>NC_140698.1:3047500-5447500 GCF_054131305.1 Coturnix japonica | reverse complement strand
GGGGAATGATCGATTCCCTGTTCCTGCTGGCTCAAGTCTTCTGCATTCCAATTCCAATCTAAACCATTCCTGCTGTGGTAGTACCTGAATCCTTATTTGGGACTGGAGCTCAAGAAGTCAGCGCATCAGAAATAACACAACGTGCAACTGGAAGACGTGTCTCAAAGCCCAGAAAATCCAACTCTCTAACCTTGGCGCAACTCACCAACCAAGAGCCAGGCCTTGACAACTTGGCTGATCTGAGCATGCAGGTGGGGGCCAGACAGTGGACCACAGGTGTTCATTTCCACTGCAGGTCCATGTAGAGAACAGCCTCAATCAGCAGGTGTGAATGAATTCATTCACAAGCTGCACAATAAGCCTGTTCTTTATGTGAAAAAACAAACAAACAAACAAAAAACCCACAAAAACAACAACAAAAAAAAACCAAACCAAAACAAAAAAAAAACAACATAAAAAACAACAAAAACCACACATAGATTTTTGACCAAAAAAGGTGAGAGTTAATAATGACCAAATAGGTTCCTGTTCCTAGGCCTAATCCTCTCACCCCAACTCCTGGGTGATGCCCACAGGCTTCAAGTCAGGTCTCAAATCCATTGGACTCCCGTCGCAGAACTCTATCAAAAAGGATGTCACACATGTGACACTTGCATACATTTTGCACCAGAAACAGTGATGCCAGCAGGAGCGGAGAGGTGATTGTCCCCCTGTACTCAGCACTGTTGAGGCCACAACTCGAGTTCTGTTTCCAGTTTTGGACCCCTCAGTGCAAGGAAGACACTGAGGCTTTGGAACATGTTCAAAGACAGGCAAGAAAGCTGGCGAGGGGTCTGGAGCACAATTGTGCAATATGAGGAGAGGCTGCAGCACCTGGGAATGCTCAGCCTGGAGAAGAGCTGGCTCAGAGGAGACCTTCTTGCTCTCTATAACTTCCTGAAGGGAGGTTGTAGTGAGCTGGGGGTTAGCCTCTTCTCTCGTGTCATTATTGATAGGACCAGAGGGAATGGTTTCAAGCTGCAGCAGGGGCGATTCTGGTTGGATGTTAGGAAATATTACTTTTCAGAAAGGGGTGGCTAGTCACTGGAATGGACTGCCCAGGAGGTGGTGGAGTCACTGATCCTGGGGGTGTTCAAGGAATGACTGGATGTTGTGTTGAGGGACATGATTTAGTGGAAGCTGTTGGTAACAGGAGAACGGTTGGACTGGATGATCTTTTAGGTCTTTTCCAACCCTGGTGATTCTATGATTCTATGATTCATATGCTAAGAAGCAAGCAGAGGCGCTTTTGTTAAATATTTCAATGGAGAGAAGAATTGATATCCGCTTCTCCCGACAACAGAAACATGGTACCAGCTTTCCAAGCCCACCCGCCATACAGTAGGCAGACAAAGCACACATAAAGGAGCATGCACATCCCCTCCGGCATAACTTGAGCCCACAACCCACCTTCAGATTTCTGTGGATTTCTAGCGTTTTATACTGATGCAGCCTCGCTACAGCTCCATGGGTGTCACACAAGGACTGCAAGACCTCTTTCTCCGCAAACCCCACCTGCAGGCCTTGGTCAAAGAGGATTGCCACCTGCCCTCCTGAGCAAAAACACTAAGAACGAGAGCAAAGCACACTGGATTTGCCTTGGCCTGGCCTAAGCCCCAGTCCTACCAGACAGACCCTGGGATGAAAATTGCTCCACAAACTGCGGATGGACACCAGCAACCAAGAAGTTGACCGGATCCAGTCCCAAACAATCACCTAGCCTCCCCAGGAAGCTCTTTGCCATCAGCTCCATCATTGCCTTTCCTTCTCACCTCAATCCCAAAGTGGTTTCCACATCTGCCAGCACGTCTTACCTGACACCTCATCACACGGTGCTTCAACAGCACCAAATTTGCTTCCGGGGCCCTCCTTCAACTCACTGTGCTAACACTCATGATTCAAATTACACAGAAATCCTAGCAGAAGTTCTCGGTGAGAACTGCACCTAACATTCCTCCTTCTACAAGCAAACAGGGCCAACACGTGGTCGTAAAAATGCATTCATCAAAGAGAAGCAGAGATGGCACGGCAGGACAGACATACTCGGTGTGCACGTTTGAAGTCATTTGAGAACCTAGTCGTTCTTGCTGCAGGACGCCTGACTTCTGTTAAAAGCTGAACGGTCCCCAGAACACCTGTTTCCATCAGCTGCCACCATCCAAAACAGCCAGCCTTCTTGAGGTCACCTGGCCCAGACATCCCTTTTGCTCTACACTTGATTTCTGCAAGAGAGACAGGAGCTCGGCATGCACACCATCCTTCCAACACCCCATTCCAGCAGCGAGGGATCACAGCACTGGCACAGCTGAAACAAAATGGGTGTGCGAGTTTCCTGTTAGCACTCAGTGTGAACAAATCTACCACTGAGCAACACCGTGAGCCCCCACTCACCTCAGCACAGGTCAACCTGTAACCCCAGCCTTCCCCTATCCATGTGCACACGTACACCCATGCGCCACCCTGCCTGTTTTGCACACCCCCATGCACACACTGCATCTTATGCCCTCCTTTGCATTCACAGACGTGTGCAAACCATCCCTGGGAACATGTATGTGCCTACACCTACCACAAACATCCCTTTGTGTGCACCTGTATGCAACCCAACTCCTCAGCACACCCCTGTGCAAGCACACATTTTTGCCACTGCGTCCACGCACTATCCATGTGCTCACACACACTCACGTGTCTGCTTCCCTTAGAGCAGCCCTGTGTGCACACACACAGACACATGTGTAAAACCTTCCTTTCACTCCCAAAGTGCACGCACACACTGGTACCACAGTGTCCTTGCGCAACTCCAACACTCTGCAAACCCCTGTGCATGCACATATATGTGAATGCTCATCCTTGCACACATACCCACTGACCTGCACACACCTGAGCAAACCCACTGGTTTGGACAAAGGACATCTGAAAATCAAGACAGTAGTTTCAGTCTCCGAGTTTACGCTTAGAGAAGTCTAATCTGGGACAACACAAGTCAGCGCTTAATTTTCTTCATCATCATTGTGAAGATAAATAAAACAATAGCACGTTTTCTCATTGTTTTTAATGTTCTTTTATTTCTACTGTACAATAAAATGTACGTATAAATATATTCAATATAAATTTCTTTTTCTCATGAAACATCTAGACATTTTATGGTTTGAGTAAGAACGGTGTCTGCTTTGTGTTTCTTTCCCATTTACAAAACACATTGCTTTTAGGTTTATGTCAAATTGTTGTGGATGAAATCACATTTATCTGCTTGGTTCATGTAATCTAACTTGGATACATATGACCTAGGAACATGGTCATCCAAGAATGTCTCAGGAATCAATAGGTGTAAGATTTAGCGTGATTGGGCCCTAGAACAGCCTCCCCAGAATTAGCAGTTACAGCACTGGGCTTGCCAAATTTCAGGAAGTATTTTGGACAGTGCTCTCAGACATAGAGTCTGATTTTGGGGTAGTCCTGTGTGGATCCAGGAGATGTACATGATGATCTCCTTCGTTTCCTTACAAACTGGGATATTCTATGGTTTTATGATGCTAGAAGTATGTATAGTCAACAGTGCAAACCATCTCACATACTCCAATAACAGAGCGTAAGATGATTCTGTCTGTAATAAGCGGGATGAACTTAGGATATATATTCTAAAGTATAAGCAGTGTTTGGTCATAAGTTATTTCACTTAGAAAATCTGGTAAGACCATACATGCCCCTCCAAAATGTGGGAACTTGCAGTGTTACTTTTGCCATGTTATTTTCACAGGAAAACAAATGGTGACACCCACATTCTGAACCGCTTGCTTACAAATACAAATAAGCCCAACAATTTTTCTTGAAAGAAACACTCTGCTCTTTCAACCTTCAAACAGCAACACCGAAGACTGGCAGCAGGATGATGATAATTCTGCTGCTGTTCTTTGTAAATGAACACTGGAAATTTTCACTTCTAAGCATTTCTTCTTCCAAAACCCCATCCTGTTGATTGAGAATGAGTGTGCCTTTAGTCACTCGGAGAAAGGAGGACAGGAGAGGTCCATGGGAACGATGGGACTCATCCTCTGTTGTTGAGGAGAGGGTGGCTTGGAGCTCGTGCTGCTGCCTGGTGCCTGGGACTGGAGGTCTGACTCCAAGTCCCCCTGCAAGAGGCTTGGCTCCTCCTCAGTGACACAGACTTGGTCCTGCTCAGAGGTGCTGCTGTCAGGGCAGTCTGGCTGTGTTTGGGCTGGGCTGCACTGCGAAGGCATCAGGTCACAGTCCAGGCTGGTGTCTGTGGTTTCTGGCAGGCTCAGGGCATCCCCTTCTGCAGAGCTGGGAGAAATGATTGTTTGAACAATGATGACCTCCTTCTCGCTGTCAAGGCACTCTGGCTGTGATTGAACTGGGCTGCACTGTGAAGGCATCGGGTCACAGTCCAGGCTGGTGTCTGTGGTTTCTGGCAGGCTCAGATCATCTCCTTCTGCAGAGCTGGGAGAAATGATTGCCTGAACAATGATGACCTCCTTCTCGCTGTCAAGGCACTCTGGCTGTGATTGAACTGGGCTGCACTGTGAAGGCATCGGGTCACAGTCCAGGCTGGTGTCTGTGGTTTCTGGCAGGCTCAGATCATCTCCTTCTGCAGAGCTGGGAGAAATGATTGCCTGAACAATGATGACCTCCTTCTCGCTGTCAAGGCACTCTGGCTGTGATTGAGCTGGGCTGCACTGCGAAGGCATCTGGTCACAGTCCAGGCTGGTGACTGTGGTTTCTGGCAGGCTCAGGGCACCCCCTTCAGCAGAGCTGGGAGAAATGACTGCCTGAACAATGATGACCTCCTTCTCTCCGTCGCTGATGTCACACGGAAGGCTGTCATTTGAATTACAGCGAATTGTGATTCCCATGAGCTCTCCATTTATGGAAACACTCCCTGAGCAATCAGCACTTGGCCTGGCTCTTGTGGGTTCACAAGGGCTGGATTCACCTAGGAAGGAGGGGAGGAGACACAGGGGTTAGCGTCCAACTTTCTCTGCCCATGGACAAAAAGGCTTGGTGCTGCCTGTCAAGTAGGCTTCAAACAGCTTGAGAGCCTCCTTTGAAAAAACAGGGGTCAGCTGAAGATGTCAGGCACGGGCTTGAATGCCAGAAAAAGGTACAAGCCCACCAAAAGCATGAATTCTACCTGTGTTGCTGACAAGCAGTGTTTTGAAAGCTGGATTTGCACCCTTACCTGCCAGCACCACGAGTTCTTCTTCGGAAGGCTCCCTGTCACTGCTCTGCAGTTGGTGTTTTGCCGCAGGGGATGGTCTGCGCAGACATAGGCAGGAACACCAACTGCCAGCTGGTGATTCTTTCTTCTTTCTGGAAGAGCGTGGTCTGGAGAGAAAATAGAGCATGCTGTCAGTTGTGGTGCAGGGTGAGGGAAGAGTTGCACCGAGCCCTTGCCAATAACTGCCCCTTCCTGGCACTGCCTTGTTTCTGCTGAAACACAGCTTAGAAACACGCTCTGTTTCAAACAGCAGAGGATGCTTCCATTCCTACAGCTCAGCCCTGAAGTCCTGCTGGCTACATTCCTATCATCGATGTCAAGCAAGAAGCAGAGTATGTGAGCGAAGGCTCCACAGCTGGACAGGACAGGAGCTGGCAGGCGTAACTGCTTTCTGAGCAACTGTGCGTCCTTAAGGGAGGCTCGAAAGAATCTCTGAGTCATATGCTAACACCTCCTTGGACTCTGCACATTGCCATCTTTAATTTCTAGTGCCAGCAAGTCTGACCAACAGCTTTGCTTAGAGGAGAACTGGAACTGGTTTCAGGCATGTGGCCCTGAAATCTGGAAACCCCAATGTTTCCAGGTACAGCCAGCACAGACCAGGATACACGTCATCGTGGCTTCCTGTATCTCATGACTGCCTGCCCTACGAGGAAGTAAAGGCACCCTTGTGTGGCTCCACTGAGCCCGTCGGGCAACTGTGTGTTAGTTGAATCCTTGGAGATATAATGGACAAAAAGTAAAGCAATAAAGCCCACCTGACCAATAATGATAGAAGCTGGAAAGGGAAGTCCTCTTTACCTTTCAGATGGAAAATCAATAATTGTGTGGAATCTCCCTGGAAATTCTGTGGGATCTTCCTCCACTTCAATCTCACTGCTTCGTTTCACTGCAGGAGAGCTGCTCTGGCCTCTTCTCAGAGCTTGTGCCTCTTGCAGGGTGAGCAGCTTTGCGCAAGGAGGAGACTCCCACACAGACCTGGACCCAGGTACAGAACTCGGCCCTGCAAGGGAAAACCACAGGTAAGAGGGAGGATCAGAAAGTGGCAGCACAGCCATCCCCGTTCTGCATTTTCCTCAGATTTGCTTATCCGAGCCACTGGAAGAAGAGGAGCTCAAAGTAACCGGGTTCTCAGAGATATGCTCGTGGCAAAGGACACAGTCATAATTTAGAGCTGCTCACTGTATCGAAACAGACATTAAAAAAACCAAACCTAGAAAACAGGTCTGGGAACTCAGAAAGCTTTGCTGCCACACTTCAATCATGCTTCACCCCCATTCAAAACATCATAAAGGCAGGGATGGTTTTCTCCATGTAAAGTCTGGCCTCGGACATTCTCAGGATTCGGCAACAGGGTGCCATACTCTCATCTAAGCCCTGAAGCCTCCTGTCCCATTGAAAGTCAAAGCGTATTTGAAAGATCTCAGAGAAGGCCTGGATTGGATCAAGATCAATCTAATGAAGGAAGACACTCACCTGCTCCGTCTCCCATGGCTGACGTGGATTTGGAGCCGAAGAGGCCGTCTGTGTGGCCAATAAGGAATTCCACTACAGCTGTCTGTGTCTGAACTTCCAAGCTGGCAGCTCCTCCACTGGCGCAGGCTGACTGGCTCTGCTGGGATCTGAAGAAAAGGCAGATTTTACAAGTCATTCCTCCAAGACTGTTTCCCCAGGTCTGAATTTATGCAGCCCAAAGCAGTCCAGCTGGGCTCTATAGAGTTCAACAGTGGGCAATCAGCAATGCCACCTACGAAATTCTCCTGGATGAACAAGGACAAAGTAGTACCAGCTAAACAAGAGAGCAGTAACTGTCACCTAGAAATTGTGTCCCTGGGGTTGGGGGAGAGCAGTCCAGGCTCCTCCTCTGCTGCCAGAAACTTCTGACAGCTTTTATAGGAGAAGAGCACATTAGATGAAGAAGAAGGGAAGATTGCTTTCTTTCTGGAGAACAGAACTAAGCGTTGTGCTTAAACAGAAAAAGAAGTTTACCTTAAGAGGTTTGGAGCCCACACTATTGCTAAATTATGAGCGTCCATGTTGGTGACTGAGGAGTTCCCAGCAAGAGACGCCAAATGCCTCATCAGGTACTCAAGTGTCCTGGAAAACAAGAGGGGCAGATGTTCAGAACCAAAAAGCCAATCAATTGACCTGATGCAGCCTTCAGCCGCTTCAGTGTGCAGACGCATGATGTTGCAGGTGTGAGGCAACACCTGGATAGCATCGTCGCCCTCTGAAAGGCAGGAGGGCTGAGCTCAGCAGACCGAGCACAGCACTGACCTGTAGTGAGGAGCAGGCAGCTGCTGGATGGCGCCCTTCATTCTCACCATCCTCTCCTCCTCGGTAGCAGCACCGGCAGCGTCCTGGAAAAAGGCAGGAAGGGATTCAGACACCAGTCAGCCTAATTAGCTGCTACAGGTTTGGGAACCGTGGGGACAGTGTGCTGGTGGTCAGCACCGAGGCAGACTTGACGCCTTCCAAGAGGCATCAGGGGAAGACCGCAGCACATAGACTGCGTCATCAAGGCCAAGCAGTGCAAGCTCAGGGGGGCTTTACTGCCTGATTGCGCAGTGCAGCTCCTCGCAGCAGGCATTCGTCTCCAACTCCACTTTGCTATTAACCCCATTCTACCAATAGTTGGGGAACAGCAAAGGAAAGGGAATTCTCGCAAGCATGGTGAATAACTTAAATAAGCACCTCCTGGCACCACCAAAAGCGGCATCAGTGAGAGGTAGGATGTGGCAAAGACATGCCTCATGGGGCTAACAGAAATAAGACCTCCGAGCTGGGGCACTGCTGCAACCATCAGCCAGGACGCCCAGGGAAAAGGTACATATCTTTTCCAAGACATTGCCCTGTGCTTACCGTGAACTTGTCATACAGCTGGGTGGTCAGGAGAGGGTTCGGGAGCTCCCTGAAGTACATCTTACATACGGAGCTCACGCTGTGAATGTCACGGACGCTAAGCTCGGGAAGCTGCTCTGAATCAAATTCATGGCTGCAGAGAAGGACACAGAATTGGGCAGGGGGCATTGAGAAAGACGAAAACAAGTCCAAAGCCACACAATATACAGTCAAGAAAAGGAAGGGGTTCCTCGGAGTGCCCGAAGCATGGCACGTGCCCCTACTGACAGCTGTGTCAGTCGCAGCACTCTTACCGTAGTCGCTGGATCTTGGACGTAACGCCGGACAGGCGGTATATCCCCTGCACTACGCCATTCTGCTCGATGAATTCAGAGCAGCTCTGGAGGACCTGGGGGACTACAGAACAAGAGCCAGTGGTTAGCTGAGCTTCTTACTCAAGTCCTGGTTCAGGCCGTGCTCTTCTCACATCCCATCCACTAAGCCCAGCCAGGCTACTGCTTGCTTCCTCCTTAGAGGAGAAAGCTGGCAGAGACAACTGTTAGGAAACTGCACAGAGATGTGTTCTTGGCTTTCCAGAAATGCCACGACCTATCAACAGCCTGCAGAAAGTAATTCTGGCAAAGCCACAGACACTGCAAGTCCCATCACAGCTCTCCTGGGAATCTAAAGACCAGAATAGCTAGGAAAAGGATGCAGGATGCTCTCTGTTGCCAGAAGGCTTCCTACACTTTCAGGCCAAAACAATTGCTGGATATGATCTCCTTTTCATCTATAGATGCCCAACGGAGGAAGATCTCAGGAATGGGCTGTTCCTTACCATCACGGCCAGAGTGGAGAAGGTGCTCCCCCAGGTCACACCCAAACACCCCTTCCTTCTCTGGCTCCGGCTGCCTCGCTCTCTGGGGCCGGGCCTTCACCAGGGATCGAAGGAAGGGGAGGAACTTGCCCCGTTTCTTCGGCACTGCGCAACAAAACAAAGAAATCAGTTCATTTCAGGCTTGGATTGGTTGGATGAACTTAACACATTCGATAGAGCACAGAACAATGGGAAGAACATTCCCAACAAGGACACTCAATAACAGATTTTCCCCATCCCTGCAAGTGCCCAAGGCCAGGTTGGAAGGGGCCCTGGACAGCCTGCTCTCGTTTCCTACTAAATGTGCAGGCTGGCGACCCAGACTGCGGCAGGGGCTTTGGAGCCTGAGTATCCTTTAGGCCCCTTCCAGTCCCAAGCCATTCGAGGAGGATTCTGTGACTTCCCCAAGCCCAATAACATACACAGTGGGATTGGGCCAGATGTCTGCATGTTGTGATGGAGCTTAATGCAGTCTTCTTGCTAATCTTGCTCAACTCGGGCATTAACGAAACCCCTGAATGCCACGTTCTGACCCCATTTTACTAACTCGCATTATCAAATGTAACATGTGTACCTGGCTTTCGCAATGAATTGACCAGGGACTCAGGAACTGTTCCGCTAATGAGTTCCACGCACTCACTAGGGAAAGATCCAACCTGTAACAAGAACAAAAAGACAGGTGGGCATTAGCCCAAGCCCAGAGCCAAAGGGAAGGTCCTCTGACACCGACACAGGGCAACCATTTGTGTCCAGAAGCCCTCCTGTGCAGGCAGAGCAACTCCAATCTGAGATTCCTGACTCTACTGAAGTTGCGCTCTCTTGATGGAAGCATGTGCATACCTGAAAGCCACGCTTGCCTCTCCACCAGGGGCTCAGCTCCTTTGGTGGCATATCAGTGATGCACACCACGTCTCCCACCTGCAAGAGATTGAAACGTCAACCCCAGCTTCAGCACAGCTGTGAGAAAAATGCAGCTCAAATAACTGCCTTCTTTTTCACCGCAGAATATCCTAAAGCTTGACAGCAATTGCACCAATGCAGCCCCCAAGGCAGTTTCCATTCTAAAACTGAACTTGGAGGTACAAGAGTTACACAACATACACAATAGAGCTGTGCAGTAGGAAATGGGTCTCAAAAGCAGCAGGCTCTCTGCCGAAGGCTATGGAAGAGCTGCACTTTAATCATGGGCATCAATTAGCAGAGCTTTCTGAACACATCTGCACACTTCACACCGGGTCTGCTCTTGCTCAGAGACCAGGCTCCCACACTGGGCAGGATCTGCTTGATCAGAAGGTTCAATGCCCAATCCAACCATATTGGAGAGATGGCTGAACTCCTCCCAACCCAGCACAAGTCTAAGCTGGAACCAAACCCTCGAAGCTTAACCTCACAAGACATTCTGATGGTGCCTGAGACTATTCCTGAGGCATTCACAACCTGTACTCTCCAGTGCATGACAACAAGGAAAGCCTGTAACTGCTTACCTCCAGGGAGACTTCATCCGGCGCCTGGGCGACGTAGCTCTTAATAACATGGGCCGCCGCAATTGCTGGTACGTTGAGAGATGATACAGCACGCTCCAGCTGCGGCTTCCACATGTTATAGGCCTGCAAACAGAGCAAAGTCCATGGTCAGGAGCTGAGGGCAAACGAGGAGGATTTCAAGATGAGGAGCACATCTGCAGAGAAAGCTGCAGGAAAGGCGCTCCGTCCTTATCAGGAGCACTTCAGAAGGAGCTGCACGTCTCATGACAGTAGTTTCTCTTCCTGCTGTGCAGCGGGTTCGGCAGGCCATGCAAAGATGCATCTCTCTCTACACAGACTAATCTGCAATGGCACTGGCACGGGCAGGTGGCCTGTCCGCCTTTGGCCCACTCTATCCAGAAGGAGAGTACACCTGCGGCTCCCTCTGCTGGCTCAACACAAGAAACAAAGACAAGCCAGAGCTTCATACTGTACCTCCGTCACCCCAACCTCAGGCCCATCGCTGATCTTGCTGCACGCAACGCCCATCACCACAGGTGTGACCAGCTGGAACAGAGCAAAAACACGCTTCTGTTTTCTCTATTCACACAGCACAGTATGGAGAGACTTCTTCAGAACTACCCTTGCATACTCTGCGGCATAGGCAAGTGTTGGAGAAACTACCCCTTGCTTCAGTCTATTCCAACGTGACAGCCTATTAGGCAGTGTTGTACAAGTTGCTATCGCTCTGCCAGCAAATGGGGACTCTGGCACAGAGCAGCAGATGCATTCGCCCAGAGCGCTCTGACAGTGCAATAGCAGGGCAGCATTAGGCAGCACCCTTCTGAGGGCTAAGCTGGAGGACAGTGAAGAAACCCACGGCATGCCAAACGATGTGGGGGGACAAAACATGGCACGTACCTGGCAACAAGATCACCTCAAACTATCTGCAGCAGTTCCTTGTCACTTTGCTCAGATGTTCTGAGAGCAAAAGCTGCACCGAGGCAGTGGGCGGAGGGTGGGCAGAGAAGAGAGATAGAGCAGGTCAGTGAGCAGGGCTAAGACAGCCATGGAATAACACACACAGCACAACCGTCCCATCCACTTGCTGCAAGACATGCTGAGTCTCAGGCTACGTGATGCCTGTCTGCCCAGCAACTTTATGATGCTTCCACAATTGAGCAAAGAAGACAACGGAAGAAGCATGGGATGGGTGCCACCTTTACAGACACCCTCTTTGCAACGTGTGTACCGGGGGAAAACTACGTCTGGTGGTCAAGAGTAAGCAATACGGTGCTGTGAGCCCCGACAGCCACCAGTTCTCAATACCTCACTGCCCACCCGTCCATCCCATGCTGGTTCAGCTTACCTACTAGCTGCTGCGCAAAAACTTCTGAAGAAAAGGCACTAAATGCACAAGAAGAACAAGCCAACCAACCACTCCGAACTCCTGCTCACCCACAAAGGAACACGGAACGCACCGCTCCTCCCCTCATTCCAGCCGCTTATGACATCACCAAGGGCCACCAGCCTGGTCCACCATGACCCCCACAAGGGGGGGAGGCAAGACCACATGGTCACATCTGATTCCAACATGGCACCACAACATTCCAGAACTCAGTGTGGGCTTGCAATTCTATCCTGGTGTGGCAGCGCAATGGGAGGTGTTTGGGCACAGCTGAATAAGTGACAGACATTGCAGGACTCCAAAGGAGGGTGCCAGATTAACTCTCAGCATTCTTTTGCAGGGCTCTTTGAGGTGCTTCGAACCAATTTCAATGCCTAGGTCATTTCTAGAAAGTCCAGCTGACAAATGCTCACTTTGTCTGGGTAACGCCTCTATGCATCATGAATGAAAAAGAAAATAAAATGGGCACGTGACCCTATGATACTTATCTCTCTGCTCTTGTTGTCAGCCAGGCACCTAAGATGAGCACTACGTGTCCCTGCTCCTGACTGAAGATTCCCCCAAGTCTGTGTTCCACTCTGCTCCACCTCAGGGTCTAAAAGAAACACAGACAGAGATAATGAGAAGATCTTTTGTGCAGACGAAAGCGCAGGCTGCACGCGTATTCTCTTTAGCAAGAAATACTACTTGAGAATCCACAGATAGTTTTTTGAGAGGTAGTATGAAAGGTGAACAGAAAGTAAATTGATTCATTAAAATTACCTAGTTAATCCTCTCCCCGTGAAAAAGGAAGCCACCTGGGCACTGTATGCAGCAGTTCTGAGAACACCTTGCACCACAAATTGCGGCACATACATTTTTTTTCCCACAGGCCCCTCTCTTCTGTCATTTGTGTCAGATTCACTCAGGTTAAAATACGTGGATCAGAACTGCCATTCCGATCTGCTGAGGCAGGATCCCACCGCCAGGACGTTCCCCAGTCCCATTCCGTGTTTTTCCCAGCAAGTGTTATCACCTACCCAGACTTCTGCAGGGCCTTCCATACGGTCTCCCATCACAGGGAGAAGCAGGAGAGCTCTCAGGGCTGGAGAAATCAAGGCTGCCTCTAAGATGGTGCTTTCAAACAGCACGAGTACCTGGATGTAGGACTTGAATCACAAGGGTAACATGAAAAAGCCGCCAGTCCCCACAGATGTGGCTGTTCACAGAGATAACCACTGCGTGTTTTCCCACAGTGTGATGCTCACCCATCAAAGTGCTCAGCCATCAAATGCGTCCAGCGTCTGAGCACCCATTTCGAGATGGTTTTCTTAACATCCAAGCTGAATTTCCCTTGGTACAACCTGAGGCCGTTCCCTCCAGTCCTGTCACTGGTTACATGGGAGAAGAGCAGGAAAACCCCCACCCCCACATAACCTCTCTTCAGGTAATCGTAGAGAATGATAAGGTCTTCCCTGAGCCTCCTCTTAGCCAGACTAAATAATCCCAGTTCCATAAGAAGCTCCCCATAAGACTAGTGCTCTAGACACCTCACAGCTTCAATGGTCTTCTCTGGACACATCTCAGGATTTCATTGTCCTTCTTGCAGTGAGGGGCCCAGAACAGAGCAAAGAACTCAAGGTGAGGGCTCACCAGTTCCGAGTATGGGGGAATGATCGATTCCCGGTTCCTGCTGGCTCAAGTCTTCTGCATTCCAATTCCAATCTAAACCATTCCTGCTGTGGTAGTACCTGAATCCTTATTTGGGACTGGAGCTCAAGAAGTCAGCGCATCAGAAATAACACAACGTGCAACTGGAAGACGTGTCTCAAAGCCCAGAAAATCCAACTCTCTAACCTTGGCGCAACTCACCAACCAAGAGCCAGGCCTTGACAACTTGGCTGATCTGAGCATGCAGGTGGGGGCCAGACAGTGGACCACAAGTGTTCATTTCCACTGCAGGTCCATGTAGAGAACAGCCTCAATCAGCAGGTGTGAATGAATTCATTCACAAGCTGCACAATAAGCCTGTTCTTTATGTGAAAAAACAAACAAACAAACAAAAAACCCACAAAAACAACAACAAAAAAAACCAAAACAAACAAAAAAAAAAAAAAACAACATAAAAAACAACAAAAACCACACATAGATTTTTGACCAAAAAAGGTGAGAGTTAATAATGACCAAATAGGTTCCTGTTCCTAGGCCTAATCCTCTCACCCCAACTCCTGGGTGATGCCCACAGGCTTCAAGTCAGGTCTCAAATCCATTGGACTCCCGTCGCAGAACTCTATCAAAAAGGATGTCACACATGTGACACTTGCATACATTTTGCACCAGAAACAGTGATGCCAGCAGGAGCGGAGAGGTGATTGTCCCCCTGTACTCAGCACTGTTGAGGCCACAACTCGAGTTCTGTTTCCAGTTTTGGACCCCTCAGTGCAAGGAAGACACTGAGGCTTTGGAACATGTTCAAAGACAGGCAAGAAAGCTGGCGAGGGGTCTGGAGCACAATTGTGCAATATGAGGAGAGGCTGCAGCACCTGGGAATGCTCAGCCTGGAGAAGAGCTGGCTCAGAGGAGACCTTCTTGCTCTCTATAACTTCCTGAAGGGAGGTTGTAGTGAGCTGGGGGTTAGCCTCTTCTCTCGTGTCATTATTGATAGGACCAGAGGGAATGGTTTCAAGCTGCAGCAGGGGCGATTCTGGTTGGATGTTAGGAAATATTACTTTTCAGAAAGGGGTGGCTAGTCACTGGAATGGACTGCCCAGGAGGTGGTGGAGTCACTGATCCTGGGGGTGTTCAAGGAATGACTGGATGTTGTGTTGAGGGACATGATTTAGTGGAAGCTGTTGGTAACAGGAGAACGGTTGGACTGGATGATCTTTTAGGTCTTTTCCAACCCTGGTGATTCTATGATTCTATGATTCATATGCTAAGAAGCAAGCAGAGGCGCTTTTGTTAAATATTTCAATGGAGAGAAGAGTTGATATCCGCTTCTCCCGACAACAGAAACATGGTACCAGCTTTCCAAGCCCACCCGCCATACAGTAGGCAGACAAAGCACACATAAAGGAGCATGCACATCCCCTCCGGCATAACTTGAGCCCACAACCCACCTTCAGATTTCTGTGGATTTCTAGCGTTTTATACTGATGTAGCCTCGCTACAGCTCCATGGGTGTCACACAAGGACTGCAAGACCTCTTTCTCCGCAAACCCCACCTGCAGGCCTTGGTCAAAGAGGATTGCCACCTGCCCTCCTGAGCAAAAACACTAAGAACGAGAGCAAAGCACACTGGATTTGCCTTGGCCTGGCCTAAGCCCCAGTCCTACCAGACAGACCCTGGGATGAAAATTGCTCCACAAACTGCGGATGGACACCAGCAACCAAGAAGTTGACCGGATCCAGTCCCAAACAATCACCTAGCCTCCCCAGGAAGCTCTTTGCCATCAGCTCCATCATTGCCTTTCCTTCTCACCTCAATCCCAAAGTGGTTTCCACATCTGCCAGCACGTCTTACCTGACACCTCATCACACGGTGCTTCAACAGCACCAAATTTGCTTCCGGGGCCCTCCTTCAACTCACTGTGCTAACACTCATGATTCAAATTACACAGAAATCCTAGCAGAAGTTCTCGGTGAGAACTGCACCTAACATTCCTCCTTCTACAAGCAAACAGGGCCAACACGTGGTCGTAAAAATGCATTCATCAAAGAGAAGCAGAGATGGCACGGCAGGACAGACATACTCGGTGTGCACGTTTGAAGTCATTTGAGAACCTAGTCGTTCTTGCTGCAGGACGCCTGACTTCTGTTAAAAGCTGAACGGTCCCCAGAACACCTGTTTCCATCAGCTGCCACCATCCAAAACAGCCAGCCTTCTTGAGGTCACCTGGCCCAGACATCCCTTTTGCTCTACACTTGATTTCTGCAAGAGAGACAGGAGCTCGGCATGCACACCATCCTTCCAACACCCCATTCCAGCAGCGAGGGATCACAGCACTGGCACAGCTGAAACAAAATGGGTGTGCGAGTTTCCTGTTAGCACTCAGTGTGAACAAATCTACCACTGAGCAACACCGTGAGCCCCCACTCACCTCAGCACAGGTCAACCTGTAACCCCAGCCTTCCCCTATCCATGTGCACACGTACACCCATGCGCCACCCTGCCTGTTTTGCACACCCCCATGCACACACTGCATCTTATGCCCTCCTTTGCATTCACAGACGTGTGCAAACCATCCCTGGGAACATGTATGTGCCTACACCTACCACAAACATCCCTTTGTGTGCACCTGTATGCAACCCAACTCCTCAGCACACCCCTGTGCAAGCACACATTTTTGCCACTGCGTCCACGCACTATCCATGTGCTCACACACACTCACGTGTCTGCTTCCCTTAGAGCAGCCCTGTGTGCACACACACAGACACATGTGTAAAACCTTCCTTTCACTCCCAAAGTGCACGCACACACTGGTACCACAGTGTCCTTGCGCAACTCCAACACTCTGCAAACCCCTGTGCATGCACATATATGTGAATGCTCATCCTTGCACACATACCCACTGACCTGCACACACCTGAGCAAACCCACTGGTTTGGACAAAGGACATCTGAAAATCAAGACAGTAGTTTCAGTCTCCGAGTTTACGCTTAGAGAAGTCTAATCTGGGACAACACAAGTCAGCGCTTAATTTTCTTCATCATCATTGTGAAGATAAATAAAACAATAGCACGTTTTCTCATTGTTTTTAATGTTCTTTTATTTCTACTGTACAATAAAATGTACGTATAAATATATTCAATATAAATTTCTTTTTCTCATGAAACATCTAGACATTTTATGGTTTGAGTAAGAACGGTGTCTGCTTTGTGTTTCTTTCCCATTTACAAAACACATTGCTTTTAGGTTTATGTCAAATTGTTGTGGATGAAATCACATTTATCTGCTTGGTTCATGTAATCTAACTTGGATACATATGACCTAGGAACATGGTCATCCAAGAATGTCTCAGGAATCAATGGGTGTAAGATTTAGCGTGATTGGGCCCTAGAACAGCCTCCCCAGAATTAGCAGTCACAGCACTGGGCTTGCCAAATTTCAGGAAGTATTTTGGACAGTGCTCTCAGACATAGAGTCTGATTTTGGGGTAGTCCTGTGTGGATCCAGGAGATGTACATGATGATCTCCTTCGTTTCCTTCCAAACTGGGATATTCTATGGTTTTATGATGCTAGAAGTATGTATAGTCAACAGTGCAAACCATCTCACATACTCCAATAACAGAGCGTAAGATGATTCTGTCTGTAATAAGCGGGATGAACTTAGGATATATATTCTAAAGTAGGAGCAGTGTTTGGTCATAAGTTATTTCACTTAGAAAATCTGGTAAGACCATACATGCCCCTCCAAAATGTGGGAACTTGCAGTGTTACTTTTGCCATGTTATTTTCACAGGAAAACAAATGGTGACACCCACATTCTGAACCGCTTGCTTACAAATACAAATAAGCCCAACAATTTTTCTTGAAAGAAACACTCTGCTCTTTCAACCTTCAAACAGCAACACCGAAGACTGGCAGCAGGATGATGATAATTCTGCTGCTGTTCTTTGTAAATGAACACTGGAAATTTTCACTTCTAAGCATTTCTTCTTCCAAAACCCCATCCTGTTGATTGAGAATGAGTGTGCCTTTAGTCACTCGGAGAAAGGAGGACAGGAGAGGTCCATGGGAACGATGGGACTCATCCTCTGTTGTTGAGGAGAGGGTGGCTTGGAGCTCGTGCTGCTGCCTGGTGCCTGGGACAGGAGGTCTGACTCCAAGTCCCCCTGCAAGAGGCTTGGCTCCTCCTCAGTGACACAGACTTGGTCCTGCTCAGAGGTGCTGCTGTCAGGGCAGTCTGGCTGTGTTTGGGCTGGGCTGCACTGCGAAGGCATCAGGTCACAGTCCAGGCTGGTGTCTGTGGTTTCTGGCAGGCTCAGGGCATCCCCTTCTGCAGAGCTGGGAGAAATGATTGTTTGAACAATGATGACCTCCTTCTCGCTGTCAAGGCACTCTGGCTGTGATTGAACTGGGCTGCACTGTGAAGGCATCGGGTCACAGTCCAGGCTGGTGTCTGTGGTTTCTGGCAGGCTCAGATCATCTCCTTCTGCAGAGCTGGGAGAAATGATTGCCTGAACAATGATGACCTCCTTCTCGCTGTCAAGGCACTCTGGCTGTGATTGAACTGGGCTGCACTGTGAAGGCATCGGGTCACAGTCCAGGCTGGTGTCTGTGGTTTCTGGCAGGCTCAGATCATCTCCTTCTGCAGAGCTGGGAGAAATGATTGCCTGAACAATGATGACCTCCTTCTCGCTGTCAAGGCACTCTGGCTGTGATTGAGCTGGGCTGCACTGCGAAGGCATCTGGTCACAGTCCAGGCTGGTGACTGTGGTTTCTGGCAGGCTCAGGGCACCCCCTTCAGCAGAGCTGGGAGAAATGACTGCCTGAACAATGATGACCTCCTTCTCTCCGTCGCTGATGTCACACGGAAGGCTGTCATTTGAATTACAGCGAATTGTGATTCCCATGAGCTCTCCATTTATGGAAACACTCCCTGAGCAATCAGCACTTGGCCTGGCTCTTGTGGGTTCACAAGGGCTGGATTCACCTAGGAAGGAGGGGAGACACAGGGGTTAGCGTCCAACTTTCTCTGCCCATGGACAAAAAGGCTTGGTGCTGCCTGTCAAGTAGGCTTCAAACAGCTTGAGAGCCTCCTTTGAAAAAACAGGGGTCAGCTGAAGATGTCAGGCACGGGCTTGAATGCCAGAAAAAGGTACAAGCCCACCAAAAGCATGAATTCTACCTGTGTTGCTGACAAGCAGTGTTTTGAAAGCTGGATTTGCACCCTTACCTGCCAGCACCACGAGTTCTTCTTCGGAAGGCTCCCTGTCACTGCTCTGCAGTTGGTGTTTTGCCGCAGGGGATGGTCTGCGCAGACATAGGCAGGAACACCAACTGCCAGCTGGTGATTCTTTCTTCTTTCTGGAAGAGCGTGGTCTGGAGAGAAAATAGAGCATGCTGTCAGTTGTGGTGCAGGGTGAGGGAAGAGTTGCACCGAGCCCTTGCCAATAACTGCCCCTTCCTGGCACTGCCTTGTTTCTGCTGAAACACAGCTTAGAAACACGCTCTGTTTCAAACAGCAGAGGATGCTTCCATTCCTACAGCTCAGCCCTGAAGTCCTGCTGGCTACATTCCTATCATCGATGTCAAGCAAGAAGCAGAGTATGTGAGCGAAGGCTCCACAGCTGGACAGGACAGGAGCTGGCAGGCGTAACTGCTTTCTGAGCAACTGTGCGTCCTTAAGGGAGGCTCGAAAGAATCTCTGAGTCATATGCTAACACCTCCTTGGACTCTGCACATTGCCATCTTTAATTTCTAGTGCCAGCAAGTCTGACCAACAGCTTTGCTTAGAGGAGAACTGGAACTGGTTTCAGGCATGTGGCCCTGAAATCTGGAAACCCCAATGTTTCCAGGTACAGCCAGCACAGACCAGGATACACGTCATCGTGGCTTCCTGTATCTCATGACTGCCTGCCCTACGAGGAAGTAAAGGCACCCTTGTGTGGCTCCACTGAGCCCGTCGGGCAACTGTGTGTTAGTTGAATCCTTGGAGATATAATGGACAAAAAGTAAAGCAATAAAGCCCACCTGACCAATAATGATAGAAGCTGGAAAGGGAAGTCCTCTTTACCTTTCAGATGGAAAATCAATAATTGTGTGGAATCTCCCTGGAAATTCTGTGGGATCTTCCTCCACTTCAATCTCACTGCTTCGTTTCACTGCAGGAGAGCTGCTCTGGCCTCTTCTCAGAGCTTGTGCCTCTTGCAGGGTGAGCAGCTTTGCGCAAGGAGGAGACTCCCACACAGACCTGGACCCAGGTACAGAACTCGGCCCTGCAAGGGAAAACCACAGGTAAGAGGGAGGATCAGAAAGTGGCAGCACAGCCATCCCCGTTCTGCATTTTCCTCAGATTTGCTTATCCGAGCCACTGGAAGAAGAGGAGCTCAAAGTAACCGGGTTCTCAGAGATATGCTCGTGGCAAAGGACACAGTCATAATTTAGAGCTGCTCACTGTATCGAAACAGACATTAAAAAAACCAAACCTAGAAAACAGGTCTGGGAACTCAGAAAGCTTTGCTGCCACACTTCAATCATGCTTCACCCCCATTCAAAACATCATAAAGGCAGGGATGGTTTTCTCCATGTAAAGTCTGGCCTCGGACATTCTCAGGATTCGGCAACAGGGTGCCATACTCTCATCTAAGCCCTGAAGCCTCCTGTCCCATTGAAAGTCAAAGCATATTTGAAAGATCTCAGAGAAGGCCTGGATTGGATCAAGATCAATCTAATGAAGGAAGACACTCACCTGCTCCCTCTCCCATGGCTGACGTGGATTTGGAGCCGAAGAGGCCGTCTGTGTGGCCAATAAGGAATTCCACTACAGCTGTCTGTGTCTGAACTTCCAAGCTGGCAGCTCCTCCACTGGCGCAGGCTGACTGGCTCTGCTGGGATCTGAAGAAAAGGCAGATTTTACAAGTCATTCCTCCAAGACTGTTTCCCCAGGTCTGAATTTATGCAGCCCAAAGCAGTCCAGCTGGGCTCTATAGAGTTCAACAGTGGGCAATCAGCAATGCCACCTACGAAATTCTTCTGGATGAACAAGGACAAAGTAGTACCAGCTAAACAAGAGAGCAGTAACTGTCACCTAGAAATTGTGTCCCTGGGGTTGGGGGAGAGCAGTCCAGGCTCCTCCTCTGCTGCCAGAAACTTCTGACAGCTTTTATAGGAGAAGAGCACATTAGATGAAGAAGAAGGGAAGATTGCTTTCTTTCTGGAGAACAGAACTAAGCGTTGTGCTTAAACAGAAAAAGAAGTTTACCTTAAGAGGTTTGGAGCCCACACTATTGCTAAATTATGAGCGTCCATGTTGGTGACTGAGGAGTTCCCAGCAAGAGACGCCAAATGCCTCATCAGGTACTCAAGTGTCCTGGAAAACAAGAGGGGCAGATGTTCAGAACCAAAAAGCCAATCAATTGACCTGATGCAGCCTTCAGCCGCTTCAGTGTGCAGACGCATGATGTTGCAGGTGTGAGGCAACACCTGGATAGCATCATCGCCCTCTGAAAGGCAGGAGGGCTGAGCTCAGCAGACCGAGCACAGCACTGACCTGTAGTGAGGAGCAGGCAGCTGCTGGATGGCGCCCTTCATTCTCACCATCCTCTCCTCCTCGGTAGCAGCACCGGCAGCGTCCTGGAAAAAGGCAGGAAGGGATTCAGACACCAGTCAGCCTAATTAGCTGCTACAGGTTTGGGAACCGTGGGGACAGCGTGCTGGTGGTCAGCACCGAGGCAGACTTGACGCCTTCCAAGAGGCATCAGGGGAAGACCGCAGCACATAGACTGCGTCATCAAGGCCAAGCAGTGCAAGCTCAGGGGGGCTTTACTGCCTGATTGCGCAGTGCAGCTCCTCGCAGCAGGCATTCGTCTCCAACTCCACTTTGCTATTAACCCCATTCTACCAATAGTTGGGGAACAGCAAAGGAAAGGGAATTCTCGCAAGCATGGTGAATAACTTAAATAAGCACCTCCTGGCACCACCAAAAGCGGCATCAGTGAGAGGTAGGATGTGGCAAAGACATGCCTCATGGGGCTAACAGAAATAAGACCTCCGAGCTGGGGCACTGCTGCAACCATCAGCCAGGACGCCCAGGGAAAAGGTACATATCTTTTCCAAGACATTGCCCTGTGCTTACCGTGAACTTGTCATACAGCTGGGTGGTCAGGAGAGGGTTCGGGAGCTCCCTGAAGTACATCTTACATACGGAGCTCACGCTGTGAATGTCACGGACGCTAAGCTCGGGAAGCTGCTCTGAATCAAATTCATGGCTGCAGAGAAGGACACAGAATTGGGCAGGGGGCATTGAGAAAGACGAAAACAAGTCCAAAGCCACACAAAATACAGTCAAGAAAAGGAAGGGGTTCCTCGGAGTGCCCGAAGCATGGCACGTGCCCCTACTGACAGCTGTGTCAGTCGCAGCACTCTTACCGTAGTCGCTGGATCTTGGACGTAACGCCGGACAGGCGGTATATCCCCTGCACTACGCCATTCTGCTCGATGAATTCAGAGCAGCTCTGGAGGACCTGGGGGACTACAGAACAAGAGCCAGTGGTTAGCTGAGCTTCTTACTCAAGTCCTGGTTCAGGCCGTGCTCTTCTCACATCCCATCCACTAAGCCCAGCCAGGCTACTGCTTGCTTCCTCCTTAGAGGAGAAAGCTGGCAGAGACAACTGTTAGGAAACTGCACAGAGATGTGTTCTTGGCTTTCCAGAAATGCCACGACCTATCAACAGCCTGCAGAAAGTAATTCTGGCAAAGCCACAGACACTGCAAGTCCCATCACAGCTCTCCTGGGAATCTAAAGACCAGAATAGCTAGGAAAAGGATGCAGGATGCTCTCTGTTGCCAGAAGGCTTCCTACACTTTCAGGCCAAAACAATTGCTGGATATGATCTCCTTTTCATCTATAGATGCCCAACGGAGGAAGATCTCAGGAATGGGCTGTTCCTTACCATCACGGCCAGAGCGGAGAAGGTGCTCCCCCAGGTCACACCCAAACACCCCTTCCTTCTCTGGCTCCGGCTGCCTCGCTCTCTGGGGCTGGGCCTTCACCAGGGATCGAAGGAAGGGGAGGAACTTGCCCCGTTTCTTCGGCACTGCGCAACAAAACAAAGAAATCAGTTCATTTCAGGCTTGGATTGGTTGGATGAACTTAACACATTCGATAGAGCACAGAACAATGGGAAGAACATTCCCAACAAGGACACTCAATAACAGATTTTCCCCATCCCTGCAAGTGCCCAAGGCCAGGTTGGAAGGGGCCCTGGACAGCCTGCTCTCGTTTCCTACTAAATGTGCAGGCTGGCGACCCAGACTGCGGCAGGGGCTTTGGAGCCTGAGTATCCTTTAGGCCCCTTCCAGTCCCAAGCCATTCGAGGAGGATTCTGTGACTTCCCCAAGCCCAATAACATACACAGTGGGATTGGGCCAGATGTCTGCATGTTGTGATGGAGCTTAATGCAGTCTTCTTGCTAATCTTGCTCAACTCGGGCATTAACGAAACCCCTGAATGCCACGTTCTGACCCCATTTTACTAACTCGCATTATCAAATGTAACATGTGTACCTGGCTTTCGCAATGAATTGACCAGGGACTCAGGAACTGTTCCGCTAATGAGTTCCACGCACTCACTAGGGAAAGATCCAACCTGTAACAAGAACAAAAAGACAGGTGGGCATTAGCCCAAGCCCAGAGCCAAAGGGAAGGTCCTCTGACACCGACACAGGGCAACCATTTGTGTCCAGAAGCCCTCCTGTGCAGGCAGAGCAACTCCAATCTGAGATTCCTGACTCTACTGAAGTTGCGCTCTCTTGATGGAAGCATGTGCATACCTGAAAGCCACGCTTGCCTCTCCACCATGGGCTCAGCTCCTTTGGTGGCATATCAGTGATGCACACCACGTCTCCCACCTGCAAGAGATTGAAACGTCAACCCCAGCTTCAGCACAGCTGTGAGAAAAATGCAGCTCAAATAACTGCCTTCTTTTTCACCGCAGAATATCCTAAAGCTTGACAGCAATTGCACCAATGCAGCCCCCAAGGCATTTTCCCTTCTAAAACTGAACTTGGAGGTACAAGAGTTACACAACATACACAATAGAGCTGTGCAGTAGGAAATGGGTCTCAAAAGCAGCAGGCTCTCTGCCGAAGGCTATGGAAAAGCTGCACTTTAATCATGGGCATCAATTAGCAGAGCTTTCTGAACACATCTGCACACTTCACACCGGGTCTGCTCTTGCTCAGAGACCAGGCTCCCACACTGGGCAGGATCTGCTTGATCAGAAGGTTCAATGCCCAATCCAACCATATTGGAGAGATGGCTGAACTCCTCCCAACCCAGCACAAGTATAAGCTGGAACCAAACCCTCGAAGCTTAACCTCACAAGATATCCTGATGGTGCCTGAGACTATTCCTGAGGCATTCACAACCTGTACTCTCCAGTGCATGACAACAAGGAAAGCCTGTAACTGCTTACCTCCAGGGAGACTTCATCCGGCGCCTGGGCGACGTAGCTCTTAATAACATGGGCCGCCGCAATTGCTGGTACGTTGAGAGATGATACAGCACGCTCCAGCTGCGGCTTCCACATGTTATAGGCCTGCAAACAGAGCAAAGTCCATGGTCAGGAGCTGAGGGCAAACGAGGAGGATTTCAAGATGAGGAGCACATCTGCAGAGAAAGCTGCAGGAAAGGCGCTCCGTCCTTATCAGGAGCACTTCAGAAGGAGCTGCACGTCTCATGACAGTAGTTTCTCTTCCTGCTGTGCAGCGGGTTCGGCAGGCCATGCAAAGATGCATCTCTCTCTACACAGACTAATCTGCAATGGCACTGGCACGGGCAGGTGGCCTGTCCGCCTTTGGCCCACTCTATCCAGAAGGAGAGTACACCTGCGGCTCCCTCTGCTGGCTCAACACAAGAAACAAAGACAAGCCAGAGCTTCATACTGTACCTCCGTCACCCCAACCTCAGGCCCATCGCTGATCTTGCTGCACGCAACGCCCATCACCACAGGTGTGACCAGCTGGAACAGAGCAAAAACACGCTTCTGTTTTCTCTATTCACACAGCACAGTATGGAGAGACTTCTTCAGAACTACCCTTGCATACCCTGCGGCATAGGCAAGTGTTGGAGAAACTACCCCTTGCTTCAGTCTATTCCAACGTGACAGCCTATTAGGCAGTGTTGTACAAGTTGCTATCGCTCTGCCAGCAAATGGGGACTCTGGCACAGAGCAGCAGATGCATTCGCCCAGAGCGCTCTGACAGTGCAATAGCAGGGCAGCATTAGGCAGCATCCTTCTGAGGGCTAAGCTGGAGGACAGTGAAGAAACCCACGGCATGCCAAACGATGTGGGGGGACAAAACATGGCACGTACCTGGCAACAAGATCACCTCAAACTATCTGCAGCAGTTCCTTGTCACTTTGCTCAGATGTTCTGAGAGCAAAAGCTGCATAGAGGGAGTGGGCGGAGGGTGGGCAGAGAAGAGAGATAGAGCAGGTCAGTGAGCAGGGCTAAGACAGCCATGGAATAACACACACAGCACAACCGTCCCATCCACTTGCTGCAAGACATGCTGAGTCTCAGGCTACGTGATGCCTGTCTGCCCAGCAACTTTATGATGCTTCCACAATTGAGCAAAGAAGACAACGGAAGAAGCATGGGACGGGTGCCACCTTTACAGACACCCTCTTTGCAACGTGTGTACCGGGGGAAAACTACGTCTGGTGGTCAAGAGTAAGCAATACGGTGCTGTGAGCCCCGACAGCCACCAGTTCTCAATACCTCACTGCCCACCCGTCCATCCCATGCTGGTTCAGCTTACCTACTAGCTGCTGCGCAAAAACTTCTGAAGAAAAGGCACTAAACGCACAAGAAGAACAAGCCAACCAACCACTCCGAACTCCTGCTCACCCACAAAGGAACACGGAACGCACCGCTCCTCCCCTCATTCCAGCCGCTTATGACATCACCAAGGGCCACCAGCCTGGTCCACCATGACCCCCACAAGGGGGGGAGGCAAGACCACATGGTCACATCTGATTCCAACATGGCACCACAACATTCCAGAACTCAGTGTGGGCTTGCAATTCTATCCTGGTGTGGCAGCGCAATGGGAGGTGTTTGGGCACAGCTGAATAAGTGACAGACATTGCAGGACTCCAAAGGAGGGTGCCAGATTAACTCTCAGCATTCTTTTGCAGGGCTCTTTGAGGTGCTTCGAACCAATTTCAATGCCTAGGTCAATTCTAGAAAGTCCAGCTGACAAATGCTCACTTTGTCTGGGTAACGCCTCTATGCATCATGAATGAAAAAGAAAATAAAATGGGCACGTGACCCTATGATACTTATCTCTCTGCTCTTGTTGTCAGCCAGGCACCTAAGATGAGCACTACGTGTCCCTGCTCCTGACTGAAGATTCCCCCAAGTCTGTGTTCCACTCTGCTCCACCTCAGGGTCTAAAAGAAACACAGACAGAGATAATGAGAAGATCTTTTGTGCAGACGAAAGCGCAGGCTGCACGCGTATTCTCTTTAGCAAGAAATACTACTTGAGAATCCACAGATAGTTTTTTGAGAGGTAGTATGAAAGGTGAACAGAAAGTAAATTGATTCATTAAAAGTACCTAGTTAATCCTCTCCCCGTGAAAAAGGAAGCCACCTGGGCACTGTATGCAGCAGTTCTGAAAACACCTTGCACCACAAATTGCGGCACATACATGTTTTTTCCCACAGGCCCCTCTCTTCTGTCATTTGTGTCAGATTCACTCAGGTTAAAATACGTGGATCAGAACTGCCATTCCGATCTGCTGAGGCAGGATCCCACCGCCAGGACGTCCCCCAGTCCCATTCCGTGTTTTTCCCAGCAAGTGATATCACCTACCCAGACTTCTGCAGGGCCTTCCATACGGTCTCCCATCACAGGGAGAAGCAGGAGAGCTCTCAGGGCTGGAGAAATCAAGGCTGCCTCTAAGATGGTGCTTTCAAACAGCACGAGTACCTGGATGTAGGACTTGAATCACAAGGGTAACATGAAAAAGCCGCCAGTCCCCACAGATGTGGCTGTTCACAGAGATAACCACTGCGTGTTTTCCCACAGTGTGATGCTCACCCATCAAAGTGCTCAGCCATCAAATGCGTCCAGCGTCTGAGCACCCATTTCGAGATGGTTTTCTTAACATCCAAGCTGAATTTCCCTTGGTACAACCTGAGGCCGTTCCCTCCAGTCCTGTCACTAGTTACATGGGAGAAGAGCAGGAAAACCCCCACCCCCACATAACCTCTCTTCAGGTAATCGTAGAGAATGATAAGGTCTTCCCTGAGCCTCCTCTTAGCCAGACTAAATAATCCCAGTTCCATAAGAAGCTCCCCATAAGACTAGTGCTCTAGACACCTCACAGCTTCAATGGTCTTCTCTGGACACATCTCAGGATTTCATTGTCCTTCTTGCAGTGAGGGGCCCAGAACAGAGCAAAGAACTCAAGGTGAGGGCTCACCAGTTCCGAGTACGGGGGAATGATCGATTCCCTGTTCCTGCTGGCTCAAGTCTTCTGCATTCCAATTCCAATCTAAACCATTCCTGCTGTGGTAGTACCTGAATCCTTATTTGGGACTGGAGCTCAAGAAGTCAGCGCATCAGAAATAACACAACGTGCAACTGGAAGACGTGTCTCAAAGCCCAGAAAATCCAACTCTCTAACCTTGGCGCAACTCACCAACCAAGAGCCAGGCCTTGACAACTTGGCTGATCTGAGCATGCAGGTGGGGGCCAGACAGTGGACCACAAGTGTTCATTTCCACTGCAGGTCCATGTAGAGAACAGCCTCAATCAGCAGGTGTGAATGAATTCATTCACAAGCTGCACAATAAGCCTGTTCTTTATGTGAAAAAACAAACAAACAAACAAAAAACCCACAAAAACAACAACAAAAAAAACCAAAACAAACAAAAAAAAAAAACCAACATAAAAAACAACAAAAACCACACATAGATTTTTGACCAAAAAAGGTGAGAGTTAATAATGACCAAATAGGTTCCTGTTCCTAGGCCTAATCCTCTCACCCCAACTCCTGGGTGATGCCCACAGGCTTCAAGTCAGGTCTCAAATCCATTGGACTCCCGTCGCAGAACTCTATCAAAAAGGATGTCACACATGTGACACTTGCATACATTTTGCACCAGAAACAGTGATGCCAGCAGTAACGGAGAGGTGATTGTCCCCCTGTACTCAGCACTGTTGAGGCCACAACTCGAGTTCTGTTTCCAGTTTTGGACCCCTCAGTGCAAGGAAGACACTGAGGCTTTGGAACATGTTCAAAGACAGGCAAGAAAGCTGGCGAGGGGTCTGGAGCACAATTGTGCAATATGAGGAGAGGCTGCAGCACCTGGGAATGCTCAGCCTGGAGAAGAGCTGGCTCAGAGGAGACCTTCTTGCTCTCTATAACTTCCTGAAGGGAGGTTGTAGTGAGCTGGGGGTTAGCCTCTTCTCTCGTGTCATTATTGATAGGACCAGAGGGAATGGTTTCAAGCTGCAGCAGGGGCGATTCTGGCTGGATGTTAGGAAATACTACTTTTCAGAAAGGGGTGGCTAGTCACTGGAATGGACTGCCCAGGAGGTGGTGGAGTCACTGATCCTGGGGGTGTTCAAGGAATGACTGGATGTTGTGTTGAGGGACATGATTTAGTGGAAGCTGTTGGTAACAGGAGTACGGTTGGACTGGATGATCTTTTAGGTCTTTTCCAACCCTGGTGATTCTATGATTCTATGATTCATATGCTAAGAAGCAAGCAGAGGCGCTTTTGTTAAATATTTCAATGGAGAGAAGAGTTGATATCCGCTTCTCCCGACAACAGAAACATGGTACCAGCTTTCCAAGCCCACCCGCCATACAGTAGGCAGACAAAGCACACATAAAGGAGCATGCACATCCCCTCCGGCATAACTTGAGCCCACAACCCACCTTCAGATTTCTGTGGATTTCTAGCGTTTTATACTGATGCAGCCTCGCTACAGCTCCATGGGTGTCACACAAGGACTGCAAGACCTCTTTCTCCGCAAACCCCACCTGCAGGCCTTGGTCAAAGAGGATTGCCACCTGCCCTCCTGAGCAAAAACACTAAGAACGAGAGCAAAGCACACTGGATTTGCCTTGGCCTGGCCTAAGCCCCAGTCCTACCAGACAGACCCTGGGATGAAAATTGCTCCACAAACTGCGGATGGACACCAGCAACCAAGAAGTTGACCGGATCCAGTCCCAAACAATCACCTAGCCTCCCCTGGAAGCTCTTTGCCATCAGCTCCATCATTGCCTTTCCTTCTCACCTCAATCCCAAAGTGGTTTCCACATCTGCCAGCACGTCTTACCTGACACCTCATCACACGGTGCTTCAACAGCACCAAATTTGCTTCCGGGGCCCTCCTTCAACTCACTGTGCTAACACTCATGATTCAAATTACACAGAAATCCTAGCAGAAGTTCTCGGTGAGAACTGCACCTAACATTCCTCCTTCTACAAGCAAACAGGGCCAACACGTGGTCGTAAAAATGCATTCATCAAAGAGAAGCAGAGATGGCACGGCAGGACAGACATACTCGGTGTGCACGTTTGAAGTCATTTGAGAACCTAGTCGTTCTTGCTGCAGGACGCCTGACTTCTGTTAAAAGCTGAACGGTCCCCAGAACACCTGTTTCCATCAGCTGCCACCATCCAAAACAGCCAGCCTTCTTGAGGTCACCTGGCCCAGACATCCCTTTTGCTCTACACTTGATTTCTGCAAGAGAGACAGGAGCTCGGCATGCACACCATCCTTCCAACACCCCATTCCAGCAGCGAGGGATCACAGCACTGGCACAGCTGAAACAAAATGGGTGTGCGAGTTTCCTGTTAGCACTCAGTGTGAACAAATCTACCACTGAGCAACACCGTGAGCCCCCACTCACCTCAGCACAGGTCAACCTGTAACCCCAGCCTTCCCCTATCCATGTGCACACGTACACCCATGCGCCACCCTGCCTGTTTTGCACACCCCCATGCACACACTGCATCTTATGCCCTCCTTTGCATTCACAGACGTGTGCAAACCATCCCTGGGAACATGTATGTGCCTACACCTACCACAAACATCCCTTTGTGTGCACCTGTATGCAACCCAACTCCTCAGCACACCCCTGTGCAAGCACACATTTTTGCCACTGCGTCCACGCACTATCCATGTGCTCACACACACTCACGTGTCTGCTTCCCTTAGAGCAGCCCTGTGTGCACACACACAGACACATGTGTAAAACCTTCCTTTCACTCCCAAAGTGCACGCACACACTGGTACCACAGTGTCCTTGCGCAACTCCAACACTCTGCAAACCCCTGTGCATGCACATATATGTGAATGCTCATCCTTGCACACATACCCACTGACCTGCACACACCTGAGCAAACCCACTGGTTTGGACAAAGGACATCTGAAAATCAAGACAGTAGTTTCAGTCTCCGAGTTTACGCTTAGAGAAGTCTAATCTGGGACAACACAAGTCAGCGCTTAATTTTCTTCATCATCATTGTGAAGATAAATAAAACAATAGCACGTTTTCTCATTGTTTTTAATGTTCTTTTATTTCTACTGTACAATAAAATGTACGTATAAATATATTCAATATAAATTTCTTTTTCTCATGAAACATCTAGACATTTTATGGTTTGAGTAAGAACGGTGTCTGCTTTGTGTTTCTTTCCCATTTACAAAACACATTGCTTTTAGGTTTATGTCAAATTGTTGTGGATGAAATCACATTTATCTGCTTGGTTCATGTAATCTAACTTGGATACATATGACCTAGGAACATGGTCATCCAAGAATGTCTCAGGAATCAATGGGTGTAAGATTTAGCGTGATTGGGCCCTAGAACAGCCTCCCCAGAATTAGCAGTCACAGCACTGGGCTTGCCAAATTTCAGGAAGTATTTTGGACAGTGCTCTCAGACATAGAGTCTGATTTTGGGGTAGTCCTGTGTGGATCCAGGAGATGTACATGATGATCTCCTTCGTTTCCTTCCAAACTGGGATATTCTATGGTTTTATGATGCTAGAAGTATGTATAGTCAACAGTGCAAACCATCTCACATACTCCAATAACAGAGCGTAAGATGATTCTGTCTGTAATAAGCGGGATGAACTTAGGATATATATTCTAAAGTAGGAGCAGTGTTTGGTCATAAGTTATTTCACTTAGAAAATCTGGTAAGACCATACATGCCCCTCCAAAATGTGGGAACTTGCAGTGTTACTTTTGCCATGTTATTTTCACAGGAAAACAAATGGTGACACCCACATTCTGAACCGCTTGCTTACAAATACAAATAAGCCCAACAATTTTTCTTGAAAGAAACACTCTGCTCTTTCAACCTTCAAACAGCAACACCGAAGACTGGCAGCAGGATGATGATAATTCTGCTGCTGTTCTTTGTAAATGAACACTGGAAATTTTCACTTCTAAGCATTTCTTCTTCCAAAACCCCATCCTGTTGATTGAGAATGAGTGTGCCTTTAGTCACTCGGAGAAAGGAGGACAGGAGAGGTCCATGGGAACGATGGGACTCATCCTCTGTTGTTGAGGAGAGGGTGGCTTGGAGCTCGTGCTGCTGCCTGGTGCCTGGGACTGGAGGTCTGACTCCAAGTCCCCCTGCAAGAGGCTTGGCTCCTCCTCAGTGACACAGACTTGGTCCTGCTCAGAGGTGCTGCTGTCAGGGCAGTCTGGCTGTGTTTGGGCTGGGCTGCACTGCGAAGGCATCAGGTCACAGTCCAGGCTGGTGTCTGTGGTTTCTGGCAGGCTCAGGGCATCCCCTTCTGCAGAGCTGGGAGAAATGATTGTTTCAACAATGATGACCTCCTTCTCGCTGTCAAGGCACTCTGGCTGTGATTGAACTGGGCTGCACTGTGAAGGCATCGGGTCACAGTCCAGGCTGGTGTCTGTGGTTTCTGGCAGGCTCAGATCATCTCCTTCTGCAGAGCTGGGAGAAATGATTGCCTGAACAATGATGACCTCCTTCTCGCTGTCAAGGCACTCTGGCTGTGATTGAACTGGGCTGCACTGTGAAGGCATCGGGTCACAGTCCAGGCTGGTGTCTGTGGTTTCTGGCAGGCTCAGATCATCTCCTTCTGCAGAGCTGGGAGAAATGATTGCCTGAACAATGGTGACCTCCTTCTCGCTGTCAAGGCACTCTGGCTGTGATTGAGCTGGGCTGCACTGCGAAGGCATCTGGTCACAGTCCAGGCTGGTGACTGTGGTTTCTGGCAGGCTCAGGGCACCCCCTTCAGCAGAGCTGGGAGAAATGACTGCCTGAACAATGATGACCTCCTTCTCTCCGTCGCTGATGTCACACGGAAGGCTGTCATTTGAATTACAGCGAATTGTGATTCCCATGAGCTCTCCATTTATGGAAACACTCCCTGAGCAATCAGCACTTGGCCTGGCTCTTGTGGGTTCACAAGGGCTGGATTCACCTAGGAAGGAGGGGAGACACAGGGGTTAGCGTCCAACTTTCTCTGCCCATGGACAAAAAGGCTTGGTGCTGCCTGTCAAGTAGGCTTCAAACAGCTTGAGAGCCTCCTTTGAAAAAACAGGGGTCAGCTGAAGATGTCAGGCACGGGCTTGAATGCCAGAAAAAGGTACAAGCCCACCAAAAGCATGAATTCTACCTGTGTTGCTGACAAGCAGTGTTTTGAAAGCTGGATTTGCACCCTTACCTGCCAGCACCACGAGTTCTTCTTCGGAAGGCTCCCTGTCACTGCTCTGCAGTTGGTGTTTTGCCGCAGGGGATGGTCTACGCAGACATAGGCAGGAACACCAACTGCCAGCTGGTGATTCTTTCTTCTTTCTGGAAGAGCGTGGTCTGGAGAGAAAATAGAGCATGCTGTCAGTTGTGGTGCAGGGTGAGGGAAGAGTTGCACCGAGCCCTTGCCAATAACTGCCCCTTCCTGGCACTGCCTTGTTTCTGCTGAAACACAGCTTAGAAACACGCTCTGTTTCAAACAGCAGAGGATGCTTCCATTCCTACAGCTCAGCCCTGAAGTCCTGCTGGCTACATTCCTATCATCGATGTCAAGCAAGAAGCAGAGTATGTGAGCGAAGGCTCCACAGCTGGACAGGACAGGAGCTGGCAGGCGTAACTGCTTTCTGAGCAACTGTGCGTCCTTAAGGGAGGCTCGAAAGAATCTCTGAGTCATATGCTAACACCTCCTTGGACTCTGCACATTGCCATCTTTAATTTCTAGTGCCAGCAAGTCTGACCAACAGCTTTGCTTAGAGGAGAACTGGAACTGGTTTCAGGCATGTGGCCCTGAAATCTGGAAACCCCAATGTTTCCAGGTACAGCCAGCACAGACCAGGATACACGTCATCGTGGCTTCCTGTATCTCATGACTGCCTGCCCTACGAGGAAGTAAAGGCACCCTTGTGTGGCTCCACTGAGCCCGTCGGGCAACTGTGTGTTAGTTGAATCCTTGGAGATATAATGGACAAAAAGTAAAGCAATAAAGCCCACCTGACCAATAATGATAGAAGCTGGAAAGGGAAGTCCTCTTTACCTTTCAGATGGAAAATCAATAATTGTGTGGAATCTCCCTGGAAATTCTGTGGGATCTTCCTCCACTTCAATCTCACTGCTTCGTTTCACTGCAGGAGAGCTGCTCTGGCCTCTTCTCAGAGCTTGTGCCTCTTGCAGGGTGAGCAGCTTTGCGCAAGGAGGAGACTCCCACACAGACCTGGACCCAGGTACAGAACTCGGCCCTGCAAGGGAAAACCACAGGTAAGAGGGAGGATCAGAAAGTGGCAGCACAGCCATCCCCGTTCTGCATTTTCCTCAGATTTGCTTATCCGAGCCACTGGAAGAAGAGGAGCTCAAAGTAACCGGGTTCTCAGAGATATGCTCGTGGCAAAGGACACAGTCATAATTTAGAGCTGCTCACTGTATCGAAACAGACATTAAAAAAACCAAACCTAGAAAACAGGTCTGGGAACTCAGAAAGCTTTGCTGCCACACTTCAATCATGCTTCACCCCCATTCAAAACATCATAAAGGCAGGGATGGTTTTCTCCATGTAAAGTCTGGCCTCGGACATTCTCAGGATTCGGCAACAGGGTGCCATACTCTCATCTAAGCCCTGAAGCCTCCTGTCCCATTGAAAGTCAAAGCGTATTTGAAAGATCTCAGAGAAGGCCTGGATTGGATCAAGATCAATCTAATGAAGGAAGACACTCACCTGCTCCCTCTCCCATGGCTGACGTGGATTTGGAGCCGAAGAGGCCGTCTGTGTGGCCAATAAGGAATTCCACTACAGCTGTCTGTGTCTGAACTTCCAAGCTGGCAGCTCCTCCACTGGCGCAGGCTGACTGGCTCTGCTGGGATCTGAAGAAAAGGCAGATTTTACAAGTCATTCCTCCAAGACTGTTTCCCCAGGTCTGAATTTATGCAGCCCAAAGCAGTCCAGCTGGGCTCTATAGAGTTCAACAGTGGGCAATCAGCAATGCCACCTACGAAATTCTCCTGGATGAACAAGGACAAAGTAGTACCAGCTAAACAAGAGAGCAGTAACTGTCACCTAGAAATTGTGTCCCTGGGGTTGGGGGAGAGCAGTCCAGGCTCCTCCTCTGCTGCCAGAAACTTCTGACAGCTTTTATAGGAGAAGAGCACATTAGATGAAGAAGAAGGGAAGATTGCTTTCTTTCTGGAGAACAGAACTAAGCGTTGTGCTTAAACAGAAAAAGAAGTTTACCTTAAGAGGTTTGGAGCCCACACTATTGCTAAATTATGAGCGTCCATGTTGGTGACTGAGGAGTTCCCAGCAAGAGACGCCAAATGCCTCATCAGGTACTCAAGTGTCCTGGAAAACAAGAGGGGCAGATGTTCAGAACCAAAAAGCCAATCAATTGACCTGATGCAGCCTTCAGCCGCTTCAGTGTGCAGACGCATGATGTTGCAGGTGTGAGGCAACACCTGGATAGCATCATCGCCCTCTGAAAGGCAGGAGGGCTGAGCTCAGCAGACCGAGCACAGCACTGACCTGTAGTGAGGAGCAGGCAGCTGCTGGATGGCGCCCTTCATTCTCACCATCCTCTCCTCCTCGGTAGCAGCACCAGCAGCGTCCTGGAAAAAGGCAGGAAGGGATTCAGACACCAGTCAGCCTAATTAGCTGCTACAGGTTTGGGAACCGTGGGGACAGCGTGCTGGTGGTCAGCACCGAGGCAGACTTGACGCCTTCCAAGAGGCATCAGGGGAAGACCGCAGCACATAGACTGCGTCATCAAGGCCAAGCAGTGCAAGCTCAGGGGGGCTTTACTGCCTGATTGCGCAGTGCAGCTCCTCGCAGCAGGCATTCGTCTCCAACTCCACTTTGCTATTAACCCCATTCTACCAATAGTTGGGGAACAGCAAAGGAAAGGGAATTCTCGCAAGCATGGTGAATAACTTAAATAAGCACCTCCTGGCACCACCAAAAGCGGCATCAGTGAGAGGTAGGATGTGGCAAAGACATGCCTCATGGGGCTAACAGAAATAAGACCTCCGAGCTGGGGCACTGCTGCAACCATCAGCCAGGACGCCCAGGGAAAAGGTACATATCTTTTCCAAGACATTGCCCTGTGCTTACCGTGAACTTGTCATACAGCTGGGTGGTCAGGAGAGGGTTCGGGAGCTCCCTGAAGTACATCTTACATATGGAGCTCACGCTGTGAATGTCACGGACGCTAAGCTCGGGAAGCTGCTCTGAATCAAATTCATGGCTGCAGAGAAGGACACAGAATTGGGCAGGGGGCATTGAGAAAGACGAAAACAAGTCCAAAGCCACACAAAATACAGTCAAGAAAAGGAAGGGGTTCCTCGGAGTGCCCGAAGCATGGCACGTGCCCCTACTGACAGCTGTGTCAGTCGCAGCACTCTTACCGTAGTCGCTGGATCTTGGACGTAACGCCGGACAGGCGGTATATCCCCTGCACTACGCCATTCTGCTCGATGAATTCAGAGCAGCTCTGGAGGACCTGGGGGACTACAGAACAAGAGCCAGTGGTTAGCTGAGCTTCTTACTCAAGTCCTGGTTCAGGCCGTGCTCTTCTCACATCCCATCCACTAAGCCCAGCCAGGCTACTGCTTGCTTCCTCCTTAGAGGAGAAAGCTGGCAGAGACAACTGTTAGGAAACTGCACAGAGATGTGTTCTTGGCTTTCCAGAAATGCCACGACCTATCAACAGCCTGCAGAAAGTAATTCTGGCAAAGCCACAGACACTGCAAGTCCCATCACAGCTCTCCTGGGAATCTAAAGACCAGAATAGCTAGGAAAAGGATGCAGGATGCTCTCTGTTGCCAGAAGGCTTCCTACACTTTCAGGCCAAAACAATTGCTGGATATGATCTCCTTTTCATCTATAGATGCCCAACGGAGGAAGATCTCAGGAATGGGCTGTTCCTTACCATCACGGCCAGAGTGGAGAAGGTGCTCCCCCAGGTCACACCCAAACACCCCTTCCTTCTCTGGCTCCGGCTGCCTCGCTCTCTGGGGCTGGGCCTTCACCAGGGATCGAAGGAAGGGGAGGAACTTGCCCCGTTTCTTCAGCACTGCGCAACAAAACAAAGAAATCAGTTCATTTCAGGCTTGGATTGGTTGGATGAACTTAACACATTCGATAGAGCACAGAACAATGGGAAGAACATTCCCAACAAGGACACTCAATAACAGACTTTCCCCATCCCTGCAAGTGCCCAAGGCCAGGTTGGAAGGGGCCCTGGACAGCCTGCTCTCGTTTCCTACTAAATGTGCAGGCTGGCGACCCAGACTGCGGCAGGGGCTTTGGAGCCTGAGTATCCTTTAGGCCCCTTCCAGTCCCAAGCCATTCGAGGAGGATTCTGTGACTTCCCCAAGCCCAATAACATACACAGTGGGATTGGGCCAGATGTCTGCATGTTGTGATGGAGCTTAATGCAGTCTTCTTGCTAATCTTGCTCAACTCGGGCATTAACGAAACCCCTGAATGCCACGTTCTGACCCCATTTTACTAACTCGCATTATCAAATGTAACATGTGTACCTGGCTTTCGCAATGAATTGACCAGGGACTCAGGAACTGTTCCGCTAATGAGTTCCACGCACTCACTAGGGAAAGATCCAACCTGTAACAAGAACAAAAAGACAGGTGGGCATTAGCCCAAGCCCAGAGCCAAAGGAAAGGTCCTCTGACACTGACACAGGGCAACCATTTGTGTCCAGAAGCCCTCCTGTGCAGGCAGAGCAACTCCAATCTGAGATTCCTGACTCTACTGAAGTTGCGCTCTCTTGATGGAAGCATGTGCATACCTGAAAGCCACGCTTGCCTCTCCACCAGGGGCTCAGCTCCTTTGGTGGCATATCAGTGATGCACACCACGTCTCCCACCTGCAAGAGATTGAAACGTCAACCCCAGCTTCAGCACAGCTGTGAGAAAAATGCAGCTCAAATAATTGCCTTCTTTTTCACCGCAGAATATCCTAAAGCTTGACAGCAATTGCACCAATGCAGCCCCCAAGGCATTTTCCCTTCTAAAACTGAACTTGGAGGTACAAGTGTTACACAACATACACAATAGAGCTGTGCAGTAGGAAATGGGTCTCAAAAGCAGAAGGCTCTCTGCCGAAGGCTATGGAAGAGCTGCACTTTAATCATGGGCATCAATTAGCAGAGCTTTCTGAACACATCTGCACACTTCACACCGGGTCTGCTCTTGCTCAGAGACCAGGCTCCCACACTGGGCAGGATCTGCTTGATCAGAAGGTTCAATGCCCAATCCAACCATATTGGAGAGATGGCTGAACTCCTCCCAACCCAGCACAAGTCTAAGCTGGAACCAAACCCTCGAAGCTTAACCTCACAAGACATTCTGATGGTGCCTGAGACTATTCCTGAGGCATTCACAACCTGTACTCTCCAGTGCATGACAACAAGGAAAGCCTGTAACTGCTTACCTCCAGGGAGACTTCATCCGGCGCCTGGGCGACGTAGCTCTTAATAACATGGGCCGCCGCAATTGCTGGTACGTTGAGAGATGATACAGCACGCTCCAGCTGCGGCTTCCACATGTTATAGGCCTGCAAACAGAGCAAAGTCCATGGTCAGGAGCTGAGGGCAAACGAGGAGGATTTCAAGATGAGGAGCACATCTGCAGAGAAAGCTGCAGGAAAGGCGCTCCGTCCTTATCAGGAGCACTTCAGAAGGAGCTGCACGTCTCATGACAGTAGTTTCTCTTCCTGCTGTGCAGCGGGTTCGGCAGGCCATGCAAAGATGCATCTCTCTCTACACAGACTAATCTGCAATGGCACTGGCACGGGCAGGTGGCCTGTCCGCCTTTGGCCCACTCTATCCAGAAGGAGAGTACACCTGCGGCTCCCTCTGCTGGCTCAACACAAGAAACAAAGACAAGCCAGAGCTTCATACTGTACCTCCGTCACCCCAACCTCAGGCCCATCGCTGATCTTGCTGCACGCAACGCCCATCACCACAGGTGTGACCAGCTGGAACAGAGCAAAAACACGCTTCTGTTTTCTCTATTCACACAGCACAGTATGGAGAGACTTCTTCAGAACTACCCTTGCATACCCTGCGGCATAGGCAAGTGTTGGAGAAACTACCCCTTGCTTCAGTCTATTCCAACGTGACAGCCTATTAGGCAGTGTTGTACAAGTTGCTATCGCTCTGCCAGCAAATGGGGACTCTGGCACAGAGCAGCAGATGCATTCGCCCAGAGCGCTCTGACAGTGCGATAGCAGGGCATTAGACAGCACCCTTCTGAGGGCTAAGCTGGAGGACAGTGAAGAAACCCACGGCATGCAAAACGATGTGGGGGGACAAAACATGGCACGTACCTGGCAACAAGATCACCTCAAACTATCTGCAGCAGTTCCTTGTCACTTTGCTCAGATGTTCTGAGAGCAAAAGCTGCACCGAGGCAGTGGGCGGAGGGTGGGCAGAGAAGAGAGAAAGAGCAGGTCAGTGAGCAGGGCTAAGACAGCCATGGAATAACACACACAGCACAACCGTCCCATCCACTTGCTGCAAGACATGCTGAGTCTCAGGCTACGTGATGCCTGTCTGCCCAGCAACTTTATGATGCTTCCACAATTGAGCAAAGAAGACAACGGAAGAAGCATGGGACGGGTGCCACCTTTACAGACACCCTCTTTGCAACGTGTGTACCGGGGGAAAACTACGTCTGGTGGTCAAGAGTAAGCAATACGGTGCTGTGAGCCCCGACAGCCACCAGTTCTCAATACCTCACTGCCCACCCGTCCATCCCATGCTGGTTCAGCTTACCTACAAGCTGCTGCGCAAAAACTTCTGAAGAAAAGGCACTAAACGCACAAGAAGAACAAGCCAACCAACCACTCCGAACTCCTGCTCACCCACAAAGGAACACGGAACGCACCGCTCCTCCCCTCATTCCAGCCGCTTATGACATCACCAAGGGCCACCAGCCTGGTCCAACATGACCCCCCACAAGGGGGGGAGGCAAGACCACATGGTCACATCTGATTCCAACATGGCACCACAACATTCCAGAACTCAGTGTGGGCTTGCAATTCTATCCTGGTGTGGCAGCGCAATGGGAGGTGTTTGGGCACAGCTGAATAAGTGACAGACACCGCAGGACTCCAAAGGAGGGTGCCAGATTAACTCTCAGCATTCTTTTGCAGTTTTGTCATTTCTAGAAAGTCCAGCTGACAAATGCTCACTTTGTCTGGGTAACGCCTCTATGCATCATGAATGAAAAAGAAAATAAAATGGGCACGTGACCCTATGATACTTATCTCTCTGCTCTTGTTGTCAGCCAGGCACCTAAGATGAGCACTACGTGTCCCTGCTCCTGACTGAAGATTCCCCCAAGTCTGTGTTCCACTCTGCTCCACCTCAGGGTCTAAAAGAAACACAGACAGAGATAATGAGAAGATCTTTTGTGCAGACGAAAGCGCAGGCTGCACGCGTATTCTCTTTAGCAAGAAATACTACTTGAGAATCCACAGATAGTTTTTTGAGAGGTAGTATGAAAGGTGAACAGAAAGTAAATTGATTCATTAAAATTACCTAGTTAATCCTCTCCCCGTGAAAAAGGAAGCCACCTGGGCACTGTATGCAGCAGTTCTGAGAACACCTTGCACCACAAATTGCGGCACATACATTTTTTTTCCCACAGGCCCGTCTCTTCTGTCATTTGTGTCAGATTCACTCAGGTTAAAATACGTGGATCAGAACTGCCATTCCGATCTGCTGAGGCAGGATCCCACCGCCTGGACGCCCCCCAGTCCCATTCCGTGTTTTTCCCAGCAAGTGATATCACCTACCCAGACTTCTGCAGGGCCTTCCATACGGTCTCCCATCACAGGGAGAAGCAGGAGAGCTCTCAGGGCTGGAGAAATCAAGGCTGCCTCTAAGATGGTGCTTTCAAACAGCACGAGTACCTGGATGTAGGACCTGAATCACAAGGGTAACATGAAAAAGCCACCAGTCCCCACAGATGTGGCTGTTCACAGAGATAACCACTGCGTGTTTTCCCACAGTGTGATGCTCACCCATCAAAGTGCTCAGCCATCCAAATGCGTCCAGCGTCTGAGCACCCATTTCGAGATGGTTTTCTTAGCATCCAAGCTGAATCTCCCTTGGTACAACCTGAGGCCGTTCCCTCCAGTCCTGTCACTGGTTACATGGGAGAAGAGCAGGAAAACCCCCACCCCCACATAACCTCTCTTCAGGTAATCGTAGAGAATGATAAGGTCTTCCCTGAGCCTCCTCTTAGCCAGACTAAATAATCCCAGTTCCATAAGAAGCTCCCCATAAGACTAGTGCTCTAGACACCTCACAGCTTCAATGGTCTTCTCTGGACACATCTCAGGATTTCATTGTCCTTCTTGCAGTGAGGGGCCCAGAACAGAGCAAAGAACTCAAGGTGAGGGCTCACCAGTTCCGAGTACGGGGGAATGATCGATTCCCGGTTCCTGCTGGCTCAAGTCTTCTGCATTCCAATTCCAATCTAAACCATTCCTGCTGTGGTAGTACCTGAATCCTTATTTGGGACTGGAGCTCAAGAAGTCAGCGCATCAGAAATAACACAACGTGCAACTGGAAGACGTGTCTCAAAGCCCAGAAAATCCAACTCTCTAACCTTGGCGCAACTCACCAACCAAGAGCCAGGCCTTGACAACTTGGCTGATCTGAGCATGCAGGTGGGGGCCAGACAGTGGACCACAAGTGTTCATTTCCACTGCAGGTCCATGTAGAGAACAGCCTCAATCAGCAGGTGTGAATGAATTCATTCACAAGCTGCACAATAAGCCTGTTCTTTATGTGAAAAAACAAACAAACAAACAAAAAACCCACAAAAACAACAACAAAAAAAACCAAAACAAACAAAAAAAAAAACAACATAAAAAACAACAAAAACCACACATAGATTTTTGACCAAAAAAGGTGAGAGTTAATAATGACCAAATAGGTTCCTGTTCCTAGGCCTAATCCTCTCACCCCAACTCCTGGGTGATGCCCACAGGCTTCAAGTCAGGTCTCAAATCCATTGGACTCCCGTCGCAGAACTCTATCAAAAAGGATGTCACACATGTGACACTTGCATACATTTTGCACCAGAAACAGTGATGCCAGCAGGAGCGGAGAGGTGATTGTCCCCCTGTACTCAGCACTGTTGAGGCCACAACTCGAGTTCTGTTTCCAGTTTTGGACCCCTCAGTGCAAGGAAGACACTGAGGCTTTGGAACATGTTCAAAGACAGGCAAGAAAGCTGGCGAGGGGTCTGGAGCACAATTGTGCAATATGAGGAGAGGCTGCAGCACCTGGGAATGCTCAGCCTGGAGAAGAGCTGGCTCAGAGGAGACCTTCTTGCTCTCTATAACTTCCTGAAGGGAGGTTGTAGTGAGCTGGGGGTTAGCCTCTTCTCTCGTGTCATTATTGATAGGACCAGAGGGAATGGTTTCAAGCTGCAGCAGGGGCGATTCTGGTTGGATGTTAGGAAATATTACTTTTCAGAAAGGGGTGGCTAGTCACTGGAATGGACTGCCCAGGAGGTGGTGGAGTCACTGATCCTGGGGGTGTTCCAGGAATGACTGGATGTTGTGTTGAGGGACATGATTTAGTGGAAGCTGTTGGTAACAGGAGAACGGTTGGACTGGATGATCTTTTAGGTCTTTTCCAACCCTGGTGATTCTATGATTCTATGATTCATATGCTAAGAAGCAAGCAGAGGCGCTTTTGTTAAATATTTCAATGGAGAGAAGAGTTGATATCCGCTTCTCCCGACAACAGAAACATGGTACCAGCTTTCCAAGCCCACCCGCCATACAGTAGGCAGACAAAGCACACATAAAGGAGCATGCACATCCCCTCCGGCATAACTTGAGCCCACAACCCACCTTCAGATTTCTGTGGATTTCTAGCGTTTTATACTGATGCAGCCTCGCTACAGCTCCATGGGTGTCACACAAGGACTGCAAGACCTCTTTCTCCGCAAACCCCACCTGCAGGCCTTGGTCAAAGAGGATTGCCACCTGCCCTCCTGAGCAAAAACACTAAGAACGAGAGCAAAGCACACTGGATTTGCCTTGGCCTGGCCTAAGCCCCAGTCCTACCAGACAGACCCTGGGATGAAAATTGCTCCACAAACTGCGGATGGACACCAGCAACCAAGAAGTTGACCGGATCCAGTCCCAAACAATCACCTAGCCTCCCCTGGAAGCTCTTTGCCATCAGCTCCATCATTGCCTTTCCTTCTCACCTCAATCCCAAAGTGGTTTCCACATCTGCCAGCACGTCTTACCTGACACCTCATCACACGGTGCTTCAACAGCACCAAATTTGCTTCCGGGGCCCTCCTTCAACTCACTGTGCTAACACTCATGATTCAAATTACACAGAAATCCTAGCAGAAGTTCTCGGTGAGAACTGCACCTAACATTCCTCCTTCTACAAGCAAACAGGGCCAACACGTGGTCGTAAAAATGCATTCATCAAAGAGAAGCAGAGATGGCACGGCAGGACAGACATACTCGGTGTGCACGTTTGAAGTCATTTGAGAACCTAGTCGTTCTTGCTGCAGGACGCCTGACTTCTGTTAAAAGCTGAACGGTCCCCAGAACACCTGTTTCCATCAGCTGCCACCATCCAAAACAGCCAGCCTTCTTGAGGTCACCTGGCCCAGACATCCCTTTTGCTCTACACTTGATTTCTGCAAGAGAGACAGGAGCTCGGCATGCACACCATCCTTCCAACACCCCATTCCAGCAGCGAGGGATCACAGCACTGGCACAGCTGAAACAAAATGGGTGTGCGAGTTTCCTGTTAGCACTCAGTGTGAACAAATCTACCACTGAGCAACACCGTGAGCCCCCACTCACCTCAGCACAGGTCAACCTGTAACCCCAGCCTTCCCCTATCCATGTGCACACGTACACCCATGCGCCACCCTGCCTGTTTTGCACACCCCCATGCACACACTGCATCTTATGCCCTCCTTTGCATTCACAGACGTGTGCAAACCATCCCTGGGAACATGTATGTGCCTACACCTACCACAAACATCCCTTTGTGTGCACCTGTATGCAACCCAACTCCTCAGCACACCCCTGTGCAAGCACACATTTTTGCCACTGCGTCCACGCACTATCCATGTGCTCACACACACTCACGTGTCTGCTTCCCTTAGAGCAGCCCTGTGTGCACACACACAGACACATGTGTAAAACCTTCCTTTCACTCCCAAAGTGCACGCACACACTGGTACCACAGTGTCCTTGCGCAACTCCAACACTCTGCAAACCCCTGTGCATGCACATATATGTGAATGCTCATCCTTGCACACATACCCACTGACCTGCACACACCTGAGCAAACCCACTGGTTTGGACAAAGGACATCTGAAAATCAAGACAGTAGTTTCAGTCTCCGAGTTTACGCTTAGAGAAGTCTAATCTGGGACAACACAAGTCAGCGCTTAATTTTCTTCATCATCATTGTGAAGATAAATAAAACAATAGCACGTTTTCTCATTGTTTTTAATGTTCTTTTATTTCTACTGTACAATAAAATGTACGTATAAATATATTCAATATAAATTTCTTTTTCTCATGAAACATCTAGACATTTTATGGTTTGAGTAAGAACGGTGTCTGCTTTGTGTTTCTTTCCCATTTACAAAACACATTGCTTTTAGGTTTATGTCAAATTGTTGTGGATGAAATCACATTTATCTGCTTGGTTCATGTAATCTAACTTGGATACATATGACCTAGGAACATGGTCATCCAAGAATGTCTCAGGAATCAATGGGTGTAAGATTTAGCGTGATTGGGCCCTAGAACAGCCTCCCCAGAATTAGCAGTCACAGCACTGGGCTTGCCAAATTTCAGGAAGTATTTTGGACAGTGCTCTCAGACATAGAGTCTGATTTTGGGGTAGTCCTGTGTGGATCCAGGAGATGTACATGATGATCTCCTTCGTTTCCTTCCAAACTGGGATATTCTATGGTTTTATGATGCTAGAAGTATGTATAGTCAACAGTGCAAACCATCTCACATACTCCAATAACAGAGCGTAAGATGATTCTGTCTGTAATAAGCGGGATGAACTTAGGATATATATTCTAAAGTAGGAGCAGTGTTTGGTCATAAGTTATTTCACTTAGAAAATCTGGTAAGACCATACATGCCCCTCCAAAATGTGGGAACTTGCAGTGTTACTTTTGCCATGTTATTTTCACAGGAAAACAAATGGTGACACCCACATTCTGAACCGCTTGCTTACAAATACAAATAAGCCCAACAATTTTTCTTGAAAGAAACACTCTGCTCTTTCAACCTTCAAACAGCAACACCGAAGACTGGCAGCAGGATGATGATAATTCTGCTGCTGTTCTTTGTAAATGAACACTGGAAATTTTCACTTCTAAGCATTTCTTCTTCCAAAACCCCATCCTGTTGATTGAGAATGAGTGTGCCTTTAGTCACTCGGAGAAAGGAGGACAGGAGAGGTCCATGGGAACGATGGGACTCATCCTCTGTTGTTGAGGAGAGGGTGGCTTGGAGCTCGTGCTGCTGCCTGGTGCCTGGGACTGGAGGTCTGACTCCAAGTCCCCCTGCAAGAGGCTTGGCTCCTCCTCAGTGACACAGACTTGGTCCTGCTCAGAGGTGCTGCTGTCAGGGCAGTCTGGCTGTGTTTGGGCTGGGCTGCACTGCGAAGGCATCAGGTCACAGTCCAGGCTGGTGTCTGTGGTTTCTGGCAGGCTCAGGGCATCCCCTTCTGCAGAGCTGGGAGAAATGATTGTTTCAACAATGATGACCTCCTTCTCGCTGTCAAGGCACTCTGGCTGTGATTGAACTGGGCTGCACTGTGAAGGCATCGGGTCACAGTCCAGGCTGGTGTCTGTGGTTTCTGGCAGGCTCAGATCATCTCCTTCTGCAGAGCTGGGAGAAATGATTGCCTGAACAATGATGACCTCCTTCTCGCTGTCAAGGCACTCTGGCTGTGATTGAACTGGGCTGCACTGTGAAGGCATCGGGTCACAGTCCAGGCTGGTGTCTGTGGTTTCTGGCAGGCTCAGATCATCTCCTTCTGCAGAGCTGGGAGAAATGATTGCCTGAACAATGGTGACCTCCTTCTCGCTGTCAAGGCACTCTGGCTGTGATTGAGCTGGGCTGCACTGCGAAGGCATCTGGTCACAGTCCAGGCTGGTGACTGTGGTTTCTGGCAGGCTCAGGGCACCCCCTTCAGCAGAGCTGGGAGAAATGACTGCCTGAACAATGATGACCTCCTTCTCTCCGTCGCTGATGTCACACGGAAGGCTGTCATTTGAATTACAGCGAATTGTGATTCCCATGAGCTCTCCATTTATGGAAACACTCCCTGAGCAATCAGCACTTGGCCTGGCTCTTGTGGGTTCACAAGGGCTGGATTCACCTAGGAAGGAGGGGAGACACAGGGGTTAGCGTCCAACTTTCTCTGCCCATGGACAAAAAGGCTTGGTGCTGCCTGTCAAGTAGGCTTCAAACAGCTTGAGAGCCTCCTTTGAAAAAACAGGGGTCAGCTGAAGATGTCAGGCACGGGCTTGAATGCCAGAAAAAGGTACAAGCCCACCAAAAGCATGAATTCTACCTGTGTTGCTGACAAGCAGTGTTTTGAAAGCTGGATTTGCACCCTTACCTGCCAGCACCACGAGTTCTTCTTCGGAAGGCTTCCTGTCACTGCTCTGCAGTTGGTGTTTTGCCGCAGGGGATGGTCTGCGCAGACATAGGCAGGAACACCAACTGCCAGCTGGTGATTCTTTCTTCTTTCTGGAAGAGCGTGGTCTGGAGAGAAAATAGAGCATGCTGTCAGTTGTGGTGCAGGGTGAGGGAAGAGTTGCACCGAGCCCTTGCCAATAACTGCCCCTTCCTGGCACTGCCTTGTTTCTGCTGAAACACAGCTTAGAAACACGCTCTGTTTCAAACAGCAGAGGATGCTTCCATTCCTACAGCTCAGCCCTGAAGTCCTGCTGGCTACATTCCTATCATCGATGTCAAGCAAGAAGCAGAGTATGTGAGCGAAGGCTCCACAGCTGGACAGGACAGGAGCTGGCAGGCGTAACTGCTTTCTGAGCAACTGTGCGTCCTTAAGGGAGGCTCGAAAGAATCTCTGAGTCATATGCTAACACCTCCTTGGACTCTGCACATTGCCATCTTTAATTTCTAGTGCCAGCAAGTCTGACCAACAGCTTTGCTTAGAGGAGAACTGGAACTGGTTTCAGGCATGTGGCCCTGAAATCTGGAAACCCCAATGTTTCCAGGTACAGCCAGCACAGACCAGGATACACGTCATCGTGGCTTCCTGTATCTCATGACTGCCTGCCCTACGAGGAAGTAAAGGCACCCTTGTGTGGCTCCACTGAGCCCGTCGGGCAACTGTGTGTTAGTTGAATCCTTGGAGATATAATGGACAAAAAGTAAAGCAATAAAGCCCACCTGACCAATAATGATAGAAGCTGGAAAGGGAAGTCCTCTTTACCTTTCAGATGGAAAATCAATAATTGTGTGGAATCTCCCTGGAAATTCTGTGGGATCTTCCTCCACTTCAATCTCACTGCTTCGTTTCACTGCAGGAGAGCTGCTCTGGCCTCTTCTCAGAGCTTGTGCCTCTTGCAGGGTGAGCAGCTTTGCGCAAGGAGGAGACTCCCACACAGACCTGGACCCAGGTACAGAACTCGGCCCTGCAAGGGAAAACCACAGGTAAGAGGGAGGATCAGAAAGTGGCAGCACAGCCATCCCCGTTCTGCATTTTCCTCAGATTTGCTTATCCGAGCCACTGGAAGAAGAGGAGCTCAAAGTAACCGGGTTCTCAGAGATATGCTCGTGGCAAAGGACACAGTCATAATTTAGAGCTGCTCACTGTATCGAAACAGACATTAAAAAAACCAAACCTAGAAAACAGGTCTGGGAACTCAGAAAGCTTTGCTGCCACACTTCAATCATGCTTCACCCCCATTCAAAACATCATAAAGGCAGGGATGGTTTTCTCCATGTAAAGTCTGGCCTCGGACATTCTCAGGATTCGGCAACAGGGTGCCATACTCTCATCTAAGCCCTGAAGCCTCCTGTCCCATTGAAAGTCAAAGCGTATTTGAAAGATCTCAGAGAAAGCCTGGATTGGATCAAGATCAATCTAATGAAGGAAGACACTCACCTGCTCCCTCTCCCATGGCTGACGTGGATTTGGAGCCGAAGAGGCCGTCTGTGTGGCCAATAAGGAATTCCACTACAGCTGTCTGTGTCTGAACTTCCAAGCTGGCAGCTCCTCCACTGGCGCAGGCTGACTGGCTCTGCTGGGATCTGAAGAAAAGGCAGATTTTACAAGTCATTCCTCCAAGACTGTTTCCCCAGGTCTGAATTTATGCAGCCCAAAGCAGTCCAGCTGGGCTCTATAGAGTTCAACAGTGGGCAATCAGCAATGCCACCTACGAAATTCTCCTGGATGAACAAGGACAAAGTAGTACCAGCTAAACAAGAGAGCAGTAACTGTCACCTAGAAATTGTGTCCCTGGGGTTGGGGGAGAGCAGTCCAGGCTCCTCCTCTGCTGCCAGAAACTTCTGACAGCTTTTATAGGAGAAGAGCACATTAGATGAAGAAGAAGGGAAGATTGCTTTCTTTCTGGAGAACAGAACTAAGCGTTGTGCTTAAACAGAAAAAGAAGTTTACCTTAAGAGGTTTGGAGCCCACACTATTGCTAAATTATGAGCGTCCATGTTGGTGACTGAGGAGTTCCCAGCAAGAGACGCCAAATGCCTCATCAGGTACTCAAGTGTCCTGGAAAACAAGAGGGGCAGATGTTCAGAACCAAAAAGCCAATCAATTGACCTGATGCAGCCTTCAGCCGCTTCAGTGTGCAGACGCATGATGTTGCAGGTGTGAGGCAACACCTGGATAGCATCATCGCCCTCTGAAAGGCAGGAGGGCTGAGCTCAGCAGACCGAGCACAGCACTGACCTGTAGTGAGGAGCAGGCAGCTGCTGGATGGCGCCCTTCATTCTCACCATCCTCTCCTCCTCGGTAGCAGCACCGGCAGCGTCCTGGAAAAAGGCAGGAAGGGATTCAGACACCAGTCAGCCTAATTAGCTGCTACAGGTTTGGGAACCGTGGGGACAGTGTGCTGGTGGTCAGCACCGAGGCAGACTTGACGCCTTCCAAGAGGCATCAGGGGAAGACCGCAGCACATAGACTGCGTCATCAAGGCCAAGCAGTGCAAGCTCAGGGGGGCTTTACTGCCTGATTGCGCAGTGCAGCTCCTCGCAGCAGGCATTTGTCTCCAACTCCACTTTGCTATTAACCCCATTCTACCAATAGTTGGGGAACAGCAAAGGAAAGGGAATTCTCGCAAGCATGGTGAATAACTTAAATAAGCACCTCCTGGCACCACCAAAAGCGGCATCAGTGAGAGGTAGGATGTGGCAAAGACATGCCTCATGGGGCTAACAGAAATAAGACCTCCGAGCTGGGGCACTGCTGCAACCATCAGCCAGGACGCCCAGGGAAAAGGTACATATCTTTTCCAAGACATTGCCCTGTGCTTACCGTGAACTTGTCATACAGCTGGGTGGTCAGGAGAGGGTTCGGGAGCTCCCTGAAGTACATCTTACATACGGAGCTCACGCTGTGAATGTCACGGACGCTAAGCTCGGGAAGCTGCTCTGAATCAAATTCATGGCTGCAGAGAAGGACACAGAATTGGGCAGGGGGCATTGAGAAAGACGAAAACAAGTCCAAAGCCACACAAAATACAGTCAAGAAAAGGAAGGGGTTCCTCGGAGTGCCCGAAGCATGGCACGTGCCCCTACTGACAGCTGTGTCAGTCGCAGCACTCTTACCGTAGTCGCTGGATCTTGGACGTAACGCCGGACAGGCGGTATATCCCCTGCACTACGCCATTCTGCTCGATGAATTCAGAGCAGCTCTGGAGGACCTGGGGGACTACAGAACAAGAGCCAGTGGTTAGCTGAGCTTCTTACTCAAGTCCTGGTTCAGGCCGTGCTCTTCTCACATCCCATCCACTAAGCCCAGCCAGGCTACTGCTTGCTTCCTCCTTAGAGGAGAAAGCTGGCAGAGACAACTGTTAGGAAACTGCACAGAGATGTGTTCTTGGCTTTCCAGAAATGCCACGACCTATCAACAGCCTGCAGAAAGTAATTCTGGCAAAGCCACAGACACTGCAAGTCCCATCACAGCTCTCCTGGGAATCTAAAGACCAGAATAGCTAGGAAAAGGATGCAGGATGCTCTCTGTTGCCAGAAGGCTTCCTACACTTTCAGGCCAAAACAATTGCTGGATATGATCTCCTTTTCATCTATAGATGCCCAACGGAGGAAGATCTCAGGAATGGGCTGTTCCTTACCATCACGGTCAGAGTGGAGAAGGTGCTCCCCCAGGTCACACCCAAACACCCCTTCCTTCTCTGGCTCCGGCTGCCTCGCTCTCTGGGGCCGGGCCTTCACCAGGGATCGAAGGAAGGGGAGGAACTTGCCCCGTTTCTTCGGCACTGCGCAACAAAACAAAGAAATCAGTTCATTTCAGGCTTGGATTGGTTGGATGAACTTAACACATTCGATAGAGCACAGAACAATGGGAAGAACATTCCCAACAAGGACACTCAATAACAGATTTTCCCCATCCCTGCAAGTGCCCAAGGCCAGGTTGGAAGGGGCCCTGGACAGCCTGCTCTCGTTTCCTACTAAATGTGCAGGCTGGCGACCCAGACTGCGGCAGGGGCTTTGGAGCCTGAGTATCCTTTAGGCCCCTTCCAGTCCCAAGCCATTCGAGGAGGATTCTGTGACTTCCCCAAGCCCAATAACATACACAGTGGGATTGGGCCAGATGTCTGCATGTTGTGATGGAGCTTAATGCAGTCTTCTTGCTAATCTTGCTCAACTCGGGCATTAACGAAACCCCTGAATGCCACGTTCTGACCCCATTTTACTAACTCGCATTATCAAATGTAACATGTGTACCTGGCTTTCGCAATGAATTGACCAGGGACTCAGGAACTGTTCCGCTAATGAGTTCCACGCACTCACTAGGGAAAGATCCAACCTGTAACAAGAACAAAAAGACAGGTGGGCATTAGCCCAAGCCCAGAGCCAAAGGGAAGGTCCTCTGACACCGACACAGGGCAACCATTTGTGTCCAGAAGCCCTCCTGTGCAGGCAGAGCAACTCCAATCTGAGATTCCTGACTCTACTGAAGTTGCGCTCTCTTGATGGAAGCATGTGCATACCTGAAAGCCATGCTTGCCTCTCCACCAGGGGCTCAGCTCCTTTGGTGGCATATCAGTGATGCACACCACGTCTCCCACCTGCAAGAGATTGAAACGTCAACCCCAGCTTCAGCACAGCTGTGAGAAAAATGCAGCTCAAATAACTGCCTTCTTTTCCACCGCAGAATATCCTAAAGCTTGACAGCAATTGCACCAATGCAGCCCCAAAGGCAGTTTCCATTCTAAAACTGAACTTGGAGGTACAAGAGTTACACAACATACACAATAGAGCTGTGCAGTAGGAAATGGGTCTCAAAAGCAGAAGGCTCTCTGCCGAAGGCTATGGAAGAGCTGCACTTTAATCATGGGCATCAATTAGCAGAGCTTTCTGAACACATCTGCACACTTCACACCGGGTCTGCTCTTGCTCAGAGACCAGGCTCCCACACTGGGCAGGATCTGCTTGATCAGAAGGTTCAATGCCCAATCCAACCATATTGGAGAGATGGCTGAACTCCTCCCAACCCAGCACAAGTCTAAGCTGGAACCAAACCCTCGAAGCTTAACCTCACAAGACATTCTGATGGTGCCTGAGACTATTCCTGAGGCATTCACAACCTGTACTCTCCAGTGCATGACAACAAGGAAAGCCTGTAACTGCTTACCTCCAGGGAGACTTCATCCGGCGCCTGGGCGACGTAGCTCTTAATAACATGGGCCGCCGCAATTGCTGGTACGTTGAGAGATGATACAGCACGCTCCAGCTGCGGCTTCCACATGTTATAGGCCTGCAAACAGAGCAAAGTCCATGGTCAGGAGCTGAGGGCAAACGAGGAGGATTTCAAGATGAGGAGCACATCTGCAGAGAAAGCTGCAGGAAAGGCGCTCCGTCCTTATCAGGAGCACTTCAGAAGGAGCTGCACGTCTCATGACAGTAGTTTCTCTTCCTGCTGTGCAGCGGGTTCGGCAGGCCATGCAAAGATGCATCTCTCTCTACACAGACTAATCTGCAATGGCACTGGCACGGGCAGGTGGCCTGTCCGCCTTTGGCCCACTCTATCCAGAAGGAGAGTACACCTGCGGCTCCCTCTGCTGGCTCAACACAAGAAACAAAGACAAGCCAGAGCTTCATACTGTACCTCCGTCACCCCAACCTCAGGCCCATCGCTGATCTTGCTGCACGCAACGCCCATCACCACAGGTGTGACCAGCTGGAACAGAGCAAAAACACGCTTCTGTTTTCTCTATTCACACAGCACAGTATGGAGAGACTTCTTCAGAACTACCCTTGCATACCCTGCGGCATAGGCAAGTGTTGGAGAAACTACCCCTTGCTTCAGTCTATTCCAACGTGACAGCCTATTAGGCAGTGTTGTACAAGTTGCTATCGCTCTGCCAGCAAATGGGGACTCTGGCACAGAGCAGCAGATGCATTCGCCCAGAGCGCTCTGACAGTGCGATAGCAGGGCATTAGACAGCACCCTTCTGAGGGCTAAGCTGGAGGACAGTGAAGAAACCCACGGCATGCAAAACGATGTGGGGGGACAAAACATGGCACGTACCTGGCAACAAGATCACCTCAAACTATCTGCAGCAGTTCCTTGTCACTTTGCTCAGATGTTCTGAGAGCAAAAGCTGCACCGAGGCAGTGGGCGGAGGGTGGGCAGAGAAGAGAGAAAGAGCAGGTCAGTGAGCAGGGCTAAGACAGCCATGGAATAACACACACAGCACAACCGTCCCATCCACTTGCTGCAAGACATGCTGAGTCTCAGGCTACGTGATGCCTGTCTGCCCAGCAACTTTATGATGCTTCCACAATTGAGCAAAGAAGACAACGGAAGAAGCATGGGACGGGTGCCACCTTTACAGACACCCTCTTTGCAACGTGTGTACCGGGGGAAAACTACGTCTGGTGGTCAAGAGTAAGCAATACGGTGCTGTGAGCCCCGACAGCCACCAGTTCTCAATACCTCACTGCCCACCCGTCCATCCCATGCTGGTTCAGCTTACCTACAAGCTGCTGCGCAAAAACTTCTGAAGAAAAGGCACTAAACGCACAAGAAGAACAAGCCAACCAACCACTCCGAACTCCTGCTCACCCACAAAGGAACACGGAATGCACCGCTCCTCCCCTCATTCCAGCCGCTTATGACATCACCAAGGGCCACCAGCCTGGTCCACCATGACCCCCACAAGGGGGGGAGGCAAGACCACATGGTCACATCTGATTCCAACATGGCACCACAACATTCCAGAACTCAGTGTGGGCTTGCAATTCTATCCTGGTGTGGCAGTGCAATGGGAGGTGTTTGGGCACAGCTGAATAAGTGACAGACACCGCAGGACTCCAAAGGAGGGTGCCAGATTAACTCTCAGCATTCTTTTGCAGGGCTCTTTGAGGTGCTTCGAACCAATTTCAATGCCTAGGTCAATTCTAGAAAGTCCAGCTGACAAATGCTCACTTTGTCTGGGTAACGCCTCTATGCATCATGAATGAAAAAGAAAATAAAATGGGCACGTGACCCTATGATACTTATCTCTCTGCTCTTGTTGTCAGCCAGGCACCTAAGATGAGCACTACGTGTCCCTGCTCCTGACTGAAGATTCCCCCAAGTCTGTGTTCCACTCTGCTCCACCTCAGGGTCTAAAAGAAACACAGACAGAGATAATGAGAAGATCTTTTGTGCAGACGAAAGCGCAGGCTGCACGCGTATTCTCTTTAGCAAGAAATACTACTTGAGAATCCAAAGATAGTTTTTTGAGAGGTAGTATGAAAGGTGAACAGAAAGTAAATTGATTCATTAAAATTACCTAGTTAATCCTCTCCCCGTGAAAAAGGAAGCCACCTGGGCACTGTATGCAGCAGTTCTGAGAACACCTTGCACCACAAATTGCGGCACATACATTTTTTTTCCCACAGGCCCCTCTCTTCTGTCATTTGTGTCAGATTCACTCAGGTTAAAATACGTGGATCAGAACTGCCATTCCGATCTGCTGAGGCAGGATCCCACCGCCAGGACGTCCCCCAGTCCCATTCCGTGTTTTTCCCAGCAAGTGATATCACCTACCCAGACTTCTGCAGGGCCTTCCATACGGTCTCCCATCACAGGGAGAAGCAGGAGAGCTCTCAGGGCTGGAGAAATCAAGGCTGCCTCTAAGATGGTGCTTTCAAACAGCACGAGTACCTGGATGTAGGACCTGAATCACAAGGGTAACATGAAAAAGCCACCAGTCCCCACAGATGTGGCTGTTCACAGAGATAACCACTGCGTGTTTTCCCACAGTGTGATGCTCACCCATCAAAGTGCTCAGCCATCCAAATGCGTCCAGCGTCTGAGCACCCATTTCGAGATGGTTTTCTTAGCATCCAAGCTGAATCTCCCTTGGTACAACCTGAGGCCGTTCCCTCCAGTCCTGTCACTGGTTACATGGGAGAAGAGCAGGAAAACCCCCACCCCCACATAACCTCTCTTCAGGTAATCGTAGAGAATGATAAGGTCTTCCCTGAGCCTCCTCTTAGCCAGACTAAATAATCCCAGTTCCATAAGAAGCTCCCCATAAGACTAGTGCTCTAGACACCTCACAGCTTCAATGGTCTTCTCTGGACACATCTCAGGATTTCATTGTCCTTCTTGCAGTGAGGGGCCCAGAACAGAGCAAAGAACTCAAGGTGAGGGCTCACCAGTTCCGAGTACGGGGGAATGATCGATTCCCGGTTCCTGCTGGCTCAAGTCTTCTGCATTCCAATTCCAATCTAAACCATTCCTGCTGTGGTAGTACCTGAATCCTTATTTGGGACTGGAGCTCAAGAAGTCAGCGCATCAGAAATAACACAACGTGCAACTGGAAGACGTGTCTCAAAGCCCAGAAAATCCAACTCTCTAACCTTGGCGCAACTCACCAACCAAGAGCCAGGCCTTGACAACTTGGCTGATCTGAGCATGCAGGTGGGGGCCAGACAGTGGACCACAAGTGTTCATTTCCACTGCAGGTCCATGTAGAGAACAGCCTCAATCAGCAGGTGTGAATGAATTCATTCACAAGCTGCACAATAAGCCTGTTCTTTATGTGAAAAAACAAACAAACAAACAAAAAACCCACAAAAACAACAACAAAAAAAACCAAAACAAACAAAAAAAAAAACAACATAAAAAACAACAAAAACCACACATAGATTTTTGACCAAAAAAGGTGAGAGTTAATAATGACCAAATAGGTTCCTGTTCCTAGGCCTAATCCTCTCACCCCAACTCCTGGGTGATGCCCACAGGCTTCAAGTCAGGTCTCAAATCCATTGGACTCCCGTCGCAGAACTCTATCAAAAAGGATGTCACACATGTGACACTTGCATACATTTTGCACCAGAAACAGTGATGCCAGCAGGAGCGGAGAGGTGATTGTCCCCCTGTACTCAGCACTGTTGAGGCCACAACTCGAGTTCTGTTTCCAGTTTTGGACCCCTCAGTGCAAGGAAGACACTGAGGCTTTGGAACATGTTCAAAGACAGGCAAGAAAGCTGGCGAGGGGTCTGGAGCACAATTGTGCAATATGAGGAGAGGCTGCAGCACCTGGGAATGCTCAGCCTGGAGAAGAGCTGGCTCAGAGGAGACCTTCTTGCTCTCTATAACTTCCTGAAGGGAGGTTGTAGTGAGCTGGGGGTTAGCCTCTTCTCTCGTGTCATTATTGATAGGACCAGAGGGAATGGTTTCAAGCTGCAGCAGGGGCGATTCTGGTTGGATGTTAGGAAATATTACTTTTCAGAAAGGGGTGGCTAGTCACTGGAATGGACTGCCCAGGAGGTGGTGGAGTCACTGATCCTGGGGGTGTTCCAGGAATGACTGGATGTTGTGTTGAGGGACATGATTTAGTGGAAGCTGTTGGTAACAGGAGAACGGTTGGACTGGATGATCTTTTAGGTCTTTTCCAACCCTGGTGATTCTATGATTCTATGATTCATATGCTAAGAAGCAAGCAGAGGCGCTTTTGTTAAATATTTCAATGGAGAGAAGAGTTGATATCCGCTTCTCCCGACAACAGAAACATGGTACCAGCTTTCCAAGCCCACCCGCCATACAGTAGGCAGACAAAGCACACATAAAGGAGCATGCACATCCCCTCCGGCATAACTTGAGCCCACAACCCACCTTCAGATTTCTGTGGATTTCTAGCGTTTTATACTGATGCAGCCTCGCTACAGCTCCATGGGTGTCACACAAGGACTGCAAGACCTCTTTCTCCGCAAACCCCACCTGCAGGCCTTGGTCAAAGAGGATTGCCACCTGCCCTCCTGAGCAAAAACACTAAGAACGAGAGCAAAGCACACTGGATTTGCCTTGGCCTGGCCTAAGCCCCAGTCCTACCAGACAGACCCTGGGATGAAAATTGCTCCACAAACTGCGGATGGACACCAGCAACCAAGAAGTTGACCGGATCCAGTCCCAAACAATCACCTAGCCTCCCCAGGAAGCTCTTTGCCATCAGCTCCATCATTGCCTTTCCTTCTCACCTCAATCCCAAAGTGGTTTCCACATCTGCCAGCACGTCTTACCTGACACCTCATCACACGGTGCTTCAACAGCACCAAATTTGCTTCCGGGGCCCTCCTTCAACTCACTGTGCTAACACTCATGATTCAAATTACACAGAAATCCTAGCAGAAGTTCTCGGTGAGAACTGCACCTAACATTCCTCCTTCTACAAGCAAACAGGGCCAACACGTGGTCGTAAAAATGCATTCATCAAAGAGAAGCAGAGATGGCACGGCAGGACAGACATACTCGGTGTGCACGTTTGAAGTCATTTGAGAACCTAGTCGTTCTTGCTGCAGGACGCCTGACTTCTGTTAAAAGCTGAACGGTCCCCAGAACACCTGTTTCCATCAGCTGCCACCATCCAAAACAGCCAGCCTTCTTGAGGTCACCTGGCCCAGACATCCCTTTTGCTCTACACTTGATTTCTGCAAGAGAGACAGGAGCTCGGCATGCACACCATCCTTCCAACACCCCATTCCAGCAGCGAGGGATCACAGCACTGGCACAGCTGAAACAAAATGGGTGTGCGAGTTTCCTGTTAGCACTCAGTGTGAACAAATCTACCACTGAGCAACACCGTGAGCCCCCACTCACCTCAGCACAGGTCAACCTGTAACCCCAGCCTTCCCCTATCCATGTGCACACGTACACCCATGCGCCACCCTGCCTGTTTTGCACACCCCCATGCACACACTGCATCTTATGCCCTCCTTTGCATTCACAGACGTGTGCAAACCATCCCTGGGAACATGTATGTGCCTACACCTACCACAAACATCCCTTTGTGTGCACCTGTATGCAACCCAACTCCTCAGCACACCCCTGTGCAAGCACACATTTTTGCCACTGCGTCCACGCACTATCCATGTGCTCACACACACTCACGTGTCTGCTTCCCTTAGAGCAGCCCTGTGTGCACACACACAGACACATGTGTAAAACCTTCCTTTCACTCCCAAAGTGCACGCACACACTGGTACCACAGTGTCCTTGCGCAACTCCAACACTCTGCAAACCCCTGTGCATGCACATATATGTGAATGCTCATCCTTGCACACATACCCACTGACCTGCACACACCTGAGCAAACCCACTGGTTTGGACAAAGGACATCTGAAAATCAAGACAGTAGTTTCAGTCTCCGAGTTTACGCTTAGAGAAGTCTAATCTGGGACAACACAAGTCAGCGCTTAATTTTCTTCATCATCATTGTGAAGATAAATAAAACAATAGCACGTTTTCTCATTGTTTTTAATGTTCTTTTATTTCTACTGTACAATAAAATGTACGTATAAATATATTCAATATAAATTTCTTTTTCTCATGAAACATCTAGACATTTTATGGTTTGAGTAAGAACGGTGTCTGCTTTGTGTTTCTTTCCCATTTACAAAACACATTGCTTTTAGGTTTATGTCAAATTGTTGTGGATGAAATCACATTTATCTGCTTGGTTCATGTAATCTAACTTGGATACATATGACCTAGGAACATGGTCATCCAAGAATGTCTCAGGAATCAATGGGTGTAAGATTTAGCGTGATTGGGCCCTAGAACAGCCTCCCCAGAATTAGCAGTCACAGCACTGGGCTTGCCAAATTTCAGGAAGTATTTTGGACAGTGCTCTCAGACATAGAGTCTGATTTTGGGGTAGTCCTGTGTGGATCCAGGAGATGTACATGATGATCTCCTTCGTTTCCTTCCAAACTGGGATATTCTATGGTTTTATGATGCTAGAAGTATGTATAGTCAACAGTGCAAACCATCTCACATACTCCAATAACAGAGCGTAAGATGATTCTGTCTGTAATAAGCGGGATGAACTTAGGATATATATTCTAAAGTAGGAGCAGTGTTTGGTCATAAGTTATTTCACTTAGAAAATCTGGTAAGACCATACATGCCCCTCCAAAATGTGGGAACTTGCAGTGTTACTTTTGCCATGTTATTTTCACAGGAAAACAAATGGTGACACCCACATTCTGAACCGCTTGCTTACAAATACAAATAAGCCCAACAATTTTTCTTGAAAGAAACACTCTGCTCTTTCAACCTTCAAACAGCAACACCGAAGACTGGCAGCAGGATGATGATAATTCTGCTGCTGTTCTTTGTAAATGAACACTGGAAATTTTCACTTCTAAGCATTTCTTCTTCCAAAACCCCATCCTGTTGATTGAGAATGAGTGTGCCTTTAGTCACTCGGAGAAAGGAGGACAGGAGAGGTCCATGGGAACGATGGGACTCATCCTCTGTTGTTGAGGAGAGGGTGGCTTGGAGCTCGTGCTGCTGCCTGGTGCCTGGGACTGGAGGTCTGACTCCAAGTCCCCCTGCAAGAGGCTTGGCTCCTCCTCAGTGACACAGACTTGGTCCTGCTCAGAGGTGCTGCTGTCAGGGCAGTCTGGCTGTGTTTGGGCTGGGCTGCACTGCGAAGGCATCAGGTCACAGTCCAGGCTGGTGTCTGTGGTTTCTGGCAGGCTCAGGGCATCCCCTTCTGCAGAGCTGGGAGAAATGATTGTTTGAACAATGATGACCTCCTTCTCGCTGTCAAGGCACTCTGGCTGTGATTGAACTGGGCTGCACTGTGAAGGCATCGGGTCACAGTCCAGGCTGGTGTCTGTGGTTTCTGGCAGGCTCAGATCATCTCCTTCTGCAGAGCTGGGAGAAATGATTGTTTGAACAATGATGACCTCCTTCTCGCTGTCAAGGCACTCTGGCTGTGATTGAACTGGGCTGCACTGTGAAGGCATCGGGTCACAGTCCAGGCTGGTGTCTGTGGTTTCTGGCAGGCTCAGATCATCTCCTTCTGCAGAGCTGGGAGAAATGATTGCCTGAACAATGGTGACCTCCTTCTCGCTGTCAAGGCACTCTGGCTGTGATTGAGCTGGGCTGCACTGCGAAGGCATCTGGTCACAGTCCAGGCTGGTGACTGTGGTTTCTGGCAGGCTCAGGGCACCCCCTTCAGCAGAGCTGGGAGAAATGACTGCCTGAACAATGATGACCTCCTTCTCTCCGTCGCTGATGTCACACGGAAGGCTGTCATTTGAATTACAGCGAATTGTGATTCCCATGAGCTCTCCATTTATGGAAACACTCCCTGAGCAATCAGCACTTGGCCTGGCTCTTGTGGGTTCACAAGGGCTGGATTCACCTAGGAAGGAGGGGAGACACAGGGGTTAGCGTCCAACTTTCTCTGCCCATGGACAAAAAGGCTTGGTGCTGCCTGTCAAGTAGGCTTCAAACAGCTTGAGAGCCTCCTTTGAAAAAACAGGGGTCAGCTGAAGATGTCAGGCACGGGCTTGAATGCCAGAAAAAGGTACAAGCCCACCAAAAGCATGAATTCTACCTGTGTTGCTGACAAGCAGTGTTTTGAAAGCTGGATTTGCACCCTTACCTGCCAGCACCACGAGTTCTTCTTCGGAAGGCTTCCTGTCACTGCTCTGCAGTTGGTGTTTTGCCGCAGGGGATGGTCTGCGCAGACATAGGCAGGAACACCAACTGCCAGCTGGTGATTCTTTCTTCTTTCTGGAAGAGCGTGGTCTGGAGAGAAAATAGAGCATGCTGTCAGTTGTGGTGCAGGGTGAGGGAAGAGTTGCACCGAGCCCTTGCCAATAACTGCCCCTTCCTGGCACTGCCTTGTTTCTGCTGAAACACAGCTTAGAAACACGCTCTGTTTCAAACAGCAGAGGATGCTTCCATTCCTACAGCTCAGCCCTGAAGTCCTGCTGGCTACATTCCTATCATCGATGTCAAGCAAGAAGCAGAGTATGTGAGCGAAGGCTCCACAGCTGGACAGGACAGGAGCTGGCAGGCGTAACTGCTTTCTGAGCAACTGTGCGTCCTTAAGGGAGGCTCGAAAGAATCTCTGAGTCATATGCTAACACCTCCTTGGACTCTGCACATTGCCATCTTTAATTTCTAGTGCCAGCAAGTCTGACCAACAGCTTTGCTTAGAGGAGAACTGGAACTGGTTTCAGGCATGTGGCCCTGAAATCTGGAAACCCCAATGTTTCCAGGTACAGCCAGCACAGACCAGGATACACGTCATCGTGGCTTCCTGTATCTCATGACTGCCTGCCCTACGAGGAAGTAAAGGCACCCTTGTGTGGCTCCACTGAGCCCGTCGGGCAACTGTGTGTTAGTTGAATCCTTGGAGATATAATGGACAAAAAGTAAAGCAATAAAGCCCACCTGACCAATAATGATAGAAGCTGGAAAGGGAAGTCCTCTTTACCTTTCAGATGGAAAATCAATAATTGTGTGGAATCTCCCTGGAAATTCTGTGGGATCTTCCTCCACTTCAATCTCACTGCTTCGTTTCACTGCAGGAGAGCTGCTCTGGCCTCTTCTCAGAGCTTGTGCCTCTTGCAGGGTGAGCAGCTTTGCGCAAGGAGGAGACTCCCACACAGACCTGGACCCAGGTACAGAACTCGGCCCTGCAAGGGAAAACCACAGGTAAGAGGGAGGATCAGAAAGTGGCAGCACAGCCATCCCCGTTCTGCATTTTCCTCAGATTTGCTTATCCGAGCCACTGGAAGAAGAGGAGCTCAAAGTAACCGGGTTCTCAGAGATATGCTCGTGGCAAAGGACACAGTCATAATTTAGAGCTGCTCACTGTATCGAAACAGACATTAAAAAAACCAAACCTAGAAAACAGGTCTGGGAACTCAGAAAGCTTTGCTGCCACACTTCAATCATGCTTCACCCCCATTCAAAACATCATAAAGGCAGGGATGGTTTTCTCCATGTAAAGTCTGGCCTCGGACATTCTCAGGATTCGGCAACAGGGTGCCATACTCTCATCTAAGCCCTGAAGCCTCCTGTCCCATTGAAAGTCAAAGCGTATTTGAAAGATCTCAGAGAAGGCCTGGATTGGATCAAGATCAATCTAATGAAGGAAGACACTCACCTGCTCCCTCTCCCATGGCTGACGTGGATTTGGAGCCGAAGAGGCCGTCTGTGTGGCCAATAAGGAATTCCACTACAGCTGTCTGTGTCTGAACTTCCAAGCTGGCAGCTCCTCCACTGGCGCAGGCTGACTGGCTCTGCTGGGATCTGAAGAAAAGGCAGATTTTACAAGTCATTCCTCCAAGACTGTTTCCCCAGGTCTGAATTTATGCAGCCCAAAGCAGTCCAGCTGGGCTCTATAGAGTTCAACAGTGGGCAATCAGCAATGCCACCTACGAAATTCTCCTGGATGAACAAGGACAAAGTAGTACCAGCTAAACAAGAGAGCAGTAACTGTCACCTAGAAATTGTGTCCCTGGGGTTGGGGGAGAGCAGTCCAGGCTCCTCCTCTGCTGCCAGAAACTTCTGACAGCTTTTATAGGAGAAGAGCACATTAGATGAAGAAGAAGGGAAGATTGCTTTCTTTCTGGAGAACAGAACTAAGCGTTGTGCTTAAACAGAAAAAGAAGTTTACCTTAAGAGGTTTGGAGCCCACACTATTGCTAAATTATGAGCGTCCATGTTGGTGACTGAGGAGTTCCCAGCAAGAGACGCCAAATGCCTCATCAGGTACTCAAGTGTCCTGGAAAACAAGAGGGGCAGATGTTCAGAACCAAAAAGCCAATCAATTGACCTGATGCAGCCTTCAGCCGCTTCAGTGTGCAGACGCATGATGTTGCAGGTGTGAGGCAACACCTGGATAGCATCATCGCCCTCTGAAAGGCAGGAGGGCTGAGCTCAGCAGACCGAGCACAGCACTGACCTGTAGTGAGGAGCAGGCAGCTGCTGGATGGCGCCCTTCATTCTCACCATCCTCTCCTCCTCGGTAGCAGCACCGGCAGCGTCCTGGAAAAAGGCAGGAAGGGATTCAGACACCAGTCAGCCTAATTAGCTGCTACAGGTCTGGGAACCGTGGGGACAGCGTGCTGGTGGTCAGCACCGAGGCAGACTTGACGCCTTCCAAGAGGCATCAGGGGAAGACCGCAGCACATAGACTGCGTCATCAAGGCCAAGCAGTGCAAGCTCAGGGGGGCTTTACTGCCTGATTGCGCAGTGCAGCTCCTCGCAGCAGGCATTCGTCTCCAACTCCACTTTGCTATTAACCCCATTCTACCAATAGTTGGGGAACAGCAAAGGAAAGGGAATTCTCGCAAGCATGGTGAATAACTTAAATAAGCACCTCCTGGCACCACCAAAAGCGGCATCAGTGAGAGGTAGGATGTGGCAAAGACATGCCTCATGGGGCTAACAGAAATAAGACCTCCGAGCTGGGGCACTGCTGCAACCATCAGCCAGGACGCCCAGGGAAAAGGTACATATCTTTTCCAAGACATTGCCCTGTGCTTACCGTGAACTTGTCATACAGCTGGGTGGTCAGGAGAGGGTTCGGGAGCTCCCTGAAGTACATCTTACATACGGAGCTCACGCTGTGAATGTCACGGACGCTAAGCTCGGGAAGCTGCTCTGAATCAAATTCATGGCTGCAGAGAAGGACACAGAATTGGGCAGGGGGCATTGAGAAAGACGAAAACAAGTCCAAAGCCACACAATATACAGTCAAGAAAAGGAAGGGGTTCCTCGGAGTGCCCGAAGCATGGCACGTGCCCCTACTGACAGCTGTGTCAGTCGCAGCACTCTTACCGTAGTCGCTGGATCTTGGACGTAACGCCGGACAGGCGGTATATCCCCTGCACTACGCCATTCTGCTCGATGAATTCAGAGCAGCTCTGGAGGACCTGGGGGACTACAGAACAAGAGCCAGTGGTTAGCTGAGCTTCTTACTCAAGTCCTGGTTCAGGCCGTGCTCTTCTCACATCCCATCCACTAAGCCCAGCCAGGCTACTGCTTGCTTCCTCCTTAGAGGAGAAAGCTGGCAGAGACAACTGTTAGGAAACTGCACAGAGATGTGTTCTTGGCTTTCCAGAAATGCCACGACCTATCAACAGCCTGCAGAAAGTAATTCTGGCAAAGCCACAGACACTGCAAGTCCCATCACAGCTCTCCTGGGAATCTAAAGACCAGAATAGCTAGGAAAAGGATGCAGGATGCTCTCTGTTGCCAGAAGGCTTCCTACACTTTCAGGCCAAAACAATTGCTGGATATGATCTCCTTTTCATCTATAGATGCCCAACGGAGGAAGATCTCAGGAATGGGCTGTTCCTTACCATCACGGCCAGAGTGGAGAAGGTGCTCCCCCAGGTCACACCCAAACACCCCTTCCTTCTCTGGCTCCGGCTGCCTCGCTCTCTGGGGCCGGGCCTTCACCAGGGATCGAAGGAAGGGGAGGAACTTGCCCCGTTTCTTCGGCACTGCGCAACAAAACAAAGAAATCAGTTCATTTCAGGCTTGGATTGGTTGGATGAACTTAACACATTCGATAGAGCACAGAACAATGGGAAGAACATTCCCAACAAGGACACTCAATAACAGATTTTCCCCATCCCTGCAAGTGCCCAAGGCCAGGTTGGAAGGGGCCCTGGACAGCCTGCTCTCGTTTCCTACTAAATGTGCAGGCTGGCGACCCAGACTGCGGCAGGGGCTTTGGAGCCTGAGTATCCTTTAGGCCCCTTCCAGTCCCAAGCCATTCGAGGAGGATTCTGTGACTTCCCCAAGCCCAATAACATACACAGTGGGATTGGGCCAGATGTCTGCATGTTGTGATGGAGCTTAATGCAGTCTTCTTGCTAATCTTGCTCAACTCGGGCATTAACGAAACCCCTGAATGCCACGTTCTGACCCCATTTTACTAACTCGCATTATCAAATGTAACATGTGTACCTGGCTTTCGCAATGAATTGACCAGGGACTCAGGAACTGTTCCGCTAATGAGTTCCACGCACTCACTAGGGAAAGATCCAACCTGTAACAAGAACAAAAAGACAGGTGGGCATTAGCCCAAGCCCAGAGCCAAAGGGAAGGTCCTCTGACACCGACACAGGGCAACCATTTGTGTCCAGAAGCCCTCCTGTGCAGGCAGAGCAACTCCAATCTGAGATTCCTGACTCTACTGAAGTTGCGCTCTCTTGATGGAAGCATGTGCATACCTGAAAGCCACGCTTGCCTCTCCACCAGGGGCTCAGCTCCTTTGGTGGCATATCAGTGATGCACACCACGTCTCCCACCTGCAAGAGATTGAAACGTCAACCCCAGCTTCAGCACAGCTGTGAGAAAAATGCAGCTCAAATAACTGCCTTCTTTTTCACCGCAGAATATCCTAAAGCTTGACAGCAATTGCACCAATGCAGCCCCCAAGGCATTTTCCCTTCTAAAACTGAACTTGGAGGTACAAGAGTTACACAACATACACAATAGAGCTGTGCAGTAGGAAATGGGTCTCAAAAGCAGCAGGCTCTCTGCCGAAGGCTATGGAAGAGCTGCACTTTAATCATGGGCATCAATTAGCAGAGCTTTCTGAACACATCTGCACACTTCACACCAGGTCTGCTCTTGCTCAGAGACCAGGCTCCCACACTGGGCAGGATCTGCTTGATCAGAAGGTTCAATGCCCAATCCAACCATATTGGAGAGATGGCTGAACTCCTCCAAACCCAGCACAAGTCTAAGCTGGAACCAAACCCTCGAAGCTTAACCTCACAAGACATTCTGATGGTGCCTGAGACTATTCCTGAGGCATTCACAACCTGTACTCTCCAATGCATGACAACAAGGAAAGCCTGTAACTGCTTACCTCCAGGGAGACTTCATCCGGCGCCTGGGCGACGTAGCTCTTAATAACATGGGCCGCCGCAATTGCTGGTACATTGAGAGATGATACAGCACGCTCCAGCTGCGGCTTCCACATGTTATAGGCCTGTAAACAGAGCAAAGTCCATGGTCAGGAGCTGAGGGCAAACGAGGAGGATTTCAAGATGAGGAGCACATCTGCAGAGAAAGCTGCAGGAAAGGCGCTCCGTCCTTATCAGGAGCACTTCAGAAGGAGCTGCACGTCTCATGACAGTAGTTTCTCTTCCTGCTGTGCAGCGGGTTCGGCAGGCCATGCAAAGATGCATCTCTCTCTACACAGACTAATCTGCAATGGCACTGGCACGGGCAGGTGGCCTGTCCGCCTTTGGCCCACTCTATCCAGAAGGAGAGTGCACCTGCTGCTCCCTCTGCTGGCTCAACACAAGAAACAAAGACAAGCCAGAGCTTCATACTGTACCTCCGTCACCCCAACCTCAGGTCCATCGCTGATCTTGCTGCACGCAACGCCCATCACCACAGGTGTGACCAGCTGGAACAGAGCAAAAACACGCTTCTGTTTTCTCTATTCACACAGCACAGTATGGAGAGACTTCTTCAGAACTACCCTTGAATACCCTGCGGCATAGGCAAGTGTTGGAGAAACTACCCCTTGCTTCAGTCTATTCCAACGTGACAGCCTATTAGGCAGTGTTGTACAAGTTGCTATCGCTCTGCCAGCAAATGGGGACTCTGGCACAGAGCAGCAGATGCATTCGCCCAGAGCGCTCTGACAGTGCGATAGCAGGGCGGCATTAGACAGCACCCTTCTGAGGGCTAAGCTGGAGGACAGTGAAGAAACCCACGGCATGCCAAACGATGTGGGGGGACAAAACATGGCACGTACCTGGCAACAAGATCACCTCAAACTATCTGCAGCAGTTCCTTGTCACTTTGCTCAGATGTTCTGAGAGCAAAAGCTGCACCGAGGCAGTGGGCGGAGGGTGGGCAGAGAAGAGAGATAGAGCAGGTCAGTGAGCAGGGCTAAGACAGCCATGGAATAACACACACAGCACAACCGTCCCATCCACTTGCTGCAAGACATGCTGAGTCTCAGGCTACGTGATGCCTGTCTGCCCAGCAACTTTATGATGCTTCCACAATTGAGCAAAGAAGACAACGGAAGAAGCATGGGACGGGTGCCACCTTTACAGACACCCTCTTTGCAACGTGTGTACCGGGGGAAAACTACGTCTGGTGGTCAAGAGTAAGCAATACGGTGCTGTGAGCCCCGACAGCCACCAGTTCTCAATACCTCACTGCCCACCCGTCCATCCCATGCTGGTTCAGCTTACCTACAAGCTGCTGCGCAAAAACTTCTGAAGAAAAGGCACTAAACGCACAAGAAGAACAAGCCAACCAACCACTCCGAACTCCTGCTCACCCACAAAGGAACACGGAACGCACCGCTCCTCCCCTCATTCCAGCCGCTTATGACATCACCAAGGGCCACCAGCCTGGTCCACCATGACCCCCACAAGGGGGGGAGGCAAGACCACATGGTCACATCTGATTCCAACATGGCACCACAACATTCCAGAACTCAGTGTGGGCTTGCAATTCTATCCTGGTGTGGCAGTGCAATGGGAGGTGTTTGGGCACAGCTGAATAAGTGACAGACACCGCAGGACTCCAAAGGAGGGTGCCAGATTAACTCTCAGCATTCTTTTGCAGGGCTCTTTGAGGTGCTTCGAACCAATTTCAATGCCTAGGTCAATTCTAGAAAGTCCAGCTGACAAATGCTCACTTTGTCTGGGTAACGCCTCTATGCATCATGAATGAAAAAGAAAATAAAATGGGCACGTGACCCTATGATACTTATCTCTCTGCTCTTGTTGTCAGCCAGGCACCTAAGATGAGCACTACGTGTCCCTGCTCCTGACTGAAGATTCCCCCAAGTCTGTGTTCCACTCTGCTCCACCTCAGGGTCTAAAAGAAACACAGACAGAGATAATGAGAAGATCTTTTGTGCAGACGAAAGCGCAGGCTGCACGCGTATTCTCTTTAGCAAGAAATACTACTTGAGAATCCAAAGATAGTTTTTTGAGAGGTAGTATGAAAGGTGAACAGAAAGTAAATTGATTCATTAAAATTACCTAGTTAATCCTCTCCCCGTGAAAAAGGAAGCCACCTGGGCACTGTATGCAGCAGTTCTGAGAACACCTTGCACCACAAATTGCGGCACATACATTTTTTTTCCCACAGGCCCGTCTCTTCTGTCATTTGTGTCAGATTCACTCAGGTTAAAATACGTGGATCAGAACTGCCATTCCGATCTGCTGAGGCAGGATCCCACCGCCAGGACGTCCCCCAGTCCCATTCCGTGTTTTTCCCAGCAAGTGATATCACCTACCCAGACTTCTGCAGGGCCTTCCATACGGTCTCCCATCACAGGGAGAAGCAGGAGAGCTCTCAGGGCTGGAGAAATCAAGGCTGCCTCTAAGATGGTGCTTTCAAACAGCACGAGTACCTGGATGTAGGACTTGAATCACAAGGGTAACATGAAAAAGCCACCAGTCCCCACAGATGTGGCTGTTCACAGAGATAACCACTGCGTGTTTTCCCACAGTGTGATGCTCACCCATCAAAGTGCTCAGCCATCCAAATGCGTCCAGCGTCTGAGCACCCATTTCGAGATGGTTTTCTTAGCATCCAAGCTGAATCTCCCTTGGTACAACCTGAGGCCGTTCCCTCCAGTCCTGTCACTGGTTACATGGGAGAAGAGCAGGAAAACCCCCACCCCCACATAACCTCTCTTCAGGTAATCGTAGGTCTTCCCTGAGCCTCCTCTTAGCCAGACTAAATAATCCCAGTTCCATAAGAAGCTCCCCATAAGACTAGTGCTCTAGACACCTCACAGCTTCAATGGTCTTCTCTGGACACATCTCAGGATTTCATTGTCCTTCTTGCAGTGAGGGGCCCAGAACAGAGCAAAGAACTCAAGGTGAGGGCTCACCAGTTCCGAGTATGGGGGAATGATCGATTCCCTGTTCCTGCTGGCTCAAGTCTTCTGCATTCCAATTCCAATCTAAACCATTCCTGCTGTGGTAGTACCTGAATCCTTATTTGGGACTGGAGCTCAAGAAGTCAGCGCATCAGAAATAACACAACGTGCAACTGGAAGACGTGTCTCAAAGCCCAGAAAATCCAACTCTCTAACCTTGGCGCAACTCACCAACCAAGAGCCAGGCCTTGACAACTTGGCTGATCTGAGCATGCAGGTGGGGGCCAGACAGTGGACCACAAGTGTTCATTTCCACTGCAGGTCCATGTAGAGAACAGCCTCAATCAGCAGGTGTGAATGAATTCATTCACAAGCTGCACAATAAGCCTGTTCTTTATGTGAAAAAACAAACAAACAAACAAAAAACCCACAAAAACAACAACAAAAAAAACCAAAACAAACAAAAAAAAAAACAACATAAAAAACAACAAAAACCACACATAGATTTTTGACCAAAAAAGGTGAGAGTTAATAATGACCAAATAGGTTCCTGTTCCTAGGCCTAATCCTCTCACCCCAACTCCTGGGTGATGCCCACAGGCTTCAAGTCAGGTCTCAAATCCATTGGACTCCCGTCGCAGAACTCTATCAAAAAGGATGTCACACATGTGACACTTGCATACATTTTGCACCAGAAACAGTGATGCCAGCAGGAGCGGAGAGGTGATTGTCCCCCTGTACTCAGCACTGTTGAGGCCACAACTCGAGTTCTGTTTCCAGTTTTGGACCCCTCAGTGCAAGGAAGACACTGAGGCTTTGGAACATGTTCAAAGACAGGCAAGAAAGCTGGCGAGGGGTCTGGAGCACAATTGTGCAATATGAGGAGAGGCTGCAGCACCTGGGAATGCTCAGCCTGGAGAAGAGCTGGCTCAGAGGAGACCTTCTTGCTCTCTATAACTTCCTGAAGGGAGGTTGTAGTGAGCTGGGGGTTAGCCTCTTCTCTCGTGTCATTATTGATAGGACCAGAGGGAATGGTTTCAAGCTGCAGCAGGGGCGATTCTGGTTGGATGTTAGGAAATATTACTTTTCAGAAAGGGGTGGCTAGTCACTGGAATGGACTGCCCAGGAGGTGGTGGAGTCACTGATCCTGGGGGTGTTCAAGGAATGACTGGATGTTGTGTTGAGGGACATGATTTAGTGGAAGCTGTTGGTAACAGGAGAACGGTTGGACTGGATGATCTTTTAGGTCTTTTCCAACCCTGGTGATTCTATGATTCTATGATTCATATGCTAAGAAGCAAGCAGAGGCGCTTTTGTTAAATATTTCAATGGAGAGAAGAGTTGATATCCGCTTCTCCCGACAACAGAAACATGGTACCAGCTTTCCAAGCCCACCCGCCATACAGTAGGCAGACAAAGCACACATAAAGGAGCATGCACATCCCCTCCGGCATAACTTGAGCCCACAACCCACCTTCAGATTTCTGTGGATTTCTAGCGTTTTATACTGATGCAGCCTCGCTACAGCTCCATGGGTGTCACACAAGGACTGCAAGACCTCTTTCTCCGCAAACCCCACCTGCAGGCCTTGGTCAAAGAGGATTGCCACCTGCCCTCCTGAGCAAAAACACTAAGAACGAGAGCAAAGCACACTGGATTTGCCTTGGCCTGGCCTAAGCCCCAGTCCTACCAGACAGACCCTGGGATGAAAATTGCTCCACAAACTGCGGATGGACACCAGCAACCAAGAAGTTGACCGGATCCAGTCCCAAACAATCACCTAGCCTCCCCAGGAAGCTCTTTGCCATCAGCTCCATCATTGCCTTTCCTTCTCACCTCAATCCCAAAGTGGTTTCCACATCTGCCAGCACGTCTTACCTGACACCTCATCACACGGTGCTTCAACAGCACCAAATTTGCTTCCGGGGCCCTCCTTCAACTCACTGTGCTAACACTCATGATTCAAATTACACAGAAATCCTAGCAGAAGTTCTCGGTGAGAACTGCACCTAACATTCCTCCTTCTACAAGCAAACAGGGCCAACACGTGGTCGTAAAAATGCATTCATCAAAGAGAAGCAGAGATGGCACGGCAGGACAGACATACTCGGTGTGCACGTTTGAAGTCATTTGAGAACCTAGTCGTTCTTGCTGCAGGACGCCTGACTTCTGTTAAAAGCTGAACGGTCCCCAGAACACCTGTTTCCATCAGCTGCCACCATCCAAAACAGCCAGCCTTCTTGAGGTCACCTGGCCCAGACATCCCTTTTGCTCTACACTTGATTTCTGCAAGAGAGACAGGAGCTCGGCATGCACACCATCCTTCCAACACCCCATTCCAGCAGCGAGGGATCACAGCACTGGCACAGCTGAAACAAAATGGGTGTGCGAGTTTCCTGTTAGCACTCAGTGTGAACAAATCTACCACTGAGCAACACCGTGAGCCCCCACTCACCTCAGCACAGGTCAACCTGTAACCCCAGCCTTCCCCTATCCATGTGCACACGTACACCCATGCGCCACCCTGCCTGTTTTGCACACCCCCATGCACACACTGCATCTTATGCCCTCCTTTGCATTCACAGACGTGTGCAAACCATCCCTGGGAACATGTATGTGCCTACACCTACCACAAACATCCCTTTGTGTGCACCTGTATGCAACCCAACTCCTCAGCACACCCCTGTGCAAGCACACATTTTTGCCACTGCGTCCACGCACTATCCATGTGCTCACACACACTCACGTGTCTGCTTCCCTTAGAGCAGCCCTGTGTGCACACACACAGACACATGTGTAAAACCTTCCTTTCACTCCCAAAGTGCACGCACACACTGGTACCACAGTGTCCTTGCGCAACTCCAACACTCTGCAAACCCCTGTGCATGCACATATATGTGAATGCTCATCCTTGCACACATACCCACTGACCTGCACACACCTGAGCAAACCCACTGGTTTGGACAAAGGACATCTGAAAATCAAGACAGTAGTTTCAGTCTCCGAGTTTACGCTTAGAGAAGTCTAATCTGGGACAACACAAGTCAGCGCTTAATTTTCTTCATCATCATTGTGAAGATAAATAAAACAATAGCACGTTTTCTCATTGTTTTTAATGTTCTTTTATTTCTACTGTACAATAAAATGTACGTATAAATATATTCAATATAAATTTCTTTTTCTCATGAAACATCTAGACATTTTATGGTTTGAGTAAGAACGGTGTCTGCTTTGTGTTTCTTTCCCATTTACAAAACACATTGCTTTTAGGTTTATGTCAAATTGTTGTGGATGAAATCACATTTATCTGCTTGGTTCATGTAATCTAACTTGGATACATATGACCTAGGAACATGGTCATCCAAGAATGTCTCAGGAATCAATGGGTGTAAGATTTAGCGTGATTGGGCCCTAGAACAGCCTCCCCAGAATTAGCAGTCACAGCACTGGGCTTGCCAAATTTCAGGAAGTATTTTGGACAGTGCTCTCAGACATAGAGTCTGATTTTGGGGTAGTCCTGTGTGGATCCAGGAGATGTACATGATGATCTCCTTCGTTTCCTTCCAAACTGGGATATTCTATGGTTTTATGATGCTAGAAGTATGTATAGTCAACAGTGCAAACCATCTCACATACTCCAATAACAGAGCGTAAGATGATTCTGTCTGTAATAAGCGGGATGAACTTAGGATATATATTCTAAAGTAGGAGCAGTGTTTGGTCATAAGTTATTTCACTTAGAAAATCTGGTAAGACCATACATGCCCCTCCAAAATGTGGGAACTTGCAGTGTTACTTTTGCCATGTTATTTTCACAGGAAAACAAATGGTGACACCCACATTCTGAACCGCTTGCTTACAAATACAAATAAGCCCAACAATTTTTCTTGAAAGAAACACTCTGCTCTTTCAACCTTCAAACAGCAACACCGAAGACTGGCAGCAGGATGATGATAATTCTGCTGCTGTTCTTTGTAAATGAACACTGGAAATTTTCACTTCTAAGCATTTCTTCTTCCAAAACCCCATCCTGTTGATTGAGAATGAGTGTGCCTTTAGTCACTCGGAGAAAGGAGGACAGGAGAGGTCCATGGGAACGATGGGACTCATCCTCTGTTGTTGAGGAGAGGGTGGCTTGGAGCTCGTGCTGCTGCCTGGTGCCTGGGACTGGAGGTCTGACTCCAAGTCCCCCTGCAAGAGGCTTGGCTCCTCCTCAGTGACACAGACTTGGTCCTGCTCAGAGGTGCTGCTGTCAGGGCAGTCTGGCTGTGTTTGGGCTGGGCTGCACTGCGAAGGCATCAGGTCACAGTCCAGGCTGGTGTCTGTGGTTTCTGGCAGGCTCAGGGCATCCCATTCTGCAGAGCTGGGAGAAATGATTGTTTGAACAATGATGACCTCCTTCTCGCTGTCAAGGCACTCTGGCTGTGATTGAACTGGGCTGCACTGTGAAGGCATCGGGTCACAGTCCAGGCTGGTGTCTGTGGTTTCTGGCAGGCTCAGATCATCTCCTTCTGCAGAGCTGGGAGAAATGATTGTTTGAACAATGATGACCTCCTTCTCGCTGTCAAGGCACTCTGGCTGTGATTGAACTGGGCTGCACTGTGAAGGCATCGGGTCACAGTCCAGGCTGGTGTCTGTGGTTTCTGGCAGGCTCAGATCATCTCCTTCTGCAGAGCTGGGAGAAATGATTGCCTGAACAATGGTGACCTCCTTCTCGCTGTCAAGGCACTCTGGCTGTGATTGAGCTGGGCTGCACTGCGAAGGCATCTGGTCACAGTCCAGGCTGGTGACTGTGGTTTCTGGCAGGCTCAGGGCACCCCCTTCAGCAGAGCTGGGAGAAATGACTGCCTGAACAATGATGATCTCCTTCTCTCCGTCGCTGATGTCACACGGAAGGCTGTCATTTGAATTACAGCGAATTGTGATTCCCATGAGCTCTCCATTTATGGAAACACTCCCTGAGCAATCAGCACTTGGCCTGGCTCTTGTGGGTTCACAAGGGCTGGATTCACCTAGGAAGGAGGGGAGACACAGGGGTTAGCGTCCAACTTTCTCTGCCCATGGACAAAAAGGCTTGGTGCTGCCTGTCAAGTAGGCTTCAAACAGCTTGAGAGCCTCCTTTGAAAAAACAGGGGTCAGCTGAAGATGTCAGGCACGGGCTTGAATGCCAGAAAAAGGTACAAGCCCACCAAAAGCATGAATTCTACCTGTGTTGCTGACAAGCAGTGTTTTGAAAGCTGGATTTGCACCCTTACCTGCCAGCACCACGAGTTCTTCTTCGGAAGGCTTCCTGTCACTGCTCTGCAGTTGGTGTTTTGCCGCAGGGGATGGTCTGCGCAGACATAGGCAGGAACACCAACTGCCAGCTGGTGATTCTTTCTTCTTTCTGGAAGAGCGTGGTCTGGAGAGAAAATAGAGCATGCTGTCAGTTGTGGTGCAGGGTGAGGGAAGAGTTGCACCGAGCCCTTGCCAATAACTGCCCCTTCCTGGCACTGCCTTGTTTCTGCTGAAACACAGCTTAGAAACACGCTCTGTTTCAAACAGCAGAGGATGCTTCCATTCCTACAGCTCAGCCCTGAAGTCCTGCTGGCTACATTCCTATCATCGATGTCAAGCAAGAAGCAGAGTATGTGAGCGAAGGCTCCACAGCTGGACAGGACAGGAGCTGGCAGGCGTAACTGCTTTCTGAGCAACTGTGCGTCCTTAAGGGAGGCTCGAAAGAATCTCTGAGTCATATGCTAACACCTCCTTGGACTCTGCACATTGCCATCTTTAATTTCTAGTGCCAGCAAGTCTGACCAACAGCTTTGCTTAGAGGAGAACTGGAACTGGTTTCAGGCATGTGGCCCTGAAATCTGGAAACCCCAATGTTTCCAGGTACAGCCAGCACAGACCAGGATACACGTCATCGTGGCTTCCTGTATCTCATGACTGCCTGCCCTACGAGGAAGTAAAGGCACCCTTGTGTGGCTCCACTGAGCCCGTCGGGCAACTGTGTGTTAGTTGAATCCTTGGAGATATAATGGACAAAAAGTAAAGCAATAAAGCCCACCTGACCAATAATGATAGAAGCTGGAAAGGGAAGTCCTCTTTACCTTTCAGATGGAAAATCAATAATTGTGTGGAATCTCCCTGGAAATTCTGTGGGATCTTCCTCCACTTCAATCTCACTGCTTCGTTTCACTGCAGGAGAGCTGCTCTGGCCTCTTCTCAGAGCTTGTGCCTCTTGCAGGGTGAGCAGCTTTGCGCAAGGAGGAGACTCCCACACAGACCTGGACCCAGGTACAGAACTCGGCCCTGCAAGGGAAAACCACAGGTAAGAGGGAGGATCAGAAAGTGGCAGCACAGCCATCCCCGTTCTGCATTTTCCTCAGATTTGCTTATCCGAGCCACTGGAAGAAGAGGAGCTCAAAGTAACCGGGTTCTCAGAGATATGCTCGTGGCAAAGGACACAGTCATAATTTAGAGCTGCTCACTGTATCGAAACAGACATTAAAAAAACCAAACCTAGAAAACAGGTCTGGGAACTCAGAAAGCTTTGCTGCCACACTTCAATCATGCTTCACCCCCATTCAAAACATCATAAAGGCAGGGATGGTTTTCTCCATGTAAAGTCTGGCCTCGGACATTCTCAGGATTCGGCAACAGGGTGCCATACTCTCATCTAAGCCCTGAAGCCTCCTGTCCCATTGAAAGTCAAAGCGTATTTGAAAGATCTCAGAGAAGGCCTGGATTGGATCAAGATCAATCTAATGAAGGAAGACACTCACCTGCTCCCTCTCCCATGGCTGACGTGGATTTGGAGCCGAAGAGGCCGTCTGTGTGGCCAATAAGGAATTCCACTACAGCTGTCTGTGTCTGAACTTCCAAGCTGGCAGCTCCTCCACTGGCGCAGGCTGACTGGCTCTGCTGGGATCTGAAGAAAAGGCAGATTTTACAAGTCATTCCTCCAAGACTGTTTCCCCAGGTCTGAATTTATGCAGCCCAAAGCAGTCCAGCTGGGCTCTATAGAGTTCAACAGTGGGCAATCAGCAATGCCACCTACGAAATTCTCCTGGATGAACAAGGACAAAGTAGTACCAGCTAAACAAGAGAGCAGTAACTGTCACCTAGAAATTGTGTCCCTGGGGTTGGGGGAGAGCAGTCCAGGCTCCTCCTCTGCTGCCAGAAACTTCTGACAGCTTTTATAGGAGAAGAGCACATTAGATGAAGAAGAAGGGAAGATTGCTTTCTTTCTGGAGAACAGAACTAAGCGTTGTGCTTAAACAGAAAAAGAAGTTTACCTTAAGAGGTTTGGAGCCCACACTATTGCTAAATTATGAGCGTCCATGTTGGTGACTGAGGAGTTCCCAGCAAGAGACGCCAAATGCCTCATCAGGTACTCAAGTGTCCTGGAAAACAAGAGGGGCAGATGTTCAGAACCAAAAAGCCAATCAATTGACCTGATGCAGCCTTCAGCCGCTTCAGTGTGCAGACGCATGATGTTGCAGGTGTGAGGCAACACCTGGATAGCATCATCGCCCTCTGAAAGGCAGGAGGGCTGAGCTCAGCAGACCGAGCACAGCACTGACCTGTAGTGAGGAGCAGGCAGCTGCTGGATGGCGCCCTTCATTCTCACCATCCTCTCCTCCTCGGTAGCAGCACCGGCAGCGTCCTGGAAAAAGGCAGGAAGGGATTCAGACACCAGTCAGCCTAATTAGCTGCTACAGGTTTGGGAACCGTGGGGACAGCGTGCTGGTGGTCAGCACCGAGGCAGACTTGACGCCTTCCAAGAGGCATCAGGGGAAGACCGCAGCACATAGACTGCGTCATCAAGGCCAAGCAGTGCAAGCTCAGGGGGGCTTTACTGCCTGATTGCGCAGTGCAGCTCCTCGCAGCAGGCATTCGTCTCCAACTCCACTTTGCTATTAACCCCATTCTACCAATAGTTGGGGAACAGCAAAGGAAAGGGAATTCTCGCAAGCATGGTGAATAACTTAAATAAGCACCTCCTGGCACCACCAAAAGCGGCATCAGTGAGAGGTAGGATGTGGCAAAGACATGCCTCATGGGGCTAACAGAAATAAGACCTCCGAGCTGGGGCACTGCTGCAACCATCAGCCAGGACGCCCAGGGAAAAGGTACATATCTTTTCCAAGACATTGCCCTGTGCTTACCGTGAACTTGTCATACAGCTGGGTGGTCAGGAGAGGGTTCGGGAGCTCCCTGAAGTACATCTTACATACGGAGCTCACGCTGTGAATGTCACGGACGCTAAGCTCGGGAAGCTGCTCTGAATCAAATTCATGGCTGCAGAGAAGGACACAGAATTGGGCAGGGGGCATTGAGAAAGACGAAAACAAGTCCAAAGCCACACAATATACAGTCAAGAAAAGGAAGGGGTTCCTCGGAGTGCCCGAAGCATGGCACGTGCCCCTACTGACAGCTGTGTCAGTCGCAGCACTCTTACCGTAGTCGCTGGATCTTGGACGTAACGCCGGACAGGCGGTATATCCCCTGCACTACGCCATTCTGCTCGATGAATTCAGAGCAGCTCTGGAGGACCTGGGGGACTACAGAACAAGAGCCAGTGGTTAGCTGAGCTTCTTACTCAAGTCCTGGTTCAGGCCGTGCTCTTCTCACATCCCATCCACTAAGCCCAGCCAGGCTACTGCTTGCTTCCTCCTTAGAGGAGAAAGCTGGCAGAGACAACTGTTAGGAAACTGCACAGAGATGTGTTCTTGGCTTTCCAGAAATGCCACGACCTATCAACAGCCTGCAGAAAGTAATTCTGGCAAAGCCACAGACACTGCAAGTCCCATCACAGCTCTCCTGGGAATCTAAAGACCAGAATAGCTAGGAAAAGGATGCAGGATGCTCTCTGTTGCCAGAAGGCTTCCTACACTTTCAGGCCAAAACAATTGCTGGATATGATCTCCTTTTCATCTATAGATGCCCAACGGAGGAAGATCTCAGGAATGGGCTGTTCCTTACCATCACGGCCAGAGCGGAGAAGGTGCTCCCCCAGGTCACACCCAAACACCCCTTCCTTCTCTGGCTCCGGCTGCCTCGCTCTCTGGGGCCGGGCCTTCACCAGGGATCGAAGGAAGGGGAGGAACTTGCCCCGTTTCTTCGGCACTGCGCAACAAAACAAAGAAATCAGTTCATTTCAGGCTTGGATTGGTTGGATGAACTTAACACATTCGATAGAGCACAGAACAATGGGAAGAACATTCCCAACAAGGACACTCAATAACAGATTTTCCCCATCCCTGCAAGTGCCCAAGGCCAGGTTGGAAGGGGCCCTGGACAGCCTGCTCTCGTTTCCTACTAAATGTGCAGGCTGGCGACCCAGACTGCGGCAGGGGCTTTGGAGCCTGAGTATCCTTTAGGCCCCTTCCAGTCCCAAGCCATTCGAGGAGGATTCTGTGACTTCCCCAAGCCCAATAACATACACAGTGGGATTGGGCCAGATGTCTGCATGTTGTGATGGAGCTTAATGCAGTCTTCTTGCTAATCTTGCTCAACTCGGGCATTAACGAAACCCCTGAATGCCACGTTCTGACCCCATTTTACTAACTCGCATTATCAAATGTAACATGTGTACCTGGCTTTCGCAATGAATTGACCAGGGACTCAGGAACTGTTCCGCTAATGAGTTCCACGCACTCACTAGGGAAAGATCCAACCTGTAACAAGAACAAAAAGACAGGTGGGCATTAGCCCAAGCCCAGAGCCAAAGGGAAGGTCCTCTGACACCGACACAGGGCAACCATTTGTGTCCAGAAGCCCTCCTGTGCAGGCAGAGCAACTCCAATCTGAGATTCCTGACTCTACTGAAGTTGCGCTCTCTTGATGGAAGCATGTGCATACCTGAAAGCCACGCTTGCCTCTCCACCAGGGGCTCAGCTCCTTTGGTGGCATATCAGTGATGCACACCACGTCTCCCACCTGCAAGAGATTGAAACGTCAACCCCAGCTTCAGCACAGCTGTGAGAAAAATGCAGCTCAAATAACTGCCTTCTTTTTCACCGCAGAATATCCTAAAGCTTGACAGCAATTGCACCAATGCAGCCCCCAAGGCATTTTCCCTTCTAAAACTGAACTTGGAGGTACAAGAGTTACACAACATACACAATAGAGCTGTGCAGTAGGAAATGGGTCTCAAAAGCAGCAGGCTCTCTGCCGAAGGCTATGGAAGAGCTGCACTTTAATCATGGGCATCAATTAGCAGAGCTTTCTGAACACATCTGCACACTTCACACCGGGTCTGCTCTTGCTCAGAGACCAGGCTCCCACACTGGGCAGGATCTGCTTGATCAGAAGGTTCAATGCCCAATCCAACCATATTGGAGAGATGGCTGAACTCCTCCCAACCCAGCACAAGTCTAAGCTGGAACCAAACCCTCGAAGCTTAACCTCACAAGACATTCTGATGGTGCCTGAGACTATTCCTGAGGCATTCACAACCTGTACTCTCCAGTGCATGACAACAAGGAAAGCCTGTAACTGCTTACCTCCAGGGAGACTTCATCCGGCGCCTGGGCGACGTAGCTCTTAATAACATGGGCCGCCGCAATTGCTGGTACGTTGAGAGATGATACAGCACGCTCCAGCTGCGGCTTCCACATGTTATAGGCCTGCAAACAGAGCAAAGTCCATGGTCAGGAGCTGAGGGCAAACGAGGAGGATTTCAAGATGAGGAGCACATCTGCAGAGAAAGCTGCAGGAAAGGCGCTCCGTCCTTATCAGGAGCACTTCAGAAGGAGCTGCACGTCTCATGACAGTAGTTTCTCTTCCTGCTGTGCAGCGGGTTCGGCAGGCCATGCAAAGATGCATCTCTCTCTACACAGACTAATCTGCAATGGCACTGGCACGGGCAGGTGGCCTGTCCGCCTTTGGCCCACTCTATCCAGAAGGAGAGTACACCTGCGGCTCCCTCTGCTGGCTCAACACAAGAAACAAAGACAAGCCAGAGCTTCATACTGTACCTCCGTCACCCCAACCTCAGGCCCATCGCTGATCTTGCTGCACGCAACGCCCATCACCACAGGTGTGACCAGCTGGAACAGAGCAAAAACACGCTTCTGTTTTCTCTATTCACACAGCACAGTATGGAGAGACTTCTTCAGAACTACCCTTGCATACCCTGCGGCATAGGCAAGTGTTGGAGAAACTACCCCTTGCTTCAGTCTATTCCAACGTGACAGCCTATTAGGCAGTGTTGTACAAGTTGCTATCGCTCTGCCAGCAAATGGGGACTCTGGCACAGAGCAGCAGATGCATTCGCCCAGAGCGCTCTGACAGTGCGATAGCAGGGCGGCATTAGACAGCACCCTTCTGAGGGCTAAGCTGGAGGACAGTGAAGAAACCCACAGCATGCAAAACGATGTGGGGGGACAAAACATGGCACGTACCTGGCAACAAGATCACCTCAAACTATCTGCAGCAGTTCCTTGTCACTTTGCTCAGATGTTCTGAGAGCAAAAGCTGCACCGAGGAAGTGGGCGGAGGGTGGGCAGAGAAGAGAGATAGAGCAGGTCAGTGAGCAGGGCTAAGACAGCCATGGAATAACACACACAGCACAACCGTCCCATCCACTTGCTGCAAGACATGCTGAGTCTCAGGCTACGTGATGCCTGTCTGCCCAGCAACTTTATGATGCTTCCACAATTGAGCAAAGAAGACAACGGAAGAAGCATGGGACGGGTGCCACCTTTACAGACACCCTCTTTGCAACGTGTGTACCGGGGGAAAACTACGTCTGGTGGTCAAGAGTAAGCAATACGGTGCTGTGAGCCCCGACAGCCACCAGTTCTCAATACCTCACTGCCCACCCGTCCATCCCATGCTGGTTCAGCTTACCTACTAGCTGCTGTGCAAAAACTTCTGAAGAAAAGGCACTAAACGCACAAGAAGAACAAGCCAACCAACCACTCCGAACTCCTGCTCACCCACAAAGGAACACGGAACGCACCGCTCCTCCCCTCATTCCAGCCGCTTATGACATCACCAAGGGCCACCAGCCTGGTCCACCATGACCCCCACAAGGGGGGGAGGCAAGACCACATGGTCACATCTGATTCCAACATGGCACCACAACATTCCAGAACTCAGTGTGGGCTTGCAATTCTATCCTGGTGTGGCAGTGCAATGGGAGGTGTTTGGGCACAGCTGAATAAGTGACAGACACCGCAGGACTCCAAAGGAGGGTGCCAGATTAACTCTCAGCATTCTTTTGCAGGGCTCTGTGGGATGCTTCAAACCGATTTCACTGCCTAGGTCATTTCTAGAAAGTCCAGCTGACAAATGCTCACTTTGTCTGGGTAACGCCTCTATGCATCATGAATGAAAAAGAAAATAAAATGGGCACGTGACCCTATGATACTTATCTCTCTGCTCTTGTTGTCAGCCAGGCACCTAAGATGAGCACTACGTGTCCCTGCTCCTGACTGAAGATTCCCCCAAGTCTGTGTTCCACTCTGCTCCACCTCAGGGTCTAAAAGAAACACAGACAGAGATAATGAGAAGATCTTTTGTGCAGACGAAAGCGCAGGCTGCACGCGTATTCTCTTTAGCAAGAAATACTACTTGAGAATCCAAAGATAGTTTTTTGAGAGGTAGTATGAAAGGTGAACAGAAAGTAAATTGATTCATTAAAATTACCTAGTTAATCCTCTCCCCGTGAAAAAGGAAGCCACCTGGGCACTGTATGCAGCAGTTCTGAGAACACCTTGCACCACAAATTGCGGCACATACATTTTTTTTCCCACAGGCCCGTCTCTTCTGTCATTTGTGTCAGATTCACTCAGGTTAAAATACGTGGATCAGAACTGCCATTCCGATCTGCTGAGGCAGGATCCCACTGCCAGGACGTCCCCCAGTCCCATTCCGTGTTTTTCCCAGCAAGTGATATCACCTACCCAGACTTCTGCAGGGCCTTCCATACGGTCTCCCATCACAGGGAGAAGCAGGAGAGCTCTCAGGGCTGGAGAAATCAAGGCTGCCTCTAAGATGGTGCTTTCAAACAGCACGAGTACCTGGATGTAGGACTTGAATCACAAGGGTAACATGAAAAAGCCACCAGTCCCCACAGATGTGGCTGTTCACAGAGATAACCACTGCGTGTTTTCCCACAGTGTGATGCTCACCCATCAAAGTGCTCAGCCATCCAAATGCGTCCAGCGTCTGAGCACCCATTTCGAGATGGTTTTCTTAGCATCCAAGCTGAATCTCCCTTGGTACAACCTGAGGCCGTTCCCTCCAGTCCTGTCACTGGTTACATGGGAGAAGAGCAGGAAAACCCCCACCCCCACATAACCTCTCTTCAGGTAATCGTAGAGAATGATAAGGTCTTCCCTGAGCCTCCTCTTAGCCAGACTAAATAATCCCAGTTCCATAAGAAGCTCCCCATAAGACTAGTGCTCTAGACACCTCACAGCTTCAATGGTCTTCTCTGGACACATCTCAGGATTTCATTGTCCTTCTTGCAGTGAGGGGCCCAGAACAGAGCAAAGAACTCAAGGTGAGGGCTCACCAGTTCCGAGTATGGGGGAATGATCGATTCCCGGTTCCTGCTGGCTCAAGTCTTCTGCATTCCAATTCCAATCTAAACCATTCCTGCTGTGGTAGTACCTGAATCCTTATTTGGGACTGGAGCTCAAGAAGTCAGCGCATCAGAAATAACACAACGTGCAACTGGAAGACGTGTCTCAAAGCCCAGAAAATCCAACTCTCTAACCTTGGCGCAACTCACCAACCAAGAGCCAGGCCTTGACAACTTGGCTGATCTGAGCATGCAGGTGGGGGCCAGACAGTGGACCACAAGTGTTCATTTCCACTGCAGGTCCATGTAGAGAACAGCCTCAATCAGCAGGTGTGAATGAATTCATTCACAAGCTGCACAATAAGCCTGTTCTTTATGTGAAAAAACAAACAAACAAACAAAAAACCCACAAAAACAACAACAAAAAAAACCAAAACAAACCAAAAAAAAAAAACAACATAAAAAACAACAAAAACCACACATAGATTTTTGACCAAAAAAGGTGAGAGTTAATAATGACCAAATAGGTTCCTGTTCCTAGGCCTAATCCTCTCACCCCAACTCCTGGGTGATGCCCACAGGCTTCAAGTCAGGTCTCAAATCCATTGGACTCCCGTCGCAGAACTCTATCAAAAAGGATGTCACACATGTGACACTTGCATACATTTTGCACCAGAAACAGTGATGCCAGCAGGAGCGGAGAGGTGATTGTCCCCCTGTACTCAGCACTGTTGAGGCCACAACTCGAGTTCTGTTTCCAGTTTTGGACCCCTCAGTGCAAGGAAGACACTGAGGCTTTGGAACATGTTCAAAGACAGGCAAGAAAGCTGGCGAGGGGTCTGGAGCACAATTGTGCAATATGAGGAGAGGCTGCAGCACCTGGGAATGCTCAGCCTGGAGAAGAGCTGGCTCAGAGGAGACCTTCTTGCTCTCTATAACTTCCTGAAGGGAGGTTGTAGTGAGCTGGGGGTTAGCCTCTTCTCTCGTGTCATTATTGATAGGACCAGAGGGAATGGTTTCAAGCTGCAGCAGGGGCGATTCTGGTTGGATGTTAGGAAATATTACTTTTCAGAAAGGGGTGGCTAGTCACTGGAATGGACTGCCCAGGAGGTGGTGGAGTCACTGATCCTGGGGGTGTTCAAGGAATGACTGGATGTTGTGTTGAGGGACATGATTTAGTGGAAGCTGTTGGTAACAGGAGAACGGTTGGACTGGATGATCTTTTAGGTCTTTTCCAACCCTGGTGATTCTATGATTCTATGATTCATATGCTAAGAAGCAAGCAGAGGCGCTTTTGTTAAATATTTCAATGGAGAGAAGAGTTGATATCCGCTTCTCCCGACAACAGAAACATGGTACCAGCTTTCCAAGCCCACCCGCCATACAGTAGGCAGACAAAGCACACATAAAGGAGCATGCACATCCCCTCCGGCATAACTTGAGCCCACAACCCACCTTCAGATTTCTGTGGATTTCTAGCGTTTTATACTGATGCAGCCTCGCTACAGCTCCATGGGTGTCACACAAGGACTGCAAGACCTCTTTCTCCGCAAACCCCACCTGCAGGCCTTGGTCAAAGAGGATTGCCACCTGCCCTCCTGAGCAAAAACACTAAGAACGAGAGCAAAGCACACTGGATTTGCCTTGGCCTGGCCTAAGCCCCAGTCCTACCAGACAGACCCTGGGATGAAAATTGCTCCACAAACTGCGGATGGACACCAGCAACCAAGAAGTTGACCGGATCCAGTCCCAAACAATCACCTAGCCTCCCCAGGAAGCTCTTTGCCATCAGCTCCATCATTGCCTTTCCTTCTCACCTCAATCCCAAAGTGGTTTCCACATCTGCCAGCACGTCTTACCTGACACCTCATCACACGGTGCTTCAACAGCACCAAATTTGCTTCCGGGGCCCTCCTTCAACTCACTGTGCTAACACTCATGATTCAAATTACACAGAAATCCTAGCAGAAGTTCTCGGTGAGAACTGCACCTAACATTCCTCCTTCTACAAGCAAACAGGGCCAACACGTGGTCGTAAAAATGCATTCATCAAAGAGAAGCAGAGATGGCACGGCAGGACAGACATACTCGGTGTGCACGTTTGAAGTCATTTGAGAACCTAGTCGTTCTTGCTGCAGGACGCCTGACTTCTGTTAAAAGCTGAACGGTCCCCAGAACACCTGTTTCCATCAGCTGCCACCATCCAAAACAGCCAGCCTTCTTGAGGTCACCTGGCCCAGACATCCCTTTTGCTCTACACTTGATTTCTGCAAGAGAGACAGGAGCTCGGCATGCACACCATCCTTCCAACACCCCATTCCAGCAGCGAGGGATCACAGCACTGGCACAGCTGAAACAAAATGGGTGTGCGAGTTTCCTGTTAGCACTCAGTGTGAACAAATCTACCACTGAGCAACACCGTGAGCCCCCACTCACCTCAGCACAGGTCAACCTGTAACCCCAGCCTTCCCCTATCCATGTGCACATGTACACCCATGCGCCACCCTGCCTGTTTTGCACACCCCCATGCACACACTGCATCTTATGCCCTCCTTTGCATTCACAGACGTGTGCAAACCATCCCTGGGAACATGTATGTGCCTACACCTACCACAAACATCCCTTTGTGTGCACCTGTATGCAACCCAACTCCTCAGCACACCCCTGTGCAAGCACACATTTTTGCCACTGCGTCCACGCACTATCCATGTGCTCACACACACTCACGTGTCTGCTTCCCTTAGAGCAGCCCTGTGTGCACACACACAGACACATGTGTAAAACCTTCCTTTCACTCCCAAAGTGCACGCACACACTGGTACCACAGTGTCCTTGCGCAACTCCAACACTCTGCAAACCCCTGTGCATGCACATATATGTGAATGCTCATCCTTGCACACATACCCACTGACCTGCACACACCTGAGCAAACCCACTGGTTTGGACAAAGGACATCTGAAAATCAAGACAGTAGTTTCAGTCTCCGAGTTTACGCTTAGAGAAGTCTAATCTGGGACAACACAAGTCAGCGCTTAATTTTCTTCATCATCATTGTGAAGATAAATAAAACAATAGCACGTTTTCTCATTGTTTTTAATGTTCTTTTATTTCTACTGTACAATAAAATGTACGTATAAATATATTCAATATAAATTTCTTTTTCTCATGAAACATCTAGACATTTTATGGTTTGAGTAAGAACGGTGTCTGCTTTGTGTTTCTTTCCCATTTACAAAACACATTGCTTTTAGGTTTATGTCAAATTGTTGTGGATGAAATCACATTTATCTGCTTGGTTCATGTAATCTAACTTGGATACATATGACCTAGGAACATGGTCATCCAAGAATGTCTCAGGAATCAATGGGTGTAAGATTTAGCGTGATTGGGCCCTAGAACAGCCTCCCCAGAATTAGCAGTCACAGCACTGGGCTTGCCAAATTTCAGGAAGTATTTTGGACAGTGCTCTCAGACATAGAGTCTGATTTTGGGGTAGTCCTGTGTGGATCCAGGAGATGTACATGATGATCTCCTTCGTTTCCTTCCAAACTGGGATATTCTATGGTTTTATGATGCTAGAAGTATGTATAGTCAACAGTGCAAACCATCTCACATACTCCAATAACAGAGCGTAAGATGATTCTGTCTGTAATAAGCGGGATGAACTTAGGATATATATTCTAAAGTAGGAGCAGTGTTTGGTCATAAGTTATTTCACTTAGAAAATCTGGTAAGACCATACATGCCCCTCCAAAATGTGGGAACTTGCAGTGTTACTTTTGCCATGTTATTTTCACAGGAAAACAAATGGTGACACCCACATTCTGAACCGCTTGCTTACAAATACAAATAAGCCCAACAATTTTTCTTGAAAGAAACACTCTGCTCTTTCAACCTTCAAACAGCAACACCGAAGACTGGCAGCAGGATGATGATAATTCTGCTGCTGTTCTTTGTAAATGAACACTGGAAATTTTCACTTCTAAGCATTTCTTCTTCCAAAACCCCATCCTGTTGATTGAGAATGAGTGTGCCTTTAGTCACTCGGAGAAAGGAGGACAGGAGAGGTCCATGGGAACGATGGGACTCATCCTCTGTTGTTGAGGAGAGGGTGGCTTGGAGCTCGTGCTGCTGCCTGGTGCCTGGGACTGGAGGTCTGACTCCAAGTCCCCCTGCAAGAGGCTTGGCTCCTCCTCAGTGACACAGACTTGGTCCTGCTCAGAGGTGCTGCTGTCAGGGCAGTCTGGCTGTGTTTGGGCTGGGCTGCACTGCGAAGGCATCAGGTCACAGTCCAGGCTGGTGTCTGTGGTTTCTGGCAGGCTCAGGGCATCCCCTTCTGCAGAGCTGGGAGAAATGATTGTTTCAACAATGATGACCTCCTTCTCGCTGTCAAGGCACTCTGGCTGTGATTGAACTGGGCTGCACTGTGAAGGCATCGGGTCACAGTCCAGGCTGGTGTCTGTGGTTTCTGGCAGGCTCAGATCATCTCCTTCTGCAGAGCTGGGAGAAATGATTGTTTGAACAATGATGACCTCCTTCTCGCTGTCAAGGCACTCTGGCTGTGATTGAACTGGGCTGCACTGTGAAGGCATCGGGTCACAGTCCAGGCTGGTGTCTGTGGTTTCTGGCAGGCTCAGATCATCTCCTTCTGCAGAGCTGGGAGAAATGATTGCCTGAACAATGGTGACCTCCTTCTCGCTGTCAAGGCACTCTGGCTGTGATTGAGCTGGGCTGCACTGCGAAGGCATCTGGTCACAGTCCAGGCTGGTGACTGTGGTTTCTGGCAGGCTCAGGGCACCCCCTTCAGCAGAGCTGGGAGAAATGACTGCCTGAACAATGATGACCTCCTTCTCTCCGTCGCTGATGTCACACGGAAGGCTGTCATTTGAATTACAGCGAATTGTGATTCCCATGAGCTCTCCATTTATGGAAACACTCCCTGAGCAATCAGCACTTGGCCTGGCTCTTGTGGGTTCACAAGGGCTGGATTCACCTAGGAAGGAGGGGAGACACAGGGGTTAGCGTCCAACTTTCTCTGCCCATGGACAAAAAGGCTTGGTGCTGCCTGTCAAGTAGGCTTCAAACAGCTTGAGAGCCTCCTTTGAAAAAACAGGGGTCAGCTGAAGATGTCAGGCACGGGCTTGAATGCCAGAAAAAGGTACAAGCCCACCAAAACCATGAATTCTACCTGTGTTGCTGACAAGCAGTGTTTTGAAAGCTGGATTTGCACCCTTACCTGCCAGCACCACGAGTTCTTCTTCGGAAGGCTTCCTGTCACTGCTCTGCAGTTGGTGTTTTGCCGCAGGGGATGGTCTGCGCAGACATAGGCAGGAACACCAACTGCCAGCTGGTGATTCTTTCTTCTTTCTGGAAGAGCGTGGTCTGGAGAGAAAATAGAGCATGCTGTCAGTTGTGGTGCAGGGTGAGGGAAGAGTTGCACCGAGCCCTTGCCAATAACTGCCCCTTCCTGGCACTGCCTTGTTTCTGCTGAAACACAGCTTAGAAACACGCTCTGTTTCAAACAGCAGAGGATGCTTCCATTCCTACAGCTCAGCCCTGAAGTCCTGCTGGCTACATTCCTATCATCGATGTCAAGCAAGAAGCAGAGTATGTGAGCGAAGGCTCCACAGCTGGACAGGACAGGAGCTGGCAGGCGTAACTGCTTTCTGAGCAACTGTGCGTCCTTAAGGGAGGCTCGAAAGAATCTCTGAGTCATATGCTAACACCTCCTTGGACTCTGCACATTGCCATCTTTAATTTCTAGTGCCAGCAAGTCTGACCAACAGCTTTGCTTAGAGGAGAACTGGAACTGGTTTCAGGCATGTGGCCCTGAAATCTGGAAACCCCAATGTTTCCAGGTACAGCCAGCACAGACCAGGATACACGTCATCGTGGCTTCCTGTATCTCATGACTGCCTGCCCTACGAGGAAGTAAAGGCACCCTTGTGTGGCTCCACTGAGCCCGTCGGGCAACTGTGTGTTAGTTGAATCCTTGGAGATATAATGGACAAAAAGTAAAGCAATAAAGCCCACCTGACCAATAATGATAGAAGCTGGAAAGGGAAGTCCTCTTTACCTTTCAGATGGAAAATCAATAATTGTGTGGAATCTCCCTGGAAATTCTGTGGGATCTTCCTCCACTTCAATCTCACTGCTTCGTTTCACTGCAGGAGAGCTGCTCTGGTCTCTTCTCAGAGCTTGTGCCTCTTGCAGGGTGAGCAGCTTTGCGCAAGGAGGAGACTCCCACACAGACCTGGACCCAGGTACAGAACTCGGTCCTGCAAGGGAAAACCACAGGTAAGAGGGAGGATCAGAAAGTGGCAGCACAGCCATCCCCGTTCTGCATTTTCCTCAGATTTGCTTATCCGAGCCACTGGAAGAAGAGGAGCTCAAAGTAACCGGGTTCTCAGAGATATGCTCGTGGCAAAGGACACAGTCATAATTTAGAGCTGCTCACTGTATCAAAACAGACATTAAAAAAACCAAACCTAGAAAACAGGTCTGGGAACTCAGAAAGCTTTGCTGCCACACTTCAATCATGCTTCACCCCCATTCAAAACATCATAAAGGCAGGGATGGTTTTCTCCATGTAAAGTCTGGCCTCGGACATTCTCAGGATTCGGCAACAGGGTGCCATACTCTCATCTAAGCCCTGAAGCCTCCTGTCCCATTGAAAGTCAAAGCGTATTTGAAAGATCTCAGAGAAGGCCTGGATTGGATCAAGATCAATCTAATGAAGGAAGACACTCACCTGCTCCGTCTCCCATGGCTGACGTGGATTTGGAGCCGAAGAGGCCGTCTGTGTGGCCAATAAGGAATTCCACTACAGCTGTCTGTGTCTGAACTTCCAAGCTGGCAGCTCCTCCACTGGCGCAGGCTGACTGGCTCTGCTGGGATCTGAAGAAAAGGCAGATTTTACAAGTCATTCCTCCAAGACTGTTTCCCCAGGTCTGAATTTATGCAGCCCAAAGCAGTCCAGCTGGGCTCTATAGAGTTCAACAGTGGGCAATCAGCAATGCCACCTACGAAATTCTCCTGGATGAACAAGGACAAAGTAGTACCAGCTAAACAAGAGAGCAGTAACTGTCACCTAGAAATTGTGTCCCTGGGGTTGGGGGAGAGCAGTCCAGGCTCCTCCTCTGCTGCCAGAAACTTCTGACAGCTTTTATAGGAGAAGAGCACATTAGATGAAGAAGAAGGGAAGATTGCTTTCTTTCTGGAGAACAGAACTAAGCGTTGTGCTTAAACAGAAAAAGAAGTTTACCTTAAGAGGTTTGGAGCCCACACTATTGCTAAATTATGAGCGTCCATGTTGGTGACTGAGGAGTTCCCAGCAAGAGACGCCAAATGCCTCATCAGGTACTCAAGTGTCCTGGAAAACAAGAGGGGCAGATGTTCAGAACCAAAAAGCCAATCAATTGACCTGATGCAGCCTTCAGCCGCTTCAGTGTGCAGACGCATGATGTTGCAGGTGTGAGGCAACACCTGGATAGCATCATCGCCCTCTGAAAGGCAGGAGGGCTGAGCTCAGCAGACCGAGCACAGCACTGACCTGTAGTGAGGAGCAGGCAGCTGCTGGATGGCGCCCTTCATTCTCACCATCCTCTCCTCCTCGGTAGCAGCACCGGCAGCGTCCTGGAAAAAGGCAGGAAGGGATTCAGACACCAGTCAGCCTAATTAGCTGCTACAGGTCTGGGAACCGTGGGGACAGCGTGCTGGTGGTCAGCACCGAGGCAGACTTGACGCCTTCCAAGAGGCATCAGGGGAAGACCGCAGCACATAGACTGCGTCATCAAGGCCAAGCAGTGCAAGCTCAGGGGGGCTTTACTGCCTGATTGCGCAGTGCAGCTCCTCGCAGCAGGCATTCGTCTCCAACTCCACTTTGCTATTAACCCCATTCTACCAATAGTTGGGGAACAGCAAAGGAAAGGGAATTCTCGCAAGCATGGTGAATAACTTAAATAAGCACCTCCTGGCACCACCAAAAGCGGCATCAGTGAGAGGTAGGATGTGGCAAAGACATGCCTCATGGGGCTAACAGAAATAAGACCTCCGAGCTGGGGCACTGCTGCAACCATCAGCCAGGACGCCCAGGGAAAAGGTACATATCTTTTCCAAGACATTGCCCTGTGCTTACCGTGAACTTGTCATACAGCTGGGTGGTCAGGAGAGGGTTCGGGAGCTCCCTGAAGTACATCTTACATACGGAGCTCACGCTGTGAATGTCACGGACGCTAAGCTCGGGAAGCTGCTCTGAATCAAATTCATGGCTGCAGAGAAGGACACAGAATTGGGCAGGGGGCATTGAGAAAGACGAAAACAAGTCCAAAGCCACACAATATACAGTCAAGAAAAGGAAGGGGTTCCTCGGAGTGCCCGAAGCATGGCACGTGCCCCTACTGACAGCTGTGTCAGTCGCAGCACTCTTACCGTAGTCGCTGGATCTTGGACGTAACGCCGGACAGGCGGTATATCCCCTGCACTACGCCATTCTGCTCGATGAATTCAGAGCAGCTCTGGAGGACCTGGGGGACTACAGAACAAGAGCCAGTGGTTAGCTGAGCTTCTTACTCAAGTCCTGGTTCAGGCCGTGCTCTTCTCACATCCCATCCACTAAGCCCAGCCAGGCTACTGCTTGCTTCCTCCTTAGAGGAGAAAGCTGGCAGAGACAACTGTTAGGAAACTGCACAGAGATGTGTTCTTGGCTTTCCAGAAATGCCACGACCTATCAACAGCCTGCAGAAAGTAATTCTGGCAAAGCCACAGACACTGCAAGTCCCATCACAGCTCTCCTGGGAATCTAAAGACCAGAATAGCTAGGAAAAGGATGCAGGATGCTCTCTGTTGCCAGAAGGCTTCCTACACTTTCAGGCCAAAACAATTGCTGGATATGATCTCCTTTTCATCTATAGATGCCCAACGGAGGAAGATCTCAGGAATGGGCTGTTCCTTACCATCACGGCCAGAGCGGAGAAGGTGCTCCCCCAGGTCACACCCAAACACCCCTTCCTTCTCTGGCTCCGGCTGCCTCGCTCTCTGGGGCCGGGCCTTCACCAGGGATCGAAGGAAGGGGAGGAACTTGCCCCGTTTCTTCGGCACTGCGCAACAAAACAAAGAAATCAGTTCATTTCAGGCGTGGATTGGTTGGATGAACTTAACACATTCGATAGAGCACAGAACAATGGGAAGAACATTCCCAACAAGGACACTCAATAACAGATTTTCCCCATCCCTGCAAGTGCCCAAGGCCAGGTTGGAAGGGGCCCTGGACAGCCTGCTCTCGTTTCCTACTAAATGTGCAGGCTGGCGACCCAGACTGCGGCAGGGGCTTTGGAGCCTGAGTATCCTTTAGGCCCCTTCCAGTCCCAAGCCATTCGAGGAGGATTCTGTGACTTCCCCAAGCCCAATAACATACACAGTGGGATTGGGCCAGATGTCTGCATGTTGTGATGGAGCTTAATGCAGTCTTCTTGCTAATCTTGCTCAACTCGGGCATTAACGAAACCCCTGAATGCCACGTTCTGACCCCATTTTACTAACTCGCATTATCAAATGTAACATGTGTACCTGGCTTTCGCAATGAATTGGCCAGGGACTCAGGAACTGTTTTGCTAATGAGTTCCACGCACTCACTAGGGAAAGATCCAACCTGTAACAAGAACAAAAAGACAGGTGGGCATTAGCCCAAGCCCAGAGCCAAAGGGAAGGTCCTCTGACACCGAAACAGGGCAACCATTTGTGTCCAGAAGCCCTCCTGTGCAGGCAGAGCAACTCCAATCTGAGATTCCTGACTCTACTGAAGTTGCGCTCTCTTGATGGAAGCATGTGCATACCTGAAAGCCACGCTTGCCTCTCCACCAGGGGCTCAGCTCCTTTGGTGGCATATCAGTGATGCACACCACGTCTCCCACCTGCAAGAGATTGAAACGTCAACCCCAGCTTCAGCACAGCTGTGAGAAAAATGCAGCTCAAATAACTGCCTTCTTTTTCACCGCAGAATATCCTAAAGCTTGACAGCAATTGCACCAATGCAGCCCCCAAGGCATTTTCCCTTCTAAAACTGAACTTGGAGGTACAAGAGTTACACAACATACACAATAGAGCTGTGCAGTAGGAAATGGGTCTCAAAAGCAGCAGGCTCTCTGCCGAAGGCTATGGAAGAGCTGCACTTTAATCATGGGCATCAATTAGCAGAGCTTTCTGAACACATCTGCACACTTCACACCAGGTCTGCTCTTGCTCAGAGACCAGGCTCCCACACTGGGCAGGATCTGCTTGATCAGAAGGTTCAATGCCCAATCCAACCATATTGGAGAGATGGCTGAACTCCTCCCAACCCAGCACAAGTCTAAGCTGGAACCAAACCCTCGAAGCTTAACCTCACAAGACATTCTGATGGTGCCTGAGACTATTCCTGAGGCATTCACAACCTGTACTCTCCAATGCATGACAACAAGGAAAGCCTGTAACTGCTTACCTCCAGGGAGACTTCATCCGGCGCCTGGGCGACGTAGCTCTTAATAACATGGGCCGCCGCAATTGCTGGTACGTTGAGAGATGATACAGCACGCTCCAGCTGCGGCTTCCACATGTTATAGGCCTGTAAACAGAGCAAAGTCCATGGTCAGGAGCTGAGGGCAAACGAGGAGGATTTCAAGATGAGGAGCACATCTGCAGAGAAAGCTGCAGGAAAGGCGCTCCGTCATTATCAGGAGCACTTCAGAAGGAGCTGCACGTCTCATGAAAGTAGTTTCTCTTCCTGCTGTGCAGCGGGTTCGGCAGGCCATGCAAAGATGCATCTCTCTCTACACAGACTAATCTGCAATGGCACTGGCACGGGCAGGTGGCCTGTCCGCCTTTGGCCCACTCTATCCAGAAGGAGAGTACACCTGCTGCTCCCTCTGCTGGCTCAACACAAGAAACAAAGACAAGCCAGAGCTTCATACTGTACCTCCGTCACCCCAACCTCAGGCCCATCGCTGATCTTGCTGCACGCAACGCCCATCACCACAGGTGTGACCAGCTGGAACAGAGCAAAAACACGCTTCTGTTTTCTCTATTCACACAGCACAGTATGGAGAGACTTCTTCAGAACTACCCTTGAATACCCTGCGGCATAGGCAAGTGTTGGAGAAACTACCCCTTGCTTCAGTCTATTCCAACGTGACAGCCTATTAGGCAGTGTTGTACAAGTTGCTATCGCTCTGCCAGCAAATGGGGACTCTGGCACAGAGCAGCAGATGCATTCGCCCAGAGCGCTCTGACAGTGCGATAGCAGGGCGGCATTAGACAGCACCCTTCTGAGGGCTAAGCTGGAGGACAGTGAAGAAACCCACGGCATGCCAAACGATGTGGGGGGACAAAACATGGCACGTACCTGGCAACAAGATCACCTCAAACTATCTGCAGCAGTTCCTTGTCACTTTGCTCAGATGTTCTGAGAGCAAAAGCTGCACCGAGGCAGTGGGCGGAGGGTGGGCAGAGAAGAGAGATAGAGCAGGTCAGTGAGCAGGGCTAAGACAGCCATGGAATAACACACACAGCACAACCGTCCCATCCACTTGCTGCAAGACATGCTGAGTCTCAGGCTACGTGATGCCTGTCTGCCCAGCAACTTTATGATGCTTCCACAATTGAGCAAAGAAGACAACGGAAGAAGCATGGGACGGGTGCCACCTTTACAGACACCCTCTTTGCAACGTGTGTACCGGGGGAAAACTACGTCTGGTGGTCAAGAGTAAGCAATACGGTGCTGTGAGCCCCGACAGCCACCAGTTCTCAATACCTCACTGCCCACCCGTCCATCCCATGCTGGTTCAGCTTACCTACAAGCTGCTGCGCAAAAACTTCTGAAGAAAAGGCACTAAACGCACAAGAAGAACAAGCCAACCAACCACTCCGAACTCCTGCTCACCCACAAAGGAACACGGAATGCACCGCTCCTCCCCTCATTCCAGCCGCTTATGACATCACCAAGGGCCACCAGCCTGGTCCACCATGACCCCCACAAGGGGGGGAGGCAAGACCACATGGTCACATCTGATTCCAACATGGCACCACAACATTCCAGAACTCAGTGTGGGCTTTCAATTCTATCCTGGTGTGGCAGTGCAATGGGAGGTGTTTGGGCACAGCTGAATAAGTGACAGACACCGCAGGACTCCAAAGGAGGGTGCCAGATTAACTCTCAGCATTCTTTTGCAGGGCTCTGTGGGATGCTTCAAACCGATTTCACTGCCTAGGTCATTTCTAGAAAGTCCAGCTGACAAATGCTCACTTTGTCTGGGTAACGCCTCTATGCATCATGAATGAAAAAGAAAATAAAATGGGCACGTGACCCTATGATACTTATCTCTCTGCTCTTGTTGTCAGCCAGGCACCTAAGATGAGCACTACGTGTCCCTGCTCCTGACTGAAGATTCCCCCAAGTCTGTGTTCCACTCTGCTCCACCTCAGGGTCTAAAAGAAACACAGACAGAGATAATGAGAAGATCTTTTGTGCAGACGAAAGCGCAGGCTGCACGCGTATTCTCTTTAGCAAGAAATACTACTTGAGAATCCACAGATAGTTTTTTGAGAGGTAGTATGAAAGGTGAACAGAAAGTAAATTGATTCATTAAAAGTACCTAGTTAATCCTCTCCCCGTGAAAAAGGAAGCCACCTGGGCACTGTATGCAGCAGTTCTGAGAACACCTTGCACCACAAATTGCGGCACATACATTTTTTTTCCCACAGGCCCGTCTCTTCTGTCATTTGTGTCAGATTCACTCAGGTTAAAATACGTGGATCAGAACTGCCATTCCGATCTGCTGAGGCAGGATCCCACCGCCAGGACGTCCCCCAGTCCCATTCCGTGTTTTTCCCAGCAAGTGATATCACCTACCCAGACTTCTGCAGGGCCTTCCATACGGTCTCCCATCACAGGGAGAAGCAGGAGAGCTCTCAGGGCTGGAGAAATCAAGGCTGCCTCTAAGATGGTGCTTTCAAACAGCACGAGTACCTGGATGTAGGACTTGAATCACAAGGGTAACATGAAAAAGCCACCAGTCCCCACAGATGTGGCTGTTCACAGAGATAACCACTGCGTGTTTTCCCACAGTGTGATGCTCACCCATCAAAGTGCTCAGCCATCCAAATGCGTCCAGCGTCTGAGCACCCATTTCGAGATGGTTTTCTTAGCATCCAAGCTGAATCTCCCTTGGTACAACCTGAGGCCGTTCCCTCCAGTCCTGTCACTGGTTACATGGGAGAAGAGCAGGAAAACCCCCACCCCCACATAACCTCTCTTCAGGTAATCGTAGAGAATGATAAGGTCTTCCCTGAGCCTCCTCTTAGCCAGACTAAATAATCCCAGTTCCATAAGAAGCTCCCCATAAGACTAGTGCTCTAGACACCTCACAGCTTCAATGGTCTTCTCTGGACACATCTCAGGATTTCATTGTCCTTCTTGCAGTGAGGGGCCCAGAACAGAGCAAAGAACTCAAGGTGAGGGCTCACCAGTTCCGAGTACGGGGGAATGATCGATTCCCTGTTCCTGCTGGCTCAAGTCTTCTGCATTCCAATTCCAATCTAAACCATTCCTGCTGTGGTAGTACCTGAATCCTTATTTGGGACTGGAGCTCAAGAAGTCAGCGCATCAGAAATAACACAACGTGCAACTGGAAGACGTGTCTCAAAGCCCAGAAAATCCAACTCTCTAACCTTGGCGCAACTCACCAACCAAGAGCCAGGCCTTGACAACTTGGCTGATCTGAGCATGCAGGTGGGGGCCAGACAGTCGACCACAAGTGTTCATTTCCACTGCAGGTCCATGTAGAGAACAGCCTCAATCAGCAGGTGTGAATGAATTCATTCACAAGCTGCACAATAAGCCTGTTCTTTATGTGAAAAAACAAACAAACAAACAAAAAACCCACAAAAACAACAACAAAAAAAACCAAAACAAACAAAAAAAAAAACAACATAAAAAACAACAAAAACCACACATAGATTTTTGACCAAAAAAGGTGAGAGTTAATAATGACCAAATAGGTTCCTGTTCCTAGGCCTAATCCTCTCACCCCAACTCCTGGGTGATGCCCACAGGCTTCAAGTCAGGTCTCAAATCCATTGGACTCCCGTCGCAGAACTCTATCAAAAAGGATGTCACACATGTGACACTTGCATACATTTTGCACCAGAAACAGTGATGCCAGCAGGAGCGGAGAGGTGATTGTCCCCCTGTACTCAGCACTGTTGAGGCCACAACTCGAGTTCTGTTTCCAGTTTTGGACCCCTCAGTGCAAGGAAGACACTGAGGCTTTGGAACATGTTCAAAGACAGGCAAGAAAGCTGGCGAGGGGTCTGGAGCACAATTGTGCAATATGAGGAGAGGCTGCAGCACCTGGGAATGCTCAGCCTGGAGAAGAGCTGGCTCAGAGGAGACCTTCTTGCTCTCTATAACTTCCTGAAGGGAGGTTGTAGTGAGCTGGGGGTTAGCCTCTTCTCTCCTGTCATTATTGATAGGACCAGAGGGAATGGTTTCAAGCTGCAGCAGGGGCAATTCTGGCTGGATGTTAGGAAATACTACTTTTCAGAAAGGGGTGGCTAGTCACTGGAATGGACTGCCCAGGAGGTGGTGGAGTCACTGATCCTGGGGGTGTTCAAGGAATGACTGGATGTTGTGTTGAGGGACATGATTTAGTGGAAGCTGTTGGTAACAGGAGTACGGTTGGACTGGATGATCTTTTAGGTCTTTTCCAACCCTGGTGATTCTATGATTCTATGATTCATATGCTAAGAAGCAAGCAGAGGTGCTTTTGTTAAATATTTCAATGGAGAGAAGAGTTGATATCCGCTTCTCCCGACAACAGAAACATGGTACCAGCTTTCCAAGCCCACCCGCCATACAGTAGGCAGACAAAGCACACATAAAGGAGCATGCACATCCCCTCCGGCATAACTTGAGCCCACAACCCACCTTCAGATTTCTGTGGATTTCTAGCGTTTTATACTGATGCAGCCTCGCTACAGCTCCATGGGTGTCACACAAGGACTGCAAGACCTCTTTCTCCGCAAACCCCACCTGCAGGCCTTGGTCAAAGAGGATTGCCACCTGCCCTCCTGAGCAAAAACACTAAGAACGAGAGCAAAGCACACTGGATTTGCCTTGGCCTGGCCTAAGCCCCAGTCCTACCAGACAGACCCTGGGATGAAAATTGCTCCACAAACTGCGGATGGACACCAGCAACCAAGAAGTTGACCGGATCCAGTCCCAAACAATCACCTAGCCTCCCCAGGAAGCTCTTTGCCATCAGCTCCATCATTGCCTTTCCTTCTCACCTCAATCCCAAAGTGGTTTCCACATCTGCCAGCACGTCTTACCTGACACCTCATCACACGGTGCTTCAACAGCACCAAATTTGCTTCCGGGGCCCTCCTTCAACTCACTGTGCTAACACTCATGATTCAAATTACACAGAAATCCTAGCAGAAGTTCTCGGTGAGAACTGCACCTAACATTCCTCCTTCTACAAGCAAACAGGGCCAACACGTGGTCGTAAAAATGCATTCATCAAAGAGAAGCAGAGATGGCACGGCAGGACAGACATACTCGGTGTGCACGTTTGAAGTCATTTGAGAACCTAGTCGTTCTTGCTGCAGGACGCCTGACTTCTGTTAAAAGCTGAACGGTCCCCAGAACACCTGTTTCCATCAGCTGCCACCATCCAAAACAGCCAGCCTTCTTGAGGTCACCTGGCCCAGACATCCCTTTTGCTCTACACTTGATTTCTGCAAGAGAGACAGGAGCTCGGCATGCACACCATCCTTCCAACACCCCATTCCAGCAGCGAGGGATCACAGCACTGGCACAGCTGAAACAAAATGGGTGTGCGAGTTTCCTGTTAGCACTCAGTGTGAACAAATCTACCACTGAGCAACACCGTGAGCCCCCACTCACCTCAGCACAGGTCAACCTGTAACCCCAGCCTTCCCCTATCCATGTGCACACGTACACCCATGCGCCACCCTGCCTGTTTTGCACACCCCCATGCACACACTGCATCTTATGCCCTCCTTTGCATTCACAGACGTGTGCAAACCATCCCTGGGAACATGTATGTGCCTACACCTACCACAAACATCCCTTTGTGTGCACCTGTATGCAACCCAACTCCTCAGCACACCCCTGTGCAAGCACACATTTTTGCCACTGCGTCCACGCACTATCCATGTGCTCACACACACTCACGTGTCTGCTTCCCTTAGAGCAGCCCTGTGTGCACACACACAGACACATGTGTAAAACCTTCCTTTCACTCCCAAAGTGCACGCACACACTGGTACCACAGTGTCCTTGCGCAACTCCAACACTCTGCAAACCCCTGTGCATGCACATATATGTGAATGCTCATCCTTGCACACATACCCACTGACCTGCACACACCTGAGCAAACCCACTGGTTTGGACAAAGGACATCTGAAAATCAAGACAGTAGTTTCAGTCTCCGAGTTTACGCTTAGAGAAGTCTAATCTGGGACAACACAAGTCAGCGCTTAATTTTCTTCATCATCATTGTGAAGATAAATAAAACAATAGCACGTTTTCTCATTGTTTTTAATGTTCTTTTATTTCTACTGTACAATAAAATGTACGTATAAATATATTCAATATAAATTTCTTTTTCTCATGAAACATCTAGACATTTTATGGTTTGAGTAAGAACGGTGTCTGCTTTGTGTTTCTTTCCCATTTACAAAACACATTGCTTTTAGGTTTATGTCAAATTGTTGTGGATGAAATCACATTTATCTGCTTGGTTCATGTAATCTAACTTGGATACATATGACCTAGGAACATGGTCATCCAAGAATGTCTCAGGAATCAATGGGTGTAAGATTTAGCGTGATTGGGCCCTAGAACAGCCTCCCCAGAATTAGCAGTCACAGCACTGGGCTTGCCAAATTTCAGGAAGTATTTTGGACAGTGCTCTCAGACATAGAGTCTGATTTTGGGGTAGTCCTGTGTGGATCCAGGAGATGTACATGATGATCTCCTTCGTTTCCTTCCAAACTGGGATATTCTATGGTTTTATGATGCTAGAAGTATGTATAGTCAACAGTGCAAACCATCTCACATACTCCAATAACAGAGCGTAAGATGATTCTGTCTGTAATAAGCGGGATGAACTTAGGATATATATTCTAAAGTAGGAGCAGTGTTTGGTCATAAGTTATTTCACTTAGAAAATCTGGTAAGACCATACATGCCCCTCCAAAATGTGGGAACTTGCAGTGTTACTTTTGCCATGTTATTTTCACAGGAAAACAAATGGTGACACCCACATTCTGAACCGCTTGCTTACAAATACAAATAAGCCCAACAATTTTTCTTGAAAGAAACACTCTGCTCTTTCAACCTTCAAACAGCAACACCGAAGACTGGCAGCAGGATGATGATAATTCTGCTGCTGTTCTTTGTAAATGAACACTGGAAATTTTCACTTCTAAGCATTTCTTCTTCCAAAACCCCATCCTGTTGATTGAGAATGAGTGTGCCTTTAGTCACTCGGAGAAAGGAGGACAGGAGAGGTCCATGGGAACGATGGGACTCATCCTCTGTTGTTGAGGAGAGGGTGGCTTGGAGCTCGTGCTGCTGCCTGGTGCCTGGGACTGGAGGTCTGACTCCAAGTCCCCCTGCAAGAGGCTTGGCTCCTCCTCAGTGACACAGACTTGGTCCTGCTCAGAGGTGCTGCTGTCAGGGCAGTCTGGCTGTGTTTGGGCTGGGCTGCACTGCGAAGGCATCAGGTCACAGTCCAGGCTGGTGTCTGTGGTTTCTGGCAGGCTCAGGGCATCCCCTTCTGCAGAGCTGGGAGAAATGATTGTTTCAACAATGATGACCTCCTTCTCGCTGTCAAGGCACTCTGGCTGTGATTGAACTGGGCTGCACTGTGAAGGCATCGGGTCACAGTCCAGGCTGGTGTCTGTGGTTTCTGGCAGGCTCAGATCATCTCCTTCTGCAGAGCTGGGAGAAATGATTGTTTGAACAATGATGACCTCCTTCTCGCTGTCAAGGCACTCTGGCTGTGATTGAACTGGGCTGCACTGTGAAGGCATCGGGTCACAGTCCAGGCTGGTGTCTGTGGTTTCTGGCAGGCTCAGATCATCTCCTTCTGCAGAGCTGGGAGAAATGATTGCCTGAACAATGGTGACCTCCTTCTCGCTGTCAAGGCACTCTGGCTGTGATTGAGCTGGGCTGCACTGCGAAGGCATCTGGTCACAGTCCAGGCTGGTGACTGTGGTTTCTGGCAGGCTCAGGGCACCCCCTTCAGCAGAGCTGGGAGAAATGACTGCCTGAACAATGATGACCTCCTTCTCTCCGTCGCTGATGTCACACGGAAGGCTGTCATTTGAATTACAGCGAATTGTGATTCCCATGAGCTCTCCATTTATGGAAACACTCCCTGAGCAATCAGCACTTGGCCTGGCTCTTGTGGGTTCACAAGGGCTGGATTCACCTAGGAAGGAGGGGAGACACAGGGGTTAGCGTCCAACTTTCTCTGCCCATGGACAAAAAGGCTTGGTGCTGCCTGTCAAGTAGGCTTCAAACAGCTTGAGAGCCTCCTTTGAAAAAACAGGGGTCAGCTGAAGATGTCAGGCACGGGCTTGAATGCCAGAAAAAGGTACAAGCCCACCAAAACCATGAATTCTACCTGTGTTGCTGACAAGCAGTGTTTTGAAAGCTGGATTTGCACCCTTACCTGCCAGCACCACGAGTTCTTCTTCGGAAGGCTCCCTGTCACTGCTCTGCAGTTGGTGTTTTGCCGCAGGGGATGGTCTACGCAGACATAGGCAGGAACACCAACTGCCAGCTGGTGATTCTTTCTTCTTTCTGGAAGAGCGTGGTCTGGAGAGAAAATAGAGCATGCTGTCAGTTGTGGTGCAGGGTGAGGGAAGAGTTGCACCGAGCCCTTGCCAATAACTGCCCCTTCCTGGCACTGCCTTGTTTCTGCTGAAACACAGCTTAGAAACACGCTCTGTTTCAAACAGCAGAGGATGCTTCCATTCCTACAGCTCAGCCCTGAAGTCCTGCTGGCTACATTCCTATCATCGATGTCAAGCAAGAAGCAGAGTATGTGAGCGAAGGCTCCACAGCTGGACAGGACAGGAGCTGGCAGGCGTAACTGCTTTCTGAGCAACTGTGCGTCCTTAAGGGAGGCTCGAAAGAATCTCTGAGTCATATGCTAACACCTCCTTGGACTCTGCACATTGCCATCTTTAATTTCTAGTGCCAGCAAGTCTGACCAACAGCTTTGCTTAGAGGAGAACTGGAACTGGTTTCAGGCATGTGGCCCTGAAATCTGGAAACCCCAATGTTTCCAGGTACAGCCAGCACAGACCAGGATACACGTCATCGTGGCTTCCTGTATCTCATGACTGCCTGCCCTACGAGGAAGTAAAGGCACCCTTGTGTGGCTCCACTGAGCCCGTCGGGCAACTGTGTGTTAGTTGAATCCTTGGAGATATAATGGACAAAAAGTAAAGCAATAAAGCCCACCTGACCAATAATGATAGAAGCTGGAAAGGGAAGTCCTCTTTACCTTTCAGATGGAAAATCAATAATTGTGTGGAATCTCCCTGGAAATTCTGTGGGATCTTCCTCCACTTCAATCTCACTGCTTCGTTTCACTGCAGGAGAGCTGCTCTGGTCTCTTCTCAGAGCTTGTGCCTCTTGCAGGGTGAGCAGCTTTGCGCAAGGAGGAGACTCCCACACAGACCTGGACCCAGGTACAGAACTCGGTCCTGCAAGGGAAAACCACAGGTAAGAGGGAGGATCAGAAAGTGGCAGCACAGCCATCCCCGTTCTGCATTTTCCTCAGATTTGCTTATCCGAGCCACTGGAAGAAGAGGAGCTCAAAGTAACCGGGTTCTCAGAGATATGCTCGTGGCAAAGGACACAGTCATAATTTAGAGCTGCTCACTGTATCAAAACAGACATTAAAAAAACCAAACCTAGAAAACAGGTCTGGGAACTCAGAAAGCTTTGCTGCCACACTTCAATCATGCTTCACCCCCATTCAAAACATCATAAAGGCAGGGATGGTTTTCTCCATGTAAAGTCTGGCCTCGGACATTCTCAGGATTCGGCAACAGGGTGCCATACTCTCATCTAAGCCCTGAAGCCTCCTGTCCCATTGAAAGTCAAAGCGTATTTGAAAGATCTCAGAGAAGGCCTGGATTGGATCAAGATCAATCTAATGAAGGAAGACACTCACCTGCTCCCTCTCCCATGGCTGACGTGGATTTGGAGCCGAAGAGGCCGTCTGTGTGGCCAATAAGGAATTCCACTACAGCTGTCTGTGTCTGAACTTCCAAGCTGGCAGCTCCTCCACTGGCGCAGGCTGACTGGCTCTGCTGGGATCTGAAGAAAAGGCAGATTTTACAAGTCATTCCTCCAAGACTGTTTCCCCAGGTCTGAATTTATGCAGCCCAAAGCAGTCCAGCTGGGCTCTATAGAGTTCAACAGTGGGCAATCAGCAATGCCACCTACGAAATTCTCCTGGATGAACAAGGACAAAGTAGTACCAGCTAAACAAGAGAGCAGTAACTGTCACCTAGAAATTGTGTCCCTGGGGTTGGGGGAGAGCAGTCCAGGCTCCTCCTCTGCTGCCAGAAACTTCTGACAGCTTTTATAGGAGAAGAGCACATTAGATGAAGAAGAAGGGAAGATTGCTTTCTTTCTGGAGAACAGAACTAAGCGTTGTGCTTAAACAGAAAAAGAAGTTTACCTTAAGAGGTTTGGAGCCCACACTATTGCTAAATTATGAGCGTCCATGTTGGTGACTGAGGAGTTCCCAGCAAGAGACGCCAAATGCCTCATCAGGTACTCAAGTGTCCTGGAAAACAAGAGGGGCAGATGTTCAGAACCAAAAAGCCAATCAATTGACCTGATGCAGCCTTCAGCCGCTTCAGTGTGCAGACGCATGATGTTGCAGGTGTGAGGCAACACCTGGATAGCATCATCGCCCTCTGAAAGGCAGGAGGGCTGAGCTCAGCAGACCGAGCACAGCACTGACCTGTAGTGAGGAGCAGGCAGCTGCTGGATGGCGCCCTTCATTCTCACCATCCTCTCCTCCTCGGTAGCAGCACCGGCAGCGTCCTGGAAAAAGGCAGGAAGGGATTCAGACACCAGTCAGCCTAATTAGCTGCTACAGGTCTGGGAACCGTGGGGACAGCGTGCTGGTGGTCAGCACCGAGGCAGACTTGACGCCTTCCAAGAGGCATCAGGGGAAGACCGCAGCACATAGACTGCGTCATCAAGGCCAAGCAGTGCAAGCTCAGGGGGGCTTTACTGCCTGATTGCGCAGTGCAGCTCCTCGCAGCAGGCATTCGTCTCCAACTCCACTTTGCTATTAACCCCATTCTACCAATAGTTGGGGAACAGCAAAGGAAAGGGAATTCTCGCAAGCATGGTGAATAACTTAAATAAGCACCTCCTGGCACCACCAAAAGCGGCATCAGTGAGAGGTAGGATGTGGCAAAGACATGCCTCATGGGGCTAACAGAAATAAGACCTCCGAGCTGGGGCACTGCTGCAACCATCAGCCAGGACGCCCAGGGAAAAGGTACATATCTTTTCCAAGACATTGCCCTGTGCTTACCGTGAACTTGTCATACAGCTGGGTGGTCAGGAGAGGGTTCGGGAGCTCCCTGAAGTACATCTTACATACGGAGCTCACGCTGTGAATGTCACGGACGCTAAGCTCGGGAAGCTGCTCTGAATCAAATTCATGGCTGCAGAGAAGGACACAGAATTGGGCAGGGGGCATTGAGAAAGACGAAAACAAGTCCAAAGCCACACAATATACAGTCAAGAAAAGGAAGGGGTTCCTCGGAGTGCCCGAAGCATGGCACGTGCCCCTACTGACAGCTGTGTCAGTCGCAGCACTCTTACCGTAGTCGCTGGATCTTGGACGTAACGCCGGACAGGCGGTATATCCCCTGCACTACGCCATTCTGCTCGATGAATTCAGAGCAGCTCTGGAGGACCTGGGGGACTACAGAACAAGAGCCAGTGGTTAGCTGAGCTTCTTACTCAAGTCCTGGTTCAGGCCGTGCTCTTCTCACATCCCATCCACTAAGCCCAGCCAGGCTACTGCTTGCTTCCTCCTTAGAGGAGAAAGCTGGCAGAGACAACTGTTAGGAAACTGCACAGAGATGTGTTCTTGGCTTTCCAGAAATGCCACGACCTATCAACAGCCTGCAGAAAGTAATTCTGGCAAAGCCACAGACACTGCAAGTCCCATCACAGCTCTCCTGGGAATCTAAAGACCAGAATAGCTAGGAAAAGGATGCAGGATGCTCTCTGTTGCCAGAAGGCTTCCTACACTTTCAGGCCAAAACAATTGCTGGATATGATCTCCTTTTCATCTATAGATGCCCAACGGAGGAAGATCTCAGGAATGGGCTGTTCCTTACCATCACGGCCAGAGCGGAGAAGGTGCTCCCCCAGGTCACACCCAAACACCCCTTCCTTCTCTGGCTCCGGCTGCCTCGCTCTCTGGGGCCGGGCCTTCACCAGGGATCGAAGGAAGGGGAGGAACTTGCCCCGTTTCTTCGGCACTGCGCAACAAAACAAAGAAATCAGTTCATTTCAGGCTTGGATTGGTTGGATGAACTTAACACATTCGATAGAGCACAGAACAATGGGAAGAACATTCCCAACAAGGACACTCAATAACAGATTTTCCCCATCCCTGCAAGTGCCCAAGGCCAGGTTGGAAGGGGCCCTGGACAGCCTGCTCTCGTTTCCTACTAAATGTGCAGGCTGGCGACCCAGACTGCGGCAGGGGCTTTGGAGCCTGAGTATCCTTTAGGCCCCTTCCAGTCCCAAGCCATTCGAGGAGGATTCTGTGACTTCCCCAAGCCCAATAACATACACAGTGGGATTGGGCCAGATGTCTGCATGTTGTGATGGAGCTTAATGCAGTCTTCTTGCTAATCTTGCTCAACTCGGGCATTAACGAAACCCCTGAATGCCACGTTCTGACCCCATTTTACTAACTCGCATTATCAAATGTAACATGTGTACCTGGCTTTCGCAATGAATTGACCAGGGACTCAGGAACTGTTCCGCTAATGAGTTCCACGCACTCACTAGGGAAAGATCCAACCTGTAACAAGAACAAAAAGACAGGTGGGCATTAGCCCAAGCCCAGAGCCAAAGGGAAGGTCCTCTGACACCGAAACAGGGCAACCATTTGTGTCCAGAAGCCCTCCTGTGCAGGCAGAGCAACTCCAATCTGAGATTCCTGACTCTACTGAAGTTGCGCTCTCTTGATGGAAGCATGTGCATACCTGAAAGCCACGCTTGCCTCTCCACCAGGGGCTCAGCTCCTTTGGTGGCATATCAGTGATGCACACCACGTCTCCCACCTGCAAGAGATTGAAACGTCAACCCCAGCTTCAGCACAGCTGTGAGAAAAATGCAGCTCAAATAATTGCCTTCTTTTTCACCGCAGAATATCCTAAAGCTTGACAGCAATTGCACCAATGCAGCCCCCAAGGCATTTTCCCTTCTAAAACTGAACTTGGAGGTACAAGAGTTACACAACATACACAATAGAGCTGTGCAGTAGTAAATGGGTCTCAAAAGCAGCAGGCTCTCTGCCGAAGGCTATGGAAGAGCTGCACTTTAATCATGGGCATCAATTAGCAGAGCTTTCTGAACACATCTGCACACTTCACACCGGGTCTGCTCTTGCTCAGAGACCAGGCTCCCACACTGGGCAGGATCTGCTTGATCAGAAGGTTCAATGCCCAATCCAACCATATTGGAGAGATGGCTGAACTCCTCCCAACCCAGCACAAGTCTAAGCAGGAACCAAACCCTCGAAGCTTAACCTCACAAGACATTCTGATGGTGCCTGAGACTATTCCTGAGGCATTCACAACCTGTACTCTCCAGTGCATGACAACAAGGAAAGCCTGTAACTGCTTACCTCCAGGGAGACTTCATCCGGCGCCTGGGCGACGTAGCTCTTAATAACATGGGCCGCCGCAATTGCTGGTACGTTGAGAGATGATAGAGCACGCTCCAGCTGCGGCTTCCACATGTTATAGGCCTGCAAACAGAGCAAAGTCCATGGTCAGGAGCTGAGGGCAAACGAGGAGGATTTCAAGATGAGGAGCACATCTGCAGAGAAAGCTGCAGGAAAGGCGCTCCGTCATTATCAGGAGCACTTCAGAAGGAGCTGCACGTCTCATGACAGTAGTTTCTCTTCCTGCTGTGCAGCGGGTTCGGCAGGCCATGCAAAGATGCATCTCTCTCTACACAGACTAATCTGCAATGGCACTGGCACGGGCAGGTGGCCTGTCCGCCTTTGGCCCACTCTATCCAGAAGGAGAGTACACCTGCTGCTCCCTCTGCTGGCTCAACACAAGAAACAAAGACAAGCCAGAGCTTCATACTGTACCTCCGTCACCCCAACCTCAGGTCCATCGCTGATCTTGCTGCACGCAACGCCCATCACCACAGGTGTGACCAGCTGGAACAGAGCAAAAACACGCTTCTGTTTTCTCTATTCACACAGCACAGTATGGAGAGACTTCTTCAGAACTACCCTTGAATACCCTGCGGCATAGGCAAGTGTTGGAGAAACTACCCCTTGCTTCAGTCTATTCCAACGTGACAGCCTATTAGGCAGTGTTGTACAAGTTGCTATCGCTCTGCCAGCAAATGGGGACTCTGGCACAGAGCAGCAGATGCATTCGCCCAGAGCGCTCTGACAGTGCGATAGCAGGGCATTAGACAGCACCCTTCTGAGGGCTAAGCTGGAGGACAGTGAAGAAACCCACGGCATGCAAAACGATGTGGGGGGACAAAACATGGCACGTACCTGGCAACAAGATCACCTCAAACTATCTGCAGCAGTTCCTTGTCACTTTGCTCAGATGTTCTGAGAGCAAAAGCTGCACCGAGGCAGTGGGCGGAGGGTGGGCAGAGAAGAGAGATAGAGCAGGTCAGTGAGCAGGGCTAAGACAGCCATGGAATAACACACACAGCACAACCGTCCCATCCACTTGCTGCAAGACATGCTGAGTCTCAGGCTACGTGATGCCTGTCTGCCCAGCAACTTTATGATGCTTCCACAATTGAGCAAAGAAGACAACGGAAGAAGCATGGGACGGGTGCCACCTTTACAGACACCCTCTTTGCAACGTGTGTACCGGGGGAAAACTACGTCTGGTGGTCAAGAGTAAGCAATACGGTGCTGTGAGCCCCGACAGCCACCAGTTCTCAATACCTCACTGCCCACCCGTCCATCCCATGCTGGTTCAGCTTACCTACAAGCTGCTGCGCAAAAACTTCTGAAGAAAAGGCACTAAACGCACAAGAAGAACAAGCCAACCAACCACTCCGAACTCCTGCTCACCCACAAAGGAACACGGAACGCACCGCTCCTCCCCTCATTCCAGCCGCTTATGACATCACCAAGGGCCACCAGCCTGGTCCACCATGACCCCCACAAGGGGGGGAGGCAAGACCACATGGTCACATCTGATTCCAACATGGCACCACAACATTCCAGAACTCAGTGTGGGCTTGCAATTCTATCCTGGTGTGGCAGCGCAATGGGAGGTGTTTGGGCACAGCTGAATAAGTGACAGACACCGCAGGACTCCAAAGGAGGGTGCCAGATTAACTCTCAGCATTCTTTTGCAGGGCTCTTTGAGGTGCTTCGAACCAATTTCAATGCCTAGGTCAATTCTAGAAAGTCCAGCTGACAAATGCTCACTTTGTCTGGGTAACGCCTCTATGCATCATGAATGAAAAAGAAAATAAAATGGGCACGTGACCCTATGATACTTATCTCTCTGCTCTTGTTGTCAGCCAGGCACCTAAGATGAGCACTACGTGTCCCTGCTCCTGACTGAAGATTCCCCCAAGTCTGTGTTCCACTCTGCTCCACCTCAGGGTCTAAAAGAAACACAGACAGAGATAATGAGAAGATCTTTTGTGCAGACGAAAGCGCAGGCTGCACGCATATTCTCTTTAGCAAGAAATACTACTTGAGAATCCAAAGATAGTTTTTTGAGAGGTAGTATGAAAGGTGAACAGAAAGTAAATTGATTCATTAAAATTACCTAGTTAATCCTCTCCCCGTGAAAAAGGAAGCCACCTGGGCACTGTATGCAGCAGTTCTGAGAACACCTTGCACCACAAATTGCGGCACATACATTTTTTTTCCCACAGGCCCGTCTCTTCTGTCATTTGTGTCAGATTCACTCAGGTTAAAATACGTGGATCAGAACTGCCATTCCGATCTGCTGAGGCAGGATCCCACCGCCAGGACGTCCCCCAGTCCCATTCCGTGTTTTTCCCAGCAAGTGATATCACCTACCCAGACTTCTGCAGGGCCTTCCATACGGTCTCCCATCACAGGGAGAAGCAGGAGAGCTCTCAGGGCTGGAGAAATCAAGGCTGCCTCTAAGATGGTGCTTTCAAACAGCACGAGTACCTGGATGTATGACTTGAATCACAAGGGTAACATGAAAAAGCCACCAGTCCCCACAGATGTGGCTGTTCACAGAGATAACCACTGCGTGTTTTCCCACAGTGTGATGCTCACCCATCAAAGTGCTCAGCCATCCAAATGCGTCCAGCGTCTGAGCACCCATTTCGAGATGGTTTTCTTAGCATCCAAGCTGAATCTCCCTTGGTACAACCTGAGGCCGTTCCCTCCAGTCCTGTCACTGGTTACATGGGAGAAGAGCAGGAAAACCCCCACCCCCACATAACCTCTCTTCAGGTAATCGTAGAGAATGATAAGGTCTTCCCTGAGCCTCCTCTTAGCCAGACTAAATAATCCCAGTTCCATAAGAAGCTCCCCATAAGACTAGTGCTCTAGACACCTCACAGCTTCAATGGTCTTCTCTGGACACATCTCAGGATTTCATTGTCCTTCTTGCAGTGAGGGGCCCAGAACAGAGCAAAGAACTCAAGGTGAGGGCTCACCAGTTCCGAGTACGGGGGAATGATCGATTCCCGGTTCCTGCTGGCTCAAGTCTTCTGCATTCCAATTCCAATCTAAACCATTCCTGCTGTGGTAGTACCTGAATCCTTATTTGGGACTGGAGCTCAAGAAGTCAGCGCATCAGAAATAACACAACGTGCAACTGGAAGACGTGTCTCAAAGCCCAGAAAATCCAACTCTCTAACCTTGGCGCAACTCACCAACCAAGAGCCAGGCCTTGACAACTTGGCTGATCTGAGCATGCAGGTGGGGGCCAGACAGTGGACCACAAGTGTTCATTTCCACTGCAGGTCCATGTAGAGAACAGCCTCAATCAGCAGGTGTGAATGAATTCATTCACAAGCTGCACAATAAGCCTGTTCTTTATGTGAAAAAACAAACAAACAAACAAAAAACCCACAAAAACAACAACAAAAAAAACCAAAACAAACAAAAAAAAAAACAACATAAAAAACAACAAAAACCACACATAGATTTTTGACCAAAAAAGGTGAGAGTTAATAATGACCAAATAGGTTCCTGTTCCTAGGCCTAATCCTCTCACCCCAACTCCTGGGTGATGCCCACAGGCTTCAAGTCAGGTCTCAAATCCATTGGACTCCCGTCGCAGAACTCTATCAAAAAGGATGTCACACATGTGACACTTGCATACATTTTGCACCAGAAACAGTGATGCCAGCAGGAGCGGAGAGGTGATTGTCCCCCTGTACTCAGCACTGTTGAGGCCACAACTCGAGTTCTGTTTCCAGTTTTGGACCCCTCAGTGCAAGGAAGACACTGAGGCTTTGGAACATGTTCAAAGACAGGCAAGAAAGCTGGCGAGGGGTCTGGAGCACAATTGTGCAATATGAGGAGAGGCTGCAGCACCTGGGAATGCTCAGCCTGGAGAAGAGCTGGCTCAGAGGAGACCTTCTTGCTCTCTATAACTTCCTGAAGGGAGGTTGTAGTGAGCTGGGGGTTAGCCTCTTCTCTCGTGTCATTATTGATAGGACCAGAGGGAATGGTTTCAAGCTGCAGCAGGGGCGATTCTGGCTGGATCTTAGGAAATATTACTTTTCAGAAAGGGGTGGCTAGTCACTGGAATGGACTGCCCAGGAGGTGGTGGAGTCACTGATCCTGGGGGTGTTCAAGGAATGACTGGATGTTGTGTTGAGGGACATGATTTAGTGGAAGCTGTTGGTAACAGGAGAACGGTTGGACTGGATGATCTTTTAGGTCTTTTCCAACCCTGGTGATTCTATGATTCTATGATTCATATGCTAAGAAGCAAGCAGAGGCGCTTTTGTTAAATATTTCAATGGAGAGAAGAGTTGATATCCGCTCCTCCCGACAACAGAAACATGGTACCAGCTTTCCAAGCCCACCCGCCATACAGTAGGCAGACAAAGCACACATAAAGGAGCATGCACATCCCCTCCGGCATAACTTGAGCCCACAACCCACCTTCAGATTTCTGTGGATTTCTAGCGTTTTATACTGATGCAGCCTCGCTACAGCTCCATGGGTGTCACACAAGGACTGCAAGACCTCTTTCTCCGCAAACCCCACCTGCAGGCCTTGGTCAAAGAGGATTGCCACCTGCCCTCCTGAGCAAAAACACTAAGAACGAGAGCAAAGCACACTGGATTTGCCTTGGCCTGGCCTAAGCCCCAGTCCTACCAGACAGACCCTGGGATGAAAATTGCTCCACAAACTGCGGATGGACACCAGCAACCAAGAAGTTGACCGGATCCAGTCCCAAACAATCACCTAGCCTCCCCAGGAAGCTCTTTGCCATCAGCTCCATCATTGCCTTTCCTTCTCACCTCAATCCCAAAGTGGTTTCCACATCTGCCAGCACGTCTTACCTGACACCTCATCACACGGTGCTTCAACAGCACCAAATTTGCTTCCGGGGCCCTCCTTCAACTCACTGTGCTAACACTCATGATTCAAATTACACAGAAATCCTAGCAGAAGTTCTCGGTGAGAACTGCACCTAACATTCCTCCTTCTACAAGCAAACAGGGCCAACACGTGGTCGTAAAAATGCATTCATCAAAGAGAAGCAGAGATGGCACGGCAGGACAGACATACTCGGTGTGCACGTTTGAAGTCATTTGAGAACCTAGTCGTTCTTGCTGCAGGACGCCTGACTTCTGTTAAAAGCTGAACGGTCCCCAGAACACCTGTTTCCATCAGCTGCCACCATCCAAAACAGCCAGCCTTCTTGAGGTCACCTGGCCCAGACATCCCTTTTGCTCTACACTTGATTTCTGCAAGAGAGACAGGAGCTCGGCATGCACACCATCCTTCCAACACCCCATTCCAGCAGCGAGGGATCACAGCACTGGCACAGCTGAAACAAAATGGGTGTGCGAGTTTCCTGTTAGCACTCAGTGTGAACAAATCTACCACTGAGCAACACCGTGAGCCCCCACTCACCTCAGCACAGGTCAACCTGTAACCCCAGCCTTCCCCTATCCATGTGCACACGTACACCCATGCGCCACCCTGCCTGTTTTGCACACCCCCATGCACACACTGCATCTTATGCCCTCCTTTGCATTCACAGACGTGTGCAAACCATCCCTGGGAACATGTATGTGCCTACACCTACCACAAACATCCCTTTGTGTGCACCTGTATGCAACCCAACTCCTCAGCACACCCCTGTGCAAGCACACATTTTTGCCACTGCGTCCACGCACTATCCATGTGCTCACACACACTCACGTGTCTGCTTCCCTTAGAGCAGCCCTGTGTGCACACACACAGACACATGTGTAAAACCTTCCTTTCACTCCCAAAGTGCACGCACACACTGGTACCACAGTGTCCTTGCGCAACTCCAACACTCTGCAAACCCCTGTGCATGCACATATATGTGAATGCTCATCCTTGCACACATACCCACTGACCTGCACACACCTGAGCAAACCCACTGGTTTGGACAAAGGACATCTGAAAATCAAGACAGTAGTTTCAGTCTCCGAGTTTACGCTTAGAGAAGTCTAATCTGGGACAACACAAGTCAGCGCTTAATTTTCTTCATCATCATTGTGAAGATAAATAAAACAATAGCACGTTTTCTCATTGTTTTTAATGTTCTTTTATTTCTACTGTACAATAAAATGTACGTATAAATATATTCAATATAAATTTCTTTTTCTCATGAAACATCTAGACATTTTATGGTTTGAGTAAGAACGGTGTCTGCTTTGTGTTTCTTTCCCATTTACAAAACACATTGCTTTTAGGTTTATGTCAAATTGTTGTGGATGAAATCACATTTATCTGCTTGGTTCATGTAATCTAACTTGGATACATATGACCTAGGAACATGGTCATCCAAGAATGTCTCAGGAATCAATGGGTGTAAGATTTAGCGTGATTGGGCCCTAGAACAGCCTCCCCAGAATTAGCAGTCACAGCACCGGGCTTGCCAAATTTCAGGAAGTATTTTGGACAGTGCTCTCAGACATAGAGTCTGATTTTGGGGTAGTCCTGTGTGGATCCAGGAGATGTACATGATGATCTCCTTCGTTTCCTTCCAAACTGGGATATTCTATGGTTTTATGATGCTAGAAGTACATATAGTCAACAGTGCAAACCATCTCACATACTCCAATAACAGAGCGTAAGATGATTCTGTCTGTAATAAGCGGGATGAACTTAGGATATATATTCTAAAGTAGGAGCAGTGTTTGGTCATAAGTTATTTCACTTAGAAAATCTGGTAAGACCATACATGCCCCTCCAAAATGTGGGAACTTGCAGTGTTACTTTTGCCATGTTATTTTCACAGGAAAACAAATGGTGACACCCACATTCTGAACCGCTTGCTTACAAATACAAATAAGCCCAACAATTTTTCTTGAAAGAAACACTCTGCTCTTTCAACCTTCAAACAGCAACACCGAAGACTGGCAGCAGGATGATGATAATTCTGCTGCTGTTCTTTGTAAATGAACACTGGAAATTTTCACTTCTAAGCATTTCTTCTTCCAAAACCCCATCCTGTTGATTGAGAATGAGTGTGCCTTTAGTCACTCGGAGAAAGGAGGACAGGAGAGGTCCATGGGAACGATGGGACTCATCCTCTGTTGTTGAGGAGAGGGTGGCTTGGAGCTCGTGCTGCTGCCTGGTGCCTGGGACTGGAGGTCTGACTCCAAGTCCCCCTGCAAGAGGCTTGGCTCCTCCTCAGTGACACAGACTTGGTCCTGCTCAGAGGTGCTGCTGTCAGGGCAGTCTGGCTGTGTTTGGGCTGGGCTGCACTGCGAAGGCATCAGGTCACAGTCCAGGCTGGTGTCTGTGGTTTCTGGCAGGCTCAGGGCATCCCCTTCTGCAGAGCTGGGAGAAATGATTGTTTGAACAATGATGACCTCCTTCTCGCTGTCAAGGCACTCTGGCTGTGATTGAACTGGGCTGCACTGTGAAGGCATCGGGTCACAGTCCAGGCTGGTGTCTGTGGTTTCTGGCAGGCTCAGATCATCTCCTTCTGCAGAGCTGGGAGAAATGATTGTTTGAACAATGATGACCTCCTTCTCGCTGTCAAGGCACTCTGGCTGTGATTGAACTGGGCTGCACTGTGAAGGCATCGGGTCACAGTCCAGGCTGGTGTCTGTGGTTTCTGGCAGGCTCAGATCATCTCCTTCTGCAGAGCTGGGAGAAATGATTGCCTGAACAATGATGACCTCCTTCTCGCTGTCAAGGCACTCTGGCTGTGATTGAGCTGGGCTGCACTGCGAAGGCATCTGGTCACAGTTCAGGCTGGTGACTGTGGTTTCTGGCAGGCTCAGGGCACCCCCTTCAGCAGAGCTGGGAGAAATGACTGCCTGAACAATGATGATCTCCTTCTCTCCGTCGCTGATGTCACACGGAAGGCTGTCGTTTGAATTACAGCGAATTGTGATTCCCATGAGCTCTCCATTTATGGAAACACTCCCTGAGCAATCAGCACTTGGCCTGGCTCTTGTGGGTTCACAAGGGCTGGATTCACCTAGGAAGGAGGGGAGACACAGGGGTTAGCGTCCAACTTTCTCTGCCCATGGACAAAAAGGCTTGGTGCTGCCTGTCAAGTAGGCTTCAAACAGCTTGAGAGCCTCCTTTGAAAAAACAGGGGTCAGCTGAAGATGTCAGGCACGGGCTTGAATGCCAGAAAAAGGTACAAGCCCACCAAAAGCATGAATTCTACCTGTGTTGCTGACAAGCAGTGTTTTGAAAGCTGGATTTGCACCCTTACCTGCCAGCACCACGAGTTCTTCTTCGGAAGGCTCCCTGTCACTGCTCTGCAGTTGGTGTTTTGCCGCAGGGGATGGTCTACGCAGACATAGGCAGGAACACCAACTGCCAGCTGGTGATTCTTTCTTCTTTCTGGAAGAGCGTGGTCTGGAGAGAAAATAGAGCATGCTGTCAGTTGTGGTGCAGGGTGAGGGAAGAGTTGCACCGAGCCCTTGCCAATAACTGCCCCTTCCTGGCACTGCCTTGTTTCTGCTGAAACACAGCTTAGAAACACGCTCTGTTTCAAACAGCAGAGGATGCTTCCATTCCTACAGCTCAGCCCTGAAGTCCTGCTGACTACATTCCTATCATCGATGTCAAGCAAGAAGCAGAGTATGTGAGCGAAGGCTCCACAGCTGGACAGGACAGGAGCTGGCAGGCGTAACTGCTTTCTGAGCAACTGTGCGTCCTTAAGGGAGGCTCGAAAGAATCTCTGAGTCATATGCTAACACCTCCTTGGACTCTGCACATTGCCATCTTTAATTTCTAGTGCCAGCAAGTCTGACCAACAGCTTTGCTTAGAGGAGAACTGGAACTGGTTTCAGGCATGTGGCCCTGAAATCTGGAAACCCCAATGTTTCCAGGTACAGCCAGCACAGACCAGGATACACGTCATCGTGGCTTCCTGTATCTCATGACTGCCTGCCCTACGAGGAAGTAAAGGCACCCTTGTGTGGCTCCACTGAGCCCGTCGGGCAACTGTGTGTTAGTTGAATCCTTGGAGATATAATGGACAAAAAGTAAAGCAATAAAGCCCACCTGACCAATAATGATAGAAGCTGGAAAGGGAAGTCCTCTTTACCTTTCAGATGGAAAATCAATAATTGTGTGGAATCTCCCTGGAAATTCTGTGGGATCTTCCTCCACTTCAATCTCACTGCTTCGTTTCACTGCAGGAGAGCTGCTCTGGCCTCTTCTCAGAGCTTGTGCCTCTTGCAGGGTGAGCAGCTTTGCGCAAGGAGGAGACTCCCACACAGACCTGGACCCAGGTACAGAACTCGGCCCTGCAAGGGAAAACCACAGGTAAGAGGGAGGATCAGAAAGTGGCAGCACAGCCATCCCCGTTCTGCATTTTCCTCAGATTTGCTTATCCGAGCCACTGGAAGAAGAGGAGCTCAAAGTAACCGGGTTCTCAGAGATATGCTCGTGGCAAAGGACACAGTCATAATTTAGAGCTGCTCACTGTATCGAAACAGACATTAAAAAAACCAAACCTAGAAAACAGGTCTGGGAACTCAGAAAGCTTTGCTGCCACACTTCAATCATGCTTCACCCCCATTCAAAACATCATAAAGGCAGGGATGGTTTTCTCCATGTAAAGTCTGGCCTCGGACATTCTCAGGATTCGGCAACAGGGTGCCATACTCTCATCTAAGCCCTGAAGCCTCCTGTCCCATTGAAAGTCAAAGCATATTTGAAAGATCTCAGAGAAGGCCTGGATTGGATCAAGATCAATCTAATGAAGGAAGACACTCACCTGCTCCCTCTCCCATGGCTGACGTGGATTTGGAGCCGAAGAGGCCGTCTGTGTGGCCAATAAGGAATTCCACTACAGCTGTCTGTGTCTGAACTTCCAAGCTGGCAGCTCCTCCACTGGCGCAGGCTGACTGGCTCTGCTGGGATCTGAAGAAAAGGCAGATTTTACAAGTCATTCCTCCAAGACTGTTTCCCCAGGTCTGAATTTATGCAGCCCAAAGCAGTCCAGCTGGGCTCTATAGAGTTCAACAGTGGGCAATCAGCAATGCCACCTACGAAATTCTTCTGGATGAACAAGGACAAAGTAGTACCAGCTAAACAAGAGAGCAGTAACTGTCACCTAGAAATTGTGTCCCTGGGGTTGGGGGAGAGCAGTCCAGGCTCGTCCTCTGCTGCCAGAAACTTCTGACAGCTTTTATAGGAGAAGAGCACATTAGATGAAGAAGAAGGGAAGATTGCTTTCTTTCTGGAGAACAGAACTAAGCGTTGTGCTTAAACAGAAAAAGAAGTTTACCTTAAGAGGTTTGGAGCCCACACTATTGCTAAATTATGAGCGTCCATGTTGGTGACTGAGGAGTTCCCAGCAAGAGACGCCAAATGCCTCATCAGGTACTCAAGTGTCCTGGAAAACAAGAGGGGCAGATGTTCAGAACCAAAAAGCCAATCAATTGACCTGATGCAGCCTTCAGCCGCTTCAGTGTGCAGACGCATGATGTTGCAGGTGTGAGGCAACACCTGGATAGCATCATCGCCCTCTGAAAGGCAGGAGGGCTGAGCTCAGCAGACCGAGCACAGCACTGACCTGTAGTGAGGAGCAGGCAGCTGCTGGATGGCGCCCTTCATTCTCACCATCCTCTCCTCCTCGGTAGCAGCACCGGCAGCGTCCTGGAAAAAGGCAGGAAGGGATTCAGACACCAGTCAGCCTAATTAGCTGCTACAGGCTTGGGAACTGTGGGGACAGTGTGCTGGTGGTCAGCACCGAGGCAGACTTGACGCCTTCCAAGAGGCATCAGGGGAAGACCGCAGCACATAGACTGCGTCATCAAGGCCAAGCAGTGCAAGCTCAGGGGGGCTTTACTGCCTGATTGCGCAGTGCAGCTCCTCGCAGCAGGCATTCGTCTCCAACTCCACTTTGCTATTAACCCCATTCTACCAATAGTTGGGGAACAGCAAAGGAAAGGGAATTCTCGCAAGCATGGTGAATAACTTAAATAAGCACCTCCTGGCACCACCAAAAGCGGCATCAGTGAGAGGTAGGATGTGGCAAAGACATGCCTCATGGGGCTAACAGAAATAAGACCTCCGAGCTGGGGCACTGCTGCAACCATCAGCCAGGACGCCCAGGGAAAAGGTACATATCTTTTCCAAGACATTGCCCTGTGCTTACCGTGAACTTGTCATACAGCTGGGTGGTCAGGAGAGGGTTCGGGAGCTCCCTGAAGTACATCTTACATACGGAGCTCACGCTGTGAATGTCACGGACGCTAAGCTCGGGAAGCTGCTCTGAATCAAATTCATGGCTGCAGAGAAGGACACAGAATTGGGCAGGGGGCATTGAGAAAGACGAAAACAAGTCCAAAGCCACACAAAATACAGTCAAGAAAAGGAAGGGGTTCCTCGGAGTGCCCGAAGCATGGCACGTGCCCCTACTGACAGCTGTGTCAGTCGCAGCACTCTTACCGTAGTCGCTGGATCTTGGACGTAACGCCGGACAGGCGGTATATCCCCTGCACTACGCCATTCTGCTCGATGAATTCAGAGCAGCTCTGGAGGACCTGGGGGACTACAGAACAAGAGCCAGTGGTTAGCTGAGCTTCTTACTCAAGTCCTGGTTCAGGCCGTGCTCTTCTCACATCCCATCCACTAAGCCCAGCCAGGCTACTGCTTGCTTCCTCCTTAGAGGAGAAAGCTGGCAGAGACAACTGTTAGGAAACTGCACAGAGATGTGTTCTTGGCTTTCCAGAAATGCCACGACCTATCAACAGCCTGCAGAAAGTAATTCTGGCAAAGCCACAGACACTGCAAGTCCCATCACAGCTCTCCTGGGAATCTAAAGACCAGAATAGCTAGGAAAAGGATGCAGGATGCTCTCTGTTGCCAGAAGGCTTCCTACACTTTCAGGCCAAAACAATTGCTGGATATGATCTCCTTTTCATCTATAGATGCCCAACGGAGGAAGATCTCAGGAATGGGCTGTTCCTTACCATCACGGCCAGAGCGGAGAAGGTGCTCCCCCAGGTCACACCCAAACACCCCTTCCTTCTCTGGCTCCGGCTGCCTCGCTCTCTGGGGCCGGGCCTTCACCAGGGATCGAAGGAAGGGGAGGAACTTGCCCCGTTTCTTCGGCACTGCGCAACAAAACAAAGAAATCAGTTCATTTCAGGCTTGGATTGGTTGGATGAACTTAACACATTCGATAGAGCACAGAACAATGGGAAGAACATTCCCAACAAGGACACTCAATAACAGATTTTCCCCATCCCTGCAAGTGCCCAAGGCCAGGTTGGAAGGGGCCCTGGACAGCCTGCTCTCGTTTCCTACTAAATGTGCAGGCTGGCGACCCAGACTGCGGCAGGGGCTTTGGAGCCTGAGTATCCTTTAGGCCCCTTCCAGTCCCAAGCCATTCGAGGAGGATTCTGTGACTTCCCCAAGCCCAATAACATACACAGTGGGATTGGGCCAGATGTCTGCATGTTGTGATGGAGCTTAATGCAGTCTTCTTGCTAATCTTGCTCAACTCGGGCATTAACGAAACCCCTGAATGCCACGTTCTGACCCCATTTTACTAACTCGCATTATCAAATGTAACATGTGTACCTGGCTTTCGCAATGAATTGACCAGGGACTCAGGAACTGTTCCGCTAATGAGTTCCACGCACTCACTAGGGAAAGATCCAACCTGTAACAAGAACAAAAAGACAGGTGGGCAGTAGCCCAAGCCCAGAGCCAAAGGGAAGGTCCTCTGACACCGACACAGGGCAACCATTTGTGTCCAGAAGCCCTCCTGTGCAGGCAGAGCAACTCCAATCTGAGATTCCTGACTCTACTGAAGTTGCGCTCTCTTGATGGAAGCATGTGCATACCTGAAAGCCACGCTTGCCTCTCCACCATGGGCTCAGCTCCTTTGGTGGCATATCAGTGATGCACACCACGTCTCCCACCTGCAAGAGATTGAAACGTCAACCCCAGCTTCAGCACAGCTGTGAGAAAAATGCAGCTCAAATAACTGCCTTCTTTTTCACCGCAGAATATCCTAAAGCTTGACAGCAATTGCACCAATGCAGCCCCCAAGGCATTTTCCCTTCTAAAACTGAACTTGGAGGTACAAGAGTTACACAACATACACAATAGAGCTGTGCAGTAGGAAATGGGTCTCAAAAGCAGCAGGCTCTCTGCCGAAGGCTATGGAAAAGCTGCACTTTAATCATGGGCATCAATTAGCAGAGCTTTCTGAACACATCTGCACACTTCACACCGGGTCTGCTCTTGCTCAGAGACCAGGCTCCCACACTGGGCAGGATCTGCTTGATCAGAAGGTTCAATGCCCAATCCAACCATATTGGAGAGATGGCTGAACTCCTCCCAACCCAGCACAAGTCTAAGCTGGAACCAAACCCTCGAAGCTTAACCTCACAAGATATTCTGATGGTGCCTGAGACTATTCCTGAGGCATTCACAACCTGTACTCTCCAGTGCATGACAACAAGGAAAGCCTGTAACTGCTTACCTCCAGGGAGACTTCATCCGGCGCCTGGGCGACGTAGCTCTTAATAACATGGGCCGCCGCAATTGCTGGTACGTTGAGAGATGATAGAGCACGCTCCAGCTGCGGCTTCCACATGTTATAGGCCTGCAAACAGAGCAAAGTCCATGGTCAGGAGCTGAGGGCAAACGAGGAGGATTTCAAGATGAGGAGCACATCTGCAGAGAAAGCTGCAGGAAAGGCGCTCCGTCCTTATCAGGAGCACTTCAGAAGGAGCTGCAAGTCTCATGAAAGTAGTTTCTCTTCCTGCTGTGCAGCGGGTTCGGCAGGCCATGCAAAGATGCATCTCTCTCTACACAGACTAATCTGCAATGGCACTGGCACGGGCAGGTGGCCTGTCCGCCTTTGGCCCACTCTATCCAGAAGGAGAGTACACCTGCGGCTCCCTCTGCTGGCTCAACACAAGAAACAAAGACAAGCCAGAGCTTCATACTGTACCTCCGTCACCCCAACCTCAGGCCCATCGCTGATCTTGCTGCACGCAACGCCCATCACCACAGGTGTGACCAGCTGGAACAGAGCAAAAACACGCTTCTGTTTTCTCTATTCACACAGCACAGTATGGAGAGACTTCTTCAGAACTACCCTTGCATACCCTGCGGCATAGGCAAGTGTTGGAGAAACTACCCCTTGCTTCAGTCTATTCCAACGTGACAGCCTATTAGGCAGTGTTGTACAAGTTGCTATCGCTCTGCCAGCAAATGGGGACTCTGGCACAGAGCAGCAGATGCATTCGCCCAGAGCGCTCTGACAGTGCAATAGCAGGGCAGCATTAGACAGCACCCTTCTGAGGGCTAAGCTGGACGACAGTGAAGAAACCCACGGCATGCCAAACGATGTGGGGGGACAAAACATGGCACGTACCTGGCAACAAGATCACCTCAAACTATCTGCAGCAGTTCCTTGTCACTTTGCTCAGATGTTCTGAGAGCAAAAGCTGCACCGAGGGAGTGGGCGGAGGGTGGGCAGAGAAGAGAGATAGAGCAGGTCAGTGAGCAGGGCTAAGACAGCCATGGAATAACACACACAGCACAACCGTCCCATCCACTTGCTGCAAGACATGCTGAGTCTCAGGCTACGTGATGCCTGTCTGCCCAGCAACTTTATGATGCTTCCACAATTGAGCAAAGAAGACAACGGAAGAAGCATGGGACGGGTGCCACCTTTACAGACACCCTCTTTGCAACGTGTGTACCGGGGGAAAACTACGTCTGGTGGTCAAGAGTAAGCAATACGGTGCTGTGAGCCCCGACAGCCACCAGTTCTCAATACCTCACTGCCCACCCGTCCATCCCATGCTGGTTCAGCTTACCTACTAGCTGCTGTGCAAAAACTTCTGAAGAAAAGGCACTAAACGCACAAGAAGAACAAGCCAACCAACCACTCCGAACTCCTGCTCACCCACAAAGGAACACGGAACGCACCGCTCCTCCCCTCATTCCAGCCGCTTATGACATCACCAAGGGCCACCAGCCTGGTCCACCATGACCCCCACAAGGGGGGGAGGCAAGACCACATGGTCACATCTGATTCCAACATGGCACCACAACATTCCAGAACTCAGTGTGGGCTTGCAATTCTATCCTGGTGTGGCAGCGCAATGGGAGGTGTTTGGGCTCAGCTGAATAAGTGACAGACACCGCAGGACTCCAAAGGAGGGTGCCAGATTAACTCTCAGCATTCTTTTGCAGGGCTCTTTGAGGTGCTTCGAACCAATTTCAATGCCTAGGTCAATTCTAGAAAGTCCAGCTGACAAATGCTCACTTTGTCTGGGTAACGCCTCTATGCATCATGAATGAAAAAGAAAATAAAATGGGCACGTGACCCTATGATACTTATCTCTCTGCTCTTGTTGTCAGCCAGGCACCTAAGATGAGCACTACGTGTCCCTGCTCCTGACTGAAGATTCCCCCAAGTCTGTGTTCCACTCTGCTCCACCTCAGGGTCTAAAAGAAACACAGACAGAGATAATGAGAAGATCTTTTGTGCAGACGAAAGCGCAGGCTGCACGCGTATTCTCTTTAGCAAGAAATACTACTTGAGAATCCACAGATAGTTTTTTGAGAGGTAGTATGAAAGGTGAACAGAAAGTAAATTGATTCATTAAAATTACCTAGTTAATCCTCTCCCCGTGAAAAAGGAAGCCACCTGGGCACTGTATGCAGCAGTTCTGAAAAAACCTTGCACCACAAATTGCGGCACATACATTTTTTTTCCCACAGGCCCCTCTCTTCTGTCATTTGTGTCAGATTCACTCAGGTTAAAATACGTGGATCAGAACTGCCATTCCGATCTGCTGAGGCAGGATCCCACCGCCAGGACGTTCCCCAGTCCCATTCCGTGTTTTTCCCAGCAAGTGATATCACCTACCCAGACTTCTGCAGGGCCTTCCATACGGTCTCCCATCACAGGGAGAAGCAGGAGAGCTCTCAGGGCTGGAGAAATCAAGGCTGCCTCTAAGATGGTGCTTTCAAACAGCACGAGTACCTGGATGTAGGACTTGAATCACAAGGGTAACATGAAAAAGCCGCCAGTCCCCACAGATGTGGCTGTTCACAGAGATAACCACTGCGTGTTTTCCCACAGTGTGATGCTCACCCATCAAAGTGCTCAGCCATCAAATGCGTCCAGCGTCTGAGCACCCATTACGAGATGGTTTTCTTAGCATCCAAGCTGAATCTCCCTTGGTACAACCTGAGGCCGTTCCCTCCAGTCCTGTCACTGGTTACATGGGAGAAGAGCAGGAAAACCCCCACCCCCACATAACCTCTCTTCAGGTAATCGTAGAGAATGATAAGGTCTTCCCTGAGCCTCCTCTTAGCCAGACTAAATAATCCCAGTTCCATAAGAAGCTCCCCATAAGACTAGTGCTCTAGACACCTCACAGCTTCAATGGTCTTCTCTGGACACATCTCAGGATTTCATTGTCCTTCTTGCAGTGAGGGGCCCAGAACAGAGCAAAGAACTCAAGGTGAGGGCTCACCAGTTCCGAGTACAGGGGAATGATCGATTCCCTGTTCCTGCTGGCTCAAGTCTTCTGCATTCCAATTCCAATCTAAACCATTCCTGCTGTGGTAGTACCTGAATCCTTATTTGGGACTGGAGCTCAAGAAGTCAGCGCATCAGAAATAACACAACGTGCAACTGGAAGACGTGTCTCAAAGCCCAGAAAATCCAACTCTCTAACCTTGGCGCAACTCACCAACCAAGAGCCAGGCCTTGACAACTTGGCTGATCTGAGCATGCAGGTGGGGGCCAGACAGTCGACCACAAGTGTTCATTTCCACTGCAGGTCCATGTAGAGAACAGCCTCAATCAGCAGGTGTGAATGAATTCATTCACAAGCTGCACAATAAGCCTGTTCTTTATGTGAAAAAACAAACAAACAAACAAAAAACCCACAAAAACAACAACAAAAAAAACCAAAACAAACAAAAAAAAAAACAACATAAAAAACAACAAAAACCACACATAGATTTTTGACCAAAAAAGGTGAGAGTTAATAATGACCAAATAGGTTCCTGTTCCTAGGCCTAATCCTCTCACCCCAACTCCTGGGTGATGCCCACAGGCTTCAAGTCAGGTCTCAAATCCATTGGACTCCCGTCGCAGAACTCTATCAAAAAGGATGTCACACATGTGACACTTGCATACATTTTGCACCAGAAACAGTGATGCCAGCAGGAGCGGAGAGGTGATTGTCCCCCTGTACTCAGCACTGTTGAGGCCACAACTCGAGTTCTGTTTCCAGTTTTGGACCCCTCAGTGCAAGGAAGACACTGAGGCTTTGGAACATGTTCAAAGACAGGCAAGAAAGCTGGCGAGGGGTCTGGAGCACAATTGTGCAATATGAGGAGAGGCTGCAGCACCTGGGAATGCTCAGCCTGGAGAAGAGCTGGCTCAGAGGAGACCTTCTTGCTCTCTATAACTTCCTGAAGGGAGGTTGTAGTGAGCTGGGGGTTAGCCTCTTCTCTCCTGTCATTATTGATAGGACCAGAGGGAATGGTTTCAAGCTGCAGCAGGGGCAATTCTGGCTGGATGTTAGGAAATACTACTTTTCAGAAAGGGGTGGCTAGTCACTGGAATGGACTGCCCAGGAGGTGGTGGAGTCACTGATCCTGGGGGTGTTCAAGGAATGACTGGATGTTGTGTTGAGGGACATGATTTAGTGGAAGCTGTTGGTAACAGGAGTACGGTTGGACTGGATGATCTTTTAGGTCTTTTCCAACCCTGGTGATTCTATGATTCTATGATTCATATGCTAAGAAGCAAGCAGAGGTGCTTTTGTTAAATATTTCAATGGAGAGAAGAGTTGATATCCGCTTCTCCCGACAACAGAAACATGGTACCAGCTTTCCAAGCCCACCCGCCATACAGTAGGCAGACAAAGCACACATAAAGGAGCATGCACATCCCCTCCAGCATAACTTGAGCCCACAACCCACCTTCAGATTTCTGTGGATTTCTAGCGTTTTATACTGATGCAGCCTCGCTACAGCTCCATGGGTGTCACACAAGGACTGCAAGACCTCTTTCTCCGCAAACCCCACCTGCAGGCCTTGGTCAAAGAGGATTGCCACCTGCCCTCCTGAGCAAAAACACTAAGAACGAGAGCAAAGCACACTGGATTTGCCTTGGCCTGGCCTAAGCCCCAGTCCTACCAGACAGACCCTGGGATGAAAATTGCTCCACAAACTGCGGATGGACACCAGCAACCAAGAAGTTGACCGGATCCAGTCCCAAACAATCACCTAGCCTCCCCAGGAAGCTCTTTGCCATCAGCTCCATCATTGCCTTTCCTTCTCACCTCAATCCCAAAGTGGTTTCCACATCTGCCAGCACGTCTTACCTGACACCTCATCACACGGTGCTTCAACAGCACCAAATTTGCTTCCGGGGCCCTCCTTCAACTCACTGTGCTAACACTCATGATTCAAATTACACAGAAATCCTAGCAGAAGTTCTCGGTGAGAACTGCACCTAACATTCCTCCTTCTACAAGCAAACAGGGCCAACACGTGGTCGTAAAAATGCATTCATCAAAGAGAAGCAGAGATGGCACGGCAGGACAGACATACTCGGTGTGCACGTTTGAAGTCATTTGAGAACCTAGTCGTTCTTGCTGCAGGACGCCTGACTTCTGTTAAAAGCTGAACGGTCCCCAGAACACCTGTTTCCATCAGCTGCCACCATCCAAAACAGCCAGCCTTCTTGAGGTCACCTGGCCCAGACATCCCTTTTGCTCTACACTTGATTTCTGCAAGAGAGACAGGAGCTCGGCATGCACACCATCCTTCCAACACCCCATTCCAGCAGCGAGGGATCACAGCACTGGCACAGCTGAAACAAAATGGGTGTGCGAGTTTCCTGTTAGCACTCAGTGTGAACAAATCTACCACTGAGCAACACCGTGAGCCCCCACTCACCTCAGCACAGGTCAACCTGTAACCCCAGCCTTCCCCTATCCATGTGCACACGTACACCCATGCGCCACCCTGCCTGTTTTGCACACCCCCATGCACACACTGCATCTTATGCCCTCCTTTGCATTCACAGACGTGTGCAAACCATCCCTGGGAACATGTATGTGCCTACACCTACCACAAACATCCCTTTGTGTGCACCTGTGTGCAACCCAACTCCTCAGCACACCCCTGTGCAAGCACACATTTTTGCCACTGCGTCCACGCACTATCCATGTGCTCACACACACTCACGTGTCTGCTTCCCTTAGAGCAGCCCTGTGTGCACACACACAGACACATGTGTAAAACCTTCCTTTCACTCCCAAAGTGCACGCACACACTGGTACCACAGTGTCCTTGCGCAACTCCAACACTCTGCAAACCCCTGTGCATGCACATATATGTGAATGCTCATCCTTGCACACATACCCACTGACCTGCACACACCTGAGCAAACCCACTGGTTTGGACAAAGGACATCTGAAAATCAAGACAGTAGTTTCAGTCTCCGAGTTTACGCTTAGAGAAGTCTAATCTGGGACAACACAAGTCAGCGCTTAATTTTCTTCATCATCATTGTGAAGATAAATAAAACAATAGCACGTTTTCTCATTGTTTTTAATGTTCTTTTATTTCTACTGTACAATAAAATGTACGTATAAATATATTCAATATAAATTTCTTTTTCTCATGAAACATCTAGACATTTTATGGTTTGAGTAAGAACGGTGTCTGCTTTGTGTTTCTTTCCCATTTACAAAACACATTGCTTTTAGGTTTATGTCAAATTGTTGTGGATGAAATCACATTTATCTGCTTGGTTCATGTAATCTAACTTGGATACATATGACCTAGGAACATGGTCATCCAAGAATGTCTCAGGAATCAATGGGTGTAAGATTTAGCGTGATTGGGCCCTAGAACAGCCTCCCCAGAATTAGCAGTCACAGCACCGGGCTTGCCAAATTTCAGGAAGTATTTTGGACAGTGCTCTCAGACATAGAGTCTGATTTTGGGGTAGTCCTGTGTGGATCCAGGAGATGTACATGATGATCTCCTTCGTTTCCTTCCAAACTGGGATATTCTATGGTTTTATGATGCTAGAAGTACATATAGTCAACAGTGCAAACCATCTCACATACTCCAATAACAGAGCGTAAGATGATTCTGTCTGTAATAAGCGGGATGAACTTAGGATATATATTCTAAAGTAGGAGCAGTGTTTGGTCATAAGTTATTTCACTTAGAAAATCTGGTAAGACCATACATGCCCCTCCAAAATGTGGGAACTTGCAGTGTTACTTTTGCCATGTTATTTTCACAGGAAAACAAATGGTGACACCCACATTCTGAACCGCTTGCTTACAAATACAAATAAGCCCAACAATTTTTCTTGAAAGAAACACTCTGCTTTTTCAACCTTCAAACAGCAACACCGAAGACTGGCAGCAGGATGATGATAATTCTGCTGCTGTTCTTTGTAAATGAACACTGGAAATTTTCACTTCTAAGCATTTCTTCTTCCAAAACCCCATCCTGTTGATTGAGAATGAGTGTGCCTTTAGTCACTCGGAGAAAGGAGGACAGGAGAGGTCCATGGGAACGATGGGACTCATCCTCTGTTGTTGAGGAGAGGGTGGCTTGGAGCTCGTGCTGCTGCCTGGTGCCTGGGACTGGAGGTCTGACTCCAAGTCCCCCTGCAAGAGGCTTGGCTCCTCCTCAGTGACACAGACTTGGTCCTGCTCAGAGGTGCTGCTGTCAGGGCAGTCTGGCTGTGTTTGGGCTGGGCTGCACTGCGAAGGCATCAGGTCACAGTCCAGGCTGGTGTCTGTGGTTTCTGGCAGGCTCAGGGCATCCCCTTCTGCAGAGCTGGGAGAAATGATTGTTTCAACAATGATGACCTCCTTCTCGCTGTCAAGGCACTCTGGCTGTGATTGAACTGGGCTGCACTGTGAAGGCATCGGGTCACAGTCCAGGCTGGTGTCTGTGGTTTCTGGCAGGCTCAGATCATCTCCTTCTGCAGAGCTGGGAGAAATGATTGCCTGAACAATGATGACCTCCTTCTCGCTGTCAAGGCACTCTGGCTGTGATTGAACTGGGCTGCACTGTGAAGGCATCGGGTCACAGTCCAGGCTGGTGTCTGTGGTTTCTGGCAGGCTCAGATCATCTCCTTCTGCAGAGCTGGGAGAAATGATTGCCTGAACAATGGTGACCTCCTTCTCGCTGTCAAGGCACTCTGGCTGTGATTGAGCTGGGCTGCACTGCGAAGGCATCTGGTCACAGTCCAGGCTGGTGACTGTGGTTTCTGGCAGGCTCAGGGCACCCCCTTCAGCAGAGCTGGGAGAAATGACTGCCTGAACAATGATGACCTCCTTCTCTCCGTCGCTGATGTCACACGGAAGGCTGTCATTTGAATTACAGCGAATTGTGATTCCCATGAGCTCTCCATTTATGGAAACACTCCCTGAGCAATCAGCACTTGGCCTGGCTCTTGTGGGTTCACAAGGGCTGGATTCACCTAGGAAGGAGGGGAGACACAGGGGTTAGCGTCCAACTTTCTCTGCCCATGGACAAAAAGGCTTGGTGCTGCCTGTCAAGTAGGCTTCAAACAGCTTGAGAGCCTCCTTTGAAAAAACAGGGGTCAGCTGAAGATGTCAGGCACGGGCTTGAATGCCAGAAAAAGGTACAAGCCCACCAAAACCATGAATTCTACCTGTGTTGCTGACAAGCAGTGTTTTGAAAGCTGGATTTGCACCCTTACCTGCCAGCACCACGAGTTCTTCTTCGGAAGGCTCCCTGTCACTGCTCTGCAGTTGGTGTTTTGCCGCAGGGGATGGTCTACGCAGACATAGGCAGGAACACCAACTGCCAGCTGGTGATTCTTTCTTCTTTCTGGAAGAGCGTGGTCTGGAGAGAAAATAGAGCATGCTGTCAGTTGTGGTGCAGGGTGAGGGAAGAGTTGCACCGAGCCCTTGCCAATAACTGCCCCTTCCTGGCACTGCCTTGTTTCTGCTGAAACACAGCTTAGAAACACGCTCTGTTTCAAACAGCAGAGGATGCTTCCATTCCTACAGCTCAGCCCTGAAGTCCTGCTGGCTACATTCCTATCATCGATGTCAAGCAAGAAGCAGAGTATGTGAGCGAAGGCTCCACAGCTGGACAGGACAGGAGCTGGCAGGCGTAACTGCTTTCTGAGCAACTGTGCGTCCTTAAGGGAGGCTCGAAAGAATCTCTGAGTCATATGCTAACACCTCCTTGGACTCTGCACATTGCCATCTTTAATTTCTAGTGCCAGCAAGTCTGACCAACAGCTTTGCTTAGAGGAGAACTGGAACTGGTTTCAGGCATGTGGCCCTGAAATCTGGAAACCCCAATGTTTCCAGGTACAGCCAGCACAGACCAGGATACACGTCATCGTGGCTTCCTGTATCTCATGACTGCCTGCCCTACGAGGAAGTAAAGGCACCCTTGTGTGGCTCCACTGAGCCCGTCGGGCAACTGTGTGTTAGTTGAATCCTTGGAGATATAATGGACAAAAAGTAAAGCAATAAAGCCCACCTGACCAATAATGATAGAAGCTGGAAAGGGAAGTCCTCTTTACCTTTCAGATGGAAAATCAATAATTGTGTGGAATCTCCCTGGAAATTCTGTGGGATCTTCCTCCACTTCAATCTCACTGCTTCGTTTCACTGCAGGAGAGCTGCTCTGGCCTCTTCTCAGAGCTTGTGCCTCTTGCAGGGTGAGCAGCTTTGCGCAAGGAGGAGACTCCCACACAGACCTGGACCCAGGTACAGAACTCGGCCCTGCAAGGGAAAACCACAGGTAAGAGGGAGGATCAGAAAGTGGCAGCACAGCCATCCCCGTTCTGCATTTTCCTCAGATTTGCTTATCCGAGCCACTGGAAGAAGAGGAGCTCAAAGTAACCGGGTTCTCAGAGATATGCTCGTGGCAAAGGACACAGTCATAATTTAGAGCTGCTCACTGTATCGAAACAGACATTAAAAAAACCAAACCTAGAAAACAGGTCTGGGAACTCAGAAAGCTTTGCTGCCACACTTCAATCATGCTTCACCCCCATTCAAAACATCATAAAGGCAGGGATGGTTTTCTCCATGTAAAGTCTGGCCTCGGACATTCTCAGGATTCGGCAACAGGGTGCCATACTCTCATCTAAGCCCTGAAGCCTCCTGTCCCATTGAAAGTCAAAGCGTATTTGAAAGATCTCAGAGAAGGCCTGGATTGGATCAAGATCAATCTAATGAAGGAAGACACTCACCTGCTCCCTCTCCCATGGCTGACGTGGATTTGGAGCCGAAGAGGCCGTCTGTGTGGCCAATAAGGAATTCCACTACAGCTGTCTGTGTCTGAACTTCCAAGCTGGCAGCTCCTCCACTGGCGCAGGCTGACTGGCTCTGCTGGGATCTGAAGAAAAGGCAGATTTTACAAGTCATTCCTCCAAGACTGTTTCCCCAGGTCTGAATTTATGCAGCCCAAAGCAGTCCAGCTGGGCTCTATAGAGTTCAACAGTGGGCAATCAGCAATGCCACCTACGAAATTCTCCTGGATGAACAAGGACAAAGTAGTACCAGCTAAACAAGAGAGCAGTAACTGTCACCTAGAAATTGTGTCCCTGGGGTTGGGGGAGAGCAGTCCAGGCTCCTCCTCTGCTGCCAGAAACTTCTGACAGCTTTTATAGGAGAAGAGCACATTAGATGAAGAAGAAGGGAAGATTGCTTTCTTTCTGGAGAACAGAACTAAGCGTTGTGCTTAAACAGAAAAAGAAGTTTACCTTAAGAGGTTTGGAGCCCACACTATTGCTAAATTATGAGCGTCCATGTTGGTGACTGAGGAGTTCCCAGCAAGAGACGCCAAATGCCTCATCAGGTACTCAAGTGTCCTGGAAAACAAGAGGGGCAGATGTTCAGAACCAAAAAGCCAATCAATTGACCTGATGCAGCCTTCAGCCGCTTCAGTGTGCAGACGCATGATGTTGCAGGTGTGAGGCAACACCTGGATAGCATCATCGCCCTCTGAAAGGCAGGAGGGCTGAGCTCAGCAGACCGAGCACAGCACTGACCTGTAGTGAGGAGCAGGCAGCTGCTGGATGGCGCCCTTCATTCTCACCATCCTCTCCTCCTCGGTAGCAGCACCGGCAGCGTCCTGGAAAAAGGCAGGAAGGGATTCAGACACCAGTCAGCCTAATTAGCTGCTACAGGTTTGGGAACCGTGGGGACAGCGTGCTGGTGGTCAGCACCGAGGCAGACTTGACGCCTTCCAAGAGGCATCAGGGGAAGACCGCAGCACATAGACTGCGTCATCAAGGCCAAGCAGTGCAAGCTCAGGGGGGCTTTACTGCCTGATTGCGCAGTGCAGCTCCTCGCAGCAGGCATTCGTCTCCAACTCCACTTTGCTATTAACCCCATTCTACCAATAGTTGGGGAACAGCAAAGGAAAGGGAATTCTCGCAAGCATGGTGAATAACTTAAATAAGCACCTCCTGGCACCACCAAAAGCGGCATCAGTGAGAGGTAGGATGTGGCAAAGACATGCCTCATGGGGCTAACAGAAATAAGACCTCCGAGCTGGGGCACTGCTGCAACCATCAGCCAGGACGCCCAGGGAAAAGGTACATATCTTTTCCAAGACATTGCCCTGTGCTTACCGTGAACTTGTCATACAGCTGGGTGGTCAGGAGAGGGTTCGGGAGCTCCCTGAAGTACATCTTACATACGGAGCTCACGCTGTGAATGTCACGGACGCTAAGCTCGGGAAGCTGCTCTGAATCAAATTCATGGCTGCAGAGAAGGACACAGAATTGGGCAGGGGGCATTGAGAAAGACGAAAACAAGTCCAAAGCCACACAATATACAGTCAAGAAAAGGAAGGGGTTCCTCGGAGTGCCCGAAGCATGGCACGTGCCCCTACTGACAGCTGTGTCAGTCGCAGCACTCTTACCGTAGTCGCTGGATCTTGGACGTAACGCCGGACAGGCGGTATATCCCCTGCACTACGCCATTCTGCTCGATGAATTCAGAGCAGCTCTGGAGGACCTGGGGGACTACAGAACAAGAGCCAGTGGTTAGCTGAGCTTCTTACTCAAGTCCTGGTTCAGGCCGTGCTCTTCTCACATCCCATCCACTAAGCCCAGCCAGGCTACTGCTTGCTTCCTCCTTAGAGGAGAAAGCTGGCAGAGACAACTGTTAGGAAACTGCACAGAGATGTGTTCTTGGCTTTCCAGAAATGCCACGACCTATCAACAGCCTGCAGAAAGTAATTCTGGCAAAGCCACAGACACTGCAAGTCCCATCACAGCTCTCCTGGGAATCTAAAGACCAGAATAGCTAGGAAAAGGATGCAGGATGCTCTCTGTTGCCAGAAGGCTTCCTACACTTTCAGGCCAAAACAATTGCTGGATATGATCTCCTTTTCATCTATAGATGCCCAACGGAGGAAGATCTCAGGAATGGGCTGTTCCTTACCATCACGGCCAGAGCGGAGAAGGTGCTCCCCCAGGTCACACCCAAACACCCCTTCCTTCTCTGGCTCCGGCTGCCTCGCTCTCTGGGGCCGGGCCTTCACCAGGGATCGAAGGAAGGGGAGGAACTTGCCCCGTTTCTTCGGCACTGCGCAACAAAACAAAGAAATCAGTTCATTTCAGGCTTGGATTGGTTGGATGAACTTAACACATTCGATAGAGCACAGAACAATGGGAAGAACATTCCCAACAAGGACACTCAATAACAGATTTTCCCCATCCCTGCAAGTGCCCAAGGCCAGGTTGGAAGGGGCCCTGGACAGCCTGCTCTCGTTTCCTACTAAATGTGCAGGCTGGCGACCCAGACTGCGGCAGGGGCTTTGGAGCCTGAGTATCCTTTAGGCCCCTTCCAGTCCCAAGCCATTCGAGGAGGATTCTGTGACTTCCCCAAGCCCAATAACATACACAGTGGGATTGGGCCAGATGTCTGCATGTTGTGATGGAGCTTAATGCAGTCTTCTTGCTAATCTTGCTCAACTCGGGCATTAACGAAACCCCTGAATGCCACGTTCTGACCCCATTTTACTAACTCGCATTATCAAATGTAACATGTGTACCTGGCTTTCGCAATGAATTGACCAGGGACTCAGGAACTGTTCCGCTAATGAGTTCCACGCACTCACTAGGGAAAGATCCAACCTGTAACAAGAACAAAAAGACAGGTGGGCATTAGCCCAAGCCCAGAGCCAAAGGGAAGGTCCTCTGACACCGAAACAGGGCAACCATTTGTGTCCAGAAGCCCTCCTGTGCAGGCAGAGCAACTCCAATCTGAGATTCCTGACTCTACTGAAGTTGCGCTCTCTTGATGGAAGCATGTGCATACCTGAAAGCCACGCTTGCCTCTCCACCAGGGGCTCAGCTCCTTTGGTGGCATATCAGTGATGCACACCACGTCTCCCACCTGCAAGAGATTGAAACGTCAACCCCAGCTTCAGCACAGCTGTGAGAAAAATGCAGCTCAAATAACTGCCTTCTTTTTCACCGCAGAATATCCTAAAGCTTGACAGCAATTGCACCAATGCAGCCCCCAAGGCATTTTCCCTTCTAAAACTGAACTTGGAGGTACAAGAGTTACACAACATACACAATAGAGCTGTGCAGTAGGAAATGGGTCTCAAAAGCAGCAGGCTCTCTGCCGAAGGCTATGGAAGAGCTGCACTTTAATCATGGGCATCAATTAGCAGAGCTTTCTGAACACATCTGCACACTTCACACCAGGTCTGCTCTTGCTCAGAGACCAGGCTCCCACACTGGGCAGGATCTGCTTGATCAGAAGGTTCAATGCCCAATCCAACCATATTGGAGAGATGGCTGAACTCCTCCCAACCCAGCACAAGTCTAAGCTGGAACCAAACCCTCGAAGCTTAACCTCACAAGACATTCTGATGGTGCCTGAGACTATTCCTGAGGCATTCACAACCTGTACTCTCCAATGCATGACAACAAGGAAAGCCTGTAACTGCTTACCTCCAGGGAGACTTCATCCGGCGCCTGGGCGACGTAGCTCTTAATAACATGGGCCGCCGCAATTGCTGGTACGTTGAGAGATGATACAGCACGCTCCAGCTGCGGCTTCCACATGTTATAGGCCTGTAAACAGAGCAAAGTCCATGGTCAGGAGCTGAGGGCAAACGAGGAGGATTTCAAGATGAGGAGCACATCTGCAGAGAAAGCTGCAGGAAAGGCGCTCCGTCCTTATCAGGAGCACTTCAGAAGGAGCTGCACGTCTCATGACAGTAGTTTCTCTTCCTGCTGTGCAGCGGGTTCGGCAGGCCATGCAAAGATGCATCTCTCTCTACACAGACTAATCTGCAATGGCACTGGCACAGGCAGGTGGCCTGTCCGCCTTTGGCCCACTCTATCCAGAAGGAGAGTACACCTGCGGCTCCCTCTGCTGGCTCAACACAAGAAACAAAGACAAGCCAGAGCTTCATACTGTACCTCCGTCACCCCAACCTCAGGTCCATCGCTGATCTTGCTGCACGCAACGCCCATCACCACAGGTGTGACCAGCTGGAACAGAGCAAAAACACGCTTCTGTTTTCTCTATTCACACAGCACAGTATGGAGAGACTTCTTCAGAACTACCCTTGCATACCCTGCGGCATAGGCAAGTGTTGGAGAAACTACCCCTTGTTTCAGTCTATTCCAACGTGACAGCCTATTAGGCAGTGTTGTACAAGTTGCTATCGCTCTGCCAGCAAATGGGGACTCTGGCACAGAGCAGCAGATGCATTCGCCCAGAGCGCTCTGACAGTGCGATAGCAGGGCATTAGACAGCACCCTTCTGAGGGCTAAGCTGGAGGACAGTGAAGAAACCCACGGCATGCAAAACGATGTGGGGGGACAAAACATGGCACGTACCTGGCAACAAGATCACCTCAAACTATCTGCAGCAGTTCCTTGTCACTTTGCTCAGATGTTCTGAGAGCAAAAGCTGCACCGAGGGAGTGGGCGGAGGGTGGGCAGAGAAGAGAGATAGAGCAGGTCAGTGAGCAGGGCTAAGACAGCCATGGAATAACACACACAGCACAACCATCCCATCCACTTGCTGCAAGACATGCTGAGTCTCAGGCTACGTGATGCCTGTCTGCCCAGCAACTTTATGATGCTTCCACAATTGAGCAAAGAAGACAACGGAAGAAGCATGGGACGGGTGCCACCTTTACAGACACCCTCTTTGCAACGTGTGTACCGGGGGAAAACTACGTCTGGTGGTCAAGAGTAAGCAATACGGTGCTTTGAGCCCCGACAGCCACCAGTTCTCAATACCTCACTGCCCACCCGTCCATCCCATGCTGGTTCAGCTTACCTACTAGCTGCTGTGCAAAAACTTCTGAAGAAAAGGCACTAAACGCACAAGAAGAACAAGCCAACCAACCACTCCGAACTCCTGCTCACCCACAAAGGAACACGGAACGCACCGCTCCTCCCCTCATTCCAGCCGCTTATGACATCACCAAGGGCCACCAGCCTGGTCCACCATGACCCCCACAAGGGGGGGAGGCAAGACCACATGGTCACATCTGATTCCAACATGGCACCACAACATTCCAGAACTCAGTGTGGGCTTGCAATTCTATCCTGGTGTGGCAGCGCAATGGGAGGTGTTTGGGCACAGCTGAATAAGTGACAGACACCGCAGGACTCCAAAGGAGGGTGCCAGATTAACTCTCAGCATTCTTTTGCAGGGCTCTTTGAGGTGCTTCGAACCAATTTCAATGCCTAGGTCAATTCTAGAAAGTCCAGCTGACAAATGCTCACTTTGTCTGGGTAACGCCTCTATGCATCATGAATGAAAAAGAAAATAAAATGGGCACGTGACCCTATGATACTTATCTCTCTGCTCTTGTTGTCAGCCAGGCACCTAAGATGAGCACTACGTGTCCCTGCTCCCGACTGAAGATTCCCCCAAGTCTGTGTTCCACTCTGCTCCACCTCAGGGTCTAAAAGAAACACAGACAGAGATAATGAGAAGATCTTTTGTGCAGACGAAAGCGCAGGCTGCACGCGTATTCTCTTTAGCAAGAAATACTACTTGAGAATCCACAGATAGTTTTTTGAGAGGTAGTATGAAAGGTGAACAGAAAGTAAATTGATTCATTAAAATTACCTAGTTAATCCTCTCCCCGTGAAAAAGGAAGCCACCTGGGCACTGTATGCAGCAGTTCTGAGAACACCTTGCACCACAAATTGCGGCACATACATTTTTTTTCCCACAGGCCCCTCTCTTCTGTCATTTTTGTCAGATTCACTCAGGTTAAAATACGTGGATGAGAACTGCCATTCCGATCTGCTGAGGCAGGATCCCACCGCCAGGACGTCCCCCAGTCCCATTCCGTGTTTTTCCCAGCAAGTGATATCACCTACCCAGACTTCTGCAGGGCCTTCCATACGGTCTCCCATCACAGGGAGAAGCAGGAGAGCTCTCAGGGCTGGAGAAATCAAGGCTGCCTCTAAGATGGTGCTTTCAAACAGCACGAGTACCTGGATGTAGGACCTGAATCACAAGGGTAACATGAAAAAGCCACCAGTCCCCACAGATGTGGCTGTTCACAGAGATAACCACTGCGTGTTTTCCCACAGTGTGATGCTCACCCATCAAAGTGCTCAGCCATCCAAATGCGTCCAGCGTCTGAGCACCCATTTCGAGATGGTTTTCTTAGCATCCAAGCTGAATCTCCCTTGGTACAACCTGAGGCCGTTCCCTCCAGTCCTGTCACTAGTTACATGGGAGAAGAGCAGGAAAACCCCCACCCCCACATAACCTCTCTTCAGGTAATCGTAGAGAATGATAAGGTCTTCCCTGAGCCTCCTCTTAGCCAGACTAAATAATCCCAGTTCCATAAGAAGCTCCCCATAAGACTAGTGCTCTAGACACCTCACAGCTTCAATGGTCTTCTCTGGACACATCTCAGGATTTCATTGTCCTTCTTGCAGTGAGGGGCCCAGAACAGAGCAAAGAACTCAAGGTGAGGGCTCACCAGTTCCGAGTACGGGGGAATGATCGATTCCCTGTTCCTGCTGGCTCAAGTCTTCTGCATTCCAATTCCAATCTAAACCATTCCTGCTGTGGTAGTACCTGAATCCTTATTTGGGACTGGAGCTCAAGAAGTCAGCGCATCAGAAATAACACAACGTGCAACTGGAAGACGTGTCTCAAAGCCCAGAAAATCCAACTCTCTAACCTTGGCGCAACTCACCAACCAAGAGCCAGGCCTTGACAACTTGGCTGATCTGAGCATGCAGGTGGGGGCCAGACAGTGGACCACAAGTGTTCATTTCCACTGCAGGTCCATGTAGAGAACAGCCTCAATCAGCAGGTGTGAATGAATTCATTCACAAGCTGCACAATAAGCCTGTTCTTTATGTGAAAAAACAAACAAACAAACAAAAAACCCACAAAAACAACAACAAAAAAAACCAAAACAAACAAAAAAAAAAAACAACATAAAAAACAACAAAAACCACACATAGATTTTTGACCAAAAAAGGTGAGAGTTAATAATGACCAAATAGGTTCCTGTTCCTAGGCCTAATCCTCTCACCCCAACTCCTGGGTGATGCCCACAGGCTTCAAGTCAGGTCTCAAATCCATTGGACTCCCGTCGCAGAACTCTATCAAAAAGGATGTCACACATGTGACACTTGCATACATTTTGCACCAGAAACAGTGATGCCAGCAGGAGCGGAGAGGTGATTGTCCCCCTGTACTCAGCACTGTTGAGGCCACAACTCGAGTTCTGTTTCCAGTTTTGGACCCCTCAGTGCAAGGAAGACACTGAGGCTTTGGAACATGTTCAAAGACAGGCAAGAAAGCTGGCGAGGGGTCTGGAGCACAATTGTGCAATATGAGGAGAGGCTGCAGCACCTGGGAATGCTCAGCCTGGAGAAGAGCTGGCTCAGAGGAGACCTTCTTGCTCTCTATAACTTCCTGAAGGGAGGTTGTAGTGAGCTGGGGGTTAGCCTCTTCTCTCGTGTCATTATTGATAGGACCAGAGGGAATGGTTTCAAGCTGCAGCAGGGGCGATTCTGGCTGGATGTTAGGAAATATTACTTTTCAGAAAGGGGTGGCTAGTCACTGGAATGGACTGCCCAGGAGGTGGTGGAGTCACTGATCCTGGGGGTGTTCAAGGAATGACTGGATGTTGTGTTGAGGGACATGATTTAGTGGAAGCTGTTGGTAACAGGAGAACGGTTGGACTGGATGATCTTTTAGGTCTTTTCCAACCCTGGTGATTCTATGATTCTATGATTCATATGCTAAGAAGCAAGCAGAGGCGCTTTTGTTAAATATTTCAATGGAGAGAAGAGTTGATATCCGCTTCTCCCGACAACAGAAACATGGTACCAGCTTTCCAAGCCCACCCGCCATACAGTAGGCAGACAAAGCACACATAAAGGAGCATGCACATCCCCTCCGGCATAACTTGAGCCCACAACCCACCTTCAGATTTCTGTGGATTTCTAGCGTTTTATACTGATGCAGCCTCGCTACAGCTCCATGGGTGTCACACAAGGACTGCAAGACCTCTTTCTCCGCAAACCCCACCTGCAGGCCTTGGTCAAAGAGGATTGCCACCTGCCCTCCTGAGCAAAAACACTAAGAACGAGAGCAAAGCACACTGGATTTGCCTTGGCCTGGCCTAAGCCCCAGTCCTACCAGACAGACCCTGGGATGAAAATTGCTCCACAAACTGCGGATGGACACCAGCAACCAAGAAGTTGACCGGATCCAGTCCCAAACAATCACCTAGCCTCCCCAGGAAGCTCTTTGCCATCAGCTCCATCATTGCCTTTCCTTCTCACCTCAATCCCAAAGTGGTTTCCACATCTGCCAGCACGTCTTACCTGACACCTCATCACACGGTGCTTCAACAGCACCAAATTTGCTTCCGGGGCCCTCCTTCAACTCACTGTGCTAACACTCATGATTCAAATTACACAGAAATCCTAGCAGAAGTTCTCGGTGAGAACTGCACCTAACATTCCTCCTTCTACAAGCAAACAGGGCCAACACGTGGTCGTAAAAATGCATTCATCAAAGAGAAGCAGAGATGGCACGGCAGGACAGACATACTCGGTGTGCACGTTTGAAGTCATTTGAGAACCTAGTCGTTCTTGCTGCAGGACGCCTGACTTCTGTTAAAAGCTGAACGGTCCCCAGAACACCTGTTTCCATCAGCTGCCACCATCCAAAACAGCCAGCCTTCTTGAGGTCACCTGGCCCAGACATCCCTTTTGCTCTACACTTGATTTCTGCAAGAGAGACAGGAGCTCGGCATGCACACCATCCTTCCAACACCCCATTCCAGCAGCGAGGGATCACAGCACTGGCACAGCTGAAACAAAATGGGTGTGCGAGTTTCCTGTTAGCACTCAGTGTGAACAAATCTACCACTGAGCAACACCGTGAGCCCCCACTCACCTCAGCACAGGTCAACCTGTAACCCCAGCCTTCCCCTATCCATGTGCACACGTACACCCATGCGCCACCCTGCCTGTTTTGCACACCCCCATGCACACACTGCATCTTATGCCCTCCTTTGCATTCACAGACGTGTGCAAACCATCCCTGGGAACATGTATGTGCCTACACCTACCACAAACATCCCTTTGTGTGCACCTGTGTGCAACCCAACTCCTCAGCACACCCCTGTGCAAGCACACATTTTTGCCACTGCGTCCACGCACTATCCATGTGCTCACACACACTCACGTGTCTGCTTCCCTTAGAGCAGCCCTGTGTGCACACACACAGACACATGTGTAAAACCTTCCTTTCACTCCCAAAGTGCACGCACACACTGGTACCACAGTGTCCTTGCGCAACTCCAACACTCTGCAAACCCCTGTGCATGCACATATATGTGAATGCTCATCCTTGCACACATACCCACTGACCTGCACACACCTGAGCAAACCCACTGGTTTGGACAAAGGACATCTGAAAATCAAGACAGTAGTTTCAGTCTCCGAGTTTACGCTTAGAGAAGTCTAATCTGGGACAACACAAGTCAGCGCTTAATTTTCTTCATCATCATTGTGAAGATAAATAAAACAATAGCACGTTTTCTCATTGTTTTTAATGTTCTTTTATTTCTACTGTACAATAAAATGTACGTATAAATATATTCAATATAAATTTCTTTTTCTCATGAAACATCTAGACATTTTATGGTTTGAGTAAGAACGGTGTCTGCTTTGTGTTTCTTTCCCATTTACAAAACACATTGCTTTTAGGTTTATGTCAAATTGTTGTGGATGAAATCACATTTATCTGCTTGGTTCATGTAATCTAACTTGGATACATATGACCTAGGAACATGGTCATCCAAGAATGTCTCAGGAATCAATGGGTGTAAGATTTAGCGTGATTGGGCCCTAGAACAGCCTCCCCAGAATTAGCAGTCACAGCACTGGGCTTGCCAAATTTCAGGAAGTATTTTGGACAGTGCTCTCAGACATAGAGTCTGATTTTGGGGTAGTCCTGTGTGGATCCAGGAGATGTACATGATGATCTCCTTCGTTTCCTTCCAAACTGGGATATTCTATGGTTTTATGATGCTAGAAGTACGTATAGTCAACAGTGCAAACCATCTCACATACTCCAATAACAGAGCGTAAGATGATTCTGTCTGTAATAAGTGGGATGAACTTAGGATATATATTCTAAAGTAGGAGCAGTGTTTGGTCATAAGTTATTTCACTTAGAAAATCTGGTAAGACCATACATGCCCCTCCAAAATGTGGGAACTTGCAGTGTTACTTTTGCCATGTTATTTTCACAGGAAAACAAATGGTGACACCCACATTCTGAACCGCTTGCTTACAAATACAAATAAGCCCAACAATTTTTCTTGAAAGAAACACTCTGCTCTTTCAACCTTCAAACAGCAACACCGAAGACTGGCAGCAGGATGATGATAATTCTGCTGCTGTTCTTTGTAAATGAACACTGGAAATTTTCACTTCTAAGCATTTCTTCTTCCAAAACCCCATCCTGTTGATTGAGAATGAGTGTGCCTTTAGTCACTCGGAGAAAGGAGGACAGGAGAGGTCCATGGGAACGATGGGACTCATCCTCTGTTGTTGAGGAGAGGGTGGCTTGGAGCTCGTGCTGCTGCCTGGTGCCTGGGACTGGAGGTCTGACTCCAAGTCCCCCTGCAAGAGGCTTGGCTCCTCCTCAGTGACACAGACTTGGTCCTGCTCAGAGGTGCTGCTGTCAGGGCAGTCTGGCTGTGTTTGGGCTGGGCTGCACTGCAAAGGCATCAGGTCACAGTCCAGGCTGGTGTCTGTGGTTTCTGGCAGGCTCAGGGCATCCCCTTCTGCAGAGCTGGGAGAAATGATTGTTTGAACAATGATGACCTCCTTCTCGCTGTCAAGGCACTCTGGCTGTGATTGAACTGGGCTGCACTGTGAAGGCATCGGGTCACAGTCCAGGCTGGTGTCTGTGGTTTCTGGCAGGCTCAGATCATCTCCTTCTGCAGAGCTGGGAGAAATGATTGCCTGAACAATGATGACCTCCTTCTCGCTGTCAAGGCACTCTGGCTGTGATTGAACTGGGCTGCACTGTGAAGGCATCGGGTCACAGTCCAGGCTGGTGTCTGTGGTTTCTGGCAGGCTCAGATCATCTCCTTCTGCAGAGCTGGGAGAAATGATTGCCTGAACAATGATGACCTCCTTCTCGCTGTCAAGGCACTCTGGCTGTGATTGAGCTGGGCTGCACTGCGAAGGCATCTGGTCACAGTCCAGGCTGGTGACTGTGGTTTCTGGCAGGCTCAGGGCACCCCCTTCAGCAGAGCTGGGAGAAATGACTGCCTGAACAATGATGACCTCCTTCTCTCCGTCGCTGATGTCACACGGAAGGCTGTCATTTGAATTACAGCGAATTGTGATTCCCATGAGCTCTCCATTTATGGAAACACTCCCTGAGCAATCAGCACTTGGCCTGGCTCTTGTGGGTTCACAAGGGCTGGATTCACCTAGGAAGGAGGGGAGACACAGGGGTTAGCGTCCAACTTTCTCTGCCCATGGACAAAAAGGCTTGGTGCTGCCTGTCAAGTAGGCTTCAAACAGCTTGAGAGCCTCCTTTGAAAAAACAGGGGTCAGCTGAAGATGTCAGGCACGGGCTTGAATGCCAGAAAAAGGTACAAGCCCACCAAAAGCATGAATTCTACCTGTGTTGCTGACAAGCAGTGTTTTGAAAGCTGGATTTGCACCCTTACCTGCCAGCACCACGAGTTCTTCTTCGGAAGGCTCCCTGTCACTGCTCTGCAGTTGGTGTTTTGCCGCAGGGGATGGTCTGCGCAGACATAGGCAGGAACACCAACTGCCAGCTGGTGATTCTTTCTTCTTTCTGGAAGAGCGTGGTCTGGAGAGAAAATAGAGCATGCTGTCAGTTGTGGTGCAGGGTGAGGGAAGAGTTGCACCGAGCCCTTGCCAATAACTGCCCCTTCCTGGCACTGCCTTGTTTCTGCTGAAACACAGCTTAGAAACACGCTCTGTTTCAAACAGCAGAGGATGCTTCCATTCCTACAGCTCAGCCCTGAAGTCCTGCTGGCTACATTCCTATCATCGATGTCAAGCAAGAAGCAGAGTATGTGAGCGAAGGCTCCACAGCTGGACAGGACAGGAGCTGGCAGGCGTAACTGCTTTCTGAGCAACTGTGCGTCCTTAAGGGAGGCTCGAAAGAATCTCTGAGTCATATGCTAACACCTCCTTGGACTCTGCACATTGCCATCTTTAATTTCTGGTGCCAGCAAGTCTGACCAACAGCTTTGCTTAGAGGAGAACTGGAACTGGTTTCAGGCATGTGGCCCTGAAATCTGGAAACCCCAATGTTTCCAGGTACAGCCAGCACAGACCAGGATACACGTCATCGTGGCTTCCTGTATCTCATGACTGCCTGCCCTACGAGGAAGTAAAGGCACCCTTGTGTGGCTCCACTGAGCCCGTCGGGCAACTGTGTGTTAGTTGAATCCTTGGAGATATAATGGACAAAAAGTAAAGCAATAAAGCCCACCTGACCAATAATGATAGAAGCTGGAAAGGGAAGTCCTCTTTACCTTTCAGATGGAAAATCAATAATTGTGTGGAATCTCCCTGGAAATTCTGTGGGATCTTCCTCCACTTCAATCTCACTGCTTCGTTTCACTGCAGGAGAGCTGCTCTGGCCTCTTCTCAGAGCTTGTGCCTCTTGCAGGGTGAGCAGCTTTGCGCAAGGAGGAGACTCCCACACAGACCTGGACCCAGGTACAGAACTCGGCCCTGCAAGGGAAAACCACAGGTAAGAGGGAGGATCAGAAAGTGGCAGCACAGCCATCCCCGTTCTGCATTTTCCTCAGATTTGCTTATCCGAGCCACTGGAAGAAGAGGAGCTCAAAGTAACCGGGTTCTCAGAGATATGCTCGTGGCAAAGGACACAGTCATAATTTAGAGCTGCTCACTGTATCGAAACAGACATTAAAAAAACCAAACCTAGAAAACAGGTCTGGGAACTCAGAAAGCTTTGCTGCCACACTTCAATCATGCTTCACCCCCATTCAAAACATCATAAAGGCAGGGATGGTTTTCTCCATGTAAAGTCTGGCCTCGGACATTCTCAGGATTCGGCAACAGGGTGCCATACTCTCATCTAAGCCCTGAAGCCTCCTGTCCCATTGAAAGTCAAAGCGTATTTGAAAGATCTCAGAGAAGGCCTGGATTGGATCAAGATCAATCTAATGAAGGAAGACACTCACCTGCTTCCTCTCCCATGGCTGACGCGGATTTGGAGCCGAAGAGGCCGTCTGTGTGGCCAATAAGGAATTCCACTACAGCTGTCTGTGTCTGAACTTCCAAGCTGGCAGCTCCTCCACTGGCGCAGGCTGACTGGCTCTGCTGGGATCTAAAGAAAAGGCAGATTTTACAAGTCATTCCTCCAAGACTGTTTCCCCAGGTCTGAATTTTTGCAGCCCAAAGCAGTCCAACTGGGCTCTATAGAGTTCAACAGTGGGCAATCAGCAATGCCACCTACGAAATTCTCCTGGATGAGCCAGGACACAGCAATCCCAGCTAAACAAGAGAGCAGTAACTGTCATCTAGAAATTGTGCCCCTGGGGTTAAGGGATAGCAGTCCAGGCTCTTCCTCTGCTGCCAGCCACTTCTGACAGCTTTTACAGGAGAAGAGCACATTAGATGAAGAAGAAGGGAGGATTGCTTTCTTTCAGGAGAGCAGAACTAAGCGTTGTGCTTAAACAGGAAAAGAAGTTTACCTTAAGAGGTTTGGAGCCCACACTATTGCTAAATTATGAGCGTCCATGTTGGTGACTGAGGAGTTCCCAGCAAGAGATGCCAAATGCCTCATCAGGTACTCAAGTGTCCTGGAAAACAAGAGGGGCAGATGTTCAGAACCAAAAAGCCAATCAATTGACCTGATGCAGCCTTCAGCCGCTTCAGTGTGCAGACGCATGATGTTGCAGGTGTGAGGCAACACCTGGATAGCATCATCGCCCTCTGAAAGGCAGGAGGGCTGAGCTCAGCAGACCGAGCACAGCACTGACCTGTAGTGAGGAGCAGGCAGCTGCTGGATGGCGCCCTTCATTCTCACCATCCTCTCCTCCTCGGTAGCAGCACCGGCAGCGTCCTGGAAAAAGGCAGGAAGGGATTCAGACACCAGTCAGCCTAATTAGCTGCTACAGGTTTGGGAACCGTGGGGACAGTGTGCTGGTGGTCAGCACCGAGGCAGACTTGACGCCTTCCAAGAGGCATCAGGGGAAGACCGCAGCACATAGACTGCGTCATCAAGGCCAAGCAGTGCAAGCTCAGGGGGGCTTTACTGCCTGATTGCGCAGTGCAGCTCCTCGCAGCAGGCATTCGTCTCCAACTCCACTTTGCTATTAACCCCATTCTACCAATAGTTGGGGAACAGCAAAGGAAAGGGAATTCTCGCAAGCATGGTGAATAACTTAAATAAGCACCTCCTGGCACCACCAAAAGCGGCATCAGTGAGAGGTAGGATGTGGCAAAGACATGCCTCATGGGGCTAACAGAAATAAGACCTCCGAGCTGGGGCACTGCTGCAACCATCAGCCAGGACGCCCAGGGAAAAGGTACATATCTTTTCCAAGACATTGCCCTGTGCTTACCGTGAACTTGTCATACAGCTGGGTGGTCAGGAGAGGGTTCGGGAGCTCCCTGAAGTACATCTTACATACGGAGCTCACGCTGTGAATGTCACGGACGCTAAGCTCGGGAAGCTGCTCTGAATCAAATTCATGGCTGCAGAGAAGGACACAGAATTGGGCAGGGGGCATTGAGAAAGACGAAAACAAGTCCAAAGCCACACAATATACAGTCAAGAAAAGGAAGGGGTTCCTCGGAGTGCCCGAAGCATGGCACGTGCCCCTACTGACAGCTGTGTCAGTCGCAGCACTCTTACCGTAGTCGCTGGATCTTGGACGTAACGCCGGACAGGCGGTATATCCCCTGCACTACGCCATTCTGCTCGATGAATTCAGAGCAGCTCTGGAGGACCTGGGGGACTACAGAACAAGAGCCAGTGGTTAGCTGAGCTTCTTACTCAAGTCCTGGTTCAGGCCGTGCTCTTCTCACATCCCATCCACTAAGCCCAGCCAGGCTACTGCTTGCTTCCTCCTTAGAGGAGAAAGCTGGCAGAGACAACTGTTAGGAAACTGCACAGAGATGTGTTCTTGGCTTTCCAGAAATGCCACGACCTATCAACAGCCTGCAGAAAGTAATTCTGGCAAAGCCACAGACACTGCAAGTCCCATCACAGCTCTCCTGGGAATCTAAAGACCAGAATAGCTAGGAAAAGGATGCAGGATGCTCTCTGTTGCCAGAAGGCTTCCTACACTTTCAGGCCAAAACAATTGCTGGATATGATCTCCTTTTCATCTATAGATGCCCAACGGAGGAAGATCTCAGGAATGGGCTGTTCCTTACCATCACGGCCAGAGCGGAGAAGGTGCTCCCCCAGGTCACACCCAAACACCCCTTCCTTCTCTGGCTCCGGCTGCCTCGCTCTCTGGGGCCGGGCCTTCACCAGGGATCGAAGGAAGGGGAGGAACTTGCCCCGTTTCTTCGGCACTGCGCAACAAAACAAAGAAATCAGTTCATTTCAGGCTTGGATTGGTTGGATGAACTTAACACATTCGATAGAGCACAGAACAATGGGAAGAACATTCCCAACAAGGACACTCAATAACAGATTTTCCCCATCCCTGCAAGTGCCCAAGGCCAGGTTGGAAGGGGCCCTGGACAGCCTGCTCTCGTTTCCTACTAAATGTGCAGGCTGGCGACCCAGACTGCGGCAGGGGCTTTGGAGCCTGAGTATCCTTTAGGCCCCTTCCAGTCCCAAGCCATTCGAGGAGGATTCTGTGACTTCCCCAAGCCCAATAACATACACAGTGGGATTGGGCCAGATGTCTGCATGTTGTGATGGAGCTTAATGCAGTCTTCTTGCTAATCTTGCTCAACTCGGGCATTAACGAAACCCCTGAATGCCACGTTCTGACCCCATTTTACTAACTCGCATTATCAAATGTAACATGTGTACCTGGCTTTCGCAATGAATTGACCAGGGACTCAGGAACTGTTCCGCTAATGAGTTCCACGCACTCACTAGGGAAAGATCCAACCTGTAACAAGAACAAAAAGACAGGTGGGCATTAGCCCAAGCCCAGAGCCAAAGGGAAGGTCCTCTGACACCGAAACAGGGCAACCATTTGTGTCCAGAAGCCCTCCTGTGCAGGCAGAGCAACTCCAATCTGAGATTCCTGACTCTACTGAAGTTGCGCTCTCTTGATGGAAGCATGTGCATACCTGAAAGCCACGCTTGCCTCTCCACCAGGGGCTCAGCTCCTTTGGTGGCATATCAGTGATGCACACCACGTCTCCCACCTGCAAGAGATTGAAACGTCAACCCCAGCTTCAGCACAGCTGTGAGAAAAATGCAGCTCAAATAATTGCCTTCTTTTTCACCGCAGAATATCCTAAAGCTTGACAGCAATTGCACCAATGCAGCCCCCAAGGCATTTTCCCTTCTAAAACTGAACTTGGAGGTACAAGAGTTACACAACATACACAATAGAGCTGTGCAGTAGTAAATGGGTCTCAAAAGCAGCAGGCTCTCTGCCGAAGGCTATGGAAGAGCTGCACTTTAATCATGGGCATCAATTAGCAGAGCTTTCTGAACACATCTGCACACTTCACACCGGGTCTGCTCTTGCTCAGAGACCAGGCTCCCACACTGGGCAGGATCTGCTTGATCAGAAGGTTCAATGCCCAATCCAACCATATTGGAGAGATGGCTGAACTCCTCCCAACCCAGCACAAGTCTAAGCAGGAACCAAACCCTCGAAGCTTAACCTCACAAGACATTCTGATGGTGCCTGAGACTATTCCTGAGGCATTCACAACCTGTACTCTCCAGTGCATGACAACAAGGAAAGCCTGTAACTGCTTACCTCCAGGGAGACTTCATCCGGCGCCTGGGCGACGTAGCTCTTAATAACATGGGCCGCCGCAATTGCTGGTACGTTGAGAGATGATACAGCACGCTCCAGCTGCGGCTTCCACATGTTATAGGCCTGCAAACAGAGCAAAGTCCATGGTCAGGAGCTGAGGGCAAACGAGGAGGATTTCAAGATGAGGAGCACATCTGCAGAGAAAGCTGCAGGAAAGGCGCTCCGTCCTTATCAGGAGCACTTCAGAAGGAGCTGCACGTCTCATGACAGTAGTTTCTCTTCCTGCTGTGCAGCGGGTTCGGCAGGCCATGCAAAGATGCATCTCTCTCTACACAGACTAATCTGCAATGGCACTGGCACGGGCAGGTGGCCTGTCCGCCTTTGGCCCACTCTATCCAGAAGGAGAGTACACCTGCGGCTCCCTCTGCTGGCTCAACACAAGAAACAAAGACAAGCCAGAGCTTCATACTGTACCTCCGTCACCCCAACCTCAGGCCCATCGCTGATCTTGCTGCACGCAACGCCCATCACCACAGGTGTGACCAGCTGGAACAGAGCAAAAACACGCTTCTGTTTTCTCTATTCACACAGCACAGTATGGAGAGACTTCTTCAGAACTACCCTTGCATACCCTGCGGCATAGGCAAGTGTTGGAGAAACTACCCCTTGCTTCAGTCTATTCCAACGTGACAGCCTATTAGGCAGTGTTGTACAAGTTGCTATCGCTCTGCCAGCAAATGGGGACTCTGGCACAGAGCAGCAGATGCATTCGCCCAGAGCGCTCTGACAGTGCGATAGCAGGGCATTAGACAGCACCCTTCTGAGGGCTAAGCTGGAGGACAGTGAAGAAACCCACGGCATGCAAAACGATGTGGGGGGACAAAACATGGCACGTACCTGGCAACAAGATCACCTCAAACTATCTGCAGCAGTTCCTTGTCACTTTGCTCAGATGTTCTGAGAGCAAAAGCTGCACCGAGGCAGTGGGCGGAGGGTGGGCAGAGAAGAGAGAAAGAGCAGGTCAGTGAGCAGGGCTAAGACAGCCATGGAATAACACACACAGCACAACCGTCCCATCCACTTGCTGCAAGACATGCTGAGTCTCAGGCTACGTGATGCCTGTCTGCCCAGCAACTTTATGATGCTTCCACAATTGAGCAAAGAAGACAACGGAAGAAGCATGGGACGGGTGCCACCTTTACAGACACCCTCTTTGCAACGTGTGTACCGGGGGAAAACTACGTCTGGTGGTCAAGAGTAAGCAATACGGTGCTGTGAGCCCCGACAGCCACCAGTTCTCAATACCTCACTGCCCACCCGTCCATCCCATGCTGGTTCAGCTTACCTACAAGCTGCTGCGCAAAAACTTCTGAAGAAAAGGCACTAAACGCACAAGAAGAACAAGCCAACCAACCACTCCGAACTCCTGCTCACCCACAAAGGAACACGGAACGCACCGCTCCTCCCCTCATTCCAGCCGCTTATGACATCACCAAGGGCCACCAGCCTGGTCCAACATGACCCCCCACAAGGGGGGGAGGCAAGACCACATGGTCACATCTGATTCCAACATGGCACCACAACATTCCAGAACTCAGTGTGGGCTTGCAATTCTATCCTGGTGTGGCAGCGCAATGGGAGGTGTTTGGGCACAGCTGAATAAGTGACAGACACCGCAGGACTCCAAAGGAGGGTGCCAGATTAACTCTCAGCATTCTTTTGCAGTTTTGTCATTTCTAGAAAGTCCAGCTGACAAATGCTCACTTTGTCTGGGTAACGCCTCTATGCATCATGAATGAAAAAGAAAATAAAATGGGCACGTGACCCTATGATACTTATCTCTCTGCTCTTGTTGTCAGCCAGGCACCTAAGATGAGCACTACGTGTCCCTGCTCCTGACTGAAGATTCCCCCAAGTCTGTGTTCCACTCTGCTCCACCTCAGGGTCTAAAAGAAACACAGACAGAGATAATGAGAAGATCTTTTGTGCAGACGAAAGCGCAGGCTGCACGCGTATTCTCTTTAGCAAGAAATACTACTTGAGAATCCAAAGATAGTTTTTTGAGAGGTAGTATGAAAGGTGAACAGAAAGTAAATTGATTCATTAAAATTACCTAGTTAATCCTCTCCCCGTGAAAAAGGAAGCCACCTGGGCACTGTATGCAGCAGTTCTGAGAACACCTTGCACCACAAATTGCGGCACATACATTTTTTTTCCCACAGGCCCGTCTCTTCTGTCATTTGTGTCAGATTCACTCAGGTTAAAATACGTGGATCAGAACTGCCATTCCGATCTGCTGAGGCAGGATCCCACCGCCAGGACGTCCCCCAGTCCCATTCCGTGTTTTTCCCAGCAAGTGATATCACCTACCCAGACTTCTGCAGGGCCTTCCATACGGTCTCCCATCACAGGGAGAAGCAGGAGAGCTCTCAGGGCTGGAGAAATCAAGGCTGCCTCTAAGATGGTGCTTTCAAACAGCACGAGTACCTGGATGTAGGACTTGAATCACAAGGGTAACATGAAAAAGCCACCAGTCCCCACAGATGTGGCTGTTCACAGAGATAACCACTGCGTGTTTTCCCACAGTGTGATGCTCACCCATCAAAGTACTCAGCCATCCAAATGCGTCCAGCGTCTGAGCACCCATTTCGAGATGGTTTTCTTAGCATCCAAGCTGAATCTCCCTTGGTACAACCTGAGGCCGTTCCCTCCAGTCCTGTCACTGGTTACATGGGAGAAGAGCAGGAAAACCCCCACCCCCACATAACCTCTCTTCAGGTAATCGTAGAGAATGATAAGGTCTTCCCTGAGCCTCCTCTTAGCCAGACTAAATAATCCCAGTTCCATAAGAAGCTCCCCATAAGACTAGTGCTCTAGACACCTCACAGCTTCAATGGTCTTCTCTGGACACATCTCAGGATTTCATTGTCCTTCTTGCAGTGAGGGGCCCAGAACAGAGCAAAGAACTCAAGGTGAGGGCTCACCAGTTCCGAGTACGGGGGAATGATCGATTCCCGGTTCCTGCTGGCTCAAGTCTTCTGCATTCCAATTCCAATCTAAACCATTCCTGCTGTGGTAGTACCTGAATCCTTATTTGGGACTGGAGCTCAAGAAGTCAGCGCATCAGAAATAACACAACGTGCAACTGGAAGACGTGTCTCAAAGCCCAGAAAATCCAACTCTCTAACCTTGGCGCAACTCACCAACCAAGAGCCAGGCCTTGACAACTTGGCTGATCTGAGCATGCAGGTGGGGGCCAGACAGTGGACCACAAGTGTTCATTTCCACTGCAGGTCCATGTAGAGAACAGCCTCAATCAGCAGGTGTGAATGAATTCATTCACAAGCTGCACAATAAGCCTGTTCTTTATGTGAAAAAACAAACAAACAAACAAAAAACCCACAAAAACAACAACAAAAAAAACCAAAACAAACAAAAAAAAAAAACAACATAAAAAACAACAAAAACCACACATAGATTTTTGACCAAAAAAGGTGAGAGTTAATAATGACCAAATAGGTTCCTGTTCCTAGGCCTAATCCTCTCACCCCAACTCCTGGGTGATGCCCACAGGCTTCAAGTCAGGTCTCAAATCCATTGGACTCCCGTCGCAGAACTCTATCAAAAAGGATGTCACACATGTGACACTTGCATACATTTTGCACCAGAAACAGTGATGCCAGCAGGAGCGGAGAGGTGATTGTCCCCCTGTACTCAGCACTGTTGAGGCCACAACTCGAGTTCTGTTTCCAGTTTTGGACCCCTCAGTGCAAGGAAGACACTGAGGCTTTGGAACATGTTCAAAGACAGGCAAGAAAGCTGGCGAGGGGTCTGGAGCACAATTGTGCAATATGAGGAGAGGCTGCAGCACCTGGGAATGCTCAGCCTGGAGAAGAGCTGGCTCAGAGGAGACCTTCTTGCTCTCTATAACTTCCTGAAGGGAGGTTGTAGTGAGCTGGGGGTTAGCCTCTTCTCTCGTGTCATTATTGATAGGACCAGAGGGAATGGTTTCAAGCTGCAGCAGGGGCAATTCTGGCTGGATGTTAGGAAATATTACTTTTCAGAAAGGGGTGGCTAGTCACTGGAATGGACTGCCCAGGAGGTGGTGGAGTCACTGATCCTGGGGGTGTTCAAGGAATGACTGGATGTTGTGTTGAGGGACATGATTTAGTGGAAGCTGTTGGTAACAGGAGAACGGTTGGACTGGATGATCTTTTAGGTCTTTTCCAACCCTGGTGATTCTATGATTCTATGATTCATATGCTAAGAAGCAAGCAGAGGCGCTTTTGTTAAATATTTCAATGGAGAGAAGAGTTGATATCCGCTTCTCCCGACAACAGAAACATGGTACCAGCTTTCCAAGCCCACCCGCCATACAGTAGGCAGACAAAGCACACATAAAGGAGCATGCACATCCCCTCCGGCATAACTTGAGCCCACAACCCACCTTCAGATTTCTGTGGATTTCTAGCGTTTTATACTGATGCAGCCTCGCTACAGCTCCATGGGTGTCACACAAGGACTGCAAGACCTCTTTCTCCGCAAACCCCACCTGCAGGCCTTGGTCAAAGAGGATTGCCACCTGCCCTCCTGAGCAAAAACACTAAGAACGAGAGCAAAGCACACTGGATTTGCCTTGGCCTGGCCTAAGCCCCAGTCCTACCAGACAGACCCTGGGATGAAAATTGCTCCACAAACTGCGGATGGACACCAGCAACCAAGAAGTTGACCGGATCCAGTCCCAAACAATCACCTAGCCTCCCCAGGAAGCTCTTTGCCATCAGCTCCATCATTGCCTTTCCTTCTCACCTCAATCCCAAAGTGGTTTCCACATCTGCCAGCACGTCTTACCTGACACCTCATCACACGGTGCTTCAACAGCACCAAATTTGCTTCCGGGGCCCTCCTTCAACTCACTGTGCTAACACTCATGATTCAAACTACACAGAAATCCTAGCAGAAGTTCTCGGTGAGAACTGCACCTAACATTCCTCCTTCTACAAGCAAACAGGGCCAACACGTGGTCGTAAAAATGCATTCATCAAAGAGAAGCAGAGATGGCACGGCAGGACAGACATACTCGGTGTGCACGTTTGAAGTCATTTGAGAACCTAGTCGTTCTTGCTGCAGGACGCCTGACTTCTGTTAAAAGCTGAACGGTCCCCAGAACACCTGTTTCCATCAGCTGCCACCATCCAAAACAGCCAGCCTTCTTGAGGTCACCTGGCCCAGACATCCCTTTTGCTCTACACTTGATTTCTGCAAGAGAGACAGGAGCTCGGCATGCACACCATCCTTCCAACACCCCATTCCAGCAGCGAGGGATCACAGCACTGGCACAGCTGAAACAAAATGGGTGTGCGAGTTTCCTGTTAGCACTCAGTGTGAACAAATCTACCACTGAGCAACACCGTGAGCCCCCACTCACCTCAGCACAGGTCAACCTGTAACCCCAGCCTTCCCCTATCCATGTGCACACGTACACCCATGCGCCACCCTGCCTGTTTTGCACACCCCCATGCACACACTGCATCTTATGCCCTCCTTTGCATTCACAGACGTGTGCAAACCATCCCTGGGAACATGTATGTGCCTACACCTACCACAAACATCCCTTTGTGTGCACCTGTATGCAACCCAACTCCTCAGCACACCCCTGTGCAAGCACACATTTTTGCCACTGCGTCCACGCACTATCCATGTGCTCACACACACTCACGTGTCTGCTTCCCTTAGAGCAGCCCTGTGTGCACACACACAGACACATGTGTAAAACCTTCCTTTCACTCCCAAAGTGCACGCACACACTGGTACCACAGTGTCCTTGCGCAACTCCAACACTCTGCAAACCCCTGTGCATGCACATATATGTGAATGCTCATCCTTGCACACATACCCACTGACCTGCACACACCTGAGCAAACCCACTGGTTTGGACAAAGGACATCTGAAAATCAAGACAGTAGTTTCAGTCTCCGAGTTTACGCTTAGAGAAGTCTAATCTGGGACAACACAAGTCAGCGCTTAATTTTCTTCATCATCATTGTGAAGATAAATAAAACAATAGCACGTTTTCTCATTGTTTTTAATGTTCTTTTATTTCTACTGTACAATAAAATGTACGTATAAATATATTCAATATAAATTTCTTTTTCTCATGAAACATCTAGACATTTTATGGTTTGAGTAAGAACGGTGTCTGCTTTGTGTTTCTTTCCCATTTACAAAACACATTGCTTTTAGGTTTATGTCAAATTGTTGTGGATGAAATCACATTTATCTGCTTGGTTCATGTAATCTAACTTGGATACATATGACCTAGGAACATGGTCATCCAAGAATGTCTCAGGAATCAATGGGTGTAAGATTTAGCGTGATTGGGCCCTAGAACAGCCTCCCCAGAATTAGCAGTCACAGCACTGGGCTTGCCAAATTTCAGGAAGTATTTTGGACAGTGCTCTCAGACATAGAGTCTGATTTTGGGGTAGTCCTGTGTGGATCCAGGAGATGTACATGATGATCTCCTTCGTTTCCTTCCAAACTGGGATATTCTATGGTTTTATGATGCTAGAAGTATGTATAGTCAACAGTGCAAACCATCTCACATACTCCAATAACAGAGCGTAAGATGATTCTGTCTGCAATAAGCGGGATGAACTTAGGATATATATTCTAAAGTAGGAGCAGTGTTTGGTCATAAGTTATTTCACTTAGAAAATCTGGTAAGACCATACATGCCCCTCCAAAATGTGGGAACTTGCAGTGTTACTTTTGCCATGTTATTTTCACAGGAAAACAAATGGTGACACCCACATTCTGAACCGCTTGCTTACAAATACAAATAAGCCCAACAATTTTTCTTGAAAGAAACACTCTGCTCTTTCAACCTTCAAACAGCAACACCGAAGACTGGCAGCAGGATGATGATAATTCTGCTGCTGTTCTTTGTAAATGAACACTGGAAATTTTCACTTCTAAGCATTTCTTCTTCCAAAACCCCATCCTGTTGATTGAGAATGAGTGTGCCTTTAGTCACTCGGAGAAAGGAGGACAGGAGAGGTCCATGGGAACGATGGGACTCATCCTCTGTTGTTGAGGAGAGGGTGGCTTGGAGCTCGTGCTGCTGCCTGGTGCCTGGGACTGGAGGTCTGACTCCAAGTCCCCCTGCAAGAGGCTTGGCTCCTCCTCAGTGACACAGACTTGGTCCTGCTCAGAGGTGCTGCTGTCAGGGCAGTCTGGCTGTGTTTGGGCTGGGCTGCACTGCGAAGGCATCAGGTCACAGTCCAGGCTGGTGTCTGTGGTTTCTGGCAGGCTCAGGGCATCCCCTTCTGCAGAGCTGGGAGAAATGATTGTTTGAACAATGATGACCTCCTTCTCGCTGTCAAGGCACTCTGGCTGTGATTGAACTGGGCTGCACTGTGAAGGCATCGGGTCACAGTCCAGGCTGGTGTCTGTGGTTTCTGGCAGGCTCAGATCATCTCCTTCTGCAGAGCTGGGAGAAATGATTGTTTGAACAATGATGACCTCCTTCTCGCTGTCAAGGCACTCTGGCTGTGATTGAACTGGGCTGCACTGTGAAGGCATCGGGTCACAGTCCAGGCTGGTGTCTGTGGTTTCTGGCAGGCTCAGATCATCTCCTTCTGCAGAGCTGGGAGAAATGATTGCCTGAACAATGATGACCTCCTTCTCGCTGTCAAGGCACTCTGGCTGTGATTGAGCTGGGCTGCACTGCGAAGGCATCTGGTCACAGTCCAGGCTGGTGACTGTGGTTTCTGGCAGGCTCAGGGCACCCCCTTCAGCAGAGCTGGGAGAAATGACTGCCTGAACAATGATGACCTCCTTCTCTCCGTCGCTGATGTCACACGGAAGGCTGTCATTTGAATTACAGCGAATTGTGATTCCCATGAGCTCTCCATTTATGGAAACACTCCCTGAGCAATCAGCACTTGGCCTGGCTCTTGTGGGTTCACAAGGGCTGGATTCACCTAGGAAGGAGGGGAGACACAGGGGTTAGCGTCCAACTTTCTCTGCCCATGGACAAATGGCTTGGTGCTGCCTGTCAAGTAGGCTTCAAACAGCTTGAGAGCCTCCTTTGAAAAAACAGGGGTCAGCTGAAGATGTCAGGCACGGGCTTGAATGCCAGAAAAAGGTACAAGCCCACCAAAAGCATGAATTCTACCTGTGTTGCTGACAAGCAGTGTTTTGAAAGCTGGATTTGCACCCTTACCTGCCAGCACCACGAGTTCTTCTTCGGAAGGCTTCCTGTCACTGCTCTGCAGTTGGTGTTTTGCCGCAGGGGATGGTCTGCGCAGACATAGGCAGGAACACCAACTGCCAGCTGGTGATTCTTTCTTCTTTCTGGAAGAGCGTGGTCTGGAGAGAAAATAGAGCATGCTGTCAGTTGTGGTGCAGGGTGAGGGAAGAGTTGCACCGAGCCCTTGCCAATAACTGCCCCTTCCTGGCACTGCCTTGTTTCTGCTGAAACACAGCTTAGAAACACGCTCTGTTTCAAACAGCAGAGGATGCTTCCATTCCTACAGCTCAGCCCTGAAGTCCTGCTGGCTACATTCCTATCATCGATGTCAAGCAAGAAGCAGAGTATGTGAGCGAAGGCTCCACAGCTGGACAGGACAGGAGCTGGCAGGCGTAACTGCTTTCTGAGCAACTGTGCGTCCTTAAGGGAGGCTCGAAAGAATCTCTGAGTCATATGCTAACACCTCCTTGGACTCTGCACATTGCCATCTTTAATTTCTAGTGCCAGCAAGTCTGACCAACAGCTTTGCTTAGAGGAGAACTGGAACTGGTTTCAGGCATGTGGCCCTGAAATCTGGAAACCCCAATGTTTCCAGGTACAGCCAGCACAGACCAGGATACACGTCATCGTGGCTTCCTGTATCTCATGACTGCCTGCCCTACGAGGAAGTAAAGGCACCCTTGTGTGGCTCCACTGAGCCCGTCGGGCAACTGTGTGTTAGTTGAATCCTTGGAGATATAATGGACAAAAAGTAAAGCAATAAAGCCCACCTGACCAATAATGATAGAAGCTGGAAAGGGAAGTCCTCTTTACCTTTCAGATGGAAAATCAATAATTGTGTGGAATCTCCCTGGAAATTCTGTGGGATCTTCCTCCACTTCAATCTCACTGCTTCGTTTCACTGCAGGAGAGCTGCTCTGGCCTCTTCTCAGAGCTTGTGCCTCTTGCAGGGTGAGCAGCTTTGCGCAAGGAGGAGACTCCCACACAGACCTGGACCCAGGTACAGAACTCGGCCCTGCAAGGGAAAACCACAGGTAAGAGGGAGGATCAGAAAGTGGCAGCACAGCCATCCCCGTTCTGCATTTTCCTCAGATTTGCTTATCCGAGCCACTGGAAGAAGAGGAGCTCAAAGTAACCGGGTTCTCAGAGATATGCTCGTGGCAAAGGACACAGTCATAATTTAGAGCTGCTCACTGTATCAAAACAGACATTAAAAAAACCAAACCTAGAAAACAGGTCTGGGAACTCAGAAAGCTTTGCTGCCACACTTCAATCATGCTTCACCCCCATTCAAAACATCATAAAGGCAGGGATGGTTTTCTCCATGTAAAGTCTGGCCTCGGACATTCTCAGGATTCGGCAACAGGGTGCCATACTCTCATCTAAGCCCTGAAGCCTCCTGTCCCATTGAAAGTCAAAGCGTATTTGAAAGATCTCAGAGAAGGCCTGGATTGGATCAAGATCAATCTAATGAAGGAAGACACTCACCTGCTCCCTCTCCCATGGCTGACGTGGATTTGGAGCCGAAGAGGCCATCTGTGTGGCCAATAAGGAATTCCACTACAGCTGTCTGTGTCTGAACTTCCAAGCTGGCAGCTCCTCCACTGGCGCAGGCTGACTGGCTCTGCTGGGATCTGAAGAAAAGGCAGATTTTACAAGTCATTCCTCCAAGACTGTTTCCCCAGGTCTGAATTTATGCAGCCCAAAGCAGTCCAGCTGGGCTCTATAGAGTTCAACAGTGGGCAATCAGCAATGCCACCTACGAAATTCTCCTGGATGAACAAGGACAAAGTAGTACCAGCTAAACAAGAGAGCAGTAACTGTCACCTAGAAATTGTGTCCCTGGGGTTGGGGGAGAGCAGTCCAGGCTCCTCCTCTGCTGCCAGAAACTTCTGACAGCTTTTATAGGAGAAGAGCACATTAGATGAAGAAGAAGGGAAGATTGCTTTCTTTCTGGAGAACAGAACTAAGCGTTGTGCTTAAACAGAAAAAGAAGTTTACCTTAAGAGGTTTGGAGCCCACACTATTGCTAAATTATGAGCGTCCATGTTGGTGACTGAGGAGTTCCCAGCAAGAGACGCCAAATGCCTCATCAGGTACTCAAGTGTCCTGGAAAACAAGAGGGGCAGATGTTCAGAACCAAAAAGCCAATCAATTGACCTGATGCAGCCTTCAGCCGCTTCAGTGTGCAGACGCATGATGTTGCAGGTGTGAGGCAACACCTGGATAGCATCATCGCCCTCTGAAAGGCAGGAGGGCTGAGCTCAGCAGACCGAGCACAGCACTGACCTGTAGTGAGGAGCAGGCAGCTGCTGGATGGCGCCCTTCATTCTCACCATCCTCTCCTCCTCGGTAGCAGCACCGGCAGCGTCCTGGAAAAAGGCAGGAAGGGATTCAGACACCAGTCAGCCTAATTAGCTGCTACAGGTTTGGGAACCGTGGGGACAGTGTGCTGGTGGTCAGCACCGAGGCAGACTTGACGCCTTCCAAGAGGCATCAGGGGAAGACCGCAGCACATAGACTGCGTCATCAAGGCCAAGCAGTGCAAGCTCAGGGGGGCTTTACTGCCTGATTGCGCAGTGCAGCTCCTCGCAGCAGGCATTCGTCTCCAACTCCACTTTGCTATTAACCCCATTCTACCAATAGTTGGGGAACAGCAAAGGAAAGGGAATTCTCGCAAGCATGGTGAATAACTTAAATAAGCACCTCCTGGCACCACCAAAAGCGGCATCAGTGAGAGGTAGGATGTGGCAAAGACATGCCTCATGGGGCTAACAGAAATAAGACCTCCGAGCTGGGGCACTGCTGCAACCATCAGCCAGGACGCCCAGGGAAAAGGTACATATCTTTTCCAAGACATTGCCCTGTGCTTACCGTGAACTTGTCATACAGCTGGGTGGTCAGGAGAGGGTTCGGGAGCTCCCTGAAGTACATCTTACATACGGAGCTCACGCTGTGAATGTCACGGACGCTAAGCTCGGGAAGCTGCTCTGAATCAAATTCATGGCTGCAGAGAAGGACACAGAATTGGGCAGGGGGCATTGAGAAAGACGAAAACAAGTCCAAAGCCACACAAAATACAGTCAAGAAAAGGAAGGGGTTCCTCGGAGTGCCCGAAGCATGGCACGTGCCCCTACTGACAGCTGTGTCAGTCGCAGCACTCTTACCGTAGTCGCTGGATCTTGGACGTAACGCCGGACAGGCGGTATATCCCCTGCACTACGCCATTCTGCTCGATGAATTCAGAGCAGCTCTGGAGGACCTGGGGGACTACAGAACAAGAGCCAGTGGTTAGCTGAGCTTCTTACTCAAGTCCTGGTTCAGGCCGTGCTCTTCTCACATCCCATCCACTAAGCCCAGCCAGGCTACTGCTTGCTTCCTCCTTAGAGGAGAAAGCTGGCAGAGACAACTGTTAGGAAACTGCACAGAGATGTGTTCTTGGCTTTCCAGAAATGCCACGACCTATCAACAGCCTGCAGAAAGTAATTCTGGCAAAGCCACAGACACTGCAAGTCCCATCACAGCTCTCCTGGGAATCTAAAGACCAGAATAGCTAGGAAAAGGATGCAGGATGCTCTCTGTTGCCAGAAGGCTTCCTACACTTTCAGGCCAAAACAATTGCTGGATATGATCTCCTTTTCATCTATAGATGCCCAACGGAGGAAGATCTCAGGAATGGGCTGTTCCTTACCATCACGGCCAGAGTGGAGAAGGTGCTCCCCCAGGTCACACCCAAACACCCCTTCCTTCTCTGGCTCCGGCTGCCTCGCTCTCTGGGGCCGGGCCTTCACCAGGGATCGAAGGAAGGGGAGGAACTTGCCTTGTTTCTTCGGCACTGCGCAACAAAACAAAGAAATCAGTTCATTTCAGGCTTGGATTGGTTGGATGAACTTAACACATTCGATAGAGCACAGAACAATGGGAAGAACATTCCCAACAAGGACACTCAATAACAGATTTTCCCCATCCCTGCAAGTGCCCAAGGCCAGGTTGGAAGGGGCCCTGGACAGCCTGCTCTCGTTTCCTACTAAATGTGCAGGCTGGCGACCCAGACTGCGGCAGGGGCTTTGGAGCCTGAGTATCCTTTAGGCCCCTTCCAGTCCCAAGCCATTCGAGGAGGATTCTGTGACTTCCCCAAGCCCAATAACATACACAGTGGGATTGGGCCAGATGTCTGCATGTTGTGATGGAGCTTAATGCAGTCTTCTTGCTAATCTTGCTCAACTCGGGCATTAACGAAACCCCTGAATGCCACGTTCTGACCCCATTTTACTAACTCGCATTATCAAATGTAACATGTGTACCTGGCTTTCGCAATGAATTGACCAGGGACTCAGGAACTGTTCCGCTAATGAGTTCCACGCACTCACTAGGGAAAGATCCAACCTGTAACAAGAACAAAAAGACAGGTGGGCATTAGCCCAAGCCCAGAGCCAAAGGGAAGGTCCTCTGACACCGACACAGGGCAACCATTTGTGTCCAGAAGCCCTCCTGTGCAGGCAGAGCAACTCCAATCTGAGATTCCTGACTCTACTGAAGTTGCGCTCTCTTGATGGAAGCATGTGCATACCTGAAAGCCACGCTTGCCTCTCCACCAGGGGCTCAGCTCCTTTGGTGGCATATCAGTGATGCACACCACGTCTCCCACCTGCAAGAGATTGAAACGTCAACCCCAGCTTCAGCACAGCTGTGAGAAAAATGCAGCTCAAATAACTGCCTTCTTTTTCACCGCAGAATATCCTAAAGCTTGACAGCAATTGCACCAATGCAGCCCCCAAGGCAGTTTCCATTCTAAAACTGAACTTGGAGGTACAAGAGTTACACAACATACACAATAGAGCTGTGCAGTAGGAAATGGGTCTCAAAAGCAGCAGGCTCTCTGCCGAAGGCTATGGAAGAGCTGCACTTTAATTATGGGCATCAATTAGCAGAGCTTTCTGAACACATCTGCACACTTCACACCGGGTCTGCTCTTGCTCAGAGACCAGGCTCCCACACTGGGCAGGATCTGCTTGATCAGAAGGTTCAATGCCCAATCCAACCATATTGGAGAGATGGCTGAACTCCTCCCAACCCAGCACAAGTCTAAGCTGGAACCAAACCCTCGAAGCTTAACCTCACAAGACATTCTGATGGTGCCTGAGACTATTCCTGAGGCATTCACAACCTGTACTCTCCAGTGCATGACAACAAGGAAAGCCTGTAACTGCTTACCTCCAGGGAGACTTCATCCGGCGCCTGGGCGACGTAGCTCTTAATAACATGGGCCGCCGCAATTGCTGGTACGTTGAGAGATGATACAGCACGCTCCAGCTGCGGCTTCCACATGTTATAGGCCTGCAAACAGAGCAAAGTCCATGGTCAGGAGCTGAGGGCAAACGAGGAGGATTTCAAGATGAGGAGCACATCTGCAGAGAAAGCTGCAGGAAAGGCGCTCCGTCCTTATCAGGAGCACTTCAGAAGGAGCTGCACGTCTCATGACAGTAGTTTCTCTTCCTGCTGTGCAGCGGGTTCGGCAGGCCATGCAAAGATGCATCTCTCTCTACACAGACTAATCTGCAATGGCACTGGCACGGGCAGGTGGCCTGTCCGCCTTTGGCCCACTCTATCCAGAAGGAGAGTACACCTGCGGCTCCCTCTGCTGGCTCAACACAAGAAACAAAGACAAGCCAGAGCTTCATACTGTACCTCCGTCACCCCAACCTCAGGCCCATCGCTGATCTTGCTGCACGCAACGCCCATCACCACAGGTGTGACCAGCTGGAACAGAGCAAAAACACGCTTCTGTTTTCTCTATTCACACAGCACAGTATGGAGAGACTTCTTCAGAACTACCCTTGCATACTCTGCGGCATAGGCAAGTGTTGGAGAAACTACCCCTTGCTTCAGTCTATTCCAACGTGACAGCCTATTAGGCAGTGTTGTACAAGTTGCTATCGCTCTGCCAGCAAATGGGGACTCTGGCACAGAGCAGCAGATGCATTCGCCCAGAGCGCTCTGACAGTGCGATAGCAGGGCATTAGACAGCACCCTTCTGAGGGCTAAGCTGGAGGACAGTGAAGAAACCCACGGCATGCAAAACGATGTGGGGGGACAAAACATGGCACGTACCTGGCAACAAGATCACCTCAAACTATCTGCAGCAGTTCCTTGTCACTTTGCTCAGATGTTCTGAGAGCAAAAGCTGCACCGAGGCAGTGGGCGGAGGGTGGGCAGAGAAGAGAGAAAGAGCAGGTCAGTGAGCAGGGCTAAGACAGCCATGGAATAACACACACAGCACAACCGTCCCATCCACTTGCTGCAAGACATGCTGAGTCTCAGGCTACGTGATGCCTGTCTGCCCAGCAACTTTATGATGCTTCCACAATTGAGCAAAGAAGACAACGGAAGAAGCATGGGATGGGTGCCACCTTTACAGACACCCTCTTTGCAACGTGTGTACCGGGGGAAAACTACGTCTGGTGGTCAAGAGTAAGCAATACGGTGCTGTGAGCCCCGACAGCCACCAGTTCTCAATACCTCACTGCCCACCCGTCCATCCCATGCTGGTTCAGCTTACCTACAAGCTGCTGCGCAAAAACTTCTGAAGAAAAGGCACTAAACGCACAAGAAGAACAAGCCAACCAACCACTCCGAACTCCTGCTCACCCACAAAGGAACACGGAATGCACCGCTCCTCCCCTCATTCCAGCCGCTTATGACATCACCAAGGGCCACCAGCCTGGTCCACCATGACCCCCACAAGGGGGGGAGGCAAGACCACATGGTCACATCTGATTCCAACATGGCACCACAACATTCCAGAACTCAGTGTGGGCTTGCAATTCTATCCTGGTGTGGCAGTGCAATGGGAGGTGTTGGGCACAGCTGAATAAGTGACAGACACCGCAGGACTCCAAAGGAGGGTGCCAGATTAACTCTCAGCATTCTTTTGCAGGGCTCTTTGAGGTGCTTCGAACCAATTTCAATGCCTAGGTCAATTCTAGAAAGTCCAGCTGACAAATGCTCACTTTGTCTGGGTAACGCCTCTATGCATCATGAATGAAAAAGAAAATAAAATGGGCACGTGACCCTATGATACTTATCTCTCTGCTCTTGTTGTCAGCCAGGCACCTAAGATGAGCACTACGTGTCCCTGCTCCTGACTGAAGATTCCCCCAAGTCTGTGTTCCACTCTGCTCCACCTCAGGGTCTAAAAGAAACATAGACAGAGATAATGAGAAGATCTTTTGTGCAGACGAAAGCGCAGGCTGCACGCGTATTCTCTTTAGCAAGAAATACTACTTGAGAATCCAAAGATAGTTTTTTGAGAGGTAGTATGAAAGGTGAACAGAAAGTAAATTGATTCATTAAAATTACCTAGTTAATCCTCTCCCCGTGAAAAAGGAAGCCACCTGGGCACTGTATGCAGCAGTTCTGAGAACACCTTGCACCACAAATTGCGGCACATACATTTTTTTTCCCACAGGCCCCTCTCTTCTGTCATTTGTGTCAGATTCACTCAGGTTAAAATACGTGGATCAGAACTGCCATTCCGATCTGCTGAGGCAGGATCCCACCGCCAGGACGTCCCCCAGTCCCATTCCGTGTTTTTCCCAGCAAGTGATATCACCTACCCAGACTTCTGCAGGGCCTTCCATACGGTCTCCCATCACAGGGAGAAGCAGGAGAGCTCTCAGGGCTGGAGAAATCAAGGCTGCCTCTAAGATGGTGCTTTCAAACAGCACGAGTACCTGGATGTAGGACTTGAATCACAAGGGTAACATGAAAAAGCCACCAGTCCCCACAGATGTGGCTGTTCACAGAGATAACCACTGCGTGTTTTCCCACAGTGTGATGCTCACCCATCAAAGTGCTCAGCCATCCAAATGCGTCCAGCGTCTGAGCACCCATTTCGAGATGGTTTTCTTAGCATCCAAGCTGAATCTCCCTTGGTACAACCTGAGGCCGTTCCCTCCAGTCCTGTCACTGGTTACATGGGAGAAGAGCAGGAAAACCCCCACCCCCACATAACCTCTCTTCAGGTAATCGTAGAGAATGATAAGGTCTTCCCTGAGCCTCCTCTTAGCCAGACTAAATAATCCCAGTTCCATAAGAAGCTCCCCATAAGACTAGTGCTCTAGACACCTCACAGCTTCAATGGTCTTCTCTGGACACATCTCAGGATTTCATTGTCCTTCTTGCAGTGAGGGGCCCAGAACAGAGCAAAGAACTCAAGGTGAGGGCTCACCAGTTCCGAGTATGGGGGAATGATCGATTCCCGGTTCCTGCTGGCTCAAGTCTTCTGCATTCCAATTCCAATCTAAACCATTCCTGCTGTGGTAGTACCTGAATCCTTATTTGGGACTGGAGCTCAAGAAGTCAGCGCATCAGAAATAACACAACGTGCAACTGGAAGACGTGTCTCAAAGCCCAGAAAATCCAACTCTCTAACCTTGGCGCAACTCACCAACCAAGAGCCAGGCCTTGACAACTTGGCTGATCTGAGCATGCAGGTGGGGGCCAGACAGTGGACCACAAGTGTTCATTTCCACTGCAGGTCCATGTAGAGAACAGCCTCAATCAGCAGGTGTGAATGAATTCATTCACAAGCTGCACAATAAGCCTGTTCTTTATGTGAAAAAACAAACAAACAAACAAAAAACCCACAAAAACAACAACAAAAAAAACCAAAACAAACAAAAAAAAAACAATATAAAAAACAACAAAAACCACACATAGATTTTTGACCAAAAAAGGTGAGAGTTAATAATGACCAAATAGGTTCCTGTTCCTAGGCCTAATCCTCTCACCCCAACTCCTGGGTGATGCCCACAGGCTTCAAGTCAGGTCTCAAATCCATTGGACTCCCGTCGCAGAACTCTATCAAAAAGGATGTCACACATGTGACACTTGCATACATTTTGCACCAGAAACAGTGATGCCAGCAGGAGCGGAGAGGTGATTGTCCCCCTGTACTCAGCACTGTTGAGGCCACAACTCGAGTTCTGTTTCCAGTTTTGGACCCCTCAGTGCAAGGAAGACACTGAGGCTTTGGAACATGTTCAAAGACAGGCAAGAAAGCTGGCGAGGGGTCTGGAGCACAATTGTGCAATATGAGGAGAGGCTGCAGCACCTGGGAATGCTCAGCCTGGAGAAGAGCTGGCTCAGAGGAGACCTTCTTGCTCTCTATAACTTCCTGAAGGGAGGTTGTAGTGAGCTGGGGGTTAGCCTCTTCTCTCCTGTCATTATTGATAGGACCAGAGGGAATGGTTTCAAGCTGCAGCAGGGGCGATTCTGGCTGGATGTTAGGAAATACTACTTTTCAGAAAGGGGTGGCTAGTCACTGGAATGGACTGCCCAGGAGGTGGTGGAGTCACTGATCCTGGGGGTGTTCAAGGAATGACTGGATGTTGTGTTGAGGGACATGATTTAGTGGAAGCTGTTGGTAACAGGAGTACGGTTGGACTGGATGATCTTTTAGGTCTTTTCCAACCCTGGTGATTCTATGATTCTATGATTCATATGCTAAGAAGCAAGCAGAGGCGCTTTTGTTAAATATTTCAATGGAGAGAAGAGTTGATATCCGCTTCTCCCGACAACAGAAACATGGTACCAGCTTTCCAAGCCCACCCGCCATACAGTAGGCAGACAAAGCACACATAAAGGAGCATGCACATCCCCTCCGGCATAACTTGAGCCCACAACCCACCTTCAGATTTCTGTGGATTTCTAGCGTTTTATACTGATGCAGCCTCGCTACAGCTCCATGGGTGTCACACAAGGACTGCAAGACCTCTTTCTCCGCAAACCCCACCTGCAGGCCTTGGTCAAAGAGGATTGCCACCTGCCCTCCTGAGCAAAAACACTAAGAACGAGAGCAAAGCACACTGGATTTGCCTTGGCCTGGCCTAAGCCCCAGTCCTACCAGACAGACCCTGGGATGAAAATTGCTCCACAAACTGCGGATGGACACCAGCAACCAAGAAGTTGACCGGATCCAGTCCCAAACAATCACCTAGCCTCCCCAGGAAGCTCTTTGCCATCAGCTTCATCATTGCCTTTCCTTCTCACCTCAATCCCAAAGTGGTTTCCACATCTGCCAGCACGTCTTACCTGACACCTCATCACACGGTGCTTCAACAGCACCAAATTTGCTTCCGGGGCCCTCCTTCAACTCACTGTGCTAACACTCATGATTCAAACTACACAGAAATCCTAGCAGAAGTTCTCGGTGAGAACTGCACCTAACATTCCTCCTTCTACAAGCAAACAGGGCCAACACGTGGTCGTAAAAATGCATTCATCAAAGAGAAGCAGAGATGGCACGGCAGGACAGACATACTCGGTGTGCACGTTTGAAGTCATTTGAGAACCTAGTCGTTCTTGCTGCAGGACGCCTGACTTCTGTTAAAAGCTGAACGGTCCCCAGAACACCTGTTTCCATCAGCTGCCACCATCCAAAACAGCCAGCCTTCTTGAGGTCACCTGGCCCAGACATCCCTTTTGCTCTACACTTGATTTCTGCAAGAGAGACAGGAGCTCGGCATGCACACCATCCTTCCAACACCCCATTCCAGCAGCGAGGGATCACAGCACTGGCACAGCTGAAACAAAATGGGTGTGCGAGTTTCCTGTTAGCACTCAGTGTGAACAAATCTACCACTGAGCAACACCGTGAGCCCCCACTCACCTCAGCACAGGTCAACCTGTAACCCCAGCCTTCCCCTATCCATGTGCACACGTACACCCATGCGCCACCCTGCCTGTTTTGCACACCCCCATGCACACACTGCATCTTATGCCCTCCTTTGCATTCACAGACGTGTGCAAACCATCCCTGGGAACATGTATGTGCCTACACCTACCACAAACATCCCTTTGTGTGCACCTGTATGCAACCCAACTCCTCAGCACACCCCTGTGCAAGCACACATTTTTGCCACTGCGTCCACGCACTATCCATGTGCTCACACACACTCACGTGTCTGCTTCCCTTAGAGCAGCCCTGTGTGCACACACACAGACACATGTGTAAAACCTTCCTTTCACTCCCAAAGTGCACGCACACACTGGTACCACAGTGTCCTTGCGCAACTCCAACACTCTGCAAACCCCTGTGCATGCACATATATGTGAATGCTCATCCTTGCACACATACCCACTGACCTGCACACACCTGAGCAAACCCACTGGTTTGGACAAAGGACATCTGAAAATCAAGACAGTAGTTTCAGTCTCCGAGTTTACGCTTAGAGAAGTCTAATCTGGGACAACACAAGTCAGCGCTTAATTTTCTTCATCATCATTGTGAAGATAAATAAAACAATAGCACGTTTTCTCATTGTTTTTAATGTTCTTTTATTTCTACTGTACAATAAAATGTACGTATAAATATATTCAATATAAATTTCTTTTTCTCATGAAACATCTAGACATTTTATGGTTTGAGTAAGAACGGTGTCTGCTTTGTGTTTCTTTCCCATTTACAAAACACATTGCTTTTAGGTTTATGTCAAATTGTTGTGGATGAAATCACATTTATCTGCTTGGTTCATGTAATCTAACTTGGATACATATGACCTAGGAACATGGTCATCCAAGAATGTCTCAGGAATCAATGGGTGTAAGATTTAGCGTGATTGGGCCCTAGAACAGCCTCCCCAGAATTAGCAGTCACAGCACTGGGCTTGCCAAATTTCAGGAAGTATTTTGGACAGTGCTCTCAGACATAGAGTCTGATTTTGGGGTAGTCCTGTGTGGATCCAGGAGATGTACATGATGATCTCCTTCGTTTCCTTCCAAACTGGGATATTCTATGGTTTTATGATGCTAGAAGTATGTATAGTCAACAGTGCAAACCATCTCACATACTCCAATAACAGAGCGTAAGATGATTCTGTCTGTAATAAGCGGGATGAACTTAGGATATATATTCTAAAGTAGGAGCAGTGTTTGGTCATAAGTTATTTCACTTAGAAAATCTGGTAAGACCATACATGCCCCTCCAAAATGTGGGAACTTGCAGTGTTACTTTTGCCATGTTATTTTCACAGGAAAACAAATGGTGACACCCACATTCTGAACCGCTTGCTTACAAATACAAATAAGCCCAACAATTTTTCATGAAAGAAACACTCTGCTCTTTCAACCTTCAAACAGCAACACCGAAGACTGGCAGCAGGATGATGATAATTCTGCTGCTGTTCTTTGTAAATGAACACTGGAAATTTTCACTTCTAAGCATTTCTTCTTCCAAAACCCCATCCTGTTGATTGAGAATGAGTGTGCCTTTAGTCACTCGGAGAAAGGAGGACAGGAGAGGTCCATGGGAACGATGGGACTCATCCTCTGTTGTTGAGGAGAGGGTGGCTTGGAGCTCGTGCTGCTGCCTGGTGCCTGGGACTGGAGGTCTGACTCCAAGTCCCCCTGCAAGAGGCTTGGCTCCTCCTCAGTGACACAGACTTGGTCCTGCTCAGAGGTGCTGCTGTCAGGGCAGTCTGGCTGTGTTTGGGCTGGGCTGCACTGCGAAGGCATCAGGTCACAGTCCAGGCTGGTGTCTGTGGTTTCTGGCAGGCTCAGGGCATCCCCTTCTGCAGAGCTGGGAGAAATGATTGTTTGAACAATGATGACCTCCTTCTCGCTGTCAAGGCACTCTGGCTGTGATTGAACTGGGCTGCACTGTGAAGGCATCGGGTCACAGTCCAGGCTGGTGTCTGTGGTTTCTGGCAGGCTCAGATCATCTCCTTCTGCAGAGCTGGGAGAAATGATTGCCTGAACAATGATGACCTCCTTCTCGCTGTCAAGGCACTCTGGCTGTGATTGAACTGGGCTGCACTGTGAAGGCATCGGGTCACAGTCCAGGCTGGTGTCTGTGGTTTCTGGCAGGCTCAGATCATCTCCTTCTGCAGAGCTGGGAGAAATGATTGCCTGAACAATGATGACCTCCTTCTCGCTGTCAAGGCACTCTGGCTGTGATTGAGCTGGGCTGCACTGCGAAGGCATCTGGTCACAGTCCAGGCTGGTGACTGTGGTTTCTGGCAGGCTCAGGGCACCCCCTTCAGCAGAGCTGGGAGAAATGACTGCCTGAACAATGATGACCTCCTTCTCTCCGTCGCTGATGTCACACGGAAGGCTGTCATTTGAATTACAGCGAATTGTGATTCCCATGAGCTCTCCATTTATGGAAACACTCCCTGAGCAATCAGCACTTGGCCTGGCTCTTGTGGGTTCACAAGGGCTGGATTCACCTAGGAAGGAGGGGAGACACAGGGGTTAGCGTCCAACTTTCTCTGCCCATGGACAAAAAGGCTTGGTGCTGCCTGTCAAGTAGGCTTCAAACAGCTTGAGAGCCTCCTTTGAAAAAACAGGGGTCAGCTGAAGATGTCAGGCACGGGCTTGAATGCCAGAAAAAGGTACAAGCCCACCAAAAGCATGAATTCTACCTGTGTTGCTGACAAGCAGTGTTTTGAAAGCTGGATTTGCACCCTTACCTGCCAGCACCACGAGTTCTTCTTCGGAAGGCTCCCTGTCACTGCTTTGCAGTTGGTGTTTTGCCGCAGGGGATGGTCTACGCAGACATAGGCAGGAACACCAACTGCCAGCTGGTGATTCTTTCTTCTTTCTGGAAGAGCGTGGTCTGGAGAGAAAATAGAGCATGCTGTCAGTTGTGGTGCAGGGTGAGGGAAGAGTTGCACCGAGCCCTTGCCAATAACTGCCCCTTCCTGGCACTGCCTTGTTTCTGCTGAAACACAGCTTAGAAACACGCTCTGTTTCAAACAGCAGAGGATGCTTCCATTCCTACAGCTCAGCCCTGAAGTCCTGCTGGCTACATTCCTATCATCGATGTCAAGCAAGAAGCAGAGTATGTGAGCGAAGGCTCCACAGCTGGACAGGACAGGAGCTGGCAGGCGTAACTGCTTTCTGAGCAACTGTGCGTCCTTAAGGGAGGCTCGAAAGAATCTCTGAGTCATATGCTAACACCTCCTTGGACTCTGCACATTGCCATCTTTAATTTCTAGTGCCAGCAAGTCTGACCAACAGCTTTGCTTAGAGGAGAACTGGAACTGGTTTCAGGCATGTGGCCCTGAAATCTGGAAACCCCAATGTTTCCAGGTACAGCCAGCACAGACCAGGATACACGTCATCGTGGCTTCCTGTATCTCATGACTGCCTGCCCTACGAGGAAGTAAAGGCACCCTTGTGTGGCTCCACTGAGCCCGTCGGGCAACTGTGTGTTAGTTGAATCCTTGGAGATATAATGGACAAAAAGTAAAGCAATAAAGCCCACCTGACCAATAATGATAGAAGCTGGAAAGGGAAGTCCTCTTTACCTTTCAGATGGAAAATCAATAATTGTGTGGAATCTCCCTGGAAATTCTGTGGGATCTTCCTCCACTTCAATCTCACTGCTTCGTTTCACTGCAGGAGAGCTGCTCTGGCCTCTTCTCAGAGCTTGTGCCTCTTGCAGGGTGAGCAGCTTTGCGCAAGGAGGAGACTCCCACACAGACCTGGACCCAGGTACAGAACTCGGCCCTGCAAGGGAAAACCACAGGTAAGAGGGAGGATCAGAAAGTGGCAGCACAGCCATCCCCGTTCTGCATTTTCCTCAGATTTGCTTATCCGAGCCACTGGAAGAAGAGGAGCTCAAAGTAACCGGGTTCTCAGAGATATGCTCGTGGCAAAGGACACAGTCATAATTTAGAGCTGCTCACTGTATCGAAACAGACATTAAAAAAACCAAACCTAGAAAACAGGTCTGGGAACTCAGAAAGCTTTGCTGCCACACTTCAATCATGCTTCACCCCCATTCAAAACATCATAAAGGCAGGGATGGTTTTCTCCATGTAAAGTCTGGCCTCGGACATTCTCAGGATTCGGCAACAGGGTGCCATACTCTCATCTAAGCCCTGAAGCCTCCTGTCCCATTGAAAGTCAAAGCGTATTTGAAAGATCTCAGAGAAGGCCTGGATTGGATCAAGATCAATCTAATGAAGGAAGACACTCACCTGCTTCCTCTCCCATGGCTGACGCGGATTTGGAGCCGAAGAGGCCGTCTGTGTGGCCAATAAGGAATTCCACTACAGCTGTCTGTGTCTGAACTTCCAAGCTGGCAGCTCCTCCGCTGGTGCAGGCTGGCTGGCTCTGCTGGGATCTAAAGAAAAGGCAGATTTTACAAGTCATTCCTCCAAGACTGTTTCCCCAGGTCTGAATTTTTGCAGCCCAAAGCAGTCCAACTGGGCTCTATAGAGTTCAACAGTGGGCAATCAGCAATGCCACCTACGAAATTCTCCTGGATGAGCCAGGGCACAGCAATCCCAGCTAAACAAGAGAGCAGTAACTGTCATCTAGAAATTGTGCCCCTGGGTTTAAGGGATAGCAGTCCAGGCTCTTCCTCTGCTGCCAGCCACTTCTGACAGCTTTTACAGGAGAAGAGCACATTAGATGAAGAAGAAGGGAGGATTGCTTTCTTTCTGGAGAACAGAACTAAGCGTTGTGCTTAAACAGGAAAAGAAGTTTACCTTAAGAGGTTTGGAGCCCACACTATTGCTAAATTATGAGCGTCCATGTTGGTGACTGAGGAGTTCCCAGCAAGAGACGCCAAATGCCTCATCAGGTACTCCAGAGTCCTGGAAAACAAGAGGGACAGATGTTCAGCACCAAAAAGCAAGCCGTGCTGCAGTGCAGAAAACAAACCTCACTTCATGCTAGTTGATGTCATTGCTACCGTTCCTGAATATGAAGTAGATAAATTGTGCCCAGTGCCACCACGCTGCAGCACCAAGCCCCGCAAAGCACAGCCGCAGCCATCGGCTGCACCAACCGTGCCCCCGTGATAAGGAACTGACCCAATCAATTGACCCGATGCAGCCTACAGCCGCATCAGTGTGCAGAATCATGATGTTGCAGGTGTGAGGCAACACCTGGATAGCATCATCGCCCTCTGAAAGGCAGGAGGGCTGAGCTCAGCAGACCAAGCACAGCACTGACCTGTAGTGAGGAGCGGGCAGCTGCTGCATGGCGCCCTTCATTCTCACCATCCTCTCCTCCTCGGTAGCAGCACCGGCAGCGTCCTGGAAAAGGGTAGGAAGGTTTTCAGACACCAGTCAGCCAAGATAGGTGCCACAGGTTTGGGAACCGTGGGGACAGCGTGCTGGTGGTCAGCACCGAATCAGACTTGATGCCTTCCAAGAGGCATCAGGGGAAAACCGCGGCATGTAGACTGAGTCATCAATGCCAAGCAGTGCAAGCTCAGGGGGGCTTTACTGCCTGATTGCGCAGTGCAGCTCCTCACAGCAGGCATTCGTCTCCAACTCCACTTTGCTATTAACCCCATTCTACCAATAGTTGGGGAACAGCAAAGGAAAGGGAATTCTCGCAAGCATGGTGAATAACTTAAATAAGCACCTCCTGGCACCACCAAAAGCGGCATCAGTGAGAGGTAGGATGTGGCAAAGACATGCCTCATGGGGCTAACAGAAATAAGACCTCCGAGCTGGGGCACTGCTGCAACCGTCAGCCAGGACGCCCAGGTTAAAGGTACATATATTTTCCAAGACATTGCCCTGTGCTTACCGTGAACTTGTCATACAGCTGGGTGGTCAGGAGAGGGTTCGGGAGCTCCCTGAAGTACATCTTACATACGGAGCTCACGCTGTGCATGTCACGGATGCTAAGCTCGGGAAGCTGCTCTGAATCAAATTCATGGCTGCAGAGAAGGACACAGAATTGGGCAGGGGGCATTGAGAAAGATGAAAACAAGTCCAAAGCCACACAATATACAGTCAAGAAAAGGAAGGGGTTCCTCTGAGCGCCCGCAGCATGGCTTGTGCCCCTACTGACAGCTGTGTCAGTCGCAGCACTCTTACCGTAGTCGCTGGATCTTGGACGTAACGCCGGACAGGCGGTATATCCCCTGCACTACGCCATTCTGCTCGATGAATTCAGAGCAGCTCTGGAGAACCTGGGGGACTACAGAACAAGAGCCAGTGGTTAGCTGAGCTTCTTACTCAAGTCCTGGTTCAGGCCGTGCTCTTCTCACATCCCATCCACTAAGCCCAGCCAGGCTACTGCTTGCTTCCTCCTTAGAGGAGAAAGCTGGCAGAGACAACTGTTAGGAAACTGCACAGAGATGTGTTCTTGGCTTTCCAGAAATGCCACGACCTATCAACAGCCTGGAGAAAGAAGTAATTCTGGCAAAGCCACAGACACTGCAAGTCCCATCACAGCTCTCTTGGGAATCTAAAGACCAGAATAGCTAGGAAAAGGATGCAGGATGCTCTCTGTTGCCAGAAGGCTTCCTACACTTTCAGGCCGAAACAATTGATGGATATGATCTCCCTTTCATCTTTAGATGCCCAACAGAGGAAGATCTCAGGAATGGGCTGTTCCTTACCATCACGGCCAGAGCGGAGAAGGTGCTCCCCCAGGTCACACCCAAACACCCCTTCCTTCTCTGGCTCCGGCTGCCTCGCTCTCTGGGGCCGGGCCTTCACCAGGGATCGAAGGAAGGGGAGGAACTTGCCCCGTTTCTTCGGCACTGCGCAACAAAACAAAGAAATCAGTTCATTTCAGGTTTTGATTGGTTGGATGAACTTAACACATTCAATAGAGCACAGAACACTGGGAAGAACATTCCCAACAAGGACACTCAATAACGGATTTTCCCCATCCCTGCAAGTGCCCAAGGCCAGGTTGGAAGGGGCCCTGGACAGCCTGCTCTCGTCTCCTACTAAATGTGCAGGCTGGCGACCCAGACTGCGGCAGGGGCTTTGGAGCCTGAGTATCCTTTAGGCCCCTTCCAGTCTCAAGCCATTCGAGGAGGATTCTGTGACTTCCCCAAGCCCAATAACATACACAGTGGGATTGGGCCAGATGTCTGCATGTTGTGATGGAGCTTAATTAGTCTTCTTGCTAATCTTGCTCAACTCGGGCATTAACAAAACCCCTGAATGCCACGTTCTGACCCCATTTTACTAACTTGCATTATCAAATGTAACATGTGTACCTGGCTTTCGCAATGAATTGACCAGGGACTCAGGAACTGTTCCGCTAATGAGTTCCACGCACTCACTAGGGAAAGATCCAACCTGTAACAAGAACAAAAAGACAGGTGGGCATTAGCCCGAGCCCAGAGCCAAAGGGAAGGTCCTCTGACACCAACACAGGGCAACCATTTGTGTCCAGAAGCCCTCCTGTGCAGGCAGAGCAACTCCAATCTGAGATTCCTGACTCTACTGAAGTTGCGCTCTCTAGTTGGAAGCATGTGCATACCTGAAAGCCACGCTTGCCTCTCCACCAGGGGCTCAGCTCTATTGGTGGCATATCAATAATGCACACCACGTCTCCCACCTGCAAGAGACTGAAACGTCAACCCCAGCTTCAGCACAGCTGTGAGAAAAACGCAGCGCAAATAACTGCCTTCTTCTCCACCGCAGAATATCCTAAAGCTTGACAGCAATTGCACCAATGCAGCCCCCAAGGCATTTTCCCTTCTAGAACTGAACTTGGAGGTACAAGAGTTACACAACATACACAATAGAGCTGTGCAGTAGGAAATGGGTCTCAAAAGCAGCAGGCTCTCTGCCGAAGGCTATGGAAGAGCTCCACTTTAACCATGGGCATCAATTAGCAGAGCTTTCTGAACACATCTGCACACTTCACACCCGGTCTGCTCTTGCTCAGAGACCAAGCTCCCATACTGGGCAGGATCTGCTTGATCAGAAGGTTCAAATACCCAATCCAACCATATTGGAGAGATGGCTGAACTCCTCCCAACCCAGCACAAGTCTAAGCTGGAACCAAACCCTCGAAGCTTCACCTCACAAGACATTCTGATGATGCCTGAGACTATTCCTGAGGCATTCACACCCTGTACTCTCCCGTGAATGACAACAAGGAATGCCTGTAAATGCTTACCTCCAGGGAGACTTCATCCGGCGCCTGGGCGACGTACCTCTTAATAACATGCGCCGCCGCAATCGCTGGAACGTTGAGAGATGATACAGCACGCTCCAGCTGCGGCTTCCACATGTTATAGGCCTGCAAACAGAGCAAAGTCCATGGTCAGGAGCTGAGGGCAAACGAGGAGGATTTCAAGATGAGGAGCACATCTGCAGAGAAAGCTGCAGGAAAGGAGGCTCTCCGTCCTTATCAGGAGCACTTCAGAAGGAGCTGCACGTCTCATAACAGTAGTTTCTCTTCCTGGTGTGCAGCGGGTTCGCCAGGCCATGCAAAGATGCATCTCTCTCTACACAGACTAATCAGCAGTGGCACTGGCTCAGACAGGTGGCCTGGCCCCCTTTGGCCCACTCTATCCAGAAGGAGAGTACACCTGCGGCTCCCTCTGCTGGCTTAACACAAGAAACAAAGACAAGCCAGAGCTTCATACTGTACCTCCGTCACCCCAACCTCAGGCCCACCGCTGATCTTGCTGCACGCAACGCCCATCACCACAGGTGTGACCAGCTGGAACAGAGCAAAAACACGCTTCTGTTTTCTCTATTCACACAGCACAGTATGGAGAGACTTCTTCAGAACTACCCTTGCATACCCTGCGGCATAGGCAAGTGTTGGAGAAACTACCCCTTGCTTCAGTCTATTCCAATGGGACAGCCTATTAGGCAGTGTTGTACCAAGTTGCTATCACTCTGCCAACAGATGGGGACTCTGGCACAGAGCAGCAGATGCATTCGCCCAGAGTGCTCTGACAGTGCGATAGCAGGGCATTAGGTAGCACCCTTCTGAGGGCTAAGCTGGAGGACAGTGAAGAAACCCACGGCATGCAAAACGATGTGGGGGGACAAAACATGGCACGTACCTGGCAACAAGATCACCTCAAACTATCTGCAGCAGTTCCTTGTCACTTTGCTCAGATGTTCTGAGAGCAAAAGCTGCACCGAGGCAGTGGGCGGAGGGTGGGCAGAGAAGAGAGATAGAGCAGGTCAGTGAGCAGGGCTAAGACAGCCATGGAATAACACACGCAGCACAACCGTCCCATCCACTTGCTGCAAGACATGCTGAGTCTCAGGCTATGTGATGCCTGTCTGCCCAGCAACTTTATGATGCTTCCACAATTGAGCAAAGAAGACAACAGAAAAAGCATGGGATGGGTGCCACCTTTACAGACACCCCCTTTGCAACATGTGTACTGGGGGAAAACTACGTCTGGTGGTCAAGAGTATGCAATACGCTGCTGTGAGCTCTGACAGCCATCAGTTCTCAATACCTCACTGCCCACCCGTCCATCCCATGCTCGTTCAGCTTACCTACAAGCTGCTGCGCAAAATCTTCTGAAGAAAAAGGCACTAAACGCACAAGAAGAACAAGCCAACCAACCACTCCGAACTCCTGCTCCCCCACAAAGGAACACGGAACGCACCGCTCCTCCCCTCATTCCAGCTGCTTATGACATCACCAACGGCCACCAGCCTGGTCCATCATGACCCCCCACAAAGGGGGAAGGCAAGACCACTTGGTCACATGTGATTCCAAAATGGCACCACAACATTCCAGAACTCAGTGTGGGCTTGCAATTCTATCCTGGTGTGGCAGCGCAATGGGAGATATTTGGGCACAGCTGAAGAAGTGACAGACACCGCAGGTTTCCAAAGGAGGGTGCCAGATTAACTCTCAGCATTCTTTTGCAGGGCTCTTTGGGATGCTTCAAACCGATTTCACTGCCTAGGTCATTTCTAGAAAGTCCAGCTGACAAATGCTCATTTTGTCTGGGTAACGCCTCTATGCATCATGAATGAAAAAGAAAATAAAATGGGCACGCGACCCTATGAAACTTACCTCTTTGCTCTTGTTGTCAGCCAGACACCTAAGTTGAGCACTACGTGTCCCTGCTCCTGACTGAAGATTCCCCCAAGTCTGTGTTCCACTCTGCTCCACCTCATGGTCTAAAAGAAACACAGACAGAGATAATGAGATCTTTTGCGCAGATGAAAGTGCAGGCTGCACGCGTATTCTCTTTAGCAAGAAATACTACTTGAGAATCCAAAGATAGTTTTTTGAGAGATAGTATGAAAGATGAACGGAAAGGAAATAGATTCATTAAAATTACCTAGTTAATCCTCTCCCCGTCAAAAAGGAAGCCACATGGGCACTGTATGCAGCAGTTCTGAGAACACCTTGCACCACAAATTGCGGCACATACATTTTTTTTCCCACAGGCCCCTCGCTTCTGTCATTAGTGTCAGATTCACTCAGGTTAAAATACGTGGATCAGAACTGCCATTCCGATCTGCTGAGGCAGGATCCCACTGCCGGGACGTCCCCCAGTCCCATTCCGTGTTTTTCCCAGGAAGTGATTTCACTTACCCAGACTTCTGCATGGCCTTCCATTCAGTCTCCCATCACAGGGAGAAGCAGGAGAGCTCTCGTGGCACAAAGCTCGGGGTTGGAGAAATCAAGGCTGCCTCTAAGATGGTGCTTTCAAACAGCATGAGTACCTGGATGTAGGACTTGAAACACAAGGGTAACGTGAAAAAGCCACCATTCTGGAAAACAGATCCTTTTCGATCTTTTGGACCAACTTACTTTTTTGATGTGGTCTTCCTGGACTTCAGTAAGGCCTTTGACACTGTCCCCCATATCATTCTGGTAGAGCAGCTGGCTGCCATTGTTTGGGTGGGCGCACGCTCTGCTGGGTGAAGAGCTGTTTTGATGGCCGGGCCCAGAGAGTTGTGGTCAATTGAGTGGAATCCAGTTTGCAGCCGGTCAAGTGTGGCATCCCCCAGGGCTTGGTGCTTGGGCCGCTTCTGTTGAACATCTTCATTGATGATCTGGATGAGGGGATTGAGTGCACCCTCAGTAAGTTTGCAGACGACACTAAGGTTGGAGGGAGTGTTGATCTGCCTGAGGGAAGAAGGGCACTACAGAGGGACCTGGATAGACTTGATCAATGGGCCAAGGTTAACGTCATGAGTTTCTATAGGGCCAAGTGTCAGGTCCTGCATTTTGGTCACAACAACCCCAGGCAATCCTACAGGCTTGGGGAGGAGTGGCTGGAAAGCTTCCAGATGTAAAGGGACCTTAGTGTGCTGATGGACAGTTGGCTGAATATGAGCCAGCAGTGTGCCCAGGTGGCCAAGAAGGCCAATGACATCCTGGCTTGTATAAAAAATGGTGTGGTAAGCAGGACTAGGGAAGTCATCCTGCCCCTGTACTCATCATTGGTGAGGCCTCACCTCAAGTACTGTGTTCAGTTTTGGGCACCTCAGTACAAAAAGGACATGGAGATGCTGCAGCAGGTCCAGTGAAGGGCAACAAGGCTGTTGAAGGGCTTGGAGAATCAGCCCTATGACCAGAGGCTAAGGAAGCTGGGGCTGTTTAGTCTGGGGAAAAGAAAGCTGAGGGGAGACCTTATTGCCCTCTTCCAGTACCTGATATGTTCTTACAGTGAGAATGGGGCAGGTCCCTTCTCACTAGTGACAAGTGACAGGATAAGGGGAAATGGCCTCAAGTTGTGCCAGGGCAAGTTTAGACTGGATATTAGGAAGAACTTCATTACAGAATGGGTAGTTAGGTACTGGAATAGGCCCCCCAGGGAGGTGGTTGAATCGCCATCCCTGGTTGTGTTTAAGAGCCGTTTGGATGTGGTACTCAGGGATATGATTTAGTGTAGGGTTTTTAGAGTTAAGGTTTTGGTTATGCTGTGGTTGGACTTGATGATCTTCAAGGTCTTTTCCAACCTGGGTAATTCTATGATTCTATGATTACCTTTCAGTCAGCTGAGATGAAAAATCATTTTTATACATACATTTAATTCATGTACTGTCCAGGGCTGGAGGAGATACAGCCTCCTTTTGTACTTCTCATATGGAAATACATGGGGAAACTATATAGAGTGTGTATCTATCTGCCACAACTGGGCAATGAAAAGAAAAGTGGCATTGCTCTGCTGAGTGGCGTGGCGAAGTGTAATTATACTTCTCATTCAGGAAATGAGTCTGGTCAGTCTCCTGTCTAAAGGAGAAAGCCAATCCAAAGAAAATTTCCAGAAGTAGAGGTGACTGTTTGCAAAGAAGTTTGATGCTGCTTATGTTTTTGCCCAGTTTTTAATTTAATTTCATGAACTCTAATTCATATCTGCTCTTTGGTAGCTGCATACCTTTGGGCAACTTTGTAGTGTATTTGTTGACACAAATAAGGATGATAATTTATTTTTTTTACCAGTTTAGAATTGAGTTTTTCTTATTTTTTATGCCTGTGGTCACTCACAACTGAAACAGTAAACCTGAATTTGGTTTCTGCTGATGCAGATGAAGAGGGAATTGTGAAACACAATTATTCAGTACTTCCCCTACATTGGGCTGTAAGACTTATCAAGATCATTAGATAACTCTTAAGGTTACAAACATTTATGTCCTTTCCAAGAAATGCAGCACATTGAATTCATTTTCCACACTACGGCATTGGTGGTTTTTTTTGTTTTGTTTTTTTTGTTTGTTTTTTTTTTTTAGGTCGCCAACAAGCTCCAGGTAAAGTGCACAAGACTTTTAGTTATTTTAAAGAGTTTGATGAAAAGAATACCCTAGTACCCTACTGTTGCAATGAATCCCACTCTGGGTGTATGACACAGCATAAAATGCCTTCTATGTTGATTTTTTTTTTTTTTCCCTTTTGGGTTTGACTTGCATAACTAGACATAGCTCTCTAGAGTCATTTGTAATGTTCAAAGTTTTTCTGATTTCTTTCCTATGAATGCTCCTGAAAGTTTTTTCTCAGTCACCTCTTGTACAGGTTGTCCATGTCAAAGTGTCTCAAATATCCTAAAGTGACTCAAAATAAATGCTGATGGGCGGAGAGATGAAGCAGGTACCCTAAGGAAGAACTGGTACTCCCTGACCCTTTGAGGGGACTTTGAGTAGAACCAAGTTCTCATCTTGGAGTTGAGATCCAACAGAGTATCCCCACACATACACACGTACACAGGTACAGAAGGGAAATCAACTTTTTTATACAAGTAGATAATGATGGGACAAGGAGGAATGGTTTAAAACTATAAGTGAGTACATTCAAATAAGATATTGGTGCAAATTTTCACTGACAGGGTGGTGAGGTACAGGTACAGGTACAGGCTGCCCAGAGATATTGTGGATGTTCCATCCCTGGAGGTGTTCAAGAGCAGGTTGAATGGGAACCTAAGTAACCTGATCTTGTACCTGATCTAGTGTTTGGGACTAGATGCTCATTAGCATGGGTGGGTTGGAACTGGATGATCTTTGAGGTCCTTTTCATCCAAGCCATTTTACGAATCCGTATCATTCTGTGATTCTACAATTCTGTGGTTCTGTGACTGATCCTATGATTCTATAATTTACTTCCAGGGCCATAAATGAAGAATAATACCTGGAAGGGTCAGAACTTGGATAAAATGTATAGCAGTTAAATGCTTGTCTACATTTATTACTCACTAAGAGACAGTGTGGTTTCTGCTTGCTTTGTAATTAAATAATATTGATCTTTTCAGCTTCTCTTCTAACAGTGAAACATTAAATACAAAAGAAAAGCTCTATTTACATGACACACTGTTCACTTCATCAGTGTTTCTGATATTGATACCTGGCTTGATCTCATGGACTGAGGCTGCCCCATCTATCAGAGAGGAAGAACAGTATACAGGATTTGATGGAACAGCTCGGGGAGGTACAGACTGGATGTTAGGAAAAGGTTCTTTTCCAGGGGTTGAACAGGCACTAGAACAGATTCCTCAGGCAGTGGTCATGGTACCAAGCTGTCAAAGTTCAATAAGCATTTGGACAAAGCTATCAGAAATATTCATTTTCGGTGGTTCTGTGTGGAGCCAGAAGCTGGACTCAATGATGTTTGTGGGCCTCTTCCACCTGGTGATAAACTATGATTCCACTATCCTGTGACCCATAGCTTCCATTTATCCACTTTTCATTCATTTCCATCCAGATGGAAATTTCTTTTAGTTCTCACTGCTCCAATCTGCTAGTTGACAATAAATTACATGAATGCTATTACATTCTATGTAGAGTCTACTTTTCACATGGTCGTAACTACTGAGTGTTCTTGTCCTTAACTCACAGGCTTTTTTCGATATACTTTTTCCCTGTTCTTTTGAGGGTGGGAAGTGAGAGACTGGCATGGAAAAGATAAGCTGCCCATCAGATTTCTACCATCCATTCCACGGTGATGCAGCCCATATCCCCTGTTGCCTATATATTTCTGTATATCACACTGAAAGCACTGACAGTGTTTGGCAAACAGCATCTTTACTGACTAAAAAGAGCCTTGAAGTACATGAATGACTCTTTCTAGAGTAAATATCTTAAGCTTTTTCATTCCCTCAGGGAGGTGTTATGGTCTTAAAGTTTGTTCTGTCCTTTGCTGTCTCCAACATATCATATCAGCTTGAAGGAAATTAAGGAGTGGTGGAATGGAGCATCTCAGGTACTCTTTTCTTTGACTTGCTCTGACATACTATGATAGAGTGCAGAGTTCTGCTCAGTTATTATGTGATTTACCTTCATCACTGAAGGAAAGTTTGAGTGTAGATCCACACCTGGCTAATTTTCAAGTTAAAAGGCCTGGGTCAGTGCCAGTCAAATTCTCACAGCATCTGGAGTTAAGGATAGATAATGGTAAGATTATGAATCTCTGGAAAAGTCATCAATTTAGTATGTCTTCTTAATGTGAGAAAAATAATAGTAGCTTATGTACAATACATACTAAAGAAACACCTGCCACTGACTCTGTTACAGACAGACCCCTCGGATAAATGGACCATTGGTATCATCCCTCAGGATTTTTTGATATCTTATACCTAATGCTGTTTTTTTTTTTCCTTGAAGCTTTTGATTGAGAATGCAGAAAATTCACAAGTCAACATGGCACAGATCAGGTTGAGCAAATGCTAGCCAAAGGATAGTTAACACACTGCAATTAGAATACAAAACTATGTATCATGGTGTGCTACTTCTGTGCTCACTGTGCAGTGACCTGGAAGAAATCCTTACTTATAAGGCTGTCCGAGTACACACAAAGAGGAAAGAAAAAATAACATGGACACTCCCCAGGCAAGATTTGATTCTGAAAAAGGCTTGACCATGCTTCAGTCAGGTTGAGGAAGTAGTAACTGGGCCTAGTCCTTACCTGGATTTTCCTTCAAGACTGTATACTTAAGCCTAGCAAACAGATAGGTAATGTTCTTCACTGCAAACGCAAGCTTGGTGGCTAAGTGTGCAAAGGGTTCCCAGAATAATAGAAAGTTTTCTTCTGGAATAGACAAGATTTATTACTTCTCCATTGTTAGCTACTGTGGTTGCAACTGGAAAAAAAAAAAAAGTCCCATTTATTAAACTAAATTCCATTTGGAGCAATTGATATTATTGTATAACTCTGTCCTAAACTATTCTCCGATACACAAATTATTTCAATGAGGAGCTCCACATCTTCATTTCATCAAGGCAAAATTTAGGAATAGTATTATAAGGTCATGTAAAAATTCAAATGAGGAGGAAGACTGTGATATTAATATTGTCTTCTGCATAGAGGATAATATGAGAAAGTGCAGTGTCTTAAAATATAATCATGACTTTGTTCCACAGTTCTTAAGAGGTCAGCCATGAAACTGAGTGCATGCCTGCCTCTTGAGCATCCTGATATGGAGACAGGTCTTCATTCCATTCTTTCTTCAGACTTCAGGCCACTAATAGGAAGCCCTAGTTAGGATGTCTTACACAAACCCTTATCTTACACGTATTCAACAATGAAAATCGTTGTCTTTCAAGTGCTGATAGCTGAATTTTATGAGGAGAAAAAGGCCATACAAAACAGCTCTGTTTTATTCAAAATCCTAGGATCCTAGAATTACAGAATCATTAAGGTTGGAAAAGATTACTAAGATCATCTAGTTCAGCTATCAACCCATTCCAACCATATCCACTACACCATGTCCCATTGTACAACATCTAAACATTTCCTAAACCCTTCAAGGGACAAAGCCACTCCCCTGGACAGCTTATTCCACTCTTTTGGAGATAAGGTTTTCCAAATATTCAACCTGAACCTCCTCTGGCACAACTTGAGGCCATTCCCTCCCATTTTATTGCTGTTGCCTGGGTTGTAGAGAGCAATAAGGTCTCCCCAAAGCCTACTCCATACTGAACAATCCCAGTATCCTCAGCAACTCTTTACATGACTTTTGTTCCAGGCCCTTCTCATCTTCACGTGTTCACAAGCCTTTCTGCCTTGCAACTCTCTCAGCTTCCATTTTTTTAAAGCCATCCCCACCATCAAACAGGATCCGAAGTTCATTCTCAATGCTTAGAAAGTTGTATTTCATTCCAGAAGGAAAATATGAGATTGGTTGTGTAGCTTCATAAGAAATTCATTTCCATGGGACTATCATAACTCCAAAACTCTGAAAGCTAAAATTTTGCAGAACAGAGCAGAACATAGAAAAAAAACAGTTTTTTTACAAGCAACCAAACCAGAAAATGCAGGCTTTTATTTATCTATTTATTTATTTATTTGTTTTTATTTTTCTCCTAGGATTGCAAATAGCCATTAGTGTTATGCAGTGTTCAGACCAAAAATAAGATGTGACATTTTGAATAGCATACCATATGGTAAAATATAAAATATTTAACAAATATGTAAATTGGTCAAGCTGCTTCCCCAAGGAGGAAAGCTTCAGTCGTGCTTTACAGCTCTCATTCACTTTAGTAAATACTTTAAGAGGATCAAGGATGGATTTTAAATGAAGTTAAAGTTTAACGAGGAACATATAATCCTTTAAGGAAGATATTCTGTCATTTTCATTTATAATTTCTTGCAAATTTAAGAAGTAAGAAGTTGAGGGAGTAGCTTTGTGTGTACAAACTAAGGGAACCAAAGCTGTTGACCTGAAAAGCCAGTAAAAGTCCTTAAAAAGTTGAGGACAGTATTTAAGCTATTGAAGCTAGAAGAAATATTTAGGTGAAGAAAAAAAAAAGAAAGAAAATAACACGGAATTTCCCTTTGCATTGAGGAAACCACCAGCAAAAAGACATGTTAATTTTAGGTTTTGTAGTTTATTTCTGAATAACAAGGTAGAATGGAAAGGGGGAAAAAAAGGTAAACATGGTTTGAGAATTGTTGAAGCTGGAGGGTGTTTACAAGTAATTGAAATGGTTGTTTGAGGGCTGATATTGTAAGGCAGAAATTTCCCTTGCCACATTTTTTTTTTCCTCTGCACACAACTGCATTGCTTTGTTAATTTTCACCCTGTTTCTCTGAGTAATTTCACACCAGAAATAATTGTTTTTTCTCTTTCATGTGCTCACATTTGAGATGATGGAAAACTCGAAGTAAACTGACAGAGCACTCAAGGCTCTGCGGGATTCAAAATTTACTTTTCTCCCTGCTAGGAAAACCATTATTTCATTCTTCTATGATATCTGCTCAGAGAACAGTATTCTGCTACAGTGGCCCATCAACTTGATGAAGGTCCGAAAGCATTGGAAGGAAAGGTGAAGAGGAAAGTATAATTGACTGAGAATGCCTTTTTTTCTTTTTGTTTTAAAACAAAAATGGGTTTGAATTTTAAGCAGTCCTATATAAAGCCAGGAGTTGGGCTTGATGATCCTTGAGGTCCGTTCCAAACCAAGCTATTCTGTGATTCTATGATTCTGTGATTCTCCCCAGCTTAAGATACTATATGATTATATGATATTCACCTATCCCCAGCATCCTCAGTCAAAGACCCTTCTCTCTGCTGTTACCCACCATCTTCTGCATCTCTCAAAAGTATTCTTGTGCCTATACCATCCAGAATACAAGCTATTTTTCTGTATCTTCTATGTATTTTTCTGTACCTTCTTTTATACTTTGTGGCCCTGTAGGAATGTAAAACTAGAGCTGCATATGTGAAGATATGCCTCCTGAAAATTATTTACACAGGCTGGCAGTCAAGCAGTTAAACCAGGCATGAAAATAGTTTGCAATCTGTTCCAGCAGTTTCTCAAGTTTCCATTGTCAAAGTGAGATTATTTTTCAGCAGAACGGCTGCCCTCTAGTACCAGCCCCAGGAATCAATGTAATTAAAAACAACACAAAAAAATTGTATTGTTTTTAAATATATCTCTAAGCTATAGGGAAAAGTGAAAGAGAAATCTATGGTAAATTAGGGTATTTATCCTTACTATTCACATTTATCTGTCTGTACCCAGTCATAAGCTGAAGAAACCAGGTTTGATCTCTTGTACTTGAGACAGTCATTGCTGTTTCAAAAAAAAAAAAAAAAAAAGAAAATTCATGATGACAACAAAATGCTCCAAACTGCTGGGAACCATTTAGAAGAGCAGAAAGAGAATATCTTTCCTCAGTGGCTGGAGCAAACTAGGCTTGGTGCTGTTTGAACACAGATGTCAAAGCTTTCAGCATGTTTCCCATGACCTTCCTCAAGGACACTTCCATGTAGAAGGCAGCATTGATGTTGTTTTTGAGGTTTGTTGTGTCTGGGGTGCCTCTTAATGGGATTTCATGTCAGATCTAAAAGTCTAAGGGAGGTTTAATGAGCATAAATGCTAACCTCCTCCCCATTTTACCCTGAAATCATTTTCTCAGGAGAAGGGCAAACTCCGTCAGTACTCTAGGTTAACTCAAACAGTCAGAGCTACCAGGATGATGCCTTTGTGACAGTTGAGACATGTCTGAAAAGGACTTTGATGCTCCCTAAGCAAGCAAATGACATTTAGTGAAGGCAGCAAAGAAAGAAAAAAATAATTTTAAACTACAGTCACTTTCAATCATATGAAAGCTTCTCCGTTGTACACATTTGACTATACATTTTGCCATCATTAATATCAGCCCTCAGGAAGCAGGATCAACTAACAACATGAAAAACCCACCAAGATCTACAAAAGGTCTCTGCTCAGATTTCATAAGATCTAAAAGTTGTTGAGAACTCAAAGGCTTTTATGGGAATATAGAGCATGATGTCTCTTTATATTCTTGTCTATTTGCATTTGCAACTGTTTAACCTCTGGGGCAGGGTGCTAAAAGATAGGATTGAATGGTCTCATGGATGGTGTTGCTTTTTTATATTTTTTTTCTTCCAGTGCCAATAGTTTCAGTGTGATGTTGTTACTGTTAGTCTGTGCACTAATGCATCTCCTTCCAAGGAAGATGCTTCAGAGCAGTCAATATTGCAGTGGCACAGCTTGGATAGGAACTGCAGAAAATTCTTATGCTGTTGCAGTAAGACTGGAAATCAGATACAGATAATGAAATCAAACATAGTAGATTTAATGAGGACATGGAGGCTACAGCATCTGATTCTTCTAAGAAGAGATCATCAGTACTGAGTCTGAAGGGCAATTTCTGGAGGGCAAAGTCTGAAGTCTTTTGATCTGGATTTCCCACCATCGGAAGTCATAGGGCAATATAAAAATATGGCTCCCAACTTGGTAAATGCATTTATCAATACTGCCTAATGCAACATATCCTCAGGCCCACGTGGGACTTGGTTCTAGAATGAAAAACAGAATGTGGAGAGGCGCCATGAATGTTGTCTTAATAAAACAGTTTGTCTCTACATAAAAGAGTTTGGCAGGGTAATTCACCTGGTAGAACTCAGAAATATCCTATAACAGAAACAGATTACTCAGAGAAGCTGTGGATGCCCAATCCCTAGAGATGTTCAAGACAGGCTGGATGAGGCCCTGGGCAACCTCATGTGTTTGGCAACAGTGCCCATGGCTCAGGGGTTGGAACTAGATGGTGTTTAAAGTCACTTACTACCCACGTCGTTCTGCGATTCTATGATTCTATCATTAAACTTACTTTAAAGAGTACTGTCAACACTTCATACCCATTTAGTCATGCATCCCTGACTGCCAAGCCAACCTCTGCAAGGGAGAGGGGAGGTAAGGCTCATAACCAGAGTCCTGCACAAGCAGATGCTTCCAGAATCCCATCTCTGCAGGGCTGAGGGCACTGTTCACATTAGACAATATTCAGCAGTAAATCAGTGTTGGGAACTCCTGTTTTCCTTCAGCCACAGTATAACTTCTTTCCCTTCATGAAACTGTGAAGTAAACTATATTAACTAAATTGCTAGTGATGAAAAACAAACAAAAAAAAACAACCAACACAATGTATCTAAAACTAATTTGTCTTTTGGTTTGTTTTTTTTTTAGATCCAACCTAATATATTGATCTGCCTTCCAGCTGCATCGACACAGATAAGGAATTAGTAAAATATAGTCCTGTACAGGAACAGCTGACCAGGACCTGGAAAGATGGGAAAAAACTTAAATTGTTTTTGCCATGGAGGACTTGCATGCAGAGAAAAACACTGATGAAATGTGAGAAGGAAGTCCATATATATATATTACATTCCATATTATAATATTGTACCAATGTAGTATTTCAGTTTCACTTATGACAAACAAAGTTTCCAGATATATGTTTTCTGTTAGCCCCTTTCCTTCAGTTTCTGTCAGTGTGTTCTGATTATGTTCATGGTCCTATTCCTATGCTATATAAAAAGGCATTAAATCATCTATCCTTCAACCACCATGTCCACCCCCTGCTTTTAGCAGTTTTGAAGTAGAATCACAAAATTATGAAATATCCTGAGTTTTGAGGTGCCTGTAAGAAGACCATCAAGTCTAACTCCTGGATCTACACAGAATCACCAGAGAATCATACCATGTAAACTGTAAAACAGCAGTGGTTATATTCTTCTGGATAATATCTCCAGATTCTATTTCCCATTTGGATACTTCCTCCACTCTCACCAGCACCTGTGGATCTGTTACCTTTAGTTCAAGAGCAGGAATGGCTATTCCTGAATTAACTTGCTGGTTATTAACCTGTGGAACTGGCTCAGAAAATGAGGTGCTCCCATTCTTCTTGAGATCCAAGCAGCTCAAACAGTACATTTTGTATGCATATATATATATATACGTACATATATGCAACATGAAAGATGAACCACATTCTGGACAGACATCCACAGTTTTCATTCCATGAGATGAACAGTGTCTTAGTCATCTCCTCTGGGCAAACTGACAAATGGCAATGACTGTGTCGAAAAACAGTGTTCTGTATCTGAGAATTTACTCTATCAAACATCATTATTATACCCTTTGTAACTGTTGTAGTTTCCATGGAAATAAATAGGAGGCATTACTTTCAGAGTGATCTACATATACATAATATTGCTTTTATGTAGTGTTTGTGTGTATATATATTTATATATACTTATTTAAACATATCACTCTAAATCGTGTTGTTTGAATACACTTCAAGGAAATAAAAAATTCTCTGGAAGATATGTTTTTCTTTTTTTTTTTTTTTTCATTCCAGTGTCTTTCAATCAATAGAATTTTATAGCTTTTGATCTGCTTTAATGTATCCTTCATGGGGAAAGAGAAGAGCACTCCTACTCTGAAAGATGAGCACTGCCTTAGTGGCAGCCCACATATCAAGTTTTTACATATGCTTGCCTTAAGCTTTAATTCTATATAAACAGGAATCTTCAAGTATCACTTACAATTCTTACAGTATTAGTACTTCTCTCTTCCACTAACTGATCAGGTCTTCAGTTCAGTACAGAAGCAGAAATCATATTGCAAGATTGTTTTATTCCAAAAGGCTGTAGCCCAAGCTTCATAGTCTAAAAAGAGGTGTTATGGCTGTGAAGAGATTTCTTTTAGCAGGGCAGTGCCCAAGGCCAGCCATCCAGCAGGCATGCATCACCAGCTGGGAATTTAGCCCTGTGTGTGCGAATCATCACTTAACTCCTATATGTAAAAGAATTTCTCAGCTGCCTCTACTAATTGCTAAATGAAATGCAAGTGAAAAATTGGCAGCAAAAGGAAAAGCCACTATACAACATCATTATTTTTTTTTCCTGAGCTGCTGTGCAGGTGCTCTACTCTCCAGAGGAGAAAAATGTTTGACAGCAAAGGATATTTGTGTTGGCAGTATCACTTGATCCATGTTTCACTAGCCAAATTGAAAACATATTTTCACTAGGTACAGCCATAGATCATTAGAAGGAGCCAGCTTCTGTGGGCTGCGAAACTATGTCTGAGGGAGAACAGATGTGTAAATTAAAATATATCCCCCCAAACCAACATTTTTGGGGATGGGAAAATTCAGTAGGGGTGCAGCAGATTTTCTGCTGCCATTGCTTCAAATAGCCTGGAATTGGCTCTGTCTGCTACAGTACAGTGTTACCCAGGTGAGCTTTGCAGTTCCTTCTGCAATGGCAGCCTTACCTCACCATTTTTATCTCTCTTTTTAAAATCTCAATGGTAACAGTCACACGATTAAAAGTTTAATACCCCCACATCTTAGTGTGGGTGCACACAACACCTTTTTCTTGGTGTTATTCTCATCCTTCCACTGCTCCTCTGTATTTTACAATTCATGTCTTTAGACTGCCAGCATGTGTTCATTCTTGCGGCACATCTGAAAGTCTTCTGTAGTCCTTCAGTGGGAGGAGTATGATATTGCTAATTTCTTCTCCCTCGTTCTGATTCATTTGGTGTTATTTTTATGCATTTGCCATTATCTTTCTTAGCTCCATGTTTCAGTTAAATGTGCTATAATTGCTGCCACTTTGAATATTAGATACTATTCTTTATTCTTGGCTTGCCCTAAACCCAGTTTCATATAGCTCCAGGTCTGTATTTCTTTAAGTGATCATTGAGGGATAGTTAACAGTGTTTGGAATCTTCAGTGTCACATTCATATTCCATATTTTATCATTCTGCATCTTTACTCCTCTGTGTCACAACCCATGTCCTCATTTCTCAAGGCCTCTACTGTAATAATAGGTCTCTATTTCTCTATTTTGCTGTGTCAGAGTCTAAAATGCCTACTTTGAACATTTCCTTGTTACCATTGTCTCTACAAAATTGGTTGCATCATACAAAAAACATAAGATAGCCACAGGCATAGGTATTTTAGCTAAACTATGCAAAACTAAGTTGCAGCAGTTTAAGAAAAGTTCAAAGAGCAAACCTGAAACAGCCATGCTGTGTCAGTTCAAATCTCATGTCCCCCGGCTAGCAATGTCATGTACCATGTTGCAGGACTACACTACTACCCTCAGGAGGATGAGGGGAGACTTTATTGCTCTCTTCCACTATCTGAAAGGTGCATACAGTGAGAGCAGGGCTGGTCTCTTCTCACTGGTGACAAGTGACAGGATGAGGGGAAATGGCCTAACATTGCACGAGGGTAAGTTTAGGTTGGATATCAGGAAACACTTATTTACAGAAAGGGCTGTTATGCACTCGAATAGGCTCCCCAGGGAGGTGGTTGAGTCCCCATCCCTGGATGTGTTTAAAAATGTTTTGAATGTGGTGCCCAGAAACATGATTTAGCAGAGAGTTGTTAATTAGGGTAGTATGGTTAGGTCATGGTTGGACTCAGTGATCTTTCTTAAGGTCTTTTCTAACCTGAGGAATTCTATGATTCAGTGAATTTATGACATGAAATCACAAATCTCAGTGGAATTATTTGCATTTGATTTGGAGAGTGGAGCTTTAATTCCTCCTTCAAAATAACATTTCTGAGTTGGATGTTTGATTCTTTCTTTTGCAGAGAAATCAGATGTAGTCTGTGGTTCTTTAATAACTTTTTCTGCATGTCATTCTTTTTCTTACAGTGAACTTTTCTTGATTATATTCCTTAATTTATTTACTGAATTATCACATACCAAATCGCTGAATCATAGAATGGCTTGAGTTTAAAATATGATATTCATAATACAGTTTCTGCTGTCACAACTTCTAATGTACTTACCACAAACCTTTTGCACTATCAAGTTTTCTAAATATTCTGATAAGAGAAAAATCCAGACTACTCTGGCTAAATAAATGCCAGTAAGTGTTATGAATTCTGGGCATGTCTCTCTTTTTTTTTTTTTTTTTTTGGTGAAGATTTAGATTACAGTATACCCAAATGAAGCCAAAGTCTGTTAATAGAAATACGTGAAATTGGCTCATTAATTAACATCAGTAGTGTTAATGGCTCTGTAGAGTCAATAGATGCTGGAAACAGCTGTAAAAAAATGTCAGTCCATTCCATTCGCAAGTTCTGAATGAGGAGTGCTCTTTATTTTTAATGTTCTTACAATATTTCACTGTATATTAATAAATCTGAATTCTGAGTGAATTTTAGCATTGCTTTTCCAAAAGAGTTTTTTCTTCATCCTCATTTACTTCTCTGGAACTTCCCACATTTCTTCGTTGCTTTGTATGTCTCTTCCTACCAGCGGTCCCAGAAGTCTTGAAGTGCTGGAAGGATTCCCTCCTCAGCAAATTAATTAGGCTTAGATTTAAGAAAACTTGGACATCAAAATTTTACAGCTAAAGTAATCCTAGCTGTACCCATCCAGAAACTGCAATGAATATGTATTAACATAATAATATAATATATATAAGCTGTATTTATACGTTTCTACATAAGTATTTACTGTTGGATATCACTAGAAAACAAATAGGGGACTCCACAGTGTTTCAGTCTGACCCAGAAAGAGGTTTTAAACAGGCTACTTTCTCTATCTATCTCAGTTACTTTACTGAGCCTTTTTTGTCTTTATTGTAGAGGGTTTTTCAATCTTCTTTGGGAAAGTGTCTGTTTCTATGCAATCATGACCATAGTTTGGTGTACATACTCAAATTTTAGGCATCCAATGAAATAAGCCACAGTGAAATTTAGCACAGGGAACCACCATGAGGGAGGAGCTCAAGGGTAGTAGGACCACTGGCAAAGAAAACGGTGAGGAGCAACAATCCTATCATAAACATCTATGGTTTCCAACCATGCCTACAAGCCACACTGCTAGTTGTACCAGGCATCTGGTTTTCTTTCTATGAACAAATGTAATACTGTTAATTAGTACTGTAATAATGGTGCAAGGTTTGCAAAGTGTTACTACTCAGAAAGACATTCTGGCTCAGGAACTCACCTCTTCCAACACTGAGATACACTGAGATAAAATGGCATCAAAAAAAGATTTACTGAGCATTGGCTTGGAGTCTTATACTACTGCTGTAATTTAAAGGACTAATTATTTTAAACTAATGCTCTTCCGTTTTTGTTTTAGAAAACATCTAAGTCCAAAACAGCTTGAAGTAAAATCTGTCATTTTGCAATATTCTGTTTTCAGTTGCTATATAGCAGCAAAGCAGCATATTTCAAACCTCTGTTCTCCAGCTTGTTTGCTTTCCCTGCTGGAACTCCAGTGTGAACATGCATTTGTTTCCATTTTTGGAACCTAATCTCCTGCCTGATTGTGATTTATCGATACAGCTGGTCCAACAATAGTTGTTCCATTTCTTTTAAACATACTTTTATCTCCAGTAGCACTCACTTAATGAAAGCAGAGACTCTGGGTTTTAAATATGTATGGATGATGGATATATAATGAATATTTATAGAAATTTTAAATATTTAGAATATACAGAAATATGTTTATATATTTTTTACTGTGAGCCTAATTGCATTTTTATAGTGTTCTCAATATTAAAACATTTTTGCTCTGTTTTGGTATTCATCTTGCACTGTTGTCCTTTTTCTTGTAGCTGTTTGACTAGACCTTTTAATATTTCAGGTCTAAGACTCCCAAACATAAAAGAAAATCACAAGTAGTTCCAAAAAGGGACAAAGGAGAGTAAGATCAGATTTTTATTTTTTTTTTTATTTTTTCCTTATTTGTCTCTTACATAAATATTTATTTATTGCTAAATCTCCGCACTTTTCCATTCATGCCAATTGAAACATGTAGTTCCATAAACTGCAGAAGGTACGTAGCAAACATAGGCTAAGGTATGGGAAAACTGAACTCTAGATATGTAAATAAAACTGATTTACTAAGGGGCACTGTAAATAAAATGTTTCCTTAAGTGAAAAAGTCAGTATAAAATATATATGTTTTGTTTTGTTTTGTTTTGTTTTTTAACTGATTACTGAGCAGCATGTTCCAAAGTTCCAATTCAAGTTAAATTAAGTTCTCTGAAAGTGAGATTTCCCATTTAGTATAGCCTTGCAAACCCCAAGGGCTGCTCTGAACGTAATGCCTCCCATTTATGTTGGCCCACGGTGTCAGAAGCACTACAGTGTTGGTGGTATGGCAGCAGAGGCTGAATCTTCTCATCAATATTCTGTTACATTTTCTTACAACAGGTAACAACAGAAAAAAAACAGTCTGACAAAATGACATCTCTCATGGAAGTGCATTTGTAACATCATGCACAAAACATGGCATCCATTAGTACCCATCAATGATTGCTGGGTGTTTATGGAGACCAAACAGCGGATGTGAGCACTGGCAGCCATGGTGGGTGTGTTTCAGCAGTGGTGACAGTGGGTCACCTCCATTGGTGCAGACTTTATGAGCATAATGTGCAGACTCTTGTTCATTGTTGGAGAAAATGCATGGCTAATTGTGGTGACTATGCTGAAAAATAGTCTTCTGTAGCTGAGAATTTACTCTATCAAATAGTGATATTGTGCTCTTTCTGTCTGTTCTAGTTTCCATGGAAATAAATAGGAGCAACCTACATTAGTAACTTCTACATTTCCATCACACACACACAAAAAAAAAAGATGTAGTAGAATGTATTCTGGAAACCTCTGTATCTCTGTATAGACATTTTGCCAAGCAATAACAGCAAGAAGGCAATTGATGTTTTAATAGGAAGGTAACACTATCCCTGACCTGGGATGCACATGCTCAAGGTTTTAAAATAATTCTACTGATTTTCAGTGATTATTCTTATCTCTACATGTTATCCTGAATTGGTTTTAACTAACTACGTGGGTTTTTTGGTTTTTTTTTGTGAGACATAGTACCATAAATGTAATAAACATTATGTTATAGCAACAATAACTATTTTATGACATATAGTTCCTGATTCAATACTAGTAGAATTGATTTTTAGACTGAAAAATGTACTATTGTTAAATTTAACATAAGTGAAATGTATTGAGGGTACAACACCTTAAGAAAAATCTTTATATTCTCGTATATATATTATTATTAATTTTGACAACTGAATTATGTATAAATAACTTATACTCTCTGCATTACATTGTATATTACACAGATATAATATTTATAACTATTTATTTAATTCAGTTATGGATATAAATATTGACATGAATATATCTGATGCAAGCAGATATAAGTTAGTGGTTAGCATACATTTTGGTACAGAGATATTACTTCAGTGGCTGTCTATGGCCCTTGGTCCTGGAAAGGACCAGTGTATTATGTTGCTCTTTTCATCATCTTAAAATTTAACAGCCCCATATTTGAAAAATGTGACCCTGACAGTCTGAAAATCCATTTTTAATCGTTTCACTGTCCTATAGCTGTATTGCACTGGTGACTTTTAAGGTTTTTGTCTTCTTGGCTTCTAGGCATCTTCATGGAGGTCAAGGTGTACCAGAGAGCAGAGTTCAGCGCTGCTCCTCTGCTCCCTGTGGGGAGCTGTGGGCCTTCATGAGGCCTCCCCTTAGCCTCATCTGCTCTGGGTTAAACAAACCAAGGGACCTCAATCATTCCTCCTGTATCTTGCCCTCCAAACCCACGTATAGATCATGTCTATACATCCTCATAAAGAAAAAAGCCAAAACATGAGAGAAGTAGAATGAGTTCTGGACCAGAGAAATGTTGGAAGCTCCTGTGTGATCTTCCTTATCATTACCTTCACTTCCCTCCCTCTACCACTGTTTCAAACAAAGTGCTAGGGGAAATATAGACCATCCACCCAAGCTGCTTCCAGAGAATGCTGCTCTCTCATCTGTGCCCACAAATGATCATCACTTCAGCTGAGGAAGTAGGCAGATAGCCACAAGGCAGAAGTGACAGCTCTGTGCCATGCGGCACAGGAACAGTGAAATGCACAGAGCTGAGGATTTAGCCTGTAAGCTGTTTGTCTCTGTTGTCAATGCCATTAATCAATCCATGCTTTCAATTCACTAACTCCCTGCTGCCAAGTCAGTATTACGCTGTCTTCCTCACTATCTGCCTGTCTTCTGACTTCACCACCCTCCTTCCACCTCTTTTTCCTACCCACTGTCACCTGCCCCTGAAAGACGTGTCATGAATTAACAGAAATCCAAGTATTTTATATAAAAATTGAGGCGTTTCTTAAGACTTCACACTGGAGGGTCCCTCAGACATGGAGTACATCCTTTGTTATCACCATGGCAAAAATCATCATTGGCCCAACACTTTCTTTAATCTTATGGAGGGCTCTGATCTGTTGCAGTCATTACAACCTAATGGAAATTTGATTTTGGAAATGACAAAACTGTTCTAGAGAGTAAGAGTGATTTCTGACCAAATTTTCCATTGGGAATGTTGTGTCTCTTCAAATGTACCACAAATATTATGGGAGAATTCATTGAAGAGAGTGATTCATAGAGCAGCAGTATGGACAAGTAATGTCTTGAATGGAGAATGATTGAGCAGGACTACAGCTCATATGAAGCTCATAGATGAGCACAAAGATCTGTGATATGATGGAAAATATTGTACTTAATGTTACCTTTCTGTTCCACTTAAACCTTCAACACAGTGAATTTTTTTTTCAGCTTGTGGCAAACATAACGCATGTTAATACAGCAGCTTTTCTTAAAGATGCATATTGTATTTTTAAAATCAGTTATAATCCAGAAACAAAAATTACATCCTTCCCCTTTTCCACCGCTCCATTTTATGCAGATTCGTTAAGCTATATGGAGCATGACTTCACCATCCAGTGGTGTTACTCATTAATATTTACTTAATGCTGTTATGTTTCATTTACTCAAACTGCTGAGCTGTAATGGAATTATCTGGGGATGTACAAGGATGAGATATCTCTGTTTTCAACCGCACTTCAATAACTGCTTTTTATGTTTAATCATGGAATCAGAACTGGTGATATGACTGTTACGGCAGGTAGAGAGAAGGAATATTTATTTACAGAAGAGTAGAGAATGACTGGCTGATAGACCAGCCAGATATATGTGAAGTCCTTGGAAATGTTCTTTTTGCTCTGGTAAAGACAGCTATAAAACCACTACACTCACTGAAGACCAAAACATTCCTGAGGGAGTACTGATGAAAGAAAAAGGGTTGTTATACAGGAAAAAAAAAAAGTATATCTGATGATAAGGCATTCTTGTTATACTTGCTTATCTCACAGATTATTTTTCTTATTTCCAGCAACTGTCCAGATATTGAGGTTTGGGTTTACTTTTAGGTTTTTGCTTTTAACAAAAAATTCAAAAGAGAGTTTTGATCCATTCCTTTCCTTCAAGAAGGATTCAAAGTCCAACATACTGCAGTTAAATTAAGAGATAATTTTGGGAGTTGTAACATGGGCTTTAGAAAATTATAGAAGGTTCTAGTTCCAGCTAGTGATGGGCGCCGTTTTAAATTATCGGAATATCTTCCTATAAAAAAAGTAACTGAAACTTTACCTGGGATTGTTACAGGATGACATAATGACACAAAACAATAACAAATGCCAAAGTAATTAAACAAAAACCATGAATGAAGGAAAGGCAAGCAGTTCTAAGTCTATTTATTTACTAAAATAAATGAGTAAATGAATAAATGAATAAATAAATAAATGATAGTACAGTTATAAGATACAATGAATAATCATATTTCAGGTTAATCAGTTCATTTTCTTATTCACTCCCAAAGGCACTGACAAAAAACGGAAGAACTTAGAAGTGCAATAAAAATAGGTTTTAAAGGAACACTGAAACTCACAGAAATTTACACATCCTTGAAGGTGTAGCGTCTAAAATCTATCCTGTGTAGATATGAAAATATAGAAACCTTCTTAAGATTGTCCTAAAAAAGAGAAAAGGGAATCTTTACAAATAAATAATGGCAGTGTCTGGAAGAAAATCTCATCAGGAGTTTACATAGAGGTAAGATGACAGGTGACCTTAACACAGGTGAAGTATCATAGTCTGAAATAATACCCATTGGCAAAATTTGCAAAAATACACATAGAAAGTGAAGTAGATCTTCAGATTGCAGCTGTCCTGTTAGATATTTATCAGGTTTTATTTTTGGCAGACTAGATGATTTTATGATATTCCCGACAACTGCATTGGAGACTTTCTACTTATGTGTCTCCATGTCCCTCTTCCGGAATGTCAGACTTAGGAGATCTTGACTTTTGTGCCCAACTGGCTCAATTTGCTGTTTTCATATCATGTATTTCTCAGTGCCCTGGGGCCATGTAATGAGAACTTGTGTCTGTGTCATTCACTGCTCAGCAAAAGAAGATGAAAAGTCCTTTCTCCAAAGGAATGTCTGCCCGTTGGGATGGGGATGAAAAAACACAGCAGGATGAAGAATATGAAGAGTCCCTCATCCTCTCTTCTCCTCTTTTCTCTTACTTGACATGCATCAATCACTAATTTACAACATCCTGGGCGCAAGTCTGGAGGAGTGTGGAGAAGCTGGCTTCTGCAATGATAAAAGTCCCAAAGAAGCATATCTCCGCAGGAGAAAGAGATGAGGATAAACGCCTCCATGTCTTCAGTGAGGCTCTCAGGAGAGACAATGTCTCGAGTCTCAGTTTGTCTACCTGTAAATTGGAAACAAGAACTGTGTGGGCTAATAATATCTGTTTAATTAATCCAATTCCTTAATTCCGTGTTTAATGATGATGATACAAAATGTGTGATGTCTAATTTCTGCCCCTTCTTTTGTTCTGTTTTTGCTTGATTTTCACGTGTCTATTTACTGTTGATACTGTCCAGTTGTTCTGCTTTCAGGAACGTGTCTCTTCAAGTCAGTATCTGTTCAGCATTTCGTTTTTATCTTCTTCATTCTTCACATATAAACAAGTGGTAGCCTCATCTGAGTCTATTTGTGAAAAAAATGTGCTGGGCATATTAAATGAACAAAATTATTATCTTTTTTCCTCCTTAAAGGCACTCTGTTGTTAACGAGACCTGCAGATCCTCGAGGCCATGAAGATGCTTGTTATATATCTGTCCTTATCTCAAACCTGATTAGACTATATCCACACATGCAGTAATGTACATATTCAGAGAACATCCTGAGCTAGAAGAGAGCCACAAGGGTCATCAGTCCAACTCCTACTGCTTTGATTATATATCTTTATCAGATTCCTGAAGACTAATTCCTCTAAATGTTCAAAATGATCCCTGCCTAAATGTATTACAGACTGATAATACAAGTTAGGTTTGAGGAAGCATGCAATACAGTAGCAGTGGAAGATTAGACTGTCTCTGATGATCTCATTACAGTTCACCACGTTGCCTTGGAAAGCTTTCTCTGCTGACCTCAGCAACCACACTGTTGGTATGCAAGATGTTGCTTAAAATAGACAGAAGCAATGTTAATAAGTAGTTTTTAAAATAAATAAAAGTTAGAACAGAAGAAAGGGAATTGACAGGAAAAAACCTGATGAAGGAAAATGTTACTGCAATTGTAATTTCTGTCTTTCAGTGAGTGACTCCAAGGATTTTTTTTGGCCGGGTATTTTTAGGTTAAGACCAGTGTCTTAACTAAACAGATTAGAAGAGATTTAAGAGATCCAGTTCAAAATGCATGGATTGTTCTCCAGCTTCTCAGATAACACTGGTCAAGTCGTGCAACTAGTAAGTCTAGGAATTTCCACTTGCAAAAATGAACAGCTATATCATGAAATAGGAAGAATACAAACACGAGAACAAACAATGCTAAAATAATGAAGAACTTGAAGGGACAATGGCAGCATTGCTTTCACATTGGTGGAGTCCAATATTTATAATGTCAGCAGTTGATGATAGCAACGTGCTTCTGTTGCATTCTTTTGGCAAAAGGTATGGCACAAAGTCCCTCAATTCTTACTTAAAGACTGGGACCTTCCAAATAAAAGCAGAGTTTAACTACTGTCCTGCCATGTCAACCAAGAAAAGTCCTCACAACATCCACACCGTGTTGCTGAGATGCAGTCCATAGTCAGCCTATCTGTTCCCAGTGTCACAAGTAGCACAAGATGAACAGTCTCCAATCCTGAGAGACAGAGGACAGCCAGTGTAATGTAATTCATGGGCTCCACTATCATGGCCAGTTATTTGCATTCTCCACACTTACGCCTTCAAAGTTTCACGGTGGACATAGAAGAAAATGGAATTAAAACAGACCTGCTGTTGTAGCTTTAAAGAATCAGGCACGAGATGGTAGTACTGGGAAGAAAAGAATGTTGAGAAATGAATTTCAGCCAATTGTAAAGGAAAAAAAATGTAGGAAGAACCTTGGAAAACTGTACAGTTTGGAGGTTGTAAAGTACTAAGGTGCTTAACTCATGACTATGAAGCACTGTGCTATAACAGACTAAACCTCCAGAGATCAAGAGAGAAATAAGGATGGTAGAGATTATCACTGTAGATCAGGAGGCTCTCAGTTCTCAGGTAAGCACAGAATTCAGAAGGAACAAAGTCACTCAGGCTTTCAGGCAAAATGTGAAGGGAAGAAAACAGGGCTGAGAAAGAAATCTTACATTTTTCGGGTAGAACTTGATCTGGGACCAAGTCCCTTAAGATTATATAAGTGCTTCTTATAGCAAAGGGATGAATAAAATCACCTTTCCTATTCTTCGTCACTGAAATGTTTGACAAGGGAACTGAAACTGTTCTAGCAGTAGGAGCTCAAGATAAAAATAGGAAGTAGTCTTTTCTCCAGCTTTAATTATCTGATACCGAGACATCTTCTCAGCACTGAAAATAGAATTTCAATCAGTGACATATGACTTGAGTCTTTCTTACTCCTTCTCCCTCTAAGAGGTGGCTGAGGAAACATGGTCAGATGGATGAAATTTCTAGAAGACATTCAAGACTCCATAACATTGGCTGGTGAGACTGGTAGATTCTACTCATGCATCAATCTTCCTGTCATTATAGAGTCACTAGTAGATCCAATGATCTTTCCACACTATACGTTCCCAGATAACTACAGTGAGCTTTTTTTACCCCAATACAACTTTATTGTGGAAAACTAGAAGAATAGATATATCTGAATGAAATAGAGGATACATAAAATACGGTAGATTTTAGCCATGAAGAAAAATGTAAAGAAATATTTCTGCCCAAAATAGATGTTGCATTAAAAGTTTGCAAAACGAAGCAAGGTGTTTCATTATCCAGGTTTAATATCACTTAATTACAAACTGCTTTTTGTTTCCTGGATGTTTATCTTCATGCAGGTGGATGGGTAGATATTACAATCTGTTCCTTGGGGATACTTTATAGAACAAATAGAACCACTTGCACATTTTGTCCATATTTCTCTCTCTTAATAAAACAACTGACAAACCATTTTCGTGGCTTTTAATTGTCTTAGATTGCTCCTTCTATATGTAGATGTGTATTTAATCCCCTAACATTAAATAGACTGTAAATGCATAAATCCATTGTACCTTTTAAAAATTTCTCTCATCCTTTGTTTGTCTCACTATGCTGCTGAGTAATTTCAGTTAACTTAAGATGGTGACACATTAGATAAAAGTGGCACATCAGGGCTATTGACACTATAAAGGCTAATTGAAGTATTGCTTCATGTTGCTTAATATTGCCTTGAATTTGTCAAATAAGGACAAATAAGTACATGGATTAGATTGCAGTGCTGGGAATCAAATCATGATTTCAAATCATGATTTCAAGCATATTTTTATTCCACTAATACTTATAATCTAAAAGCAGATCTTTACTTATTTTGTCTTCTGTTAATGTTTTGGGTTTTTTAAATTAGGTATTTTCCTTTTTAGGTTCCTGGAAACATAAGACATAGAAATACCTTTGAACCGAATGTTTTAAGGCAATTTTATTTCTTATTACTGATAGTTTATAACATATTTCCTCTCCTACCCTTAGTTTTCTCCTAATACTGAATCTTTCCGAACTCTGTAAAAATGGCACTTTTACTTTACATTTCTGAATGAAGCAGTTCTGTACTGTGTGAGCACAACTGCATTTAAGACACATATAACTTTAAGAACATAAGTAAGTGTTGTGAAATATCTTTCTATATGTAGACCAGAGCACAAAACAATTTGAAAAATAGACTTGCCAACAGAAAATATTGGACTGGACCTATACTCACTTCAGGTTCCTGCTATCACGTAAAAAATTGTAGAGACACAAAATAACCTGAGTTGGAAAAGAATTCCTTTCAAAATCATTAAGCCCAACCATCAGCCTCATCTACTGAGTTTCACCACTAACCATATCTCTTAGTGCTGTGTCCAAACTTCTCTTAGACACCTACAAGGATGGGGACTCCACTGCTTCCCTGGGCAGCCCATTCTGATATTAGACCGATCTTCGACTCTTCCTAACATCAATCTAAACTTCCACTGGGGTATCTTGGGATGATTTCTTCTCACCCTATCGTGTGTCACCTGAGATCAGAGATTAACTTCTCCTTGCAACCTCCTTTCTGTAGTTCTAAGGAGAAAAAAATGTGTATTCTCAGCCTCCCAGACTAAACAAACTTAGTTTCCCTAGCCTTTCCTCATAGGTCTTGTTTTCTAGTCCCTTCACCAGCCTCACTGCTATTCGCTGCACATGCTTGAGCAACTCAACATAGCACAAACATCAAAGGCTATTTTTAAATCACTTTGAGATATGATTCATACATTATAAACAGATTAAACCTTTCACAATTTCACTAAAAAAAAGTAAAAAAGAGAAGTCAAGTCATACTAGCTTTCACAAAGAATAAACCAAGTAGGTCCTAATGTACATCCTGGACAAAATGTTCCACTTGTCTAGACTCTAAAATAACACTCAATCTAGAAAGCCCTTCTCTTGCAACCCTATTAGTAATCATTTCACATTCAGTTATCCATTTTGGTGGGATAAAGAAAGATATAGTGAGAACATATTAATTTATTTCCAAACCAGAAGAATTAAACATTTCCTCTAAAATTTTTCAGTTTCATTTGAGGTAGGAACCGGGTTTCTGCTTGCTTCCATTTAGTAGAATTATTGCAAGGACTCAAAGCTTTGATCTTTATTTGGACCAAATGTCTTATTCAACAAACCCATTTCCAAAGGATGATATTTTACTGTAGTATGTCACTGGAATCAAAAATAATTGTTTTTCTTCTCTTTGTTTACTTTCACTTCCAAAGTCAAAGAATCTTCTTTTCTCAGATGGATGCACTTTTTGCATTGTTTTAAACTTTGCGTTTACAATGCATTACATTGCATTTGCATTGCAATGAACTTTAGAAATTCATTTCTGAATTTCCAAAGAAGCTACTGTTCTTCTCAAGGCAACAGGGAAAACACAGGATATAACATCAAGAGAAAGGGTTTTGTTTTTATTATTCACTTCTACTACAGAAAATGAGAAAAAAAGATACCCTTGTGCCCCAGGTTAGTCCTAACATAAACTCTAAATAGTCTTCACAGAGATGCATTTCCCCCTTCTACAAACAAGGACAAACAGCACAAAAGCTCTGTGTATAGTTTGATATCATTCACAGGTTTGGCTTATTTGGCTCTCGTAACAGGAATCACAAGGGTGGATCAATTAAGCTGTTGACATTAACACTTCTGCAAGCTGTCTGTGTTCTTAGTCACTGCCTCAGTACCATTCTACCAGCCTCTAAATAAATGTCATTTGCAGCATATGCAGAAGGTGATTAAGTTTGAACCTGGAGCACTGCTTTAACTTCTACATGCTGTTAATTTATTTAATTTCCACGTTACTTATTTTCCTAAGTGATGAGATATGTTCTTTGACCAATTCCTTTAAGAACAACAATTTTCGCTTCTTCAGGTTTTTGACTTTTTTTTGTGTTACGGATTCTGAAGAGGAAAGGCTGGTTTCAGATACTAGTTCATCTCAAGATGCATAAAATCCCAAAGGGCTTCCACCTAATATGTTTAAAAGCTTAAAGGAGCAAATGAGTCTGAGATAATTGAGACATAAAATCAGTGATAATTGCTTTCCACTTAAGAGCATATCCCATTTATTTTGCTTGTGCTTTCAGTGATATTCTAGGCAATGCTCATTCTGCTACATCTTTTCTTCTAGCTCTTTGATGGTAATTTCTTTTTTTATTTAGGGAGTTGACATTACTTATTTTTGTGGCCCTAGATCCCTCTTCTTATTCATGTTCTTTGAATTTATCTGCTTGAAAACCAGTAAACGTAACTAGAAGAGGATATTTTTTATTATTGTACAAGTTAAAACTAAAAAATGCTATATAACTACAGGTATAACTTCCTTTTATTTACTTTGGTAGAGCTAACCCCTCTACTTGCTTTCTAGTTATGATATCTGTGATATTATTTGACTCTCAGTATGGCTTCATATAACTTCATAAAAACTGAATAGCAGAATACGTGTGCTCATCTGAGCATTCATTTTGAAAGACAGAGTAGGTGCAATGCACCATAACCTCTTGTACAGCCTCTCACAACCAGGGCATTAGGGCTGGTTATTCAACTCTAACTGAGGCTCCCTCTCCCCCTCAGCAGGATTCAGTTCTTGAGCCATGCCAACACACATCGTAAGTAAAATCACTGCCAATTATGGTTAATGTCAAATTTACATGACTGCAAAACCAGAAAACTGCTGGAGCAGCTTTGCAAGCACTTCAGTTTTTCTTGCAATATGCACTTTAAGCAACCAAGAAAAATACTCCTAGAGTGGATCTCTAGAATCCATATTGACTCCTTCTCATTCTGGCTTACCATTAGCATGCTTATTTGAGAGAGAAGTTTTTCTCTCACACTTAAAATATTTCTTCTCTTATTTCTGGCTTCAGTTTTGCTTTAGCTGTAGTATTTAAACTTATCATTCATATCAGGCTTTATTTTATCATACAGTATTGATTGGCTGTGGCCATGGAAGTAAATTTACCTACCCTGCATGAAATAAATACCTGAAATAACTGACTGCAAGGTTAGCTCTTTCACAGTGATGCATTTAGTTGATATCAATAAACTGCAAAAATAAAATCCAAATCTTCTCAAGCCATGGGACAACAGTCCAGGTAAAGAGAACAACATTTATTTAAATATTTTATTTTATATATTGTTTTTTATGTTATTTTGCTGCTTGGTTGCATCTCTGGTTCTCTTCAAATCTTCCATTATGTGTAACCCAGAAAGGAGTGGGAAATCAGCTTTGCTCTGTTGGGCTGATACAGTTGCACAGCATCTTTTCTATCAGTTAGGATGAAACTATGATGGAATACTAGCAGATCTTTCTGTAAGCTTTGTAATTTTTGAGAATATACTCGAGTTCATTGACTTCTGCATATTGTCATTCCACTTCATTCCTCATCCTGGGTCCTCTGCTCTGGGATGGTTTTACAAGATAACCTTAGAGTCTTTTCCAACCTAAATGATTCTGTAATTCTATGGATGAGACCTATGATACTGCAAACATAATCCTCCTCATGTGGGGTTATGCAATATCAAACACCTACCTGTGCTTGTCATCTTTGCTGAATCAATTTTTAAAGGATACATATTTCAGAACAATAATATTTAAAGATCTGAAATAGAAGAACATTGTCCGTTTTCTCTTATTTATCAAATATGTTTTGGAAGGCAAGAATATCTTGTAAAGTTTTTGTGTTCAATTAACTGTTTAATTGGTTCCACTTTTCTTTAGTTGGGATGGATGCAGTCACAATAACCTGATACCTCAAGTTAATTGAGAACATCTGTACACATCCATATATTTCTCTAGACAATGTATACTAGGTATCCACCTAAAGCTGATATCAATATATAATTTGAATCTATTGCTCTAGTTGCAAATTATTTGATTGGTACTTGAGAAGTTCCTCTGGAAAATTACACATTTGTTGTGCACTGCTTGATTCTGCTTATACAGGAGAGAAAAATCTGCCACAGACACCACATCCAGTTCATGAGATCATACTAAGTAAACATGAGTTTTCCACCCTGGAGATTGTTTCTGACACAGCTGCTCCATCTGTTCTTATTTCTCACCCTAAAACCAGCTGTGGAGGAACTGTCATATGCAGCATTTCACTGGTACTGCCTTCCAGCAACTGGAAGATTTTGGGGACAGAGACAGCTTCTGCTGGAAACTTTTTGAATTGAAATCTTTGTAAACTCTGATCTGAGAGCTACTGCCCTGGAGTAAATCCCTAGGTAGTGTCCTGATTTATGGAAAAAAATGTCATCAGATTTTACATTTAGGAGAGAATTCATCTGCTGCCTGGGCTGAATGATAAAGGAAGCCTCAAGGGGGAAGATGCAGCAAGCAATAACAATTAACCTTTTATAAAGAATCCAAGTCTCATTTTGGTTAGCTTTCAAGAAGCAGATTCACAGGACTGTTATACTGAAGGTACAGTGTACCTTCGTTACTAATTATTGCCTTCACAATATGTGAGAGAGCTACATCTACTCAACCCACTTAAAAAACAGCAAATCTTTGTGAGCTGGTAAAAGAAGCAACTTGTGTAAACAAACAGGCATGACAAGCAAGTTCTTTTCTCCTTGCGCTATACAGGGCATATTGCTGTCTGTGGTGCAATAGACTGAAATAAACAAAGACAAAACTGAGATCGCAAGAGAATACATCTACCAAGGTAGTAAAAGCCTCAGGAAACAGACAAACAAAATCTTTAGTTATGTAAATAAGAGGAAGTGAACATGAATAACAAAAGAAAGCTAGGCTAGGGATGTCCCATAGAACACGATTTTATTATGAAAATAAAGCTTCCCAATAAGTGTCCAGCCTTAAACTCTCTCTCTCCCTCTATCTGTCTCTTTTATTAATGAATTTATTTATTTATTAATTTATTGGTGGGTACTTGATCCATCTTTGTTGTATGGGATTATATGACTCCCAGGTTGGAAGGAACTCACAAGGATCATTGTGTCCAAGCCCCAGCTCTACACAGGACTACTGAAAACTCACGTGCAACATCTTAAAGGGCTTTTCCTATGCTCCCTGAACTCCAGCAGCTTGGGGTCATGACCACTGCCCTGGGGGAGGTGTTCCAGGGCCTCTAGTTAAATATTTGCCATAGAACAGACTGGACATAGTGTCTGAGCAGGATACACTTCTAAGACCATGTATCCCAAGCCTAAAGAAGTCTCAAAGCTCCCTCTCCATGGTTTGTCTACGTTGCAACCATGAATACCTACCTCCCAGTCATCATTTCCAGGGTGTCTGTATATCCTTTCCTATGTGATGAGTCCAAAGCGAGAATCTGAGCACTCTAAGCAAAGGTGCTAAGCGCTTCCGAACTACCACAGAGAAAAAAAGATATATGTATTTCAATCAGAAGGCAAACAAGGAGATAAATTTGAGCAGGTAAATAGAGACAGGACAATAGCTCTGGCAGAGTGCGTAGATTGAGATGGATTGTATTGTTTATGCTGTTAACCGCTGCTTCCATAGTAATGGATATTCAGGTCTCTGTATAGGCTATTTTATTAAATATCACCTGTTTTTATTTTCCATGTAGTTTTCTGCATTTATCTTTCAGCCACACTGCATGAGTATTTTGTAAACCTAGGAGAAATTAGTTCTGCCCTCTATTTCCATCAAACATCTGCAGCAATAAGCCCCAGTAACTAACCAGCTTCACTTCTTATACCCAGTTGAAATAGAGGAGCTGGAGTTGAGTTGGAGTGTTCAAGACCAGTTTGGATGGAGCCCTGGGCAGCCTGGTCTAGTATTAAACATGGAGGTTTGTGGCCCTGCCTGTGACAGGAAGGTTGGAGATTCATGATCCTTGAGGTCCCTTCCAAGCCAGGCCATTATGTGATTCTGCGATTCCATGAAACCAAAGTGCTACCAAAAGTAGCCATATAAAGCTGAAGGGCTTTCACTATTGCTACTTTGATTAGCCTTTTATTAGATGGCTTTGAAGTCTCCCAAAATTATGCTTAGTCAGAAACTGGAATTTGGAATGGACTGAATTAGAGAAATTACCTAAATGCTTAGTTCTCCAAAACTCTCAGGGTCTGGATTGTGGCATCTGATTTGAAGCTTCCTAATGGTTATAACTAGTAGTAGATGACACCATGGTTGGGTTTTATTTGAATTCTTCCTCAGAGGACCTGGATAAATAACTGAGGAGACTTTCTCTCAGTGCATTAGACTTCATATTCAAAGTAAAGCAACTCCCATTTTCACAGAATTTTGTTCTTTACATTTCTCATCCCACATTCTTAGGTCCCTAGTTTCTTCACAAAGCTCCCACATCTATGTTGACCAGTTCCCACATTCTCATACCAAAAAATTAGATGATGATTAGATGCTGGACAAAGCCTGACAGGAATACTGACACATAGACAAATTCAGCTCTTTACCTCTTTTCTACTCTTTATTTCTCTCATGCCTTTTCTTTCCCATCCAACCTAGCCTCTCCTTTTCTCTGTCCACATGTCCACCCAGAAAAATAATTCACTCCTAATTAGTTTTATCCATGTGTCCGAGTTCTGCTACTTCAATCTATACCCAAATTTGTTATCCCCAATTCCATTATCTAGTTAATCTCAGCTCTATTGGCCCTTGAAGACCCCAAAGGATCCCAGTATTTCTTTCCAATTAATGGTGAAGTTTGGCTATGGTTCACATTTCTTATGGTGCTACCTATAATTTTGTCAGCTTCTTACTCTGTATTATAAAATAATATTTTATTGCCTACATATAATATATATTCAGAAGTTCTTGTTTGTACATCTTAACACATCTACAATCCTTATGGATATATCTAGAAAATATTCCAGAACTGTTACTCAAAGAGAAACTTCAGTTTCATACAGTATAGGTAAAATCATCTATTTCTGTCATCTGTTCAGCCCAGTAATTTTTTTATTTTTATTATTTAAACAAATCCACAAGTACTGTTACCTTTTGCCTATAACATCCCATTAGGAGCTCTGCTTTGATCCAGGTTTTCTGTTTTAGAGGACCATATTTACTCAGAACTGCATCTTCATGCTTTTTAAGGTAAATGTACTCTCCATCATTCAATTAGTAAGGGCTAAATTTGTTCTGTGTATGTCTGAAATTTTGCAATTGATGGCCTTAGAGTACATGTTAATATAGACTCCATTTACAAATGAATACAGACGATATGGTGTGAGAGTCTTGTATTAATCCTTACTTTCTTCTTATTCATCTTCTTCTTAACCACACAATTAATCAACAACAGGTTTATAAGATCTTGTTGAATACTACAGCCCTTGCTGCAGCAAAATACAGTCCTTTGAGTACTAAATTAATCTATCCAAAGAGGGTAAATAAACCCAAGTGTTGAATTAAATATTCATATGAAATACCATGCTGGGAGTCTTTCTTCTTTTTATCCTTGACTTGCCCATATATCCCTCTCAAGACATCGATATCCCATCTTGTTTAAATAGCAAACTGCTTCACGCTGTGGGAAGGCATATCCCTCTGTATTTGCCGTTAAAAAGCCTGACCTTGTTTAATGCTGTTTTCACTGTAAGAGATCCAGTATTCCACAATTTCAAACCTACTATTTTGCACCCCATCTATCTATGCATCATGTCTAAACTATTATAAAGGACAAAGCTGTTATTACCAACACAAAAATTGAATGACATTCAATGAGCTCTGAGACGTCACTAGAAGCATGCTGTTGGTTGTAGAGTCATCTTCTGGCTTCAGCCATAAGTAAAAAACATAATGGAAATTCACAAACCAATGCAGAACTTGTGAATTTATTATTCTGACTTCTTCTCTTATACATATCAAGGCTATACATATCATTATATATCAAGGGTAAGAAAAAATACACCACCCTCTACCCCTATTCCCTCCCTGTCTTTCTCAATAAGAAGGATTTCTGCTGTTTTCTTTCTCACAGAAAATTTGCACTATACCAAGAAGGAATTTCTCATTGGGCTGCACAGGCAATATGTCGAAGTGTTTGCAAATAGCATGATTTCACGTTGATGGATTATGTATGTTGTAAAGTTCTACAGTCTCCAATTATTCCTAAACACTACATATCTATATTATATCTTCTTTAAGCGATCATGCTTGATGGCAATGTACTATAGAATTAGAATGGAAAATAGAGGCAGTTCATTGGGAGTACTTTGGTGGTGCTTGCCCACCTTTGCTGCATGCAGAAAAGTAAGCATTTAGACTACCAGGTGTAGCACTTCCTCTTGGAGTCTGAGTTTGTGCAGATAAAATCACTTCAGAGCAGTCATCAATGAGAATGATTTCCAGAAGCAGAATAATGAGATCATAGAACCACCATAGTATCACATTATCATTTGAGTTGTAAGGAACACTTATAGGCCACTTAGTCCAGCTCCCCTGCAGTGAACAGGGACATCTACAGCTACATCAGTGTGCTCAGAGCCCCAACCAGCCTGACCTTCTTCCTAATCTGCATCTAAGTCTCTCTTCTTTTACTTGAAACTATTTCCCCTAGTCCTATCACAGCAGATCGTGATGAAAATTCTGTTTCTTCTTTCTTACATCTACCCTTTAGGTACAGAAAGGCCACTCTCTTTTCTCTCCATAGCCTTCTGTTGTCCGGTTTGAACAGTCCCATCTCTCTCAGCCTTGTAGAGGATGTGTTCCATCCCTTGCATCATTTTTGTGGCCTTCCTCTGGATGCAGTGCTACAGGTCTACATCTCTCCTGTACTGAGGATTCCACACCTAGATGCAGTTGTGTAGGTGAGGCCTAACCAGCACAGAGTAGAGGGGCAGAATCACCTCCCTCATCTTGCTGGCAACACTTCTTCTTTTGCAGCCCAGGATGCAGTTGACTTTCTGAGCTACAAGGGCCCACTGCTGGATCATTTTTATCTTACCATCCACCGGTATCCCCTAAGTCCTTTTTTTTTAGAGCTATGCTCTCTCCTTCTGTCCTCCTGCTTGTGAGAGTGGTAGATGACCTGTGTCATAGGCACTGCTAGTGGATCGGTGAGAAGATGGACTTGTGTTAGATACAGTCACAGAGAAGTTTTCAGTGCAAACATTGTTTTTCAAAGTGAATTTATAGCTAACTGTGTTGGATGGTGGTAATGATTTTAAAAAATCCTTTTCTGCAGAATTTTGTTCCAGTTCTTCTGAAGGCCGCTGCATCCCCAGGCCCACGTTGGGAAGGAGTGGAAGATTTGCATGGCTACAACTTCAGGTGAGATAAATGTGATATTATGCAAAGAAAAGGAGAAGAATAATGCAAGTCAGTTTTTAACTGGCATGGAAGAGAAAATCACTGTCCTGCTCTGGGAGGTGCTGGTGGAGTTTTTATCTCTGGGGATATTCAAGACCTATCTGGACATTTTATTTCATTACCTACATTGGGGAACCTGCTTTCCAGGAAGACTGGACTCAATGATCTCCAGAGATCCCTTCCAACCTCTACAGTTTTGTAATTCTGTGATTCTCCAACCCCCTGAGGAATCTGCTGCTAACACAACTGTGTGGCAGCATCTCTCAGGAGACAAAGTACCATCACCATCCCACATGTTTCAGCAGAATAGATGAACAAATCTAACTTCACTCTTTACAAGGCTAAAAATTAAAATTAAAATTAAAAAAAAAAAAAAACAACTAAAAAAAATTAACTTGAGACAGGCAGGGGTGTAGAAATCCCCATGTATCAATCAGACAGGTGCACACAGATGAACTCAAGCAACACCAGACCTTCATATTCTGTTAAAAAATATACTCTGGCCAAATAATTTCCTCGTCACTCCTTTCCCCCACCCAATAAAGAGATTTGCAGCATGATACATTGAAATCAATGCTGTGTTGGCAGTGCATCACTCATTGCCCTGCTCCTACTCAAAAGACTGTCACTTCTCTGCCATCAGTCTTTCTACTGAAGAGATAATGCTCTGGATCTTTTCCGTTTTCAGCCAGTGAGGTCACCAAAAGCCATCCTATTTATAACCAGTATGTCATCTGCCATACCTTTTGTTTATTGACCTTGAAAATATTTCACATGAATTCATCAGGAAGGCGTGTCCTTTGCTGCTTTGGCATTTACTTACTGTCAATTGGGTGAAGGCATGATAAGTATTTTTAAAGAATCCATCCCCTTTCATACATTCCTGGATAATAATTTTATTACAGGGCTCTCTCTTTTATCTGCGTTATCTGTTTTCCATGGACAGAGGCCCTTCATCAAACCAGATAATTTTATTTGCTGAGAGATGCTTTTGTGCAAAACCTGATGCCTAATTTATGAGATAAGCTGGACTGACAACAAAATGACCTTCTCCCTCTATCTGGTTATTAAATTGTTTGTGATCTAATAAAATGCTGGTAATACACTCCATTTCAGCGGGGCTTTAATTTCCTACCTGACATTTAGATTAAAAAGAGCATGGATTCAGGGAACAAATCTGTCATGGTCTGAAGCAGACTTGAGCTCAAAAGCAGAGAACTGCCACCCCACATACACCTTGGAGGGAAGAGTGACTGCTCTTCCCTTGCAGTTGAGGCTGCCCATGATTTAACTATGAGAAGGCATCAACTGCTGATGTAGAGTCAGCAAGGCAGGATTTTCCACTGGAGTGTTGTTCACACTCAGTTGGCTGATGTCCAATAGTAAGAATAGTAAGAATAGTAAGAATGTATGTGACTGCACACACTTCTGTGCCACCATGAAGAGATCTGTCCTGGTCCTGGCTATAATCTTGCAGATGGTTTTTCATGACACTGCAGAAAAACAAACCCAAACTACACTACTAAAAACATATTGCAGAATCATTCTGGGGTAGGGCTTTTTTCACCAGTCAGGAGACAATCATAAAGTTGTTTGAGATGTGATCCTTAAATGCCATCTAGTCCAACTTCCCTGCTATGAACAGGGCACATACAGCTAGATCAGGCTGCTCAGAACCCTGCCCAGCCTGACCAATGATGCATGAGTCCTCACTCCCTTGTGGTTCCCCAGGCATCCTCAGAGGTAGAATCATGATATTATCCATTCTCTTTTGTTGTGTATTGACACCATCACAACAAAAAAATACCATAATGAATGTAAATATTCGTAGAAACTTTCTTCAGTGAAACATTAAATTTTTCCTCATTCTTCAGTCTTCACTCAGTCACCTATTTTATGCCACTCAATTTGGAATGCAGTGCATTCTAGCAAAATAAAATAAAGTATTAAAAATGGAAACAAATATATTTCAAGAGCCTGTAGTAAAGGTGCCTTGTAAGAGAAAAGGAATATGAAAGGACAGCCAGGTTCATCTATAAAAGTTTATGAAGTCCTAATTATTGTGAGAACACACAATAGTGTAACTCAGCTGAGAGCTATTTGAGTTTCACTTCTGGTTGTAAAATCTTTGCACAGGGAGATCAGGGAAAGAAGAAAAAGAGGCTGTAAGGTACACTTTAGTGCTGGCTTTTTTAAAGATTTGAAAAGATTTTAAAGAGGGACTTTTTCCTCTTCCATGCTCCGTCTTCTTTTATTTTTGTGTCAGTTTGTGTGACTGCTGTATCTGTGTATACTGCTTTTGTTTTACATCATTTGCTTCTGGTATGTTTAATTGTCTGTTCTTATTTAGTTTTCTGTTAGATTTTCTTATAATGATTTGTGTCCCTGCTTTGTGTGGAAGGTTTTGTTTCTTTAAAAATATAAGAACTTTAAAATTCTGTTTGTATCAGAGAGCAGCAGGACAGCTTTTTGTCTTGAAGGGAGACAACACCATTTAGATCTAATCATCAAGTTTAATTCCAGAATTTTAACACTGGTGGAAATAGGGAGGAATCGTATGTGATGGAAAAAGTTGGTCCATAGATGATAAAAGGTCAAAAACATTTCAGCTGGGCATTGTGCCTGATAAGCTTTTATAAGCCTGTGGGTCAGAAAGCCTCATTTCTTTCAAGGCTACCCAGTCACACTCTATAACCAAGGCCCTGTAACACACAGGAAACATGAAGAAGAAAATACATTGTGTTCTCTTCTTTTTGCAGCATTCTAAATGAAAAACATTTTCTAGATGCCAGGAATTTATAAACAGAGCTAACATGAAAATTGTGAGTTTTATGCACATCTCTAAATATAATAGTTTTGGAGCCATTCCACAGCCCTGTGACTATTCTCTGGTTCTGAGGTCAGTGATGTAGCTGTGTCCAAAGAACAAAGAAACACTTACCTTGTTGATTTTATCAGTGCATGCAACCAATGAGTATAGGTGCCTGAGGGGAGGATGTAAAGCAGACAAAGCCAGGCTCTTGTCAGAGGTGCTCAATGCCAGGACAAGAGGCACTGGACACAAACTGGAACACAAGAGGCTCTCTCCAAACATCAAGAAGAAATTCTGTGCTGTGCAGGTGCTGGAGCACTGCAATAGGTTGCCCAGAGAGATTATGAAAAGCCATTTGGATATGGCTCTGGGCACCCTGAGGGTTTGGAAGTATTCACTTAGTCTCCAGTATTCCCTTTCTTTTCTTGTTTTTCCATTTTTGAGAAGGGCAACACAGCTGGTGAGGGGACTGGAGCACAAATCTTATGAGGAGTGACTGAGGGAACTGGGATTCTTCAGTCTGAAGAATCTCAGGGGAGACATCATCATTCTATACAATTCCCTGAAAGGGAGTAGTAGAGTAGTCAGCCTATTCTCCCAGGTAAGTAGTGATAGGATGAGAGGGAATGGTTTCAAGTTGCACCAGGTGAGGTTCAGCTTGGATATTGGGAAACAAATTATTCTCAGTTAAGGGTGGTGATGTATTGGAACAGGTTGCCCAGGGTGGTGGTGGAGAGACCTTCCCTAGAGGTGTTCAAGGAACATCCAGATGTGATTTTAGGGACATGGTTTAGTAGGCTATATTGGTGATAGGTGGATGTGGTTGGTTTTTTTTGAGGTAGTTGCCAACCTTAGTGATTGTATGATTCTGTGACGCTACAAACATCACTGCATTGCTGAATGATTTTTATTGTGATAAAATAGGGAAGTTGAGGCTCATTTTAGAATACCATTTGACATCAGCCTGTTGAAGATATAGAAGACAAGTCTCCTGACATATCACAAAAACACAGTCCACCCTCTTTTCCATGATCCCACTCATGGTATCAGTACAGCGATTATATAAAAACACATATGTTTGCATGATACATTAGCATCCTGACTCTCAATAACTTGGAAGGAATAGAGATGAATGAAGAGGCATTACCTGCAGTTAGAAAGACAAAGGGCAGGAAAGAGTTGATGAAAGAAGCAGTAATTAATTCCTTGAAGGCTGCTTTATTCCTTTAGCTCAGTGTTTTGGCAGTGCTCTTAATCTCAATGAAAATGAAGGATAAATGACACTGCAGGTGGAGAGCGTTGGAGTCATGCAGGTGCTGATGTGCTGGTTCTGCATCTTTTGTCTAGAGATGGGACTAAGAAACACATTTCTGCTGAAGACAGCACTTTAGCCTCCTTTGTGGCTTCTTTCTTCTGCTTCCAGCTCTGCTACCCATATCAGGGAATGTGTGAAGCAAAGGATTACAAGAATGTAAAGCTCGATAATTCATGCAAGATTGCTTGGGAATGTTGCACTCATACAGAAAGATGTCACACCAAGCCCTGCTCCAATCTTCACAGTGCTAAAGAGGTTCAAGGACTTCACACAGTCATGAAGGAAGCAATGCATATAAGAATGACTTAATGCATTTTTATTACTGCCTCACCTAGGCATGCAGTGACACCTGTAATTATTCCAATTTTTCAGGTCTTGTCAATGTTGGATAGCTGAGGGAGCTAATACAAGGATGATGAAAACATGAAGTATGTGTTTAAGGCTTATAATGCCAACGTGTTATCTTACTTGCTGTGATAATGCAATAAAACTCAAAGATTGAGGAAACTTAATAGATTGTACTGTAGATGTCTGTAGCTTCAATGCCCATAGGATATTGTACCCATTCTTGCTTGAAATTATTAAGGCAGGTTTCTCCCCTCCATAGTCAATTATTTCATACAGGTATAAAGAGTGTCCTCACTGTTAGAGAATTTTCTATATGATTCACCTCTCCTAAGTTTAGATGACTGTAGTGCAAATTCTACTGTTGAGCTTGTCACCCTTGATTTCTTCTGTAATAAATGGACAGAAATTGTTTTTCATTCAACTACCCTTTGACCAGTGCTAGACCTTAGGAAGATATGAAACTCATCCACAACTCCAGGGGTTATATTATCTATCCTTCCACTGACTGTCAGAGTATCTTAGGTTAATGGAGATGTTAAATAATTTTAAAAACTAATGTTTCATAACGAAAGATGTCCTTTATTCCTCTCATCATCTTGTTATGACCCCAAATCCTTTTCAGACAGCAGACACTACTGAATTTTAAGGAACAGATGAAAAAGAAGGGACAACTTCATTTATGGGACAAGAGCTCCATCCTAGGTGCATCCAGGAAATTTTTACCTTAAAAACCTTCAATTGTATAGAAAGTGAAAAGTCAAAAGCAATGTCCTTAGTCTCTCCTGGTAACTGCATGAGATGTCTCATAATTTTCATATATGTATGCATTTAAATGTATCAGTTTTATCTTGTTGGGTACATTATTCTATTCTATTCTATTCTATTCTATTCTATTCTATTCTATTCTATTCTATTCTATTCTATTCTATTCTATTCTGTTCTGTTCTTTTCTGTTCTGTTTAGTTCTGTGTTAGTCTAGTCCATTCCATTTCAGTTCCATTACCTGGGAAGGCTGCATTGCATCTTGAGGCATTTGGTGATGCTGTCAGTGAATTTGCTGGGATCCAACATTTATGGTATGTTTGACTTTGAATGAAGGCCATTCAGTCTGATAAACAGTGTGGTCCCTTCTGCTAGTAAGGCCAAAAAAAAGTACAAAAAGTACAAAAAGCATTCCAGACCAAAAAATAGGTTTAATCCCAGGCACCTGCTAGACAAGATTGTCCATGTCAGATATCCCATTTGTTCTACAAATGGTGAAAGCATATTCTTGCTCACTTACTACATTTGGCTAGTCAGATCTACCTGAAAACATCTCTACAAGGAGGCAAGTAGCACTGCACTATCAAACCAAGAGACAAATGCTTTCAAGGTCATCCTATTCAGTGGCCTTTTCAAAGTCAGTGAAGAAAACAGCACTATTTCCATTGGAAATTTATTCTGATGTCAGAGAGTGCACTGGAAATTTATTCTTTTGTCAGTTTTATTCCTTTCAGTCATTAAAGTGTAAGTGGTTTTCACAGGGTTATGGCATGTTTGGCAGTTTGGTGTACTATAAAATATCATTTCTTTACACTCTAATTCCTTAAACACTTCAAATTTATTTGTGAGTGCATGCATTTTTCTAGTTCTGGGTACACATACACAAAGACACTTCTTCCCTGACTTAGTCAGCTCATCCCCATACATTGATTTCTTCTGTGTTTCTTATTATGATTTAGTCTGTGGGTATTATTTAATCTGAAATTAATATAATGCTGCTTAAAAGCCATGGGACTTATGACCCTGAAGGAAGAATGTTGCTGTTCATCCCCAGTAACTGTACATTGCCAGAAGTTGCAGCACTATCTAATCTGGAAAGATTTGCAAAGCAGGTGGAGATGCTTGAATTTTAGATCTGTTTCCATTCAACTCACTAAAACTACTGACAAGATGATTCATTACTAGGACTCTTATGTATAGATAATTAATATTAATTACTATGGTTTAGGTTCCAATGATTGATGAACTAGGGCTTTAGCTTCCTCATCTTCATTTTTTTCCCCCACTATTTTATTCTACTTCACAGTAAAAAAAGTTTGACCATCTTGCCCATATACCTCCTAGCAGCATAAGAGTCTACTGATTCCATCATTGTATATGCCCTACTCTTCCAAAAAGTGGGTGCTGAAGATCTTTTTCAGAAACTAAGAAGGATTCACTCCTGATGGTATGACAGTCTCACATAGGGTGAAGTGAACAACATCAGAAAATACAAGTATGATCATGAGCCAGTGGTCTATCTAGGCAGCATACTTGCCCAGAATAAGCTAGAAGGGGTTATTTTGATAAAGTATATAGTAAACAAGTGACTAAGTATTCCTTCTGCCTTCATGAACATGTTGCATGGAGATTTTTCTGTTTATCACTCACATATTTCCCCATTCTGAATTTGTCCATTCCTTTCCAAAGCATTTTAGGTCTTTACAGTATTTTGGATTAAACAAATCCATATATCTCTTGCATGCTGTATGATAAGTCATTTCTTGTTTGCTCTTTTGTTTCATTGGTCAAGTCCTAATTCTTGCAATGAGCAATGGAGTGACTAATTATTACTTGACCATATGGTTTATATGGCAGTAAATGACTCTATGACTAGAAATGCAACCTTCCTGAGCTGAAATTCTTCTCATAACCCCATTAAGTATCTACTTATGTCCCATCAGCCACATTTAGAAGTGATGAGAGATTATCAGATTCATTAAGCATCACAAAATAATAAATGTTGTGCTTTTTTGTATTACTGATATGGTTAGAGTAAAACACTCCAAATTGGATGTTCTGCGCAAAGAGACCTCAAAGATTACCTAGTTTCTACCCCCTGCCAAAGGCAGGGATGCCAATCACTAGATCAGGTACAAGATTGGGTTGCCCAGGGCCACATCCAAACTGGTATTGAAACCTCATTTCATACAGTTAGCATTTTTTTCCAGTGTAGGAATACATTAAGCCTGCAAGGAGGTTTGTCAGGGAGGGAAGGAACAGGAGTGGAGTGGGACTTTTTTGGCAAAAATAATTAAGGTATCCTGTCACACCATTTGGTTGGTAAGTTAAAACTCAAAATCTCACTCTGCTTTTCTTGTGCAGGTCTTCCTAACCAGGATCTTAATGTTACTGTTTCTAAATTCAAATGTAAGCACTCACAGATTTAACAGGGTTGGTGTATTCACAGCGCAGATGATCAGAATGAAGTGTGTTCTTAATTCTTATGATCAATCTGCTATGGAATAACAGCCCATGAGTTCCATGGGCAAAGTAGCTCTCTTACTTGTTTGGCAGTGATTCAGTAGAAAAGCATCAAGGTTCAAATCCTGATGAAGATGCAAATCTGATGTGGGATATTCTTTAAGGCATTTGTCTTTGACCTTTTTTTTCTTTTTTTTGTTCTTGGAAGCAATCTCCAAATTTAAAATAATAGGAAATTAGTTTTCTCTCTCGTGAAATGAATGACTTCCTATGACTTTCACCTCCTGGCTGAAAAGTCAGTTCAAGATGAGATGAGAGAACTTATAGCTAAGGCCTATAAAGAAAGAAAGAAAAAATAAAGCATACACAACACATCATAGTATATTAAAAACCTAGAAGGAAATATTTGCAATATCCTGTAGAGAATATCAGAAAGCAAGATCAGAGCGTACAACCAAAGCTCTGAAGACATGTGCATAGCTGGTATAGGATCTTCTTGCAGATAATACTTCTTTATATCCCCGGGCTAGAGAACAAAGGAAAGGCATGCAGAGATGGAAACCATACTTTCTAATGTTTGTCAGTTTGAACTCTTAATTCATGTTATTACGACTTCAAAACCACCTGCCAGCTAAAAAAAAATTAAAAAAAATAAAAAATAAAAATATAAAGAACACAGAACAATACCAGGCACAGAGGGTTTGTTTATTTCCTTGCTTTTTGACCCTGGTGAGTTTTTCATTCAGCTTTAAAAAGGATTTAAAATAGGGACCAAATTCTGTCTGCATTAAGCCATTCCAGAGAGGACCTTGTGTTTCTACATTCCTATATCTCTTTGGTTCAGAAGATGACCCAGTCCCTCCAATTTCAGTGGTGCATGCCTTCATGATTTATTTGTAACCTGTAAAACAGATTGCAATGTGGAAGTGCTTATGAATAGATAAGATAATAAGATGGAAAGAGACATCCTCATTGGAACATTACCTTGGTTAGCAACCACATTGCTTACTCAAAGGAGTTGTTTTGTTGCTGGACTGTAAAAAGAGGCTGTGTTGGAGAAAGTAATCAATGCTGCAAAAGGTTGTTTTTTTGTTTTGTTTTGTTTTTGTCTTTATCCACTGTGCCTCTACCAACAAAATTCCTCACCGTGGTGAAGATCTATTTCATTCATTTGACCAGGCCATAATACCTCAGCTTGCTTTCTGTTGAGCCAGTGCCTTCGTGTAGCTCTGTGTTCCCCTTCCTGCAGTTTGGGTCAGCTGTGTGTGAATGGATTCAAAGTCTAGGAGCAAATTTCCTGAGTTTGGTCCTTTTCTGGCACCTTGTGGTCTCCTGGCATTTAACAGTAGTTCTGAGGACAGAAAGCTAGAGACTGCAAGACCAAATCCAGCCAATTGTCAAAGACTGACCTTGAGTCAGCAATTTTTGTCTCAGAGTATGGGATGCTACTGCATGTGAAAGCCTAGAGAGGCCTACTGCATTCATTGCTACCAGTACAGACATTTGTTGAAATACTGTGCCTGTGATGACTGTTGAAACAGCTACTGAGAGTGGCTTGCTGTCTTAAAAGAGTGACAGCTAAGTGAGATCTTCATTCACACCATCAAAAAGGGAGTGGTGCAATGGACCATTGTGAACAATGGAAGAATAAGGCTTTATAGTTCTGAAAGCATGTGATCTTTTTGCTGAGATTTACAGAGAAAGACTGTAACTATCATCATTCCCCCAGATTTCACCAGCATATATAAAATCTTTCCACTAACTCAACCTAGACTCCATTTCAAGACTTCAAAATCCCTTTTGCTCCTTAGCGTTCAAATGGGCATAAAATCCTTAGCAGACACCATTTTGGTGAAACTTTCTGCAGATGTGGGAAAAATTTAGCCAACATATCATCATGATAATGATTTTGCTTCCTCAAGAAAACAAAGGCACAATTAAGAGATGGGAAACATCTGATTTATTTGCTGCTGATGAAAGGGAGAAAATTGGATTCATGTTGTCCAACTTTGAATATGGGAAAATGATGTCAGTCTCCTGTCCCTGGGCCACAAAACTTGGCTGTTGTCATTAGTCTTTTCATTCCTTTCATTGTTCTCTCAAGAAGCTGAAAATTGTCTGTTTTCATCAGTTACTTCATTTAACCACAGCAGAGCTGTTCCACTCATGTTAACTAATGACTGGACTGCACAGAGTCATCCTGTTTTCTTGAAGGGTTGCACAATGGCACTGTAGTTTAGGCGACTTTTCTATGGAGTTCCCACTTGGGGTAATAAAGTAATGAGTTCTCGAGAAAAAAAAAAAAAAAAGGCAAACAAAAGGCATGAATTGAAATAAAAAAGGAAAACTTTTCCTTGGAGTATTGCTCAGAATGTGATTTGAAAGAAAATTAGGAACTCTAAATCTGTAAGTGGATGAAAAAGCAAACTTTTGTTGTATAATCCAATCGGATCTACTGAAAACAAGAGAATGCAATCCCACAAATAGCATCCATTTTGTTTGTTTGTTTGTTTGTTTGTTTTCCTCGAGAATACAACTGGCAAATTTTCTAGTTTTCCTTTAAGAAAGATAATTCTGAATATATAGTGATATTGTTTATTCTGGGAAGCTGGATACAGAGGAAGCCTAGAGCCATTTCAGAAGATCAGCATCAAAATACTGAATAATGCACAAAATTTAAAGCATCAAAATTTGCAGCCTAACATCATATTCAAAGCAAGATCAGCTATGAGGCTGATCCAGGCTTTATCCAATCTGTTCTTGAACTCCCCACCCCGCCACCCCTTTTCTAACCTTGGTCATTTTATGATTCCATGATACTATTTATTCTAAACAGCAATACTAGTCTTTAGATCAGTACAGTAGGAATGACATTCACTTTCCTTAATTTCAAGATCAGACCTTGATGTAGAAAATGCCAAAGTGTTGACTATTGCTCACATAGAGTGCAATAAACTGTTCCTATTTCATGCAAGACTCATGGGTACAGCGCCATGGGTTCTGTATATCACACAGCTTCTAGGATCAGAACCACATCTTCAATCCTGTCCTTAACCTGTGACGTCTGTGACCTCTACTGAGCTATTTCAAACCATCAAGAACTATTTTACTGCCTGAGCACAGTAAGAGAGAATCTGATCATTATTTCCAGCTGTAGTTATTGTCACAATAAGGCAACTTGAATTCAGCACTCAAAAATTAGAGAAAATATTTGGCCTTTATTTTGATCATCAGGTATCTCTCTCTCTAAAATTAGCATGATCCCCAAAATAGTAACATTTTGAAAATTAGCTCCAATGTGCATTCCAAACTCTCAGAAGACACAGTATTGAACTTGGAGCGTCCAAGTTGATACTATTAGTTCTATCTTCAGAACTGGGTTCAGTAGAGTTCAAGGATAAACTTGCTGTTAGTCTCTGAACAGGTAAATAGAAACAACATATTGCCTGTCTTCTTTATAAGCTATTACGAAGTTCTGTGCACAAAATAAAACACGAATCTGGGAGTTAATGTGATCATATAATTAGAGACTACCTTGTAAATGTCCGAAGGCAAAACCACGAGATAGAAGAAACCTCAACAGTAGCCTGGTAGCCTCATCATTGAGAAGAGGATCTTACAAAAAGAAACAGTGACAACAGAAGAGAAGGAGAGATCATGGGAAGACCTTTAAAAGATGTGCTATAACTCCTTCCATGATGTATTAATAAAACAGCCAAGTTAAAAGAAAGACTTAATCTCTAAAAAGCCTAAGAGATAATGAGGAGAACTACCTCTGCTGTGCTGCAGAAGGAGTCAGCATAGGGTTCATTTATAACCCCCATTAGAGGGGTTAGGAAATCAGAGCAATGAGCCATAAAGATAATGTAGGTAAAGAATCTAAGAAAAGCTGAGAGGACGAAGTATCAGAAAGTTAGGTCAAAGAGAAGGCTGAAATTTAATGTGGTCATAAAACCAAATTTCCATACCATAAGGAATGTTGTGACCTTGCCATCTGTCTTGGCTAGGCAGCAGAACATGCAGATAATATACTGAAAATATGCACAAAATCATAATTGGGGTGGGGGACTGGCAAGTGATTAGAAAGTATCAATCAGGTGATAATGGTAGATCATTTTTCCTTTCATCTGCACAAGAAATGACCCCTTTTGGTAATGTCATAATGAATCGATGTACACTGCTCTTATTAAAATGTATAAATGTAGCATTAAATTTATAACAAATAAATAATAAGTAAGTGACAGCTCAAACTAATTCCTTCAGCTTAATAAAAATAAAAGAATCACTGAACCGCTTGCCACTGTTATAATGAGATTTTGATTTCCTCCAAAGTGTCAGAAAATAGACATTTTCTAAACAAAATAATCTTTTCCAGTAGTTTATTGAGATCCGTTTGTGGTGGACAAGTTGTTGGTAGGTGGAAAAAAAAAGGAGGGATACAAAATCATGAGATATATTGATCATAAAATATAAAATACTATGAAGGAGAGAAACATTAGGTTTTCCTATTGTTTGTTTCCCTAAAAAAAAAAAAAAAAAAAAAAAAAGAAAAAAAAGATCTTGGCCTGATTTTTTTCTTTGATAATGGTAGTGCTGTTTGTGTCAGTCACAGAAAGTATTCTTAGTGCCTCAGTATAAAAGAAAGGAAAAAAAAAGGATCATGAATTCAGATTGATGATATCAATGTCCTTACTGGAATTCAGAAGGGAAATGTGGAGTGGAGGATGGGCTGAGCTACTGGACACTGGCATGCAAGATAGGCCCAGAACTGTGGGCATGATTTGTTGAGTCATCAGTGTCAAACAATTAAAAAAAAACATAGAAGAATCTTGGTGACCATACATGTGGATGCTCAGGAGAAGGAGGAGCATGAAGATGAATCCTCTAAACCCTCCTGAAGACATGGGAGAATTCCTGATGGACATATGAAGATCTCATCAGAGGTGAACTTGAGCACTGCTGATATCTGCGAGAAGACTGAATTACAAGATCTAAAACAAGTCAGAACTTCAAGAAATAAATCAAAGAACACAACCTGTGCAGCACATGATACAAAAAGTAATTGCAAAAAATTTAGCCTTCATTCTCCGTAAATTCCTTCTAATTTTTGTTGTTGTAAAGAACATTATCCTCAAGGAAGTCATTACATTGATTCCCTATCACATTTGCCCATTCTGAAAACTAAGGTTCAGACAAATAGAAGAATAGAGATGAAAGATTTGATTTTGCTCTCTTTTTGTGTTTGATATAAGCTACTCCAGCTGCGGTGTCCTTGCTAACAATGAAATTTTCTCTAGACGTTGGCACTGTTAATTTTCCCATCCTCATTTATCTGGTTGAGTGGGGCTTGTTCACAGCAGGTATTTTTCAGGGCATAGGCACATGAACAAACCATCACAGCACAATGTTGGGCTCCTTAAGCAACATACATCAGCTACACTGGAGTGAGGGAAGATGTTCAGACTCTTATCCTAAAATAAGTGAGGTCATCACAGCAGGAAATATGACACAGGACTTATCATAACTTACCATGGCATACTTCTGCATGTGACAATATGTAAAGATCACATCCCTCCAGCAAATAAGCAATCACTGCAAATGGAAACCTAACAAAGACGTTTCCTGGGTTAAGGATACAGAATTACAGAATCATAGAATATCCTGAATTGGAAGAGACCCATAAGTATCATCGAGTCCAACTGATGTTTTCTATAGCTATGTCTCTTCCAGTTTCTCTCTGGTTGTTGCACATTACCTGAGGCTGCACTGCTTGAACATTCAGGCAGAAGTTTTCTCTCTGTTCTGTGATGCCAAGGGAGCAGATAGTTTAGCAATACATCTGTTGGAAAATGCTGTGCTAGGAGATTTTCAGCTTTAACAGTTTGTTGCAGTCTTTGTTTTTGTGTTGTAATTACTTCTCACTTTGAAATGCGTACTGTGCATTATACTACATGACACAGAGGGATATCATTTATCATGTTAGAAAGTTGAAATTGGGAAAAAAAAAGTCATACATTTTCAAAATTTCTTTTTTCCTTTTGGATTTGTGTGCTTTTCTTGTAAACACCTAAGTCTATACCAATTATTTTCTTCGAAACAGGTCAGAGTTTATCCTACAAGAAATATTCTGAATTTCTCTCTCAGTAGATTAAGGCATCAAAAATGGCTCTTTAGATTAAGATGAAGCAGAATGTTTTAATCAAGGGCAGTAGCCCTTATCCATAGATATAGTGAGGTAATGTTTAGAAAGAAATGACATTTTTTGTTACATTTGCATTCAGTTGCCACTGAAGATGCTGTTATTGGGCAGATCCCACTGAGCTGTTGAAGCATCCACCTGGTGTTTCACCTTAGAAAGAGTGCAAATTAATCTCAACTGATTTCTATGCTTGACTCCTTTCCCCTCCAAGGGCAGCTGTGTGTTCCCTGACTATTCTTTTGTATTGTCTGCTGTCATTTACTCCGCTCTAATAGTGAAATCATAGAATACCTTGAGTTGGAAGGGACCATAATGTCCATCCAGTTCCAACCCACTTACCATGGACAGAATTGCCAACCACCAGACAGGGCTGCCATTCTACCTGGCCTTGATCACCTCCAGGTATGGGGCAAACACAACTTCTCTGGGTAACTTCTTACAGTGCCTAACCATGAATCTGAGTAAAGAATATTTTCCTAACGTCTAACCTAAATTTCCCCTCTTTTAGCTTAAAGCCATTTCTTCTTGACCTATTACTATTAGACCATATTAGACCATTGGTCCGTCAGCTGCATACATGCTCCCTTCAAGTAAGGGAAGGCTGCAGTGAGATCTCCCTAAAGTTTTCTCCAAGCTAAACAAGCCCAACTCCATCAACCTGCCTTCATAGGAGAGGTGCTCCAGCCTACTGAGCATCTTCATGGCCCTCCTCTGGACACAGTAGTTCCTTCAGCTCCGCATCCTTCCTGTGCTCAGGGGTCCCAGTCCTGGATGCCTGACATGGCCTTACAAAGGTAAAGTAGAGGGGCACTATCTCTTTTCTCCTTCACTCCTTATCTGCCTTTTTTCCTGCATGTAAATACAGCAAATGCACACAGGATCTTCCTTGGCATTACCACAAGCACAGTCTCTTACCAGATATTTCTGCAATTGCACTACTCTGTTCTACCACTCTGTTGTTCTGCCCCCATAAGAGTTTACAGCAAACAATGAATGTTTGCAACACAGTCCTTTTATCCAAGGTCTATCCTCTCATCTGCAGCCACTGAAGTGCAGAGAACAAAGTAAAACTGCCAGATTTTACACTGAAGTTGCTGAGATATGGGTGCTGGCATCCATTGAGGTGATAGATTTGATCATAGGCAGATGATTGACAGAGGTGACTTCTCAAACCACAGCAGCAAGATTAGCCAGAGCTCTTTTGTCAGCTCCCTCCATCTGCAATCAGAGAACATTTTGGCTGACAGCTGCCCTGGCTGCTCATGTTCACTTTCCCTCATACAGAAGCACACATGCATGTGTACATCCAAAGGTACAAGCAATCACCAAGTAGATGTACATGCAACTGTTCTTGGGCTATATTTTTATTTTGAAATTCCTTCAGACATTGCCATGGAAATTACACATTGATCAAAATTACTGCACAATTAAGACATGATAATAAACATTTGATACTGCAGCTAATGTAATTACAGTGTAGTACTACTTAAAGCCATGTGACTGGCGAGTGTCTCTGATAACCATGTAAAAAAGCACTGGTCCCAAGACAGACTCCTGGATGACACCACTTGTTATCGGCCTCCACCTGGACATAGAACCATGAATCACCACCCTCTGTCTGTGGCCTTTCAACCAATCCCTTATCCACCAGGTGGTCCACCTGTCAAATCCACATCCCTCCAGTTTAGAGATAAGGATGTGGTGGAGGGCAATGTCAAAGATCTTGCTCAAGTCCAGGTCAATGTTACCTTCCTTTTGTCCACAAATGCCGTCACTGCATCATAGAAGGCCACCAGACTGGTTAGGCATGGCCTTCCCCTGCTAAAGCCACGCTGCCTGTCTTGGATCACATGCTCATTTCTTATGTGATCAAGCATGTCTTTGAGGCAGATCTGTTCTTCACCATCTACATCAGTTACACATTTGAATCAAATAATTGGTGTTCCTGTCACCAAGAAAACCTCTTTGTCTTCTACTCCTGCTGCACTTCTGTGCTTTCATCAGAAGCAAAGGAAGAGACCACCTCCTAGATCCAAATTTTAAGAAACCAACACCCAATAGGTGTCATCTGAAGTAAAATAGCAGAGAAATTAAGATGACTCTTCTGCATCCAGCTTGGATCACTCCCTCACTCAGGCACACCACCATCAGATCAAGGAGATGCTGCCTTCAGCTTAGAGACTGTATGGGAAATCACAGCTTGAACCTCTGATTAATCAGCTGAGGCAAGTATTGGGTCAGCTGCGGGAGCACAGGTGAGAGTAATCTAGCTGTGCTCCCAGAAGGGGTGGACCTCGACTCAACCTCCTCTGAGACCTCATTTAAAGGCTGACCACCACTGAGACAGCATGTCTTAGAGATTGCTCCCTAGTTGAGGCTGCCTCAGCTTTCTAGTCAAGGTATCGATATTGGTGAGTTTCCCTTTGCTAATAACCTTAGGCTATTTACCACCATCTTGGTTAATATCTTTTTATTAACCACCCTTACAGAGACCATAAGGGTTTGGGCTTCCAAACTCTCAGCAAGCATTTGGATCAGCCAGCTTCCTGCCGAGGAGCCCCCTGCATCACTGCTGCCTATTCTGGTACCGGACCTGCAGATGCTTCAGAGCTCATTAGCATGGACTTCCTTCCTCCCCTCAGCAGCTGCTCCTGCACTCACCTTCATTCCTACTCAGATACCGGCCGCTTCCAGCACCAGCTGACCTGCAAGACACAGAAAGGAAAGGTGGGAGTCATGCAAACGCACAAGCCCAAGGCTGTGTCACCACCACACATGGCAGCCTCGGGAAGTCAGCTGAAACTACAGCCTTTGTCAGAATGGAAACAGGCACCGTCAATTAAGTGTGACCTCTGAACTCATTGCCACCATCAGAAATAGGCACTGAAATCGCTCACTTCACTGCAGCTGGTTAACTCCAAATTCTTTTGCTTTTGGGAAAATGCGGACACGGAATTGAAGGACACCAGAAAAACGACATCTACTTCATTGTAGGTGGTTAAGCTTGGAAGCAGGACTTGAGCAAGAAATGCTTCTCAGCTCCTTGAAAGGCACTAATCCTGACCTCTGCCACAGGTGGCTGAGTGACACAAAAGTTGAGCTGCCCATTCAGAAGCACATGGAGCAGGCCATGGAGCGGTTACATACCAACACATGAACAGGCACTTTCCCATTGGAAGGGAAATCCCTTCTCCCTGCCATGCCATGCCCACACTGCTCCTCAGGGCTGCACTGACAGCACAGACAGAATTGAAACATCTTTTGTCATCATTGTGGTTTTTCACAGACCCAGACAATGAGATACTGGGTTGCTGTGTGGGTTCCCAGGCGGCACTGCCATTTCCAAGCCATTGCTTCCTAGGGGCACAGAAAGGAAAACGCCTGAACAAAATTTCACCCAGAGATTGCTATTTTACCATTCTTCCATGCAAAACAGGAGGACAGTACAGCGGATTTGTGCAGCTGCATCAACACCCTGGGTGCTAAAGGAATGCAAAGACAGAAATATCAAAACTACAAGGAGGGAAGCTATGTTTAGTAATATCTTTTCTCATTTACAACAGGCAGTTGGCACTACTAAAGGAAAATCCCAGGCCTCAGGTTCTGACAGTGCGACAATCTGGCACGGACTCAGATGTGAGTGATCCAAATGGTTTATTCCAGGTTCTAATACCACTTCTGTGAATTCACACGTTTTCTCTCTTAACTTTCCCACAGCCTTCACATGTCCACAGAACATCCCACAAACTCTCCTTTACGGCGCACGTAGGCACTCATCCCACCAGAGCCATCAGTCATTCCTAGCCATGTGCTTCTCCTCCAGTCACGGACAGTATCACACGGCCATAATGCATCTTAAATGACTTAGTTTTTCTGTTCTTTCTGGAGGTGTCCTTGGTTCCTAGCCTTACCTTCTCATGCCGTTCATCTTCCTCTGCAGCTCCTGCTCTGAAGAGTCTTCTTATGTTCCCACATGACAGGAAGAAAATGAAGACACAACCCCTGCCACCAAGGTCAGCTCTGCAGCACACGTTACCTGAGGAGCACTTGGCTACTCATGCAAACTGCACAGTGCCAGGAAGATTGTTACATGTTGCACTTCTTCTTCTCCTGGCTCAGAAATTAAATTTTCTACCTAGAAAATGGAAAACAAACAAACAAGCAAACAAAAAACAACAACAACAAAAAACACCTCACCTGACATAAAGGAGACATGATTGTTACTATGGAATTCCGGAGGGCAAGGTATTTGCCCTCTCTATGAAGAAGCTGACTGCAAAGGACTAAGAACAGCCACGATCACGTTGAGAACTTGCGGGTAAAATTCGGGACTGAACCAATAATGGGCTTCTGGAGGTGAGGGTCTGCTCCAGGCCGCCTGGTCAAGGGAGCCTGTTGATGGGCCCTGCTTACTGCAGCTACCAGAAGCACCGCGCTCACTGACTCTCAACTTGATGGGGGATTCCAGTCAGGCTGGGAAATCAGCATGGCTGGCTGCAAGCTGTCTGAGAGACTGCTGGACTGCACTGGGAATAACTTTGTGGGCCAAGCATTAAGCACACCAAGCAGAAGGGAAGGTATTGGACAGACCGACCAGAGGTCAAGCGTTGCTGGACCTGCTGCTCACCAACGCTGAGGAGATCATCAAAGGCGTCAAGGTTGGAGGCTGCCTGGGCTCCAGCGATCATGCCCTGGTTGAGTTTGTGATCTCAAGCGATGTGGGCCTGGCAAAGAGCAGGACCAGGATGCTCAACTTTAGAAGAGCAGACTTCAAGCTACTCAATGGAATGCTGGCCAAGATCCCCTGGCGCGCTGCCCTCAAAGATAAGGACGTTGAGGAGAGCTGGCTACTGTTCAAGGATGCCCTCCTGGCAGCACAAGAGGTCTCCATTCCCCTGATTAAGAAAGTGGGCAGGAGAGGTAGAAAACCGGCATGGCTCAGCAAGGACCTGCTAAGAGAACTGAGGGTGAAGAAAGGGGTGTACAAGCTCTGGAAACAAGGCTGTGTCACCCGGGAAGAATACAGGGATGCCGTCCGAACTTGCAGATGTGGGATCAGGAAAGCCAAGGCTCAGGCAGAACTGAACTTGGCGAGGGATGTGAAAAACAACAAGAAAACCTTCTACAGGTACATTGGCCAGAAGAGACAGGCCAAAATGGGCGTGCCTACTCTGGTAAATTTAAAAGGAGAAATGGCTTCAACAGATGAAGAGAAAGCTGAGGTGCTGAATGAGTTCTTCACCTCGGTCTTCACTGGTGGCCAGGATTCTAGTCTTTTTCACGTCCCTAAGTCTTGCACCCCCATACCTCCATATGGGGACCAAGGAGGTAAATCCCTCCCCACTGTAAGGGTAGAGCAAGTCCGAGAGTGCCTCCTTAGACTGAATGAGTATAAGTCTATGGGGCCAGATGGCGTGCATCCCAGGGTCCTGAAGGAGCTGGCTGAGGTGGTTGCTGAGCCGCTCTCCATCATATTTGAGAAGTCGTGGCTGTCAGGTGAGGTCCCGGATGATTGGAGGAAGGGTCACGTCACTCCCATTTACAAGAAGGGGAGCAGGGACGACCCGGGTAACTACAGGCCGGTGAGTCTCACCTCTGTGCCTGGGAAGATTATGGAACAGATCCTCCTGGACAACATGCTTGATCGCATAAAGAACAAGCATGTGATCCGAGACAGCCAGCATGGCTTCACCAGGGGAAGGTCATGCTTAACTAATCTTGTGGCCTTCTATGATGGAGTGACGGCGTTGGTGGATGAAGGGAAGGCGACCGATGTCATTTACCTGGACCTGAGCAAGGCCTTTGACATGGTCCCCCATCACATCCTCATCTCCAAATTGGAGGGAGGTGGATTTGATGGGTGGACAACTAGATGGATAAGCAATTGGTTGAAAGGCCGCAGACAGAGGGTGGTGGTCAATGGCTCTATGTCCAGGTGGAGGCCGGTAACGAGCGGCGTCCCTCAAGGGTCTGTCTTGGGACCGGTGCTCTTTAACATCTTTATTAATGACATCGATGAGGGAATGGAGTGCACCCTCAGCAAGTTTGCTGATGACACCAAGCTGAGTGGTGCAGTCGATACGGTGGAGGGAACAGATGCCATTCAGAAGGACCTTGACAGGCTGGAAAGCTGGGCTCGGGTGAACCTAATGAGGTTCAACACGGCAAAGTGCAAGGTTTTGCACTTGGGCCGGAAGAACCCCAGGCACCTGTACAGGCTGGGAGGAGTTGTCCTTGAGAGCAGCTCGGCTGAAAAAGACCTAGGGGTCCTGATAGATGAGAAACTTAACATGAGCCAGCAGTGCGCTCTGGCAGCCCGGAAAGCAAATGGGATCCTGGGCTCCATCAGGAGAGGGGTGGTCAGCAGGGATAGGGAGGTGATCGTCCCTCTCTACTCTGCTCTTGTGAGGCCCCATCTGGAGTACTGTGTCCAGGTGTGGAGCCCTCAGTACAAAAAAGATATGGAAATTTTGGAAAGGGTCCAGAGGAGGGCCACAAAGATGATCAGGGGGCTGGAGCACCTCCCCTATGAGGACAGGCTGAGGGAGTTGGGTTTGTTCAGCCTGGAGAAGAGAAGGTTGCGAGGTGACCTCATTGCAGCCTTTCAATACCTGAAGGGAACTTACTCCCAGGAGGGGAGTAAACTCTTCGAAAGGGCTGATAATAGCAGGACTAGGGGAAATGGTTTTAAGTTGAAGGAGGGAAGATTTAGGTTGGATGTTAGGGGAAAGTTCTTTACTAGAAGGGTGGTTAGGTCCTGGAACAGGCTGCCCAGTGAGGTTGTGGATGCCCCGTCCTTGGAGGTGTTCAAGACCAGGTTGGACAGGGCCCTGGGCAACCTGATCTAGTAAATGTGTATGTTTGGTGGCCCTGCTAGGCAGGGGGGTTGGAACTACATGATCCTTGAGGTCCCTTCCAACCCGGGTAATTCTGTGATTCTGTGAAGGGAAGCATTACTGGACATGCTGCACAGCAGGGGTTAAGACTGGAGGTGGTCAGGGCTGTAGTGACCATGCCCTCCTAGAGTTCCTCATCTCAAGGAATGCGGGCCTGGCAAAAAGCAAAGTCAGGACCCTGAGCTTCAGGAGAGTCAGCTGCAGGCTGTTCAAAGAATTCTTGGACGAGAGACACTGGAAAACTGTTCTTAGGGGCAAAGGGTTCAAACATCCCTTTGTGTGCACCTGTGTGCAGCCCAACTCCTCAGCACAGCCCTGTGCAAGCACACATTTGTGCCACCGCATCCACGCACTATCTATGTGCTCACACACACTCACACAACCACATCCCTTAGTGCAGCCCTGTGCGCACACACACTCACACATGTGTAACCCCTTCCTTTCACTCCCAAAGTGCACGCACACACCGGTACCACAATGTCCTTGTGCAGCTCCAACACTCTGCACACCCCTGTGCACGTACATATATGTTATATGTGCATGCTCGTCCTTGCACACATACCCACAGACCTACACACACCTGAGCAACACCACTGGTTTGTACACTCATGGACACAAATGTGTGTACAACACCATCCATGCACAAATACACACACACACACACATGGATCCCCACTGCTTTGCACAATGCTGTGCACACTCACGTGTGTCATGCACTGATTTCCCATCCAGTCCTCGAGGGGTCACTTACTTAGGACAGGAGTGCAGGGGAGCAGCCAGAAGCTGTTTGCATTCCCTGCTGTCTGCTGGGCAGCTTTGCTGGAGATGCTTGAGTTGCTTTGCTTTTCCTTGGGAGGTGGGAAGGAGCTTTGAATTTGAGGCACATCCCGTGCCAGAGCATCCCGATGGCACAAGGGGGATCAGGGCCCCTCTATTGGTTACCTCGGTGGCTTGCAGCAACTGGAACTTTTTGCCTATTGAGAAAGCTAAAAAGTGTGAGTTCCTCCTGACCCATATCAACAAAAATCTCAACCATAAAAAAGAGACGTCTTCGTATTCAAGCAAATGACAACAGTAAGACCATGCATGTTGTTTTGTTGTATTTCCTCTGTAATCATGGGGAGGATATGAAGAAGTGGTATAATTCATCCACTTCTGCACTTCAGGCACAAGTTCCTTAGAATTGGAAGAGACCCTTAAAGGCCATCTAGCCCAGCTCCCCTGCAATAAAAAGGGACATTCACAGCTAGATCAGGTTGCTCACAGCCTGGTCATTAGTCATCCCAGAGGCAAAACACACACTGAATGATCTCTCCTTCAGTCATAAATCCTTGGAGACAACAGCATTGACACTGCATGTTACTGAAGCAGTAAAAGAAATTGCTCCTGTAACTCTCCTTGTGTTAAGTAAAATGATGATAAAAAGCAATGGAATGCTTTGGCAGGACACCAAAACCATCCTCCTTCCTTGATATCTGCTGCAATGGAACCTTCCACTGGAAGAAAGCCTCTGATGACTTGTCACCCCAGAGAGGTCAGCTTTAGAAGCAGGACTGCTGCACAATAGAATGAACTGGAGCTCCTTAGCATCTCTTACATCCAGGAGGGGTGTGATCAGACCCACCTATCACCTTCAGGTGCGCTTTCTGACACCTTGTCTGACTTCACTGTCACTGTGCCAGCATCCTCAGGCTTAACCTGCTTCATTGTCAGTGTGCAGCAATTGCCAACGTTCTTGATGTCATTGTAATTGTTGGTGTAAAGGAGGTTGCCATTCAGGAACCATTCCACGTCCTCGTCATTATGGGACAGCTCGCAGGAGAAGACAGCAGAGCTCTCTTCTTCAATTTCTACATCCTGCAGGTGCTTCGTTACTTCTACATTGCGGGCTGTGGGGAAACAAGGTGAACTGTTACCACTGTTACTATAAATCATACTGGGATGTGGTAGAATGGTTGGACTAGATGATCTTTGTGTAATCATCTATGTGAAGATAATACATGTATAAAGTTAGCAGGAGAGAACGGCAGAAGTCAACCTCAAGAAGAGAAATCTGAGGTGAAATAGGACATGGAAGAGGCCACCCTCCCTGCTCATACCTTCAGCTGTCAGCGTGGCCTCAGTCTCTGCAATTCCTGCCTTGCACTTGTACACACCAGCATCATCGGGCTTCAGCTTCAGAATTCTGAGCTCTACTGAATGCTTATCCCTCTTGATCTTGTACTTCTCAGAGGGCTCGATGGGTGTGCGGCCCTTGAACCATTTCACAACCTTTGGAGAAGGCCTGAAGTCACAGGACAGGATGACAGAATGACGTTCCAAAGCTGTCTTGTCCTCCAACTTCCTGGTGATTTCTATATGGTAATCTGCAAAGCAGGGGTGGAAGAGAAGAAAGGATGAGGACAATTGGAAGAAGAGGAAAGTCTCTTGCGTGTATTCCATTCCAATTAATGTCAAGTTCACAATGGTTCTTTGAACGACTCTAAAGATAAAACAAACGATTGTCTATAGGGAATGCCATTGACTACATTTCTATGAAGTAATACTGTACAGTATCTACCAAATGCAAGGTCCAGCTCTTGTTCTGTGCTTATTAAATTGCTCCCAATTGTTGAGGCTTTTATTCAAATAAGAGTGAGTTGAAAATATAACAAGTACTTTAGGATGTGAATGGATAATCTTACGCTGGGGACAACAGCAGATAAAAAGCCTGCAAGTTTCTTTCAGATGAAATCAATGACAAACCGCACCAAATTTAGGTGCTACCAAACTTAAACTTGTCTAGTTCAGAAATACAATTAATTTCACCTGATTTGACTTCTTTGCTATAGCCAAGGACAAAACCTCAGCTCTGTAAACCTGAATAGTAAGCACATCACAGCTATTCAAACACATCTTTTACTGAGATGCAGCTGTCTCATTTAGTGTCCAACGACTTTGAACTGGAAATGGAGCAGACCAAAGCAGAATCTAAACATGGCTTCTACAAGGACTGATCAAATGCGGCCACCGTCAAATTCAAAGTATCTGATACAGAAGGATCACACTCACAGTCAGACAAAACCTCTTTGGAGAGGTGAACTGACTGCCCTGTTCACCCCCACTTTGGAAATAACTGCACTCATTTCCTACCTGCTCCCAGCAGTGTGGGATGGTGGGATAGCATCACACTTCCCACACTAAGCATCCCACCATGTCACTTGTTCCACCTAAACCTCAGTCCCAAAACAAAAGGGGAACTCGCTTCTGAACCCTCTTCACTTCATTTCAGATGTCTTATATGCTTGATCTCCAACCCACCCCCCACTCAGGAGAAAGACCCCCCGCTTACACCCTACCATCTTGTTGCATTCTGATGTTGTCATCAGCCTTCAGCTTGTTGTCCTCTTTGTACCACTGGGTCTGAACCTCATCGTGTGAAATCTCACAGACAAAAGATGCACTCCCATATTCATTCACTTCCACATCTTCCAGTGCTTTAACAATCTTGATATCTCCAGCTGTGAAACAGTAGAGATATATTTGTCGGGGTATTTCCAGAACTGAGTGCAGCATCTTTTCCTTACACATATTTGCATAGAAAATAAGTAGGATTATGTTTTATTCTAAACCATCATCCATTCCTGAGTCATTTCTCTCTTCAACACAGTCAATGCATTATTGCCCTTGAACTTAAAGACAGACCTACTAGCTACAATGGAGCTCCCTGCAAACAGTTTTCATGGAAACCAGAATCTCATTTATTCTAAAACCTTTCAAGCAAAATTAAGGGTAGAAAAACAATAGAACTGACTGAATCTTTAAGGTCATTTAGTTCCAGTCCCCCTGCTATAGGCAGGGACACCTCCCTCCACACCAACTCTTCTCCTCAGGGTCAAGGCTTCTCTCAAATCATTCTCCTCTAAGCCTGTGCCTGTGCTTGGGATTGCCCTGACCCAGGTGCAGGGCCTTGTACTTGGCCACACTCAAGTTCATGAGGCTGCCACGGGCCCACCTCTCCAGCCTGTCCAGGTCCCTCTGAGTAGCATCCCTTCCCTCTAGCACATCAACAGCACCGCTCAGCTTGGTGTCATCTGCAAACTTGCTGAGGCTGCATTTGATTCCACTCTCCATGTTGCCTACAAAAATGTTAAATAACACTGGTCCCAACACCACCCTCCACCTGGACACTGAGCTATTGACTGCAGCTCTCTGAGTGTGACCATCCAGACAGTTCCCTATCCTGCAACTGGTCCATCCATCAAAACCATTTTTCTCCAGTTTGGTGACCAGGATGTCATGCAGGACGGGATCAAATGCTCTGCACAAGTCCAAGTAGATGATGTCAGTTGCTCTCCCATTATCCACTGATGCTGTTACTCCATCATGAAAGGCCACCAAGTTTGTCAGACATGGCTTGACCTTGATGAAGCCATATTGGTTACCACCAATTACCTCATCTTTATTTTCCAAACTATGCCAAGGAGAACTAGACAGAACTCTACAGTGTTGTGTCACTACAAACCTGTCTGAACCATTGGCTTCTCTGCATGCTCATCACTAGTCTCTCCTTAGCTTGTGTGCCTACAAACAATGTATGGGGAATGTCAGCCACAAATCTTACCTAGGGGACATCTTTGCTTCAAAATCCTTTGAACATCACACAATCCCTTTTAACTCTCCAGGTCTGCATTTAGTTATGTCAGAATCAGGCCATATTTCTGTGCTGCTATATCCCTTTCCTTCTGAAGGGCCTGGATACAACTTGGATTAACCTCAGGAGAAGAGTTCCTGCATAGAATCATTGATTTACCCAGGTTGGAAAAGACATTGAAGATCATCAAGTCCAACCGCAGCCTAACCAGTACCCTAACTCTAAAAACCCTACACTAAATCATATCCCTGAGTACCACATCCAAAAGGCTCTTAAACACAACCAGGGATGGTGATTCAACCACCTTTCTGGGGAGCCTATTCCAGTACCTAAAATCTCTAGTATCTAAATCTCTCTAAAAGAGCACAGGTATTAATCTGACCAGAAAGGTTCCTGTTTGTTCATAAAATGAGCCTTTTCCGCTCCATCTTGCATAGGCCACTGGGCACAGGGTAGCTGGGAGACCACAGAAAAAGTGGTTCTGTGAGCAATAGGGAAACTACTGCCTAATCCAACTCCTCCAATCTCTGCGCTCTGCCAGCATGTCTAAATAGGGTGGCAGATACACACAGGAGATAAATATTTCCACTTCCCTCAGCCAACACTGCTCTGAATTTCTATGGGACACACAGTTAGATGAAAAGGCATTTGACAAAGAAGGAAATGAAAGAGTTTAATCTGCTGTGTCATTCTCTCGGTAGCCAGAATAACTAACCCTCGCCAGTGTTAGTTCAAAGAATAGGCAGATTTTATCTCCTGACATGAGCAGTAATTCAAAGAAGCTGGTATATGATCCAGTATCCTGCATATTCACTGCAGGCAGGCAAAGACATTATGAGATAAGGGAGATCTACACATCACTTGTTATGAACACCTCATAAAGATAAAACCACACACAAGAGGAGAGTTTAGGAAGAGGACCACTCTTGGACTACTTTCCAAGAGGCATCAATTAGTAACTCTCTTCGCTCATTTTTCACACTACTCCACAGTGTCCTCCTGAGCCCCCTTACTCCTGCTGCCAACTGCTGATGCAGGGAATCCTGAGGAACCAAGGATTCATAGTTGTTCCATCAGTAGTCCTTGGTCAGCTCTCCCTCCCTGCCCCTTCTGTTTTGATCCCACTAACCAAATTTTAGTTAGTCTGAAAAGAGGATGGAAACCTCCGCAGCAATTAGTTTCTAAATATCTTGCAATGGGCAGCTTGTAGGAGCCCCATCTCAATGCCCACAGCACAGGAGGCAGGACTGCTTAGCCCATGCACTAGTGCATTTACCAGCACAGATGTAAGCCCAGATCTATGCACACCAAATACAGGCTCTCAGTTTGCACAAGGAGGCATCCATGGAGCTGAAGTATTAGGCAGATATTGTGGTGGGGCAGCAGTTATTGAGACGCCAGACAGAAAGGACACAGATAACGTGGCTGGCAACTCAGCTTTACCATTATGACTGATGATGGAACATCTAATTTCACTGCTCAAAAGAGAACTTCCATATAACTGGAAAGAATGAAATTCACAGGGGAAACCACACACAGACACACACAAAAGCAATACAAAGGAGATGAAGGATGGTTCACATACTAGTGATTCACTCTGAGACGCAAGCAAATGAAAGAGTATCCCCAACCATTTGCCTCCTGAAATGCTAAGTATATAAACTCATTGCTGTGATAACTCTGCCAGACGTGAGTCATACACTGTAAAACCTTATGGGGTCAATCAGTTTAACTTCATAAATTCAGTACACCAACAAAAACAGACCATCGTGTCCAGGCTGGTTCATTTCAGCTCTTCAAAGCTGTTGGTAAAACTGCCTGAGAGCTGAAATGCTTACCAGCAAAAGCTAAAAACTGTAAATCAAATGTAATAGGCTGGCTTTGTCTACTGTATAGAAATGATGCCTGAAAAAAAGAAAATAAAAAAGAACGTAAACCAGAACAAATGGAATGGCTACATAAAACAGCCAGTACTGAAACAGCAACCCAACCTGGTTGCAGAATGAGAGAGAAAATGAGAGTTCACCAAAGTCATGGGACAGGACACATGTTCATGTTCATGCTAACACTGAACCCAAGTGGCCACATGAGGACAGCATCTAGTAGGAAATCAGAAAAAAGCATCCTTTCATACGTCCCTTGGGAAGGTGGCATCTACCAGGGCACAGCAGACCCGTGTGTTCAGTAACAAGTCTGATGCTTCAGAGCCCAATGATGAGCTACAAACTGGGGTTTAACCAATGCAACACATGGAGGGAAAATCTGTCTTGAGCATAAAGAAGAAAGAGAAAGGTATCCAAAAGGACTAACCAAGAAATGCCCAAACTGCCCATGAAGCATTTCTTCCCGTGGTGCAAAATACCACAAGAGGATTTATTTGCTCTTTCAGTTAAACATAAAATGAACCTTTAGGGTAGCTGATGTCTTGTCTTAGGCTGCTCAGCATGTGGATGTTCCCTGATCTTCATATTCACACTTGTGAATAATGAGACTTCTCTTATTTCCCCGGGAAGTAATGCCCACTTTTTTACTTTGACAGAGCTCCTTCCCATCCTAGAAGGGAAAATATCAAGTCAGATCTCCATTAGTCCTTCCATCTCTGCACTCAGCAAAGGGAGCCTTCAGATCTATGCTTAATTCACCCACTCCCCTAGAATTAATGGAACTGTGCTTACTGGAACATATGCTGAAGCTTAAGCACAGTGCAGTGTTTTCAACATGAAGGAATGGCTATAGAACATGCATAAATTCTGGCTGACCTATGACAGCTTAAAGCACTGCGGAGGACTGTTAACAAGCCTGTTTGGACATCGCCTTGAATAAATGACGTTATCCCCAAGTAAGGGAAGGAACAGCTGAGCACCGGGGAGGTACACAAAGTGCCAGAGCAAATTCTCACACTGTCAGGTGCAAAGAAAACTGAGATTTCACCCCAAAAACCCAGTTCACAACAAGGCTACAAAATCCCGGCTGAGAATTTCTGTGTTAGACTTGAAGCTCAAGACTGTACTGTAGTTCAACCAACAATATTTTGTGCAGCATGACCTAAGAAGTTCACAATAAAACCAAAACAAACTTCAATTTCAACTTGATAAATGAACTCAGGACATAATAACAAAGAGTGCTGATCTGGGCAAATAAAAGAGCATAAAGAAAAGAGAGCAGTGAAAAAGCTATCAAGGAAAAGCTCAGACTCGCATCCCTTGGAAGTGAAATTAAAGGCTCTCATTCATTTCCAGAGAAGTCAGAAAGGAAAATACCATTACATGCCATACCTTGAACCACTTGACGTCCATGTTGGGCCTGGACAGCTCACACTCAAATGTGACCTTGTCCTTCTCAATGACGCTACTGTCTGCCAATGGTTTGCTGATTTTCACAGGCAATTCTGAGAAGGAGAAAGAAGAATGTGGATTTAGTTGGGAACTTAGTTTTGTTCATAACCAGGTCCATGGGTGCTGTTAAATGGATCCTTCCAGATGGAAAAAACATTTCAGGTGGCCTCCTAGATTTTACCCCTTTTTGTGTTGCATGCAAGACTGAAAAAAAAAATTACTTCTGCAAAGTTCTTCTTGTCATAAGGAAACAAATATTTGGGGAATGGCAGAACCAGGTAAAATTTTCCTTCACGTCAAGAAAGTATAAATTTCACTCTCATGCTCTTGGTGTGGTTTCTGCTATGATTATTTGGACTAATTAAGCTTCTCCCTGATGAAAGCCTAGAAGTATATCACAAGAAGGACCAACTTACCCGTGACCTTTTATTTGTCTTACTCAAGCATCTCCTCCTGACCAAAACTGACAATAAAAGATTCAGCCAGACTACAGGTTTGAGCAGCTGAGTTGTTTCTAGGATCTCCTGCAATCTCAAGCTTGGAACACACACTTGTCTTTTGACTAAGTGTCTCTTATAGTGCAGTAAAACAACAGGTTTTCACACGGCGATTCCTCATTTACCTTGATCTGAAATCATTCTCAAACCATGTGGGATCAGTCCAGGGAGAAGGGGAGGAGAGGGGAAGGGAAAGGGGAAGTCCACAGTCCTCTAAAATCAGGCTTCTTAGCCTAAAGCTCAACAGCAAATAGCAGTCCACTTCCCCACATTGCTAGACTCCGAGCATTTAAAGAACATCAGCTGACCTCATTATGAGCTCTAACATAGCCAAAGGAATTCATATATTCAAATATTCTCTTGAGTGATGAGAAATATGGAGCATAACTTCAGACTTCTGCTGTTAAACTCTCACTTCTATCATAAACCAGAGTAAGAGTTCAATGCTGTTTTAGATGGAGGACTCATATTTTAAATAACTCATCTCATTAAGGCTTGGATTCCCTACTACAATTAGTTAAATTCCAGTTTGGATCATGCTTCACCTTGGATCACTTAGGGCTTCAGCCACTTATTGGAACTAACTCAATTTGTCTACAGAGAAGCTGTTTTCTATAGCAACAATAAGCTGTGATTGCAACTGGATGTCGGGAGAGCACAAATCCCGCAGTTATCCTGTACCAACATCCTCTCCTTCCATCAGAACAGCAAGTTTTTAAACCAGACTCATGCAAGCTTGCATGACACACCTTGTGTAAAACTGTTGGCAGCCATCAGGACAGCCAGTTGCTTCCTGTATAGACACTGTTCCATCAGTTTTGGTTTTTTGTCTCGCTAGAACAACAGCCAGTGTCTGAAAACTCCCACAACTGAAGCAACCACGCTGATATACCGCAGTCACTGGAGGTGCTCAAGAGCCACGGGTATGTGGCACTGGGGACGTGGTTAGTAAGTCCAGTGAGGGTGGGCTGGGTTGGACTCAGCTATCTCAGTGGTCTTTTCCAGCCTTGGGTGCAACTTGTAAGAGGGAATGAAGCAGCAAACTGCCCAGCACTGAGCTGCATTCTTCTGACACATGGTATCAGTGAACTGCTGTATTTCCCTATCTTCTCTGGAGCTATTGATCTAACCTAACTGAAAAAGTAAGCCTGAACCTAGATATAAATCAGGATCATAGTCACCCATGGTTGCTTATATATTCAGAAAGACACTCCAGAGGGTAATTCAGCGCATCTAGAAATTAAAGTAGAAGTTCCTTAGTCAAAAATATTCCACAGCCAGATTTTCACCTCGCTACCACTACATTAAAAAGGAGAATCCAACTTGTGGTGTGGGTCATTGATGTTGTTCCGGGGGGAATTGTGGCTGTTCCATGCCCACAGGGTAGAAGACAGCCAGTCTTCCTCTAAGCCACATAAAAAGCTGCTTAGTGCTCCCAAAGCGAATGCTCACCAGTTGTTTCCAACTTGAAGGTCATCTTCTGGCCAGCAGCCTCGCAGATGTATTCTCCAGCATCTTTCTTCTCCAGCTGCTCCACAACCAGACGCCGTGTTTTGCCCACAGATTCCATTCTGAACTTTCTGGAGGAGGCAAGCAGTCTTCCATCCTTGTACCATTTTACTTCGGTTGGATCCTGTGCTACTTCACAGCTGAGGGAGGCACTTGCTGCCAGGGCAGCACTCACCTCTTTCTGCACCTGCTCCTGGTTTATAAACACAGGTTTTGGCTCTGAGGGAAGAAAAGAAAAAGTATTGACTGAGGGACCGAAATGAGACCAACTTGCAGGTTTGTATGTACAGGTTGGAACAGGTTTAGGTTACCACTTGTGCCCAAACTAATAGCCTTCACTAGAGAATATCAGCTCTTCTGTTGAAACAAAGTGTCAAATCTAGGCAAGAAAGAACCTAGGAACTGAAGGAACCAAGAGGGTCCTTGAACACCAGTCCCATGGTTGCAAGTCACTATGCAAACATATTGAACCCAAAAGAACATCTGTCCTGCAGGCAACCAAAACCTGAGTTCCTTTTACTTAAGACCCACTGTGAAACATCAAAACACATAAACATGTGATAGTCAAACCACTGGCTGCCTTTTCATGACCCAGAACAGTACTCCTGGCTTCCTGAACAGACTCCTCATGGCCTCTACCATTGCCACAACTGTGACTGTCAAAGGCACAAAGGAAATATGCTCACCAACGCAGTCCTTTGTTCTTTGTGTGTGATTTGCAGATATCTATCTTACTTTGAGCTCTGGCAATAGTCAGCTCTACCAGGTCTCTTACTGTGAGTAGCAGACTCACCTATCCAGATGCAGCCTCCAACATAAAGGCATAGTAAAAAGGCAGTGTACTACTAGGAGAAGTTCCTGCTTCTCCTGCCATGAAAGGCTGCACGTAGAACATGCACTCCAGCCTCACTGCACATACTTCTCTTAGTCAAATGTTTAGGTGAACAAGAATTACAGTTTGGGATCTCAGGCACAGGAGAGATTTGAATAATATCTTGAATATTGCTTCCACTGTACATATATTACTAATTATTGCTCTACAGACAGACTGAAACAGGTCTTTGTGTCATACTGAAACCAAATACTTTCTACAAACCCAGGCAATCAAGTCTAGGGAAAAAACCTCAGCACAGACTACAGTGATCCAGGTGCAGTATAATAGAAACTAGATTTTACTTTACTGTTCTCTGCTGTATTTCATACAACACCTGTCTTACCTGTGACATGAATCTTGAAGGTGAGTTTCTGGCCAGCAGCCTCGCAGCTGTACTCCCCTGCATCTTTCTTCTCCACCTGGCTCACCACCAGCCGACGCTGTTTGCCCTCTGACTCTACCTTGAACTTCTTGCTCGAGGTGATCAGTTTCCCCTCCTTTTATCACTTGACCTCTGTGATAAAATGTTTGCTCATTAAGACCGGGATGTGGTAGCATTGTGGTGGAGTGCTTGTTCATTAGGACCGGGATATAATGGTGGAATATGGAGGCCACAAAGGTTGCAGAACACTCTAATTTTATGGGTAGATTGTGTACTCTGCGTAGTTACAGGCAAAGCGCGCCCCGATGGATACAAAGTTCCACGGAAGGACCAACCAAGGAACGACACACCAAGTCGCACGATCACAACCGACCAATTAAAGGACAATACGCTCGGGATGGACAATACAAAAGAAGTTGCAAGGGACGGGACGGCGCGGCAGTTAGAGGAACAATAATCCCCCTGTCGCCCAGCGCTGAATTGCCTTTTAGTTTTACCCGCTACAATTAATAAAAGTTTATAATTGGAACATTATTGGCTCATTGCTTATAAATTGATGACAACCTCCATCTTCTCCTGCGCCACCTCGCAGCTCAGCGTGGCATTTTTCTGTTGTTGCAGCCTTCACCACCTTCTGTACCTTCTCCTTGTTTGTAAATACAAATTCTGGCTCTGAAAAGAGAGAGATACATTAGTTTGGCCTCTTGAAAGAAGAGCAGGTTTTGGGGAAGGAGTCAGAAAAATGAATCAGTTCTCCCAGTCTGATGCCCCAAGAGAATGATGTGGAGAGAAGTTGTGCAATTTATGGATGCCCCATCCCTGAAAACATTCAAGTCTAGGCTGGATGGGTGTTAGAGCAACCTAGTCTCAAAGAATGTGTTCCTTTCCAGGACAGAGATTGGAACTGGATGATCCTCCAGGTCCCTTCCAACAAAAGGCATTCTGTGATGCTTCTTGTATGACTCTCATGACTCTTTCGTCCCCTAGCTGCCATTTACTTATGTCTTCAAAACATCAACTTATACAAAACATTCCTGTAGTATTCTCTCCCATGCTAAATGAGCCCTTCCAAGACAAAAACATGTTACATAGAGCACACCCCCTAGTGCTTGACACAAAGCCCCTGTTCTGAAACTTCCTGAGACGCAGCTGCATTGCAGAGTTGTTCTAGTGGTACAGGCACGTGGGAATGGAGAAGTGCAATCAGAACTTTCTTGTCTATGGCCTCATTCCCACAGCAAAAGGAAATTCCTGAAGATTTTAAAAGATGGAGCTGCCTCACAACTGTATTTAGAATAATTTGTTCAATTTCCTCATCAGAAATTAACCACCCCAAAGTTCAGCTCCAAAAATTTTAAGCATAGCAGGGAAAACTTACAAACTAATGACCGTTTTCTAAAACATTCTAGAATGAAAGGCCAAAATGTGTTCTCTCTCACCTGTGACATGAATCTTGAAGGTGAGTTTCTGGCCAGCAGCCTCGCAGCTGTACTCCCCTGCATCTTTCTTCTCTACCTGGATCACCACCAGCCGACACTGTTTGCCCTCTGACTCCACCTTGAACTTCTTGCTCGAGGTGATCAGTTTCCCCTCCTTGTACCACTTCACCTCCATCTTCTCCTGGGCCACCTCGCAGCTCAGCGTGGCATTTTGAGTCAGTGCAGCCTTCACCTCCTTTTGTACCTTGTCCTTGTTTGTAAACACGTCTTCTTTCTCTGCAGGGACATCACAACAGTCACACCATTTTGCTGTAGTCTGCTGCAGAGCTTACTCCAGTTCCCCATTTTCATTATACTTGCCCTTCACAGGGACCATCATGATGCCTCATTAAGACAGGAAAATACTTTCCCCTCTATTTTGCCTTGGGAAATGAATAGGCATATCATTTCATATCATATCATAAATCTAAACATTTCGCAGTCTGATAGCAGATTTGGACATGAGATTTAGAACACCTGCATGCACTGCTGAACCTCCTCCCTTCTCTTTGTTTCTTCTGATGTCTCTCTACATTTCCAGTAAATCAGAAGAACCCTTTAAATTTCGTGCACGAAAGTCCGGACGAAGACGCAGGACAGGTGAGTATAGTCCGGTCTGGGTTGGGAATCCGGCATGTGGCGAGTGTTGTGTGCTTGTGAAGGGGGGCCGGCAGCCGGCACTAACCCAAGCGAGTGTGGACCCCACAGTAGTGCGGTTCCCATTGCCCGCGAGGGCGTGGGCCACGACCTGGGGGAAGCGAGTGAATGCAACACTGAGTGAGGGCACGCCGAAGGGTGGGTACAGGGTATAAGCGGGACCCTTTCACCACCACAACCCCTAGGGCTATGGGCTCTATGGAGGGTTATTCTTTGGTATTCCCCTAGAGCTACGTGCACTAGGGATGATTATTATTTAGGTGTTCCCCTAGAGCTACGGGCACTAGGGATGATTATTATTATTTAGGTGTTCCCCTAGAGCTACGGGCACTAGGGATGATTATTATTCAGGTGTTCCCCTAGAGCTACGGGCACTAGGGATGATTATTATTTAGGTGTTCCCCTAGAGCTACGGGCACTAGGGGGAGCTACAGACGTTGAATAAAACAAGAGAGCAAGAAGTAAAGAACGAGATGGGGCAGTGTAAAACTAAACCACCCACCCCTTCTAAACGACCATCCATTCCTAAGGACTCACCTCTAGGGTTCATGCTAATTGCCTGGACGCACTATCCAGGAACAAGAAATAAAGATAAGGCAAAGATGATTTATTATTGTATAGAAATTTGGAGCGGACAACAAATTGGCCCGGCAGTATGGTGGCCTAAGTATGGTTCTAATGAAGATTGGGTACAACAGCAATTAAATTTTTGGGTAAACTCCAAAACCCCTTTCAATCAAGAAGAAAGTGACTATGCAGCAGTATGGGTCACTCGCCCAGAGGGTTTAGGAGTCCCCATTTTTAATTTGACACGAAAAGAAAAAGATGTCGAAAAACGTAAACCTCGAAGGGAAGAGGAGGCCTTAGTGGGACCCCCACCATATGCTTTACCACCAGCAATTCCCCTACCTTCTCCTCCTCAGTTGGACCATAGGCAGATGGATTCGAGAGAGGCGGAAGTACAAAAGATAGAAGGGGGAGGGCCTGTGACACGGGCAAAGGCACGACAAAATAACCTCTACCCTTTAAGAGAAATGCCCATGGGAGGTCCACAACCTCAGATGGGGTTTATATCAGTGCCCTTAAATTCAGGGGATGTTAGAGATTTTAAGAAGGAAATGGGTAATATACTAGAAGATCCCCTGGGGGTGGCAGACAGAGTAGATCAGTTCTTAGGGCCAAATGTTTATACCTGGGAGGAACTACAATCTATTCTAAGTATACTGTTCACAGCAGAAGAGAGAGGTATGATTAGGCGTGCAGGGATGCGCATTTGGGATGCTCAACATGCCCACGGGCCCGCTGCGGATATTAAATGGCCCTTACAGAATCCGCAATGGGACCATCAAAATCAACATCATAGGACTCACATGCAGGACCTGCGAACTATCATTATCCAGGGCATTAGGGAGGCAGTCCCAAGAGGTCAGAATATAAATAAAGCTTTTAATGAAAGACAAAAGAAGGAGGAAACACCCACTGAATGGCTAGAAAGGTTACGCAAGAATTTACAACTATATTCAGGATTGGATCCCGATACACCGATAGGCCAGGCTCTGCTCAAAACACAGTTCGTAGCTAAGGCTTGGGAAGATATCCGCAAGAAACTAGAAAAGATAGAAAATTGGCAGGATCGGGGGCTTGATGAACTTTTGAGGGAAGCTCAGAAGGTATATGTAAGAAGGGAGGAAGAAAGACATAATAGGCAGGCTAGGATGATGGTATCAGCGGTCAGAGAAAGTAGGGAATTGGAAAGGAAAATGGGGGGATGGACGCAAAATCGAATTCCAGGACAGCAAAAATTTAGGAAGCCTGAAAACAGGGAGGAGGAGAGAATATGCTATTATTGCAGGAAAAAGGGACACATGAAGAGGGACTGCAGGGTTAGAATGAGAGACGAAAAGTCCTTCCAAGAAGACTAGGGGTGTCAGGGGCTCTATATATTGGGGACCCAGAAACAACAGGAGCCCTTGATAAAATTGAAAATTGGTCCCCAAGCTGAGGAGGTAGAGTTTCTAGTAGATTCAGGAGCAGAAAGGTCTACTATACAACAGATCCCCCTCGGATGCAAACCTTCCCGGGAAACTACCAAAGTAATAGGAGCAAAGGGAGAACCTTTTACAGTAGGAATAGTTAAAAATGTAATGATAGAAGCAGAGTCCAAAGTGGGGTTGGGTGATTTCTTGATACTGCCTGAAGCGGAGTTCAATTTGTTAGGACGGGATCTGATTATTGCATTAGGCATAGGACTAGAAGTAGAGAATAAAGAATTGAGAATCAAACTCTGCCCTCTTAGGGTAGAGGATGAACAAGAGATCAATTCTGATGTCTGGTATACCCCCGAGAGTGTGGGACAACTAAAAATACCCCCTTTCACGGTAAAAATCAAGAATCCTGAAATCCCAGTAAAAATAAAACAATATCCTATTTCCCTGGAAGGAAGGAGGGGTCTCAAACCAGAAATAGATAGATTAGTGAGCAAAGGATTACTGGAACCCTGTATGTCCCCATTTAATACCCCTATATTACCGGTAAAGAAACCTGATGGAACATATCGGTTGGTTCATGATCTGAGGGAAATTAACAAGCGCACTCTATCTAGGTTCCCAGTTGTAGCTAATCCCTATACATTGCTAAGTAAATTAGGGCCCGACAACTTGTGGTATAGTGTCATAGACTTAAAAGATGCTTTTTGGGCTTGCCCTTTAGATGAGACATGCCGCGATTTTTTTGCATTTGAGTGGGAAGACCCAGATACTAACAGAAAACAGCAATTAAGATGGACTGTACTCCCCCAAGGCTTCACAGAATCCCCTAATTTGTTTGGGCAAGCCCTAGAACAGATCCTGTAAGAGTATCAGCTAGATCCTGATACCAAATTAATACAGTATGTAGATGATCTATTAATTGCTGGAGAGGATGAGGGAAAGGTTCGGAAAGAAAGTATTAAATTGTTGAACTTTTTGGGACTGAAAGGACTTAAAGTATCAAAAAGGAAATTGCAATTTGTGGAAGAGGAGGTTAGATATCTAGGGCATTACCTGAGTAAAGGAGAAAAGAAGATAGATCCTGAAAGGATACAAGGAATATTGTCCCTGAAGTCGCCAAACAATAAGAGACAAATAAGACAATTGCTGGGATTAGTGGGATATTGTAGACAATGGATTGAAAATTATAGCAGTAAAGTAAAGTTCCTATATCAAAAGCTCAGTACCGATGGATTAATAAAATGGGATAGACAAGATGAAGAGAATCTACAAAAGCTGAAGGAGGATCTCATCAATGCCCCTGTCTTGAGCCTGCCTGACTTAAAAAGACCCTTTTATTTATTCGTTAACATAGACAGTGGTACAGCGTATGGGGTTTTAACACAGGATTGGGCAGGGAAGAAGAAACCCGTTGGATATTTGTCAAAATTATTAGACCCTGTGAGCCGAGGATGGCCCACTTGCTTACAAGCAATTGTTGGGTGTGCGTTATTGGTAGAAGAAGCCAGGAAAATTACTTTTAACAGCAATATAAAGGTACTATCTCCCCACAATATTAGAAATGTGCTCCAACAAAAAGCTGAAAAATGGATATCTGATTCTCGTCTTCTAAAGTATGAGGGTATCTTACTGGAAGCCCCTAACTTAACCCTGGAGACCACAAGTCTCCAGAATCCTGCAGAATTCTTATATGGAAAACCCGAAAATGTGGGACTCATTCATAACTGTTTACATACGATAGAAGAACAAACAAAAATCAGACCAGATTTAGAAGAAGAAGAATTAAGAGAAGGGGAAAAATTATTTGTGGATGGATCCTCTAGAGTAGTGGAGGGAAAGAGAAGATCAGGTTATGCAATAGTAGATGGAAAGACCCTCCGGGTATTGGAATCAGGACCCTTAAGTAACACTTGGTCAGCTCAAGCTTGCGAGCTGTATGCTGTTTTACAGGCACTAAAAAGATTACAGGGAAAAGAGGGCACTATCTATACCGATTCCAAATATAGTTATGGGGTAATACATACCTTTGGGAAGATTTGGGAAGAAAGGGGATTGATAAATTCCCAAGGAAAGGACTTAATACATCAAGAATTAATAAAGCAACTCTTAGTGGCCCTACGAAAACCAAAGAAGATAGCGGTGGTACACCTTAGAGGACACCAACAGGGGACCGATTACAAGACTAGAGGAAATAATGCAGCAGACCTAGAAGCTAAGCAAGCTGCCCTCAGGGAATTGGTCCTGAGGCAGGAGAGGCAGGAAGAATTGACACATGATGAGGCCTCTTCGTTTACACCGAAGGAAGAACAAAAACTGAATCAAATGGGAATAACTAAAAACACAGAAGGGAGGTGGTATCTAGCTGACGGGAGAGAGGTACTGCCTAAGTCAATAGCATCTCAGGTGCTGACCCAGTTGCACGAACGGACCCACTGGGGAAGCCAAGCTTTAATAGATCATTTTGCCACTAAGTACATGTGTATAGGCCTACATAATTTAGCTAGACATATTACTCAAGGATGTATTACGTGCTTAAAGATAAACAGAGCCGTACAAAGAAAACTGCCTATGGGGGGAAGACCCTTGGCCACTAGGCCATTTTCTAGAGTCCAAATTGACTTTACCGAATTTCCTAAAGTAGGAAGATATAAATATGTATTAGTCATAATAGACCACCTCACACATTATGTAGAGGCATTCCCCACAACTAAAGCAACAGCTCAGGTAGTAACAAAAATATTACTCGAACAAATCATCCCTAGGTATGGGGTAACAGAAGTAATAGATTCAGATCAAGGACCACACTTTACATCAAGAATCACTAGAAATATAGCTGAAGCCTTGGGAATAAAATGGGAAGAACATACTCCCTGGCACCCACAGAGTTCAGGGCGAGTAGAGAGAATGAATGGGGAACTAAAAAAGCAATTGGCCAAATTAACACTAGAAACTAAGCTCTCATGGATAAAATGCATTCCCCTTGCCCTCTTAAACCTTAGGGCCCAGCCCCGGGCTGACATAGGAATATCTCCCTTCGAAATGTTATACGGAATGCCATATGATGCAGGAACCCCTAAAGATCACCCGGGGGTGGTAGATCAGAACATTCAAGCTTATATCACGGAATTAATGAAGTATAAACAGGAATTGTGGAAAAAGGGACAATTGACTCAAAGACCCCCTCTTGACATTACCCTCCATCAGATAAAGCCTGGAGATTGGGTTCTGATAAAGACCTGGAGAGAAACCACACTGCAGCCTCGCTGGGAAGGTCCCTATCTGGTATTATTGACTACCAATACTGCCATCAGAACTGCTGAAAAAGGATGGACACATGCTAGTCGTGTTAAGGGTCCAGTACAAAATCACGAATGGAGAGTCACTAGTCCAGCGGGTGATTTGAAAGTAAAACTGTCACGAAACCCTCCATCAAGGAAAATGAGAACATGAATTAACAATGATTGTATAAACGTATCAGTATAGAATTTAATGTAGAAGGGAATATTTTGACTATTGTGAATGCAACTGTTGGGATATGTTTTAGAAAGGTAGTGGACCCACTGCGAAAACAGGAATACACAAATTGGTTATTAGCCTTCAGAGTGGCCGTGGAAATTTTAATAGAAGGGGGTAAACCTGGGGGTGAATTTGGATCCTTACCAGCATCACTTAAGTGTATAACCAGTGGGAAAAAGAATAGGGTGCAGTACCCCAAAGACCCACTTAAAAGGGAAGCAAAACCAGCCCCTCCTGAAGAATACTCTTGCTGCCGAGAAGATTATACACCCCATGGCTCGAGGCAACCGAGTCGATGGGCGAGGCAGAGGAGATAAAACATGTGGAGGGGTCTGCTCCATTATGAATGAATCCAAAGATTTAGGATCCAGAAGATACCCCAAGACTGGAAATAACTCCCCCGAGCAATTAAAGACTCACTACTGCAGTGGGAAAACTGCCTATCTAAAACTAGCTCAATTGATAATAATATTAAGTCTCATTAATGAGGGTTGGGGTACAGAGGTACAGACACATGAGCCATTTAAGTGGTCCCTAATCAGAGGGGAAGATCAGAAGGTGATAAGCACAGACGTGACCCCAGGCGCTCCCATCCTTAAAAGTCAAGTATGTGACTTAGTACCAACACAACCATGCCTGAATCGCAAGGCAATCTATGCTTGCCCAGCATCAAATCCAGGGAAAAGTTATTGTAATTACCCAGGGGAATATTATTGTGCATACTGGGGTTGTGAAACGGTTTCACTGGGATTTCTGCCAGGGGGGGGACAAGATGAATATATAACAATTAGTTGGGGTCCCTCAGGTTGTACACCTCCGACTTATGGGACTCACTCTGGTGAAGGAACATGCCAACATTTAGAGATAAAAATCCTTAAAACAGAAAACACAGTGTGGTGGATAGGAAAGACTTGGGGGGTACGAATGTGGGAGCCTGGAAGAGACCGAGGGGGCCATTTCCTTATTAAAAAAGAAAGAGTTCCGCCAGACCCCCCAATAGGTATAGGACCTAACGTAGTAATAAATAACAATCAGAATAAGACAGAAGCTGTTACTGTAGGCCCGACCGAAGCAAGCCCTTATATTACCGAATATGGCACCCTTTGGAAAATAATTCAGTCTAGTTTCAAGGTGTTAAACAACACCTACCCAGAATTAACTAAGGAGTGTTGGCTATGCTATGATATAAGACCCCCTTTTTATGAAGCAATAGGGTCCGTAGCGAAGATTAGGAGAAGAAATGGGACTAACCCAGCAGAGTGCCTATGGAAAAAGGGAAGGCCTAATGTTCCAGGGATAACTCTAGCACATGTTACTGGAAATGGTGTGTGTGTGGGAACTGTACCTCTAGAAAAACGACATCTATGTAATAAAACTATAGAAGTACAAAGTCAGGAGAAACCCTCAGACTGGCTCCTACCCGCAGACAATGCTAAATGGATATGTGCCAAATTAGGGGTCACTACATGCTTATCGACTAAGATATTTAATCAAACCACCAATTACTGTGTACAAGTAATTATAGTTCCACGAATCATATATCACCCTAAAGATTATGTGATCAGTCAACAAGAAACCTCTGAACATCACCTGATTAAAAGGGAGCCATTCACAGCCCTAACCGTTGCAATGCTATTAACTATAGGAGGGGCCGGGCTGGGGACTGGAGTAGCATCTTTAATAAACCAGCCACAGGGACTGAAAACCCTTAGACAATCTGTGGATGAAGATCTACAGAAAATAGATGAAGCCATCAATGCGCTTACAAAATCGGTACGGTCTTTATCAGAAGTAGTGTTACAAAATCGAAGGGGGTTGGATCTTCTCCTATTGCAGCAAGGGGGACTATGTGTGGCTCTTAAAGAACAATGTTGCACCTACGTTGATCAAACGGGGGTAGCAATAGATACAATGGCTGAACTAAGAAAACAGTTAGAACAAAGAAAAAGAGCCCAGGAGTCTCAAAGAAGTTGGTATGGGAGTTGGTTTAATGGTTCCTCCTGGTTCACTACATTATTATCCACAATAATGGGACCAGTTATTATGATAATATTAGGTTTGACCTTTGGACCCTGTATTTTAAATAGACTAATCGTTATCGTTAAGAACAGGCTAGAGGCAGCCCACCTAATGGTAATTAGAGAAAGATATGAACCCCTTGATGGGGAACGAGAAGAGGATGCTCTAGAATGGAGTCGACAAGAACTAAAACGGTTTAATGAGCAAAACAAAATAGTACAATAAAAGAAAAGGGGGGACTGTGATAAAATGTTTGCTCATTAAGACCGGGATGTGGTAGCATTGTGGTGGAGTGCTTGTTCATTAGGACCGGGATGTGATGGTGGAATATGGAGGCCACAAGGGTTGCAGAACACTCTAATTTTATGGGTAGATTGTGTACTCTGCATAGTTACAGGCAAAGCGCGCCCCGATGGATACAAAGTTTCACGGAAGGACCAACCAAGGAACGACACACCAAGTGGCACGATCACGACCGACCAATTAAAGGACAATACACTCGGGATGGACCTTACAAAAGAAGTTGCAAGGGACGGGAAGGGGCGGCAGTTGGAGGAACGAGGATTCCCCTGTCGCCCAGCGCTGAATTGCCTTTTTGTTTTACCCGCTACAATTAATAAAAGTTTCTAATTGGAACATTATCGGCTCATTGCTTATAAATTGATGACACTACCACTACATTAAAAAGGAGAATCCAACTTGTGGTGTGGGTCATTGATGTTGTTCCGGGGGGAATTGTGGCTGTTCCATGCCCACAGGGTAGAAGACAGCCAGTCTTCCTCTAAGCCACATAAAAAGCTGCTTAGTGCTCCCAAAGTGAATGCTCACCAGTTGTTTCCAACTTGAAGGTCATCTTCTGGCCAGCAGCCTCGCAGATGTATTCTCCAGCATCTTTCTTCTCCAGCTGCTCCACAACCAGACGCCGTGTTTTGCCCACAGATTCCATTCTGAACTTTCTGGAGGAGGCAAGCAGTCTTCCATCCTTGTACCATTTTACTTCGGTTGGATCCTGTGCTACTTCACAGCTGAGGGAGGCACTTGCTGCCAGGGCAGCACTCACCTCTTTCTGCACCTGCTCCTGGTTTATAAACACAGGTTTTGGCTCTGAGGGAAGAAAAGAAAAAGTATTGACTGAGGGACCGAAATGAGACCAACTTGCAGGTTTGTATGTACAGGTTGGAACAGGTTTAGGTTACCACTTGTGCCCAAACTAATAGCCTTCACTAGAGAATATCAGCTCTTCTGTTGAAACAAAGTGTCAAATCTAGGCAAGAAAGAACCTAGGAACTGAAGGAACCAAGAGGGTCCTTGAACACCAGTCCCATGGTTGCAAGTCACTATGCAAACATATTGAACCCAAAAGAACATCTGTCCTGCAGGCAACCAAAACCTGAGTTCCTTTTACTTAAGACCCACTGTGAAACATCAAAACACATAAACATGTGATAGTCAAACCACTGGCTGCCTTTTCATGACCCAGAACAGTACTCCTGGCTTCCTGAACAGACTCCTCATGGCCTCTACCATTGCCACAACTGTGACTGTCAAAGGCACAAAGGAAATATGCTCACCAACGCAGTCCTTTGTTCTTTGTGTGTGATTTGCAGATATCTATCTTACTTTGAGCTCTGGCAATAGTCAGCTCTACCAGGTCTCTTACTGTGAGTAGCAGACTCACCTATCCAGATGCAGCCTCCAACATAAAGGCATAGTAAAAAGGCAGTGTACTACTAGGAGAAGTTCCTGCTTCTCCTGCCATGAAAGGCTGCACGTAGAACATGCACTCCAGCCTCACTGCACATACTTCTCTTAGTCAAATGTTTAGGTGAACAAGAATTACAGTTTGGGATCTCAGGCACAGGAGAGATTTGAATAATATCTTGAATATTGCTTCCACTGTACATATATTACTAATTATTGCTCTACAGACAGACTGAAACAGGTCTTTGTGTCATACTGAAACCAAATACTTTCTACAAACCCAGGCAATCAAGTCTAGGGAAAAAACCTCAGCACAGACTACAGTGATCCAGGTGCAGTATAATAGAAACTAGATTTTACTTTACTGTTCTCTGCTGTATTTCATACAACACCTGTCTTACCTGTGACATGAATCTTGAAGGTGAGTTTCTGGCCAGCAGCCTCGCAGCTGTACTCCCCTGCATCTTTCTTCTCCACCTGGCTCACCACCAGCCGACGCTGTTTGCCCTCTGACTCTACCTTGAACTTCTTGCTCGAGGTGATCAGTTTCCCCTCCTTTTATCACTTGACCTCTGTGATAAAATGTTTGCTCATTAAGACCGGGATGTGGTAGCATTGTGGTGGAGTGCTTGTTCATTAGGACCGGGATATAATGGTGGAATATGGAGGCCACAAAGGTTGCAGAACACTCTAATTTTATGGGTAGATTGTGTACTCTGCGTAGTTACAGGCAAAGCGTGCCCCGATGGATACAAAGTTCCACGGAAGGACCAACCAAGGAACGACACACCAAGTCGCATGATCACAACCGACCAATTAAAGGACAATACGCTCGGGATGGACAATACAAAAGAAGTTGCAAGGGACGGGACGGCGCGGCAGTTGGAGGAACAATAATCCCCCTGTCGCCCAGCGCTGAATTGCCTTTTAGTTTTACCCGCTACAATTAATAAAAGTTTATAATTGGAACATTATTGGCTCATTGCTTATAAATTGATGACAACCTCCATCTTCTCCTGGGCCACCTCGCAGCTCAGCGTGGCATTTTTCTGTTGTTGCAGCCTTCACCACCTTCTGTACCTTCTCCTTGTTTGTAAATACAAATTCTGGCTCTGAAAAGAGAGAGATACATTAGTTTGGCCTCTTGAAAGAAGAGCAGGTTTTGGGGAAGGAGTCAGAAAAATGAATCAGTTCTCCCAGTCTGATGCCCCAAGAGAATGATGTGGAGAGAAGTTGTGCAATTTATGGATGCCCCATCCCTGAAAACATTCAAGTCTAGGCTGGATGGGTGTTAGAGCAACCTAGTCTCAAAGAATGTGTTCCTTTCCAGGACAGAGATTGGAACTGGATGATCCTCCAGGTCCCTTCCAACAAAAGGCATTCTGTGATGCTTCTTGTATGACTCTCATGACTCTTTCGTCCCCTAGCTGCCATTTACTTATGTCTTCAAAACATCAACTTATACAAAACATTCCTGTAGTATTCTCTCCCATGCTAAATGAGCCCTTCCAAGACAAAAACATGTTACATAGAGCACACCCCCTAGTGCTTGACACAAAGCCCCTGTTCTGAAACTTCCTGAGACGCAGCTGCATTGCAGAGTTGTTCTAGTGGTACAGGCACGTGGGAATGGAGAAGTGCAATCAGAACTTTCTTGTCTATGGCCTCATTCCCACAGCAAAAGGAAATTCCTGAAGATTTTAAAAGATGGAGCTGCCTCACAACTGTATTTAGAATAATTTGTTCAATTTCCTCATCAGAAATTAACCACCCCAAAGTTCAGCTCCAAAAATTTTAAGCATAGCAGGGAAAACTTACAAACTAATGACCGTTTTCTAAAACATTCTAGAATGAAAGGCCAAAATGTGTTCTCTCTCACCTGTGACATGAATCTTGAAGGTGAGTTTCTGGCCAGCAGCCTCGCAGCTGTACTCCTCTGCATCTTTCTTCTCTACCTGGATCACCACCAGCCGACACTGTTTGCCCTCTGACTCCACCTTGAACTTCTTGCTCGAGGTGATCAGTTTCCCCTCCTTGTACCACTTCACCTCCATCTTCTCCTGGGCCACCTCGCAGCTCAGCGTGGCATTTTGAGTCAGTGCAGCCTTCACCTCCTTTTGTACCTTGTCCTTGTTTGTAAACACGTCTTCTTTCTCTGCAGGGACATCACAACAGTCACACCATTTTGCTGTAGTCTGCTGCAGAGCTTACTCCAGTTCCCCATTTTCATTATACTTGCCCTTCACAGGGACCATCATGATGCCTCATTAAGACAGGAAAATACTTTCCCCTCTATTTTGCCTTGGGAAATGAATAGGCATATCATTTCATATCATATCATAAATCTAAACATTTCGCAGTCTGATAGCAGATTTGGACATGAGATTTAGAACACCTGCATGCACTGCTGAACCTCCTCCCTTCTCTTTGTTTCTTCTGATGTCTCTCTACATTTCCAGTAAATCAGAAGGGAATGGCCCTCTAGAACAGGTTGCCCAAGGAGACTGTGGATGCTCCATCCCTGCAGGCATTCAAGGCCAGGCTGGATGTGGTTCTGGGCAGCCTGGGCTGCTGGTTGGCAACCCTGCACATAGGAAGAAGGGGGTTGGAACTGGATGAGCACTGTGGGCCTTTGCAACCCAGGCCATTTATGAGTCTGATTAGTGGCATTTTCCACCTCATTGTGTCATTCAAATTTTGTAACCAGATCTCATCAAACACCTCCCCTTTTCTCACTCCTTGCATGCCTGGTGTGCTCTTGCACTGTAACCCTGCAGACACCAGCTGACTACAAGAGCTGCACAAGTTACCCTCCTTGCCTATTGTTTGTTGCAGTAATTCATTCCTGGATGGAAAAGCACATGTAGAAAAGTGTTGCTATGACACTAGATGACAAAGAAAGTCCTATAGCCAAAATGTTTTGCACCAGAGAGGCTGTAAGTTGATCCTCCAAATGCAAGACACACAAAATGAAGTGTTCCTTTATCTCTGGGATTCCAAGCATTTTCTCACCTCTGACTTTCACTTGGAATGTTGCTTTGTCATCTTTTGTTTCACAGCTGTAGCTCCCTTGGTCTTTCAGGGTCACATTTTTGACCATGAGCTTGCGGTGCGTCCCCTGGGAGATGATGGTTGTCCTCTGGTCCTGCTTCACCTCTATTTGATCTTTCTTCTATACGACAGCTCCGCTTGCAGCTGACACCTCACACACCAGCTCCAGGTCTTCAGAAGGACTGACTGATATTTCTGGAGTCGTTTTGGACTTGCTGACAAAATTAATGGCTTCATCTGAAGAAAAAAAGAGAAAGTGGTTTACATCCTGACTCAGGCTTATTCAGCACAGCATTAAGATACAGTTAGAACTGATTGTAATGTCTCTGCTCATTACATCTGGGGGATCAAGTTTCACCTCTGGAGGTACTCACATACAAACGTGTGCTTGATTCTCCTGTGTAAGGAAAGAGTAAGTTCTATGCAGACAGTTCTTATTTCTTCTAATCAATTCTGTATTCTGCACATGTTCTTCTGAAGCTAAAATGAAGGCAGCTAAGTAACCTGTTTGCAATACATGAACAAACCAATTCAACACCTTGTCTCTAAGCTAACAAGCAGCGTTTGATGAGCACATCAGTATTTCATGCCCTTCATTCCATCCAGACTGTATTGGCAATAACTATGCTGGTATTAACAAGGATAGCAATTACAAGCAAAATGGTAGAAATACAGAAGATATAAGGAAAAGGGAACTCACCAGAGCTGAGGCGATCCTCCCTGGTGAGCGATCTCCAAGAGATGCTGCCTCAGTGAGGGTCAGCCCTTAAATGAGGTCTCAGAGGAGGTGGAGTCGAACTCCACCCCTCCAGGGAGCACAGCTACATAACTTTCACCTGTGCTCCCACAGCTGACCCCACACTTGCCTCAGCTGATCAATCAGTGGTTCACATTGTGATCTCCCATACACTCCACCCCTTCACAACGTGAACCAATGATTAGGTGAGTTCCCCTTATTACAGAGACCCAATCACGACGCTGATACAATCTCCCGTCGCATTAGATGTTGATATTATTCAAATGATGATGATTGGATGGGTGTTTATGATCTTCCATGGGCCAGTGCTTGATAGATGTTACCGGAGACAAATCATCTTGAAGTGCAGGTCCGTCTGCGTTTCATCAGTCCAGAGTAATGGTCCTAGAGGCTTAGAATCAATCTTAAGGGGAGTAATATAGATGTTTCAAGGGTACTAGGAGGGGAAGATCCGCCCTCCAGGGCAAGATACAGGCCGTATTCTTATCTTGGGTCAATACTTCTGCTTGTACTGGATTATGTCCCGGCCTCCGATACCATACCCTCTGGCCAGATATCTGTGGCTGTATAACTATATCTGGCACCAGAGGAGGAGTCTTGATCTGCCATAGGGACATAATAGGTGTTCCTTTAGCAATAAAGGCCGGAGTATTGACCACGATGTCAGTAGGCCATGTACCTATCACCGAGGGGGTGACTGAACCTCCCACCTCCAATAATCTCCCCCAAGGTGCAAGTAGGCCACACCATTTGGGTCCTACCTGCACCTTCCAAGGCCAATTTATCTTATGGATTCCCGGTTCTAAATTCTCAGGGGCAGGGAGCAGAAGATTATTTTCAGTACCAACCTGCGGTTTTACCTTATTATCGGTGCCTGTAATTTGGATCCTAAGAGGGGAGGCCCATATAGTTTGTAACATTTTCAGGGCACTGGGTCTGCCATCCCGAGGTCTTTCATTCAGGTCCCGCACGGTTTCATATAATCTTTTTGTCCACCCCTGCAGGGACTGAGAGTCTGTTTTCAGGGCAGCCTTAAGGATACCATTATAACGTTCAATAAGGCCTGCCCCTGTTGGGTTATATGGCAGGTGGAATCGCCATTCAGTGTTGTTTTCTTCTGCCCAGCGCTGTATCATCGCTCCAGTGAAGTGAGTCCCTTGGTCACTCTCGATAACTTGAGGTGTCCCGTATGCAGACATCAGTTTAGTAAGTGCCTTAATTGTGTATGCTTGATTTGCCTTTGGTACAGGATAGGCTTGCAGCAGTCCACTTACAGTGTCAACGCAGGTCAGGGCATATCTCGCCCCCTCAGACCGAGGGAGGGGCCCAATGTAGTCGACCTGCCATCTCTGAAGAGGACTATATCCTCTAGCAATGTGGGATGTTGTTTCAGGCAACGGTCTCGGTCTCATCTTTGAGCAAGCATCGCAATCCTGACATGCTTGAACGATATCAGATAGTTGTACAGGCAGCCCCCATGCTTTAGCAGCTGCCCACATTATCTTCTGTCCAGCATGCCGTAGCTTCTGATGTAACCAACGGGCAATATTTTCAGATTGTGAATTCTCAATCCATCGGATTCGGGCCAGTGTGTCAGCTTCATCATTTCCTGGTGACTGCAAGGGTTGATGACCAGAGACATGGTAGACACATACTGTCCTGTGTTTGACCGTATTCCAAATGTCTACCCACATGTCTTTACCCCAAATCGGTCGGGCGTGGATAGTCCATTCCTGGGTAGCCCATTGCGTAATCCACAGAGTGAGCCCCCGGTACACAGCCCAACTATCTGTACAGATGTTCAGGACGCCGTCACCAGGTTCTTTAGTTATAACCATCCACACGGCTCGCAATTCTGCCCATTGGCTGCTTTGACCATCCCCCTCATCAAACCAGATGGTCTCAGTAGAGGGATGGTATGCTATTGCTCGCCACTTGCTCGGGTTGCCTCTGCTGGACCCATCCGTATACCAGGCATCTTCAGGAATAGGATATCTTCCTTCCTGAACGGGACTCTTCTCTGGTGGAGCAACCATCGGTTCTTTTGATGTATCACTGTGATACGTCACTGGGCCTAGGATCTTCTGTAGTTCTTCTTTAAGTGGAGATGAAGACAGACTGCTTCTCTGGCTTAGATAGGCGACCCATCGTGCCACCGTTTGTGCTTGGGCCACCCCCGTCTTAGGAAGGTGAGTCAAATCTCTCACCCACCCCTGGATTGGTAATGAAGTCTTAACTATGACCTCTGCTGTTTGCGTTATCGGCTCTACTGCTTGTAATGCCGAATAGGCAGCCAATAACTGTTTCTCAATCATGCTATATCGTTCTTCTGCTCCGTGCCAAACCTGAGACCAGAATCCAATGGGGGTTCGAACAGAACTCTGGCGTTGCCACAGGCCCCAGCCAAAACCATCTTGAGTAACATGAACATCTAGTTCAGCTGGGAGGGTCGGATCAAATACACCCAACGCCTGAGCTTGTTTAACTGCCAGTTTTGCCTGTTGGAAAGCATCCTGTTCTATCTTTCCCCAATTCCATGATTGACCCTTCTTTGTAAGCTTGTATAATGGCCTTAATAGCTGAGCTAAATGAGGTATAAAGGAGCGCCAATACCCCAATATACCCAAACATTCTTGCAATTGTTTTGATGTTGTAGGGACTGGAAACGCTTGGACTTTATCTACTACCGCACTGGGTAGTACTTTGGTTTTCCCGGACCAAATTACTCCCAGGAATTTTACAGATAGCCCCGGACCTTGCACCTTCTGTGGGTTTATAGCCCACCCTCTTTTCTGCAGGTAAGCTATCAACAAATCTGCTGCTTGTCTCACCGCCTCTAACGAATCGGATGTTAACAGGAGGTCATCAATATAATGATATAAATTGACATTATTTGGCTTTTCCCACTTAGCCAGATCACGTGCCACTAAATTATGACAAAAAGTGGGCGAATGTACGTACCCTTGGGGTAGGACCTGGAAAGTCCATTGCCTCCCTTCCCATGTAAATGCAAACTGATCTTGCGATTCTTCACTGATTGGAATACTGAAGAATGCATTCGCCAAATCCAAGACACAGTGATATGTTTTGATTTCCCTGCTTAGTGTGTCCATTAGGGAGGCAATATTGGGTACAGCCGCATGAACAGGTGGCGTGACCTTATTTAATTCCCTATAGTCTACTGTCATCCTCCATGTTCCATCCGGTTTTCGCACTGGCCATATTGGGGAGTTATATGGGCTATGTGCAGGCCTTATAATACCCACTCTTTCTAATTCCTGCACCGTCTTTGTTATTTCATCCTGCCCACCCGGGAGTCTGTTCTGTTTCACATTAGTAATCCGGCGTGGCTTCGGCAAACAAATAGGCTCATGTTTTGCATGGCCTCTCAATATTGTCTGGATTGCCCGGATACTAATGCATCTCTGCCGCAATCGGAACTCTCCCACTGTTGTATGGAGAGCCAGACCCCACAGGATATCAATTCCTAATATATACTCTGGAATTGGGGCAATGGATACCTTGTACTCCCGTGGTGGAAGACGCCCGACCCCCAGTTTTACCCAGGTTTGGGTGACCGGAATGGTTTGTCCCCCAAAACCTCCAATCATCACTCTATTACCTTTAAATTTAGTTGGGTCTCCATATATTATAGATGTCTCTGCCCCGGTATCAACTAGGGTTGATCAACCTTCTGTATATTCTTTCAGGACCAGTATATCGTCAGTTCCACATAGGGCCTCCGGTCCCGTCTAGAGGCCCTAGGAGGACTGACATCCCTCGTCAAGCCATGAACTGAGCCAGATTCAAGTCTTTTACCTCCGATACCTCCGGTGTCATAACCCGAGGCACCTGAGGTGGCTTCTTTTTCCTATTTGGAACTATAAAATCTTCTAAATTCCATGTTGTTGTTGGTCGCCGCTCTATAAATCTTATCCCTGGCCTTTTGGGTTTATTCTGAAATTTTTGTTCATCCTTCAGTTGCTTCCACAACTGAAGGAGAACCTGATTGGGCTGCCCATCAATTTTTGAAAACTGAACGCCTGCCCGGAGCAGATCATTAAACATTTGTTTCCGGGATACCCTAACAGGTCCTGCCCGAGAAGTTCGCGGGGCCGATCTTCTGGCTCGCACTATTGGAAAAGCCTCGGCATCCTCAATCACCCTGATATTGCGCTTAGCTCGTAAACGCTCAGTTTCTCCGAGGTCTGCTACCAATTGGGCGGCTTGTTGGACTACTGCCTCTGCGGATACTACTGGATTAAGTATGGAAACCAAGGTTCCATACATATGAGAGGGTGCTTACTGTAAAATTAGGTCCCTCATTCCCGCAGAAAATTTAACCATATCAGGGCTATCGAATGTGTCTTCGTAGATAGCCTCTCTCATACCTAATTCGCGTATATAATTTTGAAGGTCTTCCATAGAAGACCACATCCCTGTGTTTACTGGCATGTCAGTTTTATTTGTCCACACCATGCGGCAAGCAGCCATTATCCATTCTACAATTGAATGGTTTTCTTCAGGGAACTGAGTCCCAGCATACAGTCTCTGCCGAAGGGCAGGATGTACTGTTATTGTGGCCAACTTAGATACTTCGGGGTCACTAACCAGTACACTATCTGCCCCTGAATCCCATAACCGTAATAACCAAGCCGGAACACTTTCCCTTGGCCTTTGCCTAAATCGTTGCACTAGGTCCATGAGTTCAGTAGGCGTATATGGACGGGCTGTTACATGTAAAACAGATTCGGCAGGGGGCCATTGATCAGGAGGCACTCCTGCTGGTCGATCTTGAATTTTCTTTGTTTTTTGAGTTATTACTGGACGGACTTCTAGTGAGTCCGTCTCAGATGGTTTTTCTAGATCAGATTTAGTGATCTTATTTTGATTCATTTCTTCAGGATCTTGATCGTCATTAAATGAAATGTATCTAATTTGAGGGTTGGAGGAAGAAAATGACGGTTTTTTTCCTGTCAATAGATTGATCTCACCCTCCAATTTTTCAATACGGGCCTTTAACAATTCATTTTCATGTGCAATGTTGTTTGATTTTATCTCTGCCCGATTTAAAGCATTTAATAATGGCCAGGCTGCCATAGATGCAGCCATTCGCTTTTCTTTTGTAATTAAGATATCTTTTTGTAGTCCTAGAAAGTAATCAGTTAGACAATAGGCGTCCATGTTATTTGGTACTCTTAAAGGGCCCCATTGTTCAATAATTGTTGCTAATTGGTAATATGGGGACGCCTCAAAACCTGGAATTTGTCCAGGAAGGCATGTCCCTAAGGGGGTGGTCTTCTCCCCCTTGTACCAATTAAAGATTTTCCACACAAAGGACATTTTTTTTTTTCCTTATATTTCTAGATGCCAAGTCAGTGGCTCCTGCCTGGCTTGCCAAATGTATTGGCAATAACTATGCTGGTATTAACAAGGATAGCAATTACAAGTAAAATGGTAGAAATACAGAAGATATAAGGAAAAGGGAACTCACCAGAGCTGAGGTGATCCTCCCTGGTGAGCAATCTCCAAGAGATGCTGCCTCAGTGAGGGTCAGCCCTTAAATGAGGTCTCAGAGGAGGTGGAGTTGAACTCCACCCCTCCAGGGAGCACAGCTACATAACTTTCACCTGTGCTCCCACAGCTGACCCCACACTTGCCTCAGCTGATCAATCAGTGGTTCACATTGTGATCTCCCATACACAGACAGAACCTGCCTGAGGAGCAAGCTGATGGCTGTCAGCTACAGGCAGACCTAGCTTTGTACTGCATTTCTTAGAGCAACAACTGTTGCTTTCAGTCACTGAATATACCAAGGCCAATTACTATGCCAGGAACATTTATGGCATCAGTGAACAAAAAATGCGTTAAAAATTGTAATAGACAGGAGCCATTTATTCTTTTATAACTAGGTGACCAAAGAACAACAGTCCTTCTAGAGTCAAGCTGTTAAGAACTAATAGCATCAATCAATATCACATAGATAGATTACTTCCCTGCCCTAAGACCATCTTGCGACCATTTGGTGCTCCTAATTAAGCCCTCTTGATGGCATTTTGTCTGAGCCATGCGACATTTTGTGATAGGAGTTACTGCTAGTGTTCCCTTAACCCTACACCAAAGTAGGAGGTATCCATTCTCAGGGAATCATGCAGGCTTCCTCTGTATTTGATGCTCAGAGACAGCCCCAGAACTTTTTAAATCTTAGCTTAGCTCTCATCCAATAATGTTCATCAAACAGTGCAACTTGTCCTTTGGGGATGCCTTTGTTCTGCATCAACCAGTTCCAACGGAGTCTTCTTGGCTTGTTTTAGATCAGTTTTTCAACAGATAAAGCCAGGGTCTTTGAATTACAAAGTGAAATTGCAGAATGCATGATTCTCAACCAAACAGAACAGCAGGTGGGATGCAGGGTGAATACCTGAACCAACACCACCTGCAAGCAATCCTTCAATATCTTAGGAATCTCTAGCCACCCCAAATCCAGTGTTGTGCTTGATCTATCATCTCTGCTGAGTTTTTAGCTAAGCTGATGGTGAGCATCACGGTGGTGATGGGTGAGCAGTCAGACTAGAGGGTCTTAATCAACCGTAAGGATCCTGTGATCAGAGGAACGTGAATGTGCTGTTAAAGGTCACAAGCGCTGCACTGCAGCATGAGCATACACAGCGAAAGGCTTTCAGTAGAGCTTCAGTTCATAAATGAGGACTGGGTTATGGAAAATAGGCTCAAGATATAAAACAGAAAACAGATCTTAACGCCAGGTTCTGTGAATGCAACCAGCTGAATTTCACAGATATTGAATTTCAATGACAATTTCTTGTGTTATTTTACCCTCCAGCTCCACCCTGAACAGGAACATGTCAGTGACAAGCATTACTCCTCCAGGCTTGACCTAACAGTGCTTTACTTGCACTATGAGCTAATGGCTGTGCTTACAGCACCTCAGGGAGACACCTCAGAGATCACAATGTCCTTCGGGTACAGCAGGAGACACTCAACTCTCCAAATGTGGAGTTTAATTTGTCCAAAGAGGAGACAGGATTCCCATGCTAATAACTTAGGACCATTTCAGTCATAGGTTTAAAGATGATGTAAGTGCTGAGGCAATACATGAACTAGATGAATGAAGCCCAGATGTCAGGGCTCAAGTCGTGACTCCAGCCCCAGCTGGAGCTAAGGCTGTCTTGAATTCATCACAACACAGTTACATTATTTGCTCATACTGTGGATTTGCATAGGGACAACAGGAAGGTCAGAATTGCTTCAATAGAGCTATGCAATCTTTGTCCTAAATACTGGAAACCCACAGCGTTGGACAAATAAAATGAATTAAGTCTGAAGTGCTTTACATGGATTGTGATCCTATGTTTGCCTCACAAACTTACCTGAGACTTTCCAATCAAAAATCAGAGTGTCATCTCCAATTGTGTAGATGTATGTTCCCTCGTCTTCTTTCGTTACAGCTGAAGCCACAAGCTTATGCAGTTTCCCTTTATCTTCCATTGTGAATTTCTTACTGGTCTTGATTTCTTTGCCATTTTTGTACCACTTCACCATGACATTGGCTTCAGAGGTCTCAGAAACAAATTCAGCTTGTTTTCCAGCAACGGCCCTGATTACTCCTCCACTTGTCTCTTTGATTACGAAGTTTGCCAGTGCTGAAACAAAATATGAAGACACAAAATACATATGATGGTAAAGAACTGCAGGGACATTGGTGACCATGAGGCATTCATTTATCATAAGATCAAACGTGCACGTTTAGTCCTAGTTCTAATTGCTAGATTCTAATTCAGAAGCTGGCAAATTGGCAGCTTTTATAAACCACGTGCCAGATTACCTTATCTCCACAAGTTGAAGGACATACACTGGACAGGGGACAGAGCCAAAGGAAGAAGCCCAAGGCTTCAAGAAAATGTCTAAAATAGGAAAACTGAGGAAAGAATTGGAACAAGCAAACTAGAAGGAAATCAATGGAGGGGGTATCTATTACTGCACTGTAACCCCCTGGCAAACAAATCAAGCCTAAAAGATAGAGATATCACTTAGGACTGAAAAGAAAAAAGAAAAAAAAGAATTCCTTTATGGAAATTAATTGGAGTGAAAAAGTTAGATGATAAAACTGGCCCTTATTAACACACAGTGGAATAATTGACTTCAAAGATTCAAAATCTCACCACTGTCTTAGCCAAAAGTTCAAGCCTAAGTCCACGGTCCTATTTTACTGAGGGTAATTGAGCTTGTTTTCCAACTTCTTGTTAACATATCATTTCAAAACAGCGCACACAACTGAGTTGGGTCTGTTGAGACAGCGCAGTCAGAGCTGCTAAAATCAAAGTCTGGATTATGCATGCATTTGTTCTGCAGTTCCAAGAACACGCATGTATAATACAAATTCAACAACGTTCTACAGAATGCCTGTATTTAGGAGCTCGAGAGCCAGCTGATGGACACTGGGATGACTGAGATCCTGTCAATACATTTAACTCCATCCTATCATACAGTCAAATTTCATTCATTTTTTCAGGAACTGTCTCTTATCATTGTAGTCCTGTCACCACTGCTGGATGTGAGCCCAACCACACAAAAGCAGCTGCTGGTTTTCACTGCAGATACTGCAGTAAGGAGAAACAGCCTCCAGACTGGACCAGCTGAGCGTGGCCCTACCAGGATTTGCTCCAAAGGTCTTATTACCAGTAGTGCTTCCCGATGAAATACATGGGGGTCCTCCTTTGATTCCAACCCCAACCCACCCCACCATGCCCCCTGATAACATCCATCAGGGCCACATCTCGACAGCTCCTGAACACCTCCAGGGATCCCACCACCTACCTGGGCAGCCTGTGCCAGTTAATTCTATGGGCAGACCTGCCAGTATGAAATATTATGCTAACATGACAAAGAGAGAGAAGAAAAGCAAAATTAAGACTAGCTGACAAGCCTTGGCAGGAAGTTCTGCTCTCCATCAATTTAGTCCCTGTGACTCTTCACAGGTGTTTTCTACATTTGGGATCACTGCTACAAAAAGAGATGTTGACATCATCTCTTGTGGCCACCCTGACAGAAGAGCAGGAAGGCTGGATGCTCTTTTTCCTGTCTTTCCCTTGATTTCCTCTATATCTTAGGGACGAATCACAGGACAGAACACAGAAATCAAATGGCTCTACAAAGCAGATTGGCCAGTTCAAGTCAAAACAGCCACTGAAAACACCCCAGATGCTGTCTGACAACAGCTGGACTGTCGGGGAGTCAGGTGAATGCAGTCTGCTGGCCTTGGGCAGGAAGAGGACAGCCCAGACTATCACATACCTTTCACTGAAAGCTGATAGAGCATTTTATCCCCCTCACAGATGCACTGATAACTTGCAGCATCATCCATTGAGTCGTTGTGAATTTTCAGGGTGTGTTTCTTCCCCACAATTTGCAGTTCATAATTTTCACTGGCCTTGAGCTCCTTCCCATCCTTCATCCACTCCACAGTAGCGCCTGTGTCTGAAAGCTCAGCCTGCAGTTTGGCTTCCTCACGCAGCCAAGCGCAGATCTTTTCTACATCTTTGCTCTTCTTGGTAAATCTCACTGCAGCACCTGTCAGGAGCAAAGGCCTCGTTATTTCAATTTATATCAGGCTAACGTGGTCAATGTTTGCTGCAACATCTCTGAAAAAGTATCACCTTCTGTTCCTGCACTCATCATTGTGTCAGTGCTGAGCAATTCACGATATTTCATTTGGTCTTCTTGCTGGATTTACTAAGTAAAAATCAACCAAACATCTCCTTCTACTGATTAATAATGCTCTAAACATGCTTCTGCAGAGGTTTCCACCCAATGACAAACAGGTCCTCCCATCATGAATGTTTATTTGTTCTACTTTGTCATGCAAAGCTGATTGATAGAGATATTATTGGAATGATTGCTCCCCTACTTCTAAACTATTCCAGTGCAATCAGAAAGGCTGTCTGAACCTGCAGCTGAAAGTACTTCTCTATGGTCATGCAGTGGTAAACCTGGTGACTGAATGCACTGGCCAATAGCTGTGAACTGCAGACATTCATCAGCTGGCATGCTTGCACGTTGTTGTAAGGTCAATAGTAAACATGGCATCCCCTCCAGGTACAGCTTCACCAGTTGTTAGGGGGGATTTCACAGCCAGGACTGGGTCTGAGGAAGAACATGTATGTCTTAATGCTCTTTAGATGCAAGTCTGGTATCTCATTTAGAGATGGAAGATTAAATCATAGGTACATTTCTACTTCTCCCTTTGCATGAGTGCTAGAAGAAGCACTTCTGTGCTTAAGATCTGTTACAGAAAGTTCTGCCTCTTGCACATGTGAGATATCAAAAGATAAGGATATTCATGTCTCTGTCACAGAAACAACTCGTATCACTTTAGTGGTAGCTGGAGGTTGATAGGAGATAGGAGAACTAGGAATAAAGGAAAGCCTTTGGTGTGTTAATGCACTGCTAATCTTAAAGTCAAAGGAAGCATCTTTAGGGAACCAACACAGCTGCTCAGCACACACTGACCCATTTCCATTGGGGTTTTTGTGCTTACCAAGGTGCACGCTCCCTGGGAATTCCAGAGACGGGCTCTGTCCATGCGCATTGACTGCAGACACTCGGAACTGATCATCAGCCTCTTCAGACAGATTGCTCACCGTGAACTCTGGGACGGGGACATGAGACTCGTGGCACCTCACCCAGGTGAAGCCAGTTAGTTTCTTGCATTCCACAATGTAGCCATCGACTGGAATGGGGCGGTGCATCTTCGGAGGGGACCATGCCAGCGTCACTGAGGTTTCTGTTTTATTTTTCACCACGGGGTCAGTTGGGGGCTGGGTGGGAGGTTTTCTGGGAGCTGAACAGAAATAAATTTCAGAAATATTAGCATAAGGTCATGTAGGCTGGAAAAGACCTTCAAAAGACCTTCAAAATCAGCAGACTCAACTTTCAGCATGACCTACTGAGTCCCACCATTAACTACTGTGGTACCTGAGGACATACATGACAAGCTTATTCCTGCAGGTATTTACATAGTGAATATATTCACCCTCTGGTTGCTTTGGAACATTTTAGAGGTTAAAATCCCATCAGACTTTTTCACTGTGTGCAGCCACTGATACAGGCAGGAGGCTGGGAATTACCTGATGGGCTCTAGTTACAGACTACTGACACAGTAAAGGATTGATTTCATTTAATTTTGGCCATCAGAAAGTTTGGTGTCTGGTTTCAGTCACCCATCTGGACTCCAATTATAATCATATGGAGAACAGCACATTCAGGAGAACTCATCTCAATAAACCTGAATGAAATCACAGAATCATAGGATCATGGGAGGGCTTGGGTTGGAAGAAACCTTCAAGATCATTAAGTGCTAGATGCCAAAGGTCCCACTAACACAGTATTAAGCCAAAAGCTAGATGCTGGAATCAGATCTCCTGACCTTACCATCAGAAACTGAGATGTCATATTTTGCTCAGAGGTGCCTGCTTGTAGGAGGGACAGCTTCCGAGCTTTTTCTGCTCCAGGAACCAGCTCGAGCTTCAGAATTTAAACAGCAGTCAGAAATTAAACTGAGCTTTGTCACCTCCATCAAATAGAAGGAGTGGTTGGGTGGTACAGCTTTCCAAATCGCTTAGAAACTGTCACAACAATCAGATGCCTACCTTTTCTTTTTTAACTTGTTAATACATAGAGCTTAATAGCATCAGAATGCCCCAAGCACTTCAGACAACAGGACAGCTGTAAACCCTTCTTTAAGGATTCCTTTGTTTAACCACTGAGTAACTGTAATTCAGTGGTGCTGGTAGGAGAAGGGAAGTCCTAATCTTCCCAGATGGTGAACAGAGTTGATGTTCACATGCAGACTGGTGCTGCAGCAGAGCCAGAAACCACTCATTTGGGAAACACAGCACCAAGAAAATAATGGGAATAGCTTCATAAAATCAGGAGCTTCACTCAAATTTCATGTCAGATCTATAATTCTTCCTATTTTCAGGAAGAAATGATTTCCCTTTTTCTTGTAGTTTTATTTTCTTTTCCTTTCCAGCAAGCAGCTTTGTAGCTTACAAATTGTTTTCTAATCACCTCCTGGTGTGGACAAATCACACAGGTCTGACTCCATGTTTTACATAGTTAGCATATTATATTTGTTCCACTATGGAACTGTACAGTCATAGAATGGCCTGGGTTGAAAAGGATCCCAAAAATCATCCAGTTCCAACCCCCTGCTATGTGCAGGGACGCCATCCACCAGACCAGGCTGCCCAGAGCCACATCCAGCCTGGCCTTGAATGCCTGCAGGGATGGGGCATCCACAGCCTCCTTGGGCAACCTGTTCCAGTGCGTCACCACCCTCTGAGTGAAAAACATCTTCCTAAGATCCAACCTGATCCACAACCCCTACACACCCTCAGAGCCCCCTAGAGCCCCTAGTCCTCCTATTGCCCACCACAGCCCCATATGCCCACTAGAGTCCCCCTCAACTCTCTTTACAGGCCCTGCACAGCTCTATATAACAGTCTTATAGAACTACCTCTAGTAGAAGCAATCTCCACACAGAGATCCTTTCCCAGCACACTGCGCCACGGGGGGAGCAAAACGGGGGGGGGCACATACACACACAGCGCCGGGGGGGCCCGTAACCGACCCCCACCCATCCTTTAAAGGGGTGGGGGGTCCGTTTTAATGGGGGGGGGGGCGAGATCACCTTCACCCCCCACCCCCCCATCCCCACCCCATCCTTTAAAAGGGGGGTGTCCATTTTGGTGTTGGGGGGCAGTGACAATCCGCCCCCCCACCCCATCGTTTAAAGGAGGGGGGGTCCGAGACCACCCCCCCCACCCCATCTTTTAAGGGGGGGGTCAGGGGCTCATGGGGGGCAGCACATCGTGCACAACATTGTGGGGGGGGGGGGCTTTAAAAGGGGGGGGTTACAAAAAGCATAGCTCTCAACTATAGATGGGATTGGGGGGGGCTCAATCGATGGGGGGGGGCCCTTCATGCAGGGGGGGCACAGCGTAAGTCAGCGGCTTTGAGGGGGGGTGTTGGGGCTGTTTGGCCTTTGGGGGGGTTATTGTGTGCCCCACCCCCACCACCCCCACACACAATGGGGTGTTAATGTGGGGGGGGGGGGCTTAGATTAGTTGCGTTCCCTATAGCACTGCCCCCCCCGTCACTAACCCCCCCGCTTTATCCTTACGGCTGAGCCCCCCCCCGACAGCGCCCCATTCATCTTGATGGGGGGGGGGTTTGTCACACGACCCTGGCGCGGCTTACGGCACATTGTCGACCCCACCCCACCCCCCATAACCCCACCCGGGGGGGGAGGGGGCGATGTGGTGAGTGGGGGGGGGTTCCGGAGGTGGGGGTGAGCAAAGCGCAATATGGGGGGGGGGGTCCTATAACTGGAGGGCAGCGGCTGCACAAAGAGCCCGCGGGGGTCGGAGAGCAGCACTTTGGCTGGGGGGGGTCCACGGGGTCCGGGGGTAATGCTGCCCCACCCCCTCCCCCACCCCCCACTGCCGACCCCCCCCCCGCGTTGCCCCCCCGCCCCAACGTCAGCTCCTGCGGCAGCTCCTCGTCACTCTCCTCCTCCTCTTCCTCGTCTGGGGGGTCAATATGTGGGGGGGGGGGTCCCATCGGGCAGCGGCAGCTCCGCCGGCTCCGATTGGCTGAGCCGCAGTGCGCGGGAGCGGCTGTTGTGTGCCGGTCGGTGGAGGGGAGGCTCTTCATGGAGCTGCCCCGCAGCCAACAACAGCCTGAATGAGATCCTGGAGTCCCAGACGCTGGAGGATGAGCTGGGAAAGAGCAGAGGCTCCCCACAGAAGGGCAAATCACGTCTGATAACGTGAGTGTGGAGCACAGCCAGCCCCTTCCTCACATGTGTGGGGCTTCCATGTTCCTCTGTGCCCATTGCAATGTGCCACCCCAATCCTGCTGCCCAGCCAGGAGTGGATGGGATGAGCAGGTTGGGATGCACAGAGCAGTGCTCAGACATTGCTGGGACATTTGTGCACTGCTGTTGAGCTTCCCTTTGTGCAGCAGGGGAGAGGATGGAGGTTTACAGGTGGATGGTTGTTATTTCTATGGCATTGCACAGGTGGTAGAACCATGTCCATTCCCAAACTTATTCCAGGGCATGCGGGAATTTGTGCAGTTGTAGTTCCTGAATTGTGCTATTTAAAACCCTCCTGTAAATGGGGATGTTTTGTAATGCCTGCTGGGGCTGCAGGCAGCATTGCCTTCCTCCTTAGGGGGCAGGTTTAATCACAAGCCTCCCTATTTCCTATCACAAACGTCCTACAAACCATGTCTGGGCATTGCTGTCTCGGCCGGGATCTCAGCTCCTGAGACTGTCAGATGTGAAGCAGCAGCAGCTGGGACAGGGCTGGCTCTGTGTGCCCTCTCTGGGTCTGTGGGCACAGAGTGGGGCAGAGGGATGACTGTGAGAGGGAGGAATTGCCCAGCCACAAGAAAGAGGAAATCAGCTGAAAAGGGGAGATTTGAGAAGCACTGAGGCTGTGGCTGCTTTGACAGTAAGAAGAAACCAAGCTGTCACTGTGCAGATGGGAACTCCAGTAGGAGAGCTGTGGTGGCTTTACAGATGGCAGACAGCAGCTGGAGTGTAGAGCCAAGGGTAGGGGGGGGATCTTCCTCTTAGCAATGCCATGCAAAGAATGATGCAGACTCCTGCAGGGTCGGCTTTGCTGTGTGACCCTGGGTGGAAGCAGCTGGAAGGTCTCAGCCCTTCTGCATTATCCCAGGAACTGGGGCAGTGCTCGGTCTCATCCCACCTCTGCTAATAGCAAATGCAGAATCCCTTATCTGAGTGCCCTTTTCTCTCATGTAGAGTCACCAACCCTGGGAAGTTCACAAAAAGTTTGGGTGTTGTGTTGAGGGATGTGATTTAACTGGGAAGTATTGGTGATGGTTGGACTGGATGATCATAAGATCATCCAGATCATAAGATCTGAGATCATAAGATTATAAGATCATCCAGGTCTTTTCCAACCTTGAAAATTCTATGGAGTTGTAGCAGATTGTGGGGGTGTAGGTGTGGTATATATATGTACACAGATGGGAATATCCGTATGGAAAAGATAGATCCATGTGTGTTCTGGGCTGCACTGAAAAAGGGGTGGCCAGCAAGAGAGGGAGGTGATTGTCCACTCCTGCTCAGCTCTTGTGAGGCCATATTTGCAGCACTGTGTCCAGGCCTGGGAAGGATGTGGAGCTGTTGGGGGGGGTCCAGAGGAGGGCCACTGTGATGATCAGAGGGCTGGAGCAGCTCTCCTATGAGGAAAGGTGGAGGGATCTGGGCTTGTTTAGCCTGGAGAATGGAAGGCTGTGGGGAGACCTCATTGTGGCCTTTGAGTACTTGAAGGGAGCGTATAAACAGGAGGGGGAATGGCTGTTTATGAGGGTGGATAATGATAGGACAAGGGGGAATGGTTTAAAACTGAGACTGGGGAGGTATAGGTTGGATCTTAGGTAGATGTTTTTTGCTCAGAGGGTGGTGACACACTGGAACAGGTTGCCCAAGGAGGCTGTGGATGCCCCATTCAAGGCCTGCAGGCATTCAAGGCCAGGTTGGATGGGCTCTGTCCATGAGCATTGACTGCAGACACTTGGAACTGATCATCAGCCTCTGCAGACAGATTTACAGCCCCTGCACAGCTCTATATAACAGTCTTATAGAACTACCTCTAGTAGAAGCAATCTCCACACAGAGATCTTTTCCCAGCGCCCCTTTGTGACATCATAATGCCCCTTTGTGACATCATAACACCCTTTGTGACATCATAATGCACCTTTCTGATGCCATAATGCCCCTTTCTGACGTCATAATGACCCATTGTGATGTCTTAATGCCCCTTTGTGACGTCATAATGCCCTTTGTGATGTCATAATGCCATTTGAGACGTCATAAGGCTCCTTTGTTTTCATAATGCCTCTTTGTGACGTGATAATGCCTCTTTGTGACGTCATAATGCCCTTTGTGACGTCTTAATTCCCCTTTGTGATGTCTTAATGCTCTTTTGTGATGTCACAATACCCCTTTGTGATGTCATAACACCCCTTTGTGACATCATAATGCCCCTTTCAGACGTCATAATGACCCTTTTTGACGTCATAATTCCCCTTTGTGATGTCATAATGCTTCTTTGTGGTGTCATAACGCCCTTTGTGACGTCATAATGCCCTTTGAGACGTCATAATGCTCCTTTGTGATGTCATAATGCTCCTTTGTGATTCATAATGCCCTTTGTGATGTCATAATGCCCTTTCTGACGTCATAATGCCCCTTTGTGGTGTCATAATGCTTCTTTGTGAGGTATCTGTGGTGCCATTGATAATGAAGTGTGATGAACTGGAAGGCTTTCAGTAGAATTGCAGCCCTAACATAAACAATGACTTGAACTCTGGAATTCTGTGTAAAATCATTAGCTAGCTTGTGGTCCGGGTCTTCAAACCAAAGGCTGTGAGGTGCTGCTCTTGTTGACGCAGGCTGTGAAAGATGACTTGAGCTCTAAGAGTAATTTCCCTTCTGCTCTTTATATGAACGTCAAATCCACAATTAGAATATTAAGAAGATAATATAAAATTTTGTGCTGCTGGACTGAGGACTTCCATTAGCTGTTAGCCATAGTTTGGAACTTGCAAAGCAATCATATTGGAGCCTTGCTGGGCAACCTGCTCCAGTGTCTCACCACACCCACAGTAAAGCATTTCTTCCTAATATCCAATCCTAATCTACCTTCTTCCCATGTAAAGCCATTTCCCCTCATTCTGTTGCTACCTGCCCTTATGAAAAGTCCCTCCCCAGCCTTCCCTGTAGGCCCTCTTCAGATACTGGAAGGCCACTCTAAGGTCTCCTTGGAGTCTTCTCCAGGCTGAAGAGCCCCATCTCTCTCAGCCTGTGCACATAGTAGAGGTGCTTTCAGCCCTCTCTGATCACCTTCATGGCCCTCCTCTGGACCTGCCTGAACATCTCCAAGTCCTTCTTGTGTTGAGGGCTCCAGAACTGCGTGCAGTGCTCCAGATGGGGTTTCAATGAGAGGAGTGTGGAGGGGCAGCACCACCTCCCTCGACCTGCTGGTCATGCTTCTGTGCTTTAAGCTTATGCTTTAAGGTCCTATATGCTTTAAGGTTTAGATAGTGCAGTCGCCTCACCTCTTCAGGTTTATCTGTGAAGGTCCCTTCCAAGTGAACCGTGCTGATCCAGACAGTTCGGATTGCTCATTAAAGTGTTTTAGTAAGTTGGGCTGGTCCTATGAAGCAGTATGACTGCAGTAAGCAGTGTACATGGTGCGCTGTGAGTACTGCACACATTCCTCTTGGCAGCTTGTGGAACAGAAACTGTGCATTGTTTGGATTGTGTAAGTATTCCTGTTGGTCTCTTGTGATGCTTACCTTCTTAGAGCACCTTTCCTCGTTTGGCTCTACATATTTTGGTACCTTACTTGTTCTGTTTGGCTTAGCAGGGAAGGTCTTCTTCTGAAGCATCCTCAGTCTTGGTCTGGGCAGCATACTTAGAAATGACATGGACGTTACATGAGTGGGTGGTCAAAGGGGGGAAGAACTCACCTTTCTGATCTGTTTCCTTTTAGAACACAGTCCTGGAGAGGATTTGCTTTCCTTGTTTCCTGGAGACTTGGATTCTTAGATGGTTTTGACTGCAGCTATTTCTGATGTTAATTCCTTTTTCTGTACTTTAGTAGCCAAGTGCAAGTGGAGTGCTTTGGGAATTGTCTGAAGTTGCCAGGTTGCGTGTGATCACATATGTAACGTGGAGTTATGTGTGGTGCCAGTGATAATTAAGTGTGATGAACTTGAAGGCTTTCAGTACAATTTCAGCCCTAATGTAAACAGTGACTTGAACTCTGGAATTCTGTGTAAAATCATTAGCTAGCTTGTGGTCCAGGTCTTGAAACCAAAGGCTATGAGGTGCTGCTCTTGTTGACGCAGGCTGTGAAAGATGACTTGAGCTCTAAGAGTAATTTCCCTTCTGCTCTTTATATGAACGTCATATCAACAATTAGAATATTAAGAACATAATATAAAAGTTGTTGCTGCTGGCCTGTGGACTTCCATTAGCTGTTAGCCATAGTTTGGAACTTGCAAACCAATCTTATTTAGACTTTAGTGGTGAAATCTTCTGATGAAATCTTCCTTCTAATTCTGCAAAAGAATCTCGGTGGAACATTTCTGTCTGAAAAGGCTCTGGCATATGAAGATGTGCCAGACTGCAGCCATGTGCCAGATGCGTTTGGATCCATGGAATTTTCTGATGTAGCTTCAGTGTTTGAAGAATCTCCACTCGATCTAAATACTCAGAAAACAAAGCAGGTGTGTGAAGATGTACAGCTAGTTTCTTACAGAAAAAATACAGCTCTTAATCTAGAAATCTGCTTCTCATTGTATCTAGTGCTTACTCCATATTTAAGTATCTAGTGGACCTTGACCAAAGGAAGATAAAGATAGAGCAAAGAAGTATGTTAAGCATAAATTTTGTTGCCTTCTACCTGTAGGCCATGGTTGGTTTGACGTGATCCCTAACTCCAGTGTTTGGTTTGCACAGAAACAGCAAGCAAGGGAACAAGTAAAGGAGTCAGTGAGGATTTTAAAACACAATGGGAAGCGATAAGGCACAGTTAATAAGATTCTGGAGTTAGGCTGGAGGTAGGCAGAGGTTGAAAGGTACCGAAAGAAATTCAATCTTACTGTGTTGGACAACAAAATCCACTGTGATATTATTCAAATTTTTAACTAAACCAAGTGATAATTCATATTTATGTTTAGATAAGCTGGTGAGGGTTAATCCTCAATGGAGAATTGAGATGAACAAATCAAAAAATGGCGTTTGACAGTCTATAAGAAACGAACTTATTCTAGGAGAGAATCAGAGTTTTCAACTGTTTTGTTCAATAGCCAAATAATGTATGATATTTTTATAAGCATTGTGTCTGACCTTCTCAGCTGTTAGAATTTCTTTGACAGTAACTTCTCCGGCTGTGATCAGAAAACCTTTTGTTCCGTCTCTGGCACCATTCGAGGCATGATACTCAACTGGGTGATATGGAATTCACACTGTCAACTCCAGTGACAAGAAAAGTGGCATCTAAGAAGCGTGCAAACACAGAGAATGTTGATGCAGAGTCAGTGTTAAGAAATGAGCTGCCCTTTGCATTTCCTGCTCCAAAGGCCTTCTTTTCGAAGAGCCAGACAGAGAAGCAAGTAGAAGGCATATCTTTTTAGGCGCCTACTTCCAAAGGTATGTTGTATCTAACAAATGGAAACCTAGAACATGTGTAGCTTAGGAATTTTTTGCTTTTAATATGAATGCAGTACTTGTAGGTCCTAAAATTCTGAAAGGTTTCAGTGTGGGGTTTATTTGGTCACAGCACATACAGCTGCCATCCTGTACATCTGACAGTGCACTGCAAGCGGTTTAACCATATATCACGGCATGGTACAAGTCTGTTAATGATAGAAGTTCTCACAGTTTCACAAGGAGCATGCCTTGAGATGCATTCAGATAATGAGATAAGTGCTGTGTTCCTAAAACTAGCATGTGTCTCCACTCTCCATCGAGATTTAGTAGATAATTTCTTTAACAATTATGATGAGAGTTTTGTTTTGTTTTTATTTTTTTCTGGGCTATTATTTTGAGTGAAAGAAAAGGGTATGCTTTTATTTAAGCGAGCTTTTGATTGCATCATGCTTCTAAATTAAATGTAACCTACTGAATTCCTCATGATAGCATACGAGTACTTGCGTGTATCTGTTCTCCCTAATAGAGGGAGAAGAGACTCAGTGAACCTGGACAGTGTTACCCAGGGTTGTGAGAACAGCTAAATGATTGTTGAGAACTGGTCAACTCGTGAGCCTGAGACCTGGGATCCTCCATCCTAGGGTGGAACTTTACTGGAGCACGTGGGTGCCACAGCAAAAAAAGGAGTGTGTACAATAGACTGAGAGTTTGCTGAGTTTCTTGGTTTACAGAAAGCACAAATAACTCAGCAGCAAGTGACGTATTTGGGATAGGAGATGACAGCTGGACTTTGAACCTTAAGGACTGCCAAGAAAGAAGCCATCTGCTCAACCCCTGAGCTGCAAACTGCCAAGGAACTCCATACGTTGCCAGGAATGACAGGAGGGTGCCAACCATGGATACACAGCTACGGACTGATGGTAAACTTGAAACAGCTTGAAGTGAGTAAGGGATATCCAGGGTGCACTGGTGCTCAATATTCAAGAAGCCCATCAATCTACACTGGGCCAAAGGATACCAGTTTTAATATCTCATGCAGTGTTTACTGTATTGGAGGCAAAAGGGGGACATTGGCTTTCACCCCACAGAATCACAGAATCACAGAATTACCCGGGTTGGAAGGGACCTCAAGGATCATGTAGTTCCAACCCCCCTGCCTAGCAGGGCCACCAAACATACGCCTTTACTAGATCAGGTTGCCCAGGGCCCCGTCCAACCTGGTCTTGAACACCTCCAAGGACGGGGCATCCACAACCTCACTGGGCAGCCTGTTCCAGGACCTAACCACCCTTCTAGTAAAGAACTTTCCCCTAACATCCAACCTAAATCTTCCCTCCTTCAACTTAAAACCATTTCCCCTAGTCCTGCTATTATCAGCCCTTTCGAAGAGTTTACTCCCCTCCTGGGAGTAAGTTCCCTTCAGGTACTGAAAGGCTGCAATGAGGTCACCCCGCAACCTTCTCTTCTCCAGGCTGAACAAACCCAACTCCCTCAGCCTGTCCACATAGGGGAGGTGCTCCAGCCCTCTGATCATCTTCCTGTCCCTCCTCTGGACCCTTTCCAAAATCTCCATATCTTTTTTGTACTGAGGGCTCCGCACCTGGACACAGTACTCCAGATGGGGCCTCACAAGAGCACAGTAGAGAGGGACGATCACCTCCCTATCCCTGCTGACCACCCCTCTCCTGATGGAGCCCAGGATCCCATTTGCTTTCCGGGCTGCCAGAGCGCACTGCTGGCTCATGTTAAGTTTCTCATCTATCAGGACCCCTAGGTCTTTTTCAGCCGAGCTGCTCTCAAGGACAACTCCTCCCAGCCTGTACAGGTGCCTGGGGTTCTTCCAGCCCAAGTGCAAAACCTTGCACTTTGCTGTGTTGAACCTCATTAGGTTCACCCGAGCCCAGCTTTCCAGCCTGTCAAGGTCCCTCTGAATGGCATCTGTTCACCCCAAAGATTCCCGAAATACCAGGCCATCCTGGTAGAGCAGGGTGATATAGAAATAATTGTAACTACTATTGCCAACCCAGTATCTTTCCTTAGCGGAACTCCCCTGGTGGAGAACCAGGATGACATCACTGCTTTGAAACAACTGATGCTGCACATTACATCCAGTCGGTTGGAGCTGAAGGACGAACCCTTAGAAGATGCAGAAGACGCCTGATTTACCAGCAGCTGCAGTTTTGTGAGACAAGGAGGCTTTAAGGCAGGACATGCAGTAACTGCTACTGAGCAGGGAATGGAAGCACAACCATCAGCCATGGGGACTACCCCTCAGAAGGCTGAAATAACTGCCTTGACGAGAGCCTTAATGATATGGACAGATGCTAAATATGTGTTTGGGGTGTCACACGCTCATAGTACCATCTGAAAAGAGCAAGGATTGCTCACACACAAGGAAAAGAGCGTGATGTAAATGTACCTATGTTGTAGGGCACAGTTCTCTATCCAGGCCCAAGTCTGTGTGGGTGTCTCCTCTATCCACAAAGCTGCTCACACTGCAGGAGGCACAGGCTGAGAGGAGAGGCCAGAGCAGCTCTCCCACTGTGACACGGAGCAGCAGGATACAAGTAAAGGAAGGCCCCACAGCTGTACTGGGAAGATTCCACACAGTCATCAATTTTTCATCTGAAAGGTAAAGAGGAATTCCCTTTTCTGCCCCTATCATCATTGGTCGGGTGAGTAGCAATGATGCCCGGTGTGCTTCCATCAATGGAGCAGAATAGGCGGAAGGCTGGGGTGCAGGCTGACCTCTGCTGAGGTGAGTGGGGGCTCAGGGTGTTGCTCAGTGGTAGATTTGTTCACACTGAGTTCTAACAGGAAACTTGCTCAACATCGAAGGCCTTGCAAAAGTCTGGCTGAGTGATGTCAGTTGCTTTTCCTTTCCCTACTGATGCTGTCACTCCACTGTAGAAGGCCACCAAAGCGACCAGGCTGCATGTCTCCGTTTCCGCTGTTTCTCCATTTCCTTCTTGTTGCTCCCTGTAACCAGCAGGTTCAGCCATGCTGCTTTCCTGCCTCCTCTACTGTGTTTCGTGTGGTCGGGATGGAGCTCAGAGCTCCAGCTCTGAGTAAGGTTTTCTGAGAAAGTTACCATCTCTTTTCCATTCCTTTACCCCTAAAAACAGTTTTCCAGTGTCTCTCATGCAAGAATTCTTTGAACAGCCTGCAGCTGACTCTCCTGAAGCTCAGGATCCTGACTTTGCTTTTTGCCAGGCCTGCATTCCTTGAGATGAGGAACTCTAGGAGGGCATGGTCACTACAGCCCTGACCACCTCCAGTCTTAACCCCTGCTGTGCACCATGTCCAGTAATGCTTCCCTTCTGCTTGGTGTGCTTAATACTTGACCCACAAAGTTATTGTCAGTGCACTCCAGCAGGCTCTCAGACAGCTTGCAGCAACTGGGATTGGTGCTGGGTGGTTGCTGGGAGGTGTCTCAGCAGAAAAGCTGGGCTGGGGTGGGCGTGCTATGTCAGTCCTCATCGCAGCTGGCAGAGAGAGTTAGAGGAGGGTGATGGGTGCTGCCTGCTCTCAGTGCTACTGCACTGAATTTGGGGCACAGCAGCACACTGGTGAGTGAGCTGGGAGGGAGACGGACTGCTGCTGTGCATGGCTAGGCCAGAGCTGGAGGATTGTCAAACACGTGAGTCATGCTGGTGCAGCCATTGCAGCTGCAGCAGGAGTAGAAGACAAAGAGGTTTTGTAGAGGACAGAGGGTGGTGATTCATGGTTTGATGTCCAGGTGGAGGCCGATAACAAGTGGTGTCATCCAGGAGTCTGTCTTGGGACCAGTGCTTTTTTACATGGTTATCAGAGACACCAATGATGCAATGGAGTGCACCCTCTGCTGTTTGCTGAGTGGTGCGGCTGACGCAGTGGAAGGAAGGGATGCCATTCAGAGGGAGCTCAACCGAGAGGTTGGCCTACGTGAATCTAATGAGGTTGAACACAGCAAAGTGCAAGGTTTTGCACTTGGGCTGGAGGAATCCCAGGCATTTCTAGAGACTGGGAGGAGCAGTCCTTAAGAGAAGCCCCGCAGAGAAGGACCTGGGGGTCCTGGTGGATGAAAAACAGAACGTGAGCCATCAGCGTGCTCTTGCAGCTCAGAGAGCAAATGGTCCCCTGGGCTCCATCAGAAGAGGGGATGGCCAGCAGGGACAGGGAGGTGATTGATCTTCATGATCCTTGAGGTCCCTTCCAACCCGGGCCATTCTATGATTCTGTGATTACACTCGCTGTCAGAAATAACAGCAGCTGTACAGAAGCTGGATATATTTTGGGACAGTTCTTGTAACCAGCTGATTTTAAGACCTTGCCCGAATTGGGGGTCTAAATTGCATGTTAGGAGAAAGCTGGTAAAGTGGCTATTGCTCATTCTTTTTCATTTGCTGATTCTTTCATTCGGGTTCCTTTTCCAAAGGAGATTCTGGTGATGGAAGCAATTGAAGAAAGAACAAAAGCAGCTCTTGCCAAGAATGCTTGAAGTCCCTGTGGAGAGAAGCAAAGAACTTGGGCTTCCTCTGGGATGCTCCCCACCATGTCTCAGGAAGGAGACAACTGCTGTTCCACTTTCTGCTCTTTGTGTGGAAAGGTACGTCTGGGTTTTCTTCTACCTGTTTTTCTTTTTCTGGCTTTGAAGGAGAAGGGGTGGAGCAAGAGGAGACCCACTGGTCATTTGTTACCTCAAGAACAGGATGGATTCTGCATTCACTGTGAGAAACTTGGGCTAGTAGCATGGGCATGTTTCAGGCTGGACTCTTCTTTTGCTACTTGGTTTCCTTTTGGCTACAGGGAGACAGCTGTCTAAAGGCGTGTTTTCAGACCCACTCTCCAAAACCATGTTTCATTGTTGCAGGTGGTTCAGTGTGCTCTTGCAGGGTAGATGCTGTAGTTTGCTGTAGAATCTAAATGGTTTCTGTTCCTAGGGGAGGACTGAGAGGAGGTAGTGAGAAGAGAATTCAATGCCTTAGGTGTATCTTAGTGAGAAATGTTGGCATGAGGTGCTGAAAGTCTTGAGTTGTCAAAGGCCAGTGATGCTCAGACTCCTTAACCTGCTGGAGCAGGGTGGAAGCAAGGAGTGGGCACTGCCGTCACACAAGCTGCACTTGGTTCTGGTCTGCCAGGTCTGTGCTGGCCTGGATTTCTTCTGAGAAGTTTGTTGGAGCTGCTTGGAGTAGTGAAGGGTGGGGAAGAAGTGCTGCTCCAGAGCTATGAGACGTGCAGCTCCTTCTGAAGTGCTCCTGAGAAGGACGGAGCGCATTTGCTGCAGCTTTCTCTGCAGATGTGCTCCTCACCTTGAAATCCTCCTGGTTTGTCCTCAGCTCCTGACCACGGCCTGTTCTCTGTTTTGCAGGCTGATAACATGCAGAAGCCGCAGCTGGTGCGTGCTATGTCATCTTTAAACGTACCAGCATTTGCGGCAGCCCATGTTATTAAGAGCCACGTCACCCAGGGGCCAGATGAGCTCTCTCTGGAGGTAAGCAGTTCCAGGCGTTCCGTGTTGTCGTGCATAGAAGAGGGCAGTCCTTTCTGCTTTGTTTTCCTACCAGATTTGCTGAATCTGGGATTGATGTTTCAATCTCTTTCAGGTCAGAGATCTGGTGAGCATTGTTGATATGAGGACATATCAACAGGCTGAGCCCCTAGTGGAGAGGCAAGCGTGGCTTTGAGGTAGGCACACGTTTTTGACTAGAGAGCACAACTTCAGTAGAGTTGGGAATCTCAGCTTGGAGCTGCTCTGCCTGCAACGGATGGCTGCTGGATGCAAACAGTTGCCCTGTGTCACTGTCAGTGGACCTTCCCTTTGGCTCTGGGCTCGGGCTAATGCTCACCTGTCTTTTTGTTCTAATTACAGGTTGGGCTTTTCCCTGGTGAGTGCATGGAACTCATCAGCGGAAAAGTTCCCGATTCCCTCCTCAATTCATTGCCAAAGCCAGGTGCGTAATTTACATTTGATAACGCGAGTTAGTCAAATAGGGTCAGAATGTTACTTTCAGGGGGTTTGTTTATGCCCAAGTTCAGCAAGCTTAGAAAGAGAACTACAGTAATCTCCTTGGGCACCTCCAGGGATGGGGAAAATCCATTCTTGCGTGTCCTTGTTGGGAATGTTCTTCCCGTTGTTACATGCTCTGTCGAATGCATTGCGCTCAGCTTCGTCCAACCGAGCCAGGCCTGAAATGAACTGGTTTCTTTGTTTTGTTGCGCAGAGCCAAAGAAATGGGGCAAGCTCATCAACCGCCTTCGTTCCCTGGTGAAGGCCAGCCCCGGGAGAGCAAAGCAGCCTGAGCCTCCGACATTCTCCGGATCCATGTCCTTGCTTGACATCGTTGAGAGGTATTTAGCCTTCAGGACTTGAGGGCTGAGCTGTAGGAATGGAAGCATCCTCTGCTGTTTGAAACAGAGCGCTTTTCTAAGCTGTGTTTCAGCAGAAAGCAGGCAGTGCCCAGAACAGGCAACTTTTGGCCAGGGCTCGGTGCAGCTCTTCCATCACCCTGCACCACGTCTGACAGCATGCTCTGTTTTCTCTGCAGAATGAGTTCTCCCAGGAAGAGGGCAGAGTCAGCAGCTGGCAGTTGGTGTTCCTGCTTCTGCCTGGGAAAACCATCCCCTGTGGCCAAACACCAACTGTAGAGCAGTGCCAGGGAGCCCTCTGAAGCAGAAGTCTTGGTCCTGGCAGGTAAGGGTGCAAGTCCAGCTTACAAAACACTGCTTGTCAGCAACACAGGTAGAATTCATGCTTTCAGTGGGCTTGTACCTCCTTCTGGCGTTCAAGCCCGTCTTGATCCCTGTCTTTCCCAAATGAGTCTCTTGTCAACACAAGAGCTGGACCTGCACGTGGATCACTTTCAAGACAGTGACACTGTTGCTAGAAGCCTATTTGCTTCTGCCCACCACCACTACATAGCCAAATGTCAAGAATCTCCATGGTTCATCTTATGAACGTTCGACACTAACTGCTGTACATCTGCTCCTTCCTAGGTGACCCGAGCCCTTGTATATCCCCAAGACGCAGGGCATGTTACGATGACGCATCTTCCATCAATGAAGAGTTGTTACTAAGCACAGAATGCTGCAGTTCAGATGAAAGCCTTCTGTATAACATCAGCTATCAAGAGAAGAAGGTCATCATCGTTGAAGCCTTCATTCATCCCATCCCTACTGAAGCTGCTGACCTGAGCCCACCAGACACCTCAGGCACCAGCCTGGACTCAATGTCTCTGCAGTGCAGCCCAGCCCAAGCACAGCCCGAGTGCCCCAACAGCAGCACCACCATGCAGGCTCAGGTCAGCATCACCGAGGAGAAGCTGAGCATCTCGCAGGGGGGCACAGAATCAGGACACGAGTCCCAGGCTCCGGGCAACAGCACGGTCTCTGAGCAGCTCTCATGATTACAAGAGAGGATGAGTCCCATCTTTCCTCCAGACCTCACACCCCCTCCTTTCTCCTATTGAATAAAGGCACGCTCGTGCTCAATCAACGCCTTGACTGAATTCCGAGTTTTCATTCGCAGAGATTGGGATGAGTGCAAGAAACTGCAAGGCAGCTCAGCTTACAACACTCTGGCTGTGGGGTTTGTGCAGCCGAGCTCTGGGTGTGTTCCCATTTTGCCTGACTTTGGGATGCCTGCAGCGAGAGCTCTGCTGCCGTTGTGTATGGCAGCAAATAGTCTCTAGCATCCTGGATGCTGCTCATGAAAACCCCAAGCTTCCTGGCTGTGGCTGTGATGCTTTTCAGGGCCTTTTGATGCTCTTTGATGCCGTGGCTGCTCCCTAACACCTCTGTCCTCCCGCCGTGTCCATTCCTGGCTCTCACCTGTGAGCTGTCCCTGCAGATCATCTCCAGCCCTGCCATCATCGTGCTGCGGCAGGAGGAACTCGCCCTGACCAACATCAGGCAGTGCTGCCTGCCTCTCTCACTCTCTAGACCAAGTGTAACTACGCTGTCATGGAGACAAATGCTTCTGTCACATCCTCCATCCCTGCAGACATTTACCGGTAGGTGGCTCTTGCAGAAGAAGATTCAAGCAGCAGAACCTTTTGCTCAGCTACAGCACACAAATGCTACAAAAGCAGGAATAACCCGCAAGCTCTGGGTCTGTTTGTCTTGCACAGGCATGCACTAACTGCGTTTGATGGTACCCCCCATCCTTGATTTCCTTCCCTGCTCCTTGTCTGATGGCGCTGCTGAGCCAGGAACAAGCTGCCCAGTGTGGCAGAGCATGGTGCAGGGCTGTGCTGGGACCTCCTCCCCTTCATCTGCTGCAGATCAGTGCCACACACGTGCCATCGAGATGCTCTGGCACGGGATGTGCCTCCAACCCAAAGCTCCTTCCCACCTCCCAAGGAAAAGCAAAGCAACCCAAGCATCTCCAGCAAAGCTGCCCAGCAGACAGCAGGGAATGCAAACAGCTTCTGGCTGCTCCCCTACACTCCTGTCCTAAGTAATAGACCCCATGAGGACTGGCTGGGAAATCAGTGCATGACACATGTGAGTGTGCACAGGATTGTGCAAAGCAGTGGGGTTCCATGAGTTTGTGTGTGTGTGTATCTCTGCTGTTATGAAAGCATGGGAAGACTGCCTTACTGAGTCCCAGATAATTACTTATCCTCAAATGATTTTTCCTGGCCAAAGTTAGAGCCTCTCACAGGTAATCGAGACCAACAGGCTGTTGTTGCACAATCAACAGACACAATCTAGATGAATAGCTGAGGAAAATAAAGCATCATGCCAAGGGTACTAGATAAGTGAGCAGCTTGAGATCTGCACATTTATGTGATACTCATGGTCTTAGACAATATTTGCTTAGCGAGGTCACATAGAATGAAAGTAAAATAGAAGAAGTGCAATTGGTCTCAGTTCACAGCTGGCTGGTTCGTCTCAGGCTAATCCTGAACTGCCTCAAGCGACTGCTTTGGTGCTCTACAGAACAGCAACTTCAGAGATCTCTTTCTATTACTAAGTGTTTGAAAGAGCAATTTGCTCTGTTAATTATCCATCATTTCTGTGCAGTCTGTTTTGTCAGACTTGTCTTTAGCTTCCAAGTTGTATGTGAAGAATTGTTTCCGTTGTAATGCACAATGTACTAAAAATTGAGAGATGAAAATGTGAAGAGTTTTTCCAGCTTTGATTTCATGTCTGGAATTTTGGAACCCACTACTTGCAGTTGTTAATCTGTCCAAACTGGTCTGGTTTGGAATGCCCTCATCCTTCTTGAATCGCTGTTAAAGGGGGAGCAATTCCTACAAGTGCCATGGCCCCACTGTTGTTCTAATTCTTGTTTCTTTGTTTTCCACACACTGCTTTTCAAGCCTCCTTTTTCTTTACAGTCAAAGTGAGAACTGCACTGTGAGGTGTCTGAACCTTGTTGTGCCTCTACATAAATAGAACAGCAGCAAAGCCTGACAGGTGACTGTGCTGACAGCTCTCGTAGCCAGTAACATGTAACTGTGCTAAATCCCTTGTGACGGCTTTGATTTCATTTTTGCCAGTGAAATCCTTGTAAAAGGGACTGCAGCAGTGTGATGAGCTAAGGTGAAGATGCTGGTTTTAGTAGTGCTCTAAGCTGAGTGGAAGGGCAATTGAATGAGGGTTATATGCTTTCTCTGGGACGATAAGGTTTTATTTCCTGAGGGAAAGAGCCAGCTTTTCATGGGCTATATGTGGGCTTTGGCAAGGGCAGACAATCCAGTCTGTCAGGAAGCCATTTGAGGTGCTTCAGGTTTGTAAGCTTGTCTTTTTGTTTTTCAGGCGGATATTTGGAGCATGGGTGTAGTGCTGTATGCTCTGCTGTGTGGGTTTTCCCTTTGGATGATGACAATATGATGGCACTCTACAGGAGGTTACCAGTGGGTATCAGTGGTGCTAGAATACACTGAGAAGGGAAATAGCTGAGCTTGACAAGAGGCCTTGCTTTTCGGATGGCAGAACATGCTGAGCTGTGGGTAGAAAGGCCTGTCTGCTGAATATTGTCCCTGTTTTTGCTGCTTTGTCTACCAGTATTTTGTGGATTTGGTTCTACACTTGGTTGGCCTATGTGGCACTGTAGCCTAATTCTGTACCATGATAGCATACAGAATTTAAGGAGAAGTATTTTCTTGCCAATGGGCTGGATTTTTTGTATCTGGTTCTTCAACTGGCTGCTCCCTATACTATCTGTAGTAAAAAATACAGACACATCATTTGATTTCCCTGAAATGAATGTTCCTAAATGCCAGCTCTTCTCATGTCTACAAAGATCAAAGTTCTGCATTTGCTATTAGAATTTCCTCTTCCAGAATCAGGAGGTAATGTAGGACCCCACAGATTGCCTTCAGAATCCAACAGTTAGTTCTGTTTCCTTTCGGAGTGCATAACAACCTGAGCACATGAATTGAATGGCATGGCTTTTTAGTCTGGTACAAACTCTGCTGTACACTGAAACTTGGTCCATTTGTAAGCAGGACTTTTTCCATCTCTGCAGGACAGCAGAAAACCCTTTGTGCTAATCATGATGCCAAGAAGCAGAATGCGGCAGATGATCCAACTGCTTCAGGTGTTCATTTCCTTAAAACTGAGAATAGTTTTGGACTGAGAGTTTGTAAGCAGAACAGAGCTCTTAAAGCTGTCAGGTGTTCATTCATAAAGTTGTACAAATTTGCAGATTCAAGTTTCCATAAATATTCCATTAGCTTGGGGCTGTTTTTTTCTTTAACTGGTGAGCAATTAGCTAAAATCACATGCATTTTCTTTCTATCAAAAGCGACTTCTGCTGTAGCGCCCACGTGCAGCCTGCATTACATACAGATTCACATGTACTGCATGGAAACAGCTTCTTAACTCATCTAAGGAGTTTTATATACAGCCCTCAACTGATTTAAAAGTCATACTGAAGAAACAGCAGTGGCATATTCCACCCTAAACCAGGTTTGGGTTTTGATTGCTGCTCCCAGCATCACTAGTGAGGGGAATATGATTTATAAGTAATCTAAACACTTTATGCTGAAAACAACAAGCAAGCACTAAAGCAAGATAAATAAGACTAGGGAGAAGATGTGTAATGTTCAGTCTAGAAGCTCCTTACACAGGAAGTAGGGAAAAAGCATTATTACAGAGCATAGGAAACAAGACCTAAAAGCTCAGAGAATGGTGTAAATACCCTGAACTTGAAGCTGAGATAACCTAGCATCTCCTAAAACACTTTTGCTCGTGCTACTTATATAACTAATTCTACAAAAGAACCAGCACAACATACCTGTGCTCATTGTTCTACTGTGTATATTTAACATAGCTAAAGAATATATATTAAGCAGTTTTTGAAATTGGATGCTATTAATACTCACAAATAGAAGAAAATTTTAACATGATTGAATACTCAGTACTTCTTAACAGAAAACTTCATGCTGACATTGTGACTATCAGCTACCCATTTTAATTCCTATGTGGAGCATTGCTGGCATTAATTGTTAAATGAGAGCTTTGGTCATATGATTAGAACAAACCCACTACTATTTGGAGTATGGAGGAGTCCACATCCCTCCCTCAGTCTCTGGTAAGATGCTTATATGTGATGCCATTCAGTGGTCACATTAGGATTCAATATTTATGCCAAATAAAGGCAGCAGGGACAAATCATCCAAGAACAGCATCTCATCCAAAGAAGGCCTTGACTTTCTCCCTTGCACATATTTTGCAAGAGGAATACAAGAAAGGAAGGGACTACAGCTAAGTTTTAGATTTTCCCTTCTACATTGTATATGCCTTCCGTAATTCTAGGAACACTGATGCTCAGCTGTGCCCAGAAGTGAAGTTAAATGCATCAGAGCTTATCCAAACCATTTTGCTCAAATATTGCCCATGAGCGAGCAATTAGCAGGTCATCAACAATTTTGATAGTTGCTTCAGGAAAAACAAAACAAACAAACAAAAAAAAGCACTTGAACAGCTGATGCTACTCAGAAGATCAGCAACAGCAGTTGAAACAATCCTAAAGAAACTGCTTTAAAACTATTACCAAATCTGCAAGTGCATCAACAGATGAGGAAAAAGCAGCAAAAAGGAAAAAAATAGTGCAAAAAACTTTTATTCTTAAGCATTCAAAAATGAACAGCATAGGACCTTCTGAAAAAGGGATATTTACATAACAGTTACTTCTATTTACAGTTTAACACAGTGGCTTTTCTCCTTATACCATAAGGTACGCGCTTCACAGCCTTTTGCTTCCGATTCGGAATAGGAAGCAATTTATTGTTTTGGAAGACACCCTGTTCAACGATGGAAGAAACTGTACCTTTCTTTGGAGGTGGCTCTTCCACAGTAGGCTTATCCTCATCAGTACTGCGCTTTCTTCCCACTTCCAACTCAGTTTTCTCTTGTTTCAGTGCTTTAACTGAAAGCACTGAAAATTGGCTGCTTTCAGTTCCTTTATTAGTGTTCTCTTCTGCCGGTTCTGCTTTAATGGTAGTTAAATGGTAGGTAGTCTTTTCCTGTATTGATATAAGATCAGTTACATTGAAGCTTAACAAAAGGAGCACTTAAGTCTCAGTAATCTTCTGTAGGCAAATATTTACACAAAACCATACAGCTAAAATATTTACCCGGTGACTCTATAGACATCAGTTACAAATCTCAATAGAAGACAGAACAAGTACACCTTCAGATAATGACAAGTGCAATACTCGGTAGAGTATACAAGGGAAAGCAAGAGCCTAGCAGGTTACAAAGTAAAAGACTTGCACACAATCAAGAGTTTAGCAGTTTATCAAAGAATTTCCTGTTTCCAAGAAGTCAACAAAATTACAAACACGGTCAAAGAGCAAATGGTCAGCTCTCATACAAGTTCATCACATCACACTTCTGCTAAGCTGCTAAAATCACTTTCATCGTGACAGATATAATCCAACCTTAAAGCTTAGTCAGCTCTGTCACGCATATTTTAGATTGTGTCCTTGACCACAAGTGAAGCTTCCTTACTTACAAGATGACGATTGTTAAGCCATGCTGGCACTGCCAAGGACTGATTATTCATCTTTAGTAACTTATGAAAAGAAAAGCCTCAGAAGTGTTCAGGCCACACAATCTCACAGATAGAGTTGGAGCCTTGTTCTTGGAAGAAGTAATAGGTGAGGACATGACTACTCATCACAGTCAGCTTTAATACCATGGAAATACTAAGTTGCAGTGATGCAGACAGTCAAAGACTAAGAAGGGTCAAGTTGCTAAGCTTACAAGGTTAGAGATCTGAGTGACAGAATTAACTATAAATGTTTTCAGAGCTACTTCAGGCTACCAAACATCAAAAAATGAACAAAAACCACCAGAAGTGGTATGCACACATACTTAATCAAGCTAGTCTTCACATATTCAGTAGCTGGCAGTACATTAGTCAGGATAAAGTTTTATGGACTGCATAGAACGTGGAGATATCCTGACCATTCCTACTTGTACTTCCAACTCTACTCAACATACTTTTACTGTTGCTCTTCCTCTGATGTAGGAGTGTGAGGCAGGAGTTAGTGGAACACACTGATATTTTTGTTGTTTGTGTTAACAACAACTACCTTCAGATAAATTTGAATTGTTTACAATTTCAAGCGAGTACCAGCTACATACAGAAAATCACTTTTCCAAAAATGTGTTGATTACAAGCATAGAATTAGTGTTTTTCTTTTTTTGTATAAGGATACGGAGATGTGTAAAACTCACATAATCTTTTACTTTTTCTTCTAAATGAGATTTTAAGTCTTGTAGCTCTGTAATAATGTCATCTTTCTGCACCACGATGTCCATTAGCTCTCGAATCCTTTCATTTTGTGTATTCATTTTCTTGGAAATAAAAAATAAAAAAAAATCAGTCATCAGTTTCTAATGTAGTGTTAAGTAGCTGAATTACACAATGCATTAAAGGCAAATTCAGTTAATCTAAGCTCGGTAAGAAATCTATTAATGGAGCCTACTGGAATAGCATTTTAAGCTACCACAAGTTGGTATTAAAACAATTTTACACAACATCTTCTTGATAAAGTTACCTCAGTTGCTTCTTTAAGTTGCTCAACAGACTCATCCAATTTAATCACCTGCATTTCAAAGTCTGTAACACACAGAAAAGGTTGTATTACATAAGTAGCCAATAGATAGTTTATTAAGTAATCATTTTTTCCAGATATTCTAACGTTTAGGTAGCTTTTGAACAGATTAATTAATTTGCATGTGGTCTTCACTTATTGGGAGTGATTCAAAAGTTTTCTATATTTCTTGGAACGAAAACATTGCATCAACAAGACATAAAGAAGAGTAGAGATTACAATATAAAAGTAAAAATCAAGATATAGACATTTAACCCCATACTTACGAAAGCGTAAAGCTGCTCGTTGCAGTTTAAAGGAGAGGGGGAAAAAAGAAAAGAAATAACCAAAAACCGTGGAATTGCTGAACCTGAATATACACAAGGAACAAACTATCACTTATCTACAGGCTATGGTTCCAAAGGTAGAACATCTCCTCTAACTCCTACTCAAACTGGTTATTTCTATTTTAGATTAATGAACTATTTCTGTCTTCTACCTTTCACATCGCATAACTCACCTTTGTTCTTCTGCATCAGCTCTTCTTCAGTTTTAAGTAGTTTGGTGTTTCTCTCTGTTAGCTCTTCTTTGGTCTCCATCAGTTCAAAGTTAGTTTTCTCCAGCTGCTTTTCAAACCAGCCAGTATCTTCCTTCGGGTCCCCCAGGGATACAATGGAACTATGTGCTGCCTCAGCTTGCTCTTTAATTTCCATGACATCATAATGCACAGAATCAAGAATGCCCTCAGGATCAACACAGGTGTCAGGCACTATGCTATGTTCTCCACCCTGAAACGTAATTTATAATCAGTTAAAACTGGTGAATAGCTGACTACATAATAGCTGTTATTTCTACAGATAGTCTGGATAGCCACTATGAAGACAGCCATACAAGAAGTTTTTAATTTCAGCTTCAAAACCCACCTCACAAATTTACATACAACATGACAGTGATTCGTATGGGGGGAAGATAAGTGGCATTCTAGTAACAGCTAATATATTTTATAGTATTTGATGACCACACTCCCCCTTTTTTTTTTTTTTTTTTTTTTTTAAATATTACCCCAGATTGATCTCCTTCAAATTTAACGTACAAGTTTGGACTCCCCTTTTCTTTGTATACAGCGTAAATTTTCATTTTGTGTTGCAGAAACAAGGAAAACGCCCAAATTCCCAAAGCTTTCTGAAACTGTTCTTAAGGCTCAGCAACTATTCTAGCTAGATGAAGAATAGATGTATCTTGCTCATCATACAGCAACACAGCATGCACTTCTTTGTAAACAGCCTTGTGTTTCTACAAGATGTGCCCATAACATTTAAATAGTAAAAAGGAAAATATTTAAGAAAAAAAAAGAAAAATACCAGGGTGTCATGGTTTAATAATTTCGTAATTTTGCTATCAGTATTCCACATCATAACGTCATATAAAGCATGAATACTTTTACTGCTCCTGAACACTTGCAGTATATTGTTGATATTGTCGTGTGGGGCCATACAGCAGCAGAGATTTTCAAGAAAAGAAAACAGATAATCCAAATTCTTTTGCAAGCTGGTTTTGCCATTAAGCGCAGCAAGGTGAAGGGGTCTGCACAGGAAATCCAGTTCTTAGGTGTAAAATGGCAAGATGGGCATCGACACATCCCAGCAGATGTGACTGACAAAATCACTGCTATGTCTCCTCCCACCAACAAGACAGAGACCCAATCTTTTCTGGAAGTAGTGGGCTTTTGGAGAATGCATGTCCCAAACTACAGCCACATAGTGAGCCCCCTCTATCAGGTAACACGGAAGAAGAATAATTTCTCATGGGGTCCTGAGCAGCAGCAGGCTTTTGAGCAGAGAAAACAAGAGATAGCCCGTGCCGTGGCCTTGGGGCCAGTACGGACGGGACAGGATGTAAAGAACATCCTCTACACTGCTGCTGGAGAGAAAGGTCCCACTTGGAGTTTGTGGCAAAGAGCTTTAGGAGAAACCCAAGGCCAACCCCCGGGACTTTGGAGTCGAGCATATAAAGGGTCAGAGGAGTGCTACACTCCAACTGAGAAGGAGATCTTAGCCGTGTATGAGGGGGTTTGGGCTGCTTCTGAAGTAGTTGGGACAGAGGTTCAGCTCCTTCTAGCACCTCGCTTGCCTGCGGCCCCCCTGTCACGGACACAGGTAGATTTTTGTCTAAACCGTGACAACTACCCAGAATGCAGCATAAGGGAATTTTTGCCTAGAACTCTGGAGGACTATTTGTAACTCAGAAAGGTCAGAGATAGAAAGTTCACACTGATTTCTGGGTCACCAGCCTCACCGTACATCAGCATTTTTGGTTTTTAAATGATACATAAAGTTCTCAATAGCACTGCTCTAGTCGGTAGTTCTTTCCCTTTCTGTGCAGCTTGCTCTGTGCATGGCTTGTGAACTGCTATTCAGGCCAGACAGCTGCAGCCCCAAAGACCTGCCATAAATGTACAAATTCTACCAGGATAATGTCTTGATAATATGACGAAGGATGCGGCTTTCTCGCTCTGACATGTAAAAAGTGCACTTCCACTTTCTTCAATTTTCACATCTGAAAGTTCCTTGATAAAGTAATTAGGTTTTTCTGGAAGGAAAAAAAAAAGGATGAGGGTGTAGGACAAAGGGATTTGTTACCCCAACAAGTCCCAAGCATACAGAGGTGTCCTGAATCTCCTTTGCCCTCATTTCAGAATATCACATAGAGATGCAAAGAGTCTAAGAAGACCACAGAGTCCACCCATTTACATAGGTTTGATAATTCCAGTAGATATCTGGAAAGTTCAATACCATTATACATGCGCTGGTAGGATCTCATCTGATAAACTGCATATAGTTTGGATTACACATATTCAATATAGACTAATTCAGATTGCCATCTTTTCTTGGCTCACTAACACCCAAGATCATAGAATCATAGAATGATCACAGAATCATAGAGTGGCCTGAGTAGAAAAGGACCTCAAAGATCATCTAGTTTCAAACCCCCTCCAAGGGGTCACCAACCACCAGACCAGGCTGCCCAGATCCACATCACACTGGAGAATCATTCAGTTTCCAGATTATTTTAAGGAAAAGATTTTAATCCATCATATTTTCTGAAAACTAAGAATTGATCCTGCTCAAGGAAACAGAAGAGAAAAACATCACCCACAGGCTGCAGATATTTACCTCGACTTCTCTACATGCCATCCCCAGTGTGCTTTTCAACTCACCTTGCACAGTGACCCTGGCTTTTGTTATGGAGTCCTCTGTCTCACAGGGGTACTCCCCACTGTCCTTGGCAGTAGAGTCATGGATGATCAGAATGGCCACACTTCCCTCCTGCTGCAAGTCGTACTTCTGGCTTTTTCTGATTGCTTTGCCATCCTTGTACCACCTGATGTTCAAATCCGGTTTTGACAGCTCACAGCTCAGGCTGATGTCCTGCCCTGCTGCTGCTGTCTTATCCTCCAGCTGTTTTGAAACCTCAGTAGGTTTTCCTGGAAGAAAACATTGCTTTTTGAGTAACATACACTTAGGGTAGGATGCCTCTCTCAAAATACACGCATCTACATGCTGGAGATAAGTTAGAGAGGCACTTGCAACAGAGGCCATCCTACAGCCAGCAGTAATCTGCAAAGTACAGACAATAGAATTCCAGGCAGCATTTATTTTCTCTTAAATCTACCCAATTGAGGATGATGAACCATGTCTGAAAACTGCCTCTCTCTTCTCTCCACTCATCACACTGGGAGCCTCAGATGATGCTCTCAGATGCACATGTTCTAGATAGGAATTTGTTGTACAGCTAGATGATGTGAAGGCCATCCCTTCAGCTTATACTTAGAGGATTTTTGCTCCCTCAGTTCCCTCAACAGATCATTCCTGATTTACTGTTAATGGAACAAGCTGTAGTGAGATGACCATTGCCAACACTACCCCAGTGCTTTGGGTAGTTCTCACATTTGTGTAAAATGTTTCCTCCTTTTACTTATTTTTAAGAGAAATTCTCAGTGCTTCAAGGTTCAAGTAGAAGGTTGCTATTCACTTTAACCATATTATGAGTTAGCTCTCACGACAATCTTATCAGAAGACAGTTGAAGGAATCAGACCCCAGAATCTCTCCCATCTCATTACCTTTCACAGACAGAGAGGCTTTGGAGGTTAGACCACGGGCAGTAAAAACGACTTCCTCAGTGTCAGTAGGAGTCACACTTTTGATAATGAGAGTATATTTCCGACTCACGTTAGAAGCTTTAAATCGCCCACCACTTTCCACTCTGCTTCCAGTCAGTGTCCAGTTGAACTCATCAATGCTTTCATGGGAGAGAATGCATTCAAAAGTACAATCTTCTCCCTCCTGGATTTCAGTGTTTTTCAGCCGTTTGGTAATGCCAATATTCAGCTCTGGAAGATAAGAGATAGGTTAGTATGAGGTTTATATGGAGAAAAGGCATTTGTGACATATGTGAGTAGCAGTACTGGTGTTTTAACTCAGGATTTGCAGAACATGGCTGTGTTCCTTACTGATGTATTCTCTAAGACATTCTCCACTCAGAATTACCAGAAAGCTATAAAAAAAAGAGACGTGAATCTCTTGTCTTTGCTCTGGAAGAACTACAAGGCGAGCAGCTCAGTCCATGGAGCAGAATGAAGATTCAATGAGCTACAGAGGGAAAAACCTAACAGAGAGGACAACTCTAAGATGCTGCGTGAGAAAAAGGGTTTTGCCTATGACAAGAAATTAACTGTTTCTATTAGCTCATTTGTTACCATCCTACCCCTACTGGTGTTCAAACCATTTCTCCATTTTAGGGATGTTTAGAAAGGAAATATTTCCAGGACATTCTTGATGTGTTTGGTGATTTCCATGGCAAAATGAGATACATTTACATCAAAAGCAATGGGAATTTTCCAGACATCACTGCACTAAATTGCAGTAATACACTTCTATTGTAGAAACTATTAAGGCTCAAGGGGGAATAGGTGTAAGACATAGTGACCACACTGAATGTGCTTTCAGCACTCCTTTACTTTCCACAGTACTTACCCTGAATGCCGACCTTTGACTTGGCAACATCAGTGCCAATATCACAGGTATAGAAACCTGCATCTGACATCTCGAGGTCATGGATAAGGGGACATAGGGTCTTCCCAGACTGTACCAGTTCATACTTGTTGCCAGAAGGGAGCACAACACCGTCCTTTTTCCACACTGGTTTGACCTTCTCTTTATAGAGACTTCGCATTCCAATTTAATCACACCCCGCTCCTCACCAAAAACATCATCCAAGGACTTCATGAAGACAGCAGGGTTCTCTGCAATTAAACAGGCAAAACAGAACAACATGATACAGAAGATCAGACATTTCCAGTTGCTTTCAGATTTTTAAAGAGGGATAAATAAATCTTCACCACTACTGACGACACCAAGATAGAACCTAAAGCGGTTTCATGTCTGTTGACTGAATACGCTTTATGGAATTCTGAACTAATCAGTAGGAGAATACAGGGAACAGGAGGGACAGCCTGCATTGCTTTGGGTGGGACTGATATCATATGAAGTAATTGGGATGCAGCTCTTCTAAAGCTGGAGAGCTGGCATTGCCCTCACATGGAGCAGAGCTCATACAGCAGGCCACAGGATTAAGAGGAACACTTTTGATTTTCCTGTATTATTGACTACTCTTATCTGTCTTCTATTTCACACATCAGATTTTTATACTGGGGAAAAAACTTCCACCAAATGCAAAAGTAAGGAGAAAGAGGAAATCCTTCAAACTCTGAGCGCATAGAGTAAAAGAGCTTAATTGCAGGGGAGAGCAGATTAGAATCACAGTATCCTTAGAATTGGAAGAGACCCTTAAAGGCCATCTAGCCCAGCTCCCCTGCAATAAAAAGGGACATTCACAGCTAGATCAGGTTGCTCACAGCCTGGTCATTAGTCATCCCAGAGGCAAAACACACACTGAATGATCTCTCCCTGCAGTCATAAATCCTTAATTCCATAAATCACTGGAAGAAAGCCCATCATGACTTTGGTGGCTATCTGAGCCCCAGAGAGGTGAGCTTTAGAAGCAGGACTGCTGCACAATAGAATGAACTGGAGCTCCTTAGCATCTCTTACATCCAGGAGGGGTGTGATCAGACCCACCTATCACCTTCAGGTGCGCTTTCTGACACCCTGTCTGACTTCACTGTCACTGTGCCAGCATCCTCAGGCTTAACCTGCTTCATTGTCATTGTGCAGCAATTGCCAGTGTTCTTGATGTCATTGTAATTGTTGGTGTAAAGGAGGTTGCCATTCAGGAACCATTCCACGTCCTCGTCATCATAAGACAGCTCGCAGGAGAAGACAGCAGAGCTTTCTTCTTCAATTTCCACATCCTGCAGGTGCTTCGTTACTTCTACATTGCAGGCTGTGGGGAAACAAGGTGAACTGTTACCACTGTTACTATAAATCATACTGGGATGTGGTAGAATGGTTGGACTAGATGATCTTTGTGTAATCTTCTCAGTGAAGACTATACATTTATAAAGTTAGCAGGAGAGAACGGCAGAAATCAACCTCAAGACGAGAAGTCTGAGGTGAAATAGGACATGGAAGAGGCCACCCTCCCTGCTCATATCTTCAGCTGTCAGCGTGGCCTCAGTCTCTGCAATTCCTGCCTTGCACTTGTACACACCAGCATCATCGGGCTTCAGCTTCAGAATCTTGAGCTCTGCTGAATGCTTATTCCTCTTGATCTTGTACTTCTCAGAGGGCTTGATGAGTGTGTGGCCCTTGAACCATTTCACAACCTTTGGAGAAGGCCTGAAGTCACAGGACAGGATGACAGAATGACATTCCAAAGCTGTCTTGTCCTCCAACTTCCTGGTGATTTGTATATGGTAATCTGCAAAGCAGGGGTGGAAGAGAAGAAAGGATGAGGACAATTGGAAGAAGAGGAAAGTCTCTTGCGTGTATTCCATTCCTAATAATGTCAAGTTCACAATGGTTTTTTGAACCACTCCAAAGATAAAACAAACGATTGTCTATAGGGAATGCCATTGACTACATTTCTATAAAGTAATACTGTATATTATCTACCAAATGCAAGGTCCAGCTCTTGTTCTGTGCTTATTAAATTGCTCCCAGTTGAGGCTTTTATTCAAATAAGAGTGAGTTGAAAATATAACAAGTACTTTAGGGTGTGAATGGAGACTCTTACGCTGGGGACAACAGCAGATAAAAAACCTGGAAGTTTCTTTCAGGTGAAATCAATGACAAACTGCATCAAATTTAGGTGCTACCAAACTTAACCTTGTCTAGTTCAGAAATACAATTAATTTCACCTGATTTGACTTCTTTGGTATAGCCAAGGACAAAACCTCAGCTCTGCAGATCTGAATAGTAAGCACATCACAGCTATTCAAACAGATCTTTTACTGAGATGCAGCTGTCTCATTTAGTGTCCAACGACTTTGAACTGGAAATGGAGCAGACCCTCCAGACACACACACAATATTTCAAAGACCCCAGTGAAGGAAGGCTGTACGTTAATTAATTCTTCATCTTCATGATATAAACCAAGCCAGGATATGTTACCTCTGACAAGCAGATTGGCTGTGGATTTTGATTTGCCAATTGAGAACTGAATGGTGCTTGTCATATCAGTGGTGGTTTTCGGTATGGTCAGATGGTGCCTTCTTGCTGCATAATCAAGTTTCTGCCAGCCTGTAAGACTTCCCCACGTAGATACCACTTGGGAGGTTTCACAGAAGGAATGGATATCTCGCATTCAAACTTGGCTTTTTCAGGCTCAGTCACATCCTCATCACACAGCTCCTTTATTAGACTAATGGATTGCTCTTTAAGAAGGATGGAACAAGAGAAAGCAGAGATGTAGAAGGAATGTAAAAAACCCTTACATTATCACCCTACTTACTCACATCAGCATAACTGCACATGAACACTACACCTATCAGCTCAAAATGCCTTTAAAACATCATTAAAAAATAATATGAAGAAAGGAATGTTGTTAAGAAGTCACATGAACACTACACCTATCAGCTCAAAATGCCTTAAAACATCATTAAATAATATTCTAAAGAAAGGAATGTTGTTAAGAAGTCAGACAATAAGACTGACAACCTGAAGAGAGTCCAGATCTTCTGATTCCCAGTCCAACATCCAAATCAAACCATGACCTTCCCATCCCAATATCAAACTCCTCGCATTACGAAATGGAAAAGAGGTTCAATGAAACACAGACATTGATAATTACTTTGGTTAAATACAGCAACTTAGCTCTGAACAACAAGTTTTCACCTAGTAAAGGTCTCTGTAGCTCAAATGTAATGACTCTACTTAGGAGAAATTCATTTTCCAGGATGTTCTTGCCCTTATAATGGTAACAGTGGCAAAGCTGGGGACTGAACTCTTGAGTAGTGTGCTAACTCAAATGTCTCCCTTTTCTTTATCACACTTAACATCATATATATACCCTAATATTGCATATATTAAAAAAACAAAACAAAACCAAAACCCTGTGTTCTTTTCAAACAGACAGAGAAAATGAAGAAAAAGTCAAGCTATGTTTTTTATCCCTCAACGTTCAAACACAAATCTGAAGTTTAAAAGTAGAAAATCAAACTCGTAAGAAAATAATCTGTTCTACTTAGCAAAAGTAAAACCCAAAAGACTAGCTGGATATTTTGTGGGCAGAAAGGTAGGTAGGTAGGAGTTTTTATTTCTGTCAAAGGTCCTGGTGGCGTTCAACTTTTTTGACATTCTTGCAAATGATGTTAGCTGGTCCATGCCACTTGTTCCACCCTAACCTCAGTCCCAAAAAAAAAGGGGAACTCCCTTCTGAACCTTCTTCACTTCATTTCAGATGTCCTTTCTGCTTCATCTCCAACCCACCCCCCACTCAGGAGAAAGATCTCCCTCTTACACCCTACCATCTTGCCGCATTCTGATGTTGTCATCAGCCTTCAGCTTGTTGTCATCTTTGTACCACTGGGTCTGAACCTCATCGTGTGAAATCTCACAGACAAAAGATGCACTCCCATATTCATTCACTTCCACATCTTCCAGTGGTTTAACAATCTTGATATCTCCAGCTGTGAAATACTAGAGATATATTTGTCAGGGTATTTCCAGAACTGAGTGCAGCATCTTTTCCTTACACATATTTGCTTGGAAAATAAGTAGGATTATGTTTTATTCTAAACCATCATCCATTCCTGAGTCATTTCTCTCTTCAACACAGTCAATGCATTATTGCCCTTGAACTTAAAGATAGACTTACTAGCTACAATGGAGCTCCCTGCAAACAGTTTTCATGGAAACCAGAATCTCATTTATTCTAAAACCTTTCAAGCAAAATTAATTATAGAAAAACAATAGAACTGACTGAATCTTTAAGGTCATTTTGTTCCAGTCCCCCTGCTATAGGCAGGGACACCTCCCTCCACACCAACTCTTCTCCTCAGGGTCAAGGCTTCTCTCAAATCATTCTCCTCTAAGCCTGTGCCTGTGCTTGGGATTGCCCTGACCCAGGTGCAGGGCCTTGTACTTGGCCACACTCAAGTTCATGAGGCTGCCAAGGGCCCACCTCTCCAGCCTGTCCAGGTCCCTCTGAGTAGCATCCCTTCCCTCTAGCACATCAACAGCACCGCTCAGCTTGGTGTCATCTGCAAACTTGCTGAGGCTGCATTTGATTCCACTCTCCATGTTGCCTACAAAAATATTAAATAACACTGGTCCCAACACCACCCTCCACCTGGACACTGAGCTATTGACTGCTGCTCTCTGAGTGTGACCATCCAGACAGTTCCCTATCCTGCAACTGGTCCATCCATCAAAACCATTTTTCTCCAGTTTGGTGACCAGGATGTCATGCAGGACGGGATCAAATGCTCTGCACAAGTCCAAGTAGATGATGTCAGTTGCTCTCCCATTATCCACTGATGCTGTTACTCCATCATGAAAGGCCACCAAGTTTGTCAGGCATGGCTTGACCTTGAGGAAGCCATATTGGTTACCACCAATCTCCTCATCTTTATTTTCCAAACTATGCCAAGGAGAACTAGACAGAACTCTACAATGTCGTGTCACTACAAACCTGTCTGAACCATTGGCTTCTCTGCATGCTCATCACTAGTCTCTCCTTAGCTTGTGTGCCCACAATGTATGGGGAATGTCAGCCACAAATCTTACCTAGGGGACATCTTTGCTTCAAAGTCCCTTGAACATCACACAATCCCTTTTAACTCTCTAGGTCTGCACTTATTTATGTCAGAATCAGACCATATTTCTGTGCTGCTATTTCCCTTTCCTTCTGAAGGGCCTGGATACAACTTGGATTAACCTCAGGAGCAGAGTTCCTGCATAAAACAGCCAGTACTGAAACAGCAACCCAGCCTGGTTGCAGACTGAGAGAGAAAATGAGAGTTCACCGCCTGTGAATAATGAGACTTCTCTTATTTCCCTGGGAAGTAATGCACACTTTTTTACTTTGACAGAGCTCCTTCCCATCCTAGAAGGGAAAATATCAAGTCAAATCTACATTAGTCCTTCCATCTCTGCACTGGGCAAAGGCAGCCTTCAGATCAATGCTTAATTCACCCAATTCCCTAGAATTAATGGAACTGTACTTACTGGAACATATGCTGAAGCTTAAGCACAGTGCAGTGTTTTCAACATGTAGGAATGGCTATAGAACACGCATATATTCTGGCTGACATATGAGAGCTTAATGCACTGCAGAGGACTGTTAACAAGCCCGTTTGGACATCACCTTGAATAAATGACGTTATCCCCAAGTAAGGGAAGGAACAACTGAGCACCAGGGAGGTACACAAAGGGCCAGAGCAAATTCTCACACTGTCAGGTGCAAAGAAAACTCAGATTTCACCCTAAAACCCAGTTCACAACAAGGCTACAAAATCCTGGCTGAGAATTTCTGAATGCTCACCAGTTGTTTCCAGCTCGAAGGTCATCTTCTGGCCAGCAGCATGGCAGATGTATTCTCCAGCATCTTTCTTCTCCAGCTGCTCCACAACCAGACGCCGTGTTTTGCCCACAGATTCCATTCTGAACTTTCTGGAGGAGGCAAGCAGTCTTCCATCCTTGAACCATTTTACTCCAGTTGGATCCTGTGCTACTTCACAGCTGAGGGAGGCACTTGCTGCCAGGGCAGCACTCACCTCTTTCTGCACCTGCTCCTGGTTTATAAACACAGGTTTTGGCTCTGAGGGAAGAAAAGAAAAACAGAAGGACTGAAATGAGACCATCTTGCAGGTTTGTATGTACAGGTTGGAACAGGTTTAGGTTACCACTTGTGCCCAAACTAATAGCCTTCATAGAGAATATCAGCTCTTCTGTTGAAACAAAGTGTCAAATCTAGGCAAGAAAGAACCTAGGAACTGAAGGAACCAAGAGGGTCCTTGAACACCAGTCCCATGGTTGCAAGTCACTATGCAAACATATTTAACCCAAAAGAACATCTGACCTGCAGGCAACCAAAACCTGAGTTCCTTTTGCTTAAGACCCACTGTGAAACATCAAAACACATAAACATGTGATAGTCAAACCACTGGCTGCCTTTTCATGACCCAGAACAGTACTCCTGGCTTCCTGAACAGACTCCTCATGGCCTCTACCATTGCCACAACTGTGACTGTCAAAGGCACAAAGGAAATATGCTCACCAACGCAGTCCTTTCTTCTTTGTGTGTGATTTGCAGATATCTATCTTACTTTGAGCTCTGGCAATAGTCAGCTCTACCAGGTCTCTTACTGTGAGTAGCAGACTCACCTATCCAGATGCAGCCTCCAATATAAAGGCATAGTAAAAAGTCAGTGTACTACTAGGAGAAGTTCCTGCTTCTCCTGCCACGAAAGGCTGCACGTAGAACATGCACTCCAGCCTCACTGCATATACTTATCTTAGTCAAATGTTTCGGTGAACAAGAATTACAGTTTGGGATCTCAGGCACTGGAGAGATTTGAATAATATCTTGAATATTGCTTCCACTGTACATATATCAGTAATTATTATTCTACAGACAGACTGAAACAGGTCTTTGTGCCATACTAAATCCAAATACTTGCTACAAACCCAGGCAATCAAGTATAGGGGAAAAACCTCAGCACAGACTACTGCAACTGGATCACTGTATAATAGAAACTAGATTTTACTTTACTGTTCTCTGCTGTATTTCATACAACACCTGTCTTACCTGTGACACGAATCTTGAAGGTGAGTTTCTGGCCAGCAGCCTCGCAGCTGTACTCCCCTGCATCTTTCTTCTCCACCTGGCTCACCACCAGCCGACGCTGTTTGCCCTCTGACTCCACCTTGAACTTCTTGCTCGAGGTGATCAGTTTCCCCTCCTTGTACCACTTCACCTCCATCTTCTCCTGGGCCACCTCGCAGCTCAGCGTGGCATTTTCTGTTGGTGCAGCCTTCACCTCCTTCTGCACCTTCTCCTTGTTGATAAAAGCATCTTCTGCTTCTGGAATTGAAGGCAAATGGGCACATTTAAGACATGAATCTTTTCTACACAGCCTTCCCCAAATGCCCAAATTAGTCTTTGGACTGTACCGTTGAGGACAGCTTTCCCACTCACATTTCCTGACAGTGCTATGAACTGAATGCCAACATCTGAACTATATCAATTGCCAGTGAAGAACTTCCTCCCTGCCAGACCAAAACAGCTTAGATAGCCCTAAACTTGTTTTCATTTCCACCAGTATCATGTTCCAAAATCTTCAAAAATTAAAAAACACCCCTTTCCCCACTGTCCAGCAGCACACCAGCATACGCAGTCATTGAAAAGTCTGTTTCATACAAGGGGACAGGCATTAAATTGTCCAAACAAGCTGACAGTTGTAAGTTGCTTTGCCAGCAAAAGCCAGGTGAGGGGTCAAGGTTAAATTCTGTTTGTGATTAAGTCATAGTGAGGAAATGTATTTTTCTCACCTACTTATTTCTGAAAATAATTCTAATATCTCCTGAGTTTTCAGAGGCAGTAATAAAATGGTTTCCCCTATGGAATCATAGAACGGTTTGGGTATAGAAGGAAGCTTTAAAGATCATCCAGTCCAACCTCTTGCCGTGGTCAGGGACATCATTCACTAAATGAGGCTGCCCAGGGTCCCCATCCAGCCTGCCCTTGGACACTACAATGATGAGTCACCCACAACCTGCACTGGACAATCTGTTCCAGTGTATCACCACCCTCATCATAAAGAACTTTTCTCATGTCCAAACTGAGTCTACCCTCTTCACTTTTGAAACCATTGCCCCTTCTTATGTTGCTACAGACCCTGGTAAAAAGCCTTTTTCCACTTTCTTATCAGACTCTCTTCATAAATAGAACGCCTGTCTTCCTCCATTTTGGAATGAAAAGCACCAGCTTGAAGCCTTTCTATTTTTAAGCATTTCTTTTGTACCTGCTATAGAGAAGAAAACAAAAGACAATATGGGAAAACCTTTTTAGTTGCAGGTTTCTTTAATTTAATAGAAACCACCAATGCCGCCTTCTAGCACTGTGACCAAATGCTGTCTCTGAGACTATTTAGGAAGAAGCATTTGCAGGGGTGTGCTTGTGCCCTGAAGATATCTTTAATATTCTTTAATTTCCCCTGTAATTATTGACTTCTCATTTTGCTATCATTGCATCTACTTGAGATCCCCAGGGAAATTCCCAAATTATTTCCAGCCTGTCTTAAGCTGAGGCTACCCAAGTCCTCTGTGTTCATAGCTTCAGAAGGCAAACAGGAATGTACACAAATTAAACAGAATTTAAGCACCGTCTACATCACTGAATGCTGGGGTTAAATGTGTCAAACCACTTAACTTTCCCCTCCTTCTTTGTTGGGGGGTTCAATACAGTCGAAACAATTTCTCTCATCTGTGACATGAATCTTGAAGGTGAGTTTCTGGCCAGCAGCCTCGCAGCTGTACTCCCCTGCATCTTTCTTCTCCACCTGGCTCACCACCAGCCGACGCTGTTTGCCCTCTGACTCCACCTTGAACTTCTTGCTCGAGGTGATCAGTTTCCCCTCCTTGTACCACTTCACCTCCGTCTTCTCCTGGGCCACCTCGCAGCTCAGCGTGGCATTTTCTGTTGGTGCAGCCTTCACCTCCTTCTGCACCTTCTGCTTGTTGATAAAGGCATCCTCTGCTTCTGGAATTGAACTGGAAAACATTGGGTAAAATATACATTAGATATGAGCAACTTGTGACTAGAAGACATTAAAAGTTGCTTCTATGTTGTATTGGACCATTTCCTGGAGCAACTCTGCTTCACAGTGTTTATCACACATTATAATGCATCCTCAGCACAGTCCCTATGGTCATCCCATCCCTCTGGGTAGTCTTTACTATCAGCTTGGACTCCTAATTTTCAGATTTCTTCTAATGAAGACAATGACAGATCTTCATCTGTCTGTCTTTTTGATATTGCTCCACTCTGCACTGGATATCAGCCAAGTACAGCTCAATTATGAAGACCTCAAAATCAGGAAACCATAGAAATTTAAGAGCAGAAACCATCTTTTGACTCTACCCTTTGGTAATGATATAGCCCTTAATATGGTGAATATTTGGCCTACATTAGATTTTGTAGCTCAGTTTTATGCATAAAGCATGGTTTTGTACTCTCAGCAACCCCTGATTCTTCAGAGAACTGGCTGAGGTCATCTCCTCTTAATACCTAACACATATAGAAGAAAGTGTTTAAAGCCCACCTTACCCTTTGTGTCAACAAATGGAGTTAGCATCAGAGAGATAGCAAGTGTAATTAGTTAGGCATACACACTTCAGTTAAGGTGATTCAGTTAATCACTTTGCTAAGTGGGAACGATTGATACATTGAATCTTTTATTGATTACTTTAATGACTGTTTTATCTGGTTCTCCTTTTACCAACAACTGGTTGCTGAGAGCGTTCATGCTAGTTCCTATTTGAGGAGTGGGAGAACAGATAAACCCTAAATAAATGGGCTTCCATTTCTATTCCATGGTTTGCCCTACAAAAGGCTGTAGAAGTGCAGAATATTTCTGACGCACTTACATCATGGACTTCTCTAGTGCTAGCCAGCTTCTAATTACAGCTCAATTTTGAATAAGCTTCCTATGCTTGTTTGGGTCCCAGGAAAGATCCCACAGACCTGATGCTGATACCAAGACAGAGGCTCCAAGCATGAATGCAGGACTAGCAGGTGTGAGGGGGATTGACATTGCCTTTTATTTGCAGTGGAGACATGGAAGACCACTCATTCAGATCATTCATGCAAGCATATCCAGGCATACCCAGCTCAGGTGACCGGGAAGGCTCCTGCTCCCCAGCAGTCATGGCAAACCCTTCCATGACCTGTCCCCTATCTCCTTCCTCCCCGCTGTAACTCTGTGAAGCCTTCTGCTGCCATCCCTTTCCCTTCCTTCATGACTTTCTCCTCTGCATGCTGTCTGAATTCTGAGTGGCAGCAGCTGCCCAGGAGGGTAAGTTCAGCTCAAGTTCCTGTGCTGCTGACCGTTGCAGTACGTGCAATCCCAGGATTCACACCACAGCTCTACCACCAGCACTGCAGTCCACTGAAGGCGAGGGAGCAGGGCAGCAAGCCAATGCAAGAATGCAGTTGACACACTCTACATTTGATCTCCCTGCTTGTACTGACTGTAGAAGCATCATTCTCTCCGCCCATCTTCAACAGCCCCTGTTTTGACTGATGATTTTCAGAGAAGGTTCAAGTTGGATGTTAAGAAAAACTTCTTCTGAAGAGGAATGGTGATGTGGTGGCACAGCTTTGCAGGGAGGTGGTGGGGTCACCATCCCTGGAAGTGTTCAATAACCATGGAGATGTGGCACTGAGGGACGTGGGCAGTGTGCATGGTGGGATGGGTTGAGGCTGGATGTGGGGATCTTTGTGGTCTTTTCCAACCACAATGATTTGATGAAGATCAGAAGGGTTGCTTATTAGCAAGACAACAAACATGGCCTAGACCAACCAGGTGATGCAAAACTTCTCACAAATGCAATGGAGCTTTGGCCCACTTCAAATAAGGATTTCAGCATGCACCACAAATACTGAGATAATGAGATGGCAGAATCAGCCCTTTTTACTCTTGTTTTCTATAGGCTTCCAAGGTGTGCAGCACTTGTTTCTTTTAAGCAAGAAGGTCTAATCTGCGTCCCATAATGCTCAACACTGAGCACCTAACATTCAACATGTCCTTAAAATGGGATTGTTCTGTGCTACCAGTGGAACCCTGGGGTAGAGGAACCCTGAAAAGCTTTCTGAGTGCAATGGTAAGAGGAGAAATTAAGACTCAGAAAGCCATTGCACTTTGGGAGAAGCTAGTAAGATGAGGATTTCTGTAGTGAAAGAGCCAACCACTCCAAGAGTACTCATAATCCCTCCTGACTTTCACACCACATCATTTTGCAGTGAGGGCTGGACTTGCACGTCATGTTACGGTGGTACACATGAGAAACGGTAGCTAAGCAAGCACTCTCCACGTATGGCAGAGGAGGAGGTATTACATTACCCTGTGCAGCCATGAGCTCATCCGGTCTGAAAGAGAACAGAAAACCTTTGGTTTCTGAGGCAAACAGCTAATAATAGCCCTCAGCTAGCAAAATTCAAGTGTAAAAGCACTACATTTCTGGGTTTTCTCCCTACACCTCTGCAATAAGACGTGGGCTGGCTTTGGCTGCTGAGGATTAACTTGGTTGATTCCAGCTGTTGCCATAGTCTTTCTGTCAACGTTCATGTTTCATTTGCTCTGACAGATACCTCCCAAATCTACCCTTTCTGTAAACCACTATTTGCTGAAACTGCCAGTTTCCTGAGCCAAAAGCATGAGCGACACAACTCACGGAACAGATCCAAAGGCCCCAGAATCACATCCACGTGGTGTGGGAATAGTAAGAGCTGATGGTTTAGAGTCTACACCACAGGCAGCAGCAAAACTGTCTACTACAGGAGCAGAGATATATTGCACACCAGGGACTGAAGGAGCAGAATGCCCCAAGATGGAGAGAGCAAAGACTGTGACCTTTACAAGGGAACAGAACGCAAGCTATGCCCTGCAAGGACACCAGGTCTGTGTGAGCAGAAAGGCAGTAGACTCCCAGTACAGTTGCTCCTCCACATAGCTGATCAAATGCCAAACCTTGACCAGGATTAAGCTCCAATGTGTTCACTGCCATAAGAAAGAAGAGGAGAAAACAGATTCCCTGTCCTGATCAGCTCAGAATACAAGACAAGAACTGTAAAGTTAACAGAGAACAAGTTGACTTATGAGCAAAAACCAGTAGAGTGCAGCTACAAATAAAACAGAAGACAAACCCTCGTCATCAGCCAGCTCACTAATGGTCACTCCGAATGCAGCTGATGTGCCCATGGCTATCTGGAGTCTAAGTTAAAATTTACCGGATCTTGTGCAAAATATACTGACACCAGAGCAATCTCTACTGCAGCTGGAGTGAGAGATCTACCTCCGTGCTAAACTCTCAGACTAATGAGAAATGTACAATTAGAAAGGTATCAATGGATTCATGACTGGTCATTACATTTACAGAACATGGAACGAATGGTCGTCAACATGGGATTCAACAAACCAAAGGCAAGTGCAATGCCTCTGACTAAAAGTTCTTACTTTTACCAACAACCAAACCTTCTCAGTGCAGCCACAGTAGAGATCTGTAACTACTACTGTTGAAATATCAACTGGCAGAGCAGTGTTGCACATTGTACAAATCACAGTTGGACATCCATGGACAGCTGATGATAAAAGTAGTCCTAGGGGAAGAGCTGGATGAAACACTGTTAAAAACAAATAATCATTTTAGCTGCATGTTTGTAAGCATTTATTTTCATCCTCCCCAAAACAGTTTCATGTCAGAATAAAGAGGACACGTTCACACAGACGTTTCCACAGCCAGACTATGGAATAATCAAAGAATATCAACCAAAATGTGTTTCCTACCAGTTACATGAATCTTGAAGGTGAGTTTCTGGCCAGCAGCCTCGCAGCTGTACTCCCCTGCATCTTTCTTCTCCACCTGGCTCACCACCAGCCGACGCTGTTTGCCCTCTGACTCCACCTTGAACTTCTTGCTCGAGGTGATCAGTTTCCCCTCCTTGTACCACTTCACCTCCGTCTTCTCCTGGGCCACCTCGCAGCTCAGCGTGGCATTTTGAGTCAGTACAGCCTTCACCTCCTTTTGTACCTTGTCCTTGTTTGTAAACACGTCTTCTTTCTCTGCAGGGACATCACAACAGTCACACCATTTTGCTGTAGTCTGCTGCAGAGCTAAGTCCAGTTCCCCGTTTTCACTATACTTGCCCTTCACATTGAGCATTGTGATGCCTCATTAAGACAGGAAAATACTTTCCCCTCTATTTTGCCTTGGGAAATTATAGGCATATCAGTTCATATCATATCATATCATATCCTATCATATCACATCATATCATATCAGAAAGCTAAACATTTCGCACTCTGATAGCAGATTTGGACATGAGATTTAGAACACCTGCATGCACTGCTGAACCTCCTCCCTTCTCTTTTTTTCTTCTGATGTCTCTCTACATTTCCAGTAAATCGGAAGGGAACGGCCCTCTAGAACAGGTTGCCCAAGGAGACTGTGGATGCTCCATCCCTGCAGGCATTCAAGGCCAGGCTGGATGTGGTTCTGGGAGCCTGGGCTGCTGCTTGGCAACCCTGCACATAGGAAGAAGGGGGTTGGAACTGGATGAGCACCGTGGGGCTTTGCAACCCAGGCCATTTATGAGTCTGATTAGTGGCATTTTCCACCTAATTGTGTCATTCAAATTTTGTAACCAGATCTCTTCAAACACCTCCCCTTTTCTCACTCCTTGCATGCCTGGTGTGCTCTTGCACTGTAACCCTGCAGACACCAGCTGACTACAAGAGCTGCACAAGTTACCCTCCTTGCCTATGGTTTGTTGCAGTAATTCATTCCTGGATGGAAAAGCACATGTAGAAAAGTGTTGCTATGACACTAGATGACAAAGAAAGTCCTATAGCCAAAGTGTTTTGCACCAGAGAGGCTGTAAGTTGATCCTCCAAATGAAAGACACACAAAATGAAGCGTTCCTTTATCTCTGGGTTTCCAAGCATTTTCTCACCTCTGACTTTCACTTGGAATGTTGGTTTGTCATCTTTTGTTTCACAGCTGTAGCTCCCTTGGTCTTTCAGGGTCACATTTTTGACCATGAGCTTGCGGTGCGTCCCCTGGGAGATGATGGTTGTCCTCTGGTCCTGCTTCACCTCTGTTTGATCTTTTTTCCATACGACAGCTCCGCTTGCAGCTGACACCTCACACACCAGCTCCAGGTCTTCAGAAGGACTGACTGATATTTCTGGAGTCGTTTTGGGCTTGTTGACAAAATTAATGGCTTCATCTGAAGAAAAAAAGAGAAAGTGGTTTACATCCTGACTCAGGCTTATTCAGCACAGCATTAACATACAGTTAGAACAGATTGTAATGTCTCTGCTCATTACATCTGGGGGATCGAGTTTCACCTCTGGAGGTACTCACATACAAACGTGTGCTTGATTCTCCTGTGTAAGGAAAGAGTAAGTTCTATGCAGACAGTTCTTATTTCTTCTAATCAATTCTGTATTCTGCACATGTTCTTCTGAAGCTAAAATGAATGTAGCTAAGTAACGTGTTTTCAATACATGAACAAACCTATTCAACACCTTGTCTCTAAGCTACCAAGCAGCGTTTGATGAGCACATCAGTATTTCATGCCCTTCATTCCATCCACACAGAACCTGCCTGAGGAGCAAGCTGATGCCTGTCAGCTACAGGCAGACCTAGCTTAGTATTGCATTTCTTAGAGCAACAACTGTTGCTTTCAGTCACTGCATATACCAAGGCCAATTGCTATGCCAGGCACATTTATGGCATCAGTGAACAAATAATTCGTTAAAAATTGTAATAGACAGGAGCCATGTATTCTTTTAAAACTAGGTGACCAAAGAAGAACAGTCCCTCTAGAGTCAAGCTGTTAAGAACTAATAGTATCAATCAATATCACATAGATAGATTACAGCGAAAGGCTTTCAGTAGAGCTTCAGTTCATAAATGAAAACTGGGTTATGGAAAATAGGCTCAAGATAGAAACCAGAAAACAGATCTTAACACCAGGTTCTGTGAATGCAGTCAGCTGAATTTCACAGATCTTGAATTTCAATGACAATTTCTTGTGTTATTTTACCTTCCAGCTCCACCCTGAACAGGAACATGTCAGTGACAAGCATTACTCCTCCAGGCTTGACCTGACAGTGTTTTACTTGCACTATGAGCTAATGGCTGTGCTTACAGCACCTCAGGGAGACACCTCAGAGATCATAACGTCCTTCAGGTACAGCAGGAGACACTCAACTCTCCAAATGTGGAGTTTAATTTGTCAAAAGAGGAGACAGGATTCCCATGCTAAGAACTTAGGAACATTTCAGTCATAGGTTTAAAGATGATGTAAGTGCTGAGGCAATTCATGAACTAGAAGAATGAAGCCCAGATGTCAGGGCTCAAGTCGTGACTCCAGCCCGAGCTGGAGCTAAGGCTGTCCTGAATTCATCACAACACAGTTACATGATTTGCTTATACTGTGGATTTGCATAGGGACAACAGGAAGTTCAGAATTGCTTCAATAGAGATATGCAAACTTTGTCCTAAATACTGGAAACCCACAGGGTTGGACAAATCAAATGAATTAAGTCTGAAGTGCTTTACATGGATTGGGATCCCATGTTTGCCTCACAAACTTACCTGAGACTTTCCAATCAAAAATCAGAGTGTCATCTCCAATTGTGTAGATGTATGTTCCCTCGTCTACTTTCGTTACAACTGAAGCCACAAGCTTATGCAGTTTCCCTTTATCTTCCATTGTGAATTTCTTACTGGTCGTGATTTCTTTGCCATTTTTGTACCACTTCACCATGACATTGGCTTCAGAGGTCTCAGAAACAAATTCAGCTTGCTTTGCAGCAACGGCCCTGATTACTCCTCCAGTTGTCTCTTTGATTACGAAGTTTGCCACTGCTGAAACAAAATATGGACACACAAAATATGTATGATGGTAAAGAACTGCAGGGACATTGGTGACCATGAGGCATTCATTTATCATAAGATCAAACGTGCACGTTTAGTCCTAGTTCTAATTGCTGGATTCTAATTCAGATGCTGGCAAATTGGCAGCTTTTATAAACCACGTACCAGATTACCTTATCTCCACAAGTTGAAAGACATACACTGGACAGGGGACAGAGCCAAAGGAAGAAGCCCAAGGCTTCAAGAAAATGTCTAAAATAGGAAAACTGAGGAAAGAATTGGAACAAGCAAACTAGAAGGAAATCAATGGAGGGGGTATCTATTACTGCACTGTAACCCCCTGGCAAACAAATCGAGCCTAAAAGATGGAGATATCACTTAGGACTGAAAAGATAAACAGAATTCCTTTATGGAAATTAATTGGAGCGCAAAAGTTAGATGATAAAACTGGCCCCTATTAACACACAGTGGAATAATTGACTTAAAAGATTCATGTGCATACACTACTCTAGGGCTTTGTTGTTTCTCCATGGACCAACAAGGGTGACAAGCCAGCAGAATATGATGAAGAGCCTCATGCAAACTCAGTGTAAAAAAAAAAAAGGCAATTGTTGCTGGGAAGAAGGTGCATTTGCATTTGTGTCATCTGCAGAGGGTACTGCAGAAATGGAAAGTCTTCCACTGGAGCAAACAAAGGGCTCTCATTTATTGCAATCAAGGCCATGCGTGTGGATCTCAGAGATCAGACCTACACCCAGCAGCAAAACAGAGACCTGCGTGGGAAAGTTCAGTTTCTCTCTCCATCTGTGTCAGAAAAAGCCCACCATGGAATGACAGCTAAGTAAACATCCCTGTGACTCTTCACAGGTCTCTTCTACGTTTGGGATCACTGCTACAAAAAGAGCTGTTGACATCATCTCTCGTGGCCACCCTGAGAGAAGAGCAGGAAGGCTGGGATGCTCTTTTTCCTATCTTTCCCTTGACTGCCTCTATATCTTAGGGACGAATCACAGGACAGAACACAGAAATCAAATGGCTCTACAAAGCAGATTGGCCAGTTCAAGTCAAAACAGCCACTGAAAACACCCCAGATGCTGTCTGACAACAGCTGGACTGTTGGGGAGTCAGGTGAATGCAGTCTGCTGGCCCTGGGCAAAAGGAGGACAGCCCAGACTGTCACATACCTTTCACTGAAAGCTGATAGAGCATTTTATCCCCCTCACAGATGCACTGACAACTTCCAGCATCATCCATTGAGACGCTGTGAATTTTCAGGGTGTGTTTCTTCCCCACAATGTGCAGTTCATATTTTTCACTGGCCTTGAGCTCCTTCTCATCCTTCATCCACTCCACAGTAGCACCTGTGTCTGAAAGCTCAGCCTGCAGTTTGGCTTCCTCACGCAGCCAAGCGCAGATCTTTTCTACATCTTTGCTCTTATTGGTAAATCTCACTGCAGCAACTGTCAGGAGCAAAGGCCTCGTTATTTCAATTGATATCAGGCTAACGTGGTCAATGTTTGCTGCAAGATCTCTGAAAAAGTATCACCTTCTGTTCCTGCACTCATCATTGTGTCAGTGCTGATCAATTCAAGATATTTCATTTGGTCTTCTTGCCGGATTTACTAAGTAAAAATCAACCAAACATCTCCTTCTACTGATTAATAATGCTCTAAACATGCTTCTGCAGAGGTTTCCACCCAATGACAAACAGCTCCTCCCATCATGAATGTTTATTTGTTCTATTTGGTCACGCAAATCTGATTGATAGAGATAATATTGGAATGATTGCTCCCCTACTTCTAAACTATTCCAGTGCAATCAGAAAGGCTGTCTGAACCTGGAGCTGAAAGTACTGCTCTATGGTGATGCAGTGGTAAACCTGGTGACTGAATGCACTGGCCAAGAGCTGTGAACTGCAGACATTCATCAGCTGGCATGAAGCAATCTGGTTCAGATACCAAGCAGCTGGGTAGACTGGCTTACCCTACACTCAGTGCTATCATGTTTAGGTCATTACCAGGACTCACGTCAGTCCATGTGATGCAATTTCAGGTATTTGGTACAGTCAGTGAATACCTACAGCCCCACTTCTAATCATCAGATCACAGCAACTATGCCTTGACTGTAAGAGGGAAGGAGAAGGATCAAAGCAAATACCTCTCACTCTCATCTTGCTGCTGACATCAACATTTTTGGCAACAAATTTCACTTCTGCTCCATCATCGTTCTTGGTGACGTTCTTTATCATTAGGCTGTGAGTAGTTTGGGTTCTCTTGATGATGCAGGTCTCGCTTTCCTGTAAGACTTTACCATTGAGGCATCAAGTGCCGCAACACGTTGTTGTAAGGTCAATAGTAAACATGGCATCCCCTCCAGGTACAGCTTCACCAGTTGTTAGGGGGGATTTCACAGCCAGGACTGGGTCTGAGGAAGAACAACGTTTGTCTTAATGCTCTTTAGATGCAAGTCTGGTATCTCATTTAGAGATGGAAGATTAAATCATAGGGACATTTCTACTTCTCCCTTTGCATGAGTGCTGGAAGAAGCACTTCTATGCTTAAGATCTGCTACAGAAAGTTCTGCCTCTTGCACATGTGACATATCAAAAGATAAGGATATTCATCTCTCTGTCACAGAAACATAACTCGTATCACTTTAGTGGTATCTGGAGGTTGATAGGAGATAGGAGAACTGGGAATAAAGGAAAGACTTTGGTGTGTTAATGCACTACTGTCCTTAAAGTCAAAGGAAACATCTTTAGGGAACCAACACAGCTGCTCAGCACACACTGACCCATTTCCATTGGGGTTTTTGTGCTTACCAAGGTGCACGCTCCCTGGGAATTCCAGAGACGGGCTCTGTCCATGCGCATTGACTGCAGACACTCGGAACTGATCATCAGCCTCTTCAGACAGATTGCTCACCGTGAACTCTGGGACAGGGACGTGAGACTCGTGGCACCTCACCCAGGTGAAGCCAGTTAGTTTATTGGGTTCCACAATGTAGCCATTGATTGGAATGGGGCGGTGCATCTTCAGAGGGGACCATGCCAGCGTCACTGAGGTTTCTGTTTTATTTTTCACCATGGGGTCAACTGGGGGCTGGGTGGGAGTTTTTCTGGGAGATGAACAGAAATAAATACAGAAATATTAGCATAAGGTCATTTAGGCTGGAAAAGACCTTCAAGATAAGCAGACTCAACTTGCAGCATGACCTACTGAGTCCCACCATTATCTACTGTGCTTCCTGAGGACATACATGACAAGCTTATCCCTGCAGGTATTTGCATAGTGAATATATTCACCCTCTGGTTGCTTTGGAACATTTTAGAGGTTAAAATCCCATCAGACTTTTTCACTGTGTGCAGCCACTGATACAGGCAGGAGGCTGGGAATTACCTGATGGGCTCTAGTTACAGACTACTGACACAGTAAAGGATTGATTTCATTTCATTTTGGCCATCAGAAAGTTTGGTGGCTGGTTTAAGTCACCCATCTAGACTCCAATTATAATCATATGGAGAACAGCACATTTAGAAGAACTCATCTCATCTTAATAAACCTGAATGAAATCACAGAATCATAGGATCACGGGAGGGCTTGGGTTGGAATAAATCTTCAAGATCATTAAGTGCTAGATGCCAAAGTTCCCACTAACATAGCATGAAGCCGAAAGCTAGACGCTGGAATCAGATCTCCTGACCTTATCATCAGAAACTGAGATGTCATATTTTGCTCAGAGGTGCCTGCTTGTAGGAGGGACAGCTTCCGAGCTTTTTCTGCTCCAGGAACCAGCTCCAGCTTCAGAATTTAAACAGCAGTCAGAAATTAAACTGAGCTTTGTCACCTCCATCAAATAGAAGGAGTGGTAGGGCGGTACAGCTTTCCAAATAACTTAGAAACTGTCACAACAATCAGATGCCTACCTTTTCTTTCTGAACTTGTTAATACATAGAGCTTAATAGCATCAGAATGCCCCAAGCACTTCAGACAACAGGACAGCTGTAAACCCTTCTTTAAGGATTCCTTTGTTTAACCACTGAGTAACTGTAATTCAGTGGTGCTGGTGGGAGAATGGAAGTCCTAATCTTCCCAGATGGTGAATAGAGTTGATGTTCACATGCAGACTGGTGCTGCAGCAGAGCCAGAAACCACTCATTTGGGACACAGAGCACCAAGAAAATAACAGGAATAGCTTCATAAAATCAGGCAGCTTCACCCAAATTTCATGTCAGGTCCATTATTCTTCCTATTTTCAGGAAGAAAGGTTTTCCCTTTTTCTTGTAGTTTTCGTTTCATGCAAGCAGCTTTGTAGCTTACAAATTGTTTTCTAATCACCTCCTGGTGTGGACAAATCACACAGGTTTGACTCCATGTTTTACATAGTTAGCATTTTATATTTGTTCCAGTATGGAACTGTACAGTCATAGAATGGCCTGGGTTGAAAAGGATCTCAAAGATCATCCAGTTCCAACCCCCTGCTATGTGCAGGGTCGCCAACCACCAGACCAGGCTGCCCAGAGCCACATCCAGCCTTTCCTCACAGGAGAGCTGCTCCAGCCCTCTGATCATCACAGTGGCCCTCCTCTGGACCCACCCCAACAGCTCCACATCCTTCCCCGGCCTGGACACAGTGCTGCAAATGGGGCCTCACAAGAGCTGAGCAGGAGGGGACAATCCCCCTCTGCCCCCCCACAGCCCCACACCCCCCTGTCCTCCCCGCACTCCCCATCAGCCCATCCCACCTCAGTGCTGCCTCTGTCTCTTCTCTCCTCTCCCCATCCCAGCGCCGGCCTCCCCCGGCCTCCCATTGGGCAGCGGCAGCTCCGCCGGCTCCGATTGGCTGAGCCGCAGTGCGCGGGAGTGGCCATTGTGGGGGGGGCAGAGGGGGATGTGGGGCTGCAATGTGTCAGCGTCAGGAGCACAGGTGAAGGCAGCTGAGCTGTGTGAGCAGTTGTGTTTGAGTCTGGCTGCAGCTCTCTTAGACCCCACTGAAGGGCTGAGTGCCACTGGCAAAGGATCTCAGTGTGGAGATTGCTTCTACTAGACGTAGTTCTGTAAGACTGTTCTATAGAGCTGTGGAGGGGCTGTAAAGGGAGTTGAGGGGGACTCTAGGGGGGATATGGGGCTGTGGTGGGCCATAGGAGGACTAGGGGCTCTAGGGGGCTCTGAGGGTGTGTAGGGGTTGTGGGGAGCTATTGGAGGATATGGGCAGGTCTGGGGCTTTAAGGGGTGGTGTATGGAGAGATAGATGGTTGTGGGGGCCTTAGGGTGATATGGGGCTACTGGGGGCTGTTGGGGGCAAATATGGGAAGGAATATGGAGGAGTACTGCTGCCCTGCAGCCAACAATAGCCTGAATGAGATCCTGGAGTCCCAGACGCTGGAGGATGAGCTGGGAAAGAGCAGAGGCTCCCCACAGAAGGGCAAATCACATCTGATAACGTGAGTGTGGAGCACAGCCAGCCCCTTCCTCACATGTGTGGGGCTTCCATGTTCCTCTGTGCCCATTGCAATGTGCCACCCCAATCCTGCTGCCCAGCCAGGAGTGGATGGGATGAGCAGGTTGGGATGCACAGAGCAGTGCTCAGACATTGCTGGGACATTTGTGCACTGCTGTTGAGCTTCCCTTTGTGCAGCAGGGGAGAGGATGGAGGTTTACAGGTGGATGGTTGTTCTTTCTATGGCATTGCACAGGTGGTAGAACCTTGTCCACTCCCAAACTTATTCCAGGGCATGCGGGAATTTGTGCAGTTGTAGTTCCTGAATTGTGCTATTTAAAACCCTCCTGTAAATGGGGATGTTTTGTAATGCCTGCTGGGGCTGCAGGCAGCATTGCCTTCCTCCTTAGGGGGCAGGTTTAATCACAAAGCTCCCTATTTCCTCTCACAAACGTCCTACAAACCATGTCTGGGCAGTGCTGTCTCGGCCTGGATCTCAGCTCCTGAGACTGTCAGATGTGAAGCAGCAGCAGCTGGGACAGGGCTGGCTCTGTGTGCCCTCTGTGGGTCTGTGGGCATAGAGTGGGGCAGAGGGATGACTGTGAGAGGGAGGAATTGCCCAGCCACTAGAAAGAGGAAATCAGCTGAAAAGGGGAGATTTGAGAAGCACTGAGGCTGTGGCTGCTTTGACAGTAAGAAGAAACCAAGCTGTCACTGTGCAGATGGGAACTCCAGTAGGAGAGCTGTGGTGGCTTTACAGATGGCAGACAGCAGCTGGAGTGTAGAGCCAAGGGTAGGGGGGGGATCTTCCTCTTAGCAATGCCATGCAAAGAATGATGCAGACTCCTGCAGGGTCGGCTTTGCTGTGTGACCCTGGGTGGAAGCAGCTGGAAGGTCTCAGCCCTCTGCGTTATCCCAGGAGCTGGGGCAGTGCTCGGTCTCATCCCACCTCTGCTAATAGCAAATGCAGAATCCCTTATCTGAGTGCCCTTTTCTCTCATGGAGAGTCACCGACCCTGGGAAGTTCAAGAAAAGTTTGGATGTTGTGTTGAGGGATATGATTTAACTGGGAAGTATTGGTGATGGTTGGACTGGATGATCTTATAGGTCTTTTCCAACCTTGATAATTCTATGGAGTTGTAGCAGATTGTGGGGGTGTAGGTGTGGTATATATATGTACATCTATGGGAATATACGTATGAAAAAGATAGATCCATGCACATAGCAGGGGGTTGGAACTGGATGATCTTTGAGATCCTTTTCAAACCAGGCCATTCTATGGCTGTACAGTTCCATACTGGAACAAATATAAAATGCTAACTATGTAAAACATGGAGTCAAACCTGTGTGATTTGTCCACACCAGGAGGTGATTAGAAAACAATTTGTAAGCTACAAAGCTGCTTGCATGAAACGAAAACTACAAGAAAAAGGGAAAACCTTTCTTCCTGAAAATAGGAAGAATAATGGACCTGACATGAAATTTGGGTGAAGCTGCCTGATTTTATGAAGCTATTCCTGTTATTTTCTTGGTGCTCTGTGTCCCAAATGAGTGGTTTCTGGCTCTGCTGCAGCACCAGTCTGCATGTGAACATCAACTCTATTCACCATCTGGGAAGATTAGGACTTCCATTCTCCCACCAGCACCACTGAATTACAGTTACTCAGTGGTTAAACAAAGGAATCCTTAAAGAAGGGTTTACAGCTGTCCTGTTGTCTGAAGTGCTTGGGGCATTCTGATGCTATTAAGCTCTATGTATTAACAAGTTCAGAAAGAAAAGGTAGGCATCTGATTGTTGTGACAGTTTCTAAGTTATTTGGAAAGCTGTACCGCCCTACCACTCCTTCTATTTGATGGAGGTGACAAAGCTCAGTTTAATTTCTGACTGCTGTTTAAATTCTGAAGCTGGAGCTGGTTCCTGGAGCAGAAAAAGCTCGGAAGCTGTCCCTCCTACAAGCAGGCACCTCTGAGCAAAATATGACATCTCAGTTTCTGATGATAAGGTCAGGAGATCTGATTCCAGCGTCTAGCTTTCGGCTTCATGCTATGTTAGTGGGACCTTTGGCATCTAGCACTTAATGATCTTGAAGATTTATTCCAACCCAAGCCCTCCCGTGATCCTATGATTCTGTGATTTCATTCAGGTTTATTAAGATGAGATGAGTTCTTCTAAATGTGCTGTTCTCCATATGATTATAATTGGAGTCTAGATGGGTGACTTAAACCAGCCACCAAACTTTCTGATGGCCAAAATGAAATGAAATCAATCCTTTACTGTGTCAGTAGTCTGTAACTAGAGCCCATCAGGTAATTCCCAGCCTCCTGCCTGTATCAGTGGCTGCACACAGTGAAAAAGTCTGATGGGATTTTAACCTCTAAAATGTTCCAAAGCAACCAGAGGGTGAATATATTCACTATGCAAATACCTGCAGGGATAAGCTTGTCATGTATGTCCTCAGGAAGCACAGTAGATAATGGTGGGACTCAGTAGGTCATGCTGCAAGTTGAGTCTGCTTATCTTGAAGGTCTTTTCCAGCCTAAATGACCTTATGCTAATATTTCTGTATTTATTTCTGTTCATCTCCCAGAAAAACTCCCACCCAGCCCCCAGTTGACCCCGTGGTGAAAAATAAAACAGAAACCTCAGTGACGCTGGCATGGTCCCCTCTGAAGATGCACCGCCCCATTCCAATCAATGGCTACATTGTGGAACCCAATAAACTAACTGGCTTCACCTGGGTGAGGTGCCACGAGTCTCACGTCCCCGTCCCAGAGTTCACGGTGAGCAATCTGTCTGAAGAGGCTGATGATCAGTTCCGAGTGTCTGCAGTCAATGCGCATGGACAGAGCCCGTCTCTGGAATTCCCAGGGAGCGTGCACCTTGGTAAGCACAAAAACCCCAATGGAAATGGGTCAGTGTGAGCTGAGGAGCTGTGTTGGTTCCCTAAAGATGTTTCCTTTGACTTTAAGGATAGCAGTGCATTAACACACCAAAGGCTTTCCTTTATTCCTAATTCTCCTATCTCATATCAACCTCCAGCTACCACTAAAGTGATACGAGTTATGTTTCTGTGACAGAGACATGAATATCCTTATCTTTTGATATGTCACATGTGCAAGAGGCAGAACTTTCTGTAGCAGATCTTAAGCATAGAAGTGCTTCTTCCAGCACTCATGCAAAGGGAGAAGTAGAAATGTCCCTATGATTTAATCTTCCATCTCTAAATGAGATACCAGACTTGCATCTAAAGAGCATTAAGACAAACGTTGTTCTTCCTCAGACCCAGTCCTGGCTGTGAAATCCCCCCTAACAACTGGTGAAGCTGTACCTGGAGTGGATGCCATGTTTACTATTGACCTTACAACAACGTGTTGCGGCACTTGATGCCTCAATGGTAAAGTCTTACAGGAAAGCGAGACCTGCATCATCAAGAGAACCCAAACTACTCACAGCCTAATGATAAAGAACGTCACCAAGAACGATGATGGAGCAGAAGTGAAATTTGTTGCCAAAAATGTTGATGTCAGCAGCAAGATGAGAGTGAGAGGTATTTGCTTTGATCCTTCTCCTTTCCTCTTACAGTCAAGGCAGAGTTGCTGTGATCTGATGATTAGAACTGGGGCTGCAGGCATTCGCTGACTGTACCAAATACCTGAAACTGCATCCCATGGACTGACGTGAGTCCTGGTAATGACCTAAACATGATAGCACTGAGTGTAGGGTAAGCCAGTCTACCCAGCTGCTTGGTATCTGAACCAGATTGCTTCATGCCAGCTGATGAATGTCTGCAGTTCACAGCTCTTGGCCAGTGCATTCAGTCACCAGGTTTACCACTGCATCACCATAGAGCAGTACTTTCAGCTCCAGGTTCAGACAGCCTTTCTGATTGCACTGGAATAGTTTAGAAGTAGGGGAGCAATCATTCCAATAATAACTCTTTCAATCAGATTTGCGTGACCAAATAGAACAAATAAACATTCATGATTGGAGGAGCTGTTTGTCATTGGGTGGAAACCTCTGCAGAAGCATGTTTAGAGCATTATTAATCGGTAGAAGGAGATGTTTGGTTGATTTTTACTTAGTAAATCCGGCAAGAAGACCAAATGAAATATCTTGAATTGCTCAGCACTGACACAATGATGAGTGCAGGAACAGAAGGTGATACTTTTTCAGAGATCTTGCAGCAAACATTGACCACGTTAGCCTGATATCAATTGAAATAACGAGGCCTTTGCTCCTGACAGTTGCTGCAGTGAGATTTACCAATAAGAGCAAAGATGTAGAAAAGATCTGCGCTTGGCTGCGTGAGGAAGCCAAACTGCAGGCTGAGCTTTCAGACACAGGTGCTACTGTGGAGTGGATGAAGGATGAGAAGGAGCTCAAGGCCAGTGAAAAATATGAACTGCACATTGTGGGGAAGAAACACACCCTGAAAATTCACAGCGTCTCAATGGATGATGCTGGAAGTTGTCAGTGCATCTGTGAGGGGGATAAAATGCTCTATCAGCTTTCAGTGAAAGGTATGTGACAGTCTGGGCTGTCCTCCTTTTGCCCAGGGCCAGCAGACTGCATTCACCTGACTCCCCAACAGTCCAGCTGTTGTCAGACAGCATCTGGGGTGTTTTCAGTGGCTGTTTTGACTTGAACTGGCCAATCTGCTTTGTAGAGCCATTTGATTTCTGTGTTCTGTCCTGTGATTCGTCCCTAAGATATAGAGGCAGTCAAGGGAAAGATAGGAAAAAGAGCATCCCAGCCTTCCTGCTCTTCTCTCAGGGTGGCCACGAGAGATGATGTCAACAGCTCTTTTTGTAGCAGTGATCCCAAACGTAGAAGAGACCTGTGAAGAGTCACAGGGATGTTTACTTAGCTGTCATTCCATGGTGGGCTTTTTCTGACACAGATGGAGAGAGAAACTGAACTTTCCCACACAGGTCTCTGTTTTGCTGCAGGGTGTAGGTCTGATCTCTGAGATCCACACGCATGGCCTTGATTGCAATAAATGAGAGCCCTTTGTTTGCTCCAGTGGAAGACTTTCCATTTCTGCAGTACCCTCTGCAGATGACACAAATGCAAATGCACCTTCTTCCCAGCAACAATTGCCTTTTTTTTTTTTACACTGAGTTTGCATGAGGCTCTTCATCATATTCTGCTGGCTTGTCACCCTTGTTGGTCCATGGAGAAACAACAAAGCCCTAGAGTAGTGTATGCACATGAATCTTTTAAGTCAATTATTCCACTGTGTGTTAATAGGGGCCAGTTTTATCATCTAACTTTTGCGCTCCAATTAATTTCCATAAAGGAATTCTGTTTATCTTTTCAGTCCTAAGTGATATCTCCATCTTTTAGGCTCGATTTGTTTGCCAGGGGGTTACAGTGCAGTAATAGATACCCCCTCCATTGATTTCCTTCTAGTTTGCTTGTTCCAATTCTTTCCTCAGTTTTCCTATTTTAGACATTTTCTTGAAGCCTTGGGCTTCTTCCTTTGGCTCTGTCCCCTGTCCAGTGTATGTCTTTCAACTTGTGGAGATAAGGTAATCTGGTACGTGGTTTATAAAAGCTGCCAATTTGCCAGCATCTGAATTAGAATCCAGCAATTAGAACTAGGACTAAACGTGCACGTTTGATCTTATGATAAATGAATGCCTCATGGTCACCAATGTCCCTGCAGTTCTTTACCATCATACATATTTTGTGTGTCCATATTTTGTTTCAGCAGTGGCAAACTTCGTAATCAAAGAGACAACTGGAGGAGTAATCAGGGCCGTTGCTGCAAAGCAAGCTGAATTTGTTTCTGAGACCTCTGAAGCCAATGTCATGGTGAAGTGGTACAAAAATGGCAAAGAAATCACGACCAGTAAGAAATTCACAATGGAAGATAAAGGGAAACTGCATAAGCTTGTGGCTTCAGTTGTAACGAAAGTAGACGAGGGAACATACATCTACACAATTGGAGATGACACTCTGATTTTTGATTGGAAAGTCTCAGGTAAGTTTGTGAGGCAAACATGGGATCCCAATCCATGTAAAGCACTTCAGACTTAATTCATTTGATTTGTCCAACCCTGTGGGTTTCCAGTATTTAGGACAAAGTTTGCATATCTCTATTGAAGCAATTCTGAACTTCCTGTTGTCCCTATGCAAATCCACAGTATAAGCAAATCATGTAACTGTGTTGTGATGAATTCAGGACAGCCTTAGCTCCAGCTCGGGCTGGAGTCACGACTTGAGCCCTGACATCTGGGCTTCATTCTTCTAGTTCATGAATTGCCTCAGCACTTACATCATCTTTAAACCTATGACTGAAATGTTCCTAAGTTATTAGCATGGGAATCCTGTCTCCTCTTTTGACAAATTAAACTCCACATTTGGAGAGTTGAGTGTCTCCTGCTGTACCCGAAGGACGTTGTGATCTCTGAGGTGTCTCCCTGAGGTGCTGTAAGCACAGCCATTAGCTCATAGTGCAAGTAAAACACTGTCAGGTCAAGCCTGGAGGAGTAATGCTTGTCACTGACATGTTCCTGTTCAGGGTGGAGCTGGAAGGTAAAATAACACAAGAAATTGTCATTGAAATTCAAGATCTGTGAAATTCAGCTGACTGCATTCACAGAACCTGGTGTTAAGATCTGTTTTCTGGTTTCTATCTTGAGCCTATTTTCCATAACCCAGTTTTCATTTATGAACTGAAGCTCTACTGAAAGCCTTTCGCTGTAATCTATCTATGTGATATTGATTGATGCTATTAGTTCTTAACAGCTTGACTCTAGAGGGACTGTTCTTCTTTGGTCACCTAGTTTTAAAAGAATACATGGCTCCTGTCTATTACAATTTTTAACGAATTATTTGTTCACTGATGCCATAAATGTGCCTGGCATAGCAATTGGCCTTGGTATATGCAGTGACTGAAAGCAACAGTTGTTGCTCTAAGAAATGCAATACTAAGCTAGGTCTGCCTGTAGCTGACAGGCATCAGCTTGCTCCTCAGGCAGGTTCTGTGTGGATGGAATGAAGGGCATGAAATACTGATGTGCTCATCAAACGCTGCTTGGTAGCTTAGAGACAAGGTGTTGAATAGGTTTGTTCATGTATTGAAAACACGTTACTTAGCTACATTCATTTTAGCTTCAGAAGAACATGTGCAGAATACAGAATTGATTAGAAGAAATAAGAACTGTCTGCATAGAACTTACTCTTTCCTTACACAGGAGAATCAAGCACACGTTTGTATGTGAGTACCTCCAGAGGTGAAACTCGATCCCCCAGATGTAATGAGCAGAGACATTACAATCTGTTCTAACTGTATGTTAATGCTGTGCTGAATAAGCCTGAGTCAGGATGTAAACCACTTTCTCTTTTTTTCTTCAGATGAAGCCATTAATTTTGTCAACAAGCCCAAAACGACTCCAGAAATATCAGTCAGTCCTTCTGAAGACCTGGAGCTGGTGTGTGAGGTGTCAGCTGCAAGCGGAGCTGTCGTATGGAAAAAAGATCAAACAGAGGTGAAGCAGGACCAGAGGACAACCATCATCTCCCAGGGGACGCACCGCAAGCTCATGGTCAAAAATGTGACCCTGAAAGACCAAGGGAGCTACAGCTGTGAAACAAAAGATGACAAACCAACATTCCAAGTGAAAGTCAGAGGTGAGAAAATGCTTGGAAACCCAGAGATAAAGGAACGCTTCATTTTGTGTGTTTTTCATTTGGAGGATCAACTTACAGCCTCTCTGGTGCAAAACACTTTGGCTATAGGACTTTCTTTGTCATCTAGTGTCATAGCAACACTTTTCTACATGTGCTTTTCCATCCAGGAATGAATTACTGCAACAAACCATAGGCAAGGAGGGTAACTTGTGCAGCTCTTGTAGTCAGCTGGTGTCTGCAGGGTTACAGTGCAAGAGCACACCAGGCATGCAAGGAGTGAGAAAAGGGGAGGTGTTTGAAGAGATCTGGTTACAAAATTTGAATGACACAATTAGGTGGAAAATGCCACTAATCAGACTCATAAATGGCCTGGGTTGCAAAGCCCCACGGTGCTCATCCAGTTCCAACCCCCTTCTTCCTATGTGCAGGGTTGCCAAGCAGCAGCCCAGGCTCCCAGAACCACATCCAGCCTGGCCTTGAATGCCTGCAGGGATGGAGCATCCACAGTCTCCTTGGGCAACCTGTTCTAGAGGGCCGTTCCCTTCCGATTTACTGGAAATGTAGAGAGACATCAGAAGAAAAAAAGAGAAGGGAGGAGGTTCAGCAGTGCATGCAGGTGTTCTAAATCTCATGTCCAAATCTGCTATCAGAGTGCGAAATGTTTAGCTTTCTGATATGATATGATGTGATATGATAGGATATGATATGATATGATATGAACTGATATGCCTATAATTTCCCAAGGCAAAATAGAGGGGAAAGTATTTTCCTGTCTTAATGAGGCATCACAATGCTCAATGTGAAGGGCAAGTATAGTGAAAACGGGGAACTGGACTTAGCTCTGCAGCAGACTACAGCAAAATGGTGTGACTGTTGTGATGTCCCTGCAGAGAAAGAAGACGTGTTTACAAACAAGGACAAGGTACAAAAGGAGGTGAAGGCTGTACTGACTCAAAATGCCACGCTGAGCTGCGAGGTGGCCCAGGAGAAGACGGAGGTGAAGTGGTACAAGGAGGGGAAACTGATCACCTCGAGCAAGAAGTTCAAGGTGGAGTCAGAGGGCAAACAGCGTCGGCTGGTGGTGAGCCAGGTGGAGAAGAAAGATGCAGGGGAGTACAGCTGCGAGGCTGCTGGCCAGAAACTCACCTTCAAGATTCATGTAACTGGTAGGAAACACATTTTGGTTGATATTCTTTGATTATTCCATAGTCTGGCTGTGGAAACGTCTGTGTGAACGTGTCCTCTTTATTCTGACATGAAACTGTTTTGGGGAGGATGAAAATAAATGCTTACAAACATGCAGCTAAAATGATTATTTGTTTTTAACAGTGTTTCATCCAGCTCTTCCCCTAGGACTACTTTTATCATCAGCTGTCCATGGATGTCCAACTGTGATTTGTACAATGTGCAACACTGCTCTGCCAGTTGATATTTCAACAGTAGTAGTTACAGATCTCTACTGTGGCTGCACTGAGAAGGTTTGGTTGTTGGTAAAAGTAAGAACTTTTAGTCAGAGGCATTGCACTTGCCTTTGGTTTGTTGAATCCCATGTTGACGACCATTCGTTCCATGTTCTGTAAATGTAATGACCAGTCATGAATCCATTGATACCTTTCTAATTGTACATTTCTCATTAGTCTGAGAGTTTAGCACGGAGGTAGATCTCTCACTCCAGCTGCAGTAGAGATTGCTCTGGTGTCAGTATATTTTGCACAAGATCCGGTAAATTTTAACTTAGACTCCAGATAGCCATGGGCACATCAGCTGCATTCGGAGTGACCATTAGTGAGCTGGCTGATGACGAGGGTTTGTCTTCTGTTTTATTTGTAGCTGCACTCTACAGGTTTTTGCTCATAAGTCAGCTTGTTCTCTGTTAACTTTACAGTTCTCGTCTTGTATTCTGAGCTGATCAGGACAGGGAATCTGTTTTCTCCTCTTCTTTCCTATGGCAGTGAACACATTGGAGCTTAATCCTGGTCAAGGTTTGGCATTTGATCAGCTATGTGGAGGAGCAACTGTACTGGGAGTCTACTGCCTTTCTGCTCACACAGACCTGGTGTCCTTGCAGGGCATAGCTTGCGTTCTGTTCCCTTGTAAAGGTCACAGTCTTTGCTCTCTCCATCTTGGGGCATTCTGCTCCTTCAGTCCCTGGTGTGCAATATATCTCTGCTCCTGTAGTAGACAGTTTTGCTGCTGCCTGTGGTGTAGACTCTAAACCATCAGCTCTTACTATTCCCACACCACGTGGATGTGATTCTGGGGCCTTTGGATCCATTCCGTGAGTTGTGTCGCTCATGCTTTTGGCTCAGGAAACTGGCAGTTTCAGCAAATAGTGGTTTACAGAAAGGGTAGATTTGGGAGGTATCTGTCAGAGCAAATGAAACATGAACGTTGACAGAAAGACTATGGCAACAGCTGGAATCAACCAAGTTAATCCTCAGCAGCCAAAGCCAGCCCACGTCTTATTGCAGAGGTGTAGGGAGAAAACCCAGAAATGTAGTGCTTTTACACTTGAATTTTGCTAGCTGAGGGCTATTATTAGCTGTTTGCCTCAGAAACCAAAGGTTTTCTGTTCTCTTTCAGACCGGATGAGCTCATGGCTGCACAGGGTAATGTAATACCTCCTCCTCTGCCATACGTGGAGAGTGCTTGCCTAGCTACTGTTGCTGTATTTCTTATGTATTTCTCACTGTAACATGATGTGCAAGTCCAGCCCTCACTGCAAAATGATCTGGTGTGAAAGTCAGGAGGGATTATGAGTACTCTTGGAGTGGTTGGCTCTTTCACTACAGAAATCCTCATCTTACTAGCTTCTCCCAAAGTGCAATGGCTTTCTGAGTCTTAATTTCTCCTCTTACCATTGCACTCAGAAAGCTTTTCAGGGTTCCTCTACCCCAGGGTTCCACTGGTAGCACAGAACAATCCCATTTTAAGGACATGTTGAATGTTAGGTGCTCAGTGTTGAGCATTACGGGATGCAGATTAGACCTTCTTGCTTAAAAGAAACAAGTGCTGCACACCTTGGAAACCTATAGAAAACTAGAGTAAAAAGGGCTGATTCTGCCATCTCATTATCTCAGTATTTGTGGTGCATGCTGAAATCCTTATTTGAAGTGGGCCAAAGCTCCATTGCATTTGTGAGAAGTTTTGCATCACCTGGTTGGTCTAGGCCATGTTTGTTGTCTTGCTAATAAGCAACCCTTCTGATCTTCATCAAATCATTGTGGTTGGAAAAGACCACAAAGATCCCCACATCCAGCCTCAACCCATCCCACCATGCACACTGCCCACGTCCCTCAGTGCCACATCTCCATGGTTATTGAACACTTCCAGGGATGGTGACCCCACCACCTCCCTGCAAAGCTGTGCCACCACATCACCATTCCTCTTCAGAAGAAGTTTTTCTTAACATCCAACTTGAACCTTCTCTGAAAATCATCAGTCAAAACAGGGGCTGTTGAAGATGGGCGGAGAGAATGATGCTTCTACAGTCAGTACAAGCAGGGAGATCAAATGTAGAGTGTGTCAACTGCATTCTTGCATTGGCTTGCTGCCCTGCTCCCTCGCCTTCAGTGGACTGCAGTGCTGGTGGTAGAGCTGTGGTGTGAATCCTGGGATTGCACGTACTGCAACAGTCAGCAGCACAGGAACTTGAGCTGAACTTACCCTCCTGGGCAGCTGCTGCCACTCAGAATTCAGACAGCATGCAGAGGAGAAAGTCATGAAGGAAGGGAAAGGGATGGCAGCAGAAGGCTTCACAGAGTGACAGCGGGGAGGAAGGAGATAGGGGACAGGTCCTGGAAGGGTTTGCTGCAGCGACTCGGCACGGACTCAGATGTGAACGATCCAAATCGTTTATTACAAGTTCTCACATCCCTTATATACCTTCACAAGTTGTTATTTTCTAACTTTCCCATCCGCCCTTACAACTTTCCCAAACATCTTACATGTCAACAAAGCATTCTACAAAACACTTTTCAACTGTCCATGCAGGCACATAACCAATCAGAGCTTTGAGACTCTTCTTCTCCTTGCAGAGGTGTCCTTGGTTCTCATGCTGTTTATCTTGCTCCACAGCTGCTGCTCTGAACAGCTTTTCTTGTATTCCCACAATTCCCCCTTTTTTGTTTATTGACAAGCTACTACCATACTATAATATAATAACACTAATTATATTAATAACATAATCATTATAACTCAATCAAGGCCTCGATTGACAATATTCTGAAAATGAAAAAGGAGATAAGGCAAATGACAAAATATATGGTTAAATCCACTAAAATATCAGACGCATTGTGCCTGCGGCCTAAATTCCTACAACCTGGAAAAGAACCCCTGAGAATCCAATTCTGTGTAAATTTGAAATAGGTTAGAAAAGACTTCAATTTCGTGTTATCCATTTTAGACCATCCCGTTAGCATGAAGCAAATACTCCCTAAGCTAGCACATTATTACTTATTGTCCCTGGAGAGGCAGAAAACTGCAGAAAAGGAGAGAGAAGGATCATGTTGGCGGTGGATGCGATAGGCAGCGCCAGCAGGGCGTCCCCTGCTTCAAGGTGCACTTTCCCTTTCTCATCCACCACGGATTCTCTCTTGCTCTTTTCCTACTCAGGGTCTGAATGGTATTTTCCATTTGTACACTGCATCCGCATGGCCAGTGCATGGTACAGAGTCCAAGTGGAACACCTGCTTACAAAACAGAATAAATTGCCGAGGTTAGCTTTTTTTTGCAAGCACCTTTGTTTCAATTGATGCATGGTCATATTTTGAAAATCCCAATTAGTGAGATGAAAAAGAGTTAATAACTGTTATGTTTAAGAATCATCCGTTTGTCCAGGATTCTTTTCCAGGGTCTTATTTTTACAAACTAAGAAGAGGCTAGTTGATAGGCTAATAAAATCATAACTGAACATTACTAATACACTAGAAGAGCTATTCCCATAATTTCCAGCATTGGTAACATCAAATCCTATTTAACTTATATTCTATCTACTGCCAAAATAGGAAAGACACACAATAATCTAAATAATGCTTAATAATTCTAATTCTTAAATTTATACCAGTAATGTGGAAGAGTTACCTACTATGTCTTACCATTACTAAAATTATTATTTGCAATACAACAAATTACAAAGCAATATCAATGAAGTAAGAGGCGTATAATCACAATCATTATTAAGGCTGGGTGTTATTTTCTGCCTTGAGATGAGGCCGAACATATCTTGCCGGAACCCATGTAGGGCCAGTCCTTGTAGAAACACAAGCATATCCACGACCCCAGGTTATCAATGGTAAGGGACCTTCCCAGTGCCCTGTGGCCATATTTCGAATGTTAACCATTGGCCGTTCCTTGAGCACTGGGGAACCCCCAAAATGACGATCCACACGAGTTGTATTTGTATGATCACGATTCAAAAAATTCAGCACAAACAAAGCCTTACATAATCTTTCTTGTGGTGTGTCTCCCGTATTCCCCCTTTTTTGTTTATTAAGAACAGATTTCAGTGTTTGATGAGTACGCTCAATGATAGCTTGTCCAGTGGGAGAATGAGGGATGCCTGTAATATGTCTAACTCCCCATTCTTGAAGGAAAGTTTGAGTGGCCTTAGAAGTATAAGCGGGCCCATTATCTGTTTTTATCGTATGAGGGATTCCCATAGCAGCATAAGCAGATAACCAGTGTTTACGGGCGTCACGACTGCGTTCACCTGTATGTGCTGTGGCAAATATGTAAGAAGAATGAGTATCTATCGTTACATGTACGTATTTTAGACGGCCGAATTCAGGAACGTGAGTGACATCTGTCTGCCAGAGTTGAAGAGGGGCTGTTCCACGTGGATTTGTCCCAATTTGAGGCAAAGGGGCAATTGCCTGGCAGTCTGGGCATGTTAAAATAATGTTACGGGCTTGATCTACTGTCAGTTGGAATTGTTTTTGTAAGGCTCTCCTGTTCTGATGGAAAAATTGATGGGAGAGTCGTGCTTGCTGAAATAATTGAGGAGTAGCAAAAGCGACTGTGGCTTGATCAGCCTTACGGTTGCCCTCAGTTAAAGGACCAGGCAATGTAGTATGCGATCGAATGTGCATAATAAAATAAGGAAGAGTACGGTGAGAAACATAATGCAAGACTCGTTTGAGCTGTACAAACAAAACCGGATTATTAACTTCCTTAAGAAAGGACCCTTCAATCCGCTGAATGATACCTGTAACATACAAAGAGTCAGTTATTATATTAAGCTTTTGGTCTGAAAAAATTTGGAAAGCTCGAGCTACTGCAGCGAGTTCTACAACTTGAGGTGATCCATCAACAACATGTACGTCTGACTGCCATTGTGTAGCAGTCGCACGCCAGAGAACCACTGCTTGGTGTGTCTTGCCAGAGCCATCTGTAAATACAGTAACAGCATTAGGTATTGGAACATGTGAAAGTAAAGTATTAGTAGCAATGGGGATATCAGCCAAATTATGTAGTAACTGATGTTTGGGAGGATGAGTGGACAATTGTCCGGTATAGTCTGCCATAGCAGTCTGAAAAGGAAGTGACTGCGCAAGCATCCAATCTAAATCTTTTTTAGTAGCAGGTACGTATATGCACTCAGGGTCAAGAGCTCGTAGAATTTGTAGACGATGACGACCTCGCTGTATTAGCATAGCAAACATTTCCACTCGTGATGTAATAGTTTTTGAAAATGTATGAGGTAAAAATACCCATTCGAGAATAATGAGAGGATCCTTTTTTGAGGTATCCCATTGACATAACAAGCTATATGGCTGATAGAAGTTGGATATTATTATGAGATGTACTGGAAGTGATAAACAAACACGATGGCTGTATCGATTTTGCACTGATGTTATTACAGAGTCTAAGCATTGTTGTGCTTCTGGTGTTAATTGTCTTTTAGAAGTTAGATCTGGGTCTCCTTTCAGTAGTTTGAATAAAGGATGCAGCTCTTGAGTAGTAATTCCCAAAAGTGGCCGCAACCAATTGATGGTTCCTAATAACTTTTGCAGATCGTTTAATGTCCGTACATGAGGTACTATTTTGAGGATTTGTGGCTGAATAGTGTGAGATGCAATTTTCCATCCTAAATATTTCCATGGAGAACTAAGTTGCACTTTTTCTTCTGCTATTTGTAAGCCAATAGATTGGACTGCCTCCCGGACGAGCAGTAAAGCGTCCTTTAGACCCTCTTCTTGTTCTGCTGCTATTAAAATATCATCCATGTAATGATAAATAAGGACATGAGGTCTAGCCTTTCGTACTGGTTGTAATGCATTTGCTACAGTCAATTGACATATCGTTGGACTATTAAGCATTCCTTGTGGTAACACTGTCCAATGATACCGCTGAACAGGGCTTTGTAGGTTGATAGAGGGCACTGAGAAAGCAAATCGTGGTGCATCTTTTGGATGAAGCTGAATGGTAAAAAAACAGTCTTTCAAATCAATGACTGCTATAGGCCAATCCGCAGGTAACATTGAGGGTGAAGGAAGGCCAGGCTGCAACGCTCCCATAGGCTCAATTACTGCATTGACAGCATGCAAGTCCTGTAAAAGTCTCCATTTTCCACTCTTCTTGAGGATAACAAAAACCGGAGTATTCCAAGGGCTGGTAGTAGGCACTATGTGACCAGCAGCTAGCTGTTCTTGAACTAACTCATGTAAGTGCAGCAACTTTTCTCTTTTTAAGGGCCACTGATCTACCCAAATAGGTTGTTCTGTTTTCCAAGCTAAGGGTATAGGTTGCTGCCGATCAATGGCCCTTACTGAAAATTTGTCTGCAAAATCATACCCCACTGACTTAAGAGATCACGACCCCACAAAGTACAGGGAATTGGTAAAATGTAAGGAGCAGCGTGAGCAATGCGACCATCAGGCCCTTCAAAAGATAAAATTCGGGCACTTTGTTTTGGCTGCTGTAGGCCCCCAACCCCCACAATAGCAGAATTAGGGTCTCTTAGTGGCCACTCAGAGGGCCAATCACTGGACTTAATGATGGTAACATCAGCTCCAGTATCCACTAGTCCTAATAACTGCCTGCCATTTACTAAGCATGGTAATAATGGTTTGTCTTTTGACAGTTGTGTGGTCCATAGCACAACAGGTTTATCTGTGCTCCCAAATCCACCGGTTCGATCTCTAATACCAGGTTTGGTCATAGAATGAAAAGGGACTAATTGTGCTATTTTTTGGCCTTTTGGAATAAAACAGGGGGGTGAGGGTGTCCATGCCATTATCTTAATTTCCCCGGTATGGTCAGCATCTATAACTCCAGGTAAAACAAAAAGTCCCATCCTTGTAACAGAAGAACGTCCTAACAAGAGGGCGCTATGCCCGTCCCCAAGGGGACCCATTACCCCTGTTGGAATGAGAGTCACGGTGCTATCAGTCAGCGTCACTGACTGGGCAGTGGACAAATCCACTCCTGCGCTGCCAACGGTGGCTGGTCTGAGTGAGCTGGCCAGACAGCGTCTGGCTGAGTCGGGACCGTATTTGCTGTCATAGCGCGCGGTCTCGCGCTCCTCTTGCCGTTTCCCGGCAGATCGCAGGGCTGTGCAGCAACAGGAAGTTTGGATCGGCAGTCTCTAGCCCAGTGTAGCCCCTTCCTGCACCGTGGACAGGGTCGAGTTGGAACAGCAGAAGCATTTTTATTTACTCGCTTGGGCTTTTTACAGTCCCGTTGGACATGACCTGGTTCTCCACAATTGTAACACTTTACTTTTTGAGCTGTCCCTGCATCAAGTTGGGTGGCCAATGAATCTGCTAGCAGGGCCATTTTATGACTTTCTGTGCCTACATCTTGACAGGCTTTAATCAAGTCAGTAATTGATGGGTCTGCATTCCTTAGGGACTTTAAAACCTTTCGACAGTCTGCATTTGCGTTTTCTACTGCTAATTGCTTAAGCAAGACATTTCGGGCAGCTTCATTTTCTACTTGTCTCTCTAATGAATTTTGTAAACGGTCAAGAAATTTAATGTAAGGCTCAGTAGCCTCTTGCCTAATTGAAGTAAATGAAGCATCGGGTGAATTAATATCAGGAACCCGACGGACAGCATGCAACACCAAAGTCTTAACTTGTTCCAGGCATTGCCTGTCCAGCTGTGCCTGTGCCTGAGGTGTTGCCCGGACCCCCTCCCCCATGAGTTCCTCTAGGCCAATGTGATTTAGATGGTTCAAATTATTCAAGGCCTGGACAGCAGCCTGATCCCGGTATTCAGTCATGAACACGGTGTATTGCATGGGAGAGAGGATCATTCGTAACACACTTTTCCAGTCATGAGGGGTCATAACATAACTATCACCAATTGCAACCAAAAGATTATATGTAAAGGTAGACTGAACTCCGTATGTTCTCACTGACTTCCTTAGCTCTTTCACTGCCTCATAAGGCAGGGGTTCCCAACGGGGGACCTGATTCAGCTGATACAACACAGGAAAGGCTTGCAATGTGTCAGCATCACCCCTTAATATTGCTTCTTTTCTGCACTGCTCTAAGACACCACAGTACGCTGTAGGGAAATTTGTCGTTTCTGCTTCCTTCAAAGTATCATCAGGAGGAAATGCGTCCGATTCTCTTTCTGGATCTTCTGGACCGGGGTCACAACGATCCGCTGGTTTCGATCCGTCCGTGCCTTTAACCACGTTACACGCCGGCTGCACAGACGCAGCAGCGCATGACGTGGGGGGGGAGGAGGGCAGAAGCGGCGCGACGAACGTCGTAGGCGGAGCGAAGGGCGAGGGCGCCGTAGAGGGCGGCAACGCGGCGAACGTCGGGGGAGGAGCGAACGGCGGGAGCGCGAAGGGGGGCGGCCGCGGCCCCTCGTCTCCCCGAATCGGGGAGGGGTCGGAGCCGCCAGTCGGATCCGGGCACGGGCCGCTTCCCGCAGCGAGAGGCAGCGGCGGGGTTGGGACGGAGGGCGGCAGGGAATGGTCGGAATAAATTCTTTCCCGTCGTGATTGCTTAATCCCTTCCATTATCCGGCTCCAAACGGGCAACAGCTTAGCAGCCTTTCTGTCTTTAGCGAGAGAAGCCTCGTAGAGTTTTGAGCCGATTTTGTCCCAAAGTTCTCCATCTAGAGAGAACTCAGTTTTTGGAAATTCAGGGACGTTTTTGCTTATCCATTTAAGAAGAGTAGCTAATGCTTTAGTAGACACAGTCTTATCCTGATACGGTAACACTGACCGCAATACTTCGAGATTTACTTTCTGCTCCTTCGGTAGTGAGCTCCCCATAGTTCCCGACTGCTCACCTTCTGTCCTGCAGAACGGTGCGGGTGCGCGCGAAACAGTCTCTCCGAAGTTCAGTCGGGCGACGCTGCCGGACCGGGCTCGCTCAGCCGCGGGTTGATTTGCCCCACGTTGTGGGCGCCATTTGCAGCGACTCGGCACGGACTCAGATGTGAACGATCCAAATCGTTTATTACAAGTTCTCACATCCCTTATATACCTTCACAAGTTGTTATTTTCTAACTTTCCCATCCGCCCTTACAACTTTCCCAAACATCTTACATGTCAACAAAGCATTCTACAAAACACTTTTCAACTGTCCATGCAGGCACATAACCAATCAGAGCTTTGAGACTCTTCTTCTCCTTGCAGAGGTGTCCTTGGTTCTCATGCTGTTTATCTTGCTCCACAGCTGCTGCTCTGAACAGCTTTTCTTGTATTCCCACAGTTTGCCATGACTGCTGGGGAGTAGGAGCCTTCCCGGTCACCTGAGCTGGGTATGCCTGAATATGCTTGCATGAATGATCTGAATGAGTGGTCTTCCATGTCTCCACTGCAAATAAAAGGCAATGTCAATCCCCCTCACACCTGCTAGTCCTGCATTCATGCTTGGAGCCTCTGTCTTGGTATCAGCATCAGGACCCTGGGATCTTTCCTGGGACCCAAACAAGCATAGGAAGCTTATTCAAAATTGCTCTGCTGTTAGAAGCTGGCTAGCACCAGAGAAGTCCATGATGTAAGTGCGTCAGAAATATTCTGCACTTCTACAGCCTTTTGTAGGGCAAACCATGGAATAGAAATGGAAGCCCATTTATTTAGGGTTTATCTGTTCTCCCACTCCTCAAATAGGAACTAGCATGAACGCTCTCAGCAACCAGTTGTTGGTAAAAGGAGAATCAGATAAAAAAGTCATTAAAGTAATCAATAAAAGATTCAATGTATCAATCGATCCTACTTAGCAAGGTGATTAACTGAATCACCTTAACTGAAGTGTGTATGCCTAACTAATTACACTTGCTATCTTTCTGATGCTAACTCCATTTGTTGACACAAAGGGTAAGGTGGGCTTTAAACACTTTCTTCTTTATGTGTTAGTTATTAAGAGGAGATGACCTCAGCCAGTTCTCTGAAGAATCAGGGGTTGCTGAGAGTAGAAAACCATGCTTTATGCATATAACTGAGCTACAAAATCTAATGTAGGCCAAATATTCACCATATTAAGGGCTATATCATTACCATAGGGTAGACTCAAAAGATGGTTTTCTGCTCTTAAATTTCTATGGTTTCCTGATCTTGAGGTCCTCACTTCATAATTGAGCTGTATTTGGCTGATCTCCAGTGCAGAGTGGAGCAATATCAAAAAGACAGACAGATGAAGAGCTGTCATTGTCTTCATTAGAAGAAATCTGAAAATTAGGAGTTCCAGCTGATAGTAAAGACTACTCAGAGGGATGGGATGACCATATGGACTGTGCTGAGATGCATTATAATGTGTGATAAACACTGTAAAGCAGTGTTGCTCCAGGAAATGGTCCAATACAACATAGAAGCAACTTTTAATGTCTTCCAGTCACAAGTTGTTCATATCTAATGTATATTTTACCCAATGTTTTCCAGTTCCAGAAGCAGAGGATGCCTTTATCAACAAGCAGAAGGTGCAGAAGGAGGTGAAGGCTGCACCAACAGAAAATGCCACGCTGAGCTGCGAGGTGGCCCAGGAGAAGACGGAGGTGAAGTGGTACAAGGAGGGGAAACTGATCACCTCGAGCAAGAAGTTCAGGGTGGAGTCAGAGGGCAAACAGCGTCGGCTGGTGGTGAGCCAGGTGCAGAAGAAAGGTGCAGGAGAGTACAGCTGCGAGGCTGCTGGCCAGAGACTCACCTTCAAGATTCATGTCACAGGTAAGACAGGTGTTGTCTGAAATACAGCAGAGAACAGTAAAGTAAAATCTAGTTTCCATTATACAGTGATCCAGGTGCAGTAGTCTGTGCTGAGGTTTTTTTCCCTATACTTGATTGCCTGGGTTTGTAGAAAGTATTTGGTTTTAGTATGGCACAAAGACCTGTTTCAGTCTGTAGAATAATAATTACTGATATATGTACAATGGAAGCAATATTCAAGATATTATTCAAATCTCTCCAGTGCCTGAGATCCCAAACTGTAATTCTTGTTCACCGAAACATTTGACTAAGATAAGTATGTGCAGTGAGGCTGGAGTGCATGTTCTACGTGCAGCCTTTCGTGGCAGGAGAAGCAGGAACTTCTCCTAGTAGTACACTGCATTTTTACTATGCCTTTATGTTGCAGGCTGCATCTGGATAGGTGAGTCTGCTACTCACAGTAAGAGACCTGGTAGAGCTGACTATTGCCAGAGCTCAAAGTAAGATAGATATCTGCAAATCACACACAAAGAAGAAAGGACTGCGTTGGTGAGCATATTTCCTTTGTGCCTTTGACAGTCACAGTTGTGGCAATGGTAGAGGCCATGAGGAGTCTGTTCAGGAAGCCAGGAGTACTGTTCTGGGTCATGAAAAGGCAGCCAGTGGTTTGACTATCACATGTTTATGTGTTTTGATGTTTCACAGTGGGTCTTAAGTTAAAGGAGCTCAGGTTTTGGTTGCCTGCAGGACAGATGTTCTTTTGGGTTCAATATGTTTGCATAGTGACTTGCAACCATGGGACTGGTGTTCAAGGACCCTCTTGGTTCCTTCAGTTCCTAGGTTCTTTCTTGCCTAGATTTGACACTTTGTTTCAACAGAAGAGCTGATATTCTCTAGTGAAGGCTATTAGTTTGGGCACAAGTGGTAACCTAAACCTGTTCCAACCTGTACATACAAACCTGCAAGTTGGTCTCATTTCAGTCCCTCAGTCAATACTTTTTCTTTTCTTCCCTCAGAGCCAAAACCTGTGTTTATAAACCAGGAGCAGGTGCAGAAAGAGGTGAGTGCTGCCCTGGCAGCAAGTGCCTCCCTCAGCTGTGAAGTAGCACAGGATACAACCGAAGTAAAATGGTTCAAGGATGGAAGACTGCTTGCCTCCTCCAGAAAGTTCAGAATGGAATCTGTGGGCAAAACACGGCGTCTGGTTGTGGAGCAGCTGGAGAAGAAAGATGCTGGAGAATACATCTGCTAGGCTGCTGGCCAGAAGATGACCTTCAAGTTGGAAACAACTGGTGAGCATTCCCTTTGGGAGCACTAAGCAGCTGTTTATGTGGCTTAGAGGAAGACTGTCTGTCTTCTACCCTGTGGGCATGGAACAGCCACAGTTCCCCCTGGAACAATATCAATGACCCACACCACTAATTGGATTCTCCTTTTTAATGTAGTGGTAGCGAGCTGAAAACCTGGCTGTGGAATACTTCTGACTAAGGAACTTCTATTTTAATTTCTAGGTGCACTGAATTACCCTCTTAGAGTATCTTTCTGAATATATAAGCAACCACGGGTGACTGTTGTCATCAATTTATAAGCAATGAGCCGATAATGTTCCAATTAGAAACTTTTATTAATTGTAGCGGGTAAAACAAAAAGGCAATTCAGCGCTGGGCGACAGGGGAATCCTCGTTCCTCCAACTGCCGCACCTTCCCGTCCCTTGCAACTTCTTTTGTAAGGTCCATCCCGAGTGTATTGTCCTTTAATTGGTCGGTCGTGATCGTGCCACTTGGTGTGTCGTTCCTTGGTTGGTCCTTCCGTGAAACTTTGTATCCATCGGGGCGCGCTTTGCCTGTAACTATGCAGAGTACACAATCTACCCATAAAATTAGAGTGTTCTGCAACCCTTGTGGCCTCCATATTCCACCATCACATCCCGGTCCTAATGAACAAGCACTCCACCACAATGCTACCACATCCCGGTCTTAATGAGCAAACATTTTATCACAGTCCCCCCTTTTCTTTTATTGTACTATTTTGTTTTGCTCATTAAACCGTTTTAGTTCTTGTCGACTCCTGGGCTCTTTTTCTTTGTTCTGTTTTCTTAGTTCAGCCATTGTATCTATTGCTACCCCCGTTTGATCAGCGTAGGTGCAACATTGTTCTTTAAGAGCCACACATTGTCCCCCTTGCTGCAATAGGAGAAGATCCAACCCCCTTCTATTTTGTAACACTACTTCTGATGGGACCACTTAAATGGCTCATGTGTCTGTACCTCTGTACCCCAACCCTCATTAATGAGACTTAATATTATTATCAATTGAGCTAGTTTTTAGATAGGCAGTTTTCCCACTGCAGTAGTGCGTCTTTAATTGTTCGGGGGAGTTATTTCCAGTCTTGGGGTATCTTCTGGATTCTAAATCTTTGGATTCATTCATAATGGAGCAGACCCCTCCACATGTTTTATCTCCTCTGCCTCGCCCATCGACTCGGTTGCCTCGAGCCATGGGGTGTATAATCTTCTCGGCAGCAAGAGTATTCTTCAGGAGGGGCTGGTTTTGCTTCCCTTTTAAGTGGGTCTTTGGGGTACTGCACCCTATTCTTTTTCCCACTGGTTATACACTTAAGTGATGCTGGTAAGGATCTAAATTCACCCCCAGGTTTACCCCCTTCTATTAAAATTTCCACGGCCACTCTGAAGGCTAATAACCAATTTGTGTATCCCTGTTTCCGCAGTGGGTCCACTACCTTTCTAAAACATATCCCAACAGTTGCATTCACAATAGTCAAAATATTCCCTTCTACATTAAATTCTATACTGATACGTTTATACAATCATTGTTAATTCATGTTCTCATTTTCCTTGACGGAGGGTTTCGTGACAGTTTTACTTTCAAATCACCCGCTGGACTAGTGACTCTCCATTCGTGATTTTGTACTGGACCCTTAACACGACTAGCATGTGTCCATCCTTTTTCAGCAGTTCTGATGGCAGTATTGGTAGTCAATAATACCAGATAGGGACCTTCCCAGCGAGGCTGCAGTGTGGTTTCTCTCCAGGTCTTTATCAGAACCCAATCTCCAGGCTTTATTCGATGGAGGGTAATGTCCAGAGGGGGTCTTTGAGTCAATTGTCCCTTTTTCCACAATTCCTGTTTATACTTCATTAATTCCGTGATATAAGCTTGAATGTTCTTATCTAACACCCCCGGGTGATCTTTAGGGGTTCCTGCATCATATGGCATTCCGTATAACATTTCGAAGGGAGATATTCCTATGTCAGCCCGGGGCTGGGCCCTAAGGTTTAAGAGGGCAAGGGGAATGCATTTTATCCATGAGAGCTTAGTTTCTAGTGTTAATTTGGCCAATTGCTTTTTTAGTTCCCCATTCATTCTCTCTACTCGCCCTGAACTCTGTGGGTGCCAGGGAGTATGTTCTTCCCATTTTATTCCCAAGGCTTCAGCTATATTTCTAGTGATTCTTGATGTAAAGTGTGGTCCTTGATCTGAATCTATTACTTCTGTTACCCCATACCTAGGGATGATTTGCTCGAGTAATATTTTTGTTACTACCTGAGCTGTTGCTTTAGTTGTGGGGAATGCCTCTACATAATGTGTGAGGTGGTCTATTATGACTAATACATATTTATATCTTCCTACTTTAGGAAATTCGGTAAAGTCAATTTGGACTCTAGAAAATGGCCTAGTGGCCAAGGGTCTTCCCCCCATAGGCAGTTTTCTTTGTACGGCTCTGTTTATCTTTAAGCACGTAATACATCCTTGAGTAATATGTCTAGCTAAATTATGTAGGCCTATACACATGTACTTAGTGGCAAAATGATCTATTAAAGCTTGGCTTCCCCAGTGGGTCCGTTCGTGCAACTGGGTCAGCACCTGAGATGCTATTGACTTAGGCAGTACCTCTCTCCCGTCAGCTAGATACCACCTCCCTTCTGTGTTTTTAGTTATTCCCATTTGATTCAGTTTTTGTTCTTCCTTCGGTGTAAACGAAGGGGCCTCATCATGTGTCAATTCTTCCTGCCTCTCCTGCCTCAGGACCAATTCCCTCAGGGCAGCTTGCTTAGCTTCTAGGTCTGCTGCATTATTTCCTCTAGTCTTGTAATCGGTCCCCTGTTGGTGTCCTCTAAGGTGTACCACCGCTATCTTCTTTGGTTTTCGTAGGGCCACTAAGAGTTGCTTTATTAATTCTTGATGTATTAAGTCCTTTCCTTGGGAATTTATCAATCCCCTTTCTTCCCAAATCTTCCCAAAGGTATGTATTACCCCATAACTATATTTGGAATCGGTATAGATAGTGCCCTCTTTTCCCTGTAATCTTTTTAGTGCCTGTAAAACAGCATACAGCTCGCAAGCTTGAGCTGACCAAGTGTTACTCAAGGGTCCTGATTCCAATACCCGGAGGGTCTTTCCATCTACTATTGCATAACCTGATCTTCTCTTTCCCTCCACTACTCTAGAGGATCCATCCACAAATAATTTTTCCCCTTCTCTTAATTCTTCTTCTTCTAAATCTGGTCTGATTTTTGTTTGTTCTTCTATCGTATGTAAACAGTTATGAATGAGTCCCACATTTTCGGGTTTTCCATATAAGAATTCTGCAGGATTCTGGAGACTTGTGGTCTCCAGGGTTAAGTTAGGGGCTTCCAGTAAGATACCCTCATACTTTAGAAGACGAGAATCAGATATCCATTTTTCAGCTTTTTGTTGGAGCACATTTCTAATATTGTGGGGAGATAGTACCTTTATATTGCTGTTAAAAGTAATTTTCCTGGCTTCTTCTACCAATAACGCACACCCAACAATTGCTTGTAAGCAAGTGGGCCATCCTCGGCTCACAGGGTCTAATAATTTTGACAAATATCCAACGGGTTTCTTCTTCCCTGCCCAATCCTGTGTTAAAACCCCATACGCTGTACCACTGTCTATGTTAACGAATAAATAAAAGGGTCTTTTTAAGTCAGGCAGGCTCAAGACAGGGGCATTGATGAGATCCTCCTTCAGCTTTTGTAGATTCTCTTCATCTTGTCTATCCCACTTTATTAATCCATCGGTACTGAGCTTTTGATATAGAAACTTTACTTTACTGCTATAATTTTCAATCCATTGTCTACAATATCCCACTAATCCCAGCAATTGTCTTATTTGTCTCTTATTGTTTGGCGACTTCAGGGACAATATTCCTTGTATCCTTTCAGGATCTATCTTCTTTTCTCCTTTACTCAGGTAATGCCCTAGATATCTAACCTCCTCTTCCACAAATTGCAATTTCCTTTTTGATACTTTAAGTCCTTTCAGTCCCAAAAAGTTCAGCAATTTAATACTTTCTTTCCGAACCTTTCCCTCATCCTCTCCAGCAATTAATAGATCATCTACATACTGTATTAATTTGGTATCAGGATCTAGCTGATACTCTTGCAGGATCTGTTCTAGGGCTTGCCCAAACAAATTAGGGGATTCTGTGAAGCCTTGGGGGAGTACAGTCCACCTTAATTGCTGTTTTCTGTTAGTATCTGGGTCTTCCCACTCAAATGCAAAAAAATCGCGGCATGTCTCATCTAAAGGGCAAGCCCAAAAAGCATCTTTTAAGTCTATGACACTATACCACAAGTTGTCGGGCCCTAATTTACTTAGCAATGTATAGGGATTAGCTACAACTGGGAACCTAGATACAGTGCGCTTGTTAATTTCCCTCAGATCATGAACCAACCGATATGTTCCATCAGGTTTCTTTACCGGTAATATAGGGGTATTAAATGGGGACATACAGGGTTCCAGTAATCCTTTGCTCACTAATCTATCTATTTCTGGTTTGAGACCCCTCCTTCCTTCCAGGGAAATAGGATATTGTTTTATTTTTCCTATTACTTTGGTAGTTTCCCGGGAAGGTTTGCATCCGAGGGGGATCTGTTGTATAGTAGACCTTTCTGCTCCTGAATCTACTAGAAACTCTACCTCCTCAGCTTGGGGACCAATTTTCAATTTTATCAAGGGCTCCTGTTGTTTCTGGGTCCCCAATATATAGAGCCCCTGACACCCCTAGTCTTCTTGGAAGGACTTTTCATCTCTCATTCTAACCCTGCAGTCCCTCTTCATGTGTCCCTTTTTCCTGCAATAATAGCATATTCTCTCCTCCTCCCTGTTTTCAGGCTTCCTAAATTTTTGCTGTCCTGGAATTCGATTTTGCGTCCATCCCCCCATTTTCCTTTCCAATTCCCTACTTTCTCTGACCGCTGCTACCATCATCCTAACCTGCCTATTATGTCTTTCTTCCTCCCTTCTTACATATACCTTCTGAGCTTCCCTCAAAAGTTCATCAAGCCCCCGATCCTGCCAATTTTCTATCTTTTCTAGTTTCTTGCGGATATCTTCCCAAGCCTTAGCTACGAACTGTGTTTTGAGCAGAGCCTGGCCTATCGGTGTATCGGGATCCAATCCTGAATATAGTTGTAAATTCTTGCGTAACCTTTCTAGCCATTCAGTGGGTGTTTCCTCCTTCTTTTGTCTTTCATTAAAAGCTTTATTTATATTCTGACCTCTTGGGACTGCCTCCCTAATGCCCTGGATAATGATAGTTCGCAGGTCCTGCATGTGAGTCCTATGATGTTGATTTTGATGGTCCCATTGCGGATTCTGTAAGGGCCATTTAATATCCGCAGCGGGCCCGTGGGCATGTTGAGCATCCCAAATGCGCATCCCTGCACGCCTAATCATACCTCTCTCTTCTGCTGTGAACAGTATACTTAGAATAGATTGTAGTTCCTCCCAGGTATAAACATTTGGCCCTAAGAACTGATCTACTCTGTCTGCCACCCCCAGGGGATCTTCTAGTATATTACCCATTTCCTTCTTAAAATCTCTAACATCCCCTGAATTTAAGGGCACTGATATAAACCCCATCTGAGGTTGTGGACCTCCCATGGGCATTTCTCTTAAAGGGTAGAGGTTATTTTGTCGTGCCTTTGCCCGTGTGACAGGCCCTCCCCCTTCTATCTTTTGTACTTCCGCCTCTCTCGAATCCATCTGCCCATGATCCAACTGAGGAGGAGAAGGTAGGGGAATTGCTGGTGGTAAAGCATATGGTGGGGGTCCCACTAAGGCCTCCTCTTCCCTTCGAGGTTTACGTTTTTCGACATCTTTTTCTTTTCGTGTCAAATTAAAAATGGGGACTCCTAAACCCTCTGGGCGAGTGACCCATACTGCTGCATAGTCACTTTCTTCTTGATTGAAAGGGGTTTTGGAGTTTACCCAAAAATTTAATTGCTGTTGTACCCAATCTTCATTAGAACCATACTTAGGCCACCATACTGCCGGGCCAATTTGTTGTCCGCTCCAAATTTCTATACAATAATAAATCATCTTTGCCTTATCTTTATTTCTTGTTCCTGGATAGTGCGTCCAGGCAATTAGCATGAACCCTAGAGGTGAGTCCTTAGGAATGGATGGTCGTTTAGAAGGGGTGGGTGGTTTAGTTTTACACTGCCCCATCTCGTTCTTTACTTCTTGCTCTCTTGTTTTATTCAACGTCTGTAGCTCCCCCTAGTGCCCGTAGCTCTAGGGGAACACCTAAATAATAATCATCCCTAGTGCCCGTAGCTCTAGGGGAACACCTAAATAATAATAATCATCCCTAGTGCCCGTAGCTCTAGGGGAACACCTAAATAATAATAATCATCCCTAGTGCCCGTAGCTCTAGGGGAACACCTAAATAATAATCATCCCTAGTGCCCGTAGCTCTAGGGGAATACCAAAGAATAACCCTCCATAGAGCCCGTAGCCCTAGGGGTTGTGGTGGTGAAAGGGTCCCGCTTATACCCTGTACCCACCCTTCGGCGTGCCCTCACTCAGTGTTGCATTCACTCGCTTCCCCCAGGTCGTGGCCCACGCCCTCGCGGGCAATGGGAACCACACTACTGTGGGGTCCACACTCGCTCGGGTTAGTGCCGGCTGCCGGCCCCCCTTCACAAGCACACAACACTCGCCACACGCCGGATTCCCAACCCAGACCGGACTATACTCACCTGTCCTGCGTCTTCGTCCGGACTTTCGTGCACGAAATTTAAAGGGTTAACCGGTTTTTCCTTGCCTTTGTGTTTTAAATTTCGGATCGTCGGCGGGAGTAGGGCGGGAGGATAGGAGCTGAGGCCGCCTATTTAGGCGGGGCGCCCCCTCAGGCTCATTCCTACGCCAGTATTCCCGTCCGAGTCACGGCGCCAAATTGTCATCAATTTATAAGCAATGAGCCGATAATGTTCCAATTAGAAACTTTTATTAATTGTAGCGGGTAAAACAAAAAGGCAATTCAGCGCTGGGCGACAGGGGAATCCTCGTTCCTCCAACTGCCGCACCTTCCCGTCCCTTGCAACTTCTTTTGTAAGGTCCATCCCGAGTGTATTGTCCTTTAATTGGTCGGTCGTGATCGTGCCACTTGGTGTGTCGTTCCTTGGTTGGTCCTTCCGTGAAACTTTGTATCCATCGGGGTGCGCTTTGCCTGTAACTATGCAGAGTACACAATCTACCCATAAAATTAGAGTGTTCTGCAACCCTTGTGGCCTCCATATTCCACCATCACATCCCGGTCCTAATGAACAAGCACTCCACCACAATGCTACCACATCCCGGTCTTAATGAGCAAACATTTTATCACAACTATGATCCTGATTTATATCTAGGTTCAGGATTACTGTTTCAGTTAGGTTAGATGAATAGCTCCAGAGAAGATAGGGAAATACAGCAGTTAACTGATACCACGTGTCAGAAGAATGCAGCTCAGTGCTGGGCAGTTTGCTGCTTCATTCCCTCTTACAAGTTGCACCCAAGGCTGGAAAAGACCACTGAGATAGCTGAGTCCAACCCCAGCCCACCCTCACTGGACTTACTAACCACGTCCCCAGTGCCACATACCCGTGGCTCTTGAGAACCTCCAGTGACTGCGGTATATCAGCGTGGTTGCTTCAGTTGTGGGAGTTTTCAGACACTGGCTGTTGTTCTAGCGAGACAAAAAACCAAAACTGATGGAACAATGTCTATACAGGAAGCAACTGGCTGTCCTGATGGCTGCCAACAGTTTTGCACAAGGTGTGTCATGCAAGCTTGCATGAGTCTGGTTTAAAAACTTGCTGTTCTGATGGAAGGAGAGGATGTTGGTACCGGATAACTGCGGGATTTGTGCTCTCCCGACATCCAGTTGCAATCACAGCTTATTGTTGCTATAGAAAACAGCTTCTCTATAGACAAACTAAGTTAGTTCCAATAAGTGGCTGAAGCCCTAAGTGATCCAAGGTGAAGCATGATCCAAACTGGAATTTAGCTAATTGTAGTAGGGAATCCAAGATGAGTTATTTAAAATATGAGTCCTCCATCTAAAACAGCATTGAACTCTTACCCTGGTTGATGATAGAAGTGAGAGTTGAACAGCAGAAGTCTGAAGTTATGCTCCATATTTCTCATCACTGAAAAGAATATTTGAATATATGAATTCCTTTGGCTATGTTAGAGCTCATAATGCGGTCAGCTGATGTTCTTTAAATGCTTGGAGTCTAGCAATGTGGGGAAGTGGACTGCTATTTGCTGTTGAGCTTTAGGCTGAGAAGCCTGATTTTAGAGGACCATAGACTTCCCCTTTCCCTTCCCCTCTCCTCCCCTTCTCCCTGGACTGATCCCGCATGGTTTGAGAATGAGTTCAGAGCAAGGTAAATGAGGAATAGCCATGTGAAAACCTGTTGTTTTAGTGCACTATAAAAGACACTTAGTCAAAAGACAAGTGTGTGTTCCAAGCTTAAGATTACAGGAGATCCTAGAAACAACTCAGCTGCTCAAACCTGTAGTCTGGCTGAATATTTTATTGTCAGTTCTGGTCAGGACACCTTCCGAGGTGCTTGAGTAAGACAAATAAAAGGTCATGGGTAACTTGGTCCTTCTTGTGATATACTTCTAGGCTTTCATCAGGGAAAAGCTTAATTAGTCCAAATCATTCATCGGGGAGGCTCACTGTGACAGGTATTGGTTGGTGCAAGGTGTCATTATCTGCTCCTGTCCCAGATTACTTTAACAGCAGAACCAGCTTCCCTTCCAGCTGCAAAGAATGTTTTGCACTGGGCCATTACCACCAGAGTATCCCTCAAATATCAAGAGGATTGCTGGAACGTTATTGTCCCTAGCACAAGTAATGATAATGTGCTCAAAACAATAGTTTTTTTTGTTGTTAATTACAAGTTCTAGTAAGCATGGAGAGTAGGCACTGCCTTTCATTATTCCTTACGCCAGATGCTCCTAGAGACCTCATTCCCAACTAAATCCACATCCTTCTTTCTCCTTCTCAGAATTGCCTGTGAAAATCAGCAAACCATTAGCGTCACTCAGAAGGACAAGGTCACATTTGAGTGTGAGCTGTCCAGGCCCAAGGTGGACGTCAAGTGGTTCAAGGTATGGCATGTAATGGTATTTTCCTTTCTGACTTCTCTGGAAATGAATGAGAGCCTTTAATTTCACTTCCAAGGGATGCGAGTCTGAGCTTTTGCTTGATAGCTTTTGCACTGCTCTCTTTTCTTAGTGCTCTTTTACTTGCCCAGATCAGCACTCTTTGTTATTATGTCCTGAGTTCATTTATCAAGTAGAAATGGAAGTTTGCTTTGGGTTTCTTGTGAACTCCTGAGGTCTTGCTGCACAAAATATTGTTGGTTGGAGTACAGTCTTGAGCTTCAAGTCTAACACAGAAATTCTCAGCCGGGATTTTGTAGCCTTGTTGTGAACTGGGTTTTAGGGTGAAATCTGAGTTTTCTTTGCACCTGACAGTGTGAGAATTTGCTCTGGCACTTTGTGTAACTCCCCGGTGCTCAGCTGTTCCTTCCCTTACTTGGGGATAACATCATTTATTCAAGGTGATGTCCAAACAGGCTTGTTAACAGTCCTCCGCAGTGCTTTAAGCTGTCATAGGTCAGCCAGAATTTATGCATGTTCTATAGCCATTCCTACATGTTGAAAACACTGCACTGTGCTTAAGCTTCAGCATATGTGCCAGTAAGCACAGTTCCATTAATTCTAGGGGAGTGGGTGAATTAAGCATAGATCTGAAGGCTCCCTTTGCTCAGTGCAGAGATGGAAGGACTAATGGAGATCTGACTTGATATTTTCCCTTCTAGGATGGGAAGGAGCTCTGTCAAAGTAAAAAAGTGGGCATTACTTCCCAGGGAAATAAGAGAAGTCTCATTATTCACAAGTGTGAATATGAAGATCAGGGAACATCCACATGCTGAGCAGCCTAAGACAAGACATCAGCTACCCTAAAGGTTCATTTTATGTTTAACTGAAAGAGCAAATAAATCCTATTGTGGTATTTTGCACCACAGGAAGAAATGCTTCATGGGCAGTTTGGGCACTTCTTGGTTAGTCCTTTTGGATACCTTTCTCTTTCTTCTTTATGCTCAAGACAGATTTTCCCTCCATGTGTTGCATTGGTTAAACCCCAGTTTGTAGCTCATCACCAGGCTCTGAAGCATCAGACTGGTTACTGAACACACAGGTCTGCTGTGCCCTGATAGATGCCACCTTCCCAAGGGACGTATGAAAGGATGCTTTTTTCTGATTTCCTACTAGATGCTGTCCTCATGTGGCCACTTGGGTTCAGTGTTAGCATGAACATGAACATCTGTCCTGTCCCATGACTTTGGTGAACTCTCATTTTCTCTCTCATTCTGCAACCAGGTTGGGTTGCTGTTTCAGTACTGGCTGTTTTATGCAGCCATTCCATTTGTTCTGGTTTAGGTTCTTTTTTTTTTTTTTTTTTTTTTTTCTTTTTTTCAGACATCATTTCTATACAGTAGACAAAGCCAGCCTATTACATTTGATTTACAGTTTTTAGCTTTTGCTGGTAAGCAATTCAGCTCTCAGGCAGTTTTACCAACAGCTTTGAAGAGCTGAAATGAACCAGCCTGGACACGATGGTCTGTTTTTGTTGGTGTAATGAATTTATGAAGTTAAACTGATTGACCCCATAAGGTTTTACAGTGTATGACTCACGTCTGGCAGAGTTATCACAGCAATGAGTTTATATACTTAGCATTTCAGGAGGCAAATGGTTGGGGATACTCTTTCATTTGCTTGCGTCTCAGAGTGAATCACTAGAATGTGAACCATCCTTCATCTCCTTTGTATTGCTTTTGTGTGTGTCTGTGTGTGGTTTCCCCTGTGAATTTCATTCTTTCCAGTTATATGTAAGTTCTCTTTTGAGCAGTGAAATTAGATGTTCCATCAGCAGTCATAATGGTAAAGCTGAGTTGCCACGTTATCTGTGTCCTTTCTGTCTGGCGTCTCAATAACTGCTGCCCCACCACAATATCTGCCTAATACTTCAGCTCCATGGATGCCTCCTTGTGCAAACTGAGAGCCTGTATTTGGTGTGCATAGATCTGGGCTTACATCTGTGCTGGTAAATGCACTAGTGCATGGGCTAAGCAGTCCTGCCTCCTGTGCTGTGGGCATTGAGATGGGGCTCCTACAAGCTGCCCATTGCAAGATATTTAGAAACTAATTGCTGCGGAGGTTTCCATCCTCTTTTCAGACTAACTAAAATTTGGTTAGTGGGATCAAAACAGAAGGGGCAGGGAGGGAGAGCTGACCAAGGACTACTGATGGAACAACTATGAATCCTTGGTTCCTCAGGATTCCCTGCATCAGCAGTTGGCAACAGGAGTAAGGGGGCTCAGGAGGACACTGTGGAGTAGTGTGAAAAATGAGCGAAGAGAGTTACTAATTGATGCCTCTTGGAAAGTAGTCCAAGAGTGGTCCTCTTCCTAAACTCTCCTCTTGTGTGTGGTTTTATCTTTATGAGGTGTTCATAACAAGTGATGTGTAGATCTCCCTTATCTCATAATGTCTTTGCCTGCCTGCAGTGAATATGCAGGATACTGGATCATATACCAGCTTCTTTGAATTACTGCTCATGTCAGGAGATAAAATCTGCCTATTCTTTGAACTAACACTGGCGAGGGTTAGTTATTCTGGCTACCGAGAGAATGACACAGCAGATTAAACTCTTTCATTTCCTTCTTTGTCAAATGCCTTTTCATCTAACTGTGTGTCCCATAGAAATTCAGAGCAGTGTTGGCTGAGGGAAGTGGAAATATTTATCTCCTGTGTGTATCTGCCACCCTATTTAGACATGCTGGCAGAGCGCAGAGATTGGAGGAGTTGGATTAGGCAGTAGTTTCCCTATTGCTCACAGAACCACTTTTTCTGTGGTCTCCCAGCTACCCTGTGCCCAGTGGCCTATGCAAGATGGAGCGGAAAAGGCTCATTTTATGAACAAACAGGAACCTTTCTGGTCAGATTAATACCTGTGCTCTTTTAGAGAGATTTAGATACTAGAGATTTTAGGTACTGGAATAGGCTCCCCAGAAAGGTGGTTGAATCACCATCCCTGGTTGTGTTTAAGAGCCTTTTGGATGTGGTACTCAGGGATATGATTTAGTGTAGGGTTTTTAGAGTTAGGGTACTGGTTAGGCTGCGGTTGGACTTGATGATCTTCAATGTCTTTTCCAACCTGGGTAAATCTATGATTCTATGCAGGAACTCTTCTCCTGAGGTTAATCCAAGTTGTATCCAGGCCCTTCAGAAGGAAAGGGATATAGCAGCACAGAAATATGGCCTGATTCTGACATAACTAAATGCAGACCTGGAGAGTTAAAAGGGATTGTGTGATGTTCAAAGGATTTTGAAGCAAAGATGTCCCCTAGGTAAGATTTGTGGCTGACATTCCCCATACATTGTTTGTAGGCACACAAGCTAAGGAGAGACTAGTGATGAGCATGCAGAGAAGCCAATGGTTCAGACAGGTTTGTAGTGACACAACACTGTAGAGTTCTGTCTAGTTCTCCTTGGCATAGTTTGGAAAATAAAGATGAGGTAATTGGTGGTAACCAATATGGCTTCCTCAAGGTCAAGCCATGCCTGACAAACTTGGTGGCCTTTCATGATGGAGTAAAAGCATCAGTGGATAATGGGAGAGCAACTGTCATCATCTACTTGGACTTGTGCAGAGCATTTGATCCCGTCCTGCATGACATCCTGGTCACCAAAGTGGAGAAAAATGGTTTTGATGGATGGACCAGTTGCAGGATAGGGAACTGTCTGGATGGTCACACTCAGAGAGCTGCAGTCAATAGCTCAGTGTCCAGGTGGAAGGTGGTGTTGGGACCAGTGTTATTTAACATTTTTGTAGGCAACATGGAGAGTGGAATCAAATGCAGCCTCAGCAAGTTTGCAGATGACACCAAGCTGAGCGATGCTGTTGATGTGCTAGAGGGAAGGGATGCTACCCAGAGGGACCTGGACAGGCTGGAGAGGTGGGCCCTTGGCAGCCTCATGAACTTGAGTGTGGCCAAATACAAGGCCCTGCACCTGGGTCAGGGCAATCCCAAGCACAGGCACAGGCTTAGAGGAGAATGATTTGAGAGAAGCCTTGACCCTGAGGAGAAGAGTTGGTGTGGAGGGAGGTGTCCCTGCCTATAGCAGGGGGACTGGAACTAAATGACCTTAAAGATTCAGTCAGTTCTATTGTTTTTCTACCCTTAATTTTGCTTGAAAGGTTTTAGAATAAATGAGATTCTGGTTTCCATGAAAACTGTTTGCAGGGAGCTCCATTGTAGCTAGTAGGTCTGTCTTTAAGTTCAAGGGCAATAATGCATTGACTGTGTTGAAGAGAGAAATGACTCAGGAATGGATGATGGTTTAGAATAAAACATAATCCTACTTATTTTCTACGCAAATATGTGTAAGGAAAAGATGCTGCACTCAGTTCTGGAAATACCCTGACAAATATATCTCTACTGTTTCACAGCTGGAGATATCAAGATTGTTAAAGCACTGGAAGATGTGGAAGTGAATGAATATGGGAGTGCATCTTTTGTCTGTGAGATTTCACACGATGAGGTTCAGACCCAGTGGTACAAAGAGGACAACAAGCTGAAGGCTGATGACAACATCAGAATGCAACAAGATGGTAGGGTGTAAGCGGGGGGTCTTTCTCCTGAGTGGGGGGTGGGTTGGAGGTCAAGCATATAAGACATCTGAAATGAAGTGAAGAGGGTTCAGAAGCGAGTTCCCCTTTTGTTTTGGGACTGAGGTTTAGGTGGAACAAGTGACATGGTGGGATGCTTAGTGTGGGAAGTGTGATGCTATCCCACCATCCCACACTGCCGGGAGCAGGTAGGAAATCAGTGCAGTTATTTCCAAAGTGGGGGTGAACAGGGCAGTCAGTTCACGTCTCCAAAGAGGTTTTGTCTGACAGTGAGTGTGATCCTTCTGTATCAGATACTTTGAATTTGACGGTGGCCGCATTTGATCAGTCCTTGTAGAAGCCATGTTTAGATTCTGCTTTGGTCTGCTCCATTTCCAGTTCAAAGTCGTTGGACACTAAATGAGACAGCTGCATCTCAGTAAAAGATGTGTTTGAATAGCTGTGATGTGCTTACTATTCAGATTTACAGAGCTGAGGTTTTGTCCTTGGCTATAGCAAAGAAGTCAAATCAGGTGTAATTAATTGTATTTCTGAACTAGACAAGTTTAAGTTTGGTAGCACCTAAATTTGGTGCGGTTTGTCATTGATTTCATCTGAAAGAAACTTGCAGGCTTTTTATCTGCTGTTGTCCCCAGCGTAAGATTATCCATTCACATCCTAAAGTACTTGTTATATTTTCAACTCACTCTTATTTGAATAAAAGCCTCAACAATTGGGAGCAATTTAATAAGCACAGAACAAGAGCTGGACCTTGCATTTGGTAGATACTGTACAGTATTACTTCATAGAAATGTAGTCAATGGCATTCCCTATAGACAATCGTTTGTTTTATCTTTAGAGTCGTTCAAAGAACCATTGTGAACTTGACATTAATTGGAATGGAATACACGCAAGAGACTTTCCTCTTCTTCCAATTGTCCTCATCCTTTCTTCTCTTCCACCCCTGCTTTGCAGATTACCATATAGAAATCACCAGGAAGTTGGAGGACAAGACAGCTTTGGAACGTCATTCTGTCATCCTGTCCTGTGACTTCAGGCCTTCTCCAAAGGTTGTGAAATGGTTCAAGGGCCGCACACCCATCGAGCCCTCTGAGAAGTACAAGATCAAGAGGGATAAGCATTCAGTAGAGCTCAGAATTCTGAAGCTGAAGCCCGATGATGCTGGTGTGTACAAGTGCAAGGCAGGAATTGCAGAGACTGAGGCCACGCTGACAGCTGAAGGTATGAGCAGGGAGGGTGGCCTCTTCCATGTCCTATTTCACCTCAGATTTCTCTTCTTGAGGTTGACTTCTGCCATTCTCTCCTGCTAACTTTATAAATGTATAATCTTCACTGAGAAGATTACACAAAGATCATCTAGTCCAACCATTCTACCACATCCCAGTATGATTTATAGTAACAGTGGTAACAGTTCACCTTGTTTCCCCACAGCCCGCAATGTAGAAGTAACGAAGCACCTGCAGGATGTAGAAATTGAAGAAGAGAGCTCTGCTGTCTTCTCCTGCGAGCTGTCCCATAATGACGAGGACGTGGAATGGTTCCTGAATGGCAACCTCCTTTACACCAACAATTACAATGACATCAAGAACGTTGGCAATTGCTGCACACTGACAATGAAGCAGGTTAAGCCTGAGGATGCTGGCACAGTGACAGTGAAGTCAGACAAGGTGTCAGAAAGCGCACCTGAAGGTGATAGGTGGGTCTGATCACACCCCTCCTGGATGTAAGAGATGCTAAGGAGCTCCAGTTCATTCTATTGTGCAGCAGTCCTGCTTCTAAAGCTGACCTCTCTGGGGTGACAAGTCATCAGAGGCTTTCTTCCAGTGGAAGGTTCCATTGCAGCAGATATCAAGGAAGGAGGATGGTTTTGGTGTCCTGCCAAAGCATTCCATTGCTTTTTATCATCATTTTACTTAACACAAGGAGAGTTACAGGAGCAATTTCTTTTACTGCTTCAGTAACATGCAGTGTCAATGCTGTTGTCTCCAAGGACTTATGACTGAAGGAGAGATCATTCAGTGTGTGTTTTGCCTCTGGGATGACTATTGACCAGGCTGTGAGCAACCTGATCTAGCTGTGAATGTCCCTTTTTATTGCAGGGGAGCTGGGCTAGATGGCCTTTAAGGGTCTCTTCCAATTCTAAGGAACTTGTGCCTGAAGTGCAGAAGTGGATGAATTATACCACTTCTTCATATCCTCCCCATGATTACAGAGGAAATACAACAAAACAACATGCATGGTCTTACTGTTGTCATTTGCTTGAATACGAAGACGTCTCTTTTTTATGGTTGAGATTTTTGTTGATATGGGTCAGGAGGAACTCACACTTTTTAGCTTTCTCAATAGGCAAAAAGTTCCAGTTGCTGCAAGCCACCGAGGTAACCAATAGAGGGGCCCTGATCCCCCTTGTGCCATCGGGATGCTCTGGCACGGGATGTGCCTCAAATTCAAAGCTCCTTGCCACCTCCCAAGGAAAAGCAAAGCAACTCAAGCATCTCCAGCAAAGCTGCCCAGCAGACAGCAGGGAATGCAAACAGCTTCTGGCTGCTCCCCTGCACTCCTGTCCTAAGTAAGTGACCCCTCGAGGACTGGATGGGAAATCAGTGCATGACACACGTGAGTGTGCACAGCATTGTGCAAAGCAGTGGGGATCCATGTGTGTGTGTGTGTGTATTTGTGCATGGATGGTGTTGTACACACATTTGTGTCCATGAGTGTACAAACCAGTGGTGTTGCTCAGGTGTGTGTAGGTCTGTGGGTATGTGTGCAAGGACGAGCATGCACATATATGTACGTGCACAGGGGTGTGCAGAGTGTTGGAGCTGCACAAGGACATTGTGGTACCGGTGTGTGCGTGCACTTTGGGAGTGAAAGGAAGGGGTTACACATGTGTGAGTGTGTGTGCGCACAGGGCTGCACTAAGGGATGTGGTTGTGTGAGTGTGTGTGAGCACATAGATAGTGCGTGGATGCGGTGGCACAAATGTGTGCTTGCACAGGGCTGTGCTGAGGAGTTGGGCTGCACACAGGTGCACACAAAGGGATGTTTGAACCCTTTGCCCCAAGAACAGTTTTCCAGTGTCTCTCGTCCAAGAATTCTTTGAACAGCCTGCAGCTGACTCTCCTGAAGCTCAGGGTCCTGACTTTGCTTTTTGCCAGGCCCGCATTCCTTGAGATGAGGAACTCTAGGAGGGCATGGTCACTACAGCCCTGACCACCTCCAGTCTTAACCCCTGCTGTGCAGCATGTCCAGTAATGCTTCCCTTCTGCTTGGTGTGCTTAATGCTTGGCCCACAAAGTTATTCCCAGTGCAGTCCAGCAGTCTCTCAGACAGCTTGCAGCCAGCCATGCTGATTTCCCAGCCTGACTGGAATCCCCCATCAAGTTGAGAGTCAGTGAGCGCAGTGCTTCTGGTAGCTGCAGTAAGCAGGGCCCATCAACAGGCTCCCTTGACCAGGCGGCCTGGAGCAGACCCTCACCTCCAGAAGCCCATTATTGGTTCAGTCCCGAATTTTACCCGCAAGTTCTCAACGTGATCGTGGCTGTTCTTAGTCCTTTGCAGTCAGCTTCTTCATAGAGAGGGCAAATACCTTGCCCTCCGGAATTCCATAGTAACAATCATGTCTCCTTTATGTCAGGTGAGGTGTTTTTTGTTGTTGTTGTTTTTTGTTTGCTTGTTTGTTTGTTTTCCATTTTCTAGGTAGAAAATTTAATTTCTGAGCCAGGAGAAGAAGAAGTGCAACATGTAACAATCTTCCTGGCACTGTGCAGTTTGCATGAGTAGCCAAGTGCTCCTCAGGTAACGTGTGCTGCAGAGCTGACCTTGGTGGCAGGGGTTGTGTCTTCATTTTCTTCCTGTCATGTGGGAACATAAGAAGACTCTTCAGAGCAGGAGCTGCAGAGGAAGATGAACGGCATGAGAAGGTAAGGCTAGGAACCAAGGACACCTCCAGAAAGAACAGAAAAACTAAGTCATTTAAGATGCATGATGGCCGTGTGATACTGTCCGTGACTGGAGGAGAAGCACATGGCTAGGAATGACTGATGGCTCTGGTGGGATGAGTGCCTACGTGCGCCGTAAAGGAGAGTTTGTGGGATGTTCTGTGGACATGTGAAGGCTGTGGGAAAGTTAAGAGAGAAAACGTGTGAATTCACAGAAGTGGTATTAGAACCTGGAATAAACCATTTGGATCACTCACATCTGAGTCCGTGCCAGATTGTCGCACTGTCAGAACCTGAGGCCTGGGATTTTCCTTTAGTAGTGCCAACTGCCTGTTGTAAATGAGAAAAGATATTACTAAACATAGCTTCCCTCCTTGTAGTTTTGATATTTCTGTCTTTGCATTCCTTTAGCACCCAGGGTGTTGATGCAGCTGCACAAATCCGCTGTACTGTCCTCCTGTTTTGCATGGAAGAATGGTAAAATAGCAATCTCTGGGTGAAATTTTGTTCAGGCGTTTTCCTTTCTGTGCCCCTAGGAAGCAATGGCTTGGAAATGGCAGTGCCGCCTGGGAACCCACACAGCAACCCAGTATCTCATTGTCTGGGTCTGTGAAAAACCACAATGATGACAAAAGATGTTTCAATTCTGTCTGTGCTGTCAGTGCAGCCCTGAGGAGCGGTGTGGGCATGGCATGGCAGGGAGAAGGGATTTCACTTCCAATGGGAAAGTGCCTGTTCATGTGTTGGTATGTAACCGCTCCATGGCCTGCTCCATGTGCTTCTGAATGGGCAGCTCAACTTTTGTGTCACTCAGCCACCTGTGGCAGAGGTCAGGATTAGTGCCTTTCAAGGAGCTGAGAAGCATTTCTTGCTCAAGTCCTGCTTCCAAGCTTAACCACCTACAATGAAGTAGATGTCGTTTTTCTGGTGTCCTTCAATTCCGTGTCCGCATTTTCCCAAAAGCAAAAGAATTTGGAGTTAACCAGCTGCAGTGAAGTGAGCGATTTCAGTGCCTATTTCTGATGGTGGCAATGAGTTCAGAGGTCACACTTAATTGACGGTGCCTGTTTCCATTCTGACAAAGGCTGTAGTTGCAGCTGACTTCCCGAGGCTGCCATGTGTGGTGGTGACACAGCCTTGGGCTTGTGCGTTTGCATGACTCCCACCTTTCCTTTCTGTGTCTTGCAGGTCAGCTGGTGCTGGAAGCGGCCGGTATCTGAGTAGGAATGAAGGTGAGTGCAGGAGCAGCTGCTGAGGGGAGGAAGGAAGTCCATGCTAATGAGCTCTGAAGCATCTGCGGGTCCGGTACCAGAATAGGCAGCAGTGATGCAGGGGGCTCCTCGGCAGGAAGCTGGCTGATCCAAATGCTTGCTGAGAGTTTGGAAGCCCAAACCCTTATGGTCTCTGTAAGGGTGGTTAATAAAAAGATATTAACCAAGATGGTGGTAAATAGCCTAAGGTTATTAGCAAAGGGAAACTCACCAATATCGATACCTTGACTAGAAAGCTGAGGCAGCCTCAACTAGGGAGCAATCTCTAAGACATGCTGTCTCAGTGGTGGTCAGCCTTTAAATGAGGTCTCAGAGGAGGTTGAGTCGAGGTCCACCCCTTCTGGGAGCACAGCTAGATTACTCTCACCTGTGCTCCCGCAGCTGACCCAATACTTGCCTCAGCTGATTAATCAGAGGTTCAAGCTGTGATTTCCCATACAGTCTCTAAGCTGAAGGCAGCATCTCCTTGATCTGATGGTGGTGTGCCTGAGTGAGGGAGTGATCCAAGCTGGATGCAGAAGAGTCATCTTAATTTCTCTGCTATTTTACTTCAGATGACACCTATTGGGTGTTGGTTTCTTAAAATTTGGATCTAGGAGGTGGTCTCTTCCTTTGCTTCTGATGAAAGCACAGAAGTGCAGCAGGAGTAGAAGACAAAGAGGTTTTCTTGGTGACAGGAACACCAATTATTTGATTCAAATGTGTAACTGATGTAGATGGTGAAGAACAGATCTGCCTCAAAGACATGCTTGATCACATAAGAAATGAGCATGTGATCCAAGACAGGCAGCGTGGCTTTAGCAGGGGAAGGCCATGCCTAACCAGTCTGGTGGCCTTCTATGATGGAGTGACGGCATTTGTGGACAAAAGGAAGGTAACAGATGTCATTGACCTGGACTTGAGCAAGATCTTTGACATTGCCCTCCACCACATCCTTATCTCTAAACTGGAGGGATGTGGATTTGACAGGTGGACCACCTGGTGGATAAGGGATTGGTTGAAAGGCCACAGACAGAGGGTGGTGATTCATGGTTCTATGTCCAGGTGGAGGCCGATAACAAGTGGTGTCATCCAGGAGTCTGTCTTGGGACCAGTGCTTTTTTACATGGTTATCAGAGACACCAATGATGCAATGGAGTGCACCTTCTGCTGTTTGCTGAGTGGTGCGGCTGACGCAGTGGAAGGAAGGGATGCCATTCAGAGGGAGCTCAACCGAGAGGTTGGCCTACGTGAATCTAATGAGGTTGAACACAGCAAAGTGCAAGGTTTTGCACTTGGGCTGGAGGAATCCCAGGCATTTCTACAGACTGGGAGGAGCAGTCCTTAAGAGAAGCCCCGCAGAGAAGGACCTGGGGGTCCTGGTGGATGAAAAACAGAACGTGAGCCATCAGCGTGCTCTTGCAGCTCAGAGAGCAAATGGTCCCCTGGGCTCCATCAGAAGAGGGGATGGCCAGCAGGGACAGGGAGGTGATTGATCTTCATGATCCTTGAGGTCCCTTCCAACCCGGGCCATTCTATGATTCTGTGATTACACTCGCTGTCAGAAAGAATGGCAGCTGTACAGAAGCTGGATATATTTTGGGACAGTTCTTGTAACCAGTTGATTTTAAGACCTTGCCCGAGTCAAGAGTCTAAATTGAGTGTCAGAAGAAAGCTGGTAAAGTGGCTATTGCTCATTCTTTTTCATTTGCTGATTCTTTCATTCGGGTTCCTTTTCCAAAGGAGATTCTGGTGATGGAAGCAATTGAAGAAAGAACCAAAGCAGCTCTTGCCAAGAGTGCTTGAAGTCCCTGTGGAGAGAAGCAAAGAACTTGGGCTTCCTCTGGGATGCTCCCCACCATGTCTCAGGAAGGAGACAACTGCTGTTCCACTTTCTGCTCTGTGTGTGGAAAGGTACGTCTGGGTTTCTTCTGCTTGTTTATTCTTTCTTTTTCAGGCTTTGAAGGAGAAGGGGTGGAGCAACGGGAGACTCACTGGTCGTTTGTTACCTCAAGAACAGGATGGATTCTGCATTGACTGTGAAAAACCTGGGCTAGTAGCATGGGCATGTTTCAGGCTGGACTTTTCCTTCTTGGTTTCCTTTTGGCTACAGGGAGACAGCTGTCTAAAGGTGTGTTTTCATACCCACTCTCCAAAACCATGTTTCATTGTTGCAGGTGGTTCAGTGTGCTCTTGCAGTGCAGATGCTGTAGTTTGCTGTAGAATCTGAATTGTTTCTGTTCCTAGGGGAGGACTGGGAGGAGGTAGTGAGAAGAGAATTCAATGCCTTAGGTGTATCTTAGTGAGAAATGTTGGCATGAGGTGCTGAAAGTCTTGAGTTGTCAAAGGCCAGTGAGGCTCAGACTCCTTAACCTGCTGGAGCAGGGTGGAAGCAAGGAGTGGGCACTGCCGTCCCACAAGCTGCACTTGGTTCTGGTCTGCCAGGTCTGTGCTGGCCTGGATTTCTTCTGAGAAGTTTGTTGGAGCTGCTTGGAGTAGTGAAGGGTGGGGAGGAAGTGCTGCTCAAGAGCTAAGGCTCTGCATGATCATCTTGGATGGTTTTAACCATGATATCTGAAGACATAGTTTCCATCAGAATGATCCCAACATTGTGCGAGTGTCTCAGATGTATGAGAGCACCCGCCTCCTCCAGCTGAGCCATAGGAAAGCTAACTGTGCCCAGTAATTACAGCTTCTGCAGATTGAATATGCTTCCAAGTGTTTTCCTTAGTGATCAATAATGTCCCAGCACTCTGAGATTCCATCTCTGGCACAGTCTGGAGCATCTCTGCAATCCTTGGTTGCTGGAGGGCACGTGGTGAGTGCATGGACAGGGTGGCACAAACGCGTGCGTGTGCTGAGGAGTTGGGTTGCACACAGGTGCACACAAAGGGGTGTTTGTGGAAGGTGTAGGCACGTAGGTGTTCCCAGGGATGGTTTGCACACGTCTGTGAATGCAAAGGAGGGCACACGATGCAGAGTGTGCATGGGGGTGTGCAAAGCAGGCAGGGTGGTGAATGGGTGTGCGTGTGCACATGGATAGGGGAAGGTTGGGGTTACAGGTTGACCTGTGCTGAGGTGAGTGGGGACTCACGGTGTTGCTCAGTGGTAGATTGGTTCACACTGAGTGCTAACAGGAAACTCGCACACCCTTTTTGTTTCAGCTGTGCCAGCGCTGTGATCCCTTGCTGCAGGGATGGGGTGTTGGAAGGATGGTGTGCGTGCCGAGCTCCCATCTCTTGCAGGAATCAAGTGTAGAGCAAAAGGGATGTTTGGGCCAGGTGACTGTAAGAAGGCTGGCTGCTTTGGATGGTGGTAGCTGATGGAAACAGGTGCTCTGGGGACCGTTCAGCTTTTAACAGAAGACAGGGGTCCTGCAGCAAGAACGACTAGGTTCTCAAATGGCTTCAGACGTGCACACCGAGTACATCCCCGCAGACATTTACCGGTAGGTGGCTCTTGCAGAAGAAGATTCAAGCAGCAGAACCTTTTGCTCAGCTACAGCACACAAATGCTACAAAAGCAGGAACAACCTGCAAGCTCTGGGTCTGTTTGTCTTGCACAGGCATGCACTAACTGCGTTTGATGGTACCCCCCATCCTTGATTTCCTTCCCTGCTTCTTGTCTGATGACGCTGCTGAGCCAGGAACAAGCTGCCCAGTGTGGCAGAGCATGGTGCAGAGCTGTGCTGGGACCTCCTCCCCTTCATCTGCTGCAGATCAGTGCCCCACACGTGCCATTGGGATGCTCTGGCACGGGATGTGCCTCCAACCCAAAGCTCCTTCCCACCTCCCAAGGAAAAACAAAGCAACCCAAGCATCTCCAGCAAAGCTGCCCAGCAGACAGCAGGGAATGCAAACAGCTTCTGGCTGCTCCCCTACACTCCCGTCCTAAGTAAGAGACCCTATGAGGACTGGCTGGGAAATCAGTGCATGACACACGTGAGTGTGCACAGGATTGTGCAAAGCAGTGGGGTTCCACGAGTTTGTGTGTGTGTGTATCTCTGCTCTTATGAAAGCATGGGAAGACTTACTGAGTCCCAGATAATTACTTATCCTCAAATGATTTTTCCTGGCCAAAGTTAGAGCCTCTCACAGGTAATCGAGATCAACAGGCTGTTGTTGCACAATCAACAGACACAATCTAGATGATCAGCTGAGGAAAATAAAGCATCATGCGAAGGGTACTAGATAAGTGAGCAGCTTGAGATCTGCACATTTATGTGATGCTCATGGTCTTAGACAATATTTGCCTAGAGAGGTCACATTGAATGAAAGCAAACTCTAAGATGAATGAAAATATGCACAGGAGAAGAAGCCTCTGAGGCTTCTCAAGTGTTATGACCAGAAGACATAAACTCTGTTAAAGCAAACGTTTCTCTCTATTTTTTGTGTTATTCCAGGCAGGCCTTGATTACCGCCTGAACACATGCTGTGGAAGCCCAGCTTATGCAGCACCAGAGCTAATCCAGGGCAAAGTGTCTATTGGCTCAGAGGGATGTAGAGCGGTGTTTGTTTTCCCCTCTTTCCCTTCCCTCTCCACAGAGCATTTAAAGGCAGTGGAGCTCAGGTAGGCTCTCTTGGTTTCCCTTCTGAATTCTGCTAGGTTGCATCGCTTGGTAGCTCTCAGAAGCTGTCAGTGGCCACAGACTAGAAAAGTGCAATTGGTCTCAGTTCACACAGCTGGCTGGTTTGTCTCTGGCTAATCCTGAACTGCCTCAAGCGACTGCTTTGGGGCTCTACAGAACAGCAACTTCAGAGATCTCTTTCTATTACTAAGTGTTTGAAAGAGCAATTTGCTCTGTTAATTATCCATCATTTCTGTGCAGTCTGTTTTGTCAGACTTGTCTTTAGCTTCCAAGTTGTATGTGAAGAATTGTTTCCGTTGTAATGCACAATGAACTAAAAATTGAGAGATGAAAATGTGAAGAGTTTTTCCAGCTTTGATTTCATGTCTGGAATTTTGGAACCCACTACTTGCAGTTGTTAATCTGTCCAAACTGGTCTGGTTTGGGATGCCCTCGTACTTCTTGAATCGCTGTTAAAGGCGGAGCAATTCCTACAAGTGCCATGGCCCCACTGTTGTTCTAATTCTTGTTTCTTTGTTTTCCACACGCTGCTTTTCAAGCCTCCTTTTTCTTTACAGTCAAAGTGAGAACTGCACTGTGTCTGAACCTTGTTGTGCCTCTACATAAAGAGAACCGAACAGCAGCAAAGCCAGACAGGTGACTGTGCTGACAGCTCTCGTAGCCAGTAACACGTAACTGTGCTAAATCCCTTGTGACGGCTTTGATTTCATTTTTGCCAGTGAAATCCTTGTAAAAGGAAGTGCAGCAGTGTGATGAGCTAAGGTGAAGATGCTGGTTTTAGTAGTGCTCTAAGCTGAGTGAAAGGGCAATTGAATGAGGGTTATATGCTTTCTCTGGGACGATAAGGTTTTATTTCCTGAGGGAAAGAGCCAGCTTTTCATGGGCTATATGTGGGCTTTGGCAAGGGCAGACAATACAGTCTGTCAGGAAGCCATTTGAGGTGCTTCAGGTTTGTAAGCTTGTCTTTTTGTTTTTCAGGCGGATATTTGGAGCATGGGTGTACTGCTGTATGCTCTGCTGTGTGGGTTTTTCCTTTGGATGATGACAATATGATGGCACTCTACAGGAGGATACCAGTGGGTATCAGTGGTGCTAGAATACACTGAGAAGGGAAATAGCTGAGCTTGACAAGAGGCCTTGCTTTTCGGATGGCAGAACATGCTGAGCTGTGGGTAGAAAGGCCACAGCACAGTCTGCTGAATATTGTCCCTGTTTTTGCTGCTTTGTCTACCAGTATTTTGTGGATTTGGTTCTACGCTTGGTTGGCCTATGTGGCACTGTAGCCTAATTCTGTACCATGATAGCATACAGAATTTAAGGAGAAGTATTTTCCTGCCAATGGGCTGGATTTTTTTGTATCTGGTTCTTCAACTGGCTGCTCCCTATACTATCTGTAGTAAAAATACAGACACATCATTTGATTTCCCTGAAATGAATGTTCCTAAATGCCAGCTCTTCTCATGTCTACAAAGATCAAAGTTCTGCATTTGCTATTAGAATTTCCTCTTCCAGAATCAGGAGGTAATGTAGGACCCCACAGATTGCCTTCAGAATCCAACAGTTAGTTCTGTTTCCTTTCGGAGTGCATAACAACCTGAGCACATGAATTGAATGACGTGGCTTGTTAGTCTGGTACAAACTCTGCTGTACACTGAAACCTGGTCCATTTGTAAGCAGGACTTTGTCCATCTCTGCAGGACAGCAGAAAACCCTTTGTGCTAATCATGATGCCAAGAAGCAGAATGCGGCAAATGGCAGATGATCCAACTGCTTCAGGTGTTCATTTCCTTAAAACTGTGAATAGTTTTGGACTGAGAGTTTGTAAGCAGAACAGAGCTCTTAAAGCTGTCAGAGATTATTTCTGCACTGTTCAATTCTATCTGCCTAACATACACCGGATCTCAGAACTGCATTGCTTGAACTGGTGGAACTTGTTGAAGTGAACTGGGATGAGCAAGTTTTAGAACTTAGTCAGAATGCAGTAAAAAATGGATAATCTCATGAGTATTAAGGTACAGGCTTGCTATTTCTGCACTGAATTTGTTTTTATTTTACATGGCTGTGATCTGAAAGTTGCTTGAAACGCAGGCACCTAGGCACTGTTGTGTAACTGAATTTCACACGATAGGTCCTGAAATATCCTGGAATCAAAAACTCTGACTTGTTTTAAGTCTGCTGCTTGAGTCTAATCAGGGTCATAGTGTCTGTGTGCAGTGTTTCTTTCCCTGTAATGCTCCACATCATTTCATTTTGGGAATATTGAAGGAAATGGACTATGTGCCATAACTGTTGTTAGAACAAAGTATGTCTGGTGTGATCTTATGCATAGGTTCTGTAACTGCTCTTCACAGCTCAGGTGTTTGACCTTCCTTTTGGTGAAGTGATGAAATACTGCTGGTTTCTATTTGTGCTTCTAGGCACCTTGAAGCTCTTAGGAATAGAACAATTGTCTCCAGTTCTTTTCAATGATATCAGTAACAGCTCGAGTGTTGCTGCCCACTAGGTAGACCCAAAGAAGCAGATTACAGTGAAACAACACACGAGCTGGACCTGAATGAGGATCACTTTCAAGACAGTGGCTATGCTGCTTCAAGCCTACTTGCTTCTTCCTGCCGCCACTCTATTACCAAGTATCAACAACCTTTCATGATTCAACTTGCAAATGTTTGAAACTAACCCTTGTGTTTCTATGCCTTCCTAGGTGATTCGAGCCCTTGTCAACCCCAAAGATCCAAACCAAGCAGTGTCTTTCCATCAATGGAGAGTTCTTATTAAGCATGAATCGCTGCAATTCGGATGACAGCCTTCCACATGGTAACAGTGATGGACACAAGGGGCTCATCCACGTTCATGCTCTCATATCTCCTGGCTCTGCTGAAGCTCCTGACCTGAGCCTGCCAGACACAGCAGTCACCTGCCTGGATTGTGACCCAGCGCCTTTGCAGTGCTGCCCATCCCAAGCACAGCCCGAGTGTCCCAGCAGCAGCACCACCATGCAGGAGCAGGGCAGCATCAGTGAGGTGAAGCTGAGCATCTTAGATGGGGACTTAGAGTCAGGCTGCCAGTCCCAGGCACCAGGCAGCAGCACCAGCTCTGAGCCACTCTCATCTTGACAAGAGGAGTCCCATCTTCACCCTTGACCTCTCAAGCCCTCCTGTCTTTTATTGAATAAAGTCACTCTCATGCTCAGTCATCGCCTCGACTGCATTCTGAGTCTTCAATCACAGGGATTGGGATGAATGCAACAAACAGCAAGGCAGCTCAGCTTGCAATGCTATGGCTGTGGGGTTCGTGCAGGCAGAGCTCTGGGTTCCCATTTTGCCTGGCTTTGGGATGTCTGCAGCAAGATCTCTACCATTTTGTATGGGAGCAAATAATCTCTAGCATCCAGGTTGCTGCTCATGATATATCCCAGTCTTCCTGGCTGTCACTTTGTGATACTTTTCAAAGCCTTTTGATACTCTTTGATGCCTTGGCTGCTCCCTAACACCTCTGTCCTCCTGCCATGTTGACTCACGTCTCCCACTTTTAAGCTGGCTTTGCAGATCATCTCCAGCCCTGTCATCATCACGCTGCAGCAGGAGGTGCTCACCTGGCCCAATGTCTGGCAGTGCTGCTTGTTCTGCAGATGAGCAGCTGCCTCCTCATCTCTTCAGCTACAGTAGTTTTTCTCAGGGCAGTTAGATGCAGTCATGCTCCTCTGGATTTGGTGTGTTAAATCCATGCTGCATGGCAGCAGTCAGTGCAATACAAAGGTGTTCTGTGTGCCATAGCATTTCTCCAGGGGCTGCCAAAGGTAGAAGCACAACACAGCACCATCCTTCTGACAGTAATGTCTGTGAGTGTTAGACATGTGAGCACTGCATCATCCCCAGCGTGTCAGTGCTTTTCCACACCAACCTGACTCTCACACTCTGTACTGAATGTAACTCTGCTCTTGTGGAGACAAATGCTTTCTGTCACATCCTCCATCCCTGCAACCATTTGCCGGTAGGCAGCTCTTGCAGAAGAATCAAGCAGCAGAACCTTTTGCTCACCCTACAGCATGCAAATGCTATGAAAGCAGAAATAACCTGGCGTGCTCTGGGTCTGCAAGGCTGCACAGATGGGAGAGGTAGATTGTGTTTTTGCAGTGGAAGTTTCCAGTATTTTCAGTACATAGTGTAGGCCCTAACTGAATGTATAACCCTCTTGTAAAACAGCTGTATAAGTAGTTTTTCCACCAAGAAAGTTGCTGAACAGAATTAAGTTCAGACTGGGGGCATTCTGACATGGGGAGAATTGAGACAAGCACAAGATAAATACAGGGTGGGTAGAGCCCAGCACAGGACAGAATGAATGTACTGACTTTTGGAAACATTGCCCTTCTCTGTCCGCAGAAAAGTACAAGGCAAACCTAAAAACAAGAGGTTGGTAATTGACCTTCTATGGAAATGAATCCTAGCCACAGTCTCGAGGAGTCTGTGAGCCTGAGATGCTCAACCAATGAGAGCCATGAGAGCATCACCTGCAGTGGGTTTAGGGCACAGAACAGAATTGATTTCACTGACTGGTGTGCAGTTTCTCCCTTGCCAATAGGGGATGTGCGCGCAGTATTGCAATAATGAATAAGCACTGCTGCTATCGCTGCCATCTTTGCCTAACTAGAAATCTTTGACTTTGAGAGTTTCTCACACAAGGGGAGAGGGTAAGAAAGTAAAGAGGCACAGAAAACTAAGGGAAACTGCTCTTCTTTATCTTATCTATAAAAATTGATACGATGCTGTTGTGCATTTTTTTTAATTTTATTTTTAATTTTTTGCTAATGTCAGTTAGATTGTTTTAAAATATCCACACACCAAAATCTGACTACCAAGCAAATGTAATGAAAATGAAATGAAGGTGAGTTAGTGGAAAGCACAAGGCCATATTATATTAGGCTCCAGCAAATTTACAGGCAGTCACTGCACAAAGAGGTAGATCTGAGTTGCACATTATATGATTCCCACAAAGATTAAGGAAATCTGAAGCTTTCAATATATTTTTTTAATTCTTTTTTCATTTCATTTTTAAACACCTGACCCAGACCCCAACCCTCACAGGAGCTGTAAAGATAACAGCATTAACCAGCAATGTAACTCTAATCCTAACCCTTACCCTGATTCTAAAATCGTCCCTAACTCCAAATGCAACAACAAAAATGATGCTAGAAGTTTGTAGCAAAAGGAACCTTAACCCTGATCATAATCCAAAAAAAAAATCATTATGGTAACAATAATCTTTACCTTAAGAGTAATATTAATCAGAGCCCAGATGATGCCTGCATCCAATCAGAAGCATGCTTTGCATTATTTAAGAGTTGTATTTTTTCCAATGAACTCTCTCTATTATCACGTTTATAAAGTAACAGAGTCTGTTCTTTTTCTCCTGACACTGTGCCTTACTCCTGACATCCCCTGGAAATGACCCAGATAGGGCACCATCAAAGTAATGCTAATAGTAATGTCAATCCTAAGGGTATCTCTAGCCTCAGTGTTAATGGGACGCTAACAACAATCCCAACAGCCTTAAACATTCTGGTGGTGTGAAAGAGGTGCTGCCTTGCACATGCTGGGCAGTCCCATTGCCTGTTAAATGCAGGCGGCAGCGTAGAAACATGATGCCCGTGGTCAGAATGCCCTGTGGCAGATCCTGGCACCGGAGAACTGACCGGAGAACCATGAGAGAACTGACAACAAATCACGCGACATCAGAACCGACCCAGTGGTTATTTACAAGCCTTGGGAGACCCAGACAGGATCTCAGAGTGGTGAATGTAGGTACAGAAGTTGTTACTACTCTGTTTTCTTCTAAAAGAAGTGTTTTTTTTTTCATCTCAGAAGTTGGGGGGGGAGGCGGGGGGGGCGGGAAAGGGATATCAATTTAATTACTCATTAATTTATTGACAGACATTCACGTTTGCTACGTTTGGAGAAGTTTTTATTTGTTTGCTGTGGTTTGATTTTTTTTTTTTCTTTTTTTTTTCCCCCTTCCCTCCTCTTCCATCTTTGTGTTCTTCCCCTATAATCAAAAGAACGGATCCCCAGGGTTTGTCCCGCAGACGTTCTTTCCGTGGTCTCTGCTGCCACCTGCTGGCCAATAAGCGGAACTGCCACTGTTGGGCGTTTGGTGCCGCAGGAAGCACAACGCAGATCTGAGTTCTGACCGGTCTACGCAGCAAATCCGCCAATCTTTATTGCGATAAGCCCTCCAGACAAGAGCATAAAGTCTTTGCCTGAGGGCAGGGTTAGTAGTAATGGATGTCAGTTTTGAAATTTCCAGTCCATTCACCATAGCACTTTCTGCCTCCATGTCCCATAACCAGAGCAGCTATGCTGGCATGCTCTCTTGGTTTCTGTCTAAACCACTGTACTATATCCATCAGTTCAGCTGCTGTATTATGGGCAGCAGGGTTTGGGGGGTGGACACTGGTCAGGGCACTCCCACCAGCCTATCCTGCATTTTTTTTTTTTTTTTTTTTTCATTTTTGGGTTACAATCAGTCAGATCTCAAATAGATCTAGTCCAAATGGAACCTCAAAATCTGACCTTTTAGTGCCTTCATTTACAGAGTCCATTTTATACAGATTCCCTTGTACAGGGCCCCCATGGTCCTCCAGACAGTTGTTCCTGATCTTCCATAGGAGAATGATTGAATTAGGTTTTTTCCCCATCAAAACTGCCACCTGTCTTTCCAATTTTTCAACACTATCATTCAATAGCTGATTTGCATCAGCCTGAGCCTCTTCAGTTATGTTCAGACAGTTCAAGGCCATTAAAAGTGGCCATGCCACCATGAACACAGCTAACTGTCATTCTCAAGTTGTAAGTATGTCTTTGCTAAGACCATGGAAATACTCAGTCAGGTGGGCCAGGGACTCATGGACCCTCCCTCCGTCCCACACACGGCCCCATTTTTCAGTGACAGAAGCAGTGCTGCATTTTGAGGATCCTAGGAATCCCAGGACATGCCCTGACAAAAGGTCATTCAAAGGGGTAGTCTTTCCCCATCCAAACAACTCCATGATATTCACAGAATCACAGAATTGTAGGGGTTGGAAGGGACCTCCAGAGACCACTGAGTCCAGTCCCCCTGCCAAAGCAGGTTCCCTACACCACGTTGCACAGCTCAGCATCCAGGCAGGTCTTGAATATCTCCAGAGAAGGAGATTCCACAACCACCCTAGGCAGCCTGTTCCAGTGCTCTGTCACTCTCACCGTAAAGAAGTTATTGCACACATTAGTGCAGAATTTCCTATGGTGCAGTTTCTGTCTGTTTCCCCTTGTCCCTCCTCCACACACTGCTGAAAAGAGTCTGGCCTCACCTCTTTGCCCCCCACACCTCAAATATTTATAGACCTGGATCAGGTCCCCTCTCAGCCTTCTTTTCTCAAGGCTAAACAGACCCAGTTCCCTAAGTCTCTCCTCATAGGGGAGATGCTCCAGGCCCTTCACCATCTTAGTGGCCCTCTGCTGGACTCTTTCTAAGAGATCCCTGTCTTTTTTTTACTGGGGAGCCCAGAACTGGACACAATATTCCAGATGAGGCCTCACCAGGGCAGAGTAGAGGGGGAGGATCACCTCCTTCGACCTGCTGGACACGCTCTTTTTAATGCACCCCAGGATGCCATTGGCTTTTTTGGCTACAAGGGCACACTGCTGGCTCATGGTCAATCTGTCGTCCACCAGGACGCCCAGGTGCCTCTCAGCAGAGCTCCTCCCCAGCAGCTCTTCCCCCAGCCTGTACCGGTGCATGCAATTATTTCTCCCTAGGTGCAAGACTCTACACTTGCTTTTGTTAAACCTCATCCGGTTTCTTACTGCCCGGCTCTCCAGCCTGTCCAGGTCTCGCTGAATGGCAGCACAGCCTTCAGGTGTGTCAGCCAATCCTCCCAACTTCGTGTCATCAGCAAACTTGCTGAGGGTGGTCATTGATGAAGATGTTGAACAAGACCGGACTGAGCACAGACCCCTGGGGGATGCCGCTCGTTACAGGCCCTCAGCCAGACACTGCACCGCCAACGACAACACTCTGCACTCTGCCAGTCAGCCAATTCTCAACCCACTTCACTGTCCAATCACCTATCCCATACTTCCTCAGCTTTGTTATAAGGATGTCATGGGAGACTGTATCAGTTATAGAGGTTATAGAGTTCAATTCCTGTAGTCAATTTGGCGGCCCAGGTGGGACCAGCTCTGTTCGCTGCAGGACCAGCTGAGAGGGAGACACTTTTGGCGCACCCTGAGATTTCTCTGAAGGACTCCCTTCCTCACCTGATCACTGCAGGGACAGACAAGGACCACCCATAGGTGGACCAGGTATGTGTATGGTAAGTGGAGCCCATATGTCTTGAGGAGACATCCTACACAGTTTACAGCCATACGTGCTGCTCCCAGGGAGGTGAGCTCATGGCTTTGGTTGCCAGCTGGGGTAGGAAGACTCCTTGGGTGAGTTCCTATGAAAGGGAACTGTATGTCATATGAATGGAAACAAGAACAAGTACTCTCTCCCAGGTGGGTGACAATAGGAGGGACCTAGGTTGGTCTCTCCTACGGGTATGGGATATAGTGGATAGCCTGTCAAATGGTAACCTGGGTTCTCCAAGTTGTAATCACGGGGGTTATAGGTTGTATGTTCAATATTATCATCTGCTTTAAGTGTTTGGTACCGTGTGTCAAGCCGACTCTGGGAAAAACATTAACGTTTGCAACTGGTCAACCAGAGTATGAGTGTTATTAAGATTCCAGCTAGAAAACGTTGTCAGCATTGTGTAGTATGAATAAACCATGGTTTTTGATCTAAATGTCAGAGTGAGTGTGGTGTGAGTGAGACACAGAACAGCTGCAGGGTGAGTGCCGAGTCCCGATCCATGTTTCCTTCCTCCTGTGAGGGAAATGGCCAGACACGGACAAAGTGAAAGACTGTGTTGTGTGTCCACTCATAAGTACTTTCTGCTTGTATGTAAGAAGACAGGAGTTTGTACTCTGTAGATTAGTAAGATTGTCCTGAGGAGAGGTGTACATTCCACCCGACCAATGAGTGTCAACCCATTTATGTAATACTATGTACTGCTTGCGAGGAAGTGTGTGAGGGAGGTGGTTCAATCAGTGCTGGTTCTGTGGCACAGTGTTTATAACTGAAGAATACAGACTGTATTAAGGGAGTTTATGTGAACTGAAGAACTGTACGTTTTGACAAACTGTTTTGATGGTATAAGAAAGTGTAATTGTTAATGATATATGGAAGTGTAGTTGAGGGAATGTGGAAGTGTATCTGAGCATACAAACAGAGGAAGCATTTACAGAAGAAAAAAGGTTAAAGTGAGTTTACCTGCACTGACATGAGAGCAACACCCTGAACCTCTGCCCTGTGAGCTGAGCAGAGCAGAGCAGAGACACAGTCCCCATGTATCAGGTAGTGTTATTCTGCTTACCAAATGAATGAGTTCACTACAGAAGAGGCAAATCTTCCCCTCTGCTCCATTTGTGGCATACTCTGGAGTTCAAGACATTGCAAAGCTATGGCACATCTACTTTCTTTCAATGATGAAAACTTAGTGTGCTCTGGGCTGTCATTTCAATTGCATCTAAAGAAGTCTAGGGTCATGCCAGCTGACAGGAAGCTGGCAAATGTTGTCTCATTGTAAGGAAGAGCAAGAAAGATGACATGGGCAATTATGGACCTGTCAGTCCAGAGCCTGGTAAAATTATGGAGAAAATGATGGTGGGAGTTATGGAAAAACAGCTGAAGGACAATTCTGTCATTGGTCGCAGCCAACACAAGTTTGTGAGGCAAAGGTCCTGTTTAATTTAAGCTCATTTTGTGACACAGTTATCCGTTTAGTTGACCAAGGGAAGCCAGTTGATGTAATCCTTGAGGATTTCAGTGGAGATTTTGATACTGTTTCTCACAACAACCTTCTGGACAGAATGTTCTGCATATGGCTAGACAGAAACACAATGTGGTGGGTGAGCAGTTGGCCAGTAGGTCAGTCCCAAAGGATTATAGTCAGTTTTTTCCATCAAACTGGTAGATGGTCACTGTCGGGGTCCCCAGGGTTCCATTTTGGGGCCACTTTCCTTTCATGTTTATGCAGATGACTTGCATGCAGGACTAGAAGACGTTCTGAGCAAGTTTGCTGATGAGACCAGATGAGGAGGTGCTGTTGCCTCCACTGAGGGTGGAGAGGACTTGCAGAGAGATGTGGACAAGTCAGAGAAGTGGGTACCAGTTGGTACTAAGCACCAAGTGCATAACGTATAACAAGAACAAGTGCCTGATTGTGCACCGCAGAACATAAAGGACTTCAAACTCTGGGAGAATGTGCAAACGAGGGCACTGGAACTGAGAGATCTGAAGTTCAGAGTTTCACAGGGATTGACTGCTTGTTCAGACTGGGCCCTTCTCACATCCCTTCTCACATCCTGCAATGAAACATAGGTCTCATATGGGACATGAACCTCACAGCGTCCTTGCACCACATGTAGAGCCTGGGATCTTCTGTCCCCATGTCTTTCATTTAACATCATACGGACCTCCAACCCATTGCCCCAGGAAATGCCAGGAGCCAACATGAGAGACAGGATCTCTCTACCACTGGTCTTGCAATCAGGGCTTGACCTGTCTGCTTCGTAAGGCAAAGGAGAGGTTTCTTAGCATGCCAGTGCCTTTGCCTGCCTGTAGTCATGGCTTCCAGTTATCTTCTCTAACAAGTCCCTTGGGAAGCTTACTTGGTAATGGCCCTCAGTGGGCCCATTAATACTCCAAGAAACTTCACTGTTACTTCCGACTTTGTCTTGTTGAGCACTTTGTGCAAACTTCTCTCTGCACTAGAGGCTGATGAACTCAGCATCAAATGCACCCTGGGGCCCATTATAACCTAAAGAATCTCCTGTGCCTTATGCCATCTTGTTATCTTCTTCAGGTTATCAGAACTTGTTCAGCAAAAAGGAGGGATATCTGGAGAGAGCTTAAAGAATCCAGTATAAATTTATTGTCTATTTATTTATAGTTGGGTTTAAAGAAGACATTAAAGCAGCACTGTGCAACTGATACCAATCCAGGATGTCCCAATGAGTTCTGTACTGTTACTGTGTTGACTAAGGTCCTTCTCAACCTCCCCACCCAATTTCTGCTCACAATGGACCTATGGGACTTGCATCACTTTTCTTCACATCACTCTTCTCCTCTGCATTCATCCGCTCAGTGTTAAAACTGCTTTGCACCAACTCCCACTGGCTTTCCTCAGAGAACCAGCTACACATGGAAAAGGAAAGATTTCTCTTTTTTATCTGGCCAGCAAATGGAAAGAAAGGTGATGCAATTGAATGAACAGTAAAACACAGTGATCAACTGCATGCCATGTTCAAGCGGCATCTATTGAAGTTTGTCTTTCATATGGAATATTTTTAAAAGAAATGATTTATTCTGAGGTAGGATAGGATAGATTGAATCACAGTGAAGTAGTTGGCAACAGAGGCCATCAGACTCTGAGAGATGGAGCAAATTCCAGTAATCTTCCTGGGATAGATCAGCCAGGTAGTTGAGAGGTATCAACTTAAAACTGATCAGGACTTGTGAGTATTTCACACATTGAGATGGGTTAACACATTCTCATTGATTTATATCTTTGTCTCCAACTCTGTTTTTCACTTTTACTGACATTAATGAACATCTTTCAGACTTCGTGCCTTAATAAAAAAGAGACAGTGATTGAGAAAAAGAAAAAGTATAAGAAGAAAAAGAAAAAGAATAGATAGGAAGGGATAGATCAAATCACAGTGAAGGAGTTGACAACACATTCCATCAGACTTTGGGGAGATGGAACAAATTCCAGTAATCCCCCTGAAAGTCAGAAATCAGACAGATAATTGGGAGGTATCTGACTGAACAAAGAGCAAGGGATGGAGAAATCTGGAGGGCAGTGGGAGTAGTGTGTGCCCAAATGGCCTGCTGAAAACATGCCCTTAACCATGGCCATTTCTTTAGGAGAGCTGAAAAAACTTGGAGGATGAGGCACATCAAATAGGCAGCAGGGAAGAGTAGTGCTGGGCACCAGGCTACAGTCACAGGGCATTGGCACTGGCACCGCTGTCTGTGTCTCTGAACCTGAAGGCATTTGTGTCCAGCGAACACAGTTCTGGAAAACATTGTAGTTTCAGTAAAAGAAAAAAAAAGACATCAAATCACCTCAAAGATTCATATTTACAACTTAAAATGGAACAAGACTCATGAGAATTTTTCATGTTGAGAAGGGTTAACACATTTTCATTGATTTCCATCTTTGTCTTCAATTATTTGTTTCAGTTTTATTGACATTTATGATCAACTATTAAGCTTACAGCCTCAAAATAAATAAATAAATTAAAAGAGATACATTTGCATCTTGCACATGGCCTGATGCCCCTTTGACCTTCACAGTTCCCACAAGTCCTTCCATGCCGGAGAGTATGAGATCCAGCAGAGCACCTCTCCTCTTTGGTTCCTCCATGGCTTGGTCAAGAAGCTGCCATCTGTGCTCTCCATGGATCTGCTGGATGCCACATGCCCTGCTGTGCTGTCCCTGCCGCAGATAATGGAATGACAAAGGCCCCCAAATGGGACAAGGGACAGACAACATCAGATTCCCATCTGTCTGCAGAGGGCACCTTCCATTTACTCTCCCTGATCAGGAAGACAGGAAAAGACACTGATGGTCTCCTCTGTTTGCCATTTCCATTAGCTCTGACCTGTCTGCTCTTCCATCCCCAGGCAGAGCTCAGTGCACTCTCACAGAGGGCAGTCGCCCTTCTTTGTCTCCTCGCCCATCCATCCTAAAGACTCGGTATCCCCCTTGTGCTACAGTGCAGTTGTGGAAACCATTAAACTGTGTCCCCATGGTCCAAACAGGAGCTCAGGCCTGCAGCTCTACCAAGATTTCTAGCTTCTTGTGTGTTGGTGTTTGCATTAGTGCAAAAGCACAGAAGTAAATATCCTAATTGAAAAGCATCACTGGACATTGCCTGACTGGATAGCTCATCTATAGAATCAGTGTGCAGAAGGTGGCACACAAACATTAGACCGATCGTGGGTCTTGGAGGTGACGTAGCAGCACGGACACACCATGGGCATGGCTTTCCTGAAGGCCCTGTGCTGCTCTTGTAGCTGTGAGTGAATTCACCGGACAGCCGGTGCTATCCCCTCTCTGGCCCTCAGCTGATGCCCAGGAAGGAGGTGTCTATCTCAGGGATTTCCCACACGGTTTACAAGCACTTGCAAACATCAGGAGCAGCCCAGGCACCTTGGGCATCACCCAGTGTCTGTGTGTGAGCAGCTGCCTCCCAGCTGAAGGACCGAGGACTCAGAGCAGGAGCTCACATGCAGGCAACTCCTTGTGCTCTTCTGAACTGAACCAGAGGAATCCCAGCTCCTGTGGGTGTGTAGGGAGCTGAATCCCATTTCAGCTCCAGGATTTCTGTCAAGGGATGAGACTCCTGCGCTGCCTCAGCTGGATCACTGCCCTGCACAGGGAAAGTCCAAACCTCGCCTTCCTTGTCTGGTTGCCCTTATTGTTTCATCAAACGATCTCTGGGAGCACTCCCCATATGTCTCCAATCAGTCACTGACCACTGGACATGTGGTGGTTAATTGAGTGGATTTCAAAGCACAGTCATGATGCTGTTGTCTTTCAGGAGCTGTTGGCCATGAGGACCCAGGGACATGTCAGGGGAAATGAGTGGGAAGGATAAAAATGACATAATCTGCTGCTTGCTTGTCCAGGTTCCTGGGACACAGGGAGCTCATAAAAGTGGGCAGAGCTGCAGAGAGACAGCTGTGCCCAGGAGCAGATCTCGTGCACAGCACAGCCTGCAGGTGACAGAAGGAGAGGAGAGAAATTGGAGAGAGCTTGCAGGATGTGTGTGGTGTGAGCGGGCTGTGAACTCACTGCAGGAGCATTGCTCACAGACCATGACAAGGTAAGTCTCACAGCTGACCATGAGCTGCTTTTAATTAAGGGGTAACTATAACTGGGACATCCCATAGGAGATCTGACTGCAGGCACTGCATGTTTCTTTACTGTGGAAAAAGCTTTCTGCTCCAGCTGAGACGGGTGCCCAGGGCTGTCCTGCAGAGCAGGGTCCCTGCTGTGCCCCAGGGGCTGTGTGCCGGGTATGGGACTCTGCCGCCTGCCAGGCTCAGCACTCAGCCTGCCCGGGGAGCTGCCCAGGGCGCTGCGGGGAGACGTGTGGGGTAAGGAGCCCCCGGCAGGGTTTGTGCTGCCACAGCTGCTGCCTGGGGCAGGGGATCACAGCTCCACTGCACAACGGAATGTTTCTGAGGGCACTTTGCAAGAGGAGAGCCAAGGCAGGGGGTTTCCATTTCCTGTTCTGAGGCAAAGAGGTTTGGAGTCAGAAATCTAAAAGGGGCAATAAGAGTTCTGAGAATTTTTCATCAATCAATTGCTTGTTTTGTGAACACTCACACATGATGTGCTTTCAGTCTCCCCTTTCTCGAAGGATGGAATTATCTTCATTTTCTGTAGGCATGAATAATTCACTTATCCTACAAACAGGCAGCATTTTCTAACTGAAACTGAATGCCACAGAAGCTCGGGTAGGGGGCTCTAAGAGCACTTGGGGTAAAGATATGAGACATGAAACAGATGAAAATATCCAGGGAGAAGGGATAAGAAAATAAGAGGAAGGTTAGAGCTCCATATGCTGCTTCTGCTTAAGGAATGCTGATCTACATGAAATTAAATGCAAGTAATGGTGCTAAATGTACACTGTTGTAGGAGAATTAAAACATTTCATAGTATAGCAGGAGTAGTGCCTCTGAGAATGGTCTGGACTTGTCATTATCTTCTGCACTCTGAGCAGGACTCCAAGCCCAACAACAGCAGATGCCCAACAGCAGCTCCATCAGTGAGTTCCTCCTGCTGCCGTTGGCAGACACGCGGCAGCTGCAGCTCCTGCACTTCTGGCTCTTCCTGGGCATCTACCTGGCTGCCCTCCTGGGCAACGGCCTTATCAGCACAGCCGTAGCCTGCGACCGCCGCCTGCACACCCCCATGTATTTCTTCCTCCTCAACCTGGCCCTCCTCGACCTGGGCAGCATCTCCACCACTCTCCCCAAAGCCATGCCCAACGCCCTCTGGGACAACAGGGCCATCTCCTACACAGGATGTGCTGCACAGGTCTTTTTCTTTACCTTCTTCCTCTCAGCAGAGTATTCCCTTCTCACCATCATGTCCTATGACCGCTACGTTGCCATCTGCAAGCCCCTGCACTACGGGACCTTGATGGACAGCAGAGCTTGTGCCACCATGGCAGCAGCTGCCTGGGGCACTGGGGTTCTCAATTCCCTGCTGCACACTGCCAGTACGTTTTCACTGCCTCTCTGCCAAGGCAATGTTGTCAACCAGTTTTTCTGTGAAATTCCCCAGATCCTCAAGCTCTCCTGCTCAGAATCAAATCTCAGGGAAGTTGTGTTTCTCATTTTTACTATCAGTTTAGACGTAGGCTGCTATGTTTTCATAGTTGTGTCCTATGTGCAGATCTTCGTGGCTGTGCTGAGGATGCCCTCTGAGCAGGGACGGCGCAAAGCCTTCTCCACGTGCCTCCCTCACCTGGCCGTGGTCTCCCTGTTTCTCAGCACTGGTGCTTTTGCCTACCTGAAGCCCCCCTCCATTCCCTCCCCACTCCTGGATCTGACAGTGGCACTTCTGTATGCAGTGGTTCCTCCAACACTGAACCCTATTATCTACAGCATGAGGAACAGGGAGATCAAGCACGCTCTCAGGAAGGTGTTGCAATACTCACTATTCCCGCTTCAATAAAGTGCACATCTTCATCGCATGATTCCCAGTGATGGTTCTTCATCTTTTATGCATCTTTGATTGATTGATTATGTGAGATATAGCAACGTGCAAAAAAATGTTATTGAACTTATAAATAAAAATTTGTTTCACTTCTTTCACACCTACTATCCATTTTCTCACTCCAAGAGCTCATGTAAACATGGAACCAGATTCCCCGAATAGGTTAAGAGATAAATAAATAGCATTCAAAATACGCTTTTCCTTAGCTCTTCTCTTATCCAACTTTGTCTGGATTTGGGGAAGGTACAGCCACAGATAGAAGCACAACTAGTTCTTTTCATTCCTCCTCTCTTTACACTGATAAAGTGCACAGAGGATTCGAGTCCTCTCATTTCGACAGGCCTGAAGGTCTTGTGTATCTCACAGCAGTCCCGTCGTCTCTACAGCAGCACTCAGTGGTTTGCTTAATTTTCTTATCTCAATACTTGGAACAGCTACAGGACCTGTAGCATAAGTGACCGCAGAGCTCCTTATGAGGGGTGGAGTGACAGTGGGATCTGTCCAGAGCTTGGAGCAACTGCAGGATGTGTAGCAAAAACTTGGAGCTATTGCAGGGACTGTGCCAGGAGTTGCAGAGGCTGCAGCAATGTCAGCAGATCCAGCTCTCTTCCCCTTGAAGATGCTGAATAGTGTTGAACACAGCTCAGTAGGTGTGGGCCAGGCCCTGGCACACTGCAGTCATTTGTGCCTCTTGGGGGTTACCATTGCCACAGCAGACCTGCCCCCAATATTCTACCAGTTTCTCAGGATCCTGCAGTTGCTCGGAGATGAAGTTCCAAAGCCCTGGGGGTGCCCACCACTCCAGGCAGCTGCCCAGACTGTCCCACACCCCCTGCCATGCAGAGCCTTCTCACCTTGGGGCAGATCTCTCACTGATATTCCTGAATAATTGTTTAACCTCAATCCTAGAATCATAGAATCACCGAGGCTGGAAAAGGCCTGAAAGATCATCCAATCCAACCGTTCACCTATTACCAATAGCTCCCACTTAACCATGTCCCTCAACACAATATCCAGTCTCTCCTTGAATACCCCTGGGCTCCCAGAGACGACAGTGTAAAATGTGTAATTCCTAATCATACCAACAATATTACTTCCAAAACCCAAAGATGTCCAAAGAGCTGAATGTGCACAAAACTTCACTTTGCCAATTTTATCGTGGTACAAACCAAGGTCAAACAGCATAGCAAAATAAATACCCTAATCCAGCATCCAGAGTTGACAAATGATGCAGCAGGGAAAACAAGCAGCAAGCAAGGAGCTGTGAAATGCAGCTTCATGAGAAGACTCAGCAAGCTTCACAAATAGGGAAACTATCAGCACCATGGCCTGCACATCTCCAACTCCCACAAAGCCCTGTCCACTCTGGACAGATGTGCTGTTACCACAACCCTTGGAGCCTCACATCAGGCACCAAAATGACTGTGGTTGTTGAACCCAACATGTGGCTCAGCAGCTCACAGTGCTTTGTGCACTGCCCCATTCCCAGTGGGATGGGGATGAGAACTGGGAAAAAGAGTACAACTTCTGGGTTGTAACAAAGCAGTTTACTAAGAGAGATAAAAGGAGAGGAGTAATAGTAATCACTATATATCCGTTGATATAGAATCGTATGTAACAACTGATGCACAAGCACTTGCTCAGCACCACCAGACTGATGCTCAGCTGGGCCCTGAGCAGTGAAGAGACTGAGATGAACTCCCACCCCTTTCAATACAATTTCTGCTTGCTGTCAGCTGATAGAGAACGTCCCTTTGGCCACTATCAGTCAGCTGTCCTCACTCTGTTCCCTCCCAGCTCCATGTGCCCTCCACTGACCATGGCCTTGGCTCTGTACAACACTGCTTAGCAGCAGCTGTAAACATCAGAGTGTTATCAATGGTTTTCTCCTAGAACCAAAACACTGCACCACAGCAGACAGTCTGAAGAAAACAATTCCATCCCAGCTGTAACTCAGATTCCTGCCTGTCCCCTCTTCTTGTTCTTCCTGATCAGGAAGCAAGGAACAGAATCTGCCGCTCTCCTCTCTGAGCCCTTTCCATCAGTTCTCAGCTGGCTCCTCTGCCATCCCCAGGCAGAGCTCAGTGCCCTCTCATGGATGGCAGCAGCCTTTTCTCTTCATCCTTGCTCATCCGTCATGCAGAATCTGTACCCCATTTGCTACAGTACAGAGCTGAGAATCAACCCACCGTGTCTCTGTGAACCAAACAAGACCCTAGGCCTGCAAAGGCACAGAGATTTGGAGTTCGCTGAGTGAATGTTTGTGGTCCTCTCATTAGTGTAAGGATTCTTCAGAAAGCATCCCTTTCCAGAAGCATGCTTTGATTTAGCCTGTCTGGGTCTTGCATCTACACTGTGGTACTGATGTTCAGGGCCTTGCTCAGAATCAGCAGCCTGCATGAAAGGAAAAGCTCTGTGGTTTTCTCTTGATTTGTCCCGTTTATTTCCCATGCTACCCGCACTGGTCTACAGGCACTTTAGGGCAGCAGTAGGTTGGGGTTACCCCCAGAGGGTACACAGTAAGATTTAGGACGGGGTATTGGCAACAAGACTTTCTCTGAGGAATCCTCACACAATCCTATAGAACAACTCAGAGGCTTTCCATTCAATCTCCAACAGCAACAATATCCCTCAGCCCTTCTCTGTCACATCCAATTCCCCACCCTTCCCCATTTGGACCTGGTTTAAAGCCCTATAATCAATCAGTGCAGGAGCATTTCAGATGGGGTCATGGAGGAGGCAGACTGCCATTCTTGGGGTGGCCATTTTCCCAGGAGGGCATGGTGGGAGGGCTTTGTCCCATCTGGTTCCACCAACACTTGCATCCACCCAGCAGAAGGCTGTGTCCTCTGTGTCCCACTTGAACTCTGCATGGAGCTTACAGTTGGCAGTGACATGGCTGAGAAGCTCTGGGCATGGATTAAGGGACAGGGAAGTAATGTGCCTTCCTAACTTCCTCCCTGCATGCCTTAGCAACTTCCTTGTAATCTCCCCAAGTACCCAGCCCCTTCTTCCAGAGGACGGAGATTCTCTTTTTCTTCCTGAGTCTCAATAGTTTTTCCCAGTTCATCTGCACTGGTCTTCTTCCCCTATGGCTCACCTTATGGCATTCAGGGACAGCCTGATCTCGTGCCTTTAAGATTTCCATCTTGAGGAGTGTCCAGGCTTCCTGGACCCCTTTACCCATAAGGAGCGACTCCCAAGGGACCTGTGCTACAAGTGTCCTGAACAGGTCAAAGTCCGCCCTCTAGAAGTTCAGGATAGTAGTTTTGCTAGTCACCCTTCTGACATCTCCAAGAATAGAGAATTCTACCATTTCATGGCCACTCTGCCCAAGACAGTCCCCAACCTTCTCAACTCCTACCAGTCCTTCACTGTTAGTGAAGAGCAGGTCTAGCAAGGAACCACCCCTGGTAGGACTTCATACCAGCTGTGTAAGGAAGCTGTCTTGCATGCAATCTATAAACCTCTTGGACTGATTCCTCTGCTATTTATTATATTCCCAGCATATATCAGAGAAGTTGTAGTCTCCCAAGAAAATGAGTGCTGGCAATCTTGCGACTTCAGTAAGCTGCTCATAGAATGCCTCACCCATCAATTAGGCGGTCTATAAGAAACCTTTAGCAAGATGTCACACTTACAGGCCTTTCCCCCGATCCTTACAAACATGCACTTCATTCTGAAGCCCAAGCTCTTCAACATCAAAACTCTCTTTAATATAAAGGGCCACACCACCACCCTTCCTTCCTCCTCTATCCCTTCTGAAGAGCTTGTAACCATCCATCACAGCACTCCAGTCATGGCAGTGGTCCCACCATGGGTCGGTAATAGCAACTAGGTCATGGTTTGTCAGATGCACAGTTGCTTCCAGCTCCTCTTGCTTGTTGACCAAGCTGCGTGCGTTGGTGTAGACGCACTTCAGCTGAGGCATCTGCCTCTCTCCCAGCTCAAACAGCATTTCCCTAGGCTTATCTCTGGTAAGCCCTGTTTTGTCCACTCCCCCATCGTAGCTAGTTTAAAGCTCTTTCGATAAGCCCCGCTACCGTCTATGCTAGGATTCACTTCCCCCTTTGAGACAGTTGGGTTCCATTCATGGATAACAGACCATGGGCCAAGTAAACTGTCCTGTGATCAAAGAACTCAAAGTTTCTGGCTCAGTACCAACCTCTGAGACAATTGTTCATTGCTTTGCTTTCCAAGCCTGCTCTGTGTCCCTCACTGCCACTGAAGGTATAGAACAAAAAATCACTTGATCTCCCACTTTGTGAACTAAATGGCCTAAATTCCTGAAATCTCTTTTTATAGTTTGTAGTCTTATCTAAGAAATTTCATCACTGCCCACCTAAACTATGAGTAGTGGAAAATAATCAGTGGACCTAACCAGCATTGGGAGTTTCCTCATTATGTCCCTGACCTGAAACCAAGAAGGCAGCAGACTTACTGACAACTGGGGTCCAGTCTGCAAATGGGGCCCTCTATTCCTCTGAGAAGGGAGTCACCCACCACGGCCACCCTTCTTTCTTTCATGGCAGAGGAAGTCACAAGGCTTGGTAGTGACTGCCTTGCATTAGGTTTCCTCCTAGGCAGATCCTCCATTGCCTCCCCATTCTTATCTCCTTCAGATTTCAGAGTGTCAAAACTGTTGCTTAGATGGATCAGGGGTCGAGGGCTAGGCAGGCATGGGGGGGCTCCTGTGATGTTGAGTTGGGACTCTCTTCCAACCCTTCTCATCAGTCAGGTCTGTCTGACTGTGACAGGGCAGGGAGTCAACCACTTTTCTGGGGGTATCTGCCTGGCAGCCTTCCCTCGGGGATGCCAGCAAGTCACTCCACCAGCCCATCTCCCGATCACACTCCCTGATGGTAAACTGTGAGTAAAACCTTGAGTAAAGTGAGAGTTCACCTAGACAAAAGTATGAGTAGAAACATGGACTGACGTGAGGGTAAACCCAGAGTAAACCCAGGATCCCATCCATTGGGCATGCACAGCCTCTGAGGGCAACTTTTTCCAGTGTTGCTGTGTAAAAATATAGGTTCCTCACATCTAACCTATGTCTCCCCTTTTTAATTTAAATCCGTTTCCATTTGTCCTGTTATCAACAGACCATCCCATCCTTATTCTAGCGTTAGGCATCTCATCCTCAGATGGAAACCCTGGGGCTGAATTGGGATCAGTTTTTCAAAGAACCACAGGAGCTACAAGTTCACCTAGCTGAGTTCAGATGTGCACAGTGAGGTGTCTGTGTGTGAGTCCCTCATCTGAATCCTTGGTTTTTATTCCACAGGGACTGCACTACTCATACACAGTCTCTCAGTGATGCCCAAGGTGCCTTGGGTGATCCTAGTTTTGTGCTAGTGCTTGTAAACTGTGACGGAAAATCTATGAGATAGACACCTCCTTCTGGAGCATCAGCTGAGGGCCAGAAGGGAGGTATTCTTGGCCATCCTAAATACCACCTCAGCCACGTGCTTAGGGCACCCATTGTGTCTTTTGCACCTGACCCCATGGAGTATGTAGTGATATTCAGCTTATCAAAAGGATGAGCTCAGAACAGAAGAGGCAGATCTTCCTCTCTGCTCCATCTGTGGCATAGTCTGGATTTCAAGGCATTGCAAAGCTATGGCACATCTACGTTCTTGCACTGATGACACTTTAGCATGCTCTGGGCTCGCATTTCAATGGCATCTAATAAATCTAGGGTCATACCTGTTGACAGGAAGCTGGCAAATGTTGTCTCATTGTAAGGAAGAGCAAGAAAGATGACACGGGCAACTATGGACCTGTCAGTCTCACTACAGTGCTTGGTAAAATTATGGAGAAAATGATGGTGGGAGTTATGGAAAAACAACTGAAGGACAGGTCACAGACAACACAAGATACAGAGGGGAAGGTCCTATTTAATTTCAGGTCTTTTTATGACACCTTTATCCATTGAGCTGAACAAGGGAAGGCAGTTGATGTAATCCTTGAGGATTTCAGTAGAGCTTTTGATACTATTTCTCCAGCACCCTTCTGGACAGAAATTCCTGCATACAGCTAGACAGAAACAGAACGTGGTGTGTTGTAATACAAGAAGAATTTTACAGAGCAGCAGCCATGGATTGAGATAAGGAGTTCACAGAGCAGCAGCTGCGGAGCAGGATAAACAGCATGAGAACAAAGGACATCTCTAGGAAAAGAATGAATGGCTCGTGGCTTTGAAGGGGGGTTATAGGGTTGTTATTGCAGTAGCTTTCCTCCAATTAGCGTGTGTGATTTTTGGACACCCTTGTCTGTCTCCTATAAAAGTCTGGCTTTCGGGCAATAAATTGATGCAGCTATATGTAACTATATTGGTGTTTCTCTGTTTGACCCAGCACGCTGACATTTTGCCTTTCAGGTTCACCAGCAGTGGTGGGTGAGCAGTTGGCCAGTAGTTCTGTCCCAAAGGATTATAGTCAGTGGGTTCCATTGGGCTGGTAGATGGTCACTGTCAGAGCTCCCCAGGGTTCCATTTTAGGGCCACTTTCCTTTCATGTTTATGCAGATGACTTGCATGCAGGACTAGAAGATGTTCTGAGCAAGTTTGCTGATGAGACCAGAGGAGGAGGTGTTGTTGCCTCCACTTAGGGTGGAGAGGACTTGCAGAGAGATGTGGACAAGTCAGAGAAGTGGGTACCAGTTGGTACTAAGCACCAAGTGCATAAAGTATAACAAGAACAAGTGCCTGATTGTGCACCTGGGTATGGGCAACCCTGGACATAAACACTGTCTGTATATTGGACACATGAGAGACGTCTGACTGAAAAGGATTGGGGGTCCTGCTCAACATAAAATTTTAAGTGAGTCAGCAGTGTGCCCAGCCAGCCAAGAAGGCCAACAGTCCCCTAAAGTGCATCAAGCAATTTATTGCCAGCTGGGTGGGAGAAAGGTTTGTCCCTCTTTGCTCTGCATTGCTACTGCCTCACCTGGAGCACTGGGTGCACTTCTGGGCAATGCAGAACATAAAGAACATCAAACTATGGGAGAGTGTGCACAGGAGGGCACTGGAACTGAGAGATCTGAAGTTCAGAGTTTCACTGGGATTGACTGCTTGTTCAGACTGGGCCCTTCTCACACCCCACATCCTGTGATGAGACACAGGGCACATGTGGGATATGAACTTTAACAGCATCCTTGCACCACATGCAAATGCTTTTCCCAGTGCTTCAGTGTTCCACCACCCATTGCTTTCAACATAGTTTTCAACACCCCATTGTATCTTTTAATTTTACCAGAAGCTGGTGCATGGTAGGGGATATGATAAATCCACTCAATGCCATGAACTTTGGCCCAAGTATTTATTAAGGGAATTTTTGAAATGTGTCCCATTATGAGACTCAGTTCTTTCTGAGGTGTCATGTCTCTATAGGACTTGTTTCTAACAACCCAATATTGTGTTTCTGGCAGTAGCATGGGGTACTGCGTATGTTTCAAGCCACCCAGTGGTTGCTTCCACCATGGTAAGCACAAAACGCTTATCATTATGAGATCCTGGCAAGGTGACATCATTCACCTGTCACTCCTCCCCATATTTATACTTTTGCCTTGGCCTTCCCCCCAGAGAGGCTTCATATTCTTGGCTTGTTTAATTATGGCACATGATTCACAGTCATGAATAACCAGTGCAATAGCATCCATAGTTAAGTCCACCCCTCAGTCTCTAGCCCAATTATATGTTATGTCCATTCCTTGATGGCCTGAGGTCTCATGGAACCATCAAGCTTGAAATAATTCACTCTTGTTCTGCCAGTCCAAGTCTATTTGAGCCACCTCAATTCTGGCAGCTCGACCTACCTGATGGTTGTTTTGTTGTTCTGCAATAGCCCGACTCTTGGGCAAGTGTGCATCCACGTGACACACCTTTACAATCATATCTTTTTTTTGAGCAGTTATGTTTTTCTACAGTTCAGCAGCCCAAATAGGTTTACACCTCTGTTGCCAGTTATTTTGTTCCCACTGCTGTAACAACCCCCATAAGGCATTTGCCACCATCCATGAGTCAGTATAAAGATAAAGCATTGGCCACCTCTCCCGTTCAGCCACATCTAAGGTCAGCTGGACAGCTTTTACCTCTGCAAACTGACTTGATTCTCCTTTACCTTCAGTGGCCTCTGCGACCTGTCGTGTGGGGCTCCAAACAGCAGCTTTCCATCTCCGATGCTTCCCTACAATATGAAATGATCCATCAGTGAAAAGAGCATATTTCTTTTCATTTTCTGGTAGTTCGATGTATGGTGGGGCCGCTTTAGCATATGACACCTCTTCTCCTGGTGATGTTCCAAACTTTTTATCTTCAGTCCAGTTCATGATCACTTCTAAAATTCCTGGACGATTGAGGTTCCCCATCCGCGCTTGTTGTCTAATCAGTGCAATCCACTTGCTCCAGGTGGCATCGGTAGCATGATGGGTGGAGAGAACCTCCCCTTTCAACATCCGGTTCATCATTGACAGTCGAGGTGCCAGAAAGAGCTGCATTTCAGTACCAGCTACTTCGGAAGCAGCCCGAGCCCCCTCATACGCGGCTAAGATCTCCTTCTCAGTTGGAGTGTAGCACTCTTCAGACCCCTTGTACGCTCAGCTCCAGAATCCCAGGGGTCGGCCTTGGGTCCCTCCTGAGACTCTTTGCCACAAACTCCAAGTGGGACCTTTCTCTCCAGCAGCAGTATAGAGGATGTTCTTTACATCCTGTCCAGTCCGTACTGGCCCCAGGTCCATGGCACAGGCTATCTCCTGTTTAATCTGTTCAAAAGCCTGCTGCTGCTCTGGGCCCTATGCAAAATCATTCTTCTTCTGCATCACCTGATAAAGGGGGCTTACAATGAGGCTGTAGTTTGGAATGTGCATCCTCCAAAAGCCCACTGCACCCAGGAAAGATTGTGTCTCTTTCTTGCTAGTTGGTGGAGACATGGCAGTGATTTTGTCAATCACTGTTGGGATGTGATGACATCCATCCTGCCACTTTATACCTAAGAACTGAATTTCCTGGGCAGGCCCTTTTACTTTGCTTCACTTAATAGCAAAACTGGCTCATAGAAGAATTTGAATTATTTGCTCTCCAGCACAGCAGCACTCAGTGGGGGTGTGACCTCATTCAGGCCACGGTAGTCTACTGTCAGCCTCCATTCTCCACTGGCTTTACGCACTGGCCATATGGAGCTGTTAAAAGGTGAGTGAGTTTTACTGATCACTCCCTGATTCTCCAACTGGCGAATCAAATCATGAATGGGGAGCAAGGAATCCCTGTTGGTGCGATACTGCCGTCTGTGCACTGTCTTTGTAGCAATCGGTACCTGCTGCTCTTTTATTTTTACTCGTAGCAGCCTCACAACAGACGGGTCCTCTGACAGGCCAGGCAAAACAGACAGCTGCTTAATGTTGTCCATATCTACAGCAGCGATTCCAAAGGCCCAGTGATACCCCTTAGTATCCTTGAAATGCCCTCTTCTGAGGTATCCTCAATACCAAGTATGAACGGAAACCCTGGACCACTCACATAGGATGTTTTTTCCAGTCTTTACCAGTGAGGCTTATTTCAGCCTCCAACACAGTCAATTCTTGAGAGATATCCAGAAATATGGATTGATTCTGTCCCTTCATGACTGGAGGGCATTAGGGTGCACTGTGCACCAGTATCCACCAGTGCCTTATATTTCTGTGGTTCTGATGTGCTAGGCCATCAAATCCACACAGTCCAATAAACTCTATTATCCCTTCCACTCCCTTGAATGAGGGCAGGGCCCCTCTATTGGTTACCTGTGATAACTGGAGCAGCCGTACTGGTGGTTGGACTGTTTTGTAGTTCCCTCACCCGTGCTCATAGTACAGGAGTAGGCTGGTCATGCCACTTCCTCGTGTCTTCTCTGTGGTCACGTAGGTAACACCACAAGGAAACACACAGTGCAATTTACTGTTGTTCCTTGCTCAATCTGGAAAGCGCTTGTGTCTAATAGCTGAGAATTTTAATGATACACATGAAGGCTTTATGGTCGTTAATTTCTTTACGATCTCCCGCCTTCAACTGAAGCAGCAGCTAGGCCAATTACCAAGTGACACCAAGGAGATGAAGTGACAAAATGGCGATTTATTGAAACAGACACATCCTTATATAACCTACGCCTTTTTGTCTACACCCACTGTATTACACTAAGATTCTTCCAGAATATGGGGAAGGGCCTGTCACATCACAACAAGCTACCGTCCCAGCTGTCCCAACAGCGAAGCAACCAGGTAACAAGAGATTCATTCTGGTGCCGTGTGAACTCCTTTCTTACGCCTTCGATTTCAGTCATCTTCAGGGATCGACAAACAGTAACAGAGATTTCCTCCTCATCACTCTCTTCTTCATGACACTTTTCCTTTTTCCTTTCTCGGTACTTATCCAGACCTGTCACCTGGATCTTCTGTTGCCTCCTCCTCCACTTCTTTTTTCCGTTCTAGACGTGAGGACACCCATTTCCATTTCTTGCCTTCCACAAGGGCAACTGATATTGTTACTGGTGCCTCCTGTGACTGATCAAAATTGACTTGGGGATTTCCCTTTTTGGCTAGAACCTCAGCTCGGAAATTCTCTCTTTTCAGAACAGTGTTATATAGAGCACGGTAAGCACAAGCCAAGCCCCAAATAAGTCATACCCCCTTAGATCTATCTAGGCTGCGCCATCCCTGACTCAAATACTGGCTTAGTTTCTCGGGATCCCACAGGTGTTCAAGAGTTAAATCCCATGACATTGCGGGCCCCCATGTGTTGGCGAACCTGAAGGCAAAAGTCAGCGTTCTAGGACAAACAACCACACACCAATATAGTTAAATATAGCTGTGTCCATCTATTGCCTGAAGAGCCGTACTTTTATAGCAAACAAACAAGGGTGTTCAAAAATCACACGTACTAATTGGAAGAAAGCTTCTGCAATAAGAACCCTAAAACCCCGCTTCAAAGCCACGAGCCTTTCACTCTTTTGCTAAAGGTGTCCTTGGTTCTCATGCTGTTTATCCTGCTCTGCAGCTGCTGCTCTGTAAAGTGCTTATCTTGATCCATGGCTGCTGCTCTGTAAAATTCTTCTTGTATTACAACAGAATGGCAGTTCCCTGGGGTCTCCAGCACACCCCCAGCCAGCTGGCAAATGCCACTGAGGACCTTTAGGAAAGACATGCCCTGGGTAGTGACAATGTTCACTGGACAACTGTGAGCCCCACAATGGGTCTCGTACCTGTGTGCCATCTTCTGAACACCAGTAGCACGGTGTAGAAGCAAGGCCCAACCAGGCAAAATCAAAACATGCTTCTGGAAGGGGATCCTTTCTGAAGAGTCGTTACACTAATGAGAGGACCACAAACATTCACTCAGCGAACTCCAAATCTCTGTGCCTTTGCAGGCCTAGGGTCTTGTTTGGTTCACAGAGACATGGTGGGTTGATTCTCAGCTCTGTACTGTAGCAAATGGGGTACAGATTCTGCATGACGGATGGGCAAGGAAGAAGAGAAAAGGCTGCTGCCATCCATGAGAGGGCACTGAGCTCTGCCTGGGGATGGCAGAGGAGCCAGCTGAGAACTGATGGAAAGGGCTCAGAGAGGAGAGCGGCAGATTCTGTTCCTTGCTTCCTGATCAGGAAGAACAAGAAGAGGGGACAGGCAGGAATCTGAGTTACAGCTGGAATGGAATTGTTTTCTTCAGACTGTCTGCTGTGGTGCAGTGTTTTGGTTCTAGGAGAAAACCATTGATAACACTCTGATGTTTACAGCTGCTGCTAAGCAGTGTTGTACAGAGCCAAGGCCATGGTCAGTGGAGGGCACATGGAGCTGGGAGGGAACAGAGTGAGGACAGCTGACTGATAGTGGCCAAAGGGACGTTCTCTATCAGCTGACAGCAAGCAGAAATTGTATTGAAAGGGGTGGGAGTTCATCTCAGTCTCTTCACTGCCCAGGGTCCAGCTGAGCATCAGTCTGGTGGTGCTGAGCAAGTGCTTGTGCATCAGTTGTTACATACAATTCCATATCAACGGATATATAGTGATAACTATTACTCCACTTCTTTTATCTCTCTTAGTAAACTGCTTTGTTACAACCCAGAAGTTGTACTCTTTTTCCCAGTTCTCATCCCCATCCCACTGGGAATTGGGCAGTGCACAAAGCACTGTGTGCTGCTGAGCCACATGTTGGGTTCAACAACCACTGTCATTTTGGTGCCTGATGTGAGGCTCCAAGGGTTGAGATAGCAGCACATCTGTCCAGAGCGGACAGGGCTTTGTGGGAGCTGGAGAAGTGCAGGCCATGGTGCTGATATGTGTGGATGTGCTCCCTATGTGTGGAGCTTGTTGAGTCTTCTCATGAAGCTTCACTGCACAGCTCCTTACTTGGTGCTTGGATGCTGCATTAGGGTATTTATTTTGCTATGCTGTTTGACCTCAGTTTGTACCACGATAAAATTGGTAGCTGACAAAGTGAAGTTTTGTGCACATTCAGCTCTGCGGTCATCTTTGGGTTTTGGAAGTAATATTGTCCATATGATTAGGAATTACACAATTTACATTGTCGCCTCTGTGAGTCCGGGGGTGTACTGGATATTGTGTTGAGGGACATGGTTTAGTGGGAGCTATAGGTAATAGGTGAACGGTTGGACTGGATGATCTTTTAGGCCTTTTCCAACCTTGGTGATTCTATGAATCTATGATTGAGGTTAAACAATTATTCAGGAATATCAGTGAGAGATCTGCCCCAAGGTGAGAAGGCTCTGCATGGCAGAGGGTGTGGGACGGTCTGGGCAGCTGCCTGGAGTGGTGGGCACCCCCAGGGCTTTGGAACTTCATCTCCGAGCAACTGCAGGATCCTGAGAAACTGGTAGAATATTGGGGGCAGGTCTGCTGTGGCACTGGTAACCCCCAAGAGGCACAAATGACTGCAGTGTGCCAGATCCAGAGAGCTGGATCTGCTGACAGTGCTGCAGCCTCTGCAACTCCTGGCACAGACCATGCAGCAGCTCCAAGGTTTTGCTACACGTCCTGCAGTTGCTCCAAGCTCTGGGCAGATCCCTCTGTCACTCCACCCCTCATAATGAGCTCTGCAGTTACTCCTGCTACGGGTCCTGTAGCTGTTCCAAGTATGGTAATAAGAAAATGGTACAAATTCCTCCCAAGGGAGGAAGTACAGCCCTGCGGTGGCTCCAACCCCTCCAATGAGCCCAGTGGCTGCTCCAACATAGTCACAGGTCCTGTGGTGGTTCCAGCTCTGGCAATGAACTCTGAGGTCACTTCAACTCCTGCAACAGCCCAACAGCCACTTCAGCTCCTACAGTGAACCCTGTGGCTGTTAAAACCCCTGCAACTAATCCTGGACTTGCAGACAGATGCACATAGGGATTAGTTCATATATGTTTGCAACTGCATATGTTGTATATGTGTGAAAATACACTAAATATATTATATATGTATAAAAACATTTGTCATAATTATTATCCTTTTCTTTTTCTCTTTGTCTCAACCCATAAACCTTAAACCACAGCACTGCCTTGAGATGCTTACGGATCTCCTTGGGACTATTCAATCTGATCTGGTCACACAGTGAAGAGCACCTGAAGATCTCAAGGTTTTCTCAGGGAGCAGCTCCTGAGGTATATTCCTTACACCAGCTTTGGAAGAGGCCTCCCTCCAGTTCTCTGGTCCTGCTCTAAAGGGGCCCTCTTGTTATGGCAGTGCCAGCAAGGAGACCAGCTCTGACAGACCTGTTCATATTGCCGGCTACTGACTGCAGCCCTGGATTGCTGCTGTAGAGGCAACAGGACTGTTGTGAGACACACAAGACCTTCAGGACTGCACAAATGAGAGGACTCAAGAGCACTGCAGCACTGGTAAGAGCACATGAATGAAAAGAGCACGTTGAGCTGCTGTCTGTGGCTGTACCTCCCCAAATCCAGGCAAAGTAGGAAGAAAGAAAATCTAAGTAAGTCTATTTTGAAAGCTTTTTAGGTATCTTATAACATATTCAGGGAATCTGGTTCCATGTTTACATGAGTTCTTGGAGTGAGAAAATGGAAATTAGGTAGGAAAGAATTTAAATACATTTTTATTTATAAGTTCAATAACATTTTTTTTTTGCACATTCCTATATCTCACATAATCAAACAGACAAAGATGCATAAAACATAAAGAACCACCACTGGGAACCCTATTGAGGAAGTTGTGCATTTTATTGTAGCTGGAATAGTGCTTATTGCAACACCTTCCTGAAAGCGTGCTTGATCTCCCTGTTCCTCATGCTGTAGATAATAGGGTTTAGTGTTGGAGGAACCACTGCATACAGAACTGCCACTGTCAGATCCAGGAGTGGGGAGGAAATGGACGGGGGCTTCAGGTAGGCAAAAGCACCAGTGCTGAGAAACAGGGAGACCACAGCCAGGTGAGGGAGGCACATGGAGAAGGCTTTGTGCCGTCCCTGCTCAGAGGGCATCCTCAGCACAGCCATGAAGATGTGCACATAGGACACAACTATGAAAACAAAGCAACCAAAGCCTAAACTGACACCAAAAAAGAGAAATACAAATTCCATGAGGTAGGAGCCAGAGCAGGAGAGCTTGAGGATCTGTGGGATTTCACAGAAAAACTGGTTGACAACATTGCCTTGGCAGAGAGGCAGTGAAAACGTACTGGCAGTGTGCAGCAGGGAATAGAGAACCCCAGTGCCCCAGGCAGCTGCTGCCATGGTGGCACAAGCTCTGCTGTCCATCAAGGTCCCGTAGTGCAGGGGCTTGCAGATGGCAACGTAGCGGTCATAGGACATGATGGTGAGAAGGGAATACTCTGCTGAGAGGAAGAAGGAAAAGAAAAAGAGCTGTGCAGCACATCCTGTGTAGGAGATGGCCCTGGTGTCCCAGAGGGCGTTGGCCATGGCTTTGGGGAGAGTGGTGGAGATGCAGCCCAGGTCGAGGAGGGCCAGGTTGAGGAGGAAGAAGTACATGGGGGTGTGCAGGCGGCGGTCGCAGGCTACGGCTGTGCTGATGAGGCCGTTGCCCAGGAGGGCAGCCAGGTAGATGCCCAGGAAGAGCCAGAAGTGCAGGAGCTGCAGCTGCCGCGTGTCTGCCAACGGCAGCAGGAGGAACTCGCTGATGGAGCTGCTGTTGGACATCTGCTGTTGTTGGGCTTGGAGTCCTGCTCAGAGTGCAGAAGATAATGACAAGTCCAGACCATTCTCAGACACACTCCTCCTGCTATAATATGAAATGTTTTTATTCTCTTACAACAGTGTACATTTAGCACCATTACTTGCATTTAATTTCATGTATTTCAGCATTCCTTAAGCAGAAGCAGCATATGGAGCTCTAACCTTCCTTTTATTTTCTTATGCCTTCTCCCTGGATATTTTCATCTGTTTCATGTCTCATATCTTTACCCCAAGTGCTCTTAGAGCCCCCTACCCGAGCTTCTGTGGCATTCAGTTTCAGTTAGAAAATGCTGCCTGTTTGTAGGATAAGTGAATTATTCATGCCTACAGAAAATGATGATAATTCCATCCTTCGAGAAAGGGGAGACTGAAAGCACATCATGTGTGAGTGTTCACAAAACAAGCAATTGATTGATGAAAAATTCTCAGAACTCTTATTGCCCCTTTTAGATTTCTGACTCCAAACCTCTTTGCCTCAGAACAGGAAATGGAAACCCCCTGCCTTGGCTCTCCTCTTGCAAAGTGCCCTCAGAAACATTCCGTTGTGCAGTGGAGTTGTGATCCCCTGCCCCAGGCAGCAGCTGTGGCAGCACAAGCCCTGCCGGGGGGCTCCTTCCCCCCACCCGTCTCCCTGCAGCACCCTGGGCAGCTCCCCGGGCAGGCTGAGTGCTGAGCCTGGCAGGCGGCAGAGTCCCATACCCGGCACACAGCCCCTGGGGCACAGCAGGGACCCTGCTCTGCAGGACAGCCCTGGGCACCCGCCTGCAGCCCCGGCTGCACAGCCTGCAGCCGTGCTGGGACATGCAGCCCTCAGGGCTGTGATTTCATACTGCAGTATGGAAGCCCTCAGCTGGAGCAGAAGGCTTTTTCCACAGTAAAGAAACATGCAGTGCCTGCATCCAGATCTCCTATGGGATGTCCCAAATTAAGTTGACCCTCTATGAAAAGCAGCTCATGGTCTGCAGTGAGACTTACCCTGTCATGGTCTGTGAGCAATGCTCCTGCAGTGAGCTCACAGCCCGCTCACACCACACACATCCTGCAAGCTCTCTTCAGTTTCTCTCCTCTCCTTCTGTCACCTGCAGGCTGTGCTGTGCACAAGAGCTGCTCCTGGGCACAGCTGTCTCTCTGCAGCCCTGCACACTTTTATGAGCTCCCTGTGTCCCAGGAGCCTGGACAGGCAAGCAGCAGATTATGTCATTTTTATCTTTCCGACTTGTCTCCCCTGACATGTCCCTGGGTCCTCATGGCCAACAGCTCCTGAAAGACAACAGCATCATGACTGTGCTTTGAAATTCGCTCAATTAACCACCACATGTCCAGTGGTCAGTGACTGATTGGAGACATATGGGGAGTGCTCCCAGAGATCGTTTGATGAAACAATAAGGGCAACCAGACAAGGAAGGCAAGGTTTGGACTTTCCCTGTGCAGGGCAGTGATCCAGCTGAGGCAGTGCAGGAGTCTCATCCCTTGACAGAAATCCTGGAGCTGAAATGGGATTCAGCTCCCTACACACCCACAGGAGCTGGGATTCCTCTGGTTCAGTTCAGAAGAGCACAAGGAGTTGCCTGCATGTGAGCTCCTGCTCTGAGTCCTCGGACCTTCAGCTGGGAGGCAGCTGCTCACACACAGACACTGGGTGATGCCCAAGGTGCCTGGGCTGCTCCTGATGTGTGCCAGTGCTTGTAAACCATGTGGGAAATCCCTGAGATAGACAGCTCCTTCCTGGGCATCAGCCGAGGGCCAGAGAGGGGATAGCACTGGCTGTCTGGTGAATTCACTCACAGCTGCAAGAGCAGCACAGGGCCTTCAGGAAAGCCATGCCCATGGTGTGACCATGTTGCTGTGTCAACTCCAAGGCCCACGATCAGTCTAATGTTTGTGTGCCACCTTCTGCACACTGATACCATAGATTAGCTATCCAGTCAGGCTATGTCCAGTGATGCTTTCCAATTAGGATGTTTACTTCTGTGGTTTTGCACTAATGCAAACACCAACACACAAGAAGCTAGAAATCTTGATAGAGCTGCAGGCCTGAGCTCCTGTTTGGACCATGGGGACACAGTTTAATGGCTTCCACAACTGCACTGTAGCACAAGGGGGATACCGAGTCTTTAGGATGGATGGGCGAGGAGATAAAGAAGGGTGAATGCCCTCTGTGAGAGTGCACTGAGCTCTGCCTGGGGATGGAAGAGCAGACAGGTCAGAGCTAATGGAAATGGCAAACAGAGGAGACCATCAGTGTCTTTTCCTGTCTTCCTGATCAGGGAGAGTAAATGGAAGGTGCCCTCTGCAGACAGATGGGAATCTGATGTTGTCTGTCCCTTGTCCCATTTGGTGGCCTTTGTCACTCCATTATCTGCAGCAGGGACAGCACAGCAGGGCATGTGGCATCCAGCAGATCCCTGGAGAGCACAGATGGCAGCTTCTTGACCAAGCAGTGGAGGAACCAAAGAGGAGAGGTGCTCTGCTGGATCTCATACTCTCCGGCATGGAAGGACTTGTGGGAACTGCGAAGGTGAAAGGGGCATCAGGCCACGTGCAAGATGCAAATGTATCTCTTTTTATTTATTTTGAGGCTGTAAGCTTAATAGTTGATCATAAATGTCAATAAAACTGAAACAAATAATTGAAGACAAAGATGGAAATCATTCAAATTGTGTTAACCCTTCTCAACATGAAAAATTCTCATGAGTCTTGTTCCATTTTAAGTTGTAAATATGAATCTTTGAGGTGATTTGATGTCTTTTTTTTTCTTTTACTGAAACTACAATGTTTTCCAGAACTGTGTTCGCTGGACACAAATGTCTTCAGATTCAGAGACACAGACAGTGGTGCCAGTGCCAATGCCCTGTGACTGTAGCCCGGTGCCCAGCACTACTCTTCCCTGCTGCCTATTTGATGTGTCTCATCCTCCAAGTTTTTTCAGCTCTCCTAAATAAATGGCCATGGTTAAGGGCATGTTTTCAGCAGGCCATTTGGGCACAAACTACTCCCACTGCCCTCCAGATTTCTCCATCCCTTGCTCTTTGTTCAGTCAGATACCTCCCAATTATCTGTCTGATTTCTGACTTTCAGGGGGATTACTGGAATTTGTTCCATCTCCCCAAAGTCTGAGAATCAGTGAGAATGTGTTAACCCGTCTCAATGTGTGAAATACTCACAAGTCCTGATCAATTTTAAGTTGATACCTCTCAACTACCTGGCTGATCTATCCCAGGGAGATTACTGGAATTTGCTCTATCTACCAGAGTCTGATGGCCTCTGTTGTCAACTACTTCACTGTGATTCAATCTATCCTATCCTACCTCAGAATAAATCATTTCTTTTAAAAGTATTCCATATGAAAGACAAACTTCAATAGATGCAGCTTGAACATGGCATGCAGTTGATCACTGTGTTTTACTGTTCATTCAATTGCATCACCTTTCTTTCCATTTGCTGGCCAGATAAAAAAGAGAAATCTTTCCTTTTCCATGTGTAGCTGGTTCTCTGAGGAAAGCCAGTGGGAGTTGGTGCAAAGCAGTTTTAACACTGAGCGGATGAATGCAGAGGAGAAGAGTGATGTGAAGAAAAGTGATGCAAGTCCCATAGGTCCATTGTGAGCAGAAATTGGGTGGGGAGGTTGAGAAGGACCTTTGTCAACACAGTAACAGTACAGAACTCATTGGGACATCCTGGATTGGTATCAGTTGCACAGTGCTGCTTTAATGTCTTCTTTAAACCCAACTATAAATAAATAGACAATAAATTTATACTGGATTCTTTAAGCTCTCTCCAGATATCCCTCCTTTTTGCTGAACAAGTTCTGATAACCTGAAGAAGATAACAAGATGGCATAAGGCACAGGAGATTCTTTAGGTTATAATGGTCCCAGGGTGCATTTGATGCTGAGTTCATCAGCCTCTAGTGCAGAGAGAAGTTTGCACAAAGTGCTCAACAAGACAAAGTCAGAAGTAACAGTGAAGTTTCTTGGAGTATTAATGGGCCCGCTGAGGAACATTACCAAGTAAGCTTCCCAAGGGACTTGTTAGAGAAGATAACTGGAAGCCATGACTACAGGCAGGCAAAGGCACTGGCATGCTAAGAAACCTCTCCTTTGCCTTACAAAGCAGACAGGTCAAGCCCTGATTGCAAGACCAGTGGTAGAGAGGTCCTGTATGTCATGTTGGCTCTGGGCATTTCCTGGGGCAATGTGTTGGAATTTTGTATGATGTTAAATGAAAGACATGGGGACAGAAGATCCCAGGCTCTACATGTGGTGCAAGGACGCTGTGAGGTTCATGTCCCATATGAGACCTATGTTTCATTGCAGGATGTGAGCAGGGATGTGAGAAGGGCCCAGTCTGAACAAGCAGCCAATCCCTGTGAAACTCTGAACTTCAGATCTCTCGGTTTCAGTGCCCTCCTTTGCACATTCTCCCAGAGTTTGAAGTCCTTTATGTTCTGTGGTGCCCAGAACATAGTGAGGCAGTAGCAATGCAGAGCAGAGGGACAACCCTTTCCCTCACCCAGCTGGCAATAAGTTGCTTCATGCACTCCAGGGGACTGTTGTCTTTCCTGGCTGCCTTGGCACACTGCTGACTCACATTCAGTGTGATGCTGACCAGCACCCCAACCCTTTCCAGTCAGAATCCTCTCCAGTGTCCCATATCCAGTCAGTGTGTATGTCCAGCATTGCCCCTACCCAGGTGCACAATCAGGCACTTGTTCTTGTTATACTTTATGCACTTGGTGCTTAGTACCAACTGGTACCCACTTCTCTGACTTGTCCACATCTCTCTGCAAGTCCTCTCCACCCTCAGTGGAGGCAACAGCACCTCCTCATCTGGTCTCATCAGCAAACTTGCTCAGAACGTCTTCTAGTCCTGCATTCAAGTCATCTGCATAAACATGAAAGGAAAGTGGCCCCAAAATGGAACCCTGGGGACCCCGACAGTGACCATCTACCAGCCTGATGGAAAAAACTGACTATAATCCTTTGGGACTGACCTACTGGCCAACTGCTCACCCACCACATTGTGTTTCTGTCTAGCCATATGCAGAACATTCTGTCCAGAAGGTTGTTGTGAGAAACAGTATCAAAATCTCCACTGAAATCCTCAAGGATTACATCAACTGGCTTCCCTTGGTCAACTAAACGGATAACTGTGTCACAAAATGAGCTTAAATTAAACAGGACCTTTGCCTCACAAACTTGTGTTGGCTGCGACCAATGACAGAATTGTCCTTCAGCTGTTTTTCCATAACTCCCACCATCATTTTCTCCATAATTTTACCAGGCTCTGGACTGACAGGTCCATAATTGCCCATGTCATCTTTCTTGCTCTTCCTTACAATGAGACAACATTTGCCAGCTTCCTGTCAGCTGGCATGACCCTAGACTTCTTTAGATGCAATTGAAATGAGAGCCCAGAGCACACTAAGTTTTCATCATTGAAAGAAAGTAGATGTGCCATAGCTTTGCAATGCCTTGAACTCCAGAGTATGCCACAGATGGAGCAGAGGGGAAGATTTGCCTCTTCTGTAGTGAACTCATTCATTTGGTAAGCAGAATAACACTACCTGATACATGGGGACTGTGTCTCTGCTCTGCTCTGCTCAGCTCACAGGGCAGCGGTCTGGCAGGGTGTTGCTCTCATGTCAATGCAGGTAAACTCACTTTAATCCTTTTTCCTCTGTAAATGCTTCCTCTATTTCTATGCTCAGATACACTTCCACATTCCCTCAACTACACTTTCATATATCATTAACAATTACACTTTCTTATACCATCAAAACAGTTTGTCAAAACGTACAGTTCTTCAGTTCACATAAACTCCCTTAATACAGTCTGTATTCTTCAGTTATAAACACTGTGCCACAGAACCAGCACTGATTGAACCACCTCCCTCACACACTTCCTCGCAAGCAGTACATAGTATTACATAAATGGGTTGACACTCATTGGTCGGGTGGAATGTACACCTCTCCTCAGGACAATCTTACTAATCTACAGAGTACAAACTCCTGTCTTCTTACATACAAGCAGAAAGTACTTATGAGTGGACACACAACACAGTCTTTCACTTTGTCCGTGTCTGGCCATTTCCCTCACAGGAGGAAGGAAACATGGATCGGGACTCGGCACTCACCCTGCAGCTGTTCTGTGTCTCACTCACACCACACTCACTCTGACATTTAGATCAAAAACCATGGTTTATTCATACTACACAATGCTGACAACGTTTTCTAGCTGGAATCTTAATAACACTCATACTCTGGTCGACCAGTTGCAAACGTTAATGTTTTTCCCAGAGTCGGCTTGACACACGGTACCAAACACTTAAAGCAGATGATAATATTGAACATACAACCTATAACCCCCGTGATTACAACTTGGAGAACCCAGGCTACCATTTGACAGGCTATCCACTATATCCCATACCCGTAGGAGAGACCAACCTACGTCCCTCCTATTGTCACCCACCTGGGAGAGAGTACTTGTTCTTGTTTCCATTCATATGACATACAGTTCCCTTTCATAGGAACTCACCCAAGGAGTCTTCCTACCCCAGCTGGCAACCAAAGCCATGAGCTCACCTCCCTGGGAGCAGCACGTATGGCTGTAAACTGTGTAGGATGTCTCCTCAAGACATATGGGCTCCACTTACCATACACATACCTGGTCCACCTATGGGTGGTCCTTGTCTGTCCCTGCAGTGATCAGGTGAGGAAGGGAGTCCTTCAGAGAAATCTCAGGGTGCGCCAAAAGTGTCTCCCTCTCAGCTGGTCCTGCAGCGAACAGAGCTGGTCCCACCTGGGCCGCCAAATTGACTACAGGAATTGAACTCTATAACCTCTATAACTGATACAGTCTCCCATGACATACTTATACCAAAGCTGAGGAAGTATGGGATAGGTGATTGGACAGTGAAGTGGGTCGAGAATTGGCTGACTGGCAGAGTGCAGAGTGTTGTCGTTGGCGGTGCAGTGTCTGGCTGAGGGCCTGTAACGAGCGGCATCCCCCAGCGGTCTGTGCTGGGTCCGGTCTTGTTCAACATCTTCATCAATGACCACCCTCAGCAAGTTTGCTGATGACACGAAGTTGGGAGGATTGGCTGACACACCTGAAGGCTGTGCTGCCATTCAGCGAGACCTGGACAGGCTGGAGAGCCGGGCAGTAAGAAACCGGATGAGGTTTAACAAAAGCAAGTGTTGAGTCTTGCACCTAGGGAGAAATAATTGCATGCACCGGTACAGGCTGGGGGAAGAGCTGCTGGGGAGGAGCTCTGCTGAGAGGGACCTGGGCGTCCTGGTGGACGACAGATTAACCATGAGCCAGCAGTGTGCCCTTGTAGCCAAAAAAGCCAATGGCATCCTGGGGTGCATTAAAAAGAGCGTGTCCAGCAGGTCGAAGGAGGTGATCCTCCCCCTCTACTCTGCCCTGGTGAGGCCTCATCTGGAATATTGTGTCCAGTTCTGGGCTCCCCAGTAAAAAAAAGACAGGGATCTCTTAGAAAGAGTCCAGCAGAGGGCCACTAAGATGGTGAAGGGCCTGGAGCATCTCCCCAATGAGGAGAGACTGAGGGAACTGGGTCTGTTTAGCCTTGAGAAAAGAAGGCTGAGAGGGGACAGGATCCAGGTTCTATAAATATTTGAGGTGTGGGGGGCAAAGTGTTGAGGCCAGACTCTTTTCAGCAGTGTGTGGAGACGGGACAAGGGGAAACAGACAGAAACTGCACCATAGGAAGTTCTGCACTAATGTGTGCAATAACTTCTTTACGGTGAGAGTGACAGAGCACTGGAACAGGCTGCCTAGGGTGGTTGTGGAATCTCCTTCTCTGGAGATATTCAAGACCTGCCTGGATGCTGAGCTGTGCAACGTGGTGTAGGGAACCTGCTTTGGCAGGGGGCTGGACTCAGTGGTCTCTGGAGGTCCCTTCCAACCCCTACAATTCTGTGATTCTGTGAATATCATGGAGTTGTTTGGATGGGGAAAGACTACCCCTTTGAATGACCTTTTGTCAGGGCATGTCCTGGGATTCCTAGGATCCTCAAAATGCAGCACTGCTTCTGTCACTGAAAAATGGGGCCCTGTGTGGGACGGAGGGAGGGTCCATGAGTCCCTGGCCCACCTGACTGAGTATTTCCATGGTCTTAGCAAAGACATACTTACAACTTGAGAATGACAGTTAGTTGTGTTCATGGTGGCATGGCCACTTTTAATGGCCTTGAACTGTCTGAACATAACTGAAGAGGCTCAGGCTGATGCAAATCAGCTATTGAATGATAGTGTTGAAAAATTGGAAAGACAGGTGGCAGTTTTGATGGGAAAAAACCTAATTCAATCATTCTCCTATAGAAGATCAGTAACAACTGTCTGGAGGACCATGGGGGCCCTGTACAAGGGAATCTGTATAAAATGGACTCTGTAAATGAAGGCACTAAAAGGTCAGATTTTGAGGTTCCATTTGGACTAGATCTATTTGAGATCTGACTGATTGTAACCCAAAAATGAAAAAAAAAAAAAAAAAAAATGCAGGATAGGCTGGTGGGAGTGCCCTGACCAGTATCCAACCCCCCAAACCCTGCTGCCCATAATACAGCAGCTGAACTGATGGATATAGTACAGTGGTTTAGACAGAAACCAAGAGAGCATGCCAGCATAGCTGCTCTGGTTATGGGACATGGAGGCAGAAAGTGCTATGGTGAATGGACTGGAAATTTCAAAACTGACATCCATTACTACTAACCCTGCCCTCAGGCAAAGACTTTATGCTCTTGTCTGGAGGGCTTATCACAATAAAGATTGGCGGATTTGCTGCGTAGACCGGTCAGAACTCAGATCTGCGTTGTGCTTCCTGCGGCACCAAACGCCCAACAGTGGCAGTTCCGCTTATTGGCCAGCAGGTGGCAGCAGAGACCACGGAAAGAACGTCTGCGGGACAGACCCTGGGGATCCGTTCTTTTGATTATAGGGGAAGAACACAAAGATGGAAGAGGAGGGAAGGGGGAAAAAAAAAAAAAAAAAAAAAATCAAACCACAGCAAACAAATAAAAACTTCTCCAAACGTAGCAAACGTGAATGTCTGTCAATAAATTAATGAGTAATTAAATTGATATCCCTTTCCTGCCCCCCCCCCCCAACTTCTGAGATGAAAAAAAAACACTTCTTTTAGAAGAAAACAGAGTAGTAACAACTTCTGTACCTACATTCACCACTCTGAGATCCTGTCTGGGTCTCCCAAGGCTTGTAAATAACCACTGGGTCGGTTCTGATGTCGCGTGATTTGTTGTCAGTTCTCTCATGGTTCTCCGGTCAGTTCTCCGGTGCCAGGATCTGCCACAGGGCATTCTGACCACGGGCATCATGTTTCTACGCTGCCGCCTGCATTTAACAGGCAATGGGACTGCCCAGCATGTGCAAGGCAGCACCTCTTTCACACCACCAGAATGTTTAAGGCTGTTGGGATTGTTGTTAGCGTCCCATTAACACTGAGGCTAGAGATACCCTTAGGATTGACATTACTATTAGCATTACTTTGATGGTGCCCTATCTGGGTCATTTCCAGGGGATGTCAGGAGTAAGGCACAGTGTCAGGAGAAAAAGAACAGACTCTGTTACTTTATAAATGTGATAATAGAGAGAGTTCATTGGAAAAAATACAACTCTTAAATAATGCAAAGCATGCTTCTGATTGGATGCAGGCATCATCTGGGCTCTGATTAATATTACTCTTAAGGTAAAGATTATTGTTACCATAATGATTTTTTTTTTGGATTATGATCAGGGTTAAGGTTCCTTTTGCTACAAACTTCTAGCATCATTTTTGTTGTTGCATTTGGAGTTAGGGACGATTTTAGAATCAGGGTAAGGGTTAGGATTAGAGTTACATTGCTGGTTAATGCTGTTATCTTTACAGCTCCTGTGAGGGTTGGGGTCTGGGTCAGGTGTTTAAAAATGAAATGAAAAAAGAATTAAAAAAATATATTGAAAGCTTCAGATTTCCTTAATCTTTGTGGGAATCATATAATGTGCAACTCAGATCTACCTCTTCGTGCAGTGACTGCCTGTAAATTTGCTGGAGCCTAATATAATATGGCCTTGTGCTTTCCACTAACTCACCTTCATTTCATTTTCATTACATTTGCTTGGTAGTCAGATTTTGGTGTGTGGATATTTTAAAACAATCTGACTGACATTAGCAAAAAATTAAAAATAAAATTAAAAAAAATGCACAACAGCATCGTATTAATTTTTATAGATAAGATAAAGAAGAGCAGTTTCCCTTAGTTTTCTGTGCCTCTTTACTTTCTTACCCTCTCCCCTTGTGTGAGAAACTCTCAAAGTCAAAGATTTCTAGTTAGGCAAAGATGGCAGCGATAGCAGCAGTGCTTATTCATTATTGCAATACTGCGCGCACATCCCCTATTGGCAAGGGAGAAACTGCACACCAGTCAGTGAAATCAATTCTGTTCTGTGCCCTAAAACCACTGCAGGTGATGCTCTCATGGCTCTCATTGGTTGAGCATCTCAGGCTCACAGACTCCTCGAGACTGTGGCTAGGATTCATTTCCATAGAAGGTCAATTACCAACCTCTTGTTTTTAGGTCTGCCTTGTACTTTTCTGCGGACAGAGAAGGGCAGTGTTTCCAAAAGTCAGTACATTCATTCTGTCCTGTGCTGGGCTCTACCCACCCTGTATTTATCTTGTGCTTGTCTCAATTCTCCCCATGTCAGAATGCCCCCAGTCTGAACTTAACTCTGTTCAGCAACTTTCTTGGTGGAAAAACTACTTATACAGCTGTTTTACAAGAGGGTTATACATTCAGTTAGGGCCTACACTATGTACTGAAAATACTGGAAACTTCCACTGCAAAAACACAATCTACCTCTCCCTTCTGTGCAGCCTTGCAGACCCAGAGCACGCCAGGTTATTTCTGCTTTCATAGCATTTGCATGCTGTAGGGTGAGCACAAGGTTCTGCTGCTTGATTCTTCTGCAAGAGCTGCCTACCGGCAAATGGTTGCAGGGATGGAGGATGTGACAGAAAGCATTTGTCTCCACAAGAGCAGAGTTACATTCAGTGCAGAGTGTGAGAGTCAGGTTGGTGTGGAAAAGCACTGACACGCTGGGGATGATGCAGTGCTCACATGTCTAACACTCACAGACATTACTGTCAGAAGGATGGTGCTGTGTTGTGCTTCTACCTTTGGCAGCCCCTGGAGAAATGCTGTGGCACACAGAACACCTTTGTATTGCACTGACTGCTGCCATGCAGCATGGATTTAACACACCAAATCCAGAGGAGCATGACTGCATCTAACTGCCCTGAGAAAAACTACTGTAGCTGAAGAGATGAGGAGGCAGCTGCTCATCTGCAGAACAAGCAGTACTGCCAGACATTGGGCCAGGTGAGCACCTCCTGCTGCAGCGTGATGATGACAGGGCTGGAGATGATCTGCAAAGCCAGCTTAAAAGTGGGAGACGTGAGTCAACATGGCAGGAGGACAGAGGTGTTAGGGAGCAGCCAAGGCATCAAAGAGTATCAAAAGGCTTTGAAAAGTATCACAAAGTGACAGCCAGGAAGACTGGGATTATCATGAGCAGCAACCTGGATGCTAGAGATTATTTGCTCCCATACAAAATGGTAGAGATCTTGCTGCAGACATCCCAAAGCCAGGCAAAATGGGAACCCAGAGCTCTGCCTGCAAGAACCCCACAGCCATAGTGTTGCAAGCTGAGCTGCCTTGCTGTTTGTTGCATTCATCCCAATCCCTGTGAATGAAGACTCGGAATGCAGCCAAGGCGATGACTGAGCATGAGAGTGACTTTATTCAATAAAAGACAGGAGGGCTTGAGAGGTCAAGGGTGAAGATGGGACTCCTTTTGTCAAGATGTGAGTGGCTCAGAGCTGGTGCTGCTGCCTGGTGCCTGGGACTGGCAGCCTGACTCTAAGTCCCCATCTAAGATGCTCAGCTTCACCTCACTGATGCTGCCCTGCTCCTGCATGGTGCTGCTGCTGTTGGGGCACTCGGGCTGTGCTTGGGATGGGCAGCACTGCAAAGGCGCTGGGTCACAATCCAGGCAGGTGACTGCTGTGTCTGGCAGGCTCAGGTCAGGAGCTTCAGCAGAGCCAGGAGATATGAGAGCATGAACGTGGATGAGCCCCTTGTGTCCATCACTGTTACCATGTGGAAGGCAGTCATCCGAATTGCAGCGATTCATGCTTAATAAGAACTCTCCATTGATGGAAAGACACTGCTTGGTTTGGATCTTTGGGGTTGACAAGGGCTCGAATCACCTAGGAAGGCATAGAAACACAAGGGTTAGTTTCAAACATTTGCAAGTTGAATCATGAAAGGTTGTTGATACTTGGTAATAGAGTGGCGGCAGGAAGAAGCAAGTAGGCTTGAAGCAGCATAGCCACTGTCTTGAAAGTGATCCTCATTCAGGTCCAGCTCGTGTGTTGTTTCACTGTAATCTGCTTCTTTGGGTCTACCTAGTGGGCAGCAACACTCGAGCTGTTACTGATATCATTGAAAAGAACTGGAGACAATTGTTCTATTCCTAAGAGCTTCAAGGTGCCTAGAAGCACAAATAGAAACCAGCAGTATTTCATCACTTCACCAAAAGGAAGGTCAAACACCTGAGCTGTGAAGAGCAGTTACAGAACCTATGCATAAGATCACACCAGACATACTTTGTTCTAACAACAGTTATGGCACATAGTCCATTTCCTTCAATATTCCCAAAATGAAATGATGTGGAGCATTACAGGGAAAGAAACACTGCACACAGACACTATGACCCTGATTAGACTCAAGCAGCAGACTTAAAACAAGTCAGAGTTTTTGATTCCAGGATATTTCAGGACCTATCGTGTGAAATTCAGTTACACAACAGTGCCTAGGTGCCTGCGTTTCAAGCAACTTTCAGATCACAGCCATGTAAAATAAAAACAAATTCAGTGCAGAAATAGCAAGCCTGTACCTTAATACTCATGAGATTATCCATTTTTTACTGCATTCTGACTAAGTTCTAAAACTTGCTCATCCCAGTTCACTTCAACAAGTTCCACCAGTTCAAGCAATGCAGTTCTGAGATCCGGTGTATGTTAGGCAGATAGAATTGAACAGTGCAGAAATAATCTCTGACAGCTTTAAGAGCTCTGTTCTGCTTACAAACTCTCAGTCCAAAACTATTCACAGTTTTAAGGAAATGAACACCTGAAGCAGTTGGATCATCTGCCATTTGCCGCATTCTGCTTCTTGGCATCATGATTAGCACAAAGGGTTTTCTGCTGTCCTGCAGAGATGGACAAAGTCCTGCTTACAAATGGACCAGGTTTCAGTGTACAGCAGAGTTTGTACCAGACTAACAAGCCACGTCATTCAATTCATGTGCTCAGGTTGTTATGCACTCCGAAAGGAAACAGAACTAACTGTTGGATTCTGAAGGCAATCTGTGGGGTCCTACATTACCTCCTGATTCTGGAAGAGGAAATTCTAATAGCAAATGCAGAACTTTGATCTTTGTAGACATGAGAAGAGCTGGCATTTAGGAACATTCATTTCAGGGAAATCAAATGATGTGTCTGTATTTTTACTACAGATAGTATAGGGAGCAGCCAGTTGAAGAACCAGATACAAAAAAATCCAGCCCATTGGCAGGAAAATACTTCTCCTTAAATTCTGTATGCTATCATGGTACAGAATTAGGCTACAGTGCCACATAGGCCAACCAAGCGTAGAACCAAATCCACAAAATACTGGTAGACAAAGCAGCAAAAACAGGGACAATATTCAGCAGACTGTGCTGTGGCCTTTCTACCCACAGCTCAGCATGTTCTGCCATCCGAAAAGCAAGGCCTCTTGTCAAGCTCAGCTATTTCCCTTCTCAGTGTATTCTAGCACCACTGATACCCACTGGTATCCTCCTGTAGAGTGCCATCATATTGTCATCATCCAAAGGAAAAACCCACACAGCAGAGCATACAGCAGTACACCCACGCTCCAAATATCCGCCTGAAAAACTAAAAGACAAGCTTACAAACCTGAAGCACCTCAAATGGCTTCCTGACAGACTGTATTGTCTGCCCTTGCCAAAGCCCACATATAGCCCATGAAAAGCTGGCTCTTTCCCTCAGGAAAAAAAACCTTATCGTCCCAGAGAAAGCATATAACCCTCATTCAATTGCCCTTCCACTCAGCTTAGAGCACTACTAAAACCAGCATCTTCACCTTAGCTCATCACACTGCTGCAGTTCCTTTTACAAGGATTTCACTGGCAAAAATGAAATCAAAGCCGTCACAAGGGATTTAGCACAGTTACGTGTTACTGGCTACGAGAGCTGTCAGCACAGTCACCTGTCAGGCTTTGCTGCTGTTCTATTTATGTACAGGCACAACAAGGTTCAGACACCTCACAGTGCAATTCTCACTTTGACTGTAAAGAAAAAGGAGGCTTGAAAAGCAGCGTGTGGAAAACAAAGAAACAAGAATTAGAACAACAGTGGGGCCATGGCACTTGTAGGAATTGCTCCGCCTTTAACAGCGATTCAAGAAGTATGAGGGCATCCCAAACCAGACCAGTTTTGACAGATTAACAACTGCAAGTAGTGGGTTCCAAAATTCCAGACATGAAATCAAAGCTGGAAAAACTCTTCACATTTTCATCTCTCAATTTTTAGTTCATTGTGCATTACAACGGAAACAATTCTTCACATACAACTTGGAAGCTAAAGACAAGTCTGACAAAACAGACTGCACAGAAATGATGGATAATTAACAGAGCAAATTGCTCTTTCAAACACTTAGTAATAGAAAGAGATCTCTGAAGTTGCTGTTCTGTAGAGCCCCAAAGCAGTCGCTTGAGGCAGTTCAGGATTAGCCTGAGACAAACCAGCCAGCTGTGTGAACTGAGACCAATTGCACTTTTCTAGTCTGTGGCCACTGACAGCTTCTGAGAGCTACCAAGCGATACAACCTAGCAGAATTCAGAAGGGAAACCAAGAGAGCCTACCTGAGCTCCACTGCCTTTAAATGCTCTGTGGAGAGGGAAGGGAAAGAGGGGAAAACAAACACCGCTCTACATCCCTCTGAGCCAATAGACACTTTGCCCTGGATTAGCTCTGGTGCTGCATAAGCTGGGCTTCCACAGCATGTGTTCAGGCGGTAATCAAGGCCTGCCTGGAATAACACAAAAAATAGAGAGAAACGTTTGCTTTAACAGAGTTTATGTCTTCTGGTCATAACACTTGAGAAGCCTCAGAGGCTTCTTCTCCTGTGCATATTTTCATTCATCTTAGAGTTTGCTTTCATTCAATGTGACCTCTCTAGGCAAATATTGTCTAAGACCATGAGCATCACATAAATGTGCAGATCTCAAGCTGCTCACTTATCTAGTACCCTTCGCATGATGCTTTATTTTCCTCAGCTGATCATCTAGATTGTGTCTGTTGATTGTGCAACAACAGCCTGTTGATCTCGATTACCTGTGAGAGGCTCTAACTTTGGCCAGGAAAAATCATTTGAGGATAAGTAATTATCTGGGACTCAGTAAGTCTTCCCATGCTTTCATAAGAGCAGAGATACACACACACACAAACTCGTGGAACCCCACTGCTTTGCACAATCCTGTGCACACTCACGTGTGTCATGCACTGATTTCCCAGCCAGTCCTCATAGGGTCTCTTACTTAGGACGGGAGTGTAGGGGAGCAGCCAGAAGCTGTTTGCATTCCCTGCTGTCTGCTGGGCAGCTTTGCTGGAGATGCTTGGGTTGCTTTGTTTTTCCTTGGGAGGTGGGAAGGAGCTTTGGGTTGGAGGCACATCCCGTGCCAGAGCATCCCAATGGCACGTGTGGGGCACTGATCTGCAGCAGATGAAGGGGAGGAGGTCCCAGCACAGCTCTGCACCATGCTCTGCCACACTGGGCAGCTTGTTCCTGGCTCAGCAGCGTCATCAGACAAGAAGCAGGGAAGGAAATCAAGGATGGGGGGTACCATCAAACGCAGTTAGTGCATGCCTGTGCAAGACAAACAGACCCAGAGCTTGCAGGTTGTTCCTGCTTTTGTAGCATTTGTGTGCTGTAGCTGAGCAAAAGGTTCTGCTGCTTGAATCTTCTTCTGCAAGAGCCACCTACCGGTAAATGTCTGCGGGGATGTAGTCGGTGTGCACGTCTGAAGCCATTTGAGAACCTAGTCGTTCTTGCTGCAGGACCCCTGTCTTCTGTTAAAAGCTGAACGGTCCCCAGAGCACCTGTTTCCATCAGCTACCACCATCCAAAGCAGCCAGCCTTCTTACAGTCACCTGGCCCAAACATCCCTTTTGCTCTACACTTGATTCCTGCAAGAGATGGGAGCTCGGCACGCACACCATCCTTCCAACACCCCATCCCTGCAGCAAGGGATCACAGCGCTGGCACAGCTGAAACAAAAAGGGTGTGCGAGTTTCCTGTTAGCACTCAGTGTGAACCAATCTACCACTGAGCAACACCGTGAGTCCCCACTCACCTCAGCACAGGTCAACCTGTAACCCCAACCTTCCCCTATCCATGTGCACACGCACACCCATTCACCACCCTGCCTGCTTTGCACACCCCCATGCACACTCTGCATCGTGTGCCCTCCTTTGCATTCACAGACGTGTGCCAACCACCCCTGGGAACACGTACGTGCCTACACCTTCCACAAACACCCCTTTGTGTGCACCTGTGTGCAACCCAACTCCTCAGCACACGCACGTGTTTGTGCCACCCTGTCCATGCACTCACCACGTGCCCTCCAGCAACCAAGGATTGCAGAGATGCTCCAGACTGTGCCAGAGATGGAATCTCAGAGTGCTGGGACATTATTGATCACTAAGGAAAACACTTGGAAGCATATTCAATCTGCAGAAGCTGTAATTACTGGGCACAGTTAGCTTTCCTATGGCTCAGCTGGAGGAGGCGGGTGCTCTCATACATCTGAGACACTCGCACAATGTTGGGATCATTCTGATGGAAACTATGTCTTCAGATATCATGGTTAAAACCATCCAAGATGATCATGCAGAGCCTTAGCTCTTGAGCAGCACTTCCTCCCCACCCTTCACTACTCCAAGCAGCTCCAACAAACTTCTCAGAAGAAATCCAGGCCAGCACAGACCTGGCAGACCAGAACCAAGTGCAGCTTGTGGGACGGCAGTGCCCACTCCTTGCTTCCACCCTGCTCCAGCAGGTTAAGGAGTCTGAGCCTCACTGGTCTTTGACAACTCAAGACTTTCAGCACCTCATGCCAACATTTCTCACTAAGATACACCTAAGGCATTGAATTCTCTTCTCACTACCTCCTCCCAGTCCTCCCCTAGGAACAGAAACCATTCAGATTCTACAGCAAACTACAGCATCTACCCTGCAAGAGCACACTGAACCACCTGCAACAATGAAACATGGTTTTGGAGAGTGGGTATGAAAACACACCTTTAGACAGCTGTCTCCCTGTAGCCAAAAGGAAACCAAGAAGGAAAAGTCCAGCCTGAAACATGCCCATGCTACTAGCCCAGGTTTTTCACAGTCAATGCAGAATCCATCCTGTTCTTGAGGTAACAAACGACCAGTGAGTCTCCTGTTGCTCCACCCCTTCTCCTTCAAAGCCCGAAAAAGAAAGAATAAACAAGCAGAAGAAACCCAGACGTACCTTTCCACACACAGAGCAAAAAGTGGAACAGCAGTTGTCTCCTTCCTGAGACATGGTGGGGAGCATCCCAGAGGAAGCCCAAGTTCTTTGCTTCTCTCCACAGGGACTTCAAGCACTCTTGGCAAGAGCTGCTTTGGTTCTTTCTTCAATTGCTTCCATCACCAGAATCTCCTTTGGAAAAGGAACCCGAATGAAAGAATCAGCAAATGAAAAAGAATGAGCAATAGCCACTTTACCAGCTTTCTTCTGACACTCAATTTAGACTCTTGACTCAGGCAAGGTCTTAAAATCAGCTGGTTACAAGAACTGTCCCAAAATATATCCAGCTTCTGTACAGCTGCCATTCTTTCTGACAGCGAGTGTAATCACAGAATCATAGAATGGCCCGGGTTGGAAGGGACCTCAAGGATCATGAAGATCAATCACCTCCCTGTCCCTGCTGGCCATCCCCTCTTCTGATGGAGCCCAGGGGACCATTTGCTCTCTGAGCTGCAAGAGCACGCTGATGGCTCACGTTCTGTTTTTCATCCACCAGGACCCCCAGGTCCTTCTCTGCGGGGCTTCTCTTAAGGACTGCTCCTCCCAGTCTGTAGAAATGCCTGGGATTCCTCCAGCCCAGTGCAAAACCTTGCACTTTGCTGTGTTGAACCTCATTAGATTCACCTAGGCCAACCTCTCGGTTGAGCTCCCTCTGAATGGCATCCCTTCCTTCCACTGCGTCAGCCGCACCACTCAGCAAACAGCAAAGGTGCACGCGATTGCATCATTGGTATCACTGATAACCATGTAAAAAAGCACTGGTCCCAAGACAGACTCCTGGATGACACCACTTGTTATCGGCCTCCACCTGGACATTGAACCACGAATCACCACCCTCTGTCTGTGGCCTTTCAACCAATCCCTTATCCACCAGGTGGTCCACCTGTCAAATCCACATCCCTCCAGTTTAGAGATAAGGATGTGGTGGAGGGCCATGTCAAAGATCTTGCTCAAGTCCAGGTCAATGACATCTGTTACCTTCCTTTTGTCCACAAATGCCGTCACTCCATCATAGAAGGCCACCAGACTGGTTAGGCATGGCCTTCCCCTGCTAAAGCCACGCTGCCTGTCTTGGATCACATGCTCATTTCTTATGTGATCAAGCATGTCTTTGAGGCAGATCTGTTCTTCACCATCTACATCAGTTACACATTTGAATCAAATAATTGGTGTTCCTGTCACCAAGAAAACCTCTTTGTCTTCTACTCCTGCTGCACTTCTGTGCTTTCACCAGAAGCAAAGGAAGAGACCACCTCCTAGATCCAAATTTTAAGAAACCAACACCCAATAGGTGTCATCTGAAGTAAAATAGCAGAGAAATTAAGATGACTCTTTTGCATCCAGCTTGGATCACTCCCTCACTCAGGCACACCACCATCAGATCAAGGAGATGCTGCCTTCAGCTTAGAGACTGTATGGGAAATCACAGCTTGAACCTCTGATTAATCAGCTGAGGCAAGTATTGGGTCAGCTGTGGGAGCACAGGTGAGAGTAATCTAGCTGTGCTCCCAGAAGGGGTGGACCTCGACTCAACCTCCTCTGAGACCTCATTTAAAGGCTGACCACCACTGAGACAGCATGTCTTAGAGATTGCTCCCTAGTTGAGGCTGCCTCAGCTTTCTAGTCAAGGTATCGATATTGGTGAGCTTCCCTTTGCTAATAACCTTAGGCTATTTACCACCATCTTGGTTAATATCTTTTTATTAACCACCCTTACAGAGACCATAAGGGTTTGGGCTTCCAAACTCTCAGCAAGCATTTGGATCAGCCAGCTTCCTGCCAAGGAGCCCCCTGCATCACTGCTGCCTATTCTGGTACCAGATCCGCAGATGCTTCAGAGCTCATTAGCATGGACTTCCTTCCTCCCCTCAGCAGCTGCTCCTGCACTCACCTTCATTCCTACTCAGATACCAGCCGCTTCCAGCACCAGCTGACCTGCAAGACACAGAAAGGAAAGGTGGGAGTCATGCAAACGCACAAGCCCAAGGCTGTGTCACCACCACGTATGGCAGCCTCGGGAAGTCAGCTGCAACTACAGCCTTTGTCATAATGGAAACAGGCACCGTCAATTAAGTGTGACCTCTGAACTCATTGCCACCATCAGAAATAGGCACTGAAATCGCTCACTTCACTGCAGCTGGTTAACTCCAAATTCTTTTGCTTTTGGGAAAATGCGGACACGGAATTGAAGGACACCAGAAAAACGACATCTACTTCATTGTAGGTGGTTAAGCTTGGAAGCAGGACTTGAGCAAGAAATGCTTCTCAGCTCCTTGAAAGGCACTAATCCTGACCTCTGCCACAGGTGGCTGAGTGACACAAAAGTTGAGCTGCCCATTCAGAAGCACATGGAGCAGGCCATGGAGCGGTTACATACCAACACATGAACAGGCACTTTCCCATTGGAAGGGAAATCCCTTCTCCCTGCCATGCCATGCCCACACCGCTCCTCAGGGCTGCACTGACAGCACAGACAGAATTGAAACATCTTTTGTCATCATTGTGGTTTTTCACAGACCCAGACAATGAGATACTGGGTTGCTGTGTGGGTTCCCAGGCGGCACTGCCATTTCCAAGCCATTGCTTCCTAGGGGCACAGAAAGGAAAACGCCTGAACAAAATTTCACCCAGAGATTGCTATTTTACCATTCTTCCATGCAAAACAGGAGGACAGTACAGCGGATTTGTGCAGCTGCATCAACACCCTGGGTGCTAAAGGAATGCAAAGACAGAAATATCAAAACTACAAGGAGGGAAGCTATGTTTAGTAATATCTTTTCTCATTTACAACAGGCAGTTGGCACTACTAAAGGAAAATCCCAGGCCTCAGGTTCTGACAGTGCGACAATCTGGCACGGACTCAGATGTGAGTGATCCAAATGGTTTATTCCAGGTTCTAATACCACTTCTGTGAATTCACACGTTTTCTCTCTTAACTTTCCCACAGCCTTCACATGTCCACAGAACATCCCACAAACTCTCCTTTACGGCGCACGTAGGCACTCATCCCACCAGAGCCATCAGTCATTCCTAGCCATGTGCTTCTCCTCCAGTCACGGACAGTATCACACGGCCATCATGCATCTTAAATGACTTAGTTTTTCTGTTCTTTCTGGAGGTGTCCTTGGTTCCTAGCCTTACCTTCTCATGCCGTTCATCTTCCTCTGCAGCTCCTGCTCTGAAGAGTCTTCTTATGTTCCCACATGACAGGAAGAAAATGAAGACACAACCCCTGCCACCAAGGTCAGCTCTGCAGCACACGTTACCTGAGGAGCACTTGGCTACTCATGCAAACTGCACAGTGCCAGGAAGATTGTTACATGTTGCACTTCTTCTTCTCCTGGCTCAGAAATTAAATTTTCTACCTAGAAAATGGAAAACAAACAAACAAGCAAACAAAAAACAACAACAACAAAAAACACCTCACCTGACATAAAGGAGACATGATTGTTACTATGGAATTCCGGAGGGCAAGGTATTTGCCCTCTCTATGAAGAAGCTGACTGCAAAGGACTAAGAACAGCCACGATCACGTTGAGAACTTGCGGGTAAAATTCGGGACTGAACCAATAATGGGCTTCTGGAGGTGAGGGTCTGCTCCAGGCCGCCTGGTCAAGGGAGCCTGTTGATGGGCCCTGCTTACTGCAGCTACCAGAAGCACCGCGCTCACTGACTCTCAACTTGATGGGGGATTCCAGTCAGGCTGGGAAATCAGCATGGCTGGCTGCAAGCTGTCTGAGAGACTGCTGGACTGCACTGGGAATAACTTTGTGGGCCAAGCATTAAGCACACCAAGCAGAAGGGAAGGTATTGGACAGACCGACCAGAGGTCAAGCGTTGCTGGACCTGCTGCTCACCAACGCTGAGGAGATCATCAAAGGCGTCAAGGTTGGAGGCTGCCTGGGCTCCAGCGATCATGCCCTGGTTGAGTTTGTGATCTCAAGCGATGTGGGCCTGGCAAAGAGCAGGACCAGGATGCTCAACTTTAGAAGAGCAGACTTCAAGCTACTCAATGGAATGCTGGCCAAGATCCCCTGGCGCGCTGCCCTCAAAGATAAGGACGTTGAGGAGAGCTGGCTACTGTTCAAGGATGCCCTCCTGGCAGCACAAGAGGTCTCCATTCCCCTGATTAAGAAAGTGGGCAGGAGAGGTAGAAAACCGGCATGGCTCAGCAAGGACCTGCTAAGAGAACTGAGGGTGAAGAAAGGGGTGTACAAGCTCTGGAAACAAGGCTGTGTCACCCAGGAAGAATACAGGGATGCCGTCCGAACTTGCAGATGTGGGATCAGGAAAGCCAAGGCTCAGGCAGAACTGAACTTGGCGAGGGATGTGAAAAACAACAAGAAAACCTTCTACAGGTACATTGGCCAGAAGAGACAGGCCAAAATGGGCGTGCCTACTCTGGTAAATTTAAAAGGAGAAATGGCTTCAACAGATGAAGAGAAAGCTGAGGTGCTGAATGAGTTCTTCACCTCGGTCTTCACTGGTGGCCAGGATTCTAGTCTTTTTCACGTCCCTAAGTCTTGCACCCCCATACCTCCATGTGGGGACCAAGGAGGTAAATCCCTCCCCACTGTACGGGTAGAGCAAGTCCGAGAGTGCCTCCTTAGACTGAATGAGTATAAGTCTATGGGGCCAGATGGCGTGCATCCCAGGGTCCTGAAGGAGCTGGCTGAGGTGGTTGCTGAGCCACTCTCCATCATATTTGAGAAGTCGTGGCTGTCAGGTGAGGTCCCGGATGATTGGAGGAAGGGTCACGTCACTCCCATTTACAAGAAGGGGAGCAGGGACGACCCGGGTAACTACAGGCCGGTGAGTCTCACCTCTGTGCCTGGGAAGATTATGGAACAGATCCTCCTGGACAACATGCTTGATCGCATAAAGAACAAGCATGTGATCCGAGACAGCCAGCATGGCTTCACCAGGGGAAGGTCATGCTTAACTAATCTTGTGGCCTTCTATGATGGAGTGACGGCGTTGGTGGATGAAGGGAAGGCGACCGATGTCATTTACCTGGACCTGAGCAAGGCCTTTGACATGGTCCCCCATCACATCCTCATCTCCAAATTGGAGGGAGGTGGATTTGATGGGTGGACAACTAGATGGATAAGCAATTGGTTGAAAGGCCGCAGACAGAGGGTGGTGGTCAATGGCTCTATGTCCAGGTGGAGGCCGGTAACGAGCGGCGTCCCTCAAGGGTCTGTCTTGGGACCGGTGCTCTTTAACATCTTTATTAATGACATCGATGAGGGAATGGAGTGCACCCTCAGCAAGTTTGCTGATGACACCAAGCTGAGTGGTGCAGTCGATACGGTGGAGGGAACAGATGCCATTCAGAGGGACCTTGACAGGCTGGAAAGCTGGGCTCGGGTGAACCTAATGAGGTTCAACACGGCAAAGTGCAAGGTTTTGCACTTGGGCCGGAAGAACCCCAGGCACCTGTACAGGCTGGGAGGAGTTGTCCTTGAGAGCAGCTCGGCTGAAAAAGACCTAGGGGTCCTGATAGATGAGAAACTTAACATGAGCCAGCAGTGCGCTCTGGCAGCCCGGAAAGCAAATGGGATCCTGGGCTCCATCAGGAGAGGGGTGGTCAGCAGGGATAGGGAGGTGATCGTCCCTCTCTACTCTGCTCTTGTGAGGCCCCATCTGGAGTACTGTGTCCAGGTGTAGAGCCCTCAGTACAAAAAAGATATGGAAATTTTGGAAAGGGACCAGAGGAGGGCCACAAAGATGATCAGGGGGCTGGAGCACCTCCCCTATGAGGACAGGCTGAGGGAGTTGGGTTTGTTCAGCCTGGAGAAGAGAAGGTTGCGAGGTGACCTCATTGCAGCCTTTCAATACCTGAAGGGAACTTACTCCCAGGAGGGGAGTAAACTCTTCGAAAGGGCTGATAATAGCAGGACTAGGGGAAATGGTTTTAAGTTGAAGGAGGGAAGATTTAGGTTGGATGTTAGGGGAAAGTTCTTTACTAGAAGGGTGGTTAGGTCCTGGAACAGGCTGCCCAGTGAGGTTGTGGATGCCCCGTCCTTGGAGGTGTTCAAGACCAGGTTGGACAGGGCCCTGGGCAACCTGATCTAGTAAATGTGTATGTTTGGTGGCCCTGCTAGGCAGGGGGGTTGGAACTACATGATCCTTGAGGTCCCTTCCAACCCGGGTAATTCTGTGATTCTGTGATTCTGTGAAGGGAAGCATTACTGGACATGCTGCACAGCAGGGGTTAAGACTGGAGGTGGTCAGGGCTGTAGTGACCATGCCCTCCTAGAGTTCCTCATCTCAAGGAATGCGGGCCTGGCAAAAAGCAAAGTCAGGACCCTGAGCTTCAGGAGAGTCAGCTGCAGGCTGTTCAAAGAATTCTTGGACGAGAGACACTGGAAAACTGTTCTTAGGGGCAAAGGGTTCAAACATCCCTTTGTGTGCACCTGTGTGCAGCCCAACTCCTCAGCACAGCCCTGTGCAAGCACACATTTGTGCCACCGCATCCACGCACTATCTATGTGCTCACACACACTCACACAACCACATCCCTTAGCGCAGCCCTGTGCGCACACACACTCACACATGTGTAACCCCTTCCTTTCACTCCCAAAGTGCACGCACACACCGGTACCACAATGTCCTTGTGCAGCTCCAACACTCTGCACACCCCTGTGCACGTACATATATGTGCATGCTCGTCCTTGCACACATACCCACAGACCTACACACACCTGAGCAACACCACTGGTTTGTACACTCATGGACACAAATGTGTGTACAACACCATCCATGCACAAATACACACACACACACACATGGATCCCCACTGCTTTGCACAATGCTGTGCACACTCACGTGTGTCATGCACTGATTTCCCATCCAGTCCTCGAGGGGTCACTTACTTAGGACAGGAGTGCAGGGGAGCAGCCAGAAGCTGTTTGCATTCCCTGCTGTCTGCTGGGCAGCTTTGCTGGAGATGCTTGAGTTGCTTTGCTTTTCCTTGGGAGGTGGGAAGGAGCTTTGAATTTGAGGCACATCCCGTGCCAGAGCATCCCGATGGCACAAGGGGGATCAGGGCCCCTCTATTGGTTACCTCGGTGGCTTGCAGCAACTGGAACTTTTTGCCTATTGAGAAAGCTAAAAAGTGTGAGTTCCTCCTGACCCATATCAACAAAAATCTCAACCATAAAAAAGAGACGTCTTCGTATTCAAGCAAATGACAACAGTAAGACCATGCATGTTGTTTTGTTGTATTTCCTCTGTAATCATGGGGAGGATATGAAGAAGTGGTATAATTCATCCACTTCTGCACTTCAGGCACAAGTTCCTTAGAATTGGAAGAGACCCTTAAAGGCCATCTAGCCCAGCTCCCCTGCAATAAAAAGGGACATTCACAGCTAGATCAGGTTGCTCACAGCCTGGTCATTAGTCATCCCAGAGGCAAAACACACACTGAATGATCTCTCCTTCAGTCATAAATCCTTGGAGACAACAGCATTGACACTGCATGTTACTGAAGCAGTAAAAGAAATTGCTCCTGTAACTCTCCTTGTGTTAAGTAAAATGATGATAAAAAGCAATGGAATGCTTTGGCAGGACACCAAAACCATCCTCCTTCCTTGATATCTGCTGCAATGGAACCTTCCACTGGAAGAAAGCCTCTGATGACTTGTCACCCCAGAGAGGTCAGCTTTAGAAGCAGGACTGCTGCACAATAGAATGAACTGGAGCTCCTTAGCATCTCTTACATCCAGGAGGGGTGTGATCAGACCCACCTATCACCTTCAGGTGCGCTTTCTGACACCTTGTCTGACTTCACTGTCACTGTGCCAGCATCCTCAGGCTTAACCTGCTTCATTGTCAGTGTGCAGCAATTGCCAACGTTCTTGATGTCATTGTAATTGTTGGTGTAAAGGAGGTTGCCATTCAGGAACCATTCCACGTCCTCGTCATTATGGGACAGCTCGCAGGAGAAGACAGCAGAGCTCTCTTCTTCAATTTCTACATCCTGCAGGTGCTTCGTTACTTCTACATTGCGGGCTGTGGGGAAACAAGGTGAACTGTTACCACTGTTACTATAAATCATATTGGGATGTGGTAGAATGGTTGGACTAGATGATCTTTGTGTAATCATCTATGTGAAGATAATACATGTATAAAGTTAGCAGGAGAGAACGGCAGAAGTCAACCTCAAGAAGAGAAATCTGAGGTGAAATAGGACATGGAAGAGGCCACCCTCCCTGCTCATACCTTCAGCTGTCAGCGTGGCCTCAGTCTCTGCAATTCCTGCCTTGCACTTGTACACACCAGCATCATCGGGCTTCAGCTTCAGAATTCTGAGCTCTACTGAATGCTTATCCCTCTTGATCTTGTACTTCTCAGAGGGCTCGATGGGTGTGCGGCCCTTGAACCATTTCACAACCTTTGGAGAAGGCCTGAAGTCACAGGACAGGATGACAGAATGACGTTCCAAAGCTGTCTTGTCCTCCAACTTCCTGGTGATTTCTATATGGTAATCTGCAAAGCAGGGGTGGAAGAGAAGAAAGGATGAGGACAATTGGAAGAAGAGGAAAGTCTCTTGCGTGTATTCCATTCCAATTAATGTCAAGTTCACAATGGTTCTTTGAACGACTCTAAAGATAAAACAAACGATTGTCTATAGGGAATGCCATTGACTACATTTCTATGAAGTAATACTGTACAGTATCTACCAAATGCAAGGTCCAGCTCTTGTTCTGTGCTTATTAAATTGCTCCCAATTGTTGAGGCTTTTATTCAAATAAGAGTGAGTTGAAAATATAACAAGTACTTTAGGATGTGAATGGATAATCTTACGCTGGGGGCAACAGCAGATAAAAAGCCTGCAAGTTTCTTTCAGATGAAATCAATGACAAACCGCACCAAATTTAGGTGCTACCAAACTTAAACTTGTCTAGTTCAGAAATACAATTAATTTCACCTGATTTGACTTCTTTGCTATAGCCAAGGACAAAACCTCAGCTCTGTAAATCTGAATAGTAAGCACATCACAGCTATTCAAACACATCTTTTACTGAGATGCAGCTGTCTCATTTAGTGTCCAACGACTTTGAACTGGAAATGGAGCAGACCAAAGCAGAATCTAAACATGGCTTCTACAAGGACTGATCAAATGCGGCCACCGTCAAATTCAAAGTATCTGATACAGAAGGATCACACTCACAGTCAGACAAAACCTCTTTGGAGAGGTGAACTGACTGCCCTGTTCACCCCCACTTTGGAAATAACTGCACTCATTTCCTACCTGCTCCCAGCAGTGTGGGATGGTGGGATAGCATCACACTTCCCACACTAAGCATCCCACCATGTCACTTGTTCCACCTAAACCTCAGTCCCAAAACAAAAGGGGAACTCGCTTCTGAACCCTCTTCACTTCATTTCAGATGTCTTATATGCGTGATCTCCAACCCACCCCCCACTCAGGAGAAAGACCCCCCGCTTACACCCTACCATCTTGTTGCATTCTGATGTTGTCATCAGCCTTCAGCTTGTTGTCCTCTTTGTACCACTGGGTCTGAACCTCATCGTGTGAAATCTCACAGACAAAAGATGCACTCCCATATTCATTCACTTCCACATCTTCCAGTGCTTTAACAATCTTGATATCTCCAGCTGTGAAACAGTAGAGATATATTTGTCAGGGTATTTCCAGAACTGAGTGCAGCATCTTTTCCTTACACATATTTGCATAGAAAATAAGTAGGATTATGTTTTATTCTAAACCATCATCCATTCCTGAGTCATTTCTCTCTTCAACACAGTCAATGCATTATTGCCCTTGAACTTAAAGACAGACCTACTAGCTACAATGGAGCTCCCTGCAAACAGTTTTCATGGAAATCAGAATCTCATTTATTCTAAAACCTTTCAAGCAAAATTAAGGGTAGAAAAACAATAGAACTGACTGAATCTTTAAGGTCATTTAGTTCCAGTCCCCCTGCTATAGGCAGGGACACCTCCCTCCACACCAACTCTTCTCCTCAGGGTCAAGGCTTCTCTCAAATCATTCTCCTCTAAGCCTGTGCCTGTGCTTGGGATTGCCCTGACCCAGGTGCAGGGCCTTGTACTTGGCCACACTCAAGTTCATGAGGCTGCCAAGGGCCCACCTCTCCAGCCTGTCCAGGTCCCTCTGAGTAGCATCCCTTCCCTCTAGCACATCAACAGCACCGCTCAGCTTGGTGTCATCTGCAAACTTGCTGAGGCTGCATTTGATTCCACTCTCCATGTTGCCTACAAAAATGTTAAATAACACTGGTCCCAACACCACCCTCCACCTGGACACTGAGCTATTGACTGCAGCTCTCTGAGTGTGACCATCCAGACAGTTCCCTATCCTGCAACTGGTCCATCCATCAAAACCATTTTTCTCCACTTTGGTGACCAGGATGTCATGCAGGACGGGATCAAATGCTCTGCACAAGTCCAAGTAGATGATGTCAGTTGCTCTCCCATTATCCACTGATGCTGTTACTCCATCATGAAAGGCCACCAAGTTTGTCAGACATGGCTTGACCTTGATGAAGCCATATTGGTTACCACCAATTACCTCATCTTTATTTTCCAAACTATGCCAAGGAGAACTAGACAGAACTCTACAGTGTTGTGTCACTACAAACCTGTCTGAACCATTGGCTTCTCTGCATGCTCATCACTAGTCTCTCCTTAGCTTGTGTGCCTACAAACAATGTATGGGGAATGTCAGCCACAAATCTTACCTAGGGGACATCTTTGCTTCAAAATCCTTTGAACATCACACAATCCCTTTTAACTCTCCAGGTCTGCATTTAGTTATGTCAGAATCAGGCCATATTTCTGTGCTGCTATATCCCTTTCCTTCTGAAGGGCCTGGATACAACTTGGATTAACCTCAGGAGAAGAGTTCCTGCATAGAATCATAGATTTACCCAGGTTGGAAAAGACATTGAAGATCATCAAGTCCAACCGCAGCCTAACCAGTACCCTAACTCTAAAAACCCTACACTAAATCATATCCCTGAGTACCACATCCAAAAGGCTCTTAAACACAACCAGGGATGGTGATTCAACCACCTTTCTGGGGAGCCTATTCCAGTACCTAAAATCTCTAGTATCTAAATCTCTCTAAAAGAGCACAGGTATTAATCTGACCAGAAAGGTTCCTGTTTGTTCATAAAATGAGCCTTTTCCGCTCCATCTTGCATAGGCCACTGGGCACAGGGTAGCTGGGAGACCACAGAAAAAGTGGTTCTGTGAGCAATAGGGAAACTACTGCCTAATCCAACTCCTCCAATCTCTGCGCTCTGCCAGCATGTCTAAATAGGGTGGCAGATACACACAGGAGATAAATATTTCCACTTCCCTCAGCCAACACTGTTCTGAATTTCTATGGGACACACAGTTAGATGAAAAGGCATTTGACAAAGAAGGAAATGAAAGAGTTTAATCTGCTGTGTCATTCTCTCGGTAGCCAGAATAACTAACCCTCGCCAGTGTTAGTTCAAAGAATAGGCAGATTTTATCTCCTGACATGAGCAGTAATTCAAAGAAGCTGGTATATGATCCAGTATCCTGCATATTCACTGCAGGCAGGAAAAGACATTATGAGATAAGGGAGATCTACACATCACTTGTTATGAACACCTCATAAAGATAAAACCACACACAAGAGGAGAGTTTAGGAAGAGGACCACTCTTGGACTACTTTCCAAGAGGCATCAATTAGTAACTCTCTTCGCTCATTTTTCACACTACTCCACAGTGTCCTCCTGAGCCCCCTTACTCCTGTTGCCAACTGCTGATGCAGGGAATCCTGAGGAACCAAGGATTCATAGTTGTTCCATCAGTAGTCCTTGGTCAGCTCTCCCTCCCTGCCCCTTCTGTTTTGATCCCACTAACCAAATTTTAGTTAGTCTGAAAAGAGGATGGAAACCTCCGCAGCAATTAGTTTCTAAATATCTTGCAATGGGCAGCTTGTAGGAGCCCCATCTCAATGCCCACAGCACAGGAGGCAGGACTGCTTAGCCCATGCACTAGTGCATTTACCAGCACAGATGTAAGCCCAGATCTATGCACACCAAATACAGGCTCTCAGTTTGCACAAGGAGGCATCCATGGAGCTGAAGTATTAGGCAGATATTGTGGTGGGGCAGCAGTTATTGAGACGCCAGACAGAAAGGACACAGATAACGTGGCAACTCAGCTTTACCATTATGACTGATGATGGAACATCTAATTTCACTGCTCAAAAGAGAACTTCCATATAACTGGAAAGAATGAAATTCACAGGGGAAACCACACACAGACACACACAAAAGCAATACAAAGGAGATGAAGGATGGTTCACATACTAGTGATTCACTCTGAGACGCAAGCAAATGAAAGAGTATCCCCAACCATTTGCCTCCTGAAATGCTAAGTATATAAACTCATTGCTGTGATAACTCTGCCAGACGTGAGTCATACACTGTAAAACCTTATGGGGTCAATCAGTTTAACTTCATAAATTCATTACACCAACAAAAACAGACCATCGTGTCCAGGCTGGTTCATTTCAGCTCTTCAAAGCTGTTGGTAAAACTGCCTGAGAGCTGAAATGCTTACCAGCAAAAGCTAAAAACTGTAAATCAAATGTAATAGGCTGGCTTTGTCTACTGTATAGAAATGATGCCTGAAAAAAAGAAAATAAAAAAGAACGTAAACCAGAACAAATGGAATGGCTACATAAAACAGCCAGTACTGAAACAGCAACCCAACCTGGTTACAGAATGAGAGAGAAAATGAGAGTTCACCAAAGTCATGGGACAGGACACATGTTCATGTTCATGCTAACACTGAACCCAAGTGGCCACATGAGGACAGCATCTAGTAGGAAATCAGAAAAAAGCATCCTTTCATACGTCCCTTGGGAAGGTGGCATCTACCAGGGCACAGCAGACCCATGTGTTCAGTAACAAGTCTGATGCTTCAGAGCCCAATGATGAGCTACAAACTGGGGTTTAACCAATGCAACACATGGAGGGAAAATCTGTCTTGAGCATAAAGAAGAAAGAGAAAGGTATCCAAAAGGACTAACCAAGAAATGCCCAAACTGCCCATGAAGCATTTCTTCCCGTGGTGCAAAATACCACAAGAGGATTTATTTGCTCTTTCAGTTAAACATAAAATGAACCTTTAGGGTAGCTGATGTCTTGTCTTAGGCTGCTCAGCATGTGGATGTTCCCTGATCTTCATATTCACACTTGTGAATAATGAGACTTCTCTTATTTCCCTGGGAAGTAATGCCCACTTTTTTACTTTGACAGAGCTCCTTCCCATCCTAGAAGGGAAAATATCAAGTCAGATCTCCATTAGTCCTTCCATCTCTGCACTCAGCAAAGGGAGCCTTCAGATCTATGCTTAATTCACCCACTCCCCTAGAATTAATGGAACTGTGCTTACTGGAACATATGCTGAAGCTTAAGCACAGTGCAGTGTTTTCAACATGAAGGAATGGCTATAGAACATGCATAAATTCTGGCTGACCTATGACAGCTTAAAGCACTGCGGAGGACTGTTAACAAGCCTGTTTGGACATCACCTTGAATAAATGACGTTATCCCCAAGTAAGGGAAGGAACAGCTGAGCACCAGGGAGGTACACAAAGTGCCAGAGCAAATTCTCACACTGTCAGGTGCAAAGAAAACTGAGATTTCACCCCAAAAACCCAGTTCACAACAAGGCTACAAAATCCCGGCTGAGAATTTCTGTGTTAGACTTGAAGCTCAAGACTGTACTGTAGTTCAACCAACAATATTTTGTGCAGCATGACCTAAAAAGTTCACAATAAAACCAAAACAAACTTCAATTTCAACTTGATAAATGAACTCAGGACATAATAACAAAGAGTGCTGATCTGAGCAAATAAAAGAGCATAAAGAAAAGAGAGCAGTGAAAAAGCTATCAAGCAAAAGCTCAGACTCGCATCCCTTGGAAGTGAAATTAAAGGCTCTCATTCATTTCCAGAGAAGTCAGAAAGGAAAATACCATTACATGCCATACCTTGAACCACTTGACGTCCATGTTGGGCCTGGACAGCTCACACTCAAATGTGACCTTGTCCTTCTCAATGACGCTACTGTCTGCCAATGGTTTGCTGATTTTCACAGGCAATTCTGAGAAGGAGAAAGAAGAATGTGGATTTAGTTGGGAACTTAGTTTTGTTCATAACCAGGTCCATGGGTGCTGTTAAATGGATCCTTCCAGATGGAAAAAACATTTCAGGTGGCCTCCTAGATTTTACCCCTTTTTGTGTTGCACGCAAGACTGAAAAAAAAAATTACTTCTGCAAAGTTCTTCTTGTCATAAGGAAACAAATATTTGGGGAATGGCAGAACCAGGTAAAATTTTCCTTCACGTCAAGAAAGTATAAATTTCACTCTCATGCTCTTGGTGTGGTTTCTGCTATGATTATTTGGACTAATTAAGCTTCTCCCTGATGAAAGCCTAGAAGTATATCACAAGAAGGACCAACTTACCCGTGACCTTTTATTTGTCTTACTCAAGCATCTCCTCCTGACCAAAACTGACAATAAAAGATTCAGCCAGACTACAGGTTTGAGCAGCTGAGTTGTTTCTAGGATCTCCTGCAATCTCAAGCTTGGAACACACACTTGTCTTTTGACTAAGTGTCTCTTATAGTGCAGTAAAACAACAGGTTTTCACACAGCGATTCCTCATTTTCCTTGATCTGAAATCATTCTCAAACCATGTGGGATCAGTCCTGGGAGAAGGGGAGGAGAGGGGAAGGGAAAGGGGAAGTCCACAGTCCTCTAAAATCAGGCTTCTTAGCCTAAAGCTCAACAGCAAATAGCAGTCCAATTCCCCACATTGCTAGACTCCGAGCATTTAAAGAACATCAGCTGACCTCATTATGAGCTCTAACATAGCCAAAGGAATTCATATATTCAAATATTCTCTTGAGTGATGAGAAATATGGAGCATAACTTCAGACTTCTGCTGTTAAACTCTCACTTCTATCATAAACCAGAGTAAGAGTTCAATGCTGTTTTAGATGGAGGACTCATATTTTAAATAACTCATCTCATTAAGGCTTGGATTCCCTACTACAATTAGTTAAATTCCAGTTTGGATCATGCTTCACCTTGGATCACTTAGGGCTTCAGCCACTTATTGGAACTAACTCAATTTGTCTACAGAGAAGCTGTTTTCTATAGCAACAATAAGCTGTGATTGCAACTGGATGTCGGGAGAGCACAAATCCCGCAGTTATCCTGTACCAACATCCTCTCCTTCCATCAGAACAGCAAGTTTTTAAACCAGACTCATGCAAGCTTGCATGACACACCTTGTGTAAAACTGTTGGCAGCCATCAGGACAGCCAGTTGCTTCCTGTATAGACACTGTTCCATCAGTTTTGGTTTTTTGTCTCGCTAGAACAACAGCCAGTGTCTGAAAACTCCCACAACTGAAGCAACCACGCTGATATACCGCAGTCACTGGAGGTGCTCAAGAGCCACGGGTATGTGGCACTGGGGACGTGGTTAGTAAGTCCAGTGAGGGTGGGCTGGGTTGGACTCAGCTATCTCAGTGGTCTTTTCCAGCCTTGGGTGCAACTTGTAAGAGGGAATGAAGCAGCAAACTGCCCAGCACTGAGCTGCATTCTTCTGACACATGGTATCAGTGAACTGCTGTATTTCCCTATCTTCTCTGGAGCTATTGATCTAACCTAACTAAAAAAGTAAGCCTGAACCTAGACATAAATCAGGATCATAGTCACCCATGGTTGCTTATATATTCAGAAAGACACTCCAGAGGGTAATTCAGCGCATCTAGAAATTAAAGTAGAAGTTCCTTAGTCAAAAATATTCCACAGCCAGATTTTCACCTCGCTACCACTACATTAAAAAGGAGAATCCAACTTGTGGTGTGGGTCATTGATGTTGTTCCAGGGTGAATTGTGGCTGTTCCATGCCCACAGGGTAGAAGACAGCCAGTCTTCCTCTAAGCCACATAAAAAGCTGCTTAGTGCTCCCAAAGCGAATGCTCACCAGTTGTTTCCAACTTGAAGGTCATCTTCTGGCCAGCAGCCTCGCAGATGTATTCTCCAGCATCTTTCTTCTCCAGCTGCTCCACAACCAGACGCCGTGTTTTGCCCACAGATTCCATTCTGAACTTTCTGGAGGAGGCAAGCAGTCTTCCATCCTTGTACCATTTTACTTCGGTTGGATCCTGTGCTACTTCACAGCTGAGGGAGGCACTTGCTGCCAGGGCAGCACTCACCTCTTTCTGCACCTGCTCCTGGTTTATAAACACAGGTTTTGGCTCTGAGGGAAGAAAAGAAAAAGTATTGACTGAGGGACCGAAATGAGACCAACTTGCAGGTTTGTATGTACAGGTTGGAACAGGTTTAGGTTACCACTTGTGCCCAAACTAATAGCCTTCACTAGAGAATATCAGCTCTTCTGTTGAAACAAAGTGTCAAATCTAGGCAAGAAAGAACCTAGGAACTGAAGGAACCAAGAGGGTCCTTGAACACCAGTCCCATGGTTGCAAGTCACTATGCAAACATATTGAACCCAAAAGAACATCTGTCCTGCAGGCAACCAAAACCTGAGTTCCTTTTACTTAAGACCCACTGTGAAACATCAAAACACATAAACATGTGATAGTCAAACCACTGGCTGCCTTTTCATGACCCAGAACAGTACTCCTGGCTTCCTGAACAGACTCCTCATGGCCTCTACCATTGCCACAACTGTGACTGTCAAAGGCGCAAAGGAAATATGCTCACCAACGCAGTCCTTTGTTCTTTGTGTGTGATTTGCAGATATCTATCTTACTTTGAGCTCTGGCAATAGTCAGCTCTACCAGGTCTCTTACTGTGAGTAGCAGACTCACCTATCCAGATGCAGCCTCCAACATAAAGGCATAGTAAAAAGGCAGTGTACTACTAGGAGAAGTTCCTGCTTCTCCTGCCATGAAAGGCTGCACGTAGAACATGCACTCCAGCCTCACTGCATATACTTATCCTAGTCAAATGTTTAGGTGAACAAGAATTACAGTTTGGGATCTCAGGCACAGGAGAGATTTGAATAATATCTTGAATATTGCTTCCACTGTACATATATTACTAATTATTGCTCTACAGACAGACTGAAACAGGTCTTTGTGTCATACTGAAACCAAATACTTTCTACAAACCCAGGCAATCAAGTCTAGGGAAAAAACCTCAGCACAGACTACAGTGATCCAGGTGCAGTATAATAGAAACTAGATTTTACTTTACTGTTCTCTGCTGTATTTCATACAACACCTGTCTTACCTGTGACATGAATCTTGAAGGTGAGTTTCTGGCCAGCAGCCTCGCAGCTGTACTCCCCTGCATCTTTCTTCTCCACCTGGCTCACCACCAGCCGATGCTGTTTGCCCTCTGACTCTACCTTGAACTTCTTGCTCGAGGTGATCAGTTTCCCCTTCTTTTATCACTTGACCTCTGTGATAAAATGTTTGCTCATTAAGACCGGGATGTGGTAGCATTGTGGTGGAGTGCTTGTTCATTAGGACCGGGATATAATGGTGGAATATGGAGGCCACAAAGGTTGCAGAACACTCTAATTTTATGGGTAGATTGTGTACTCTGCGTAGTTACAGGCAAAGCGCGCCCCGATGGATACAAAGTTCCACGGAAGGACCAACCAAGGAACGACACACCAAGTCGCACGATCACAACCGACCAATTAAAGGACAATACGCTCGAGATGGACAATACAAAAGAAGTTGCAAGGGACGGGACGGCGCGGCAGTTGGAGGAACAATAATCCCCCTGTTGCCCAGCGCTGAATTGCCTTTTAGTTTTACCCGCTACAATTAATAAAAGTTTATAATTGGAACATTATTGGCTCATTGCTTATAAATTGATGACAACCTCCATCTTCTCCTGGGCCACCTCGCAGCTCAGCGTGGCATTTTTCTGTTGTTGCAGCCTTCACCACCTTCTGTACCTTCTCCTTGTTTGTAAATACAAATTCTGGCTCTGAAAAGAAAGAGATACATTAGTTTGGCCTCTTGAAAGAAGAGCAGGTTTTGGGGAAGGAGTCAGAAAAATGAATCAGTTCTCCCAGTCTGATGCCCCAAGAGAATGATGTGGAGAGAAGTTGTGCAATTTATGGATGCCCCATCCCTGAAAACATTCAAGTCTAGGCTGGATGGGTGTTAGAGCAACCTAGTCACAAAGAATGTGTTCCTTTCCAGGACAGAGATTGGAACTGGATGATCCTCCAGGTCCCTTCCAACAAAAGGCATTCTGTGATGCTTCTTGTATGACTCTCATGACTCTTTCGTCCCCTAGCTGCCATTTACTTATGTCTTCAAAACATCAACTTATACAAAACATTCCTGTAGTATTCTCTCCCATGCTAAATGAGCCCTTCCAAGACAAAAACATGTTACATAGAGCACACCCCCTAGTGCTTGACACAAAGCCCCTGTTCTGAAACTTCCTGAGACGCAGCTGCATTGCAGAGTTGTTCTAGTGGTACAGGCACGTGGGAATGGAGAAGTGCAATCAGAACTTTCTTGTCTATGGCCTCATTCCCACAGCAAAAGGAAATTCCTGAAGATTTTAAAAGATGGAGCTGCCTCACAACTGTATTTAGAATAATTTGTTCAATTTCCTCATCAGAAATTAACCACCCCAAAGTTCAGCTCCAAAAATTTTAAGCATAGCAGGGAAAACTTACAAACTAATGACCGTTTTCTAAAACATTCTAGAATGAAAGGCCAAAATGTGTTCTCTCTCACCTGTGACATGAATCTTGAAGGTGAGTTTCTGGCCAGCAGCCTCGCAGCTGTACTCCCCTGCATCTTTCTTCTCTACCTGGATCACCACCAGCCGACACTGTTTGCCCTCTGACTCCACCTTGAACTTCTTGCTCGAGGTGATCAGTTTCCCCTCCTTGTACCACTTCACCTCCATCTTCTCCTGGGCCACCTCGCAGCTCAGCGTGGCATTTTGAGTCAGTGCAGCCTTCACCTCCTTTTGTACCTTGTCCTTGTTTGTAAACACGTCTTCTTTCTCTGCAGGGACATCACAACAGTCACACCATTTTGCTGTAGTCTGCTGCAGAGCTTACTCCAGTTCCCCATTTTCATTATACTTGCCCTTCACAGGGACCATCATGATGCCTCATTAAGACAGGAAAATACTTTCCCCTCTATTTTGCCTTGGGAAATGAATAGGCATATCATTTCATATCATATCATAAATCTAAACATTTCGCAGTCTGATAGCAGATTTGGACATGAGATTTAGAACACCTGCATGCACTGCTGAACCTCCTCCCTTCTCTTTGTTTCTTCTGATGTCTCTCTACATTTCCAGTAAATCAGAAGGGAATGGCCCTCTAGAACAGGTTGCCCAAGGAGACTGTGGATGCTCCATCCCTGCAGGCATTCAAGGCCAGGCTGGATGTGGTTCTGGGCAGCCTGGGCTGCTGCTTGGCAACCCTGCACATAGGAAGAAGGGGGTTGGAACTGGATGAGCACTGTGGGCCTTTGCAACCCAGGCCATTTATGAGTCTGATTAGTGGCATTTTCCACCTCATTGTGTCATTCAAATTTTGTAACCAGATCTCATCAAACACCTCCCCTTTTCTCACTCCTTGCATGCCTGGTGTGCTCTTGCACTGTAACCCTGCAGACACCAGCTGACTACAAGAGCTGCACAAGTTACCCTCCTTGCCTATTGTTTGTTGCAGTAATTCATTCCTGGATGGAAAAGCACATGTAGAAAAGTGTTGCTATGACACTAGATGACAAAGAAAGTCCTATAGCCAAAATGTTTTGCACCAGAGAGGCTGTAAGTTGATCCTCCAAATGCAAGACACACAAAATGAAGTGTTCCTTTATCTCTGGGATTCCAAGCATTTTCTCACCTCTGACTTTCACTTGGAATGTTGCTTTGTCATCTTTTGTTTCACAGCTGTAGCTCCCTTGGTCTTTCAGGGTCACATTTTTGACCATGAGCTTGCGGTGCGTCCCCTGGGAGACGATGGTTGTCCTCTGGTCCTGCTTCACCTCTATTTGATCTTTCTTCTATACGACAGCTCCGCTTGCAGCTGACACCTCACACACCAGCTCCAGGTCTTCAGAAGGACTGACTGATATTTCTGGAGTCGTTTTGGACTTGCTGACAAAATTAATGGCTTCATCTGAAGAAAAAAAGAGAAAGTGGTTTACATCCTGACTCAGGCTTATTCAGCACAGCATTAAGATACAGTTAGAACTGATTGTAATGTCTCTGCTCATTACATCTGGGGGATCAAGTTTCACCTCTGGAGGTACTCACATACAAACGTGTGCTTGATTCTCCTGTGTAAGGAAAGAGTAAGTTCTATGCAGACAGTTCTTATTTCTTCTAATCAATTCTGTATTCTGCACATGTTCTTCTGAAGCTAAAATGAAGGCAGCTAAGTAACCTGTTTGCAATACATGAACAAACCAATTCAACACCTTGTCTCTAAGCTAACAAGCAGCGTTTGATGAGCACATCAGTATTTCATGCCCTTCATTCCATCCAGACTGTATTGGCAATAACTATGCTGGTATTAACAATGATAGCAATTACAAGCAAAATGGTAGAAATACAGAAGATATAAGGAAAAGGGAACTCACCAGAGCTGAGGCGATCCTCCCTGGTGAGCGATCTCCAAGAGATGCTGCCTCAGTGAGGGTCAGCCCTTAAATGAGGTCTCAGAGGAGGTGGAGTCGAACTCCACCCCTCCAGGGAGCACAGCTACATAACTTTCACCTGTGCTCCCACAGCTGACCCCACACTTGCCTCAGCTGATCAATCAGTGGTTCACATTGTGATCTCCCATACACTCCACCCCTTCACAACGTGAACCAATGATTAGGTGAGTTCCCCTTATTACAGAGACCCAATCACGACGCTGATACAATCTCCCGTCGCATTAGATGTTGATATTATTCAAATGATGATGATTGGATGGGTGTTTATGATCTTCCATGGGCCAGTGCTTGATAGATGTTACCGGAGACAAATCATCTTGAAGTGCAGGTCCGTCTGCGTTTCATCAGTCCAGAGTAATGGTCCTAGAGGCTTAGAATCAATCTTAAGGGGAGTAATATAGATGTTTCAAGGGTACTAGGAGGGGAAGATCCGCCCTCCAGGGCAAGATACAGGCCGTATTCTTATCTTGGGTCAATACTTCTGCTTGTACTGGATTATGTCCCGGCCTCCGATACCATACCCTCTGGCCAGATATCTGTGGCTGTATAACTATATCTGGCACCAGAGGAGGAGTCTTGATCTGCCATAGGGACATAATAGGTGTTCCTTTAGCAATAAAGGCCGGAGTATTGACCACGATGTCAGTAGGCCATGTACCTATCACCGAGGGGGTGACTGAACCTCCCACCTCCAATAATCTCCCCCAAGGTGCAAGTAGGCCACACCATTTGGGTCCTACCTGCACCTTCCAAGGCCAATTTATCTTATGGATTCCCGGTTCTAAATTCTCAGGGGCAGGGAGCAGAAGATTATTTTCAGTACCAACCTGCGGTTTTACCTTATTATCGGTGCCTGTAATTTGGATCCTAAGAGGGGAGGCCCATATAGTTTGTAACATTTTCAGGGCACTGGGTCTGCCATCCCGAGGTCTTTCATTCAGGTCCCGCACGGTTTCATATAATCTTTTTGTCCACCCCTGCAGGGACTGAGAGTCTGTTTTCAGGGCAGCCTTAAGGATACCATTATAACGTTCAATAAGGCCTGCCCCTGTTGGGTTATATGGCAGGTGGAATCGCCATTCAATGTTGTTTTCTTCTGCCCAGCGCTGTATCATCGCTCCAGTGAAGTGAGTCCCTTGGTCACTCTCGATAACTTGAGGTGTCCCGTAAGCAGACATCAGTTTAGTAAGTGCCTTAATTGTGTATGCTTGATTTGCCTTTGGTACAGGATAGGCTTGCAGCAGTCCACTTACAGTGTCAACGCAGGTCAGGGCATATCTCGCCCCCTCAGACCGAGGGAGGGGCCCAATGTAGTCGACCTGCCATCTCTGAAGAGGACTATATCCTCTAGCAATGTGGGATGTTGTTTCAGGCAACGGTCTCGGTCTCATCTTTGAGCAAGCATCGCAATCCTGACATGCTTGAACGATATCAGATAGTTGTACAGGCAGCCCCCATGCTTTAGCAGCTGCCCACATTATCTTCTGTCCAGCATGCCGTAGCTTCTGATGTAACCAACGGGCAATATTTTCAGATTGTGAATTCTCAATCCATCGGATTCGGGCCAGTGTGTCAGCTTCATCATTTCCTGGTGACTGCAAGGGTTGATGACCAGAGACATGGTAGACACATACTGTCCTGTGTTTGACCGTATTCCAAATGTCTACCCACATGTCTTTACCCCAAATCGGTCGGGCGTGGATAGTCCATTCCTGGGTAGCCCATTGCGTAATCCACAGAGTGAGCCCCCGGTACACAGCCCAACTATCTGTACAGATGTTCAGGACGCCGTCACCAGGTTCTTTAGTTATAACCATCCACACGGCTCGCAATTCTGCCCATTGGCTGCTTTGACCATCCCCCTCATCAAACCAGATGGTCTCAGTAGAGGGATGGTATGCTATTGCTCGCCACTTGCTCGGGTTGCCTCTGCTGGACCCATCCGTATACCAGGCATCTTCAGGAATAGGATATCTTCCTTCCTGAACGGGACTCTTCTCTGGTGGAGCAACCATCGGTTCTTTTGATGTATCACTGTGATACGTCACTGGGCCTAGGATCTTCTGTAGTTCTTCTTTAAGTGGAGATGAAGACAGACTGCTTCTCTGGCTTAGATAGGCGACCCATCGTGCCACCGTTTGTGCTTGGGCCACCCCCGTCTTAGGAAGGTGAGTCAAATCTCTCACCCACCCCTGGATTGGTAATGAAGTCTTAACTATGACCTCTGCTGTTTGCGTTATCGGCTCTACTGCTTGTAATGCCGAATAGGCAGCCAATAACTGTTTCTCAATCATGCTATATCGTTCTTCTGCTCCGTGCCAAACCTGAGACCAGAATCCAATGGGGGTTCGAACAGAACTCTGGCGTTGCCACAGGCCCCAGCCAAAACCATCTTGAGTAACATGAACATCTAGTTCAGCTGGGAGGGTCGGATCAAATATACCCAACGCCTGAGCTTGTTTAACTGCCAGTTTTGCCTGTTGGAAAGCATCCTGTTCTATCTTTCCCCAATTCCATGATTGACCCTTCTTTGTAAGCTTGTATAATGGCCTTAATAGCTGAGCTAAATGAGGTATAAAGGAGCGCCAATACCCCAATATACCCAAACATTCTTGCAATTGTTTTGATGTTGTAGGGACTGGAAACGCTTGGACTTTATCTACTACCGCACTGGGTAGTACTTTGGTTTTCCCGGACCAAATTACTCCCAGGAATTTTACAGATAGCCCCGGACCTTGCACCTTCTGTGGGTTTATAGCCCACCCTCTTTTCTGCAGGTAAGCTATCAACAAATCTGCTGCTTGTCTCACCGCCTCTAACGAATCGGATGTTAACAGGAGGTCATCAATATAATGATATAAATTGACATTATTTGGCTTTTCCCACTTAGCCAGATCACGTGCCACTAAATTATGACAAAAAGTGGGCGAATGTACGTACCCTTGGGGTAGGACCTGGAAAGTCCATTGCCTCCCTTCCCATGTAAATGCAAACTGATCTTGCGATTCTTCACTGATTGGAATACTGAAGAATGCATTCGCCAAATCCAAGACACAGTGATATGTTTTGATTTCCCTGCTTAGTGTGTCCATTAGGGAGGCAATATTGGGTACAGCCGCATGAACAGGTGGCGTGACCTTATTTAATTCCCTATAGTCTACTGTCATCCTCCATGTTCCATCCGGTTTTCGCACTGGCCATATTGGGGAGTTATATGGGCTATGTGCAGGCCTTATAATACCCACTCTTTCTAATTCCTGCACCGTCTTTGTTATTTCATCCTGCCCACCCGGGAGTCTGTACTGTTTCACATTAGTAATCCGGCGTGGCTTCGGCAAACAAATAGGCTCATGTTTTGCATGGCCTCTCAATATTGTCTGGATTGCCCGGATACTAATGCATCTCTGCCGCAATCGGAACTCTCCCACTGTTGTATGGAGAGCCAGACCCCACAGGATATCAATTCCTAATATATACTCTGGAATTGGGGCAATGGATACCTTGTACTCCCGTGGTGGAAGACGCCCGACCCCCAGTTTTACCCAGGTTTGGGTGACCGGAATGGTTTGTCCCCCAAAACCTCCAATCATCACTCTATTACCTTTAAATTTAGTTGGGTCTCCATATATTATAGATGTCTCTGCCCCGGTATCAACTAGGGCCATAACCTTCTGTATATTCTTTCGGGACCAGTATATCGTCAGTTCCACATAGGGCCTCCGGTCCCGTCTAGAGGCCCTAGGAGGACTGACATCCCTCGTCAAGCCATGAACTGAGCCAGATTCAAGTCTTTTACCTCCGATACCTCCGGTGTCATAACCCGAGGCACCTGAGGTGGCTTCTTTTTCCTATTTGGAACTATAAAATCTTCTAAATTCCATGTTGTTGTTGGTCGCCGCTCTATAAATCTTATCCCTGGCCTTTTGGGTTTATTCTGAAATTTTTGTTCATCCTTCAGTTGCTTCCACAACTGAAGGAGAACCTGATTGGGCTGCCCATCAATTTTTGAAAACTGAACGCCTGCCCGGAGCAGATCATTAAACATTTGTTTCCGGGATACCCTAACAGGTCCTGCCCGAGAAGTTCGCGGGGCCGATCTTCTGGCTCGCACTATTGGAAAAGCCTCGGCATCCTCAATCACCCTGATATTGCGCTTAGCTCGTAAACGCTCAGTTTCTCCGAGGTCTGCTACCAATTGGGCGGCTTGTTGGACTACTGCCTCTGCGGATACTACTGGATTAAGTATGGAAACCAAGGTTCCATACATATGAGAGGGTGCTTACTGTAAAATTAGGTCCCTCATTCCCGCAGAAAATTTAACCATATCAGGGCTATCGAATGTGTCTTCGTAGATAGCCTCTCTCATACCTAATTCGCGTATATAATTTTGAAGGTCTTCCATAGAAGACCACATCCCTGTGTTTACTGGCATGTCAGTTTTATTTGTCCACACCATGCGGCAAGCAGCCATTATCCATTCTACAATTGAATGGTTTTCTTCAGGGAACTGAGTCCCAGCATACAGTCTCTGCCGAAGGGCAGGATGTACTGTTATTGTGGCCAACTTAGATACTTCGGGGCCACTAACCAGTACACTATCTGCCCCTGAATCCCATAACCGTAATAACCAAGCCGGAACACTTTCCCTTGGCCTTTGCCTAAATCGTTGCACTAGGTCCATGAGTTCAGTAGGTGTATATGGACGGGCTGTTACATGTAAAACAGATTCGGCAGGGGGCCATTTATCAGGAGGCACTCCTGCTGGTCGATCTTGAATTTTCTTTGTTTTTTGAGTTATTACTGGACGGACTTCTAGTGAGTCCGTCTCAGATGGTTTTTCTAGATCAGATTTAGTGATCTTATTTTGATTCATTTCTTCAGGATCTTGATCGTCATTAAATGAAATGTATCTAATTTGAGGGTTGGAGGAAGAAAATGACGGTTTTTTTCCTGTCAATAGATTGATCTCACCCTCCAATTTTTCAATACGGGCCTTTAACAATTCATTTTCATGTGCAATGTTGTTTAATTTTATCTCTGCCCGATTTAAAGCATTTAATAATGGCCAGGCTGCCATAGATGCAGCCATTCGCTTTTCTTTTGTAATTAAGATATCTTTTTGTAGTCCTAGAAAGTAATCAGTTAGACAATAGGCGTCCATGTTATTTGGTACTCTTAAAGGGCCCCATTGTTCAATAATTGTTGCTAATTGGTAATATGGGGACGCCTCAAAACCTGGAATTTGTCCAGGAAGGCATGTCCCTAAGGGGGTGGTCTTCTCCCCCTTGTACCAATTAAAGATTTTCCACACAAAGGACATTTTTTTTTTTTCCTTATATTTCTAGATGCCAAGTCAGTGGCTCCTGCCTGGCTTGCCAAATGTATTGGCAATAACTATGCTGGTATTAACAAGGATAGCAATTACAAGTAAAATGGTAGAAATACAGAAAATATAAGGAAAAGGGAACTCACCAGAGCTGAGGTGATCCTCCCTGGTGAGCAATCTCCAAGAGATGCTGCCTCAGTGAGGGTCAGCCCTTAAATGAGGTCTCAGAGGAGGTGGAGTCGAACTCCACCCCTCCAGGGAGCACAGCTACATAACTTTCACCTGTGCTCCCACAGCTGACCCCACACTTGCCTCAGCTGATCAATCAGTGGTTCACATTGTGATCTCCCATACACAGACAGAACCTGCCTGAGGAGCAAGCTGATGGCTGTCAGCTACAGGCAGACCTAGCTTTGTACTGCATTTCTTAGAACAACAACTGTTGCTTTCAGTCACTGAATATACCAAGGCCAATTACTATGCCAGGAACATTTATGGCATCAGTGAACAAAAAATGCGTTAAAAATTGTAATAGACAGGAGCCATTTATTCTTTTATAACTAGGTGACCAAAGAACAACAGTCCTTCTAGAGTCAAGCTGTTAAGAACTAATAGCATCAATCAATATCACATAGATAGATTACTTCCCTGCCCTAAGACCATCTTGCGACCATTTGGTGCTCCTAATTAAGCCCTCTTGATGGCATTTTGTCTGAGCCATGCGACATTTTGTGATAGGAGTTACTGCTAGTGTTCCCTTAACCCTACACCAAAGTAGGAGGTATCCATTCTCAGGGAATCATGCAGGCTTCCTCTGTATTTGATGCTCAGAGACAGCCCCAGAACTTTTTAGATCTTAGCTTAGCTCTCATCCAATAATGTTCATCAAACAGTGCAACTTGTCCTTTGGGGATGCCTTTGTTCTGCATCAACCAGTTCCAACGGAGTCTTCTTGGCTTGTTTTAGATCAGTTTTTCAACAGATAAAGCCAGGGTCTTTGAATTACAAAGTGAAATTGCAGAATGCATGATTCTCAACCAAACAGAACAGCAGGTGGGATGCAGGGTGAATACCTGAACCAACACCACCTGCAAGCAATCCTTCAATATCTTAGGAATCTCTAGCCACCCCAAATCCAGTGTTGTGCTTGATCTATCATCTCTGCTGAGTTTTTAGCTAAGCTGATGGTGAGCATCACGGTGGTGATGGGTGAGCAGTCAGACTAGAGGGTCTTAATCAACCGTAAGGATCCTGTGATCAGAGGAACGTGAATGTGCTGTTAAAGGTCACAAGCGCTGCACTGCAGCATGAGCATACACAGCGAAAGGCTTTCAGTAGAGCTTCAGTTCATAAATGAGGACTGGGTTATGGAAAATAGGCTCAAGATATAAAACAGAAAACAGATCTTAACGCCAGGTTCTGTGAATGCAACCAGCTGAATTTCACAGATATTGAATTTCAATGACAATTTCTTGTGTTATTTTACCCTCCAGCTCCACCCTGAACAGGAACATGTCAGTGACAAGCATTACTCCTCCAGGCTTGACCTAACAGTGCTTTACTTGCACTATGAGCTAATGGCTGTGCTTACAGCACCTCAGGGAGACACCTCAGAGATCACAATGTCCTTCGGGTACAGCAGGAGACACTCAACTCTCCAAATGTGGAGTTTAATTTGTCCAAAGAGGAGACAGGATTCCCATGCTAATAACTTAGGACCATTTCAGTCATAGGTTTAAAGATGATGTAAGTGCTGAGGCAATACATGAACTAGATGAATGAAGCCCAGATGTCAGGGCTCAAGTCGTGACTCCAGCCCCAGCTGGAGCTAAGGCTGTCTTGAATTCATCACAACACAGTTACATTATTTGCTCATACTGTGGATTTGCATAGGGACAACAGGAAGGTCAGAATTGCTTCAATAGAGCTATGCAATCTTTGTCCTAAATACTGGAAACCCACAGCGTTGGACAAATAAAATGAATTAAGTCTGAAGTGCTTTACATGGATTGTGATCCTATGTTTGCCTCACAAACTTACCTGAGACTTTCCAATCAAAAATCAGAGTGTCATCTCCAATTGTGTAGATGTATGTTCCCTCGTCTTCTTTCGTTACAGCTGAAGCCACAAGCTTATGCAGTTTCCCTTTATCTTCCATTGTGAATTTCTTACTGGTCTTGATTTCTTTGCCATTTTTGTACCACTTCACCATGACATTGGCTTCAGAGGTCTCAGAAACAAATTCAGCTTGTTTTCCAGCAACGGCCCTGATTACTCCTCCACTTGTCTCTTTGATTACGAAGTTTGCCAGTGCTGAAACAAAATATGAAGACACAAAATACATATGATGGTAAAGAACTGCAGGGACATTGGTGACCATGAGGCATTCATTTATCATAAGATCAAACGTGCACGTTTAATCCTAGTTCTAATTGCTAGATTCTAATTCAGAAGCTGGCAAATTGGCAGCTTTTATAAACCACGTACCAGATTACCTTATCTCCACAAGTTGAAGGACGTACACAGAACAGGGGACAGAGCCAAAGGAAGAAGCCCAAGGCTTCAAGAAAATGTCTAAAATAGGAAAACTGAGGAAAGAATTGGAACAAGCAAACTAGAAGGAAATCAATGGAGGGGGTATCTATTACTGCACTGTAACCCCCTGGCAAACAAATCAAGCCTAAAAGATAGAGATATCACTTAGGACTGAAAAGAAAAAAGAAAAAAAAGAATTCCTTTATGGAAATTAATTGGAGTGCAAAAGTTAGATGATAAAACTGGCCCTTATTAACACACAGTGGAATAATTGACTTCAAAGATTCAAAATCTCACCACTGTCTTAGCCAAAAGTTCAAGCCTAAGTCCACGGTCCTATTTTACTGAGGGTAATTGAGCTTGTTTTCCAACTTCTTGTTAACATATCATTTCAAAACAGCGCACACAACTGAGTTGGGTCTGTTGAGACAGCGCAGTCAGAGCTGCTAAAATCAAAGTCTGGATTATGCATGCATTTGTTCTGCAGTTCCAAGAACACGCATGTATAATACAAATTCAACAACGTTCTACAGAATGCCTGTATTTAGGAGCTCGAGAGCCAGCTGATGGACACTGGGATGACTGAGATCCTGTCAATACATTTAACTCCATCCTATCATACAGTCAAATTTCATTCATTTTTTCAGGAACTGTCTCTTATCATTGTAGTCCCGTCACCACTGCTGGATGTGAGCCCAACCACACAAAAGCAGCTGCTGGTTTTCACTGCAGATACTGCAGTAAGGAGAAACAGCCTCCAGACTGGACCAGCTGAGCGTGGCCCTACCAGGATTTGCTCCAAAGGTCTTATTACCAGTAGTGCTTCCCGATGAAATACATGGGGGTCCTCCTTTGATTCCAACCCCAACCCACCCCACCATGCCCCCTGATAACATCCATCAGGGCCACATCTCGACAGCTCCTGAACACCTCCAGGGATCCCACCACCTACCTGGGCAGCCTGTGCCAGTTAATTCTATGGGCAGACCTGCCAGTATGAAATATTATGCTAACATGACAAAGAGAGAGAAGAAAAGCAAAATTAAGACTAGCTGACAAGCCTTGGCAGGAAGTTCTGCTCTCCATCAATTTAGTCCCTGTGACTCTTCACAGGTGTTTTCTACATTTGGGATCACTGCTACAAAAAGAGATGTTGACATCATCTCTTGTGGCCACCCTGACAGAAGAGCAGGAAGGCTGGGATGCTCTTTTTCCTGTCTTTCCCTTGATTTCCTCTATATCTTAGGGACGAATCACAGGACAGAACACAGAAATCAAATGGCTCTACAAAGCAGATTGGCCAGTTCAAGTCAAAACAGCCACTGAAAACACCCCAGATGCTGTCTGACAACAGCTGGACTGTCGGGGAGTCAGGTGAATGCAGTCTGCTGGCCCTGGGCAGGAAGAGGACAGCCCAGACTGTCACGTACCTTTCACTGAAAGCTGATAGAGCATTTTATCCCCCTCACAGATGCACTAATAACTTGCAGCATCATCCATTGAGTCGTTGTGAATTTTCAGGGTGTGTTTCTTCCCCACAATTTGCAGTTCATAATTTTCACTGGCCTTGAGCTCCTTCCCATCCTTCATCCACTCCACAGTAGCGCCTGTGTCTGAAAGCTCAGCCTGCAGTTTGGCTTCCTCACGCAGCCAAGCGCAGATCTTTTCTACATCTTTGCTCTTCTTGGTAAATCTCACTGCAGCACCTGTCAGGAGCAAAGGCCTCGTTATTTCAATTTATATCAGGCTAACGTGGTCAATGTTTGCTGCAACATCTCTGAAAAAGTATCACCTTCTGTTCCTGCACTCATCATTGTGTCAGTGCTGAGCAATTCACGATATTTCATTTGGTCTTCTTGCTGGATTTACTAAGTAAAAATAAACCAAACATCTCCTTCTACTGATTAATAATGCTCTAAACATGCTTCTGCAGAGGTTTCCACCCAATGACAAACAGGTCCTCCCATCATGAATGTTTATTTGTTCTACTTTGTCATGCAAAGCTGATTGATAGAGATATTATTGGAATGATTGCTCCCCTACTTCTAAACTATTCCAGTGCAATCAGAAAGGCTGTCTGAACCTGCAGCTGAAAGTACTGCTCTATGGTCATGCAGTGGTAAACCTGGTGACTGAATGCACTGGCCAATAGCTGTGAACTGCAGACATTCATCAGCTGGCATGCTTGCACGTTGTTGTAAGGTCAATAGTAAACATGGCATCCCCTCCAGGTACAGCTTCACCAGTTGTTAGGGGGGATTTCACAGCCAGGACTGGGTCTGAGGAAGAACATGTATGTCTTAATGCTCTTTAGATGCAAGTCTGGTATCTCATTTAGAGATGGAAGATTAAATCATAGGTACATTTCTACTTCTCCCTTTGCATGAGTGCTAGAAGAAGCACTTCTGTGCTTAAGATCTGTTACAGAAAGTTCTGCCTCTTGCACATGTGAGATATCAAAAGATAAGGATATTCATGTCTCTGTCACAGAAACAACTCGTATCACTTTAGTGGTAGCTGGAGGTTGATAGGAGATAGGAGAACTAGGAATAAAGGAAAGCCTTTGGTGTGTTAATGCACTGCTAACCTTAAAGTCAAAGGAAGCATCTTTAGGGAACCAACACAGCTGCTCAGCACACACTGACCCATTTCCATTGGGGTTTTTGTGCTTACCAAGGTGCACGCTCCCTGGGAATTCCAGAGACGGGCTCTGTCCATGCGCATTGACTGCAGACACTCGGAACTGATCATCAGCCTCTTCAGACAGATTGCTCACCGTGAACTCTGGGACGGGGACATGAGACTCGTGGCACCTCACCCAGGTGAAGCCAGTTAGTTTCTTGCATTCCACAATGTAGCCATCGACTGGAATGGGGCGGTGCATCTTCGGAGGGGACCATGCCAGCGTCACTGAGGTTTCTGTTTTATTTTTCACCACGGGGTCAGTTGGGGGCTGGGTGGGAGGTTTTCTGGGAGCTGAACAGAAATAAATTTCAGAAATATTAGCATAAGGTCATGTAGGCTGGAAAAGACCTTCAAAAGACCTTCAAAATCAGCAGACTCAACTTTCAGCATGACCTACTGAGTCCCACCATTAACTACTGTGGTACCTGAGGACATACATGACAAGCTTATTCCTGCAGGTATTTACATAGTGAATATATTCACCCTCTGGTTGCTTTGGAACATTTTAGAGGTTAAAATCCCATCAGACTTTTTCACTGTGTGCAGCCACTGATACAGGCAGGAGGCTGGGAATTACCTGATGGGCTCTAGTTACAGACTACTGACACAGTAAAGGATTGATTTCATTTAATTTTGGCCATCAGAAAGTTTGGTGTCTGGTTTCAGTCACCCATCTGGACTCCAATTATAATCATATGGAGAACAGCACATTCAGGAGAACTCATCTCAATAAACCTGAATGAAATCACAGAATCATAGGATCATGGGAGGGCTTGGGTTGGAAGAAACCTTCAAGATCATTAAGTGCTAGATGCCAAAGGTCCCACTAACACAGTATTAAGCCAAAAGCTAGATGCTGGAATCAGATCTCCTGACCTTACCATCAGAAACTGAGATGTCATATTTTGCTCAGAGGTGCCTGCTTGTAGGAGGGACAGCTTCCGAGCTTTTTCTGCTCCAGGAACCAGCTCGAGCTTCAGAATTTAAACAGCAGTCAGAAATTAAACTGAGCTTTGTCACCTCCATCAAATAGAAGGAGTGGTTGGGTGGTACAGCTTTCCAAATCGCTTAGAAACTGTCACAACAATCAGATGCCTACCTTTTCTTTTTTAACTTGTTAATACATAGAGCTTAATAGCATCAGAATGCCCCAAGCACTTCAGACAACAGGACAGCTGTAAACCCTTCTTTAAGGATTCCTTTGTTTAACCACTGAGTAACTGTAATTCAGTGGTGCTGGTAGGAGAAGGGAAGTCCTAATCTTCCCAGATGGTGAACAGAGTTGATGTTCACATGCAGACTGGTGCTGCAGCAGAGCCAGAAACCACTCATTTGGGAAACACAGCACCAAGAAAATAATGGGAATAGCTTCATAAAATCAGGAGCTTCACTCAAATTTCATGTCAGATCTATAATTCTTCCTATTTTCAGGAAGAAATGATTTCCCTTTTTCTTGTAGTTTTATTTTCTTTTCCTTTCCAGCAAGCAGCTTTGTAGCTTACAAATTGTTTTCTAATCACCTCCTGGTGTGGACAAATCACACAGGTCTGACTCCATGTTTTACATAGTTAGCATATTATATTTGTTCCACTATGGAACTGTACAGTCATAGAATGGCCTGGGTTGAAAAGGATCCCAAAAATCATCCAGTTCCAACCCCCTGCTATGTGCAGGGACGCCATCCACCAGACCAGGCTGCCCAGAGCCACATCCAGCCTGGCCTTGAATGCCTGCAGGGATGGGGCATCCACAGCCTCCTTGGGCAACCTGTTCCAGTGCGTCACCACCCTCTGAGTGAAAAACATCTTCCTAAGATCCAACCTGATCCACAACCCCTACACACCCTCAGAGCCCCCTAGAGCCCCTAGTCCTCCTATTGCCCACCACAGCCCCATATGCCCACTAGAGTCCCCCTCAACTCTCTTTACAGGCCCTGCACAGCTCTATATAACAGTCTTATAGAACTACCTCTAGTAGAAGCAATCTCCACACAGAGATCCTTTCCCAGCACACTGCGCCACGGGGGGAGCAAAACGGGGGGGGGGCACATACACACACAGCGCCGGGGGGGCCCGTAACCGACCCCCACCCATCCTTTAAAGGGGTGGGGGGTCCGTTTTAATGGGGGGGGGGGCGAGATCACCTTCACCCCCCACCCCCCCATCCCCACCCCATCCTTTAAAAGGGGGGTGTCCATTTTGGTGTTGGGGGGCAGTGACAATCCGCCCCCCCACCCCATCGTTTAAAGGAGGGGGGGTCCGAGACCCCCCCCCCCCACCCCATCTTTTAAGGGGGGGGGTCAGGGGCTCATGGGGGGCAGCACATCGTGCACAACATTGTGGGGGGGGGGGCTTTAAAAGGGGGGGGTTACAAAAAGCATAGCTCTCAACTATAGATGGGATTGGGGGGGGCTCAATCGATGGGGGGGGGCCCTTCATGCAGGGGGGGCACAGCGTAAGTCAGCGGCTTTGAGGGGGGGTGTTGGGGCTGTTTGGCCTTTGGGGGGGTTATTGTGTGCCCCACCCCCACAACCCCCACACACAATGGGGTGTTAATGTGGGGGGGGGGGGCTTAGATTAGTTGCGTTCCCTATAGCACTGCCCCCCCCCGTCATTAACCCCCCCGCTTTATCCTTACGGCTGAGCCCCCCCCCGACAGCGCCCCATTCATCTTGATGGGGGGGGGGTTTGTCACACGACCCCGGCGCGGCTTACGGCACATCGTCGACCCCACCCCACCCCCCATAACCCCACCCGGGGGGGGAGGGGGCGATGTGGTGAGTGGGGGGGGGGTTCCGGAGGTGGGGGTGAGCAAAGCGTAATATGGGGGGGGGGGTCCTATAACTGGAGGGCAGCGGCTGCACAAAGAGCCCGCGGGGGTCGGAGAGCAGCACTTTGGCTGGGGGGGGTCCACGGGGTCCGGGGGTAATGCTGCCCCACCCCCTCCCCCACCCCCCACTGCCGACCCCCCCCCCCGCGTTGCCCCCCCGCCCCAACGTCAGCTCCTGCGGCAGCTCCTCGTCGCTCTCCTCCTCCTCTTCCTCGTCTGGGGGGTCAATATGTGGGGGGGGGGGTCCCATCGGGCAGCGGCAGCTCCGCCGGCTCCGATTGGCTGAGCCGCAGTGCGCGGGAGCGGCTGTTGTGTGCCGGTCGGTGGAGGGGAGGCTCTTCATGGAGCTGCCCCGCAGCCAACAACAGCCTGAATGAGATCCTGGAGTCCCAGACGCTGGAGGATGAGCTGGGAAAGAGCAGAGGCTCCCCACAGAAGGGCAAATCACGTCTGATAACGTGAGTGTGGAGCACAGCCAGCCCCTTCCTCACATGTGTGGGGCTTCCATGTTCCTCTGTGCCCATTGCAATGTGCCACCCCAATCCTGCTGCCCAGCCAGGAGTGGATGGGATGAGCAGGTTGGGATGCACAGAGCAGTGCTCAGACATTGCTGGGACATTTGTGCACTGCTGTTGAGCTTCCCTTTGTGCAGCAGGGGAGAGGATGGAGGTTTACAGGTGGATGGTTGTTATTTCTATGGCATTGCACAGGTGGTAGAACCATGTCCATTCCCAAACTTATTCCAGGGCATGCGGGAATTTGTGCAGTTGTAGTTCCTGAATTGTGCTATTTAAAACCCTCCTGTAAATGGGGATGTTTTGTAATGCCTGCTGGGGCTGCAGGCAGCATTGCCTTCCTCCTTAGGGGGCAGGTTTAATCACAAGCCTCCCTATTTCCTATCACAAACGTCCTACAAACCATGTCTGGGCAGTGCTGTCTCGGCCTGGATCTCAGCTCCTGAGACTGTCAGATGTGAAGCAGCAGCAGCTGGGACAGGGCTGGCTCTGTGTGCCCTCTCTGGGTCTGTGGGCACAGAGTGGGGCAGAGGGATGACTGTGAGAGGGAGGAATTGCCCAGCCACAAGAAAGAGGAAATCAGCTGAAAAGGGGAGATTTGAGAAGCACTGAGGCTGTGGCTGCTTTGACAGTAAGAAGAAACCAAGCTGTCACTGTGCAGATGGGAACTCCAGTAGGAGAGCTGTGGTGGCTTTACAGATGGCAGACAGCAGCTGGAGTGTAGAGCCAAGGGTAGGGGGGGGATCTTCCTCTTAGCAATGCCATGCAAAGAATGATGCAGACTCCTGCAGGGTCGGCTTTGCTGTGTGACCCTGGGTGGAAGCAGCTGGAAGGTCTCAGCCCTTCTGCATTATCCCAGGAGCTGGGGCAGTGCTCGGTCTCATCCCACCTCTGCTAATAGCAAATGCAGAATCCCTTATCTGAGTGCCCTTTTCTCTCATGTAGAGTCACCAACCCTGGGAAGTTCACAAAAAGTTTGGGTGTTGTGTTGAGGGATGTGATTTAACTGGGAAGTATTGGTGATGGTTGGACTGGATGATCATAAGATCATCCAGATCATAAGATCTGAGATCATAAGATCATAAGATCATCCAGGTCTTTTCCAACCTTGAAAATTCTATGGAGTTGTAGCAGATTGTGGGGGTGTAGGTGTGGTATATATATGTACACAGATGGGAATATCCGTATGGAAAAGATAGATCCATGTGTGTTCTGGGCTGCACTGAAAAAGGGGTGGCCAGCAGGAGAGGGAGGTGATTGTCCACTCCTGCTCAGCTCTTGTGAGGCCATATTTGCAGCACTGTGTCCAGGCCTGGGAAGGATGTGGAGCTGTTGGGGGGGGTCCAGAGGAGGGCCACTGTGATGATCAGAGGGCTGGAGCAGCTCTCCTATGAGGAAAGGTGGAGGGATCTGGGCTTGTTTAGCCTGGAGAATGGAAGGCTGTGGGGAGACCTCATTGTGGCCTTTGAGTACTTGAAGGGAGTGTATAAACAGGAGGGGGAATGGCTGTTTATGAGGGTGGATAATGATAGGACAAGGGGGAATGGTTTAAAACTGAGACTGGGGAGGTATAGGTTGGATCTTAGGTAGATGTTTTTTGCTCAGAGGGTGGTGACACACTGGAACAGGTTGCCCAAGGAGGCTGTGGATGCCCCATTCAAGGCCTGCAGGCATTCAAGGCCAGGTTGGATGGGCTCTGTCCATGAGCATTGACTGCAGACACTTGGAACTGATCATCACCCTCTGCAGACAGATTTACAGCCCCTGCACAGCTCTATATAACAGTCTTACAGAACTACCTCTAGTAGAAGCAATCTCCACACAGAGATCTTTTCCCAGCGCCCCTTTGTGACATCATAATGCCCCTTTGTGACATCATAACACCCTTTGTGACATCATAATGCACCTTTCTGATGCCATAATGCCCCTTTCTGACGTCATAATGACCCATTGTGATGTCTTAATGCCCCTTTGTGACGTCATAATGCCCTTTGTGATGTCATAATGCCATTTGAGACGTCATAAGGCTCCTTTGTTTTCATAATGCCTCTTTGTGATGTGATAATGCCTCTTTGTGACGTCATAATGCCCTTTGTGACGTCTTAATTCCCCTTTGTGATGTCTTAATGCTCTTTTGTGATGTCACAATACCCCTTTGTGATGTCATAACACCCCTTTGTGACATCACAATGCCCCTTTCAGACGTCATAATGACCCTTTTTGACGTCATAATTCCCCTTTGTGATGTCACAATGCTTCTTTGTGGTGTCATAATGCTTCTTTGTGATGTCATAATGCTACTTTGTGACGTCATAACGCCCTTTGTGACGTCATAATGCCCTTTGAGACGTCATAATGCTCCTTTGTGATGTCATAATGCTCCTTTGTGATTCATAATGCTCTTTGTGATGTCATAATGCCCTTTCTGACGTCATAATGCCCCTTTGTGGTGTCATAATGCTTCTTTGTGAGGTATCTGTGGTGCCATTGATAATGAAGTGTGATGAACTGGAAGGCTTTCAGTAGAATTGCAGCCCTAAAATAAACAATGACTTGAACTCTGGAATTCTGTGTAAAATCATTAGCTAGCTTGTGGTCCAGGTCTTCAAACCAAAGGCTGTGAGGTGCTGCTCTTGTTGACGCAGGCTGTGAAAGATGACTTGAGCTCTAAGAGTAATTTCCCTTCTGCTCTTTATATGAACGTCATATCAACAATTAGAATATTAAGAACATAATATAAAAGTTGTTGCTGCTGGCCTGAGGACTTCCATTAGCTGTTAGCCATAGTTTGGAACTTGCAAAGCAATCATATTGGAGCCTTGCTGGGCAACCTGCTCCAGTGTCTCACCACACCCACAGTAAAGCATTTCTTCCTAATATCCAATCCTAATCTACCTTCTTCCCATGTAAAGCCATTTCCCCTCATTCTGTTGCTACCTGCCCTTATGAAAAGTCCCTCCCCAGCCTTCCCTGTAGGCCCTCTTCAGATACTGGAAGGCCACTCTAAGGTCTCCTTGGAGTCTTCTCCAGGCTGAAGAGCCCCATCTCTCTCAGCCTGTGCACATAGTAGAGGTGCTTTCAGCCCTCTCTGATCACCTTCATGGCCCTCCTCTGGACCTGCCTGAACAACTCCAAGTCCTTCTTGTGTTGAGGGCTCCAGAACTGCGTGCAGTGCTCCAGATGGGGTTTCAATGAGAGGAGTGTGGAGGGGCAGCACCACCTCCCTCGACCTGCTGGTCATGCTTCTGTGCTTTAAGCTTATGCTTTAAGGTCCTATATGCTTTAAGGTTTAGATAGTGCAGTCGCCTCACCTCTTCAGGTTTATCTGTGAAGGTCCCTTCCAAGTGAACCGTGCTGATCCAGACAGTTCGGATTGCTCATTAAAGTGTTTTAGTAAGTTGGGCTGGTCCTACGAAGCAGTATGACCGCAGTAAGCAGTGTACATGGTGCGCTGTGAGTACTGCACACATTCCTCTTGGCAGCTTGTGGAACAGAAACTGTGCATTGTTTGGATTGTGTAAGTATTCCTGTTGGTCTCTTGTGATGCTTACCTTCTTAGAGCACCTTTCCTCGTTTGGCTCTACATATTTTGGTACCTTACTTGTTCTGTTTGGCTTAGCAGGGAAGGTCTTCTTCTGAAGCATCCTCAGTCTTGGTCTGGGCAGCATACTTAGAAATGACATGGACGTTACATGAGTGGGTGGTCAAAGGGGGGAAGAACTCACCTTTCTGATCTGTTTCCTTTTAGAACACAGTCCTGGAGAGGATTTGCTTTCCTTGTTTCCTGGAGACTTGGATTCTTAGATGGTTTTGACTGCAGCTATTTCTGATGTTAATTCCTTTTTCTGTACTTTAGTAGCCAAGTGCAAGTGGAGTGCTTTGGGAATTGTCTGAAGTTGCCAGGTTGCGTGTGATCACATATGTAACGTGGAGTTATGTGTGGTGCCAGTGATAATTAAGTGTGATGAACTTGAAGGCTTTCAGTACAATTTCAGCCCTAATGTAAACAGTGACTTGAACTCTGGAATTCTGTGTAAAATCATTAGCTAGCTTGTGGTCCAGGTCTTGAAACCAAAGGCTATGAGGTGCTGCTCTTGTTGACGCAGGCTGTGAAAGATGACTTGAGCTCTAAGAGTAATTTCCCTTCTGCTCTTTATATGAACGTCATATCAACAATTAGAATATTAAGAACATAATATAAAAGTTGTTGCTGCTGGCCTGTGGACTTCCATTAGCTGTTAGCCATAGTTTGGAACTTGCAAACCAATCTTATTTAGACTTTAGTGGTGAAATCTTCTGATGAAATCTTCCTTCTAATTCTGCAAAAGAATCTCGGTGGAACATTTCTGTCTGAAAAGGCTCTGGCATATGAAGATGTGCCAGACTGCAGCCATGTGCCAGATGCGTTTGGATCCATGGAATTTTCTGATGTAGCTTCAGTGTTTGAAGAATCTCCACTCGATCTAAATACTCAGAAAACAAAGCAGGTGTGTGAAGATGTACAGCTAGTTTCTTACAGAAAAAATACAGCTCTTAATCTAGAAATCTGCTTCTCATTGTATCTAGTGCTTACTCCATATTTAAGTATCTAGTGGACCTTGACCAAAGGAAGATAAAGATAGAGCAAAGAAGTATGTTAAGCATAAATTTTGTTGCCTTCTACCTGTAGGCCATGGTTGGTTTGACGTGATCCCTAACTCCAGTGTTTGGTTTGCACAGAAACAGCAAGCAAGGGAACAAGTAAAGGAGTCAGTGAGGATTTTAAAACACAATGGGAAGCGATAAGGCACAGTTAATAAGATTCTGGAGTTAGGCTGGAGGTAGGCAGAGGTTGAAAGGTACCGAAAGAAATTCAATCTTACTGTGTTGGACAACAAAATCCACTGTGATATTATTCAAATTTTTAACTAAACCAAGTGATAATTCATATTTATGTTTAGATAAGCTGGTGAAGGTTAATCCTCAATGGAGAATTGAGATGAACAAATAAAAAAATGGTGTTTGACAGTCTATAAGAAACGAACTTATTCTAGGAGAGAATCAGAGTTTTCAACTGTTTTGTTCAATAGCCAAATAATGTATGATATTTTTATAAGCATTGTGTCTGACCTTCTCAGCTGTTGGAATTTCTTTGACAGTAACTTCTCCGGCTGTGATCAGAAAACCTTTTGTTCCGTCTCTGGCACCATTCGAGGCATGATACTCAACTGGGTGATATGGAATTCACACTGTCAACTCCAGTGACAAGAAAAGTGGCATCTAAGAAGCGTGCAAACACAGAGAATGTTGATGCAGAGTCAGTGTTAAGAAATGAGCTGCCCTTTGCATTTCCTGCTCCAAAGGCCTTCTTTTCGAAGAGCCAGACAGAGAAGCAAGTAGAAGGCATATCTTTTTAGGCGCCTACTTCCAAAGGTATGTTGTATCTAACAAATGGAAACCTAGAACATGTGTAGCTTAGGAATTTTTTACTTTTAATATGAATGCAGTACTTGTAGGTCCTAAAATTCTGAAAGGTTTCAGTGTGGGGTTTATTTGGTCACAGCACATACAGCTGCCATCCTGTACATCTGACAGTGCACTGCAAGCGGTTTAACCATATATCAGGGCATGGTACACGTCTGTTAATGATAGAAGTTCTCACAGTTTCACAAGGAGCATGCCTTGAGATGCATTCAGATAATGAGATAAGTGCTGTGTTCCTAAAACTAGCATGTGTCTCCACTCTCCATCGAGATTTAGTAGATAATTTCTTTAACAATTATGATGAGAGTTTTGTTTTGTTTTTATTTTTTTCTGGGCTATTATTTTGAGTGAAAGAAAAGGGTATGCTTTTATTTAAGCGAGCTTTTGATTGCATCATGCTTCTAAATTAAATGTAACCTACTGAATTCCTCATGATAGCATACGAGTACTTGCGTGTATCTGTTCTCCCTAATAGAGGGAGAAGAGACTCAGTGAACCTGGACAGTGTTACCCAGGGTTGTGAGAACAGCTAAATGATTGTTGAGAACTGGTCAACTCGTGAGCCTGAGACCTGGGATCCTCCATCCTAGGGTGGAACTTTACTGGAGCACGTGGGTGCCACAGCAACAAAAGGACTGTGTACAATAGACTGAGAGTTTGCTGAGTTTCTTGGTTTACAGAAAGCACAAATAACTCAGCAGCAAGTGACGTATTTGGGATAGGAGATGACAGCTGGACTTTGAACCTTAAGGACTGCCAAGAAAGAAGCCATCTGCTCAACCCCTGAGCTGCAAACTGCCAAGGAACTCCATACGTTGCCAGGAATGACAGGAGGGTGCCGACCATGGATACACAGCTACGGACTGATGGTAAACTTGAAACAGCTTGAAGTGAGTAAGGGATATCCAGGGTGCACTGGTGCTCAATATTCAAGAAGCCCATCAATCTACACTGGGCCAAAGGATACCAGTTTTAATATCTCGTGCAGTGTTTACTGTATTGGAGGCAAAAGGGGGACATTGGCTTTCACCCCACAGAATCACAGAATCACAGAATTACCCGGGTTGGAAGGGACCTCAAGGATCATGTAGTTCCAACCCCCCTGCCTAGCAGGGCCACCAAACATACGCCTTTACTAGATCAGGTTGCCCAGGGCCCCGTCCAACCTGGTCTTGAACACCTCCAAGGACGGGGCATCCACAACCTCACTGGGCAGCCTGTTCCAGGACCTAACCACCCTTCTAGTAAAGAACTTTCCCCTAACATCCAACCTAAATCTTCCCTCCTTCAACTTAAAACCATTTCCCCTAGTCCTGCTATTATCAGCCCTTTCGAAGAGTTTACTCCCCTCCTGGGAGTAAGTTCCCTTCAGGTACTGAAAGGCTGCAATGAGGTCACCCCGCAACCTTCTCTTCTCCAGGCTGAACAAACCCAACTCCCTCAGCCTGTCCTCATAGGGGAGGTGCACCAGACCCCTGATCATCTTCCTGTCCCTCCTCTGGACCCTTTCCAAAATCTCCATATCTTTTTTGTACTGAGGGCTCCGCACCTGGACACAGTACTCCAGATGGGGCCTCACAAGAGCAGAGTAGAGAGGGACGATCACCTCCCTATCCCTGCTGACCACCCCTCTCCTGATGGAGCCCAGGATCCCATTTGCTTTCCGGGCTGCCAGAGCGCACTGCTGGCTCATGTTAAGTTTCTCATCTATCAGGACCCCTAGGTCTTTTTCAGCCGAGCTGCTCTCAAGGACAACTCCTCCCAGCCTGTACAGGTGCCTGGGGTTCTTCCGGCCCAAGTGCAAAACCTTGCACTTTGCTGTGTTGAACCTCATTAGGTTCACCCGAGCCCAGCTTTCCAGCCTGTCAAGGTCCCTCTGAATGGCATCTGTTCACCCCAAAGATTCCCGAAATACCAGGCCATCCTGGTAGAGCAGGGTGATATAGAAATAATTGTAACTACTATTGCCAACCCAGTATCTTTCCTTAGCGGAACTCCCCTGGTGGAGAACCAGGATGACATCACTGCTTTGAAACAACTGATGCTGCACATTACATCCAGTCGGTCGGAGCTGAAGGACGAACCCTTAGAAGATGCAGAAGACGCCTGGTTTACCAGCAGCTGCAGTTTTGTGAGACAAGGAGGCTGTAAGGCAGGACATGCAGTAACTGCTACTGAGCAGGGAATGGAAGCACAACCATCAGCCGTGGGGACTACCCCTCAGAAGGCTGAAATAACTGCCTTGACGAGAGCCTTAATGATATGGACAGATGCTAACTATGTGTTTGGGGTGTCACACGCTCATAGTACCATCTGAAAAGAGCAAGGATTGCTCACACACAAGGAAAAGAGCATGATGTAAATGTACCTATGTTGTAGGGCACAGTTCTCTATCCAGGCCCAAGTCTGTGTGGGTGTCTCCTCTATCCACAAAGCTGCTCACACTGCAGGAGGCACAGGCTGAGAGGAGAGGCCAGAGCAGCTCTCCCACTGTGACACGGAGCAGCAGGATACAAGTAAAGGAAGGCCCCGCAGCGGTACTGGGAAGGTTCCACACAGTCATCAATTTTTCATCTGAAAGGTGGAGGAATTCCCTTTTCTGCCCCTATCATCATTGGTCGGGTGAGTAGCAATGATGCCCGGTGTGCTTCCATCAATGGAGCAGAATAGGCGGAAGGCTGGGGTGCAGGCTTTCCTCTGCTGAGGTGAGTGGGGGCTCAGGGTGTTGCTCAGTGGTAGATTTGTTCACACTGAGTTCTAACAGGAAACTTGCTCAACATCGAAGGCCTTGCAAAAGTCTGGCTGAGTGATGTCAGTTGCTTTTCCTTTCCCTACTGATGCTGTCACTCCACTGTAGAAGGCCACCAAAGCGACCAGGCTGCATGTCTCCGTTTCCGCTGTTTCTCCATTTCCTTCTTGTTGCTCCCTGTAACCAGCAGGTTCAGCCATGCTGCTTTCCTGCCTCCTCTGCTGTGTTTCGTGTGGTCGGGATGGAGCTCAGAGCTCCAGCTCTGAGAAAGGTTTTCTGAGAAAGTTACCATCTCTTTTCCATTCCTTTACCCCTAAAAACAGTTTTCCAGTGTCTCTCATGCAAGAATTCTTTGAACAGCCTGCAGCTGACTCTCCTGAAGCTCAGGGTCCTGACTTTGCTTTTTGCCAGGCACACATTCCTTGAGATGAGGAACTCTAGGAGGGCATGGTCACTACAGCCCTGACCACCTCCAGTCTTAACCCCTGCTGTGCACCATGTCCAGTAATGCTTCCCTTCTGCTTGGTGTGCTTAATGCTTGGCCCACAAAGTTATTGTCAGTGCACTCCAGCAGGCTCTCAGACAGTTTGCAGCAACTGGGATTGGTGCTGGGTGGTTGCTGGGAGGTGTCTCAGCAGAAAAGCTGGGCTGGGGTGGGCGTGCTGTGTCAGTCCTCATCGCAGCTGGCAGAGAGAGTTAGAGGAGGGTGATGGGTGCTGCCTGCTCTCAATGCTGCTGCACTGAATTTGGGGCACAGCAGCACACTGGTGAGTGAGCTGGGAGGGAGACGGACTGCTGCTGTGCATGGCTAGGCCAGAGCTGGAGGATTGTCAAACACGTGAGTCATGCTGCTGCAGCCATTGCAGCTGCAGCAGGAGTAGAAGACAAAGAGGTTTTGTAGAGGACAGAGGGTGGTGACTCATGGTTTGATGTCCAGGTGGAGGCCGATAACAAGTGGTGTCATCCAGGAGTCTGTCTTGGGACCAGTGCTTTTTTACATGGTTATCAGAGACACCAATGATGCAATGGAGTGCACCCTCTGCTGTTTGCTGAGTGGTGCGGCTGACGCAGTGGAAGGAAGGGATGCCATTCAGAGGGAGCTCAACCGAGAGGTTGGCCTAGGTGAATTTAATGAGGTTCAACACAGCAAAGTGCAAGGTTTTGCACTTGGGCTGGAGGAATCCCAGGCATTTCTACAGACTGGGAGGAGCAGTCCTTAAGAGAAGCCCCGCAGAGAAGGACCTGGGGGTCCTGGTGGATGAAAAACAGAACGTGAGCCATCAGCGTGCTCTTGCAGCTCAGAGAGCAAATGGTCCCCTGGGCTCCATCAGAAGAGGGGATGGCCAGCAGGGACAGGGAGGTGATTGATCTTCATGATCCTTGAGGTCCCTTCCAACCCGGGCCATTCTATGATTCTGTGATTACACTCGCTGTCAGAAATAACGGCAGCTGTACAGATGTTGGATATATTTTGGGACAGTTCTTGTAACCAGCTGATTTTAAGACCTTGCCCGAGTCAACAGTCTAAATTGAGTGTCAGAAGAAAGCTGGTAAAGTGGCTATTGCTCATTCTTTTTCATTTGCTGATTCTTTCATTCGGGTTCCTTTTCCAAAGGAGATTCTGGTGATGGAAGCAATTGAAGAAAGAACCAAAGCAGCTCTTGCCAAGAGTGCTTGAAGTCCCTGTGGAGAGAAGCAAAGAACTTGGGCTTCCTCTGGGATACGCCCCACCATGTCTCAGGAAGGAGACAACTGCTGTTCCACTTTCTGCTTTGTGTGTGGAAAGGTACGTCTGGGTTTTCTTCTACTTGTTTTTCTTTCTTTTTCTGGCTTTGAAGGAGAAGGGGTGGAGCAAGGGGAGACCCACTGGTCATTTGTTAACTCAAGAGCAGGATGGATTCTGCATTGACTGTGAAAAACCTGGGCTAGTAGCATGGGCATATTTCAGGCTGGACTCTTCTTTTGCTGCTTGGTTTCCTTTTGGCTACAGGGAGACAGCTGTCTAAAGGTGTGTTTTCAAACCCACTCTCCAAAACAATGTTTCATTGTTGCAGGTGGTTCAGTGTGCTCTTGCAGGGTAGATGTGTTTGCTGTAGAATCTGAATGGTTTCTGTTCCTAGGGGAGGACTGGGAGGAGGTAGTGAGAAGAGAATTCAATGCCTTAGGTGTATCTTAGTGAGAAATGTTGGCATGAGGTGCTGAAAGTCTTGAGTTGTCAAAGGCCAGTGAGGCTCAGACTCCTTAACCTGCTGGAGCAGGGTGGAAGCAAGGAGTGGGCACTGCCGTCACACAAGCTGCACTTGGTTCTGGTCTGCCAGGTCTGTGCTGGCCTGGATTTCTTCTGAGAAGTTTGTTGGAGCTGCTTGGAGTAGTGAAGGGTGGGGAAGAAGTGCTGCTCCAGAGCTATGAGACGTGCAGCTCCTTCTGAAGTGCTCCTGATAAGGACGGAGCGCATTTGCTGCAGCTTTCTCTGCAGATGTGCTCCTCACCTTGAAATCCTCGTGGTTTGTCCTCAGCTCCTGACCACGGCCTGTTCTCTGTTTTGCAGGCTGATAACATGCAGAAGCCGCAGCTGGTGCGTGCTATGTCATCTTTAAACGTACCAGCATTTGCGGCAGCCCATGTTATTAAGAGCCACGTCGCCCAGGGGCCAGATGAGCTCTCTCTGGAGGTAAGCAGTTCCAGGCGTTCCGTGTTGTCGTGCATAGAAGAGGGCAGTCCTTTCTGCTTTGTTTTCCTACCAGATTTGCTGAATCTGGGATTGATGTTTCAATCTCTTTCAGGTCGGAGATCTGGTGAGCATTGTTGATATGAGGACATATCAACAGGCTGAGCCCCTGGTGGAGAGGCAAGCGTGGCTTTGAGGTAGGCACACGTTTTTGACTAGAGAGCACAACTTCAGTAGAGTTGGGAATCTCAGCTTGGAGCTGCTCTGCCTGCACAGGACGGCTGCTGGATGCAAACAGTTGCCCTGTGTCACTGTCAGTGGACCTTCCCTTTGGCTCTGGGCTCGGGCTAATGCTCACCTGTCTTTTTGTTCTAATTACAGGTTGGGCTTTTCCCTGGTGAGTGCATGGAACTCATCAGCGGAAAAGTTCCCGATTCCCTCCTCAATTCATTGCCAAAGCCAGGTGCGTAATTTACATTTGACAATGCGAGTTAGTCAAATAGGGTCAGAACGTTACTTTCAGGGGGTTTGTTTATGCCCAAGTTCAGCAAGCTTAGAAAGAGAACTACAGTAATCTCCTTGGGCACCTCCAGGGATGGGGAAAATCCATTCTTGCGTGTCCTTGTTGGGAATGTTCTTCCCGTTGTTACATGCTCTGTCGAATGCATTGCGCTCAGCTTCGTCCAACCGAGCCAGGCCTGAAATGAACTGGTTTCTTTGTTTTGTTGCGCAGAGCCAAAGAAATGGGGCAAGCTCATCAACGGCCTTTGTTCCCTGGTGAAGGTCAGCCCTGGGAGAGCAAAGCAGCCTGAGCCTCCGACATTCTCCGGATCCATGTCCTTGCTTGACATCGTTGAGAGGTATTTAGCCTTCAGGACTTGAGGGCTGAGCTGTAGGAATGGAAGCATCCTCTGCTGTTTGAAACAGAGGGCGTTTCTAAGCTGTGTTTCAGCAGAAAGCAGGCAGTGCCCAGAACAGGCAACTTTTGGCCAGGGCTCGGTGCAGCTCTTCCATCACCCTGCACCACGTCTGACAGCATGCTCTGTTTTCTCTGCAGAATGAGTTCTCCCAGGAAGAGGGCAGAGTCAGCAGCTGGCAGTTGGTGTTCCTGCTTCTGCCTGGGAAAACCATCCCCTGTGGCCAAACACCAACTGCAGAGCAGTGCCAGGGAGCCCTCTGAAGCAGAAGTCTTGGTCCTGGCAGGTAAGGGTGCAAGTCCAGCTTACAAAACACTGCTTGTCAGCAACACAGGTAGAATTCATGCTTTCAGTGGGCTTGTACCTCCTTCTGGCGTTCAAGCCCGTGCCTGACATCTTCAGTTGATCCCTGTCTTTCCCAAATGAGTCTCTTGTCAACACAAGAGCTGGACCTGCACGTGGATCACTTTCAAGACAGTGACACTGTTGCTAGAAGCCTATTTGCTTCTGCCCACCACCACTACATAGCCAAATGTCAAGAATCTCCATGGTTCATCTTGCGAACGTTCGACACTAACTGCTGTACATCTGCTCCTTCCTAGGTGACCCGAGCCCTTGTATATCCCCAAGACGCAGGGCATGTTACGATGACGCATCTTCCATCAATGAAGAGTTGTTACTAAGCACAGAATGCTGCAGTTCAGATGAAAGCCTTCCGTATAACATCAGCTATCAAGAGAAGAAGGTCATCATCGTTGAAGCCTTCATTCATCCCATCCCTACTGAAGCTGCTGACCTGAGCCCACCAGACACCTCAGGCACCAGCCTGGACTCAATGTCTCTGCAGTGCAGCCCAGCCCAAGCACAGCCTGAGTGCCCCGACAGCAGCACCACCATGCAGGCTCAGGTCAGCATCACCGAGGAGAAGCTGAGCATCTCGCAGGGGGGCACAGAATCAGGACACGAGTCCCAGGCTCCGGGCAACAGCACGGTCTCTGAGCAGCTCTCATGATTACAAGAGAGGATGAGTCCCATCTTTCCTCCAGACCTCACACCCCCTCCTTTCTCCGATTGAATAAAGGCACGCTCGTGCTCAATCAATGCCTTGACTGAATTCCGAGTTTTCATTCGCAGAGATTGGGATGAGTGCAAGAAACTGCAAGGCAGCTCAGCTTACAACACTCTGGCTGTGGGGTTTGTGCGGCCAAGCTCTGGGTGTGTTCCCATTTTGCCTGACTTTGGGATGCCTGCAGCGAGAGCTCTGCTGCCGTTGTGTATGGCAGCAAATAGTCTCTAGCATCCTGGATGCTGCTCATGAAAACCCCAAGCTTCCTGGCTGTGGCTGTGATGCTTTTCAGGGCCTTTTGATGCTCTTTGATGCCGTGGCTGCTCCCTAACACCTCTGTCCTCCCGCCGTGTCCATTCCTGGCTCCCACCTGTGAGCTGTCCCTGCAGATCATCTCTAGCCCTGCCATCATCGCGCTGCAGCAGGAGGAACTCGCCCTGACCAACATCAGGCAGTGCTGCCTGCCTCTCTCACTCTCTAGACCAAGTGTAACTACGCTGTCATGGAGACAAATGCTTTCTGTCACATCCTCCATCCCTTCAGACATTTACCGGTAGGTGGCTCTTGCAGAAGAAGATTCAAGCAGCAGAACCTTTTGCTCAGCTACAGCACACAAATGCTACAAAAGCAGGAATAACCCGCAAGCTCTGGGTCTGTTTGTCTTGCACAGGCATGCACTAACTGCGTTTGATGGTACCCCCCATCCTTGATTTCCTTCCCTGCTTCTGGTCTGATGACGCTGCTGAGCCAGGAACAAGCTGCCCAGTGTGGCAGAGCATGGTGCAGGGCTGTGCTGGGACCTCCTCCCCTTCATCTGCTGCAGATCAGTGCCACACACGTGCCATCGAGATGCTCTGGCACGGGATGTGCCTCCAACCCAAAGCTCCTTCCCACCTCCCAAGGAAAAGCAAAGCAACCCAAGCATCTCCAGCAAAGCTGCCCAGCAGACAGCAGGGAATGCAAACAGCTTCTGGCTGCTCCCCTGCACTCCTGTCCTAAGTAATAGACCCCATGAGGACTGGCTGGGAAATCAGTGCATGACACATGTGAGTGTGAACAGGATTGTGCAAAGCAGTGGGGTTCCATGAGTTTGTGTGTGTGTGTATCTCTGCTGTTATGAAAGCATGGGAAGACTGCCTTACTGAGTCCCAGATAATTACTTATCCTCAAATGATTTTTCCTGGCCAAATTTAAAGCCTCTTACAGGTAATCGAGACCAACAGGCTGTTGTTGCACAATCAACAGGCACAAACTAGATGAATAGCTGAGGAAAATAAAGCATCATGCCAAGGGTACTAGATAAGTGAGCAGCTTGAGATCTGCACATTTATGTGATACTCATGGTCTTAGACAATATTTGCTTAGTGAGGTCACATAGAATGAAAGTAAAATAGAAGAAGTGCAATTGGTCTCAGTTCACACAGCTGGCTGGTTCGTCTCAGGCTAATCCTGAACTGCCTCAAGCGACTGCTTTGGTGCTCTACAGAACAGCAACTTCAGAGATCTCTTTCTATTACTAAGTTTTTGAAAGAGCAATTTGCTCTGTTAATTATCCATCATTTTTGTGCAGTCTGTTTTGTCAGACTTGTCTTTAGCTTCCAAGTTGTATGTGAAGAATTGTTTCCGTTGTAATGCACAATGTACTAAAAATTGAGAGATGAAAATGTGAAGAGTTTTTCCAGCTTTGATTTCATGTCTGGAATTTTGGAACCCACTACTTGCAGTTGTTAATCTGTCCAAACTGGTCTGGTTTGGAATGCCCTCATCCTTCTTGAATCGCTGTTAAAGGCGGAGCAATTCCTACAAGTGCCATGGCCCCACTGTTGTTCTAATTCTTGTTTCTTTGTTTTCCACACGCTGCTTTTCAAGCCTCCTTTTTCTTTACAGTCAAAGTGAGAACTGCACTGTGTCTGAACCTTGTTGTGCCTCTACATAAAGAGAACCGAACAGCAGCAAAGCCAGACAGGTGACTGTGCTGACAGCTCTCGTAGCCAGTAACACGTAACTGTGCTAAATCCCTTGTGACGGCTTTGATTTCATTTTTGCCAGTGAAATCCTTGTAAAAGGAACTGCAGCAGTGTGATGAGCTAAGGTGAAGATGCTGGTTTTAGTAGTGCTCTAAGCTGAGTGAAAGGGCAATTGAATGAGGGTTATATGCTTTCTCTGGGACGATAAGGCTCTTTTTCCTGAGGGGAAGAGCCAGCTTTTCATGGGCTGTATGTGGGCTTTGGCAAGGGCAGACAATACAGTCTGTCAGGAAGCCATTTGAGGTGCTTCAGGTATGTAAGCTTGTCTTTTAGTTTTTCAGGCGGATATTTGGAGCATGGGTGTAGTGCTGTATGCTCTGCTGTGTGGGTTTTCCCTTTGGATGATGACAATATGATGGCACTCTACAGGAGGATACCAGTGGGTATCAGTGGTGCTAGAATACACTGAGAAGGGAAATAGCTGAGCTTGACAAGAGGCCTTGCTTTTCGTATGGCAGAACATGCTGAGCTGTGGGTAGAAAGGCCACAGCACAGTCTGCTGAATATTGTCCCTGTTTTTGCTGCTTTGTCTACCAGTATTTTGTGGATTTGGTTCTATGCTTGGTTGGCCTATGTGGCACTGTAGCCTAATTCTGTACCATGATAGCATACAGAATTTAAGGAGAAGTATTTTCTTGCCAATGGTCTGGATTTTTTGTATCTGGTTCTTCAACTGGCTGCTCCCTATACTATCTGTAGTAAAAATACAGACACATCATTTGATTTCCCTGAAATGAATGTTCCTAAATGCCAGCTCTTCTCATGTCTACAAAGATCAAAGTTCTGCATTTGCTATTAGAATTTCCTCTTCCAGAATCAGGAGGTAATGTAGGACCCCACAGATTGCCTTCAGAATCCAGCAGTTAGTTCTGTTTCCTTTCGGAGTGCATAACAACCTGAGCAAATGAATTGAATGACGTGGCTTATTAGTCTGGTACAAACTCTGCTGTACACTGAAACTTGGTCCATTTGTAAGCAGGACTTTTTCCATCTCTGCAGGACAGCAGAAAACCCTTTGTGCTAATCATGATGCCAAGAAGCAGAATGCGGCAGATGATCCAACTGCTTCAGGTGTTCATTTCCTTAAAACTGAATAGTTTTGGACTGAGAGTTTGTAAGCAGAACGGAGCTCTTAAAGCTGTCAGAGATTATTTCTGCACTGTTCAATTCTATCTGCACAACATACACAGGATCTCAGAACTGCGTTGCTTGAATTGGTGGAACTTGCTGAAGTGAACTGGGATGAGCAAGTTTTAGAACTTAGTCAGAGTGCTGTAAAAAATGGATAATCTCATGAGTATTAAGGTACAGGCTTGCTATTTCTGCACTGAATTTGTTTTTATTTTACATGGCTGTGATCTGAAAGTTGCTTGAAACGCAGGCACCTAGGCACTGTTGTGTAACTGAATTTCACACATGATAGGTCCTGAAATATCCTGGAATCAAAAACTCTGACTTGTTTTAAGTCTGCTGCTTGAGTCTAATCAGGGTCATAGTGTCTGTGTGCAGTGTTTCTTTCCCTGTAATGCTCCACATCATTTCATTTTGGGAATATTGAAGGAAATGGACTATGTGCCATAACTGTTGTTAGAACAAAGTATGTCTGGTGTGATCTTATGCATAGGTTCTGTAACTGCTCTTCACAGCTCAGGTGTTTGACCTTCCTTTTGGTGAAGTGATGAAATACTGCTGGTTTCTATTTGTGCTTCTAGGCACCTTGAAGCTCTTAGGAATAGAACAATTGTCTCCAGTTCTTTTCAATGATATCAGTAACAGCTCGAGTGTTGCTGCCCACTAGGTAGACCCAAAGAAGCAGATTACAGTGAAACAACACACGAGCTGGACCTGAATGAGGATCACTTTCAAGACAGTGGCTATGCTGCTTCAAGCCTACTTGCTTCTTCCTGCCGCCACTCTATTACCAAGTATCAACAACCTTTCATGATTCAACTTGCAAATGTTTGAAACTAACCCTTGTGTTTCTATGCCTTCCTAGGTGATTCGAGCCCTTGTCAACCCCAAAGATCCAAACCAAGCAGTGTCTTTCCATCAATGGAGAGTTCTTATTAAGCATGAATCGCTGCAATTCGGATGACAGCCTTCCACATGGTAACAGTGATGGACACAAGGGGCTCATCCACGTTCATGCTCTCATATCTCCTGGCTCTGCTGAAGCTCCTGACCTGAGCCTGCCAGACACAGCAGTCACCTGCCTGGATTGTGACCCAGCGCCTTTGCAGTGCTGCCCATCCCAAGCACAGCCCGAGTGTCCCAGCAGCAGCACCACCATGCAGGAGCAGGGCAGCATCAGTGAGGTGAAGCTGAGCATCCTAGATGGGGACTTAGAGTCAGGCTGCCAGTCCCAGGCACCAGGCAGCAGCACCAGCTCTGAGCCACTCTCATCTTGACAAGAGGAGTCCCATCTTCACCCTTGACCTCTCAAGCCCTCCTGTCTTTTATTGAATAAAGTCACTCTCATGCTCAGTCATCGCCTCGACTGCATTCTGAGTCTTCAATCACAGGGATTGGGATGAATGCAACAAACAGCAAGGCAGCTCAGCTTGCAATGCTATGGCTGTGGGGTTCGTGCAGGCAGAGCTCTGGGTTCCCATTTTGCCTGGCTTTGGGATGTCTGCAGCAAGATCTCTACCATTTTGTATGGGAGCAAATAATCTCTAGCATCCAGGTTGCTGCTCATGATATATCCCAGTCTTCCTGGCTGTCACTTTGTGATACTTTTCAAAGCCTTTTGATACTCTTTGATGCCTTGGCTGCTCCCTAACACCTCTGTCCTCCTGCCATGTTGACTCACGTCTCCCACTTTTAAGCTGGCTTTGCAGATCATCTCCAGCCCTGTCATCATCACGCTGCAGCAGGAGGTGCTCACCTGGCCCAATGTCTGGCAGTACTGCTTGTTCTGCAGATGAGCAGCTGCCTCCTCATCTCTTCAGCTACAGAAGTTTTTCTCAGGGCAGTTAGATGCAGTCATGCTCCTCTGGATTTGGTGTGTTAAATCCATGCTGCATGGCAGCAGTCAGTGCAATACAAAGGTGTTCTGTGTGCCATAGCATTTCTCCAGGGGCTGCCAAAGGTAGAAGCACAACACAGCACCATCCTTCTGACAGTAATGTCTGTGAGTGTTAGACATGTGAGCACTGCATCATCCCCAGCGTGTCAGTGCTTTTCCACACCAACCTGACTCTCACACTCTGCACTGAATGTAACTCTGCTCTTGTGGAGACAAATGCTTTCTGTCACATCCTCCATCCCTGCAACCATTTGCCGGTAGGCAGCTCTTGCAGAAGAATCAAGCAGCAGAACCTTGTGCTCACCCTACAGCATGCAAATGCTATGAAAGCAGAAATAACCTGGCATGCTCTGGGTCTGCAAGGCTGCACAGATGGGAGAGGTAGATTGTGTTTTTGCAGTGGAAGTTTCCAGTATTTTCAGTACATAGTGTAGGCCCTAACTGAATGTATAACCATCTTGTAAAACAGCTGTATAAGTAGTTTTTCCACCAAGAAAGTTGCTGAACAGAATTAAGTTCAGACTGGGGGCATTCTGACATGGGGAGAATTGAGACAAGCACAAGATAAATACAGGGTGGGTAGAGCCCAGCACAGGACAGAATGAATGTACTGACTTTTGGAAACATTGCCCTTCTCTGTCCGCAGAAAAGTACAAGGCAGACCTAAAAACAAGAGGTTGGTAATTGACCTTCTATGGAAATGAATCCTAGCCACAGTCTCGAGGAGTCTGTGAGCCTGAGATGCTCAACCAATGAGAGCCATGAGAGCATCACCTGCAGTGGGTTTAGGGCACAGAACAGAATTGATTTCACTGACTGGTGTGCAGTTTCTCCCTTGCCAACAGGGGATGTGCGCGCAGTATTGCAATAATGAATAAGCACTGCTGCTATCGCTGCCATCTTTGCCTAACTAGAAATCTTTGACTTTGAGAGTTTCTCACACAAGGGGAGAGGGTAAGAAAGTAAAGAGGCACAGAAAACTAAGGGAAACTGCTCTTCTTTATCTTATCTATAAAAATTGATACGATGCTGTTGTGCATTTTTTTTAATTTTATTTTTAATTTTTTGCTAATGTCAGTTAGATTGTTTTAAAATATCCACACACCAAAATCTGACTACCAAGCAAATGTAATGAAAATGAAATGAAGGTGAGTTAGTGGAAAGCACAAGGCCATATTATATTAGGCTCCAGCAAATTTACAGGCAGTCACTGCACGAAGAGGTAGATCTGAGTTGCACATTATATGATTCCCACAAAGATTAAGGAAATCTGAAGCTTTCAATATATTTTTTTAATTCTTTTTTCATTTCATTTTTAAACACCTGACCCAGACCCCAACCCTCACAGGAGCTGTAAAGATAACAGCATTAACCAGCAATGTAACTCTAATCCTAACCCTTACCCTGATTCTAAAATCGTCCCTAACTCCAAATGCAACAACAAAAATGATGCTAGAAGTTTGTAGCAAAAGGAACCTTAACCCTGATCATAATCCAAAAAAAAAATCATTATGGTAACAATAATCTTTACCTTAAGAGTAATATTAATCAGAGCCCAGATGATGCCTGCATCCAATCAGAAGCATGCTTTGCATTATTTAAGAGTTGTATTTTTTCCAATGAACTCTCTCTATTATCACGTTTATAAAGTAACAGAGTCTGTTCTTTTTCTCCTGACACTGTGCCTTACTCCTGACATCCCCTGGAAATGACCCAGATAGGGCACCATCAAAGTAATGCTAATAGTAATGTCAATCCTAAGGGTATCTCTAGCCTCAGTGTTAATGGGACGCTAACAACAATCCCAACAGCCTTAAACATTCTGGTGGTGTGAAAGAGGTGCTGCCTTGCACATGCTGGGCAGTCCCATTGCCTGTTAAATGCAGGCGGCAGCGTAGAAACATGATGCCCGTGGTCAGAATGCCCTGTGGCAGATCCTGGCACCGGAGAACTGACCGGAGAACCATGAGAGAACTGACAACAAATCACGCGACATCAGAACCGACCCAGTGGTTATTTACAAGCCTTGGGAGACCCAGACAGGATCTCAGAGTGGTGAATGTAGGTACAGAAGTTGTTACTACTCTGTTTTCTTCTAAAAGAAGTGTTTTTTTTTTCATCTCAGAAGTTGGGGGGGGAGGCGGGGGGGGCGGGAAAGGGATATCAATTTAATTACTCATTAATTTATTGACAGACATTCACGTTTGCTACGTTTGGAGAAGTTTTTATTTGTTTGCTGTGGTTTGATTTTTTTTTTTTCTTTTTTTTTTCCCCCTTCCCTCCTCTTCCATCTTTGTGTTCTTCCCCTATAATCAAAAGAACGGATCCCCAGGGTTTGTCCCGCAGACGTTCTTTCCGTGGTCTCTGCTGCCACCTGCTGGCCAATAAGCGGAACTGCCACTGTTGGGCGTTTGGTGCCGCAGGAAGCACAACGCAGATCTGAGTTCTGACCGGTCTACGCAGCAAATCCGCCAATCTTTATTGCGATAAGCCCTCCAGACAAGAGCATAAAGTCTTTGCCTGAGGGCAGGGTTAGTAGTAATGGATGTCAGTTTTGAAATTTCCAGTCCATTCACCATAGCACTTTCTGCCTCCATGTCCCATAACCAGAGCAGCTATGCTGGCATGCTCTCTTGGTTTCTGTCTAAACCACTGTACTATATCCATCAGTTCAGCTGCTGTATTATGGGCAGCAGGGTTTGGGGGGTGGACACTGGTCAGGGCACTCCCACCAGCCTATCCTGCATTTTTTTTTTTTTTTTTTTTTCATTTTTGGGTTACAATCAGTCAGATCTCAAATAGATCTAGTCCAAATGGAACCTCAAAATCTGACCTTTTAGTGCCTTCATTTACAGAGTCCATTTTATACAGATTCCCTTGTACAGGGCCCCCATGGTCCTCCAGACAGTTGTTCCTGATCTTCCATAGGAGAATGATTGAATTAGGTTTTTTCCCCATCAAAACTGCCACCTGTCTTTCCAATTTTTCAACACTATCATTCAATAGCTGATTTGCATCAGCCTGAGCCTCTTCAGTTATGTTCAGACAGTTCAAGGCCATTAAAAGTGGCCATGCCACCATGAACACAGCTAACTGTCATTCTCAAGTTGTAAGTATGTCTTTGCTAAGACCATGGAAATACTCAGTCAGGTGGGCCAGGGACTCATGGACCCTCCCTCCGTCCCACACACGGCCCCATTTTTCAGTGACAGAAGCAGTGCTGCATTTTGAGGATCCTAGGAATCCCAGGACATGCCCTGACAAAAGGTCATTCAAAGGGGTAGTCTTTCCCCATCCAAACAACTCCATGATATTCACAGAATCACAGAATTGTAGGGGTTGGAAGGGACCTCCAGAGACCACTGAGTCCAGTCCCCCTGCCAAAGCAGGTTCCCTACACCACGTTGCACAGCTCAGCATCCAGGCAGGTCTTGAATATCTCCAGAGAAGGAGATTCCACAACCACCCTAGGCAGCCTGTTCCAGTGCTCTGTCACTCTCACCGTAAAGAAGTTATTGCACACATTAGTGCAGAATTTCCTATGGTGCAGTTTCTGTCTGTTTCCCCTTGTCCCTCCTCCACACACTGCTGAAAAGAGTCTGGCCTCACCTCTTTGCCCCCCACACCTCAAATATTTATAGACCTGGATCAGGTCCCCTCTCAGCCTTCTTTTCTCAAGGCTAAACAGACCCAGTTCCCTAAGTCTCTCCTCATAGGGGAGATGCTCCAGGCCCTTCACCATCTTAGTGGCCCTCTGCTGGACTCTTTCTAAGAGATCCCTGTCTTTTTTTTACTGGGGAGCCCAGAACTGGACACAATATTCCAGATGAGGCCTCACCAGGGCAGAGTAGAGGGGGAGGATCACCTCCTTCGACCTGCTGGACACGCTCTTTTTAATGCACCCCAGGATGCCATTGGCTTTTTTGGCTACAAGGGCACACTGCTGGCTCATGGTCAATCTGTCGTCCACCAGGACGCCCAGGTGCCTCTCAGCAGAGCTCCTCCCCAGCAGCTCTTCCCCCAGCCTGTACCGGTGCATGCAATTATTTCTCCCTAGGTGCAAGACTCTACACTTGCTTTTGTTAAACCTCATCCGGTTTCTTACTGCCCGGCTCTCCAGCCTGTCCAGGTCTCGCTGAATGGCAGCACAGCCTTCAGGTGTGTCAGCCAATCCTCCCAACTTCGTGTCATCAGCAAACTTGCTGAGGGTGGTCATTGATGAAGATGTTGAACAAGACCGGACTGAGCACAGACCCCTGGGGGATGCCGCTCGTTACAGGCCCTCAGCCAGACACTGCACCGCCAACGACAACACTCTGCACTCTGCCAGTCAGCCAATTCTCAACCCACTTCACTGTCCAATCACCTATCCCATACTTCCTCAGCTTTGTTATAAGGATGTCATGGGAGACTGTATCAGTTATAGAGGTTATAGAGTTCAATTCCTGTAGTCAATTTGGCGGCCCAGGTGGGACCAGCTCTGTTCGCTGCAGGACCAGCTGAGAGGGAGACACTTTTGGCGCACCCTGAGATTTCTCTGAAGGACTCCCTTCCTCACCTGATCACTGCAGGGACAGACAAGGACCACCCATAGGTGGACCAGGTATGTGTATGGTAAGTGGAGCCCATATGTCTTGAGGAGACATCCTACACAGTTTACAGCCATACGTGCTGCTCCCAGGGAGGTGAGCTCATGGCTTTGGTTGCCAGCTGGGGTAGGAAGACTCCTTGGGTGAGTTCCTATGAAAGGGAACTGTATGTCATATGAATGGAAACAAGAACAAGTACTCTCTCCCAGGTGGGTGACAATAGGAGGGACCTAGGTTGGTCTCTCCTACGGGTATGGGATATAGTGGATAGCCTGTCAAATGGTAACCTGGGTTCTCCAAGTTGTAATCACGGGGGTTATAGGTTGTATGTTCAATATTATCATCTGCTTTAAGTGTTTGGTACCGTGTGTCAAGCCGACTCTGGGAAAAACATTAACGTTTGCAACTGGTCAACCAGAGTATGAGTGTTATTAAGATTCCAGCTAGAAAACGTTGTCAGCATTGTGTAGTATGAATAAACCATGGTTTTTGATCTAAATGTCAGAGTGAGTGTGGTGTGAGTGAGACACAGAACAGCTGCAGGGTGAGTGCCGAGTCCCGATCCATGTTTCCTTCCTCCTGTGAGGGAAATGGCCAGACACGGACAAAGTGAAAGACTGTGTTGTGTGTCCACTCATAAGTACTTTCTGCTTGTATGTAAGAAGACAGGAGTTTGTACTCTGTAGATTAGTAAGATTGTCCTGAGGAGAGGTGTACATTCCACCCGACCAATGAGTGTCAACCCATTTATGTAATACTATGTACTGCTTGCGAGGAAGTGTGTGAGGGAGGTGGTTCAATCAGTGCTGGTTCTGTGGCACAGTGTTTATAACTGAAGAATACAGACTGTATTAAGGGAGTTTATGTGAACTGAAGAACTGTACGTTTTGACAAACTGTTTTGATGGTATAAGAAAGTGTAATTGTTAATGATATATGAAAGTGTAGTTGAGGGAATGTGGAAGTGTATCTGAGCATAGAAATAGAGGAAGCATTTACAGAGGAAAAAGGATTAAAGTGAGTTTACCTGCATTGACATGAGAGCAACACCCTGCCAGACCGCTGCCCCGTGAGCTGAGCAGAGCAGAGCAGAGACACAGTCCCCATGTATCAGGTAGTGTTATTCTGCTTACCAAAAGAATGAGTTCACTACAGAAGAGGCAAATCTTCCCCTCTGCTCCATCTGTGGCATACTCTGGAGTTCAAGGCATTGCAAAGCTATGGCACATCTACTTTCTTTCAATGATGAAAACTTAGTGTGCTCTGGGCTCTCATTTCAATTGCATCTAAAGAAGTCTAGGGTCATGCCAGCTGACAGGAAGCTGGCAAATGTTGTCTCATTGTAAGGAAGAGCAAGAAAGATGACATGGGCAATTATGGACCTGTCAGTCCAGAGCCTGGTAAAATTATGGAGAAAATGATGGTGGGAGTTATGGAAAAACAGCTGAAGGACAATTCTGTCATTGGTCGCAGCCAACACAAGTTTGTGAGGCAAAGGTCCTGTTTAATTTAAGCTCATTTTGTGACACAGTTATCCGTTTAGTTGACCAAGGGAAGCCAGTTGATGTAATCCTTGAGGATTTCAGTGGAGATTTTGATACTGTTTCTCACAACAACCTTCTGGACAGAATGTTCTGCATATGGCTAGACAGAAACACAATGTGGTGGGTGAGCAGTTGGCCAGTAGGTCAGTCCCAAAGGATTATAGTCAGTTTTTTCCATCAGGCTGGTAGATGGTCACTGTCGGGGTCCCCAGGGTTCCATTTTGGGGCCACTTTCCTTTCATGTTTATGCAGATGACTTGAATGCAGGACTAGAAGACGTTCTGAGCAAGTTTGCTGATGAGACCAGATGAGGAGGTGCTGTTGCCTCCACTGAGGGTGGAGAGGACTTGCAGAGAGATGTGGACAAGTCAGAGAAGTGGGTACCAGTTGGTACTAAGCACCAAGTGCATAAAGTATAACAAGAACAAGTGCCTGATTGTGCACCGCAGAACATAAAGGACTTCAAACTCTGGGAGAATGTGCAAACGAGGGCACTGGAACTGAGAGATCTGAAGTTCAGAGTTTCACAGGGATTGACTGCTTGTTCAGACTGGGCCCTTCTCACATCCCTTCTCACATCCTGCAATGAAACATAGGTCTCATATGGGAAATGAACCTCACAGCGTCCTTGCACCACATGTAGAGCCTGGGATCTTCTGTCCCCATGTCTTTCATTTAACATCATACAAAATTCCAACCCATTGCCCCAGGAAATGCCAGGAGCCAACATGAGAGACAGGATCTCTCTACCACTGGTCTTGCAATCAGGGCTTGACCTGTCTCCTTCGTAAGGCAAAGGAGAGGTTTCTTAGCATGCCAGTGCCTTTGCCTGCCTGTAGTCATGGCTTCCAGTTATCTTCTCTAACAAGTCCCTTGGGAAGCTTACGTGGTAATGGCCCTCAGTGGGCCCATTAATACTCCAAGAAACTTCACTGTTACTTCCGCCTTTGTCTTGTTGAGCACTTTGTGCAAACTTCTCTCTGCACTAGAGGCTGATGAACTCAGCATCAAATGCACCCTGGGGCCCATTATAACCTAAAGAATCTCCTGTGCCTTATGCCATCTTGTTATCTTCTTCAGGTTATCAGAACTTGTTCAGCAAAAAGGAGGGATATCTGGAGAGAGCTTAAAGAATCCAGTATAAATTTATTGTCTATTTATTTATAGTTGGGTTTAAAGAAGACATTAAAGCAGCACTGTGCAACTGATACCAATCCAGGATGTCCCAATGAGTTCTGTACTGTTACTGTGTTGACAAAGGTCCTTCTCAACCTCCCCACCCAATTTCTGCTCACAATGGACCTATGGGACTTGCATCACTTTTCTTCACATCACTCTTCTCCTCTGCATTCATCCGCTCAGTGTTAAAACTGCTTTGCACCAACTCCCACTGGCTTTCCTCAGAGAACCAGCTACACATGGAAAAGGAAAGATTTCTCTTTTTTATCTGGCCAGCAAATGGAAAGAAAGGTGATGCAATTGAATGAACAGTAAAACACAGTGATCAACTGCATGCCATGTTCAAGCGGCATCTATTGAAGTTTGTCTTTCATATGGAATATTTTTAAAAGAAATGATTTATTCTGAGGTAGGATAGGATAGATTGAATCACAGTGAAGTAGTTGACAACAGAGGCCATCAGACTCTGAGAGATGGAGCAAATTCCAGTAATCTTCCTGGGATAGATCAGCCAGGTAGTTGAGAGGTATCAACTTAAAACTGATCAGGACTTGTGAGTATTTCACACATTGAGATGGGTTAACACATTCTCATTGATTTATATCTTTGTCTCCAACTCTGTTTTTCACTTTTACTGACATTAATGAACATCTTTCAGACTTCGTGCCTTAATAAAAAAGAGACAGTGATTGAGAAAAAGAAAAAGTATAAGAAGAAAAAGAATATATAGGAAGGGATAGATCAAATCACAGTGAAGGAGTTGACAACACATTCCATCAGACTTTGGGGTGATGGAACAAATTCCAGTAATCCCCCTGAAAGTCAGAAATCAGACAGATAATTGGGAGGTATCTGACTGAACAAAGAGCAAGGGATGGAGAAATCTGGAGGGCAGTGGGAGTAGTGTGTGCCCAAATGGCCTGCTGAAAACATGCCCTTAACCATGGCCATTTCTTTAGGAGAGCTGAAAAAACTTGGAGGATGAGGCACATCAAATAGGCAGCAGGGAAGAGTAGTGCTGGGCACCAGGCTACAGTCACAGGGCATTGGCACTGGCACCGCTGTCTGTGTCTCTGAACCTGAAGGCATTTGTGTCCAGCGAACACAGTTCTGGAAAACATTGTAGTTTCAGTAAAAGAAAAAAAAAGACATCAAATCACCTCAAAGATTCATATTTACAACTTAAAATGGAACAAGACTCATGAGAATTTTTCATGTTGAGAAGGGTTAACACATTTTCATTGATTTCCATCTTTGTCTTCAATTATTTGTTTCAGTTTTATTGACATTTATGATCAACTATTAAGCTTACAGCCTCAAAATAAATAAATAAATTAAAAGAGATACATTTGCATCTTGCACATGGCCTGATGCCCCTTTCACCTTCACAGTTCCCACAAGTCCTTCCATGCCGGAGAGTATGAGATCCAGCAGAGCACCTCTCCTCTTTGGTTCCTCCACTGCTTGGTCAAGAAGCTGCCATCTGTGCTCTCCATGGATCTGCTGGATGCCACATGCCCTGCTGTGCTGTCCCTGCCACAGATAATGGAGTGACAAAGGCCACCAAATGGGACAAGGGACAGACAACATCAGATTCCCATCTGTCTGCAGAGGGCACCTTCCATTTACTCTCCCTGATCAGGAAGACAGGAAAAGACACTGATGGTCTCCTCTGTTTGCCATTTCCATTAGCTCTGACCTGTCTGCTCTTCCATCCCCAGGCAGAGCTCAGTGCACTCTCACAGAGGGCAGTCGCCCTTCTTTGTCTCCTCGCCCATCCATCCTAAAGACTCGGTATCCCCCTTGTGCTACAGTGCAGTTGTGGAAACCATTAAACTGTGTCCCCATGGTCCAAACAGGAGCTCAGGCCTGCAGCTCTACCAAGATTTCTAGCTTCTTGTGTGTTGGTGTTTGCATTAGTGCAAAAGCACAGAAGTAAATATCCTAATTGAAAAGCATCACTGGACATTGCCTGACTGGATAGCTCATCTATAGAATCAGTGTGCAGAAGGTGGCACACAAACATTAGACCGATCGTGGGTCTTGGAGGTGACGTAGCAGCACGGACACACCATGGGCATGGCTTTCCTGAAGGCCCTGTGCTGCTCTTGTAGCTGTGAGTGAATTCACCGGACAGCCGGTGCTATCCCCTCTCTGGCCCTCAGCTGATGCCCAGGAAGGAGGTGTCTATCTCAGGGATTTCCCACACGGTTTACAAGCACTTGCAAACATCAGGAGCAGCCCAGGCACCTTGGGCATCACCCAGTGTCTGTGTGTGAGCTGCTGCCTCCCAGCTGAAGGACCGAGGACTCAGAGCAGGAGCTCACATGCAGGCAACTCCTTGTGCACTTCTGAACTGAACCAGAGAAATCCCAGCTCCTGTGGTTCTGTGGGGAGCCGAATCCCATTTCAGCTCCAGGATTTCTGTCAAGGGATGAGACTCCTGCGCTGCCTCAGCTGGATCACTGCCCTGCACAGGGAAAGTCCAAACCTCGCCTTCCTTGTCTGGTTGCCCTTATTGTTTCATCAAACGATCTCTGGGAGCACTCCCCATATGTCTCCAATCAGTCACTGACCACTGGACATGTGGTGGTTAATTGAGTGGATTTCAAAGCACAGTCATGATGCTGTTGTCTTTCAGGAGCTGTTGGCCATGAGGACCCAGGGACATGTCAGGGGAAATGAGTGGGAAGGATAAAAATGACATAATCTGCTGCTTGCTTGTCCAGGTTCCTGGGACACAGGGAGCTCATAAAAGTGGGCAGAGCTGCAGAGAGACAGCTGTGCCCAGGAGCAGATCTCGTGCACAGCACAGCCTGCAGGTGACAGAAGGAGAGGAGAGAAATTGGAGAGAGCTTGCAGGATGTGTGTGGTGTGAGCGGGCTGTGAACTCACTGCAGGAGCATTGCTCACAGACCATGACAAGGTAAGTCTCACAGCTGACCATGAGCTGCTTTTAATTAAGGGGTAACTATAACTGGGACATCCCATAGGAGATCTGACTGCAGGCACTGCATGTTTCTTTACTGTGGAAAAAGCTTTCTGCTCCAGCTGAGACGGGTGCCCAGGGCTGTCCTGCAGAGCAGGGTCCCTGCTGTGCCCCAGGGGCTGTGTGCCGGGTATGGGACTCTGCCGCCTGCCAGGCTCAGCACTCAGCCTGCCCGGGGAGCTGCCCAGGGCGCTGCGGGGAGACGTGTGGGGTAAGGAGCCCCCGGCAGGGTTTGTGCTGCCACAGCTGCTGCCTGGGGCAGGGGATCACAGCTCCACTGCACAACTGAATGTTTCTGAGGGCACTTTGCCAGAGGAGAGCCAAGGCAGGGGGTTTCCATTTCCTGTTCTGAGGCAAAGAGGTTTGGAGTCAGAAATCTAAAAGGGGCAATAAGAGTTCTGAGAATTTTTCATCAATCAATTGCTTGTTTTGTGAACACTCACACATGATGTGCTTTCAGTCTCCCCTTTCTCGAAGGACTGAATTATCTTCATTTTCTGTAGGCATGAATAATTCACTTATCCTACAAACAGGCAGCATTTTCTAACTGAAACTGAATGCCACAGAAGCTCGGGTAGGGGGCTCTAAGAGCACTTGGGGTAAAGATATGAGACATGAAACAGATGAAAATATCCAGGGAGAAGGGATAAGAAAATAAGAGGAAGGTTAGAGCTCCATATGCTGCTTCTGCTTAAGGAATGCTGATCTACATGAAATTAAATGCAAGTAATGGTGCTAAATGTACACTGTTGTAGGAGAATTAAAACATTTCATATTATAGCAGGAGTAGTGCCTCTGAGAATGGTCTGGACTTGTCATTATCTTCTGCACTCTGAGCAGGACTCCAAGCCCAACAGCAGCAGATGCCCAACAGCAGCTCCATCAGTGAGTTCCTCCTGCTGCCGTTGGCAGACACGCGGCAGCTGCAGCTCCTGCACTTCTGGCTCTTCCTGGGCATCTACCTGGCTGCCCTCCTGGGCAACGGCCTCATCAGCACAGCCGTAGCCTGCGACCGCCGCCTGCACACCCCCATGTACTTCTTCCTCCTCAACCTGGCCCTCCTCGACCTGGGCAGCATCTCCACCACTCTCCCCAAAGCCATGGCCAACGCCCTCTGGGACAACAGGGCCATCTCCTACACAGGATGTGCTGCACAGCTCTTTTTCTTTACCTTCTTCATGTCAGCAGAGTATTCCCTTCTCACCATCATGTCCTATGACCGCTATGTTGCCATCTGCAAGCCCCTGCACTACGGGACCTTGATGGACAGCAGAGCTTGTGCCACCATGGCAGCAGCTGCCTGGGGCACTGGGGTTCTCAATTCCCTGCTGCACACTGCCAGTACGTTTTCACTGCCTCTCTGCCAAGGCAATGTTGTCAACCAGTTTTTCTGTGAAATTCCCCAGATCCTCAAGCTCTCCTGCTCAGAATCAAATCTCAGGGAAGTTGTGTTTCTCATTTTTACTATCAGTTTAGACGTAGGCTGCTATGTTTTCATAGTTGTGTCCTATGTGCAGATCTTCGTGGCTGTGCTGAGGATGCCCTCTGAGCAGGGACGGCGCAAAGCCTTCTCCACGTGCCTCCCTCACCTGGCCGTGGTCTCCCTGTTTCTCAGCACTGGTGCTTTTGCCTACCTGAAGCCCCCCTCCATTCCCTCCCCACTCCTGGATCTGACAGTGGCACTTCTGTATGCAGTGGTTCCTCCAACACTGAACCCTATTATCTACAGCATGAGGAACAGGGAGATCAAGCACGCTCTCAGGAAGGTGTTGCAATACTCACTATTCCCGCTTCAATAAAGTGCACATCTTCATCGCATGATTCCCAGTGATGGTTCTTCATCTTTTATGCATCTTTGATTGATTGATTATGTGAGATATAGCAACGTGCAAAAAAATGTTATTGAACTTATAAATAAAAATTTGTTTCACTTCTTTCACACCTACTATCCATTTTCTCACTCCAAGAGCTCATGTAAACATGGAACCAGATTCCCCGAATAGGTTAAGAGATAAATAAATAGCATTCAAAATACGCTTTTCCTTAGCTCTTCTCTTATCCAACTTTGTCTGGATTTGGGGAAGGTACAGCCACAGATAGAAGCACAACTAGTTCTTTTCATTCCTCCTCTCTTTACACTGATACAGTGCACAGAGGATTCGAGTCCTCTCATTTCTACAGGCCTGAAGGTCTTGTGTGTCTCACAGCAGTCCCGTCGTCTCTACAGCAGCACTCAGTGGTTTGCTTAATTTTCTTATCTCAATACTTGGAACAGCTACAGGACCTGTAGCATAAGTGACCGCAGAGCTCCTTATGAGGGGTGGAGTGACAGTGGGATCTGTCCAGAGCTTGGAGAACTGCAGGATGTGTAGCAAAAACTTGGAGCTATTGCAGGGACTGTGCCAGGAGTTGCAGAGGCTGCAGCAATGTCAGCAGATCCAGCTCTCTTCCCATTGAAGATGCTGAATAGTGTTGAACACAGCTCAGTAGGTGTGGGCCAGGCCCTGGCACACTGCAGTCATTTGGGCCTTTTTAGGATTACCAGTGCCACAGCAGACCTGTCTCCAATATTCTACCAGTTTCTCAGGATCCTGCAGTTGCTCGGAGATGAAGTTCCAAAGCCCTGGGGGTGCCCACCACTCCAGGCAGCTGCCCAGACTGTCCCACACCCCCTGCCATGCAGAGCCTTCTCACCTTGGGGCAGATCTCTCACTGATATTCCTGAATAATTGTTTAACCTCAATCCTAGAATCATAGAATCACCAAGGCTGGAAAAGGCCTGAAAGATCATCCAATCCAACCGTTCACCTATTACCAATAGCTCCCACTTAACCATGTCCCTCAACACAATATCCAGTCTCTCCTTGAATACCCCTGGTCTCCCAGAGACGACAGTGTAAAATGTGTAATTCCTAATCATACCAACAATATTACTTCCAAAACCCAAAGATGTCCAAAGAGCTGAATGTGCACAAAACTTCACTTTGCCAATTTTATCGTGGTACAAACCAAGGTCAAACAGCATAGCAAAATAAATACCCTAATCCAGCATCCAGAGTTGACAAATGATGCAGCAGGGAAAACAAGCAGCAAGCAAGGAGCTGTGAAATGCAGCTTCATGAGAAGACTCAGCAAGCTTCACAAATAGGGAAACTATCAGCACCATGGCCTGCACATCTCCAACTCCCACAAAGCCCTGTCCACTCTGGACAGATGTGCTGTTACCACAACCCTTGGAGCCTCACATAAGCACCAAAATGACTGTGGTTGTTGAACCCAACATGTGGCTCAGCAGCTCACAGTGCTTTGTGCACTGCCCCATTCCCAGTGGGATGGGGATGAGAACTGGGAAAAAGAGTACAACTTCTGGGTTGTAACAAAGCAGTTTACTAAGAGAGATAAAAGGAGAGGAGTAATAGTAATCACTATATATCCGTTGATATAGAATCGTATGTAACAACTGATGCACAAGCACTTGCTCAGCACCACCAGACTGATGCTCAGCTGGGCCCTGAGCAGTGAAGAGACTGAGATGAACTCCCACCCCTTTCAATACAATTTCTGCTTGCTGTCAGCTGATAGAGAACGTCCCTTTGGCCACTATCAGTCAGCTGTCCTCACTCTGTTCCCTCCCAGCTCCATGTGCCCTCCACTGACCATGGCCTTGGCTCTGTACAACACTGCTTAGCAGCAGCTGTAAACATCAGAGTGTTATCAATGGTTTTCTCCTAGAACCAAAACACTGCACCACAGCAGACAGACTGAAGAAAACAATTCCATTCCAGCTGTAACTCAGATTCCTGCCTGTCCCCTCTTCTTGTTCTTCCTGATCAGGAAGCAAGGAACAGAATCTGCCGCTCTCCTCTCTGAGCCCTTTCCATCAGTTCTCAGCTGGCTCCTCTGCCATCCCCAGGCAGAGCTCAGTGCCCTCTCATGGATGGCAGCAGCCTTTTCTCTTCTTCCTTGCCCATCCGTCATGCAGAATCTGTACCCCATTTGCTACAGTACAGAGCTGAGAATCAACCCACCATGTCTCTGGGAACCAAACAAGACCCTAGGCCTGCAAAGGCACAGAGATTTGGAGTTCGCTGAGTGAATGTTTGTGGTCCTCTCATTAGTGTAACGACTCTTCAGAAAGGATCCCCTTCCAGAAGCATGCTTTGATTTAGCCTGTCTGGGTCTTGCATCTACACTGTGGTACTGATGTTCAGGGCCTTGCTCAGAATCAGCAGCCTGCATGAAAGGAAAAGCTCTGTGGTTTTCTCTTGATTTGTCCCGTTTATTTCCCATGCTACCCGCACTGGTCTACAGGCACTTTAGGGCAGCAGTAGGTTGGGGTTACCCCCAGAGGGTACACAGTAAGATTTAGGACGGGGTATTGGCAACAAGACTTTCTCTGAGGAATCCTCACACAATCCTATAGAACAACTCAGAGGCTTTCCATTCAATCTGCAACAGCAACAATATCCCTCAGCCCTTCTCTGTCACATCCAATTCCCCACCCTTCCCCATCTGGACCTGGTTTAAAGCCCTATAATCAATCAGTGCAGGAGCATTTCAGATGGGGTCATGGAGGAGGCAGACTGCCATTCTTGGGGTGGCCATTTTCCCAGGAGGGCATGGTGGGAGGGCTTTGTCCCATCTGGTTCCACCAACACTTGCATCCACCCAGCAGAAGGCTGTGCCCTCTGTGTCCCACTTGAACTCTGCATGGAGCTTACAGTTGGCAGTGACATGGCTGAGAAGCTCTGGGCATGGATTAAGGGACAGGGAATTAATGTGCCTTCCTAACTTCCTCCCTGCATGCCTTAGCAACTTCCTTGTAATCTCCCCAAGTACCCAGCCCCTTCTTCCAGAGGACGGAGATTCTCTTTTTCTTCCTGAGTCTCAATAGTTTTTCCCAGTTCATCTGCACTGGTCTTCTTCCCCTATGGCTCACCTTATGGCATTCAGGGACAGCCTGATCTCGTGCCTTTAAGATTTCCATCTTGAGGAGTGTCCAGGCTTCCTGGACCCCTTTACCCATAAGGAGCGACTCCCAAGGGACCTGTGCTACAAGTGTCCTGAACAGGTCAAAGTCCGCCCTCTAGAAGTTCAGGATAGTAGTTTTGCTAGTCACCCTTCTGACATCTCCAAGAATAGAGAATTCTACCATTTCATGGCCACTCTGCCCAAGACAGTCCCCAACCTTCTCAACTCCTACCAGTCCTTCACTGTTAGTGAAGAGCAGGTCTAGCAAGGAACCACCCCTGGTAGGACTTCATACCAGCTGTGTAAGGAAGCTGTCTTGCATGCAATCTATAAACCTCTTGGACTGATTCCTCTGCTATTTATTATATTCCCAGCATATATCAGAGAAGTTGTAGTCTCCCAAGAAAATGAGTGCTGGCAATCTTGCGACTTCAGTAAGCTGCTCATAGAATGCCTCACCCATCAATTAGGCGGTCTATAAGAAACCTTTAGCAAGATGTCACACTTACAGGCCTTTCCCCCGATCCTTACAAACATGCACTTCATTCTGAAGCCCAAGCTCTTCAACATCAAAACTCTCTTTAATATAAAGGGCCACACCACCACCCTTCCTTCCTCCTCTATCCCTTCTGAAGAGCTTGTAACCATCCATCACAGCACTCCAGTCATGGCAGTGGTCCCACCATGGGTCGGTAATAGCAACTAGGTCATGGTTTGTCAGATGCACAGTTGCTTCCAGCTCCTCTTGCTTGTTGACCAAGCTGCGTGCGTTGGTGTAGACGCACTTCAGCTGAGGCATCTGCCTCTCTCCCAGCTCAAACAGCATTTCCCTAGGCTTATCTCTGGTAAGCCCTGTTTTGTCCACTCCCCCATCGTAGCTAGTTTAAAGCTCTTTCGATAAGCCCCGCTACCGTCTATGCTAGGATTCACTTCCCCCTTTGAGACAGTTGGGTTCCATTCATGGATAACAGACCATGGGCCAAGTAAACTGTCCTGTGATCAAAGAACTCAAAGTTTCTGGCTCAGTACCAACCTCTGAGACAATTGTTCATTGCTTTGCTTTCCAAGCCTGCTCTGTGTCCCTCACTGCCACTGAAGGTATAGAACAAAAAATCACTTGATCTCCCACTTTGTGAACTAAATGGCCTAAATTCCTGAAATCTCTTTTTATAGTTTGTAGTCTTATCTAAGAAATTTCATCACTGCCCACCTAAACTATGAGTAGTGGAAAATAATCAGTGGACCTAACCAGCATTGGGAGTTTCCTCATTATGTCCCTGACCTGAAACCAAGAAGGCAGCAGACTTACTGACAACTGGGGTCCAGTCTGCAAATGGGGCCCTCTATTCCTCTGAGAAGGGAGTCACCCACCACGGCCACCCTTCTTTCTTTCATGGCAGAGGAAGTCACAAGGCTTGGTAGTGACTGCCTTGCATTAGGTTTCCTCCTAGGCAGATCCTCCATTGCCTCCCCATTCTTATCTCCTTCAGATTTCAGAGTGTCAAACCTGTTGCTTAGATGGATCAGGGGTCGAGGGCTAGGCAGGCATGGGGGGGCTCCTGTGATGTTGAGTTGGGACTCTCTTCCAACCCTTCTCATCAGTCAGGTCTGTCTGACTGTGACAGGGCAGGGAGTCAACCACTTTTCTGGGGGTATCTGCCTGGCAGCCTTCCCTCGGGGATGCCAGCAAGTCACTCCACCAGCCCATCTCCCGATCACACTCCCTGATGGTAAACTGTGAGTAAAACCTTGAGTAAAGTGAGAGTTCACCTAGACAAAAGTATGAGTAGAAACATGGACTGACGTGAGGGTAAACCCAGAGTAAACCCAGGATCCCATCCATTGGGCATGCACAGCCTCTGAGGGCAACTTTTTCCAGTGTTGCTGTGTAAAAATATAGGTTCCTCACATCTAACCTATGTCTCCCCTTTTTAATTTAAATCCGTTTCCATTTGTCCTGTTATCAACAGACCATCCCATCCTTATTCTAGCGTTAGGCATCTCATCCTCAGATGGAAACCCTGGGGCTGAATTGGGATCAGTTTTTCAAAGAACCACAGGAGCTACAAGTTCACCTAGCTGAGTTCAGATGTGCACAGTGAGGTGTCTGTGTGTGAGTCCCTCATCTGAATCCTTGGTTTTTATTCCACAGGGACTGCACTACTCATACACAGTCTCTCAGTGATGCCCAAGATGCCTTGGGTGATCCTAGTTTTGTGCTAGTGCTTGTAAACTGTGACGGAAAATCTATGAGATAGACACCTCCTTCTGGAGCATCAGCTGAGGGCCAGAAGGGAGGTATTCTTGGCCATCCTAAATACCACCTCAGCCACGTGCTTAGGGCACCCATTGTGTCTTTTGCACCTGACCCCATGGAGTATGTAGTGATATTCAGCTTATCAAAAGGATGAGCTCAGAACAGAAGAGGCAGATCTTCCTCTCTGCTCCATCTGTGGCATAGTCTGGATTTCAAGGCATTGCAAAGCTATGGCACATCTACGTTCTTGCACTGATGACACTTTAGCATGCTCTGGGCTCGCATTTCAATGGCATCTAATAAATCTAGGGTCATACCTGTTGACAGGAAGCTGGCAAATGTTGTCTCATTGTAAGGAAGAGCAAGAAAGATGACACGGGCAACTATGGACCTGTCAGTCTCACTACAGTGCTTGGTAAAATTATGGAGAAAATGATGGTGGGAGTTATGGAAAAACAACTGAAGGACAGGTCACAGACAACACAAGATACAGAGGGGAAGGTCCTATTTAATTTCAGGTCTTTTTATGACACCTTTATCCATTGAGCTGAACAAGGGAAGGCAGTTGATGTAATCCTTGAGGATTTCAGTAGAGCTTTTGATACTATTTCTCCAGCACCCTTCTGGACAGAAATTCCTGCATACAGCTAGACAGAAACAGAACGTGGTGTGTTGTAATACAAGAAGAATTTTACAGAGCAGCAGCCATGGATTGAGATAAGGAGTTCACAGAGCAGCAGCTGCGGAGCAGGATAAACAGCATGAGAACAAAGGACATCTCTAGGAAAAGAATGAATGGCTCGTGGCTTTGAAGGGGGGTTATAGGGTTGTTATTGCAGTAGCTTTCCTCCAATTAGCGTGTGTGATTTTTGGACACCCTTGTCTGTCTCCTATAAAAGTCTGGCTTTCGGGCAATAAATTGATGCAGCTATATGTAACTATATTGGTGTTTCTCTGTTTGACCCAGCACGCTGACATTTTGCCTTTCAGGTTCACCAGCAGTGGTGGGTGAGCAGTTGGCCAGTAGTTCTGTCCCAAAGGATTATAGTCAGTGGGTTCCATTGGGCTGGTAGATGGTCACTGTCAGAGCTCCCCAGGGTTCCATTTTAGGGCCACTTTCCTTTCATGTTTATGCAGATGACTTGCATGCAGGACTAGAAGATGTTCTGAGCAAGTTTGCTGATGAGACCAGATGAGGAGGTGTTGTTGCCTCCACTGAGGGTGGAGAGGACTTGCAGAGAGATGTGGACAAGTCAGAGAAGTGGGTACCAGTTGGTACTAAGCACCAAGTGCATAAAGTATAACAAGAACAAGTGCCTGATTGTGCACCTGGGTATGGGCAACCCTGGACATAAACACTGTCTGTATATTGGACACATGAGAGACGTCTGACTGAAAAGGATTGGGGGTCCTGCTCAACATAAAATTTTAAGTGAGTCAGCAGTGTGCCCAGCCAGCCAAGAAGGCCAACAGTCCCCTAAAGTGCATCAAGCAATTTATTGCCAGCTGGGTGGGAGAAAGGTTTGTCCCTCTTTGCTCTGCATTGCTACTGCCTCACCTGGAGCACTGGGTGCACTTCTGGGCAATGCAGAACATAAAGAACATCAAACTATGGGAGAGTGTGCACAGGAGGGCACTGGAACTGAGAGATCTGAAGTTCAGAGTTTCACTGGGATTGACTGCTTGTTCAGACTGGGCCCTTCTCACACCCCACATCCTGTGATGAGACACAGGGCACATGTGGGATATGAACTTTAACAGCATCCTTGCACCACATGCAAATGCTTTTCCCAGTGCTTCAGTGTTCCACCACCCATTGCTTTCAACATAGTTTTCAACACCCCATTGTATCTTTTAATTTTACCAGAAGCTGGTGCATGGTAGGGGATATGATAAATCCACTCAATGCCATGAACTTTGGCCCAAGTATTTATTAAGGGAATTTTTGAAATGTGTCCCATTATGAGACTCAGTTCTTTCTGAGGTGTCATGTCTCTATAGGACTTGTTTCTAACAACCCAATATTGTGTTTCTGGCAGTAGCATGGGGTACTGCATATGTTTCAAGCCACCCAGTGGTTGCTTCCACCATGGTAAGCACAAAACGCTTATCATTATGAGATCCTGGCAAGGTGACATCATTCACCTGTCACTCCTCCCCATATTTATACTTTTGCCTTGGCCTTCCCCCCAGAGAGGCTTCATATTCTTGGCTTGTTTAATTATGGCACATGATTCACAGTCATGAATAACCAGTGCAATAGCATCCATAGTTAAGTCCACCCCTCAGTCTCTAGCCCAATTATATGTTATGTCCATTCCTTGATGGCCTGAGGTCTCATGGAACCATCAAGCTTGAAATAATTCACTCTTGTTCTGCCAGTCCAAGTCTATTTGAGCCACCTCAATTCTGGCAGCTCGACCTACCTGATGGTTGTTTTGTTGTTCTGCAATAGCCCGACTCTTGGGCAAGTGTGCATCCACGTGACACACCTTTACAATCATATCTTTTTTTTGAGCAGTTATGTTTTTCTACAGTTCAGCAGCCCAAATAGGTTTACACCTCCGTTGCCAGTTATTTTGTTCCCACTGCTGTAACAACCCCCATAAGGCATTTGCCACCATCCATGAGTCAGTATAAAGATAAAGCATTGGCCACCTCTCCCGTTCAGCCACATCTAAGGTCAGCTGGACAGCTTTTACCTCTGCAAACTGACTTGATTCTCCTTTACCTTCAGTGGCCTCTGCGACCTGTCGTGTGGGGCTCCAAACAGCAGCTTTCCATCTCCGATGCTTCCCTACAATATGAAATGATCCATAAGTGAAAAGAGCATATTTCTTTTCATTTTCTGGTAGTTCGATGTATGGTGGGGCCGCTTTAGCACATGACACCTCTTCTCCTGGTGATGTTCCAAACTTTTTATCTTCAGTCCAGTTCATGATCACTTCTAAAATTCCTGGACGATTGAGGTTCCCCATCCGCGCTTGTTGTCTAATCAGTGCAATCCACTTGCTCCAGGTGGCATCGGTAGCATGATGGGTGGAGAGAACCTCCCCTTTCAACATCCGGTTCATCATTGACAGTCGAGGTGCCAGAAAGAGCTGCATTTCAGTACCAGCTACTTCGGAAGCAGCCCGAGCCCCCTCATACGCGGCTAAGATCTCCTTCTCAGTTGGAGTGTAGCACTCTTCAGACCCCTTGTACGCTCAGCTCCAGAATCCCAGGGGTCGGCCTTGGGTCCCTCCTGAGGCTCTTTGCCACAAACTCCAAGTGGGACCTTTCTCTCCAGCAGCAGTATAGAGGATGTTCTTTACATCCTGTCCAGTCCGTACTGGCCCCAGGTCCATGGCACAGGCTATCTCCTGTTTAATCTGTTCAAAAGCCTGCTGCTGCTCTGGGCCCTATGCAAAATCATTCTTCTTCTGCATCACCTGATAAAGGGGGCTTACAATGAGGCTGTAGTTTGGAATGTGCATCCTCCAAAAGCCCACTGCACCCAGGAAAGATTGTGTCTCTTTCTTGCTAGTTGGTGGAGACGTGGCAGTGATTTTGTCAATCACTGTTGGGATGTGATGACATCCATCTTGCCACTTTATACCTAAGAACTGAATTTCCTGGGCAGGCCCTTTTACTTTGCTTCACTTAATAGCAAAACTGGCTCATAGAAGAATTTGAATTATTTGCTCTCCAGCACAGCAGCACTCAGTGGGGGTGTGACCTCATTCAGGCCACGGTAGTCTACTGTCAGCCTCCATTCTCCACTGGCTTTACGCACTGGCCATATGGAGCTGTTAAAAGGTGAGTGAGTTTTACTGATCACTCCCTGATTCTCCAACTGGCGAATCAAATCATGAATGGGGAGCAAGGAATCCCTGTTGGTGCGATACTGCCGTCTGTGCACTGTCTTTGTAGCAATCGGTACCTGCTGCTCTTTTATTTTTACTCGTAGCAGCCTCACAACAGACGGGTCCTCTGACAGGCCAGGCAAAACAGACAGCTGCTTAATGTTGTCCATATCTACAGCAGCGATTCCAAAGGCCCAGTGATACCCCTTAGTATCCTTGAAATGCCCTCTTCTGAGGTATCCTCAATACCAAGTATGAACGGAAACCCTGGACCACTCACATAGGATGTTTTTTCCAGTCTTTACCAGTGAGGCTTATTTCAGCCTCCAACACAGTCAATTCTTGAGAGATATCCAGAAATATGGATTGATTCTGTCCCTTCATGACTGGAGGGCATTAGGGTGCACTGTGCACCAGTATCCACCAGTGCCTTATATTTCTGTGGTTCTGATGTGCTAGGCCATCAAATCCACACAGTCCAATAAACTCTATTATCCCTTCCACTCCCTTGAATGAGGGCAGGGCCCCTCTATTGGTTACCTGTGATAACTGGAGCAGCCGTACTGGTGGTTGGACTGTTTTGTAGTTCCCTCACCCGTGCTCATAGTACAGGAGTAGGCTGGTCATGCCACTTCCTCGTGTCTTCTCTGTGGTCACGTAGGTAACACCACAAGGAAACACACAGTGCAATTTACTGTTGTTCCTTGCTCAATCTGGAAAGCGCTTGTGTCTAATAGCTGAGAATTTTAATGATACACATGAAGGCTTTATGGTCGTTAATTTCTTTACGATCTCTCGCCTTCAACTGAAGCAGCAGCTAGGCCAATTACCAAGTGACACCAAGGAGATGAAGTGGCAAAATGGCGATTTATTGAAACAGACACATCCTTATATAACCTACGCCTTTTTGTCTACACCCACTGTATTACACTAAGATTCTTCCAGAATATGGGGAAGGGCCTGTCACATCACAACAAGCTACCGTCCCAGCTGTCCCAACAGCGAAGCAACCAGGTAACAAGAGATTCATTCTGGTGCCGTGTGAACTCCTTTCTTACGCCTTCGATTTCAGTCATCTTCAGGGATCGACAAACAGTAACAGAGATTTCCTCCTCATCACTCTCTTCTTCATGACACTTTTCCTTTTTCCTTTCTCGGTACTTATCCAGACCTGTCACCTGGATCTTCTGTTGCCTCCTCCTCCACTTCTTTTTTCCGTTCTAGACGTGAGGACACCCATTTCCATTTCTTGCCTTCCACAAGGGCAACTGATATTGTTACTGGTGCCTCCTGTGACTGATCAAAATTGACTTGGGGATTTCCCTTTTTGGCTAGAACCTCAGCTCGGAAATTCTCTCTTTTCGGAACAGTGTTATATAGAGCACGGTAAGCACAAGCCAAGCCCCAAATAAGTCATACCCCCTTAGATCTATCTAGGCTGCGCCATCCCTGACTCAAATACTGGCTTAGTTTCTCGGGATCCCACAGGTGTTCAAGAGTTAAATCCCATGACATTGCGGGCCCCCATGTGTTGGCGAACCTGAAGGCAAAAGTCAGCGTTCTAGGACAAACAACCACACACCAATATAGTTAAATATAGCTGTGTCCATCTATTGCCTGAAGAGCCGTACTTTTATAGCAAACAAACAAGGGTGTTCAAAAATCACACGTACTAATTGGAAGAAAGCTTCTGCAATAAGAACCCTAAAACCCCGCTTCAAAGCCACGAGCCTTTCACTCTTTTGCTAGAGGTGTCCTTGGTTCTCATGCTGTTTATCCTGCTCTGCCGCTGCTGCTCTGTAAAGTGCTTATCTTGATCCATGGCTGCTGCTCTGTAAAATTCTTCTTGTATTACAACAGAATGGCAGTTCCCTGGGGTCTCCAGCACACCCCCAGACAGCTGGCAAATGCCACTGAGGACCTTTAGGAAAGACATGCCCTGGGTAGTGACAATGTTCACTGGACAACTGTGAGCCCCACAATGGGTCTCGTACCTGTGTGCCATCTTCTGAACACCAGTAGCACGGTGTAGATGCAAGGCCCAGCCAGGCAAAATCAAAACATGCTTCTGGAAGGGGATCCTTTCTGAAGAGTCATTACACTAATGAGAGGACCACAAACATTCACTCAGCGAACTCCAAATCTCTGTGCCTTTGCAGGCCTAGGGTCTTGTTTGGTTCCCAGAGACATGGTGGGTTGATTCTCAGCTCTGTACTGTAGCAAATGGGGTACAGATTCTGCATGACGGATGGGCAAGGAAGAAGAGAAAAGGCTGCTGCCATCCATGAGAGGGCACTGAGCTCTGCCTGGGGATGGCAGAGGAGCCAGCTGAGAACTGATGGAAAGGGCTCAGAGAGGAGAGCGGCAGATTCTGTTCCTTGCTTCCTGATCAGGAAGAACAAGAAGAGGGGACAGGCAGGAATCTGAGTTACAGCTGGAATGGAATTGTTTTCTTCAGACTGTCTGCTGTGGTGCAGTGTTTTGGTTCTAGGAGAAAACCATTGATAACACTCTGATGTTTACAGCTGCTGCTAAGCAGTGTTGTACAGAGCCAAGGCCATGGTCAGTGGAGGGCACATGGAGCTGGGAGGGAACAGAGTGAGGACAGCTGACTGATAGTGGCCAAAGGGACGTTCTCTATCAGCTGACAGCAAGCAGAAATTGTATTGAAAGGGGTGGGAGTTCATCTCAGTCTCTTCACTGCCCAGGGTCCAGCTGAGCATCAGTCTGGTGGTGCTGAGCAAGTGCTTGTGCATCAGTTGTTACATACAATTCCATATCAACCGATATATAGTGATAACTATTACTCCACTTCTTTTATCTCTCTTAGTAAACTGCTTTGTTACATCCCAGAAGTTGTACTCTTTTTCCCAGTTCTCATCCCCATCCCACTGGGAATTGGGCAGTGCACAAAGCACTGTGTGCTGCTGAGCCACATGTTGGGTTCAACAACCACTGTCATTTTGGTGCCTGATGTGAGGCTCCAAGGGTTGAGATAGCAGCACATCTGTCCAGAGCGGACAGGGCTTTGTGGGAGCTGGAGAAGTGCAGGCCATGGTGCTGATATGTGTGGATGTGCTCCCTATGTGTGGAGCTTGTTGAGTCTTCTCATGAAGCTTCACTGCACAGCTCCTTACTTGGTGCTTGGATGCTGCATTAGGGTATTTATTTTGCTATGCTGTTTGACCTCAGTTTGTACCACGATAAAATTGGTAGCTGACAAAGTGAAGTTTTGTGCACATTCAGCTCTGCGGTCATCTTTGGGTTTTGGAAGTAATATTGTCCATATGATTAGGAATTACACAATTTACATTGTCGCCTCTGTGAGTCCGGGGGTGTACTGGATATTGTGTTGAGGGACATGGTTTAGTGGGAGCTATAGGTAATAGGTGAACGGTTGGACTGGATGATCTTTTAGGCCTTTTCCAACCTTGGTGATTCTATGAATCTATGATTGAGGTTAAACAATTATTCAGGAATATCAGTGAGAGATCTGCCCCAAGGTGAGAAGGCTCTGCATGGCAGAGGGTGTGGGACGGTCTGGGCAGCTGCCTGGAGTGGTGGGCACCCCCAGGGCTTTGGAACTTCATCTCCGAGCAACTGCAGGATCCTGATAAACTGGTAGAATATTGGGGGCAGGTCTGCTGTGGCACTGGTAACCCCCAAGAGGCACAAATGACTGCAGTGTGCCAGATCCAGAGAGCTGGATCTGCTGACAGTGCTGCAGCCTCTGCAACTCCTGGCACAGACCATGCAGCAGCTCCAAGGTTTTGCTACACGTCCTGCAGTTGCTCCAAGCTCTGGGCAGATCCCTCTGTCACTCCACCCCTCATAATGAGCTCTGCAGTTACTCCTGCTACGGGTCCTGTAGCTGTTCCAAGTATGGTAATAAGAAAATGGTACAAATTCCTCCCAAGGGAGGAAGTACAGCCCTGCGGTGGCTCCAACCCCTCCAATGAGCCCAGTGGCTGCTCCAACATAGTCACAGGTCCTGTGGTGGTTCCAGCTCTGGCAATGAACTCTGAGGTCACTTCAACTCCTGCAACAGCCCAACAGCCACTTCAGCTCCTACAGTGAACCCTGTGGCTGTTAAAACCCCTGCAACTAATCCTGGACTTGCAGACAGATGCGCATAGGGATTAGTTCATATATGTTTGCAACTGCATATGTTGTATATGTGTGAAAATACACTAAATATATTATATATGTATAAATACATTTGTCATAATTATTATCCTTTTCTTTTTCTCTTTGTCTCAACCCATAAACCTTAAACCACAGCACTGCCTTGAGATGCTTACGGATCTCCTTGGGACTATTCAATCTGATCTGGTCACACAGTGAAGAGCACCTGAAGATCTCAAGGTTTTCTCAGGGAGCAGCTCCTGAGGTATATTCCTTACACCAGCTTTGGAAGAGGCCTCCCTCCAGTTCTCTGGTCCTGCTCTAAAGGGGCCCTCTTGTTATGGCAGTGCCAGCAAGGAGACCAGCTCTGACAGACCTGTTCATATTGCCGGCTACTGACTGCAGCCCTGGATTGCTGCTGTAGAGGCAACAGGACTGTTGTGAGACACACAAGACCTTCAGGACTGCACAAATGAGAGGACTCAAGAGCACTGCAGCACTGGTAAGAGCACATGAATGAAAAGAGCACGTTGAGCTGCTGTCTGTGGCTGTACCTCCCCAAATCCAGGCAAAGTAGGAAGAAAGAAAATCTAAGTAAGTCTATTTTGAAAGCTTTTTAGGTATCTTATAACATATTCAGGGAATCTGGTTCCATGTTTACGTGAGTTCTTGGAGTGAGAAAATGGAAATTAGGTAGGAAAGAATTTAAATACATTTTTATTTATAAGTTCAATAACATTTTTTTTTTGCACATTCCTATATCTCACATAATCAAACAGACAAAGATGCATAAAACATAAAGAACCACCACTGGGAACCCTATTGAGGAAGTTGTGCATTTTATTGTAGCTGGAATAGTGCTTATTGCAACACCTTCCTGAAAGCGTGCTTGATCTCCCTGTTCCTCATGCTGTAGATAATAGGGTTTAGTGTTGGAGGAACCACTGCATACAGAACTGCCACTGTCAGATCCAGGAGTGGGGAGGAAATGGACGGGGGCTTCAGGTAGGCAAAAGCACCAGTGCTGAGAAACAGGGAGACCACAGCCAGGTGAGGGAGGCACATGGAGAAGGCTTTGTGCCGTCCCTGCTCAGAGGGCATCCTCAGCACAGCCATGAAGATGTGCACATAGGACACAACTATGAAAACAAAGCAACCAAAGCCTAAACTGACACCAAAAAAGAGAAATACAAATTCCATGAGGTAGGAGCCAGAGCAGGAGAGCTTGAGGATCTGTGGGATTTCACAGAAAAACTGGTTGACAACATTGCCTTGGCAGAGAGGCAGTGAAAACGTACTGGCAGTGTGCAGCAGGGAATAGAGAACCCCAGTGCCCCAGGCAGCTGCTGCCATGGTGGCACAAGCTCTGCTGTCCATCAAGGTCCCGTAGTGCAGGGGCTTGCAGATGGCAACGTAGCGGTCATAGGACATGATGGTGAGAAGGGAATACTCTGCTGAGAGGAAGAAGGAAAAGAAAAAGAGCTGTGCAGCACATCCTGTGTAGGAGATGGCCCTGGTGTCCCAGAGGGCGTTGGCCATGGCTTTGGGGAGAGTGGTGGAGATGCAGCCCAGGTCGAGGAGGGCCAGGTTGAGGAGGAAGAAGTACATGGGGGTGTGCAGGCGGCGGTCGCAGGCTACGGCTGTGCTGATGAGGCCGTTGCCCAGGAGGGCAGCCAGGTAGATGCCCAGGAAGAGCCAGAAGTGCAGGAGCTGCAGCTGCCGCGTGTCTGCCAACGGCAGCAGGAGGAACTCGCTGATGGAGCTGCTGTTGGACATCTGCTGTTGTTGGGCTTGGAGTCCTGCTCAGAGTGCAGAAGATAATGACAAGTCCAGACCATTCTCAGACACACTCCTCCTGCTATAATATGAAATGTTTTTATTCTCTTACAACAGTGTACATTTAGCACCATTACTTGCATTTAATTTCATGTATTTCAGCATTCCTTAAGCAGAAGCAGCATATGGAGCTCTAACCTTCCTTTTATTTTCTTATGCCTTCTCCCTGGATATTTTCATCTGTTTCATGTCTCATATCTTTACCCCAAGTGCTCTTAGAGCCCCCTACCCGAGCTTCTGTGGCATTCAGTTTCAGTTAGAAAATGCTGCCTGTTTGTAGGATAAGTGAATTATTCATGCCTACAGAAAATGATGATAATTCCATCCTTCGAGAAAGGGGAGACTGAAAGCACATCATGTGTGAGTGTTCACAAAACAAGCAATTGATTGATGAAAAATTCTCAGAACTCTTATTGCCTCTTTTAGATTTCTGACTCCAAACCTCTTTGCCTCAGAACAGGAAATGGAAACCCCCTGCCTTGGCTCTCCTCTTGCAAAGTGCCCTCAGAAACATTCCGTTGTGCAGTGGAGTTGTGATCCCCTGCCCCAGGCAGCAGCTGTGGCAGCACAAGTCCTGCCGGGGGGCTCCTTCCCCCCACCCGTCTCCCTGCAGCACCCTGGGCAGCTCCCCGGGCAGGCTGAGTGCTGAGCCTGGCAGGCGGCAGAGTCCCATACCCGGCACACAGCCCCTGGGGCACAGCAGGGACCCTGCTCTGCAGGACAGCCCTGGGCACCCGCCTGCAGCCCCGGCTGCACAGCCTGCAGCCGTGCTGGGACATGCAGCCCTCAGGGCTGTGATTTCATACTGCAGTATGGAAGCCCTCAGCTGGAGCAGAAGGCTTTTTCCACAGTAAAGAAACATGCAGTGCCTGCATCCAGATCTCCTATGGGATGTCCCAAATTAAGTTGACCCTCTATGAAAAGCAGCTCATGGTCTGCAGTGAGACTTACCCTGTCATGGTCTGTGAGCAATGCTCCTGCAGTGAGCTCACAGCCCGCTCACACCACACACATCCTGCAAGCTCTCTTCAGTTTCTCTCCTCTCCTTCTGTCACCTGCAGGCTGTGCTGTGCACAAGAGCTGCTCCTGGGCACAGCTGTCTCTCTGCAGCCCTGCACACTTTTATGAGCTCCCTGTGTCCCAGGAGCCTGGACAGGCAAGCAGCAGATTATGTCATTTTTATCTTTCTGACTTGTCTCCCCTGACATGTCCCTGGGTCCTCATGGCCAACAGCTCCTGAAAGACAACAGCATCATGACTGTGCTTTGAAATTCGCTCAATTAACCACCACATGTCCAGTGGTCAGTGACTGATTGGAGACATATGGGGAGTGCTCCCAGAGATCGTTTGATGAAACAATAAGGGCAACCAGACAAGGAAGGCAAGGTTTGGACTTTCCCTGTGCAGGGCAGTGATCCAGCTGAGGCAGTGCAGGAGTCTCATCCCTTGACAGAAATCCTGGAGCTGAAATGGGATTCAGCTCCCTACACACCCACAGGAGCTGGGATTCCTCTGGTTCAGTTCAGAAGAGCACAAGGAGTTGCCTGCATGTGAGCTCCTGCTCTGAGTCCTCGGACCTTCAGCTGGGAGGCAGCTGCTCACACACAGACACTGGGTGATGCCCAAGGTGCCTGGGCTACTCCTGATGTGTGCCAGTGCTTGTAAACCATGTGGGAAATCCCTGAGATAGACAGCTCCTTCCTGGGCATCAGCCGAGGGCCAGAGAGGGGATAGCACTGGCTGTCTGGTGAATTCACTCACAGCTGCAAGAGCAGCACAGGGCCTTCAGGAAAGCCATGCCCATGGTGTGACCATGTTGCTGTGTCAACTCCAAGGCCCACGATCAGTCTAATGTTTGTGTGCCACCTTCTGCACACTGATACCATAGATTAGCTATCCAGTCAGGCTATGTCCAGTGATGCTTTCCAATTAGGATGTTTACTTCTGTGGTTTTGCACTAATGCAAACACCAACACACAAGAAGCTAGAAATCTTGATAGAGCTGCAGGCCTGAGCTCCTGTTTGGACCATGGGGACACAGTTTAATGGCTTCCACAACTGCACTGTAGCACAAGGGGGATACCGAGTCTTTAGGATGGATGGGCGAGGAGATAAAGAAGGGTGAATGCCCTCTGTGAGAGTGCACTGAGCTCTGCCTGGGGATGGAAGAGCAGACAGGTCAGAGCTAATGGAAATGGCAAACAGAGGAGACCATCAGTGTCTTTTCCTGTCTTCCTGATCAGGGAGAGTAAATGGAAGGTGCCCTCTGCAGACAGATGGGAATCTGATGTTGTCTGTCCCTTGTCCCATTTGGTGGCCTTTGTCACTCCATTATCTGCAGCAGGGACAGCACAGCAGGGCATGTGGCATCCAGCAGATCCCTGGAGAGCACAGATGGCAGCTTCTTGACCAAGCAGTGGAGGAACCAAAGAGGAGAGGTGCTCTGCTGGATCTCATACTCTCCGGCATGGAAGGACTTGTGGGAACTGCGAAGGTGAAAGGGGCATCAGGCCACGTGCAAGATGCAAATGTATCTCTTTTTATTTATTTTGAGGCTGTAAGCTTAATAGTTGATCATAAATGTCAATAAAACTGAAACAAATAATTGAAGACAAAGATGGAAATCATTCAAATTGTGTTAACCCTTCTCAACATGAAAAATTCTCATGAGTCTTGTTCCATTTTAAGTTGTAAATATGAATCTTTGAGGTGATTTGATGTCTTTTTTTTTCTTTTACTGAAACTACAATGTTTTCCAGAACTGTGTTCGCTGGACACAAATGTCTTCAGATTCAGAGACACAGACAGTGGTGCCAGTGCCAATGCCCTGTGACTGTAGCCCGGTGCCCAGCACTACTCTTCCCTGCTGCCTATTTGATGTGTCTCATCCTCCAAGTTTTTTCAGCTCTCCTAAATAAATGGCCATGGTTAAGGGCATGTTTTCAGCAGGCCATTTGGGCACAAACTACTCCCACTGCCCTCCAGATTTCTCCATCCCTTGCTCTTTGTTCAGTCAGATACCTCCCAATTATCTGTCTGATTTCTGACTTTCAGGGGGATTACTGGAATTTGTTCCATCTCCCCAAAGTCTGAGAATCAGTGAGAATGTGTTAACCCGTCTCAATGTGTGAAATACTCACAAGTCCTGATCAATTTTAAGTTGATACCTCTCAACTACCTGGCTGATCTATCCCAGGGAGATTACTGGAATTTGCTCTATCTACCAGAGTCTGATGGCCTCTGTTGTCAACTACTTCACTGTGATTCAATCTATCCTATCCTACCTCAGAATAAATCATTTCTTTTAAAAGTATTCCATATGAAAGACAAACTTCAATAGATGCAGCTTGAACATGGCATGCAGTTGATCACTGTGTTTTACTGTTCATTCAATTGCATCACCTTTCTTTCCATTTGCTGGCCAGATAAAAAAGAGAAATCTTTCCTTTTCCATGTGTAGCTGGTTCTCTGAGGAAAGCCAGTGGGAGTTGGTGCAAAGCAGTTTTAACACTGAGCGGATGAATGCAGAGGAGAAGAGTGATGTGAAGAAAAGTGATGCAAGTCCCATAGGTCCATTGTGAGCAGAAATTGGGTGGGGAGGTTGAGAAGGACCTTTGTCAACACAGTAACAGTACAGAACTCATTGGGACATCCTGGATTGGTATCAGTTGCACAGTGCTGCTTTAATGTCTTCTTTAAACCCAACTATAAATAAATAGACAATAAATTTATACTGGATTCTTTAAGCTCTCTCCAGATATCCCTCCTTTTTGCTGAACAAGTTCTGATAACCTGAAGAAGATAACAAGATGGCATAAGGCACAGGAGATTCTTTAGGTTATAATGGGCCCCAGGGTGCATTTGATGCTGAGTTCATCAGCCTCTAGTGCAGAGAGAAGTTTGCACAAAGTGCTCAACAAGACAAAGTCGGAAGTAACAGTGAAGTTTCTTGGAGTATTAATGGGCCCACTGAGGGCCATTACCACGTAAGCTTCCCAAGGGACTTGTTAGAGAAGATAACTGGAAGCCATGACTACAGGCAGGCAAAGGCACTGGCATGCTAAGAAACCTCTCCTTTGCCTTACGAAGCAGACAGGTCAAGCCCTGATTGCAAGACCAGTGGTAGAGAGATCCTGTCTCTCATGTTGGCTCCTGGCATTTCCTGGGGCAATGGGTTGGAGGTCCGTATGATGTTAAATGAAAGACATGGGGACAGAAGATCCCAGGCTCTACATGTGGTGCAAGGACGCTGTGAGGTTCATGTCCCATATGAGACCTATGTTTCATTGCAGGATGTGAGAAGGGATGTGAGAAGGGCCCAGTCTGAACAAGCAGTCAATCCCTGTGAAACTCTGAACTTCAGATCTCTCAGTTCCAGTGCCCTCGTTTGCACATTCTCCCAGAGTTTGAAGTCCTTTATGTTCTGCAGTGCACAATCAGGCACTTGTTCTTGTTATACTTTATGCACTTGGTGCTTAGTACCAACTGGTACCCACTTCTCTGACTTGTCCACATCTCTCTGCAAGTCCTCTCCACCCTCAGTGGAGGCAACAGCACCTCCTCATCTGGTCTCATCAGCAAACTTGCTCAGAACGTCTTCTAGTCCTGCATTCAAGTCATCTGCATAAACATGAAAGGAAAGTGGCCCCAAAATGGAACCCTGGGGACCCCGACAGTGACCATCTACCAGCCTGATGGAAAAAACTGACTATAATCCTTTGGGACTGACCTACTGGCCAACTGCTCACCCACCACATTGTGTTTCTGTCTAGCCATATGCAGAACATTCTGTCCAGAAGGTTGTTGTGAGAAACAGTATCAAAATCTCCACTGAAATCCTCAAGGATTACATCAACTGGCTTCCCTTGGTCAACTAAACGGATAACTGTGTCACAAAATGAGCTTAAATTAAACAGGACCTTTGCCTCACAAACTTGTGTTGGCTGCGACCAATGACAGAATTGTCCTTCAGCTGTTTTTCCATAACTCCCACCATCATTTTCTCCATAATTTTACCAGGCTCTGGACTGACAGGTCCATAATTGCCCATGTCATCTTTCTTGCTCTTCCTTACAATGAGACAACATTTGCCAGCTTCCTGTCAGCTGGCATGACCCTAGACTTCTTTAGATGCAATTGAAATGAGAGCCCAGAGCACACTAAGTTTTCATCATTGAAAGAAAGTAGATGTGCCATAGCTTTGCAATGCCTTGAACTCCAGAGTATGCCACAGATGGAGCAGAGGGGAAGATTTGCCTCTTCTGTAGTGAACTCATTCTTTTGGTAAGCAGAATAACACTACCTGATACATGGGGACTGTGTCTCTGCTCTGCTCTGCTCAGCTCACAGGGCAGCGGTCTGGCAGGGTGTTGCTCTCATGTCAATGCAGGTAAACTCACTTTAATCCTTTTTCCTCTGTAAATGCTTCCTCTATTTCTATGCTCAGATACACTTCCACATTCCCTCAACTACACTTTCATATATCATTAACAATTACACTTTCTTATACCATCAAAACAGTTTGTCAAAACGTACAGTTCTTCAGTTCACATAAACTCCCTTAATACAGTCTGTATTCTTCAGTTATAAACACTGTGCCACAGAACCAGCACTGATTGAACCACCTCCCTCACACACTTCCTCGCAAGCAGTACATAGTATTACATAAATGGGTTGACACTCATTGGTCGGGTGGAATGTACACCTCTCCTCAGGACAATCTTACTAATCTACAGAGTACAAACTCCTGTCTTCTTACATACAAGCAGAAAGTACTTATGAGTGGACACACAACACAGTCTTTCACTTTGTCCGTGTCTGGCCATTTCCCTCACAGGAGGAAGGAAACATGGATCGGGACTCGGCACTCACCCTGCAGCTGTTCTGTGTCTCACTCACACCACACTCACTCTGACATTTAGATCAAAAACCATGGTTTATTCATACTACACAATGCTGACAACGTTTTCTAGCTGGAATCTTAATAACACTCATACTCTGGTCGACCAGTTGCAAACGTTAATGTTTTTCCCAGAGTCGGCTTGACACACGGTACCAAACACTTAAAGCAGATGATAATATTGAACATACAACCTATAACCCCCGTGATTACAACTTGGAGAACCCAGGCTACCATTTGACAGGCTATCCACTATATCCCATACCCGTAGGAGAGACCAACCTAGGTCCCTCCTATTGTCACCCACCTGGGAGAGAGTACTTGTTCTTGTTTCCATTCATATGACATACAGTTCCCTTTCATAGGAACTCACCCAAGGAGTCTTCCTACCCCAGCTGGCAACCAAAGCCATGAGCTCACCTCCCTGGGAGCAGCACGTATGGCTGTAAACTGTGTAGGATGTCTCCTCAAGACATATGGGCTCCACTTACCATACACATACCTGGTCCACCTATGGGTGGTCCTTGTCTGTCCCTGCAGTGATCAGGTGAGGAAGGGAGTCCTTCAGAGAAATCTCAGGGTGCGCCAAAAGTGTCTCCCTCTCAGCTGGTCCTGCAGCGAACAGAGCTGGTCCCACCTGGGCCGCCAAATTGACTACAGGAATTGAACTCTATAACCTCTATAACTGATACAGTCTCCCATGACATCCTTATAACAAAGCTGAGGAAGTATGGGATAGGTGAGTGGACAGTGAAGTGGGTTGAGAATTGGCTGACTGGCAGAGTGCAGAGTGTTGTCGTTGGCGGTGCAGTGTCTGGCTGAGGGCCTGTAACGAGCGGCATCCCCCAGGGGTCTGTGCTCAGTCCGGTCTTGTTCAACATCTTCATCAATGACCACCCTCAGCAAGTTTGCTGATGACACGAAGTTGGGAGGATTGGCTGACACACCTGAAGGCTGTGCTGCCATTCAGCGAGACCTGGACAGGCTGGAGAGCCGGGCAGTAAGAAACCGGATGAGGTTTAACAAAAGCAAGTGTAGAGTCTTGCACCTAGGGAGAAATAATTGCATGCACCGGTACAGGCTGGGGGAAGAGCTGCTGGGGAGGAGCTCTGCTGAGAGGGACCTGGGCGTCCTGGTGGACGACAGATTGACCATGAGCCAGCAGTGTGCCCTTGTAGCCAAAAAAGCCAATGGCATCCTGGGGTGCATTAAAAAGAGCGTGTCCAGCAGGTCGAAGGAGGTGATCCTCCCCCTCTACTCTGCCCTGGTGAGGCCTCATCTGGAATATTGTGTCCAGTTCTGGGCTCCCCAGTAAAAAAAAGACAGGGATCTCTTAGAAAGAGTCCAGCAGAGGGCCACTAAGATGGTGAAGGGCCTGGAGCATCTCCCCAATGAGGAGAGACTGAGGGAACTGGGTCTGTTTAGCCTTGAGAAAAGAAGGCTGAGAGGGGACAGGATCCAGGTTCTATAAATATTTGAGGTGTGGGGGGCAAAGTGTTGAGGCCAGACTCTTTTCAGCAGTGTGTGGAGATGGGACAAGGGGAAACAGACAGAAACTGGACCATAGGAAGTTCTGCACTAATGTGTGCAATAACTTCTTTACGGTGAGAGTGACAGAGCACTGTGTCACGGGTTACTTAGATTTACCTATGCCCGTGACAGGGGAAGCCACCCCGTGGGCCCCCCCCCCGGGGCCCGGAAAGGAGGGGGAAAAAGGGAGTGGGATAAAACAGCGACAATCTAAGGAGGAAAAACTTATTTTACTAAATATGATACCGAAATACAAGATAACACAATATAATATAATTGAGGCTAACAAATCGAACGAAACAGAGAGAGAGAGTCCCTGAAAACCGAGAGGCCTACTGTGAACTCTAGGCGACACGGCTGGAACGCTTCCCACTCTCCGAGAGGTTCGAGAGAAGAAGGAGGGCACTCCAGCCTGGAAACGAGATTATATAGAGTCCTGGTCCCGTGACTTATCATTAACCCTGTTGTTCTCTGGGATATGTAGTCTTCTTCTGTGGACTGCACATTCAATAGAAGTATCCATACTTTACATGATGTTATGATGTGGAATACTGATAGCAAAATTACAAAATTACAAAACCATGACATTCCACCCCTTATTCTACATTATTACATCATAGTAAATATATATATACATATATATACACATATGTAAAATTATGATAGCTAAACAGTAGAATTACATGTAACATAACTAAATGTACAACTATAATAACTAAAATACACTACACATGCAAACATATATATATAAATACATAAAATTATTGACTGCACTCCCCCAGCATTAAATTCCCTTGTGGCACACACTGAACATCCCCATCCTTCTGCATTACCCACCAAGTGCACCCAGGTCCCTGGGCAAAGACAGTTCCACGGATAGGTTTGCCTTTTCCAGAAGCCGGAAGGACCCAAACAGCTTTTCCCAACACGTTCTTTACATGTACAACAGGGACCTTATCTCCTTCTACAGTGTGTAGGGGGCTAGATTGACTAGGACCATCACGATTGACAGATCCTCTAGTATTGACCAACCAAGTGGCTTCTGCCACATTCTTCTCCCAGTGCTTAAATGTTCCACCACCCATTGCTTTCAACATAGTTTTCAACAACCCATTATATCGTTCAATTTTACCAGAAGCTGGTGCATGGTAGGGAATATGATAAATCCACTCAATGCCATGATCTTTGGCCCAAGTATTTATAAGGGAATTTTTAAAATGTGTCCCATTATCAGATTCAATTCTTTCTGGGGTGCCATGTCGCCACAGGACTTGTTTCTCAAGACCTAATATGGTGTTTCGAGCAGTAGCATGGGGTACTGCGTATGTTTCAAGCCACCCAGTGGTTGCCTCTACCATGGTGAGTACATAACACTTACCACTGCGAGATCGTGGCAAGGTGATATAATCAACCTGCCACGCCTCCCCATATTTATACTTTTGCCACCGCCCTTCCTCCCAGAGAGGTTTCATCCTTTTGGCTTGTTTAATTATGGCACATGTTTCACAGTCATGAATAATCTGCGCAATAGCGTCCATAGTTAAGTCCACCCCTCGGTCTCTGGCCCACTTATATGTCGCGTCTCTTCCTTGATGACCTGAGGTCTCATGAGCCCATCGAGCTAGAAATAATTCACCCTTATTCTGCCAGTCCAAGTCAATTTGAGCCACCTCAATTTTGGCAGCTTTATCTACCTGATGGTTGTTTTGTTGTTCTTCAGTAGCCCGACTTTTGGGCACATGTGCATCCACATGACGCACCTTTACAACCATATTCTTTGTTCGGGCAGCAATGTCCTTCCATAATTCAGCGGCCCAAACAGATTTACCCTTCCGTTGCCAGTTGTTTTGTTCCCACCTCTGTAACCACCCCCATAAGGCATTTGCCACCATCCATGAGTCAGTATAAAGATACAGCATTGGCCACCTCTCCCGTTCAGCAACATCTAAGGCCAGCTGGACAGCTTTTACCTCTGCAAACTGACTTGATTCTCCCTTACCTTCGGTGGCCTCTGCAACCTGTCGTGTGGGGCTCCACACAGCAGCTTTCCATTTGCGATGCTTCCCTACAATGCGACATGATCCGTCTGTGAATAGGGCATATTTCTTTTCATTTTCTGGTAATTCGTTGTATGGTGGGGCCTCTTTAGCACGTGATACCTCTTCTGCTGGTGATGTTCCAAACCTTTTATCTTCAGGCCAGTCCATGATTACCTCTAGGATTCCTGGACGATTGAGGTTTCCCATTCGCGCTCGCTGTGTAATCAGCGTAATCCACTTGCTCCAGGTGACATCGGTAGCATGATGAGTGGAGGGAACCTGTCCTTTGAACATCCAGTTCAGCACTGGCAGTCGAGGTGCCAAAAGGAGCTGTGTTTCAGTCCCGACTACTTCGGAAGCAGCCCGAACCCCCTCATACGCGGCTAAGATCTCCTTCTCAGTTGGAGTGTAGCACTCTTCAGACCCCTTATATGATCGACTCCAGAATCCCAGGGGTCGGCCTCGGGTCTCTCCTGAGGCTCTTTGCCACAAACTCCAAGTGGGGCCTTTCTCTCCAGCAGCAGTATAGAGGATGTTCTTTACATCCTGTCCAGTCCGTACTGGCCCCAGAGCTACAGCTCGGGCTATCTCTTGTTTAATCTGTTCGAAAGCCTGCTGCTGCTCAGGGCCCCATGCAAAATCGTTCTTCTTCCGCGTCACCTGATAAAGGGGGCTTACAATGAGGCTGTAGTTTGGAATGTGCATCCTCCAAAAGCCTACTGCACCCAGGAAAGATTGTGTCTCTTTCTTGCTAGTTGGTGGAGACATGGCAGTGATTTTGTCGATCACATCTGTTGGGATGTGACGACGTCCATCCTGCCACTTTATACCTAAGAACTGAATTTCCTGGGCAGGTCCTTTTACTTTGCTTCGCTTAATAGCAAAGCCGGCTTGTAGAAGAATTTGGATGATCTGCTCTCCTTTTGTGAAAACCTCTTCTGCTGTATCACCCCACACAACAATGTCATCAATGTACTGCAGGTGTTCAGGAGCACCACCCTGTTCCAATACAGTTTGGACCAACCCATGGCAAATGGTTGGGCTGTGTTTCCACCCCTGGGGCAAACGGTTCCAAGTATACTGAATGCCCCTCCAGGTGAAGGCAAACTGTGGCTTACATTCTGCAGCCAAAGGAATAGAAAAGAAGGCATTGGCAATGTCAATGGTGGCATACCATTTGGCTGCTTTTGACTCCAGCTCGTACTGGAGTTCCAACATGTCCGGCACAGCAGCGCTCAATGGGGGTGTGACCTCATTCAGGCCACGGTAGTCTACTGTCAGCCTCCATTCTCCACTGGCTTTACGCACTGGCCATATGGGACTGTTAAAAGGTGAGTGAGTTTTACTGATCACTCCCTGATTCTCCAACTGGCGAATCAAATCATGAATGGGGAGCAAGGAATCCCTGTTGGTGCGATACTGCCGTCTGTGCACTGTCTTTGTAGCAATCGGTACCTGCTGCTCTTTTACTCGTAGCAGCCCCACAACAGACGGGTCCTCTGACAGGCCAGGCAAAACAGACAGCTGCTTAATGTTGTCCATATCTACAGCAGCTATCCCAAAGGCCCATCGATACCCCTTAGGATCCTTGAAATGCCCCCTTCTGAGGTAATCAATACCCAGTATACATGGAGCCCCTGGGCCAGTCACAATAGGATGTTTTTGCCAGTCTTTGCCAGTGAGGCTTATTTCAGCCTCCAGCACAGTCAATTCTTGAGAGCCCCCAGTCACTCCAGAAATATGGATTGATTCTGTCCCTTCATGACTGGAGGGCATTAGGGTGCACTGTGCACCGGTATCCACCAGTGCCTTATATTTCTGTGGTTCTGATGTGCCAGGCCATCGAATCCACACAGTCCAATAAACTCTATTATCCCTTTCCCTCCCCTGACTGAGGGCAGGGCCTCTCTATTGGTTACCTGTGATGACTGGAGCAACTCCACTGGTGGTTGGTATGTCTAGTAGTTCTTTCACCCGTGCTCGTAGTGCAGAAGTAGGCTGATCATGCCACTTCCTCATGTCTTCTCCACGGTCACGTAGGTAGCGCCACATGGAAACACGCGGTGCAATCGTACTGTTGTTCTTTGCTCGAGCTGGGAAGCGTGTGCGTTTAACAGCTGAGACTTTTGATGATGCAGGTGAGGAGTAGGACTGGAATACTTTGATCAGATCCTTCATTAGACCTGGTGGCCCGTACGAGGATTGACCTTCATCAGTTGTTTCTGATACTATTACGGGATCATTGCAATTAGTTGATGGAAACAATTTCTTGCACATTTCATCTACTCGGTTTTCTAGCCGTGAGATGGCAGAAACTGCGGCATGCAGTTGAGGGAGCTGCTGATCGGTGGTTTGAAGCATTATAATCAGCTCAACAACTCGGGGCCATCTGTCCACGAACCCTTTAGAACCTGTTACCAATGACTGTGCCATTCTCTCTGGTGCTGTACTTGTGATTTTCTGCCACATGTCAGGATCAGCCCTCACTCTCTCAGGGTCAAGTTCGCTTGGATCAGGGCTGTACAACATTTTCGCCATGGCCAATTCCCTCAAGCGCTGAATACCTTTTTGGACGGTATTCCAACTATCAAATTTAGGCTTCAAAGCATCCTTATAAGGGTACCTTTCTCTCACAGCTTCTAACAGCCGCAACCAGAGAGTGGCAGCTCCATCCGAACATCTGCTAATCCCTCTGTCGATACCTGCATCTTGGGCAATGCTTCCTAGTTGGCGAGCTTCATTACCATCTAGAGACAAGCTGTTGGCCCCGTTGTCCCAGCAGCGAAGCAACCAAGCAAGGATACCTTCATCTTGACGCCGTGTGAACTCCTTTCTTGAGCCTTGGATTTCAGTCAGCTTCAGAGGTCGACAATAGGTGATTTCCTCCTCATCATCAGTCTCTTCTTCATGCCTCTTGGTTTTTGCCTTTGCTTTTTTCGGTACTGCTCCATGCCCGGCACCTGGGTCTTCTGCAGCCCCCCCCTGTGCTTCTCCTTCTTTTCGTTCTAGACGCATGGACACCCGTTTCCATTTCTTGCCTTCCACAGGGGCAACTGATATTGCTACTGATGCCTCCTGTGACTGATCAGAATTAACTTGGGCTTGAATCTCAGATCGGAAACTCTCTCTCTCCAGAATAGTATGATACAAAGCACGGTATGCATAAGCCAAACCCCACATAAGGTTTACCTCCTTAGATCTCTGACCCAAATACTCACTTAATTTCTTAGGGTCCCTTAGGTGTTCAAGAGTGAAATCCCATGACACTGCGGGTCCCCATGCTTCTAAGACTTTTCCTAAACCTTTCCATATTCCCTGCCAGTCATCATTCTCTGGTTCTGGAGGAGACTTCCGCATAGAACGAATGCATAGGAACATATATGCATGCATTGATAGTGATAACATGAATGCAAGTATGAACCCTATCTCAGTTATTGAAAAGCGTGTGGAAATCTGAGAGTACAACCTAAATAAAAAGGGTTTTTTTAGCCTGTACAATGAATTAAACATGGTGGTGTTTGTAAAATTGCCTGTTCCATCTGGGATGCAAGAATTTGTAAAATTGCCTGTTCCATCTGGGATGCAAGTGTTTGTAAGATTCACAATTCCATCTGGGGTGTAGATGCCAAAATTCTGACCATACCACATCTCGTAAAAGTACCAGGCAGGTGTCTCCATCAGTATCCACCTTATTAGGCTATATATCTGCACAATTCCACAACACCAAATTATGGTGTTAATAGTTGACCAATACTTTAAGAAGATCATAATTGCTTTCAATCCCTTAAACAGAGCAATTGGGATAAAGAGTGGATTCATAGCTGGCAGGCTCTGTAAAAGTCAGAGCTAGCTAGCTTTGCTCTAAGGGAGAAAGAAATCCCTTTGTTTTCTACACAAAAGTTAGATAGCAATGCTGAGAATGTGCAGCAGCCCTTAATGTTGACAATTTGTCTGGTATTTCAAGGTCACGTTCTCCGTGAGCAGCTACGGAAAGATAACACTCCCAACACTCCCGTAACGAAGCTCTTTAAGAGCAAAGAGAGAGTTGTTCTAAAAGCTAAAAAGCTCTATGCCCGCATTCTCCACCAAAAAATCTGTCACGGGTTACTTAGATTTACCTATGCCCGTGACAGGGGAAGCCACCCCGTGGGCCCCCCCCCCGGGGCCCGGAAAGGAGGGGGAAAAAGGGAGTGGGATAAAACAGCGACAATCTAAGGAGGAAAAACTTATTTTACTAAATATGATACCGAAATACAAGATAACACAATATAATATAATTGAGGCTAACAAATCGAACGAAACAGAGAGAGAGAGTCCCTGAAAACCGAGAGGCCTACTGTGAACTCTAGGCGACACGGCTGGAACGCTTCCCACTCTCCGAGAGGTTCGAGAGAAGAAGGAGGGCACTCCAGCCTGGAAACGAGATTATATAGAGTCCTGGTCCCGTGACTTATCATTAACCCTGTTGTTCTCTGGGATATGTAGTCTTCTTCTGTGGACTGCACATTCAATAGAAGTATCCATACTTTACATGATGTTATGATGTGGAATACTGATAGCAAAATTACAAAATTACAAAACCATGACACACTGGAACAGGCTGCCTAGGGTGGTTGTGGAATCTCCTTCTCTGGAGATATTCAAGACCTGCCTGGATGCTGAGCTGTGCAACGTGGTGTAGGGAACCTGCTTTGGCAGGGGGCTGGACTCAGTGGTCTCTGGAGGTCCCTTCCAACCCCTACAATTCTGTGATTCTGTGAATATCATGGAGTTGTTTGGATGGGGAAAGACTACCCCTTTGAATGACCTTTTGTCAGGGCATGTCCTGGGATTCCTAGGATCCTCAAAATGCAGCACTGCTTCTGTCACTGAAAAATGGGGCCCTGTGTGGGACGGAGGGAGGGTCCATGAGTCCCTGGCCCACCTGACTGAGTATTTCCATGGTCTTAGCAAAGACATACTTACAACTTGAGAATGACAGTTAGCTGTGTTCATGGTGGCATGGCCACTTTTAATGGCCTTGAACTGTCTGAACATAACTGAAGAGGCTCAGGCTGATGCAAATCAGCTATTGAATGATAGTGTTGAAAAACTGGAAAGACAGGTGGCAGTTTTGATGGGGAAAAAACCTAATTCAATCATTCTCCTATGGAAGATCAGGAACATCTCTCTGGAAGACCATGGGGACCCTGTACAAGGGAATCTGTATAAAATGGACTCTGTAAATGAAGGCACTAAAAGGTCAGATTTTGAGGTTCCATTTGGACTAGATCTATTTGAGATCTGACTGATTGTAACCCAAAAATGAAAAAAAAAAAAAAAAAAATGCAGGATAGGCTGGTGGGAGTGCCCTGACCAGTATCCAACCCCCCAAACCCTGCTGCCCATAATACAGCAGCTGAACTGATGGATATAGTACAGTGGTTTAGACAGAAACCAAGAGAGCATGCCAGCATAGCTGCTCTGGTTATGGGACATGGAGGCAGAAAGCGCTGTGGTGAATGGACTGGAAATTTCAAAACTGACATCCATTACTACTCACCCTGCCCTCAGGCAAAGACTGTATGCTCTGTCCAACATAATGAGGATAGCCATTTGATCAGTGAATGATTTATGTCTGTGTGTCATATAACATGGCCAAATAAAAATGACATACCATTAAATATCAGCCTGTGGTCCTCTATGGAGGACTAACAAAATTATATTAGAGAATTAGGCATGAAAGAGGCAATCAATGAAGATGATTTTGAGAGCCCAGTCAATAAATTTTTCATCAGGAACGAGGGATCTCATCCTACAGCCATCACCTTTACATCAGTATGGGTCTATGTTATCCATACTGAACCCCCCAGTGGCCCTCAGGTGCTGTAATACAACAGGCTGCCCAATTGATGGGGAGACAAGAGTGCCTACGGCCAGATGCAGGCTCTGAATGGTGGTGGAAAGGTCTGAGAAAGGCAGAGAACCATCTGCTGCCATGACTTAGGCGTCCAGCCCCTAAGGTAATCCAGTCTGGACCCATTAGGGTCTTGAGACAACAAATGTTTAAAGACCAGATTAGAGCAGGAGTTCAGTTTAAAAAGATCGATGGACAGCATAATCAGGAAAAAATATCTGTTAAATAGGCCCAAGCACTGAGTATTTATAGTCCAACCTTTTCAGCCAAACTAGATGTGAATGTAACTCAAGAAGGGTCTGGATGGGGGCTCTGGCAGAGCCAGAGTTCTTTGTGAACCCCTATGAGGTTTTGGCCACAGGTTTGGCATGGAGCAGAAAGATACATCACAGTTGAAAAGCATTTATTGGCTACCTATTCTACACTACAGGTGGTAGAACCAGTAGCTCAGATTTCAGAGGTTATCGTTAAACAACAAGGCCAGTCCAGGGGTGGGTAAAAGATCTAACACACATCTCTATGATGGGGGTGGCCCAATCACAAGCAGTGGTGCGCTCAGTTGTTCTGCTTGCCTGCTCCTCAAGGAGTTAAGAGAAATCTATGCCTGTTGCGTGTTCAAGTGCATGCGCAATGCCATGTGGAGGGCTTATCACAATAAAGATTGGCGGATTTGCTGCGTAGACCGGTCAGAACTCAGATCTGCGTTGTGCTTCCTGCGGCACCAAACGCCCAACAGTGGCAGTTCCGTGTATTGGCCAGCAGGTGGCAGCAGAGACCACGGAAAGAACGTCTGCGGGACAGACCCTGGGGATCTGTTCTCTTTTGATTATAGGGGAAGAACACAAAGATGGAAGAGGAGGGAAAGGGGAAAAAAAAAAGAAAAAAAGAAAAAACCAAACCACAGCAAACAAATAAAAACTTCTCCAAACGTAGCAAACTTGAATGTCTGTCAATAAATAAATGAGTAATTGAATTGATGTCCGTTTCAGACAGTCCCCTGTAGAATCAGGGTAAGGGTTAGGATTAGAGTTACATTGCAGGTTAATGCTGTTATCTTTACAGCTCCTGTGAGGGTTGGGGTCTGGGTCAGGTGTTTAAAAAATGAAATGAAAAAAGAATTAAAAAAATATATTGAAAGCTTCAGATTTCCTTAATCTTTGTGGGAATCATATAATGTGCAACTCAGATCTACCTCTTCGTACCTCTTTTGTGGTGTAGGGAACCTGCTTTGGCAGGGGGACTGGACTCAGTGGTCTCTGGAGGTCCCTTCCAACCCCTACAATTCTGTGATTCTGTGAATATCATGGAGTTGTTTGGATGGGGAAAGACTACCCCTTTGAATGACCTTTTGTCAGGGCATGTCCTGGGATTCCTAGGATCCTCAAAATGCAGCACTGCTTCTGTCACTGAAAAATGGGGCCCTGTGTGGGACGGAGGGAGGGTCCATGAGTCCCTGGCCCACCTGACTGAGTATTTCCATGGTCTTAGCAAAGACATACTTACAACTTGAGAATGACAGTTAGCTGTGTTCATGGTGGCATGGCCACTTTTAATGGCCTTGAACTGTCTGAACGTAACTGAAGAGGCTCAGGCTGATGCAAATCAGCTATTGAATGATAGTGTTGAAAAATTGGAAAGACAGGTGGCAGTTTTGATGGGGAAAAAACCTAATTCAATCATTCTCCTATGGAAGATCAGGAACAACTGTCTGGAGGACCATGGGGGCCCTGTACAAGGGAATCTGTATAAAATGGACTCTGTAAATGAAGGCACTAAAAGGTCAGATTTTGAGGTTCCATTTGGACTAGATCTATTTGAGATCTGACTGATTGTAACCCAAAAATGAAAAAAAAAAAAAAAAAAAATGCAGGATAGGCTGGTGGGAGTGCCCTGACCAGTGTCCACCCCCCAAACCCTGCTGCCCATAATACAGCAGCTGAACTGATGGATATAGTACAGTGGTTTAGACAGAAACCAAGAGAGCATGCCAGCATAGCTGCTCTGGTTATGGGACATGGAGGCAGAAAGTGCTATGGTGAATGGACTGGAAATTTCAAAACTGACATCCATTACTACTAACCCTGCCCTCAGGCAAAGACTTTATGCTCTTGTCTGGAGGGCTTATCACAATAAAGATTGGCGGATTTGCTGCGTAGACCGGTCAGAACTCAGATCTGCATTGTGCTTCCTGCAGCACCAAACGCCCAACAGTGGCAGTTCTGCTTATTGGCCAGCAGGTGGCAGCAGAGACCACGAAAAGAACGTCTGCGGGACAAACCCTGGGGATCCGTTCTTTTGATTATAGGGGAAGAACACAAAGATGGAAGAGGAGGGAAGGGGGAAAAAAAAAAGAAAAAAAAAAAATCAAACCACAGCAAACAAATAAAAACTTCTCCAAACGTAGCAAACGTGAATGTCTGTCAATAAATTAATGAGTAATTAAATTGATATCCCTTTCCCGCCCCCCCCGCCCCCCCCCCAACTTCTGAGATGAAAAAAAAAACACTTCTTTTAGAAGAAAACAGAGTAGTAACAACTTCTGTACCTACATTCACCACTCTGAGATCCTGTCTGGGTCTCCCAAGGCTTGTAAATAACCACTGGGTCGGTTCTGATGTCGCGTGATTTGTTGTCAGTTCTCTCATGGTTCTCCGGTCAGTTCTCCGGTGCCAGGATCTGCCACAGGGCATTCTGACCACGGGCATCATGTTTCTACGCTGCCGCCTGCATTTAACAGGCAATGGGACTGCCCAGCATGTGCAAGGCAGCACCTCTTTCACACCACCACAATGTTTAAGGCTGTTGGGATTGTTGTTAGCGTCCCATTAACACTGAGGCTAGAGATACCCTTAGGATTGACATTACTATTAGCATTACTTTGATGGTGCCCTATCTGGGTCATTTCCAGGGGATGTCAGGAGTAAGGCACAGTGTCAGGAGAAAAAGAACAGACTCTGTTACTTTATAAACGTGATAATAGAGAGAGTTCATTGGAAAAAATACAACTCTTAAATAATGCAAAGCATGCTTCTGATTGGATGCAGGCATCATCTGGGCTCTGATTAATATTACTCTTAAGGTAAAGATTATTGTTACCATAATGATTTTTTTTTTGGATTATGATCAGGGTTAAGGTTCCTTTTGCTACAAACTTCTAGCATCATTTTTGTTGTTGCATTTGGAGTTAGGGACGATTTTAGAATCAGGGTAAGGGTTAGGATTAGAGTTACATTGCTGGTTAATGCTGTTATCTTTACAGCTCCTGTGAGGGTTGGGGTCTGGGTCAGGTGTTTAAAAATGAAATGAAAAAAGAATTAAAAAAATATATTGAAAGCTTCAGATTTCCTTAATCTTTGTGGGAATCATATAATGTGCAACTCAGATCTACCTCTTCGTGCAGTGACTGCCTGTAAATTTGCTGGAGCCTAATATAATATGGCCTTGTGCTTTCCACTAACTCACCTTCATTTCATTTTCATTACATTTGCTTGGTAGTCAGATTTTGGTGTGTGGATATTTTAAAACAATCTAACTGACATTAGCAAAAAATTAAAAATAAAATTAAAAAAAATGCACAACAGCATCGTATCAATTTTTATAGATAAGATAAAGAAGAGCAGTTTCCCTTAGTTTTCTGTGCCTCTTTACTTTCTTACCCTCTCCCCTTGTGTGAGAAACTCTCAAAGTCAAAGATTTCTAGTTAGGCAAAGATGGCAGCGATAGCAGCAGTGCTTATTCATTATTGCAATACTGCGCGCACATCCCCTATTGGCAAGGGAGAAACTGCACACCAGTCAGTGAAATCAATTCTGTTCTGTGCCCTAAACCCACTGCAGGTGATGCTCTCATGGCTCTCATTGGTTGAGCATCTCAGGCTCACAGACTCCTCGAGACTGTGGCTAGGATTCATTTCCATAGAAGGTCAATTACCAACCTCTTGTTTTTAGGTCTGCCTTGTACTTTTCTGCGGACAGAGAAGGGCAATGTTTCCAAAAGTCAGTACATTCATTCTGTCCTGTGCTGGGCTCTACCCACCCTGTATTTATCTTGTGCTTGTCTCAATTCTCCCCATGTCAGAATGCCCCCAGTCTGAACTTAATTCTGTTCAGCAACTTTCTTGGTGCAAAAACTACTTATACAGCTGTTTTACAAGAGGGTTATACATTCAGTTAGGGCCTACACTATGTACTGAAAATACTGGAAACTTCCACTGCAAAAACACAATCTACCTCTCCCATCTGTGCAGCCTTGCAGACCCAGAGCATGCCAGGTTATTTCTGCTTTCATAGCATTTGCATGCTGTAGGGTGAGCACAAGGTTCTGCTGCTTGATTCTTCTGCAAGAGCTGCCTACCGGCAAATGGTTGCAGGGATGGAGGATGTGACAGAAAGCATTTGTCTCCACAAGAGCAGAGTTACATTCAGTGCAGAGTGTGAGAGTCAGGTTGGTGTGGAAAAGCACTGACACGCTGGGGATGATGCAGTGCTCACATGTCTAACACTCACAGACATTACTGTCAGAAGGATGGTGCTGTGTTGTGCTTCTACCTTTGGCAGCCCCTGGAGAAATGCTATGGCACACAGAACACCTTTGTATTGCACTGACTGCTGCCATGCAGCATGGATTTAACACACCAAATCCAGAGGAGCATGACTGCATCTAACTGCCCTGAGAAAAACTACTGTAGCTGAAGAGATGAGGAGGCAGCTGCTCATCTGCAGAACAAGCAGTACTGCCAGACATTGGGCCAGGTGAGCACCTCCTGCTGCAGCGTGATGATGACAGGGCTGGAGATGATCTGCAAAGCCAGCTTAAAAGTGGGAGACGTGAGTCAACATGGCAGGAGGACAGAGGTGTTAGGGAGCAGCCAAGGCATCAAAGAGTATCAAAAGGCTTTGAAAAGTATCACAAAGTGACAGCCAGGAAGACTGGGATATATCATGAGCAGCAACCTGGATGCTAGAGATTATTTGCTCCCATACAAAATGGTAGAGATCTTGCTGCAGACATCCCAAAGCCAGGCAAAATGGGAACCCAGAGCTCTGCCTGCACGAACCCCACAGCCATAGCATTGCAAGCTGAGCTGCCTTGCTGTTTGTTGCATTCATCCCAGTCCCTGTGATTGAAGACTCAGAATGCAGTCGAGGCGATGACTGAGCATGAGAGTGACTTTATTCAATAAAAGACAGGAGGGCTTGAGAGGTCAAGGGTGAAGATGGGACTCCTCTTGTCAAGATGAGAGTGGCTCAGAGCTGGTGCTGCTGCCTGGTGCCTGGGACTGGCAGCCTGACTCTAAGTCCCCATCTAAGATGCTCAGCTTCACCTCACTGATGCTGCCCTGCTCCTGCATGGTGGTGCTGCTGCTGGGACACTCGGGCTGTGCTTGGGATGGGCAGCACTGCAAAGGCGCTGGGTCACAATCCAGGCAGGTGACTGCTGTGTCTGGCAGGCTCAGGTCACGAGCTTCAGCAGAGCCAGGAGATATGAGAGCATGAACGCGGATGAGCCCCTTGTGTCCATCACTGTTACCATGTGGAAGGCTGTCATCCGAATTGCAGCGATTCATGCTTAATAAGAACTCTCCATTGATGGAAAGACACTGCTTGGTTTGGATCTTTGGGGTTGACAAGGGCTCGAATCACCTAGGAAGGCATAGAAACACAAGGGTTAGTTTCAAACATTTGCAAGTTGAATCATGAAAGGTTGTTGATACTTGGTAATAGAGTGGCGGCAGGAAGAAGCAAGTAGGCTTGAAGCAGCATAGCCACTGTCTTGAAAGTGATCCTCATTCAGGTCCAGCTCGTGTGTTGTTTCACTGTAATCTGCTTCTTTGGGTCTACCTAGTGGGCAGCAACACTCGAGCTGTTACTGATATCATTGAAAAGAACTGGAGACAATTGTTCTATTCCTAAGAGCTTCAAGGTGCCTAGAAGCACAAATAGAAACCAGCAGTATTTCATCACTTCACCAAAAGGAAGGTCAAACACCTGAGCTGTGAAGAGCAGTTACAGAACCTATGCATAAGATCACACCAGACATACTTTGTTCTAACAACAGTTATGGCACATAGTCCATTTCCTTCAATATTCCCAAAATGAAATGATGTGGAGCATTACAGGGAAAGAAACACTGCACACAGACACTATGACCCTGATTAGACTCAAGCAGCAGACTTAAAACAAGTCAGAGTTTTTGATTCCAGGATATTTCAGGACCTATCATGTGTGAAATTCAGTTACACAACAGTGCCTAGGTGCCTGCGTTTCAAGCAACTTTCAGATCACAGCCATGTAAAATAAAAACAAATTCAGTGCAGAAGTAGCAAGCCTGTACCTTAATACTCATGAGATTATCCATTTTTTACTGCATTCTGACTAAGTTCTAAAACTTGCTCATCCCAGTTCACTTCAACAAGTTCCACCAGTTCAAGCAATGCAGTTCTGAGATCCGGTGTATGTTAGGCAGATAGAATTGAACAGTGCAGAAATAATCTCTGACAGCTTTAAGAGCTCTGTTCTGCTTACAAACTCTCAGTCCAAAATTATTCAGTTTTAAGGAAATGAACACCTGAAGCAGTTGGATCATCTGCCGCATTCTGCTTCTTGGCATCATGATTAGCACAAAGGGTTTTCTGCTGTCCTGCAGAGATGGACAAAGTCCTGCTTACAAATGGACCAGGTTTCAGTGTACAGCAGAGTTTGTACCAGACTAACAAGCCACGTCATTCAATTCATGTGCTCAGGTTGTTATGCACTCCGAAAGGAAACAGAACTAACTGTTGGATTCTGAAGGCAATCTGTGGGGTCCTACATTACCTCCTGATTCTGGAAGAGGAAATTCTAATAGCAAATGCAGAACTTTGATCTTTGTAGACATGAGAAGAGCTGGCATTTAGGAACATTCATTTCAGGGAAATCAAATGATGTGTCTATATTTTTACTACAGATAGTATAGGGAGCAGCCAGTTGAAGAACCAGATACAAAAAAATCCAGCCCATTGGCAGGAAAATACTTCTCCTTAAATTCTGTATGCTATCATGGTACAGAATTAGGCTACAGTGCCACATAGGGCAATCAAGCGTAGAACCAAATCCACAAAATACTGGTAGACAAAGCAGCAAAAACAGGGACAATATTCAGCAGACTGTGCTGTGCCCTTTCTACCCACAGCTCAGCATGTTCTGCCATCCGAAAAGCAAGGCCTCTTGTCAAGCTCAGCTATTTCCCTTCTCAGTGTATTCTAGCACCACTGATACCCACTGGTATCCTCCTGTAGAGTGCCATCATATTGTCATCATCCAAAGGAAAAACCCACACAGCAGAGCATACAGCACTACACCCATGCTCCAAATATCCGCCTGAAAAACTAAAAGACAAGCTTACAAACCTGAAGCACCTCAAATGGCTTCCTGACAGACTGGATTGTCTGCCCTTGCCAAAGCCCACATATAGCCCATGAAAAGCTGGCTCTTTCCCTCAGGAAATAAAACCTTATCGTCCCAGAGAAAGCATATAACCCTCATTCAATTGCCCTTCCACTCAGCTTAGAGCACTACTAAAACCAGCATCTTCACCTTAGCTCATCACACTGCTGCAGTTCCTTTTACAAGGATTTCACTGGCAAAAATGAAATCAAAGCCGTCACAAGGGATTTAGCACAGTTACGTGTTACTGGCTACGAGAGCTGTCAGCACAGTCACCTGTCTGGCTTTGCTGCTGTTCTATTTATGTACAGGCACAACAAGGTTCAGACACCTCACAGCGCAGTTCTCACTTTGACTGTAAAGAAAAAGGAGGCTTGAAAAGCAGCGTGTGGAAAACAAAGAAACAAGAATTAGAACAACAGTGGGGCCATGGCACTTGTAGGAATTGCTCCGCCTTTAACAGCGATTCAAGAAGTACGAGGGCATCCCAAACCAGACCAGTTTGGACAGATTAACAACTGCAAGTAGTGGGTTCCAAAATTCCAGACATGAAATCAAAGCTGGAAAAACTCTTCACATTTTCATCTCTCAATTTTTAGTTCATTGTGCATTACAACGGAAACAATTCTTCACATACAACTTGGAAGCTAAAGACAAGTCTGACAAAACAGACTGCACAGAAATGATGGATAATTAACAGAGCAAATTGCTCTTTCAAACACTTAGTAATAGAAAGAGATCTCTGAAGTTGCTGTTCTGTAGAGCCCCAAAGCAGTCGCTTGAGGCAGTTCAGGATTAGCCAGAGACAAACCAGCCAGCTGTGTGAACTTAGACCAATTGCACTTTTCTAGTCTGTGGCCACTGACAGCTTCTGAGAGCTACCAAGCGATGCAACCTAGCAGAATTCAGAAGGGAAACCAAGAGAGCCTACCTGAGCTCCACTGCCTTTAAATGCTCTGTGGAGAGGGAAGGGAAAGAGGGGAAAACAAACACCGCTCTACATCCCTCTGAGCCAATAGACACTTTGCCCTGGATTAGCTCTGGTGCTGCATAAGCTGGGCTTCCACAGCATGTGTTCAGGCGGTAATCAAGGCCTGCCTGGAATAACACAAAAAATAGAGAGAAACGTTTGCTTTAACAGAGTTTATGTCTTCTGGTCATAACACTTGAGAAGCCTCAGAGGCTTCTTCTCCTGTGCATATTTTCATTCATCTTAGAGTTTGCTTTCATTCAATGTGACCTCTCTAGGCAAATATTGTCTAAGACCATGAGCATCACATAAATGTGCAGATCTCAAGCTGCTCACTTATCTAGTACCCTTCGCATGATGCTTTATTTTCCTCAGCTGATCATCTAGATTGTGTCTGTTGATTGTGCAACAACAGCCTGTTGATCTCGATTACCTGTGAGAGGCTCTAACTTTGGCCAGGAAAAATCATTTGAGGATAAGTAATTATCTGGGACTCAGTAAGTCTTCCCATGTTTTCATAACAGCAGAGATACACACACACACAAACTCGTGGAACCCCACTGCTTTGCACAATCCTGTGCACACTCACGTGTGTCATGCACTGATTTCCCAGCCAGTCCTCATAGGGTCTCTTACTTAGGACGGGAGTGTAGGGGAGCAGCCAGAAGCTGTTTGCATTCCCTGCTGTCTGCTGGGCAGCTTTGCTGGAGATGCTTGGGTTGCTTTGTTTTTCCTTGGGAGGTGGGAAGGAGCTTTGGGTTGGAGGCACATCCCGTGCCAGAGCATCCCAATGGCACGTGTGGGGCACTGATCTGCAGCAGATGAATGGGAGGAGGTCCCAGCACAGCTCTGCACCATGCTCTGCCACACTGGGCAGCTTGTTCCTGGCTCAGCAGCGTCATCAGACAAGAAGCAGGGAAGGAAATCAAGGATGGGGGGTACCATCAAACGCAGTTAGTGCATGCCTGTGCAAGACAAACAGACCCAGAGCTTGCAGGTTGTTCCTGCTTTTGTAGCATTTGTGTGCTGTAGCTGAGCAAAAGGTTCTGCTGCTTGAATCTTCTTCTGCAAGAGCCACCTACCGGTAAATGTCTGCGGGGATGTAGTCGGTGTGCACGTCTGAAGCCATTTGAGAACCTAGTCGTTCTTGCTGCAGGACCCCTGTCTTCTGTTAAAAGCTGAACGGTCCCCAGAGCACCTGTTTCCATCAGCTACCACCATCCAAAGCAGCCAGCCTTCTTACAGTCACCTGGCCCAAACATCCCTTTTGCTCTACACTTGATTCCTGCAAGAGATGGGAGCTCGGCACGCACACCATCCTTCCAACACCCCATCCCTGCAGCAAGGGATCACAGCGCTGGCACAGCTGAAACAAAAAGGGTGTGCGAGTTTCCTGTTAGCACTCAGTGTGAACCAATCTACCACTGAGCAACACCGTGAGTCCCCACTCACCTCAGCACAGGTCAACCTGTAACCCCAACCTTCCCCTATCCATGTGCACACGCACACCCATTCACCACCCTGCCTGCTTTGCACACCCCCATGCACACTCTGCATCGTGTGCCCTCCTTTGCATTCACAGACGTGTGCAAACCATCCCTGGGAACACCTACATGCCTACACCTTCCACAAACACCCCTTTGTGTGCACCTGTGTGCAACCCAACTCCTCAGCACACGCACGCGTTTGTGCCACCCTGTCCATGCACTCACCACGTGCCCTCCAGCAACCAAGGATTGCAGAGATGCTCCAGACTGTGCCAGAGATGGAATCTCAGAGTGCTGGGACATTATTGATCACTAAGGAAAACACTTGGAAGCATATTCAATCTGCAGAAGCTGTAATTACTGGGCACAGTTAGCTTTCCTATGGCTCAGCTGGAGGAGGCGGGTGCTCTCATACATCTGAGACACTCGCACAATGTTGGGATCATTCTGATGGAAACTATGTCTTCAGATATCATGGTTAAAACCATCCAAGATGATCATGCAGAGCCTTAGCTCTTGAGCAGCACTTCCTCCCCACCCTTCACTACTCCAAGCAGCTCCAACAAACTTCTCAGAAGAAATCCAGGCCAGCACAGACCTGGCAGACCAGAACCAAGTGCAGCTTGTGGGACGGCAGTGCCCACTCCTTGCTTCCACCCTGCTCCAGCAGGTTAAGGAGTCTGAGCCTCACTGGCCTTTGACAACTCAAGACTTTCAGCACCTCATGCCAACATTTCTCACTAAGATACACCTAAGGCATTGAATTCTCTTCTCACTACCTCCTCCCAGTCCTCCCCTAGGAACAGAAACAATTCAGATTCTACAGCAAACTACAGCATCTGCACTGCAAGAGCACACTGAACCACCTGCAACAATGAAACATGGTTTTGGAGAGTGGGTATGAAAACACACCTTTAGACAGCTGTCTCCCTGTAGCCAAAAGGAAACCAAGAAGGAAAAGTCCAGCCTGAAACATGCCCATGCTACTAGCCCAGGTTTTTCACAGTCAATGCAGAATCCATCCTGTTCTTGAGGTAACAAACGACCAGTGAGTCTCCCGTTGCTCCACCCCTTCTCCTTCAAAGCCTGAAAAAGAAAGAATAAACAAGCAGAAGAAACCCAGACGTACCTTTCCACACACAGAGCAGAAAGTGGAACAGCAGTTGTCTCCTTCCTGAGACATGGTGGGGAGCATCCCAGAGGAAGCCCAAGTTCTTTGCTTCTCTCCACAGGGACTTCAAGCACTCTTGGCAAGAGCTGCTTTGGTTCTTTCTTCAATTGCTTCCATCACCAGAATCTCCTTTGGAAAAGGAACCCGAATGAAAGAATCAGCAAATGAAAAAGAATGAGCAATAGCCACTTTACCAGCTTTCTTCTGACACTCAATTTAGACTCTTGACTCGGGCAAGGTCTTAAAATAAACTGGTTACAAGAACTGTCCCAAAATATATCCAGCTTCCGTACAGCTGCCATTCTTTCTGACAGCGAGTGTAATCACAGAATCATAGAATGGCCCGGGTTGGAAGGGACCTCAAGGATCATGAAGATCAATCACCTCCCTGTCCCTGCTGGCCATCCCCTCTTCTGATGGAGCCCAGGGGACCATTTGCTCTCTGAGCTGCAAGAGCACGCTGATGGCTCACGTTCTGTTTTTCATCCACCAGGACCCCCAGGTCCTTCTCTGCGGGGCTTCTCTTAAGGACTGCTCCTCTCAGTCTGTAGAAATGCCTGGGATTCCTCCAGCCCAAGTGCAAAACCTTGCACTTTGCTGTGTTCAACCTCATTAGATTCACGTAGGCCAACCTCTCGGTTGAGCTCCCTCTGAATGGCATCCCTTCCTTCCACTGCGTCAGCCGCACCACTCAGCAAACAGCAGAAGGTGCACTCCATTGCATCATTGGTGTCTCTGATAACCATGTAAAAAAGCACTGGTCCCAAGACAGACTCCTGGATGACACCACTTGTTATTGGCCTCCACCTGGACATAGAACCATGAATCACCACCCTCTGTCTGTGGCCTTTCAACCAATCCCTTATCCACCAGGTGGTCCACCTGTCAAATCCACATCCCTCCAGTTTAGAGATAAGGATGTGGTGGAGGGCAATGTCAAAGATCTTGCTCAAGTCCAGGTCAATGACATCTGTTACCTTCCTTTTGTCCACAAATGCCGTCACTCCATCATAGAAGGCCACCAGACTGGTTAGGAATGGCCTTCCCCTGCTAAAGCCACGCTGCCTGTCTTGGATCACATGCTCATTTCTTATGTGATCAAGCATGTCTTTGAGGCAGATCTGTTCTTCACCATCTACATCAGTTACACATTTGAATCAAATAATTGGTGTTCCTGTCACCAAGAAAACCTCTTTGTCTTCTACTCCTGCTGCACTTCTGTGCTTTCATCAGAAGCAAAGGAAGAGACCACCTCCTAGATCCAAATTTTAAGAAACCAACACCCAATAGGTGTCATCTGAAGTAAAATAGCAGAGAAATTAAGATGACTCTTCTGCATCCAGCTTGGATCACTCCCTCACTCAGGCACACCACCATCAGATCAAGGAGATGCTGCCTTCAGCTTAGAGACTGTATGGGAAATCACAGCTTGAACCTCTGATTAATCAGCTGAGGCAAGTATTGGGTCAGCTGCGGGAGCACAGGTGAGAGTAATCTAGCTGTGCTCCCAGAAGGGGTGGACCTCGACTCAACCTCCTCTGAGACCTCATTTAAAGGCTGACCACCTCTGAGACAGCATGTCTTAGAGATTGCTCCCTAGTTGAGGCTGCCTCAGCTTTCTAGTCAAGGTATCGATATTGGTGAGTTTCCCTTTGCTAATAACCTTAGGCTATTTACCACCATCTTGGTTAATATCTTTTTATTAACCACCCTTACAGAGACCATAAGGGTTTGGGCTTCCAAACTCTCAGCAAGCATTTGGATCAGCCAGCTTCCTGCCGAGGAGCCCCCTGCATCACTGCTGCCTATTCTGGTACTGGACCCTCAGATGCTTCAGAGCTCATTAGCATGGACTTCCTTCCTCCCCTCAGCAGCTGCTCCTGCACTCACCTTCATTCCTACTCAGATACCGGCCGCTTCCAGCACCAGCTGACCTGCAAGACACAGAAAGGAAAGGTGGGAGTCATGCAAACGCACAAGCCCAAGGCTGTGTCACCACCACACATGGCAGCCTCGGGAAGTCAGCTGAAACTACAGCCTTTGTCAGAATGGAAACAGGCACCGTCAATTAAGTGTGACCTCTGAACTCATTGCCACCATCAGAAATAGGCACTGAAATCGCTCACTTCACTGCAGCTGGTTAACTCCAAATTCTTTTGCTTTTGGGAAAATGCGGACACGGAATTGAAGGACACCAGAAAAACGACATCTACTTCATTGTAGGTGGTTAAGCTTGGAAGCAGGACTTGAGCAAGAAATGCTTCTCAGCTCCTTGAAAGGCACTAATCCTGACCTCTGCCACAGGTGGCTGAGTGACACAAAAGTTGAGCTGCCCATTCAGAAGCACATGGAGCAGGCCATGGAGCGGTTACATACCAACACATGAACAGGCACTTTCCCATTGGAAGGGAAATCCCTTCTCCCTGCCATGCCATGCCCACACCGCTCCTCAGGGCTGCACTGACAGCACAGACAGAATTGAAACATCTTTTGTCATCATTGTGGTTTTTCACAGACCCAGACAATGAGATACGGGGTTGCTGTGTGGGTTCCCAGGCGGCACTGCCATTTCCAAGCCATTGCTTCCTAGGGGCACAGAAAGGAAAACGCCTGAACAAAATTTCACCCAGAGATTGCTATTTTACCATTCTTCCATGCAAAACAGGAGGACAGTACAGCGGATTTGTGCAGCTGCATCAACACCCTGGGTGCTAAAGGAATGCAAAGACAGAAATATCAAAACTACAAGGAGGGAAGCTATGTTTAGTAATATCTTTTCTCATTTACAACAGGCAGTTGGCACTACTAAAGGAAAATCCCAGGCCTCAGGTTCTGACAGTGCGACAATCTGGCACGGACTCAGATGTGAGTGATCCAAATGGTTTATTCCAGGTTCTAATACCACTTCTGTGAATTCACACGTTTTCTCTCTTAACTTTCCCACAGCCTTCACATGTCCACAGAACATCCCACAAACTCTCCTTTACGGCGCACGTAGGCACTCATCCCACCAGAGCCATCAGTCATTCCTAGCCATGTGCTTCTCCTCCAGTCACGGACAGTATCACACGGCCATCATGCATCTTAAATGACTTAGTTTTTCTGTTCTTTCTGGAGGTGTCCTTGGTTCCTAGCCTTACCTTCTCATGCCGTTCATCTTCCTCTGCAGCTCCTGCTCTGAAGAGTCTTCTTATGTTCCCACATGACAGGAAGAAAATGAAGACACAACCCCTGCCACCAAGGTCAGCTCTGCAGCACACGTTACCTGAGGAGCACTTGGCTACTCATGCAAACTGCACAGTGCCAGGAAGATTGTTACATGTTGCACTTCTTCTTCTCCTGGCTCAGAAATTAAATTTTCTACCTAGAAAATGGAAAACAAACAAACAAGCAAACAAAAAACAACAACAAAAAAAAAAAACATCACCTGACATAAAGGAGACATGATTGTTACTATGGAATTCCGGAGGGCAAGGTATTTGCCCTCTCTATGAAGAAGCTGACTGCAAAGGACTAAGAACAGCCACGATCACGTTGAGAACTTGCGGGTAAAATTCAGGACTGAACCAATAATGGGCTTCTGGAGGTGAGGGTCTGCTCCAGTCCGCCTGGTCAAGGGAGCCTGTTGATGGGCCCTGCTTACTGCAGCTACCAGAAGCACCGCGCTCACTGACTCTCAACTTGATGGGGGATTCCAGTCAGGCTGGGAAATCAGCATGGCTGGCTGCAAGCTGTCTGAGAGACTGCTGGACTGCATTGGGAATAACTTTGTGGGCCAAGCATTAAGCACACCAAGCAGAAGGGAAGCATTACTGGACATGCTGCACAGCAGGGGTTAAGACTGGAGGTGGTCAGGGCTGTAGTGACCATGCCCTCCTAGAGTTCCTCATCTCAAGGAATGCGGGCCTGGCAAAAAGCAAAGTCAGGACCCTGAGCTTCAGGAGAGTCAGCTGCAGGCTGTTCAAAGAATTCTTGGACGAGGGACACTGGAAAACTGTTCTTAGGGGCAAAGGGTTCAAACATCCCTTTGTGTGCACCTGTGTGCAGCCCAACTCCTCAGCACAGCCCTGTGCAAGCACACATTTGTGCCACCGCATCCACGCACTATCTATGTGCTCACACACACTCACACAACCACATCCCTTAGTGCAGCCCTGTGCGCACACACACTCACACATGTGTAACCCCTTCCTTTCACTCCCAAAGTGCACGCACACACCGGTACCACAATGTCCTTGTGCAGCTCCAACACTCTGCACACCCCTGTGCACGTACATATATGTGCATGCTCGTCCTTGCACACATACCCACAGACCTACACACACCTGAGCAACACCACTGGTTTGTACACTCATGGACACAAATGTGTGTACAACACCATCCATGCACAAATACACACACACACACACATGGATCCCCACTGCTTTGCACAATGCTGTGCACACTCACGTGTGTCATGCACTGATTTCCCATCCAGTCCTCGAGGGGTCACTTACTTAGGACAGGAGTGCAGGGGAGCAGCCAGAAGCTGTTTGCATTCCCTGCTGTCTGCTGGGCAGCTTTGCTGGAGATGCTTGAGTTGCTTTGCTTTTCCTTGGGAGGTGGCAAGGAGCTTTGAATTTGAGGCACATCCCGTGCCAGAGCATCCCGATGGCACAAGGGGGATCAGGGCCCCTCTATTGGTTACCTCGGTGGCTTGCAGCAACTGGAACTTTTTGCCTATTGAGAAAGCTAAAAAGTGTGAGTTCCTCCTGACCCATATCAACAAAAATCTCAACCATAAAAAAGAGACGTCTTCGTATTCAAGCAAATGACAACAGTAAGACCATGCATGTTGTTTTGTTGTATTTCCTCTGTAATCATGGGGAGGATATGAAGAAGTGGTATAATTCATCCACTTCTGCACTTCAGGCACAAGTTCCTTAGAATTGGAAGAGACCCTTAAAGGCCATCTAGCCCAGCTCCCCTGCAATAAAAAGGGACATTCACAGCTAGATCAGGTTGCTCACAGCCTGGTCATTAGTCATCCCAGAGGCAAAACACACACTGAATGATCTCTCCTTCAGTCATAAATCCTTGGAGACAACAGCATTGACACTGCATGTTACTGAAGCAGTAAAAGAAATTGCTCCTGTAACTCTCCTTGTGTTAAGTAAAATGATGATAAAAAGCAATGGAATGCTTTGGCAGGACACCAAAACCATCCTCCTTCCTTGATATCTGCTGCAATGGAACCTTCCACTGGAAGAAAGCCTCTGATGACTTGTCACCCCAGAGAGGTCAGCTTTAGAAGCAGGACTGCTGCACAATAGAATGAACTGGAGCTCCTTAGCATCTCTTACATCCAGGAGGGGTGTGATCAGACCCACCTATCACCTTCAGGTGCGCTTTCTGACACCTTGTCTGACTTCACTGTCACTGTGCCAGCATCCTCAGGCTTAACCTGCTTCATTGTCAGTGTGCAGCAATTGCCAACGTTCTTGATGTCATTGTAATTGTTGGTGTAAAGGAGGTTGCCATTCAGGAACCATTCCACGTCCTCGTCATTATGGGACAGCTCGCAGGAGAAGACAGCAGAGCTCTCTTCTTCAATTTCTACATCCTGCAGGTGCTTCGTTACTTCTACATTGCGGGCTGTGGGGAAACAAGGTGAACTGTTACCACTGTTACTATAAATCATACTGGGATGTGGTAGAATGGTTGGACTAGATGATCTTTGTGTAATCATCTATGTGAAGATAATACATGTATAAAGTTAGCAGGAGAGAACGGCAGAAGTCAACCTCCAGAAGAGAAATCTGAGGTGAAATAGGACATGGAAGAGGCCACCCTCCCTGCTCATACCTTCAGCTGTCAGCGTGGCCTCAGTCTCTGCAATTCCTGCCTTGCACTTGTACACACCAGCATCATCGGGCTTCAGCTTCAGAATTCTGAGCTCTACTGAATGCTTATCCCTCTTGATCTTGTACTTCTCAGAGGGCTCGATGGGTGTGCGGCCCTTGAACCATTTCACAACCTTTGAAGAAGGCCTGAAGTCACAGGACAGGATGACAGAATGATGTTCCAAAGCTGTCTTGTCCTCCAACTTCCTGGTGATTTCTATATGGTAATCTGCAAAGCAGGGGTGGAAGAGAAGAAAGGATGAGGACAATTGGAAGAAGAGGAAAGTCTCTTGCGTGTATTCCATTCCAATTAATGTCAAGTTCACAATGGTTCTTTGAACGACTCTAAAGATAAAACAAACGATTGTCTATAGGGAATGCCATTGACTACATTTCTATGAAGTAATACTGTACAGTATCTACCAAATGCAAGGTCCAGCTCTTGTTCTGTGCTTATTAAATTGCTCCCAATTGTTGAGGCTTTTATTCAAATAAGAGTGAGTTGAAAATATAACAAGTACTTTAGGATGTGAATGGATAATCTTACGCTGGGGACAACAGCAGATAAAAAGCCTGCAAGTTTCTTTCAGATGAAATCAATGACAAACCGCACCAAATTTAGGTGCTACCAAACTTAAACTTGTCTAGTTCAGAAATACAATTAATTTCACCTGATTTGACTTCTTTGCTATAGCCAAGGACAAAACCTCAGCTCTGTAAATCTGAATAGTAAGCACATCACAGCTATTCAAACACATCTTTTACTGAGATGCAGCTGTCTCATTTAGTGTCCAACGACTTTGAACTGGAAATGGAGCAGACCAAAGCAGAATCTAAACATGGCTTCTACAAGGACTGATCAAATGCGGCCACCGTCAAATTCAAAGTATCTGATACAGAAGGATCACACTCACAGTCAGACAAAACCTCTTTGGAGAGGTGAACTGACTGCCCTGTTCACCCCCACTTTGGAAATAACTGCACTCATTTCCTACCTGCTCCCAGCAGTGTGGGATGGTGGGATAGCATCACACTTCCCACACTAAGCATCCCACCATGTCACTTGTTCCACCTAAACCTCAGTCCCAAAACAAAAGGGGAACTCGCTTCTGAACCCTCTTCACTTCATTTCAGATGTCTTATATGCTTGATCTCCAACCCACCCCCCACTCAGGAGAAAGACCCCCCGCTTACACCCTACCATCTTGTTGCATTCTGATGTTGTCATCAGCCTTCAGCTTGTTGTCCTCTTTGTACCACTGGGTCTGAACCTCATCGTGTGAAATCTCACAGACAAAAGATGCACTCCCATATTCATTCACTTCCACATCTTCCAGTGCTTTAACAATCTTGATATCTCCAGCTGTGAAACAGTAGAGATATATTTGTCAGGGTATTTCCAGAACTGAGTGCAGCATCTTTTCCTTACACATATTTGCATAGAAAATAAGTAGGATTATGTTTTATTCTAAACCATCATCCATTCCTGAGTCATTTCTCTCTTCAACACAGTCAATGCATTATTGCCCTTGAACTTAAAGACAGACCTACTAGCTACAATGGAGCTCCCTGCAAACAGTTTTCATGGAAACCAGAATCTCATTTATTCTAAAACCTTTCAAGCAAAATTAAGGGTAGAAAAACAATAGAACTGACTGAATCTTTAAGGTCATTTAGTTCCAGTCCCCCTGCTATAGGCAGGGACACCTCCCTCCACACCAACTCTTCTCCTCAGGGTCAAGGCTTCTCTCAAATCATTCTCCTCTAAGCCTGTGCCTGTGCTTGGGATTGCCCTGACCCAGGTGCAGGGCCTTGTACTTGGCCACACTCAAGTTCATGAGGCTGCCAAGGGCCCACCTCTCCAGCCTGTCCAGGTCCCTCTGAGTAGCATCCCTTCCCTCTAGCACATCAACAGCACCGCTCAGCTTGGTGTCATCTGCAAACTTGCTGAGGGTTCATTTGATTCCACTCTCCATGTTGCCTACAAAAATGTTAAATAACACTGGTCCCAACACCACCCTCCACCTGGACACTGAGCTATTGACTGCAGCTCTCTGAGTGTGACCATCCAGACAGTTCCCTATCCTGCAACTGGTCCATCCATCAAAACCATTTTTCTCCAGTTTGGTGACCAGGATGTCATGCAGGACGGGATCAAATGCTCTGCACAAGTCCAAGTAGATGATGTCAGTTGCTCTCCCATTATCCACTGATGCTGTTACTCCATCATGAAAGGCCACCAAGTTTGTCAGACATGGCTTGACCTTGATGAAGCCATATTGGTTACCACCAATTACCTCATCTTTATTTTCCAAACTATGCCAAGGAGAACTAGACAGAACTCTACAGTGTTGTGTCACTACAAACCTGTCTGAACCATTGGCTTCTCTGCATGCTCATCACTAGTCTCTCCTTAGCTTGTGTGCCTACAAACAATGTATGGGGAATGTCAGCCACAAATCTTACCTAGGGGACATCTTTGCTTCAAAATCCTTTGAACATCACACAATCCCTTTTAACTCTCCAGGTCTGCATTTAGTTATGTCAGAATCAGGCCATATTTCTGTGCTGCTATATCCCTTTCCTTCTGAAGGGCCTGGATACAACTTGGATTAACCTCAGGAGAAGAGTTCCTGCATAGAATCATAGATTTACCCAGGTTGGAAAAGACATTGAAGATCATCAAGTCCAACCGCAGCCTAACCAGTACCCTAACTCTAAAAACCCTACACTAAATCATATCCCTGAGTACCACATCCAAAAGGCTCTTAAACACAACCAGGGATGGTGATTCAACCACCTTTCTGGGGAGCCTATTCCAGTACCTAAAATCTCTAGTATCTAAATCTCTCTAAAAGAGCACAGGTATTAATCTGACCAGAAAGGTTCCTGTTTGTTCATAAAATGAGCCTTTTCCGCTCCATCTTGCATAGGCCACTGGGCACAGGGTAGCTGGGAGACCACAGAAAAAGTGGTTCTGTGAGCAATAGGGAAACTACTGCCTAATCCAACTCCTCCAATCTCTGCGCTCTGCCAGCATGTCTAAATAGGGTGGCAGATACACACAGGAGATAAATATTTCCACTTCCCTCAGCCAACACTGCTCTGAATTTCTATGGGACACACAGTTAGATGAAAAGGCATTTGACAAAGAAGGAAATGAAAGAGTTTAATCTGCTGTGTCATTCTCTCGGTAGCCAGAATAACTAACCCTCGCCAGTGTTAGTTCAAAGAATAGGCAGATTTTATCTCCTGACATGAGCAGTAATTCAAAGAAGCTGGTATATGATCCAGTATCCTGCATATTCACTGCAGGCAGGAAAAGACATTATGAGATAAGGGAGATCTACACATCACTTGTTATGAACACCTCATAAAGATAAAACCACACACAAGAGGAGAGTTTAGGATGAGGACCACTCTTGGACTACTTTCCAAGAGGCATCAATTAGTAACTCTCTTCGCTCATTTTTCACACTACTCCACAGTGTCCTCCTGAGCCCCCTTACTCCTGTTGCCAACTGCTGATGCAGGGAATCCTGAGGAACCAAGGATTCATAGTTGTTCCATCAGTAGTCCTTGGTCAGCTCTCCCTCCCTGCCCCTTCTGTTTTGATCCCACTAACCAAATTTTAGTTAGTCTGAAAAGAGGATGGAAACCTCCGCAGCAATTAGTTTCTAAATATCTTGCAATGGGCAGCTTGTAGGAGCCCCATCTCAATGCCCACAGCACAGGAGGCAGGACTGCTTAGCCCATGCACTAGTGCATTTACCAGCACAGATGTAAGCCCAGATCTATGCACACCAAATACAGGCTCTCAGTTTGCACAAGGAGGCATCCATGGAGCTGAAGTATTAGGCAGATATTGTGGTGGGGCAGCAGTTATTGAGACGCCAGACAGAAAGGACACAGATAACGTGGCAACTCAGCTTTACCATTATGACTGATGATGGAACATCTAATTTCACTGCTCAAAAGAGAACTTCCATATAACTGGAAAGAATGAAATTCACAGGGGAAACCACACACAGACACACACAAAAGCAATACAAAGGAGATGAAGGATGGTTCACATACTAGTGATTCACTCTGAGACGCAAGCAAATGAAAGAGTATCCCCAACCATTTGCCTCCTGAAATGCTAAGTATATAAACTCATTGCTGTGATAACTCTGCCAGACGTGAGTCATACACTGTAAAACCTTATGGGGTCAATCAGTTTAACTTCATAAATTCATTACACCAACAAAAACAGACCATCGTGTCCAGGCTGGTTCATTTCAGCTCTTCAAAGCTGTTGGTAAAACTGCCTGAGAGCTGAAATGCTTACCAGCAAAAGCTAAAAACTGTAAATCAAATGTAATAGGCTGGCTTTGTCTACTGTATAGAAATGATGCCTGAAAAAAAGAAAATAAAAAAGAACGTAAACCAGAACAAATGGAATGGCTACATAAAACAGCCAGTACTGAAACAGCAACCCAACCTGGTTGCAGAATGAGAGAGAAAATGAGAGTTCACCAAAGTCATGGGACAGGACACATGTTCATGTTCATGCTAACACTGAACCCAAGTGGCCACATGAGGACAGCATCTAGTAGGAAATCAGAAAAAAGCATCCTTTCATACGTCCCTTGGGAAGGTGGCATCTACCAGGGCACAGCAGACCCATGTGTTCAGTAACAAGTCTGATGCTTCAGAGCCCAGTGATGAGCTACAAACTGGGGTTTAACCAATGCAACACATGGAGGGAAAATCTGTCTTGAGCATAAAGAAGAAAGAGAAAGGTATCCAAAAGGACTAACCAAGAAATGCCCAAACTGCCCATGAAGCATTTCTTCCCGTGGTGCAAAATACCACAAGAGGATTTATTTGCTCTTTCAGTTAAACATAAAATGAACCTTTAGGGTAGCTGATGTCTTGTCTTAGGCTGCTCAGCATGTGGATGTTCCCTGATCTTCATATTCACACTTGTGAATAATGAGACTTCTCTTATTTCCCTGGGAAGTAATGCCCACTTTTTTACTTTGACAGAGCTCCTTCCCATCCTAGAAGGGAAAATATCAAGTCAGATCTCCACTAGTCCTTCCATCTCTGCACTCAGCAAAGGGAGCCTTCAGATCTATGCTTAATTCACCCACTCCCCTAGAATTAATGGAACTGTGCTTACTGGAACATATGCTGAAGCTTAAGCACAGTGCAGTGTTTTCAACATGAAGGAATGGCTATAGAACATGCATAAATTCTGGCTGACCTATGACAGCTTAAAGCACTGCGGAGGACTGTTAACAAGCCTGTTTGGACATCATCTTGAATAAATGACGTTATCCCCAAGTAAGGGAAGGAACAGCTGAGCACCGGGGAGGTACACAAAGTGCCAGAGCAAATTCTCACACTGTCAGGTGCAAAGAAAACTGAGATTTCACCCCAAAAACCCAGTTCACAACAAGGCTACAAAATCCCGGCTGAGAATTTCTGTGTTAGACTTGAAGCTCAAGACTGTACTGTAGTTCAACCAACAATATTTTGTGCAGCATGACCTAAAAAGTTCACAATAAAACCAAAACAAACTTCAATTTCAACTTGATAAATGAACTCAGGACATAATAACAAAGAGTGCTGATCTGAGCAAATAAAAGAGCATAAAGAAAAGAGAGCAGTGAAAAAGCTATCAAGCAAAAGCTCAGACTCGCATCCCTTGGAAGTGAAATTAAAGGCTCTCATTCATTTCCAGAGAAGTCAGAAAGGAAAATACCATTACATGCCATACCTTGAACCACTTGACGTCCATGTTGGGCCTGGACAGCTCACACTCAAATGTGACCTTGTCCTTCTCAATGACGCTACTGTCTGCCAATGGTTTGCTGATTTTCACAGGCAATTCTGAGAAGGAGAAAGAAGAATGTGGATTTAGTTGGGAACTTAGTTTTGTTCATAACCAGGTCCATGGGTGCTGTTAAATGGATCCTTCCAGATGGAAAAAACATTTCAGGTGGCCTCCTAGATTTTACCCCTTTTTGTGTTGCACGCAAGACTGAAAAAAAAAATTACTTCTGCAAAGTTCTTCTTGTCATAAGGAAACAAATATTTGGGGAATGGCAGAACCAGGTAAAATTTTCCTTCACGTCAAGAAAGTATAAATTTCACTCTCATGCTCTTGGTGTGGTTTCTGCTATGATTATTTGGACTAATTAAGCTTCTCCCTGATGAAAGCCTAGAAGTATATCACAAGAAGGACCAACTTACCCGTGACCTTTTATTTGTCTTACTCAAGCATCTCCTCCTGACCAAAACTGACAATAAAAGATTCAGCCAGACTACAGGTTTGAGCAGCTGAGTTGTTTCTAGGATCTCCTGCAATCTCAAGCTTGGAACACACACTTGTCTTTTGACTAAGTGTCTCTTATAGTGCAGTAAAACAACAGGTTTTCACACAGCGATTCCTCATTTTCCTTGATCTGAAATCATTCTCAAACCATGTGGGATCAGTCCTGGGAGAAGGGGAGGAGAGGGGAAGGGAAAGGGGAAGTCCACAGTCCTCTAAAATCAGGCTTCTTAGCCTAAAGCTCAACAGCAAATAGCAGTCCACTTCCCCACATTGCTAGACTCCGAGCATTTAAAGAACATCAGCTGACCTCATTATGAGCTCTAACATAGCCAAAGGAATTCATATATTCAAATATTCTCTTGAGTGATGAGAAATATGGAGCATAACTTCAGACTTCTGCTGTTAAACTCTCACTTCTATCATAAACCAGAGTAAGAGTTCAATGCTGTTTTAGATGGAGGACTCATATTTTAAATAACTCATCTCATTAAGGCTTGGATTCCCTACTACAATTAGTTAAATTCCAGTTTGGATCATGCTTCACCTTGGATCACTTAGGGCTTCAGCCACTTATTGGAACTAACTCAATTTGTCTACAGAGAAGCTGTTTTCTATAGCAACAATAAGCTGTGATTGCAACTGGATGTCGGGAGAGCACAAATCCCGCAGTTATCCTGTACCAACATCCTCTCCTTCCATCAGAACAGCAAGTTTTTAAACCAGACTCATGCAAGCTTGCATGACACACCTTGTGTAAAACTGTTGGCAGCCATCAGGACAGCCAGTTGCTTCCTGTATAGACACTGTTCCATCAGTTTTGGTTTTTTGTCTCGCTAGAACAACAGCCAGTGTCTGAAAACTCCCACAACTGAAGCAACCACGCTGATATACCGCAGTCACTGGAGGTGCTCAAGAGCCACGGGTATGTGGCACTGGGGACGTGGTTAGTGTGATAAAATGTTTGCTCATTAAGACCGGGATGTAGTAGCATTGTGGTGGAGTGCTTGTTCATTAGGACCGGGATGTGATGGTGGAATATGGAGGCCACAAGGGTTGCAGAACACTCTAATTTTATGGGTAGATTGTGTACTCTGCATAGTTACAGGCAAAGCGCGCCCCGATGGATACAAAGTTTCACGGAAGGACCAACCAAGGAACGACACACCAAGTGGCACGATCACGACCGACCAATTAAAGGACAATACACTCGGGATGGACCTTACAAAAGAAGTTGCAAGGGACGGGAAGGCGCGGCAGTTGGAGGAACGATGATTCCCCTGTCGCCCAGCGCTGAATTGCCTTTTTGTTTTACCCGCTACAATTAATAAAAGTTTCTAATTGGAACATTATCGGCTCATTGCTTATAAATTGATGACAATTTGGTGCCGTGACTCGGATGGGAATAGTGGCGTAGGCATGAGGAGCCTGAGGGGGCGCCCCGCCTAAATAGGCGGCCTCGGCTCCTATCCTCCCGCCCTACTCCCGCCGACGATCCGAAATTTAAAACACAAAGGCAAGGAAAAACCGGTTAACCCTTTAAATTTCGTGCACGAAAGTCCGGACGAAGACGCAGGACAGGTGAGTATAGTCCGGTCTGGGTTGGGAATCCGGCGTGTGGCGAGTGTTGTGTGCTTGTGAAGGGGGGCCGGCAGCCGGCACTAACCCGAGCGAGTGTGGACCCCACAGTAGTGCGGTTCCCATTGCCCGCGAGGGCGTGGGCCACGACCTGGGGGAAGCGAGTGAATGCAACACTGAGTGAGGGCACGCCGAAGGGTGGGTACAGGGTATAAGCGGGACCCTTTCACCACCACAACCCCTAGGGCTACGGGCTCTATGGAGGGTTATTCTTTGGTATTCCCCTAGAGCTACGGGCACTAGGGATGATTATTATTTAGGTGTTCCCCTAGAGCTACGGGCACTAGGGATGATTATTATTTAGGTGTTCCCCTAGAGCTACGGGCACTAGGGATGATTATTATTTAGGTGTTCCCCTAGAGCTACGGGCACTAGGGAGGATTATTATTTAGGTGTTCCCCTAGAGCTACGGGCACTAGGGATGATTATTATTTAGGTGTTCCCTTAGAGCTACGGGCACTAGGGATGATTATTATTTAGGTGTTCCCCTAGAGCTACGGGCACTAGGGGGAGCTACAGACGTTGAATAAAACAAGAGAGCAAGAAGTAAAGAACGAGATGGGGCAGTGTAAAACTAAACCACCCACCCCTTCTAAACGACCATCCATTCCTAAGGACTCACCTCTAGGGTTCATGCTAATTGCCTGGACGCACTATCCAGGAACAAGAAATAAAGATAAAGCAAAGATGATTTATTATTGTATAGAAATTTGGAGCGGACAACAAATTGGCCCGGCAGTATGGTGGCCTAAGTATGGTTCTAATGAAGATTGGGTACAACAGCAATTAAATTTTTGGGTAAACTCCAAAACCCCTTTCAATCAAGAAGAAAGTGACTATGCAGCAGTATGGGTCACTCGCCCAGAGGGTTTAGGAGTCCCCATTTTTAATTTGACACGAAAAGAAAAAGATGTCGAAAAACGTAAACCTCGAAGGGAAGAGGAGGCCTTAGTGGGACCCCCACCATATGCTTTACCACCAGCAATTCCCCTACCTTCTCCTCCTCAGTTGGATCATGGGCAGATGGATTCGAGAGAGGCGGAAGTACAAAAGATAGAAGGGGGAGGGCCTGTCACACGGGCAAAGGCACGACAAAATAACCTCTACCCTTTAAGAGAAATGCCCATGGGAGGTCCACAACCTCAGATGGGGTTTATATCAGTGCCCTTAAATTCAGGGGATGTTAGAGATTTTAAGAAGGAAATGGGTAATATACTAGAAGATCCCCTGGGGGTGGCAGACAGAGTAGATCAGTTCTTAGGGCCAAATGTTTATACCTGGGAGGAACTACAATCTATTCTAAGTATACTGTTCACAGCAGAAGAGAGAGGTATGATTAGGCGTGCAGGGATGCGCATTTGGGATGCTCAACATGCCCACGGGCCCGCTGCGGATATTAAATGGCCCTTACAGAATCCGCAATGGGACCATCAAAATCAACATCATAGGACTCACATGCAGGACCTGCGAACTATCATTATCCAGGGCATTAGGGAGGCAGTCCCAAGAGGTCAGAATATAAATAAAGCTTTTAATGAAAGACAAAAGAAGGAGGAAACACCCACTGAATGGCTAGAAAGGTTACGCAAGAATTTACAACTATATTCAGGATTGGATCCCGATACACCGATAGGCCAGGCTCTGCTCAAAACACAGTTCGTAGCTAAGGCTTGGGAAGATATCCGCAAGAAACTAGAAAAGATAGAAAATTGGCAGGATCGGGGGCTTGATGAACTTTTGAGGGAAGCTCAGAAGGTATATGTAAGAAGGGAGGAAGAAAGACATAATAGGCAGGTTAGGATGATGGTAGCAGCGGTCAGAGAAAGTAGGGAATTGGAAAGGAAAATGGGGGGATGGACGCAAAATCGAATTCCAGGACAGCAAAAATTTAGGAAGCCTGAAAACAGGGAGGAGGAGAGAATATGCTATTATTGCAGGAAAAAGGGACACATGAAGAGGGACTGCAGGGTTAGAATGAGAGACGAAAAGTCCTTCCAAGAAGACTAGGGGTGTCAGGGGCTCTATATATTGGGGACCCAGAAACAACAGGAGCCCTTGATAAAATTGAAAATTGGTCCCCAAGCTGAGGAGGTAGAGTTTCTAGTAGATTCAGGAGCAGAAAGGTCTACTATACAACAGATCCCCCTCGGATGCAAACCTTCCCGGGAAACTACCAAAGTAATAGGAGCAAAGGGAGAACCTTTTACAGTAGGAATAGTTAAAAATGTAATGATAGAAGCAGAGTCCAAAGTGGGGTTGGGTGATTTCTTGATACTGCCTGAAGCGGAGTTCAATTTGTTAGGACGGGATCTGATTATTGCATTAGGCATAGGACTAGAAGTAGAGAATAAAGAATTGAGAATCAAACTCTGCCCTCTTAGGGTAGAGGATGAACAAGAGATCAATTCTGATGTCTGGTATACCCCCGAGAGTGTGGGACAACTAAAAATACCCCCTTTCACGGTAAAAATCAAGAATCCTGAAATCCCAGTAAAAATAAAACAATATCCTATTTCCCTGGAAGGAAGGAGGGGTCTCAAACCAGAAATAGATAGATTAGTGAGCAAAGGATTACTGGAACCCTGTATGTCCCCATTTAATACCCCTATATTACCGGTAAAGAAACCTGATGGAACATATCGGTTGGTTCATGATCTGAGGGAAATTAACAAGCGCACTGTATCTAGGTTCCCAGTTGTAGCTAATCCCTATACATTGCTAAGTAAATTAGGGCCCGACAACTTGTGGTATAGTGTCATAGACTTAAAAGATGCTTTTTGGGCTTGCCCTTTAGATGAGACATGCCGCGATTTTTTTTGCATTTGAGTGGGAAGACCCAGATACTAACAGAAAACAGCAATTAAGGTGGACTGTACTCCCCCAAGGCTTCACAGAATCCCCTAATTTGTTTGGGCAAGCCCTAGAACAGATCCTGCAAGAGTATCAGCTAGATCCTGATACCAAATTAATACAGTATGTAGATGATCTATTAATTGCTGGAGAGGATGAGGGAAAGGTTCGGAAAGAAAGTATTAAATTGCTGAACTTTTTGGGACTGAAAGGACTTAAAGTATCAAAAAGGAAATTGCAATTTGTGGAAGAGGAGGTTAGATATCTAGGGCATTACCTGAGTAAAGGAGAAAAGAAGATAGATCCTGAAAGGATACAAGGAATATTGTCCCTGAAGTCGCCAAACAATAAGAGACAAATAAGACAATTGCTGGGATTAGTGGGATATTGTAGACAATGGATTGAAAATTATAGCAGTAAAGTAAAGTTTCTATATCAAAAGCTCAGTACCGATGGATTAATAAAGTGGGATAGACAAGATGAAGAGAATCTACAAAAGCTGAAGGAGGATCTCATCAATGCCCCTGTCTTGAGCCTGCCTGACTTAAAAAGACCCTTTTATTTATTCGTTAACATAGACAGTGGTACAGCGTATGGGGTTTTAACACAGGATTGGGCAGGGAAGAAGAAACCCGTTGGATATTTGTCAAAATTATTAGACCCTGTGAGCCGAGGATGGCCCACTTGCTTACAAGCAATTGTTGGGTGTGCGTTATTGGTAGAAGAAGCCAGGAAAATTACTTTTAACAGCAATATAAAGGTACTATCTCCCCACAATATTAGAAATGTGCTCCAACAAAAAGCTGAAAAATGGATATCTGATTCTCGTCTTCTAAAGTATGAGGGTATCTTACTGGAAGCCCCTAACTTAACCCTGGAGACCACAAGTCTCCAGAATCCTGCAGAATTCTTATATGGAAAACCCGAAAATGTGGGACTCATTCATAACTGTTTACATACGATAGAAGAACAAACAAAAATCAGACCAGATTTAGAAGAAGAAGAATTAAGAGAAGGGGAAAAATTATTTGTGGATGGATCCTCTAGAGTAGTGGAGGGAAAGAGAAGATCAGGTTATGCAATAGTAGATGGAAAGACCCTCCGGGTATTGGAATCAGGACCCTTGAGTAACACTTGGTCAGCTCAAGCTTGCGAGCTGTATGCTGTTTTACAGGCACTAAAAAGATTACAGGGAAAAGAGGGCACTATCTATACCGATTCCAAATATAGTTATGGGGTAATACATACCTTTGGGAAGATTTGGGAAGAAAGGGGATTGATAAATTCCCAAGGAAAGGACTTAATACATCAAGAATTAATAAAGCAACTCTTAGTGGCCCTACGAAGACCAAAGAAGATAGCGGTGGTACACCTTAGAGGACACCAACAGGGGACCGATTACAAGACTAGAGGAAATAATGCAGCAGACCTAGAAGCTAAGCAAGCTGCCCTCAGGGAATTGGTCCTGAGGCAGGAGAGGCAGGAAGAATTGACACATGATGAAGCCCCTTCGTTTACACCGAAGGAAGAACAAAAACTGAATCAAATGGGAATAACTAAAAACACAGAAGGGAGGTGGTATTTAGCTGACGGGAGAGAGGTACTGCCTAAGTCAATAGCATCTCAGGTGCTGACCCAGTTGCACGAACGGACCCACTGGGGAAGCCAAGCTTTAATAGATCATTTTGCCACTAAGTACATGTGTATAGGCCTACATAATTTAGCTAGACATATTACTCAAGGATGTATTACGTGCTTAAAGATAAACAGAGCCGTACAAAGAAAACTGCCTATGGGGGGAAGACCCTTGGCCACTAGGCCATTTTCTAGAGTCCAAATTGACTTTACCGAATTTCCTAAAGTAGGAAGATATAAATATGTATTAGTCATAATAGACCACCTCACACATTATGTAGAGGCATTCCCCACAACTAAAGCAACAGCTCAGGTAGTAACAAAAATATTACTCGAACAAATCATCCCTAGGTATGGGGTAACAGAAGTAATAGATTCAGATCAAGGACCACACTTTACATCAAGAATCACTAGAAATATAGCTGAAGCCTTGGGAATAAAATGGGAAGAACATACTCCCTGGCACCCACAGAGTTCAGGGCGAGTAGAGAGAATGAATGGGGAACTAAAAAAGCAATTGGCCAAATTAACACTAGAAACTAAGCTCTCATGCATAAAATGCATTCCCCTTGCCCTCTTAAACCTTAGGGCCCAGCCCCGGGCTGACATAGGAATATCTCCCTTCGAAATGTTATACGGAATGCCATATGACGCAGGAACCCCTAAAGATCACCCGGGGGTGGTAGATCAGAACATTCAAGCTTATATCACGGAATTAATGAAGTATAAACAGGAATTGTGGAAAAAGGGACAATTGACTCAAAGACCCCCTCTGGACATTACCCTCCATCGAATAAAGCCTGGAGACTGGGTTCTGATAAAGACCTGGAGAGAAACCACACTGCAGCCTCGCTGGGAAGGTCCCTATCTGGTATTATTGACTACCAATACTGCCATCAGAACTGCTGAAAAAGGATGGACACATGCTAGTCGTGTTAAGGGTCCAGTACAAAATCATGAATGGAGAGTCACTAGTCCAGTGGGTGATTTGAAAGTAAAACTGTCACGAAACCCTCCGTCAAGGAAAATGAGAACATGAATTAACAATGATTGTATAAACGTATCAGTATAGAATTTAATGTAGAAGGGAATATTTTGACTATTGTGAATGCAACTGTTGGGATATGTTTTAGAAAGGTAGTGGACCCACTGCGGAAACAGGGATACACAAATTGGTTATTAGCCTTCAGAGTGGCCGTGGAAATTTTAATAGAAGGGGGTAAACCTGGGGGTGAATTTAGATCCTTACCAACATCACTTAAGTGTATAACCAGTGGGAAAAAGAATAGGGTGCAGTACCCCAAAGACCCACTTAAAAGGGAAGCAAAACCAGCCCCTCCTGAAGAATACTCTTGCTGCCGAGAAGATTATACACCCCATGGCTCGAGGCAACCGAGTCGATGGGCGAGGCAGAGGAGATAAAACATGTGGAGGGGTCTGCTCCATTATGAATGAATCCAAAGATTTAGAATCCAGAAGATACCCCAAGACTGGAAATAACTCCCCCGAACAATTAAAGACTCACTACTGCAGTGGGAAAACTGCCTACCTAAAACTAGCTCAATTGATAATAATATTAAGTCTCATTAATGAGGGTTGGGGTACAGAGGTACAGACACATGAGCCATTTAAGTGGTCCCATCAGAAGTAGTGTTACAAAATAGAAGGGGGTTGGATCTTCTCCTATTGCAGCAAGGGGGACAATGTGTGGCTCTTAAAGAACAATGTTGCACCTACGCTGATCAAACGGGGGTAGCAATAGATACAATGGCTGAACTAAGAAAAAAGTTAGAACAAAGAAAAAGAGCCCAGGAGTCGACAAGAACTAAAATGGTTTAATGAGCAAAACAAAATAGTACAATAAAAGAAAAGGGGGGACTGTGATAAAATGTTTGCTCATTAAGACCGGGATGTAGTAGCATTGTGGTGGAGTGCTTGTTCATTAGGACCGGGATGTGATGGTGGAATATGGAGGCCACAAGGGTTGCAGAACACTCTAATTTTATGGGTAGATTGTGTACTCTGCATAGTTACAGGCAAAGCGCGCCCCGATGGATACAAAGTTTCACGGAAGGACCAACCAAGGAACGACACACCAAGTGGCACGATCACGACCGACCAATTAAAGGACAATACACTCGGGATGGACCTTACAAAAGAAGTTGCAAGGGACGGGAAGGCGCGGCAGTTGGAGGAACGATGATTCCCCTGTCGCCCAGCGCTGAATTGCCTTTTTGTTTTACCCGCTACAATTAATAAAAGTTTCTAATTGGAACATTATCGGCTCATTGCTTATAAATTGATGACAGTTAGTAAGTCCAGTGAGGGTGGGCTGGGTTGGACTCAGCTATCTCAGTGGTCTTTTCCAGCCTTGGGTGCAACTTGTAAGAGGGAATGAAGCAGCAAACTGCCCAGCACTGAGCTGCATTCTTCTGACACATGGTATCAGTGAACTGCTGTATTTCCCTATCTTCTCTGGAGCTATTGATCTAACCTAACTGAAAAAGTAAGCCTGAACCTAGATATAAATCAGGATCATAGTCACCCATGGTTGCTTATATATTCAGAAAGACACTCCAGAGGGTAATTCAGCGCATCTAGAAATTAAAGTAGAAGTTCCTTAGTCAAAAATATTCCACAGCCAGATTTTCACCTCGCTACCACTACATTAAAAAGGAGAATCCAACTTGTGGTGTGGGTCATTGATGTTGTTCCGGGGGGAATTGTGGCTGTTCCATGCCCACAGGGTAGAAGACAGCCAGTCTTCCTCTAAGCCACATAAAAAGCTGCTTAGTGCTCCCAAAGCGAATGCTCACCAGTTGTTTCCAACTTGAAGGTCATCTTCTGGCCAGCAGCCTCGCAGATGTATTCTCCAGCATCTTTCTTCTCCAGCTGCTCCACAACCAGACGCCGTGTTTTGCCCACAGATTCCATTCTGAACTTTCTGGAGGAGGCAAGCAGTCTTCCATCCTTGTACCATTTTACTTCTGTTGGATCCTGTGCTACTTCACAGCTGAGGGAGGCACTTGCTGCCAGGGCAGCACTCACCTCTTTCTGCACCTGCTCCTGGTTTATAAACACAGGTTTTGGCTCTGAGGGAAGAAAAGAAAAAGTATTGACTGAGGGACCGAAATGAGACCAACTTGCAGGTTTGTATGTACAGGTTGGAACAGGTTTAGGTTACCACTTGTGCCCAAACTAATAGCCTTCACTAGAGAATATCAGCTCTTCTGTTGAAACAAAGTGTCAAATCTAGGCAAGAAAGAACCTAGGAACTGAAGGAACCAAGAGGGTCCTTGAACACCAGTCCCATGGTTGCAAGTCACTATGCAAACATATTGAACCCAAAAGAACATCTGTCCTGCAGGCAACCAAAACCTGAGTTCCTTTTACTTAAGACCCACTGTGAAACATCAAAACACATAAACATGTGATAGTCAAACCACTGGCTGCCTTTTCATGACCCAGAGCAGTACTCCTGGCTTCCTGAACAGACTCCTCATGGCCTCTACCATTGCCACAACTGTGACTGTCAAAGGCACAAAGGAAATATGCTCACCAACGCAGTCCTTTGTTCTTTGTGTGTGATTTGCAGATATCTATCTTACTTTGAGCTCTGGCAATAGTCAGCTCTACCAGGTCTCTTACTGTGAGTAGCAGACTCACCTATCCAGATGCAGCCTCCAACATAAAGGCATAGTAAAAAGGCAGTGTACTACTAGGAGAAGTTCCTGCTTCTCCTGCCATGAAAGGCTGCACGTAGAACATGCACTCCAGCCTCACTGCATATACTTATCCTAGTCAAATGTTTAGGTGAACAAGAATTACAGTTTGGGATCTCAGGCACAGGAGAGATTTGAATAATATCTTGAATATTGCTTCCACTGTACATATATTACTAATTATTGCTCTACAGACAGACTGAAACAGGTCTTTGTGTCATACTGAAACCAAATACTTTCTACAAACCCAGGCAATCAAGTCTAGGGAAAAAACCTCAGCACAGACTACAGTGATCCAGGTGCAGTATAATAGAAACTAGATTTTACTTTACTGTTCTCTGCTGTATTTCATACAACACCTGTCTTACCTGTGACATGAATCTTGAAGGTGAGTTTCTGGCCAGCAGCCTCGCAGCTGTACTCCCCTGCATCTTTCTTCTCCACCTGGCTCACCACCAGCCGACGCTGTTTGCCCTCTGACTCTACCTTGAACTTCTTGCTCGAGGTGATCAGTTTCCCCTCCTTTTATCACTTGACCTCTGTGATAAAATGTTTGCTCATTAAGACCGGGATGTGGTAGCATTGTGGTGGAGTGCTTGTTCATTAGGACCGGGATATAATGGTGGAATATGGAGGCCACAAAGGTTGCAGAACACTCTAATTTTATGGGTAGATTGTGTACTCTGCGTAGTTACAGGCAAAGCGCGCCCCGATGGATACAAAGTTCCACAGAAGGACCAACCAAGGAACGACACACCAAGTCGCACGATCACAACCGACCAATTAAAGGACAATACGCTCGGGATGGACAATACAAAAGAAGTTGCAAGGGACGGGACGGCGCAGCAGTTGGAGGAACAATAATCCCCCTGTCGCCCAGCGCTGAATTGCCTTTTAGTTTTACCCGCTACAATTAATAAAAGTTTATAATTGGAACATTATTGGCTCATTGCTTATAAATTGATGACAACCTCCATCTTCTCCTGGGCCACCTCGCAGCTCAGCGTGGCATTTTTCTGTTGTTGCAGCCTTCACCACCTTCTGTACCTTCTCCTTGTTTGTAAATACAAATTCTGGCTCTGAAAAGAGAGAGATACATTAGTTTGGCCTCTTGAAAGAAGAGCAGGTTTTGGGGAAGGAGTCAGAAAAATGAATCAGTTCTCCCAGTCTGATGCCCCAAGAGAATGATGTGGAGAGAAGTTGTGCAATTTATGGATGCCCCATCCCTGAAAACATTCAAGTCTAGGCTGGATGGGTGTTAGAGCAACCTAGTCTCAAAGAATGTGTTCCTTTCCAGGACAGAGATTGGAACTGGATGATCCTCCAGGTCCCTTCCAACAAAAGGCATTCTGTGATGCTTCTTGTATGACTCTCATGACTCTTTCGTCCCCTAGCTGCCATTTACTTATGTCTTCAAAACATCAACTTATACAAAACATTCCTGTAGTATTCTCTCCCATGCTAAATGAGCCCTTCCAAGACAAAAACATGTTACATAGAGCACACCCCCTAGTGCTTGACACAAAGCCCCTGTTCTGAAACTTCCTGAGACGCAGCTGCATTGCAGAGTTGTTCTAGTGGTACAGGCACGTGGGAATGGAGAAGTGCAATCAGAACTTTCTTGTCTATGGCCTCATTCCCACAGCAAAAGGAAATTCCTGAAGATTTTAAAAGATGGAGCTGCCTCACAACTGTATTTAGAATAATTTGTTCAATTTCCTCATCAGAAATTAACCACCCCAAAGTTCAGCTCCAAAAATTTTAAGCATAGCAGGGAAAACTTACAAACTAATGACCGTTTTCTAAAACATTCTAGAATGAAAGGCCAAAATGTGTTCTCTCTCACCTGTGACATGAATCTTGAAGGTGAGTTTCTGGCCAGCAGCCTCGCAGCTGTACTCCCCTGCATCTTTCTTCTCTACCTGGATCACCACCAGCCGACACTGTTTGCCCTCTGACTCCACCTTGAACTTCTTGCTCGAGGTGATCAGTTTCCCCTCCTTGTACCACTTCACCTCCATCTTCTCCTGGGCCACCTCGCAGCTCAGCGTGGCATTTTGAGTCAGTGCAGCCTTCACCTCCTTTTGTACCTTGTCCTTGTTTGTAAACACGTCTTCTTTCTCTGCAGGGACATCACAACAGTCACACCATTTTGCTGTAGTCTGCTGCAGAGCTTACTCCAGTTCCCCATTTTCATTATACTTGCCCTTCACAGGGACCATCATGATGCCTCATTAAGACAGGAAAATACTTTCCCCTCTATTTTGCCTTGGGAAATGAATAGGCATATCATTTCATATCATATCATAAATCTAAACATTTCGCAGTCTGATAGCAGATTTGGACATGAGATTTAGAACACCTGCATGCACTGCTGAACCTCCTCCCTTCTCTTTGTTTCTTCTGATGTCTCTCTACATTTCCAGTAAATCAGAAGGGAATGGCCCTCTAGAACAGGTTGCCCAAGGAGACTGTGGATGCTCCATCCCTGCAGGCATTCAAGGCCAGGCTGGATGTGGTTCTGGGCAGCCTGGGCTGCTGCTTGGCAACCCTGCACATAGGAAGAAGGGGGTTGGAACTGGATGAGCACTGTGGGCCTTTGCAACCCAGGCCATTTATGAGTCTGATTAGTGGCATTTTCCACCTCATTGTGTCATTCAAATTTTGTAACCAGATCTCATCAAACACCTCCCCTTTTCTCACTCCTTGCATGCCTGGTGTGCTCTTGCACTGTAACCCTGCAGACACCAGCTGACTACAAGAGCTGCACAAGTTACCCTCCTTGCCTATTGTTTGTTGCAGTAATTCATTCCTGGATGGAAAAGCACATGTAGAAAAGTGTTGCTATGACACTAGATGACAAAGAAAGTCCTATAGCCAAAATGTTTTGCACCAGAGAGGATGTAAGTTGATCCTCCAAATGCAAGACACACAAAATGAAGTGTTCCTTTATCTCTGGGATTCCAAGCATTTTCTCACCTCTGACTTTCACTTGGAATGTTGCTTTGTCATCTTTTGTTTCACAGCTGTAGCTCCCTTGGTCTTTCAGGGTCACATTTTTGACCATGAGCTTGCGGTGCGTCCCCTGGGAGACGATGGTTGTCCTCTGGTCCTGCTTCACCTCTATTTGATCTTTCTTCTATACGACAGCTCCGCTTGCAGCTGACACCTCACACACCAGCTCCAGGTCTTCAGAAGGACTGACTGATATTTCTGGAGTCGTTTTGGACTTGCTGACAAAATTAATGGCTTCATCTGAAGAAAAAAAGAGAAAGTGGTTTACATCCTGACTCAGGCTTATTCAGCACATCATTAAGATACAGTTAGAACTGATTGTAATGTCTCTGCTCATTACATCTGGGGGATCAAGTTTCACCTCTGGAGGTACTCACATACAAACGTGTGCTTGATTCTCCTGTGTAAGGAAAGAGTAAGTTCTATGCAGACAGTTCTTATTTCTTTTAATCAATTCTGTATTCTGCACATGTTCTTCTGAAGCTAAAATGAAGGCAGCTAAGTAACCTGTTTGCAATACATGAACAAACCAATTCAACACCTTGTCTCTAAGCTAACAAGCAGCGTTTGATGAGCACATCAGTATTTCATGCCCTTCATTCCATCCAGACTGTATTGGCAATAACTATGCTGGTATTAACAAGGATAGCAATTACAAGCAAAATGGTAGAAATACAGAAGATATAAGGAAAAGGGAACTCACCAGAGCTGAGGCGATCCTCCCTGGTGAGCGATCTCCAAGAGATGCTGCCTCAGTGAGGGTCAGCCCTTAAATGAGGTCTCAGAGGAGGTGGAGTCGAACTCCACCCCTCCAGGGAGCACAGCTACATAACTTTCACCTGTGCTCCCACAGCTGACCCCACACTTGCCTCAGCTGATCAATCAGTGGTTCACATTGTGATCTCCCATACACTCCACCCCTTCACAACGTGAACCAATGATTAGGTGAGTTCCCCTTATTACAGAGACCCAATCACGACGCTGATACAATCTCCCGTCGCATTAGATGTTGATATTATTCAAATGATGATGATTGGATGGGTGTTTATGATCTTCCATGGGCCAGTGCTTGATAGATGTTACCGGAGACAAATCATCTTGAAGTGCAGGTCCGTCTGCGTTTCATCAGTCCAGAGTAATGGTCCTAGAGGCTTAGAATCAATCTTAAGGGGAGTAATATAGATGTTTCAAGGGTACTAGGAGGGGAAGATCCGCCCTCCAGGGCAAGATACAGGCCGTATTCTTATCTTGGGTCAATACTTCTGCTTGTACTGGATTATGTCCCGGCCTCCGATACCATACCCTCTGGCCAGATATCTGTGGCTGTATAACTATATCTGGCACCAGAGGAGGAGTCTTGATCTGCCATAGGGACATAATAGGTGTTCCTTTAGCAATAAAGGCCGGAGTATTGACCACGATGTCAGTAGGCCATGTACCTATCACCGAGGGGGTGACTGAACCTCCCACCTCCAATAATCTCCCCCAAGGTGCAAGTAGGCCACACCATTTGGGTCCTACCTGCACCTTCCAAGGCCAATTTATCTTATGGATTCCCGGTTCTAAATTCTCAGGGGCAGGGAGCAGAAGATTATTTTCAGTACCAACCTGCGGTTTTACCTTATTATCGGTGCCTGTAATTTGGATCCTAAGAGGGGAGGCCCATATAGTTTGTAACATTTTCAGGGCACTGGGTCTGCCATCCCGAGGTCTTTCATTCAGGTCCCGCACGGTTTCATATAATCTTTTTGTCCACCCCTGCAGGGACTGAGAGTCTGTTTTCAGGGCAGCCTTAAGGATACCATTATAACGTTCAATAAGGCCTGCCCCTGTTGGGTTATATGGCAGGTGGAATCGCCATTCAATGTTGTTTTCTTCTGCCCAGCGCTGTATCATCGCTCCAGTGAAGTGAGTCCCTTGGTCACTCTCGATAACTTGAGGTGTCCCGTAAGCAGACATCAGTTTAGTAAGTGCCTTAATTGTGTATGCTTGATTTGCCTTTGGTACAGGATAGGCTTGCAGCAGTCCACTTACAGTGTCAACGCAGGTCAGGGCATATCTCGCCCCCTCAGACCGAGGGAGGGGCCCAATGTAGTCGACCTGCCATCTCTGAAGAGGACTATATCCTCTAGCAATGTGGGATGTTGTTTCAGGCAACGGTCTCGGTCTCATCTTTGAGCAAGCATCGCAATCCTGACATGCTTGAACGATATCAGATAGTTGTACAGGCAGCCCCCATGCTTTAGCAGCTGCCCACATTATCTTCTGTCCAGCATGCCGTAGCTTCTGATGTAACCAACGGGCAATATTTTCAGATTGTGAATTCTCAATCCATCGGATTCGGGCCAGTGTGTCAGCTTCATCATTTCCTGGTGACTGCAAGGGTTGATGACCAGAGACATGGTAGACACATACTGTCCTGTGTTTGACCGTATTCCAAATGTCTACCCACATGTCTTTACCCCAAATCGGTCGGGCGTGGATAGTCCATTCCTGGGTAGCCCATTGCGTAATCCACAGAGTGAGCCCCCGGTACACAGCCCAACTATCTGTACAGATGTTCAGGACGCCGTCACCAGGTTCTTTAGTTATAACCATCCACACGGCTCGCAATTCTGCCCATTGGCTGCTTTGACCATCCCCCTCATCAAACCAGATGGTCTCAGTAGAGGGATGGTATGCTATTGCTCGCCACTTGCTCGGGTTGCCTCTGCTGGACCCATCCGTATACCAGGCATCTTCAGGAATAGGATATCTTCCTTCCTGAACGGGACTCTTCTCTGGTGGAGCAACCATCGGTTCTTTTGATGTATCACTGTGATACGTCACTGGGCCTAGGATCTTCTGTAGTTCTTCTTTAAGTGGAGATGAAGACAGACTGCTTCTCTGGCTTAGATAGGCGACCCATCGTGCCACCGTTTGTGCTTGGGCCACCCCCGTCTTAGGAAGGTGAGTCAAATCTCTCACCCACCCCTGGATTGGTAATGAAGTCTTAACTATGACCTCTGCTGTTTGCGTTATCGGCTCTACTGCTTGTAATGCCGAATAGGCAGCCAATAACTGTTTCTCAATCATGCTATATCATTCTTCTGCTCCGTGCCAAACCTGAGACCAGAAACCAATGGGGGTTCGAACAGAACTCTGGCGTTGCCACAGGCCCCAGCCAAAACCATCTTGAGTAACATGAACATCTAGTTCAGCTGGGAGGGTCGGATCAAATATACCCAACGCCTGAGCTTGTTTAACTGCCAGTTTTGCCTGTTGGAAAGCATCCTGTTCTATCTTTCCCCAATTCCATGATTGACCCTTCTTTGTAAGCTTGTATAATGGCCTTAATAGCTGAGCTAAATGAGGTATAAAGGAGCGCCAATACCCCAATATACCCAAACATTCTTGCAATTGTTTTGATGTTGTAGGGACTGGAAACGCTTGGACTTTATCTACTACCGCACTGGGTAGTACTTTGGTTTTCCCGGACCAAATTACTCCCAGGAATTTTACAGATAGCCCCGGACCTTGCACCTTCTGTGGGTTTATAGCCCACCCTCTTTTCTGCAGGTAAGCTATCAACAAATCTGCTGCTTGTCTCACCGCCTCTAACGAATCGGATGTTAACAGGAGGTCATCAATATAATGATATAAATTGACATTATTTGGCTTTTCCCACTTAGCCAGATCACGTGCCACTAAATTATGACAAAAAGTGGGCGAATGTACGTACCCTTGGGGTAGGACCTGGAAAGTCCATTGCCTCCCTTCCCATGTAAATGCAAACTGATCTTGCGATTCTTCACTGATTGGAATACTGAAGAATGCATTCGCCAAATCCAAGACACAGTGATATGTTTTGATTTCCCTGCTTAGTGTGTCCATTAGGGAGGCAATATTGGGTACAGCCGCATGAACAGGTGGCGTGACCTTATTTAATTCCCTATAGTCTACTGTCATCCTCCATGTTCCATCCAGTTTTCGCACCGGCCATATTGGGGAGTTATATGGGCTATGTGCAGGCCTTATAATACCCACTCTTTCTAATTCCTGCACCGTCTTTGTTATTTCATCCTGCCCACCCGGGAGTCTGTACTGTTTCACATTAGTAATCCGGCGTGGCTTCGGCAAACAAATAGGCTCATGTTTTGCATGGCCTCTCAATATTGTCTGGATTGCCCGGATACTAATGCATCTCTGCCGCAATCGGAACTCTCCCACTGTTGTATGGAGAGCCAGACCCCACAGGATATCAATTCCTAATATATACTCTGGAATTGGGGCAATGGATACCTTGTACTCCCGTGGTGGAAGACGCCCGACCCCCAGTTTTACCCAGGTTTGGGTGACCGGAATGGTTTGTCCCCCAAAACCTCCAATCATCACTCTATTACCTTTAAATTTAGTTGGGTCTCCATATATTATAGATGTCTCTGCCCTGGTATCAACTAGGGCCATAACCTTCTGTATATTCTTTCAGGACCAGTATATCGTCAGTTCCACATAGGGCCTCCGGTCCCGTCTAGAGGCCCTAGGAGGACTGACATCCCTCGTCAAGCCATGAACTGAGCCAGATTCAAGTCTTTTACCTCCGATACCTCCGGTGTCATAACCCGAGGCACCTGAGGTGGCTTCTTTTTCCTATTTGGAACTATAAAATCTTCTAAATTCCATGTTGTTGTTGGTCGCCGCTCTATAAATCTTATCCCTGGCCTTTTGGGTTTATTCTGAAATTTTTGTTCATCCTTCAGTTGCTTCCACAACTGAAGGAGAACCTGATTGGGCTGCCCATCAATTTTTGAAAACTGAACGCCTGCCCGGAGCAGATCATTAAACATTTGTTTCCGGGATACCCTAACAGGTCCTGCCCGAGAAGTTCGCGGGGCCGATCTTCTGGCTCGCACTATTGGAAAAGCCTCGGCATCCTCAATCACCCTGATATTGCGCTTAGCTCGTAAACGCTCAGTTTCTCCGAGGTCTGCTACCAATTGGGCGGCTTGTTGGACTACTGCCTCTGCGGATACTACTGGATTAAGTATGGAAACCAAGGTTCCATACATATGAGAGGGTGCTTACTGTAAAATTAGGTCCCTCATTCCCGCAGAAAATTTAACCATATCAGGGCTATCGAATGTGTCTTCGTAGATAGCCTCTCTCATACCTAATTCGCGTATATAATTTTGAAGGTCTTCCATAGAAGACCACATCCCTGTGTTTACTGGCATGTCAGTTTTATTTGTCCACACCATGCGGCAAGCAGCCATTATCCATTCTACAATTGAATGGTTTTCTTCAGGGAACTGAGTCCCAGCATACAGTCTCTGCCGAAGGGCAGGATGTACTGTTATTGTGGCCAACTTAGATACTTCGGGGCCACTAACCAGTACACTATCTGCCCCTGAATCCCATAACCGTAATAACCAAGCCGGAACACTTTCCCTTCCCTTGAACTCCCTTGAGTTCAGTAGGTGTATATGGACGGGCTGTTACATGTAAAACAGATTCGGCAGGGGGCCATTGATCAGGAGGCACTCCTGCTGGTCGATCTTGAATTTTCTTTGTTTTTTGAGTTATTACTGGACGGACTTCTAGTGAGTCCGTCTCAGATGGTTTTTCTAGATCAGATTTAGTGATCTTATTTTGATTCATTTCTTCAGGATCTTGATCGTCATTAAATGAAACGTATCTAATTTGAGGGTTGGAGGAAGAAAATGACGGTTTTTTTCCTGTCAATAGATTGATCTCACCCTCCAATTTTTCAATACGGGCCTTTAACAATTCATTTTCATGTGCAATGTTGTTTGATTTTATCTCTGCCCGATTTAAAGCATTTAATAATGGCCAGGCTGCCATAGATGCAGCCATTCGCTTTTCTTTTGTAATTAAGATATCTTTTTGTAGTCCTAGAAAGTAATCAGTTAGACAATAGGTGTCCATGTTATTTGGTACTCTTAAAGGGCCCCATTGTTCAATAATTGTTGCTAATTGGTAATATGGGGACGCCTCAAAACCTGGAATTTGTCCAGGAAGGCATGTCCCTAAGGGGGTGGTCTTCTCCCCCTTGTACCAATTAAAGATTTTCCACACAAAGGACATTTTTTTTTTTTCCTTATATTTCTAGATGCCAAGTCAGTGGCTCCTGCCTGGCTTGCCAAATGTATTGGCAATAACTATGCTGGTATTAACAAGGATAGCAATTACAAGTAAAATGGTAGAAATACAGAAGATATAAGGAAAAGGGAACTCACCAGAGCTGAGGCAATCCTCCCTGGTGAGCAATCTCCAAGAGATGCTGCCTCAGTGAGGGTCAGCCCTTAAATGAGGTCTCAGAGGAGGTGGAGTCGAACTCCACCCCTCCAGGGAGCACAGCTACATAACTTTCACCTGTGCTCCCACAGCTGACCCCACACTTGCCTCAGCTGATCAATCAGTGGTTCACATTGTGATCTCCCATACACAGACAGAACCTGCCTGAGGAGCAAGCTGATGGCTGTCAGCTACAGGCAGACCTAGCTTTGTACTGCATTTCTTAGAACAACAACTGTTGCTTTCAGTCACTGAATATACCAAGGCCAATTACTATGCCAGGAACATTTATGGCATCAGTGAACAAAAAATGCGTTAAAAATTGTAATAGACAGGAGCCATTTATTCTTTTATAACTAGGTGACCAAAGAACAACAGTCCTTCTAGAGTCAAGCTGTTAAGAACTAATAGCATCAATCAATATCACATAGATAGATTACTTCCCTGCCCTAAGACCATCTTGCGACCATTTGGTGCTCCTAATTAAGCCCTCTTGATGGCATTTTGTCTGAGCCATGCGACATTTTGTGATAGGAGTTACTGCTAGTGTTCCCTTAACCCTACACCAAAGTAGGAGGTATCCATTCTCAGGGAATCATGCAGGCTTCCTCTGTATTTGATGCTCAGAGACAGCCCCAGAACTTTTTAGATCTTAGCTTAGCTCTCATCCAATAATGTTCATCAAACAGTGCAACTTGTCCTTTGGGGATGCCTTTGTTCTGCATCAACCAGTTCCAACGGAGTCTTCTTGGCTTGTTTTAGATCAGTTTTTCAACAGATAAAGCCAGGGTCTTTGAATTACAAAGTGAAATTGCAGAATGCATGATTCTCAACCAAACAGAACAGCAGGTGGGATGCAGGGTGAATACCTGAACCAACACCACCTGCAAGCAATCCTTCAATATCTTAGGAATCTCTAGCCACCCCAAATCCAGTGTTGTGCTTGATCTATCATCTCTGCTGAGTTTTTAGCTAAGCTGATGGTGAGCATCACGGTGGTGATGGGTGAGCAGTCAGACTAGAGGGTCTTAATCAACCGTAAGGATCCTGTGATCAGAGGAACGTGAATGTGCTGTTAAAGGTCACAAGCGCTGCACTGCAGCATGAGCATACACAGCGAAAGGCTTTCAGTAGAGCTTCAGTTCATAAATGAGGACTGGGTTATGGAAAATAGGCTCAAGATATAAAACAGAAAACAGATCTTAACGCCAGGTTCTGTGAATGCAACCAGCTGAATTTCACAGATATTGAATTTCAATGACAATTTCTTGTGTTATTTTACCCTCCAGCTCCACCCTGAACAGGAACATGTCAGTGACAAGCATTACTCCTCCAGGCTTGACCTAACAGTGCTTTACTTGCACTATGAGCTAATGGCTGTGCTTACAGCACCTCAGGGAGACACCTCAGAGATCACAATGTCCTTCGGGTACAGCAGGAGACACTCAACTCTCCAAATGTGGAGTTTAATTTGTCCAAAGAGGAGACAGGATTCCCATGCTAATAACTTAGGACCATTTCAGTCATAGGTTTAAAGATGATGTAAGTGCTGAGGCAATACATGAACTAGATGAATGAAGCCCAGATGTCAGGGCTCAAGTCGTGACTCCAGCCCCAGCTGGAGCTAAGGCTGTCTTGAATTCATCACAACACAGTTACATTATTTGCTCATACTGTGGATTTGCATAGGGACAACAGGAAGGTCAGAATTGCTTCAATAGAGCTATGCAATCTTTGTCCTAAATATTGGAAACCCACAGCGTTGGACAAATAAAATGAATTAAGTCTGAAGTGCTTTACATGGATTGTGATCCTATGTTTGCCTCACAAACTTACCTGAGACTTTCCAATCAAAAATCAGAGTGTCATCTCCAATTGTGTAGATGTATGTTCCCTCGTCTTCTTTCGTTACAGCTGAAGCCACAAGCTTATGCAGTTTCCCTTTATCTTCCATTGTGAATTTCTTACTGGTCTTGATTTCTTTGCCATTTTTGTACCACTTCACCATGACATTGGCTTCAGAGGTCTCAGAAACAAATTCAGCTTGTTTTCCAGCAACGGCCCTGATTACTCCTCCACTTGTCTCTTTGATTACGAAGTTTGCCAGTGCTGAAACAAAATATGAAGACACAAAATACATATGATGGTAAAGAACTGCAGGGACATTGGTGACCATGAGGCATTCATTTATCATAAGATCAAACGTGCACGTTTAATCCTAGTTCTAATTGCTAGATTCTAATTCAGAAGCTGGCAAATTGGCAGCTTTTATAAACCACGTACCAGATTACCTTATCTCCACAAGTTGAAGGACGTACACTGTACAGGGGACAGAGCCAAAGGAAGAAGCCCAAGGCTTCAAGAAAATGTCTAAAATAGGAAAACTGAGGAAAGAATTGGAACAAGCAAACTAGAAGGAAATCAATGGAGGGGGTATCTATTACTGCACTGTAACCCCCTGGCAAACAAATCAAGCCTAAAAGATAGAGATATCACTTAGGACTGAAAAGAAAAAAGAAAAAAAAGAATTCCTTTATGGAAATTAATTGGAGTGCAAAAGTTAGATGATAAAACTGGCCCTTATTAACACACAGTGGAATAATTGACTTCAAAGATTCAAAATCTCACCACTGTCTTAGCCAAAAGTTCAAGCCTAAGTCCACGGTCCTATTTTACTGAGGGTAATTGAGCTTGTTTTCCAACTTCTTGTTAACATATCATTTCAAAACAGCGCACACAACTGAGTTGGGTCTGTTGAGACAGCGCAGTCAGAGCTGCTAAAATCAAAGTCTGGATTATGCATGCATTTGTTCTGCAGTTCCAAGAACACGCATGTATAATACAAATTCAACAACGTTCTACAGAATGCCTGTATTTAGGAGCTCGAGAGCCAGCTGATGGACACTGGGATGACTGAGATCCTGTCAATACATTTAACTCCATCCTATCATACAGTCAAATTTCATTCATTTTTTCAGGAACTGTCTCTTATCATTGTAGTCCCGTCACCACTGCTGGATGTGAGCCCAACCACACAAAAGCAGCTGCTGGTTTTCACTGCAGATACTGCAGTAAGGAGAAACAGCCTCCAGACTGGACCAGCTGAGCGTGGCCCTACCAGGATTTGCTCCAAAGGTCTTATTACCAGTAGTGCTTCCCGATGAAATACATGGGGGTCCTCCTTTGATTCCAACCCCAACCCACCCCACCATGCCCCCTGATAACATCCATCAGGGCCACATCTCGACAGCTCCTGAACACCTCCAGGGATCCCACCACCTACCTGGGCAGCCTGTGCCAGTTAATTCTATGGGCAGACCTGCCAGTATGAAATATTATGCTAACATGACAAAGAGAGAGAAGAAAAGCAAAATTAAGACTAGCTGACAAGCCTTGGCAGGAAGTTCTGCTCTCCATCAATTTAGTCCCTGTGACTCTTCACAGGTGTTTTCTACATTTGGGATCACTGCTACAAAAAGAGATGTTGACATCATCTCTTGTGGCCACCCTGACAGAAGAGCAGGAAGGCTGGGATGCTCTTTTTCCTGTCTTTCCCTTGATTTCCTCTATATCTTAGGGACGAATCACAGGACAGAACACAGAAATCAAATGGCTCTACAAAGCAGATTGGCCAGTTCAAGTCAAAACAGCCACTGAAAACACCCCAGATGCTGTCTGACAACAGCTGGACTGTCGGGGAGTCAGGTGAATGCAGTCTGCTGGCCCTGGGCAGGAAGAGGACAGCCCAGACTGTCACATACCTTTCACTGAAAGCTGATAGAGCATTTTATCCCCCTCACAGATGCACTGATAACTTGCAGCATCATCCATTGAGTCGTTGTGAATTTTCAGGGTGTGTTTCTTCCCCACAATTTGCAGTTCATAATTTTCACTGGCCTTGAGCTCCTTCCCATCCTTCATCCACTCCACAGTAGCGCCTGTGTCTGAAAGCTCAGCCTGCAGTTTGGCTTCCTCACGCAGCCAAGCGCAGATCTTTTCTACATCTTTGCTCTTCTTGGTAAATCTCACTGCAGCACCTGTCAGGAGCAAAGGCCTCGTTATTTCAATTTATATCAGGCTAACGTGGTCAATGTTTGCTGCAACATCTCTGAAAAAGTATCACCTTCTGTTCCTGCACTCATCATTGTGTCAGTGCTGAGCAATTCACGATATTTCATTTGGTCTTCTTGCTGGATTTACTAAGTAAAAATCAACCAAACATCTCCTTCTACTGATTAATAATGCTCTAAACATGCTTCTGCAGAGGTTTCCACCCAATGACAAACAGGTCCTCCCATCATGAATGTTTATTTGTTCTACTTTGTCATGCAAAGCTGATTGATAGAGATATTATTGGAATGATTGCTCCCCTACTTCTAAACTATTCCAGTGCAATCAGAAAGGCTGTCTGAACCTGCAGCTGAAAGTACTGCTCTATGGTCATGCAGTGGTAAACCTGGTGACTGAATGCACTGGCCAATAGCTGTGAACTGCAGACATTCATCAGCTGGCATGCTTGCACGTTGTTGTAAGGTCAATAGTAAACATGGCATCCCCTCCAGGTACAGCTTCACCAGTTGTTAGGGGGGATTTCACAGCCAGGACTGGGTCTGAGGAAGAACATGTATGTCTTAATGCTCTTTAGATGCAAGTCTGGTATCTCATTTAGAGATGGAAGATTAAATCATAGGTACATTTCTACTTCTCCCTTTGCATGAGTGCTAGAAGAAGCACTTCTGTGCTTAAGATCTGTTACAGAAAGTTCTGCCTCTTGCACATGTGAGATATCAAAAGATAAGGATATTCATGTTTCTGTCACAGAAACAACTCGTATCACTTTAGTGGTAGCTGGAGGTTGATAGGAGATAGGAGAACTAGGAATAAAGGAAAGCCTTTGGTGTGTTAATGCACTGCTAACCTTAAAGTCAAAGGAAACATCTTTAGGGAACCAACACAGCTGCTCAGCACACACTGACCCATTTCCATTGGGGTTTTTGTGCTTACCAAGGTGCACGCTCCCTGGGAATTCCAGAGACGGGCTCTGTCCATGCGCATTGACTGCAGACACTCGGAACTGATCATCAGCCTCTTCAGACAGATTGCTCACCGTGAACTCTGGGACGGGGACATGAGACTCGTGGCACCTCACCCAGGTGAAGCCAGTTAGTTTCTTGCATTCCACAATGTAGCCATCGACTGGAATGGGGCGGTGCATCTTCGGAGGGGACCATGCCAGCGTCACTGAGGTTTCTGTTTTATTTTTCACCACGGGGTCAGTTGGGGGCTGGGTGGGAGGTTTTCTGGGAGCTGAACAGAAATAAATTTCAGAAATATTAGCATAAGGTCATGTAGGCTGGAAAAGACCTTCAAAAGACCTTCAAAATCAGCAGACTCAACTTTCAGCATGACCTACTGAGTCCCACCATTAACTACTGTGGTACCTGAGGACATACATGACAAGCTTATTCCTGCAGGTATTTACATAGTGAATATATTCACCCTCTGGTTGCTTTGGAACATTTTAGAGGTTAAAAGCCCATCAGACTTTTTCACTGTGTGCAGCCACTGATACAGGCAGGAGGCTGGGAATTACCTGATGGGCTCTAGTTACAGACTACTGACACAGTAAAGGATTGATTTCATTTAATTTTGGCCATCAGAAAGTTTGGTGTCTGGTTTCAGTCACCCATCTGGACTCCAATTATAATCATATGGAGAACAGCACATTCAGGAGAACTCATCTCAATAAACCTGAATGAAATCACAGAATCATAGGATCATGGGAGGGCTTGGGTTGGAAGAAACCTTCAAGATCATTAAGTGCTAGATGCCAAAGGTCCCACTAACACAGTATTAAGCCAAAAGCTAGATGCTGGAATCAGATCTCCTGACCTTACCATCAGAAACTGAGATGTCATATTTTGCTCAGAGGTGCCTGCTTGTAGGAGGGACAGCTTCCGAGCTTTTTCTGCTCCAGGAACCAGCTCGAGCTTCAGAATTTAAACAGCAGTCAGAAATTAAACTGAGCTTTGTCACCTCCATCAAATAGAAGGAGTGGTTGGGTGGTACAGCTTTCCAAATCGCTTAGAAACTGTCACAACAATCAGATGCCTACCTTTTCTTTTTTAACTTGTTAATACATAGAGCTTAATAGCATCAGAATGCCCCAAGCACTTCAGACAACAGGACAGCTGTAAACCCTTCTTTAAGGATTCCTTTGTTTAACCACTGAGTAACTGTAATTCAGTGGTGCTGGTAGGAGAAGGGAAGTCCTAATCTTCCCAGATGGTGAACAGAGTTGATGTTCACATGCAGACTGGTGCTGCAGCAGAGCCAGAAACCACTCATTTGGGAAACACAGCACCAAGAAAATAATGGGAATAGCTTCATAAAATCAGGAGCTTCACTCAAATTTCATGTCAGATCTATAATTCTTCCTATTTTCAGGAAGAAATGATTTCCCTTTTTCTTGTAGTTTTATTTTCTTTTCCTTTCCAGCAAGCAGCTTTGTAGCTTACAAATTGTTTTCTAATCACCTCCTGGTGTGGACAAATCACACAGGTCTGACTCCATGTTTTACATAGTTAGCATATTATATTTGTTCCACTATGGAACTGTACAGTCATAGAATGGCCTGGGTTGAAAAGGATCCCAAAAATCATCCAGTTCCAACCCCCTGCTATGTGCAGGGACGCCATCCACCAGACCAGGCTGCCCAGAGCCACATCCAGCCTGGCCTTGAATGCCTGCAGGGATGGGGCATCCACAGCCTCCTTGGGCAACCTGTTCCAGTGCGTCACCACCCTCTGAGTGAAAAACATCTTCCTAAGATCCAACCTGATCCACAACCCCTACACACCCTCAGAGCCCCCTAGAGCCCCTAGTCCTCCTATTGCCCACCACAGCCCCATATGCCCACTAGAGTCCCCCTCAACTCTCTTTACAGGCCCTGCACAGCTCTATATAACAGTCTTATAGAACTACCTCTAGTAGAAGCAATCTCCACACAGAGATCCTTTCCCAGCACACTGCGCCACGGGGGGAGCAAAACGGGGGGGGGGGCACATACACACACAGCGCCGGGGGGGCCCGTAACCGAAACCCACCCATCCTTTAAAGGGGTGGGGGGTCCGTTTTAATGGGGGGGGGGGGCGAGATCACCTTCACCCCCCACCCCCCCATCCCCACCCCATCCTTTAAAAGGGGGGTGTCCATTTTGGTGTTGGGGGGCAGTGACAATCCGCCCCCCCACCCCATCGTTTAAAGGAGGGGGTCCGAGACCACCCCCCCCACCCCATCTTTTAAGGGGGGGGGTCAGGGGCTCATGGGGGGCAGCACATCGTGCACAACATTGTGGGGGGGGGGGGCTTTAAAAGGGGGGGTTACAAAAAGCATAGCTCTCAACTATAGATGGGATTGGGGGGGGCTCAATCGATGGGGGGGGGCCCTTCATGCAGGGGGGGCACAGCGTAAGTCAGCGGCTTTGAGGGGGGGTGTTGGGGCTGTTTGGCCTTTGGGGGGGTTATTGTGTGCCCCACCCCCACCACCCCCACACACAATGGGGTGTTAATGTGGGGGGGGGGGCTTAGATTAGTTGCGTTCCCTATAGCACTGCCCCCCCCCGTCATTAACCCCCCCGCTTTATCCTTACGGCTGAGCCCCCCCCCGACAGCGCCCCATTCATCTTGATGGGGGGGGGGTTTGTCACACGACCCCGGCGCGGCTTACGGCACATCGTCGACCCCACCCCCCATAACCCCACCCGGGGGGGGAGGGGGCGATGTGGTGAGTGGGGGGGGGGGGTTCCGGAGGTGGGGGTGAGCAAAGCGCAATATGGGGGGGGGGGTCCTATAACTGGAGGGCAGCGGCTGCACAAAGAGCCCGCGGGGGTCGGAGAGCAGCACTTTGGCTGGGGGGGGTCCACGGGGTCCGGGGGTAATGCTGCCCCACCCCCTCCCCCACCCCCCACTGCCGACCCCCCCCCCCGCGTTGCCCCCCCGCCCCAACGTCAGCTCCTGCGGCAGCTCCTCGTCACTCTCCTCCTCCTCTTCCTCGTCTGGGGGGTTAATATGTGGGGGGGGGGGTCCCATCGGGCAGCGGCAGCTCCGCCGGCTCCGATTGGCTGAGCCGCAGTGCGCGGGAGCGGCTGTTGTGTGCCGGTCGGTGGAGGGGCGGCTCTTCATGGAGCTGCCCCGCAGCCAACAACAGCCTGAATGAGATCCTGGAGTCCCAGACGCTGGAGGATGAGCTGGGAAAGAGCAGAGGCTCCCCACAGAAGGGCAAATCACGTCTGATAACGTGAGTGTGGAGCACAGCCAGCCCCTTCCTCACATGTGTGGGGCTTCCATGTTCCTCTGTGCCCATTGCAATGTGCCACCCCAATCCTGCTGCCCAGCCAGGAGTGGATGGGATGAGCAGGTTGGGATGCACAGAGCAGTGCTCAGACATTGCTGGGACATTTGTGCACTGCTGTTGAGCTTCCCTTTGTGCAGCAGGGGAGAGGATGGAGGTTTACAGGTGGATGGTTGTTATTTCTATGGCATTGCACAGGTGGTAGAACCATCTCCATTCCCAAACTTATTCCAGGGCATGCGGGAATTTGTGCAGTTGTAGTTCCTGAATTGTGCTATTTAAAACCCTCCTGTAAATGGGGATGTTTTGTAATGCCTGCTGGGGCTGCAGGCAGCATTGCCTTCCTCCTTAGGGGGCAGGTTTAATCACAAGCCTCCCTATTTCCTATCACAAACGTCCTACAAACCATGTCTGGGCATTGCTGTCTCGGCCTGGATCTCAGCTCCTGAGACTGTCAGATGTGAAGCAGCAGCAGCTGGGACAGGGCTGGCTCTGTGTGCCCTCTCTGGGTCTGTGGGCACAGAGTGGGGCAGAGGGATGACTGTGAGAGGGAGGAATTGCCCAGCCACAAGAAAGAGGAAATCAGCTGAAAAGGGGAGATTTGAGAAGCACTGAGGCTGTGGCTGCTTTGACAGTAAGAAGAAACCAAGCTGTCACTGTGCAGATGGGAACTCCAGTAGGAGAGCTGTGGTGGCTTTACAGATGGCAGACAGCAGCTGGAGTGTAGAGCCAAGGGTAGGGGGGGGATCTTCCTCTTAGCAATGCCATGCAAAGAATGATGCAGACTCCTGCAGGGTCGGCTTTGCTGTGTGACCCTGGGTGGAAGCAGCTGGAAGGTCTCAGCCCTTCTGCATTATCCCAGGAGCTGGGGCAGTGCTCGGTCTCATCCCACCTCTGCTAATAGCAAATGCAGAATCCCTTATCTGAGTGCCCTTTTCTCTCATGTAGAGTCACCAACCCTGGGAAGTTCACAAAAAGTTTGGGTGTTGTGTTGAGGGATGTGATTTAACTGGGAAGTATTGGTGATGGTTGGACTGGATGATCATAAGATCATCCAGATCATAAGATCTGAGATCATAAGATCATAAGATCATCCAGGTCTTTTCCAACCTTGAAAATTCTATGGAGTTGTAGCAGATTGTGGGGGTGTAGGTGTGGTATATATATGTACACAGATGGGAATATCCGTATGGAAAAGATAGATCCATGTGTGTTCTGGGCTGCACTGAAAAAGGGGTGGCCAGCAGGAGAGGGAGGTGATTGTCCACTCCTGCTCAGCTCTTGTGAGGCCATATTTGCAGCACTGTGTCCAGGCCTGGGAAGGATGTGGAGCTGTTGGGGGGGGTCCAGAGGAGGGCCACTGTGATGATCAGAGGGCTGGAGCAGCTCTCCTATGAGGAAAGGTGGAGGGATCTGGGCTTGTTTAGCCTGGAGAATGGAAGGCTGTGGGGAGACCTCATTGTGGCCTTTGAGTACTTGAAGGGAGCGTATAAACAGGAGGGGGAATGGCTGTTTATGAGGGTGGATAATGATAGGACAAGGGGGAATGGTTTAAAACTGAGACTGGGGAGGTATAGGTTGGATCTTAGGTAGATGTTTTTTGCTCAGAGGGTGGTGACACACTGGAACAGGTTGCCCAAGGAGGCTGTGGATGCCCCATTCAAGGCCTGCAGGCATTCAAGGCCAGGTTGGATGGGCTCTGTCCATGAGCATTGACTGCAGACACTTGGAACTGATCATCACCCTCTGCAGACAGATTTACAGCCCCTGCACAGCTCTATATAACAGTCTTATAGAACTACCTCTAGTAGAAGCAATCTCCACACAGAGATCTTTTCCCAGCGCCCTTTTGTGACATCATAATGCCCCTTTGTGACATCATAACACCCTTTGTGACATCATAATGCACCTTTCTGATGCCATAATGCCCCTTTCTGACGTCATAATGACCCATTGTGATGTCTTAATGCCCCTTTGTGACGTCATAATGCCCTTTGTGATGTCATAATGCCATTTGAGACGTCATAAGGCTCCTTTGTTTTCATAATGCCTCTTTGTGACGTGATAATGCCTCTTTGTGACGTCATAATGCCCTTTGTGACGTCTTAATTCCCCTTTGTGATGTCTTAATGCTCTTTTGTGATGTCACAATACCCCTTTGTGATGTCATAACACCCCTTTGTGACATCACAATGCCCCTTTCAGACGTCATAATGACCCTTTTTGACGTCATAATTCCCCTTTGTGATGTCATAATGCTTCTTTGTGGTGTCATAATGCTTCTTTGTGATGTCATAATGCTACTTTGTGACGTCATAACGCCCTTTGTGACGTCATAATGCCCTTTGAGACGTCATAATGCTCCTTTGTGATGTCATAATGCTCCTTTGTGAGGTATCTGTGGTGCCATTGATAATGAAGTGTGATGAACTGGAAGGCTTTCAGTAGAATTGCAGCCCTAACATAAACAATGACTTGAACTCTGGAATTCTGTGTAAAATCATTAGCTAGCTTGTGGTCCGGGTCTTCAAACCAAAGGCTGTGAGGTGCTGCTCTTGTTGACGCAGGCTGTGAAAGATGACTTGAGCTCTAAGAGTAATTTCCCTTCTGCTCTTTATATGAACGTCAAATCCACAATTAGAATATTAAGAAGATAATATAAAATTTTGTGCTGCTGGACTGAGGACTTCCATTAGCTGTTAGCCATAGTTTGGAACTTGCAAAGCAATCATATTGAAGCCTTGCTGGGCAACCTGCTCCAGTGTCTCACCACACCCACAGTAAAGCATTTCTTCCTAATATCCAATCCTAATCTACCTTCTTCCCATGTAAAGCCATTTCCCCTCATTCTGTTGCTACCTGCCCTTATGAAAAGTCCCTCCCCAGCCTTCCCTGTAGGCCCTCTTCAGATACTGGAAGGCCACTCTAAGGTCTCCTTGGAGTCTTCTCCAGGCTGAAGAGCCCCATCTCTCTCAGCCTGTGCACATAGTAGAGGTGCTTTCAGCCCTCTCTGATCACCTTCATGGCCCTCCTCTGGACCTGCCTGAACATCTCCAAGTCCTTCTTGTGTTGAGGGCTCCAGAACTGCGTGCAGTGCTCCAGATGGGGTTTCAATGAGAGGAGTGTGGAGGGGCAGCACCACCTCCCTCGACCTGCTGGTCATGCTTCTGTGCTTTAAGCTTATGCTTTAAGGTCCTATATGCTTTAAGGTTTAGATAGTGCAGTCGCCACACCTCTTCAGGTTTATCTGTGAAGGTCCCTTCCAAGTGAACCGTGCTGATCCAGACAGTTCGGATTGCTCATTAAAGTGTTTTAGTAAGTTGGGCTGGTCCTACGAAGCAGTATGACTGCAGTAAGCAGTGTACATGGTGCGCTGTGAGTACTGCACACATTCCTCTTGGCAGCTTGTGGAACAGAAACTGTGCATTGTTTGGATTGTGTAAGTATTCCTGTTGGTCTCTTGTGATGCTTACCTTCTTAGAGCACCTTTCCTCGTTTGGCTCTACATATTTTGGTACCTTACTTGTTCTGTTTGGCTTAGCAGGGAAGGTCTTCTTCTGAAGCATCCTCAGTCTTGGTCTGGGCAGCATACTTAGAAATGACATGGACGTTACATGAGTGGGTGGTCAAAGGGGGGAAGAACTCACCTTTCTGATCTGTTTCCTTTTAGAACACAGTCCTGGAGAGGATTTGCTTTCCTTGTTTCCTGGAGACTTGGATTCTTAGATGGTTTTGACTGCAGCTATTTCTGATGTTAATTCCTTTTTCTGTACTTTAGTAGCCAAGTGCAAGTGGAGTGCTTTGGGAATTGTCTGAAGTTGCCAGGTTGCGTGTGATCACATATGTAACGTGGAGTTATGTGTGGTGCCAGTGATAATTAAGTGTGATGAACTTGAAGGCTTTCAGTACAATTTCAGCCCTAATGTAAACAGTGACTTGAACTCTGGAATTCTGTGTAAAATCATTAGCTAGCTTGTGGTCCAGGTCTTGAAACCAAAGGCTATGAGGTGCTGCTCTTGTTGACGCAGGCTGTGAAAGATGACTTGAGCTCTAAGAGTAATTTCCCTTCTGCTCTTTATATGAACGTCATATCAACAATTAGAATATTAAGAACATAATATAAAAGTTGTTGCTGCTGGCCTGTGGACTTCCATTAGCTGTTAGCCATAGTTTGGAACTTGCAAACCAATCTTATTTAGACTTTAGTGGTGAAATCTTCTGATGAAATCTTCCTTCTAATTCTGCAAAAGAATCTCGGTGGAACATTTCTGTCTGAAAAGGCTCTGGCATATGAAGATGTGCCAGACTGCAGCCATGTGCCAGATGCGTTTGGATCCATGGAATTTTCTGATGTAGCTTCAGTGTTTGAAGAATCTCCACTCGATCTAAATACTCAGAAAACAAAGCAGGTGTGTGAAGATGTACAGCTAGTTTCTTACAGAAAAAATACAGCTCTTAATCTAGAAATCTGCTTCTCATTGTATCTAGTGCTTACTCCATATTTAAGTATCTAGTGGACCTTGACCAAAGGAAGATAAAGATAGAGCAAAGAAGTATGTTAAGCATAAATTTTGTTGCCTTCTACCTGTAGGCCATGGTTGGTTTGACGTGATCCCTAACTCCAGTGTTTGGTTTGCACAGAAACAGCAAGCAAGGGAACAAGTAAAGGAGTCAGTGAGGATTTTAAAACACAATGGGAAGCGATAAGGCACAGTTAATAAGATTCTGGAGTTAGGCTGGAGGTAGGCAGAGGTTGAAAGGTACCGAAAGAAATTCAATCTTACTGTGTTGGACAACAAAATCCACTGTGATATTATTCAAATTTTTAACTAAACCAAGTGATAATTCATATTTATGTTTAGATAAGCTGGTGAAGGTTAATCCTCAATGGAGAATTGAGATGAACAAATCAAAAAATGGTGTTTGACAGTCTATAAGAAACGAACTTATTCTAGGAGAGAATCAGAGTTTTCAACTGTTTTGTTCAATAGCCAAATAATGTATGATATTTTTATAAGCATTGTGTCTGACCTTCTCAGCTGTTGGAATTTCTTTGACAGTAACTTCTCCGGCTGTGATCAGAAAACCTTTTGTTCCGTCTCTGGCACCATTCGAGGCATGATACTCAACTGGGTGATATGGAATTCACACTGTCAACTCCAGTGACAAGAAAAGTGGCATCTAAGAAGCGTGCAAACACAGAGAATGTTGATGCAGAGTCAGTGTTAAGAAATGAGCTGCCCTTTGCATTTCCTGCTCCAAAGGCCTTCTTTTCGAAGAGCCAGACAGAGAAGCAAGTAGAAGGCATATCTTTTTAGGCGCCTACTTCCAAAGGTATGTTGTATCTAACAAATGGAAACCTAGAACATGTGTAGCTTAGGAATTTTTTACTTTTAATATGAATGCAGTACTTGTAGGTCCTAAAATTCTGAAAGGTTTCAGTGTGGGGTTTATTTGGTCACAGCACATACAGCTGCCATCCTGTACATCTGACAGTGCACTGCAAGCGGTTTAACCATATATCAGGGCATGGTACACGTCTGTTAATGATAGAAGTTCTCACAGTTTCACAAGGAGCATGCCTTGAGATGCATTCAGATAATGAGATAAGTGCTGTGTTCCTAAAACTAGCATGTGTCTCCACTCTCCATCGAGATTTAGTAGATAATTTCTTTAACAATTATGATGAGAGTTTTGTTTTGTTTTTATTTTTTTCTGGGCTATTATTTTGAGTGAAAGAAAAGGGTATGCTTTTATTTAAGCGAGCTTTTGATTGCATCATGCTTCTAAATTAAATGTAACCTACTGAATTCCTCATGATAGCATACGAGTACTTGCGTGTATCTGTTCTCCCTAATAGAGGGAGAAGAGACTCAGTGAACCTGGACAGTGTTACCCAGGGTTGTGAGAACAGCTAAATGATTGTTGAGAACTGGTCAACTCGTGAGCCTGAGACCTGGGATCCTCCATCCTAGGGTGGAACTTTACTGGAGCACGTGGGTGCCACAGCAACAAAAGGACTGTGTACAATAGACTGAGAGTTTGCTGAGTTTCTTGGTTTACAGAAAGCACAAATAACTCAGCAGCAAGTGACGTATTTGGGATAGGAGATGACAGCTGGACTTTGAACCTTAAGGACTGCCAAGAAAGAAGCCATCTGCTCAACCCCTGAGCTGCAAACTGCCAAGGAACTCCATACGTTGCCAGGAATGACAGGAGGGTGCCGACCATGGATACACAGCTACGGACTGATGGTAAACTTGAAACAGCTTGAAGTGAGTAAGGGATATCCAGGGTGCACTGGTGCTCAATATTCAAGAAGCCCATCAATCTACACTGGGCCAAAGGATACCAGTTTTAATATCTCGTGCAGTGTTTACTGTATTGGAGGCAAAAGGGGGACATTGGCTTTCACCCCACAGAATCACAGAATCACAGAATTACCCGGGTTGGAAGGGACCTCAAGGATCATGTAGTTCCAACCCCCCTGCCTAGCAGGGCCACCAAACATACGCCTTTACTAGATCAGGTTGCCCAGGGCCCCGTCCAACCTGGTCTTGAACACCTCCAAGGACGGGGCATCCACAACCTCACTGGGCAGCCTGTTCCAGGACCTAACCACCCTTCTAGTAAAGAACTTTCCCCTAACATCCAACCTAAATCTTCCCTCCTTCAACTTAAAACCATTTCCCCTAGTCCTGCTATTATCAGCCCTTTCGAAGAGTTTACTCCCCTCCTGGGAGTAAGTTCCCTTCAGGTACTGAAAGGCTGCAATGAGGTCACCCCGCAACCTTCTCTTCTCCAGGCTGAACAAACCCAACTCCCTCAGCCTGTCCTCATAGGGGAGGTGCACCAGACCCCTGATCATCTTCCTGTCCCTCCTCTGGACCCTTTCCAAAATCTCCATATCTTTTTTGTACTGAGGGCTCCGCACCTGGACACAGTACTCCAGATGGGGCCTCACAAGAGCAGAGTAGAGAGGGACGATCACCTCCCTATCCCTGCTGACCACCCCTCTCCTGATGGAGCCCAGGATCCCATTTGCTTTCCGGGCTGCCAGAGCGCACTGCTGGCTCATGTTAAGTTTCTCATCTATCAGGACCCCTAGGTCTTTTTCAGCCGAGCTGCTCTCAAGGACAACTCCTCCCAGCCTGTACAGGTGCCTGGGGTTCTTCCGGCCCAAGTGCAAAACCTTGCACTTTGCTGTGTTGAACCTCATTAGGTTCACCCGAGCCCAGCTTTCCAGCCTGTCAAGGTCCCTCTGAATGGCATCTGTTCACCCCAAAGATTCCCGAAATACCAGGCCATCCTGGTAGAGCAGGGTGATATAGAAATAATTGTAACTACTATTGCCAACCCAGTATCTTTCCTTAGCGGAACTCCCCTGGTGGAGAACCAGGATGACATCACTGCTTTGAAACAACTGATGCTGCACATTACATCCAGTCGGTCGGAGCTGAAGGACGAACCCTTAGAAGATGCAGAAGACGCCTGGTTTACCAGCAGCTGCAGTTTTGTGAGACAAGGAGGCTGTAAGGCAGGACATGCAGTAACTGCTACTGAGCAGGGAATGGAAGCACAACCATCAGCCGTGGGGACTACCCCTCAGAAGGCTGAAATAACTGCCTTGACGAGAGCCTTAATGATATGGACAGATGCTAACTATGTGTTTGGGGTGTCACACGCTCATAGTACCATCTGAAAAGAGCAAGGATTGCTCACACACAAGGAAAAGAGCATGATGTAAATGTACCTATGTTGTAGGGCACAGTTCTCTATCCAGGCCCAAGTCTGTGTGGGTGTCTCCTCTATCCACAAAGCTGCTCACACTGCAGGAGGCACAGGCTGAGAGGAGAGGCCAGAGCAGCTCTCCCACTGTGACACGGAGCAGCAGGATACAAGTAAAGGAAGGCCCCGCAGCGGTACTGGGAAGGTTCCACACAGTCATCAATTTTTCATCTGAAAGGTGGAGGAATTCCCTTTTCTGCCCCTATCATCATTGGTCGGGTGAGTAGCAATGATGCCCGGTGTGCTTCCATCAATGGAGCAGAATAGGCGGAAGGCTGGGGTGCAGGCTTTCCTCTGCTGAGGTGAGTGGGGGCTCAGGGTGTTGCTCAGTGGTAGATTTGTTCACACTGAGTTCTAACAGGAAACTTGCTCAACATCGAAGGCCTTGCAAAAGTCTGGCTGAGTGATGTCAGTTGCTTTTCCTTTCCCTACTGATGCTGTCACTCCACTGTAGAAGGCCACCAAAGCGACCAGGCTGCATGTCTCCGTTTCCGCTGTTTCTCCATTTCCTTCTTGTTGCTCCCTGTAACCAGCAGGTTCAGCCATGCTGCTTTCCTGCCTCCTCTGCTGTGTTTCGTGTGGTCGGGATGGAGCTCAGAGCTCCAGCTCTGAGAAAGGTTTTCTGAGAAAGTTACCATCTCTTTTCCATTCCTTTACCCCTAAAAACAGTTTTCCAGTGTCTCTCATGCAAGAATTCTTTGAACAGCCTGCAGCTGACTCTCCTGAAGCTCAGGGTCCTGACTTTGCTTTTTGCCAGGCACACATTCCTTGAGATGAGGAACTCTAGGAGGGCATGGTCACTACAGCCCTGACCACCTCCAGTCTTAACCCCTGCTGTGCACCATGTCCAGTAATGCTTCCCTTCTGCTTGGTGTGCTTAATGCTTGGCCCACAAAGTTATTGTCAGTGCACTCCAGCAGGCTCTCAGACAGTTTGCAGCAACTGGGATTGGTGCTGGGTGGTTGCTGGGAGGTGTCTCAGCAGAAAAGCTGGGCTGGGGTGGGCGTGCTGTGTCAGTCCTCATCGCAGCTGGCAGAGAGAGTTAGAGGAGGGTGATGGGTGCTGCCTGCTCTCAATGCTGCTGCACTGAATTTGGGGCACAGCAGCACACTGGTGAGTGAGCTGGGAGGGAGACGGACTGCTGCTGTGCATGGCTAGGCCAGAGCTGGAGGATTGTCAAACACGTGAGTCATGCTGCTGCAGCCATTGCAGCTGCAGCAGGAGTAGAAGACAAAGAGGTTTTGTAGAGGACAGAGGGTGGTGACTCATGGTTTGATGTCCAGGTGGAGGCCGATAACAAGTGGTGTCATCCAGGAGTCTGTCTTGGGACCAGTGCTTTTTTACATGGTTATCAGAGACACCAATGATGCAATGGAGTGCACCCTCTGCTGTTTGCTGAGTGGTGCGGCTGACGCAGTGGAAGGAAGGGATGCCATTCAGAGGGAGCTCAACCGAGAGGTTGGCCTAGGTGAATTTAATGAGGTTCAACACAGCAAAGTGCAAGGTTTTGCACTTGGGCTGGAGGAATCCCAGGCATTTCTACAGACTGGGAGGAGCAGTCCTTAAGAGAAGCCCCGCAGAGAAGGACCTGGGGGTCCTGGTGGATGAAAAACAGAACGTGAGCCATCAGCGTGCTCTTGCAGCTCAGAGAGCAAATGGTCCCCTGGGCTCCATCAGAAGAGGGGATGGCCAGCAGGGACAGGGAGGTGATTGATCTTCATGATCCTTGAGGTCCCTTCCAACCCGGGCCATTCTATGATTCTGTGATTACACTCGCTGTCAGAAAGAATGGCAGCTGTACAGATGTTGGATATATTTTGGGACAGTTCTTGTAACCAGCTGATTTTAAGACCTTGCCCGAGTCAAGAGTCTAAATTGAGTGTCAGAAGAAAGCTGGTAAAGTGGCTATTGCTCATTCTTTTTCATTTGCTGATTCTTTCATTCGGGTTCCTTTTCCAAAGGAGATTCTGGTGATGGAAGCAATTGAAGAAAGAACCAAAGCAGCTCTTGCCAAGAGTGCTTGAAGTCCCTGTGGAGAGAAGCAAAGAACTTGGGCTTCCTCTGGGATGCTCCCCACCATGTCTCAGGAAGGAGACAACTGCTGTTCCACTTTCTGCTCTGTGTGTGGAAAGGTACGTCTGGGTTTCTTCTGCTTGTTTATTCTTTCTTTTTCAGGCTTTGAAGGAGAAGGGGTGGAGCAACGGGAGACTCACTGGTCGTTTGTTACCTCAAGAACAGGATGGATTCTGCATTGACTGTGAAAAACCTGGGCTAGTAGCATGGGCATGTTTCAGGCTGGACTTTTCCTTCTTGGTTTCCTTTTGGCTACAGGGAGACAGCTGTCTAAAGGTGTGTTTTCATACCCACTCTCCAAAACCATGTTTCATTGTTGCAGGTGGTTCAGTGTGCTCTTGCAGTGCAGATGCTGTAGTTTGCTGTAGAATCTGAATTGTTTCTGTTCCTAGGGGAGGACTGGGAGGAGGTAGTGAGAAGAGAATTCAATGCCTTAGGTGTATCTTAGTGAGAAATGTTGGCATGAGGTGCTGAAAGTCTTGAGTTGTCAAAGGCCAGTGAGGCTCAGACTCCTTAACCTGCTGGAGCAGGGTGGAAGCAAGGAGTGGGCACTGCCGTCCCACAAGCTGCACTTGGTTCTGGTCTGCCAGGTCTGTGCTGGCCTGGATTTCTTCTGAGAAGTTTGTTGGAGCTGCATGGAGTAGTGAAGGGTGGGGAGGAAGTGCTGCTCAAGAGCTAAGGCTCTGCATGATCATCTTGGATGGTTTTAACCATGATATCTGAAGACATAGTTTCCATCAGAATGATCCCAACATTGTGCGAGTGTCTCAGATGTATGAGAGCACCCGCCTCCTCCAGCTGAGCCATAGGAAAGCTAACTGTGCCCAGTAATTACAGCTTCTGCAGATTGAATATGCTTCCAAGTGTTTTCCTTAGTGATCAATAATGTCCCAGCACTCTGAGATTCCATCTCTGGCACAGTCTGGAGCATCTCTGCAATCCTTGGTTGCTGGAGGGCACGTGGTGAGTGCATGGACAGGGTGGCACAAACGCGTGCGTGTGCTGAGGAGTTGGGTTGCACACAGGTGCACACAAAGGGGTGTTTGTGGAAGGTGTAGGCACGTAGGTGTTCCCAGGGATGGTTTGCACACGTCTGTGAATGCAAAGGAGGGCACACGATGCAGAGTGTGCATGGGGGTGTGCAAAGCAGGCAGGGTGGTGAATGGGTGTGCGTGTGCACATGGATAGGGGAAGGTTGGGGTTACAGGTTGACCTGTGCTGAGGTGAGTGGGGACTCACGGTGTTGCTCAGTGGTAGATTGGTTCACACTGAGTGCTAACAGGAAACTCGCACACCCTTTTTGTTTCAGCTGTGCCAGCGCTGTGATCCCTTGCTGCAGGGATGGGGTGTTGGAAGGATGGTGTGCGTGCCGAGCTCCCATCTCTTGCAGGAATCAAGTGTAGAGCAAAAGGGATGTTTGGGCCAGGTGACTGTAAGAAGGCTGGCTGCTTTGGATGGTGGTAGCTGATGGAAACAGGTGCTCTGGGGACCGTTCAGCTTTTAACAGAAGACAGGGGTCCTGCAGCAAGAACGACTAGGTTCTCAAATGGCTTCAGACGTGCACACCGACTACATCCCCGCAGACATTTACCGGTAGGTGGCTCTTGCAGAAGAAGATTCAAGCAGCAGAACCTTTTGCTCAGCTACAGCACACAAATGCTACAAAAGCAGGAACAACCTGCAAGCTCTGGGTCTGTTTGTCTTGCACAGGCATGCACTAACTGCGTTTGATGGTACCCCCCATCCTTGATTTCCTTCCCTGCTTCTTGTCTGATGACGCTGCTGAGCCAGGAACAAGCTGCCCAGTGTGGCAGAGCATGGTGCAGAGCTGTGCTGGGACCTCCTCCCCTTCATCTGCTGCAGATCAGTGCCCCACACGTGCCATTGGGATGCTCTGGCACGGGATGTGCCTCCAACCCAAAGCTCCTTCCCACCTCCCAAGGAAAAACAAAGCAACCCAAGCATCTCCAGCAAAGCTGCCCAGCAGACAGCAGGGAATGCAAACAGCTTCTGGCTGCTCCCCTACACTCCCGTCCTAAGTAAGAGACCCTATGAGGACTGGCTGGGAAATCAGTGCATGACACACGTGAGTGTGCACAGGATTGTGCAAAGCAGTGGGGTTCCACGAGTTTGTGTGTGTGTGTATCTCTGCTGTTATGAAAGCATGGGAAGACTTACTGAGTCCCAGATAATTACTTATCCTCAAATGATTTTTCCTGGCCAAAGTTAGAGCCTCTCACAGGTAATCGAGATCAACAGGCTGTTGTTGCACAATCAACAGACACAATCTAGATGATCAGCTGAGGAAAATAAAGCATCATGCGAAGGGTACTAGATAAGTGAGCAGCTTGAGATCTGCACATTTATGTGATGCTCATGGTCTTAGACAATATTTGCCTAGAGAGGTCACATTGAATGAAAGCAAACTCTAAGATGAATGAAAATATGCACAGGAGAAGAAGCCTCTGAGGCTTCTCAAGTGTTATGACCAGAAGACATAAACTCTGTTAAAGCAAACGTTTCTCTCTATTTTTTGTGTTATTCCAGGCAGGCCTTGATTACCGCCTGAACACATGCTGTGGAAGCCCAGCTTATGCAGCACCAGAGCTAATCCAGGGCAAAGTGTCTATTGGCTCAGAGGGATGTAGAGCGGTGTTTGTTTTCCCCTCTTTCCCTTCCCTCTCCACAGAGCATTTAAAGGCAGTGGAGCTCAGGTAGGCTCTCTTGGTTTCCCTTCTGAATTCTGCTAGGTTGCATCGCTTGGTAGCTCTCAGAAGCTGTCAGTGGCCACAGACTAGAAAAGTGCAATTGGTCTCAGTTCACACAGCTGGCTGGTTTGTCTCAGGCTAATCCTGAACTGCCTCAAGCGACTGCTTTGGGGCTCTACAGAACAGCAACTTCAGAGATCTCTTTCTATTACTAAGTGTTTGAAAGAGCAATTTGCTCTGTTAATTATCCATCATTTCTGTGCAGTCTGTTTTGTCAGACTTGTCTTTAGCTTCCAAGTTGTATGTGAAGAATTGTTTCCGTTGTAATGCACAATGAACTAAAAATTGAGAGATGAAAATGTGAAGAGTTTTTCCAGCTTTGATTTCATGTCTGGAATTTTGGAACCCACTACTTGCAGTTGTTAATCTGTCCAAACTGGTCTGGTTTGGGATGCCCTCGTACTTCTTGAATCGCTGTTAAAGGCGGAGCAATTCCTACAAGTGCCATGGCCCCACTGTTGTTCTAATTCTTATTTCTTTGTTTTCCACACGCTGCTTTTCAAGCCTCCTTTTTCTTTACAGTCAAAGTGAGAACTGCACTGTGTCTGAACCTTGTTGTGCCTCTACATAAAGAGAACCGAACAGCAGCAAAGCCAGACAGGTGACTGTGCTGACAGCTCTCGTAGCCAGTAACACGTAACTGTGCTAAATCCCTTGTGACGGCTTTGATTTCATTTTTGCCAGTGAAATCCTTGTAAAAGGAACTGCAGCAGTGTGATGAGCTAAGGTGAAGATGCTGGTTTTAGTAGTGCTCTAAGCTGAGTGGAAGGGCAATTGAATGAGGGTTATATGCTTTCTCTGGGACGATAAGGTTTTATTTCCTGAGGGAAAGAGCCAGCTTTTCATGGGCTATATGTGGGCTTTGGCAAGGGCAGACAATCCAGTCTGTCAGAAAGCCATTTGAGGTGCTTCAGGTTTGTAAGCTTGTCTTTTAGTTTTTCAGGCGGATATTTGGAGCATGGGTGTAGTGCTGTATGCTCTGCTGTGTGGGTTTTCCTTTGGATGATGACAATATGATGGCACTCTACAGGAGGATACCAGTGGGTATCAGTGGTGCTAGAATACACTGAGAAGGGAAATAGCTGAGCTTGACAAGAGGCCTTGCTTTTCGGATGGCAGAACATGCTGAGCTGTGGGTAGAAAGGCCACAGCACAGTCTGCTGAATATTGTCCCTGTTTTTGCTGCTTTGTCTACCAGTATTTTGTGGATTTGGTTCTACGCTTGGTTGGCCTATGTGGCACTGTAGCCTAATTCTGTACCATGATAGCATACAGAATTTAAGGAGAAGTATTTTCCTGCCAATGGGCTGGATTTTTTTGTATCTGGTTCTTCAACTGGCTGCTCCCTATACTATCTGTAGTAAAAATATAGACACATCATTTGATTTCCCTGAAATGAATGTTCCTAAATGCCAGCTCTTCTCATGTCTACAAAGATCAAAGTTCTGCATTTGCTATTAGAATTTCCTCTTCCAGAATCAGGAGGTAATGTAGGACCCCACAGATTGCCTTCAGAATCCAACAGTTAGTTCTGTTTCCTTTCGGAGTGCATAACAACCTGAGCACATGAATTGAATGACGTGGCTTGTTAGTCTGGTACAAACTCTGCTGTACACTGAAACCTGGTCCATTTGTAAGCAGGACTTTGTCCATCTCTGCAGGACAGCAGAAAACCCTTTGTGCTAATCATGATGCCAAGAAGCAGAATGCGGCAGATGATCCAACTGCTTCAGGTGTTCATTTCCTTAAAACTGTGAATAGTTTTGGACTGAGAGTTTGTAAGCAGAACAGAGCTCTTAAAGCTGTCAGAGATTATTTCTGCACTGTTCAATTCTATCTGCCTAACATACACCGGATCTCAGAACTGCATTGCTTGAACTGGTGGAACTTGTTGAAGTGAACTGGGATGAGCAAGTTTTAGAACTTAGACAGAATGCAGTAAAAAATGGATAATCTCATGAGTATTAAGGTACAGGCTTGCTACTTCTGCACTGAATTTGTTTTTATTTTACATGGCTGTGATCTGAAAGTTGCTTGAAACGCAGGCACCTAGGCACTGTTGTGTAACTGAATTTCACACGATAGGTCCTGAAATATCCTGGAATCAAAAACTCTGACTTGTTTTAAGTCTGCTGCTTGAGTCTAATCAGGGTCATAGTGTCTGTGTGCAGTGTTTCTTTCCCTGTAATGCTCCACATCATTTCATTTTGGGAATATTGAAGGAAATGGACTATGTGCCATAACTGTTGTTAGAACAAAGTATGTCTGGTGTGATCTTATGCATAGGTTCTGTAACTGCTCTTCACAGCTCAGGTGTTTGACCTTCCTTTTGGTGAAGTGATGAAATACTGCTGGTTTCTATTTGTGCTTCTAGGCACCTTGAAGCTCTTAGGAATAGAACAATTGTCTCCAGTTCTTTTCAATGATATCAGTAACAGCTTGAGTGTTGCTGCCCACTAGGTAGACCCAAAGAAGCAGATTACAGTGAAACAACACACGAGCTGGACCTGAATGAGGATCACTTTCAAGACAGTGGCTATGCTGCTTCAAGCCTACTTGCTTCTTCCTGCCGCCACTCTATTACCAAGTATCAACAACCTTTCATGATTCAACTTGCAAATGTTTGAAACTAACCCTTGTGTTTCTATGCCTTCCTAGGTGATTCGAGCCCTTGTCAACCCCAAAGATCCAAACCAAGCAGTGTCTTTCCATCAATGGAGAGTTCTTATTAAGCATGAATCGCTGCAATTCGGATGACAGCCTTCCACATGGTAACAGTGATGGACACAAGGGGCTCATCCACGTTCATGCTCTCATATCTCCTGGCTCTGCTGAAGCTCGTGACCTGAGCCTGCCAGACACAGCAGTCACCTGCCTGGATTGTGACCCAGCGCCTTTGCAGTGCTGCCCATCCCAAGCACAGCCCGAGTGTCCCAGCAGCAGCACCACCATGCAGGAGCAGGGCAGCATCATTGAGGTGAAGCTGAGCATCTTAGATGGGGACTTAGAGTCAGGCTGCCAGTCCCAGGCACCAGGCAGCAGCACCAGCTCTGAGCCACTCTCATCTTGACAAGAGGAGTCCCATCTTCACCCTTGACCTCTCAAGCCCTCCTGTCTTTTATTGAATAAAGTCACTCTCATGCTCAGTCATCGCCTCGACTGCATTCTGAGTCTTCAATCACAGGGATTGGGATGAATGCAACAAACAGCAAGGCAGCTCAGCTTGCAATGCTATGGCTGTGGGGTTCGTGCAGGCAGAGCTCTGGGTTCCCATTTTGCCTGGCTTTGGGATGTCTGCAGCAAGATCTCTACCATTTTGTATGGGAGCAAATAATCTCTAGCATCCAGGTTGCTGCTCATGATATATCCCAGTCTTCCTGGCTGTCACTTTGTGATACTTTTCAAAGCCTTTTGATACTCTTTGATGCCTTGGCTGCTCCCTAACACCTCTGTCCTCCTGCCATGTTGACTCACGTCTCCCACTTTTAAGCTGGCTTTGCAGATCATCTCCAGCCCTGTCATCATCACGCTGCAGCAGGAGGTGCTCACCTGGCCCAATGTCTGGCAGTACTGCTTGTTCTGCAGATGAGCAGCTGCCTCCTCATCTCTTCAGCTACAGTAGTTTTTCTCAGGGCAGTTAGATGCAGTCATGCTCCTCTGGATTTGGTGTGTTAAATCCATGCTGCATGGCAGCAGTCAGTGCAATACAAAGGTGTTCTGTGTGCCATAGCATTTCTCCAGGGGCTGCCAAAGGTAGAAGCACAACACAGCACCATCCTTCTGACAGTAATGTCTGTGAGTGTTAGACATGTGAGCACTGCATCATCCCCAGCGTGTCAGTGCTTTTCCACACCAACCTGACTCTCACACTCTGCACTGAATGTAACTCTGCTCTTGTGGAGACAAATGCTTTCTGTCACATCCTCCATCCCTGCAACCATTTGCCGGTAGGCAGCTCTTGCAGAAGAATCAAGCAGCAGAACCTTGTGCTCACCCTACAGCATGCAAATGCTATGAAAGCAGAAATAACCTGGCATGCTCTGGGTCTGCAAGGCTGCACAGATGGGAGAGGTAGATTGTGTTTTTGCAGTGGAAGTTTCCAGTATTTTCAGTACATAGTGTAGGCCCTAACTGAATGTATAACCCTCTTGTAAAACAGCTGTATAAGTAGTTTTTGCACCAAGAAAGTTGCTGAACAGAATTAAGTTCAGACTGGGGGCATTCTGACATGGGGAGAATTGAGACAAGCACAAGATAAATACAGGGTGGGTAGAGCCCAGCACAGGACAGAATGAATGTACTGACTTTTGGAAACATTGCCCTTCTCTGTCCGCAGAAAAGTACAAGGCAGACCTAAAAACAAGAGGTTGGTAATTGACCTTCTATGGAAATGAATCCTAGCCACAGTCTCGAGGAGTCTGTGAGCCTGAGATGCTCAACCAATGAGAGCCATGAGAGCATCACCTGCAGTGGGTTTAGGGCACAGAACAGAATTGATTTCACTGACTGGTGTGCAGTTTCTCCCTTGCCAATAGGGGATGTGCGCGCAGTATTGCAATAATGAATAAGCACTGCTGCTATCGCTGCCATCTTTGCCTAACTAGAAATCTTTGACTTTGAGAGTTTCTCACACAAGGGGAGAGGGTAAGAAAGTAAAGAGGCACAGAAAACTAAGGGAAACTGCTCTTCTTTATCTTATCTATAAAAATTGATACGATGCTGTTGTGCATTTTTTTTAATTTTATTTTTAATTTTTTGCTAATGTCAGTTAGATTGTTTTAAAATATCCACACAACAAAATCTGACTACCAAGCAAATGTAATGAAAATGAAATGAAGGTGAGTTAGTGGAAAGCACAAGGCCATATTATATTAGGCTCCAGCAAATTTACAGGCAGTCACTGCACGAAGAGGTAGATCTGAGTTGCACATTATATGATTCCCACAAAGATTAAGGAAATCTGAAGCTTTCAATATATTTTTTTAATTCTTTTTTCATTTCATTTTTAAACACCTGACCCAGACCCCAACCCTCACAGGAGCTGTAAAGATAACAGCATTAACCAGCAATGTAACTCTAATCCTAACCCTTACCCTGATTCTAAAATCGTCCCTAACTCCAAATGCAACAACAAAAATGATGCTAGAAGTTTGTAGCAAAAGGAACCTTAACCCTGATCATAATCCAAAAAAAAAATCATTATGGTAACAATAATCTTTACCTTAAGAGTAATATTAATCAGAGCCCAGATGATGCCTGCATCCAATCAGAAGCATGCTTTGCATTATTTAAGAGTTGTATTTTTTCCAATGAACTCTCTCTATTATCACGTTTATAAAGTAACAGAGTCTGTTCTTTTTCTCCTGACACTGTGCCTTACTCCTGACATCCCCTGGAAATGACCCAGATAGGGCACCATCAAAGTAATGCTAATAGTAATGTCAATCCTAAGGGTATCTCTAGCCTCAGTGTTAATGGGACGCTAACAACAATCCCAACAGCCTTAAACATTGTGGTGGTGTGAAAGAGGTGCTGCCTTGCACATGCTGGGCAGTCCCATTGCCTGTTAAATGCAGGCGGCAGCGTAGAAACATGATGCCCGTGGTCAGAATGCCCTGTGGCAGATCCTGGCACCGGAGAACTGACCGGAGAACCATGAGAGAACTGACAACAAATCACGCGACATCAGAACCGACCCAGTGGTTATTTACAAGCCTTGGGAGACCCAGACAGGATCTCAGAGTGGTGAATGTAGGTACAGAAGTTGTTACTACTCTGTTTTCTTCTAAAAGAAGTGTTTTTTTTTCATCTCAGAAGTTGGGGGGGGGGGGGGGCGGGGGGGGCGGGAAAGGGATATCAATTTAATTACTCATTAATTTATTGACAGACATTCACGTTTGCTACGTTTGGAGAAGTTTTTATTTGTTTGCTGTGGTTTGATTTTTTTTTTTCTTTTTTTTTTCCCCCTTCCCTCCTCTTCCATCTTTGTGTTCTTCCCCTAAAATCAAAAGAACGGATCCCCAGGGTCTGTCCCGCAGACGTTCTTTCCGTGGTCTCTGCTGCCACCTGCTGGCCAATAAGCGGAACTGCCACTGTTGGGCGTTTGGTGCCGCAGGAAGCACAACGCAGATCTGAGTTCTGACCGGTCTACGCAGAAAATCCGCCAATCTTTATTGAGATAAGCCCTCCAGACAAGAGCATAAAGTCTTTGCCTGAGGGCAGGGTTAGTAGTAATGGATGTCAGTTTTGAAATTTCCAGTCCATTCACCATAGCACTTTCTGCCTCCATGTCCCATAACCAGAGCAGCTATGCTGGCATGCTCTCTTGGTTTCTGTATAAACCACTGTACTATATCCATCAGTTCAGCTGCTGTATTATGGGCAGCAGGGTTTGGGGGGTGGACACTGGTCAGGGCACTCCCACCAGCCTATCCTGCATTTTTTTTTTTTTTTTTTTTTTTCATTTTTGGGTTACAATCAGTCAGATCTCAAATAGATCTAGTCCAAATGGAACCTCAAAATCTGACCTTTTAGTGCCTTCATTTACAGAGTCCATTTTATACAGATTCCCTTGTACAGGGCCCCCATGGTCCTCCAGACAGTTGTTACTGATCTTCCATAGGAGAATGATTGAATTAGGTTTTTTCCCGTCAAAACTGCCACCTGTCTTTCCAATTTTTCAACACTATCATTCAATAGCTGATTTGCATCAGCCTGAGCCTCTTCAGTTATGTTCAGACAGTTCAAGGCCATTAAAAGTGGCCATGCCACCATGAACACAGCTAACTGTCATTCTCAAGTTGTAAGTATGTCTTTGCTAAGACCATGGAAATACTCAGTCAGGTGGGCCAGGGACTCATGGACCCTCCCTCCGTCCCACACAGGGCCCCATTTTTCAGTGACAGAAGCAGTGCTGCATTTTGAGGATCCTAGGAATCCCAGGACATGCCCTGACAAAAGGTCATTCAAATAGGTAGTCTTTCCCCATCCAAACAACTCCATGATATTCACAGAATCACAGAATTGTAGGGGTTGGAAGGGACCTCCAGAGACCACTGAGTCCAGTCCCCCTGCCAAAGCAGGTTCCCTACACCACGTTGCACAGCTCAGCATCCAGGCAGGTCTTGAATATCTCCAGAGAAGGAGATTCCACAACCACCCTAGGCAGCCTGTTCCAGTGCTCTGTCACTCTCACCGTAAAGAAGTTATTGCACACATTAGTGCAGAATTTCCTATGGTGCAGTTTCTGTCTGTTTCCCATTGTCCCTCCTCCACACACTGCTGAAAAGAGTCTGGCCTCACCTCTTTGCCCCCCACACCTCAAATATTTATAGACCTGGATCAGGTCCCCTCTCAGCCTTCTTTTCTCAAGGCTAAACAGACCCAGTTCCCTAAGTCTCTCCTCATAGGGGAGATGCTCCAGGCCCTTCACCATCTTTGTGGTCCTCCACTGGACTCTTTCCAAGAGATCCCTGTCTTTTTTGTACTGGGGAGCCCAGAACTGGACACAATATTCCAGATGAGGCCTCACCAGGGCAGAGTAGAGGGGGAGGATCACCTCCTTCGACCTGCTGGACACGCTCTTTTTAATGCACCCCAGGATGCCATTGGCTTTTTTGGCTACAAGGGCACACTGCTGGCTCATGGTCAATCTGTCGTCCACCAGGACGCCCAGATCCCTCTCAGCAGAGCTCCTCTCCAGCAGCTCTTCCCCCAGCCTGTACTGGTGCATGCAATTATTTCTACCCAGGTGCAAGACTCTACACTTGCTTTTGTTAAACCTCATCCGGTGTCTTACTGCCCAGCTCTCCAGCCTGTCCAGGTCTCGCTGAATGGCAGCACAGCCTTCAGGCGTGTCAGCCAATCCTCCCAACTTCGTGTCATCAGCAAACTTGCTGAGGGTGGTCACTATCCCCTCATCAAGGTCGTTGATGAAGATGTTGAACAAGACCGGACCCAGCACAGACCCCTGGGGGACGCCGCTAGTTACAGCCCTGCAGCCAGACACTGCACCGCCAACGACAACCCTCTGCACTCTGCCAGTCAGCCAGTTCTCGACCCACTTCACTGTCCAATCACCTATCCCGTACTTCCTCAGCTTTGGTATAAGTATGTCATGGGAGACTGTATCAGTTATAGAGGTTATAGAGTTCAATTCCTGTAGTCAATTTGGCGGGGCGGCCCAGGTGGGACCAGCTCTGTTCGCTGCAGGACCAGCTGAGAGGGAGACACTTTTGGCGCACCCTGAGATTTCTCTGAAGGACTCCCTTCCTCACCTGATCACTGCAGGGACAGACAAGGACCACCCATAGGTGGACCAGGTATGTGTATGGTAAGTGGAGCCCATATGTCTTGAGGAGACATCCTACACAGTTTACAGCCATACGTGCTGCCCCCCAGGGAGGTGAGCTCATGGCTTTGGTTGCCAGCTGGGTAGGAACACTCCTTGGGTGAGTTCCTATGAAAGGGAACTGTATGTCATATGAATGGAAACAAGAACAAATACTCTCTCCCAGGTAGTTGACAATAGGAGGGACCTAGGTTGGTCTCTCCTACGGGTATGGGATATAGTGGATAGCCTGTCAAATGGTAGCCTGGGTTCTCCAAGTTGTAATCACGGGGGTTATAGGTTGTATGTTCAATATTATCATCTGCTTTAAGTGTTTGGTACCGTGTGTCAAGCCGACTCTGGGAAAAACATTAACGTTTGCAACTGGTCGACCAGAGTATGAGTGTTATTAAGATTCCAGCTAGAAAACGTTGTCAGCATTGTGTAGTATGAATAAACCATGGTTTTTGATCTAAATGTCAGAGTGAGTGTGGTGTGAGTGAGACACAGAACAGCTGCAGGGTGAGTGCCGAGTCCCGATCCATGTTTCCTTCCTCCTGTGAGGGAAATGGCCAGACACGGACAAAGTGAAAGACTGTGTTGTCTGTCCACTCATATGTACTTTCTGCTTGTATGTAAGAAGACGGGAGTTTGTACTCTGTAGATTAGTAAGATTGTCCTGAGGAGAGGTGTACATTCCACCCAACCAATGAATGTCAACACATTTATGTAATACTATGTACTGCTTGCGAGGAAGTGTGTGAGGGAGGTGGTTCAATCAGTGCTGGTTCTGTGGCACAGTGTTTATAACTGAAGAATACAGACTGTATTAAGGGAGTTTATGTGAACTGAAGAACTGTACTGTTTGACAAACAGTTTTGATGGTATAAGAAAGTGTAATTGTTAATGATATATGGAAGTGTACTTGAGGGAATGTGGAAGTGTATCTGAGCATACAAACAGAGGAAGCATTTACAGAAGAAAAAAGGTTAAAGTGAGTTTACCTGCACTGACATGAGAGCAACACCCTGAACCTCTGCCCTGTGAGCTGAGCAGAGCAGAGCAGAGACACAGTCCTCATGTATCAGGTAGTGTTATTCTGCTTACCAAATGAATGAGTTCACTACAGAAGAGGCAAATCTTCCCCTCTGCTCCATCTGTGGCATACTCTGGAGTTCAAGACATTGCAAAGCTATGGCACATCTACTTTCTTTCAATGATGACGCCTTAGTATGCTCTGGGCTGTCATTTCAATTGCATCTAAAGAAGTCTAGGGTCATGCCAGCTGACAGGAAGCTGGCAAATGTTGTCTCATTGTAAGGAAGAGCAAGAAAGATGACATGGGCAATTATGGACCTGTCAGTCCAGAGCCTGGTAAAATTATGGAGAAAATGATGATGGGAGTTATGGAAAAACAGCTGAAGGACAATTCTGTCATTGGTTGCAGCCAACACAAGTTTGTGAGGCAAAGGTCCTGTTTAATTTAAGCTCATTCTGTGACACAGTTATCCGTTTAGTTGACCAAGGGAAGCCAGTTGATGTAATCCTTGAGGATTTCAGTGGAGATTTTGATACTGTTTCTCACAACAACCTTCTGGACAGAATGTTCTGCATATGGCTAGACAGAAACACAATGTGGTGGGTGAGCAGTTGGCCAGTAGGTCAGTCCCAAAGGATTATAGTCAGTTTTTTCCATCAGGCTGGTAGATGGTCACTGTCGGGGTCCCCAGGGTTCCATTTTGGGGCCACTTTCCTTTCATGTTTATGCAGATGACTTGCATGCAGGACTAGAAGACGTTCTGAGCAAGTTTGCTGATGAGACCAGATGAGGAGGTGCTGTTGCCTCGACTGAGGGTGGAGAGGACTTGCAGAGAGATGTGGACAAGTCAGAGAAGTGGGTACCAGTTGGTACTAAGCACCAAGTGCATAACGTATAACAAGAACAAGTGCCTGATTGTGCACCGCAGAACATAAAGGACTTCAAACTCTGGGAGAATGTGCAAACGAGGGCACTGGAACTGAGAGATCTGAAGTTCAGAGTTTCACAGGGATTGACTGCTTGTTCAGACTGGGCCCTTCTCACATCCCTTCTCACATCCTGCAATGAAACATAGGTCTCATATGGGACATGAACCTCACAGCGTCCTTGCACCACATGTAGAGCCTGGGATCTTCTGTCCCCATGTCTTTCATTTAACATCATACGGACCTCCAACCCATTGCCCCAGGAAATGCCAGTAGCCAACATGAGAGACAGGATCTCTCTACCACTGGTCTTGCAATCAGGGCTTGACCTGTCTGCTTCGTAAGGCAAAGGAGAGGTTTCTTAGCATGCCAATGCCTTTGCCTGCCTGTAGTCATGGCTTCCAGTTATCTTCTCTAACAAGTCCCTTGGGAAGCTTACTTGGTAATGGCCCTCAGTGGGCCCATTAATACTCCAAGAAACTTCACTGTTACTTCCGACTTTGTCTTGTTGAGCACTTTGTGCAAACTTCTCTCTGCACTAGAGGCTGATGAACTCAGCATCAAATGCACCCTGGGGCCCATTATAACCTAAAGAATCTCCTGTGCCTTATGCCATCTTGTTATCTTCTTCAGGTTATCAGAACTTGTTCAGCAAAAAGGAGGGATATCTGGAGAGAGCTTAAAGAATCCAGTATAAATTTATTGTCTATTTATTTATAGTTGGGTTTAAAGAAGACATTAAAGCAGCACTGTGCAACTGATACCAATCCAGGATGTCCCAATGAGTTCTGTACTGTTACTGTGTTGACAAAGGTCCTTCTCAACCTCCCCACCCAATTTCTGCTCACAATGGACCTATGGGACTTGCATCACTTTTCTTCACATCACTCTTCTCCTCTGCATTCATCCGCTCAGTGTTAAAACTGCTTTGCACCAACTCCCACTGGCTTTCCTCAGAGAACCAGCTACACATGGAAAAGGAAAGATTTCTCTTTTTTATCTGGCCAGCAAATGGAAAGAAAGGTGATGCAATTGAATGAACAGTAAAACACAGTGATCAACTGCATGCCATGTTCAAGCGGCATCTATTGAAGTTTGTCTTTCATATGGAATATTTTTAAAAGAAATGATTTATTCTGAGGTAGGATAGGATAGATTGAATCACAGTGAAGTAGTTGACAACAGAGGCCATCAGACTCTGAGAGATGGAGCAAATTCCAGTAATCTTCCTGGGATAGATCAGCCAGGTAGTTGAGAGGTATCAACTTAAAACTGATCAGGACTTGTGAGTATTTCACACATTGAGATGGGTTAACACATTCTCATTGATTTATATCTTTGTCTCCAACTCTGTTTTTCACTTTTACTGACATTAATGAACATCTTTCAGACTTCGTGCCTTAATAAAAAAGAGACAGTGATTGAGAAAAAGAAAAAGTATAAGAAGAAAAAGAAAAAGAATAGATAGGAAGGGATAGATCAAATCACAGTGAAGGAGTTGACAACACATTCCATCAGACTTTGGGGAGATGGAACAAATTCCAGTAATCCCCCTGAAAGTCAGAAATCAGACAGATAATTGGGAGGTATCTGACTGAACAAAGAGCAAGGGATGGAGAAATCTGGAGGGCAGTGGGAGTAGTGTGTGCCCAAATGGCCTGCTGAAAACATGCCCTTAACCATGGCCATTTATTTAGGAGAGCTGAAAAAACTTGGAGGATGAGGCACATCAAATAGGCAGCAGGGAAGAGTAGTGCTGGACACCAGGCTACAGTCACAGGGCATTGGCACTGGCACCGCTGTCTGTGTCTCTGAACCTGAAGGCATTTGTGTCCAGCGAACACAGTTCTGGAAAACATTGTAGTTTCAGTAAAAGAAAAAAAAAGACATCAAATCACCTCAAAGATTCATATTTACAACTTAAAATGGAACAAGACTCATGAGAATTTTTCATGTTGAGAAGGGTTAACACATTTTCATTGATTTCCATCTTTGTCTTCAATTATTTGTTTCAGTTTTATTGACATTTATGATCAACTATTAAGCTTACAGCCTCAAAATAAATAAATAAATTAAAAGAGATACATTTGCATCTTGCACATGGCCTGATGCCCCTTTCACCTTCACAGTTCCCACAAGTCCTTCCATGCCGGAGAGTATGAGATCCAGCAGAGCACCTCTCCTCTTTGGTTCCTCCACTGCTTGGTCAAGAAGCTGCCATCTGTGCTCTCCATGGATCTGCTGGATGCCACATGCCCTGCTGTGCTGTCCCTGCTGCAGATAATGGAGTGACAAAGGCCACCAAATGGGACAAGGGACAGACAACATCAGATTCCCATCTGTCTGCAGAGGGCACCTTCCATTTACTCTCCCTGATCAGGAAGACAGGAAAAGACACTGATGGTCTCCTCTGTTTGCCATTTCCATTAGCTCTGACCTGTCTGCTCTTCCATCCCCAGGCAGAGCTCAGTGCACTCTCACAGAGGGCAGTCGCCCTTCTTTGTCTCCTCGCCCATCCATCCTAAAGACTCGGTATCCCCCTTGTGCTACAGTGCAGTTGTGGAAACCATTAAACTGTGTCCCCATGGTCCAAACAGGAGCTCAGGCCTGCAGCTCTACCAAGATTTCTAGCTTCTTGTGTGTTGGTGTTTGCATTAGTGCAAAAGCACAGAAGTAAATATCCTAATTGAAAAGCATCACTGGACATTGCCTGACTGGATAGCTCATCTATAGAATCAGTGTGCAGAAGGTGGCACACAAACATTAGACCGATCGTGGGTCTTGGAGGTGACGTAGCAGCACGGACACACCATGGGCATGGCTTTCCTGAAGGCCCTGTGCTGCTCTTGTAGCTGTGAGTGAATTCACCGGACAGCCGGTGCTATCCCCTCTCTGGCCCTCAGCTGATGCCCAGGAAGGAGGTGTCTATCTCAGGGATTTCCCACACGGTTTACAAGCACTTGCAAACATCAGGAGCAGCCCAGGCACCTTGGGCATCACCCAGTGTCTGTGTGTGAGCAGCTGCCTCCCAGCTGAAGGACCGAGGACTCAGAGCAGGAGCTCACATGCAGGCAACTCCTTGTGCACTTCTGAACTGAACCAGAGAAATCCCAGCTCCTGTGGTTCTGTGGGGAGCCGAATCCCATTTCAGCTCCAGGATTTCTGTCAAGGGATGAGACTCCTGCGCTGCCTCAGCTGGATCACTGCCCTGCACAGGGAAAGTCCAAACCTCGCCTTCCTTGTCTGGTTGCCCTTATTGTTTCATCAAACGATCTCTGGGAGCACTCCCCATATGTCTCCAATCAGTCACTGACCACTGGACATGTGGTGGTTAATTGAGTGGATTTCAAAGCACAGTCATGATGCTGTTGTCTTTCAGGAGCTGTTGGCCATGAGGACCCAGGGACATGTCAGGGGAAATGAGTGGGAAGGATAAAAATGACATAATCTGCTGCTTGCTTGTCCAGGTTCCTGGGACACAGGGAGCTCATAAAAGTGGGCAGAGCTGCAGAGAGACAGCTGTGCCCAGGAGCAGATCTCGTGCACAGCACAGCCTGCAGGTGACAGAAGGAGAGGAGAGAAATTGGAGAGAGCTTGCAGGATGTGTGTGGTGTGAGCGGGCTGTGAACTCACTGCAGGAGCATTGCTCACAGACCATGACAAGGTAAGTCTCACAGCTGACCATGAGCTGCTTTTAATTAAGGGGTAACTATAACTGGGACATCCCATAGGAGATCTGACTGCAGGCACTGCATGTTTCTTTACTGTGGAAAAAGCTTTCTGCTCCAGCTGAGACGGGTGCCCAGGGCTGTCCTGCAGAGCAGGGTCCCTGCTGTGCCCCAGGGGCTGTGTGCCGGGTATGGGACTCTGCCGCCTGCCAGGCTCAGCACTCAGCCTGCCCGGGGAGCTGCCCAGGGCGCTGCGGGGAGACGTGTGGGGTAAGGAGCCCCCGGCAGGGTTTGTGCTGCCGCAGCTGCTGCCTGGGGCAGGGGATCACAGCTCCACTGCACAACGGAATGTTTCTGAGGGCACTTTGCAAGAGGAGAGCCAAGGCAGGGGGTTTCCATTTCCTGTTCTGAGGCAAAGAGGTTTGGAGTCAGAAATCTAAAAGGGGCAATAAGAGTTCTGAGAATTTTTCATCAATCAATTGCTTGTTTTGTGAACACTCACACATGATGTGCTTTCAGTCTCCCCTTTCTCGAAGGACTGAATTATCTTCATTTTCTGTAGGCATGAATAATTCACTTATCCTACAAACAGGCAGCATTTTCTAACTGAAACTGAATGCCACAGAAGCTCGGGTAGGGGGCTCTAAGAGCACTTGGGGTAAAGATATGAGACATGAAACAGATGAAAATATCCAGGGAGAAGGGATAAGAAAATAAGAGGAAGGTTAGAGCTCCATATGCTGCTTCTGCTTAAGGAATGCTGATCTACATGAAATTAAATGCAAGTAATGGTGCTAAATGTACACTGTTGTAGGAGAATTAAAACATTTCATAGTATAGCAGGAGTAGTGCCTCTGAGAATGGTCTGGACTTGTCATTATCTTCTGCACTCTGAGCAGGACTCCAAGCCCAACAACAGCAGATGCCCAACAGCAGCTCCATCAGTGAGTTCCTCCTGCTGCCGTTGGCAGACACGCGGCAGCTGCAGCTCCTGCACTTCTGGCTCTTCCTGGGCATCTACCTGGCTGCCCTCCTGGGCAACGGCCTCATCAGCACAGCCGTAGCCTGCGACCGCCGCCTGCACACCCCCATGTACTTCTTCCTCCTCAACCTGGCCCTCCCCGACCTGGGCAGCATCTCCACCACTCTCCCCAAAGCCATGCCCAACGCCCTCTGGGACAACAGGGCCATCTCCTACCCAGGATGTGCTGCACAGCTCTTTTTCTTTACCTTCTTCCTCTCAGCAGAGTATTCCCTTCTCACCATCATGTCCTATGACCGCTATGTTGCCATCTGCAAGCCCCTGCACTACGGGACCTTGATGGACAGCAGAGCTTGTGCCACCATGGCAGCAGCTGCCTGGGGCACTGGGGTTCTCAATTCCCTGCTGCACACTGCCAGTACGTTTTCACTGCCTCTCTGCCAAGGCAATGTTGTCAACCAGTTTTTCTGTGAAATTCCCCAGATCCTCAAGCTCTCCTGCTCAGAATCAAATCTCAGGGAAGTTGTGTTTCTCATTTTTACTATCAGTTTAGACGTAGGCTGCTATGTTTTCATAGTTGTGTCCTATGTGCAGATCTTCGTGGCTGTGCTGAGGATGCCCTCTGAGCAGGGACGGCGCAAAGCCTTCTCCACGTGCCTCCCTCACCTGGCCGTGGTCTCCCTGTTTCTCAGCACTGGTGCTTTTGCCTACCTGAAGCCCCCCTCCATTCCCTCCCCACTCCTGGATCTGACAGTGGCACTTCTGTACTCAGTGGTTCCTCCAACACTGAACCCTATTATCTACAGCATGAGGAACAGGGAGATCAAGCACGCTCTCAGGAAGGTGTTGCAATACTCACTATTCCCGCTTCAATAAAGTGCACATCTTCATCGCATGATTCCCAGTGATGGTTCTTCATCTTTTATGCATCTTTGATTGATTGATTATGTGAGATATAGCAACGTGCAAAAAAATGTTATTGAACTTATAAATAAAAATTTGTTTCACTTCTTTCACACCTACTATCCATTTTCTCACTCCAAGAGCTCATGTAAACATGGAACCAGATTCCCCGAATAGGTTAAGAGATAAATAAATAGCATTCAAAATACGCTTTTCCTTAGCTCTTCTCTTATCCAACTTTGTCTGGATTTGGGGAAGGTACAGCCACAGATAGAAGCACAACTAGTTCTTTTCATTCCTCCTCTCTTTACACTGATACAGTGCACAGAGGATTCGAGTCCTCTCATTTCTACAGGCCTGAAGGTCTTGTGTGTCTCACAGCAGTCCCGTCGTCTCTACAGCAGCACTCAGTGGTTTGCTTAATTTTCTTATCTCAATACTTGGAACAGCTACAGGACCTGTAGCATAAGTGACCGCAGAGCTCCTTATGAGGGGTGGAGTGACAGTGGGATCTGTCCAGAGCTTGGAGCAACTGCAGGATGTGTAGCAAAAACTTGGAGCTATTCCAGGGACTGTGCCAGGAGTTGCAGAGGCTGCAGCAATGTCAGCAGATCCAGCTCTCTTCCCATTGAAGATGCTGAATAGTGTTGAACACAGCTCAGTAGGTGTGGGCCAGGCCCTGGCACACTGCAGTCATTTGGGCCTTTTTAGGATTACCAGTGCCACAGCAGACCTGTCTCCAATATTCTACCAGTTTCTCAGGATCCTGCAGTTGCTCGGAGATGAAGTTCCAAAGCCCTGGGGGTGCCCACCACTCCAGGCAGCTGCCCAGACTGTCCCACACCCCCTGCCATGCAGAGCCTTCTCACCTTGGGGCAGATCTCTCACTGATATTCCTGAATAATTGTTTAACCTCAATCCTAGAATCATAGAATCACCAAGGCTGGAAAAGGCCTGAAAGATCATCCAATCCAACCGTTCACCTATTACCAATAGCTCCCACTTAACCATGTCCCTCAACACAATATCCAGTCTCTCCTTGAATACCCCTGGTCTCCCAGAGACGACAGTGTAAAATGTGTAATTCCTAATCATACCAACAATATTACTTCCAAAACCCAAAGATGTCCAAAGAGCTGAATGTGCACAAAACTTCACTTTGCCAATTTTATCGTGGTACAAACCAAGGTCAAACAGCATAGCAAAATAAATACCCTAATCCAGCATCCAGAGTTGACAAATGATGCAGCAGGGAAAACAAGCAGCAAGCAAGGAGCTGTGAAATGCAGCTTCATGAGAAGACTCAGCAAGCTTCACAAATAGGGAAACTATCAGCACCATGGCCTGCACATCTCCAACTCCCACAAAGCCCTGTCCACTCTGGACAGATGTGCTGTTACCACAACCCTTGGAGCCTCACATCAGGCACCAAAATGACTGTGGTTGTTGAACCCAACATGTGGCTCAGCAGCTCACAGTGCTTTGTGCACTGCCCCATTCCCAGTGGGATGGGGATGAGAACTGGGAAAAAGAGTACAACTTCTGGGTTGTAACAAAGCAGTTTACTAAGAGAGATAAAAGGAGAGGAGTAATAGTAATCACTATATATCCGTTGATATAGAATCGTATGTAACAACTGATGCACAAGCACTTGCTCAGCACCACCAGACTGATGCTCAGCTGGGCCCTGAGCAGTGAAGAGACTGAGATGAACTCCCACCCCTTTCAATACAATTTCTGCTTGCTGTCAGCTGATAGAGAACGTCCCTTTGGCCACTATCAGTCAGCTGTCCTCACTCTGTTCCCTCCCAGCTCCATGTGCCCTCCACTGACCATGGCCTTGGCTCTGTACAACACTGCTTAGCAGCAGCTGTAAACATCAGAGTGTTATCAATGGTTTTCTCCTAGAACCAAAACACTGCACCACAGCAGACAGTCTGAAGAAAACAATTCCATCCCAGCTGTAACTCAGATTCCTGCCTGTCCCCTCTTCTTGTTCTTCCTGATCAGGAAGCAAGGAACAGAATCTGCCGCTCTCCTCTCTGAGCCCTTTCCATCAGTTCTCAGCTGGCTCCTCTGCCATCCCCAGGCAGAGCTCAGTGCCCTCTCATGGATGGCAGCAGCCTTTTCTCTTCTTCCTTGCCCATCCGTCATGCAGAATCTGTACCCCATTTGCTACAGTACAGAGCTGAGAATCAACCCACCGTGTCTCTGTGAACCAAACAAGACCCTAGGCCTGCAAAGGCACAGAGATTTGGAGTTCGCTGAGTGAATGTTTGTGGTCCTCTCATTAGTGTAAGGATTCTTCAGAAAGCATCCCCTTCCAGAAGCATGCTTTGATTTAGCCTGTCTGGGTCTTGCATCTACACTGTGGTACTGATGTTCAGGGCCTTGCTCAGAATCAGCAGCCTGCATGAAAGGAAAAGCTCTGTGGTTTTCTCTTGATTTGTCCCGTTTATTTCCCATGCTACCCGCACTGGTCTACAGGCACTTTAGGGCAGCAGTAGGTTGGGGTTACCCCCAGAGGGTACACAGTAAGATTTAGGACGGGGTATTGGCAACAAGACTTTCTCTGAGGAATCATCACACAATCCTATAGAACAACTCAGAGGCTTTCCATTCAATCTCCAACAGCAACAATATCCCTCAGCCTTTCTCTGTCACATCCAATTCCCCACCCTTCCCCATTTGGACCTGGTTTAAAGCCCTATAATCAATCAGTGCAGGAGCATTTCAGATGGGGTCATGGAGGAGGCAGACTGCCATTCTTGGGGTGGCCATTTTCCCAGGAGGGCATGGTGGGAGGGCTTTGTCCCATCTGGTTCCACCAACACTTGCATCCACCCAGCAGAAGGCTGTGCCCTCTGTGTTCCACTTGAACTCTGCATGGAGCTTACAGTTGGCAGTGACATGGCTGAGAAGCTCTGGGCATGGATTAAGGGACAGGGAATTAATGTGCCTTCCTAACTTCCTCCCTGCATGCCTTAGCAACTTCCTTGTAATCTCCCCAAGTACCCAGCCCCTTCTTCCAGAGGACGGAGATTCTCTTTTTCTTCCTGAGTCTCAATAGTTTTTCCCAGTTCATCTGCACTGGTCTTCTTCCCCTATGGCTCACCTTATGGCATTCAGGGACAGCCTGATCTCGTGCCTTTAAGATTTCCATCTTGAGGAGTGTCCAGGCTTCCTGGACCCCTTTACCCATAAGGAGCGACTCCCAAGGGACCTGTGCTACAAGTGTCCTGAACAGGTCAAAGTCCGCCCTCTAGAAGTTCAGGATAGTAGTTTTGCTAGTCACCCTTCTGACATCTCCAAGAATAGAGAATTCTACCATTTCATGGCCACTCTGCCCAAGACAGTCCCCAACCTTCTCAACTCCTACCAGTCCTTCACTGTTAGTGAAGAGCAGGTCTAGCAAGGAACCACCCCTGGTAGGACTTCATACCAGCTGTGTAAGGAAGCTGTCTTGCATGCAATCTATAAACCTCTTGGACTGATTCCTCTGCTATTTATTATATTCCCAGCATATATCAGAGAAGTTGTAGTCTCCCAAGAAAATGAGTGCTGGCAATCTTGCGACTTCAGTAAGCTGCTCATAGAATGCCTCACCCATCAATTAGGCGGTCTATAAGAAACCTTTAGCAAGATGTCACACTTACAGGCCTTTCCCCCGATCCTTACAAACATGCACTTCATTCTGAAGCCCAAGCTCTTCAACATCAAAACTCTCTTTAATATAAAGGGCCACACCACCACCCTTCCTTCCTCCTCTATCCCTTCTGAAGAGCTTGTAACCATCCATCACAGCACTCCAGTCATGGCAGTGGTCCCACCATGGGTCGGTAATAGCAACTAGGTCATGGTTTGTCAGATGCACAGTTGCTTCCAGCTCCTCTTGCTTGTTGACCAAGCTGCGTGCGTTGGTGTAGACGCACTTCAGCTGAGGCATCTGCCTCTCTCCCAGCTCAAACAGCATTTCCCTAGGCTTATCTCTGGTAAGCCCTGTTTTGTCCACTCCCCCATCGTAGCTAGTTTAAAGCTCTTTCGATAAGCCCCGCTACCGTCTATGCTAGGATTCACTTCCCCCTTTGAGACAGTTGGGTTCCATTCATGGATAACAGACCATGGGCCAAGTAAACTGTCCTGTGATCAAAGAACTCAAAGTTTCTGGCTCAGTACCAACCTCTGAGACAATTGTTCATTGCTTTGCTTTCCAAGCCTGCTCTGTGTCCCTCACTGCCACTGAAGGTATAGAACAAAAAATCACTTGATCTCCCACTTTGTGAACTAAATGGCCTAAATTCCTGAAATCTCTTTTTATAGTTTGTAGTCTTATCTAAGAAATTTCATCACTGCCCACCTAAACTATGAGTAGTGGAAAATAATCAGTGGACCTAACCAGCATTGGGAGTTTCCTCATTATGTCCCTGACCTGAAACCAAGAAGGCAGCAGACTTACTGACAACTGGGGTCCAGTCTGCAAATGGGGCCCTCTATTCCTCTGAGAAGGGAGTCACCCACCACGGCCACCCTTCATTCTTTCATGGCAGAGGAAGTCACAAGGCTTGGTAGTGACTGCCTTGCATTAGGTTTCCTCCTAGGCAGATCCTCCATTGCCTCCCCATTCTTATCTCCTTCAGATTTCAGAGTGTCAAACCTGTTGCTTAGATGGATCAGGGGTCGAGGGCTAGGCAGGCATGGGGGGGCTCCTGTGATGTTGAGTTGGGACTCTCTTCCAACCCTTCTCATCAGTCAGGTCTGTCTGACTGTGACAGGGCAGGGAGTCAACCACTTTTCTGGGGGTATCTGCCTGGCAGCCTTCCCTCGGGGATGCCAGCAAGTCACTCCACCAGCCCATCTCCCGATCACACTCCCTGATGGTAAACTGTAAGTAAAACCTTGAGTAAAGTGAGAGTTCACCTAGACAAAAGTACGAGTAGAAACATGGACTGACGTGAGGGTAAACCCAGAGTAAACCCAGGATCCCATCCATTGGGCATGCACAGCCTCTGAGGGCAACTTTTTCCAGTGTTGCTGTGTAAAAATATAGGTTCCTCACATCTAACCTATGTCTCCCCTTTTTAATTTAAATCCATTTCCATTTGTCCTGTTATCAACAGACCATCCCATCCTTATTCTAGCGTTAGGCATCTCATCCTCAGATGGAAACCCTGGGGCTGAATTGGGATCAGTTTTTCAAAGAACCACAGGAGCTACAAGTTCACCTAGCTGAGTTCAGATGTGCACAGTGAGGTGTCTGTGTGTGAGTCCCTCATCTGAATCCTTGGTTTTTATTCCACAGGGACTGCACTACTCATACACAGTCTCTCAGTGATGCCCAAGATGCCTTGGGTGATCCTAGTTTTGTGCTAGTGCTTGTAAACTGTGACGGAAAATCTATGAGATAGACACCTCCTTCTGGAGCATCAGCTGAGGGCCAGAAGGGAGGTATTCTTGGCCATCCTAAATACCACCTCAGCCACGTGCTTAGGGCACCCATTGTGTCTTTTGCACCTGACCCCATGGAGTATGTAGTGATATTCAGCTTATCAAAAGGATGAGCTCAGAACAGAAGAGGCAGATCTTCCTCTCTGCTCCATCTGTGGCATAGTCTGGATTTCAAGGCATTGCAAAGCTATGGCACATCTACATTCTTGCACTGATGACACTTTAGCATGCTCTGGGCTCGCATTTCAATGGCATCTAATAAATCTAGGGTCATACCTGTTTACAGGAAGCTGGCAAATGTTGTCTCATTGTAAGGAAGAGCAAGAAAGATGACACGGGCAACTATGGACCTGTCAGTCTCACTACAGTGCTTGGTAAAATTATGGAGAAAATGATGGTGGGAGTTATGGAAAAACAACTGAAGGACAGGTCACAGACAACACAAGATACAGAGGGGAAGGTCCTATTTAATTTCAGGTCTTTTTATGACACCTTTATCCATTGAGCTGAACAAGGGAAGGCAGTTGATGTAATCCTTGATGATTTCAGTAGAGCTTTTGATACTATTTCTCCAGCACCCTTCTGGACAGAAATTCCTGCATACAGCTAGACAGAAACAAAACGTGGTGTGTTGTAATACAAGAAGAATTTTACAGAGCAGCAGCCATGGATTGAGATAAGGAGTTCACAGAGCAGCAGCTGCGGAGCAGGATAAACAGCATGAGAACAAAGGACATCTCTAGGAAAAGAATGAATGGCTCGTGGCTTTGAAGGGGGGTTATAGGGTTGTTATTGCAGTAGCTTTCCTCCAATTAGCGTGTGTGATTTTTGGACACCCTTGTCTGTCTCCTATAAAAGTCTGGCTTTCGGGCAATAAATTGATGCAGCTATATGTAACTATATTGGTGTTTCTCTGTTTGACCCAGCACGCTGACATTTTGCCTTTCAGGTTCACCAGCAGTGGTGGGTGAGCAGTTGGCCAGTAGTTCTGTCCCAAAGGATTATAGTCAGTGGGTTCCATTGGGCTGGTAGATGGTCACTGTCAGAGCTCCCCAGGGTTCCATTTTAGGGCCATGAAATTTCCTTTCATGTTTATGCAGATGACTTGCATGCAGGACTAGAAGATGTTCTGAGCAAGTTTGCTGATGAGACCAGATGAGGAGGTGTTGTTGCCTCCACTGAGGGTGGAGAGGACTTGCAGAGAGATGTGGACAAGTCAGAGAAGTGGGTACCAGTTGGTACTAAGCACCAAGTGCATAAAGTATAACAAGAACAAGTGCCTGATTGTGCACCTGGGTATGGGCAACCCTGGACATAAACACTGTCTGTATATTGGACACATGAGAGACGTCTGACTGAAAAGGATTGGGGGTCCTGCTCAACATAAAATTTTAAGTGAGTCAGCAGTGTGCCCAGCCAGCCAAGAAGGCCAACAGTCCCCTAAAGTGCATCAAGCAATTTATTGCCAGCTGGGTGGGAGAAAGGTTTGTCCCTCTTTGCTCTGCATTGCTACTGCCTCACCTGGAGCACTGGGTGCACTTCTGGGCAATGCAGAACATAAAGAACATCAAACTATGGGAGAGTGTGCACAGGAGGGCACTGGAACTGAGAGATCTGAAGTTCAGAGTTTCACTGGGATTGACTGCTTGTTCAGACTGGGCCCTTCTCACACCCCACATCCTGTGATGAGACACAGGGCACATGTGGGATATGAACTTTAACAGCATCCTTGCACCACATGCAAATGCTTTTCCCAGTGCTTCAGTGTTCCACCACCCATTGCTTTCAACATAGTTTTCAACACCCCATTGTATCTTTTAATTTTACCAGAAGCTGGTGCATGGTAGGGGATATGATAAATCCACTCAATGCCATGAACTTTGGCCCAAGTATTTATTAAGGGAATTTTTGAAATGTGTCCCATTATGAGACTCAGTTCTTTCTGAGGTGTCATGTCTCTATAGGACTTGTTTCTAACAACCCAATATTGTGTTTCTGGCAGTAGCATGGGGTACTGCGTATGTTTCAAGCCACCCAGTGGTTGCTTCCACCATGGTAAGCACAAAACGCTTATCATTATGAGATCCTGGCAAGGTGACATCATTCACCTGTCACTCCTCCCCATATTTATACTTTTGCCTTGGCCTTCCCCCCAGAGAGGCTTCATATTCTTGGCTTGTTTAATTATGGCACATGATTCACAGTCATGAATAACCAGTGCAATAGCATCCATAGTTAAGTCCACCCCTCAGTCTCTAGCTCAATTATATGTTATGTCCATTCCTTGATGGCCTGAGGTCTCATGGAACCATCAAGCTTGAAATAATTCACTCTTGTTCTGCCAGTCCAAGTCTATTTGAGCCACCTCAATTCTGGCAGCTCGACCTACCTGATGGTTGTTTTGTTGTTCTGCAATAGCCCGACTCTTGGGCAAGGGTGCATCCACGTGACACACCTTTACAATCATATCTTTTTTTTGAGCAGTTATGTTTTTCTACAGTTCAGCAGCCCAAATAGGTTTACACCTCCGTTGCCAGTTATTTTGTTCCCACTGCTGTAACAACCCCCATAAGGCATTTGCCACCATCCATGAGTCAGTATAAAGATAAAGCATTGGCCACCTCTCCCGTTCAGCCACATCTAAGGTCAGCTGGACAGCTTTTACCTCTGCAAACTGACTTGATTCTCCTTTACCTTCAGTGGCCTCTGCGACCTGTCGTGTGGGGCTCCAAACAGCAGCTTTCCATCTCCGATGCTTCCCTACAATATGAAATGATCCATCAGTGAAAAGAGCATATTTCTTTTCATTTTCTGGTAGTTCGATGTATGGTGGGGCCGCTTTAGCACATGACACCTCTTCTCCTGGTGATGTTCCAAACTTTTTATCTTCAGTCCAGTTCATGATCACTTCTAAAATTCCTGGACGATTGAGGTTCCCCATCCGCACTTGTTGTCTTTTCAGTGCAATCCACTTGCTCCAGGTGGCATCGGTAGCATGATGGGTGGAGAGAACCTCCCCTTTCAACATCCGGTTCATCATTGACAGTCGAGGTGCCAGAAAGAGCTGCATTTCAGTACCAGCTACTTCGGAAGCAGCCCGAGCCCCCTCATACGCGGCTAAGATCTCCTTCTCAGTTGGAGTGTAGCACTCTTCAGACCCCTTGTACGCTCAGCTCCAGAATCCCAGGGGTCGGCCTTGGGTCCCTCCTGAGGCTCTTTGCCACAAACTCCAAGTGGGACCTTTCTCTCCAGCAGCAGTATAGAGGATGTTCTTTACATCCTGTCCAGTCCGTACTGGCCCCAGGTCCATGGCACAGGCTATCTCCTGTTTAATCTGTTCAAAAGCCTGCTGCTGCTCTGGGCCCTATGCAAAATCATTCTTCTTCTGCATCACCTGATAAAGGGGGCTTACAATGAGGCTGTAGTTTGGAATGTGCATCCTCCAAAAGCCCACTGCACCCAGGAAAGATTGTGTCTCTTTCTTGCTAGTTGGTGGAGACATGGCAGTGATTTTGTCAATCACTGTTGGGATGTGATGACATCCATCCTGCCACTTTATACCTAAGAACTGAATTTCCTGGGCAGGCCCTTTTACTTTGCTTCACTTAATAGCAAAACTGGCTCATAGAAGAATTTGAATTATTTGCTCTCCAGCACAGCAGCACTCAGTGGGGGTGTGACCTCATTCAGGCCACGGTAGTCTACTGTCAGCCTCCATTCTCCACTGGCTTTACGCACTGGCCATATGGAGCTGTTAAAAGGTGAGTGAGTTTTACTGATCACTCCCTGATTCTCCAACTGGCGAATCAAATCATGAATGGGGAGCAAGGAATCCCTGTTGGTGCGATACTGCCGTCTGTGCACTGTCTTTGTAGCAATCGGTACCTGCTGCTCTTTTATTTTTACTCGTAACAGCCTCACAACAGACGGGTCCTCTGACAGGCCAGGCAAAACAGACAGCTGCTTAATGTTGTCCATATCTACAGCAGCGATTCCAAAGGCCCAGTGATACCCCTTAGTATCCTTGAAATGCCCTCTTCTGAGGTATCCTCAATACCAAGTATGAACGGAAACCCTGGACCACTCACATAGGATGTTTTTTCCAGTCTTTACCAGTGAGGCTTATTTCAGCCTCCAACACAGTCAATTCTTGAGAGATATCCAGAAATATGGATTGATTCTGTCCCTTCATGACTGGAGGGCATTAGGGTGCACTGTGCACCAGTATCCACCAGTGCCTTATATTTCTGTGGTTCTGATGTGCTAGGCCATCAAATCCACACAGTCCAATAAACTCTATTATCCCTTCCACTCCCTTGAATGAGGGCAGGGCCCCTCTATTGGTTACCTGTGATAACTGGAGCAGCCGTACTGGTGGTTGGACTGTTTTGTAGTTCCCTCACCCGTGCTCATAGTACAGGAGTAGGCTGGTCATGCCACTTCCTCGTGTCTTCTCTGTGGTCACGTAGGTAACACCACAAGGAAACACACAGTGCAATTTACTGTTGTTCCTTGCTCAATCTGGAAAGCGCTTGTGTCTAATAGCTGAGAATTTTAATGATACACATGAAGGCTTTATGGTCGTTAATTTCTTCACGATCTCTCGCCTTCAACTGAAGCAGCAGCTAGGCCAATTACCAAGTGACACCAAGGAGATGAAGTGGCAAAATGGCGATTTATTGAAACAGACACATCCTTATATAACCTACGCCTTTTTGTCTACACCCACTGTATTACACTAAGATTCTTCCAGAATATGGGGAAGGGCCTGTCACATCACAACAAGCTACCGTCCCAGCTGTCCCAACAGCGAAGCAACCAGGTAACAAGAGATTCATTCTGGTGCCGTGTGAACTCCTTTCTTACGCCTTCGATTTCAGTCATCTTCAGGGATCGACAAACAGTAACAGAGATTTCCTCCTCATCACTCTCTTCTTCATGACACTTTTCCTTTTTCCTTTCTCGGTACTTATCCAGACCTGTCACCTGGATCTTCTGTTGCCTCCTCCTCCACTTCTTTTTTCCGTTCTAGACGTGAGGACACCCATTTCCATTTCTTGCCTTCCACAAGGGCAACTGATATTGTTACTGGTGCCTCCTGTGACTGATCAAAATTGACTTGGGGATTTCCCTTTTTGGCTAGAACCTCAGCTCGGAAATTCTCTCTTTTCGGAACAGTGTTATATAGAGCACGGTAAGCACAAGCCAAGCCCCAAATAAGTCATACCCCCTTAGATCTATCTAGGCTGCGCCATCCCTGACTCAAATACTGGCTTAGTTTCTCGGGATCCCACAGGTGTTCAAGAGTTAAATCCCATGACATTGCGGGCCCCCATGTGTTGGCGAACCTGAAGGCAAAAGTCAGCGTTCTAGGACAAACAACCACACACCAATATAGTTAAATATAGCTGTGTCCATCTATTGCCTGAAGAGCCGTACTTTTATAGCAAACAAACAAGGGTGTTCAAAAATCACACGTACTAATTGGAAGAAAGCTTCTGCAATAAGAACCCTAAAACCCCGCTTCAAAGCCACGAGCCTTTCACTCTTTTGCTAGAGGTGTCCTTGGTTCTCATGCTGTTTATCCTGCTCTGCAGCTGCTGCTCTGTAAAGTGCTTATCTTGATCCATGGCTGCTGCTCTGTAAAATTCTTCTTGTATTACAACAGAATGGCAGTTCCCTGGGGTCTCCAGCACACCCCCAGCCAGCTGGCAAATGCCACTGAGGACCTTTAGGAAAGACATGCCCTGGGTAGTGACAATGTTCACTGGACAACTGTGAGCCCCACAATGGGTCTCGTACCTGTGTGCCATCTTCTGAACACCAGTAGCACGGTGTAGATGCAAGGCCCAGCCAGGCAAAATCAAAACATGCTTCTGGAAGGGGATCCTTTCTGAAGAGTCGTTACACTAATGAGAGGACCACAAACATTCACTCAGCGAACTCCAAATCTCTGTGCCTTTGCAGGCCTAGGGTCTTGTTTGGTTCACAGAGACATGGTGGGTTAATTCTCAGCTCTGTACTGTAGCAAATGGGGTACAGATTCTGCATGACGGATGGGCAAGGAAGAAGAGAAAAGGCTGCTGCCATCCATGAGAGGGCACTGAGCTCTGCCTGGGGATGGCAGAGGAGCCAGCTGAGAACTGATGGAAAGGGCTCAGAGAGGAGAGCGGCAGATTCTGTTCCTTGCTTCCTGATCAGGAAGAACAAGAAGAGGGGACAGGCAGGAATCTGAGTTACAGCTGGAATGGAATTGTTTTCTTCAGACTGTCTGCTGTGGTGCAGTGTTTTGGTTCTAGGAGAAAACCATTGATAACACTCTGATGTTTACAGCTGCTGCTAAGCAGTGTTGTACAGAGCCAAGGCCATGGTCAGTGGAGGGCACATGGAGCTGGGAGGGAACAGAGTGAGGACAGCTGACTGATAGTGGCCAAAGGGACGTTCTCTATCAGCTGACAGCAAGCAGAAATTGTATTGAAAGGGGTGGGAGTTCATCTCAGTCTCTTCACTGCCCAGGGTCCAGCTGAGCATCAGTCTGGTGGTGCTGAGCAAGTGCTTGTGCATCAGTTGTTACATACAATTCCATATCAACCGATATATAGTGATAACTATTACTCCACTTCTTTTATCTCTCTTAGTAAACTGCTTTGTTACATCCCAGAAGTTGTACTCTTTTTCCCAGTTCTCATCCCCATCCCACTGGGAATTGGGCAGTGCACAAAGCACTGTGTGCTGCTGAGCCACATGTTGGGTTCAACAACCACTGTCATTTTGGTGCCTGATGTGAGGCTCCAAGGGTTGAGATAGCAGCACATCTGTCCAGAGCGGACAGGGCTTTGTGGGAGCTGGAGAAGTGCAGGCCATGGTGCTGATATGTGTGGATGTGCTCCCTATGTGTGGAGCTTGTTGAGTCTTCTCATGAAGCTTCACTGCACAGCTCCTTACTTGGTGCTTGGATGCTGCATTAGGGTATTTATTTTGCTATGCTGTTTGACCTGAGTTTGTACCACGATAAAATTGGCAGCTGACAAAGTGAAGTTTTGTGCACATTCAGCTCTGCGGTCATCTTTGGGTTTTGGAAGTAATATTGTCCATATGATTAGGAATTACACAATTTACATTGTCGCCTCTGTGAGTCCGGGGGTGTACTGGATATTGTGTTGAGGGACATGGTTTAGTGGGAGCTATAGGTAATAGGTGAACGGTTGGACTGGATGATCTTTTAGGCCTTTTCCAACCTTGGTGATTCTATGAATCTATGATTGAGGTTAAACAATTATTCAGGAATATCAGTGAGAGATCTGCCCCAAGGTGAGAAGGCTCTGCATGGCAGAGGGTGTGGGACGGTCTGGGCAGCTGCCTGGAGTGGTGGGCACCCCCAGGGCTTTGGAACTTCATCTCCGAGCAACTGCAGGATCCTGATAAACTGGTAGAATATTGGGGGCAGGTCTGCTGTGGCACTGGTAACCCCCAAGAGGCACAAATGACTGCAGTGTGCCAGATCCAGAGAGCTGGATCTGCTGACAGTGCTGCAGCCTCTGCAACTCCTGGCACAGACCATGCAGCAGCTCCAAGGTTTTGCTACACGTCCTGCAGTTGCTCCAAGCTCTGGGCAGATCCCTCTGTCACTCCACCCCTCATAATGAGCTCTGCAGTTACTCCTGCTACGGGTCCTGTAGCTGTTCCAAGTATGGTAATAAGAAAATGGTACAAATTCCTCCCAAGGGAGGAAGTACAGCCCTACGGTGGCTCCAACCCCTCCAATGAGCCCAGTGGCTGCTCCAACATAGTCACAGGTCCTGTGGTGGTTCCAGCTCTGGCAATGAACTCTGAGGTCACTTCAACTCCTGCAACAGCCCAACAGCCACTTCAGCTCCTACAGTGAACCCTGTGGCTGTTAAAACCCCTGCAACTAATCCTGGACTTGCAGACAGATGCGCATAGGGATTAGTTCATATATGTTTGCAACTGCATATGTTGTATATGTGTGAAAATACACTAAATATATTATATATGTATAAATACATTTGTCATAATTATTATCCTTTTCTTTTTCTCTTTGTCTCAACCCATAAACCTTAAACCACAGCACTGCCTTGAGATGCTTACGGATCTCCTTGGGACTATTCAATCTGATCTGGTCACACAGTGAAGAGCACCTGAAGATCTCAAGGTTTTCTCAGGGAGCAGCTCCTGAGGTATATTCCTTACACCAGCTTTGGAAGAGGCCTCCCTCCAGTTCTCTGGTCCTGCTCTAAAGGGGCCCTCTTGTTATGGCAGTGCCAGCAAGGAGACCAGCTCTGACAGACCTGTTCATATTGCCGGCTACTGACTGCAGCCCTGGATTGCTGCTGTAGAGGCAACAGGACTGTTGTGAGACACACAAGACCTTCAGGACTGCACAAATGAGAGGACTCAAGAGCACTGCAGCACTGGTAAGAGCACATGAATGAAAAGAGCACGTTGAGCTGCTGTCTGTGGCTGTACCTCCCCAAATCCAGGCAAAGTAGGAAGAAAGAAAATCTAAGTAAGTCTATTTTGAAAGCTTTTTAGGTATCTTATAACATATTCAGGGAATCTGGTTCCATGTTTACATGAGTTCTTGGAGTGAGAAAATGGAAATTAGGTAGGAAAGAATTTAAATACATTTTTATTTATAAGTTCAATAACATTTTTTTTTTGCACATTCCTATATCTCACATAATCAAACAGACAAAGATGCATAAAACATAAAGAACCACCACTGGGAACCCTATTGAGGAAGTTGTGCATTTTATTGTAGCTGGAATAGTGCTTATTGCAACACCTTCCTGAAAGCGTGCTTGATCTCCCTGTTCCTCATGCTGTAGATAATAGGGTTTAGTGTTGGAGGAACCACTGCATACAGAAGTGCCACTGTCAGATCCAGGAGTGGGGAGGAAATGGACGGGGGCTTCAGGTAGGCAAAAGCACCAGTGCTGAGAAACAGGGAGACCACAGCCAGGTGAGGGAGGCACATGGAGAAGGCTTTGTGCCGTCCCTGCTCAGAGGGCATCCTCAGCACAGCCATGAAGATGTGCACATAGGACACAACTATGAAAACAAAGCAACCAAAGCCTAAACTGACACCAAAAAAGAGAAATACAAATTCCATGAGGTAGGAGCCAGAGCAGGAGAGCTTGAGGATCTGTGGGATTTCACAGAAAAACTGGTTGACAACATTGCCTTGGCAGAGAGGCAGTGAAAACGTACTGGCAGTGTGCAGCAGGGAATAGAGAACCCCAGTGCCCCAGGCAGCTGCTGCCATGGTGGCACAAGCTCTGCTGTCCATCAAGGTCCCGTAGTGCAGGGGCTTGCAGATGGCAACATAGCGGTCATAGGACATGATGGTGAGAAGGGAATACTCTGCTGACATGAAGAAGGTAAAGAAAAAGAGCTGTGCAGCACATCCTGTGTAGGAGATGGCCCTGTTGTCCCAGAGGGCGTTGGCCATGGCTTTGGGGAGAGTGGTGGAGATGCTGCCCAGGTCGAGGAGGGCCAGGTTGAGGAGGAAGAAGTACATGGGGGTGTGCAGGCGGCGGTCGCAGGCTACGGCTGTGCTGATGAGGCCGTTGCCCAGGAGGGCAGCCAGGTAGATGCCCAGGAAGAGCCAGAAGTGCAGGAGCTGCAGCTGCCGCGTGTCTGCCAACGGCAGCAGGAGGAACTCACTGATGGAGCTGCTGTTGGGCATCTGCTGTTGTTGGGCTTGGAGTCCTGCTCAGAGTGCAGAAGATAATGACAAGTCCAGACCATTCTCAGAGGCACTACTCCTGCTATACTATGAAATGTTTTAATTCTCCTACAACAGTGTACATTTAGCACCATTACTTGCATTTAATTTCATGTATTTCAGCATTCCTTAAGCAGAAGCAGCATATGGAGCTCTAACCTTCCTTTTATTTTCTTATGCCTTCTCCCTGGATATTTTCATCTGTTTCATGTCTCATATCTTTACCCCAAGTGCTCTTAGAGCCCCCTACCCGAGCTTCTGTGGCATTCAGTTTCAGTTAGAAAATGCTGCCTGTTTGTAGGATAAGTGAATTATTCATGCCTACAGAAAATGATGATAATTCCATCCTTCGAGAATGGGGAGACTGAAAGCACATCATGTGTGAGTGTTCACAAAACAAGCAATTGATTGATGAAAAATTCTCAGAACTCTTATTGCCCCTTTTAGATTTCTGACTCCAAACCTCTTTGCCTCAGAACAGGAAATGGAAACCCCCTGCCTTGGCTCTCCTCTTGCAAAGTGCCCTCAGAAACATTCCGTTGTGCAGTGGAGTTGTGATCCCCTGCCCCAGGCAGCAGCTGTGGCAGCACAAGCCCTGCCGGGGGGCTCCTTCCCCCCACCCGTCTCCCTGCAGCACCCTGGGCAGCTCCCCGGGCAGGCTGAGTGCTGAGCCTGGCAGGCGGCAGAGTCCCATACCCGGCACACAGCCCCTGGGGCACAGCAGGGACCCTGCTCTGCAGGACAGCCCTGGGCACCCGCCTGCAGCCCCGGCTGCACAGCCTGCAGCCGTGCTTGGACATGCAGCCCTCAGGGCTGTGATTTCATACTGCAGTATGGAAGCCCTCAGCTGGGGCAGAAGGCTTTTTCCACAGTAAAGAAACATGCAGTGCCTGCATCCAGATCTCCTATGGGATGTCCCAAATTAAGTTGACCCTCTATGAAAAGCAGCTCATGGTCTGCAGTGAGACTTACCCTGTCATGGTCTGTGAGCAATGCTCCTGCAGTGAGCTCACAGCCCGCTCACACCACACACATCCTGCAAGCTCTCTTCAGTTTCTCTCCTCTCCTTCTGTCACCTGCAGGCTGTGCTGTGCACAAGAGCTGCTCCTGGGCACAGCTGTCTCTCTGCAGCCCTGCACACTTTTATGAGCTCCCTGTGTCCCAGGAGCCTGGACAGGCAAGCAGCAGATTATGTCATTTTTATCTTTCCGACTTGTCTCCCCTGACATGTCCCTGGGTCCTCATGGCCAACAGCTCCTGAAAGACAACAGCATCATGACTGTGCTTTGAAATTCGCTCAATTAACCACCACATGTCCAGTGGTCAGTGACTGATTGGAGACATATGGGGAGTGCTCCCAGAGATCGTTTGATGAAACAATAAGGGCAACCAGACAAGGAAGGCAAGGTTTGGACTTTCCCTGTGCAGGGCAGTGATCCAGCTGAGGCAGTGCAGGAGTCTCATCCCTTGACAGAAATCCTGGAGCTGAAATGGGATTCAGCTCCCTACACACCCACAGGAGCTGGGATTCCTCTGGTTCAGTTCAGAAGAGCACAAGGAGTTGCCTGCATGTGAGCTCCTGCTCTGAGTCCTCGGACCTTCAGCTGGGAGGCAGCTGCTCACACACAGACACTGTGTGATGCCCAAGGTGCCTGGGCTGCTCCTGATGTGTGCCAGTGCTTGTAAACCATGTGGGAAATCCCTGAGATAGACAGCTCCTTCCTGGGCATCAGCCGAGGGCCAGAGAGGGGATAGCACTGGCTGTCTGGTGAATTCACTCACAGCTGCAAGAGCAGCACAGGGCCTTCAGGAAAGCCATGCCCATGGTGTGACCATGTTGCTGTGTCAACTCCAAGGCCCACGATCAGTCTAATGTTTGTGTGCCACCTTCTGCACACTGATACCATGGATTAGCTATCCAGTCAGGCTATGTCCAGTGATGCTTTCCAATTAGGATGTTTACTTCTGTGGTTTTGCACTAATGCAAACACCAACACACAAGAAGCTAGAAATCTTGATAGAGCTGCAGGCCTGAGCTCCTGTTTGGACCATGGGGACACAGTTTAATGGCTTCCACAACTGCACTGTAGCACAAGGGGGATACCGAGTCTTTAGGATGGATGGGCGAGGAGATAAAGAAGGGTGAATGCCCTCTGTGAGAGTGCACTGAGCTCTGCCTGGGGATGGAAGAGCAGACAGGTCAGAGCTAATGGAAATGGCAAACAGAGGAGACCATCAGTGTCTTTTCCTGTCTTCCTGATCAGGGAGAGTAAATGGAAGGTGCCCTCTGCAGACAGATGGGAATCTGATGTTGTCTGTCCCTTGTCCCATTTGGTGGCCTTTGTCACTCCATTATCTGCAGCAGGGACAGCACAGCAGGGCATGTGGCATCCAGCAGATCCATGGAGAGCACAGATGGCAGCTTCTTGACCAAGCAGTGGAGGAACCAAAGAGGAGAGGTGCTCTGCTGGATCTCATACTCTCCGGCATGGAAGGACTTGTGGGAACTGCGAAGGTGAAAGGGGCATCAGGCCATGTGCAAGATGCAAATGTATCTCTTTTTATTTATTTTGAGGCTGTAAGCTTAATAGTTGATCATAAATGTCAATAAAACTGAAACAAATAATTGAAGACAAAGATGGAAATCATTGAAATTGTGTTAACCCTTCTCAACATGAAAAATTCTCATGAGTCTTGTTCCATTTTAAGTTGTAAATATGAATCTTTGAGGTGATTTGATGTCTTTTTTTTTCTTTTACTGAAACTACAATGTTTTCCAGAACTGTGTTCGCTGGACACAAATGTCTTCAGATTCAGAGACACAGACAGTGGTGCCAGTGCCAATGCCCTGTGACTATAGCCCGGTGCCCAGCACTACTCTTCCCTGCTGCCTATTTGATGTGTCTCATCCTCCAAGTTTTTTCAGCTCTCCTAAATAAATGGCCATGGTTAAGGGCATGTTTTCAGCAGGCCATTTGGGCACAAACTACTCCCACTGCCCTCCAGATTTCTCCATCCCTTGCTCTTTTTTCAGTCAGATACCTCCCAATTATCTGTCTGATTTCTGACTTTCAGGGGGATTACTGGAATTTGTTCCATCTCCCCAACGTCTGAGAATCAGTGAGAATGTGTTAACCCGTCTCAATGTGTGAAATACTCACAAGTCCTGATCAATTTTAAGTTGATACCTCTCAACTACCTGGCTGATCTATCCCAGGGAGATTACTGGAATTTGCTCTATCTCCCAGAGTCTGATGGCCTCTGTTGTCAACTACTTCACTGTGATTCAATCTATCCTATCCTACCTCAGAATAAATCATTTCTTTTAAAAGTATTCCATATGAAAGACAAAATTCAATAGATGCAGCTTGAACATGGCATGCAGTTGATCACTGTGTTTTACTGTTCATTCAATTGCATCACCTTTCTTTCCATTTGCTGGCCAGATAAAAAAGAGAAATCTTTCCTTTTCCATGTGTAGCTGGTTCTCTGAGGAAAGCCAGTGGGAGTTGGTGCAAAGCAGTTTTAACACTGAGCGGATGAATGCAGAGGAGAAGAGTGATGTGAAGAAAAGTGATGCAAGTCCCATAGGTCCATTGTGAGCAGAAATTGGGTGGGGAGGTTGAGAAGGACCTTTGTCAACACAGTAACAGTACAGAACTCATTGGGACATTCTGGATTGGTATCAGTTGCACAGTGCTGCTTTAATGTCTTCTTTAAACCCAACTATAAATAAATAGACAATAAATTTATACTGGATTCTTTAAGCTCTCTCCAGATATCCCTCCTTTTTGCTGAACAAGTTCTGATAACCTGAAGAAGATAACAAGATGGCATAAGGCACAGGAGATTCTTTAGGTTATAATGGGCCCCAGGGTGCATTTGATGCTGAGTTCATCAGCCTCTAGTGCAGAGAGAAGTTTGCACAAAGTGCTCAACAAGACAAAGTCAGAAGTAACAGTGAAGTTTCTTGGAGTATTAATGGGCCCGCTGAGGAACATTACCAAGTAAGCTTCCCAAGGGACTTGTTAGAGAAGATAACTGGAAGCCATGACTACAGGCAGGCAAAGGCACTGGCATGCTAAGAAACCTCTCCTTTGCCTTACGAAGCAGACAGGTCAAGCCCTGATTGCAAGACCAGTGGTAGAGAGGTCCTGTATGTCATGTTGGCTCTGGGCATTTCCTGGGGCAATGTGTTGGAATTTTGTATGATGTTAAATGAAAGACATGGGGACAGAAGATCCCAGGCTCTACATGTGGTGCAAGGACGCTGTGAGGTTCATGTCCCATATGAGACCTATGTTTCATTGCAGGATGTGAGCAGGGATGTGAGAAGGGCCCAGTCTGAACAACCAGCCAATCCCTGTGAAACTCTGAACTTCAGATCTCTCAGTTTCAGTGCCCTCCTTTGCACATTCTCCCAGAGTTTGAAGTCCTTTATGTTCTGTGGTGCCCAGAACATAGTGAGGCAGTAGCAATGCAGAGCAGAGGGACAACCCTTTCCCTCACCCAGCTGGCAATAAGTTGCTTCATGCACTCCAGGGGACTGTTGTCTTTCCTGGCTGCCTTGGCACACTGCTGACTCACATTCAGTGTGATGCTGACCAGCACCCCAACCCTTTCCAGTCAGAATCCTCTCCAGTGTCCCATATCCAGTCAGTGTGTATGTCCAGCATTGCCCCTACCCAGGTGCACAATCAGGCACTTGTTCTTGTTATACTTTATGCACTTGGTGCTTAGTACCAACTGGTACCCACTTCTCTGACTTGTCCACATCTCTCTGCAAGTCCTCTCCACCCTCAGTGGAGGCAACAGCACCTCCTCATCTGGTCTCATCAGCAAACTTGCTCAGAACGTCTTCTAGTCCTGCATTCAAGTCATCTGCATAAACATGAAAGGAAAGTGGCCCCAAAATGGAACCCTGGGGACCCCGACAGTGACCATCTACCAGCCTGATGGAAAAAACTGACTATAATCCTTTGGGACTGACCTACTGGCCAACTGCTCACCCACCACATTGTGTTTCTGTCTAGCCATATGCAGAACATTCTGTCCAGAAGGTTGTTGTGAGAAACAGTATCAAAATCTCCACTGAAATCCTCAAGGATTACATCAACTGGCTTCCCTTGGTCAACTAAACGGATAACTGTGTCACAAAATGAGCTTAAATTAAACAGGACCTTTGCCTCACAAACTTGTGTTGGCTGCGACCAATGACAGAATTGTCCTTCAGCTGTTTTTCCATAACTCCCACCATCATTTTCTTCATAATTTTACCAGGCTCTGGACTGACAGGTCCATAATTGCCCATGTCATCTTTCTTGCTCTTCCTTACAATGAGACAACATTTGCCAGCTTCCTGTCAGCTGGCATGACCCTAGACTTCTTTAGATGCAATTGAAATGACAGCCCAGAGCATACTAAGGCGTCATCATTGAAAGAAAGTAGATGTGCCATAGCTTTGCAATGTCTTGAACTCCAGAGTATGCCACAGATGGAGCAGAGGGGAAGATTTGCCTCTTCTGTAGTGAACTCATTCATTTGGTAAGCAGAATAACACTACCTGATACATGAGGACTGTGTCTCTGCTCTGCTCTGCTCAGCTCACAGGGCAGAGGTTCAGGGTGTTGCTCTCATGTCAGTGCAGGTAAACTCACTTTAACCTTTTTTCTTCTGTAAATGCTTCCTCTGTTTGTATGCTCAGATACACTTCCACATTCCCTCAAGTACACTTCCATATATCATTAACAATTACACTTTCTTATACCATCAAAACTGTTTGTCAAACAGTACAGTTCTTCAGTTCACATAAACTCCCTTAATACAGTCTGTATTCTTCAGTTATAAACACTGTGCCACAGAACCAGCACTGATTGAACCACCTCCCTCACACACTTCCTTGCAAGCAGTACATAGTATTACATAAATGGGTTGACACTCATTGGTCGGGTGGAATGTACACCTCTCCTCAGGACAATCTTACTAATCTACAGAGTACAAACTCCTGTCTTCTTACATACAAGCAGAAAGTACTTATGAGTGGACACACAACACAGTCTTTCACTTTGTCCGTGTCTGGCCATTTCCCTCACAGGAGGAAGGAAACATGGATCGGGACTCGGCACTCACCCTGCAGCTGTTCTGTGTCTCACTCACACCACACTCACTCTGACATTTAGATCAAAAACCATGGTTTATTCATACTACACAATGCTGACAACGTTTTCTAGCTGGAATCTTAATAACACTCATACTCTGGTCGACCAGTTGCAAACGTTAATGTTTTTCCCAGAGTCGGCTTGACACACGGTACCAAACACTTAAAGCAGATGATAATATTGAACATACAACCTATAACCCCCGTGATTACAACTTGGAGAACCCAGGCTACCATTTGACAGGCTATCCACTATATCCCATACCCGTAGGAGAGACCAACCTAGGTCCCTCCTATTGTCACCCACCTGGGAGAGAGTACTTGTTCTTGTTTCCATTCATATGACATACAGTTCCCTTTCATAGGAACTCACCCAAGGAGTCTTCCTACCCCAGCTGGCAACCAAAGCCATGAGCTCACCTCCCTGGGAGCAGCACGTATGGCTGTAAACTGTGTAGGATGTCTCCTCAAGACATATGGGCTCCACTTACCATACACATACCTGGTCCACCTATGGGTGGTCCTTGTCTGTCCCTGCAGTGATCAGGCGAGGAAGGGAGTCCTTCAGAGAAATCTCAGGGTGCGCCAAAAGTGTCTCCCTCTCAGCTGGTCCTGCAGCGAACAGAGCTGGTCCCACCTGGGCCGCCAAATTGACTACAGGAATTGAACTCTATAACCTCTATAACTGATACAGTCTCCCATGACATCCTTATAACAAAGCTGAGGAAGTATGGGATAGGTGATTGGACAGTGAAGTGGGTCGAGAACTGGCTGACTGGCAGAGTGCAGAGTGTTGTCGTTGGCGGTGCAGTGTCTGGCTGAGGGCCTGTAACGAGCGGCATCCCCCAGGGGTCTGTGCTCAGTCCGGTCTTGTTCAACATCTTCATCAATGACCACCCTCAGCAAGTTTGCTGATGACACGAAGTTGGGAGGATTGGCTGACACACCTGAAGGCTGTGCTGCCATTCAGCGAGACCTGGACAGGCTGGAGAGCCGGGCAGTAAGAAACCGGATGAGGTTTAACAAAAGCAAGTGTAGAGTCTTGCACCTAGGGAGAAATAATTGCATGCACCGGTATAGGCTGGGGGAAGAGCTGCTGGGGAGGAGCTCTGCTGAGAGGGACCTGGGCGTCCTGGTGGACGACAGATTAACCATGAGCCAGCAGTGTGCCCTTGTAGCCAAAAAAGCCAATGGCATCCTGGGGTGCATTAAAAAGAGCGTGTCCAGCAGGTCGAAGGAGGTGATCCTCCCCCTCTACTCTGCCCTGGTGAGGCCTCATCTGGAATATTGTGTCCAGTTCTGGGCTCCCCAGTACAAAAAAGACAGGGATCTCTTAGAAAGAGTCCAGCAGAGGGCCACTAAGATGGTGAAGGGCCTGGAGCATCTCCCCAATGAGGAGAGACTGAGGGAACTGGGTCTGTTTAGCCTTGAGAAAAGAAGGCTGAGAGGGGACAGGATCCAGGTTCTATAAATATTTGAGGTGTGGGGGGCAAAGTGTTGAGGCCAGACTCTTTTCAGCAGTGTGTGGAGACGGGACAAGGGGAAACAGACAGAAACTGCACCATAGGAAGTTCTGCACTAATGTGTGCAATAACTTCTTTACGGTGAGAGTGACAGAGCACTGGAACAGGCTGCCTAGGGTGGTTGTGGAATCTCCTTCTCTGGAGATATTCAAGACCTGCCTGGATGCCGAGCTGTGCAACGTGGTGTAGGGAACCTGCTTTGGCAGGGGGCTGGACTCAGTGGTCTCTGGAGGTCCCTTCCAACCCCTACAATTCTGTGATTCTGTGAATATCATGGAGTTGTTTGGATGGGGAAAGACTACCCCTTTGAATGACCTTTTGTCAGGGCATGTCCTGGGATTCCTAGGATCCTCAAAATGCAGCACTGCTTCTGTCACTGAAAAATGGGGCCCTGTGTGGGACGGAGGGAGGGTCCATGAGTCCCTGGCCCACCTGACTGAGTATTTCCATGGTCTTAGCAAAGACATACTTACAACTTGAGAATGACAGTTAGCTGTGTTCATGGTGGCATGGCCACTTTTAATGGCCTTGAACTGTCTGAACATAACTGAAGAGGCTCAGGCTGATGCAAATCAGCTATTGAATGATAGTGTTGAAAAACTGGAAAGACAGGTGGCAGTTTTGATGGGGAAAAAACCTAATTCAATCATTCTCCTATGGAAGATCAGGAACATCTCTCTGGAAGACCATGGGGACCCTGTACAAGGGAATCTGTATAAAATGGACTCTGTAAATGAAGGCACTAAAAGGTCAGATTTTGAGGTTCCATTTGGACTAGATCTATTTGAGATCTGACTGATTGTAACCCAAAAATGAAAAAAAAAAAAAAAAAAAAATGCAGGATAGGCTGGTGGGAGTGCCCTGACCAGTATCCAACCCCCCAAACCCTGCTGCCCATAATACAGCAGCTGAACTGATGGATATAGTACAGTGGTTTAGACAGAAACCAAGAGAGCATGCCAGCATAGCTGCTCTGGTTATGGGACATGGAGGCAGAAAGTGCTATGGTGAATGGACTGGAAATTTCAAAACTGACATCCATTACTACTCACCCTGCCCTCAGGCAAAGACTGTATGCTCTGTCCAACATAATGAGGATAGCCATTTGATCAGTGAATGATTTATGGCTGTGTGTCATATAACATGGCCAAATAAGAATGACATACCATTAAATATCAGCCTGTGGTCCTCTATGGAGGACTAACAAAATTATATTAGAGAATTAGGCATGAAAGAGGCAATCTATGAAGATGATTTTGAGAGCCCAGTCAATAAATTTTTCATCAGGAACGAGGGATCTCATCCTACAGCCATCACCTTTACATCAGTATGGGTCTATGTTATCCATACTGAACCCCCCAGTGGCCCTCAGGTGCTGTAATACAACAGGCTGCCCAATTGATGGGGAGACAAGAGTGCCTACAGCCAGATGCAGGCTCTGAATGGTGGTGGAAAGGTCTGAGAAAGGCAGAGAACCATCTGCTGCCATGACTTAGGCGTCCAGCCCCTAAGGTAATCCAGTCTGGACCCATTAGGGTCTTGAGACAACAAATGTTTAAAGACCAGATTAGAGCAGGAGTTCAGTTTAAAAAGATCGATGGACAGCATAATCAGGAAAAAATATCTGTTAAACAGGCCCAAGCACTGAGTATTTATAGTCCAACCTTTTCAGCCAAACTAGATGTGAATGTAACTCAAGAAGGGTCTGGATGGGGGCTCTGGCAGAGCCAGAGTTCTTTGTGAACCCCTATGAGGTTTTGGCCACAGGTTTGGCATGGAGCAGAATAAAGATACATAACAGTTGAAAAGCATTTATTGGCTACCTATTCTACACTACAGGTGGTAGAACCAGTAGCTCAGATTTCAGAGGTTATCGTTAAACAACAAGGCCAGTCCAGGGGTGGGTAAAAGATCTAACACACATCTCTATGATGGGGGTGGCCCAATCACAAGCAGTGGTGCGCTCAGTTGTTCTGCTTGCCTGCTCCTCAAGGAGTTAAGAGAAATCTATGCCTGTTGCGTGTTCGAGTGCATGCGCAATGCCATGTGGAGGGCTTATCACAATAAAGATTGGCGGATTTGCTGCGTAGACCGGTCAGAACTCAGATCTGCGTTGTGCTTCCTGCGGCACCAAACGCCCAACAGTGGCAGTTCCGTGTATTGGCCAGCAGGTGGCAGCAGAGACCACGGAAAGAACGTCTGCGGGACAGACCCTGGGGATCCGTTCTCTTTTGATTATAGGGGAAGAACACAAAGATGGAAGAGGAGGGAAGGGGGAAAAAAAAAAGAAAAAAAGAAAAAACCAAACCACAGCAAACAAATAAAAACTTCTCCAAACGTAGCAAACTTGAATGTCTGTCAATAAATAAATGAGTAATTGAATTGATGTCCGTTTCAGACAGGCCCCTGTAGAATCAGGGTAAGGGTTAGGATTAGAGTTACATTGCAGGTTAATGCTGTTATCTTTACAGCTCCTGTGAGGGTTGGGGTCTGGGTCAGGTGTTTAAAAAATGAAATGAAAAAAGAATTAAAAAAATATATTGAAAGCTTCAGATTTCCTTAATCTTTGTGGGAAAAAAAAAAGAAAAAAAAAAAATCAAACCACAGCAAACAAATAAAAACTTCTCCAAACGTAGCAAACGTGAATGTCTGTCAATAAATTAATGAGTAATTAAATTGATATCCCTTTCCCGCCCCCCCCCCCCCCCCCCCCCCCCCCCCAACTTCTGAGATGAAAAAAAAACACTTCTTTTAGAAGAAAACAGAGTAGTAACAACTTCTGTACCTACATTCACCACTCTGAGATCCTGTCTGGGTCTCCCAAGGCTTGTAAATAACCACTGGGTCGGTTCTGATGTCGCGTGATTTGTTGTCAGTTCTCTCATGGTTCTCCGGTCAGTTCTCCGGTGCCAGGATCTGCCACAGGGCATTCTGACCACGGGCATCATGTTTCTACGCTGCCGCCTGCATTTAACAGGCAATGGGACTGCCCAGCATGTGCAAGGCAGCACCTCTTTCACACCACCAGAATGTTTAAGGCTGTTGGGATTGTTGTTAGCGTCCCATTAACACTGAGGCTAGAGATACCCTTAGGATTGACATTACTATTAGCATTACTTTGATGGTGCCCTATCTGGGTCATTTCCAGGGGATGTCAGGAGTAAGGCACAGTGTCAGGAGAAAAAGAACAGACTCTGTTACTTTATAAACGTGATAATAGAGAGAGTTCATTGGAAAAAATACAACTCTTAAATAATGCAAAGCATGCTTCTGATTGGATGCAGGCATCATCTGGGCTCTGATTAATATTACTCTTAAGGTAAAGATTATTGTTACCATAATGATTTTTTTTTTGGATTATGATCAGGGTTAAGGTTCCTTTTGCTACAAACTTCTAGCATCATTTTTGTTGTTGCATTTGGAGTTAGGGACGATTTTAGAATCAGGGTAAGGGTTAGGATTAGAGTTACATTGCTGGTTAATGCTGTTATCTTTACAGCTCCTGTGAGGGTTGGGGTCTGGGTCAGGTGTTTAAAAATGAAATGAAAAAAGAATTAAAAAAATATATTGAAAGCTTCAGATTTCCTTAATCTTTGTGGGAATCATATAAATTGCAACTCAGATCTACCTCTTCGTGCAGTGACTGCCTGTAAATTTGCTGGAGCCTAATATAATATGGCCTTGTGCTTTCCACTAACTCACCTTCATTTCATTTTCATTACATTTGCTTGGTAGTCAGATTTTGGTGTGTGGATATTTTAAAACAATCTAACTGACATTAGCAAAAAATTAAAAATAAAATTAAAAAAAATGCACAACAGCATCGTATCAATTTTTATAGATAAGATAAAGAAGAGCAGTTTCCCTTAGTTTTCTGTGCCTCTTTACTTTCTTACCCTCTCCCCTTGTGTGAGAAACTCTCAAAGTCAAAGATTTCTAGTTAGGCAAAGATGGCAGCGATAGCAGCAGTGCTTATTCATTATTGCAATACTGCGCGCACATCCCCTGTTGGCAAGGGAGAAACTGCACACCAGTCAGTGAAATCAATTCTGTTCTGTGCCCTAAACCCACTGCAGGTGATGCTCTCATGGCTCTCATTGGTTGAGCATCTCAGGCTCACAGACTCCTCGAGACTGTGGCTAGGATTCATTTCCATAGAAGGTCAATTACCAACCTCTTGTTTTTAGGTCTGCCTTGTACTTTTCTGCGGACAGAGAAGGGCAATGTTTCCAAAAGTCAGTACATTCATTCTGTCCTGTGCTGGGCTCTACCCACCCTGTATTTATCTTGTGCTTGTCTCAATTCTCCCCATGTCAGAATGCCCCCAGTCTGAACTTAATTCTGTTCAGCAACTTTCTTGGTGCAAAAACTACTTATACAGCTGTTTTACAAGAGGGTTATACATTCAGTTAGGGCCTACACTATGTACTGAAAATACTGGAAACTTCCACTGCAAAAACACAATCTACCTCTCCCATCTGTGCAGCCTTGCAGACCCAGAGCATGCCAGGTTATTTCTGCTTTCATAGCATTTGCATGCTGTAGGGTGAGCACAAGGTTCTGCTGCTTGATTCTTCTGCAAGAGCTGCCTACCGGCAAATGGTTGCAGGGATGGAGGATGTGACAGAAAGCATTTGTCTCCACAAGAGCAGAGTTACATTCAGTGCAGAGTGTGAGAGTCAGGTTGGTGTGGAAAAGCACTGACACGCTGGGGATGATGCAGTGCTCACATGTCTAACACTCACAGACATTACTGTCAGAAGGATGGTGCTGTGTTGTGCTTCTACCTTTGGCAGCCCCTGGAGAAATGCTATGGCACACAGAACACCTTTGTATTGCACTGACTGCTGCCATGCAGCATGGATTTAACACACCAAATCCAGAGGAGCATGACTGCATCTAACTGCCCTGAGAAAAACTACTGTAGCTGAAGAGATGAGGAGGCAGCTGCTCATCTGCAGAACAAGCAGTACTGCCAGACATTGGGCCAGGTGAGCACCTCCTGCTGCAGCGTGATGATGACAGGGCTGGAGATGATCTGCAAAGCCAGCTTAAAAGTGGGAGACGTGAGTCAACATGGCAGGAGGACAGAGGTGTTAGGGAGCAGCCAAGGCATCAAAGAGTATCAAAAGGCTTTGAAAAGTATCACAAAGTGACAGCCAGGAAGACTGGGATATATCATGAGCAGCAACCTGGATGCTAGAGATTATTTGCTCCCATACAAAATGGTAGAGATCTTGCTGCAGACATCCCAAAGCCAGGCAAAATGGGAACCCAGAGCTCTGCCTGCACGAACCCCACAGCCATAGCATTGCAAGCTGAGCTGCCTTGCTGTTTGTTGCATTCATCCCAATCCCTGTGATTGAAGACTCAGAATGCAGTCGAGGCGATGACTGAGCATGAGAGTGACTTTATTCAATAAAAGACAGGAGGGCTTGAGAGGTCAAGGGTGAAGATGGGACTCCTCTTGTCAAGATGAGAGTGGCTCAGAGCTGGTGCTGCTGCCTGGTGCCTGGGACTGGCAGCCTGACTCTAAGTCCCCATCTAAGATGCTCAGCTTCACCTCAATGATGCTGCCCTGCTCCTGCATGGTGGTGCTGCTGCTGGGACACTCGGGCTGTGCTTGGGATGGGCAGCACTGCAAAGGCGCTGGGTCACAATCCAGGCAGGTGACTGCTGTGTCTGGCAGGCTCAGGTCACGAGCTTCAGCAGAGCCAGGAGATATGAGAGCATGAACGTGGATGAGCCCCTTGTGTCCATCACTGTTACCATGTGGAAGGCTGTCATCCGAATTGCAGCGATTCATGCTTAATAAGAACTCTCCATTGATGGAAAGACACTGCTTGGTTTGGATCTTTGGGGTTGACAAGGGCTCGAATCACCTAGGAAGGCATAGAAACACAAGGGTTAGTTTCAAACGTTTGCAAGTTGAATCATGAAAGGTTGTTGATACTTGGTAATAGAGTGGCGGCAGGAAGAAGCAAGTAGGCTTGAAGCAGCATAGCCACTGTCTTGAAAGTGATCCTCATTCAGGTCCAGCTCGTGTGTTGTTTCACTGTAATCTGCTTCTTTGGGTCTACCTAGTGGGCAGCAACACTCAAGCTGTTACTGATATCATTGAAAAGAACTGGAGACAATTGTTCTATTCCTAAGAGCTTCAAGGTGCCTAGAAGCACAAATAGAAACCAGCAGTATTTCATCACTTCACCAAAAGGAAGGTCAAACACCTGAGCTGTGAAGAGCAGTTACAGAACCTATGCATAAGATCACACCAGACATACTTTGTTCTAACAACAGTTATGGCACATAGTCCATTTCCTTCAATATTCCCAAAATGAAATGATGTGGAGCATTACAGGGAAAGAAACACTGCACACAGACACTATGACCCTGATTAGACTCAAGCAGCAGACTTAAAACAAGTCAGAGTTTTTGATTCCAGGATATTTCAGGACCTATCGTGTGAAATTCAGTTACACAACAGTGCCTAGGTGCCTGCGTTTCAAGCAACTTTCAGATCACAGCCATGTAAAATAAAAACAAATTCAGTGCAGAAATAGCAAGCCTGTACCTTAATACTCATGAGATTATCCATTTTTTACTGCATTCTGACTAAGTTCTAAAACTTGCTCATCCCAGTTCACTTCAACAAGTTCCACCAGTTCAAGCAATGCAGTTCTGAGATCCGGTGTATGTTAGGCAGATAGAATTGAACAGTGCAGAAATAATCTCTGACAGCTTTAAGAGCTCTGTTCTGCTTACAAACTCTCAGTCCAAAACTATTCACAGTTTTAAGGAAATGAACACCTGAAGCAGTTGGATCATCTGCCATTTGCCGCATTCTGCTTCTTGGCATCATGATTAGCACAAAGGGTTTTCTGCTGTCCTGCAGAGATGGACAAAGTCCTGCTTACAAATGGACCAGGTTTCAGTGTACAGCAGAGTTTGTACCAGACTAACAAGCCACGTCATTCAATTCATGTGCTCAGGTTGTTATGCACTCCGAAAGGAAACAGAACTAACTGTTGGATTCTGAAGGCAATCTGTGGGGTCCTACATTACCTCCTGATTCTGGAAGAGGAAATTCTAATAGCAAATGCGGAACTTTGATCTTTGTAGACATGAGAAGAGCTGGCATTTAGGAACATTCATTTCAGGGAAATCAAATGATGTGTCTATATTTTTACTACAGATAGTATAGGGAGCAGCCAGTTGAAGAACCAGATACAAAAAAATCCAGCCCATTGGCAGGAAAATACTTCTCCTTAAATTCTGTATGCTATCATGGTACAGAATTAGGCTACAGTGCCACATAGGCCAACCAAGCGTAGAACCAAATCCACAAAATACTGGTAGACAAAGCAGCAAAAACAGGGACAATATTCAGCAGACTGTGCTGTGGCCTTTCTACCCACAGCTCAGCATGTTCTGCCATCCGAAAAGCAAGGCCTCTTGTCAAGCTCAGCTATTTCCCTTCTCAGTGTATTCTAGCACCACTGATACCCACTGGTATCCTCCTGTAGAGTGCCATCATATTGTCATCATCCAAAGGAAAAACCCACACAGCAGAGCATACAGCACTACACCCATGCTCCAAATATCCGCCTGAAAAACAAAAAGACAAGCTTACAAACCTGAAGCACCTCAAATGGCTTCCTGACAGACTGGATTGTCTGCCCTTGCCAAAGCCCACATATAGCCCATGAAAAGCTGGCTCTTTCCCTCAGGAAATAAAACCTTATCGTCCCAGAGAAAGCATATAACCCTCATTCAATTGCCCTTTCACTCAGCTTAGAGCACTACTAAAACCAGCATCTTCACCTTAGCTCATCACACTGCTGCACTTCCTTTTACAAGGATTTCACTGGCAAAAATGAAATCAAAGCCGTCACAAGGGATTTAGCACAGTTACGTGTTACTGGCTACGAGAGCTGTCAGCACAGTCACCTGTCAGGCTTTGCTGCTGTTCGGTTCTCTTTATGTAGAGGCACAACAAGGTTCAGACACAGTGCAGTTCTCACTTTGACTGTAAAGAAAAAGGAGGCTTGAAAAGCAGCGTGTGGAAAACAAAGAAATAAGAATTAGAACAACAGTGGGGCCATGGCACTTGTAGGAATTGCTCCGCCTTTAACAGCGATTCAAGAAGTACGAGGGCATCCCAAACCAGACCAGTTTGGACAGATTAACAACTGCAAGTAGTGGGTTCCAAAATTCCAGACATGAAATCAAAGCTGGAAAAACTCTTCACATTTTCATCTCTCAATTTTTAGTTCATTGTGCATTACAACGGAAACAATTCTTCACATACAACTTGGAAGCTAAAGACAAGTCTGACAAAACAGACTGCACAGAAATGATGGATAATTAACAGAGCAAATTGCTCTTTCAAACACTTAGTAATAGAAAGAGATCTCTGAAGTTGCTGTTCTGTAGAGCCCCAAAGCAGTCGCTTGAGGCAGTTCAGGATTAGCCAGAGACAAACCAGCCAGCTGTGTGAACTGAGACCAATTGCACTTTTCTAGTCTGTGGCCACTGACAGCTTCTGAGAGCTACCAAGCGATGCAACCTAGCAGAATTCAGAAGGGAAACCAAGAGAGCCTACCTGAGCTCCACTGCCTTTAAATGCTCTGTGGAGAGGGAAGGGAAAGAGGGGAAAACAAACACCGCTCTACATCCCTCTGAGCCAATAGACACTTTGCCCTGGATTAGCTCTGGTGCTGCATAAGCTGGGCTTCCACAGCATGTGTTCAGGCGGTAATCAAGGCCTGCCTGGAATAACACAAAAAATAGAGAGAAACGTTTGCTTTAACAGAGTTTATGTCTTCTGGTCATAACACTTGAGAAGCCTCAGAGGCTTCTTCTCCTGTGCATATTTTCATTCATCTTAGAGTTTGCTTTCATTCAATGTGACCTCTCTAGGCAAATATTGTCTAAGACCATGAGCATCACATAAATGTGCAGATCTCAAGCTGCTCACTTATCTAGTACCCTTCGCATGATGCTTTATTTTCCTCAGCTGATCATCTAGATTGTGTCTGTTGATTGTGCAACAACAGCCTGTTGATCTCGATTACCTGTGAGAGGCTCTAACTTTGGCCAGGAAAAATCATTTGAGGATAAGTAATTATCTGGGACTCAGTAAGTCTTCCCATGCTTTCATAACAGCAGAGATACACACACACACAAACTCGTGGAACCCCACTGCTTTGCACAATCCTGTGCACACTCACGTGTGTCATGCACTGATTTCCCAGCCAGTCCTCATAGGGTCTCTTACTTAGGACGGGAGTGTAGGGGAGCAGCCAGAAGCTGTTTGCATTCCCTGCTGTCTGCTGGGCAGCTTTGCTGGAGATGCTTGGGTTGCTTTGTTTTTCCTTGGGAGGTGGGAAGGAGCTTTGGGTTGGAGGCACATCCCGTGCCAGAGCATCCCAATGGCACGTGTGGGGCACTGATCTGCAGCAGATGAAGGGGAGGAGGTCCCAGCACAGCTCTGCACCATGCTCTGCCACACTGGGCAGCTTGTTCCTGGCTCAGCAGCGTCATCAGACAAGAAGCAGGGAAGGAAATCAAGGATGGGGGGTACCATCAAACGCAGTTAGTGCATGCCTGTGCAAGACAAACAGACCCAGAGCTTGCAGGTTGTTCCTGCTTTTGTAGCATTTGTGTGCTGTAGCTGAGCAAAAGGTTCTGCTGCTTGAATCTTCTTCTGCAAGAGCCACCTACCGGTAAATGTCTGCGGGGATGTAGTCGGTGTGCACGTCTGAAGCCATTTGAGAACCTAGTCGTTCTTGCTGCAGGACCCCTGTCTTCTGTTAAAAGCTGAACGGTCCCCAGAGCACCTGTTTCCATCAGCTACCACCATCCAAAGCAGCCAGCCTTCTTACAGTCACCTGGCCCAAATATCCCTTTAGCTCTACACTTGATTCCTGCAAGAGATGGGAGCTCGGCACGCACACCATCCTTCCAACACCCCATCCCTGCAGCAAGGGATCACAGCGCTGGCACAGCTGAAACAAAAAGGGTGTGCGAGTTTCCTGTTAGCACTCAGTGTGAACCAATCTACCACTGAGCAACACTGTGAGTCCCCACTCACCTCAGCACAGGTCAACCTGTAACCCCAACCTTCCCCTATCTATGTGCACACGCACACCCATTCACCACCCTGCCTGCTTTGCACACCCCCATGCACACTCTGCATCGTGTGCCCTCCTTTGCATTCACAGACGTGTGCAAACCATCCCTGGGAACACCTACGTGCCTACACCTTCCACAAACACCCCTTTGTGTGCACCTGTGTGCAACCCAACTCCTCAGCACACGCACGCGTTTGTGCCACCCTGTCCATGCACTCACCACGTGCCCTCCAGCAACCAAGGATTGCAGAGATGCTCCAGACTGTGCCAGAGATGGAATCTCAGAGTGCTGGGACATTATTGATCACTAAGGAAAACACTTGGAAGCATATTCAATCTGCAGAAGCTGTAATTACTGGGCACAGTTAGCTTTCCTATGGCTCAGCTGGAGGAGGCGGGTGCTCTCATACATCTGAGACACTCGCACTATGTTGGGATCATTCTGATGGAAACTATGTCTTCAGATATCATGGTTAAAACCATGCAAGATGATCATGCAGAGCCTTAGCTCTTGAGCAGCACTTCCTCCCCACCCTTCACTACTCCAAGCAGCTCCAACAAACTTCTCAGAAGAAATCCAGGCCAGCACAGACCTGGCAGACCAGAACCAAGTGCAGCTTGTGGGACGGCAGTGCCCACTCCTTGCTTCCACCCTGCTCCAGCAGGTTAAGGAGTCTGAGCCTCACTGGCCTTTGACAACTCAAGACTTTCAGCACCTCATGCCAACATTTCTCACTAAGATACACCTAAGGCATTGAATTCTCTTCTCACTACCTCCTCCCAGTCCTCCCCTAGGAACAGAAACAATTCAGATTCTACAGCAAACTACAGCATCTGCACTGCAAGAGCACACTGAACCACCTGCAACAATGAAACATGGTTTTGGAGAGTGGGTATGAAAACACACCTTTAGACAGCTGTCTCCCTGTAGCCAAAAGGAAACCAAGCAGCAAAAGTCCAGCCTGAAACATGCCCATGCTACTAGCCCAGGTTTTTCACAGTCAATGCAGAATCCATCCTGTTCTTGAGGTAACAAACGACCAGTGGGTCTCCTCTTGCTCCACCCCTTCTCCTTCAAAGCCTGAAAAAGAAAGAATAAACAAGCAGAAGAAACCCAGACGTACCTTTCCACACACAGAGCAGAAAGTGGAACAGCAGTTGTCTCCTTCCTGAGACATGGTGGGGAGCATCCCAGAGGAAGCCCAAGTTCTTTGCTTCTCTCCACAGGGACTTCAAGCACTCTTGGCAAGAGCTGCTTTGGTTCTTTCTTCAATTGCTTCCATCACCAGAATCTCCTTTGGAAAAGGAACCCGAATGAAAGAATCAGCAAATGAAAAAGAATGAGCAATAGCCACTTTACCAGCTTTCTTCTGACACTCAATTTAGACTCTTGACTCAGGCAAGGTCTTAAAATCAACTGGTTACAAGAACTGTCCCAAAATATATCCAGCTTCTGTACAGCTGCCATTCTTTCTGACAGCGAGTGTAATCACAGAATCATAGAATGGCCCGGGTTGGAAGGGACCTCAAGGATCATGAAGATCAATCGCCTCCCTGTCCCTGCTGGCCATCCCTTCTTCTGATGGAGCCCAGGGGACCATTTGCTCTCTGAGCTGCAAGAGCACGCTGATGGCTCACGTTCTGTTTTTCATCCACCAGGACCCCCAGGTCCTTCTCTGCGGGGCTTCTCTTAAGGACTGCTCCTCCCAGTCTGTAGAAATGCCTGGGATTCCTCCAGCCCAAGTGCAAAACCTTGCACTTTGCTGTGTTCAACCTCATTAGATTCACGTAGGCCAACCTCTCGGTTGAGCTCCCTCTGAATGGCATCCCTTCCTTCCACTGCGTCAGCCGCACCACTCAGCAAACAGCAGAAGGTGCACTCCATTGCATCATTGGTGTCTCTGATAACCATGTAAAAAAGCACTGGTCCCAAGACAGACTCCTGGATGACACCACTTGTTATCGGCCTCCACCTGGACATAGAACCATGAATCACCACCCTCTGTCTGTGGCCTTTCAACCAATCCCTTATCCACCAGGTGGTCCACCTGTCAAATCCACATCCCTCCAGTTTAGAGATAAGGATGTGGTGGAGGGCAATGTCAAAGATCTTGCTCAAGTCCAGGTCAATGACATCTGTTACCTTCCTTTTGTCCACAAATGCCGTCACTCCATCATAGAAGGCCACCAGACTGGTTAGGCATGGCCTTCCCCTGCTAAAGCCACGCTGCCTGTCTTGGATCACATGCTCATTTCTTATGTGATCAAGCATGTCTTTGAGGCAGATCTGTTCTTCACCATCTACATCAGTTACACATTTGAATCAAATAATTGGTGTTCCTGTCACCAAGAAAACCTCTTTGTCTTCTACTCCTGCTGCACTTCTGTGCTTTCATCAGAAGCAAAGGAAGAGACCACCTCCTAGATCCAAATTTTAAGAAACCAACACCCAATAGGTGTCATCTGAAGTAAAATAGCAGAGAAATTAAGATGACTCTTCTGCATCCAGCTTGGATCACTCCCTCACTCAGGCACACCACCATCAGATCAAGGAGATGCTGCCTTCAGCTTAGAGACTGTATGGGAAATCACAGCTTGAACCTCTGATTAATCAGCTGAGGCAAGTATTGGGTCAGCTGCGGGAGCACAGGTGAGAGTAATCTAGCTGTGCTCCCAGAAGGGGTGGACCTCGACTCAACCTCCTCTGAGACCTCATTTAAAGGCTGACCACCACTGAGACAGCATGTTTTAGAGATTGCTCCCTAGTTGAGGCTGCCTCAGCTTTCTAGTCAAGGTATCGATATTGGTGAGTTTCCCTTTGCTAATAACCTTAGGCTATTTACCACCATCTTGGTTAATATCTTTTTATTAGCCACCCTTACAGAGACCATAAGGGTTTGGGCTTCCAAACTCTCAGCAAGCATTTGGATCAGCCAGCTTCCTGCCGAGGAGCCCCCTGCATCACTGCTGCCTATTCTGGTACCGGACCCGCAGATGCTTCAGAGCTCATTAGCATGGACTTCCTTCCTCCCCTCAGCAGCTGCTCCTGCACTCACCTTCATTCCTACTCAGATACCGGCCGCTTCCAGCACCAGCTGACCTGCAAGACACAGAAAGGAAAGGTGGGAGTCATGCAAACGCACAAGCCCAAGGCTGTGTCACCACCACATATGGCAGCCTCGGGAAGTCAGATGAAACTACAGCCTTTGTCAGAATGGAAACAGGCACCGTCAATTAAGTGTGACCTCTGAACTCATTGCCACCATCAGAAATAGGCACTGAAATCGCTCACTTCACTGCAGCTGGTTAACTCCAAATTCTTTTGCTTTTGGGAAAATGCGGACATGGAATTGAAGGACACCAGAAAAACGACATCTACTTCATTGTAGGTGGTTAAGCTTGGAAGCAGGACTTGAGCAAGAAATGCTTCTCAGCTCCTTGAAAGGCACTAATCCTGACCTCTGCCACAGGTGGCTGAGTGACACAAAAGTTGAGCTGCCCATTCAGAAGCACGTGGAGCAGGCCATGGAGCGGTTACATACCAACACATGAACAGGCACTTTCCCATTGGAAGGGAAATCCCTTCTCCCTGCCATGCCATGCCCACACCGCTCCTCAGGGCTGCACTGACAGCACAGACAGAATTGAAACATCTTTTGTCATCATTGTGGTTTTTCACAGACCCAGACAATGAGATACTGGGTTGCTGTGTGGGTTCCCAGGCAGCACTGCCATTTCCAAGCCATTGCTTCCTAGGGGCACAGAAAGGAAAACGCCTGAACAAAATTTCACCCAGAGATTGCTATTTTACCATTCTTCCATGCAAAACAGGAGGACAGTACAGCGGATTTGTGCAGCTGCATCAACACCCTGGGTGCTAAAGGAATGCAAAGACAGAAATATCAAACCTACAAGGAGGGAAGCTATGTTTAGTAATATCTTTTCTCATTTACAACAGGCAGTTGGCACTACTAAAGGAAAATCCCAGGCCTCAGGTTCTGACAGTGCGACAATCTGGCACGGACTCAGATGTGAGTGATCCAAATGGTTTATTCCAGGTTCTAATACCACTTCTGTGAATTCACACGTTTTCTCTCTTAACTTTCCCACAGCCTTCACATGTCCACAGAACATCCCACAAACTCTCCTTTACGGCGCACGTAGGCAGTCATCCCACCAGAGCCATCAGTCATTCCTAGCCATGTGCTTCTCCTCCAGTCACGGACAGTATCACACGGCCATCATGCATCTTAAATGACTTAGTTTTTCTGTTCTTTCTGGAGGTGTCCTTGGTTCCTAGCCTTACCTTCTCATGCCGTTCATCTTCCTCTGCAGCTCCTGCTCTGAAGAGTCTTCTTATGTTCCCACATGACAGGAAGAAAATGAAGACACAACCCCTGCCACCAAGGTCAGCTCTGCAGCACACGTTACCTGAGGAGCACTTGGCTACTCATGCAAACTGCACAGTGCCAGGAAGATTGTTACATGTTGCACTTCTTCTTCTCCTGGCTCAGAAATTAAATTTTCTACCTAGAAAATGGAAAACAAACAAACAAGCAAACAAAAAACAACAACAACAAAAAACACCTCACCTGACATAAAGGAGACATGATTGTTACTATGGAATTCTGGAGGGCAAGGTATTTGCCCTCTCTATGAAGAAGCTGACTGCAAAGGACTAAGAACAGCCACGATCACGTTGAGAACTTGCGGGTAAAATTCGGGACTGAACCAATAATGGGCTTCTGGAGGTGAGGGTCTGCTCCAGGCCGCCTGGTCAAGGGAGCCTGTTGATGGGCCCTGCTTACTGCAGCTACCAGAAGCACTGCGCTCACTGACTCTCAACTTGATGGGGGATTCCAGTCAGGCTGGGAAATCAGCATGGCTGGCTGCAAGCTGTCTGAGAGACTGCTGGACTGCACTGGGAATAACTTTGTGGGCCAAGCATTAAGCACACCAAGCAGAAGGGAAGCATTACTGGACATGCTGCACAGCAGGGGTTAAGACTGGAGGTGGTCAGGGCTGTAGTGACCATGCCCTCCTAGAGTTCCTCATCTCAAGGAATGCGGGTCTGGCAAAAAGCAAAGTCAGGACCCTGAGCTTCAGGAGAGTCAGCTGCAGGCTGTTCAAAGAATTCTTGGACGAGGGACACTGGAAAACTGTTCTTAGGGGCAAAGGGTTCAAACATCCCTTTGTGTGCACCTGTGTGCAGCCCAACTCCTCAGCACAGCCCTGTGCAAGCACACATTTGTGCCACCGCATCCACGCACTATGTGCTCACACACACTCACACAACCACATCCCTTAGTGCAGCCCTGTGCGCACACACACTCACACATGTGTAACCCCTTCCTTTCACTCCCAAAGTGCACGCACACACCGGTACCACAATGTCCTTGTGCAGCTCCAACACTCTGCACACCCCTGTGCACGTACATATATGTGCATGCTCGTCCTTGCACACATACCCACAGACCTACACACACCTGAGCAACACCACTGGTTTGTACACTCATGGACACAAATGTGTGTACAACACCATCCATGCACAAATACACACACACACACACGGATCCCCACTGCTTTGCACAATGCTGTGCACACTCACGTGTGTCATGCACTGATTTCCCATCCAGTCCTCGAGGGGTCACTTACTTAGGACAGGAGTGCAGGGGAGCAGCCAGAAGCTGTTTGCATTCCCTGCTGTCTGCTGGGCAGCTTTGCTGGAGATGCTTGAGTTGCTTTGCTTTTCCTTGGGAGGTGGGAAGGAGCTTTGAATTTGAGGCACATCCTGTGCCAGAGCATCCCGATGGCACAAGGGGGATCAGGGCCCCTCTATTGGTTACCTCGGTGGCTTGCAGCAACTGGAACTTTTTGCCTATTGAGAAAGCTAAAAAGTGTGAGTTCCTCCTGACCCATATCAACAAAAATCTCAACCATAAAAAAGAGACGTCTTCGTATTCAAGCAAATGACAACAGTAAGACCATGCATGTTGTTTTGTTGTATTTCCTCTGTAATCATGGGGAGGATATGAAGAAGTGGTATAAATCATCCACTTCTGCACTTCAGGCACAAGTTCCTTAGAATTGGAAGAGACCCTTAAAGGCCATCTAGCCCAGCTCCCTGCAATAAAAAGGGACATTCACAGCTAGATCAGGTTGCTCACAGCCTGGTCATTAGTCATCCCAGAGGCAAAACACACACTGAATGATCTCTCCTTCAGTCATAAATCCTTGGAGACAACAGCATTGACACTGCATGTTACTGAAGCAGTAAAAGAAATTGCTCCTGTAACTCTCCTTGTGTTAAGTAAAATGATGATAAAAAGCAATGGAATGCTTTGGCAGGACACCAAAACCATCCTCCTTCCTTGATATCTGCTGCAATGGAACCTTCCACTGGAAGAAAGCCTCTGATGACTTGTCACCCCAGAGAGGTCAGCTTTAGAAGCAGGACTGCTGCACAATAGAATGAACTGGGGCTCCTTAGCATCTCTTACATCCAGGAGGGGTGTGATCAGACCCACCTATCACCTTCAGGTGCGCTTTCTGACACCTTGTCTGACTTCACTGTCACTGTGCCAGCATCCTCAGGCTTAACCTGCTTCATTGTCAGTGTGCAGCAATTGCCAACGTTCTTGATGTCATTGTAATTGTTGGTGTAAAGGAGGTTGCCATTCAGGAACCATTCCATGTCCTCGTCATTATGGGACAGCTCGCAGGAGAAGACAGCAGAGCTCTCTTCTTCAATTTCTACATCCTGCAGGTGCTTCGTTACTTCTACATTGCGGGCTGTGGGGAAACAAGGTGAACTGTTACCACTGTTACTATAAATGATACTGGGATGTGGTAGAATGGTTGGACTAGATGATCTTTGTGTAATCATCTATGTGAAGATAATACATTTATAAAGTTAGCAGGAGAGAATGGCAGAAGTCAACCTCAAGAAGAGAAATCTGAGGTGAAATAGGACATGGAAGAGGCCACCCTCCCTGCTCATACCTTCAGCTGTCAGCGTGGCCTCAGTCTCTGCAATTCCTGCCTTGCACTTGTACACACCAGCATCATCGGGCTTCAGCTTCAGAATCTTGAGCTCTGCTGAATGCTTATCCCTCTTGATCTTGTACTTCTCAGAGGGCTCGATGGGTGTGCGGCCCTTGAACCATTTCACAACCTTTGGAGAAGGCCTGAAGTCACAGGACAGGATGACAGAATGACGTTCCAAAGCTGTCTTGTCCTCCAACTTCCTGGTGATTTCTATATGGTAATCTGCAAAGCAGGGGTGGAAGAGAAGAAAGGATGAGGACAATTGGAAGAAGAGGAAAGTCTCTTGCGTGTATTCCATTCCAATTAATGTCAAGTTCACAATGGTTCTTTGAACGACTCTAAAGATAAAACAAACGATTGTCTATAGGGAATGCCATTGACTACATTTCTATGAAGTAATACTGTACAGTATCTACCAAATGCAAGGTCCAGCTCTTGTTCTGTGCTTATTAAATTGCTCCCAATTGTTGAGGCTTTTATTCAAATAAGAGTGAGTTGAAAATATAACAAGTACTTTAGGATGTGAATGGATAATCTTACGCTGGGGACAACAGCAGATAAAAAGCCTGCAAGTTTCTTTCAGATGAAATCAATGACAAACCGCACCAAATTTAGGTGCTACCAAACTTAAACTTGTCTAGTTCAGAAATACAATTAATTTCACCTGATTTGACTTCTTTGCTATAGCCAAGGACAAAACCTCAGCTCTGTAAATCTGAATAGTAAGCACATCACAGCTATTCAAACAGATCTTTTACTGAGATGCAGCTGTCTCATTTAGTGTCCAACGACTTTGAACTGGAAATGGAGCAGACCAAAGCAGAATCTAAACATGGCTTCTACAAGGACTGACCGAATGTGGCTGTCGTCACCTTCAAAGTACCTGATACAGAAGGATCACACTCACTGTCAGACAAAACCTCTTTGGAGAGGTGAACTGACTGCCCTGTTCACCCCCACTTTGGAAATAACTGCACTCATTTCCTACCTGCTCCCAGCAGTGTGGGATGGTGGGATAGCATCACACTTCCCACACTAAGCATCCCACCATGTCACTTGTTCCACCTAAACCTCAGTCCCAAAACAAAAGGGGAACTCGCTTCTGAACCCTCTTCACTTCATTTCAGATGTCTTATATGCTTGATCTCCAACCCACCCCCCACTCAGGAGAAAGATCCCCCGCTTACACCCTACCATCTTGTTGCATTCTGATGTTGTCATCAGCCTTCAGCTTGTTGTCCTCTTTGTACCACTGGGTCTGAACCTCATCGTGTGAAATCTCACAGACAAAAGATGCACTCCCATATTCATTCACTTCCACATCTTCCAGTGCTTTAACAATCTTGATATCTCCAGCTGTGAAACAGTAGAGACATATTTGTCAGGGTATTTCCAGAACTGAGTGCAGCATCTTTTCCTTACACATATTTGCATAGGAAATAAGTAGGATTATGTTTTATTCTAAACCATCATCCATTCCTGAGTCATTTCTCTCTTCAACACAGTCAATGCATTATTGCCCTTGAACTTAAAGACAGACCTACTAGCTACAATGGAGCTCCCTGCAAACAGTTTTCATGGAAACCAGAATCTCATTTATTCTAAAACCTTTCAAGCAAAATTAAGGGTAGAAAAACAATAGAACTGACTGAATCTTTAAGGTCATTTAGTTCCAGTCCCCCTGCTATAGGCAGGGACACCTCCCTCCACACCAACTCTTCTCCTCAGGGTCAAGGCTTCTCTCAAATCATTCTCCTCTAAGCCTGTGCCTGTGCTTGGGATTGCCCTGACCCAGGTGCAGGGCCTTGTACTTGGCCACACTCAAGTTCATGAGGCTGCCAAGGGCCCACCTCTCCAGCCTGTCCAGGTCCCTCTGGGTAGCATCCCTTCCCTCTAGCACATCAACAGCACCGCTCAGCTTGGTGTCATCTGCAAACTTGCTGAGGGATCATTTGATTCCACTCTCCATGTTGCCTACAAAAATGTTAAATAACACTGGTCCCAACACTACCCTCCACCTGGACACTCAGCTACTCACTGCAACTCTCTGAGTGTGACCATCCAGACAGTTCCCTATCCTGCAACTGGTCCATTCATCAAAACCATTTTTCTCCAGTTTGGTGACCAGGATGTCATGCAGGACGGGATCAAATGCTCTGCACAAGTCCCAGTAGATGATGTCAGTTGCTCTCCCATTATCCACTGATGCTGTTACTCAATCATGAAAGGCCACCAAGTTTGTCAGGCATGGCTTGACTTTGAGGAAGCCATATTGGTTACCACCAATTACCTCATCTTTATTTTCCAAACTATGCCAAGGAGAAATAGACAGAACTCTACAATGTCGTGTCACTACAAACCTGTCTGAACCATTGGCTTCTCTGCATGCTCATCACTAGTCTCTCCTTAGCTTGTGTGCCCACAAACAATGTATGGGGAATGTCAGCCACAAATCTTACCTAGGGTACATCTTTGCTTCAAAATCCCTTGAACATCACACAATCCCTTTTAACTCTCCAGGTCTGCATTTATTTATGTCAGAATCAGGCCATATTTCTGTGCTGCTATATCCCTTTCCTTCTGAAGGGCCTGGATACAACTTGGATTAACCTCAGGAGAAGAGTTCCTGTATAGAATCATAGATTTACCCAGGTTGGAAAAGACATTGAAGATCATCAAGTCCAATCGCAGCCTAACCAGTACCCTAACTCTAAAAACCCTACACTAAATCATATCCCTGAGTACCACATCCAAAAGGCTCTTAAACACAACCAGGGATGGCGATTCAACCACCTTTCTGGGGAGCCTATTCCAGTACCTAAAATCTCTAGTATCTAAATCTCTCTAAAAGAGCACAGGTATTAATCTGACCAGAAAGGTTCCTGTTTATTCATAAAATGAGCCTTTTCTGCTCCATCTTGCATAGGCCACTGGGCACAGGGTAGCTGGGAGACCACAGAAAAAGTGGTTCTGTGAGCAATAGGGAAACTACTGCCTAATCCAACTCCTCCAATCTCTGCGCTCTGCCAGCATGTCTAAATAGGGTGGCAGATACACACAGGAGATAAATATTTCCACTTCCCTCAGCCAACACTGCTCTGAATTTCTATGGGACACACAGTTAGATGAAAAGGCATTTGACAAAGAAGGAAATGAAAGAGTTTAATCTGCTGTGTCATTCTCTCGGTAGCCAGAATAACTAACCCTCGCCAGTGTTAGTTCAAAGAATAGGCAGATTTTATCTCCTGACATGAGCAGTAATTCAAAGAAGCTGGTATATGATCCAGTATCCTGCATATTCACTGCAGGCAGGAAAAGACATTATGAGATAAGGGAGATCTACACATCACTTGTTATGAACACCTCATAAAGATAAAACCACACACAAGAGGAGAGTTTAGGAAGAGGACCACTCTTGGACTACTTTCCAAGAGGCATCAATTAGTAACTCTCTTCGCTCATTTTTCACACTACTCTACAGTGTCCTCCTGAGCCCCCTTACTCCTGTTGCCAACTGCTGATGCAGGGAATCCTGAGGAACCAAGGATTCATAGTTGTTCCATCAGTAGTCCTTGGTCAGCTCTCCCTCCCTGCCCCTTCTGTTTTGATCCCACTAACCAAATTTTAGTTAGTCTGAAAAGAGGATGGAAACCTCCGCAGCAATTAGTTTCTAAATATCTTGCAATGGGCAGCTTGTAGGAGCCCCATCTCAATGCCCACAGCACAGGAGGCAGGACTGCTTAGCCCATGCACTAGTGCATTTACCAGCACAGATGTAAGCCCAGATCTATGCACACCAAATACAGGCTCTCAGTTTGCACAAGGAGGCATCCATGGAGCTGAAGTATTAGACAGATATTGTGGTGGGGCAGCAGTTATTAAGACGCCAGACAGAAAGGACACAGATAACGTGGCAACTCAGCTTTACCATTATGACTGCTGATGGAACATCTAATTTCACTGCTCAAAAGAGAACTTCCATATAACTGGAAAGGATGAAATTCACAGGGGAAACCACACACAGACACACACAAAAGCAATACAAAGGAGATGAAGGATGGTTCACATACTGGTGATTCACTCTGAGACGCAAGCAAATGAAAGAGTATCCCCAACCATTTGCCTCCCCAAATGCTAAATATATAAACTCGTTGCTGTGATAACTCCACCAGACGTGAGTCATACACTGTAAAACCTTATGGGGTCAATCAGTTTAACTTCATAAATTCATTACACCAACAAAAACAGACCATCGTGTCCAGGCAGGTTCATTTCAGCTCTTCAAAGCTGTTGGTAAAACTGCCTGAGAGCTGAAATGCTTACCAGCAAAAGCTAAAACCTGTAAATCAAATGTAATAGGCTGGCTTTGTCTACTGTATAGAAATGATGCCTGAAAAAAAGAAAATAAAAAAGAACGTAAACCAGAACAAATGGAATGGCTGCATAAAACAGCCAGTACTGAAACAGCAACCCAACCTGGTTGCAGAATGAGAGAGAAAATGAGAGTTCACCAAAGTCATGGGACAGGACACATGTTCATGTTCATGCTAACACTGAACCCAAGTGGCCACATGAGGACAGCATCTAGTAGGAAATCAGAAAAAAGCATCCTTTCAGACGTCCCTTGGGAAGGTGGAATCTACCAGGGCACAGCAGACCCGTGTGTTCAGTAACCAGTCTGATGCTTCAGAGCCTGGTGATGAGCTACAAACTGGGGTTTAACCAATGCAACACATGGAGGGAAAATCTGTCTTGAGCATAAAGAAGAAAGAGAAAGGTATCCAAAAGGACTAACCAAGAAATGCCCAAACTGCCCATGAAGCATTTCTTCCCGTGGTGCAAAATACCACAAGAGGATTTATTTGCTCTTTCAGTTAAACATAAAATGAACCTTTAGGGTAGCTGATGTCTTGTCTTAGGCTGCTCAGCATGTGGATGTTCCCTGATCTTCATATTCACACTTGTGAATAATGAGACTTCTCTTATTTCCCTGGGAAGTAATGCCCACTTTTTTACTTTGACAGAGCTCCTTCCCATCCTAGAAGGGAAAATATCAAGTCAGATCTCCATTAGTCCTTCCATCTCTGCACTGAGCAAAGGGAGCCTTCAGATCTATGCTTAATTCACCCACTCCCCTAGAATTAATGGAACTGTGCTTACTGGAACATATGCTGAAGCTTAAGCACAGTGCAGTGTTTTCAACATGAAGGAATGGCTATAGAACATGCATAAATTCTGGCTGACCTATGACAGCTTAAAGCACTGCGGAGGACTGTTAACAAGCCTGTTTGGACATCACCTTGAATAAATGACGTTATCCCCAAGTAAGGGAAGGAACAGCTGAGCACCGGGGAGGTACACAAAGTGCCAGAGCAAATTCTCACACTGTCAGGTGCAAAGAAAACTGAGATTTCACCCCAAAAACCCAGTTCACAACAAGGCTACAAAATCCCGGCTGAGAATTTCTGTGTTAGACTTGAAGCTCAAGACTGTACTGTAGTTCAACCAACAATATTTTGTGCAGCATGACCTAAAAAGTTCACAATAAAACCAAAACAAACTTCAATTTCAACTTGATAAATGAACTCAGGACATAACAAAGAGTGCTGATCTGGGCAAATCAAAGAGCATAAAGAAAAGAGAGCAGTGAAAAAGCTATCAAGGAAAAGCTCAGACTCGCATCCCTTGGAAGTGAAATTAAAGGCTCTCATTCATTTCCAGAGAAGTCAGAAAGGAAAATACCATTACATGCCATACCTTGAACCACTTGACGTCCATGTTGGGCCTGGACAGCTCACACTCAAATGTGACCTTGTCCTTCTCAATGACGCTACTGTCTGCCAATGGTTTGCTGATTTTCACAGGCAATTCTGAGAAGGAGAAAGAAGAATGTGGATTTAGTTGGGAACTTAGTTTTGTTCATAACCAGGTCCATGGGTGCTGTTAAATGGATCCTTCCAGATGGAAAAAACATTTCAGGTGGCCTCCTAGATTTTACCCCTTTTTGTGTTGCACGCAAGACTGAAAAAAAAAATTACTTCTGCAAAGTTCTTCTTGTCATAAGGAAACAAATATTTGGGGAATGGCAGAACCAGGTAAAATTTTCCTTCACGTCAAGAAAGTATAAATTTCACTCTCATGCTCTTGGTGTGGTTTCTGCTATGATTATTTGGACTAATTAAGCTTCTCCCTGATGAAAGCCTAGAAGTATATCACAAGAAGGACCAACTTACCCGTGACCTTTTATTTGTCTTACTCAAGCATCTCCTCCTGACCAAAACTGACAATAAAAGATTCAGCCAGACTACAGGTTTGAGCAGCTGAGTTGTTTCTAGGATCTCCTGCAATCTCAAGCTTGGAACACACACTTGTCTTTTGACTAAGTGTCTCTTATAGTGCAGTAAAACAACAGGTTTTCACACGGCGATTCCTCATTTACCTTGATCTGAAATCATTCTCAAACCATGTGGGATCAGTCCAGGGAGAAGGGGAGGAGAGGGGAAGGGAAAGGGGAAGTCCACAGTCCTCTAAAATCAGGCTTCTTAGCCTAAAGCTCAACAGCAAATAGCAGTCCACTTCCCCACATTGCTAGACTCCGAGCATTTAAAGAACATCAGCTGACCTCATTATGAGCTCTAACATAGCCAAAGGAATTCATATATTCAAATATTCTCTTGAGTGATGAGAAATATGGAGCATAACTTCAGACTTCTGCTGTTAAACTCTCACTTCTATCATAAACCAGAGTAAGAGTTCAATGCTGTTTTAGATGGAGGACTCATATTTTAAATAACTCATCTCATTAAGGCTTGGATTCCCTACTACAATTAGTTAAATTCCAGTTTGGATCATGCTTCACCTTGGATCACTTAGGGCTTTAGCCACTTATTGGAACTAACTCAATTTGTCTACAGAGAAGCTGTTTTCTATAGCAACAATAAGCTGTGATTGCAACTGGATGTCGGGAGAGCACAAATCCCGCAGTTATCCTGTACCAACATCCTCTCGTTCCATCAGAACAGCAAGTTTTTAAACCAGACTCATGCAAGCTTGCATGACACACCTTGTGTAAAACTGTTGGCAGCCATCAGGACAGCCAGTTGCTTCCTGTATAGACACTGTTCCATCAGTTTTGGTTTTTTGTCTCGCTAGAACAACAGCCAGTGTCTGAAAACTCCCACAACTGAAGCAACCACGCTGATATACTGCAGTCACTGGAGGTGCTCAAGAGCCACGGGTATGTGGCACTGGGGACGTGGTTAGTAAGTCCAGTGAGGGTGGGCTGGGTTGGACTCAGCTATCTCAGTGGTCTTTTCCAGCCTTGGGTGCAACTTGTAAGAGGGAATGAAGCAGCAAACTGCCCAGCACTGAGCTGCATTCTTCTGACACATGGTATCAGTGAACTGCTGTATTTCCCTATCTTCTCTGGAGCTACTGATCTAACCTAACTGAAAAAGTAAGCCTGAACCTAGATATAAATCAGGATCATAGTCACCCATGGTTGCTTATATATTCAGAAAGACACTCCAGAGGGTAATTCAGCGCATCTAGAAATTAAAGTAGAAGTTCCTTAGTCAAAAATATTCCACAGCCAGATTTTCACCTCGCTACCACTACATTAAAAAGGAGAATCCAACTTGTGGTGTGGGTCATTGATGTTGTTCCGGGGGGAATTGTGGCTGTTCCATGCCCACAGGGTAGAAGACAGCCAGTCTTCCTCTAAGCCACATAAAAAGCTGCTTAGTGCTCCCAAAGCGAATGCTCACCAGTTGTTTCCAACTTGAAGGTCATCTTCTGGCCAGCAGCCTCGCAGATGTATTCTCCAGCATCTTTCTTCTCCAGCTGCTCCACAACCAGACGCCGTGTTTTGCCCACAGATTCCATTCTGAACTTTCTGGAGGAGGCAAGCAGTCTTCCATCCTTGTACCATTTTACTTCGGTTGGATCCTGTGCTACTTCACAGCTGAGGGAGGCACTTGCTGCCAGGGCAGCACTCACCTCTTTCTGCACCTGCTCCTGGTTTATAAACACAGGTTTTGGCTCTGAGGGAAGAAAAGAAAAAGTATTGACTGAGGGACTGAAATGAGACCAACTTGCAGGTTTGTATGTACAGGTTGGAACAGGTTTAGGTTACCACTTGTGCCCAAACTAATAGCCTTCACTAGAGAATATCAACTCTTCTGTTGAAACAAAGTGTCAAATCTAGGCAAGAAAGAACCTAGGAACTGAAGGAACCAAGAGGGTCCTTGAACACCAGTCCCATGGTTGCAAGTCACTATGCAAACATATTGAACCCAAAAGAACATCTGTCCTGCAGGCAACCAAAACCTGAGTTCCTTTTACTTAAGACCCACTGTGAAACATCAAAACACATAAACATGTGATAGTCAAACCACTGGCTGCCTTTTCATGACCCAGAACAGTACTCCTGGCTTCCTGAACAGACTCCTCATGGCCTCTACCATTGCCACAACTGTGACTGTCAAAGGCACAAAGGAAATATGCTCACCAACGCAGTCCTTTGTTCTTTGTGTGTGATTTGCAGATATCTATCTTACTTTGAGCTCTGGCAATAGTCAGCTCTACCAGGTCTCTTACTGTGAGTAGCAGACTCACCTATCCAGATGCAGCCTCCAACATAAAGGCATAGGAAAAAGGCAGTGTACTACTAGAAGTTCCTGCTTCTCCTGCCATGAAAGGCTGCAAGTACAACATGCACTCCAGCCTCACTGCACATACTTATCTTAGTCAAATGTTTCGGTGAACAAGAATTACAGTTTGGGATCTCAGGCACAGGAGAGATTTGAATAATATCTTGAATATTGCTTCCACTGTACATATATTACTAATTATTGCTCTACAGACAGACTGAAACAGGTCTTTGTGTCATACTGAAACCAAATACTTTCTACAAACCCAGGCAATCAAGTCTAGGGAAAAAACCTCAGCACAGACTACTGCACCTGGATCACTGTATAATAGAAACTAGATTTTACTTTACTGTTCTCTGCTGTATTTCATACAACACCTGTCTTACCTGTGACATGAATCTTGAAGGTGAGTTTCTGGCCAGCAGCCTCGCAGCTGTACTCCCCTGCATCTTTCTTCTCCACCTGGCTCACCACCAGCCGACGCTGTTTGCCCTCTGACTCTACCTTGAACTTCTTGCTCGAGGTGATCAGTTTCCCCTCCTTTTATCACTTGACCTCTGTGATAAAATGTTTGCTCATTAAGACCGGGATGTGGTAGCATTGTGGTGGAGTGCTTGTTCATTAGGACCGGGATATGATGGTGGAATATGGAGGCCACAAGGGTTGCAGAACACTCTAATTTTATGGGTAGATTGTGTACTCTGCATAGTTACAGGCAAAGCGCGCCCCGATGGATACAAAGTTCCACAGAAGGACCAACCAAGGAACGACACACCAAGTCGCACGATCACGACCGACCAATTAAAGGACAATACGCTCGGGATGGACAATACAAAAGAAGTTGCAAGGGACGGGACGGCGCGGCAGTTGGAGGAACAATAATCCCCCTGTCGCCCAGCGCTGAATTGCCTTTTAGTTTTACCCGCTACAATTAATAAAAGTTTATAATTGGAACATTATTGGCTCATTGCTTATAAATTGATGACAACCTCCATCTTCTCCTGGGCCACCTTGCAGCTCAGCGTGGCATTTTTCTGTTGTTGCAGCCTTCACCACCTTCTGTACCTTCTCCTTGTTTGTAAATACAAATTCTGGCTCTGAAAAGAAAGAGATACATTAGTTTGGCCTCTTGAAAGAAGAGCAGGTTTTGGGGAAGGAGTCAGAAAAATGAATCAGTTCTCCCAGTCTGATGCCCCAAGAGAATGATGTGGAGAGAAGTTGTGCAATTTATGGATGCCCCATCCCTGAAAACGTTCAAGTCTAGGCTGGATGGGTGTTAGAGCAACCTAGTCTCAAAGAATGTGTTCCTTTCCAGGACAGAGATTGGAACTGGATGATCCTCCAGGTCCCTTCCAACAAAAGGCATTCTGTGATGCTTCTTGTATGACTCTCATGACTCTTTCGTCCCCTAGCTGCCATTTACTTATGTCTTCAAAACATCAACTTATACAAAACATTCCTGTAGTATTCTCTCCCATGCTAAATGAGCCCTTCCAAGACAAAAACATGTTACATAGAGCACACCCCCTAGTGCTTGACACAAAGCCCCTGTTCTGAAACTTCCTGAGACGCAGCTGCATTGCAGAGTTGTTCTAGTGGTACAGGCACGTGGGAATGGAGAAGTGCAATCAGAACTTTCTTGTCTATGGCCTCATTCCCACAGCAAAAGGAAATTCCTGAAGATTTTAAAAGATGGAGCTGCCTCACAACTGTATTTAGAATAATTTGTTCAATTTCCTCATCAGAAATTAACCACCCCAAAGTTCAGCTCCAAAAATTTTAAGCATAGCAGGGAAAACTTACAAACTAAAGACCGTTTTCTAATACATTCTAGAATGAAAGGCCAAAATGTGTTCTCTCTCACCTGTGACATGAATCTTGAAGGTGAGTTTCTGGCCAGCAGCCTCGCAGCTGTACTCCCCTGCATCTTTCTTCTCTACCTGGATCACCACCAGCCGACACTGTTTGCCCTCTGACTCCACCTTGAACTTCTTGCTCGAGGTGATCAGTTTCCCCTCCTTGTACCACTTCACCTCCATCTTCTCCTGGGCCACCTCGCAGCTCAGCGTGGCATTTTGAGTCAGTGCAGCCTTCACCTCCTTTTGTACCTTGTCCTTGTTTGTAAACACGTCTTCTTTCTCTGCAGGGACATCACAACAGTCACACCATTTTGCTGTAGTCTGCTGCAGAGCTTACTCCAGTTCCCCATTTTCATTATACTTGCCCTTCACAGGGACCATCATGATGCCTCATTAAGACAGGAAAATACTTTCCCCTCTATTTTGCCTTGGGAAATGAATAGGCATATCATTTCATATCATATCATAAATCTAAACATTTCGCAGTCTGATAGCAGATTTGGACATGAGATTTAGAACACCTGCATGCACTGCTGAACCTCCTCCCTTCTCTTTGTTTCTTCTGATGTCTCTCTACATTTCCAGTAAATCAGAAGGGAATGGCCCTCTAGAACAGGTTGCCCAAGGAGACTGTGGATGCTCCATCCCTGCAGGCATTCAAGGCCAGGCTGGATGTGGTTCTGGGCAGCCTGGGCTGCTGCTTGGCAACCCTGCACATAGGAAGAAGGGGGTTGGAACTGGATGAGCACTGTGGGCCTTTGCAACCCAGGCCATTTATGAGTCTGATTAGTGGCATTTTCCACCTCATTGTGTCATTCAAATTTTGTAACCAGATCTCATCAAACACCTCCCCTTTTCTCACTCCTTGCATGCCTGGTGTGCTCTTGCACTGTAACCCTGCAGACACCAGCTGACTACAAGAGCTGCACAAGTTACCCTCCTTGCCTATTGTTTGTTGCAGTAATTCATTCCTGGATGGAAAAGCACATGTAGAAAAGTGTTGCTATGACACTAGATGACAAAGAAAGTCCTATAGCCAAAATGTTTTGCACCAGAGAGGCTGTAAGTTGATCCTCCAAATGCAAGACACACAAAATGAAGTGTTCCTTTATCTCTGGGATTCCAAGCATTTTCTCACCTCTGACTTTCACTTGGAATGTTGCTTTGTCATCTTTTGTTTTACAGCTGTAGCTCCCTTGGTCTTTCAGGGTCACATTTTTGACCATGAGCTTGCGGTGCGTCCCCTGGGAGATGATGCTTGTCCTCTGGTCCTGCTTCACCTCTATTTGATCTTTCTTCTATACGACAGCTCCGCTTGCAGCTGACACCTCACACACCAGCTCCAGGTCTTCAGAAGGACTGACTGATATTTCTGGAGTCGTTTTGGACTTGCTGACAAAATTAATGGCTTCATCTGAAGAAAAAAAGAGAAAGTGGTTTACATCCTGACTCAGGCTTATTCAGCACAGCATTAAGATACAGTTAGAACTGATTGTAATGTCTCTGCTCATTACATCTGGGGGATCAAGTTTCACCTCTGGAGGTACTCACATACAAACGTGTGTTTGATTCTCCTGTGTAAGGAAAGAGTAAGTTCTATGCAGACAGTTCTTATTTCTTTTAATCAATTCTGTATTCTGCACATGTTCTTCTGAAGCTAAAATGAAGGCAGCTAAGTAACCTGTTTGCAATACATGAACAAACCAATTCAACACCTTGTCTCTAAGCTAACAAGCAGCGTTTGATGAGCACATCAGTATTTCATGCCCTTCATTCCATCCAGACTGTATTGGCAATAACTATGCTGGTATTAACAAGGATAGCAATTACAAGCAAAATGGTAGAAATACAGAAGATATAAGGAAAAGGGAACTCACCAGAGCTGAGGCGATCCTCCCTGGTGAGCGATCTCCAAGAGATGCTGCCTCAGTGAGGGTCAGCCCTTAAATGAGGTCTCAGAGGAGGTGGAGTCGAACTCCACCCCTCCAGGGAGCACAGCTACATAACTTTCACCTGTGCTCCCACAGCTGACCCCACACTTGCCTCAGCTGATCAATCAGTGGTTCACATTGTGATCTCCCATACACTCCACCCCTTCACAACGTGAACCAATGATTAGGTGAGTTCCCCTTATTACAGAGACCCAATCACGACGCTGATACAATCTCCCGTCGCATTAGATGTTGATATTATTCAAATGATGATGATTGGATGGGTGTTTATGATCTTCCATGGGCCAGTGCTTGATAGATGTTACCGGAGACAAATCATCTTGAAGTGCAGGTCCGTCTGCGTTTCATCAGTCCAGAGTAATGGTCCTAGAGGCTTAGAATCAATCTTAAGGGGAGTAATATAGATGTTTCAAGGGTACTAGGAGGGGAAGATCCGCCCTCCAGGGCAAGATACAGGCCGTGTTCTTACCTTGGGTCAATACTTCTGCTTGTACTGGATTATGTCCCGGCCTCCGATACCATACCCTCTGGCCAGATATCTGTGGCTGTATAACTATATCTGGCACCAGAGGAGGAGTCTTGATCTGCCACAGGGACATAATAGGTGTTCCTTTAGCAATAAAGGCCGGAGTATTGACCACGATGTCAGTAGGCCATGTACCTATCACCGAGGGGATGACTGAACCTCCCACCTCCAATAATCTCCCCCAAGGTGCAAGTAGGCCACACCATTTGGGTCCTACCTGCACCTTCCAAGGCCAATTTATCTTATGGATTCCCGGTTCTAAATTCTCAGGGGCAGGGAGCAGAAGATTATTTTCAGTACCAACCTGCGGTTTTACCTTATTATCGGTGCCTGTAATTTGGATCCTAAGAGGGGAGGCCCATATAGTTTGTAACATTTTCAGGGCACTGGGTCTGCCATCCCGAGGTCTTTCATTCAGGTCCCGCACGGTTTCATATAATCTTTTTGTCCACCCCTGCAGGGACTGAGAGTCTGTTTTCAGGGCAGCCTTAAGGATACCATTATAACGTTCAATAAGGCCTGCCCCTGTTGGGTTATATGGCAGGTGGAATCGCCATTCAATGTTGTTTTCTTCTGCCCAGCGCTGTATCATCGCTCCAGTGAAGTGAGTCCCTTGGTCACTCTCGATAACTTGAGGTGTCCCGTATGCAGACATCAGTTTAGTAAGTGCCTTAATTGTGTATGCTTGATTTGCCTTTGGTACAGGATAGGCTTGCAGCAGTCCACTTACAGTGTCAACGCAGGTCAGGGCATATCTCGCCCCCTCAGACCGAGGGAGGGGCCCAATGTAGTCGACCTGCCATCTCTGAAGAGGACTATATCCTCTAGCAATGTGGGATGTTGTTTCAGGCAACGGTCTCGGTCTCATCTTTGAGCAAGCATCGCAATCCTGACATGCTTGAACGATATCAGATAGTTGTACAGGCAGCCCCCATGCTTTAGCAGCTACCCACATTATCTTCTGTCCAGCATGCCGTAGCTTCTGATGTAACCAACGGGCAATATTTTCAGATTGTGAATTCTCAATCCATCGGATTCGGGCCAGTGTGTCAGCTTCATCATTTCCTGGTGACTGCAAGGGTTGATGACCAGAGACATGGTAGACACATACTGTCCTGTGTTTGACCGTATTCCAAATGTCTACCCACATGTCTTTACCCCAAATCGGTCGGGCGTGGATAGTCCATTCCTGGGTAGCCCATTGCGTAATCCACAGAGTGAGCCCCCGGTACACAGCCCAACTATCTGTACAGATGTTCAGGACGCCGTCACCAGGTTCTTTAGTTATAACCATCCACACGGCTCGCAATTCTGCCCATTGGCTGCTTTGACCATCCCCCTCATCAAACCAGATGGTCTCAGTAGAGGGATGGTATGCTATTGCTCGCCACTTGCTCGGGTTGCCTCTGCTGGACCCATCCGTATACCAGGCATCTTCAGGAATAGGATATCTTCCTTCCTGAACGGGACTCTTCTCTGGTGGAGCAACCATCGGTTCTTTTGATGTATCACTGTGATACGTCACTGGGCCTAGGATCTTCTGTAGTTCTTCTTTAAGTGGAGATGAAGACAGACTGCTTCTCTGGCTTAGATAGGCGACCCATCGTGCCACCGTTTGTGCTTGGGCCACCCCCGTCTTAGGAAGGTGAGTCAAATCTCTCACCCACCCCTGGATTGGTAATGAAGTCTTAACTATGACCTCTGCTGTTTGCGTTATCGGCTCTACTGCTTGTAATGCCGAATAGGCAGCCAATAACTGTTTCTCAATCATGCTATATCGTTCTTCTGCTCCGTGCCACACCTGAGACCAGAATCCAATGGGGGTTCGAACAGAACTCTGGCGTTGCCACAGGCCCCAGCCAAAACCATCTTGAGTAACATGAACATCTAGTTCAGCTGGGAGGGTCGGATCAAATATACCCAACGCCTGAGCTTGTTTAACTGCCAGTTTTGCCTGTTGGAAAGCATCCTGTTCTATCTTTCCCCAATTCCATGATTGAACCTTCTTTGTAAGCTTGTATAATGGCCTTAATAGCTGAGCTAAATGAGGTATAAAGGAGCGCCAATACCCCAATATACCCAAACATTCTTGCAATTGTTTTGATGTTGTAGGGACTGGAAACGCTTGGACTTTATCTACTACCGCACTGGGTAGTACTTTGGTTTTCCCGGACCAAATTACTCCCAGGAATTTTACAGATAGCCCCGGACCTTGCACCTTCTGTGGGTTTATAGCCCACCCTCTTTTCTGCAGGTAAGCTATCAACAAATCTGCTGCTTGTCTCACCGCCTCTAACGAATCGGATGTTAACAGGAGGTCATCAATATAATGATATAAATTGACATTATTTGGCTTTTCCCACTTAGCCAGATCACGTGCCACTAAATTATGACAAAAAGTGGGCGAATGTACGTACCCTTGGGGTAGGACCTGGAAAGTCCATTGCCTCCCTTCCCATGTAAATGCAAACTGATCTTGCGATTCTTCACTGATTGGAATACTGAAGAATGCATTCGCCAAATCCAAGACACAGTGATATGTTTTGATTTCCCTGCTTAGTGTGTCCATTAGGGAGGCAATATTGGGTACAGCCGCATGAACAGGTGGCGTGACCTTATTTAATTCCCTATAGTCTACTGTCATCCTCCATGTTCCATCCGGTTTTCGCACTGGCCATATTGGGGAGTTATATGGGCTATGTGCAGGCCTTATAATACCCACTCTTTCTAATTCCTGCACCGTCTTTGTTATTTCATCCTGCCCACCCGGGAGTCTGTACTGTTTCACATTAGTAATCCGGCGTGGCTTCGGCAAACAAATAGGCTCATGTTTTGCATGGCCTCTCAATATTGTCTGGATTGCCCAGATACTAATGCATCTCTGCCGCAATCGGAACTCTCCCACTGTTGTATGGAGAGCCAGACCCCACAGGATATCAATTCCTAATATATACTCTGGAATTGGGGCAATGGATACCTTGTACTCCCGTGGTGGAAGACGCCCAACCCCCAGTTTTACCCAGGTTTGGGTGACCGGAATGGTTTGTCCCCCAAAACCTCCAATCATCACTCTATTACCTTTAAATTTAGTTGGGTCTCCATATATTATAGATGTCTCTGCCCCGGTATCAACTAGGGCCATAACCTTCTGTATATTCTTTCGGGACCAGTATATCGTCAGTTCCACATAGGGCCTCCGGTCCCGTCTAGAGGCCCTAGGAGGACTGACATCCCTCGTCAAGCCATGAACTGAGCCAGATTCAAGTCTTTTACCTCCGATACCTCCGGTGTCATAACCCGAGGCACCTGAGGTGGCTTCTTTTTCCTATTTGGAACTATAAAATCTTCTAAATTCCATGTTGTTGTTGGTCGCCGCTCTATAAATCTTATCCCTGGCCTTTTGGGTTTATTCTGAAATTTTTGTTCATCCTTCAGTTGCTTCCACAACTGAAGGAGAACCTGATTGGGCTGCCCATCAATTTTTGAAAACTGAACGCCTGCCCGGAGCAGATCATTAAACATTTGTTTCCGGGATACCCTAACAGGTCCTGCCCGAGAAGTTCGCGGGGCCGATCTTCTGGCTCGCACTATTGGAAAAGCCTCGGCATCCTCAATCACCCTGATATTGCGCTTAGCTCGTAAACGCTCAGTTTCTCCGAGGTCTGCTACCAATTGGGCGGCTTGTTGGACTACTGCCTCTGCGGATACTACTGGATTAAGTATGGAAACCAAGGTTCCATACATATGAGAGGGTGCTTACTGTAAAATTAGGTCCCTCATTCCCGCAGAAAATTTAACCATATCAGGGCTATCGAATGTGTCTTCGTAGATAGCCTCTCTCATACCTAATTCGCGTATATAATTTTGAAGGTCTTCCATAGAAGACCACATCCCTGTGTTTACTGGCATGTCAGTTTTATTTGTCCACACCATGCGGCAAGCAGCCATTATCCATTCTACAATTGAATGGTTTTCTTCAGGGAACTGAGTCCCAGCATACAGTCTCTGCCGAAGGGCAGGATGTACTGTTATTGTGGCCAACTTAGATACTTCGGGGCCACTAACCAGTACACTATCTGCCCCTGAATCCCATAACCGTAATAACCAAGCCGGAACACTTTCCCTTGGCCTTTGCCTAAATCGTTGCACTAGGTCCATGAGTTCAGTAGGCGTATATGGACGGGCTGTTACATGTAAAACAGATTCGGCAGGGGGCCATTGATCAGGAGGCACTCCTGCTGGTCGATCTTGAATTTTCTTTGTTTTTTGAGTTATTACTGGACGGACTTCTAGTGAGTCCGTCTCAGATGGTTTTTCTAGATCAGATTTAGTGATCTTATTTTGATTCATTTCTTCAGGATCTTGATCGTCATTAAATGAAATGTATCTAATTTGAGGGTTGGAGGAAGAAAATGACGGTTTTTTTCCTGTCAATAGATTGATCTCACCCTCCAATTTTTCAATACAGGCCTTTAACAATTCATTTTCATGTGCAATGTTGTTTGATTTTATCTCTGCCCGATTTAAAGCATTTAATAATGGCCAGGCTGCCATAGATGCAGCCATTCGCTTTTCTTTTGTAATTAAGATATCTTTTTGTAGTCCTAGAAAGTAATCAGTTAGACAATAGGCGTCCATGTTATTTGGTACTCTTAAAGGGCCCCATTGTTCAATAATTGTTGCTAATTGGTAATATGGGGACGCCTCAAAACCTGGAATTTGTCCAGGAAGGCATGTCCCTAAGGGGGTGGTCTTCTCCCCCTTGTACCAATTAAAGATTTTCCACACAAAGGACATTTTTTTTTTTCCTTATATTTCTAGAAGCCAAGTCAGTGGCTCCTGCCTGGCTCGCCAAATGTATTGGCAATAACTATGCTGGTATTAACAAGGATAGCAATTACAAGTAAAATGGTAGAAATACAGAAGATATAAGGAAAAGGGAACTCACCAGAGCTGAGGCAATCCTCCCTGGTGAGCAATCTCCAAGAGATGCTGCCTCAGTGAGGGTCAGCCCTTAAATGAGGTCTCAGAGGAGGTGGAGTCGAACTCCACCCCTCCAGGGAGCACAGCTACATAACTTTCACCTGTGCTCCCACAGCTGACCCCACACTTGCCTCAGCTGATCAATCAGTGGTTCACATTGTGATCTCCCATACACAGACAGAACCTGCCTGAGGAGCAAGCTGATGGCTGTCAGCTACAGGCAGACCTAGCTTTGTACTGCATTTCTTAGAGCAACAACTGTTGCTTTCAGTCACTGAATATACCAAGGCCAATTACTATGCCAGGAACATTTATGGCATCAGTGAACAAAAAATGCGTTAAAAATTGTAATAGACAGGAGCCATTTATTCTTTTATAACTAGGTGACCAAAGAACAACAGTCCTTCTAGAGTCAAGCTGTTAAGAACTAATAGCATCAATCAATATCACATAGATAGATTACTTCCCTGCCCTAAGACCATCTTGCGACCATTTGGTGCTCCTAATTAAGCCCTCTTGATGGCATTTTGTCTGAGCCATCCGACATTTTGTGATAGGAGTTACTGCTAGTGTTCCCTTAACCCTACACCAAAGTAGGAGGTGTCCATTCTCAGGGAATCATGCAGGCTTCCTCTGTATTTGATGCTCAGAGACAGCCCCAGAACTTTTCAAATCTTAGCTTAGCTCTCATCCAATAATGTTCATCAAACAGTGCAACTTGTCCTTTGGGGATGCCTTTGTTCTGCATCAACCAGTTCCAACGGAGTCTTCTTGGCTTGTTTTAGATCAGTTTTTCAACAGATAAAGCCAGGGTCTTTGAATTACAAAGTGAAATTGCAGAATGCATGATTCTCAACCAAACAGAACAGCAGGTGGGATGCAGGGTGAATACCTGAGCCAACACCACCTGCAAGCAATCCTTCAGTATCTTAGGAATCTCTAGCCACCCCAAATCCAGTGTTGTGCTTGATCTATCATCTCTGCTGAGATTTTAGCTAAGCTGATGGTGAGCATCACGGTGGTGATGGGTGAGCAGTCGGACTAGAGGGTCTTAATCAACCGTAAGGATCCTGTGATCAGAGGAACGTGAATGTGCTGTTAAAGGTCACAAGCGCTGCACTGCAGCATGAGCATACACAGCGAAAGGCTTTCAGTAGAGCTTCAGTTCATAAATGAGGACTGGGTTATGGAAAATAGGCTCAAGATATAAAACAGAAAACAGATCTTAACGCCAGGTTCTGTGAATGCAACCAGCTGAATTTCACAGATATTGAATTTCAATGACAATTTCTTGTGTTATTTTACCCTCCAGCTCCACCCTGAACAGGAACATGTCAGTGACAAGCATTACTCCTCCAGGCTTGACCTAACAGTGCTTTACTTGCACTATGAGCTAATGGCTGTGCTTACAGCACCTCAGGGAGACACCTCAGAGATCACAATGTCCTTCGGGTACAGCAGGAGACACTCAACTCTCCAAATGTGGAGTTTAATTTGTCCAAAGAGGAGACAGGATTCCCATGCTAATAACTTAGGACCATTTCAGTCATAGGTTTAAAGATGATGTAAGTGCTGAGGCAATACATGAACTAGATGAATGAAGCCCAGATGTCAGGGCTCAAGTCGTGACTCCAGCCCCAGCTGGAGCTAAGGCTGTCTTGAATTCATCACAACACAGTTACATTATTTGCTCATACTGTGGATTTGCATAGGGACAACAGGAAGGTCAGAATTGCTTCAATAGAGCTATGCAATCTTTGTCCTAAATACTGGAAACCCACAGCGTTGGACAAATAAAATGAATTAAGTCTGAAGTGCTTTACATGGATTGTGATCCTATGTTTGCCTCACAAACTTACCTGAGACTTTCCAATCAAAAATCAGAGTGTCATCTCCAATTGTGTAGATGTATGTTCCCTCGTCTTCTTTCGTTACAGCTGAAGCCACAAGCTTATGCAGTTTCCCTTTATCTTCCATTGTGAATTTCTTACTGGTCTTGATTTCTTTGCCATTTTTGTACCACTTCACCATGACATTGGCTTCAGAGGTCTCAGAAACAAATTCAGCTTGTTTTCCAGCAACGGCCCTGATTACTCCTCCACTTGTCTCTTTGATTACGAAGTTTGCCAGTGCTGAAACAAAATATGAAGACACAAAATACATATGATGGTAAAGAACTGCAGGGACATTGGTGACCATGAGGCATTCATTTATCATAAGATCAAACGTGCACGTTTAATCCTAGTTCTAATTGCTAGATTCTAATTCAGAAGCTGGCAAATTGGCAGCTTTTATAAACCACGTACCAGATTACCTTATCTCCACAAGTTGAAGGACATACACTGTACAGGGGACAGAGCCAAAGGAAGAAGCCCAAGGCTTCAAGAAAATGTCTAAAATAGGAAAACTGAGGAAAGAATTGGAACAAGCAAACTAGAAGGAAATCAATGGAGGGGGTATCTATTACTGCACTGTAACCCCCTGGCAAACAAATCAAGCCTAAAAGATAGAGATATCACTTAGGACTGAAAAGAAAAAAGAAAAAAAAGAATTCCTTTATGGAAATTAATTGGAGTGCAAAAGTTAGATGATAAAACTGGCCCTTATTAACACACAGTGGAATAATTGACTTCAAAGATTCAAAATCTCACCACTGTCTTAGCCAAAAGTTCAAGCCTAAGTCCACGGTCCTATTTTACTGAGGGTAATTGAGCTTGTTTTCCAACTTCTTGTTAACATATCATTTCAAAACAGCGCACACAACTGAGTTGGGTCTGTTGAGACAGCGCAGTCAGAGCTGCTAAAATCAAAGTCTGGATTATGCATGCATTTGTTCTGCAGTTCCAAGAACACGCATGTATAATACAAATTCAACAACGTTCTACAGAATGCCTGCATTTAGGAGCTCGAGAGCCAGCTGATGGACACTGGGATGACTGAGATCCTGTCAATACATTTAACTCCATCCTATCATACAGTCAAATTTCATTCATTTTTTCAGGAACTGTCTCTTATCATTGTAGTCCCGTCACCACTGCTGGATGTGAGCCCAACCACACAAAAGCAGCTGCTGGTTTTCACTGCAGATACTGCAGTAAGGAGAAACAGCCTCCAGACTGGACCAGCTGAGCGTGGCCCTACCAGGATTTGCTCCAAAGGTCTTATTACCAGTAGTGCTTCCCGATGAAATACATGGGGGTCCTCCTTTGATTCCAACCCCAACCCACCCCACCATTCCCCCTGATAACATCCATCAGGGCCACATCTCGACAGCTCCTGAACACCTCCAGGGATCCCACCACCTACCTGGGCAGCCTGTGCCAGTTAATTCTGTGGGCAGACCTGCCAGTATGAAATATTATGCTAACATGACAAAGAGAGAGAAGAAAAGCAAAATTAAGACTAGCTGACAAGCCTTGGCAGGAAGTTCTGCTCTCCATCAATTTAGTCCCTGTGACTCTTCACAGGTGTTTTCTACATTTGGGATCACTGCTACAAAAAGAGATGTTGACATCATCTCTTGTGGCCACCCTGACAGAAGAGCAGGAAGGCTGGGATGCTCTTTTTCCTGTCTTTCCCTTGATTTCCTCTATATCTTAGGGACGAATCACAGGACAGAACACAGAAATCAAATGGCTCTACAAAGCAGATTGGCCAGTTCAAGTCAAAACAGCCACTGAAAACACCCCAGATGCTGTCTGACAACAGCTGGACTGTCGGGGAGTCAGGTGAATGCAGTCTGCTGGCCCTGGGCAGGAAGAGGACAGCCCAGACTGTCACATACCTTTCACTGAAAGCTGATAGAGCATTTTATCCCCCTCACAGATGCACTGATAACTTGCAGCATCATCCATTGAGTCGTTGTGAATTTTCAGGGTGTGTTTCTTCCCCACAATTTGCAGTTCATAATTTTCACTGGCCTTGAGCTCCTTCCCATCCTTCATCCACTCCACAGTAGCACCTGTGTCTGAAAGCTCAGCCTGCAGTTTGGCTTCCTCACGCAGCCGAGCGCAGATCTTTTCTACATCTTTGCTCTTCTTGGTAAATCTCACTGCAGCACCTGTCAGGAGCAAAGGCCTCGTTATTTCAATTTATATCAGGCTAACGTGGTCAATGTTTGCTGCAACATCTCTGAAAAAGTATCACCTTCTGTTCCTGCACTCATCATTGTGTCAGTGCTGAGCAATTCACGATATTTCATTTGGTCTTCTTGCTGGATTTACTAAGTAAAAATCAACCAAACATCTCCTTCTACTGATTAATAATGCTCTAAACATGCTTCTGCAGAGGTTTCCACCCAATGACAAACAGGTCCTCCCATCATGAATGTTTATTTGTTCTACTTTGTCATGCAAAGCTGATTGATAGAGATATTATTGGAATGATTGCTCCCCTACTTCTAAACTATTCCAGTGCAATCAGAAAGGCTGTCTGAACCTGCAGCTGAAAGTACTGCTCTATGGTCATGCAGTGGTAAACCTGGTGACTGAATGCACTGGCCAATAGCTGTGAACTGCAGACATTCATCAGCTGGCATGCTTGCACGTTGTTGTAAGGTCAATAGTAAACATGGCATCCCCTCCAGGTACAGCTTCACCAGTTGTTAGGGGGGATTTCACAGCCAGGACTGGGTCTGAGGAAGAACATGTATGTCTTAATGCTCTTTAGATGCAAGTCTGGTATCTCATTTAGAGATGGAAGATTAAATCATAGGTACATTTCTACTTCTCCCTTTGCATGAGTGCTAGAAGAAGCACTTCTGTGCTTAAGATCTGCTACAGAAAGTTCTGCCTCTTGCACATGTGAGATATCAAAAGATAAGGATATTCATGTCTCTGTCACAGAAACAACTCGTATCACTTTAGTGGTAGCTGGAGGTTGATAGGAGATAGGAGAACTAGGAATAAAGGAAAGCCTTTGGTGTGTTAATGCACTGCTATCCTTAAAGTCAAAGGAAGCATCTTTAGGGAACCAACACAGCTGCTCAGCACACACTGACCCATTTCCATTGGGGTTTTTGTGCTTACCAAGGTGCACGCTCCCTGGGAATTCCAGAGACGGGCTCTGTCCATGCGCATTGACTGCAGACACTCGGAACTGATCATCAGCCTCTTCAGACAGATTGCTCACCGTGAACTCTGGGACGGGAACATGAGACTCGTGGCACCTCACCCAGGTGAAGCCAGTTAGTTTCTTGCATTCCACAATGTAGCCATCGACTGGAATGGGGCGGTGCATCTTTGGAGGGGACCATGCCAGCGTCACTGAGGTTTCTGTTTTATTTTTCACCACGGGGTCAGTTGGGGACTGGGTGGGAGGTTTTCTGGGAGCTGAACAGAAATAAATTTCAGAAATATTAGCATAAGGTCATGTAGGCTGGAAAAGACCTTCAAAAGACCTTCAAAATCAGCAGACTCAACTTTCAGCATGACCTACTGAGTCCCACCATTAACTACTGTGGTACCTGAGGACATACATGACAAGCTTATTCCTGCAGGTATTTACATAGTGAATATATTCACCCTCTGGTTGCTTTGGAACATTTTAGAGGTTAAAATCCCATCAGACTTTTTCACTGTGTGCAGCCACTGATACAGGCAGGAGGCTGGGAATTACCTGATGGGCTCTAGTTACAGACTACTGACACAGTAAAGGATTGATTTCATTTAATTTTGGCCATCAGAAAGTTTGGTGTCTGGTTTCAGTCACCCATCTGGACTCCAATTATAATCATATGGAGAACAGCACATTCAGGAGAACTCATCTCAATAAACCTGAATGAAATCACAGAATCATAGGATCATGGGAGGGCTTGGGTTGGAAGAAACCTTCAAGATCATTAAGTGCTAGATGCCAAAGGTCCCACTAACACAGTATTAAGCCAAAAGCTAGATGCTGGAATCAGATCTCCTGACCTTACCATCAGAAACTGAGATGTCATATTTTGCTCAGAGGTGCCTGCTTGTAGGAGGGACAGCTTCCGAGCTTTTTCTGCTCCAGGAACCAGCTCGAGCTTCAGAATTTAAACAGCAGTCAGAAATTAAACTGAGCTTTGTCACCTCCATCAAATAGAAGGAGTGGTTGGGTGGTACAGCTTTCCAAATCGCTTAGAAACTGTCACAACAATCAGATGCCTACCTTTTCTTTTTTAACTTGTTAATACATAGAGCTTAATAGCATCAGAATGCCCCAAGCACTTCAGACAACAGGGCAGCTGTAAACCCTTCTTTAAGGATTCCTTTGTTTAACCACTGAGTAACTGTAATTCAGTGGTGCTGGTAGGAGAAGGGAAGTCCTAATCTTCCCAGATGGTGAACAGAGTTGATGTTCACATGCAGACTGGTGCTGCAGCAGAGCCAGAAACCACTCATTTGGGAAACACAGCACCAAGAAAATAATGGGAATAGCTTCATAAAATCAGGAGCTTCACTCAAATTTCATGTCAGATCTATAATTCTTCCTATTTTCAGGAAGAAATGATTTCCCTTTTTCTTGTAGTTTTATTTTCTTTTCCTTTCCAGCAAGCAGCTTTGTAGCTTACAAATTGTTTTCTAATCACCTCCTGGTGTGGACAAATCACACAGGTCTGACTCCATGTTTTACATAGTTAGCATATTATATTTGTTCCACTATGGAACTGTACAGTCATAGAATGGCCTGGGTTGAAAAGGATCCCAAAAATCATCCAGTTCCAACCCCCTGCTATGTGCAGGGACGCCATCCACCAGACCAGGCTGCCCAGAGCCACATCCAGCCTGGCCTTGAATGCCTGCAGGGATGGGGCATCCACAGCCTCCTTGGGCAACCTGTTCCAGTGCGTCACCACCCTCTGAGCGAAAAACATCTTCCTAAGATCCAACCTGATCCACAACCCCTACACACCCTCAGAGCCCCCTAGAGCCCCTAGTCCTCCTATTGCCCACCACAGCCCCATATGCCCACTAGAGTCCCCCTCAACTCTCTTTACAGGCCCTGCACAGCTCTATATAACAGTCTTATAGAACTACCTCTAGTAGAAGCAATCTCCACACAGACATCCTTTCCCAGCACACTGCGCCACGGGGGGAGCAAAACGGGGGGGGGCACATAGACACACAGCGCCGGGGGGGCCCGTAACCGACCCCCACCCATCCTTTAAAGGGGTGGGGGGTCCGTTTTAATGGGGGGGGGGCCGAGATCGCCTTCACCCCCCACCCCCCCATCCCCACCCCATCCTTTAAAATGGGGGTGTCCATTTTGGTGTTGGGGGGCAGTGACAATCCGCCCCCCCACCCCATCGTTTAAAGGAGGGGGGGTCCGAGACCACCCCCCCCACCCCATCTTTTAAGGGGGGGGGTCAGGGGCTCATGGGGGGCAGCACATCTTGCACAACATTGTGGGGGGGGGGGGCTTTAAAAGGGGGGAGTTACAAAAAGCATAGCTCTCAACTATAGATGGGATTGGGGGGGGCTCAATCGATGGGGGGGCCCCTTCATGCAGGGGGGGCACAGCGTAAGGCAGCGGCTTTGAGGGGGGGTGTTGGGGCTGTTTGGCCTTTGGGGGGGTTATTGTGTGCCCCACCCCCACCACCCCCACACACAATGGGGTGTTAATGTGGGGGGGGGGGGGCTTAGATTAGTTGCGTTCCCTATAGCACTGCCCCCCCCCGTCATTAACCCCCCCGCTTTATCCTTACGGCTGAGCCCCCCCCCGACAGCGCCCCATTCATCTTGATGGGGGGGGGGGTTTGTCACACGACCCCCGCGCGGCTTACGGCACATCGTCGACCCCACCCGACCCCCCATAACCCCACCCGGGGGGGGAGGGGGCGATGTGGTGAGTGGGGGGGGGGTTCCGGAGGTGGGGGTGAGCAAAGCGCAATATGGGGGGGGGGGGTCCTATAACTGGAGGGCAGCGGCTGCACAAAGAGCCCGCGGGGGTCGGAGAGCAGCACTTTGGCTGGGGGGGGTCCACGGGGTCCGGGGGTAATGCTGCCCCACCCCCTCCCCCACCCCCCACTGCCGACCCCCCCCCCGCGTTGCCCCCTCGCCACAACGTCAGCTCCTGCGGCAGCTCCTCGTCGCTCTCCTCCTCCTCTTCCTCGTCTGGGGGGTCAATATGTGGGGGGGGGTCCCATCGGGCAGCGGCAGCTCCGCCGGCTCCGATTGGCTGAGCCGCAGTGCGCGGGAGCGGCTGTTGTGTGCCGGTCGGTGGAGGGGCGGCTCTTCATGGAGCTGCCCCGCAGCCAACAACAGCCTGAATGAGATCCTGGAGTCCCAGACGCTGGAGGATGAGCTGGGAAAGAGCAGAGGCTCCCCACAGAAGGGCAAATCACGTCTGATAACGTGAGTGTGGAGCACAGCCAGCCCCTTCCTCACATGTGTGGGGCTTCCATGTTCCTCTGTGCCCATTGCAATGTGCCACCCCAATCCTGCTGCCCAGCCAGGAGTGGATGGGATGAGCAGGTTGGGATGCACAGAGCAGTGCTCAGACATTGCTGGGACATTTGTGCACTGCTGTTGAGCTTCCCTTTGTGCAGCAGGGGAGAGGATGGAGGTTTACAGGTGGATGGTTGTTATTTCTATGGCATTGCACAGGTGGTAGAACCATGTCCATTCCCAAACTTATTCCAGGGCATGCGGGAATTTGTGCAGTTGTAGTTCCTGAATTGTGCTATTTAAAACCCTCCTGTAAATGGGGATGTTTTGTAATGCCTGCTGGGGCTGCAGGCAGCATTGCCTTCCTCCTTAGGGGGCAGGTTTAATCACAAGCCTCCCTATTTCCTATCACAAACGTCCTACAAACCATGTCTGGGCATTGCTGTCTTGGCCTGGATCTCAGCTCCTGAGACTGTCAGATGTGAAGCAGCAGCAGCTGGGACAGGGCTGGCTCTGTGTGCCCTCTCTGGGTCTGTGGGCACAGAGTGGGGCAGAGGGATGACTGTGAGAGGGAGGAATTGCCCAGCCACAAGAAAGAGGAAATCAGCTGAAAAGGGGAGATTTGAGAAGCACTGAGGCTGTGGCTGCTTTGACAGTAAGAAGAAACCAAGCTGTCACTGTGCAGATGGGAACTCCAGTAGGAGAGCTGTGGTGGCTTTACAGATGGCAGACAGCAGCTGGAGTGTAGAGCCAAGGGTAGGGGGGGGATCTTCCTCTTAGCAATGCCATGCAAAGAATGATGCAGACTCCTGCAGGGTCGGCTTTGCTGTGTGACCCTGGGTGGAAGCAGCTGGAAGGTCTCAGCCCTTCTGCATTATCCCAGGAGCTGGGGCAGTGCTCGGTCTCATCCCACCTCTGCTAATAGCAAATGCAGAATCCCTTATCTGAGTGCCCTTTTCTCTCATGTAGAGTCACCAACCCTGGGAAGTTCACAAAAAGTTTGGGTGTTGTGTTGAGGGATGTGATTTAGCTGGGAAGTATTGGTGATGGTTGGACTGGATGATCATAAGATCATCCAGATCATAAGATCTGAGATCATAAGATCATAAGATCATCCAGGTCTTTTCCAACCTTGAAAATTCTATGGAGTTGTAGCAGATTGTGGGGGTGTAGGTGTGGTATATATATGTACACAGATGGGAATATCCGTATGGAAAAGATAGATCCATGTGTGTTCTGGGCTGCACTGAAAAAGGGGTGGCCAGCAGGAGAGGGAGGTGATTGTCCACTCCTGCTCAGCTCTTGTGAGGCCATATTTGCAGCACTGTGTCCAGGCCTGGGAAGGATGTGGAGCTGTTGGGGGGGGTCCAGAGGAGGGCCACTGTGATGATCAGAGGGCTAGAGCAGCTCTCCTATGAGGAAAGGTGGAGGGATCTGGGCTTGTTTAGCCTGGAGAATGGAAGGCTGTGGGGAGACCTCATTGTGGCCTTTGAGTACTTGAAGGGAGCGTATAAACAGGAGGGGGAATGGCTGTTTATGAGGGTGGATAATGATAGGACAAGGGGGAATGGTTTAAAACTGAGACTGGGGAGGTATAGGTTGGATCTTAGGTAGATGTTTTTTGCTCAGAGGGTGGTGACACACTGGAACAGGTTGCCCAAGGAGGCTGTGGATGCCCCATTCAAGGCCTGCAGGCATTCAAGGCCAGGTTGGATGGGCTCTGTCCATGAGCATTGACTGCAGACACTTGGAACTGATCATCACCCTCTGCAGACAGATTTACAGCCCCTGCACAGCTCTATATAACAGTCTTATAGAACTACCTCTAGTAGAAGCAATCTCCACACAGAGATCTTTTCCCAGCGCCCCTTTGTGACATCATAATGCCCCTTTGTGACATCATAACACCCTTTGTGACATCATAATGCACCTTTCTGATGTCATAATGCCCCTTTCTGACATCATAATGACCCATTGTGATGTCTTAATGCCCCTTTGTGACGTCATAATGCCCTTTGTGATGTCATAATGCCATTTGAGACGTCATAAGGCTCCTTTGTTTTCATAATGCCTCTTTGTGACGTGATAATGCCTCTTTGTGACGTCATAATGCCCTTTGTGACATCTTAATTCCCCTTTGTGATGTCTTAATGCTCTTTTGTGATGTCACAATACCCCTTTGTGATGTCATAACACCCCTTTGTGACATCATAATGCCCCTTTCAGACGTCATAATGACCCTTTTTGACGTCATAATTCCCCTTTGTGATGTCATAATGCTTCTTTGTGATGTCATAATGCTACTTTGTGACGTCATAACGCCCTTTGTGACGTCATAATGCCCTTTGAGACGTCATAATGCTCCTTTGTGATGTCATAATGCTCCTTTGTGATTCATAATGCCCTTTGTGATGTCATAATGCCCTTTCTGACGTCATAATGTCCCTTTGTGATGTCATAATGCTTCTTTGTGAGGTATCTGTGGTGCCATTGATAATGAAGTGTGATGAACTGGAAGGCTTTCAGTAGAATTGCAGCCCTAACATAAACAATGACTTGAACTCTGGAATTCTGTGTAAAATCATTAGCTAGCTTGTGGTCCGGGTCTTCAAACCAAAGGCTGTGAGGTGCTGCTCTTGTTGATGCAGGCTGTGAAAGATGACTTGAGCTCTAAGAGTAATTTCCCTTCTGCTCTTTATATGAACGTCAAATCCACAATTAGAATATTAAGAAGATAATATAAAAGTTTGTGCTGCTGGACTGAGGACTTCCATTAGCTGTTAGCCATAGTTTGGAACTTGCAAAGCAATCATATTGGAGCCTTGCTGGGCAACCTGCTCCAGTGTCTCACCACACCCACAGTAAAGCATTTCCTCCTAATATCCAATCCTAATCTACCTTCTTCCCATGTAAAGCCATTTCCCCTCATTCTGTTGCTACCTGCCCTTATGAAAAGTCCCTCCCCAGCCTTCCCTGTAGGCCCTCTTCAGATACTGGAAGGCCACTCTAAGGTCTCCTTGGAGTCTTCTCCAGGCTGAAGAGCCCCATCTCTCTCAGCCTGTGCACATAGTAGAGGTGCTTTCAGCCCTCTCTGATCACCTTCATGGCCCTCCTCTGGACCTGCCTGAATATCTCCAAGTCCTTCTTGTGTTGAGGGCTCCAGAACTGCGTGCAGTGCTCCAGATGGGGTTTCAATGAGAGGAGTGTGGAGGGGCAGCACCACCTCCCTCGACCTGCTGGTCATGCTTCTGTGCTTTAAGCTTATGCTTTAAGGTCCTATATGCTTTAAGGTTTAGATAGTGCAGTCGCCTCACCTCTTCAGGTTTATCTGTGAAGGTCCCTTCCAAGTGAACCGTGCTGATCCAGACAGTTCGGACTGCTCATTAAAATGTTTTAGTAAGTTGGGCTGGTCCTATGAAGCAGTATGACTGCAGTAAGCAGTGTACATGGTGCGCTGTGAGTACTGCACACATTCCTCTTGGCAGCTTGTGGAACAGAAACTGTGCATTGTTTGGATTGTGTAAGTATTCCTGTTGGTCTCTTGTGATGCTTACCTTCCTAGAGCACCTTTCCTCGTTTGGCTCTACATATTTTGGTACCTTACTTGTTCTGTTTGGCTTAGCAGGGAAGGTCTTCTTCTGAAGCATCCTCAGTCTTGGTCTGGGCAGCATACTTAGAAATGACATGGACGTTACATGAGTGGGTGGTCAAAGGGGGGAAGAACTCACCTTTCTGATCTGTTTCCTTTTAGAACACAGTCCTGGAGAGGATTTGCTTTCCTTGTTTCCTGGAGACTTGGATTCTTAGATGGTTTTGACTGCAGCTATTTCTGATGTTAATTCCTTTTTCTGTACTTTAGTAGCCAAGTGCAAGTGGAGTGCTTTGGGAATTGTCTGAAGTTGCCAGGTTGCGTGTGATCACATATGTAACGTGGAGTTATGTGTGGTGCCAGTGATAATTAAGTGTGATGAACTTGAAGGCTTTCAGTACAATTTCAGCCCTAATGTAAACAGTGACTTGAACTCTGGAATTCTGTGTAAAATCATTAGCTAGCTTGTGGTCCAGGTCTTGAAACCAAAGGCTATGAGGTGCTGCTCTTGTTGACGCAGGCTGTGAAAGATGACTTGAGCTCTAAGAGTAATTTCCCTTCTGCTCTTTATATGAACGTCATATCAACAATTAGAATATTAAGAACATAATATAAAAGTTGTTGCTGCTGGCCTGTGGACTTCCATTAGCTGTTAGCCATAGTTTGGAACTTGCAAACCAATCTTATTTAGACTTTAGTGGTGAAATCTTCTGATGAAATCTTCCTTCTAATTCTGCAAAAGAATCTCGGTGGAACATTTCTGTCTGAAAAGGCTCTGGCATATGAAGATGTGCCAGACTGCAGCCATGTGCCAGATGCGTTTGGATCCATGGAATTTTCTGATGTAGCTTCAGTGTTTGAAGAATCTCCACTCGATCTAAATACTCAGAAAACAAAGCAGGTGTGTGAAGATGTACAGCTAGTTTCTTACAGAAAAAATACAGCTCTTAATCTAGAAATCTGCTTCTCATTGTATCTAGTGCTTACTCCATATTTAAGTATCTAGTGGACCTTGACCAAAGGAAGATAAAGATAGAGCAAAGAAGTATGTTAAGCATAAATTTTGTTGCCTTCTACCTGTAGGCCATGGTTGGTTTGACGTGATCCCTAACTCCAGTGTTTGGTTTGCACAGAAACAGCAAGCAAGGGAACAAGTAAAGGAGTCAGTGAGGATTTTAAAACACAATGGGAAGCGATAAGGCACAGTTAATAAGATTCTGGAGTTAGGCTGGAGGTAGGCAGAGGTTGAAAGGTACCGAAAGAAATTCAATCTTACTGTGTTGGACAACAAAATCCACTGTGATATTATTCAAATTTTTAACTAAACCAAGTGATAATTCATATTTATGTTTAGATAAGCTGGTGAGGGTTAATCCTCAATGGAGAATTGAGATGAACAAATCAAAAAATGGTGTTTGACAGTCTATAAGAAACGAACTTATTCTAGGAGAGAATCAGAGTTTTCAACTGTTTTGTTCAATAGCCAAATAATGTATGATATTTTTATAAGCATTGTGTCTGACCTTCTCAGCTGTTAGAATTTCTTTGACAGTAACTTCTCCGGCTGTGATCAGAAAACCTTTTGTTCCGTCTCTGGCACCATTTGAGGCATGATACTCAACTGGGTGATATGGAATTCACACTGTCAACTCCAGTGACAAGAAAAGTGGCATCTAAGAAGCGTGCAAACATAGAGAATGTTGATGCAGAGTCAGCGTTAAGAAATGAGCTGCCCTTTGCATTTCCTGCTCCAAAGGCTTTCTTTTCGAAGAGCCAGACAGAGAAGCAAGTAGAAGGCATATCCTTTCAGGCGCCTACTTCCAAAGGTATGTTGTATCTAACAAATGGAAACCTAGAACATGTGTAGCTTCGGAATTTTTTACTTTTAATATGAATGCAATACTTGTAGGTCCTAAAATTCTGAAAGGTTTCAGTGTGGGGTTTATTTGGTCACAGCACATACAGCTGCCATCCTGTACATCTGACAGTGCACTGCAAGCGGTTTAACCATATATCAGGGCATGGTACACGTCTGTTAATGATAGAAGTTCTCACAGTTTCACAAGGAGCATGCCTTGAGATGCATTCAGATAATGAGATAAGTGCTGTGTTCCTAAAACTAGCATGTGTCTCCACTCTCCATCGAGATTTAGTAGATAATTTCTTTAACAATTATGATGAGAGTTTTGTTTTGTTTTTATTTTTTTCTGGTCTATTATTTTGAGTGAAAGAAAAGGGTATGCTTTTATTTAAGCAAGCTTTTGATTGCATCATGCTTCTAAATTAAATGTAACCTACTGAATTCCTCATGATAGCATACGAGTACTTGCGTGTATCTGTTCTCCCTAATAGAGGGAGAAGAGACTCAGTGAACCTGGACAGTGTTACCCAGGGTTGTGAGAACAGCTAAATGATTGTTGAGAACTGGTCAACTCGTGAGCCTGAGACCTGGGATCCTCCATCCTAGGGTGGAACTTTACTGGAGCACGTGGGTGCCACAGCAACAAAAGGACTGTGTACAATAGACTGAGAGTTTGCTGAGTTTCTTGGTTTACAGAAAGCACAAATAACTCAGCAGCAAGTGACGTATTTGGGATAGGAGATGACAGCTGGACTTTGAACCTTAAGGACTGCCAAGAAAGAAGCCATCTGCTCAACCCCTGAGCTGCAAACTGCCAAGGAACTCCATACGTTGCCAGGAATGACAGGAGGGTGCCAACCATGGATACACAGCTACGGACTGATGGTAAACTTGAAACAGCTTGAAGTGAGTAAGGGATATCCAGGGTGCACTGGTGCTCAATATTCAAGAAGCCCATCAATCTACACTGGGCCAAAGGATACCAGTTTTAATATCTCGTGCAGTGTTTACTGTATTGGAGGCAAAAGGGGGACATTGGCTTTCACCCCACAGAATCACAGAATCACAGAATTACCCGGGTTGGAAGGGACCTCAAGGATCATGTAGTTCCAACCCCCCTGCCTAGCAGGGCCACCAAACATACGCCTTTACTAGATCAGGTTGCCCAGGGCCCCGTCCAACCTGGTCTTGAACGCCTCCAAGGACGGGGCATCCACAACCTCCCTGGGCAGCCTATTCCAGGACCTAACCACTCTTCTAGTAAAGAACTTTCCCCTAACATCCAACCTAAATCTTCCCTCCTTCAACTTAAAACCATTTCCCCTAGTCCTGCTATTATCAGCCCTTTCGAAGAGTTTACTCCCCTCCTGGGAGTAAGTTCCCTTCAGGTACTGAAAGGCTGCAATGAGGTCACCCCGCAACCTTCTCTTCTCCAGGCTGAACAAACCCAACTCCCTCAGCCTGTCCTCATAGGGGAGGTGCTCCAGCCCCCTGATCATCTTCCTGTCCCTCCTCTGGACCCTTTCCAAAATCTCCATATCTTTTTTGTACTGAGGGCTCCGCACCTGGACACAGTACTCCAGATGGGGCCTCACAAGAGCAGAGTAGAGAGGGACGATCACCTCCCTATCCCTGCTGACCACCCCTCTCCTGATGGAGCCCAGGATCCCATTTGCTTTCCGGGCTGCCAGAGCGCACTGCTGGCTCATGTTAAGTTTCTCATCTATCAGGACCCCTAGGTCTTTTTCAGCCGAGCTGCTCTCAAGGACAACTCCTCCCAGCCTGTACAGGTGCCTGGGGTTCTTCCGGCCCAAGTGCAAAACCTTGCACTTTGCTGTGTTGAACCTCATTAGGTTCACCCGAGCCCAGCTTTCCAGCCTGTCAGGGTCCCTCTGAATGGCATCTGTTCACCCCAAAGATTCCCGAAATACCAGGCCATCCTGGTAGAGCAGGGTGATATAGAAATAATTGTAACTACTATTGCCAACCCAGTATCTTTCCTTAGCGGAACTCCCCTGGTGGAGAACCAGGATGACATCACTGCTTTGAAACAACTGATGCTGCACATTACATCCAGTCAGTCGGAGCTGAAGGACGAACCCTTAGAAGATGCAGAAGACGCCTGATTTACCAGCAGCTGCAGTTTTGTGAGACAAGGAGGCTGTAAGGCAGGACATGCAGTAACTGCTACTGAGCAGGGAATGGAAGCACAACCATCAGCCATGGGGACTACCCGTCAGAAGGCTGAAATAACTGCCTTGACGAGAGCCTTAATGATATGGACAGATGCTAACTATGTGTTTGGGGTGTCACACGCTCATAGTACCATCTGAAAAGAGCAAGGATTGCTCACACACAAGGAAAAGAGCGTGATGTAAATGTACCTATGTTGTAGGGCACAGTTCTCTATCCAGGCCCAAGTCTGTGTGGGTGTCTCCTCTATCCACAAAGCTGCTCACACTGCAGGAGGCACAGGCTGAGAGGAGAGGCCAGAGCAGCTCTCCCACTGTGACACGGAGCAGCAGGATACAAGTAAAGGAAGGCCCCGCAGCGGTACTGGGAAGGTTCCACACAGTCATCAATTTTTCATCTGAAAGGTAAAGAGGAATTCCCTTTTCTGCCCCTATCATCATTGGTCGGGTGAGTAGCAATGATGCCCGGTGTGCTTCCATCAATGGAGCAGAATAGGCGGAAGGCTGGGGTGCAGGCTGACCTCTGCTGAGGTGAGTGGGGGCTCAGGGTGTTGCTCAGTGGTAGATTTGTTCACACTGAGTTCTAACAGGAAACTTGCTCAACATCGAAGGCCTTGCAAAAGTCTGGCTGAGTGATGTCAGTTGCTTTTCCTTTCCCTACTGATGCTGTCACTCCACTGTAGAAGGCCACCAAAGCGACCAGGCTGCATGTCTCCGTTTCTGCTGTTTCTCCATTTCCTTCTTGTTGCTCCCTGTAACCAGCAGGTTCAGCCATGCTGCTTTCCTGCCTCCTCTACTGTGTTTCGTGTGGTCAGGATGGAGCTCAGAGCTCCAGCTCTGAGTAAGGTTTTCTGAGAAAGTTACCATCTCTTTTCCATTCCTTTACCCCTAAAAACAGTTTTCCAGTGTCTCTCATGCAAGAATTCTTTGAACAGCCTGCAGCTGACTCTCCTGATGCTCAGGGTCCTGACTTTGCTTTTTGCCAGGCCCGCATTCCTTGAGATGAGGAACTCTAGGAGGGCATGGTCACTACAGCCCTGACCACCTCCAGTCTTAACCCCTGCTGTGCACCATGTCCAGTAATGCTTCCCTTCTGCTTGGTGTGCTTAATACTTGACCCACAAAGTTATTGTCAGTGCACTCCAGCAGGCTCTCAGACAGCTTGCAGCAACTGGGATTGGTGCTGGGTGGTTGCTGGGAGGTGTCTCAGCAGAAAAGCTGGGCTGGGGTGGGCGTGCTATGTCAGTCCTCATCGCAGCTGGCAGAGAGAGTTAGAGGAGGGTGATGGGTGCTGCCTGCTCTCAGTGCTGCTGCACTGAATTTGGGGCACAGCAGCACACTGGTGAGTGAGCTGGGAGGGAGACGGACTGCTGCTGTGCATGGCTAGGCCAGAGCTGGAGGATTGTCAAACACGTGAGTCATGCTGGTGCAGCCATTGCAGCTGCAGCAGGAGTAGAAGACAAAGAGGTTTTGTAGAGGACAGAGGGTGGTGATTCATGGTTTGATGTCCAGGTGGAGGCCGATAACAAGTGGTGTCATCCAGGAGTCTGTCTTGGGACCAGTGCTTTTTTACATGGTTATCGGAGACACCAATGATGCAATGGAGTGCACCCTCTGCTGTTTGCTGAGTGGTGCGGCTGACGCAGTGGAAGGAAGGGATGCCATTCAGAGGGAGCTCAACCGAGAGGTTGGCCTACGTGAATCTAATGAGGTTGAACACAGCAAAGTGCAAGGTTTTGCACTTGGGCTGGAGGAATCCCAGGCATTTCTACAGACTGGGAGGAGCAGTCCTTAAGAGAAGCCCCGCAGAGAAGGACCTGGGGGTCCTGGTGGATGAAAAACAGAACGTGAGCCATCAGCGTGCTCTTGCAGCTCAGAGAGCAAATGGTCCCCTGGGCTCCATCAGAAGAGGGGATGGCCAGCAGGGACAGGGAGGTGATTGATCTTCATGATCCTTGAGGTCCCTTCCAACCCGGGCCATTCTATGATTCTGTGATTACACTCGCTGTCAGAAATAACAGCAGCTGTACAGAAGCTGGATATATTTTGGGACAGTTCTTGTAACCAGCTGATTTTAAGACCTTGCCCGAATTGGGGGTCTAAATTGCATGTTAGGAGAAAGCTGGTAAAGTGGCTATTGCTCATTCTTTTTCATTTGCTGATTCTTTCTTTAGTGTTCCTTTTCCAAAGGAGATTCTGGTGATGGAAGCAGTTGAAGAAAGAACCAAAGCAGCTCTTGCCAAGAGTGCTTGAAGTCCCTGTGGAGAGAAGCAAAGAACTTGGGCTTCCTCTGGGATGCTCCCCACCATGTCTCAGGAAGGAGACAACTGCTGTTCCACTTTCTGCTCTTTGTGTGGAAAGGTACGTCTGGGTTTTCTTCTACCTGTTTTTCTTTTTCTGGCTTTGAAGGAGAAGGGGTGGAGCAAGAGGAGACCCACTGGTCATTTGTTACCTCAAGAACAGGATGGATTCTGCATTCCCTGTGAGAAACTTGGGCTAGTAGCATGGGCATGTTTCAGGCTGGACTCTTCTTTTGCTGCTTGGTTTCCTTTTGGCTACAGGGAGACAGCTGTCTAAAGGTGTGTTTTCAAACCCACTCTCCAAAACCATGTTTCATTGTTGCAGGTGGTTCAGTGTGCTCTTGCAGGGTAGATGCTGTAGTTTGCTGTAGAATCTAAATGGTTTCTGTTCCTAGGGGAGGACTGAGAGGAGGTAGTGAGAAGAGAATTCAATGCCTTAGGTGTATCTTAGTGAGAAATGTTGGCATGAGGTGCTGGAAGTCTTGAGTTGTCAAAGGCCAGTGATGCTCAGACTCCTTAACCTGCTGGAGCAGGGTGGAAGCAAGGAGTGGGCACTGCCGTCACACAAGCTGCACTTGGTTCTGGTCTGCCAGGTTTGTGCTGGCCTGGATTTCTTCTGAGAAGTTTGTTGGAGCTGCTTGGAGTAGTGAAGGGTGGGGAAGAAGTGCTGCTCCAGAGCTATGAGACGTGCAGCTCCTTCTGAAGTGCTCCTGATAAGGACGGAGCGCATTTGCTGCAGCTTTCTCTGCAGATGTGCTCCTCACCTTGAAATCCTCCTGGTTTGTCCTCAGCTCCTGACCACGGCCTGTTCTCTGTTTTGCAGGCTGATAACATGCAGAAGCCGCAGCTGGTGCGTGCTATGTCATCTTTAAACGTACCAGCATTTGCGGCAGCCCATGTTATTAAGAGCCACGTCACCCAGGGGCCAGATGAGCTCTCTCTGGAGGTAAGCAGTTCCAGGCATTCCGTGTTGTCGTGCATAGAAGAGGGCAGTCCTTTCTGCTTTGTTTTCCTACCAGATTTGCTGAATCTGGGATTGATGTTTCAATCTCTTTCAGGTCAGAGATCTGGTGAGCATTGTTGATATGAGGACATATCAACAGGCTGAGCCCCTGGTGGAGAGGCAAGCGTGGCTTTGAGGTAGGCACACGTTTTTGACTAGAGAGCACAACTTCAGTAGAGTTGGGAATCTCAGCTTGGAGCTGCTCTGCCTGCAACGGATGGCTGCTGGATGCAAACAGTTGCCCTGTGTCACTGTCAGTGGACCTTCCCTTTGGCTCTGGGCTCGGGCTAATGCTCACCTGCCTTTCTGTTCTAATTACAGGTTGGGCTTTTCCCTGGTGAGTGCATGGAACTCATCAGCGGAAAAGTTCCCGATTCCCTCCTCAATTCATTGCCAAAGCCAGGTGCGTAATTTACATTTGACAACGCGAGTTAGTCAAATAGGGTCAGAACGTTACTTTCAGGGGGTTTGTTTATGCCCAAGTTCAGCAAGCTTAGAAAGAGAACTACAGTAATCTCCTTGGGCACCTCCAGGGATGGGGAAAATCCATTCTTGCGTGTCCTTGTTGGGAATGTTCTTCCCGTTGTTACATGCTCTGTCGAATGCATTGCGCTCAGCTTCGTCCAACCGAGCCAGGCCTGAAATGAACTAGTTTCTTTGTTTTGTTGCGCAGAGCCAAAGAAATGGGGCAAGCTCATCAACGGCCTTTGTTCCCTGGTGAAGGCCAGCCCCGGGAGAGCAAAGCAGCCTGAGCCTCCGACATTCTCCGGATCCATGTCCTTGCTTGACATCGTTGAGAGGTATTTAGCCTTCAGGACTTGAGGGCTGAGCTGTAGGAATGGAAGCATCCTCTGCTGTTTGAAACAGAGGGCGTTTCTAAGCTGTGTTTCAGCAGAAAGCAGGCAGTGCCCAGAACAGGCAACTTTTGGCCAGGGCTCGGTGCAGCTCTTCCCTCACCCTGCACCACGTCTGACAGCATGCTCTGTTTTCTCTGCAGAATGAGTTCTCCCAGTAAGAGGGCAGAGTCAGCAGCTGGCAGTTGGTGTTCCTGCTTCTGCCTGGGCAAACCATCCCCTGTGGCCAAACGCCAACTGCAGAGCAGTGCCAGGGAGCCCTCTGAAGCAGAAGTCTTGGTCCTGGCAGGTAAGGGTGCAAGTCCAGCTTACAAAACACTGCTTGTCAGCAACACAGGTAGAATTCATGCTTTCAGTGGGCTTGTACCTCCTACTGGCGTTCAAGCCCGTCTTGATCCCTGTCTTTCCCAAATGAGTCTCTTGTCAACACAAGAGCTGGACCTGCACGTGGATCACTTTCAAGACAGTGACACTGTTGCTAGAAGCCTATTTGCTTCTGCCCACCACCACTACATAGCCAAATGTCAAGAATCTCCATGGTTCATCTTGTGAACGTTCGACACTAACTGCTGTACATCTGCTCCTTCCTAGGTGACCCGAGCCCTTGTATATCCCCAAGACGCAGGGCATGTTACGATGACGCATCTTCCATCAATGAAGAGTTGTTACTAAGCACAGAATGCTGCAGTTCAGATGAAAGCCTTCCGTATAACATCAGCTATCAAGAGAAGAAGGTCATCATCGTTGAAGCCTTCATTCATCCCATCCCTACTGAAGCTGCTGACCTGAGCCCACCAGACACCTCAGGCACCAGCCTGGACTCAATGTCTCTGCAGTGCAGCCCAGCCCAAGCACAGCCTGAGTGCCCCGACAGCAGCACCACCATGCAGGCTCAGGTCAGCATCACCGAGGAGAAGCTGAGCATCTCGCAGGAGGGCACAGAATCAGGACATGAGTCCCAGGCTCCGGGCAACAGCACGGTCTCTGAGCAGCTCTCATGATTACAAGAGAGGATGAGTCCCATCTTTCCTCCAGACCTCACACCCCCTCCTTTCTCCTATTGAATAAAGGCACGCTCGTGCTCAATCAACGCCTTGACTGAATTCCGAGTTTTCATTCGCAGAGATTGGGATGAGTGCAAGAAACTGCAAGGCAGCTCAGCTTACAACACTCTGGCTGTGGGGTTTGTGCGGCCGAGCTCTGGGTGTGTTCCCATTTTGCCTGACTTTGGGATGCCTGCAGCGAGAGCTCTGCTGCCGTTGTGTATGGCAGCAAATAGTCTCTAGCATCCTGGATGCTGCTCATGAAAACCCCAAGCTTCCTGGCTGTGGCTGTGATGCTTTTCAGGGCCTTTTGATGCTCTTTGATGCCGTGGCTGCTCCCTAACACCTCTGTCCTCCCGCCGTGTCCATTCCTGGCTCTCACCTGTGAGCTGTCCCTGCAGATCATCTCTAGCCCTGCCATCATCGCGCTGCGGCAGGAGGAACTCGCCCTGACCAACATCAGGCAGTGCTGCCTGCCTCTCTCACTCTCTAGACCAAGTGTAACTACGCTGTCATGGAGACAAATGCTTTCTGTCACATCCTCCATCCCTGCAGACATTTACCGGTAGGTGGCTCTTGCAGAAGAAGATTCAAGCAGCAGAACCTTTTGCTCAGCTACAGCACACAAATGCTACAAAAGCAGGAATAACCCGCAAGCTCTGGGTCTGTTTGTCTTGCACAGGCATGCACTAACTGCGTTTGATGGTACCCCCCATCCTTGATTTCCTTCCTAGCTCCTTGTCTGATGGCGCTGCTGAGCCAGGAACAAGCTGCCCAGTGTGGCAGAGCATGGTGCAGGGCTGTGCTGGGACCTCCTCCCCTTCCTCTGCTGCAGATCAGTGCCACACACGTGCCATCGAGATGCTCTGGCACGGGATGTGCCTCCAACCCAAAGCTCCTTCCCACCTCCCAAGGAAAAGCAAAGCAACCCAAGCATCTCCAGCAAAGCTGCCCAGCAGACAGCAGGGAATGCAAACAGCTTCTGGCTGCTCCCCTGCACTCCTGTCCTAAGTAATAGACCCCATGAGGACTGGCTGGGAAATCAGTGCATGACACATGTGAGTGTGCACAGGATTGTGCAAAGCAGTGGGGTTCCATGAGTTTGTGTGTGTGTGTATCTCTGCTGTTATGAAAGCATGGGAAGACTGCCTTACTGAGTCCCAGATAATTACTTATCCTCAAATGATTTTTCCTGGCCAAATTTAGAGCCTCTCACAGGTAATCGAGACCAACAGGCTGTTGTTGCACAATCAACAGACACAATCTAGATGAATAGCTGAGGAAAATAAAGCATCATGCCAAGGGTACTAGATAAGTGAGCAGCTTGAGATCTGCACATTTATGTGATACTCATGGTCTTAGACAATATTTGCTTAGTGAGGTCACATAGAATGAAAGTAAAATAGAAGAAGTGCAATTGGTCTCAGTTCACAGCTGGCTGGTTTGTCTCAGGCTAATCCTGAACTGCCTCAAGCGACTGCTTTGGTGCTCTACAGAACAGCAACTTCAGAGATCTCTTTCTATTACTAAGTGTTTGAAAGAGCAATTTGCTCTGTTAATTATCCATCATTTCTGTGCAGTCTGTTTTGTCAGACTTGTCTTTAGCTTCCAAGTTGTATGTGAAGAATTGTTTCCGTTGTAATGCACAATGTACTAAAAATTGAGAGATGAAAATGTGAAGAGTTTTTCCAGCTTTGATTTCATGTCTGGAATTTTGGAACCCACTACTTGCAGTTGTTAATCTGTCCAAACTGGTTTGGTTTGGAATGCCCTCATCCTTCTTGAATCGCTGTTAAAGGCGGAGCAATTCCTACAAATGCCATGGCCCCACTGTTGTTCTAATTCTTGTTTCTTTGTTTTCCACACGCTGCTTTTCAAGCCTCCTTTTTCTTTACAGTCAAAGTGAGAATTGCATTGTGAGGTGTCTGAACCTTGTTGTGCCTGTACATAAATAGAACAGCAGCAAAGCCTGACAGGTGACTGTGCTGACAGCTCTCGTAGCCAGTAACACGTAACTGTGCTAAATCCCTTGTGACGGCTTTGATTTCATTTTTGCCAGTGAAATCCTTGTAAAAGGAACTGCAGCAGTGTGATGAGCTAAGGTGAAGATGCTGGTTTTAGTAGTGCTCTAAGCTGAGTGGAAGGGCAATTGAATGAGGGTTATATGCTTTCTCTGGGACGATAAGGTTTTATTTCCTGAGGGAAAGAGCCAGCTTTTCATGGGCTATATGTGGGCTTTGGCAAGGGCAGACAATCCAGTCTGTCAGGAAGCCATTTGAGGTGCTTCAGGTTTGTAAGCTTGTCTTTTTGTTTTTCAGGCGGATATTTGGAGCATGGGTGTAGTGCTGTATGCTCTGCTGTGTGGGTTTTCCCTTTGGATGATGACAATATGATAGCACTCTACAGGAGGATACCAGTGGGTATCAGTGGTGCTAGAATACACTGAGAAGGGAAATAGCTGAGCTTGACAAGAGGCCTTGCTTTTCGGATGGCAGAACATGCTGAGCTGTGGGTAGAAAGGCCTGTCTGCTGAATATTGTCCCTGTTTTTGCTGCTTTGTCTACCAGTATTTTGTGGATTTGGTTCTACACTTGGTTGGCCTATGTGGCACTGTAGCCTAATTCTGTACCATGATAGCATACAGAATTTAAGGAGAAGTATTTTCTTGCCAATGGGCTGGATTTTTTGTATCTGGTTCTTCAACTGGCTGCTCCCTATACTATCTGTAGTAAAAATACAGACACATCATTTGATTTCCCTGAAATGAATGTTCCTAAATGCCAGCTCTTCTCATGTCTACAAAGATCAAAGTTCTGCATTTGCTATTAGAATTTCCTCTTCCAGAATCAGGAGGTAATGTAGGACCCCACAGATTGCCTTCAGAATCCAACAGTTAGTTCTGTTTCCTTTCGGAGTGCATAACAACCTGAGCACATGAATTGAATGGCGTGGCTTTTTAGTCTGGTACAAACTCTGCTGTACACTGAAACTTGGTCCATTTGTAAGCAGGACTTTTTCCATCTCTGCAGGACAGCAGAAAACCCTTTGTGCTAATCATGATGCCAAGAAGCAGAATGCGGCAGATGATCCAACTGCTTCAGGTGTTCATTTCCTTAAAACTGAGAATAGTTTTGGACTGAGAGTTTGTAAGCAGAACGGAGCTCTTAAAGCTGTCAGAGATTATTTCTGCACTGTTCAATTCTATCTGCACAACATACACAGGATCTCAGAACTGCGTTGCTTGAATTGGTGGAACTTGTTGAAGTGAACTGGGATGAGCAAGTTTTAGAACTTAGAGTGCTGTAAAAAATGGATAATCTCATGAGTATTAAGGTACAGGATTGCTATTTCTGCACTGAATTTGTTTTTATTTTACATGGCTGTGATCTGAAAGTTGCTTGAAACGCAGGCACCTAGGCACTGTCGTGTAACTGAATTTCACACATTATAGGTCCTGAAATATCCTGGAATCAAAAACTCTGACTTGTTTTAAGTCTGCTGCTTGAGTATAATCAGGGTCATAGTGTCTGTGTGCAGTGTTTCTTTCCCTGTAATGCTCCACATCATTTCATTTTGGGAATATTGAAGGAAATGGACTATGTGCCATAACTGTTGTTAGAACAAACTATGCCTGGTGTGATCTTATGCATAGGTTCTGTAACTGCTCTTCACAGCTCAGGTGTTTGACCTTCTTTTTGATGAAGTGATGAAATACTGCTGGTTTCTATTTGTGCTTCTAGGCACCTTGAAGCTCTTAGGAATAGAACAATTGTCTCCAGTTCTTTTCAGTGATATCAGTAACAGCTCGAGTGCTGCTGCCCACTAGGTAGACCCAAAGAAGCAGATTACAGTGAAACAACTCACGAGCTGGACCTGAATGAGGATCACTTTCAAGACAGTGGCTCTGTTGCTTGAAGCCTATTTGCTTCTTCCTGCCGCCACTCTATTACCAAGTATCAACAACCTTTCATGATTCAACTTGCAAACGTTTGACACTAACCCTTGTGTTTCTATGCCTTCCTAGGTGATTCGAGCCCTTGTCAACCCCAAAGATCCAAACCAAGTAGTGATGTGCAGTGTGTTTCCATCAATGGAGAGTTCTTATTAAGCATGAATCGCTGCAATTCGGATGACAGCCTTCCACATGGTAACAGTGATGGACACAAGGGGCTCATCCACGTTCATGCTCTCATATCTCCTGGCTCTGCTGAAGATGCTGACCTGAGCCTGCCAGACACAGCAGTCACCTGCCTGGATTGTGACTCAGCGCCTTTGCAGTGCTGCCCATCCCAAGCATAGCCCGAGTGCACCAACAGCAGCAGCACCATGCAGGAGCAGGTCAGCATCAGTGAGGTGAAGCTGAGCATCTTAGATGGGGACTTGGAGTCAGGCTGCCAGTCCCAGGCACCAGGCAGCAGCACCAGCTCTGAGCCACTCTCATCTTGACAAGAGGAGTCCCATCTTCACCCTTGACCTCTCAAGCCCTCCTGTCTTTTATTGAATAAAGTCACTCTCGTGCTCAGTCATCGCCTCGACTGCATTCCGAGTCTTCATTCACGGGGATTGGGATGAATGCAACAAACAGCAAGGCAGCTCAGCTTGCAATGCTCTGGCTGTGGGGTTCGTGCAGGCAGAGCTCTGGGTTCCCATTTTGCCTGGCTTTGGGATGTCTGCAGCAAGATCTCTACCATTTTGTATGGGAGCAAATAATCTCTAGCATCCAGGTTGCTGCTCATGATAATCCCAGTCTTCCTGGCTGTTGCTTTGTGATACCTTTCAAAGCCTTCTGATACTCTTTGATGCCTTGGCTGCTCCCTAACACCTCTGTCCTCCTGCCATGTTGACTCACGTCTCCCACTTTTAAGCTGGCTTTGCAGATCATCTCCAGCCCTGTCATCATCACGCTGCAGCAGGAGGTGCTCACCTGGCCCAATGTCTGGCAGTACTGCTTGTTCTGCAGATGAGCAGCTGCCTCCTCATCTCTTCAGCTACAGTAGTTTTTCTCAGGGCAGTTAGATGCAGTCATGCTCCTCTGGATTTGGTGTGTTAAATCCATGCTGCATGGCAGCAGTCAGTGCAATACAAAGGTGTTCTGTGTGTCACAGCATTTCTCCAGGGGCTGCCAAAGGTAGAAGCACAACACAGCACCATCCTTCTGACAGTAATGTCTGTGAGTGTTAGACATGTGAGCACTGCATCATCCCCAGCGTGTCAGTGCTTTTCCACACCAACCTGACACTCACACTCTCTGCACTGAATGGAACTCTGCTCTTGTGGAGACAAATGCTTTCTGTCACATCCTCCATCCCTGCAACCATTTGCCAGTAGGCAGCTCTTGCAGAAGAATCAAGCAGCAGAACCTTTTGCTCACCCTACAGCATGCAAATGCTATGAAAGCAGAAATAACCTGGCATGCTCTGGGTCTGCAAGGCTGCACAGATGGGAGAGGTAGATTGTGTTTTTGCAGTGGAAGTTTCCAGTATTTTCAGTACATAGTGTAGGCCCTAACTGAATGTATAACCCTCTTGTAAAACAGCTGTATAAGTAGTTTTTGCACCAAGAAAGTTGCTGAACAGAGTTAAGTTCAGACTGGGGGCATTCTGACATGGGTAGAATTGAGACAAGCACAAGATAAATACACAGGGTGGGTAGAGCCCAGCACAGGACAGAATGAATGTACTGACTGTTGGAAACATTGCCCTTCTCTGTCCGCAGAAAAGTACAAGGCAAACCTAAAAACAAGAGGTTGGTAATTGACCTTATACGGAAATGAATCCTAGCAACAGTCTCGAGGAGTCTGTGAGCCTGAGATGCTCAACCAATGAGGGCCATGAGAGCATCACCTGCATTGGGTTTAGGGCACAGAACAGAATTGATTTCACTGACTGGTGTGCAGTTTCTCCCTTGCCAACAGGGGATGTGCGCGCAGTATTGCAGTAATGAATAAGCACTGCTGCTATCGCTGCCAGCTTTGCCTAACTAGAAATCTTTGACTTTGAGAGTTTCTCACACAAGGGGAGAGGGTAAGAAAGTAAAGAGGCACAGAAAACTAAGGAAAACTGCTCTTCTTATCTATAAAAATTGATACAATTGATGCTGTCGTGCATTTATTTATTTATTTTTAATTTTTTGCCAATGTCAGATTGTTTTAAAATATCCACACACCAAAATCTGACTACCAAGCAAATTTAATGAAAATGAAATGAAGGTGAGTTAGCGGAAAGCACAAGGCCATATTATATTGGGCTCTAGCAAATTTACAGGCAGTCACTGCACGAAGAGGTAGATCTGAGTTGCACATTATATGATTCCCACAAAGATTAAGGAAATCTGAAGCTTTCAATATATTTTTTTAATTCTTTTTTCATTTCATTTTTTAAACACCTGACCCAGACCCCAACCCTCACAGGAGCTGTAAAGATAACAGCATTAACCTGCAATGTAACTCTAATCCTAACCCTTACCCTGATTCTACAGGGGACTGTCTGAAACGGACATCAATTCAATTACTCATTTATTTATTGACAGACATTCAAGTTTGCTACGTTTGGAGAAGTTTTTATTTGTTTGCTGTGGTTTGGTTTTTTCTTTTTTTCTTTTTTTTTTCCCCCTTCCCTCCTCTTCCATCTTTGTGTTCTTCCCCTATAATCAAAAGAGAACGGATCCCCAGGGTCTGTCCCGCAGACGTTCTTTCTGTGGTCTCTGCTGCCACCTGCTGGCCAATACACGGAACTGCCACTGTTGGGCGTTTGGTGCCGCAGGAAGCACAACGCAGATCTGAGTTCTGACCGGTCTACGCAGCAAATCCGCCAATCTTTATTGTGATAAGCCCTCCACATGGCATTGCACACGCACTCGAACACGCAACAGGCATAGATTTCTCCTAACTCCTTGAGGAGCAGGCAAGCAGAACAACTGAGCGCACCACTGCTTGTGATTGGGCCACCCCCATCATAGAGATGTGTGTTAGATCTTTTACCCACCCCTGGACTGGCCTTGTTGTTTAACGATAACCTCTGAAATCTGAGCTACTGGTTCTACCACCTGTAGTGTAGAATAGGTAGCCAATAAATGCTTTTCAACTGTGATGTATCTTTATTCTGCTCCATGCCAAACCTGTGGCCAAAACCTCATAGGGGTTCACAAAGAACTCTGGCTCTGCCAGAGCCCCCATCCAGACCCTTCTTGAGTTACATTCACATCTAGTTTGGCTGAAAAGGTTGGACTATAAATACTCAGTGCTTGGGCCTGTTTAACAGATATTTTTTCCTGATTATGCTGTCCATCGATCTTTTTAAACTGAATTCCTGCTCTAATCTGGTCTTTAAACATTTGTTGTCTCAAGACCCTAATGGGTCCAGACTGGATTACCTTAGGGGCTGGACGCCTAAGTCATGGCAGCAGATGGTTCTCTGCCTTTCTCAGACCTTTCCACCACCATTCAGAGCCTGCATCTGGCTGTAGGCACTCTTGTCTCCCCATCAATTGGGCAGCCTGTTGTATTACAGCACCTGAGGGCCACTGGGGGTTTCAGTATGGATAACATAGACCCATACTGATGTAAAGGTGATGGCTGTAGGATGAGATCCCTCGTTCCTGATGAAAAATTTATTGACTGGGCTCTCAAAATCATCTTCATTGATTGCCTCTTTCATGCCTAATTCTCTAATATAATTTTGTTAGTCCTCCATAGAGGACCACAGGCTGATATTTAATGGTATGTCATTTTTATTTGGCCATGTTATATGACACACAGACATAAATCATTCACTGATCAAATGGCTATCCTCATTATGTTGGACAGAGCATACAGTCTTTGCCTGAGGGCAGGGTGAGTAGTAATGGATGTCAGTTTTGAAATTTCCAGTCCCTTCACCACAGCGCTTTCTGCCTCCATGTCCCATAACCAGAGCAGCTATGCTGGCATGCTCTCTTGGTTTCTGTCTAAACCACTGTACTATATCCATCAGTTCAGCTGCTGTATTATGGGCAGCAGGGTTTGGGGGGTTGGATACTGGTCAGGGCACTCCCACCAGCCTATCCTGCATTTTTTATTTTTTTTTTTTTCATTTTTGGGTTACAATCAGTCAGATCTCAAATAGATCTAGTCCAAATGGAACCTCAAAATCTGACCTTTTAGTGCCTTCATTTACAGAGTCCATTTTATACAGATTCCCTTGTACAGGGTCCCCATGGTCTTCCAGAGAGATGTTTCTGATCTTCCATAGGAGAATGATTGAATTAGGTTTTTTCCCCATCAAAACTGCCACCTGTCTTTCCAGTTTTTCAACACTATCATTCAATAGCTGATTTGCATCAGCCTGAGCCTCTTCAGTTATGTTCAGACAGTTCAAGGCCATTAAAAGTGGCCATGCCACCATGAACACAGCTAACTGTCATTCTCAAGTTGTAAGTATGTCTTTGCTAAGACCATGGAAATACTCAGTCAGGTGGGCCAGGGACTCATGGACCCTCCCTCCGTCCCACACAGGGCCCCATTTTTCAGTGACAGAAGCAGTGCTGCATTTTGAGGATCCTAGGAATCCCAGGACATGCCCTGACAAAAGGTCATTCAAAGGGGTAGTCTTTCCCCATCCAAACAACTCCATGATATTCACAGAATCACAGAATTGTAGGGGTTGGAAGGGACCTCCAGAGACCACTGAGTCCAGCCCCCTGCCAAAGCAGGTTCCCTACACCACGTCGCACAGCTCGGCATCCAGGCAGGTCTTGAATATCTCCAGAGAAGGAGATTCCACAACCACCCTGGGCAGCCTGTTCCAGTGCTCTGTCACTCTCACCGTAAAGAAGTTAATGCACACATTAGTGCAGAACTTCCTATGGTCCAGTTTCTGTCTGTTTCCCCTTGTCCCGTCTCCACACACTGCTGAAAAGAGTCTGGCCTCAAGACTTTGCCCCCCACACCTCAAATATTTATAGAACCTGGATCCTGTCCCCTCTCAGCCTTCTTTTCTCAAGGCTAAACAGACACAGTTCCCTCAGTCTCTCCTCATTGGGGAGATGCTCCAGGCCCTTCACCATCTTAGTGGCCCTCTGCTGGACTCTTTCTAAGAGATCCCTGTCTTTTTTTTACTGGGGAGCCCAGAACTGGACACAATATTCCAGATGAGGCCTCACCAGGGCAGAGTAGAGGGGGAGGATCACCTCCTTCGACCTGCTGGACACGCTCTTTTTAATGCACCCCAGGATGCCATTGGCTTTTTTGGCTACAAGGGCACACTGCTGGCTCATGGTTAATCTGTCGTCCACCAGGACACCCAGGTCCCTCTCAGCAGAGCTCCTCCCCAGCAGCTCTTCCCCCAGCCTGTACTGGTGCATGCAATTATTTCTCCCTAGGTGCAAGACTCTACACTTGCTTTTGTTAAACCTCATCCGGTTTCTTACTGCCCAGCTCTCCAGCCTGTCCAGGTCTCGCTGAATGGCAGCACAGCCTTCAGGTGTGTCAGCCAATCCTCCCAACTTCGTGTCATCAGCAAACTTGCTGAGGGTGGTCATTGATGAAGATGTTGAACAAGACCGGACCCAGCACAGACCCCTGGGGGACGCCGCTAGTTACAGCCCTGCAGCCAGACACTGCACCGCCAACGACAACCCTCTGCACTCTGCCAGTCAGCCAGTTCTCGACCCACTTCACTGTCCAATCACCTATTCCATACTTCCTCAGCTTTGGTATAAGTATGTCATGGGAGACTGTATCAGTTATAGAGGTTATAGAGTTCAATTCCTGTAGTCAATTTGGCGGCCCAGGTGGGACCAGCTCTGTTCGCTGCAGGACCAGCTGAGAGGGAGACACTTTTGGCGCACCCTGAGATTTCTCTGAAGGACTCCCTTCCTCACCTGATCACTGCAGGGACAGACAAGGACCACCCATAGGTGGACCAGGTATGTGTATGGTAAGTGGAGCCCATATGTCTTGAGGAGACATCCTACACAGTTTACAGCCATACGTGCTGCTCCCAGGGAGGTGAGCTCATGGCTTTGGTTGCCAGCTGGGGTAGGAAGACTCCTTGGGTGAGTTCCTATGAAAGGGAACTGTATGTCATATGAATGGAAACAAGAACAAATACTCTCTCCCAGGTAGTTGACAATAGGAGGGACCTAGGTTGGTCTCTCCTACGGGTATGGGATATAGTGGATAGCCTGTCAAATGGTAGTCTGGGTTCTCCAAGTTGTAATCACGGGGGTTATAGGTTGTATGTTCAATATTATCATCTGCTTTAAGTGTTTGGTACCGTGTGTCAAGCCGACTCTGGGAAAAACATTAACGTTTGCAACTGGTCGACCAGAGTATGAGTGTTATTAAGATTCCAGCTAGAAAACGTTGTCAGCATTGTGTAGTATGAATAAACCATGGTTTTTGATCTAAATGTCAGAGTGAGTGTGGTGTGAGTGAGACACAGAACAGCTGCAGGGTGAGTGCCGAGTCCCGATCCATGTTTCCTTCCTCCTGTGAGGGAAATGGCCAGACACGGACAAAGTGAAAGACTGTGTTGTCTGTCCACTCATATGTACTTTCTGCTTGTATGTAAGAAGACAGGAGTTTGTACTCTGTAGATTAGTAAGATTGTCCTGAGGAGAGGTGTACATTCCACCCAACCAATGAATGTCAACCCATTTATGTAATACTATGTACTGCTTGCGAGGAAGTGTGTGAGGGAGGTGGTTCAATCAGTGCTGGTTCTGTGGCACAGTGTTTATAACTGAAGAATACAGACTGTATTAAGGGAGTTTATGTGAACTGAAGAACTGTACTGTTTGACAAACAGTTTTGATGGTATAAGAAATTGTAATTGTTAATGATATATGGAAGTGTACTTGAGGGAATGTGGAAGTGTATCTGAGCATACAAACAGAGGAAGCATTTACAGAAGAAAAAAGGTTAAAGTGAGTTTACCTGCACTGACATGAGAGCAACACCCTGCACCGCAGCCCTGTGAGCTGAGCAGAGCAGAGCAGAGACACAGTCCTCACGTATCAGGTAGTGTTATTCTGCTTACCAAATGAATGAGTTCACTACAGAAGAGGCAAATCTTCCCCTCTGCTCCATTTGTGGCATACTCTGGAGTTCAAGACATTGCAAAGCTATGGCACATCTACTTTCTTTCAATGATGACGCCTTAGTATGCTCTTGGCTGTCATTTCAATTGCATCTAAAGAAGTCTAGGGTCATACCAGCTGACAGGAAGCTGGCAAATGTTGTCTCATTGTAAGGAAGAGCAAGAAAGATGACATGGGCAATTATGGACCTGTCAGTCCAGAGCCTGGTAAAATTATGGAGAAAATGATGGTGGGAGTTATGGAAAAACAGCTGAAGGACAATTCTGTCATTGGTCGCAGCCAACCCAAGTTTGTGAGGCGAAGGTCCTGTTTAATTTAAGCTCATTTTGTGACACAGTTATCCGTTTAGTTGACCAAGGGAAGCCAGTTGATGTAATCCTTGAGGATTTCAGTGGAGATTTTGATACTGTTTCTCACAACAACCTTCTGGACAGAATGTTCTGCATATGGCTAGACAGAAACACAATGTGGTGGGTGAGCAGTTGGCCAGTAGGTCAGTCCCAAAGGATTATAGTCAGTTTTTTTCATCAGGCTGGTAGATGGCCACTGTCGGGGTCCCCAGGGTTCCATTTTGGGGCCACTTTCCTTTCATGTTTATGCAGATGACTTGCATGCAGGACTAGAAGACGTTCTGAGCAAGTTTGCTGATGAGACCAGATGAGGAGGTGCTGTTGCCTCGACTGAGGGTGGAGAGGACTTGCAGAGAGATGTGGACAAGTCAGAGAAGTGGGTACCAGTTGGTACTAAGCACCAAGTGCATAACGTATAACAAGAACAAGTGCCTGATTGTGCATCGCAGAACATAAAGGACATCAAACTCTGGGAGAATGTGTAAACGAGGGCACTGGAACTGAGAGATCTGAAGTTCAGAGTTTCACAGGGATTGGCTGCTTGTTCAGACTGGGCCCTTCTCACATCCCTTCTCACATCCTGCAATGAAACATAGGTCTCATATGGGACATGAACCTCACAGCGTCCTTGCACCACATGTAGAGCCTGGGATCTTCTGTCCCCATGTCTTTCATTTAACATCATACAGACCTCCAACCCATTGCCCCAGGAAATGCCCAGAGCCAACATGAGATACAGGACCTCTCTAACACTAGTCTTGTAATCAGGGCTTGACCTGTCTGCTTCGTAAGGCAAAGGAGAGGTTTCTTAGCATGCCAGTGCCTTTGCCTGCCTGTAGTCATGGCTTCCAGTTATCTTCTCTAACAAGTCCCTTGGGAAGTTTGCTTGTTAATGTTCCTCAGTGGGCCCATTAATACTCCAAGAAACTTCACTGTTACTTCTGACTTTGTCTTGTTGAGCACTTTGTGCAAACTTCTCTCTGCACTGGAGGCTGATGAACTCAGCATCAAATGCACCCTGGGACCATTATAACCTAAAGAATCTCCTGTGCCTTATGCCATCTTGTTATCTTCTTCAGGTTATCAGAACTTGTTCAGCAAAAAGGAGGGATATCTGGAGAGAGCTTAAAGAATCCATTATAAATTTATTGTCTATTTATTTATAGTTGGGTTTAAAGAAGACATTAAAGCAGCACTGTGCAACTGATACCAATCCAGGATGTCCCAATGAGTTCTGTACTGTTACTGTGTTGACAAGGTCCTTCTCAACCTCCCCACCCAATTTCTGCTCACAACGGACCTATGGGACTTGCATCACTTTTCTTCACATCACTCTTCTCCTCTGCATTCATCCGCTCAGTGTTAAAACTGCTTTGCACCAACTCCCACTGGCTTTCCTCAGAGAACCAGCTACACATGGAAAAGGAAAGATTTCTCTTTTTTATCTGGCCAGCAAATGGAAGGAAAGGTGATGCAACTGAATGAACAGTAAAACACAGTGATCAACTGCATGCCATGATCAAGCGGCATCTATTGAAGTTTGTCATTCATATGGAATACTTTTAAAAGAAATGATTTATACTGAGGTAGGACAGGATAGATTGAATCACAGTGAAGTAGTTGACAACAGAGGCCATCAGACTCTGGGAGATAGAGCAAATTCCAGTAATCTTCCTGGGATAGATCAGCCAGGTAGTTGAGAGGTATCAACTTAAAACTGATCAGGACTTCTGAGTATTTCACACATTGAGACGGGTTAACACATTCTCACTGATTCTCAGAATTTGGGGAGATGGAACAAATTCCAGTAATCCCCCTGAAAGTAGAAATCAGACAGATAATTGGGAGGTATCTGACTGAACAAAGAGCAAGGGATGGAGAAATCTGGAGGGCAGTGGGAGTAGTGTGTGCCCAAATGGCCTGCTGAAAACATGCCCTTAACCATGGCCATTTATTTAGGAGAGTTGAAAACACCTGGAGGATGAGACACATCAAATAGGCAGCAGGGAAGAGTAGTGCTGGGCACCGGGCTATAGTCACAGGGCATTGGCACTGGCACTGCTGTCTGTGTCTCTGAATCTGAAGGCATTTGTGTCCAGCGAACACAGTTCTGGAAAACATCGTAGTTTCAGTAAAAGAAAAAAAAAGAAAGAAAGAAAAAAAAAAGACATAAAATCACCTCAAAGATTCATATATACAACTTAAAATGGAACAAGACTCATGAGAATTTCTCATGTTGAGAAGGGTAAACACATTTTCATTGATTTCCATCTTTGTCTTCAATTATTTGTTTCAGTTTAATTGACATTTATGATCAACTATTAATCTTACAGCCTCAAAATAAATAAATAAAAAGAGATATATTTGCATCTTGCACATGGCCTGATGCCCCTTTGACCTTCACAGTTCCCACAAGTCATGCCAGAAAGTATGAGATCCAGCAGAGCACCTCTCCTCTTTGGTTCCTCCACTGCTTGGCCAAGAAACTGCCATCTGTGCTCTCCAGGGATCTGCTGGATGCCACATGCCCTGCTGTGCTGTCCCTGCCGCACATACTGGAGTGAAAAAGGCTCCCAAAGGGGACAATGGCCAGACAACATCAGATTCCCATCTGTCTGCAAAGGGCACCTACCATTGACTGTCCCTGATCAGGAAGACAGGAAAAGACACTGATGGTCTCCTCTGTTGGCCATTTCCATTAGCTCTGACCTGTCTGCTCTTCCATCCCCAGGCAGAGCTCAGTGCACTCTCACAGAGGGCATTCACCCTTCTGTGTCTCCTCGCCCATCCATCCTAAAGACTCGGTATCCCCCTTGTGCTACAATGCAGTTGTGGAAGCCATTAAACTGTGTCCCCATGGTCCAAACAGGAGCTCAGGCCTGCAGCTCTACCAAGATTTCTAGCTTCTTGTGTGTTGGTGTTTGCATTAGTGCAAAAATACAGGAGTAAACATCCTAATTGAAAAGCATCACTGGACATAGCCTGACTGGATAGCTCATCTATGGTATCAGTGTGCAGAAGGTGGCACACAAACATTAGACCGATCGTGGGTCTTGGAGCTGACGTAGCAGCACGGACTCACCATGGGCATGGCTTTGCTGAAGGCCCTGTGCAGCACTTGCAGCTGCATGTGAATTCACCAGACAGCTGGTGCTATCCCCTCTCTGTCCCTCGGCTGATGCCCAAGAAGGAGGTGTCTGTCTCAGGGATTTCCCACACGGTTTACAAGCACTGGCACACATCAGGAGCAGCCCAGGCATCTTGGGCATCACCCAGTGTCTGTGTGTGAGCAACTGCCACGCAGATGAAGGACCAAGGACTCAGAGCAGGAGCTCACATGCAGGCAACTCCTTGTGCACTTCTGAACTGAATCAGAGGAATCCCAGCTCCTGTGGGTGTGTAGGGAGCTGAATCCCATTTCAGCTCCAGGATTTCTGTCAAGGGATGAGACTCCTGCACTGCCTCAGCTGGATCACTGTCCTGCACAGGGAAAGTCCAAACCTCCCCGTCCTCATCTGGGTGCCCTTTTTGCTTCATCAAACTAACTCTGAAAGTACTCGTTATATGTCTCCAATCAGTCACTGACCACTGGACATGTGGTGGTTAATTGAGCGAATTTCAAAGCACAGTCATGATGCTGTTGTCTTTCAGGAGCTGTTGGCCAAGAGGACCCAGGGACATGTCAGGGGAGACGTGTGGGAAGGATACAAATGACATAATCTGCTGCTTGCTTGTCCTGGCTCCTGGGACACAGGGAGCTCATACAAGTGGGCAGAGCTGCAGTGAGACAGCTGTGCCCAGGAGCAGCTCTTGTGCACAGCACAGCCTGCAGGTGACAGAAGGAGAGGAGACAAACTGGAGAGAGCTTGCAGGATGTGTATGGTGTGAGCAGGCTGCATGCTCTCTGCAGGAGCATTGCTCACAGACCATGACAAGGTAAGTCTCACTGCAGACCGTGAGCTGCTTTTCATAGAGGGTCAACTTAATTTGGGATATCCCATAGCAGATCTGGATGCAGGCACTGCATGTTCCTTTACTGTGGAAAAAGCCTTCTGCTCCAGCTGAGGGCTTCCATACTGCAGTGTCAGAGCACAGCCCTGAGGGCTGCGTGTCCCAGCATGGCTCCAGGTGGGTGCCCAGGGCTGTCCTGCAGAGCAGGGTCCCTGCTGTGCCCCAGGGGCTGTGTACCAGGTATGGGACTCTGCCGCCTGCCAGGCTCAGCACTCAGCCTGCCCGGGGAGCTGCCCAGGGCGCTGCGGGGAGACGTGTGGGGGGAAGGAGCCCCCTGGCAGGGCTTGTGCTGCCACAGCTGCTGCCTGGGGCAGGGGATCACAGCTCCACTGCACAACAGTATGATTCTGAGGGTACTTTGCAAGAGGAGAGCCAAGGCAGGGGGTTTCCATTTCCTGTTCTGAGGCAAAGAGGTTTGGAGTCAGAAATCTAAAAGGGGCAATAAGAGTTCTGAGAATTTTTCGTCAATCAATTGCTTGTTTTGTGAACAGTCACACATGATGTGCTTTCAGTCTCCCCATTCTCGAAGGATGGAATTATCATCATTTTCTGTAGGCATGAATAATTCACTTATCCTACAAACAGGCAGCATTTTCTAAGTGAAACTGAATGCCACAGAAGCTGGGGTAGGGGGCTCTAAGAGCACTTGGGGTAAACATATGAGACATGAAACAGATGAAAATATCCAGGGAGAAGGCATAAGAAAATAAGAGGAAGGTTAGAGCTCCATATGCTGTTTCTGCTTAAGGAATGTTGAAATACATGAAATTAAATGCAAGTAATGGTGCTAAATGTACACTGTTGTAGGAGAATTAAAACATTTCATAGTATAGCAGGAGTAGTGCCTCTGAGAATGGTCTGGACTTGTCATTATCTTCTGCACTCTGAGCAGGACTCCAAACCCAACAACAGCAGATGCCCAACAGCAGCTCCATCAGCGAGTTCCTCCTGCTGCCGTTGGCAGACACGCGGCAGCTGCAGCTCCTGCACTTCTGGCTCTTCCTGGGCATCTACCTGGCTGCCCTCCTGGGCAACGGCCTCATCAGCACAGCCGTAGCCTGCGACCGCCGCCTGCACACCCCCATGTACTTCTTCCTCCTCAACCTGGCCCTCCTCGACCTGGGCTGCATCTCCACCACTCTCCCCAAAGCCATGGCCAACACCCTCTGGGACACCAGGGCCATCTCCTATGCAGGATGTGCTGCACAGCTCTTTTTCTTTACCTTCTTCATGTCAGCAGAGTATTCCCTTCTCACCATCATGTCCTATGACCGCTATGTTGCCATCTGCAAGCCCCTGCACTACGGGACCTTGATGGACAGCAGAGCTTGTGCCACCATGGCAGCAGCTGCCTGGGGCACTGGGGTTCTCAATTCCCTGCTGCACACTGCCAGTACGTTTTCACTGCCTCTCTGCCAAGGCAATGTTGTGAACCAGTTTTTCTGTGAAATCCCCCAGATCCTCAAGCTCTCCTGCTCAGAATCAAATCTCAGGGAAGTTGTGTTTCTCTTTTTTGGTGTGAGTTTAGGCTTTGGTTGCTTTGTTTTCATAGTTGTGTCCTATGTGCAGATCTTCATGGCTGTGCTGAGGATGCCCTCTGAGCAGGGACGGCACAAAGCCTTCTCCACGTGCCTCCCTCACCTGGCCGTGGTTTCCCTGTTTCTCATCACTGTCATTTTTGCCTACCTGAAGCCCCCCTCAATTTCCTCCCCACTCCTGAATCTGTCAATGGCAGTTCTGTACGCAGTGGTTCCTCCAACACTGAACCCTGTTATCTACAGCATGAGGAACAGGGAGATCAAGCACGCTCTCAGGAAGATGTTGCAATACGCACTATTCCAGCTTCTATAAAATGCACAACTTCCTCAATAGGATTCCCAGTGATGGTTCCTCATCCTTTATGCATCTTTGATTGTTTGATTATGTGAGATATAGCAACGTGGAAAAATATACATATATATATTATTGAACTTATAAATAAAAATGTATTACTCTTTTTTCCTACCTGATTTCCATTTTTTCACTCCAAGAGCTCATGTAAACGTATCCAGATTCCTCGAATACGTTAAAGTATACCTAAAAAGGTTTCAAAATAGACTTTTACTTAGCTTTTCTTTTTTCCTACTTTGTCTGGATTTGGGGAGGTACATCCACGGACAGCAGCTCAACATGCTGTTTTCATTTCTGATCTCTTTACACCACCAAAGTGCTCTCAAGCCCTCTCATTTGTGCAGTCCTGAAGGTCTTGTGTGTCTCATGACAGTCCTGTTGCCTCTACAGCAGCAATCCAGGGCTGCAGTCAGTAGCCGGCAATATGAACAGGTCTGTCAGAGCTGGTCTCCTTGCTGGCACTGCCATAACAAGAGGGCCCCTTTAGAGCAGGACCAGAGAACTGGAGGGAGGCCTCTTCCAAAGCTGGTGTAAGGAATATACATCAGGAGCTGCTCGCTGAGAAAACCTTGAGATCTTCAGGTGCTCTTCACTGTGTGACCAGATCAGAATGAATAGTCCCAAGGAGATCCGTAAGCGTCTCAGGGCATTGTTGTGGTTTAAGTTTTATGGGTTGAGACAAAGAGAAAAAGAAAAGGATAATAATTATGACAAATGTATTTATACATATATAATATATTTAGTGTATTTTCACACATATACAACATATGCAGTGTAGCAAAACCTTGGAGCTGCTGCAGGGTCTGTGCCAGGAGTTGCAGAGGCTGCAGCACTGTCAGCAGATCCAGCTCTCTGGATCTGGCACACTGCAGTCATGTGTGTATCTTGGGATTACCAGAGCCACAGCAGACCCGCCCCCAATATTCTACCAGTTTCTCAGGATCCTGCAGTTGCTCGGATATGAAGTTCCAAAGCCCTGGGGGTGCCCACCGCTCCAGGCAGCTGCCCAGACCGTCCCACACTCTCTGCCATGCAGAGCCTTCTCACCTTGGGGCAGATCTCTCACTGATATTCCTGAATAATTGTTTAACCTCAATCCTAGAATCATAGAATCACCAAGGTTGGAAAAGGCCTAAAAGATCATCCAGTCCAACCGTTCACCTATTACCTATAGCTCCCACTAAACCATGTTCCTCAACACAATATCCAGTACACCCCCGGACTCACAGAGGCGACAATGTAAATTGTGTAATTCCTAATCATATGGACAATATTACTTCCAAAACCCAAAGGTGACCGCAGAGCTGAATGTGCACAAAACATCACTTTGTCAGCTGCCAATTTTAACATGGTACAAACTGAGGTCAAACAGCATAGCAAAATAAATACCCTAATCCAGCATCCAAGCACCAAGTAAGGAGCTGTGCTGTGAAGCTTCATGAGAAGACTCAACAAGCTCCACACATAGGGAAACAATTAGCATCATGGCCTGCACTTTTCCAACTCCCACAAAGCCCTGAGTTATCTCACTCTGGACAGTTGTGCTGTTATCTCAACCCTTGGAGACTCACATCAGGCACCGAAATGACAGTGGTTGTTGAACCCAACATGTGGCTCAGCAGCTCACAGTGCTTGGTGCACTGCCCCATTCACTGTGGGATGGGGAAGAGAATTGGGAAAAAAAAGTACAGCTTGTGGGTTGTAACAAAGCAATTTACTAAGAGAGATAAAAGGAGAGGAGTAATAGTTATCACTATATATCCGTTGATATGGAATCGTATGTAACAACTGATGCACAAGCACTTGCTCAGCACCACCAGACTGATGCTCAGCTGGGCCCTGGGCAGTGAAGAGACTGAGATGAACTCCCACCCCTTTAAATACAATTTCTGCTTGCTGTCAGCTGATAGAGAACGTCCCTTTGGCCACTATCAGTCAGCTGTCCTCACTCTGTTCCCTCCCAGCTCCATGTGCACTTTACTGACCATGGCCTTGGCTCTGTACAACACTGCTTAGCAGCAGCTGTAAACATCAGAGTGTTATCAGTGGTTTTCTCCAAGAACCAAAACACTGCACCATAGCAGGCAGTCTGAAGAAAAAAAAATCATCTGAGCTGTAACTCAGATTCCTGCCTGTCCCCCTCCTCTTGTTCTTCCTGATCAGGAAGCAAGGAACAGAATCTGCTGCTCTTCTTTTTGAAACCTTTCCATCAGTATTCAGGTGGCTCCTCTGCCATCCCCAGGCAGAGCTCAGTGCACTCTCACAGATGGCAGCAGCCTTTCTTCATCTTCATTGCCTAATCGTAATGAAGAGTCTGTACCTACTTTGCTACAGTTCAGAGGTGGGAACCATCCCACCATGTCTCTGTGAGACAAACAAGACCCTAGGCCTGCAAAGGCACAGAGATTTGGAGTTAGCTGAGTGAATGTTTGTGGTCCTCTCATTAGTGTAAGGGTTCTTCAGAAAGCATCCCCTTCCAGAAGCATGTTTTGATTTAGCCTGTCTGGGCCTTGCATCTACACCGTGGTACTGATGTTCAGGGCCTTGCTCAGAAGCAGCAGCCTGCATGAAAGGAAATGCTCTGTGGTTTTCTCTTGATTTGTCCCATTTATTTCCCATGCTACCCGCACTGGTCTACAGGCACTTTAGGGCAGCAGCAGGTTGGGGTTACCCCCAGAGGGTTCACAATAAGATTTAGGATGGGGCATTTGCAACAAGACTTTCTCTGAGGAATCCTCACATAATCCTATGGAACAACTCAGAGGCTTTCCCTGCAATCTCCAAGAGCAACAACATCCCTCAGCCCTTCTCTGTCACATCCAATTCCCCTCCCTTCGCCCTTTGGACCTGGTTTAAAGCCCTTTAATCAATCAGTGCAGGAGCATTTCAGATGGGGTCATGGAGGAGGCAGACTGCCATTCTTGGGGTGGCCATTTTCCCAGGAGGGCATGGTGGGAGGGCTTTGTCCCATCTGGTTCCACCAACACTTGCATCCACCCAGCAGAAGGCTGTGCCCTCTGTGTCCCACTTGACCTCTGCATGGAGCTTACAGTTGGCAGTGACATGGCTGAGGAGCTCTGGGCATGGATTAAGGGACAGGGAAGTAATGTGCCTTCCTAACTTCCTCCCTTCATACCTTAGCAATTTCCTTGTAATCTCCCCAAGTACCCAGCCCCTTCTTCCAGAGGGCATAGATTCTCTTTTTCTTCCTGAGTCTCAACAGTTTTTCCCAGTTCATCTGCACTGGTCTTCTTCCCCTATCACTCACCTTATGGCATTCAGGGACAGCCTGATCTCGTGCCTTTAAGATTTCCATCTTGAGGCGTGTCCAGGCTTCCTGGACCCCTTTACCCATAAGGAGCAACTCCCAAGGGACCTGTGCTACAAGTGTCCTGAACAGGTCAAAGTCCGCCCTCTAGAAGTTCAGGATAGTAGTTTTGCTAGTCACCCTTCTGACATCTCCAAGAATAGAGAATTCTACCATTTCATGGCCACTCTGCCCAAGACAGTCCTCAGCCTTCTCAACTCCTACCAGTCCTTCACTGTTAGTGAAGAGCAGGTCTAGCAAGGAACCACCCCTGGTAGGCCTTCATACCAGCTGAGTAAGGAAGCTGTCTTCTATGCAATCTATAAACCTCTTGGACTGATTCCTCTGCTCTTTATTATATTTCCAGCATATATCAGGGAAGTTGAAGTCTCCCAAGAGAATGAGTGCTGGTGATAATGCGACTTCAGTAAGCTGCTCATAGAATGCCTCACCCATCAATTCACCTTGATTAGGCAGTCTATAAGAGACTTTTAGCAAGATGTCACACCTACAGGTCTTTCCCCTGATCCTTACAAACATGCACGCATCTTGATGGTTCTGAAGCCCAAGCTCTTCAACATCAAAACTCTCTTTAATATAAAGGGCCACACCACCACCCTTCCTTCCTCATCTATCCCTTCTGAAGAGCTTGTAACCATCCATCACAGCACTCCAGTCATGGCAGTGGTCCCACCATGGGTCAGTAATAGCAACTAGGTCATGGTTTGTCAGATGCACAGTTGCTTCCAGCTCCTCCTGCTTGTTGACCAAGCTCCTTGTGTTGGTGTAGACACTTCAGCTGAGGCATCTACCTCTCTCCCAGCTCAAGCAGCATTTCCCTAGGCTCATCTCTGGTGAGCCCTGCTTTGTCCCCTCCCCCATTGTAGCTAGTTTAAAGCTCTTTCGATAAGCCCCGCTACCTTCTGTGCTAGGATTCATTTCCCCCTTTGAGACAGTTGGGTTCCATTCATGGATAATAGACCACAGGCCAAGTAAACTGTCCTGTGATCAAAGAACTCAAAGTTTCTGGCTCAGTACCAACCTCTGAGACAATTGTTCATTTCTTTGCTTTCCAAGCCTGCTCTGTGTCCCTCACTGCCACTGAAGTTATAGAACAAAAAAATCACTTGTGACATTGAGTTGGGACTCTCTTCCAACCCTCCTCATCAGTCAGGTCTGTCCGACTGTGACAGGGCAGGGAGTCAACCACTTTTCTGGGGGTATCTGCCTGGCAGCCTTGCCTCGGGGATGCCAGCAAGTCACTCCACAAGCCCATCTCCTGATCACACTCCCTGATGGTGAATTGTGAGTAAAACTTTGAGTAAAGCATGAGTTCACCTATAGAAAAGTATGAGTAGAAACCTGTATTGTCATGAAGGTAAACCCAGAGTAAACCCAGGATCCCATCCATCAGGCATGCACAGCCTCTAAGGGCAACTTTTTCCAGTGTTGCTGTGTAAAAATATAGGTTCCTCACATCTAACCTATGTCTCTCCTTTTTAATTTAAATCCATTTCCATTTGTCCTGTTATCATCAGACCATCCCATCCTTATTCTAGTGTTAGGCATCTCATCCTCAGATGGAAACCCTGGGGCTGAATTGGGATCAGTTTTTCAAAGAACCACGGGGGCTGCAAGTTCACCTAGCTGAGTTCAGATGTGCACAGTGAGGTGTCTGTGTGTGAGTCCCTCATCTGAATCCTTGGTTTTTATTCCACAGTGACTGCACTGCTCGTACACAGTCTCTCAGTGATGCCCAAGGTGCCTTGGGTGATCCTAGTTTTGTGCTAGTGCTTGTAAACTGTGACGGAAAATCTATGAGATAGACACCTCCTTCTGGAGCATCAGCTGAGGGCCAGAAGGGAGGTATTCTTGGCCATCCTAAATACCACTGCAGCCCCGTGCTTAGGGCTCCCATTGTGTCTTTTGCACCTGACCCCATGGAGTACGTAGTGATATTCAGCTTATCAAAAGTATGAGCTCAGAACAGAAGAGGCAGATTTTCCTCTCTGCTCCATCTGTGGCATAGTCTGGATTTCAAGGCATTGCAAAGCTATGGCACATCTACGTTCTTGCACTGATGACACTCTAGCATGCTCTGGGCTCACATTTCAATGGCATCTAATAAATCTAGGGTCATACCAGTTGACAGGAAGCTGGCAAATATTGTCACATTGTAAGGAAGAGCAAGAAAGATGACACGGGCAACTATGGACCTGTCAGTCTCACTACAGTGCTTGGTAAAATTATGGAGAAAATGATGGTGGGAGTTATGGAAAAACAACTGAAGGACAGGTCACAGACAACACAAGATACAGAGGGGAAGGTCCTATTTAATTTCAGGTCTTTTTATGACACCTTTATCCATTGAGCTGAACAAGGGAAGGCAGTTGATGTAATCCTTGAGGATTTCAGTAGAGCTTTTGATACTATTTCTCCAGCACCCTTCTGGACAGAAATTCCTGCATTCAGCTAGACAGAAACAGAACGTGGTGTGTTGTAATACAAGAAGAATTTTACAGAGCAGCAGCCATGGATTGAGATAAGGAGTTCACAGAGCAGCAGCTGCGGAGCAGGATAAACAGCATGAGAACAAAGGACATCTCTAGGAAAAGAATGAATGGCTCGTGGCTTTGAAGGGGGGTTAAAGGGTTGTTAGTGCAGTAGCTTTCCTCCAATTAGCGTGTGTGATTTTTGGACACCCTTTTCTGTCTCCTTTAAAATCATGGCTTTTTGGGCAATAAATTGATGCAGCTATATGTAACTATATTGGTGTTTGTCTGTTTGTACCAGCGCGCTGACATTTTGCCTTTCAGGTTCATTAGCAGTGGTGAGTGAGCAGTTGGCCAGTAGTTCTGTCCCAAAGGATTATAGTCAGTGGGTTCCATCAGGCTGGTAGATGGTCACTGTCAGAGTTTCCCAGGGCTCCACTTTAGGGCCACTTTCCTTTAATGTTTATGCAGATGACTTGCATGCAGGACTAGAAGATGTTCTGAGCAAGTTTGCTGGTGAGACCAGATGAGGAGGTGCTGTTGCCTCCACTGAGGTTGGAGAGGACTTGCAGAGAGATGTGGACAAGTCAGAAAACTGGGTACCAGTTGGTACTAAGCACCAAGTGCATAAAGTATAACAAGAACAAGTGCCTGATTGTGCACCTGGGTATGGGCAACCCTGGACATAAACACTGTCTGTATATTGGACACATGAGAGACGTCTGACTGAAAAGGATTGGGGGTCCTGCTCAACATAAAATTTTAAGTGAGTCAGCAGTGTGCCCAGCCAGCCAAGAAGGCCAACAGTCCCCTAAAGTGCATCAAGCAATTTATTGCCAGCTGGGTGAGGGAAAGGGTTGTCCCTGTCTGCTCTGCATTGCTATACCCTCACCAGGAGCACTGTGTGCACTTCTGGGCAATGCAGAACATAACAGACATCAAACGATGGTAGAGTGTGCACAGGAGGACATTGGAACTTAGAGATCTGAAGTTCAGAGTTTCATTGGGATTGACTGCTTGTTCAGACTGGGCCCTTCTCACACCCCACATCCTGTGATGAGACTCAGGGCACATGTGGGATATGAACTTTAACAGCATCCTTGCACCACATGCAAATGCTTTTCCCAGTGCTTCAGTGTTCCACCACCCATTGCTTTCAACATAATTTTCAACACCCCATTGTATCTTTTAATTTTACCAGAAGCTGGTGCATGGTAGGGGATATGATAAATCCACTCAATGCCATGAACTTTGGCCCAAGTATTTATTAAGGGAATTTTTGAAATGTGTCCCATTATGAGACTCAGTTCTTTCTGAGGTGTCATGTCTCTATAGGACTTGTTTCTAACAACCCAATATTGTGTTTCTGGCAGTAGCATGGGATACTGCATATGTTTCAAGCCACCCAGTGGTTGCTTCCACCATGGTAAGCACAAAACGCTTATCATTATGAGATCCTGGCAAGGTGACATCATTCACCTGTTACTCCTCCCCATATTTATACTTTTGCCTTGGCCTTCCCCCCAGAGAGGCTTCATATTCTTGGCTTGTTTAATTATGGCACATGATTCACAGTCATGAATAACCAGTGCAATAGCATCCATAGTTAAGTCCACCCCTCAGTCTCTAGCCCAATTATATGTTATGTCCATTCCTTGATGGCCTGAGGTCTCATGGAACCATCAAGCTTGAAATAATTCACTCTTGTTCTGCCAGTCCAAGTCTATTTGAGCCACCTCAATCCTGGCAGCTCGACCTACCTGATGGTTGTTTTGTTGTTCTGCAATAGCCCGACTCTTGGGCAAGTGTGCATCCACGTGACACACATTTACAATCATATCTTTTTTTTGAGCAGTTATGTTTTTCTACAGTTCAGCAGCCCAAATAGGTTTACACCTCCATTGCCAGTTATTTTGTTCCCACTGCTGTAACAACCCCCATAAGGCATTTGCCACCATCCATGAGTCAGTATAAAGATAAAGCATTGGCCACCTCTCCCGTTCAGCCACATCTAAGGTCAGCTGGACAGCTTTTACCTCTGCAAACTGACTTGATTCTCCTTTACCTTCAGTGGCCTCTGCGACCTGTCGTGTGGGGCTCCAAACAGCAGCTTTCCATCTCCGATGCTTCCCTACAATATGAAATGATCCATCAGTGAAAAGAGCATATTTCTTTTCATTTTCTGGTAGTTCGATGTATGGTGGGGCCGCTTTAGCACATGACACCTCTTCTCCTGGTGATGTTCCAAACTTTTTATCTTCAGGCCAGTTCATGATCACTTCTAAAATTCCTGGACGATTGAGGTTCCCCATCCGCACTTGTTGTCTAATCAGTGCAATCCACTTGCTCCAGGTGGCATCGGTAGCATGATGGGTGGAGGGAACCTCCCCTTTCAACATCCGGTTCATCATTGACAGTCGAGGTGCCAGAAAGAGCTGCATTTCAGTACCAGCTACTTCGGAAGCAGCCCGAGCCCCCTTATACGTGGCTAAGATCTCCTTCTCAGTTGGAGTGTAGCACTCTTCAGACCCCTTGTACGTTCAGCTCCAAAATCCCAGGGGTCAGCCTTGGATCCCTCCTGAGGCTCTTTGCCACAAACTCCAAGTGGGACCTTTCTCTCCAGCAGCAGTATAGAGGATGTTCTTTACATCCTGTCCAGTCCGTACTGGCCCCAGGTCCACGGCACAGGCTATCTCCTGTTTAATCTGTTCAAAAGCCTGATGCTGCTCTGGGCCCTATGCAAAATCATTCTTCTTCTGCATCACCTGATAAAGGGGGCTTACAATGAGGCTGTAGTTTGGAATATGCATCCTCCAAAAGCCCACTGCACCCAGGAAAGATTGTGTCTCTTTCTTGCTAGTTGGTGGAGACATGGCAGTGATTTTGTCGATTACTGTTGGGATGTGATGACATCCATCCTGCCACTTTATACCTAAGAACTGAATTTCCTGGGCAGGCCCTTTTACTTTGCTTCACTTAATAGCAAAACTGGCTCATAGAAGAATTTGAATTATTTGCTCTCCAGCACAGCAGCACTCAGTGGGGGTGTGACCTCATTCAGGCCACGGTAGTCTACTGTCAGCCTCCATTCTCCACTGGCTTTACGCACTGGCCATATGGAGCTGTTAAAAGGTGAGTGAGTTTTACTGATCACTCCCTGATTCTCCAACTGGCGAATCAAATCATGAATGGGGAGCAAGGAATCCCTGTTGGTGCGATACTGCCGTCTGTGCACTGTCTTTGTAGCAATCGGTACCTGCTGCTCTTTTATTTTTACTCGTAGCAGCCTCACAACAGACGGGTCCTCTGACAGGCCAGGTAAAACTGACAGCTGCTTAATGTTGTCCATATCTACAGCAGCGATTCCAAAGGCCCAGTGATACCCCTTAGTATCCTTGTAATGCCCTCTTCTGAGGTAATCAATACCAGGTATGAACGGAAACCCTGGGCCACTCACATAGGATGTTTTTTCCAGTCTTTACCAGTGAGGCTTATTTCAGCCTCCAACACAGTCAATTCTTGAGAGATATCCAGAAATATGGTTTGATTCTGTCCCTTCATGACTGGAGGGCATTAGGGTGCACTGTGCACCAGTATCCACCAGTGCCTTATATTTCTGTGGTTCTGATGTGCCAGGCCATCAAATCCACACAGTCCAATAAACTCTATTATCCCTTCCACTCCCTTGACTGAGGGCAGGGCCCCTCTTTTGGTTACCTGTGATAACTGGAGCAGCCGTACTGGTGGTTGGACTGTTTTGTAGTTCCCTCACCCATGCTCATAGTACAGGAGTAGGCTGGTCATGCCACTTCCTCATGTCTTCTCTGTGGTCACGTAGGTAACGCCACAAGGAAACACGTGGTGTAATTTACTGTTGTTCCTTGCTCGATCTGGAAAGCACTTGTGTCTAATAGCTGAGATTTTTAATGATACACATGAAGGCTTTATGGTCGTTAATTTCTTTATGATCTCTCGCCTTCAACTGAAGCAGCAGCTAGGCCAATTACCAAGTGACACCAAGGAGATGAAGTGGCAAAATGGCGATTTATTGAAACAGACAAATCCTTATATAACCTACGCCTTTTTGTCTACACCCAGTGTATTACACTAAGATTCTTCCAGAATATGGGGAAGGGCTTGTCACATCACAACAAGCTACCGTCCCAGCTGTCCCAACAGCGAAGCAACCAGGTAACAAGAGATTCATTCTGGTGCCGTGTGTACTCCTTTCTTACGCCTTCGATTTCAGTCATCTTCAGGGGTCGACAAACAGTAACAGAGATTTCCTCCTCGTCACTCTCTTCTTCATGCCACTTTTCCTTTTGCCTTTCTTGGTACTTACCCAGACCTGTCACCTGGATCTGCTGTTGCCTCCTCCTCCACTTCTTTTTTCCGTTCTAGATGTGAGGACATCCATTTCCATTTCTTGACTTCCACAAGGGCAATTGATATTGTTACTGGTGCCTCCTGTGACTGATCAAAATTGACTTGGGGATTTCACTTTTTGGCTTGAACCTCAGCTCGGAAACTCTCTCTTTTCAGAACAGTGTTCTATAGAGCACGGTAAGCACAAGCCAAGCCCCAAATAAGTCGTACCCCCTTAGATCTATCTAGGCTGCACCATCCCTGACTCAAATACTGGCTTAGTTTCTCGGGATCCCACAGGTGTTCAAGAGTTAAATCCCATGACATTGCGGGCCCCCACGTCTTGGCGAACCTGAAGGCAAAAGTCAGTGTTCTAGGACAAACAATCACACACCAATATAGTTAAATATAGCTGTGTCCATCTATTGCCTGAAAAGCCGTACTTTTATAGCAAACAAACAAGGGTGTTCAAAAATCACACGTACTAATTGGAAGAAAGCTTCTGCAATAAGAACCCTAAAACCCCGCTTCAAAGCCACGAGCCTTTCACTCTTTTGCTAGAGGTGTCCTTGGTTCTCATGCTGTTTATCCTGCTCCGCAGCTGCTGCTCTGAAAAGTGCTTATCTTGATCCATGGCTGCTGCTCTGTAAAATTCTTCTTGTATTACAACAGAATGGCAGTTCCCTGAGGTCTCCAACACACTTCCAGCCAGCTGGCAAATGCCGCTGAGGACCTTCAGGAAAGAAATGCCCTGGGTAGTGACAATGTTCACTGGACAACTGTGAGCCCCACAATGGGTCTGGTACCTTGTGCCATCTTCTGAACACCAGTACCACAGTGTAGATGCAAGGCCCAGCCAGGCAAAATCAAAACATGCTTCTGGAAGGGGATGCTTTCTGAAGAGTCGTTACACTAATGAGAGGACCACAAACATTCACTCAGCTAACTCCAAATCTCTGTGCCTTTGCAGGCCTAGGGTCTTGTTTGGTTCACAGAGACATGGTGGGTAGATTCTCAGCTCTGTACTGTAGCAAATGGGGTACAGATTCTGCATGACGGATGGGCAATGAAGAAGAAGAAAGGCTGCTGCCATCCATGAGAGGGCACTTGCAGCGACTCGGCACGGACTCAGATGTGAACGATCCAAATCGTTTATTACAAGTTCTCACATCCCTTATATACCTTCACAAGTTGTTATTTTCTAACTTTCCCATCCGCCCTTACAACTTTCCCAAACATCTTACATGTCAACAAAGCATTCTACAAAACACTTTTCAACTGTCCATGCAGGCACATAACCAATCAGAGCTGTGAGACTCTTCTTCTCCTTGCAGAGGTGTCCTTGGTTCCCATGCTGTTTATCTTGCTCCACAGCTGCTGCTCTGAACAGCTTTTCTTGTATTCCCACAATTCCCCCTTTTTTGTTTATTGACAAGCTACTACCATACTATAAAATAACGCTATTTATATTAATAACATAATCATTATAACTCAATCAAGGCCTCGATTGACAAGACTCTAAAAGTGAAAAAAGAGACAAGTCAAATACAACATAACAACATTACTGTTAAACCCACTAAAAAGAACAAACATGTTTGTACTGCAACCTAAGTTTCTGCAACCTGAAAATAAATCCATGAGGGTCCCATTGTGTTAATCCGTAACTGATCAGGAAAAGGCTTCAATTTTTATATACTCTGATATATTGATTTTTAATGACCACTAAAATTTGTGCAGTAAATGCTTTTAAAATGTTCATAACCATGCTCTACCAACTGAGTTATCCGGGCTAATAACTGATTAATGGTCGCACAATTTAATGGAATAGCATGTCAAATAGAACCAATTTTAGAGGACAAATGTACTAGAGTATCACTAAGGGCATTATTACTTATTGACCCTTGAGAAACAGCAAGCCATGTTGGTGGTGGATGTGACAGGTAGTGCCAGCAGGGCGTCCCCTGCTTCAAGGTGCACCTTTCCTCTCTCACCCATCACAGATTCTCTCCTGCATTCAGGGTCTGAAGGATTTCTTCCAGTTGTACACCACATCCGCATGGCCAGTGCGTGATATAGAGCCCAAGTGGAACACCTGCTTGGAAAACAGAATAAACCATCAAATTTAGTTCTATTAGCGTGCACTTTTGTCTAAAATGATGCATGGTTATATTTTCAGATCCCAATTAATTGGATGTAAAAGAGGTATCCGTTCTATGATCCAGGGTCATCTCTTTGCCTGGGATTCCTTTCCAGGTTTTGTCTTTGCAAATTAAGAAAAGCTAATTAATAGGTTAATAACATCATAACCAAACAGTACTAAAACATTAAAAGAGCTATTCCTGTAGATTCTAGCATTGATTAGATCAAATCCTGTTTAATACACATCTGATCTATTACTAAAATAGAAGAAGCACACAACATCCTAGCTAATGCCTTAAACTCTAAATCTTGAGACTGCATTCACCTGTATGTGCTGTGGAAAATACGTAAGAAGAATGAGTATCTATTGTTACATGTGCATATTTTAGACGGCCAAATTCAGGAACGTGAGTGACATCTGTCTGACACAGTTGAAGAGGTGCTGTGCCACATGGATTTGTCCGAGTCTGAGGCAAAGAGCTATCAGTCAAATTATGTAGCTGATATTCAGTCATAAACACGGTGTATTGCATAGGAGAGAGGATCATTCTTAACACAGTTTTCCAATCGTGAGGGGTCATAGCGTAACTGTCACTGTTTGCAACCAAAAGATTGTATGTAAAGGCTGACTGAACTCCGAATGTTCTCACTGACTCCCTTAGCTCCTTCACTGCCTCATAAGGCAGAGATTCCAAACGGGGGACCTGATTAGGAAAGGTCTGCAACGTGTCAGCATCACTTCTTAATATTGTTTCTTTTTTGCATTGCTCTAAGACATCACAGTACGCTGTAGGGAAATTTGTCATTCCTGCTTCCTTCAAAGTATCATCAGGAGGAAATGCGTCCGATTCTCTTTCTGGATCTTCTGGACCGGGGTCACAACGATCCCCTGGTTTCAATCCGTCCGTGTCTTTAACCACGTTACACGCCGGCTGCACAGACGCAGTAGCGCACAACGTGGGGGGGGAGGAGGGCAGAAGCGGCGCGACGAGCGTCGTAGGCGGAGCGAAGGGCGAGGGCGCCGTAGAGGGCGGCAACGCGGCGAACGTCGGGGGAGGAGCGAACGGCAGGAGCGCGAAGGGGGGCGGCCGCGGCCCCTCGTCTCTCCGAATCGGGGAGGGGTCGGAGCCGCCAGTCGGATCCGGGCACGGGCCGCTTCCCGCAGCGAGAGGCAGCGGCGGGGTTGGGACGGAGGGCGGCAGGGAATGGTAGGAATAAATTCTTTCCCGTCGTGATTGCTTAATCCCTTCCATTATCCGGCTCCAAATGGGCAACAGCTTAGCAGCCTTTCTGTCTTTAGCGAGAGAAGCCTCGTAGAGTTTTGAGCCGATTTTGTCCCAAAGTTCTCCATCGAGAGAGAACTCAGTTTTTGGAAATTCAGGGACATTTTTGCTTATCCATTTAAGAAGAGTAGCTAATGCTGAAGTAGACACAGTCTTATCCTGATACGGTAACACTGACCGCAATACTTCGAGATTTACTTTCTGCTCCTTCGTTAGTGAGCTCCCCATAGTTCCCGACTGCTCACCTTCTGTCCTGCAGAACGGTGCGGGTGCGAGCGAAACAGTCTCTCCGAAGTTCAGTCGGGCGACGCTGCCGGACCGGGCTCGCTCAGCCGCGGGTTGATTTGCTCCACGTTGTGGGCGCCATTTGCAGCGACTCGGCACGGACTCAGATGTGAACGATCCAAATCGTTTATTACAAGTTCTCACATCCCTTATATACCTTCACCAGTTGTTATTTTCTAACTTTCCCATCCGCCCTTACAACTTTCCCAAACATCTTACATGTCAACAAAGCATTCTACAAAACACTTTTCAACTGTCCATGCAGGCACATAACCAATCAGAGCTGTGAGACTCTTCTTCTCCTTGCAGAGGTGTCCTTGGTTCCCATGCTGTTTATCTTGCTCCACAGCTGCTGCTCTGAACAGCTTTTCTTGTATTCCCACAGGCACTGAGCTCTGCCTTGGGATGGCAGAGGAGCCAGCTGAGAACTGATGGAAAGGGCTCAGAAAGGAGAGCAGCAGATTCTGTTTGCTTCCTGATCAGGAAGAACAAGAAGAGGGGACAGGCAGGAATCTGAGTTACAGCTGGGATGGAATTGTTTTCTTCAGACTGTCCGCTGTGGTGCAGTGTTTTGGTTCTAGGAGAAAACCACTGATAACACTCTGATGTTTACAGCTGCTGCTAAGCAGTGTTGTACAGAGCCAAGGCCATGGTCAGTGGAGGGCACATGGAGCTGGGAGGGAACAGAGTGAGGACAGCTGACTGATAGTGGAAGGGACGTTCTCTATCAGCTGACAGCAAGCAGAAATTGTACTGAAAGGGGTGGGAGTTCATCTCAGTCTCTTCACTGCCCAGGGTCCAGTTGAGCATCAGTCTGGTGGTGCTGAGCAAGTGCTTGTGCATCAGTTGTTACATACAATTCCATATCAACGGATATATAGTGATAACTATTACTCCTCTCCTTTTATCTCTCTTAGTAAATTGCTTTGTTACAACCCAGAAGTTGTACTTTTTTTCCCAGTTCTCATCCCCATCCCACAGGGAATGGGGCAGTGCACAAAGCACTGTGAGCTGCTGAGCCACATGTTGGGTTCAACAACCACCATCATTTTGGTGCCTGATGTGAGGCTCCAAGGGTTGAGATAGCAGCACATCTGTCCTGAGCAGATAACTCAGGGCTTTGTGGGAGCTGGAGAAGTGCAGGCCATGGTGCTGTTATGTGTGGATGTGCTTCCTATGTGTGGAGCTTGTTGAGTCTTCTCATGAAGCTTCACTGCACAGCTCCTTACTTGGTGCTTGGATGCTGGATTAGGGTATTTATTTTGCTATGCTGTTTGACCTCAGTTTGTACCACGATAAAATTGGCAGCTGACAAAGTGAAGTTTTGTGCACATTCAGCTCTGTGGTCATCTTTGGGTTTTGGAAGTAACATTGTCCATATGATTAGGAATTACACAATTTACATTGTCGCCTCTGTGAGTCCGGGGGTGTACTGGATACTGTGTTGAGGGACATGGTTTAGTGGGAGCTATAGGTAATAGGTGAACGGTTGGACTGGATGATCTTTTAGGCCTTTTCCAACCTTGGTGATTCTATGATTCTAGGATTGAGGTTAAACAATTATTCAGGAATATCACTGAGAGATCTGCCCCAAGGTGAGAAGGCTCTGCATGGCGGGGGGTGTGGGACAGTCTGGGCAGCTGCCTGGAGCGGTGGGCACCCCCAGGGCTTTGGAACTTCATCTCCGAGCAACTGCAGGATCCTGAGAAACTGGTAGAATATTGGGGGCAGGTCTGCTGTGGCACTGGTAACCCCCAAGATGCACAAAGGACTGCAGTGTGCCAGATCCAGAGAGCTGGAAATGCTGACAGTGCTGCAACCTCTGCAACTCCTGGCACAGACCCTGCAGCAGCTCCAAGGTTTTGCTACATGCCCTGCAGTTGCTCCAAGCTCTGGGACAGATCCCGCTGTCTCTCCATCCCTCATAATGAGCTCTGCAGTTACTCGTGCTACGGGTCCTGTAGCTGTTCCAAGTATGGAAATAAGAAAATGGTACAAATTCCTCCCAAGGGAGGAAGTACAGCCCTGCGGTGGCTCCAACCCCTCCAATGAGCCCAGTGGCTGCTCCAACATAGTCACAGGTCCTGTGGTGATTCCAGCTCTGGCAATGAACTCTGAGGTCACTTCAACTCCTGCAACAGCCCAACAGCCACTTCAGCTCCTACAGTGAACCCTGTGGCTGTTAAAACCCCTGCAACTAATCCTGGACTTGCAAACAGATGCACATAGGGATTAGTTCATATATGTTTGCAACTGCATATGTTGTATATGTGTGAAAATACACTAAATATATTATATATGTATAAATACATTTGTCATAATTATTATCCTTTTCTTTTTCTCTTTGTCTCAACCCATAAACCTTAAACCACAGCACTGCCCCGAGACGCTTACGGATTTCCTTGGGACTATTCAATCTGATCTGGTCACACAGTGAAGAGCACCTGAAGATCTCAAGGTTTTCTCAGGGAGCAGCTCCTGAGGTATATTCCTTACACCAGCTTTGGAAGAGGCCTCCCTCCAGTTCTCTGGTTCTGCTCTGAAGGTGCCCTCTTGTTATGGCAGTGCCAGCAAGGAGACCAGCTCTGACAGACCTGTTCATATTGCCGGCTACTGACTGCAGCCCTGGATTGCTGCTGTAGAGGCAACAGGACTGTCGTGAGACACAGAAGACCTTCAGGACTGCACAAATGAGAGGACTCAAGAGCACTGCAGCACTGGTAAGAGCACTTAATGAAAAGAGCACTTTGTGCTGCTGTCTGTTGCTGTACCTCCCCAGATCCAGGGAGCTTCCAAGTAGGAAGAAAGAAAAGCTAAGTAAGTCTATTTTGAAAGCTTTTTAGGTATCTTATAACATATTCAGGGAATCTGGTTCCATGTTTACATGAGTTCTTGGAGTGAGAAAATGGAAATTAGGTAGGAAAGAATTTAAATACATTTTTATTTATAAGTTCAATAACATTTTTTTTTTGCACATTCCTATATCTCACATAATCAAACAGACAAAGATGCATAAAACATAAAGAACCATCACTGGGAATCCTATTGAGGAAGTTGTGCATTTTATTGTAGCTGGAATAGTGCGTATTGCAACACCTTCCTGAAAGCGTGCTTGATCTCCCTGTTCCTCATGCTGTAGATAATAGGGTTTAGTGTTGGAGGAACCACTGCATACAGAAGTGCCACTGTCAGATCCAGGAGTGGGGAGGAAATGGACGGGGGCTTCAGGTAGGCAAAAGCACCAGTGCTGAGAAACAGGGAGACCACGGCCAGGTGAGGGAGGCACATGGAGAAGGCTTTGTGCCGTCCCTGCTCAGAGGGCATCCTCAGCACAGCCATGAAGATCTGCACATAGGACACCACTATGAAAACAAAGCAGCCAAAGCCTAAACTCACACCAAAAAAGAGAAACACAACTTCCCTGAGATTTTATTCTGAGCAAGAGAGCTTGAGGATCTGGGGGATTTCACAGAAAAACTGGTTGACAACATTGCCTTGGCAGAGAGGCAGTGAGAATGTACTGGCAGTGTGCAGCAGGGAATAGAGAACCCCAGTGCCCCAGGCAGCTGCTGCCATGGTGGCACAAGCTCTGCTGTCCATCAAGGTCCCGTAGTGCAGGGGCTTGCAGATGGCAACGTAGCGGTCATAGGACATGATGGTGAGAAGGGACAAATCTGCTGAGAGGAAGAAGACAAAGAAAAAGATCTGTGCAGCACATCCTGTGTAGGAGATGGCCCTGGTGTCCCAGAGGGCGTTGGCCATGGCTTTGGGGATTGTGGTGGAGATGCAGCCCAGGTCGAGTAGGGCCAGGTTGAGGAGGAAGAAGTACATGGGGGTGTGCAGGTGGCGGTCGCAGGCTACGGCTGTGCTGATGAGGCCGTTGCCCAGGAGGGCAGCCAGGTAGATGCCCAGGAAGAGCCAGAAGTGCAGGAGCTGCAGCTGCCGCGTGTCTGCCAACGGCAGCAGGAGGAACTCGCTGATGGAGCTGCTGTTGGACATCTGCTGTTGTTGGGCTTGGAGTCCTGCTCAGAGTGCAGAAGATAATGACAAGTCCAGACCATTCTCAGAGACACTCCTCCTGCAATAATATAAAATGTTTTCATTCTCCTACAACAGTGTACATTTAGCACCATTACTTGCATTTAATTTCATTTTGTTCAGCATTCCTTAGGCAGAAGCAGCATTTGGAGCTCTAACCATTCCTCTTACTTTCTTACCTTATCCTGTCTCCCTGGATATTTTCATCTGTTTCCTGTCTCGTATCTTTACACCAACTGCTCTTAGTGCCCCAAAAGCAGCCTCTGTGCCATTCAACTTCAGTTAGAAAATGCTGCCTGTTCACAGCTAAAGTAAATTATTCATGCCTACAGAAAATAATGATAATTAATATTGTTTCCATCCTTCAAAAAATGGGAGACTGGAAGCACAAAACGTATGACTGTTCACAAAAAAAGCAACTGATGTGATGGATGCAAAATTCTCAGAAGTGTGACAACTACTTTCTGCCTCCAATTCGTTTTGCCTCAGAACAAGAAATGAGAATCCCCTGCTTTGGATCTCCTCTTCCAAGGGCCCTAGAAAACAGAGTTGTGCAGTGGAGCTGTGATCCCCTGCCCCAGGCAGCAGCTGTGGCAGCACAAGCCCTGCCGGGGGGCTCCTTCCCCCCACCCGTCTCCCTGCAGCACCCTGGGCAGCTCCCCGGGCAGGCTGAGTGCTGAGCCTGGCAGGCGGCAGAGTCCCATACCCGGCACACAGCCCCTGGGGCACAGCAGGGACCCTGCTCTGCAGGACAGCCCTGGGTACCCGCCTGCAGCCCCAGCTGCACATCCTGCAGCCATACAGGGGCACACAGCCCTTAGGGCTGTGCTCTGACACTGCAGCACAGAAGACCAGACCTGGAGCAGAAGGCTTTTAACAAAGTAAAGAAACATGCAGTGCCTGCAGCCAGATCTGCTATGGGGTGTCCCAGATTGTTAACCCTCTATGAAAAGCAGCTCACGGTCTGCAGTGAGACTTACTGTGTCATGGTCTGTGAGGAAACCTCCTGCAGCAAGCTCACAGCCCACTCACACCACACACATCCTGTAAGCTCTCTCCCCTTTCTCTTCTCTTCTTCTGTCAGCTGCAGGCTGTGCTGTGCACAAGAGCTGCTCCTGGGTACAGCTCTGTCTCTCTGCACTTCTGCCCTCATTTATGAGCTCCCTGTGTCCCAGGAGCCTGGCCCAGATCAGCAACAGATTATGTCATTTTTATCCTTTCCACTCATTTCCCCTGACATGTCCCTGGGTCCTCATGGCCAATAGCTACTAAAAGACAACAGCATCATGACTGTGAGTTGAAATTTGCTCAATTAACCACCACATGTCCAGTGGTCAGTGACTGATTGGAGACATATGGGGAGTGCTCCCAGTTATTGTTTGATGAAACAATAAGGGCACCCAGACAAGGAAGGCGAGGTTTGGACTTTCCCTGTGCAGAGCAGTGATCCAGTTGAGGCAGTGCAGGAGTCTCATCCCTTGACAGAAATCCTGGAGCTGAAATGGGATTCAGCTCCCTACACACCCACAGGAGCTGGGATTCCTCTGGTTCAGCTCAGAAGTGCACAAGGAGTTGCCTGCATGTGAGCTCCTGCTCTGAGTCCTCGGTCCTTCAGCTGGGAGGCAGCTGCTCACACACAGACACTGGGTGATGCCCAAGGTGCCTGGGCTTCTCCTGATGTGTGCCAGTGCTTGTAAACCGTGTGGGAAATCCCTGAGATAGACACCTCCTTCCTGGGCATCAGCTGAGGGCCAGATAGGGGATAGCACTGGCTGTCTGGTGAATTCACATGCAGCTGCAAGAGCAGCACAGGTCCATCAGCAAAGCCATGCCCATGGTGTGACCATGTTGCTATGTCAACTCCAAGGCCCACAATCGGTCTATTGTCTGTGTGCCACCTTCTGCGCACTAATACCATAGATGAGCTCTCCAGTCCGGCTAAGTCCAGTGATGCTTTCCAATGAGGATGTTTACTCCTGTATTTTTGCACTAATGCAAACACCAACGCACAAGAAGCTAGAAATCTTGGTAGAGCTGCAGGCCTGAGCTCCTGTTTGGACCATGGGGACACAGTTGAATGGCTTCCACAACTGCACTGTAGCACAAGGGGGATACTGAGTCTTTAGGATGGATGGGTGAGGAGACAAGGAAGAGCGACTGCCCTCTGTGAGAGTGCACTGAGCTCTGCCTGGGGATGGCAGAGCAGCCAGGTCAGAGCTAATGGAAATGGCCAACAGAGGAGACCAACAGTGTCTGTACCTGTCTTCCTGATCAGGGAGAGTAAATGGAAGGTGCCCTCTGCAGACAGATGGGAGTCTCATGTTGTCTGGCCATTGTCCCCTTTGGGAGCCTTTTTCACTCCAGTATGTGCTGCAGGGACAGCACAGCAGGGCATGTGGCATCCAGCAGATCCATGGAGAGCACAGATGGCAGCTTCTTGACCAAGCCATGGAGGAACCAAAGAGGAGAGGTGCTCTGCTGGATCTCATACTCACCGGCATGGAAGGTTTGGTGGGAATTGTGAAGGTGAAAGGGGCATCAGGCCACGTGCAAAAGACAAAAGGATCTAATTTTATTTATGTATTTATTTATTTTGAGGCTGTAAGCTTAAAAGATGAACATATATGTCAAAAAAACTGAAACAAAGAATTGAAGACAAAGATAGAAATCAATGAAAATGTGTTAACGCTTTTCAACATGAGAAATTCTCATGAGTCTTGTTCCATTTTTAGTTGTAAATATGAGTCTTTGTAGGGATTTTGTGTCTTTTTTTTTTTTTTTTTTTTTTTTTTTCCTTTAATTCAGATGCTTTCAGGTACAGAGACACAGACAGCGATGCCAGTGCCATCATTGCCCTGTGACTAAATCCTGGCGCCCACCGCTGCTCTTCCCTGCTGCCTATTTGATCCCTCATCCTCCAGGTGTCTCCAGGTGTCCTAAATAAATGGTCGTGGTTAAAGGCATATTTTCAGCAGGCCATTTAGACACATGCTCCTGCCACAGCCTGACAGATTTCCCCATCCCTTTCTTATTGTTCAGTCAGATACCTTCCAATTATCTGTCTGATTTGTGACTTTTAGGGGGATGACTAAAATTTGCTCCATCTCACCAAAGACTGATGGACTATGTTGTCAACTCCTTCACTGTGATTCTATCTATCCCTTCCTATCTTTTCTTTTTCTCTTACTTTTTCTTTTTCTATGTCGTTTTCTTCTCCTTTTCCTTTTCCTTTTCCTTTTCCTTTTCCTTTTCCTTTTCCTTTTCCTTTTCCTTTTCCTTTTCTTTTTCCTTTTTCTTTTCCTTTTCTTTTTCCTTTTCCCTTTCCATATCCTTTCTTTTTTCCTTTTTCTATTTCTATTTCTTTTTTTTTCTCTTTCTCCCTTTCATTTTTTCATGCTTTAAAGAAAGCATGAATTCTGTAAGATGTTCATTAATGTCAGTAAAAGTGAAAAAAAGAGTTGAAGACAAAGATAGAAATCAAGAAGAAAGTGTTAACCCGTCTCAGTGTGTGAAATACTCACGAGTCCTGTTCAATTCTAAGTTGATACCTCCCAACTCCCTGGCTGATCTTTCCAAGGGAGATTACTGAAATTTGCTCCATTCCTCAAAAGTCTGTTGTCAAATCCTTCACCGTGATTCTATCTATCCTATCCTATCTGTTTCTAACTCATTTCATGTGCAAATATTCCCTATGAAAAATAAACCTCAATAGAAGCTGCTTGGACACGGCATGCAGTTGATCACTGTGTTTTACTGTTCATTCAATTGCATCACCTTTCCTTCTGTTTGTTGGACATAAATAAAGAGAATTCTTTCTTTTTCCATGTGCAGCTGGTTCTCTGTGGAAAGCCAGTGGGAGTTGGTACAAAGGAGGTTTAACACTGAGCGGGTGACAGCAGAGTGATGTAAGGAAAACTGATGCAAGTGCCATGAGGCCAATGTGAGTAGTGGGGTGGGGAGATTGAGGAGGAACTTTGTCCACACAGAAAGAGAATAGAACTCATTGGGGACAACCTGGATTGGCATCAGTTGCAAAATGCTTCTTTTACTTCTTGTATAAAACAATCCATAAATAAATAGAAAATAAATGCTGTTTTGATTCTTGCTCTTTATGCACTCTCCATTTTGCTGAACAAGTTCTGAAAACCTGAAGAAGAGAACAGGAAGGCACAAGGCACAGGAGGCTCTTTAAGGTTTGAATGGGCCCCAGGGCGTATTTGCTGCTAAGTCTGTCAACCTCCAGTGCAGAGAGAAGTTTGCACAAAGAACTCAGCAAGACAAAGTCAGAAGCAACAGTGAAGTTTCTTGGAGTATTAATGGGACCACTGAGGGCCATTATCAAGTAAGCTTCCCAAGGCACTAATTAGAGCAGATAATTGGAAGCCATTACTCCAGTCAGGCAAAGGCACTGGCATGGTGGCTCTGATGCTAAGAAAATCCTCCTTTGTCTTAAGAAGCAAACAGGACAAGCCCTGATTCCCAGACCCTTGGCAGGGAGATCCTGTCTCTCATGTTGGCTCAGGGCCCTTCCTGGGGCAGTGGGATGGAGTTCTGTATGATGTTTAATGAAAGACATGGGGACAGAGATCCCAGGCTCTGCATTAGGTGCAATGATACTGTCAAGTTCATGTCCCATGTGTGCCCCGTGTCTCATCGCAGGATGTGGGATGTGAGAAGGGCTCTGTCTAAACAGGCAGTCAATCACAGTGAAATTCTGAACTTCAGATCTCCCAGTTCCAGTGCCCTCCTGTGCACACCCTCCCATTGTTTGATGTCCTTTATGTTCTGCATTGCCCAGAAGTGAACCTAGTGCTCCAGGTGATGCTGGAGCTGCACAGAGCAGAGAGGGACAATCCTTTCCCTCACCCAGATGGCAATAAAATGCCTGATGTGCTCCAGGGGACCGTTAGCTTTCCTGGCTGTCTGGGCACACTGCTGACTCACATTCAATTAGATTTTGACCAGAACCCCCAGTCCTTTTCAGTCAGAACTCTCTCCAGTGTCCCGTATACATTCTGTGTTTATGTCCAGGGTTGCCCCTACCCAGTTGCACAATCAGGCACTTGTTCTTGTTAGATGTTATTCACTTGGTGCTTAGTACCAATTGGTACCCACTTCTCTGACTTGTCCACATCTCTCTGCAAGTCCTCTCCACCCTCAGTGGAGGCAACAGCACCTCCTCATCTGCTATCATCAGCGAACATAAGCAAAAATTCCTGCATGCAAGTCATCCACAAAAACATGGAAGAGAAGTGGCCCTATAATGGAGCCCTGGGGAACCCTGATAGTGACCATCTACCAGGCTGATGGAACCCATTGACTGTAATCCTTTGGGGCTGACCTACTGGCCAACAGCTCATCCACCACATTCTGTTTCTGTCTAGCCGTATGCAGGACATTCTGTCCAGAAGGGTGCTGTGAGAAATAGTCTTAAAAGCTCTACTAAAATTCTCAAGGATAACATCAACTGTCAACCCTTGGTCAACCAATTCACTAACATTGTCATAAAAAGACCTATAGTTAAACAGGAACTTCCCCTCGGGATCCTGTGTTGACTGTGACCAATGACACAATTGTCCTTCAGGTGATTTTCAATCACTCTCACAATCACTTTCTCCATAATTTTACCAGGCACTGGAGTTAGACTGACTGGTTCATAATTTCACCTGTCATCTTTCTTGCTCTTCCTTACAATGAGACAACATTTGCCAGCTTCTCTTCAACTTGTATGACCATGGATTTATTTAGATGCCATTGAAATGAGAGCCCAGAGAATACTAAGGTGTCATCATTGCAAGAACATAGATGTGCCATAGCTTTGCAGTGTATTGAACTCTGGAGTATGCCACAGATGAAGCATAGAGAAAGACTGGCCTCTTCTGTTGGCAAGCAGAATAACACTGCTTGATACATGGGGACTGTGTCTCTGCTCTGCTATGCTCTGCTTGCAGGGGAAAGGTGCAGGGGGTTGCTCTCATGTCAGTGCTCATATCTGAGGTGTGGGTTCAAAGTGGAGAGACCAGGCTTTTTTCAGCAGTGTGTGGAGACAAGACAAGGGGAAATGGAACAGAAACAGGAGCATAGGAAGTTCTGCACAAATGTGTGCAAGAACATCTTTACAGTGAGAGTGACAGAGCCCTGGAATAGGCTGCCCAAGGGGTTGGGGAGTCTCCTTCTTTGGAGATATTCAAGACCAGCCTGGACGCCCACCTGTGTGCCTACCTGATGTTCCCCAGGGGTCTGTGCTGGGGCCTGTCCTCTTCAGTATCTTTATTGATGACCTGGATGAGGGCACTGCGTGCATCCTATGTAGGTTTGCAGACTACACCAAATTGGCTGGGAGTGTGGATCTGCCTGAAGTTAGCAAGGCCCTACTGAGGGATCTGGACAGGCTGGAGAGCTGGGCTGAAGCCAATGGGGTGAGGTTCACCAAGACCAAATGCCACGTCCTGAAATTTGGGACCTGGAATGGACTGCCCAGGTGGGTGGTGGATTCAGTGACCATGGAGGCGTTCAAGGAATGATTGGATGTTGTGTTGAGGGACATGGTTTAGTGGAGGCTGATAGGTGACCAGCCGTACTGGATGATCATTTATGTCTTTTCTAACTTTGGTGATTCTATTATTCTCTGATATCCCGTCCTTGTATGAGTGCCCTCTTTGAGCAAACACTCTCTGGGATGACTCAGAACATGTCTGGAATTAGTCACTGACCACTGGTCATCTGGTGTTTAATTCAACAGATTTTAATGTACTGTCATGATGCTGTTGTCTTTCAGGAGCTGTTGGCCATGAGGACCCCGGGACACCACAGGGGAGATGAGTGGGAAGGATAAAAAATGACATCATCTGTTACTGAGTTGGGCTGGGCTTCTGGGACACAGGGAGCTCATAAAAGTGAGAAGTGTTGTAGAGGGAATGCTGTGCCCAGGAGCAGCTCTTGTGCACAGCACAGCAGGGCTGGGGCTTGAGCAGCAATTCACATGACGATAGAAGAAAGGGAGAGAGAGCTTACAGTGTTTGATCAGCGTGAACCTGCTGTAAACGGACTGCAGGAGCACTGATAACAGATCAACAGAATGGTAAGTGTCTAGCAGTAGGCAATGCAGCTGATTTTCCTGGAGGGATCACCAAATCGGGGACATCCCGTAGCAGATCTGGCTGCAGGCACTGCATGTTTCTTTACTGTGTTAAAAGCCTTCTGCTCCAGCTGAGGGCTACCGTGCTGCAGCACCAGAGCACAGCCCTGAGGGCTGCGTGTCCCAGCACGGCTGCAGGCTATGCAGCTGGGGCTGCAGGCAGGTGCCCAGGGCTGTCCTGCAGAGCAGGGTCCCTGCCGTGCCCCAGGGGCTGTGTGCCGGGTATGGGACTCTGCCGCCTGCCAGGCTCAGCACTCAGCCTGCCTGGGGAGCTGCCCAGGGCGCTGCGGGGAGACGGGTGGGGGGAAGGAGCCCCCCAGCAGGGCTTGTGCTGCCACAGCTGCTGCCTGGGGCAGGGGATCACAGCTCCACTGCACAACAGGATGTTTGTGAGGGCACTTTGCAATAGGAGAGCCAAGGCAGGGGATTTCCATTTCTGTTCTGAGGCAAAGAGAATTGGGGTCAGAAATCTAAAAGGGACAATAAGAGTTATGAGAATTTTTCATCAACCAGTTGCTTGTTTTGTGAACACTCACACATGATGTGCTTTCAGTCTCCCCTTTCTCAAAGGATGGAATTATGATCATTTTCTGTAGGCATGAATAATTCACCTATCCTACAAAGAGGCAGCATTTTCTAACTGAAACTGAATGCCACAGAAGCTCGGGTAGGGGGCTCTAAAAGCACTTGGGGTAAAGATATGAGACTTGAAACAGATGAAAATATCCATGGAGAAGGGATAAGAAAATAAGAGGGAGGTCAGAGCACCATATGCTGCTTCTGCTTAAGGAATGCTGAAATACATGAAATTGAATGCAAGTAATGGTGCTAAATGTACACTGTTGTAAGAGAATAAAAACATTTCATAGTATAGCAGGAAGAGTGTCTCTGAGAATGGTTTGGACTTGTCATTATCTTCTGCACTCTGAGCAGGACTCCAAGCCCAACAACAGCAGATGCCCAACAGCAGCTCCATCAGCGAGTTCCTCCTGCTGCCGTTGGCAGACACGCGGCAGCTGCAGCTCCTGCACTTCTGGCTCTTCCTGGGCATCTACCTGGCTGCCCTCCTGGGCAACGGCCTCATCAGCACAGCCGTAGCCTGCGACCGCCGCCTGCACACCCCCATGTACTTCTTCCTCCTCAACCTGGCCCTACTCGACCTGGGCTGCATCTCCACCACTCTCCCCAAAGCCATGGCCAACGCCCTCTGGGACACCAGGGCCATCTCCTACTCCGGGTGTGCTGCACAGGTCTTTTTCTTTGTCTTCTTCATCTCAGCAGAGTATTCCCTTCTCACCATCATGTCCTATGACCGTTATGTTGCCATCTGCAAGCCCCTGCACTACGGGACCTTGATGGACAGCAGAGCTTGTGCCACCATGGCAGCAGCTGCCTGGGGCGCTGGGGTTCTCAATTCCCTGCTGCACACTGCCAGTACGTTTTCACTGCCTCTCTGCCAAGGCAATGTTGTGAACCAGTTTTTCTGTGAAATCCCCCAGATCCTCAAGCTCTCCTGCTCAGCATCCTACCTCAGGGAAGTTGTGTTTATCTTTTTTGGTGTGAGTTTAGGCTTTGGTTGCTTTGTTTTCATAGTTGTGTCCTATGTGCAGATCTTCGTGGCTGTGCTGAAGATGCCCTCTGAGCAGGGACGGCACAAAGCCTTCTCCACGTGCCTCCCTCACCTGGCCGTGGTCTCCCTAGTTGTCAGCACTGGCATTTTTGCCAACCTGAAGCCCCCAACCATTTCCTCCCCACTCCTGGATCTGACAATGGCACTTCTGTACTCAGTGGTTCCTCCAACACTGAACCCTATTATCTACAGCATGAGGAACAGGGAGATCAAGCACGCTCTCGGGAAGATCTTGCAATACGCACTATTCCAGCTTCCATAAAATGTACAGCTTCATCATAGGATTCCCAATGATGGTTCTTTATGTTTTATGCATCTTTGATTGTTTGATTATGTGAGATATAGCAACGTGCAAAAAAATATATATTATTGAACTTAAAAATAAAATTGTATTACACCTCTTTCCAAACCAATTTCCTTTTTTTCATTCCAAGAGCTCATGTAAACATGTATCCAGATTCCCCAAATACGTTAAAAGATACCTAAAAAGGTTTCAAAATAGACTTTTACTTAGCTTTTCTTTTTTCCTACTTTGTCTGGATTTAGGTAGATACAGCCACAGACAGCAGCTCAACGTGCTCTTTTCATTTCTGATCTCCTTACACTGCCACAGTGCTCTCAAGTCCTCTCATTTGTGCAGTCCTGATGGTCTTGTGTGTCTCACGACCGTCCTGTTGCCTCTACAGCAGCAATCCAGGGCTGCAGTCAGTGGCCGGCAATACGAACAGCTGTGTCAGAGCTGGTCTCCTTGCTGGCACTGCCATAACAAGAGGGCCCCTTTAGAGCAGGACCAGAGAACTGGAGGCCTCTTCCAAAGCTCGTGTTAGGAATATACCTCAGGAGCTGCTCGCTGAGAAAACCTCGAGATCTACTGGTGCTCTTCAGTGTGTGACCCAATCAAATTGAATAGTCCCAAGGTAATCAGTAAGAGACTCGGGGCAGTGCTGTGGTTTAAATTTTATGAGTTGAGATAAAGAGAAAAAGAAAATATATACACATATACAACATACGCAGTTGCAATGATATATGAATTAAGCCCTATGTTTATCTGTTTGCAAGTCCAGGACTAGTTGCAGGGGTTTTAGCAGCCATAGGGTTCACTGTAGGAGCTGTTGCACTTTCAGGCTGTTGCAGGAGTTGAAGTGACCTCAGAGTTCATTGCCAGAGCTGGGACCACCACAGGACCTGTGACTATGTTGGAGCAGCCACTGTGCTCATTGGAGGGGTTGGAGTGACCAGAGGACTGAACCTCCTGGCACAGTGCACCTCCCTTGGGAGGAATTTGTTTCACTTTCTTATCACTGTACTTGGAACAGCTACAGGACCTGTAGCAGGAGTGACTGCAGAGCTCATTATGAGGGGTGGAGTGACAGCGGGATCTGTCCAGAGCGTGGAGTAACTGCAGAACGTGTAGCAAAACCTTGGAGCTGCTGCAGGGTCTGTGCCAGGAGTTGCAGAGGCTGCAGCACTGTCAGCGGATCCAGCTCTCTTCCCCTTGACGATGCTGAAGACCCACTTATGGGGCTGGGGATGCAGTTATGGGGCTGGGGACTCAGATATGTGTCTGTGTTCCTACTTATGGGGCTGGAGAGGCAGTTATGGGACTGGGGATGCAGTTATGGGGCTGCAGATGCACGTATGGGGCTGGAGATAAGCCTATGGGGCTGGGGAACCACATATGGGTCACACTTATGGGTACAGGTATGACAACCAGGGACCCCCATAGTGTCCCCACTGGGGTCACAGTTATGGGGCTGGAGATGCAGTTATGGGGCTGGGGACGCACTTATGGGGCTGGGGAGGCAGTTATGGTGCTGGGGAGGCATTTATGGGTCACACTTATGGAGCTGGGGTCCCCATTGGCCCCTATGGGGCCACACTTATGGGGCTGGGGACCCACTTATGGGACAGGGGTCACACTTCTGGGATTTTGGGTCACACTTATGGGGCTGGGGATGCACTTATGGGTCCACTCATGGGTCCGGTGACCCACTTATGGGTTTAGGGGCCCACTTATTTGCTGTGGTCACACTTATTGGGACCCCATTAAGGTTTATGGGGACGTCATTAGTGTTTGGGGTCACAGCTATTAAGCTAGAGCCTCACTTATGGGTCCCACTTATGGGGCTGTGTTCACACTTACGGGGTTTGGGGTCCCCATTGGCCCCTATGGGGTCACACTTATGGGGCTGGGGATGCAGTTATGTGTCTGGAGCCTCAATTATGGGTCACACTTATGGGAGTGGGGATATCTTGAAGTCTTTAGGGTCACACTTATGGGTCTGAGGACCCGCTTACGAGTCTGTGTTCCCACTTATGGGTCTGTGTTCCCACTTACAGGTCTGGAGCCTCACTTGTGTGTCATACTTATGGGTCTGGAGCCTCACTTATGGGTCTGGAGCCTCACTTATGGGGCTTGGGGTCCCCATTGGCCCCTATGGGTTCACACTTATGGGGCTAGAATCATAGTTATGGGGGTTTGGGTGACGCTTATGGGTCGGGGGGCACACATATAGGTCTGGATCCTCACTTATGGGTCCCACTTACGGGTTTGTGTTCCCACTCATGGGTCTGGGGTCCCCACTGGCCCCTATGGGGTCACACTTATGGGTTGCACTTACCTTGTTGCTTGCCGGCCTTCCCGTTGTCATTGGGATGATTAGGATCACATATAAAGGCCTTGATGGACTCATCACCCCGATAATGCAGCAGGCAATAGAGCAGGATGGCCCTAGAGTTGGTGACTTGCAGAATCAAACTCCATAACCACCAAGTAGTTATAAAGCAGGTATGTTTAATGAGTGATGCGCACACACCCTGGTGCAAGGGGGAGAGATCCACCTCACTTGCACACCATCAGGAGAAAGCGTGCAACAGATATAGGCTGAACTAATACATCATCAATAGTTGGAAGGAATTTGGATACATAGCTGGGTGGACAGGGGGAGGGCGGTAGATGTAGTCTACCTTGATTTCAGTAAAGCTTTTGATACTGTCCCCCATGACATCCTTATAACAAAGCTGAGGAAGTATGGGATAGATGAGTGGACGGTGAAGTGGGTTGAGAATTGGCTGACTGGCAGAGTGCAGAGGGTTGTCGTTGGCGGTGCGGTGTCTGGCTGGAGGCCTGTAACTAGTGGCGTCCCCCAGGGGTCCATACTGGGTCCGGTCTTGTTCAACATCTTCATCAAGGACCTTGATGAGGGGATAGTGACCACCCTCAGCAAGTTTGCTGATGACACGAAGTTGGGAGGATTGGCTGACACACCTGAAGGCTGTGCTGCCATTCAGTGAGACCTGGACAGGCTGGAGAGCTGGGCAGTAAGACACCGGATGAGGTTTAACAAAAGCAAGTGTAGAGTCTTGCACCTGGGTAGAAATAATTGCATGCACCAGTACAGGCTGGGGGAAGAGCTGCTGGAGAGGAGCTCTGCTGAGAGGAACCTGGGCGTCCTGGTGGACGACAGATTGACCATGAGCCAGCAGTGTGCCCTTGTAGCCAAAAAGACCAATGGCATTATGGGGTGTATTAAAAAGAGCGTGTCCAGCAGGTCGAAGGAGGTGATCCTCCCCCTCTACTCTGCCCTGGTGAGGCCTCATCTGGAATACTGTGTCCAGTTCTGGGCTCCCCAGTACAAAAAAGACAGGGATCTCTTGGAAAGAGTCCAGCAGAGGGCCACAAAGATGGTGAAGGTCCTGGAGCATCTTCCCTATGAGGAGAGACTTATGGAACTGGGTCTGTTTAGCCTTGAGAAAAGAAGGCTGAGAGGGGACTTGATCCAGGTTTATAAATACCTGAGGTGTGGGGGCCATAGTGGCAAGGCTGGTCTCTTTTCAGTAGTGCGTGGGGATAGGACTAGGGGTAATGGGATGAAAGTACAGCATAGGAAGTTCCACACGAATGTGTACAAGAACTTCTTTGCAGTGAGGGTGACTGTCACGGGTTACTTAGATTTACCTATGCCCGTGACAGGGGAAGCCACCCCACGCCCCCCCCCCCGGGGCCCGGAAAGGAGGGGGAAAAGGGGAGTGGGATAAAACAGCGACAATCTAAGGAGGAAAAACTTATTTTACTAAATATGATATCGAAATACAAGATAATACAATATAATATAATTAAGGCTAACAAAATCGAACGAAACAGAGAGAGAGAGTCTCCGAAAACCGAGAGGCCTACTGTGAACTCTAGGCGACACGGCTGGAACGCTTCCCACTCTCCGAGAAGTTCGAGAGAAGAAGGAGGGCACTCCAGCCTGGGAACGAGATTATATAGAGTCCTGGTCCCGTGACTTATTGTTACTCCTGTTGTTCTCTGGGATATGTAGTCTTCTTCTGTGGACTGCACATTCAACAGAAGTATCCATACTTGACATGATGTTATGATGTGGAATACTGATAGCAAAATTACAAAATTACAAAACCATGACATTCCACCCCTTATTCTACATTATTACATCATGGTTAATATATACATATATATACATATATATACACGTATGTAAAATTGTGATAGCTAAATAGTAGAATTGCATGTAACATAACTAAATGTACAACTATAATAATTAAAATACACTACACATGCAAACATATATATATATATATAGATACATAAAATTATTGACTGCATTCCCCCAGCATCAAATTCCCTTGTGGCACACATTGAACATCCCCATCCTTCTGCATTACCCACCAAGTGCACCCAGGTCCCTGGGCAAAGACAGTTCCACGGATAGGTTTGCCCTTTCCAGAAGCTGGAAGGACCCAAACAGCTTTTCCCAACATGTTCTTTACATGTATAACAGGGACCTTATCTCCTTCTACAGTGTGTAGGGGGCTAGATTGACTAGGACCATCACGATTGACAGATCCTCTAGTATTGACCAACCAAGTGGCTTCTGCCAGATTCTTCTCCCAGTGCTTAAATGTTCCACCACCCATTGCTTTCAACATAGTTTTCAACAACCCATTATATCGTTCAATTTTACCAGAAGCTGGTGCATGGTAGGGAATATGATAAATCCACTCAATGCCATGATCTTTGGCCCAAGTATTTATGAGAGAATTTTTGAAATGTGTCCCATTATCAGATTCAATTCTTTCTGGGGTGCCATGTCGCCACAGGACTTGTTTCTCAAGACCTAATATGGTGTTTCGAGCAGTAGCATGGGGTACTGCGTATGTTTCAAGCCACCCAGTGGTTGCCTCTACCATAGTGAGTACATAACACTTACCACTGCGAGATCGTGGCAAGGTGATATAATCAACCTGCCACGCCTCCCCATATTTATACTTTTGCCATCGCCCTTCCTCCCAGAGAGGTTTCATCCTTCTGGCTTGTTTAATTATGGCACATGTTTCACAATCATGAATAATCTGCGCAATAGCGTCCATGGTTAAGTCCACCCCTCGGTCTCTGGCCCACTTATATGTCGCGTCTCTTCCTTGATGACCTGAGGTCTCATGAGCCCATCGAGCTAGAAATAATTCACCCTTATTCTGCCAGTCCAAATCAATTTGAGCCACCTCAATTTTGGCAGCTTTATCTACCTGATGGTTGTTTTGTTGTTCTTCAGAAGCCCGACTTTTGGGCACATGTGCATCCACATGACGCACCTTTACAACCATATTCTTTGTTCGGGCAGCAATGTCCTTCCATAGTTCAGCGGCCCAAACAGATTTTCCCCTCCGTTGCCAGTTATTTTGTTCCCACCGCTGTAACCACCCCCATAAGGCATTTGCCACCATCCATGAGTCAGTATAAAGATACAGCATTGGCCACCTCTCCCGTTCAGCAACATCTAAGGCCAGCTGGACAGCTTTTACCTCTGCAAACTGACTTGATTCTCCCTTACCTTCAGTGGCCTCTGCAACCTGTCGTGTGGGGCTCCACACAGCAGCTTTCCATTTGCGATGCTTCCCTACAATGCGACATGATCCGTCAGTGAATAGGGCATATTTCTTTTCATTTTCTGGTAATTCGTTGTATGGTGGGGCCTCTTTAGCACGTGATACCTCTTCTGCTGGTGATGTTCCAAACTTTTTATCTTCAGGCCAGTCCATGATTACCTCTAGGATTCCTGGACGATTGAGGTTTCCCATTCGCGCTCGCTGTGTAATCAGCGTAATCCACTTGCTCCAGGTGACATCGGTAGCATGATGGGTGGAGGGAACCTGTCCTTTGAACATCCAGTTCAGCACTGGCAGTCGAGGTGCCAAAAGGAGCTGTGTTTCAGTCCCGACTACTTCGGAAGCAGCCCGAACCCCCTCATACGCGGCTAAGATCTCCTTCTCAGTTGGAGTGTAGCACTCTTCAGACCCCTTATATGATCGACTCCAGAATCCCAGGGGTCGGCCTCGGGTCTCTCCTGAGGCTCTTTGCCACAAACTCCAAGTGGGGCCTTTCTCTCCAGCAGCAGTATAGAGGATGTTCTTTACATCCTGTCCAGTCCGTACTGGCCCCAGGGCTACAGCACGGGCTATCTCTTGTTTAATCTGTTCGAAAGCCTGCTGCTGCTCAGGGCCCCATGCAAAATCATTCTTCTTCCGCGTTACCTGATAAAGGGGGCTTACAATGAGGCTGTAGTTTGGAATGTGCATCCTCCAAAAGCCCACTGCACCCAGGAAAGATTGTGTCTCTTTCTTGCTAGTTGGTGGAGACATGGCAGTGATTTTGTCGATCACATCTGCTGGGATGTGACGACGTCCATCCTGCCACTTTATACCTAAGAACTGAATTTCCTGGGCAGGTCCTTTTACTTTGCTTCGCTTAATAGCAAAGCCAGCTTGTAGAAGAATCCGGATTATCTGCTCTCCTTTTGTAAAAACTTCTTCTGCTGTATCGCCCCACACAACAATGTCATCAATGTACTGCAGGTGTTCAGGAGCACCACCCTGTTCCAGTACAGTTTGGACCAACCCATGGCAAATAGTTGGGCTGTGTTTCCACCCCTGGGGCAAACGGTTCCACGTATACTGAATGCCCCTCCAGGTGAAGGCAAACTGTGGCTTGCATTCTGCGGCCAAAGGAATAGAGAAGAAGGCATTGGCAATGTCAATGGTGGCATACCATTTGGCTGCTTTTGACTCCAGCTCGTACTGGAGTTCCAACATGTCCGGCACAGCAGCGCTCAATGGGGGTGTGACCTCATTCAGGCCACGGTAGTCTACTGTCAGCCTCCATTCTCCACTGGCTTTACGCACTGGCCATATGGGACTGTTAAAAGGTGAGTGAGTTTTACTGATCACTCCCTGATTCTCCAACTGGCGAATCAAATCATGAATGGGAAGCAAGGAATCCCTGTTGGTGCGATACTGCCGTCTGTGCACTGTCTTTGTAGCAATCGGTACCTGCTGCTCTTTTACTCGTAGCAGCCCCACAACAGACGGGTCCTCTGACAGGCCAGGCAAAACAGACAGCTGCTTAATGTTGTCCATGTCTACAGCAGCTATCCCAAAGGCCCATCGATACCCCTTAGGATCCTTGAAATGCCCCCTTCTGAGGTAATCAATACCCAGTATACATGGAGCCCCTGGGCCAGTCACAATAGGATGTTTTTGCCAGTCTTTGCCAGTGAGGCTTATTTCAGCCTCCAGCACAGTCAATTCTTGAGAGCCCCCAGTCACTCCAGAAATATGGATTGATTCTGTCCCTTCATGACTGGAGGGCATTAGGGTGCACTGTGCACCGGTATCCACCAGTGCCTTATATTTCTGTGGTTCTGATGTGCCAGGCCATCGAATCCACACAGTCCAATAAACTCTATTATCCCTTTCCCTCCCCTGACTGAGGGCAGGGCCCCTCTATTGGTTACCTGTGATGACTGGAGCAACTCCACTGGTGGTTGGTATGTCTAGTAGTTCTTTCACCCGTGCTCGTAGTGCAGACGTGGGCTGATCATGCCACTTCCTCATGTCTTCTCCACGGTCACGTAGGTAGCGCCACATGGAAACACGCGGTGCAATCGTACTGTTGTTCTTTGCTCGAGCTGGGAAGCGTGTGCGTTTAACAGCTGAGACTTTTGATGATGCAGGTGGGGAGTAGGACTGGACTAGTTTGATCAGATCCTTCATTAGACCTGGTGGCCCGTACGAGGATTGACCTTCATCAGTTGTTTCTGATACTGTTACGGGATCATTACAATTAGTTGATGGAAACAATTTCTTGCACATTTCATCTACTCGGTTTTCTAGCCGTGAGATGGCAGAAACTGCGGCATGCAGTTGAGGGAGCTGCTGATCGGTGGTTTGAAGCATTATAATCAGCTCAACAACTCGGGGCCATCTGTCCACGAATCCTTTAGAACCTGTTACCAATGACTGTGCCATTCTCTCTGGTGCTGTACTTGTGATTTTCTGCCACATGTCAGGATCGGCCCTCACTCTCTCTGGGTCAAGTTCGCTTGGATCAGGGCTGTACAACATTTTCGCCATGGCCAATTCCCTCAGGCGCTGAATACCTTTTTGGACGGTATTCCAACTATCAAATTTAGGCTTCAAAGCATCCTTATAGGGGTACCTTTCTCTCACGGCTTCTAACAGCCGCAACCAGAGAGTAGCAGCTCCATCCGAACATCTGCTAATCCCTCTGTCGATACCTGCATCTTGGGCAATGCTTCCTAGTTGGCGAGCTTCATTACCATCTAGAGACAAGCTGTTGGCCCCGTTGTCCCAGCAGCGAAGCAACCAAGCAAGGATACCTTCATCTTGACGCCGTGTGAACTCCTTTCTTGAGCCTTGGATTTCAGTCAGCTTCAGAGGTCGACAATAGGTGATTTCCTCCTCATCATCAGTCTCTTCTTCATGCCTCTTGGTTTTTGCCTTTGCTTTTTTCGGTACTGCTCCATGCCCGGCACCTGGGTCTTCTGCTGGCCCCCCCTGTGCTTCTCCTTCTTTTCGTTCTAGACGCATGGACACCCGTTTCCATTTCTTGCCTTCCACAGGGGCAACTGATATTGCTACTGATGCCTCCTGTGACTGATCAGAATTAACTTGGGCTTGAATCTCAGATCGGAAACTCTCTCTCTCCAGAATAGTATGATACAAAGCACGGTATGCATAAGCCAAACCCCACATAAGGTTTACCTCCTTAGATCTCTGACCCAAATACTCACTTAATTTCTTAGGGTCCCTTAGGTGTTCAAGAGTGAAATCCCATGACACTGCGGGTCCCCATGCTTCTAAGACTTTTCCTAAACCTTTCCATATTCCCTGCCAGTCATCATTCTCTGGTTCTGGAGGAGACTTCCGCATAGAACGAATGCATAGGAACATATATGCATGCATTGATAGTGATAACATGAATGCAAGTATGAACCCTATCTCAGTTATTGAAAAGCGTGTGGAAATCTGAGAGTACAACCTAAATAAAAAGGGTTTATTTAGCCTGTACAATGAATTAAACATGGTGGTGTTTGTAAAATTGCCTGTTCCATCTGGGATGCAAGTATTTGTAAAATTGCCTGTTTCATCTGGGATGCAAGTGTTTGTAAGATTCACAATTCCATCTGGGGTGTAGATGCCAAAATTCTGACCATACCACATCTCGTAAAAGTACCAGGCAGGTGTCTCCATCAGTATCCACCTTACTAGGCTATATATCTGCACAATTCCACAACACCAAATTATGGTGTTAATAGTTGACCAATACTTTAAGAAGATCATAATTGCTTTCAATCCCTTAAACAGAGCAACTGGGATGAAGAGTGGATTCATAGCTGGCAGGCTCTGTAAAAGTCAGAACTAGCTAGCTTTGCTCTAAGGGAGAAAGAAATCCCTTTGTTTTCTACACAAAAGTTAGATAGCAGTGCTGAGAATGTACAGCAGCCCTTAATGTTGACAATTTGTCTGGTATTTCAAGGTCACGTTCTCCGTGAGCAGCTACGGAAAGATAACACTCCCAACACTCCCGTAACGAAGCTCTTTAAGAGCAAAGAGAGAGTTGTTCTAAAAGCTAAAAAGCTCTATGCCCGCATCCTCCACCAAAAAAATCTGTCACGGGTTACTTAGATTTACCTATGCCCGTGACAGGGGAAGCCACCCCACGCCCCCCCCCCCGGGGCCCGGAAAGGAGGGGGAAAAGGGGAGTGGGATAAAACAGCGACAATCTAAGGAGGAAAAACTTATTTTACTAAATATGATATCGAAATACAAGATAATACAATATAATATAATTAAGGCTAACAAAATCGAACGAAACAGAGAGAGAGAGTCTCCGAAAACCGAGAGGCCTACTGTGAACTCTAGGCGACACGGCTGGAACGCTTCCCACTCTCCGAGAAGTTCGAGAGAAGAAGGAGGGCACTCCAGCCTGGGAACGAGATTATATAGAGTCCTGGTCCCGTGACTTATTGTTACTCCTGTTGTTCTCTGGGATATGTAGTCTTCTTCTGTGGACTGCACATTCAACAGAAGTATCCATACTTGACATGATGTTATGATGTGGAATACTGATAGCAAAATTACAAAATTACAAAACCATGACAGTGACGGAGCACTGGAACAGGCTGCCCAGGGAGGTGGTAGAGTCTCCTTCTCTGGAGATATTCAAGACCCACTTGGATGCCTACCTGCGTGACATGGTGTAGGGAGCCTGCTTTGGCAGGGGGGCTGGACTTGATGATCTCTAGAGGTCCCTTCCAACCCCTAAGATTGTGTGAGTCTGTGATTCTGTGAGTAATAGGCACCTGAGAGTGCAGAGTTATTCAGATGACCAAATGGATGAATACACCAAAAGAAGAGACAGATCTTTCTCTATACATCTAGTGAAAATTCCAGAGCTTATGCCATTCCAAAGCTGTGACAAACACACATTCTGTCACTGATGGCACCTTTCTTTGTTTTGGGCTCTCATTTAAATGGCATTTCCTTGGGGTCTCCAGCACACCCTAAGTCAGCTGGCAAATGCAGCTGAGAACCTTCAGGAAATCCATGTCCTGGTAGTGTCAGTGCTTGCTGGACAACTGTGAGCCCCACAATGGGTCTTGTTCCTGTGTAGCACCTTCTGAACAGCAGTACCATGTTGCAGATGCGAGACCAAGCCAAGCTAAATCTAGTCATGCTTCTTGAAAGAGATGCTTTCTGAAGAGTCTTTACACTAATGAGAAGACCACAAACATTCACTCAGTGAGCTCGAAATCACTGTGCATTTTCAGGCCTACAGTCTTGTTTGTCTCGCAGAGACATGGTGGGATGGTTCCTACCTCTTAGCTGTAGCAAATGGCATAGAGAATCTTTTTGACGGATGGCCAAGGAAGATGAGGAACAGCTGCTGCCCTCTGTGAGAGTGCACTGAGCTCTGCCTGGGGATGGCAGAGGAGCCAGCTGAGAACTGATGGAAAGGTCTCAAAGAGGAGAGTGGCATATTCTGTTCCTTGCTTCCTGATCAGGAAGAACAAGAGCAGGGGGACAGGCAGGAATCTGAGTTACAGCTCAGATGGAATTGTTTTCTTCAGACTGTCTGCTGTGGTGCAGTGTTTTGGTTCTAGGAGAAAACCATTGATAACACTCTGGTGTTTACAGCTGCTGCTAAGCAGTGTTCTACAGAGCCAAGGCCATGGTCAGTAAAGGGCACATGGAGCTGGGAGGGAACAGAGTGAGGACAGCTGACTGATAGTGGCCAAAGGGACGTTCTCTATCAGCTGACAGCAAGCAGAAATTGTATTGAAAGGGGTGGGAGTTCATCTCAGTCTCTTCACTGCCCAGGGCCCAGCTGGGCATCAGTCTGGTGGTGCTGAGCAAGTGCTTGTGCATCAGTTGTTACATACAATTCCATATCAACGGATATATAGTGATAACTATTACTCCTCTCCTTTTATCTCTCTTAGTAAATTGCTTTGTTACAACCCAGAAGTTGTACTTTTTTTTCCCAATTCTCTTCCCCATCCCACAGGGAATGGGGCAGTGCACAAAGCACTGTGAGCTGCTGAGCCACATGTTGGGTTCAACAACCACTGTCATTTCGGTGCCTGATGTGAGGCTCCAAGGGTTGAGATAACAGCACAACTGTCCAGAGTGAGATAACTCAGGGCTTTGTGGGAGTTGGAGAAGTGCAGGCCATGATGCTAATTGTTTCCCTATTTGTGGAGCTTGTTGAGTCTTCTCATGAAGCTTCACTGCACAGCTCCTTACTTGGTGCTTGGATGCTACATTAGGGTATTTATTTTGCTATGCTGTTTGACCTTAGTTTGTACCACGATAAAATTTGCAGCTGACAAAGTGAAGTTTTGTGCACATTCAGCTCTGCGGTCATCTTTGGGTTTTGGAAGTAATATTGTCCATATGATTAGGAATTATACAATTTACATTTTCGCCTCTGTGAGTCCGGGGGTGTACTGGATATTGTGTTGAGGGACATGGTTTAGTGGGAGCTATAGGTAATAGGTGAACGGTTGGAATGGATGATCTTTCAGGCCTTTTCCAACCTTGGTGATTCTATGAATCTATGATTGAGGTTAAACAATTATTCAGGAATATCAGTGAGAGATCTGCCCCAAGGTGAGAAGGCTCTGCATGGCAGGGGGTGTGGGACAGTCTGGGCAGCTGCCTGGAGCGGTGGGCACCCCCAGGGCTTTGGAACTTCATCTCCGAGCAACTGCAGGATCCTGAGAAACTGGTAGAATATTGGGGGCAGGTCTGCTGTGGCTCTGGTAATCCCGACTGCAGTGTGCCAGATCCAGAGAGCTGGAAATGCTGACAGTGCTGCAACCTCTGCAACTCCTGGCACAGACCCTGCAGCAGCTCCAAGGTTTTGCTACACGTCCTGCAGTTGCTCCAAGCTCTGGGACAGATCCCACTGTCACTCCATCCCTCATAATGAGCTCTGCAGTCACTCCTGCTACGGGTCCTGTAGCTGTTCCAAGTATGGTAATAAGAAAATGGTACAAATTCCTCCCAAGGGAGGAAGTACAGCCCTGCGGTGGCTCCAACCCCTCCAATGAGCCCAGTGGCTGCTCCAACATAGTCACAGGTCCCGTGGTGGTTTCAGCTCTGGGAATGAACTCTGAGGTCACTTCAACTCCTGCAACAGCCCGACAGCCACTTCAGCTCCTACAGTGAACCCTGTGGCTGTTAAAACCCCTGCAACTAGTCCTGGACTTGCAAAGAGATGCGCATAGGGATTAGTTCATATATGTTTGCAACTGCATATGTTGTATATGTGTGAAAATACACTAAATATATTATATATGTATAAATACATTTGTCATAATTATTATCCTTTTCTTTTTCTCTTTGTCTCAACCCATAAACCTTAAACCACAGCACTGCACCGAGATGCTTACGGATCTCCTTGGGACTATTCAATCTGATCTGGTCACACAGTGAAGAGCACCTGAAGATCTCAAGGTTTTCTGAGGGAGTAGCACAAGGGGGATACCGAGTCTTTAGGATGGATGGGCGAGGAGATAAAGAAGGGTGACTACCCTCTGTGAGAGTGCACTGAGCTCTGCCTGGGGATGGAAGAGCAGACAGGTCAGAGCTTATGGAAATGGCCAACAGAGGAGACCATCAGTGTCTTTTCCTGTCTTCCTGATCAGGGAGAGCAAGTGGAAGGTGCCCTCTGCAGACAGATGGGATTCTGATGTTGTCTGTCCCTTGTCCCATTTGGGGGCCTTTGTCACTCCATTATCTGTGGCAGGGACAGCACAGCAGGGCATGTGGCATCCAGCAGATCCATGGAGAGCACAGATGGCAGCTTCTTGACCAAGTAGTGGAGGAACCAAAGAGGAGAGGTGCTCTGCTGGATCTCATACTTTCTGTCATGGAGGGACTTGTGGGAACTGTGAAGGTCACAGGGGCATCAGGCCATGTGCAAGATGCAAATGTATCTCTTTTAATTTATTTATTTATTTTGAGGCTGTAAGCTTAATAGTTGATCATAAATGTCAATAAATCTGAAACAAATAATTGAAGACAAAGATGGAAATCAATGAAAATGTGTTAACCCTTCTCAACATGAGAAATTCTCATGAGTCTTGTTCCATTTTAAGTTGTAAATATGAATCTTTGAGGTGATTTGATGTCTTTTTTTTTCTTTTACTGAAACTACAATGTTTTCCAGAACTGTGTTCGCTGGACACAAATGCCTTCAGGTTCAGAGACACAGACAGCAGTGCCAGTGCCAATGCCCTGTGACTATAGCCCGGTGCCCAGCACTACTCTTCCCTGCTGCCTATTTGATGTGTCTCATCCTCCAAGTTTTTTCAGCTCTCCTAAAGAAATGGCCATGGTTAAGGGCATGTTTTCAGCAGACCATTTGGGCACACACTACTCCCACTGCCCTCCAGATTTCTCCATCCCTTGCTCTTTGTTCAGTCAGATACCTCCCAATTATCTGTCTGATTTCTGACTTTTAGGGGGATTACTGGAATTTGTTCCATCTCCCCAAATTCTGAGAATCAGTGAGAATGTGTTAACCCGTCTCAATGTGTGAAATACTCACAAGTCCTGTTCAGTTTTAAGTTGATACCTCTCAACTACCTGGCTGATCTATCCCAGGAAGATTACTGGAATTTGCTCTATCTCCCAGAGTCTGATGGCCTCTGTTTTCAACTACTTCACTGTGATTCAATCTATCCTATCCTACCTCAGTATAAATCATTTCTTTTAAAAGTATTCCATATGAATGACAAACTTCAATAGATGCCGCTTGAACATGGCATGCAGTTGATCACTGTGTTTTACTGTTCATTCAATTGCATCACCTTTCTTTCCATTTGCTGGCCAGATAAAAAAGAGAAATCTTTCCTTTTCCATGTGTAGCTGGTTCTCTGAGGAAAGCCAGTGGGAGTTGGTGCAAAGCAGTTTTAACACTGAGCGGATGAATGCAGAGGAGAAGAGTGATGTGAAGCAAAGTGATGCAAGTCCCATAGGTCCATTGTGAGCAGAAATTGGGTGGGGAGGTTGAGAAGGACCTTTGTCAACACAGTAACAGTACAGAACTCATTGGGACATCCTGGATTGGTATCAGTTGCACAGTGCTGCTTTAAACCCAGCTATAAATAAATAGACAATAAATTTATAATGGATTCTTTAAGCTCTCTCCAGATATCCCTCCTTTTTGCTGAACAAGTTCTGATAACTTGAAGAAGATAACAAGATGGCATAAGGCACAGGAGATTCTTTAGGTTATAATGGTCCTAGGGTGCATTTGATGCTGAGTTCATCAGCCTCTAGTGCAGAGAGAAGTTTGCACAAAGTGCTCAACAAGACAAAGTCAGAAGTAACAGTGAAGTTTCTTGGAGTATTAATGGGCCCACTGAGGAACATTAACAAGCAAGCTTCCCAAGGGACTTGTTAGAGAAGATAACTGGAAGCCATGACTACAGGCAGGCAAAGGCACTGGCATGCTAAGAAACCTCTCCTTTGCCTTACAAAGCAGACAGGTCAAGCCCTGATTGCAAGACCAGTGGTAGAGAGGTCCTGTATCTCATGTTGGCTCCGGGCATTTCCTGGGGCAATGGGTTGGAATTTTGTATGATGTTAAATGATAGACATGGGGACAAAAGATCCCAGGCTCTACATGTGGTGCAAGGACGCTGTGAGGTTCATGTCCCATATGAGACCTATGTTTCATTGCAGGATCTGAGAAGGGATGTGAGAAGGGCCCAGTCTGAACAAGCAGTCAATCCCTATGAAACTCTGAACTTCAGATCTCTCAGTTCCAGTGCCCTCCTTTGCACATTCTCCCAGAGTTTGAAGTCCTTTATGTTCTGCGGTGCCCAGAAGTGCACCTAGTGCTGCTAGTGAGGCAGTAGCAATGCAGAGCAGAGAGGGATGATCCTTTCCCTCACCCAGCTGGCAATAAGTTGCTTCATGCACTCCAGGGGACTGTTGTTTTTCCTGGCTGCCTTGGCACACTGCTGACTCACATTCAGTGTGATGCTGACCAGCACCTCAATCCTTTCCAGTCAGACTCCTCTCCAGTGTCCCATATCCAGTCAGTGTGTATGTCCAGGGTTGCCCCTACCCAGGTGCACAATCAGGCACTTGTTCTTGTTATACTTTATGCACTTGGTGCTTAGTACCAACTGGTACCCACTTCTCTGACTTGTCCACATCTCTCTGCAAGTCCTCTCCACCCTCAGTGGAGGCAACAGCACCTCCTCATCTGGTCTCATCAGCAAACTTGCTCAGAACGTCTTCTAGTCCTGCATTCAAGTCATCTGCATAAACATGAAAGGAAAGTGGCCCCAAAATGGAACCCTGGGGACCCCGACAGTGACCATCTACCAGCCTGATGGAAAAAACTGACTATAATCCTTTGGGACTGACCTACTGGCCAACTGCTCACCCACCACATTGTGTTTCTGTCTAGCCATATGCAGAACATTCTGTCCAGAAGGTTGTTGTGAGAAACAGTATCAAAATTTCCACTGAATTCCTCAAGGATTACATCAACTGGCTTCCCTTGGTCAACTAAACGGATAACTGTGTCACAGAATGAGCTTAAATTAAACAGGACCTTCGCCTCACAAACTTGTGTTGGCTGTGCCATAGCTTTGCAATGCCTTGAACTCCAGAGTATGCCACAAATGGAGCAAAGGGGAAGATTTGCCTCTTCTGTAGTGAACTCATTCATTTGGTAAGCAGAATAACACTACCTGATACATGGGGACTGTGTCTCTGCTCTGCTCTGCTCAGCTCACAGGGCAGCGGTGCAGGGTGTTGTTCTCATGTCAGTGCAGGTAAACTTGCTTTAACCCTTTTTCCTCTGTAAATGCTTCCTCTATTTCTATGCTCAGATACACTTCCACATTCCCTCAAGTACACTTTCTTATATAATTAACAATTACACTTTCTTATACCATCAAAACAGTTTGTCAAACAGTACAGTTCTTCAGTTCACATAAACTCCCTTAATACAGTCTGTATTCTTCAGTTATAAACACTGTGCCACAGAACCAGCACTGACTGAACCACCTCCCTCACACACTTCCTCACAAGCAGTACATAGTATTACATAAATGGGTTCACACTCATTGGTGGTGGAATGTACACCTCTCCTCAGGACCATCTTATTAATCTACAGAGTACAAACTCCCATCTTCTTACATACAAGCAGAAAGTACTTATGAGTGGACAGACAACACAGTCTTTCACTTTGTCCGTGTCTGGCCATTTCGCTCACAGGAGGAAGGAAACACGGGTCGGGACTTGGCACTCACCCTGCAGCTGTTCTGTGTCTCACTCACACCACACTCACTCTGACATTTAGATCAAAAACCATGGTTTATTCATACTACACAATGCTGACAACGTTTTCTAGCTGGAATCTTAATATCACTCATACTCTGGTCAACCAGTTGCAAACGTTAATTTTTTTCCCAGAGTCGGCTTGACACACGGTACCAAACACTTAAAGCAGATGATAATATTGAACATACAACCTATTAGCCCCATGATTACACCTTGGAGAACCCAGGCTACCATTTGACAGGCTATCCACTATGTCCCATACCCGTAGGAGAGACCAACCTAGGTCCCTCCTATTGCCAACCACATGGGAGAGAGTATTTGTTCTTGTTTCCATTCATATGACATACAGTTCCCTTTCATAGGAACTCACCCAAGGAGTCTTCCTACCCCAGCTGGCAACCAAAGCCATGAGCTCACCTCCCTGGGAGCAGCACGTATGGCTGTAAACTGTGTAGGATGTCTCCTCAAGACATATGTGCTCCACTTACCATACACATACCTGGTCCACCTATGGGTGGTCCTTGTCTGTCCCTGCAGTGATCAGGTGAGGAAGGGAGTCCTTCAGAGAAATCTCAGGGTGCGCCAAAAGTGTCTCCCTCTCAGCTGGTCCTGCAGCGAACAGAGCTGGTCCCACCTGGGCCGCCAAATTGACTACAGGAATTGAACTCTATAACCTCTGTAACTGATACAGTCTCCCATGACATACTTATACCAAAGTTGAGGAAGTATGGGATAGGTGAGTGGACAGTGAAGTGGGTCGAGAATTGGCTGACTGGCAGAGTGCAGAGGGTTGTCGTTGGCGGTGCAGTGTCTGGCTGAAGGCCTGTAACGAGCGGCATCCCCCAGGGGTCTGTGCTCAGTCCGGTCTTGTTCAACATCTTCATCAATGACCACCCTCAGCAAGTTTGCTGAAGACACGAAGTTGGGAGGATTGGCTGACACACCTGAAGGCTGTGCTGCCATTCAGCGAGACCTGGACAGGCTGGAGAGCCGAGCAGTAAGAAACCGGATGAGGTTTAACAAAAGCAAGTGTAGAGTCTTGCACCTGGGTAGAAATAATTGCATGCACCAGTACAGGCTGGGGGAAGAGATTCTGGAGAGGAGCTCTGCTGAGAGGGACTTGGGCGTCCTGGTGGACGACAGATTGACCATGAGCCAGCAGTGTGCCCTTGTAGCCAAAAAAGCCAATGGCATCCTGGGGTGCATTAAAAAGAGCGTGTCCAGCAGGTCGAAGGAGGTGATCCTCCCCCTCTACTCTGCCCTGGTGAGGCCTCATCTGGAATATTGTGTCCAGTTCATGGCTCCCCAGTACAAAAAAGACAGGGATCTCTTGGAAAGAGTCCAGCGGAAAGCCACTAAGATGGTGAAGGGCCTGGAGCATCTCCCCTATGAGGAGAGACTTAGGGAACTCGGTCTGTTTAGCCTTGAGAAAAGAAGGCTGAGAGGGGACAGGATCCAGGTTAATAAATACCTGAGGTGTGGGGGTCATAGTGGTGAGGCAGGTGTCTTTTCAGAAATGCGTGGGGACAGGATTAGGGGTAATGGGATGAAAGTACAGCATAGGAAGTTCTGCACTAATGTGCATCTCTATGATGGGGGTGGCCCAATCACAAGCAGTGGTGCGCTCAGTTGTTCTGCTTGCCTGCTCCTCAAGGAGTTAGGAGAAATCTGTACCTGTTGCGTGTTCGAGTGCATGCGCAATGCCATGTGGAGGGCTTATCACAATAAAGATTGGCGGATTTGCTGCGTAGACCGGTCAGAACTCAGATCTGCGTTGTGCTTCCTGCGGCACCAAACGCCCAACAGTGGCAGTTCCGTGTATTGGCCAGCAGGTGGCAGCAGAGACCACGGAAAGAACGTCTGCGGGACAGACCCTGGGGATCCGTTCTCTTTTGATTATAGGGGAAGAACACAAAGATGGAAGAGGAGGTAAGGGGGGAAAAAAAAAAAGAAAAAAAGATAAAACCAAACCACAGCAAACAAATAAAAACTTCTCCGAACGTAGCAAACGTGAATCTCTGTCAATAAATAAATGAGTAATTGAATTGATGTCCATTTCCCCTCCCCCCCGCTCCCCCCCACTTCCGAGATGAAAAAACACCTGGTATCAATTGTACAGATGCACACAGTGAAGCCAGGGATGGTCTGAAATGCAAAGCAGCTGAGCAGCTTTTAGAAGAAAACAGAGTAGTAACAACTTCTGTACCTACATTCACCACTCTGAGATCCTGTCTGGGTCACCCAAGGCTTGTAAATAACCACTGGGTCGGTTCTGATGTCGAGTGATTTGTTGTCAGTTCTCTCATGGTTCTCCGGTCAGTTCTCCGGTGCCAGGATCTGCCACAGGGCATTCTGACCACGGGCATCATGTTTCTACGCTGCCGCCTGCATTTAACAGGCAATGGGACTGCCCAGCATGTGCAAGGCAGCACCTCTTTCACACCACCAGAATGTTTAAGGCTGTTGGGATTGTTGTTAGCGTCCCATTAACACTGAGGCTAGAGATACCCTTAGGATTGACATTACTATTAGCATTACTTTGATGGTGCCCTATCTGGGTCATTTCCAGGGGATGTCAGGAGTAAGGCACAGTGTCAGGAGAAAAAGAACAGACTCTGTTACTTTATAAACGTGATAATAGAGAGAGTTCATTGGAAAAAATACAACTCTTAAATAATGCAAAGCATGCTTCTGATTGGATGCAGGCATCATCTGGGCTCTGTTTAATATTACTTCTAAGGTAAAGATTATTGTTACCTTAATGATTGTTTTTTGGATTATGATCAGGGTTAAGGTTCCTTTTGCTACAAACTTCTAGCATCATTTTTGTTGTTACATTTGGAGTTAGAGACGATTTTAGAATCACGGTAAGGGTTAGGATTAGAGTTACATTGCGGGTTAATGCTGTTGTCTTTACAGCTCCTGTGAGGGTTGGGGTCTGGGTCAGGTGTTTAAAAAATGAAATGAAAAAAGAATAAAAAAAAATATATTGAAAGCTTCAGATTTCCTTAATCTTTGTGGGAATCATATAATGTGCAACTCAAATCTACCTCTTCGTGCAGTGACTGCCTGTAAATTTGCTAGAGCCTGATATAATATGGCCTTGTGCCATAGTCCTCCAGATTGTTGCTAGGATTCCTTTCCATATATTGAAATTGAATTGACCTAATATATAGGTCAGTTACCAACCTCTTGTTTTTAGGTCTGCCTTGTACTTTTCTGTGGACAGAGAAGGGCAATGTTTCCAACAGTCAGTACATTCATTCTGTGCTGTGCTGGGCTCTACCCACCCTGCGTATTTATCTTGTGCTTGTCTCAATTCTCCCCATGTCAGAATGCCCCCAGTCTGAACTTAACTCTGTTCAGCAACTTTCTTGGTGGAAAAACTACTTATACAGCTGTTTTACAAGTGGGTTATACATTCAGTTAGGGCCTACACTGTGTACTGAAAATACTGGAAACTTCCACTGCAAAAACACAATCTACCTCTCCCATCTGTGCAGCCTTGCAGACCCAGAGCATGCCAGGTTATTTCTGCTTTCATAGCATTTGCATGCTGTAGGGTGAGCAAAAGGTTCTGCTGCTTGATTCTTCTGCAAGAGCTGCCTACCGGCAAATGGTTGCAGGGATGGAGGATGTGACAGAAAGCATTTGTCTCCACAAGAGCAGAGTTACATTCAGTGCAGAGTGTGAGAGTCAGGTTGGTGTGGAAAAGCACTGACACGCTGGGGATGATGCAGTGCTCACATGTCTAAAACTCACAGACATTACTGTCAGAAGGATGGTGCTGTGTTGTGCTTCTACCTTTGGCAGCCCCTGGAGAAATGCTGCGGCACACAGAACACCTTTGTATTGCACTGACTGCTGCCATGCAGCATGGATTTAACACACCAAATCCAGAGGAGCATGACTGCATCTAACTGCCCTGAGAAAAACTACTGTAGCTGAAGAGATGAGGAGGCAGCTGCTCATCTGCAGAACAAGCAGTACTGCCAGACATTGGGCCAGGTGAGCACCTCCTGCTGCAGCGTGATGATGACAGGGCTGGAGATGATCTGCAAAGCCAGCTTCAAAGTGGGAGACATGAGTCAACATGGCAGGAGGACAGAGGTGTTAGGGAGCAGCCAAGGCATCAAAGAGTATCAAAAGGCTTTAAAAGGTATCACAAAGCGACAGCCAGGAAGACTGGGATTATCATGAGCAGCAACCTGGATGCTAGAGATTATTTGCTGCCATACAAAATGGTAGAGATCTTGCTGCAGACATCCCAAAGCCAGGCAAAATGGGAACCCAGAGCTCTGCCTGCACGAACCCCACAGCCATAGCATTGCAAGCTGAGCTGCCTTGCTGTTTGTTGCATTCATCCCAATCCCTGTGAATGAAGACTCGGAATGCAGCCGAGGCGATGATTGAGCATGAGAGTGACTTTATTCAATAAAAGACAGGAGGGCTTGAGAGGTCAAGGGTGAAGATAGGACTCCTCTTGTCAAGATGAGAGTGGCTCAGAGCTGGTGCTGCTGCCTGGTGCCTGGGACTGGCAGCCTGACTCTAAGTCCCCATCTAAGATGCTCAGCTTCACCTCACTGATGCTGCCCTGCTCCTGCATGGTGGTGCTGCTGTTGGGGCACTCGGGCTGTGCTTGGGATGGGCAGCACTGCAAAGGCGCTGGGTCACAATCCAGGCAGGTGACTGTGGTGTCTGGCAGGCTCAGGTCAGGAGCTTCAGCAGAGCCAGGAGATATGAGAGCATGAACGTGGATGAGCCCCTTATGTCCATCACTGTTACCATGTGGAAGGCTGTCATCCGAATTGCAGCGATTTGTGCTTAATAAGAACTCTCCATTGATGGAAACACACTGCACATCACTACTTGGTTTGGATCTTTGGGGTTGACAAGGGCTCGAATTATCTAGGAAGGCACAGAAACACAAGGGTTAGTGTCAAACGTTTGCAAGTTGAATCATGCAAGAGGTTGTTGATACTTGGTAATAGAGTGGCGGCAGGACGAAGCAAATAAGCTTGAAGCAACAGAGCCACTGTCTTGAAAGTGATCCTCGTGCAGGTCCATAAGTTTTGACTCTGCCTGGACTTCATATGGGGTAGTATGACATCACAAAGGGGTGATATGATGTCACAAAGGGGCATTATGATGTCACAAATAAGCATTATGATGTCACAAAGGGGCATTATGATGTAACAAAGGGGCATTATGATGTCAAAAAGGGGCATTATGACATCACAAATAAGCATTATGACGTCACAAAGGGGTATTAGGACGTCACAAAGGATCGTTATGATGTCACAAAGAGGCATTATGACATCACAAAGGGGTATTGTGACGTCATAAAGGGGCATTGTGATATCACAAAGGAGCATTATGACATCACAAAGGGCATTATGACATCACAAAGAAGCATTATGATGTCACAAAGGGGCATTGTGACGTCACAAAGGGGAGACATTATGTCATCACAAAGGGGCATTGTGATATCACAAAGGAGCATTATGACATCACAAAGAAGCATTGTGATGTCACAAAGAAGCATTATGATGTCACAAAGGGGCATTGTGATGTCACAAAGGGGCATTGTGACGCCACAAAGGGGCGTTATGATGTCACAAAGGGGCATTATGATGTCACAAAGGGGCATTATTACGTCACAAAGGAGCATTATGATGTCACAAAGGAGCATTATGACATGACAAAGGGGTGATATGATGTCACAAATGGGCATTATGACGTCACAAATAAGCATTATGATGTCACAAAGGGGCACTATAATGTCAAAAAGGGGCATTATGACATCACAAATAAGCATTATGACGTCACAAAGGGCATTATGACATCACAAAGGGGCATCATGACGTCACAAAGGATCATTATGACGTCACAAAGAGGCATTATGACGTCACAAAGGGGCATCATGACATCAGAAAGGGGCATCGTGATGTCAGAAAGGAGCATTATGACATCACAAAGGGCATTATGACATCACAAAGAAGCATTATGACGTCACAAAGGGGCATTATGACATCACAAAGGGGTGTTACCATCACCCTGCGCCCAACTCCTCTCTCCCTCCTATTGGCTCCCTCTCCCACCAATCCCCGATCTCCCCTCCCCTTAGGCATTGAATTCTCTTCTCACTACCTCCTCCCAGTCCTCCCCTAGGAACAGAAACCATTCAGATTCTACAGCAAACTACAGCATCTGCACTGCAAGAGCTCACTGAACCACCTGCAACAGTGAAACATGGTTTTGGAGAGTGGGTTTGAAAACACACCTTTAGACAGCTGTCTCCCTGTGGCCAAAAGGAAACCAAGCAGCAAAAGAAGAGTCCAGCCTGAAACATGCCCATGCTACTAGCCCAGGTTTTTCACAGTCAATGCAGAATCCATCCTGTTCATGAGGTGACAAATGACCAGTGGGTCTCCCCTTGCTCCACCCCTTCTCCTTCAAAGCCAGAAAAAGAAAGAAAAAACAAGCTTCTGTACAGCTGCCGTTATTTCTGACAGCGAGTGTAATCACAGAATCATAGAATGGCCCGGGCTGGAAGGGACCTCAAGGATCATGAAGATCAATCACCTCCCTGTCCCTGCTGGCCATCCCCTCTTCTGATGGAGCCCAGGGGACCATTTGCTCTCTGAGCTGCAAGAGCACGCTGATGGCTCACGTTCTGTTTTTCATCCACCAGGACCCCCAGGTCCTTCTCTGCGGGGCTTCTCTTAAGGACTGCTCCTCCCAGGCTGTACAGATGCCTGGGATTCCTCCAGCCCAAGTGCAAAACCTTGCACTTTGCTGTGTTCAACCTCATTAGATTCACCTAGGCCAACCTCTCGGTTGAGCTCCCTCTGAATGGCATCCCTTCCTTCCACTGCATCAGCCGCACCACTCAGCAAACAGCAGAGGGTGCACTCCATTGCATCATTGGTGTCACTGATAACCATGTTAAAAAGCACTGGTCCCAAGACAGACTCCTGGATGACACCACTTGTTATTGGCCTCCACCTGGACACAGAACCATGAATCACCACCCTCTGTCTGTGGCCTTTCAACCAATCCCTTATCCACCAGGTGGTCCACCTGTCAAATCCACATCCCTCCAGTTTAGAGATAAGGATGTGGTGGAGGGCCATGTCAAAGATCTTACTCAAGTCCAGGTCAATGACATCAGTTTCCTTCCTTTTGTCCACAAATGCCGTCACTCCATCATAGAAGACCACCAGATTGGTTAGGCATGGCCTTCCCCTGCTAAAGCCACGCTGACTGTCTTGGATCACATGCTCATTCCTTATGTGATCAAGCATGTCTTTGAGGCGGATCTGTTCTTCACCATCTTCATCACAGTTCTACATTTGAATCAAATAATTGGTGTTGCTGTCACCAAGAAAACCTCTTTGTCTTCTACTCCTGCTGCACATCTGTGCTTTCACCAGAAGCAAAGGGAGAGGCCACCTCCTAGATCCAAATTTTAAGAAACCAACACCCAATAGGTGTCATCTGAAGTAAAATAGGAGAGAAATTAAGATGAATCTTTTGCAAGTGTTGGGCCAGCTGCGGGAGCACAGGTGAGAGTAATCTAGCTGTGCTCCCAGAAGGGGTGGACCTCGACTGCACCTCTTCTGAGACCTCACCTCATTTAAAGGCTGACCACCACTAAGGCAGAATCTCTTGGAGACTGCTCCCCAGTTGAGACTGCCTCAGCTTTCTGGTCAAGGCACCAACATTGGTGAGTTTTCCTTTGCTAATAATCTTTGACTATTTACCACCATCTTGGTTAACATCTTTTAACTAGCCACCCTTACAGAGACCATAAGGGCTTGGGCTTCCAAACTCTCAGCAAGCATTTGGATCAGACAGCTTCCTGCTGGGGAGCCCCCTGCATCACTGCTGCCTCCTTTCGTACTGGACCTGCAGATGCTTCAGAGCTCATTAGCATGGACTTCCTTCCTCCGCTCAGCAGCTGCTCCTGCACTCACCTTCATTCCTACTCAGATACCGGCCGCTTCCAGCACCAGCTGACCTGCAAGACACAGAAAGGAAAGGTGGGAGTCATGCAAACGCAGAAGCCCAAGGCTGCGTCACCACCATGTATGGCAGCCTCGGGAAGTCAGCTGCAACTACGTCCTTTGTCAGAATGGAAACAGGCACCGTCAATTAAGTGTGACCTCTGAACTCATTGCCACCATCAGAAATAGGCACTGAAATTGCTCACTTCACTGCAGCTGGTTACCTCCTGATTTTGGGTAAATGCGGACACTGTCTTGAGGGCTACCAGAAAAACGACATCAACTTCATTGTAGGTGGTTAAGCTTGGAAGCTGGACTTGAGCAAGAAAAGTTTCTCAGCTCAGAATCACAGAATTATCAAGGTTGGAGAAGACCTACAAAATCATCTGGTCCAACCATTACCAATACTTCCCGGATAAATCATACCTCTCAACACAACATCCAAACGTTTCTTGAGCACTCCCATGGTCGGTGACTCCACCACCTCCCTGGGCAGTGCTATCCAATGCCTGAATACCCTTTAGGGGAAGTAATATTTCCTAATGTCCAGCCTGAATCTTTCCTGGCACAGCTTAAAACCATTCCCTCTAGATCTATAACTGATCACACGAGAGAAGAGGCCAAACCCCAGCTCACTACAACCTCCCTTCAGGACGTTATAGAGAGTTATAAGGTCTCCCCTGAGCCTGCTCTTTTCCAAGCTGAACAATCCTAGTTCCCTCAGCAGCTCCTCGTAAGGATTGTGCTCCAGACCCCTCACTACCTTCGTAGCTGAAGACGTTCCAGAACCGCAAGGTTTTCTTGCAGGGAGGGGCCCAAAACTGAATAGGTCAAACATCCTTCTCTCCATCATTGCTGTCACGTGGAAGGCTGTCCTTGGAACTGCAGTGACTCATGCATCCTAACTGCACTCCATTGATGGAAGCACAACGTGCATCATTGCAAATTGCTGGTGGGTTCCTGTGTTGGCGAGGGATGGATTCACCTGGAAAGAGTAGATACACAGCATTTAGCGTCAAACTTTCAATATCCAAGGAGGCAAAGGCTTGGTGCTGCCTGTCAAGCAGGTTTCAAGCAGCTTGTGAGACTCATTTGGGAAAGACAGGAGTCAACCAAAGATGTCAGGCACGGGCTTGAATGCCAGAAGGAGGTACAAGCCCACTGAAAGCATGAATTCTACCTGTGTTGCTGACAAGCAGTGTTTTGAAAGCTGGATTTGCACCCTTACCTGCCAGGACCAAGACTTCTGCTTCAGAGGGCTCCCTGGCACTGCTCTGCAGTTGGTGTTTGGCCACAGGGGATGGTTTGCCCAGGCAGAAGCAGGAACGCCAACTGCCAGCTGGTGACTCTGCCCTCTTACTGGGAGAACTCAGTCTGGAGAGAAAACAGAGCATGCTGTCAGTCGTGGTGCAGGGTGAGGGAAGAGCTGCACCAAGCCCTTGCCAATAGTTGCCTGTTCCCGCCACTGCCTGCTTTCTGCTGAAACACAGCCTAGAAACACCCTCTGTTTCAAACAGCAGAGGATGCTTCCATTCCTACAGCTCAGCCCTCAAGTCCTACTGGCTACATTCCTCTCAATGATTTCAAGCAAGATTCGGAGCATGTGAGCAAAGGCTCCACAGCCGGACAGGAAACGAGCTGGCAGGCGTAACTGCTTTCTGAGGAACCGTACAGTTATAAGGGAAGCTCAAAAGCATCCCTGACTCTTACGTTAACACCTCCTCGGCCTCAGCTCACTGCCACCTTTAATTTCTAGTGCCAGCAAGTCTGACCAACAGCTCTGCTTACAGGAGAAGCACAATTGGTTTCAGGCACATGGCCCTGAAATCTGGAAAACCCCAAGATTTCCATGTACAGCCAGCACAGAACAGGATAGACGCCAGCGTGGCTTTCTGCATCTTGTGACTGCCTGCCCAACCAGGAAGGAAAGGCACCTTGTGTGGCTCCACTGAGGCCATAGGGCAACTGTGTGTTAGTTGAATCCTCAAAGATATAATGGACAAAAAATAAACCAATAAAAATCATCCGAACAATGATGGTAGGGGCTGGAAAGGGAATTCCTCTTTCTTTATCTTTCAGATGGAAAATCAATGATTGCGTTGAAGTTCCTCAGTACAGCTGCAGGCCCTTCCTCCACTTGTATCTTGCTGCTCCGTGTTGCAACAGGAGAGCTGCTCTGGCCTCTCCTCTCAGCCTGTGCCGCCTGCACGGTGAGCAGCTTTGTGGATGAAGAGACCCACACAGACTTGGGCCCAGGCAGAGAACTGTGCCCTGCAAGGGAAAACCACAGCTAAGACAGAAAAGGAAGCAGCAGCACAGCCATCCCCATTCTGCATATCTCTCAGAATTGCTCATCCGAGCCACTGGAAGAAGAGGAGCTCAAAATAACTGTGTGCTCAGAGGTATGCTCGTGGCAAAGGACACAGCCACAATTAAGAGCAGCTCACTGTATCTTAAGAGGCAAACAAAAAGCCTAGAAAAACTAGGGGCCAGAGATCTCAGAAAGCATCACTGCCACACTTCAATCAAGTTTCACCTGCTTGCAAAACATCTTAAGAGCAGTGATGGTTTTCTCCATGTAAGGCTTGGACACTCTCAGGACCCATCAACAGGGCACCATATTCTAACCTAAGCCCAGAAGCCTGCTGTCTCCTCAACAGTAACAGAATTTTCAAAGGTCTTGGAGAAGCCCTGGATTGGATGAAGCTGTCAGATTTAGATCAAGCTAATGGAGGAAGATGCTCACCTACTCCCTCTCCCATGGCTGGTGTGGATTTGGAGCAGAAAAGGATGTCTGTGTAAATAATACTGTTGAAATATCAACTGGTAGAGCAGTGTTGCACATTGTACAAATCACAGTTGGACATCCATGGACAGCTGATGATAAAAGTAATTGTAGGGGAAGAGCTGGATGAAATATTGTTAAAAACAAATAATCATTTTAGCTGCACGTTTGTAAGCATTTCTTTTCATCCTTCTCAAAACAGTTTCATGGCAGAATAAAGAGGACACGTTCACACAGACATTTCCACAGCCAGACTAGGGAATAATCAAAGAATATCAACCAAAATGTGTTTCCTACCAGTTACATGAATCTTGAAGGTGAGTTTCTAGCCAGCAGCCTCGCAGCTGTACTCCCCTTTGTTGCAGTAATTCATTCCTGGATGTAAATCACATGTAGAAAAGTGTTGCTATGATACTAGATGACAGAGAAAGTCCTATAGCCAAAATGTTTTGCACCAGAGAGGCTGTCAGTTGATCCTCCAAATGCAAGACACACCAAATGAAGCGTTCCTTTATCTCTGGGATTCCAAGCATTTTCTGACCTCTGACTTTCACTTGGAATGTTGCTTTGTCATCTTTTGTTTCACAGCTGTAGCTCCATTGGTCTTTCAGGGTCACATTTTTGACCATGAGGTTGCGGTGCGTCCCCTGGGAGATGATGGTTGTCTTCTGGTCCTGCTTCACCTCTGTTTGATCTTTCTTCCATACGACAGCTCCGCTTGCAGCTGACACCTCACACACCAGCTCCAGGTCTTCAGAAGGACTGACTGATATTTCTGGAGTCATTTTGGGCTTGTTGACAACATTAATGGCTTCATCTGAAGAAAAAAAGAGAAAGTGGTTTACATCCTGACTCAGGCTTATTCAGCACAGCATGAAGATACAGTTAGAACTGATTGTAATGTCTCTGCTCATTACATTTGGGTGATCGAGTTTCACCTCTGGAGATACTCACATACAAACGTGTGCTTGATTCTCCTGTGTAAGGAAAGAGTAAGTTCTATGCAGACAGTTCTTATTTCTTTTAATCAATTCTGTATTCTGCATGTGTTCTTCTGTAGCTAAAATGAAGGCAGCTAAGTAACGTGTTTTCAATGCATGAACAAACCTATTCAACACCTTGTCTCTAAGCTAACAAGCAGCGTTTGATGAGCACATCAGTATTTCATGCCCTTCATTCCATCCAGACAGAACCTGCCTGAGGAGCAAGCTGATGGCTGTCAGCTACAGGCAGACCAAGCTTAGTATTGCATTTCTTACAGCAACAACTGTTGCTTTCAGTCACTGGATATACCAAGGCCAATTGCTATGCCAGGCACATTTATGGCATCAGTGAACAAATAATGCATTAAAAATTGTAATAGACAGGAGCCATCTATTCTTTTAAAACTAGGTGACCAAAGAAGAACAGCCCCTCTAGAGTCAAGCTGTTAAGAACTAATAGCATCAATCAGTATCACATAGATAGATTACTTCCCTGCCCTAAGACCATCTTGTGACCATTTGTTGCTCCTAATTAAGCCCTCTTGATGGCATTTTTGTCTGAGCCACGTGACATTTTGTGATAGGAGTTACTGCTAGTGTTCCCTTCACCCTGCACCAAAGTAGGAGGTATCCATTCTCAGGGAATCATGCAGGCTTCCTCTGTATTTGATGCTCAGAGACAGCCCCAGAACTTTTTAAATCTTAGCTTAACTCTCATCCAATAATGTTCATCAAACAGTGCAACTTGTCCTTTGGGGATGCCTTTGTTCTGCATCCACCAGTTCCAATGGAGTCTTCTTGGCTTGTTTTAGATCAGTTTTTCAACAGATAAAGAAAGGGTCTTTGAATTACAAAGTGAAATTGCAGAATGCATGATTCTCAACCAAACAGAACGGGAGGTGGGATGCAGGGTGAATACCTGAGCCAACACCACCTGCAAGCAACCCTTCAATATCTTAGGAATCTCTAGCCATCCCAAATCCAGTGTTGTGCTTGATCTATCGTCTCTTCTGAGTTTTTAGCCTGCTGATGGTGAGCATAATGGTGGTGATGGGTGAGCAGTTGGACTAGAGGGTCTTAATCAACCTTAAGGAGCCTGTGATCAGAGGAATGTGAATGTGCTGTTAAAGGTCACAAGCGCTGCACTGCAGCATGAGCATACACAGCAAAAGGCTTTCAGTAGAGCTTCAGTTCATAAATGAGGACTGGGTTATGGAAAAGAGGTTCAAGAAATAAACCAGAAACCAGATCTTAACGCCAGGTTCTGTGAATGCAGCCAGCTGAATTTCACAGATATTGAATTTCAATGACAATTTCTTGTGTTATTTTACCCTCCAGCTCCACCCTGAACAGGAACAGGTCAGTGACAAGCATTACTCCTCCAGGCTTGACCTGACAGTGCTTTACTTGTACTATGAGCTAATGCCAGGAAGAGCAGGAAAAGAGTTTCATCCACGTGCCTTCTCCTTCCTTAGTAAAACCAGTGTGAAACTGCAGCCACGTCAGGCTGAAGGAGACGTCTCAGATGTCCTGCCTGGATGCAGGAGCTCACGTGTCAGAGGATGTCTGGCACGTCAAGTCTCATGGCAGTGCAGTGCATGACAAACTGCAACAACACTTTCCTGTGGGTTCCTTTGGGCACGAGGCCCAGCGGGTGACACACCTCTGGCTGCAGCTCTTCAGAGCCTCCCAGCAGCCATGTGATGCCCATGGGAGAGACACAGCTGACCCGCACAGCAGATGATTTACCAGCTAGCTCTGATTTACAGCAAGAGAAGATACAAGTGGTGATGCTGAATGGTGAAATACTGCGAGTGTGTGGCATAGGTATAAGATTTGTGAGCCTGAGGATGTTCAAAGTCAGGATGGACAGGGCTCAGAGCACCTGATGGAGCTGCGGTGCCCCTGTTCATTGCAAGGGAGTCCAACTAGCTGACCCTTAAGGGTCTCTTCCCTATCTATGAGATACACAAAAGCTGATTCTGCAGTAACCAAGCTACCAACAGCAGCTGTTTGTCTTACAGCTTGCCAACACAGATTTTAAAATAACAGCATTGATTACTCATTTGATAGTCACATTACAGTGCAAAGCACATGGAAACGTCCATCAGCTAATTCATTTAATTCTTTGGGCAGACCTGCCAGTATGAAATATTATGCTAACATGACAGAGAGAAGAAAAGCAAAATTAAGACTAGCTGACAAGCCGTGGCAGGAAGTTCTGCTCTCCATCAATTTAGTCCCATTATTCAATTCTGTTTGGAGATGTCTCCATGACTCTCTGGAGTTTGTTCTTTGAGAAGAAGCAATTAAGTAAGCTCTCCAATGCCAAAGTGCATACACTACTCTAGGCCTTTCTTGTTTCTCCATGGATCAACAAGGGTGACAAGCCAGCAAAAGATGATGAAGAGCCTCATCATGCAAACTCATGCATTTTATCCCCCTCACAGATGCACTGACAACTTACAGCATCATCCATTGAGACGTTGTGAATTTTCAGGGTGTGTTTCTTCCCCACAATGTGCAGTTCATATTTTTCACTGGCCTTGAGCTCCTTCCCATCCTTCATCCACTCCACAGTAGCGCCTGTGTCTGAAAGCTCAGCCTGCAGTTTGGCTTCCTCACGCAGCCGAGCGGAGATCTTTTCTACATCTTTGCTCTTATTGGTAAATCTCACTGCAGCACCTGTCAGGAGCAAAGGCCTCGTTAGTTCAATTGATATCAGGCTAACGTGGTCAATGTTTGCTGCAACATCTCTGAAAAAGTATCACCTTCTGTTCCTGCACTCATCATTGTGTCACTGCTGAGCAATTCAAGATATTTCATTTGGTGTTCTTGCCGGATTTACTAAGTAAAAATCAACCAAACATCTCCTTCTACTGATTAAGAATGCTCTAAACATGCTTCTGCAGAGGTTTCCACCCAATGACAAACAGGTCCTCCCATCATGAATGTTTATTTGTTCTATTTGGTCATGCAAAGCTGATTGATAGAGATATTATTGGAATGATTGCTCCCCTACTTCTAAATTATTCCAGTGCAATCAGAAAGGCTGTCTGAACCTGGAGCTGAAAGTACTGCTCTATGGTGATGCAGTGGTAAACCTGCTGACTGAATGCACTGGCCAATACCTGTGAACTGCAGACATTCATCAACTGGCATGAAGCAATCTGGTTCAGATACCAAGCAGCTGGGTAGACTGGCTTACCCTACACTCAGTGCTATCATGTTTAGGTCATTACCAGGACTCACGTCAGTCCATGGGATGCAATTTCAGGTATTTGGTACAGGCAGTGAATGCCTGCAGCCCCAGTTCTAATCATCAGATCACAGCAACTATGCCTTGACTGGAAGAGGAAAGGAGAAGGATCAAAGCAAATACCTCTCACTCTCATCTTGGTGCTGACATCAACATTTTCGGCAACAAATTTCACTTCTGCTCCACCACCATTCTTGGTGATGTTCTTTATGATTAGGCTGTGAGTAGTTTGGGTTCTCTTGATGATGCAGGTCTCGCTTTCCTGTAAGACTTTACCACTGAGGTACCAAGTGCTGCAACACATTGTTGTAAGATCAGTAGTAAACATGGCATCCCCTCCAGGTACAGCTTCACCAGTTGTTAGGGGGGATTTCACAGCCAGGACTGGTTCTGAGGAAGAACAACATGGATGTCTTAATGCTCTTTAGATGCAAGTCTGGTATCTCATTTAGAGATGGAAGATTAAATCATAGGTACATTTCTACTTCTCCCTTTGCATGAGTGCTGGAAGAAGCACTTCTATGCTTAAGATCTGTTACAGAAAGTTCTGCCTCTTGCACATGTGAGATATCAAAAGATAAGTATATTCATGTCTCTCTCACAGAAACAGAACTTGTATCACTTTAGTGGTAGCTGGAGGTTGACAGGAGAACTAGTAATAAAGGAAAGCCTTTGGTGTGTTAATGCACTACTATCCTTAAAGTCAAATGAAACATCTTTAGGGAACCAACACAGCTGCTCAGCTCACACTGACCCATTTCCATTGGGGTTTTTGTGCTTACCAAGGTGCACGCTCCCTGGGAATTCCAGAGACGGGCTCTGTCCATGCGTATTGACTGCAGACACTCGGAACTGATCATCAGCCTCTTCAGACAGATTGCTCACCGTGAACTCTGGGACGGGGACATGAGACTCGTGGCACCTCACCCAGGTGAAGCCAGTTAGTTTATTGCCTTCCACAATGTAGCCATCGATTGGAATGGGGGTTGCATCTTCGGAGGGGACCATGCCAGCGTCACTGAGGTTTCTGTTTTATTTTTCACCACGGGGTCAGCTGGGGGCTGGGTGGGAGGTTTTCTGGGAGCTGAACAGAAATAAATACAGAAATATTAGCATAAGGTCATGTAGGCTGGAAAAGACCTTCAAGATCAGCAGACTCAACTTTCAGCATGACCTACTGAGTCCCACCATTAACTACTGTGGTACCTGAGGACATACATGACAAGCTTATTCCTGCAGGTATTTGCATAGTGAATATATTCACCCTCTGGTTGCTTTGGAACATTTTAGAGGTTAAAATCCCATCAGACTTTTTCACTGTGTGCAGCCACTGATACAGGCAGGAGGCTGGGAATTACCTGATGGGCTCTAGTTACAGACTACTGAAACAGTAAAGGATTGATTTCATTTCATTTTGGCCATCAGAAAGTTTGGTGTCTGGTTTAAGTCATCCATCTAGACTCCAATTATAATCATATGGAGAACAGCGCATTTAGGAGAACTCATCTTAATAAACCTGAGTGAAATCACAGAATCATAGGATCACGGGAGGGCTTGGGTTGGAAGAAACCTTCAAGATCATCCAGTTCTAAACACCCTGCCATGGGCTGGCTGCCCACTAACCAGCTCAGGCTGCCCATCACCCATCCAACCTCGCCTTCAACACCAAGGACAGGCATCCACAGCTTCTCTGGGCAGCCTGAGATGGAAGCAATGAGCCACATGTTGAAGATACTCAAACATTCATGACTGTAGAGAGAGCCAAATACTCCATACATATTGCCTGCCTGGTCAATGGTATTAAAATGCCAACAACAGACTCATCCAGCTCATGGAAAATGGTGTGAACATGGCGTACAGGATCCTTCCAACATCGAGTTAGATCTGCAAAGTGTAAAAATAGGAAATCTCAATGCAATGCAATTTTCCCTCATAACATAAATAGACACATAACTGTTTTGGGGTGCACTGTTACCAGCCTGTCAGTTGCTGTTGGTCAGTGCTAGATGCCAAAGGTCCCACTAACATAGCATGAAGCTGAAAGCTAGACGCTGGAATCAGATCTCCTGACCTTACCATCAGAAATCGAGATGTCATATTTTGCTCAGAGGTGCCTGCTTGTAGGAGGGACAGCTTCCGAGCTTTTTCTGCTCCAGGAACCAGCTCCAGCTTCAGGATTTAAACAGCAGTCAGAAATTAAACTGAGCTTTGTCACCTCCATCAACAGAAGGAGTGGTTGGGTGGTACAGCTTTCCAAATCACTTAGAAACTGGCACAACAATCAGATGCCTACCTTTTCTTTTTGAACTTGTTAATACATAGAGCTTAATAGCATCAGAATGCCCCAAGCACTTCAGATAACACGACAGCTGTAACCCTTCTTTAAGGATTCCTTTGTTTAACCACTGAGTAACTGTAATTCAGTGGTGCTGGTGGGAGAAGGGAAGTCCTAATCTTCCCAGATGGTGAATAGAGTTGATGTTCACATGCAGACTGGTGCTGCAGCACAGCCAGAAACCACTCATTTGGGAAACACAGCACCAAGAAAATAATGGGAATAGCTTCATAAAATCAGGCAGCTTCACCCAAATTTCATGTCAGGTCCATTATTCTTCCTATTTTCAGGAAGAAAGGTTTTCCCTTTTTCTTGTAGTTTTATTTTCTTTTCCTTTCATGCAAGCAGCTTCGTAGCTTAAAAAATTGTTTTCTAATCACCTCCTGGTGTGGACAAATCACACAGGTTTGACTCCATGTTTTACATAGTTAGCATTTTATATTTGTTCCAGTATGGAACTGTACAGCCATAGAATGGCCTGGGTTGAAAAGGATCTCAAAGATCATCCAGTTCCAACCCCCTGCTATGTGCAGGGTCGCCAACCACCAGACCAGGCTGCCCAGAGCCACAATCCAGCCTTTCCTCATAGGAGAGCTGCTCCAACCCTCTGATCATCACAGTGGCCCCTCCTCTGGACCCACCCCAACAGCACCACAACCTTATTGTCCACAGAAAGCATATAACCCTCATTCAATTGCCCTTCCACTCAGCTTTGAGCACTACTAAAACCAGCATCTTCACCTTAGCTCATCACACTGCTGCAGTTCCTTTTACAAGGATTTCACTGGCAAAAATTAAATCAAAGCCATCACAAGGGATTTAGCACAGTTACATGTTACTGGCTACGAGAGCTGTCAGCACAGTCACCTGTCAGGCTTTGCTGCTGTTCTCTTTATGTAGAGGCACAACAAGGTTCAGACACCTCACAGTGCAATTCTCACTTGGACTGTAAAGAAAAAGGAGGCTTGAAAAGCAGCGTGTGGAAAACAAAGAAACAAGAATTAGAACAACAGTGGGGCCATGGCACTTGTAGGAATTGTTCTGCCTTTAACAGCAGAGCTTTTCAAGAAGTATGAGGGCATTGCAAACCAGACCAGTTTGGACAGATTAACAACTGCAAGCAGTGGGTTCCAAAATTCCAGACATGAAATCAAAGATAGAAAAATTCTTCACATTTTCATCTCTCAATTTTTCGTACATTGTGCATTACAGTGCAAACAAGTCTTCACATACAACTTGGAAGCTAAAGACAAGTCTGACAAAACAGACTGCACAAAAATGATGGATAATTAACAGAGCAAATTGCTCTTTCAAAAACAGAGTTTATGTCTTCTGGTCATAACACTTCAGAAGCCTCAGAGGCTTCTTCTCCTTTGTATATTTTCATTAATCTTAGATTTTGTTTTCATTCAATGTGACCTCACTAAACAAATATTGTCTAAGACCATGAGTATCACATAAATGTGCAGATCTCAAGCTGCTCACTTATCTAGTACCCTTGGCATGATGCTTTATTTTCCTCAGCTGATCATCTAGATTGTGCCTGTTGATTGTGCAACAACAGCCTGTTGGTCTCGATTACCTGTGAGAGGCTCTAACTTTGGCCAGGAAAAATCATTTGAGGATAAGTAATTCTCTTGGAATCAGTAAGGCAGTCTTCCCATTCTTTCTTACCAGCACCCATCTTACATGTTAATAAAGGCTTCTGGAAATCAGTTTGAAGATCAAGAAACAATTCAGTTCAAGCATATGCAATCACAGGATTTGTACGTCACCTGCAAAAGTCATTTTATTCTATCCACAATCTCATCCTACATGCAGTTCCTTAGAGGGTTCCTTAGGCACACCAACCCCATGCTCCTATTACAGACCCTTGCATAAGACAGGTGATATACCTACAAGATTATCTACAGCTTAGACTATGAAAACAGGGAGTCTAGCTAGAGAAAATTATCTACCTGTGCTTCTGAGCAATCTGTTAACCACTCTCATACAGTTCAGGCCAATCCAAACAAGATGCAATGACATGTCAGCCACAGAAACAGCTTGATTTTAAGGAGTTTGTTTGGACAAGCCCCTGTTGCATACGGTGGTCAAACATGCATTACTTGGGGGCACATTGTATTTGATTTAACACATCCTCTTACCTCTGGCTTTGCACAGAGTCCAAAGTCTATCAGCTTCAAATTGTCAATCAGCAGATTTTCCCGGTGGATGAGAAAGCAGTCAGGAATGATTTCCACCCAAATGCCCAAGGAAACATCTTTTCTCTTCTCTTCTTTCCTGCTGTGGACAGTGGTTCCCAGTCTACTCAAAGCTCGCTCGCTCTCGCTGTCTCAGAGATCTTCACTGACTGCTGGCAAGTTCCCATCTTCCAATATCCCAGGTGGGAAATACTAGCTTGTATCTGTTGGAAAGGACCTGGGGACTAGGAGGACAAGTGGTGAGAGACCACAGGCTGAATGCAAGCCAGCAGTGTGCTCTGACAGAAAAGAAGTACAACAAGATCATCAGCTGCATTAAAAAGCAGCACAACCAGACCAGGACAAGTCATTCCTGCTTCAACACTCATTGCACCACATCTACAATACTGTATCTGGTTTTTGGCCAGGAAGGATAACAACCTGAAACAAACTCTGAAGCAAGTTCTATGGATGACCTCCAGCCTGTTCAGGGGGCTGAAGCTCCCACTCAGAGAAGAGAAGCTGGGGAGAATGATCTTTGTGACAGAAAATCCATTGGATGGGGCCAGAGGAATGCATCTCACCCCATACCCTCTGTACAGCCACCATTTGTTTAAAGGATCACTCTTCCTTGAGGCACAAAACTAGAGCAGGTTACACAACAGACTGACACCACAAGGGCTTCTCTCGAGATACAAACTGCAGCAAAGAGCATCACAAAAATGTGAAACCAACACTCAGATCAGATCTGTGTCTCTGCTCCGCTCATTAGGAGCATCATGTTTTACTCCCCTTTCAGAGGAAGATACTTCTTCAAGGATAACAAAATCCAGCTCAGCTACAGAACACAGTACCACATAGCAATAAATATCTAACATTTCCTGTAGGGAAAGAATCCTAAGCACAAGTTATTATCTGAGTTTCAGCTGGGACTGAATTATCTTCTTCAGTGTCTGATATAATACTACGTTTTCATTCTAGAGAAACAATGGAGATAGCGCAGTGATGCTTACAGTTGCTGCCAGGCAGCGTTGTACAGAGCCACAGTCAATCTCAGCTGAGAGCCCAAGGAAGTGAGAAGGAACAGAACTAGGACAGCTGACTTAAACTGGCCAAAGGATATTCCATACTATATGACATATTGTGGAAGGAGTTTTGAAGGGGGTATAACTTCATGTAAATCTCTTCCACTACTAGGAGGCTAACTGGACACTGATTGGTAGGTGGTGAGCAATTGCTTTTGCATTCATCATAACTATTATCCTTTTCTCTATCTCAGTACATAATTCTATCTCAACCCATGAGTTCTACTTTGTGTTACTTCTCCCCCCTTCAGTTCTCTCCTGCAATCCACTGGAATGGAGTGGAGTACTGTAACTCTCTCTGCCAACAGAAAAATAAAAACACATTCATTATTATTTATGGAAGACTGACTGCAGTTCAGGCTCACTGGTTTGAGGTCTCTGGGCATAACCCTGACTGTGAACAGAAGCAATTGCTGAAACAGTCTGTCAAAAAAAGACTGGAGCTTCCTCTTCCAAAAGGCGGTCCTTAGAAACAATGCAATCAAACAGCTTCCCTGTAAGATAAGGTTATCTGAAAATGCATTTAGAGAGTATCAGAGAAAGATAAGTAAGAAAGACAGCACAGAAAGCAGAAACTATTTCGTACCTCTATGACTATAAATATTTCTTTGATGTCTCTCTTACGTGATCCAATGGGCAAACATGTTGATGACTTCAGTTCTTCATGGCATCAATTTCTGTTTTAGCATGAGGCAAGTCATCCTTAAGAGACCATAAAAGCAAGCGATGAAATCGCTAACTACTGTGACATACCAGGTACCACATCTGACTGCTGTGGAACAGAACAAGCACATATGGGACAGTACACAATTCAACATCAACTCAGCAATGACTGACATCACTCCCATAGAAATTCTGAAACAGAGCTGTGAAAAATGAAAAGTAAAACATTCAGCATTTTCATTGGCATTTTGGTAAAGTTGCTGTAATAATGTAACAATAATGTAATGTAATGTAATGATGTAATAACTTCCTCCATTTTAAAGCCAGAGAATTCTGCCCTCTGAACAACCAGCAACAAGATTTGTGGTGCTCTGTTAAACTTTTTCCAGCTCTACAGCATCTTTCAAAAGGCAATGGGACCAGTAGGCTGCATTCGTATGTACCATCCCACCTGCCCCCGTGTTCTTGAGAACTCCACAACTCCAACAGAAGATATTATCATATTTAAATGCCTTTTGGCTTACCCCTACAGTAACTTTCTCCATGATTTTTAGTGCAACTTTTTCACCAGTAAGAAGATGCCGCCCGAGTTTTACCTTGGCAAAACCACCTACAAATCAAAACACAGATGCTTAAAGTTGAGTGTGAATTCTTCTCTAATATAACATTACAATTTCCAACTGGTTTAAAAAACGAATTTCAAATTTATACAAATGAAACCTGACTTAGAGAACTGACAAGAGCTGTTAATCTATTCTCAGATTAATTCTAGAGTGGTGAGACAGACTGTTAGGCGTGCTGTTTCTGTACAAAGATGACACTTACCCGTTCCAACTGTTTCATGGAATTCCTAGTACTTGAGAATTTCCTCGTAGTCACTGACAGACATCCTGAATGTGCAAGAACTGAAGATCCTCCAAGCACGTGCAATGAGGAAGTGCCAGCAGTGTTCACATCCTACTTAGGACATATTCTTAGAGGCAGAAGGGACACTCATGGCAGATCCAGCAATGCTCATCTTCTCACCAACGTGCATCCCCCTCTCACCCAGCAACAACAAAACACAGTGCATGAAGCTGGCTTCACTTAGGTTAACAATATGGAACATCCCTCAGGGCTTTGTGCCACAGAGCAGTAGCAGGGCTGGACTACAGCTTGAGGAAGCAGTGGAAGCCTTTCCCTGTATGGTTACAGTGTCCCTGCACGCACCCCACAGCCAGAGCGTTGCAAGCTGAGCTGTCTTGCTGTTTCTTGTACTCATCCCAATCTCTGCGAATGAAAACTCAGAATTCAGTCAAGGCGTTGATTGAGCACGAGCGTGCCTTTATTCAATAGGAAAAAGGAGGGGGTGTGAGGTCTGGAGGAAAGATGGGACTCATTCTCTGTTGTCTGACGAGAGTGTCTCAGAAGTCGTGCTGTTGCCCGGAGCCTGGGACTCTTGGCCTGATTCTACCTCCCCCTCCAAGATGTTTGGCTTCTCCTCTGTAATGCTGACCTGAGCCTGCATGGTTGTGCTGCTGTCGGGGCACTCGTGCTGTGCTTGGGCTGGGCTGTCCTCGAAAGGCACTCGGTTCAGGCTGGTGCCTGAGGAGTCTGGCAGGCTCAGGTCAGCAGCTTCAACAGGTATGGGATGAACGAGAGCTTCAACGATGATGGCATTCTTCCCTTTATAACTGATGTTATACGGAAGGCTTTCATCTGAACTGCAGCATCCTGTGCTTAGTAACAGTTCTTCATTGATGGAATCACAGGATGCTGCATCGTAACATGCCTGGCGTCTTGGAGATATACAAGGGCTCGGGTCACCTAGGAAGGAGTAGACGCACAGCAGTTAGTGTCAAAGTTTCACAAGATGAATCATGAAACAGGTTCTTGACATTTGGCTATGCAGTGATGGTGGGCAGAAGCAAATAGGCTTCTAGCAACAGTGTCACTGTCTTGAAAGTGATCCTCGTGCAGGTCCAGCTCTTGTGTTGACAAGAGACTCATTTGGGAAAGACAGGGGTCAACTGAAGATGTCAGGAACAGGCTTGAATGCCAGAAGGATGTACAAGCCCACTGAAAGCATGAATTCTACCTGTGTTGCTGACAAGCAGTGATTTGAAAGCTGGATTTGCATGCTTACCTGCCAGGACCACGACTTCAGCTTCAGAGGGCTCCCTGGCACTGCTCTGCAGTTGGAGTTTGGCCACAGGGGATGGTTTGCCCAGGCAGAAGCAGGAACGCCAACTGCAAGCTGCTGACTCTGCCCTCTTACTGGGAGAACTCATTCTGCAGAGAAAACAGAGCATGCTGTCAGTCGTGGTGCAGGGTGAGGGAAGAGCTGCACCGAACCCTTGCCAATAGTTGCCTGTTCCGGGCAATGCCTGGTTTCTGCTGAAACACAGCTTAGAAAAGCGCTCTGTTTCAAACAGCAGAGGATGCTTCCATTCCTACAGCTCAGCCCTCAAGTCCTGTTGGCTAAATACCTCTCAACGATGTCAAGCAGGGTCATGGATCCCGAGAATGTTGGAGGCTCAGGCTGCTTCGCTCTCCTGGGGCAGGCCTTCAACAGGGAACGAAGGCAGGAGATGAACTTGCCCCGTTTCTTTGGCTCTGCGCAATAAAACAAAAAAACAAGTTCATTTCAGCCCTGGCTTGGTTGGACGAGGCCGAGTGCAACACATTCAACAGAACACGTAACAACAGAAAGCATGTTCCCAACAAGGACACACAAGAACGGATTTTCCCCATCCCTGGAGGTGCCCAAGGAGCTTAATGCAGTTCTCTTTCTAAGCTTGCTCAACTCGGGCATTAATGAACCCCCTGAAAGCCACGTTCAGACCCCATTTTACTAACCCGCATTGTCAAATGTAAAATACGCACCTGGCTTTGGCAATGAATGTAGGATGGACTCGGGCAGTTTTCCCCTGATGAGTTCCACGCACTCACCAGGGAAAAAACCAACCTGTAATAAGAACAAAAAGACAGGTGGGCATTAGCCCAAGCCCAGAGCCAAAGGGAAGGTCCTCTGACACCGACACAGGGCAACTGTTTGCATCCAGCAGCCATCCTGTGCAGGCAGAGCAGCTCCAACCGGAGATTCCCGACTCTACTGAAGCTGTGCTCTCTAGTCAAAAATGTGTTCCTACCTCAAAGCCACGCTTGCCTCTCCAAAAGGGGCTCATCTCCTTTGGTGGCATATCAACAATGCACACGATGTCTCCAACCTGCAAAAGATTGAAACATCAATCCCAGCTTCAGCACAGCTAAAACAAAAGCCTTCTTCTACGACACAAAATATGAGAGTATTCCCAAGGCGTTCACACTCTATACTAATTCTGTGCACAACAACAAGGAACGCCTGGAACTGCTTACCTCCAGAGAGAGCTCATCCGGCCCCTGGGCGACGTGGCTCCTAATAACATGGGCTGCCGCAATCGCTGGTACGTTTAAAGATGACATAGCACGCACCAGCTGCGGCTCCCGCATGTTATCAGCCTGCAAAACAGAGCACAGGCCGTGGTCAGGAGATGAGGACAAACCAGGAGGATTTCAAGGTGAGGAGCACATCTGCAAAGAAAGCTGCAGCAAATGCGCTCCGTCCTTATCAGGAGCACTTCAGAAGGAGCTGCACGTCTCATCACAGTTATTTCCCTTTCTGGCGTGCATTGCCAGGCCATGCAAAGATGCATCTCTCTCTACCCAGACTAATCAGCAATGGCACTGGCACAGACAGGTGGCCAGGCCCTTTTTGGCCCATTCTTTCCTGCAGGAGAGTACACCTGCAGCTCCTTCTAATGGCTCAACACAGGGAAAAAAGACTGGCCAGAGCTTCATACTGTACCTCCGTCGCCGCCAACTCAGGCTCACGGCTGATCCCACTGCACGCAGCACCCATCACAGCAAGTGTGAACAGCTGGAACAGAGCAGAAACACACTTCTGTTTTCTCTATTCACACAGCACAGTATGGACAGACTTCTTCAGAGCTACCCGCGCATACCCTGCGGCAAAACCATGCGGGGGACAAAACATGGCACGTACCTGGCAGTGAGATCACCTCAAGCTATCTGCAGCAGTTCCTTGTCGCTTTGCTCGGATGAAATGAGAGCAAAAGCTGCACCGAGGCAGTGGGCGGAGGGTGAGGAGAGGAGAGAGAAAGAGCAGGTCAGTGAGCAGGGCTAAGACAGTCATGGAATAACACACACAGCACAACTGTCCCACCCACTTGCTGCAAGACATGCTGAGTCTCAGGCTACGTGATGCCTGTCCGCCCAGCAACTTTACAATGCTTCCACTACTGAGCAAAGACAATGGAAGAAGCACGGGACAGGTGCCAACTTTACTGATACCCCCTTTGGAACGTGTGTACCGGGGAAAATTACGTCTGATGGTCAAGAGTAAGCAATACGGTGCTGTGAGCTCAAACAGCCAGCAGTTCTCAACACCTCACTGCCCACCCATCCATCGCACGTCAGCTCAGCTTACCTACAAGCTGCTGCACACGACGGTGAGAAGAAAAAGCACTAAAGATACTAACTAAAGCCACTAACTAAAGGCACTAACTAACTAACAGCACTAACTAACTAAAGGCACTAACTAACTAACGGAACTAACTAACTAACGGCACTAACTAACAACAGTAACTAACTAACAACAGTAACTAACTAACAACACTAACTAACAACACTAACTAACTAACAAAACTAACTAACTAACAAAACTAACTAACTAACGGCACAAAAGGCACAAGACCAACAAGACAACCAACCACTCCGACCACTAGCTCACCCACAAAGGAACACAGAACGCACCGCTCCTCCCCTCATTCCAGCCGCTTATGACATCACCAACGGCCAACAGCCTGGTCCACCATGACCCCCCACAAGGCGGGGAGCCAAGACCACGTGGTCACATCTGATTCCAACACGGCACCACAACATTCCAGGACTCAGTGTGGGCTTGGAATTCTATCCTGGTGTGGCAGCGCAATGGGAGGTGTTAGGGCACAGCTGAAGAGCTGACAGACAACGGACGTTTCCAAAGGAGGGTGCCAGATTAACTCTCAGCATTCTCTTGCGGGGCTCTTAGGAATGCTTCAAACCCATTTTCACTGCCTAGCTCATTTCTAGAAAGTCCAGTTGAGAAATGCTCACTTTGTCTGGGGAACGCCTCTATGCATCATGAATGAAAAATAAAATAAAATGGGCACGCGACCCTATGAAACTTACCTCTCTGCTCTTGCTGTCAGCCAGACACCTCAGATGAGCATGACGTGTCCCTGCTCCTGAATGAAGATTCACCCAAGTCTGTGTTCCTCTCTGCTCTTTCTCTGGGTCTAAAAGAAACACAGACAGAGATGATTACAAGATCCTTTGTGCAGACGAAAGACAAGGGTGCACATGAATTCTGTTTAGCAAGAAATACTACATTCCCAATGGTAGTACTTGAATCCTCCTTTGGGGCTGGAGCTCAACAGGTCAACACATCAGAAATAACACAAAGTGCATCTGGAAGACGTGTCTCAAAGCCCAGAAAATCCAACACGGGAGGGGGCTGGACAGTGGACCACAAGTGTCCATTTCCATTGCAGCTCCCTGTAGAGAACAGCACCAATCAGCAGGCGTGAATCAATTCATTCACAAGCTGCACAATGACTCTGTTCTTTACATGATAAAGAAACACACAGAGATTCCTGACCAAAATGTTGGGAGTTAATAACGACCAAAGAGGTTCCTGTTCCTACGCCTCATCCTCTCACCCCAACTCCTGGGTGATGCCCACAGGCTTCAAGTCAGCTCTCAAATCCATTGAACTCCAGTCACAGAACTCCATTAAGAAGGATGTCACACATGTGACACTTACATACATTTTGCATCAGAAACAGTGACGCCAGCAGGAGCAGAGAGGTGACTGTCCCTCTGTACTCAGCACTGGTGAGGCCACAACTCGAATTCTGCGTCCAGTTTGTGGCCCCTCACTGAGAAAAAGACACTGAGGCATTGGAACGTGTTCAAAGAAGGGCAACAAAGCTGGTGAGGGGTCTGAAGCACAATGGGGCCATATGAGGAGAGGCTGCAGGAGATGGGAATGTCCAGCCTGGAGAAGAGGTGGCTCAGGGGAAACCTCATTGCTCTCTATAACTTCCTGAAGGGAGGTTGCAGTGAGCTGGTGCTTGGCCTCTTCTCTCGTGTCATTACTGATAGAACTAGAGGGAATGTTTTCAAGCTGCGGCAGGAGAGGTTCAGGCTGGACATTAGGAAATATTACTTCTCAGAAAGGGTGGCCAGGCACTGGAATGGACTGCCCAGGGAGGTGGTGGAGTCACCCACCCTGGGGGTGTTCAAGGAACGTCTGCAGAAATCCCTGCTGAAATCCTGACCTCTGCCACAGGTGGCTGAGTGACACAAAAGCTGTGTCCTTGGTTCCCGGCCTTACCTTCACATGCTGTTCATCTTGCTCTGCAGCTCCTGTTCTGAATAGTCTTCTTATATTCCCATGTGATGTACCCTGAAATACATCATTTAGTGAGTCTGAACAAAACATAAGACATTAATTGGAACTGTGAAGCAATGTTTTTTGCACTTTACTTGGAGGATGTTACATGCTATACCTTCTTTTCTCAATTGTAACACATGATTTTTTATAAAAAGAAACATAGCAAGTCAGCTCTTCAGTGTGCATATTGATGAAACTTGGTGAAATACAACTTTAGAAAAAGGTAATTTGAAAATTTAAATATTCTTATCAGAATCTCTGCTATTAGTTACCGTTCCAATGTTCTGATTTGATGATGATTCTCTCAGAGCTGTTTTGTCACTCGCCACCTCAAATGCACTTCAAGTGCTTTAGGAGCATCACTGGAATTTTGAATAAACTCGATATATTTTAGGAAAGCTGCTACAGATGCACGACTGCAGTACTTTGGAAAAATATAATCTTGATTGAACGCTGAACAGTGTTATTTAATTATAATCCAGGTAATTAAATTAATTAAACCAAGGGAATCACCTCCCAGTCAGTCAGCTCCCACCAGGGAACTCGCTTCCCTGCCAAGCAGATGCAACCAACACAAGCTGCTACATCACTCTAGGGCCCCACTGAGTCTTCCCAAGGGGTCTCCAAAGGCTTCCCTGTTGACTTCTGGGAACCTGGAAACACTCACATGGAAACCAGTGCCCCCTAATGTGCCCCAGAGGTTTCTCAGGGCCCTGCAATTAGCTCTACAGACATCCAGACATGCCCCAGAGCAAGTATGTGTGCTGTAGGGAGCCCAAGAGACATTCCAGAGTATGCTAGTACTCCTCAGTGCGCTCAAGGGTTCTTCACCTGTCTCTAAATATGCCATACTTGACTTTGTTTTCTCTTCTGGAGCTTAGTTCTCAGCTTTGCTTTCTCATGCCATTTATCATTCAGTTTAGAGATTATTTTAACTAAAATATTTTAATCCACCATATTTTCTGAAAACTAAGAATTGATCCCGCTCAAGGAAACAGAAGAGAAAAACATCACCCACAGGCTGCAGATATTTACCTCGACTTCTCTACATGCCATCCCCAGTGTGCTTTTCAACTCACCTTGCACAGTGACCCTGGCTTTTGTTTCAGAGTCCTCTGTCTCACAGGTGTACTCCCCGCTGTCCTTGGCGGTAGAGTCATAGATGATCAGAATGGCCCCAGTTCCCTCCTACTGCAAGTCGTACTTCTGGCTTTTTCTGATTGCTTTGCCATCCTTGTACCACCTGATGTTCACATCTGGTTTCGACAGCTCACGGCTCAGGCTGATGTCCTGCCCTGCTGCTGCTGTCTTATCCTCCAGCTGTGTTGTTACCTCAGTAGGTTTTTCTGAAAGAAAACATGCTTTTTGAGTAACATACACTTAGGGTAGGATGCCTCTCTCAAAATACACGCATCTACATGCTGGACATAAGTTAGAGAGGCACTTGCAACAGACGCCATCCTACAGCCAGCAGTAATCTGTAAAGTACAGACAATAGAATTGCAGGCACCATTAATTCTCTCTTAAATCTACCCCATTGAGGATGATGAACCATGTCTGAAAACTGCCTCTTCCTTCTCTCCACTGATCACACTGGGAGCCTCAGATGATGCTCTCAGATGCACATGTTCTAGATAGGAATTTGTTGTACAGCTAGATGATGTGAAGGCCATCCCTTCAGCTTATACTTAGAGGATATTTGCTCCCACAGTTCCCTCAACAGATCATTCCTGATTTACTGTTAATGGAACAAGCTGTAGTGAGATGCCCATTTCCAACACTACCCCAGTGCTTTGGGTAGTTCTCACATTTGTGTAAAATGGTTCCTCCTTTTACATATTTTTAAGAGAAATTCTCAGTGCTTCAAGGTTCAAGTAGAAGGTTGCTATTCACTTTAACCATATTATGAGTTAGCTCTCATGACAATCTTATCAGAAGACAGTTGAAGGAATCAGACCCCAGAATCTCTCCCATCTCATTACCTTTCACAGACTGAGAGGCTTTGGAGGTTAGACCACGGGCAATAAAAACGACTTCCCCAGAGTCAGTAGGAGTCACACTTTTGATAAGGAGAGTCTCTTACCAACCCACGTTAGAAGCTTTAAATCGCCCACCACTTTCCACTCTGCTTCCATTCAGTGTCCACTTGAACTCATCAATGCTTTCATGGGACAGAATGCATTCAAAAGTGCAATCTTCTACCTCCTGGATTTCATTGTTTTTCAGCCGTTTGCTAATGCCAATATTCAGCTCTGGAAGATAAGAGATAGGTTAGTATGAGGTTTAGATGGAGAAAAGGCATTCGTGACCAATGTGAGTAGCAGTACTGGTGTTTGAACTCAGGATTTGCAGATCATGGCTGCGTTCCTCACTGATGTATTCTCTAAGACATTCTCCACTCAGAATTACCAGAAAGCTATAAAAAAAAAGAGACGTGAATCTCTTGGCTTTGCTCTGGAAGAACTACAAGGAGAGCAGCTCAGTCCATGGAGCACAATGAAGATTCAATGAGCTACAGAGGGAAAAACCTAACAGAGAGGACAACTCTAGGATGCTGCGTGAGAAAAAGGGTTTTGCCTACGACAAGACATTAAATGTTTCTATTAGCTAATTTGTTACCATCCTACCCCTACTGGTGTTCAAACCATTTCTCCATTTTAGGGATGTTTAGAAAGGAAACATTTCCAGGACATTCTTGACGTTTTTTGTGATTTTCATGGCAAAAGGAGATACATTTACTTCAAAAGCAATGGGAATTTTCCAGACATCACTGCGCTAAATTGCAGAAATACAGTTCTATTGTAGAAACTATTAAGGCTCGTGGGGGAATAGGTGTAAGACATAGTGACCACACTGAATGTGCTTTTAGCACTCCTTCACTTTCCACAGTACTTACCCTGAACGCCGACATTTGACTTGGCAACATCAGTGCCAATATCACAGGTATAGAAACCTGCATCTGGCTTCTCGAGGTCATGGAGAAGGAGACATAGGGTCTTCCCAGACTGTACCAGCTCATACTTGTTGCCAGAAGTGAGCACATCACCGTCCTTTTTCCTCACTGGTTTGACCTTCTCTTTAGAGACTTCACATTCCAATTTAATCACACCCCGCTCCTCACCAAAAACATCATCCAAGGACTTCATGAAGACAGCAGGCTTCTCTGTAATTAAACAGGCAAAACAGAACAACGTGATACAGAAGTTGAGACATTTCCAGTTGCTTTCAGCTTTTTAAGGAGAGATCAATAAATCTTTACCAGTACTGACAACACCAATATAGAACCTAAAGCGGTTTCATGTCTCTTGACAGAATGCGCTTTAAGGAATTCTGAACTAATCAGTAGGAGAATACAGGGAACAGGAGGGACAGCCTGCATTGCTGTGGGTGGGACTGATATCATATGAAGTTATTGGGATGCAGCTCTTCTAAAGCTGGAGAGCTGGCATTGCCCTCACATGGAGCAGAGCTCATACAGCAGGCCACAGGATTAAGAGGATAAGCTGATCTCTCCCTGCAGTCATAAATCCTTGGAGACAACAGCATTGACACTGCATGGCACTGAAGCAGTAAAAAAATTGCTCCTGTAACTCTTCTTGTGTTAAGTAAAATGATGATAAAAAGCAATGGAATGCTTTGGCAGGACACCAAAACCATCCTCCTTCGTTGATATCTGCTGCAATGGAACCTTCCACTGGAAGAAAGCCCCTGATAACTTGTCACCCCAGAGAGGTGAGCTTTAGAAGCAGGATTGCTTCACAATAGAATGAACTGGAGCTCCTTAGCATCTCTTACATCCAGGAGGGTTGTGACCAGACCCACCTATCACCTTCAGGCGCGCGCTTTCTGACACCTTGTCTGACTTCACTGTCACTGTGCCAGCATCTTCAGGCTTAACCTGACTCATTGTCAGTGTGCAGCAACTGCCAACGTTCTTGATGTCATTGTAATTGTTGGTGTAAAGGAGGTTGCCATTCAGGAACCATTCCACGTCCTCGTCATCATGGGACAGCTCGCAGGAGAAGACAGCAGAGCTCTCTTCTTCAGTTTCCACATCATGCAGGTGCTTCGTCACTTCTACATTGCGAGCTGTGGGGAAACAAGGTGAACTGTTACAAAAATAAGAACCTTAAGAAGAGAAATCTGAGGTGAAATAGGACATGGAAGAGGCCACCCTCCATGCTCATACATTCAGCTGTCAGAGTGGCCTCAGTCTCTGCAATTCCTGCCTTGCACTTGTACACACCAGCATCATCGGGCTTCAGCTTCAGAATCTTGAGCTCTGCTGAATGCTTATCCCTCTTGATCTTGTACTTCTCAGAGGGCTCGATGGGTGGGTGGCCCTTGAACCATTTCACAACCTTCGGAGAAGGCCTGAAGTCACAGGACAGGATGACAGAATGACGTTCCAAAGCTGTCTTGTCCTCCAACTTCCTGGTGATTTGTAAATGGTAATCTGCAAAACAGGGGTGGAAGAGAAGAAAGGATGAGGACAATTGGAAGAAGAGGAAAGTCTCTTGCGTGTATTCCATTCCAATTAATTCCATGTTCACAATTGTTCTTTGAACCACTCTAAAGATAAAACAAACGATTGCCTATAGGGAATGCCATTGACTACATTTCTATAAAGTAATACTGTATATTATCTACTAAATGCAAGGTCCAGCTCTTGTTCTGTGCTTATTAAATTGCTCCCAGTTGAGGCTTTTTTTCAAATAGGAGTGAGTTGAAAATATAACAAGTACTTTAGGATGTGAATGGAGACTCTTACGCTGGGGACAACAGCAGATAAGAAGCCTGGAAGTTTCCTTCAGATGAAATCAATGACAAACTGCATCAAATTTAGGTGCTACCAAACTTAAACTTGTCTAGTTCAGAAATACAATTAATTCCACCTGATTTGACTTCTTTGGTATAGCCAAGGACAAAACCTCAGCTCTGTAGGTCTGAATAGTAAGCACATCACAGCTATTCAAACAGATCTTTTACTGAGATGCAGCTGTCTTATTTAGTGTCCAACGACTTTTAAAAGGAAATGGAGCAGACCCTCCAGAAAGCACACAATATTTCAAAGACTCCAGTGAAGGAAGACTGTACGTTAATTAATTCTTCATCTTCATGATGTAAATCAAGCCAGGATACGTTACCTCTGATGAGCAGATTGGCTGTGGATTTGGATTTGCCAATTGAGAACTGAATGGTGCCTGTCATATCAGTGGTGGTTTTCGGTATGGTCAGCCGGTGGATGGTGCCTTCTTGCTGCATAATCAAGTTTCTGCCAGCCTGTAAGATTTCTTCACGCAGATACCACTTGGGAGGTTTCATAGAAGGAATGGATATCTCGCATTCAAATTTGGCTTCTTCAGGCTCAGTCACATCCTCATCACACAGCTCCTTTACTACATTAATGGATTGCTCTTTAAGAAGGATGGAACAAGAGAAAGCAGAGATTTAGAAGGAATATAAAAAACCCATACATTATCACCCTACTTACTCATGTCAGCATTACTGCACATGAACACTACACCTATCAGCTCAAAATGCCTTAAAACATCATTAAAAAAGTAGTAGAAAGAAAGGAAAGTTGTTAAGAAGTCAGACAATAAGACTGACAACCTGAAGAGAGCCCAGATCTTCTGATTCCCAGTCCAACATCCAAATCAAATCATGACCTTCCCATCTCGATATCAAACTCCTCGCATTACGAAATGGAATAGAGGATCAGTGAAACACAGACATTGATAATTACTTTGGTTAAATACAGCAACGTAGCTCTGAACAACAAGTTTTCTCCTAGTAAAGGTCTCTGTAGCTCAAATGTAATGACTCTACTTAGGAGAAATTCATTTTCCAGGATGTTCTTGCCCTTATAATTGTAACAGTGGCAAAGCTGGGGACTGAACTCTTGAGTACTGTGCTAACTCAAATGTCTCCCTTTTCTTTACCACACTTAACATCATATATATACCCTAACATTGTATATATTAAAAAAAAAACACAACCTGTGCTCATTTCAAACATACAGAGAAGATGAAGAAAAATTCAAGCTATGTTTTTATCCCTCAACGTTCAAACACAAATCTGAAGTCTAAAGGTAGAAAATCAACTTCCTAAGAAAATCGCCTGTTTTACTTAGCAAAGTAAATCCCAAAAGACAAGCTGGATATTTTGTGGGCAGAAAGGCAGGTAGGTTGGAGCTTTTATTTCTGTGAAAGGTCATGGTGGTGTTTAACTTCCTTGACATTAAAGCAAAGGATGTTAGCTGGTTTATAACATAAGATAATTTAAGCAAAATCGTCATCAGAAGCATAATTACCTTTCACTGTAAGATGGGCACGAGATTCTGCCTTTTCTGCTACAGATTTTATTTCTGCGGCATCCTTGACTTGGACACGTGTCTAAGTCAGCGAGTAGGTCTTTCCTGAAGCAGAGAACCACAGAGTCACTAAGGCTGGAAAAGACCACTAAGGTCATCTAGTCCAACCGCCAACTCATCCCTACCAAACTGTGCTCTTGAGAGCAAACCCACAACTACACTTGGCTTCCTTGAGCAAACAGCTCTGAGGCACATGGCCAGGCTGAGCATCATCCATCTGGTTTCACAGCATCACTGCCTGTTCTCTCATGTCAATGAAACCAGCCATTCCCCCACATCCACATCCCACCAAAGCTGCTTAGTGTTCCCAAAGCGAATGCTCACCAGTTGTTTCCAACTTGAAGGTCATCTTCTGGCCAGCAGCCTCGCAGATGTATTCTCCAGCATCTTTCTTCTCCAGCTGCTCCACAACCAGACGCCGTGTTTTGCCCACAGATTCCATTCTGAACTTTCTGGAGGAGGCAAGCAGTCTTCCATCCTTGGATCATTTTACTTAGATTGGATCCTGTGCTACTTCACAGCTGAGGGAGGCACTTGCTGCCAGGGCAGCACTCAGCTCTTTCTGCACCTTCTCCTGGTTTATAAACACAGGTTTTGGCTCTGAGGGAAGAAAAGAAAAAGTATTGACTGAGGGACTGAAATGAGACCATCTTGCAGGTTTGTATGTACAGCTTGGAACAGGTTTAGGTTACCACTTGTGCCCAAACTAATAGCCTTCACTAGAGAATATCAGCTCTTCTGTTGAAACAAAGTGTCAAATCTAGGCAAGAAAGAACCTAGGAACTGAAGGAACCAAGAGGGTCCTTGAACACCAGTCCCATGGTTGCAAGTCACTATGCAAACATATTGAACCCAAAAGAACATCTGTCCTGCAGGCAACCAAAACCTGAGTTCCTTTTACTTCAGACCCACTGTGAAACATCAAAACACATAAACATGTGATAGTCAAACCACTGGCTGCCTTTTCATGACCCAGAACAGTACTCCTGGCTTCCTGAACAGACTCCTCATGGCCTCTACCATTGCCACAACTGTGACTGTCAAAGACACAAAGGAAATATGCTCACCAATGCAGTCCTTTGTTCTTTGTGTGTGATTTGCAGATATCTATTTTACTTTGAGCTCTGGGAATAGTCAGCTCTACCAGGTCTCTTACTGTGAGTAGCAGACTCACCTATCCAGATGCAGCCTCCAACATAAAGGCATAGGAAAAAGGCAGTGTACTACTAGGAGAAGTTCCTGCTTCTCCTGCCATGAAAGCCTGCACGTACAACATGCACTCCAGCCTCACTGCACATACTTATCTTAGTCAAATGTTTCGGTGAACAAGAATTACAGTTTGGGATCTCAGGCACAGGAGAGATTTGAATAATATCTTGAATATTGCTTCCATTGTACATATATCAGTAATTATTATTCTACAGACAGACTGAAACAGGTCTTTGTGCCATACTGAAACCAAATACTTTCTACAAACCCAGGCAATCAAGTCTAGGGAAAAAACCTCAGCACAGACTACTGCAACTGGATCACTGTATAATAGAAACTAGATTTTACTTTACTGTTCTCTGCTGTATTTCAGACAACACCTGTCTTACCTGTGACATGAATCTTGAAGGTGAGTTTCTGGCCAGCAGCCTCGCAGCTGTACTCCCCTGCATCTTTCTTCTCCACCTGGCTCACCACCAGCCGACGCTGTTTGCCCTCTGACTCCACCTTGAACATCTTGCTCCAGGTGATCAGTTTCCCCTCCTTGTACCACTTCACCTCCGTCTTCTTCTGGGCCACCTCGCAGCTCAGCGTGGCATTTTGAGTCAGTACAGCCTTCACCTCCTCTTGTACCTTGTCCTTGTTTGTAAACATGTCTTCTTTCTCTGCAGGGACATCACAACAGTCACACCGTTTTGCTGTAGTCTGCTGCAGAGCTTACTCCAGTTCCCCATTTTCACTGTACTTGCCCTTCACAGGGAGCATCGTGATGCCTCATTATGACAGGAAAACACTTTTCCCTCTATTTTGCCTTGGGAAATGATAGGCATATCATTTCATATCATTTCATCTCATATCATATAATTTCATATCATTTCACATCATATCACAAAGCTAAAGATTTTACAGTCTGACAGCAGATTTGGACATGAGATTTAGAACACCTGCATGCACTGCTGAACCTCCTCCCTTCTCTTTTTTTCTTCTCGTGTCTCTCTACATTTCCAGTAAATCAGAAGGGAACGGCCCTCTAGAACAGGTTGCCCAAGGAGACTGTGGATGCTCCATCCCTGCAGGCATTCAAGGCCAGGCTGGATGTGGTTCTGGGCAGCCTGGGCTGCTGGTTGGCAACCCTGCACATAGGAAGAAGGGGGTTGGAACTGGATGAGCACTGTGGGCCTTTGCAACCCAGGCCATTTATGAGTCTGATTATTGGCATTTTCCACCTAATTGTGTCACTCAAATTTTGTAACCAGATCTCTTCAACCACCTCCCCTTTTCTCACTCCTTGCATGCCTGGTGTGCTCTTGCACTGTAACCCTGCAGACACCAGCTGACTACAAGAGCTGCACAAGTTACCCTCCTTGCCTATGGTTTGTTGCAGTAATTCATTCCTGGATGGAAAAGCACATGTAGAAAAGTGTTGCTATGATACTAGATGACAGAGAAAGTCCTATAGCCAAAATGTTTTGCACCAGAGAGGCTGTCAGTTGATCCTCCAAATGCAAGACACACCAAATGAAGCGTTCCTTTATCTCTGGGATTCCAAGCATTTTCTGACCTCTGACTTTCACTTGGAATGTTGCTTTGTCATCTTTTGTTTCACAGCTGTAGCTCCATTGGTCTTTCAGGGTCACATTTTTGACCATGAGGTTGCGGTGCGTCCCCTGGGAGATGATGGTTGTCTTCTGGTCCTGCTTCACCTCTGTTTGATCTTTCTTCCATACGACAGCTCCGCTTGCAGCTGACACCTCACACACCAGCTCCAGGTCTTCAGAAGGACTGACTGATATTTCTGGAGTCATTTTGGGCTTGTTGACAACATTAATGGCTTCATCTGAAGAAAAAAAGAGAAAGTGGTTTACATCCTGACTCAGGCTTATTCAGCACAGCATGAAGATACAGTTAGAACTGATTGTAATGTCTCTGCTCATTACATTTGGGTGATCGAGTTTCACCTCTGGAGATACTCACATACAAACGTGTGCTTGATTCTCCTGTGTAAGGAAAGAGTAAGTTCTATGCAGACAGTTCTTATTTCTTTTAATCAATTCTGTATTCTGCACGTGTTCTTCTGTAGCTAAAATGAAGGCAGCTAAGTAACGTGTTTTCAATGCATGAACAAACCTATTCAACACCTTGTCTCTAAGCTAACAAGCAGCGTTTGATGAGCACATCAGTATTTCATGCCCTTCATTCCATCCAGACAGAACCTGCCTGAGGAGCAAGCTGATGGCTGTCAGCTACAGGCAGACCAAGCTTAGTATTGCATTTCTTACAGCAACAACTGTTGCTTTCAGTCACTGGATATACCAAGGCCAATTGCTATGCCAGGCACATTTATGGCATCAGTGAACAAATAATGCATTAAAAATTGTAATAGACAGGAGCCATCTATTCTTTTAAAACTAGGTGACCAAAGAAGAACAGCCCCTCTAGAGTCAAGCTGTTAAGAACTAATAGCATCAATCAGTATCACATAGATAGATTACTTCCCTGCCCTAAGACCATCTTGTGACCATTTGGTGCTATTAATTAAGCCCTCTTGATGGCTTTTTTGTCTGAGCCATGTGACATTTTGTGATAGGAGTTACTGCTAGTGTTCCCTTAACCCAACACCAAAGTAGGAGGTATCCATTCTCAGGGAATCATGCAGGCTTCCTCTGTATTTGATGCTCAGAGACAGCCCCAGAACTTTTTAAATCTTAGCTTAGCTCTCATCCAATAATGTTCATCAAACAGTGCAACTTGTCCTTTGGGGATGCCTTTGTTCTGCATCCACCAGTTCCAACGGAGTCTTCTTGGCTTGTTTTAGATCAGTTTTTCAACAGATAAAGCCAGGGTCTTTGAATTACAAAGTGAAATTGCAGAATGCATGATTCTCAACCAAACAGAACAGCAGGTGGGATGCAGGGTGAATACCTGAGCCAATACCACCTGCAAGCAATCCTTCAGTATCTTAGGAATCTCTAGCCATCCCAAATCCAGTGTTGTGCTTGATCTATCATCTCTGCTGAGTTTTTAGCTAGCTGATGGTGATCATCATGGTGGTGATGGGTGAGCAGTCGGACTAGAGGGTCTTAATCAGCCTTAAGGATCCTGTGATCAGAGGAATGTGAATGTGCTGTTAGAGGTCACAAGCGCTGCACTGCAGCATGAGCATACACAGCGAAAGGCTTTCAGTAGAGCTTCAGTTCACAAATGAGGACTGGGTTATGGAAAATAGGCTCAAGATAGAAACCAGAAAACAGATCTTAACGCCAGGTTCTGTGAATGCAGCCAGCTGAATTTCACAGATATTGAATTTCAATGACAATTTCTTGTGTTATTTTACCCTCCAGCTCCACCCTGAACAGGAACATGTCAGTGACAAGCATTACTCCTCACGGCTTGACCTGACAGTGCTTTACTTGTACTATGAGCTAATGCCAGGAAGAGCAGGAAAAGAGTTTCATCCACGTGCCTTCTCCTTCCTTAGTAAAACCAGTGTGAAACTGCAGCCACATCAGGCTGAAGGAGACGTCTCAGATGTCCTGCCTGGATGCAGGAGCTCACGTGTCAGAGGATGTCTGGCACGTCAAGTCTCATGGCAGTGCAGTGCATGACAAACTGCAACAACACTTTCCTGTGGGCTCCTTTGGGCACGAGGCCCAGTGGGTGACACACCTCTGGCTGCAGCTCTTCAGAGCCTCCCAGCAGCCACATGATGCCCATGGGAGAGACACAGCTGACCCGCACAGCAGATGATTTACCAGCTAGCTCTGGTTTACAGCAAGAGAAGATACAAGTGGCGATGCTGAATGGTGAAATACTGCGAGTGTGTGGCATGGGTATAAGATTGGTGAGCCTGAGGATGTTCAAAGTCAGGCTGGACAGGGCTCAGAGCACCTGATGGAGCTGCGGTGCCCCTGTTCATTGCGGGGGGATTCCAACTAGCTGACCCTTAAGGGTCTCTTCCCTATCTATGAGATACACGAAAGCTGATTCTGCAGTAACCAAGCTACCAACAGCAGTTGTTTGTCTTACAGTTTGCCAGCACAGATTTTAAAATAACAGCATTGATTACTCATTTGATAGTCACATTACAGTGCAAAGCACATGGAAACGTCCACCAGCTAATTCAATTAATTCTGGGGGCAGACCTGCCAGTATGAAATATTATGCTAACATGACTGAGAGAAGAAAAGCAAAATTAAGACTAGCTAACAAACCTTGGCAGGAAGTTCTTTTCTCCATCAATTTAGTCCCATTATTCAATTCTGTTGGGAGCTGTTTCCATGTCTCTGTGGAGTTTGTTCTTTGAGAAGAAGCAATTAAGTAAGCTCTCCAATGCCAAAGTGCATACACTACTCTAGGCCTTTCTTGTTTCTCCATGGATCAACAAGGGTGACAAGCCAGCAGAATATGATAAAGAGCCTCATGCATACTCAGTGTTAAAAAAAAAAAGCCAATTGTTGCTGGGAAGAAGGTTCATTTGCATTTGTGTCATCTGCAGAGGGTACTGCAGAAATGGAAAGTCTTCCACTGGAGCAAACAAAGGGCTCTCATTTATTGCAATCAAGGCCCAGCGTGTGGATCTCAGAGATCAGACCTACACCCTGCAGCAAAACAGAGACCTGCGTGGGAAAGTTAAGTTTCTCTCTACATCTGTGCAAGAAAAAGCCCACCATGGAATGACAGCTAAGTAAACATCCCTGTGACTCTTCACAGGTCTCTTCTACATTTGGGATCACTGCTACAAAAAGAGCTGTTTACATCATCTCTCGTGGCCACCCTGAGAGAAGAACAGGAAGACTGGGATGCTCTTTTTCCTATCTTTCCCTTGATTTCCTCTATATCTTAGGGACGAATCACAGGACAGAACACAGAAATCAAATGGCTCTACAAAGCAGATTGGCCAGTTCAAGTCAATACACCCACTGAAAACACCCCAGATGCTGTCTGACAACAGCTGGACTGTCGGGGAGTCAGGTGAATGCAGTCTGCTGGCCCTGGGCTGGAAGAGGACAGCCCAGACTGTCACATACCTTTCAGTGAAAGCTGATAGAGCATTTTATCCCCCTCACAGATGCACTGACAACTTCCAGCATCATCCATTGAGACGCTGTGAATTTTCAGGGTGTGTTTCTTCCCCACAATGTGCAGTTCCTATTTTTCACTGGCCTTGAGCTCCTTCCCATCCTTCATCCACTCCACAGTAGCGCCTGTGTCTGAAAGCTCAGCCTGCAGTTTGGCTTCCTCACGCAGCCGAGCGGAGATCTTTTCTACATCTTTGCTCTTATTGGTAAATCTCACTGCAGCACCTGTCAGGAGCAAAGGCCTCATTATTTCAATTTATATCAGGCTAACGTGGTCAATGTTTGCTGCAACATCTCTGAAAAAGTATCACCTTCTGTTCCTGCACTCATCATTGTGTCAGTGCTGATCAATTCAAGATATTTCATTTGGTGTTCTTGCCGGATTTACTAAGTAAAAATCAACCAAACATCTCCTTCTACTGATTAAGAATGCTCTAAACATGCTTCTGCAGAGGTTTCCACCCAATGACAAACAGGTCCTTCCATAATGAATGTTTATCTGTTCTATTTGGTCATGCAAAGCTGATTGATACAGATATTATTGGAATGATTGCTCCCCTACTTCTAAACTATTCCAGTGCAATCAGAAAGGCTGTCTGAACCTGGAGCTGAAAGTACTGCTCTATGGTGATGCAGTGGTAAACCTGCTGACTGAATGCACTGGCCAATACCTGTGAACTGCAGACATTCATCAACTGGCATGAAGCAATCTGGTTCAGATACCAAGCAGCTGGGTAGATTGGCTTACCCTACACTCTGTGCTATCATGTTTAGGTCATTACCAGGACTCACGTCAGTCCATGGGATGCAATTTCAGGTATTTGGTACAGGCAGTGAATGCCTGCAGCCCCAGTTCTAATCAACAGATCACAGCAACTATGCCTTGACTGTAAGATGAAAGGAGAAGGATCAAAGCAAATACCTCTCACTCTCATCTTGCTGCTGACATCAACATTTTCGGCAACAAATTTCACTTCTGCTCCATCATCGTTCTTGGTGACGTTCTTTATCATTAGGCTGTGAGTAGTTTGGGTTCTCTTGATGATGCAGGTCTCACTTTCTTGTAAGACTTTACCATTGAGGTACCAAGTGCTGCAACACGTTGTTATAAGGTCAATAGTAAACATGGCATCCCCTCCAGGTACAGCTTCACCAGTTGTTAGGGGGGATTTCACAGCCAGGACTGGTTCTGAGGAAGAACAACATGTATGTCCTAATGCTCTTTAGATGCAAGTCTGGTATCTCATTTAGAGATGGAAGTTTAAATCATAGGGACATTTCTTCTTCTCCCTTTGCATGAGTGCTGGAAGAAGAACTTCTATGCTTCAAATCTGTTACAGAAAGTTCTGCCTCTTGCACATGTGAGATATCAAAAGATAATAATATTCATGTCTCTGTCACAGAAACAGAACTTGTATCACTTTAGTGGTAGCTGGAGGTTGATAGGAGAACTAGGAAGAAGGGAAAGCCTTTGGTGTGTTAATGCACTACTATCCTTAAAGTCAAAGGAAACATCTTTAGGGAACCAACACAGCTGCTCAGCACACACTGACCCATTTCCATTGGGGTTTTTGTGCTTACCAAGGTGGAAGCTCCCTGGGAATTCCAGAGACGGGCTCTGTCCATGCGCATTGACTGCAGACACTCGGAACTGATCATCAGCCTCTTCAGACAAATTGCTCACCGTGAACTCTGGGACGGGGACATGAGACTCGTGGCACCTCACCCACGTGAAGCCAGTTAGTTTATTGCCTTCCACAATGTAGCCATCGATTGGAATGGGGGTTGCATCTTCGGAGGGGACCATGCCAGCGTCACTGAGGTTTCTGTTTTATTTTTCACCACGGGGTCAGCTGGGGGCTGGGTGGGAGGTTTTCTGGGAGCTGAACAGAAATAAATACAGAAATATTAGCATAAGGTCATTTAGGCTGGAAAAGGCCTTCAAGATCAGCAGACTCAACTTTCAGCATGACCTACTGAGTCCCACCATTAACTACTGTGGTACCTGAGGACATACATGACAAGCTTATTCCTGCAGGTATTTGCATAGTGAATATATTCACCCTCTGGTTGCTTTGGAACATTTTAGAGGTTAAAATCCCATCAGACTTTTTCACTGTGTGCAGCCACTGATACAGGCAGGAGGCTGGGAATTACCTGATGGGCTCTAGTTACAGACTACTGACACAGTAAAGGATTGAGTTCATTTCATTTTGGCCATCATAAAGTTTGGTGTCTGGTTTAAGTCATCCATCTAGACTCCAATTATCATCATATGGAGAACAGCGCATTTAGGAGAACTCATCTCATCTTAATAAACCTGAATGAAATCACAGAATCATAGGATCACGGGAGGGCTTGGGTTGGAAGAAACCTTCAAGATCATCCAGTTCTAAACACCCTGCCATGGGCTGGCTGCCCACTAACCAGCTCAGGCTGCCCATCACCCATCCAACCTCGCCTTCAACACCAAGGACAGGCATCCACAGCTTCTCTGGGCAGCCTGAAATGGAAGCAATGAGCCACATGTTGAAGATACTCAAACATTCATGACTGTAGAGAGAGCCAAATACTCCATACATATTGCCTGCCTGGTCAATGGTATTAAAATGCCAACAACAGACTCATCCAGCTCATTGAAAATGGTGTGAACATGGCGTACAGGATTCTTCCAGCAGCTAGTTAGATCTGCAAAGAGTAAAAACTGGAAATCTCAATGCGATACAATTTTCCCTCACAACATAAATAGAAACGTAACTGTTTTGGGGTGCACTGTTACCAGCCTGTCAGTTGCTGTTGGTCAGTGCTAGATGCCAAAGGTCCCACTAACATAGCATGAAGCCGAAAGCTAGACGCTGGAATCAGGTCTCCTGACCTTACCATCAGAAATTGAGATGTCATATTTTGCTCAGAGGTGCCTGCTTGTAGGAGGGACAGCTTCCGAGCTTTTTCTGCTCCAGGAACCAGCTCGAGCTTCAGAATTTAAACAGCAGTCAGAAATTAAACTGAGCTTTGTCACCTCCATCAAATAGAAGGAGTGGTTGGGTGGTACAGCTTTCCAAATCACTTAGAAACTGTCACAACAATCAGATGCCTACCTTTTCTTTTTGAACTTGTTAATACATAGAGCTTAATAGCATCAGAATGCCCCAAGCACTTCAGATAACACGACAGCTGTAAACCCTTCTTTAAGGATTCCTTTGTTTAACCACTGAGTAACTGTAATTCAGTGGTGCTGGTGGGAGAAGGGAAGTCCTAATCTTCCCAGATGGTGAATAGAGTTGATGTTCACATGCAGACTGGTGCTGCAGCACAGCCAGAAACCACTCATTTGGGAAACACAGCACCAAGAAAATAATGGGAATAGCTTCATAAAATCAGGCAGCTTCACCCAAATTTCATGTCAGGTCCATTATTCTTCCTATTTTCAGGAAGAAAGGTTTTCCCTTTTTCTTGTAGTTTTATTTTCTTTTCCTTTCATGCAAGCAGCTTTGTAGCTTACAAATTGTTTTCTAATCACCTCCTGGTGTGGACAAATCACACAGGTTTGACTCCATGTTTTACATAGTTACCATTTTATCTTTGTTCCAGTATGGAACTGTACAGTCATAGAATGGCCTGGGTTGAAAAGCATCTCAAAGATCATCCAGTTCCAACCCCCTGCTATGTGCAGGGTCGCCAACCACCAGACCAGGCTGCCCAGAGCCACATCCAGCCTGCCTTTGAATGCCTGCAGGGATGGAGCACTGCAGGGCTGGGCTGAGGGCACAGCCCTTCCACTGCAGGGTCACTGGGGAGCCCTGAACAAGGGCCAGGACTGGGGGCCTGGATGGGGTGCTTGGGCTCTGCACACCAAGCAGGGCACACTGCACCATCCCATCCCATCCCATCCCATCCCATCCCATCCCATCCCATCCCATCCCATCCCATCCCATCCCATCCCATCCCATCTAGCTCAGCAACAGCTAGAAACACTGCTGCGTTACCAACACTGTTTTTCTCCTAAAGCCGAAACAGAGCACCAGATGCCAAGAAGGGAAAATCAACTCCGTCCCAATGGAGACCAGAACATGGTTTAATTTGACAGGGGGGGATGCGGGGATGGACTGAAGAAGGACTCCCGGATCCCAACACTGCAGCTGTGGCAAACACACACAGTGAATACAAGGGCTCCTTCCAGACCGAACCTGCCCAAGGACAGGGACGGCTGTGGGGCTCTGGGGTGAGCCCAGGGCAAGAGGAGGGGTTCTATGTGGAGGCGGATGGAACGGGGTGAGATCACAGCCCCGTTACAATGGGCTTTGACCACCAGGAGGCAGAGCTGGAACACGAGGCTCATTCGCCGCTGTTCCTCACTGCGAGATGGAGCAGAGACCCCCACTCCGAGTTCGAGAGGCTTGGCCAGAGAGGCGCGGAGCATCCCGCACCCCCACGGCCCCGCAGGGGCCCGGCGAGGTGCATGGGGTGCAGCCCCAGCAGGGGCCCGTGGGCTCAGCTGAGGATCCTTTTGCCTCCGTCGTGTCACCTCAGGACGAGGATCCCCTGAGCTACATCGACGCCTGCTGTGCATGCAGACCGCAGGTAGTGTGCACTCTGTGCTTCCATGGCTGCCCCTGCCCGGCTGTGCCCAAAGGGTGCCGGGGTCCCCCGATGCCAACCCCTGTAACTCCCCTCCTGTCTCAGACACAGGAACAGAAGCTGCGCTTTCTGGCCTGCGTCCGCACTGCCTGCACAGCTGCCATCACGGACAGCGTGGTCCACAGCCAGCTGTGTGACTACGTGCTGAAGGTGGTGCTGTGCATTGAGGTAATGGAGCACTGCAGGGCTGGGCTGAGGGCACAGCCCTTCCACTGCAGGGTCACTGGGGAGCCCTGAACGAGGGCCAGGACTGGGGGCCTGGATGGGGTGCTTGGGCTCTGCACACCAAGCAGGGCACACTGCACCATCCCATCCCATCCCATCCCATCCCATCCCATCCCATCCCATCCCATCCCATCCCATCCCATCCCATCCCATCCCATCCCATCCCATCCCGCTGTGCCCACAGGCGCTGCTGCAGGAGGAGCCTGCCGAGCACCTGGACACGGAGCTCCGGCAGCAGGCCATGAGCACCATCGCCGCCATGAGGTACCGCCCCAGCACGGCTTTGCCAGCGTGGAGGCATCAGTCCCATCCGGGGCCCTGAGCGGGACAGGCTGCAGGGCACAGGGTGCTGAGCGGAGCATCACACCTCTGCCCTCTCTCCCCTCGCAGTGGAGCATGGCTGCTTCCAGAGGAGAAGAACGGTCTCCTGCGTGCCTGCCTCGGCAGCGTCCTCCACCTCCCTTGCTACGAGGACGACGCGGACCTCGATGCGGCACTCTACGTGGAGGTGTGCATCAGCTGAGCCCTGGGGACGCTTCCTGGGCACCAGCACCCGGGATGCCCCTCTGCTGCCAGCAGGACGCAGCAGGGCAGGCCGCCCTGACCCCTGTCCTCCTTTGCAGACCATGGAAGCCCTGCACCACCTGCTGCAGGTGCTGGTGAGCAGCGCTGGCCGCTTTGTCCTCATGGAGCTGCAGAACATCATGGAGGTTTGGATGTGGCAACGCTGGGGTTTGCGGGGATGGTTCAAGGCCACAAAGGAGGGATCCACACGAGGTCCCCCCAGGGCCTGCTGCGGGCAGGGGGTGCTGGCCCAAAACTAGCCCGTGTGGTGTTAGAGGGATGGGTGGGGAGCAGCGGGAAGATGGCAGGGCTGCAGCAGGACAGGGACGCAACCACCCACCCCGCTGCAGCTGGGGAGCAAGGGGAAGGACGAGTGCCCCGTGCTGTGGGCACAACAGCAACTTTTCTCTCCACAGCTCCTGCTGCCCTTCACCACGTGCCAGCTGGCGGCCGTGGAGGAGAGGGCTGTGGTGTGCATTGCCAGGCTGCTCGCCTTCAGCAACACCTGCGTCTTGCCTGAGGTAGGGAGTCCCGGCGCGCTCAGCTCTGGGACCACATCCTGGCTCCCCAGCCAGAGCCCACCTGTGTCCAGGCTTGCACAGAGCCTGGGCTGGGCCCTGCTGCCCACTCAGCCGTGCTGCCTCTCTCCCCAGCTGTGCACCTGCTTCGTTGGAACCGCGGTGTTCCAGCACAAGTGCCAGGAGAACCAACGCTTCCCCGTGCTGGGAAAGCTGGTCGGACACCTCATCCTGTCCTGCACTTCCACGGATGACAGGACCAGAGATGAGGCGATTAATGCTGTTCATCAGCTTTTCATCTTCATCGCTGCCCCAAGTGAGAGGAGTTGTGTTGGGCTAGGTCCCTCCAGATGCCCAGACCCCTCACTGACACCGTGTGTGCTCCTGTCCAGGACTGCCATGGCAACCGGAGGAGCGCACAGTACCACAGCTCTGGGACAGCCAAACTTCACTCCACCAGGAGGTTTCCCGTGAGGACAGAGCCAGAAATATCTTCGAGGTACAAAGAGCAAACCCTGAGCCCACAGGAGAACCCAGGCCTGCAGTGTCAGGAAGAGTGCACGCACTGTCCCCGAGCAGCCCTGGTGCCTTTGGGGCCCTCACGCTTCATATCCCTGGCATCACCCAGCACAGCCTCTGCTCCCAGTTCTCCTGGGACACCTGCACAGCTGAGCAGCCAAGCAGAGGATAAGTCATCCCTCCTCTCCTCCCTCCCACAGGTCCTTCTGAAATACCTCCTGTACCCTGAAAAGGTCAACATTTTACTCACAGCCATTGAGAGCATGAAAGCACCGAGCCTCCACAGCACCCAGCTGGCTGCCCACATGGTGGATGTGCTCGCAGGAGAGGCTCGCTTCCCTCCACAGCAGGTGGGAACCTGCTGCTGCCTCCGCTCCAGCCCTGGGGGCTCTGCTCCATCCCTGGCACTGCGCTTGGCCGGCAGGCAGCAGTGGGGATGGCAGCAGGGCCCTGCTCTGGTGCCATCCCATTCTCACCCATGCTCCCCCCCTCCAGGTGCAAAAGATTGTGAAGGCGATCCACAGCAGCCTGCCTTCCATCAAAGCCAAGCCAGCTCTTGAAAGCCTGAGCAGGGCCTTGCTTGTGCTGGCCAGCAAATTCCCAAAGGAGATGGTCAGCAGCCTGCTGGTCTGCTCTCTCACCTGCTCCAGGTATGGGGCCACAGCCCTCAGGGCTCCTCTCCCCCCCCCCCCCCACCCCACGGCCGTCAGCCAGGCAGGAGCAGCCACGCTGACAGCCCTGGGGACCTGCAGAGTTGCTGTCACCATGTGGAGGGAAATGCTCTCGGAGTCTTCAACCGTGAAGACGGTGCTGCAGGAGGTGTTCCAAGTGCTCATAAACCACACTCTGCAGCACACCTCCCCATTCATCAAGGAGAGGCCACGTGTCCTTGCCCTGGCCGTGAGTTCCTCATTCACCCAGCTGAACCCCAGCTGAGTCCCCACTCCCCTTCCCTGTCCACCCCCGAGCCTTCTTCCTGCCCTGGGATGCATCCATAGACCTGCCTGGGGCTCTGGGGGTCTCCCTCCCCCCCCCTCCCTTTCTCCATCCCTACACTTCTAAAGACGGGATGGAAACCCAGGGGACAGGGCAAGAATCATATCCGGGTGCTTTCTGCAGGCAGCAAGGATCCTACCAGAGATACTCCAGCTGCCTCTGGTCCTCAAGGAGGCTGAAGCCATCTTCCCCCAGCTCTTCCCAGCCCTTCTCCTGCAAGTGTCCTTCACCACGGAGCTGACGCTGCAGGAGGTGGAAATCTTCTGGGAGGGGCAACAGCAGCACCAGCTCACTCCCATCAGGTGCCACATCCCCGTCCCCCTGCTGCACCCAGGGACCCGGTGCTGGGGCTCCTGATGTGACTCGCACCCTTTTCCACCTGCAGGTCCGCGGTGCAGTCCTTGAAGGTGCTGCTCTGCATCGTGGGCCTCCAGAAGCAGATGGAGGCCATCCAGGAGCAGGGGGGCTGGGACGCGCTTCTCAGCACTGTGACCCACCTCCAGGGTGTGCAGGTGGTGGCCAGGTGGGAGCCCTTCCTTGTGGTGTCACGGGGGTCCCCAGTTCTCAGAGCCTGTGGCCCCTGCAGCAGTGGCAAGAGGGCTGCACAGCCAGAGCTGCGTCTGCCTGGTTCAGGGCTCACGGTGCCTTCTTATCCCTGCAGGGTGATGAGGGAACTGCCTGCTGCTCTGCGTGACCCCATCTTCCAGCAGCTGGTTGAGCTGCTCAGCACCAACTTCTACTCCTGGGATATGGTGGCCATGGTCTTCCTCGTTGAGGTGAGCAACAGCTGCAGAAGCAGAGAACACTGGAGGCTGCAAGGCCACTGGCAGCACGAGCCCTGCTGCCTCCCTCGGGGCCTGCTGTCTTTCCCCAAGCTGACTGTTAGATCCAGCACTAAGAGCCACGTGTGTTGTTGCAGATGCTGGAATGCATGGACCTCAGCAAAGAGCTGCACCGCATCATAGGAATCTTTGCCCACTATCTGCAGAGCAAGAGGGTGGGCATGCAGCAGCTGGTGCTCAGGGGCATCCTGCAGCTCAGCAAGAGGCAGGACACGGTGAGCAGGGGTGGCCAGGAATGCCACAGGTTGGGCTGGGCCTGCCATGGGGCTGTAGCGGGGCCATGTACAACTCGGCAACTCTTCAGGCAGTGAGGAGCTGGTGCGCTCTGCCCACCCCGTCACTGCCTGCTATTCAGGGCTGGTACTGGAGTAGCCTTGCCCTCATTACGCTTGCTGCCGTACCTAAAGGATGGGGTGTTTTTCCCCACAGACAAGGACAATGATCATCTTCCTGCCGTGCATCATGGAGCAGCTGCAGGATGCAGATAGTGACATCCGTGCCACGGCCCTACCAATATTCAGCAACCTGCTGCACCTCCTGAAGGAGGTTAAGCTCAGCGTCATGGCTCTGGAGCTGGCCGGCAAGCTCCCAGCTCTGCTTAACGATGTAAGGATGATAGGGAGTCCAGCACACGAGTGATGTGGCTGCCAGCCCAGCGTGCCCATGCCTGCTGCCTTGTGACAGCGCACCAGGGGACTTTCCTGGCCGCTCACCAGGTTCAGGCACTGCGTGGTCCTGGGCAGACTTTCCGCTGGGCAGAGCTTGCACACTTTGGAGCAGTTCTGAGGGCATCCTCAAGATCTGCATCCTCTCAGCTCGGAGATTTTGCCCCCACTTCACTGGTGGTGCTGTCCCTGCTTGCCATGGACTTGGAGCTGCTGACACAGATGTCCTTCCTTCCTCCTCCACAGGAGTCCGGCACGGTGCATCAGCTCTCCATCGACTTCTTCCTCAAAACGCTGAGCTTTGTGGAGGGCCAAGAAAAGAAGAAGATGCAGAAGACGGTGTGCAGGAACCTGGTCCTGCTGTATCTACACCTGCACGATGAGGAAGAGAACGCGTCCAAGGTGGGAATCAGGTTCATCTGGGGGAGGGTGATGCTGCTCCCGTGGTGCCCCCCATACATCAAGAGTACTGCAGCCCACAGCAGCATCAGCCCCTGCTGCTGCATCCTCCCTGCAGAGGGGCTCTGGGGACACGGGCTCTGCGGCTGCTCGGGCTGCGGTGCTATCTCAGCTCTTTGGCAGGCCTCCCAGAAAGCCCTCCTTGGTGCTGCACGGTTCCTGCGCTGGAGGAAGCTGGAGCACCTGGTGCAGACAGAGCAGTTCTGGCAGATCAGCGACTGCATGGTGTGTATGCGCAACAGTATGCCCATTCCCACACCCCAGGACAGGGTCGGGACCAGCCTGCACTGACCTCACATTCTTCCCTCTTCAGCTGACCAAGAGGAGGAGACAGAGTGCAGCGCAGGACTACCTGGGCGACTGCCTGCTCTACCTGCAGAGCCTGCAGGAAACCCTGCGACTGGAGGCCGTGAGGTTCATCGGTGAGCCACGAGGCTGAGCTTCCCCCATCCCCGGCCCTCCATGCTGCACCCACGGAACAGCGGGGGTCGCTGACGGGGCTTTGTGTTCGCAGGGCTCTTAGGGCGGCACATGAGGGATGAGCAGCGGGCTGACAGAGAGCACATCTACCAAAGTAAGCCAGGGAGTGGGATGTTGGGGCAGCCAGCAGGTGACATGCCTGTCCCTCGCTCCCTCCTGCCAGAGGGGAGAGCTGGGTCATCATGCCTCTCTGTTCCTCTTATCGCAGGCCTTCAGGGAATGAAGCATGACCCCAGTCCAGCTGTCGCTTCCTTGGCCCTTCAGACGCTGAAGATCCTGAAGGAAACGAGGCCACATCCACAAGGAGCCATTGGGCAGCTCTCCACCAGGCTCCGTGGCACATGGAGGAGGTGGCGCTCCTCCCGGGCAGACAGCTGAGCGCCCTGCAAAGCTCCCAGCATCTCCTGCCTGCTGCTCAGCCCCACTCCTCGGGCACATCACTTCCCTTTGCCCCATCGCCCGCACAAATTGTGCTTTTGGAAAGTAAATGGGAGTCGTTAGGACTGGCCCTAGTATCCAGTTTTCATAGTGACTGGGCCCGTGTGCTGCTTTGTAACCTGTTATACTGCAGATAACAGCGGAGCGACATAATGGGAGAATTTCTAGCATTTCCAATGCAGTCTCAGGAACTGCAATTATTAGGCATTATCCAGGTTATTATCCAGTGTGCTTCTATTTTATTAATAAATTGGATGTGAATCAAATAGGATCTAATGTTACCAATGCTGGAATCTATGGGAATAGGCATTTGATGTGTTAGTAATGCTGGTTACAATGCTGTTAGCCTACCAATGAGCCTTTTCTAAATTGGAGAAGACAAAACCTGGACAGAAATCTCGGGTGAAGGGGATGTTCCTGTATCATAGTGTGATCACTTCCTTTCAGCCCACTCATCAGGATTTGTAAACTATGACCGTGCATCACTTGAGACAAAGCTGTTGGGTGCACCTGGGCTGGAGTCAGGGAGGTCACAAGTACCTGATGGGGGCGGTCACATGTACCGGTATATACTATTTGTTGCAAGGCATTAAATTCGTTCTTTTGGCATTATGCACTGTGTGTGAGTCTCATCTGTTCCCCATGTGCGGAGGCACGGTACTTTCACACGCAGCCTTGACTTGTCGCCGGATTTGGAGGCGACAGTTAAGAAAACATTTCTAACAGAACCAAACATTTCTAACGGTACCACAGTGATACCAGAAAGCATTTCACCCCGTCAGCTCTGTCCATTGGTACCAACTCCTCACTGCCATTGGAAGTGAAGATGCTTCTAGAGCTGTCTCAGGACCTGTGGAGTTTGCTATGTGATGACAGTGAAGTCTTCATGCTGTACGTCTCAGCACACTCGGCATTTCCTGCTCCACTCAAACCATGTGAAGGGAATGCTGGTTGTTACAACGTGCTGCTTGTATGCTCTGAAGTCACATCTTAGACCAGCAATACGACATGGCGCCCTTAGGAAACAAAATTCAATGCTTTATTGCTTCTGAGCATTGACATTTTCAATAAATTAAATCAACACAAAGGTTTATAACAAACACAAAAAGGAGCAACCAGATGAAAAACCTCGTTGTAAGAAAAAGCAGCATTTTTTTAATCCAAAAGCAAGAGATCCAACACGCACAAACCCAGAAGGAAATCTCATTCAACATACACAACGTTCCACTTTGCAGAAAGGCGAGACAAATCTGCTCATAACTGCACTGATCACCTCAGGTAGGAACAGAACAGCAGTGAAGTCAATGATATTTAACTCTACCTTCTGGAACTTGGACGTGACTGTAATTCACAGCTGTTGTTCGGCACTGCTCAAAAACCCACCACACTTCTGTCTAGAGAAAAGCTTCAGAGCATTTCTGACAAGCTAATCGATTCTCTCCTTACATGAATGATGCTGACAGAAGTAAACTCACACAGCCAGCTTGGACTTGGACACGCTGCATATTCCAGTAGCTTCCCTGCAAGTACCAGAACTGTCTGTTTAATGCTTCTCACTTCAGGGCACCGATAACTCAGGTTTTTCTGCGCTGCATTACGTTCCACTTTGGTACTGGTTTCGTGCTTGGTCCTCGCTCCAGTGTTTGCTTCAGGTTTTGGTTCTGGTTTTTGTTTTTCAACATCAAACCATTTCTTTGCTAACTTTTTCAACAGCCCACCATCCTCAATAAGGGTATTCTTAATTACATGTTAATTAAGACGTAAGCCATACAATGCCTTCATATATGTCTCCCTACCAGTAAGAATGGGAGCTCCCCACATTAATTCTGGCCATCAGTTCATGTCAGGCAGGTGCACTACAGACCTTCATCACCAACGAGGCTGTTGGAAGAAAAGCTAAGAACGAATGATGCATGAAGAGAAAATTACTCGGCTCTCTTTCACTGTACAGAGTAGTTTAGTCAGCAACCACTTATACTGTCACTATCAATACTTCCAACAAACTCATGTGGAAACCTTTATCCAGGCAGACCCGTGCAAAGAATACAACCCTCCATAATTGCAGCCACGAACAAGAATTATTCTGCCCACGAGCATTTCATGTTCCTTTCTTCATATACTGGGAGAGGAACTGGCTTCTGACAAAGTGGACCAGCTTGGTCTCTGTGCAGAACATGGTAATGGTGGTAGCTGCAAAGCACAGCGCCCCAATGCTGATGTGAATCAGCCTTGACATCCAACCCTTATCGCAGCAGAAGAATGCCTAAAACAAAGGAAACCAGCAACTGAAGGAAAACCAGTTGGCACAAGGTAGGCCAGCTACATACATGATAGATGTTGTTGTTTTATTCCCCCTGCACTGCTTTTTTATTTTTTTAACCGAATCTTTAGTGACCATTTCTTTGCACTATCACCATCAATTACCAAGAACTAAGAATGTGGATATACAGATGGCCAGCAGAACTGTCTGACTCATTAGGTACACAGTTCTCTGCCACCTGGAGAAGGCAAGCAGGCACACATCTGAAGATCAATATAATTGCATGTCTTTGTTTCATTTTTAATAGATCTATACGCAGCCTTGCAAGATGTAATGGAAATCTCCAAGGCTATGGTTGTAAGCCTTTCCTGTTGATAATATTTCTTTCCTTCTGGTAATGAAGCCATCTGACAAACCTCCGCAGTGAAAGGAACATCCCAAGGCAGATACTTACCTCTGAATAAACAGTAATTCCTCCACTTATGACATAAGCGAGTATTAAAAACGGTGAGGGAAGCAAGCCTGTCAAAGGTCTGTAGGAGCTTTCCTTGAAGTACTCATAGATGTACTGGATGCTGTGAGCAATGCGAATACCCATATTAAAGCAGTTGGCAAGGATGAAGCCAACACTTCCGTGCCAGCGGGTCAAGAAATAAGAGATGCACAGGAACACGAAGGACAAGGCCAGCATAACAAAATTGTACCTAGGAAGAAGAAACAACATAAACAACATATGCAGTTGCACTATTTAATTACTAAACTCATTTTCAGAAGATAAAAATCCATTCGCTTTCTAAAACATGGGAGCAACAACTCCTGTCATCTGCTAACAGCCGGCAAGGCTGAGAAAAGAAATGCAGCACAAGAATGAAAAATACGTTGAGTAAACTAAACCAACAACTACTTTAAGTGAAGGAAATTCTATCCTACTATTCACCTGTGCATTCACTTCAGAAAACCTACTAACAATAATTAGCAGTATCAAACACTGAGGACTTTTTCCTTCTCTATTCGGTACTGAAGAACAATAACGCTCAATAGGGTGACACTTAGTCCTGCTCCAAACAGTGGCTTTAAAGAGAAGATCACACTTGGAAAGGGGGACAAAAGCAGTCCTTGCACATCTAAAAAGAATTGCTCAATTGCTAAACTGCTAAAAGAGGATCTCTTTTAATTAATGACCTAAAAAAAATAAAGGCCTAATTAATTTGGAACAGAGCTGTAATAGACAACAGCCACAGAAGTGAAACAAGTCCGATGGCAGCCATCAGGTTGCAGTGCCAACACACCACAACAGAGAACCAAGAAAACATCCAGGCTGCAAAACATCACAGGAAGTCATCTTGTCCAGAGCTCTCCTCAAGGCCGATAAACCACTGAACTCATGTCATCCCAAATGTGATCTATAGAAACTGTGACTGAGAAGTTTTAACAGCTGCAAGACTTTAAGGAGTTTAACATAACAGTCCACCTTAAAAACTGAAGCTTCTATTCACGTACATGTACAGAAAATAAGACTTCACATTAAATTACTTTCCCAGTTTGCTGTGTATTAAAAGCTAATAACCTTGTCAGTTCGGATCCTTTTTACCCAAAGGTTTAAACTAAAGCTTTTACATCGAGGTCTGCACACAGTCCTTAAAACGACTGCAAAAAGAAACTGCCTTCTCAGTAACAGAAAAGCATTTCCAAGCGAATATCCAAGCAGAACAATTGTTCTCCATTTGCATGCTTAACTCCATGCAAATCACACACAGATGCACTGGGGGTACTCCTCACCTGTCCACTTCTTCTTTGCACATCGAAGCAAACGTGAAACATTCTGTTACTCCATTGACAGCAAGAAATAGGACATACAACGAGTAGCACCGGAGAAGATCGGGACCTACAACAAAATAAAGACAGCAGCATTACAAGGATAAAGAGATCATTATTTCTTTTATAAAGCCACAGTTTCATACTCCACAACAGAAGCTGTAACATTATCACCGATGATAACAGCAACTTCTGTGTCCCTTTGAGAAGCTTCTGGTCTGGACATCTTGACAAGATGACAAACAGAATAAACAAAGCAAGGGGAACCCAAACACAAAGTACAAGGCAGCAGCAGCTATTAATGTAACAGACAAGATCTCCTACACAAAAGTGGTGGTTGTATTTATTGGGCCATAAGCTGGTACACGTGACACAAGTCAGGAAAAGCCAATGCTTTATCCTTCCTTCCTTGTAAACCTCCTAATATTGTTAAAACTACTGCTGGGCTACATTCCAGCCTCTGCAAGCATCCCTGCAGGTAACTTTGGGAGCTGTGGTGCTACAGTTGGAATATTCTAAATGCATGCATCTACAGGAGGGCAAAGCAATCAAATAATTCTACCAGAATGAGGCTACTTGAAGCTCCTTTTAACCTGAGCTGATTTTTTTCAGACAGAAAGCTGACCGAGCCAAGAGCTCAGAACAGAGCTGAGAAACAAAAAACACAGCTAAAGCTTTTTACCTGTTCCAGAACTGAGCATTGAACCTCCATAAATATCCAGAGCCAGCTGAGAAAAGGCACATCCAAAAACAGCAATGGTAAGGCCAATCAGAAGCACCAGCTTCAACAGCAGTTCTAACACATTCGAAGCCATAGCAACATCATCCTGGAGAAAAAAACAGAAACAAAACAACAAAACCCAGCAGTCAATTACACGAACTAGAACCAGCACAACTGCTGCTGTCACCAAGAGAAACTGTTCCAGGGGGAAAAAGTCCACTGGCACAATGCAAGGCACAGCCAAGACTATTTTTTGGTATTGACACACCTACACACTTGGTCCTGGCTTCCAGCTGTGCTCAGGTATTCTTATTCTCTTCCGTATTATATGCAAAACTCTCAACAAAGATCAGCCATTGACAGCTCTGTTTCAGGGCTTAAGGAAAGGGGCAAACAGCAGCCAGTAAATAGCAAAGAAAAGCACAGCATTTGCCCAGGGCCACAGCCTGAATCACCAAAAGGGCCACGTCTTCATTGTTACACTGGACTACAAGTTTCGCCACAGCATAAGGAGCCACTTGTGAGTTCTGTACATGGTAAGATGCAGCTGCCCACACCCCTCATGAGGAGTCAAACCTCCTGCCAGGTGCACGGGATAAGCCCACACACAAACACACCATGAACACTCCACGTCAAACACACACACAGGTACACCTCTGTCAGCCTACCATTAACGTGAGACACAACACTTGGCTGACTGGGACCTTCCTATCTGACCAAGAATTTCTTCTAGAGCATACAGAAACCTCTCCTTCATGTAACCATCGTTACTGCGCAAACAATCCCAAAGCTCAGCTAAAACACAGCTGTCTTCCTCTGGAAAGGGCACCCTCTGAAGCGCTCAATGCTTACCAGCCTGTTGTATTTTCAAGTCAGTCAAATATTGTCAAGTGCCACTTATTTGCTGGAAAGAGATTGAACCTACAGTAATTGCCTCAGCACAGCTGCACAGACATGGTGCACAAGCACCATGCTGTTGGAGTAGAGGATTTTAACTTCAATTACCAGACAATGCAGCATTATGTCATTGTACCTCGTAACTCCTACTTCGCTACCTTTTTATCCATTTGCTTTTTGTCCAGACTCCTTCGGCATGGTCTCCACTTCAAGTTTCTTTCCAAATATCTTTACACTCAGTAATTTAAACACACGTCAGTCACACTCCTGATACAATTGATCTCCAACAGAAGGTAAGCATTTCATGTGGAACCAATACTAACAAACGTACCTGCTTCTGATCCTTTACATTCTTCCCTCTTTCCAATACTTGAGCGAAAAAGACATAAAAACTCTCTTCAATAGGCAAAAAGATGAACCTGGCCACCAGCGACCCGAGATTATTCACGATATCATACACACCTTCACAAACAAAACACACCAACAAGCTGTCACTTTTTTTCTGGCACAAATTCCTATTCCACATTTCTGATAAACAAAGAGAGAACCAGTGGAACTTAATGCAGCATTAGAGCAAATCTAGCAATAGCCCCAGACACCCCCAGGCAGCCCCTTCAGTTCTTACTACAGAGGAAGATAAAAGATCCAGATGCAAGAGAATCAGCCTGTGGCGCAGCCAGTGCTGTCACCTGAACTGCTGCTGCCATTCATTACTCTGTAAGGACACTGCTTTTATGGAGCACATTCAGTTGGAGATGTGATGCTACAAACAACAGTGTTCCTGCTGTAACAGCTAACAGACTGCAAAGGAAGACAACAGGGCCAAGAAAATGAAGAGAAGGAACTGCAATGTATCAGATACTATGCTGCCTCCTTCCAAGTTTTTAAAACAGAAACAAGACGCACAGCAGAAGAGGCACAACTGCCAAGTTTTGATCCAAGGGAGAAGCATTCCTTAAATCCACGACCCTCAAACAAGTTGCTCTGGTTTTGTTTCTTGTTTTTTGGTGTGTGTTATATTTAATAACCATTTACCCATCATTCTCTGAAATGCACCTCAACGTCCCAGCGCCACTGAAATCCTCCAACATTTTCATGTTATTTTCAAATGGTTTCTAATATTTTCAGTATTTTCAGAAGCAGACAAAAAGGAGCAACTAGAAAATGATGTCATTGTTGCACAGCATCGCCACACTCACCCTGATCGCCAAAGTTTATCACATTCAGAAAAGTCATCACGTATCGCTCACCTGAAGTTGAAAACACAGAAGTAAGGACAAACCCCCACATCTCTCCCCGTGTGTGTCCAGGCCCTGCTAACAGGACGCATTCCAGAGACATGTCCAGCAGGACGGTACAGTTCTGATCCTCCACAAACCTTCCGTAACTGCACCTGGGTTGCCAACACCTGCTGGTGCCGCTCTGACCACCATCCCCTCCCAGCCTTCCCAGGCTCCTTGTCCATTTTGTGACCTGTATCCACTTTCCTTCCCCCAGCATTCCCACACATTGAGCCTCACCCTCTGTCAAAATCTGCTTCAGGAAGGACTGTTTGAAGAAGCTCCAAGTCAGCCATGCTTCCTTCCAGTTAAGGAAAGCCTGCAAAATCAAAGAAGCAGCGTCACCCTGGTCTGGCTGACTTTCTCCCTTGTGGAAAATCACCATCTTTGCAGATACACAAAGGAACTGCATAAGTTTTCTACAGAGTAAATCACTCAACAGTAACCAGAGAGGGGGAAAAGTTGTTTAGCAGACCAATATAACTCTGCCCCTCACAGTACTGTACATCTTTCAGTGCTCTTCAAAGCACTCCTGCAAGCCTCACAAGACAGAACTGCCTTCATGTCCTCAATCCCTCAGTCTCTTCCTCATCTTTGCCTTTTCATTTCTTTCTTTGCCCCATTTCCTTTTTGGATGACATCAGAGATCTGAGTATCTGCAGGACGCTGTGCACCACCACGTTCTGTCTGAGGAGAAGTTGAAGTACCAGCTCTGTAAGACAACCCTGGATTCTCTTCTACCTGATACCAGCTCACTCCCTTTAACACTGTAAATGTTCCATCTCCAATCAACAGATGAGGCAGCCAACGAGGCCCAGAAACAAAGAGCTCCAGGTTCACTGTGGTTTTCTGACAAGGATTTGAATGCAACAACTGTGAATGGAATTTTATACAACCATGCTTCCTAACCAGCCATGGTGTCCAGGAGCAGAAATAATCTTTCAGTCACTCCATCAACTCCAGTTTTCAAAGCGCTCTCGTCAAAGACTTAAGAATGAACTGTGTGACCCACCTTATCCGCCATCCAGTTAGGTAACAGGCCTTTCATTCCTGTAATCGGAAATGACTTCTTTGTTGCTTCAGGAGACCCCAAGAACTTTGCAAAACAAACCACATAGCACAGCACCAGAACACTGGTGTACAAAAGCTGGAAAGACAAGGAAGGAAAAAAACAAAGAATGAGTGAGAACTCAGTGAGAAGTGAAGGCAGTTCTTCCTCCTGTCAACTCTGAACCTAGCTGAAGGCGTTACTGTAACTCCCCTCCCCACACACAGAGTACTGTTGATTTAAATTCATTTTAATCAGCAGATCAGCATCACAGCCCTCTGCCCTCAAGAACAGCTAAAGCACACACAACATAACAACCTTATTCACAAAATGTACCTTTAGGCACACAACAAAGGTGCCCATTAAACTGACTGGGCTCAACGCGCCAAGTAACGTCTATCACCAAAATCCTTCACATTTAAACCCTCACCTCGGAGGAACATTCTCTCACCTCCTCAGTGTTATCTAGCAGGTTAAATGTCACAGACAGCAGCAAAGAACATTTCAGAGCAAGAATTTATATACAGAATACAGGAAACTTACCTGAGCCAAGGAAAAAATGTGAAGGCCCCATTGCGGATAAAGGATGACTAAGATAACTGTCAAAGTGCATTTTGACACTATCGAAAGGCTTTCAGCAATTACCTTCAAGAAAGAGAAAATAGACAACGCTCATTTTTGCCAGCTTAACCACCTACAGGAAGGCAAAGCACTCCAGTTTCACACACACAACCCACAAAGGACCTGTAAGGCATTCACAGTCAGTGTGGCTACCACAGTTCTGCTGCTGCATTGACCACGTCACGCTGCAGCATCTCTGCACATTCTCAAGTCTTATAGGGCACTTTTCCCCCATCACACTGCCCCGCTCCCTTGTGTGGGACCCACATGGGAGTAAATCCTGCTTGGCACAATCGTGACCCCAGCTGCTGCATTTCACAGCCTCACACCGACAGTGAAAAGCAGAAGTGTGGAAGGCGTCTGTGCCTCCCTCTGAGCAACACTTGTGATTATACATTTAATGAGCATTAGGGAGGTAACTTCTAAACAAATTAACTTCCTTTTTTAAACAGGAGCAAATTAACGTTACAAATACATTATGACTACATCGTACAGCACGAAGCAACCCATAGCTTCATTTGTTTTTTAAGCACCCCTGAACATGCACAGATCCAGTTCAGGAATCTGGTCTTCATTTCCATTACGTCACTTTTTCAGCACGAAGTTTCTCCGTCCCACACAGCCCTATGCTCACAGCTTCCCTACTAACCTTAAGCCTTACAAACAGGTGAGCCTGGGCTAAAACCCAGAATGGCTCCCCTAGAAGCTCAACAACTGCAGAGAGGCCAAACGCCACCACGCCAGCCTGATAGTGAGGAACCACGGATGGATCCGGAACTTCAAGTACGTGCAGCCAGACGAAGCCCAGGAAAACAGACCAGAAGACACCAAGAGGGACTCTAAAAAGTTAATGTAAAAACAGTCAGGTTTCCTTCAGCAGAAAAAAGAACAAGAGAAAATCTGATTCAAATTTCCCACGCTGCTGTACTTTACGTATGTCGAAAGAGATCAGACAAACTCATTGCTATTGTAGCTACAAGTTTTGGTGTAAAACCTGTCAGTGCGAGCTACTACTTGCAGCTATGAGTCTGATAGCCCCAATGTAACTGTTACAGTGAGCCTTCCAGGCAATGGCAGTGGAGTCAGCAGAAGAAAACATGCACGGCATGCAGTGCAGACACGGGCTGCAGACACGGGCCGCCTCGTGCAGGTCCCGCTGCAGGACCCGCCGCCTCCTCCAGCCGGAACCAGGAGTGAGCTCTAAAGCAAAGCGGAGCCGCTCTCACGTCAGCCACAGCAGGTTGATGGTCGCGGCCCAGCTCCGCTCCGCGCCGCCGCTCAAGCAGGCCCTGCGGAACGCCTCCCTGGCCAGGAACACCGCGGTGGAATAGAGCAGCGTCAGCCTGCGGGAGACACGACGGGACACGGGGTCGGCCCCGCTCCGTGCCAAGGAAACCCGGCCACCAGAGGCGGTTCCCGGCGGCTCCCATTGCCGGGGCAGCGCGGCGTCACCTCACGCTGACGACGCCGAGGAGCTCCCCGGACAGGTAGCGCAGCGTCAGCGCGTTCAGCCTGAAGGTGACCGCCCGGAACAGCACCTGCGGGAGAACGGGGGAGGAAAGCGCTGCCGGGGGGCCGGGCCGGCTCCCGCGGGCGCCGCCCAGGAGGGCGAGGAGCGGGAGGAGGCGGAGCCGGGGGTCCCGGGTCGGCCCGCACCTGCAGCAGGGCGCTGGACGAGGCCAGGCGGGCGGTCTGATGGAGAGCACCGACGGCCGCCATGACACCGAGCGACCGGCCGGAAGGACGGCGTCGCGCCGCGATGACGTCACGAGGGGGCGGACGGCAGCAGAGCTGAACCCGACCCGTGTGGTGCCTGTCAGCAGGTGGCGGCGGGGTGACACAGCGGGGTGTGCAACGATACAATGTACGGCCTCAGTGTGCGGGGAAATGGCAGCCAGAGGCGTCCAGCTCCACTTGTGAATGTGGATGGAGCACAAGCAGCGCGTGTGAGCGCAGTGATGTGGTGCATTGCAGCACTGGGGGCACGGACAGGAAAGAAAAGCCCCAGATCTGGCCATGCAGCTTTTAGCAGCGCCGCATTCGGCTCTTGTTCTTTGCTGGCCAAAACACGGAGCTGCTGGTAGTGACAGTGCTGAGACACGGCGCTTTGTAGCTGACACTGCTCCACACAACTGTGCTGTTGTGCTCTTTGCACCCGGTGCAGTTCCCATGGAAATAAATGGCAGGCATTACTTTTGGAGCAGCCCGTACAATACAACTTCACCACCTCATTTTATCTGTGCCTTATCATCCTACCTAAAATGTACGACTCTTTTCTGAGAATCCAATAGTACCGAAGGTTCATCGTAAGAGACACTTCAGGAGTCACCTCAGGCTGTTCTAAGCGGTAGAACACTCCCATCGCATCCTGAGGAATGTGGAGAGGTTCAAAGAAGAGGCTCTGACCCCACGTCTGAGGCTAAACCAGCACTGACATCCTCCGTGCACACCATACTCCTAACATTCCATGTCTGATGTGGAGCAAACTCCTGTCCATCCGCACACAAAACCTGATGCGATCAATTATGCTGAAAGCACAATACAGAAAGCAAAAACCTGTTCTCTGTCTGTGGCGAACCTGAAATCTTTCCAACAGAAACAGAGCCCCACAGCATCCCTATGGGAGCAGCAAGGCACAAATGCCACTTCTGACTACTGCAGTGACACCATACCCCGAGCCTGTGACTTGAATCACTTCATCCTCTCACAAACATTACATTGTACAGAACGAAACCCCGTAATGTTGTCAGTAACGTTTCCGAAGGGTATATGCAGGTTCACTGCAGCCTAGGAGAGAGCTAGCCAGGAAACCATGAAGTCAGCCTTGCTTTTTTATTGAATTATGGCAGTTTTCCAGACCTTTGTGTGATTATTAAAACAAAAGAGAGAACTGTGGTGCTTAACAATGAGATCAGATCAGCGGTACAGAGAGTGGAATGTGTAATTTGCAACAGGGGAGGCCCAAAATCAGACTTGCCTTGTTAAACCATACAGATAAAAGGGTGAGCAGCCCTTTTCACTGTGCAACACTGGGTTTTTCAACCAAATCCATGTGAGGCTGCTATGAGCTTTGCGTGTCATTTTCTTGAAGCACATGACGACTCACCAATAAAAAGTGAACTCATTCAGTCTGCTGGCTGTTTTGCAGCCCAGGCTTACATTTGGTCCCTTTTTACCTCTGAGCCAAAGTCTAGCATCGTTAGCAAGAGGCCAAGCTAAGACATTTACTTACACGCAATACCATTTAACCACGTTAATAATGCAGGACATCAGGTGGTTCCAGCTGGGTAGTGCAGTGAAGACGTATCAGCTATTTGCTCAGAACTGAACTGAGAAAACAGAACACTTCATCTTTGCTAACACCATCGTTACTGTCCGTGTTCTACACACAGAAGGTGTGCCCACGTGAAGAACACGCTCTGTGCTAACTGTGGGGCACAGCACACTCCTCGGTGGCTGCTCCTGCATTCCTGAAGGAAAGCAGTCTTTGTTAGCAGATCTTTTGCTTGGAAGACAAACCAAACAGTTACTTACACCAGAACACAGTAAAGCAAAAAGAATAATAAAGTTACTTGAAAAGTGATTGTGCAGAATGGACAAGGGAGAAATGCTCAATACTTGCAGAAGTAGAAAGAAAGGTCCTGAAAACAAGGGAGAATTCTGGCATCACTTATTTTAAAAGAATGGTGACTCAGTATTTAGAAAAGAGGTCAGCCACTGGATTTCACAACCACATGTGGAGAACACTACAGAGGAAACTGGATGGGTCTGCCAAAGCAGTCAGTGTAGGGCCGAGAGCTGCCTCCCCCACACACACCGAGGTGGATTCAAAACAAAAAAACACAGAACTCTCCTCTGCAACTATTTCTGAAGTGTTTGACCAGCAGAGTGCAAAAACCAGCAGCACTGAACTGCTACAGGGACCGAAATGTGCTGACATCACCAGAGCCAGGTGGGCAAATCCGAGACAGCTTCGTGTGTTACTGCCCATCCTGTACCCAGCTGTGCATAAATAGGAAATGTCAGTCTAACTATTCCAATGCAGTCTGTAAGGTGAACAGACAACACGTGGAAAAGAAGGACTTCCCAGTCTTCTCCTGGAAGTGAATGAGAGGAATTTTATGGACAACAAGGAAAGCATATTGATAGTCAGAATGCTTGTACAGCACATGCATGCTATAAACTGCACTGTATTCCACGATACTGTCTCATCCTTGTTGCTCTCCTCTGGTGTTTTCAGCCTGGGTAACGTCAACTGAAGCAGCACACCTTACAGCACACACCGACATAACTAAACACAAGTCACAAATAAGGGAGAAGTGGAGCAGATCATTCCTTTATAAGATTAAAAAACCATCCTGGGGATTTTCTTTGAAACTTATGCCATGCGGTTCCTGAACTTCCTTTTCATCCCAATGGTTCCCAAACACTTTGTCCTTCACAAGACCGTCTTCCCCCCCTGGGGAAAACACAGCATTTCCACTGCTCAAGCATTACAGCTGGAAGGCACAGGACAGGAATTAAAGCACACTTCACTAAGTGAAACTGTTAACTGCATTTAGAGACTGAAATAATGCAGAAAGCCTAAAAGAATGAATGTCCTCTCCTTGCAGAAATGGATGGAGGTTTCAAGAACCAAAGCTCACCATCTGTCTCCCTTTCTGTCACTGAAGGAGCACGCCAGCTCCTTCATAGCATGCCTCTGATCCTCTCGTTTTCCAAGGCAAAAACCTAAGAATGACTCTCACAGGACTCATTAAGGCTGCTCCCCCCTCCAAGCAAAGAGTAAGCACAAGTAGAACTCTGCACAGTGCTCCCAGGAGATGCATGGGAAGACATGTACTGAGGCAGCCAACGCAGCTACTTTCACCTCTCTGGGAAACAGACTGAAAAAGCTGAGGCTGAAAGGACAAATGATGTTTTCAGTTTACTGCTTTAACTTCTCAGCTAAACAGCAAGGATGAGCTGTCCACAACTACGAGCAGTTTTGCTAGTAATTCACATGGCCACTCACTGGAATGAGGAACGCGCTGCTTAGTGACTTGTGTATAGAAGCAGGGAGCACACACATGTCATACAGCACAGGGGTTTAACAGCCAGTATCCTTACGGTGCTTTTTGAAAGCAGCCAGGACAGTCAGGTCACAAAGATCACAGCAGTCTTGACTGACTGATCTTCACTCACAGAGGGGTTCTTGAGATCTTTCCTGTTGCATTATAAAACGATGAGCATCAGAGCTCACACGTACACCTGCACAGTGGAAAGTACCCAACGTTCATTGAAGTCATCCAGGATGCACGCAGCATTCAGAGATTCCTGGTCCTTTTACATACCCACAAAGCACTGTGTACTTCGAAGACAAGGAAGTGGTGTACAGACACACACCTGTGATTGCTTGGCCCCACTGATGCTGTTAGCAGCCAGGTTTGATCAGAGGCTGAGCAGTCAAAAACTCTTTCAGAATCTTATCCACCATCCTCTCTTCAGCTCCCCTGCTGGAGCTGTTTTCACATCTGTGAAAATCTATTAAACTCTAATGTTTGCTTTTGTAACAAAGTCCTCCAAGACTGCAAACAGCCTTCCTTTTCTCTCCCTTTTTACTGTTTAATAACTTGTACAGAAATAGCCATGCTGCAGATCTGACAAAAGCCAACCCACCACAAACCGTGAAACAAACATGCACATAAAAACTTGGGGCAGGGGAGGAAACCCTCCAAAAATCCACAACCTATTTGAGACTTTATAAAGACTCCTCCCAGCCTCACCATGGGGTGTTTGGCCTCAGCCCACCCCCCACAGAAAATATTCTCTTTTTTCCCCTTGTGAGAATACTGACAAATGTGGGTGGCAGCCTGGGGCTCTTCTCCTGGCTCACAGCATTGCCCAAACACACACAGCCCGCCTCCATGCTAAAGTAAAACTGCAGCATTAAAATATTTCTGCGTGCTGCATCTGTTCTCACCACCCACAGTCTTGCTCCTGCCTTGCTGCTCTTGCCTACTGGCGTGAGTATTCCAGCTTTAGATAGAACTGTTTTAGGGATACAGGCCAAGAAGGTTAACAACAGTTAGCTTTTGTTGTTTGGGTTGAATATGGTTAAAATCAGTGCCCACACCCAGTATTAATAAACAGGCTCAGTCCGTGGCAGTGGACAGGTTCATCCCTGCAGAAGAGAACTGCCAAGTGAGTGCCAGCAACTACTCCAAGTCTGTGCAGCACCGCCTGCAGAAAGTGCTCTGTACTCTTCCTTACTGACGTTCTTGGGTTGGATGTCTTTGGGAAAGCTGCCTGTTTTCTGTGCTAGGATGACCGAAATCAAGCAGCTTTCGACTTCCAAATCCATCCACAGTCCAACTAAATCTTGACAATGAGAAGTCCCTGTTCTATAGCTCTACTACATGGACACTCAGCTGCTGGTCCAAACGTGGCACTCTGAAATTATGCAGGTTCTCAAGCAGCTCTACAATTACTGGAAAGTTAATTCCAGAACTGCTGCAGTGAATTGTTTTTAGCAGCTATTAACCTATGTAAATGTCCATCTGTTCTGATTCCTTTCCACTGCTAAGTGTCCAGTGTCTGTTTTGTGATTTGAAGGTGACTGAACGTTACAGTCAGCTGTGAACAGGAAAGGTAACGGGTCACTAAAGCACACAGAAAGTCAGCATCATTTGTAAGGTGGAAATGAAAAACCATAGTCTTCATTCTGATAGTCCCTCTCACTACCAGCCTTTATTACTGCTGAAATGAGAAAATCAGACTAGAGGGAAAGTTGTAATTAATGGAGTGGAATTAATCCAGGTCACTCTATTACTCTGGCTTTGCACAAGGGTAACTCTACTCCAGTAACTTCAGCTGAGTTTTTCTGGCACAAACCCACTGTAAGCAAAAGCAAAATTTAGCCTCTCGTTTGTTCTCATTAGGCTCCTGGCCCTTAAGCATCAGACTGACTGGAAACAGTTTACAGCCTTCAAGTTAGAAAGGAGAAAAATCTGACTAACAAGAAAAACACAAGTGTGCCAAATAAATATGGTACTGTTTTATAGACTACAGGATCAAAAAGATGCAGAAACACTTGTCTTAAAAGAAAGGTGACAGGGCTTAGCAAGAAAGCACTCTTAATGGCTATAGCTGCTACTGAAACTGCTGCCTCTTGTCACTAATCTTGGGCAAACTGCTTTTTTTTTCTTTCCTCTTAAATGGAAACCATAATCCTGCTATGAAGCAGAGCAGCCACGAATTAAGAGTTTTGGTAGCTATTATAAAAGGTTAGATTTTATGACAGATAAGACAATATTTCTGAGGTTTCTTAAAGCATGACTGTGATGAGAATGACGATAAAAGCACCCCGTGTATCAGGGTGAGCACAGGAGACATTACATATTTTGCAGTCTAAAAGTAGCAGAAAGCTTGTTAGTTTTGAAGTGACTTGGAAACAAGCTGGCTCCATTTTGCAAAGGTTCCTCCCTGTGCTGCCAATCACAGCCTTAGACTCCTTTTCTAGGTCTCTGTCTCTTTATTAGAGCAAATAGGAAGCGACAGTAATGACACCAATGATGGATGCAGTATCTGAGATACAGTTTTCTCCCATTTCTCTCCAGGGATTGGGCTGATTAACAAATCTGAATTTGTGTTTGCAGTCACGGACTATTTATGGGGCTTGAGAACGTCAGCAGTCATGGAACTTCATACCATATATTTTTCATCACCCCTTTTTTTCCCAGAGCAAACAGCCTGTTCAGGAATGACCACGGTTTTGACTGTAATCATTCATCTAACTGCTTATTTGTGCCTATTTGTCCCAGACACATAGAAAGGCTTGGATTGGAAAGGACCTTAAAGATCATCTCGCTCCAAACCTCCTGCCATGGGCTGGGTTGGTCTCCACCCCTTAGTTCAGGCTGCCTATCCAACCTGGCCTTGAAGGCACCATTCGCCTCCAGAGATGAGGCAGAGATGTGGGACGTGCAGAGGCCAATCCTCACCTGCATCGGTTAGGGTCAGTTCAACTCTTGCACAGCAGCCAAATCACTGGTTCTAAGATACAGACTTGCTCTTAAAAAAGCTTGTCTTGCCACAAATCTTTAGTTCTGAATAAATAGAGAAGCTATTTAGAGCTAAAACTAGCATTTGCATAGCCCTGCAAAGACTTCAGCAGAAGCCGGTATCTGAGAATAGGAACAAAACGTAAAACATGTTTGAAAGAAGGATGGCCATTCTCAGAAATAACTCAGCAGAGAGCTAAAATAAACCACACCCCATGGCAATGGTTAGCTAAAATATTCTATCCTATCTTTTATTAACTGTAACAAGAACAGACTAAGAACTGCTGACAATACACACATTTTACAGAGAAAACGGGTACCATGAGACATAAAGGACAGTGACGCTGCAGGCCAGGACAGCACTTGTGCTGTTCCTGAGGATCACAGCTCACATGGTTCTGTTTTAGTAAGGCTATAAGTCACTGCATCTCTCAAATCTCTCTCTGCTGGACTGCGTTTCTATAGAGGATTCTTTGTTTGCACCTGGATGTGTTTAAGAGCCGTCTGGATGTGGTGCTCAGGGATATGATTTAGCGGAGGGTTTTTAGAGTTAGGGTACTGGTTAGGCTGCGGTTGGACTTGATGGTCTTCAAGGTCTTTTCCAACCTGGGTCATTCTATGATTTTCTGGAGAAGCGTGTTTGTCCCAACTGAACTTCACATTCATTTAGTCCACTTCCCCGTTCCTATCCAAGGAAGGAACCATCGAGTGTCTTTAACTGTTCTACCCCAGTGCAGCACCCAGGGCGCACTCCCAGGTGGCTTATTTCACTGGTAACCTTACACCTGCTGAAGATCTTGTTGATACGGCAGCATTCCCTGTATTTCCTTTTTCTGGAAGAACTGGCAGAGTGAAACTAACATAAACAAACTCTTGCACCGAGACACCGGCAGACTGGCTTAGCCTGTAATTTGTTTTCTTGCACTGTTCCTCCAGGATGACTGCATAGCTATTTGCAATACCATAAAAAGGTACAAGAGACCAAGCCCTGCCCTTCTCGGTCAGTCATGACCCAGTAATTTGTGGTGGCAACTATCCTAGTATAGTGGGAGGGATACAACGGCACCATGCTTAGGTGTTTCATGTGTGCCAATAAAATGGAGCAAGCATAATGTTATCTGGAGCAGGAATAAGAACGGTCACTGTCAGGGCTCAGCTCCAGCAAGTCTTCCAGCTCATTAATCACGTGCTCCCAACCCCACTGTAAAGACAGGTTCTTCCCCCAGTTATTCTGCATTTAAATGCGGCCTTGTCTGTAGGTAATGTACAACCTGGGACTGTTCTACATGACGGAGATTTAGATACTACAAGGAAATTGTGCTTCTAAGACGTTTTCTTCTGCAAAACCATTAGCATGATTAGCATAAAACCCGTATGAGACCCCGCATAAAATCCAAAGCAAACATGTAGGGCAAATGAAATCAGTGCAGTAATACCACGGCTTACGTTTGCCCAGAAGGATTTCATTTTCTGCACCCTGAGCTGATGGGGCCGGCCCAGAGCAGGGCCATTGGGATGCTCAGGGGGCTGGAGCACCTCCCGGGTAAAGACAGGCTGAGGATGCTGGGCTTGTTCAGCCTAGAGAAGAGGTTCTGGGGAGTACCAATACTGATTTGCATACCTTTTAAGGCCTAAATCAGATGCTAAACACTACTGAAGTGCTGAAGATCTAAGACAACATCCCAAAAGTAGTTACTACCATTCATATGACTGAGAACAAGTATTCTGCCAGGCAGGTGCTCAGTTGTTTTTCTTATTCTTCTTAAAAAGGGGAAAGAAGTACAAACCTTACTGTGAACACAGTGCTCCACTTCTGTCTTTGCTTCCAAACAAAGTGAACTTTATTTCCCCGGGCAGTTGATCTATCAAGCTTCATAGGTTCTTAATCGCACGTTAAACAGATGCTCTGTGATGCACTCTGCCTGGTGAAGCAGAACACCTACCCACTGTGGAATGTTCTCACTATATAGAAAGTGCTGTGCTAAGTAACCCGCTGGTTATTACCTCTGCAAACAGCAAGAAGCTGCTCCCTAATGCCAAGGGAAAAGATAGAAAGGGAAGAGCTACGTGACTATATAACAGAGAACCAGCAGAAAGCCATTAAGCCCCCTCACAGAGCTCCTGAAGCAGAAAGCTCGCTCAAAAGATGCAACAAAAGAAAGCACATGGAAGCCCCCGTTTGTCCTGAGCACACCTTGCACACTAACGTGTCACCCCGCTGACACACTGACTGAGCTTATGATCTCCAAGTGAAACACGGCCCTTCTATTCACATTTCTGTACCATCAGAAATGCCGATGATTTGTGTTACTTCTTAATTTCTGCCTCAAGCTTCTTCATTTATACTCTAAGCCGATGCAAGTTTTCCTTCCAGCAGGCTGTAGGCCACATTGTTCTGTATTAGAAGAGCATGATGAGTTTTATATGTTTTTATTCCAGTTACTGCAGAATATTAAGAAGGGTGAGAGCAAGAGGGCAAAATTCTCCCACCCAAATCTAAGCTGTCAGAATGGAGGGAAAAAAAAGGAGGAGGGGGGACTCTGTGATAATACTGTATGACTCAGAGGCTTTGCAAACCACCTTCAGAAATACAGCTGGGCAGGATAAAGGCTCCCTTCTCTTTCTCTGCTCCATTTACACATTCCCAGGACTTGCTGCAACAGGAAACACCAACATTTTCCTCCAAATCTTCAGGGAAAAAGTTTCATGTTTTTGCAGCTGTGCTGGTCAGAATGCCGCTCCCAGCAGCCCCTCAGCTCCCTCCTTAAACGTCCTCCCACTGCTCAGATTTCTTTTAAAATGATGGTGGAATCCTCACACAGGTTCCCAGCAGCACACACACACTGTTGTGATCCAGCAACAGGTAGCTCAGCTCCACCGCACCATGCTCCACTTCTCAACAGAACAGGGGGGAAATAGGATGGAGGAAAAGGAATCTCACAGGTTGAGGTAAGGACAGGGAGGTCAATCACCAGTTACTGTCACCGTCAAAACACTCAGCATAGACTGATTGCTGTAATTTATTACCGGCTGGTAACAAATCAGAGCAGTGAGAGCTAAAGCAAATGCAAACACCTTCCCCACATCCCCAGAGCATAGACAGCACTGCTCAGGCTCAGCTCAGGCCACCAGCACCACCCTTCTAGTCCTGGGTGGATCTGGCTCTGAGCTGAGCTGGGGCAGCTGCTGGAGACCACCAGAGGTCACTGCTGCAGCTGCCATCAAACCCTCGTCGTGCAGACCCAACATACAGACACAGCCCCATCTTTAAAACGACACAACTTTGCTGTCTTGCAGTTGACAGAGCAGCTGCTATACAGCATTGCCAGAAGGAATCCAATGCAGCTCAGTGACTACAGCAAAAGACTGAACTTTTTTTTTTTTTCTATTTCTTTGCCTGTTTCAGGATCTGTAAGTTGCTGCAGTGCACGTGATCTGTCCAAAGCTGCAGATGGGAACAAAGGCTTTTTAATTTCCAGGTTGCTCACCTGGTGCAATCTACATTAGGAACTTTTAGAAGTTCCTCCGCAAAGCTGAGAGCATCACAGCAAATCTTCATCTCAACACCTACATAAAAAGAACAGTTTTCCTTTGCTCTCCCTGGCAACATTAAGCACATTTAAGTTGTCAGAGCTCACAAAACAGCCCTGAAATCTTCATCCAGCTTGTACTTTAATAAGAACAGAAAGACAGAGCAGCCCTATAAGTTCACTTACCTTGCCTGTAGCTGGGCACTGCCGCATACACAGCAAAAGGAAGAGGCTGGTCACTGGTTGAGAATATGAATACAGATGGGCTAAATTTAAGCAGAAGGGCCAATATTACAAGACAGCAGCAAGTGAGATACAAGTCCAGTTCAGCTCTTTTCCTGATAAGTACTCCAGCTGAATTAAAAAGACCAGCCAGCTGTATTATAGGATCACAATAGTGATGAAGTGCTACATGTGCATGTTAAATAGCTGCATTCGCACTTATAATGCTTGCCTAAGTACACACTTCCACAACAGTAGGGATACTCCAATATCTTAAAACATATGTACATATATGTTATTTTACAGCAATGAGACCGCACACAATATACAGTGCTAAGAACAGTAACATCCTTCAGTGCAGGTCTGCTGTTTGCAATGAACAGCTGGAAGCATTCCGCCTCCAGACTGGGCAGATCTCCCTTAGAAACTCTCACTGGCCAAGATTTGTCTTACAAGGGCTCAGAAACGAGAGCCGCCTGGGTTGGTTCTGTGTGTGAGCACAGCCCAGCAGCACAGCCCAGCTGTAACCTGAGGGCAGGTGTGGGACGGAACATTGCCCTCAGCAGCACAGAGCTGCCCTCACGCACCGATCTGCCTCACAGGTACTGAGACTGAAATAGCACACCCAGTATTTATAGGCCCACAGAGCACTCCAGGAGGGTTAGTCACCGTGTGTGACGATGGACACAGCCCTCCTCCGAGGTCTAAAAATAGGAGGCTGCAAAGGACTCCTGCAGCAGCTCTGCTGAGTGATGCAGTACTGCTCACCATCAGCAGGAACACTGATTAACTCGGGGTTCCCCTGCGGTTACTCAGTGATATTCAACTCCTGCACTCCTTGCACTGAGCACAGCTAAACTACTACGCAATTAATCTGCGCAACCCTTGATTCTAAACGAGGGCTGGTAACTCTTGCTGACAAATGCACTTGACAGAACTGCTTTCCTGGCACCCCCAACGAGCAGAACACGTTCATATAAGGCAGAGGTGAGGTCAGCTGAGCCTTTTGTGTCACTTCATTCTTACTGTACACTCACCCAGCGTCAACAGCAAAACATGGCTTTGCAGTCTTCAAAGCAAAAGTGAACTCACTGGATGTGAAAAGCACCTCTGCAGAAATCCCCAAGGCAAACAGGTCAGTGTTAAACAGCTGCTGTTCAGAAAGAAAGCAGGACTGACAGAATGCTGGAAGGTACCTGAGGCGGCTGCACTGAATCTGTGCTGTGCACAGAGCTCTGAGAAAGACAGCATTCGTTCTGAATCCCTTCCAGCACACACCTACACTGATGCATTTATAAGAAGGAATTCAAAAAACCCGACTTCTCTGTCCTTAACTTTCAACTGTACTTTTGAACTTTAGATGCTGGCTGAGGAAAATGCAGGTTTTCAGGACATTGCTCCACTCGGGACAGTGTCAAAAAGGCACAGACTTCAAGAACCTTTCCCACAAGGTGTGTCCCTTCCCGGGCTGTCCTCCGAAAGATGCACGAGAAACACCCACTGACCACAGGAGACAATAAATAGCCTTAGGGACAAAGGTGACAGCTGTACAAACATACTTTCAATGCCAGGTTTATCCAGAGCAGCTAAACATTTGGTTCTTAGCCCTTGGGAGCCAACAGATACGGCCTGTCCTCACCATATCCAAGACTAATGAAAGGCAGAGCGCTCCAACATCTGAAAAGCCAAACACGGAGTAAAACAAAGAAGGCGGCTCCTGCCTGCGGCAGAGTTGAGGGAGCCCCGACACCGCTGGAAAGGCCGCGTTTGTTTGCTTGCTGTTTTTCCACCTCCTGGCACGTGCGTGCAAGCCCTCGGGCACAGCTCCATTTTAGCATTAAAATTACAAAGCATCCGCTGCGCGTCTGACACCGCTCCAAGTCGGCAGCGGCACGCAGCTCTGAGCGAGCGGAGTGGGGCACAAGGAGCACCAAGGGCTGGCACCGGGCGGGCGAAGCGTTGCCTCTGCTGGGCATACAAAGGAAGTTCCTCCTTGTCCTATCACTTGTGTAAAAATGTTATTCCCCTCCTACTTATGTTTAAGTATTGTAAAGCCATAGCGAGGTCTCCTTGAAGCCGGACTGAAAAGCCCAGCTCCCTCAGCCTGTCATCATAGCAGCAGCAAGCCCTCGAGCATCCTCATGGCTTCCTCTGGACCATCGCTAGAAGTTCACAGTTTTCCTGCGTTAAAGACCCCAAACCTGGACGCACTACCCCAGCTGGGGCCATACAAGAGCAGAGCATAAGGGGCCGTGCCAAAGGCTTTGCAGGATCCCAGGTAGATGCCATTAGTTGCTGTCCCTTTGTGCAGTGATGCCAACACTCCATCATAGGTCACCAGGTCACCAGGTTGGTCAGGCACAATCTACCCTTGGTGAAGCTGTGCCAGCTGTCTTGGATCACCTGCTCAACCCTCGTGTGTCTTTTTATTCAGAGGGCAGTGAGGCCCTGGCACTGTTGTCTGGAGAAGCTGTGGGTGCCCAACCCTAGAGATGGCCAAGGCCAGGCTGGATGAGGGCAGCCTGTCCTTGTGGGAGACAACCAGCTGTTGGAGGGAGTTGGAAATTTAAGGCCCCTTTCAACCCAAAGCATTCTATGACTGTATGAATTTCTCAGCTAAAGGCACAAGGAAAACGTAAGTACTAACATACCTGATATTAACAGGCTTTCTCCTGTAACTGCCGTGTTGTCTGCATTGCACCTGAGTCACAGTATGTAAACCCATGACCAGAAGAACCAGTCCCTCAATAAAACAAAAGCATGAAAACAGGAACATAAAGAGTCACATACAAGAGTTATAACTGAGTCAGCATCAACCAGGCTGAATCACTGCCAGACAAACAAGGAAGTTAGAAAACTCTGCATAACAGGTATTTTTAAGGGGAGTTTCCTCTTTCAGATTGCCTGAAGCATTTCAAATGGAATTTAATTTGTGAAATATTTGAGGAGCACTATGGAACAATGGTATTGAAAATCAATTATTCTTCAAAGTTAGGTGCAATTACAGGAGCAAACTGACATGCTTTCTAAGTCCAGTCACCGGACTACTGGCATAGAGTGACAGAAACACTAACTTTATCAGTACAAAAAATCAAATTCAGACCATATCTATTTAATGGCCTAAGGCATAGTGACTTCCATCACAGAATGTGTCAGAAGCACATTGATGCACACACATAGCTCCTTCGTGGGTGGTGTGGAGGGCAGCACACTGCCTGTTTAGTGCGCAAAACAGCACTGCACAAAGACTGACACTGGAGACAGGATCAGCATGTTGGTGATTGGAATGGTGACCAGAATGGAAAACCAGGCCAGTAGCACTGTACTGTGATATGTTTTGGCAGTGTAACTTGAAATACCACTTCCACTGTCCTTAACTATTTTGTCTCAGAAATATTTAGGAGAAATGAAAATTCTGTTATTCGCCGTTTAAAGAGAACATGAGAATTATCCATCATTTCACTTGATTCATTCCTGAAGAACCCTGGAGCTGCACATTCAGTACTAAGGAGCCCAGAGTAAAAGGACAAACCACAGGCAGCGTAAAGAAACAAAAGGTTGCGCCTGGTTCTGTTTAAAAGCCATTCCATGAAGGAGATCCAGAAGTCTCTGTCAGTAGTTCTCACATCTGTGATATCATAATCCTGTGGGGTTTACAGTTATGTTTTGGGTTTTTTTTTCCCCTAGAAGGAAACTATTTTATTGCCAGGAAGAAAACATCTGAAATCTCTAGCCAGCAAAATCCACTAAGGAAGGAACTTACAGACTGCGATCATTCTAACTTGGGCTGGACTTTCTGTCCTAGTCCAAAGATTTCTTTATGCTAAATATCTCCTACACCCTCATCAATCTCTTCAATCAGCTTGACTCCTCACCAGCATCCCTCACCCACAGTTGCTCACCTGTTGATTGATCAAAGACCATCCTTCCCTTTTGATTTATGTAAGCCTCTCCCAAAATAAGCTCACAACCAACATTTAAGAAATTACAGTAATAAGCCACCTACTCTGTGCCACTGCCTACATTATTCAGTCATACATTCTACTTCTTCTTTCCCCCTTATGGCTGTCATGTTTGTTTTTTTTCAGATCATTCATTTTCTGAATCCACGCAGGGTTGGTGACAAGGGCTCCTTATCAGCTATAATCATAGTAAGCAATATTAATAACTGAAGACTTTTCTCCTGAAAACTGAGGTGTCAAATTCAGATGCCTGCATAAGAATGGCAGCTATCACGTAAGAGAAGTTTCTAGCTGCCACAGCTGAGGGACAAAAGCATCGAGCTGTGACTCAAACACACTCCATATGTTCAGAAAGCAAAGAATCCCTACTTTTCATAGTTCAGATAAGACTTCCAATAACTTGAACAGCAAAACCATCAGCTGTGATGCTGTGCCGGTTTGAAGCTGGAATTTGACGGTCATTCGATGTGAGCATGAGAGCAAACACAACAGGGAAGAATCACATGATGAACAATGTGTTCTTCCACACTTCTGCAAAGTTTCACCCAGTGAGAACACAACATCCTGATGTTTTTCCTCCTCTGGTCTCTCAAATCTACTTCTTCTGTTTACAGTAAAGCACCAAGAGAAAGTAAAAGGGCTCACATGACAAGTGTACTTGATAAAGAACATAATAGGATTCGGAAAACAGTAGCATTCCTTGTTAAACAATCATCTTGCTCCCTATTTATGAAGCTCAGATTTTACTTGAGCTATTTAGGAAAGCACCTTACAGAACAGCAGCTGGTCACGAGTGGAAGGCTAGGGTGCATAAATCAGGCCTCAAGTGCAAGGACAGATGAACTGCTTTAACCTCTGCTGTGCACCATGGAAAAAAATCCCACAGACATTTAAACTATTATTGTGGACTCACTCATGGAAAATATTCCACCTGATACCTGAAAACCTTAAACAACAACAGCAGAGAAAGGAATCAGACAGTAACAGAAGCACATGAGCCCTAGAAAGAACAAAAGACAAGGAAACAAAATAATATGGATGCAGAAAAAACACCAAAAGACCCCACTGACATTTAAATGAGATGCAATATTCTGATCTATCAAGTATAATGTACTTCAAGATGTCTAATTACCTTGATGGCCCTTAACTGGGAAACGAGCACAGTTCCTCGTACTTCATTCCTGGCATCAAAGACAGACTTGATCTACTTTCTCCTGCAGCTACACTTGCAAAATACAAAATACAAGACCGTTTTCCCTATGTGGAAATGAGGACTGTGAGCCTCAGCCTTCCTGTGAGACTGGGACGAACAGATTCTGCTTCAGGAGGGAAATCATCCTGATAGTGATGAAACTGACACCCTGAGCAATCAGATCTTGCCTGAAAAATAACAAACTTCAAGACCTTTGGAAGTGAACTCTGCACTATGTTTCCATCTGATTTGATTGTGTTTACAAGTACTAAGAGCACTTTAATACATGCCTGTGCACCACTGCCTGGGTATAATTCTCCTCTGGGAGTGTCATTTTAGATGTTTCACTTACAATGCAAGCAAACAACAAGAAAAGGTCTCTGATGCGTGGCCTTCTGCCTACAGATGCTGTTTGCCTTCACCAAGACCTGCATTCCTTCATGTCCCCTGGGGATTATTAATGTGAGTGGTTTTGTATTTGAAGATCCTTACCTGTACTTTACATATGTCTGAGCTGACACCGCACAGTAACTTAGTGAATTCTTCCAGACTTCAACACTTTGGAATGAAGCCTGCAGCAGATGCAGCTCAGGGTTCTGTGCTCTAATTGCTCTTTATAGTGTTTTTCCCACAGCGAAAAACCCTTCTGTTTCTCATTATGAGGAACACTGACCCTTGAAGGTAAAGCCTGATCAAGTACCTCAGCCATTTCACTGCAGTGCTGCATTAAGGTCCTGACAGAACAGTAAGAGCCTTTCCACAAAGCTGTGCCTTTCAGATGCTGCTCCTTTGTCTTGCACCTCCTCCAATCAAAGCCTGGGAAGCCAAGAATTTGAGGACTTATGCAAACAAGAAGGAAAATATCAATTTACTTCATGTTCTACAAAAGTCCTTCAAACATAACAGGCTATTCTGAAACAAACTGAACAAGCAATTAGGCATCATATCCTGCAAGCCTGTGCTCTATGGGTGATGCCTCCTGAGCAGCAGCAGCTGGGAACCTCCACTAATTCAGCTCCTGCAGACCCAGGTGTGGTTTCTTTGTCTTTGCCGTTCTTTCTACTTGCCCTGCAGATGAACTTAATCTATTAATATATAACAGTAAGGAAAGATTTCCCCTAGAGACAGCAGTGAACTTAAAACAACAGGTAACTGGTTTTATTTTCATCTTACAGAGAAAGAAGTTGAAGTAGTACTTCTAAAATCAAGACCTGAATGTTTCTGAATAGCAACAGCGCTTTGATATCTTTTGTTCCTCCCATCTCCACATCACTGGAATCAGAACTCAAGCAAGCTTGATCTGTAAGATGTTACTATTGACAGTATGTCTGATCAGCTTCAGGACCTACACACAGGGACACACAGACATGTTTACCTTCAAAAGAGCAACTGCAGTGTCCTTCATCACTTACATACATTATGCTGAAATATTTCAAACTTAATTGCACGTGGTCCAGAAAAGACACAGACAAAATGCAAACTGCAACTCTTGAACTCCAAATGTGACTGCAATCACAATTAATTAAATCGCTGCACATCAGGCCATTTCATGCATGTTGGAATTATCACAGCTCCAGATGCCAAAAGGCAGACCTTGTGCTGTTGTGCTGTTATCCTGCATCTCTCTCAAGCACAGAAACCCTTCACTGAGCTTATGTAATCTGAAGAAAAGTGGAAGAAAATTCATCGTGTTTATAGCAGATCGGGGGAGGAGGCCTACAAAGATAATCAGGTCTAACTGCATGACAGCTTCAGGGCTGAGCACAAGTCAGTTCACGTTGAGGACACTGTCCTAACGCCTCCTGGACACTGCTGGAGAGAAATTTCTCCCCAAATCCAGTGTGAACCTGCTCTGGTGCAGCACTGTGCTGCTTGTGCAGCTCTTCCTTCCACTTCACAAAAGCACCCCATTAGTTAAGTTCTGCTCAGCTGTCCACATCAAGGATCCACGTCAGAAATCAGCACCTACACAAACACATGGTCTCACCTTCAGCTGTGGCAGTCCTGCATACAGAGTGCTTGTCTACATAGCAGTGGCCCTGCTCAGACTTTCTGGCTGCTCCCAGTCAGTCCAATGAAACTGACATTACAGACATTTGGTAACAAACAGCTCAGGTGTGGTCGGGGTGGCGCTGGTTGGTTTTTCTCCCTATGGCAGCCATGAGGTCTTCTCACCATTTGCTTTTGGGTCCCTCTACAAAGTGCAAAGAAACACAGTCCGCTACAGATGAGTCAAAAGAGAAGTCTTGGTCAAGTGCTCTAAATTGCTAGTAAAGAAGCCCTGCTTTCTAAAGAAGCCTATGAAATTACTCATCAAAAGGAACCTGAAACTGAATATATCCCTACATCCCACTTCCCAACATGAAAGGCATTTAAACACCGATACATGTACGTGACATCACTGTATTAAAAATAAAGGAGAGAGCGCTGAATGCTTTTTTTCAGAGCTGCTAGGGAACATCAACACAACTGTCAGCATCATCCCTCAGGGCACCTCCAACAGCACTGACAACTTTGTACTTTACAGGCAGACATGAAGTGAGAACTGGGAGTGCTGTTACAGTCCCAGTACAAAGCAATTGCTTTCTAATTGTGCAGCGGCACGCTTTAAGCTTCACAACCAGATGAAACTTTGTTTTGTGTATGACTCTACGATGACTAAGACGAGCAATTCCCTCCTGGTCTTCTAGAAAACAGACTGAAAACCTGTAATTTATTGATACTAAAAAAAATGCAAAACAAATTCACATCACAAAAAACAAGATGCAAAAATGCCCAAGCCTCTTACCTGTCAAGATAGCAGAACAAATGAAACCTTGCAAAGGGAGTATAGATTTTAGCCAGATTTCAGCTGTGACAATTCAAGAAAACATCTTCCATCTCTTTCTGCTTATCCTGAGGCTGTAATTTTTCTTGTCAGTGAAAACACCCCCCGGAGAGCACGCCATGCTCAGGGCTCCCACATGCCACCTTTACCAGATTATCCTCAGGATGTCAACTCAGGGGGGACCCTCAGCTCAACTGCCTACAAGCAACTTTGTTAAGGGACAACTCTGCTATGAGCACAAGCAGGAGTTTGGTCCACTTATTATTTGGCAAGATCAACGTAGAAGTGCTATTCCCACCAAACGCTCTCTCAGCATGACACAGTTGGGAAGGAGAAGCATTTTGCCATCTCTCTGTGAAGCTGCATGGCTCAACAACTATGTTGTGACACTGTAAAGCCATCCAGGACATGGAACTTTCCCTCTGTGCTTCAGCGTAACCATGACGTGCCTGGGGAGGGCAACTCCAGTCTGCCACTCCACCCTCGTCCTGTGCAAACACACACAAGCTATAGTTTAATTATGGGTATTTACTTTCATTTTAAAGGTTTACTGGGAGTTATCTCACATGCTACCTTGTTTCAACGATACTGTGCTCAACTTTTGATACCAGCAGTTGCTGTATCAATAAAAATAAATCCAACTAAGCAATTATCACAACACAATTATGGTCTAACTAGTACTTGCCAGAGTAAAGGCAAATAGAAGGATGAAGGAGTACAGCCTAGAAGAACGTGAAAACCTAAGAACAACATTGTTAAGTATCCATATAGCAGGGAAAAATACCCAAGCAGACAAGAACCGATACACGAGAATTAAATGTTAGAGGCACCAGCTGCCAAGAGTGAGCTGTCTGTTCACAGTGGTCAAACTACACTTCAAAATGACGCCAGCAGACAACGAAACCAGGAATCAGGTGCTCCCACGTCCTCACACCAGGCTGCAGTAGGGCACATTTCTTCTTTCTGCAAACAAAGCCTTGTTCCAGTCACACCGTGAGACTGATTCATGTTATTGTTTGCACAGTCTGACAGTGGTTAAAGCACATTTAATAGAACAAATAATACTAATACCCTCGTGGTTCGCACATTTTACCAATAGAAGAAATTCTAGTTAATAACTTATGTCTGCATTAATCTGAAAATGATTGCAAAGAAAACCTATCATAAAGGAAAGCAGAACCTCCTTAGGTTGTTCAGAATGAACACTGACAGCCAGAGTGTTGGACCTGGGTGTTAAGGGGATGTGTGCAAAGTCATTCTTAACATAAATACTTCTGAAAGAACAGGTTTATGTGACAGCCTCACATGTTCAAGAATCAGTTATGAGCCTGCTATTCGCAGCACAAGGAGGCAGGAGGAATACTGATAAAAGTCTTCAGAGACTCCCTGGTTCCTTTCATTTGCAGCCCAATTTTGGGGGAAATGTAGGTCACATTTGCAAGTTTGCTATAAAAGCGTGTGAAATAGGTTTTTTTTTAAGAGGGAAAAAGCACCCAAGATTGTCACATAGTTTAAATCTACCTCAAGCACACAGGCCTTAAAAAACAAACATAAGCAAAGCTCTCTAGGCAGGAATCTCAGAGTGCCAGGAAGGCGTTTTCTTGCCTCATTTGTTATCAAGCCAAATACAAAAGTTTGTTCAGATAAGTAAAGCTGCAGAGCAGTTGGGACATAACGTATATCTCAGATTTAATCTCAGTTTTTAAGACTAACATCTGATAACCAAAACCACTCTGCTGTAAGTTGCAGACACAAATATGTAGAAATCTGCATGCTTTCCTCTTTCAGCATGCCACAGGACATGGGTTGCCTGGCTTATACATCTCATCCTCCAGGAAAAACAAAAGAAATCCATTCTTTTATTTCATCTATAGCAGGCACAGAATATTATGCAATTACAAGTTCTCAAAACATCATAAATTTAAACAAAGAGATTCTAGCACCTCCTACATGTAGCAGCCTAACCACAGCGTCTCACTCCACCCAGCTGCAGCTCTGCACGGGCACAGCAGCAAACCACGAGGAGGTAGGAAAGCCCAATTCAGCTGCACATCACAGTAATTGGCGTGCTGACTATCAGAGTGGTGGAATCCTTCCTCAGTACAAAAGCTAAAACGATCTGTAGAAACTGATTCATATTGCTACCAAAAGAATCTCTAAAGCTTCAGGACTTTAGAAAAGGAAGGTGAGCTCCTGTCTCAATAGGGCATCAGTCCAAAAGCGGACAGCAATCAGATGAGTTTTTCATAGCCCCACCACAAGCAGAACAGATGAAACAAGGCTCGGGAAGGAGAGACAAGTGAAGTCCTCTGATAAGCACTGCTCTATGAAAAAGAAGTTGGCAATGAGTGCCATGATTGTTTTCTGTTCTGCATGTCATAGAAATGGAAATAATGCTTTGGCACAAATAGCCATCTCTGAATCAATCAGCTGTCCACCACCAGAATCACAGCAGGTGCCGCAGATATGGCAGCTCAGCCTACAAGAGGTGATGGCATCCTTTTTGAGAATAGTTTTGTACTAATCTGACTGTGAAGCCCCACGGGAGCTGGTCTTACCCTCCACTATTGGTATGACTGAAGCTTTGCTGAGGAAATTTTAATTTCTCACTTTCCTTTTTACTATACGCTCTGGGTGTCTGGGTGAGGAGCTATGAGATGTGGTTGTGGCAGCAACGGCGATGGGAGGGCGGTTGGACTGGATGATCTTGTAGGTCCTTTCCAACCTTGTGATTCTATGATTCTATGAGAAGCAAAATCACAGAAGATAAGCAGGCAGCAGGAGGGTCTCTCAGTGCCGTGAAACATCCCAAGTTTCTAAAGCCATCTTTCTCTAGCAGATGAGAATATTCTCCATTTCCTACAGGCCAAACTTAGTTAGGACTGAATAAAGAAGTTGAACCCACTGAGAGACCAGGCAAAGGCAGAAGAGGCAAAACTTACACGGTGTTCACAGTCCAGAACAGGAAGGCCTGTCTGTTTCAGAAAGACTTTGGCTAAATGACACTCTAAATGGATACATATAATAGTCATTAAGAACCTCACGTTAAATGAAATCCAGTGAACCCTGGCAAAACAGAAAATGGAAGCATTAAATGAAGAGAATCACCCTGCCAGAATTAGCTTCTGCTTCTTCCCTCTCATTCAAAGTAGTTTCAGGTTTGCTGTTGTAAACTCAGCATTCATGAGCTGCTTCTGCACATCAAGTTCCTCAAATTTCAGAAGCAAGGTGTGCAATTTAAAGTTTGGTTCCATTGCAGTTCATTCAGTGCTGTTCTGCTCCAACACATACAAACCTTACTCTTATTTTCGGGCAAAAACCAAAATTGGAATAAAAACCCAACCACTAAAATTGGCCTAAGAAATGTACAAAGTAACACAGAGTTCAACTGCAAGAGGGAAAAATGGCCAGGGACTGTTCTGCTGCTTTGTTCCACCCAGACACATCACCATCTGCCAGGACTCAGCTGGTGCTATTTTCCTCTTAAAGTAAGTTACTTTAAGCTCCGAATATATCCAAATAAAGAAGTACCTCAAGGAGGCTGATTTCTAAACCCACTACAGCATCCAGATTTGATGTCAGAAAACTGAGGAACTCCCCCATCACCTGGTGAGTGCTGCTTGCTGTGGCAGATGGACTTACTGACTTTCTGTCATGTTATCTCATGGATTTCACTGTACAATGGAATTTTATCTCTCACTGTCTTGTTTGTAAATAGGTGATAATTCTTCCACAGCTTCCAAGCGAGCTGTTAAAATAAATGGAGAGATTTCTTGTGACATATTTGGATTATCTTCTAATCTACAGGTCATATGCCTTCCCATTCTTGATTGGATAGAACAGCCAGCTCCTTTTGACTCCATATGAATATTCCCCCAAAACACACTTCTTGTGAGAGGTGGTAGAGGTGGGTGAAGCTCAGAAATAAAGGGAGGAACAGATTCTCCTTCAGGAACAGCAATAGTAGAGGCTACACGGTGCCTGGGTTAGTTCACTCAAGAAACTAACAACTATTCCCTCCATGTTGTTCTTCTGTGTTTGCTCTTATAAATGAAGCTTATCGTTCGTGCTTGCTTGTGGATTTGACCAGCTGCACTCTTAGATAGCTGAGAGAATTTCTATCAAAACACTATTTAAAAGCTCCAGCCATTCAAGGAACTTCAGGCTTAAGGTCTGGGATTTAAAAATACATATATATATGTTACATATGTTATAGTTATTTGACTACCTTCTATATTTAGTTTACATACCACCGGGTCAGGGAAAGTATAAAGTCCTCCCAGCTCCCAGTCTTAGCCACAAGTTACCTAGAAAAGACAAAGCTTTCATCCTCTGCCTTGAGGATTAGATATAAAGGATCCTGACACCTTGCGAGGTATATTCTTTTTCTGTCAGCGTTTTCTGCTTGTATGTTTCTTTCTTTGTTTGTTTTGTATATGATTTTATTATTATTGTTCTGTTTTTCCTTGCTTACTATGGGAGTTGGAGAAAAGTACAAGGTATAAAACGTCCCATCAACTCTAAAGCTTAATGCCCTTCTTAAATGGTTTAATATGTTCTGAATTGGTCAACAGGGAGAAGTGTTTGGAGGCTGAATGAATGTCTTGCATGTTGTTGTGTGTGCCCTTTATTGCTGTACACTGTAGTCTGTGTAAGGACTTGTTCTCCAAACCATCTGAATGTTTGTTTGCCATGATGCAGCAGCTGTCTCCTTCGTAAAGAAGGAAGCACGAAAAGGACCACATTAAATTCATTCATTCTTAGCAGAAAGGAAACAAAGAAAAGAATTTTTAACCTGCTGTTAGCCATGTTTGTAAATAAAAAATCACTGTTTAGAAATACCTGGAAAGTAAGTACACCATTCTGGAAAGTCAAATAAATGTGGTGCAAAGCAAACTGTCTCTGGCTTTGCCAAATCAGGCCTTCATTAGCCAAAGGATCCCTCCCTTTTTCTCGTAGTGATAAAGAAATTCCTTTTATGGTTCTACTATTTTCATTAGTTATTTTGGGAAGATTATCTCCAGTCCAGCAACTCAAAGGTTTTGGGATGTACCTCTGGTCCCAGTTCACCTTGCTGAACCTGTCAACAAAACTAACATCACCTGTCACAGAATGATAGAATCATGAGAGCTGGAAAAGACCACTTAGATCATCCAGCCCAATCATCAGTCCATCACCACCATGTCCACTAAGCCTCCTCTCCTCCTTCTTCACTGACCTTGGTGACTGCAGGGCTGTTTGTCTCACCTCATTCTTGCTCATAGCTCTCACATATGCTATGCAGTGGTTTGAACCTTCCTTAACAAAGTTATCACAGAAGTGCCAGCAGCATCACTCCTTGACTCAGCTTTGGCCAGCACTTGAACTGGTTCTGTCTGACATGGGGCAACTACTGGCCTCTTCCTACAGAGAGCAACACTGCAGCCTCTTTTCTGCCACAGTCCAGACATTAGACACACATGTGTAACCCCTTCCTTTCACTCCCAAAGTGCACGCACACACCGGTACCACAATGTCCTTGTGCAGCTCCAACACTCTGCACACCCCTGTGCACACACATATATGTGCATGCTCGTCCTTGCACACATACCCACAGACCTATACACACCTGAGCAACACCACTGGTTTGGGCAAAGGACATCTGAACATCAAGACAGTAGTTTCGGTCTCTGAGTTTACACTTAGAGAAGTCTAATCTGGGACAACGCAAGTCAGTGAATATTGGGCCAAATCCTTCTGTACTTAATTTTCTTCATCATCATTGTGAAGACGAATAAAACAACAGCATGTTTCTCATTGTTTTTAATGTTCTTTTATTTCTATTGTACAATAAAATTTACATATAAATATGTTCAATATAAATTTATTTTTCCCATGAAACACCTAGACATTTTATAGTTTGAATAAGAACTGCGTCTGCTTTGTGTTTCTTTCCCATTTACAAAACTCAGTGCTTTTAGGTTTATGCAAAATTGTTGAGGATGAGATCACATTGATCTGCTTGGTTCATGCAATCTAACCTGGATACATATGACATAGGAACGTGGTCATCCAAGAAATTCTCAGGAATCAGTGAAGTAAGATTTAGGGTGATTGGGCCCTGGAACAGCCTCCCCAGATTAAGTAGTCACAGCACTGAGCTTGCCAGATTTCAGGAAGTATTTTGGACAGTGCTCTCAGACACAGGGTCTGATTTTTGGGTAGTCCTGTGTGGATCCAGGAGTTGTACTTGATGATCTTTTTGGGTTCCTTCCAAACTGGGATATTCTATGGTTCTATGGTGCTAAAAGTATGTTTAGTCAACAATGCAAACCATCTCTCATACTCTAATAACAGAGCATAAGATGATTCTGTCTGTATTAGGTGGGATGAACTCAGGATATATTCTGAAGTAGGAGCAGTGTTTGGTCATGTGTTATTTCACTCGGAAAATCTGGTAAGACCATACCATAATTCAGGGCATACAGCAGGCCAAATCTTCACTGAGCTGAGAAGGTAGGAGGATCTTTGGCAGGTACAAGTGGAGTTCAGACACAGTATTCATGTGAATAAATCACCACATCTTTCTGTTTTGCAAAAGGTGATGTTGATCTCTTAAAAGAGGCCTACATATGCCACAAAGACTTCTGACCACATTTCTAGTGCTCCTACCAGGAAGTTTCAGAGAAAATATCAACTCGTTGTTCCTGTAACATTTCCTCTGAATCTTGTTGGATTTGATGAACTTTGCTGAATTCAAATCAGGGTTTCCAGGGGAACTCTGCCAGTTTTTCAGCAGTGCACTGTGACGTTCACAGCTCCGAGGCAAATCAGTTACATGGACTAACTGAGGACCAAGGATTCTTTTACTTCAGGGTCTCCAGCTCAGGAAGATGCCCTCTGTGATGACAGCTCTTGAAATGAAGAAAAGGGTCTGGGGCCATGAGCTGGCACTCAGGGTGGTATTTTTAGTGATTGGGTATATCCATAAACAGTTATTTTCTGCTCTTATCCAAGTTTCCTCAAGATGGACTTTCCCAAAATTTGATGAGGTGCCCTTTATCTGTCAACATCTGCTTATTCTATCTTCTTCTCTTTTTAAAAATGCCATATTTTAAAATGAACACTGGAAATTTTCTCTTCTAAGCATTTCTTCTTCCAACACCCCATCCCGTTGACTGAGCATGAGCGTGCCTTTAGTCACTTGGAAAGACAGGACTCATCCTTTGCTGTTGAGGAGAGAGTGGCTCGGAGCTCGTGCTGCTGCCGGGTGCCTGGGACTGGAGGCCTGACTCCAAGTCCCCCTTCAAGAGGCTCGGCTGCTCCTCAGTGACAGTGACTTCGTCCTGCTTGGAGGTGCCGCTGTTGGGGCACTCGGGTTGTGTTTGGTCTGGGCTGCTCTGCAAAGGCACCAGGCCACAGTCCAGGCTGGTGACTGTGTTTTCTGGCAGGCTCAGATCAGCCCCTTCAGCAGAGCTGGGAGAAATGAGTGCCTGAACAATGACCTCCTGCTCTCCGTCGCTGCTGGCACACGGGAGGCTCTCATTTGAATTGCAGCAACTTGTGCTTCCCATGAGGTCTCTGTTGATGGAAGCACTGTCTGAGCAATCAGCACTTGACCTGGCTCTTCTGGGTTCACAAGAGCTCGATTCACCTAGGAAGGAGTGGATACACAGGGGTTAGCATCCAACTTCCTCTGCCCATGGAGGCAAAGGCTTCAGAGGCTCCTTTGGGAAAACAGGGGTCAGCTGAAGATGTCAGGTATGGGCTTGAACGCCAGAAGGAGGTACAAGCCCACTGAAAGCATGAATTCTACCCATGTTGCTGACAAGCAGTGCTTTGAAAGCTGGATTTGCACCCTTACCTGCCAGGACCACGCGTTCTGCTTTGGAAGGCTCCCTGGCACTGCTCTGCAATTGGTGTTTGGCCATATGGGATCGTTTGCGTAGGCAGAAACAGGAACACCAACTGCCAGCAGGTGATTCCTTCCTCTTGCCGGGAGAACATGGTCTGCAGAGAAAACAGAGCAGTCGTGGTGCAGGGTGAGGGAAGAGCTGCACCGAGCCCTTGCCAGCAGTTCCCTACTCCTGGCACTGCCTGCTTACTGCTGAAACACAGCTTAGAAACGCGCTCTGTTTCAAACAGCAGAGGATGCTTCCATTCCTACAGCTCAGCCCTCAAGTCCTGCTGGCTACATTCCTCTCAACCGTGTCAAGCAAGATGCAGAGCATGTGAGCAAAGGCTCAGCAGCAGGAAAGGAGCTGGCAGGCGTAACTGCTTTCTGAGAAAATGGTGCAGCCATAAGGGAAGCTCAAAAGCATCTCTGACTCTTACGTTAACACCTCCTTGGCCTCAGCTCACTGCCATCTTTAATTTCTAGTGCCAGCAAGTCCGACCAACAGCTCTGCTTACAGGAGAAGCGCAATTGGTTTCAGGTGCGTGGCCCTGAAATCTGGAAAACCCCAGTGTTTCCAGGTATAGGCAGCACAGGCCAGGATAGACACCAGCGTGGCTTTCTGCATCTTGTGACTGCCTGCCCAACCAGGAAGGAAAGGCACCTTGTGTGGCTCCACTGAGCCCATAGTGCAACTGTTTTTTAGTTGAGTGCTTGGAGATGTAATGGACAAAAAATAAACCAATAGAAATCACCTGAACAATGATGATAGGGGCTGGAAAGGGAATTCCTCTTTCTTTACCTTTCAGATGGAAAATCAATGATTGCGTTGAAGTTCCTCAGTACAGCTGCAGGCCCTTCCTCCACTTGTATCTTGCTGCTCTGTGTTGCAACAGGAGAGCTGCTCTGGCCTCTCCTCTCAGCCTGTGCCTCCTGCAGTGTGAGCAGCTTTGTGGATGGAGACACCCACACAGACTTGGGCCCAGGCAGAGAACTGTGCCCTGCAAGGGAAAACCACAGGTGAGATGGAGGAGGAAGCAGCAGCACAGCCATCCCAGTTCTGCATTTCTCTCAGACTTGCTTATCCGAGACACTGGAAGAAGAGGAGCTCAAAATAACCGTGTGCTCAGAGGTATGCTCGTGGCAAAGGACACAGCCACAATTAAGAGCAGCTCACTGTATCAAAAACAGGCAAACAAAAATCCTAGAAAAACTAGGGGTCTGGGATTTCAGAAAGCTTTGCTGCCACATTTCAATCAAGCTTCAACTGCTTGCAAAAAATCTTAACAGCAGTGATGGTTTTCTCCATGTAAGGTTTGTGTTTGGACACACTAAGGATCCAGGAATGGGGCACCATATTCTAATCTAAGCCCAGAAGCCTGCTGTCTCCTCAACAGTAATAGAATTTTCAAAGGTCTTGGAGAAGCCCTGGATTGGATGAAGCTGTCAGATCAAGATCAAGCTAATGGAGGAAGATGCTCACCTACTCCCTCTCCCATGGCTGGTGTGGATTTGGAGCAGAAGATGACATCTGTGTGGCTGATGAGTAATTCCACAACAGCTGACTGTATCTGCAGCTCCATGCAAGCAGCTTTGCTGGCGCAGGAAGATTGGCTCTGCTGGGATCTGAAGAAAAGGCAGATCTTACAAGTCATTTCCCCGAGGTCACTTCCCCAAGTCTGAATTTCTGTAGCCAAAAACTGTCAAGCTGGGCTCTGGAGACTTCCGCAGTGGGCAAACAGCAATGCCACTGATGTGATGCCACTAATTCTCCTGGATGATCAGAGACACAGCAGTCCCAGCTAAACAAGTGAGTAGAAACTGTCATCTAGAAATTGTGCACCTGGGTTGGGGGACAGCAGAACTAAGCATCGTGTTGAAATGGAAGAAGAAGTTTACCTTAAGAGGTTTGGAGCCCACACTATCACTAAGTTCTTAGCATGCATGTTTATCACCGAGCAGATCCCTGCCAGAGAAATCAAGTGTCTTATTAAGTCCCATGGGGACAGTGCACTGGTGGTCAGCACTGAGGCAGACTTGATGCCTTCCAAGAGGCATCTGGGGAACACAGAAACACAGAATGACCCGGGTTGGAAGGGACCTCAAGGATAATGAAGCTCCACTCCCCCTGCCTGGTAGGGCCACCTATCTTCCACATTTACTAGACCAGGCTGCCCAGGGCCACATCTAACCTGGCCTTGGACACCTCTACGGATGGGGGATCCACAACGTCCCTGGGCAGCCTGTTCCAGGACCTCAGCACTCTCCTAGTAAAGAACTTTCCCCTAACATCCAACGTTAATCTTCCCTCTTTCAACATAAAACCATTTCCTCTTGAACTGATATTATCGGGCCTTTCAAAGAGTTAACACCCCTCCTGATTATACACACAGCCCGTGCCATCAAGGCCAAGCGGTGCAAGCACTGGGCAGCTTTACAGCCTGATTGCACAGTGCAGCTCCTCGCAGCAGGCATTCGTCTCCAAGTCCACTTTGCTATTAACCCCATTCTACCAATAGCAGGAGAACAGCAAAGGAAAAGGAATTCTCACAACCATTGTGAATAGCTTAAATAAGCACCTCCTGGCACCACCACAAGTGCCATCAGTGAGAGGCAGGATGTGGCAAAGACGTGACTCATGGGGCTAACAGAAAGAAGACCTCAGAGCTGGGGCACTGCTACAACCACTAACCAGGATGGCCAGGGAACTGGTACGTGTCATTTCCAAGACATTGCCCTGAGCTTATAGAGATCCTGGCATACAGCTGCTCGGTCAGCAGAGGGTTCAGGAGCTCCCTGAAATACATCTTACACAGGGAGCTCACGCTGTGAATGTCTTGGACGCTGAGCTCAGGAACCTGCTCCATATTGAATTCATGGCTGCAGAGAAGGACACAGAATTGGGCAGAGGGCTTTGAGGAAGATGAAAACAAGTCCAAAGCCACACAAAATACAGTCAAGAAAAGGAAGGACTTCTGCAGAGCCTTCCATACGGTCTCACATCACAGTTAGAAGCAGGAGAGCTCTTGTGGCACAAAGCTTGGAGCTGGAGAAATCAAGGCTGCCTCTAAGATAGTGCTTGCTAAAAGACTTGTGCTCTAGACACCTCACACCTTCAGTGTTCTTCTTTGGACATATCCCAGGATTTCAGTGTCCTTCTTGCAGTGAGGGGCCAAGAACTGAACACAGAACTCAAGGTGAGGACTCACCAGTGCCAAGTACAGGGGGATGATCGATTCCCTGCTCCTGCTGACTCCAACCTTCTGCATTCCAGTTCCAATCTAAACCATTCCTGCTGTGGTAGTACTTGAATCCTCATTTGGGGCTGGACCTCAACAGGTCAACACATCAGAAATAACACAATGTGCATCTTGAAGACGTGTCTCAAAGCCCAGAAAATCCAACTCTCTGACCTTGGCACAACTCACCAACCAAGAGCCAGGCCTTGACAACTTGGCTGATCTGAGCACATAGGAGGGGGCCAGACAGTGGACCACAAGTGTCCATTTCCACTGAAGCTCCTTGTAGAGAACAGCACCAATCAGCAGGCGTGAATCAATTCATTCACAGGCTTCACAATGAGTCTGTTTCTTTATAAAAGAAACCCACATCGATTCCTAATCAAAAAAGGGAGGAGTTAATATGGACCAAAGAAGTTTCTGTTCCTACGCTTCATCCCTCACCCCAACTTCCCTTGCCCCATCCCCAACTCCTGGATGATGCCCACAAGCTTAAAGGCAGGTCTCAAACCCACAGGGCTCCGTTCACAATACTCCATCAGAATGGATGTTACACTTCTTCTATACACTCAAACAGACTGAGCAGTGGTATCTCAGTCACTTAAAACACACAGAAGCATCCAAACCCAGAGCACACACATCCCTTCCTGTGGTACTGCAGCCCACAGCTCACCTTCACACCTCTGTTGATTCCTGGTGTTTTACACACATGCAGCCTCGCTACGGTTCCATGGGTGTCACACAAGACCTGCAGGACCTCTTTCTCCGCAAACCCCACCTGTTGGGTGTTTCCTGTTGGCACTGAACATGAACAAATCTACCGCTGAGCAACAGGACGTGAGACAAACAGCAGAAAACAACCAACCTGCAGAACTAACTCGTTTGGGTTGGCCCAGATGTTAGCATGCTCCCTTTCCATGGCCCAGGCCAAGCTTGATGAGCTGCTCCTCGTTTGCAGAGGGGGAGAACGCTGCAGATGGGATGTGGTGGCTATGCACACATCATGCCTTTCTCTTGCTTTTCCTCTCTCCATCTTCCATTAGCAAACAGCATCTATAAGCTTTCCTTCCTGAAAAAATCACTGGTTAAAAACGAATTGGTAAGCTTGCTTTTAAAACTGCCTTCTTTATGCAGCTTGATGCTTTAAAGCAGAAGCTCACCTAGCAATGGTGGGTCAAGTACAATTTGCCCTTGGTCAATCCATGCTGACTATTCCTGAAGATTCTTCCTCTTTAAAGCTCTGTGTACATCCAACCTAACTCCAAAATCTTATCAACTGTGCCTTATCACTTTCCATTGCGTTTTAAAATCCTCACTGACTCCTTTACTTGTTCCCTTGCTTGCTATTTCTGTGCAAACCAAACACTGGAGTTAGGGTTCTTGTAAAATGAACCATGGCCTACAGGTAGAAGGCACCAAAATTTATGCTTAACATACTTTGCTCAATCTGTATCTTACTTCGGTCAAGGTTTACTAGATACTGAAGTATGGAGTAAGCACTATATACAATGAGAAGTAAATTTCTGGATTAAGTGCTATATTTTTTCTGTAAGAAACTAGCACTACATCTTTACACACCTGCTTTGTTCTCTGAGTATTTAGATCAAGCGGAGATTCTTCAAACACTGAAGCTACATCAGAAAATTCCATGGATCCAAACACATCTGGCACATGGCTGCAGTATGGCACATCTTCATTATGTCAGAGCCTTTTCAGACTGAAAAGAAATGTGCCATTGAGATTCTTTTGCAGAATTAAAAGGAAGATTTCATCAAAAGATTTCATCACTAAAATCTAAATAAGATTGCTTCGCAAGTTCCAAACTATGGCTAACAGCTAATGCAGGTCCACAAGCCAGCAGCAAAAACTTTTATATTATGTTCTTAATACTGTAATTTTGGATTTGACGTTCATATCAAGAGCAGAAGGGAAATTACTCTTAGAGCTCAAGTCATCTTTCACAGCCTGTGTCAACAAGAGCAGCACCTCATAGCCTTTGGTTTGAAGACCCGGACCACAAGCTAGCTAATGATTTTACACAGAATTCCAGAGTTCAAGTCATTGTTTCTATTAGGGCTGCAATTCTACTGAAAGCCTTCAAGTTCATCACACTGAATTATCACTGGCACCACACATAACTCCACGTTACATATGTGATCACAAGCAACCTGGCAACTTCAGACAATTCCAAAGCACTCCACGTGCACTTTGCTACTAAAGTACAGAAAAAGGAATTAACATCAGAAATAGCTGCAGTCAAAACCATCTAAGAATCCAAGTCTCCAGGAAACAAGGAAAGCAAATCCTCTCCAGGACTGTCTTCTAAAAGGAAACAGATCAGAAAGGTGAGATCTTTCCCCCTTTGATTACCCACTCATGTAACGTCCATGTCATTTCTAAGTATGCTGCCCAGACCAAGACTGAGGATGCTTCAGAAGAAGACCTTCCCTGCTAAACCAAAAAAAACAAGTAAGGTACCAAAATATGTAGAGCCAAACATGGAAAGGTGCTCTAAGAAGGTGAGCATCACAAGAGACCAACAGGAATGCTTACACAATCCAAACAATGCACAATGTCTGTTCCACAAGCTGCCAAGAGGAATGTGTGCAGTACTCACAGCACACCATGTACACTGCTTACTGCAGTCATACTGCTTCGTAGGACCAGACCAACTTACTGAAACATTTTAATGAACAGACCGAACTGTATGGAACTAGGAGGACAAGTGGTGAGAGACCACAGGCTGAATGCAAGCCAGCAGTGTGCTCTGACAGAAAAGAAGTACAACAAGATCATCAGCTGCATTAAAAAGCAGCACAACCAGACCACGACAAGTCATTCCTGCTTCAACACTCACTGGACCACATCTACAATACTGTATCTGGTTTTTGGCCAGGAAGGATAACAACCTGAAGCAAGTTCTGGGGATGACCTCCAGCCTGTGCAGGGGGCTGAAGCTCCCACTCAGAGAAGAGAAGCTGGGGAGAATGATTTTTGTTCAGAGTGCCTTCCAGTAGCCTTAGATAGAGGGATTTCATAAGATGCCTAGGAAAATGCTCGTGCTGTAATGATTTGCTTTACTGAGAGATACCAGCAGCTTACAAAATGCCAAGCTCTAACCTATTGGTGAGGAAATATTCAAGCCTTCCAGTACCTAACCTGTGCTTCATGTCTTCAGTGACAGAAAATCCATTGGATGGGGCCAGAGGAATGCATCTCACCCCATACCCTCTGTACAGCCACCATTTGTTTAAAGGATCACTCTTCCTTGAGGCACAAAACTAGAGCAGGTTACACAACAGACTGACACCACAAGGGCTTCTCTCTAGATACAAACTGCAGCAAAGAGCATCACAAAAATGGGAAACCAACACTCAGATCAGATCTGTGTCTCTGCTCCGCTCATTAGGAGCATCATGTTTTACTCCCCTTTCAGAGGAAGATACTTCTTCAAGGATAACAAAATCCAGCTCAGCTACACAACACAGTACCAAATAGCAATAATTATCTAACATTTCCTGTAGGGAAAGAATCCTAAGCACAAGTTATTCTCTGAGTTTCAGCTGGAACTGAATTATTTTCTTCAGTGTCTGATTTAATACTACGTTTTCATTCTAGAGAAACAATGGAGATAGCGCAGTGATGCTTACAGTTGCTGCCAGGCAGCGTTGTACAGAGCCACAGTCAATCTCAGCTGAGAGCCCAAGGAAGTGAGAAGGAACAGAACTAGGACAGCTGACTTAAACTGGCCAAAGGATATTCCATACTATATGACATATTGTGGAAGGAGTTTTGAAGGGGGTAGAACTTCATGTCAATCTCTTCCACTACTAGGAGGCTAACTGGACACTGATTGGTAGGTGGTGAGCAATTGCTTTTGCATTCATCATAACTATTATCCTTTCTCTCAGTAAATAATTCTATCAATTCAATCAACCCATGAATTCTACTTTGTGTTACTTCTCCCGCCTTAAGTTCTCTCCTGCAATCCACTGGAATGGAGTGGAGTACTGTAACTTTCTCTCCCAACAGAAAAATAAAAACACATTCATTATTATTTATGGAAGACTGACTACAGTTCAGGCTCACTGGTTTGAGGTCTCTGGGCATAACCCTGACTGTGAACATAAGCAATTGCTGAAACAATATGTCAAAAAAAGACTGGAGCTTCCTCTTCCAAAAGGTGGTCCTTAGAATCAATGCAATCAAACAGCTTCCCTGTAAGATAAGGTTATCTGAAAATGCATTTAGAGAGTATCAGAGAAAGGTAAGTAACAATGACAGCACAGAAAGCAGAAACTATTTCTTACCTCTATGACTATAAGTATTTCTTTGATGTCTCTCTTACGTGATCCAATGGGCAAACACGTTGATGACTTCAGTTCTTCATGGCATCAATTTCTGTTTTAGCATGAGGCAAGTCATCCTTAAGAGACCATAAAAGCAAGCGATGAAATCGCTAACTACTGTGACATACCAGGTACCACATCTGACTGCTGTGGAACAGAACAAGCACATACGGGACAGTACACAATTCAACATCAACTCAGCAATGACTGACATCACTCCCATAGAAATTCTGAAACAGAGCTGTGAAAAATGAAAAGTAAAACATTCAGCATTTTCATTGGCATTTTGGTAAAGTTGCTGTAATAATATAACAATAATGTAATGTAATGTAATGTAATAACGTAATAACTTCCTCCATTTTACAGCCAGAGAATTCTGCCCTCTGAACAACGAGGAAGAAGATTTGTGGTGCTCTGTTAAACTTTTTCCAGCTCTACAGCATCTTTCAAAAGGCAATGGGACCAGTAGGCTGCATTCGTATGTACCATCCCACCTGCCCCCGTGTTCTTGAGAACTCCACAACTCCAACAGAAGATATTCTCATATTTAAATGCCTTTTGGCTTACCCCTACAGTAACTTTCTCCATGATTTTTAGTGCAACTTTTTCACCAGTAAGAAGATGCCGCCCGAGTTTTACCTTGGCAAAACCACCTACAAATCAAAACACAGATGCTTAAAGTTGAGTGTGAATTCTTCTCTAATATAATATTACAATTTCCAACTGGTTTAAAAAACGAATTTCAAATTTATACAAATGAAACCTGACTTAGAGAACTGACAAGAGCTGTTAATCTATTCTCAGATTAATTCTAGAGTGGTGAGACAGACTGTTAGGCGTGCTGTTTCTGTACAAAGATGACACTTACCCGTTCCAACTGTTTCATGGAATTCCTAGTACTTGAGAATTTCCTCGTAGTCACTGACAGACATCCTGAATGTGCAAGAACTGAAGATCCTCCAAGCACGTGCAATGAGGAAGTGCCAGCAGTGTTCACATCCTACTTAGGACATATTCTTAGAGGCAGAAGGGACACTCGTGGCAGATCCAGCAATGCTCATCTTCTCACCAACGTGCATCCCCCTCTCACCCAGCAACAACAAAACACAGTGCATGAAGCTGGCTTCACTTAGGTTAACAATATGGAACATCCCTCAGGGCTTTGTGCCACAGAGCAGTAGCAGGGCTGGACTACAGCTTGAGGAAGCAGTGGAAGCCTTTCCCTGTATGGTTACAGTGTCCCTGCACGCACCCCACAGCCAGAGCATTGCAAGCTGAGCTGTCTTGATGTTTCTTGTACTCATCCCAATCTCTGCGAATGAAAACTCAGAATTCAGTCAAGGCGTTGATTGAGCACGAGCGTGCCTTTATTCAATAGGAAAAAGGAGGGGGTGTGAGGTCTGGAGGAAAGATGGGACTCATTCTCTGTTGTCTGACGAGAGTGTCTCAGAAGTCGTGCTGTTGCCCGGAGCCTGGGACTCTTGGCCTGATTCTACCTCCCCCTCCAAGATGTTTGGCTTCTCCTCTGTAATGCTGACCTGAGCCTGCATGGTTGTGCTGCTGTCGGGGCACTCGTGCTGTGCTTGGGCTGGGCTGTCCTCGAAAGGCACTCGGTTCAGGCTGGTGCCTGAGGAGTCTGGCAGGCTCAGGTCAGCAGCTTCAGCAGGTATGGGATGAACGAGAGCTTCAACGATGATGGCATTCTTCTCTTTATAACTGATGTTATACGGAAGGCTTTCATCTGAACTGCAGCATCCTGTGCTTAGTAACAGTTCTTCATTGATGGAATCACAGGAAGCTGCATCGTAACATGCCCGGCGTCTTGGAGATATACAAGGGCTCGGGTCACCTAGGAAGGAGTAGACGCACAGCAGTTAGTGTCAAAGTTTCACAAGATGAATCATGAAACAGGTTCTTGACATTTGGCTATGCAGTGATGGTGGGCAGAAGCAAATAGGCTTCTAGCAATAGTGTCACTGCCTTGAAAGTGATCCTCGTGCAGGTCCAGCTCTTGTGTTGACAAGAGACTCATTTGGGAAAGACAGGAGTCAACTGAAGATGTCAGGCACAGGCTTGAATGCCAGAAGGATGTACAAGCCCACTGAAAGCATGAATTCTACCTGTGTTGCTGACAAGCAGTGTTTTGAAAGCTGGATTTGCATGCTTACCTGCCAGGACCAAGACTTCTGCTTCAGAGGGCTCCCTGGCACTGCTCTGCAGTTGGCGTTTGGCCACAGGGGATGGTTTGCCCAGGCAGAAGCAGGAACGCCAACTGCAAGCTGCTGACTCTGCCCTCTTACTGGGAGAACTCATTCTGCAGAGAAAACAGAGCATGCTGTCAGTCATGGTGCAGGGTGAGGGAAGAGCTGCACCGAACCCTTGCCAATAGTTGCCTGTTCCTGTCAATGCCTGGTTTCTGCTGAAACACAGCTTAGAAAAGCCCTCTGTTTCAAACAGCAAAGGATGCTTCCATTCCTACAGCTCAGCCCTCAAGTCCTGTTGGCTAAATACCTCTCAACGATGTCAAGCAGGGACATGGATCCCGAGAATGTTGGAGGCTCAGGCTGCTTCGCTCTCCTGGGGCAGGCCTTCAACAGGGAACGAAGGCAGGAGATGAAATTGCCCCGTTTCTTTGGCTCTGCGCAACAAAACAAAAAAACAAGTTCATTTCAGCCCTGGCTCGGTTGGACGAGGCTGAGTGCAACACATTCAACAGAACACGTAACAACAGAAAGCATGTTCCCAACAAGGACACACAAGAACGGATTTTCCCCATCCCTGGAGGTGCCCAAGGAGCTTAATGCAGTTCTCTTTCTAAGCTTGCTCAACTCGGGCATTAATGAACCCCCTGAAAGCCATGTTCAGACCCCATTTTACTAACCCGCATTGTCAAATGTAAAATACGCACCTGGCTTTCGCAATGAATGTAGGATGGACTCGGGCAGTTTTCCCCTGATGAGTTCCACGCACTCACCAGGGAAAAAACCAACCTGTAATAAGAACAAAAAGACAGGTGGGCATTAGCCCAAGCCCAGAGCCATAGGAAAGGTCCTCTGACACCGACACAGGGCAACTGTTTGCATCCAGAAGCCATCCTGTGCAGGCAGAGCAGCTCCAACCGGAGATTCTAGACACTACTGAAGCTGTGCTCTCTAGTCAAAAATGTGTGCCTACCTCAAAGCCACGCTTGCCTCTCCACCAGGGGCTCATCTCCTTTGGTGGCATATCAACAATGCACACGATGTCTCCAACCTGCAAAAGATTGAAACATCAATCCCAGCTTCAGCACAGCTAAAACAAAAGCCTTCTTCTACGACACAAAATATGAGAGTATTCCCAAGGCGTTCACACTCTATACTAATTCTGTGCACAACAACAAGGAACGCCTGGAACTGCTTACCTCCAGAGAGAGCTCATCCGGCCCCTGGGCGACGTGGCTCCTAATAACATGGGCTGCCGCAATTGCTGGTACGTTTAAAGATGACATAGCATGCACCAGCTGCGGCTTCCGCATGTTATCAGCCTGCAAAACAGAGCACAGGCCGTGGTCAGGAGCTGAGGACAAATCAGGAGGATTTCAAGGTGAGGAGCACATCTGCAAAGAAAGCTGCAGCAAATGCGCTCCGTCCTTATCAGGAGCACTTCAGAAGGAGCTGCACTTCTCATCACAGTTATTTCCCTTCCTGGTGTGCATTGCCAGGACATGCAAAGATGCATCTCTCTCTACCCAGACTAATCAGCAATGGCACTCGCACAGACAGGTGGCCAGGCCCTTTTTGGCCCATTCTTTCCTGCAGGAGAGTACATCTGCAGCTCCTTCTAATGGTTCAACACAGGGAACAAAGACCGGCCAGAGCTTCATACTGTACCTCCGTCGCCGCCACCTCAGGCTCACGGCTGATCTCACTGCACGCAGCACCCATAACAGCAAGTGTGAAGAGCTGGAACAGAGCAGAAACACACTTCTGTTTTCTCTATTCACACAGCACAGTATGGACAGACTTCTTCAGAACTACATTCACATACCATGCGGCAAAACCATGCGGGGGGACAAATCATGGCACGTACCTGGCAGTGAGATCACCTCAAGCTATCTGCAGCAGTTGTCGCTTTGCTCGGATGGAATGAGAGCAAAAGCTGCACCGAGGCAGTGGGCGGAGGGTGAGGAGAGGAGAGAGAAAGAGCAGGTCAGTGAGCAGGGCTAAGACAGTCATGGAATAACACACACAGCACAACCGTCCCATCCACTTGCTGCAAGACATGCTGAGTCTCAGGCTACGTGATGCCTGTCCGCCCAGCAACTTTACAATGCTTCCACTACTGAGCAAAGACAATGGAAGAAGCACGGGACAGGTGCCAACTTTACGGATACCCCCTTTGGAACGTGTGTACCAGGGGAAAATTATGTCTGATGGTCAAGAGTAAGCAATACGGTGCTGTGAGCTCAAACAGCCAGCAGTTCTCAACACCTCACTGCCCACCCATCCATCCCACGCCAGCTCAGCTTACCTACAAGCTGCTGCGCACGACGGTGAGAAGAAAAAGGCAATAAAGACACTAACTAAAGGAACTAACTAAAGGCACTAACTAAAAATACTAACTAAAAGCACTAAGTAAAGGCACTAACTAACGGCACTAACTAAAAATACGAACTAAAAGCACTAACTAAAGGCACTAACTAACGGCACTAACTAAAGGCACTAACTAAAGGCACTAACTAACAACACTAACAACACTAACTAACAACACTAACTAACAACACTAACTAACAACACTAACTAACAACACTAACTAACAGCACTAACTAACAGCACTAACTAACGGCACTAACTAACGGCACTAACTAACGGCACTAACTAACGGCACTAACGACACTAAACGCACAAGAACAACAAATCAAGCAACCACTCCGACCACTAGCTCACCCACAAAGGAACGCAGAACGCACCGCTCCTCCCCTCATTCCAGACGCTTATGACATCACCAACGGCCAACAGCCTGGTCCACCATGACCCCCCACAAGGCGGGGAGCCAAGACCACGTGGTCACGTCTGATTCCAACACGGCACCACAATATTCCAGGACTCAGTGTGGGCTTGGAATTCTATCCTGGTGTGGCAGCGCAATGGGAGGTGTTAGGGCACAGCTGAAGAGCTGACAGACAACGGACGTTTCCAAAGGAGGGTGCCAGATTAACTCTCAGCATTCTCTTGCGGGGCTCTTAGGAATGCTTCAAACCCATTTTCACTGCCTAGCTCATTTCTAGAAAGTCCAGTTGAGAAATGCTCACTTTGTCTGGGGAACGCCTCTATGCATCATGAATGAAAAATAAAATAAAATGGGCACGCGACCCTATGAAACTTACCTCTCTGCTCTTGCTGTCAGCCAGACACCTCAGATGAGCATGACGTGTCCCTGCTCCTGAATGAAGATTCACCCAAGTCTGTGTTCCTCTCTGCTCCATCTCTGGGTCTAAAAGAAACACAGACAGAGATGATTACAAGATCCTTTGTGCAGATGAAAGCACAGAGTGCACACGAATTCTCTTTAGCAAGAACTACTACTTGAGAATGCATAGAATCCACACAAAAATTTACTTTCTCTTTAACCCTTTTTCCTTTGTACATGATTCCACTATTTATACCCTCAATTAATGATTCATACTGCACATGATGTTATGATGTAGAATATTGACAGCAACAGCACAAAACTATGACAGAATCCACAGACAGTTTTTTGAGAGGTAGTATGAAAGATGAACAGAAAGGAAATAGATTCATTAAAATAACCTTGTTAATCCTCTCCCCGTCAAAAAAGGAAGACTTCTGGGCACTGTTACCAGCAGCTCCTAGAACACCTTGCACCACAAACTGCGGCACATACATTTTCTTCCCACAGGTCCCTCACCTCCCTCATTAGTGTCAGATTCACTCAGGTTAAAATACATGGATCAGAACAGCCATTCAGTTCTGCTTAGGCAGGATCCCACCGCCGGGATGTCTCCCAGTCCCATTCCCTGCTTTTCCCAGCACCAGTTGGGGAAAGGAACAGCAACTGACATCACCTACCCAGACTTCTGCAGGGCCTTCCATTTGGTCTCACATCACAGCGAGAAGCAGGAGAGCTCTCGTGGTACAAGAGAGTGGTGGGCTGGAGAAATAAAGGCTGCCTCTAAGATGGTGCTTCAAACAACATGTGGAACTGGACATGAGACATGAAAGACAGGGCTACATGCCCCAAAAGGGGGGAAGTTCCAGTTGCTGCAAGCCATCGAGGTAACCAATAGAGGGGCCCTGACTACAGCCTGGGCGGGGAAAGGGACAATAGAGTATACTGGGCTGTGTGGATTAGGTGGCCTGGCACATCTCAACCACAGAAATATAAAGCCTTGGTGGACACTGGCGCACAATGCACCCTAATGCCCTCAAGTCACCAAGGGACACAACCAATATATATCCATGGAGTGACTGGGGGTTCCCAAGAATTGACTATGTTGGAGGCCGAAATAAGCCTCAATGGTAAAAACTGGCAAAAACACCCTACTGTGACTGGTCCAGAGGCTCCATGTATTTTGGGTATTGATGACCTTAGGATGAGATATTTTAAGGATCCCAAGGGCTATCGATGGGCCTTTGGGATAGCTGCTGTTAACACAAACTGTGTTAAGCAGCTGTCAGCTTTACCTGGTCTGTCAGATGATCCTTCTGCTGTGGGGTTGCTCCAGGTAAAAGACCAAGTGGTACCAATTGCCACCAAAGTGGTACAAGACAGCAGTTCCGCACCAATAGGGACTCATTGCTCCTCATTCACAAGCTAATTCGCCAATTAGAGAATCAGGGATTGATTAGCAAAACTCACTCGCCTTTTAACAGCCCCATATGGCCAGTGCGTAAAGCCAATGGAGAATGGAGGCTGACGCTGGATTACCGTGGCCTGAATGAATTCACACCTCCATTGAGTGCTGCTGTACCAGACATGATAGAACTCCAGTATGAACTGGAGTCAAAAGAAGCAAGGTGGTTTGCCATCATTGACATTGCTAATGCCTACTTTTCCATCCCATTGGCTGCAAAATGTAGGTCACAGTTTGCTTTTACCTGGAGAGCTGTTCAGTATACCTGGAACTGTTTACCTCAAGGGTGGAAGCACAGCCCAACCATTTCCATTGGTTGATCCAAGCTGTCTTGGAACAGGGTAATGCTCTTGAACACTTGCAGTATATTGATGATATTGTCGTGTGGGGCCATACAGCAGCAGAGGTTTTCAAGAAAGGAAAACAGATAATCCAAATTCTTTTGCAAGCTGGTTTTGCCATTAAGCGCAGCAAGGTGAAGGGGCCTGCCCAGGAAATCCAGTTTTTAGGTGTAAAACGGCAAGATGGGCATCGACACATCCCAGCAGATGTGACTGACAAAATCACTGCTATGTCTCCGCCCACCAACAAGACAGAGACCCAATCATTTCTGGGAGTAGTGGGCTTTTGGAGAATGCATGTCCCAAACTACAGCCACATAGTGAGCCCCCTCTATCAGGTAACGTGGAAGAAGAATAATTTCTCATGGGGTCCTAAGCAGCAGCAGGCTTTTGAGCAGATAAAACAAGAGATAGCCCATGCCGTGGCCTTGGGGCCAGTACGGACGGGACAGGATGTGAAAAACATAATCTACACTGCTGCTGGAGAAAAAGGTCCCACTTGGAGTTTGTGGCAAAGAGCTTCAGGAGAGACCCAAGGCCGACCCCTGGGATTTCAGAGTCGAGCATATAAAGGGTCTGAGGAGCGCTATGCTTAAACTGAGAAGGAGATCTTAGCCGTGTATGAGGGGGTTCGGGCTGCTTCTGAAGTAGCTGGGACTGAGGTTCAGCTCCTTCTAGCACCTCGCTTGCCTGTGGCCCCCCTGTCACGAACACAGGTAAATTTTGTTTAAACCGTGACAACTACCCAGAATGCTGCATCAGGGAATTTTTGCCTAGAACTTTAGAGAACTATTTTTAACTCAGAAAGGTCAGAGATAGAAAGTTCACACTGATTTCTGGGTCACCAGCCTCACCATACATCAGCATTTTTGGTTTTTAAATGATACATAAAGTTCTCAATGGCACTGCTCTAGTTGGTAGTTCTTTCCCTTTCCATGCAGCTCGCTCTGTGCATGGCTTGTGAACCGCTATTCAGGCCAGACAGCTGCAGCCCCAAAGACCTGCCATAAATGTACAAATTCTACCAGGATAATGTCTTGGGAGTGGAGAAACAGGATGCGCAGTCATATGGCTCTCACACATACCTTGTACAACCAGCTTGGCTCTGGACTGGGCATCACCAATGTCACAGGTGTACACGTCACTGTCACTTTTCTCCAGATTTCTTATGCTCAGCTGCAGGTCTCGTCCTTTCTGTGCCATCTCGTATTTCCTGCCAGGCCTGAGCTCAGCAATGCCTTTCCTCCATATGACGGTGTATGAGCATTTCTCGCACTGAAATGAAAAAATTGTAGTTCCACTTTCTTCAGTTTTCAGATCTGAAAGTTCCTTGATAAAGTAATTAGGTTTTTCTGGAAGGAAAAGAGGGGGATGAGGGTGTGGGACAAAGGGATTTGTTACCCGAACAAGTCTCAAGCATACAGAGGTGTCCTGAATCTCCTTTGCCCTCACTTCTAGAACATCACATAGAGATGCAAAGAATCTAAGAAGTCCACAGAGTCCACCCATTTACATAGGCTTGATCATTCCAGAAGATATCTGGAAAGTTTAATACCATTATACATGCGCTGGTAGGATCTCATCTGATCAACTGCATATAGTTTAGATTACACATATTCAATATAGACTAATTCAGATTGCCATATTTTCTTGGCTCACTAACACCCAAGATCATAGAATCATAGAATGATCACAGAATCATAGAATGGCCTGGGTTGAAAAGGACCTCAAAAATCATCTAGTTTTAAAGCCCCTGCCAAGGGGTCACCAACCACCAGACCAGGCTGCCCAGACCCACATCACACTGGAGAATCATTCAGTTTCCAGATTATTTTAAGGAAAAGATTTTAATCCATCATATTTTCTGAAAAGTAAGAATTGATCCTGCTCAAGGAAACAGAAGAGAAAAACATCACCCACAGGCTGCAGATATTTACCTCGACTTCTCTACATGCCATCCCCAGTGTGCTTTTCAACTCACCTTGCAGTAACCCTGGCTTTTGTTTCAGAGTCCTCTGTCTCACAGGTGTACTCCCTGCTGTCCTTGGCAGTAGAATCATGGATGATCAGAATGGCCCCAGTTCCCTCCTGCTGCAAGTCGTACTTCTGGCTTTTTCTGATTGCTTTGCCATCCTTGTACCAACTGATGTTCACATCTGTTTCGACAGCTCACAGCTTAGGCTGATGTCCTGCCCTGCTGCTGCTGTCGTATCCTCCAGCTGTTTTGTAACCTCAGTAGCTTTTTCTGGAAGAAAACATGCTTTTTAAGTAACACACACACGGTAGGATGCCTCTCTCAAAATACACGCATCTACATGCTGGAGATAAGTTAGAGAGGCATTTGCAACAGAGGCCATCCTACAGCCAGCAGTAATCTGCAAAGTACAGACAATAGAATTCAAGGCACCATTTATTCTCTCTTAAATCTACCCCATTGAGGATGATGAACCATGACTGAAAACTGCCTCTTTCTTCTCTCCACTCATCACACTGGGAGCCTCGGATGATGCTCTCAGATGCACATGTTCTAGATAGGAATTTGTTGTACAGCTAGATGATGTGAAGGCCATCCCTTCAGCTTATACTTAGAGGATATTTGCTCCCACAGTTCCCTCAACAGATCATTCCTGATTTACTGTTAATGGAACAAGCTGTAGTGAGATGCCCATTTCCAACACTACCCCAGTGCTTTGGGTAGTTCTCACATTTGTGTAAAATGGTTCCTCCTTTTACATATTTTTAAGAGAAATTCTCAGTGCTTCAAGGTTCAAGTAGAAGGTTGCTATTCACTTTAACCATATTATGAGTTAGCTCTCATGACAATCTTATCAGAAGACAGTTGAAGGAATCAGACCCCAGAATCTCTCCCATCTCATTACCTTTCACAGACAGAGAGGCTTTGGAGGTTAGACCACGGGCAATAAAAACGACTTCCCCAGCGTCAGTAGGAGTCACACTTTTGATAAGGAGAGTCTCTTACCAACCCACGTTAGAAGCTTTAAATCGCCCACCACTTTCCACTCTGCTTCCATTCAGTGTCCAGTTGAACTCATCAATGCTTTCATGGGACAGAATGCATTCAAAAGTACAATCTTCTCCCTCCTGGATTTCAGTGTTTTTCAGCCGTTTGCTAATGCCAATATTCAGCTCTGGAAGATAAGAGATAGGTTAGTATGAGGTTTATATAGAGAAAAGGCATTTGTGACTGACGTGAGTAGCAGGACTGGTGTTTTAACTCAGGATTTGCAGAACATGGCTGCGTTCCTCACTGATGTATTCTCTAAGACATTCTCCACTCAGAATTACCAGAAAGCTATAAAAAAAAGAGACGTGAATCTCTTGGCTTTGCTCTGGAAGAACTACAAGGAGAGCAGCTCAGTCCATGGAGCACAATGAAGATTCAATGAGCTACAGAGGGAAAAACCTAACAGAGAGGACAACTCTAGGAAGCTGGGTGAGAAAAAGGGTTTTGCCTATGACAAGAAATTAACTGTTTCTATTAGCTCTTTTGTTACCATCCTACCCCTACTGGTGTTCAAACCATTTCTCCATTTTAGGGATGTTTAGAAAGGAAACATTTCCAGGACATTCTTGACATGTTTGGTGATTTTCATGACAAAAGGAGATACATTTACATCAAAAGCAATGGGAATTTTCCAGACATCACTGCGCTACATTGCAGTAATACACTTCTATTGTAGAAACTATTAAGGCTCGTGGGGGAATAGGTGTAAGACATAGTGACCACACTGAATGTGCTTTTAGCACTCCTTTACTTTCCACAGTACTTACCCTGAACGCCGACATTTGACTTGGCAACATCAGTGCCAATATCACAGGTATAGAAACCTGCATCTGGCTTCTCGAGGTCATGCAGAAGGAGACATAGGGTCTTCCCAGACTGTACCAGCTCATACTTGTTGCCAGAAGTGAGCACATCACCGTCCTTTTTCCTCACTGCAATTAAACAGCCAAAACAGAACAACGTGATACAGAAGTTGAGACATTTCCAGTTGCTTTCAGCTTTTTAAGGAGAGATCAATAAATCTTTACCAGTACTGACAACACCAATATAGAACCTAAAGCGGTTTCATGTCTCTTGACAGAATGCGCTTTAAGGAATTCTGAACTAATCAGTAGGAGAATACAGGGAACAGGAGGGACAGCCTGCATTGCTGTGGGTGGGACTGATATCATATGAAAAAATTGGGATGTAGCTCTTCTAAAGCTGGAGAGCTGGCATTGCCCTCACATGGAGCAGAGCTCATACAGCAGGCCACAGGATTAAGAGGATAAGCTGCTGAACACTTTTGATTTTCCTCTTTTATTGACTCCTTTTATCTGTCTTCTATTTCACACATCAAATGTTTATACTGGGGAAAAAACATCCACCAAATGCAAAGGAAAGGAGAAAGAGGAAATCCTTCAAACTCTGAGCGCATAGAATAAAAGAGCTTAATTGCTGGGGAGAGCAGATTAGAATCACAGTATCCTTAGAATTGGAAGAGACCCTTAAAGGCCATCTAGCCCAGCTCCCCTGCAATAAACAGGGACACTCACAGCTAGATCGGGTTGCTCACAGCCTGGTCATTAGTCATTCCAGAGGCAAAACACACACTGAATGATCTCTCCCTGCAGTCATAAATCCTTGGGGCAACAGCATTGACACTGCATGTTACTGAAGCAGTAAAAGAAATTGCTCTTGTAACTCTCCTTGTGTTAAGTAAAACGATGATAAAAAGCAATGGAATGCTTTGGCAGGACACCAAAACCATCCTCCTTCGTTGATATCTGCTGCAATGGAACCTTCCACTGGAAGAAAGCCCCTGATGACTTGTCACCCCAGAGAGGTCAGCTTTAGAAGCAGGACTGCTGCACAACAGAATGAACTGGAGCTCCTTAGCATCTCTTGCATCCAGGAGGGCTGTGATCAGACCCACCTATCACCTTCAGGTGCGCCTTCTGACACCTTGTCTGACTTCACTGTCACTGTGCCAGCATCCTCAGGCTTAACCTGCTTCATTGTCAGTGTGCAGCAATTGCCAGCGTTCTTGATTTCATTGTAATTGTTGGTGTAAAGGAGGTTGCCATTCAGGAACCATTCCACATCCTCGTCATCATGGGACAGCTCGCAGGAGAAGACAGCAGAGCTCTCTTCTTCAATTTCCACATCCTGCAGGTGCTTCGTTACTTCTACATTGCGGGCTGTGGGGAAACAAGGTGAACTGTTACCACTAGTCTATCAGCGTCAGTTCCATGAGGTATTTTGCTAGTGTATGTTGCTCAGCATCCGCCTCCCCAGCTTTTGATGCTCTTCTTAAGAAGTGAAGTGGAAGAGGCCGTCCCAAATCAAAGTTCAGTTCTTTCAGAATCGTGATCTCCATTTCTCTAACATCAGCACTGCTGTAGTTATTATCAGTAATATAAACAAAGTCTGCTACATCAGGAGAGTACATCTCTTCGTATTTTGAGGCTAGAAGCAGCGCTGTCACTATGTATGTGACACTACTAACGCATACTGGGATGTGGTAGAATGGTTAGACTAGATGATCTTTGTGTAATCTTCTCAGTGAAGATTATACATTTATAAAGTTAGCAGGAGAGAACGGCAGAAATCAGCCAAGAGAAGAGAAATCTGAGGTGAAATAGGACATGGAAGAGGCCACCCTCCCTGCTCATACCTTCAGCTGTCAGCGTGGCCTCAGTCTCTGCAATTCCTGCCTTGCACTTGTACACACCAGCATCATCGGGCTTCAGCATCAGAATCTTGAGCTCTGCTGAATGCTTATCCCTCTTGATCTTGTATTTCTCAGAGGGCTCGATGGGTGTGTGGCCCTTGAAACATTTCACAACCTTTGAGAAGGCCTGAAGTCACAGGACAGGATGACAGAATGATGTTCCAAAGCTGTCTTGTCCTCCAACTTCCTGGTGATTTGTATATGGTAATCTGCAAAGCAGGGGTGGAAGAGAAGGAAGGATGAGGACAATTGGAAGAAGAGGAAAGTCTCTTGTGTGTATTCCATCCCAATTAATTTCATCTTCACAATGGTTGTTTGAACCACTCTAAAGATAAAACTAACAATTGCCTATAGGGAATGCCATTCACTACATTTCTATAAAGTAATACTGTATATTATCTACGAAATGCAAGGTCCAGCTCTTGTTCTGTGCTTATTAAACTGCTCCCAGTTAAGGCTTTTATTCAAATAAGAGTGAGTTGAAAATATATCAAGTACTTTAGGATGTGAATGGAGACTCTTACGCTGCAACGGGAAAACAGCTGATAAAAAGCCTGGAAGTTTCTTTCAGATGAAATCAATGACAAACTGCATCAAATTTAGGTGCTACCAAACTTAAACTTGTCTACTTCAGAAATACAATTAATTTCACCTGATTTGACTTCTTTGGAATAGCCAAGGACAAAACCACAGCTCTTTAGATCTGAATAGTAAGCACATCACAACTATTCAAACACATATTTTACTGAGATGCAGCTGTCTCATTTAGTGTCCAACGACTTTGAACTGGAAATGGAGCAGACCCTCCAGACACACACACAATATTTCAACGACCCCAGTGAAGGAAGACTGGACATTAATTAATTCTTCATCTTCATGATGTAAACCAAGCCAGGATATGTTACCTCTAACAAGCAGATTGGCTGTGGATTTGGATTTGCCAATTGAGAACTGAATGGTGCCTGTCATATCAGTGGTATTTTCGGTATGGTCAGCTGGTGGATGGTGCCTTCTTGCTGCATAATAAAGGTTATGCCAGCCTGTAAGACTTCCCCACGTAGATACCACTTGGGAAGTTTCACAGAAGGAATGGATATCTCGCATTCAAATTTGGCTTCTTCAGGCTCAGTCACATCCTCATCACACATCTCCTTTAGTAGATTAATGGATTGCTCTTTAAGAAGGATGGAACAAGAGAAAGCAGAGATTTAGAAGGAATGTAAAAAACCCTTACATTATCACCCTACTTACTCACGTCAGCATTACTGCACATGAACACTACACCTATCAGCTCAAAATGCCTTAAAACATCATTAAAAAAATAGTAGAAACAAAGGAATGTTGTTATGAAGTCAGACAATAAGACTGACAACCTGAAGAGAGCCCAGATCTTCTGATTCCCAGTCCAACATCCAAATCAAACCATGACCTTCCCATCCCGATATCAAACTCCTCGCATTACGAAGTGGAATAGAGGTTCAATGAAACACGGACATTGATAATTACTTTGGTTAAATACAGCAACTTAGCTCTGAACAACAAGTTTTCTCCTAGTAAAGGTCCCTGTAGCTCAAATGTAATGGCTCTACTTAGGATAAATTCATTTTCCAGGATGTTCTTGCCCTTATAATTGTAACAAGAAAAATATCGGTGGACTTTGGGAAAACAAAAAACCCTCTGAATTTAAATATTCATTTAATTTGCATTTTGTTTTCAAAGTAAGCGAGAATGGCTTTTGTATAAATCTATCTGCATTCCACTGCCTTTATTTTATTTTATTATTATTACTATTTTTACCTTCAACAAAGAAATGAGCACTGCTTTTATCATCAAAAACATCACAAGTGTATGTATCCTCATCTTCATAATTCGCATCGTTGATGATGAGTTTCTGATACACGCCATCGCTCAAAATTTCATATTTGTCACTGGGATGAATTTCAAGATCCTTTTTGTACCACTTCACTTTAGCATGGGCACGAGACACCTGGCACTCCAGGAATCCCCGATGCTTTTCAAGTGCAATCTTATCTTGCAGAGGCTTCACAGTTCTCTCAGGCAGCTCTAAAAAGAGGAAAACAAACAAACAAATATATGTGTGTATGTATGTATGTATGTATGTATATACACACATTATATAAATACATACGTATATATACACATTATATATATACATATGTATATATATATATGTATGTATATTATCTATATATATATTGATCAATATATTTTTTATATATATATATATGTTATATATATATATAATGATCAGCACAGTTTCTGTGAGAGAGGCTAACTCAGTAGTGATAGTTCTTCTATGAATGATTACTTAGATGGTGACGCTTTGTTAAGCACTTGATCTAACGCACAGCAAATAAAGAGCTAATTAAAAGAAGACCTGTTATCCCTATTTTACCACTTGGATGGCTAAATTTCAGAGGTAAGGAGTAATTTTCTCAGCACTGTACAGCAGTGAAGTGGCAAAGCTGGGGACTGAACTCTTGAGTAGTGTGCTAACTCAAATGTCTCCCTTTTCTTCATCACACTTAACATCATATATATACCTTAACATTGTATATATTAAAAAAAAACAACCCTGTGCTCTTTTCCTGTGCCTAATACAACTCCTCCAATCTCTGTGCTCTGCCACGAGGGACATGTCTAAATAGGGTGGCAGATACACGCAGGAGATAAATATTTCCACTTCCCTCAGCCAACACTGCTCTGAATTTCTATGGGACACGTCGTTGGATGAAAAGGCATTTGACAAAGAAGGAAAAGAAAAAGTTTAGTCTGCTGTGTCATTCTCTTGGTAGCCAGAATAACTAACCCTCGCCAGTGTTAGTTCAAAGAATAGGCAGATTTTATCTCCTGACATGAGCAGTAATTCAAAGAAGCTCGTATATGATCCTGTATCCTGCATATTCACTGCAGGCAGGCAAAGACATTATGAGATAAGGGAGATCTACACATCACTCGTTATGAACACCTCATAAAGATAAAACCACACACAAGGGGAGAGTTTATGAAGAGGACTACTCTTGGACTGCTTTCCAAGAGGCATCAATTAGTAACTCCCTTCGCTCATTTTTCACACTACTCTACAGTGTCCTCCTGAGCCCCCTTACTCCTGTTGCCAACTGCTGATGCAGGGAATCCTGAGGAACCAAGGATTCATAGTTGTTCCATCAGTAGTCCTTGGTCAGCTCTCCCTCCCTGCCCCTTCTGTTTTGATCCCACTAACCAAATTTTAGTTAGTCTGAAAAGAGGATGGAAACCTCCGCAGAAATTAGTTTCTAAATATCTTGCAATGGGCAGCTTGTAGGAGCCCCATCTCAATGCCCACAGCACAGGAGGCAGGACTGCTTAGCCCATGCACTAGTGCATTTACCAGCACAGATGTAAGCCCAGATCTATGCACACCAAATCCAGGCTCTCAGTTTGCACAAGGAGGCATCCATGGAGCTGAAGTATTAGGCAGATATTGTGGTGGGGCAGCAGTTATTGAGACGCCAGACAGAAAGGACACAGATAACGTGGCAACTCAGCTTTACCATTATGACTGCTGATGGAACATCTAATTTCACTGCTCAAAAGAGAACTTCCATATAACTGGAAAGGATGAAATTCACAGGGGAAACCACACACAGACACACACAAAAGCAATACAAAGGAGATGAAGGATGGTTCACATACTGGTGATTCACTCTGAGACGCAAGCAAATGAAAGAGTATCCCCAACCATTTGCCTCCCCAAATGCTAAAGATACATAAACACTCCTTGCAGTGATAGCTCTGCCAGACGTGAGTCATACACTGTAAAACCTTACAGGGTCTATCAGTTTAACTTCAGAAATTCATTACACCACCAAAAACAGACCATCGTGTCCAGGCTGGTCCATTTCAGCTCTTCAAACCTGTCGGTAAAACTGCCCGAGAGCTGAAATGCTTACCAGCAAAAGCTAAAAACTGTAAATCAAATGTAATAAGCTGGCTTTGTCTACTGTATAGAAATGATGCCTGAAAAAAGAAAAGAAAAAAGAACGTAAACCAGAACAAATGGAATGGCTGCATAAAACAGCCAGTACTGAAACTGCAACGCAACCTGGTTGCAGACTGAGAGAGAAAATGAGAGTTCACCAAAGTCATGGGACAGGACACATGTTCATGTTCATGCTAACACTGAACCCAAGTGGCCACATGAGGACAGCATCTAGTAGGAAATCAGAAAAAAGCATCCTTTCAGAAGTCCCTTTGGCAGGTGGCATTTACCAGGGCACCCATGTGTTCAGTAACCAGTCTGATGCTTCAGAGCCTGGTGATGAGCTACAAACTGGGGTTTAACCAGTGCAACACAAGGAGGGAAAATCTGTCTTGAGCATAAAGAAGAAAGAGAAAGGTATCCAAAAGGACTAACGAAGAAATGCTCAAACTGCCCAGGAAGCATTTTTTCCTGTGGTGCAAAACACAGTTTATTTGCTCATTCAGGTAAACATACCACGAACCTTTAGGGTAGCTGATGTCTTGTCTTCAGCTGCTTGGCACGTGCATGTTCCCTGATCTTCATATTCACACTTGTGAAAAATGAGACTTCTCTTATTTCCCTGGGAAGTAATGCCCACTTTTTTACTTTGATGGAGCTCCTTCCAATCCTACAAGGGAAAATATCAAGTCAGATCTCCATGAGTCCTTCCATCTCTGCACTGAGCAAAGGGAGCCTTCAGATCTATGCTTAATTCACCCACTCCCCTAGAATTAATGGAACTGTGCTTACTGGAACATATGTTGAAGCTTAAGCACAGTGCAGTGTTTTCAACATGTAGGAATGGCTATAGAACATGCAGAAATTCTGGCTGACCTATGACAGCTTAAAGCACTGCGGAGGACTGTTAACAAGCTCGTTTGCACCTTGAATAAATGACATTATCCCCAAGTAAGGGAAGGAACAGCTGAGCACCGGGGAGGTACACAAAGGGCCAGAGCAAATTCTCACACTGTCACGTGCAAAGAAAACTGAAATTTCACCCTAAAACCAAGTTCACAACAAGGCTACAAAATCCTGGCTGAGAATTTCTGTGTTAGAGTTGAAGCTCAAGACTGTGCTCCAACCAACAATATTTTGTGCAGCAAGACCTCAGGAGTTCACATGAAACCCAAAACAAACTTCCATTTCAACTTGATAAATGAACTCAGGACATAATATCAAAGAGGGCTGATCTGGGCAAGTAAAAGAGCATAAAGAAAAGTGAGCAGTGCAAAAGCTATCAAGCAAAAGCTCAGACTTGCATCCCTTGGAAGTGAAATTAAAGGCTCTCATTCATTTCCAGAGAAGTCAGAAAGGAAAATACCATTACATGCCATACCTTGAACCACTTGACGTCTACCTTGGGCCTGGACAGCTCACACTCCAATGTGACCTTGTCCTTCTGAATGATGCTAATGTCTGCCAATGGTTTGCTGATTTTCACAGGCAGTTCTGAGAAGGAGAAAGAAGGATGTGGATTTAGTTGGGAATTAGGTCTCTAGGAGCATCTGGCATAAGGAATAATGAAAGGCAGTGCCTACTCTCCATGCTTACTAGAACATGTCATTAACAACAAAAAAACCTATTGTTTTGAGCACATTATCATTACTTGTGCTAGGGACAATCATGTTACAACAATCCTCTTGATATCTGAGGGATACTCTGGTGGCAATGCCCCAGTGCATAACATTCTTTGCAGCTGGAAGGAAAGCTGGTTCTGCTGTTCAAGTCATCTGGGACAGGAGCAGATAATCACACCTTGCACCAACCAATACCTGTCACAGTGAGCCTCCCTGATGAATTAATGCCTTCCGCTTTAAAGGAAATGAGTCCTGCATCTTCAAGGGTCACAGAAGAAAGTGTCAAGGAATGTTTCTTCCCCTGGAAACCCATCGTGATATTTGGTGCAGGCTTCAGCCGCACGCCGTCCTTCTGCCAAGTCCCTTCCACATCCTCATGGGACACCTCCACCGAAAAGGTGACAGTTCCCTTCTCAGGGAATTCCAGGGGCTGCAGACCTTTCACCAGCTTCATCTGCCGCACTGAAAGACAATGGGGAGAGGTTGGAGATTTCACACCAGCATCTGAGAAATAGAATCATCAAAGGAATCAGAGAAAGGTTTAGGTTGGAAGGGACCTTTGAGATCATCCAGTTCCAAACCCCCTGCTGTAGGCAGGGATGCTTCCCTCTACACCAGATTGCACAAAGCCCCATCCAGCCTGGCCTTGAATGCTTGAATAGCATCAGGACTTCCAAAACAAGTTACTTCCCTCTTCCTCTCCCAGGTACACTATCTGCCAATTAAGCAACAGCCTTTGCAAAGAAGAAATCTTGTTCATAACCAGGTCCATGGGTGCTCTTAAATCGATCCTTCCAGATGGAAAAAAGATTTCAGGTGGCCTCCTAGATTTTACCCCTTTTTGTGTTGCACACAAGACTGAAAAAAAAATTACTTTTGCAAAGTTCTTCTTGTCATAAGGAAACAAACATTTGGGGAATGGCAGAACGAGGTAAAATTTACCTTCACGTCATTTGAAATTTCACTCTCATGTTCTTGGTGTGGTTTCTCCTATAATTATTTGGACTAATTAAGCTTTTCCCTGATGAAAGCCTAGAAGTATATCACAAGAAGGACCAACTTACCCATGACCTTTTATTTGTCTTACTCAAGCATCTCCTCCTGACCAGAACTGACAATAAAATATTCAGCCAGACTACAGGTTTGAGCATCTGAGTTGTTTCTAGGATCTCCTGCAAACTTAAGCTTGGAACACACACTTGTCTTTTGAATAAGTGTCTTTTATAGTGCAATAAAACAACAGGTTTTCACATGGCTATTCCTCATTTACCTTGCTCTGAAATCATTCTCAAACCATGAGGGATCAGTCCAGGAAGAAGGAAAGGAGAGGGGAAGTGAAAGGGGAAGTCCACGGTTCTCTAATATCAGGCTTCTTAGCCTAAAGCTCAACAGCAAATAGCAGTCCACTTCCCCACATTGCTAGACTCCGAGCATTTAAAGAACATCAGCTTACCTCATTATGAGCTCTAACACAGCCAAAGAAATTAATATATTCAAATATTCTCTTGAGTGATGAGAAATATGGAGCATAACTTCAGACTTCTGCTGTTAAACTCTCACTTCTATCATAAACCAGGGCAAGAGTTCAATGCTGTTTTAGATGGAGGACACATATTTTAAATAACTCGTCTCATTAAGGCTTGGATTCCCTACTACAATTAGCTAAATTCCAGTTTGGATCATGCTTCACCTTGGATCACTTAGGGCCTCAGCCACTTAATGGAACTAACTCAGTTAAAGGTCAGGGGTAAAATAAAAACTCTCTTGGACTAGCAGAGAGATTTGCAATGGAGTAACTGAAGTAAGGATGGGAGACTGAAGGTGTTGGGGAAGACATCCAGGCTTTAGCTACAGGGCATGCATGCAGAATCACAAAACAAAGGCCAGTCAGAGAAATCAGAGCTTCGTGAGAATTAAGGTGAGGTTGTTTCTACATGCCCACCCTATCTGCCAGTGTAAAACCTGCCAGTGAAAAAAAGGAAAGCTACATATAGGTGGGGAGAATTGTTGGTGAAATTATTTGTGATATTTTTGCTAATAATATGCTCAAAATCCTGGAGCAAGACTTCAAGTTAAGCAACTCAGTCTGTGTAAGTAGACTTACAGAAGGGAACCATAAAGCTTATGGAAGGGAACTGTCAAGCTAATCCACAGCTAAAACAGAGTAGAGACGAATTGCAGGAGCTTGTTTACTTTGCAGAAGTGTGAGCTTTAACCACTGCTGAGCTCCTAGTACAAAAGTCTGAACCAATGCAACAAACCAACCCGTCCATGTTGTACGACAGAATGTACTGACACCACCAGAACACAAAATTCTACGGCTGAAAATACCCGCAAAAATCATCCAGCCCTTCTCCATTGCTCCAGGACATGCTCAGCTCTTTGTGCCCCAGATATTTCACTAACCTTTCCTGAAACCCACAGTGAAGGCTTCAAAGCCCCTCCAAATGACTTATCCACTCATCCAACCATTAAAAAGCTTTTTTGTTGTAGAACTTGCATCTTTGTTATTGCAATGAAGTCCATTATTTCTGCACAGAGAACAGATTGTTTGCTTCCACTTTCTAAGAGCCTTTTATGTACTCAAAGCCTGCTATCAAGCCTTTCAGTACCTGTTGATGACCTACACAGCAGCAATTGGTGGCAGGGGCTTTGTAGACAAAAATCAGATAGACCTTCAATTCTGTCCTTGTCCATTCCGTAGCAAACATGACAAAAGGATGCAGGAAATAGGACAGAAGTACAGGGCTACAGCTGAGACACCGTTAGCTTACTTGAAAGGAAAGCATCCATAGATAGATGCACTGTTGTGTTTTTATTTTTATTTTTTCATTTAACTCTGACTGCTTATAAAGAGATGCTTTGAAAGACATGCTTTGTAGAGAAGAACAGATGGATAAGCAGGGAATAGGTTGCTAATAGCCTTACAGATGAAGAAAAACAGACTGCAGCAGAGTGAGAAATTCCAGAGGAGAATCAGCTAAGAGCTTATGTCAATGACATGGCTGAGGGCTGCTGGGAAGACCGCCCTCTCTTTCACCTTATTTCAAGCATTACAATGGTGTCCAAGCCCAGGGCTGTGTCTCCCTGCCCCCATGGCATGTAGGGCTAGCAGTAGCCACTGTGATAATAGAGAAGACCTGAATCCAAGTTCAAATCACATCCAGTGTCTTTACAGACCTTGCAATCATTCCACTTACTTTCCACATTGATCTTGGCTTGCCTCTTGTCGTCAGGACTCTTGCAGCAGTAAAAGCCCCTGTCTGCAAAGGAGATGTCCTTAACTATCAAGATATGCTTTGTTCCCTCAGCTTTGATCTCTGTTTTTTCACTGGCCTTCAATACAATGCTGTTCCTCATCCACTTGACTTCTGCAGGCTTGCTCAGCTCTACCTCCAGGGTCACTGTGTCTCTCTCTCTTCAACAGTTTTAGGCTCCAGTTTCTTCTTGAATGAGACTGAGGCCTCTGATCAATGTGAAGAAATAACAGTAAGAACACAGAGAATCCACAAAACAGTTTTTTTATAAAGAATTTAAATGGTGGTTCCAGTGCCAGTGCATTCAGGGGAACCCTACTTAAGGAAGCAAAATTCCATATCGTCACCATAACCAGAGGAAAGGCAGTATGAAACCCACAAACCACAGCACCAGTGACAGCCTATCAATGGGGCATTACAGCCCCTTACCTCGGACTCTGAGATTGGCTGTGCTTTCTACGCCCTCAGCACTGGCAGAGATTTCAGCTGCATCTTCCAGTGTCAGATCGGTGATGGTGAGGCTGTGGTTGGTGTCCTTCTGTGAGATCACGAGTTTCTTACTGGCTTCAATCTTGACACCATTCCTGAACCAGGTGACCACAGCATCACTGGGAGAAACAGTGCACTTGAACACAGCCTCTTTGCCTTCTTCAGAAGCCACGTGGTTGAGGCTCGTAACAAATTTCACCACCCTGGGAGCTGATGGAGAAGAAGAAACCACTTAGGAGCACATAAAAGATGTGTCCCTAAGTGTATGAGCTCGTTTATGTTTGAGCACCTTCAAAGAGCCAACAGAGTCAATGATTTTATTGGAAGCATCAGATTTTATGACTCGCAGGAAGTGATCACCATAACTCACACTCACATCCCCTGTCTGTAGAGGAGATCCTCCTTGCATCTACAAAGATGCAAGAAGAAAAGAGGCAAAGAAGGGGTAAAAAAAATCCCATCTTACATTTGGGATGCTTAATTCCAGCCTTGAAGGCTGATTTGCCCACTTAACTGCTGTGCTCTTCAGAAGCAGTTGTTCCACAGTTATTTTGAGAGAAAGAAATTTTGTACTTGGCTCTTAACACAGAGAACAGCATAAACACACAAATGAACTCAGCTTTGCAGTGTTGTAATGGCTGATGAGGGAAGCCAAGGATCCTTCCACACTGCCAGCCTTCATTTCCAGAGACATACCTTTGGGGGTGATGCTAATGCTGCTCTTGTCATCTCTGGACTCACAGAAGTACTCTCCCTCGTCCTCAGCCTGGATCCCTCTTATTGCCAGAGTTCTTCTGACCCCTTCCTCATCAATCTGGAAACGTTTGCTGGGTTTGATCTCAACTGCATTCCTGCACCACGCCACCTTCCCTTTGGCATGGCTCACTTCCTCTTCCTCTAAGCCACATAAACAGCTGCTTAGTGCTCCCAAAGCGAATGCTCACCAGTTGTTTCCAACTTGAAGGTCATCTTCTGGCCAGCAGCCTCGCAGATGTATTCTCCAGCATCTTTCTTCTCCAGCTGCTCCACAACCAGATGCCGTGTTTTGCCCACAGATTCCATTCTGAACTTTCTGGAGGAGGCAAGCAGTCTTCCATCCTTGTACCATTTTACTTCGCTTGGATCCTGTGCTACTTCACAGCTGAAGGAGGCACTTGCTGTCAGGGCAGCACTCACCTCTTTCTGCACCTGCTCCTGGTTTATAAACACAGGTTTTGGCTCTGAGGGAAGAAAAGAAAAAGTATTGACTGAGGGACTGACATGTGAGCATCTTGTAGGTCTTTATATACCGGTTGGAACAGGTTTAGGTTACCACTTGTGCCCAAACTAATAGCCTTCTCTAGAGAATATCAGCTCTTCTGTTGAAACTAAGTGTCAAATCTAGGCAAGAAAGAACCTAGGAACTGAAGGAACCAAGAGGGTCCTTGAACACCAGTCCCATGGTTGCAAGTCACTATGCAAACATATTGAACCCAAAAGAACATCTGTCCTGCAGGCAACCAAAACCTGAGTTCCTTTTACTTAAAACCCACTGTGAAACATCAAAACACATAAACATGTGATAGTCAAACCACTGGCTGCCTTTTCATGACCCAGAACAGTACTCCTGGCTTCCTGAACAGACTCCTCATGGCCTCTACCATTGCCACAACTGTGACTGTCAAAGGCACAAAGGAAATATGCTCACCAACGCAGTCCTTTGTTCTTTGTGTGTGATTTCCAGATATCTATTTTACTTTGAGCTCTGGGAATAGTCAGCTCTACCAGGTCTCTTACTGGGAGTAGCAGACTCACCTATCCAGATGCAGCCTCCAACATAAAGGCATAGTAAAAAGGCAGTGTACTACTAGGAGAAGTTCCTGCTTCTCCTGCCATGAAAGGCTGCACGTACAACATGCACTCCAGCCTCACTGCACATACTTAGCTTAGTCAAATGTTTTGGTGAACAGGAATTACAGTTTGGGATCTCAGGCACAGGAGAGATTTGAATAATGTCTTGAATACTGCTTCCATTGTACATATATCAGTAATTATTATTCTACAGACAGACTGAAACAGGTCGTTGTGCCATACTAAAACCAAATACTTTCTACAAACCCAGGCAATCAAGTATAGGGAAAAATCCTCAGCACAGACTACTGCAACTGGATCACTGTATAATAGAAACTAGATTTTACTTTACTGTTCTCTGCTGTATTTCAGACAACACCTGTCTTACCTGTGACATGAATCTTGAAGGTGAGTTTCTGGCCAGCAGCCTCGCAGCTGTACTCCCCTGCATCTTTCTTCTCCACCTGGCTCAGCACCAGCCGACGCTGTTTGCCCTCTGACTCCACCTTGAACATCTTGCTCCAGGTGATCAGTTTCCCCTCCTTGTACCACTTCACCTCCATCTTCTCCTGGGCCACCTCACAGCTCAGCGTGGCATTTTCTGTTGGTGCAGCCTTCACCTCCTTCTGCACCTTCTGCTTGTTGATAAAGGCATCCTCTGCTTCTGGAACTGGAAAACATTGGGTAAAACAGACATTAGATATGAACAGCTTGTGACTGGAAGATATTTAAAGCTGCTTCTGTGTCGTATTGGGCCATTTCCCGGAGCAACACTGCTTTACAGTGTTTATCACACATTCTAATGCATCCTCATTACAGTCCATATGGTCATCCCATCCCTCTGGGTAGTCTTTACTATCAGCTGGGACTCTTTATTTTCAGATTTCTTCGAATGAAGACAATGACAGATCTATATATATAGATATATATATACCACACCTACACCCCCACAATCTGTTACAACTCCATATTCCTCCCCATATTTGCCCCCGACAGCCCCCAGTAGCCCCATATCACCCTAAGGCCCCCACAACCCTGTATCTCTCCATACACCACCCCTTCAAGCCCCATACCTGCCCATATCCTCCAATAGCTCCCCACAACCCCTACACACCCTCAGAGCCCCCTAGAGCCCCTAGTCCTCCTATGGCCCACCACAGCCCCATATGCCCCCTAGATTCCCCCTCAACTCCCTTTACAGCCCCTGCACAGCTCTATAGAACAGTCTGATAGAACTACGTCTAGTAGAAGCAATCTCCACACAGAGATCCTTTCCCAGTGGCACTCAGCCCTTCAGTGGGGTCTAAGAGAGCTGCAGCCAGACTCAAACACAACTGCTCACACAGCTCAGCTGCCTTCACCTGTGCTCCTGACGCTGACACACTGCAGCCCCACATCCCCCTCTGCCCCCCCCACAACAGCCACTCCCGCGCACTGCGGCTCAGCCAATCGGAGCCGGCGGAGCTGCCGCTGCCCAATGGGAGGCCGGGGGAGGCCGGCGCTGGGACGGGGAGAGGAGAGAAGAGACAGAGGCAGCACTGAGGTGGGATGGGCTGATGGGGAGTGCGGGGAGGACAGGGGGGTGTGGGGCTGTGGGGGGGGCAGAGGGGGATGTGGGGCTGCAATGTGTCAGCGTCAGGAGCACAGGTGAAGGCAGCTGAGCTGTGTGAGCAGTTGCGTTTGAATCTGGCTGCAGCTCTCTTAGACCCCACTGAAGGGCTGAGTGCCACTGGGAAAGGATCTCTGTGTGGAGATTGCTTCTACTAGAGGTAGTTCTGTAAGACTGTTATATAGAGCTGTGCAGGGGCTGTAAAGGGAGTTTATGGGGACTCTAGGGAATGTTTTGTAATGCCTGCTGGGGCTGCAGGCAGCATTGCCTTCCTCCTTAGGGGGCAGGTTTAATCACAAACCTCCCTATTTCCTCTCACAAACGTCCTACAAACCATGTCTGGGCAGTGCTGTCTCGGCCTGGATCTCAGCTCCTGAGACTGTCAGATGTGAAGCAGCAGCTGCTGGGACAGGGCTGGCTCTGTGTGCCCTCTGTGGGTCTGTGGGCATAGAGTGGGGCAGAGGGATGACTGTGAGAGGGAGGAATTGCCCAGCCACTAGAAAGAGGAAATCAGCTGAAAAGGGGAGATTTGAGAAGCACTGAGGCTGTGGCTGTTTGGACAGTAAGAAGAAACCAAGCTGTCACTGTGCAGATGGGAACTCCAGTAGGAGAGCTGTGGTGGCTTTACAGATGGCAGACAGCAGCTGGAGTGTAGAGCCAAGGGTAGGGGGGGGATCTTCCTCTTAGCAATGCCATGCAAAGAATGATGCAGACTCCTGCAGGGTCGGCTTTGCTGTGTGACCCTGGGTGGAAGCAGCTGGAAGGTCTCAGCCCTTCTGCGTTATCCCAGGAGCTGGGGCAGTGCTCGGTCTCATCCCACCCCTGCTAATAGCAAATGCAGAATCCCTTATCTGTGTGCCCTTTTCTCTCATGTAGAGTCACCGACCCTGGGAAGTTCAAGAAAAGTTTGGATGTTGTGTTGAGGGCTATGATTGAACTGGGAAGTATTGGTGATGGTTGGACTGGATGATCTTATAGGTCTTTTCCAACCTTGATAATTCTATGGAGTTGTAGCAGATTGTGGGTGTGTAGGTGTGGTATATATATGTACATCTATGGGAATATCCGTATGAAAAAGATAGATCCATGCGTGTTCTGGGCTGCACTTAAAAAGGGGTGGCCAGCAGGAGAGGGAGGTGATTGTCCCCTCCTGCTCAGCTCTTGTGAGGCCCTATTTGCAGCACTGTGTCCAGGCCTGGGAAGGATGTGGAGCTGTTGGGGTGGGTCCAGAGGAGGGCCACTGTGATGGTCAGAGGGCTGGAGCAGCTCTCCTATGAGGAAAGGTGGAGGGATCTGGGCTTGTTTAGCCTGGAGAAGAGAAGGCTGCGGGGAGACCTCATTGTGGCCTTTCAGTACTTGAAGGGAGCATATAAACAGGAGGGGGAATGGCTGTGTATGAGGGTGGATAGTGATAGGAGAAGGGGGAATGGTTTTAAACTGAGACAGGGGAGGTTTAGGTTGGATCTTAGGAAGGTGTTTTTCGCCATGTTCACACCATTTTCAATGAGCTGGATGAGTCTGTTGTTGGCATTTTAATACCATTGACCAGTCAGGCAATATGTATGGAGTATTTGGCTCTCTCTACAGTCATGAATGTTTGAGTATCTTCAACATGTGGCTCATTGCTTCCATTTCAGGCTGCCCAGAGAAGCTGTGGATGCCTGTCCTTGGTGTTGAAGGCGAGGCTGGATGGGTGATGGGCAGCCTGAGCTGGTTAGTGGGCAGCAAGCCCATGGCAGGGTGTTTAGAACTGGATGATCTTGAAGGTTTCTTCAAACACAAGCCCTCCCGTGATCCTAGGATTCTGTGATTTCATTCAGGTTTATGAAGATGAGATGAGTTCTCCTGAATGCGCTGCTCTCCATAGGATTATACTTGGAGTTTTAAATTATAATTGGGTGACTTAAACCAGACACCAAACTTTCTGATGGCCAAAATGAAATGAAATCAATCCTTTACTGTGTCAGTAGTCTGTAACCAGAGCCCATCAGGTAATTCCCAGCCTCCTGCCTGTATCAGTGGCTGCACACAGTGAAAAAGTCTGATGGGATTTTAACCTCTAAAACGTTCCAAAGCAACCAGAGGGTGAATATATTCACTGTGCAAATACCTGCAGGAATAAGCTTCATGTATGTCCTCAGGTACCACAGTAGTTAATGGTGGGACTCAGTAGGTCATGCTGAAAGTTGAGTCTGCTGATCATGAAGGTCTTTTCCAGCCTACATGACCTTATGCTAATATTTCTGTATTTCTTTCTGTTCAGCTCCCCAAAAACCTCCCACCCAGCCCCCAGCTGACCCTGTGGTGAAAAATAAAACAGAAACCTCAGTGACGCTGGCATGGTCCCCTCCAAAGATGCAACGCCCCATTCCAATCGATGGCTACATTGTGGAACCCAATAAACTAACTGGCTTCACCTGGGTGAGGTGCCACGAGTCTCATGTCCCTGTCCCAGAGTTCACGGTGAGCAATCTGTCTGAAGAGGCTGATGATCAGTTCCGAGTGTCTGCAGTCAATGCGCATGGACAGAGCCCGTCTCTGGAATTCCCAGGGAGCGTGCACCTTGGTAAGCACAAAAACCCCAATGGAAATTGGGTCAGTGTGAGCTGAGCAGCTGTGTTGGTTCCCTAAAGATGTTTCCTTTGACTTTAAGGATAGTAGTGCATTAACACACCAAAGGCTTTCTCTTATTCCTAGTTCTCCTATCTCCTATCAACTTCCAGCTACCACTAAAGTGATACAAGTTCTGTTTCTGTGACAGAGACATGAATATCCTTATCTTTTGATATCTCACATGTGCAAGAGGCAGAACTTTCTGTAACAGATTTGAAGCATAGAAGTGCTTCTTCCAGCACTCATGCATAGGGAGAAGTAGAAATGTCCCTATGATTTAATCTTCCATCTCTAAATGAGATACCAGACTTGCATCTAAAGAGCATTAAGACATCCATGTTGTTCTTCCTCAGACCCAGTCCTGGCTGTGAAATCCCCCCTAACAACTGGTGAAGCTGTACCTGGAGGGGATGCCATGTTTACTATTGACCTTATAACAACGTGTTGCGGCACTTGGTACCTCAATGGTAAAGTCTTACAGGAAAGCGAGACCTGCATCATCAAGAGAACCCAAACTACTCACAGCCTAATCATAAAGAACATCACCAAGAACGATGATGGAGCAGAAGTGAAATTTGTTACCAAAAATGTTGATGTCAGCACCAAGATGAGAGTGAGAGGTATTTGCTTTGATCCTTCTCCTTTCCTCTTCCAGTCAAGGCATAGTTGCTGTGATCTGATGATTAGAACTGGGGCTGCAGGCATTCACTGACTGTACCAAATACCTGAAATTGCATCCCATGGACTGATGTGAGTCCTGGTAATGACCTAAACATGATAGCACTGAGTGTAGGGTAAGCCAGTCTACCCAGCTGCTTGGTATCTGAACCAGATTGCTTCATGCCAGCTGATGAATGTCTGCAGTTCACAGCTCTTGGCCAGTGCATTCAGTCAGCAGGTTTAACACTGCATCACCATAGAGCAGTACTTTCAGCTCCAGGTTCAGACAGCCTTTCTGATTGCACTGGAATAGTTTAGAAGTAGGGGAGCAATCATTCCAATAATATCTGTATCAATCAGCTTTGCATGACCAAATAGAACAGATAAACATTCATTATGGAAGGACCTGTTTGTCATTGGGTGGAAAACTCTGCAGAAGCATGTTTAGAGCATTCTTAATCAGTAGAAGGAGATGTTTGGTTGATTTTTACTTAGTAAATCCGGCAAGAAGACCAAATGAAATATCTTGAATTGCTCAGCACTGACACAATGCTGAGTGCAGGAACAGAAGGTGATACTTTTTCAGAGATGTTGCAGCAAACATTGACCACGTTAGCCTGATCTAAATTGAAATAATGAGGCCTTTGCTCCTGACAGGTGCTGCAGTGAGATTTACCAATAAGAGCAAAGATGTAGAAAAGATCTCCGCTCGGCTGCATGAGGAAGCCAAATTGCAGGCTGAGCTTTCAGCCACAGGCGCTACTGTGGAGTGGATGAAGGATGGGAAGGAGCTCAAGGCCAGTGAAAATTATGAACTGCACATTGTGGGGAAGAAACACACCCTGAAAATTCACAGCGTCTCAATGGATGATGCTGGAAGATGTCAGTGCATCTGTGAGGGGGATAAAATGCTCTATCAGCTTTCAGTGAAAGGTATGTGACAGTCTGGGCTGTCCTCTTCCTGCCCAGGGCCAGCAGACTGCATTCACCTGACTCCCCGACAGTCCAGCTGTTGTCAGACAGCATGTGGGGTGTTTTCAGTGGCTGTTTTGACTTGAACTGGCCAATCTGCTTTGTAGAGCCATTTGATTTCTGTGTTCAGTCCTGTGATTTGTCCCTAAGATCCAGAGGAAATCAAGGGAAAGAGAGGAAAAAGAGCATCCCAGCCTTCCTGCTCTTCTCTCAGGGTGGCCACGAGAGATGATGTCAACATCTCTTTTTGTAGCAGTGATCCCAAATGTAGAAGAGACCTGTGAAGAGTCACAGGGATGTTTACTTAGCTGTCATTCCATGGTGGGCTTTTTCTTACACAGATGTAGAGAGAAACTGAACTTTCCCACGCAGGTCTCTGTTTTGCTGCAGGGTGTAGGTCTGATCTCTGAGATCCACACGCTGGGCCTTGATTGCAATAAATGAGAGCCCTTTGTTTGCTCCAGTGGAAGACTTTCCATTTCTGCAGTACCCTCTGCGGATGACACAAATGCAAATGCACCTTCTTCCCAGCAACAATTGCCTTTTTTTTTTTTTTTTACACTGAATATGAATGAGGCTCTTCATCATATTCTGCTGGCTTGTCACCCTTGTTGATCCATGGAGAAACAACAAAGCCCTAGAGTAGTGTATGCACTTTGGCATTGGAGAGCTTACTTAATTGCTTCTTCTCAAAGAACAAACTCCAGAGAGGCATGGAGACATCTCCAAAGAGAATTGAATAATGGGACTGAATTTATGGAGAGCAGAACTTCCTGCCAAGGCTTGTCAGCTAGTCTTAATTTTGCTTTTCTTCTCTCTCTTTGTCATGTTAGCATAATATTTCATACTGGCAGGTCTGCCCACAGAATTAACTGGCACAGGCTGCCCAGGGAGGTGGTGGGATCCCTGGAGGTGTTCAGGAACTGTGGAGATGTGGCCCTGATGGATGTTATCAGGGGGCATGGTGGGGTGGGTTGGGGTTGGAATCAAAGGAGGACCCCCATGTATTTCAGCAGGAAGCACTACTGGTAATAAGATTTTTGGAGCAAATCCTGATAGGGCCACGCTCAGCTGGTCCAGTCCGGAGGCTGTTCCTCCTTCCTGCAGTATCTGCAGTGAAAACCAGCAGCTGCTTTTGTGTGGCTGGGCTCACATCCAGCAGTGGTGAGGGAACTACAATGATAAGAGACAGTTGCTGAAAAAATGAATGAAATTTGACTGTATGATAGGATGGAGTTAAATGCATTGACAGGATCTCAGGCATCCCAGTGTCCATCAGCTGGCTCTCGAGCTCCTAAAAGACAGGCGTTCTGTAGAACGTTGTTGAATTTGTATTATACATGTGTGTTCTTGGAACTGCAGAACAAATGCATGCATAATCCAGACTTTGATTTTAGCAGCTCTGACTGCGCTGTCTCAACAGACCCAACTCAGTTGTGTGCGCTGTTTTGAAATGATATGTTAACAAGAAGTTGGAAAACAAACTCCATTACCCTGAGTAAAATAGGACCGTGGCCATAGGCTTAAACTTTTGGCTAAGAAAGTGGTGAGATTTTGAATCTTTGAAGTCAATTGTTCCACTGTGTGTTAATAGGGGCCAGTTTCATCATCTAACTTTTGCGCTCCAATTAATTTCCATAAAGGAATTCTGATTTTCTTTTCAGTCCTAAGTGATATCTCCATCTTTTAGGCTCATTTTGTTTGCCAGGGGGTTACAATGCAGTAATAGAACCCCCTCCATTGATTTCCTTCTAGTTTGCTTGTTCCAATTCTTTCCTCAGTTTTCCTATTTTAAACATTTTCTTGAAGCCTTGGGCTTCTTCCTTTGGCTCTGTCCCCTGTACAGTGTATGTCCTTCAACTTGTGGAGATAAGGTAATCTGGTACGTGGTTTATAAAAGCTGCCAATTTGCCAGCTTCTGAATTAGAATCCAGCAATTAGAACTGGGATTAAACGTGTACGTTTGGTTTTATGATAAATGAATGCCTCATGGTCAGCAATGTCCCTGCAGTTCTTTACCATCATACATATTTTGTGTTTCCATATTTTGTTTCAGCACTGGCAGACTTCATAAACAAAGAGACAACTGGAGGAGTTATCAGGGCCGTTGCTGGAAAACAAGCTGAATTTGTTTCTGAGACCTCTGAAGCCAGTGTCATGGTGAAGTTGTACAAAAATGGCAAAGAAATCACAACCAGTAAGAAATTCACAATGGAAGATAAAGGGAAAGTGCGTAAGCTTGTGGCTTCAGCTGTAACGAATGAAGACAAGGGAACATGCTTCTGCAAAATTGGAGATGACACTCTGATTTTTGATTGGAAAGTCTCAGGTAAGTTTGTGAGGCAAACATGGGATCGCAATCCATGCAAAGCACTTCAGACTTAATTCATTTTATATGTCCAACCCTGTGGTTTTCCAGTATTTAGGACAAAGTTTGCATATCTCTATTGAAGCAATTCTGACCTTACTGTTGTCCCTGTGCAAATCCACAGTATGAGCAAATAATGTAACTGTGTTGTGATGAATTCAAGACAGCCTTATCTCCAGCTGGGGCTGGAGACATGACTTGAGCCCTGACATCTGGGCTTCATTCTTCTAGTTCATGAATTGCCTCAGCACTTACATCATCTTTAAACCTCTGACTGAAATGGTCCTAAGTTCTTAGCATGGGAATCCTGTCTCCTCTTTTGACAAATTAAACTCCACATTTGGAGAGTTGAGTGTCTCCTGCTGTACCCGAAGGACGTTGTGATCTCTGAGGTGTCTCCCTGAGGTGCTGTAAGCACAGCCATTAGCTCATAGTGCAAGTAAAGCACTGTCAGGTCAAGCCTGGAGGAGTAATGCTTGTCACTGACCTGTTCCAGTTCAGGGTGGAGCTGGAGGGTAAAATAACACAAGAAATTGTCATTGAAATTCAATATCTGTGAAATTCAGCTGGCTGCATTCACAGAACCTGGCGTTAAGATCTGTTTTCTGGTTTCTATCTTGATCCTGTTATCCATAACCCAGTCCTCATTTATGAACTGAAGCTCTACTGAAACCTTTCACTGTGTATGTTCATGCTGCAGTGCAGTGCTTGTGACCTTTAACAGCACGTTCATGTTCCTCTAATCACAGGATCCTTAAGGTTGATTGAGAGCCTCTAGTCCGACTGCTCACCCATCACCACCATGATGCTCACCATCAGCTAGCTAAAAACTCAGCAGAGATGATAGATCAAGCACAACACTGGATTTGGGATGGCTAGAGATTCCTAAGATATTGAAGGATTGCTTGCAGGTGGTGTTGGCTCAGGTATTCACCCTGCATTCCACCTCCCGTTCTGTTTGGTTGAGAATCATGCATTCTGCAATTTCACTTTGTAATTCAAAGACCCTGGCTTTATCTGTTGAAAAACTGATCTAAAACAAGCCAAGAAGACTCCGTTGGAACTGGTTGATGCAGAACAAAGGCATCCCCAAAGGACAAGTTGCACTGTTTGATGAACATTATTGGATGAGAGCTAAGCTAAGATTTAAAAAGTTCTGGGGCTGTCTCTGAGCATCAAATCCAGAGGAAGCCTGCATGATTCCCTGAGAATGGATACCTCCTACTTTGGTGTAGGGTTAAGGGAACACTAGCAGTAACTCCTATCACAAAATGTCACGTGGCTCAGACAAAAATGCCATCAAGAGGGCTTAATTAGGAGCACCAAATGTTCACAAGTTGGTCTTAAAGCAGGGAAGTAATCTACCTATGTGATACTGATTGATGCTATTAGTTCTAAACAGCTTGACTCTAGAGGGACCATTCTTCTTTGGTCACCTAGTTTTAAAAGAATAGATGGCTCCTGTCTATTACAATTTTTAACTCATTATTTGTTCACTGATGCCATAAATGTGCCTGGCATAGCAATTGCCGTTGGTATATTCAGTGACTGAAAGCAACAGTTGTTGCTCTAAGAAATGCAATACTAAGCTCGGTCTGCCTGTAGCTGACAGCCATCAGCTTGCTCCTCAGGCAGGTTGTGTCTGGATGGAATGAAGGGCATGAAATACTGATGTGCTCATCAAACGCTTCTTGTTAGCTTAGAGACAAGGTGTTGAATAGGTTTGTTCATGTATTGCAAACACGTTACTTAGCTGCCTTCATTTTAGCTTCAGAAGAACACGTGCAGAATACAGAATTGATTAAAAGAAATAAGAACTGTCTGCATAGAACTTACTCTTTCCTTACACAGGAGAATCAAGCACACATTTGTATGTGAGTACCTCCAGAGGTGAAACTCCATCACCCAAATTTAATGAGCAGAGACATTACAATCAGTTCTAACTGTATCTTAATGCTGTACTGAAGAAGCCTGAGTCAGGATGTAAACCACTTTCTCTTTTTTTCTTCAGATGAAGCCATTGATTTTGTCAACAAGCCCAAAACGACTCCAGAAATATTAGTCAGTCCTTCTGAAGACCTGGAGCTGGTGTGTGAGGTGTCAGCTGCAAGAGGAGCTGTCGTAAGGAAGAAAGATCAAACAGAGGTGAAACAGGACCAGAGGACAAACATCATCTCCCAGGGGATGCACCGCAAGCTCATGGTCAAAAATGTGACCCTGAAAGACCAAGGGAGCTACAGCTGTGAAACAAAAGATGACAAAGCAACATTCCAAGTTAAAGTCAGAGGTGAGAAAATGCTTGGAATCCCAGAGAGAAAGGAACGCTTCATTTTGTGTGTCTTGCATTTGTAGGATCAACTTGCCGCCCCTCTGGTGCAAAACATTTTGGTCAACTAGTGTCATAGCAACACTTTTCTACATGTGCTTTTCCATCCAGGAATGAATTCCTGCAACAAACCATAGGCAAGGAGGGTAACTTGTGCAGCTCTTGTAGTCAGCTGGTGTCTGCACGGTTACAGTGCAAGAGCACACCAGGCATGCAAGGAGTGAGAAAAGGAGAGGTGGTTGAAGAGATCTGGTTACAAAATTTGAATGACACAATGAGGTGGAAAATGCCAATAATCAGACTCATAAATGGCCTGGGTTGCAAAGGCCCACGGTGCTCATCCAGTTCCAGCCCCCTTCTTCCTATGTGCAGGGTTGCCAAGCAGCAGCCCAGGCTGCCCAGAACCACATCCAGCCTGGCCTTGAATGCCTGCAGGGATGGAGCATCCACAGTCTCCTTGGGCAACCTGTTCTAGAGGGCCGTTCCCTTCTGATTTACTGGAAATGTAGAGAGACACGAGAAGAAAAAAAGAGAAGGGAGGAGGTTCAGCAGTGCATGCAGGTGTTCTAAATCTCATGTCCAAATCTGCTGTCAGACTGTAAAATCTTTAGCTTTGTGATATGATGTGAAATGATATGAAATTATATGATATGAGATGAAATGATATGAAATGATATGCCTATCATTTCCCAAGGCAAAATAGAGGGAAAAGTGTTTTCCTGTCTTAATGAGGCATCACGATGCTCCCTGTGAAGGGCAAGTACAGTGAAAATGGGGAACTGGAGTAAGCTCTGCAGCAGACTACAGCAAAACGGTGTGACTGTTGTGATGTCCCTGCAGAGAAAGAAGACGTGTTTACAAACAAGGACAAGGTACAAGAGGAGGTGAAGGCTGTACTGACTCAAAATGCCACGCTGAGCTGCGAGGTGGCCCAGAAGAAGACGGAGGTGAAGTGGTACAAGGAGGGGAAACTGATCACCTGGAGCAAGATGTTCAAGGTGGAGTCAGAGGGCAAACAGCGTCGGCTGGTGCTGAGCCAGGTGGAGAAGAAAGATGCAGGGGAGTACAGCTGCGAGGCTGCTGGCCAGAAACTCACCTTCAAGATTCATGTCACAGGTAAGACAGGTGTTGTCTGAAATACAGCAGAGAACAGTAAAGTAAAATCTAGTTTCTATTATACAGTGATCCAGTTGCAGTAGTCTGTGCTGAGGATTTTTCCCTATACTTGATTGCCTGGGTTTGTAGAAAGTATTTGGTTTTAGTCTCGCACAAAGTCTGTCTGTAGAATAATAATTACTGATATATGTACAATGGAAGCAATATTCAAGATATTATTCAAATCTCTCCTGTGCCTGAGGTCCCAAACTGTAATTCCTGTTCACCGAAACATTTGACTAAGCAAAGTATGTGCAGTGAGGCTGGAGTGCATGTTGTGCGTGCAGCCTTTCATGGCAGGAGAAGCAGGAACTTCTCCTAGTAGTACACTGCCTTTTTACTATGCCTTTATGTTGGAGGCTGCATCTGGATAGGTGAGTCTGCTACTCCCAGTAAGAGACTTGGTAGAGCTGACTATTCCCAGAGCTCAAAGTAAAATAGATATCTGGAAATCACACACAAAGAACAAAGGACTGCGTTGGTGAGCATATTTCCTTTGTGCCTTTGACAGTCACAGTTGTGGCAATGGTAGAGGCCATGAGGAGTCTGTTCAGGAAGCCAGGAGTACTGTTCTGGGTCATGAAAAGGCAGCCAGTGGTTTGACTATCACATGTTTATGTGTTTTGATGTTTCACAGTGGGTCTTAAGTAAAAGGAACTCAGGTTTTGGTTGCCTGCAGGACAGATGTTCTTTTGGGTTCAATATGTTTGCATAGTGACTTGCAACCATGGGACTGGTGTTCAAGGACCCTCTTGGTTCCTTCAGTTCCTGGGTTCTTTCTTGCCTAGATTTGACACTTAGTTTCAACAGAAGAGCTGATATTCTCTAGTGAAGGCTATTAGTTTGGGCACAAGTGGTAACCTAAACCTGTTCCAACCTGTACATACAAACCTGCAAGATGGTCTCATTTCAGTCCCTCAGTCAATACTTTTTCTTTTCTTCCCTCAGAGCCAAAACCTGTGTTTATAAACCAGGAGAAGGTGCAGAAAGACGTGAGTGCTGCCCTGGCAGCAAGTGCCTCCCTCAGCTGTGAAGTAGCACAGGATCCAAGCGAAGTAAAATGGTACAAGGATGGAAGACTGCTTGCCTCCTCCAGAAAGTTCAGAATGGAATCTGTGGGCAAAACACGGCATCTGGTTGTGGAGCAGCTGGAGAAGAAAGATGCTGGAGAATACATCTGCGAGGCTGCTGGCCAGAAGATGACCTTCAAGTTGGAATCAACTGGTGAGCATTCGCTTTGGGAGCACTAAGCAGCTTTGGTGGGATGTGGTTGGGGTGGAATGGGTGGTTTCATTGACATGAGAGAAGAGGCAGTGATGCTGTGAAACCAGATGGATGATGCTCAGCCTGGCCATGTGCCTCAGAGCTCTTTGCTCAAGGAAGCCAAGTGTAGTTGTGGGGTTGCTCTCAAGAGCACAGTTTGGTAGGGATGAGTTGGCGGTTGGACTAGATGAGCTTAGTGGTCTTTTCCAGCCTTAGTGACTCTGTGGTTCTCTGCTTCAGGAAAGACCTGCTCTCTGACTTACACACGTGTCCAAGTCAAGGATGCAGCAGAAATCAAATCTGTATCAGAAAAGGCAGAATCTCGTGCCCATCTTACAGTTAAAGGTAATTATGCTTCTGATGACGATTTTGCTTAAATTATCTTATATTATAAACCAGCTAACATCCTTTGCTTTAATGTCTAAGAAGTTAAACACCACCAGGACCTTTCACAGAAATAAAAACTCCTACCTACCTACCTTTCTGCCCACAAAGTATCCAGCTTGTCTTTTGGGATTTACTTTTGCTAAGTAAAACAGATTATTTTCTTAGGAGGTTGATTTTCTACCTCTAGACTTGAGATTTGTGTTTGAACGTTGAGGGATAAAAAACATAGCTTGACTTTTTCTTCATTTTTTCTGTCTGTTTGAAAAGAGCACAGGGTTCTTTTTTTAATATATACAATGTTAGGATATATATATGATGTTAAGTGCGATAAAGAAAAGGGAGACATTTGAGTTAGCACACTACTCAAGAGTTCAGTCCCCAGCTTTGCCACTGTTACAATTATAAGGGCAAAAACATTCTGGAAAATGAATTTCTCTTAAGTAGAGTCATTACGTTTGAGCTACAGAGACCTTTACTAGGAGAAAACTTGTTGTTCAGAGCTAAGTTGCTGTATTTAACCAAAGTAATTATCAATGTCCGTGTTTCATTGAACCTCTTTTCCATTTTGTAATGCGAGGAGTTTGATATCGGGATGGGAAGGTCATAGTTTGATTTGGATGTTGGAGTAAGAATCAAAAGATCTGAGCTCTCTTCAGGTTGTCAGTCTTATTGTCTGACTTCTTAACAACATTCCTTTCTTTCTATTATTTTTTAATGATGTTTTAAGGCATTTTGAGCTGATAGGTGTAGTGTTCATGTGCAGTAATGCTGACATGAGTAAGTAGGGTGATAATGTAAGGGTTTTTTACATTCCTTCTAAATCTCTGCTTTCTCTTGTTCCATCTTTCTTAAAGAGCAATCCATTAATCTAGTAAAGGAGCTGTGTGATGAGGATGTGACTGAGCCTGAAGAAGCCAAATTTGAATGCGAGGTATCCATTCCTTCTGTGAAACCTCGCAGGTGGTATCTAAGTGGGAAGTCTTACAGGCTGGCGGAAACTTGATTATGCAGCAAGAAGGCACCATCCACCAGCTGACCATACTGAAAACCACCACTGATATGACAGGCACCATTCAGTTCTCAATTGGCAGATCCAAATCCACAGCCAATCTGCTTGTTAGAGGTAACATATCCTGGCTTGGTTTACATCATGAAGATGAAGAATTAATTAATGTCCAGTCTTCCTTCACTGGGGTCTTTGAAATATTGTGTGTGTGTCTGGAGGTTCTGCTCCATTTCCAGTTCAAAGTCATTGGACACTAAATGAGACCGCTGCGTCTTAGTAAAAGATCTGTATGAATAGTTGTGATGTGCTTACTATTCAGATCTACAGAGCTGAGGTTTTGTCCTTGGCTATACCAAAGAAGTCAAATCAGGTGAAATTAATTGTATTTCTGAAGTAGACAAGTTTAAGTTTGGTAGCACCTAAATTTGATGCAGTTTGTCATTGATTTTATCTGAAAGAAATTTGCAGGCTTTTTATCTCCTGTTGTCCCCAGCGTAAGAGTCTCCATTCACATCCTAAAGTAATTATTATATTTTCAACTCACTCTTATTTGAATAAAAGCCTCAACTGGGAGCAATTTAATAAGCACAGAGCAAGAGCTGGAGCTTGCATTTGGTAGATACTATACAGTATTACTTTATAAAAATATAATCAATGGCCTTCCCTATAGACAATCATTTGTTTTATCTTCAGAGTTGTTCAAAGAACCATTGTGAACATGAAATTAATTGGAATGGAATAGTTGCAAGAGACTTCCCTCTTCTTCCAATTGTCCTCATCCTTTCTTCTCTTCCACCCCTGCTTTTCAGATTACCATATACAAATCACCAGGAAGTTGGAGGACAAGACAGCTTTGGAACATCATTCTGTCATCCTGTCCTGTGACTTCAGGCCTTCTCCAAAGGTTGTGAAATGGTTTTTAGGGCCACACACCCATCGAGCCCTCCGAGAAGTACAAGATCAAGAGGGATAAGCATTCAGCAGAGCTCCAGATTCTGAAGCTGAAGCCCAATGATACTGGTGTGTACAAGTGCAAGGCGGGAATTGCAGAGACTGAGGCCACGCTGACAGCTGAAGGTATGAGCAGGGAGGGTGGCCTCTTCCATGTCCTATTTCACCTCAGATTTCTCTTCTTGAGGTTGATTTCTGCCGTTCTCTCCTGCTAACTTTGCAAATGTATAAACTTCACTGAGAAGATTACACAAAGATTATCTAGTCCAGCCATTCTACCACATCCCAGTATGCTTTATAGTAACAGTGGTAACAGTTCACCTTGTTTCCCTACAGCCCACGATGTAGAAGTAAGGAAGCACCTGCAGGATGTGGAAATTGAAGAAGAGAGCTCTGCTGTCTTCTCCTGCGAGCTGTCCCATGATGATGAGGATGTGGAATGGTTTCTGAATGGCAACCTCCTTTACACCAACAATTACAATGACATCAAGAACGTTGGCAACTGCTGCACACTGACAGTGAAGCAGGTTAAGCCTGAGGATGCTGGCCCAGTGACAGTGAAGTCAGACAAGGTGTCAGAAAGCGCGCGCCTGAAGGTGAGAGGTGGGTCTGATCACAGCCCTCCTGGATGTAAGAGATGCTAAGGAGCTCCAGTTCATTCTATTGTGCAGCAATCCTGCTTCTAAAACTCACCTCTCTGGGTGACAAGTCATCAGGGGCTTTCTTCCAGTGGAAGGTTCCATTGCAGCAGATATCAACGAAAGAGGATGGTTTTGGTGTCCTGCCAAAGCATTCCATTGCTTTTTATCATCATTTTACTTAACACAAGGAGAGTTACAGGAGCAAATTTTTTTACTGCTTCAGTGCCATGCAGTGTCAATGCTGTTGTCCCAAGGATTTATGACTGCAGGGAGAGATCATTCAGTGTGTGTTTTGCCTCTGGAATGACTAATGACCAGGCTGTGAGCAACCCGATCTAGCTGTGAATGTCCGTGTTTATTGCAGGGGAGCTGGGCTAGATGGCCTTTAAGGGTCTCTTCCAATTCTAAGGATACTGTGATTCTAATCTGCTCTCCCCAGTAATTAAGCTCTTTTACTCTACGCGCTCAGTGTTTGAAGGATTTCCTCTTTCTCCTTTCTTTTGCATTTGGTGGATCTTTTTTCCCCAGTGTAAACCTCTGATGTGTGAAATAGAAGATAGATAAAAGGAGTCAATAAAGAGGAAAATCAAAAGTGTTCAGCAGCTTATCCTCTTAATACTGTGGCCTGCTGTATGAGCTCTGCTCCACGTGAGGGCAATGCCAGCTCTCCAGCTTTAGAAGAGCTACATCCCAATTTTTTCATATGATATCAGTCCCACCCACAGCAATGCAGGCTGTCCCTCCTGTTCCCTGTATTCTCCTACTGATTAGTTCAGAATTCCTTAAAGTGTATTCAGTCAACAGACATGAAACCACTTTAGGTTCTATATTGGTGTCGTCAGTAATGGTAAAGATTTATTGATACCTCTTTAAAAATCTGAACACAACTGGAAATGTCTCAACTTCTGTATCACGTTGTTCTGTTTTGCCTGTTTAATTGCAGAGAAGCCTGCTGTCTTCATGAAGTGTTTGAATGATGCTTTTGTTGAGGAGTGGGGTGTGATTAAATTGGAATGCGAAGTCTCTAAAGAGAAGGTCAAACCAGTGTGGAAAAAGGACGGTGATGTGCTCACTTCTGGCAACAAGTTTGAGCTGCTACAGTCTGGGAAGACCCTATGTCTCCTTCTCCATGACCTCGAGAAGCCAGATGCAGGTTTATATACCTGTGATATTGGCACTGATGTTGCCAAGTCAAATGTCGGCGTTCAGGGTAAGTACTGTGGAAAGTGAAGGAGTGCTAAAAGCACATTCAGTGTGGTCACTATGTCTTACACCTATTCCCCCACGAGCCTTAATAGTTTCTACAATAGAACTGTATTTCTGCAATTTAGCGCAGTGATGTCTGGAAAATTCCCATTGCTTTTGAAGTAAATGTATCTCCTTTTGCCATGAAAATCACAAAACACGTCAAGAATGTCCTGGAAATGTTTCCTTTCTAAACATCCCTAAAATGGAGAAATGGTTTGAACACCAGTAGGGGTAGGATGGTAACAAATTAGCTAATAGAAACATTTAATGTCTTGTCGTAGGCAAAACCCTTTTTCTCACACAGCATCCTAGAGTTGTCCTCTCTGTTAGGTTTTTCCCTCTGTAGCTCATTGAATCTTCATTGTGCTCCATGGACTGAGCTGCTCTCCTTGTAGTTCTTCCAGAGCAAAGCCAAGAGATTCACGTCTCTTTTTTTTTTATAGCTTTCTGGTAATTCTGAGAGGAGAATGTCTTAGAGAATACATCAGTGAGGAACGCAGCCATGATCTGCAAATCCTGAGTTCAAACACCAGTACTGCTACTCACATTGGTCACGAATGCCTTTTCTCCATCTAAACCTCATACTAACCTATCTCTTATCTTCCAGAGCTGAATATTGGCATTAGCAAACGGCTGAAAAACAATGAAATCCAGGAGGTAGAAGATGGCACTTTTGAATGCATTCTGTCCCATGAAAGCATTGATGAGTTCAAGTGGACACTGAATGGAAGCAGAGTGGAAAGTTGTGGGCGATTTAAAGCTTCTAACGTGGGTTGGTAAGAGACTCTCCTTATCAAAAGTGTGACTCCTACTGACTCTGTGGAAGTCGTTTTTATTGCCCGTGGTCTAACCTCCAAAGCCTCTCTGTCTGTGAAAGGTAATGAGATGGGAGAGATTCTGGGGTCTGATTCCTTCAACTGTCTTCTGATAAGATTGTCATGAGAGCTAACTCATAATATGGTTAAAGTGAATAGCAACCTTCTACTTGAACCTTGAAGCACTGAGAATTTCTCTTAAAAATAAGTAAAAGGAGGAACCATTTGACACAAATGTGAGAACTACCCAAAGCGCTGGGGTAGTGTTGGAAATGGGCATCTCACTACAGCTTGTTCCATTAACAGTAAATCAGGAATGATCTGTTGAGGGAACTGTGGGAGCAATATCCTCTAAGTATAAGCTGAAGGGATGGCCTTCACATCATCTAGCTGTACAACAAATTCCTATCTAGAACATGTGCATCTGAGAGCATCATCTGAGGCTCCCAGTGTGATCAGTGGAGAGAAGGAAGAGGCAGTTTTCAGACATGGTTCATCATCCTCAATGGGGTAGATTTAAGAGAGAATTAATGGTGCCTGGAATTCTATTGTCTTTACTTTACAGATTACTGCTGGCTGTAGGATGGCCTCTGTTGCAAGTGCCTCTCTAACTTATCTCCAGCATGTAGATGCGTGTATTTTGAGAGAGGCATCCTACCCTAAGTGTATGTTACTCAAAAGCATGTTTTCTTTCAGAAAAACCTACTGAGGTAACAAAACAGCTGGAGGATAAGACAGCAGCAGCAGGGCAGGACATCAGCCTGAGCCGTGAGCTGTCGAAACCAGATGTGAACATCAGGTGGTACAAGGATGGCAAAGCAATCAGAAAAAGCCAGAAGTACGACTTGCAGCAGGAGGGAACTGGGGCCATTCTGATCATCCATGACTCTACCACCAAGGACAGCGCGGAGTACACCTGTGAGACAGAGGACTCTGAAACAAAAGCCAGGGTCACTGTGCAAGGTGAGTTGAAAAGCACACTGGGGATGGCATGTAGAGAAGTCGAGGTAAATATCTGCAGCCTGTGGGTAATGTTTTTCTCTTCTGTTTCCTTGAGCGGGATCAATTCTTAGTTTTCAGAAAATATGGTGGATTAAAATATTTTAGTTAAAATAATCTCTAAACTGAATGATAAATGGCATGAGAAAGCAAAGCTGAGAACTAAGCTCCAGAAGAGAAAACAAAGTCAAGTATGGCATATTTAGAGACAGGTGAAGAACCCTTGAGCGCACTGAGGAGTACTAGCATACTCTGGAATGTCTCTTGGGCTCCCTACAGCACACATACTTGCTCTGGGGCATGTCTGGATGTCTATAGAGCTAATTGCAGGGCCCTGAGAAACCTCTGGGGCACATTAGGGGCACTGGTTTCCATGTGAGTGTTTCCAGGTTCCCAGAAGTCAACAGGGAAGCCTTTGGAGACCCCTTGGGAAGACTCAGTGGGGCCCTAGAGTGATGTAGCAGCTTGTGTTGGTTACATCTGCTTGGCAGGGAAGCGATTTCCCTGGTGGGAGCTGACTGACTGGGAGGTGATTCCCTTGGTTTAATTAATTTAATTACCTGGATTATAATTAAATAACACTGTTCAGCGTTCAATCAAGATTATATTTTTCCAAAGTACTGCAGTCGTGCATCTGTAGCAGCTTTCCTAAAATATATCGAGTTTATTCAAAATTCCAGTGATGCTCCTAAAGCACTTGAAGTGCATTTGAGGTGGCGAGTGACAAAACAGCTCTGAGAGAATCATCATCAAATCAGAACATTGGAACGTAACTAATAGCAGAGATTCTGATAAGAATATTTAAATTTTCAAATTACCTTTTTCTAAAGTTGTATTTCACCAAGTTTCATCAATATGCACACTGAAGAGCTGACTTACTATGTTTCTTTTTATAAAAAATCGTGTGTTACAATTGAGAAAAGAAGGTATAGCATGTAACATCCTCCAAGTAAAGTGCAAAAAACATTTCTTCACAGTTCCAATTAATGTCTTATGTTTTGTTCAGACTCACTAAATGATGTATTTCAGGGTACATCACATGGGAATATAAGAAGACTATTCAGAACAGGAGCTGCAGAGCAAGATGAACAGCATGTGAAGGTAAGGCCGGGAACCAAGGACACAGCTTTTGTGTCACTCAGCCACCTGTGGCAGAGGTCAGGATTTCAGCAGGGATTTCTGCAGACGTTCCTTGAACACCCCCAGGGTGGGTGACTCCACCACCTCCCTGGGCAGTCCATTCCAGTGCCTGGCCACCCTTTCTGAGAAGTAATATTTCCTAATGTCCAGCCTGAACCTCTCCTGCCGCAGCTTGAAAACATTCCCTCTAGTTCTATCAGTAATGACACGAGAGAAGAGGCCAAGCACCAGCTCACTGCAACCTCCCTTCAGGAAGTTATAGAGAGCAATGAGGTTTCCCCTGAGCCACCTCTTCTCCAGGCTGGACATTCCCATCTCCTGCAGCCTCTCCTCATATGGCCCCATTGTGCTCCAGACCCCTCACCAGCTTTGTTGCCCTTCTTTGAACACGTTCCAATGCCTCAGTGTCTTTTTTGCAGTGAGGGGCCAAAAACTGGACACAGAATTAGAGTTGTGGCCTCACCAGTGCTGAGTACAGGGGGACAGTCACCTCTCTGCTCCTGCTGGCGTCACTGTTTCTGATGCAAAATGTATGTAAGTGTCACATGTGTGACATCCTTTTTGATGGAGTTCTGTGACTGGAGTTCAATGGATTTGAGAGCTGACTTGAAGCCTGTGGGCATCACCCAGGAGTTGGGGTGAGAGGATGAGGTGTAGGAACAGGAACCTCTTTGGTCGTTATTAACTCCCAACTTTTTGGTCAGGAATCTCTGTGTGTTTCTTTATCATGTAAAGAACAGAGTCATTGTGCAGCTTGTGAATGAATTGATTCACGCCTGCTGATTGGTGCTGTTCTCTACAGGGAGCTGCAATGGAAATGGACACTTGTAGTCCACTGTCCAGCCCCCTCCCGTGTTGGATTTTCTGGGCTTTGAGACACGTCTTCCAGATGCACTTTGTGTTATTTCTGATGTGTTGACCTCCAGCCCCAAAGGAGGATTCAAGTACTACCATTGGGAATGTAGTATTTCTTGCTAAACAGAATTCGTGTGCACCCTTGTCTTTCGTCTGCACAAAGGATCTTGTAATCATCTCTGTCTGTGTTTCTTTTAGAGCCAGAGATGGAGCAGAGAGGAACACAGACTTGGGTGAATCTTCATTCAGGAGCAGGGACACGTCATGCTCATCTGAGGTGTCTGACTGACAACAAGAGCAGAGAGGTAAGTTTCATAGGGTCACGTGCCCATTTTATTTTATTTTTCATTCATGATGCATAGAGGCGTTCCCCAGACAAAGTGAGCATTTCTCAACTGGACTTTCTAGAAATGAGCTAGGCAGTGAAAATGGGTTTGAAGCATTCCTAAGAGCCCCGCAAGAGAATGCTGAGAGTTAATCTGGCACCCTCCTTTGGAAACGTCCGTTGTCTGTCAGCTCTTCAGCTGTGCCCTAACACCTCCCATTGCGCTGCCACACCAGGATAGAATTCCAAGCCCACACTGAGTCCTGGAATGTTGTGGTGCCGTGTTGGAATCAGATGTGACCACGTGGTCTTGGCTCCCCGCCTTGTGGGGGGTCATGGTGGACCAGGCTGTTGGCCGTTGGTGATGTCATAAGCGGCTGGAATGAGGGGAGGAGCGGTGCGTTCTGTGTTCCTTTGTGGGTGAGCTAGTGGTCGGAGTGGTTGGTTGTCTTGTTGTTCTTGTGCCTTTTGTGCCGTTAGTTAGTTAGTTTTGTTAGTTAGTTAGTTTTGTTAGTTAGTTAGTGTTGTTAGTTAGCGTTGTTTGTTAGTTACTGTTGTTAGTTAGTGCCGTTAGTTAGTTAGTTCCGTTAGTTAGTTAGTGCCTTTAGTTAGTTAGTGCCGTTAGTTAGTTAGTGCCTTTAGTTAGTGGCTTTAGTTAGTATCTTTAGTGCTTTTTCTTCTCACCGTCGTGTGCAGCAGCTTGTAGGTAAGCTGAGCTGACGTGGGATGGATGGGTGGGCAGTGAGGTGTTGAGAACTGCTGGCTGTTTGAGCTCACAGCACCGTATTGCTTACTCTTGACCATCAGACGTAATTTTCCCCGGTACACACGTTCCAAAGGGGGTATCAGTAAAGTTGGCATCTGTCCCGTGCTTCTTCCATTGTCTTTGCTCAGTAGTGGAAGCATTGTAAAGTTGCTGGGCGGACAGGCATCACGTAGCCTGAGACTCAGCATGTCTTGCAGCAAGTGGGTGGGACAGTTGTGCTGTGTGTGTTATTCCATGACTGTCTTAGCCCTGCTCACTGACCTGCTCTTTCTCTCTCCTCTCCTCACCCTCCGCCCACTGCCTCGGTGCAGCTTTTGCTCTCATTTCATCCGAGCAAAGCGACAAGGAACTGCTGCAGATAGCTTGAGGTGATCTCACTGCCAGGTACGTGCCATGTTTTGTCCCCCCGCATGGTTTTGCCGCAGGGTATGCGCGGGTAGCTCTGAAGAAGTCTGTCCATACTGTGCTGTGTGAATAGAGAAAACAGAAGTGTGTTTCTGCTCTGTTCCAGCTGTTCACACTTGCTGTGATGGGTGCTGCGTGCAGTGGGATCAGCCGTGAGCCTGAGTTGGCGGCGACGGAGGTACAGTATGAAGCTCTGGCCGGTCTTTTTTCCCTGTGTTGAGCCATTAGAAGGAGCTGCAGGTGTACTCTCCTGCAGGAAAGAATGGGCCAAAAAAGGCCTGGCCACCTGTCTGTGCCAGTGCCATTGCTGATTAGTCTGGGTAGAGAGAGATGCATCTTTGCATGGCCTGGCAATGCACGCCAGAAAGGGAAATAACTGTGATGAGACGTGCAGCTCCTTCTGAAGTGCTCCTGATAAGGACGGAGCGCATTTGCTGCAGCTTTCTTTGCAGATGTGCTCCTCACCTTGAAATCCTCCTGGTTTGTCCTCATCTCCTGACCACGGCCTGTGCTCTGTTTTGCAGGCTGATAACATGCGGGAGCCGCAGCTGGTGCGTGCTATGTCATCTTTAAACGTACCAGCAATTGCGGCAGCCCATGTTATTAGGAGCCACGTCGCCCAGGGGCCGGATGAGCTCTCTCTGGAGGTAAGCAGTTCCAGGCGTTCCTTGTTGTTGTGCACAGAATTAGTATAGAGTGTGAACGCCTTGGGAATACTCTCATATTTTGTGTCGTAGAAGAAGGCTTTTGTTTTAGCTGTGCTGAAGCTGGGATTGATGTTTCAATCTTTTGCAGGTTGGAGACACCGTGTGCATTGTTGATATGCCACCAAAGGAGATAAGCCCCTGGTGGAGAGGCAAGCGTGGCTTTGAGGTAGGCACACATTTTTGACTAGAGAGCACAGCTTCAGTAGTGTCTAGAATCTCCGGTTGGAGCTGCTCTGCCTGCACAGGATGGCTTCTGGATGCAAACAGTTGCCCTGTGTCGGTGTCAGAGGACCTTCCCTTTGGCTCTGGGCTTGGGCTAATGCCCACCTGTCTTTTTGTTCTTATTACAGGTTGGTTTTTTCCCTGGTGAGTGCGTGGAACTCATCAGGGGAAAACTGCCCGAGTCCATCCTACATTCATTGCCAAAGCCAGGTGCGTATTTTACATTTGACAATGCGGGTTAGTAAAATGGGGTCTGAATGTGGCTTTCAGGGGGTTCATTAATGCCCGAGTTGAGCAAGCTTAGAAAGAGAACTGCATTAAGCTCCTTGGGCACCTCCAGGGATGGGGAAAATCCGTTCTTGTGTGTCTTTGTTGGGAACATGCTTTCTGTTGTTACGTGTTCTGTTGAATGTGTTGCACTCGGCCTCGTCCAACCGAGCCAGGGCTGAAATGAACTTGTTTTTTTGTTTTGTTGCGCAGAGCCAAAGAAACGGGGCAAGTTCATCTCCTGCCTTCGTTCCCTGTTGAAGGCCTGCCCCAGGAGAGCGAAGCAGCCTGAGCCTCCAACATTCTCGGGATCCATGTCCCTGCTTGACATCGTTGAGAGGTATTTAGCCAACAGGACTTGAGGGCTGAGCTGTAGGAATGGAAGCATCCTCTGCTGTTTGAAACAGAGGGCTTTTCTAAGCTGTGTTTCAGCAGAAACCAGGCATTGCCAGGAACAGGCAACTATTGGCAAGGGTTCAGTGCAGCTCTTCCCTCACCCTGCACCACGACTGACAGCATGCTCTGTTTTCTCTGCAGAATGAGTTCTCCCAGTAAGAGGGCAGAGTCAGCAGCTTGCAGTTGGCGTTCCTGCTTCTGCCTGGGCAAACCATCCCCTGTGGCCAAACGCCAACTGCAGAGCAGTGCCAGGGAGCCCTCTGAAGCTGAAGTCTTGGTCCTGGCAGGTAAGCATGCAAATCCAGCTTTCAAAACACTGCTTGTCAGCAACACAGGTAGAATTCATGCTTTCAGTGGGCTTGTACATCCTTCTGGCATTCAAGCCTGTGCCTGACATCTTCAGTTGACCCCTGTCTTTCCCAAATGAGTCTTTTGTCAACACAAGAGCTGGACCTGCACGAGGATCACTTTCAAGACAGTGACACTGTTGCTAGAAGCCTATTTGCTTCTGCCCACCATCACTGCATAGCCAAATGTCAAGAACCTGTTTCATGATTCATCTTGTGAAACTTTGACACTAACTGCTGTGCGTCTACTCCTTCCTAGGTGACCCGAGCCCTTGTATATCTCCAAGACGCCGGGCATGTTACGATGCAGCATCCTGTGATTCCATCAATGAAGAACTGTTACTAAGCACAGGATGCTGCAGTTCAGATGAAAGCCTTCCGTATAACATCAGTTATAAAGAGAAGAATGCCATCATCGTTGAAGCTCTCGTTCATCCCATACCTGCTGAAGCTGCTGACCTGAGCCTGCCAGACTCCTCAGGCACCAGCCTGAACCGAGTGCCTTTCGAGGACAGCCCAGCCCAAGCACAGCACGAGTGCCCCGACAGCAGCACAACCATGCAGGCTCAGGTCAGCATTACAGAGGAGAAGCCAAACATCTTGGAGGGGGAGGTAGAATCAGGCCAAGAGTCCCAGGCTCCGGGCAACAGCACGACTTCTGAGACACTCTCGTCAGACAACAGAGAATGAGTCCCATCTTTCCTCCAGACCTCACACCCCCTCCTTTTTCCTATTGAATAAAGGCACGCTCGTGCTCAATCAACGCCTTGACTGAATTCTGAGTTTTCATTCGCAGAGATTGGGATGAGTACAAGAAACATCAAGACAGCTCAGCTTGCAATGCTCTGGCTGTGGGGTGCGTGCAGGGACACTGTAACCATACAGGGAAAGGCTTCCACTGCTTCCTCAAGCTGTAGTCCAGCCCTGCTACTGCTCTGTGGCACAAAGCCCTGAGGGATGTTCCATATTGTTAACCTAAGTGAAGCCAGCTTCATGCACTGTGTTTTGTTGTTGCTGGGTGAGAGGGGGATGCACGTTGGTGAGAAGATGAGCATTGCTGGATCTGCCACGAGTGTCCCTTCTGCCTCTAAGAATATGTCCTAAGTAGGATGTGAACACTGCTGGCACTTCCTCATTGCACGTGCTTGGAGGATCTTCAGTTCTTGCACATTCAGGATGTCTGTCAGTGACTACGAGGAAATTCTCAAGTACTAGGAATTCCATGAAACAGTTGGAACGGGTAAGTGTCATCTTTGTACAGAAACAGCACGCCTAACAGTCTGTCTCACCACTCTAGAATTAATGTGAGAATAGATTAACAGCTCTTGTCAGTTCTCTAAGTCAGGTTTCATTTGTATAAATTTGGAATTCGTTTTTTAAACCAGTTGGAAATTGTAATATTATATTAGAGAAGAATTCACACTCAACTTTAAGCATCTGTGTTTTGATTTGTAGGTGGTTTTGCCAAGGTAAAACTCGGGCGGCATCTTCTTACTGGTGAAAAAGTTGCACTAAAAATCATGGAGAAAGTTACTGTAGGGGTAAGCCAAAAGGCATTTAAATATGATAATATCTTCTGTTGGAGTTGTGGAGTTCTCAAGAACACGGGGGCAGGTGGGATGGTACATACGAATGCAGCCTACTGGTCCCATTGCCTTTTGAAAGATGCTGTAGAGCTGGAAAAAGTTTAACAGAGCACCACAAATCTTGTTGCTGGTTCTTCAGAGGGCAGTATTCTCTGGGTTTAAAATGGAGGAAGTTATTACATCATTACATTACATTACATTATTGTTACATTATTACAGCAACTTTACCAAAATGCCAATGAAAATGCTGAATGTTTTACTTTTCATTTTTCACAGCTCCGTTTCAGAATTTCTATGGGAGTGATGTCAGTCATTGCTGAGTTGATGTTGAATTGTGTACTGTCCCGTATGTGCTTGTTCTGTTCCACAGCAGTCAGATGTGGTACCTGGTATGTCACAGTAGTTAGCGATTTCATCGCTTGCTTTTATGGTCTCTTAAGGATGACTTGCCTCATGCTAAAACAGAAATTGATGCCATGAAGAACTGAAGTCATCAACATGTTTGCCCATTGGATCACGTAAGAGAGACATCAAAGAAATATTTATAGTCATAATATAGTCTTATATTATATATATATGACTATATATATATATATAGTCATAATAGTCTTATAGAGGTAAGAAATAGTTTCTGCTTTCTGTGCTGTCTTTCTTACTTATCTTTCTCTGATACTCTCTAAATGCATTTTCAGATAACCTTATCTTACAGGGAAGCTGTTTGATTGCATTGTTTCTAAGGACCGCCTTTTGGAAGAGGATGCTCCAGTCTTTTTTTGACAGACTGTTTCAGCAATTGCTTCTGTTCACAGTCAGGGTTATGCCCAGAGACCTCAAACCAGTGAGCCTGAACTGCAGTCAGTCTTCCATAAATAAAAATGAATGTGTTTTTATTTTTCTGTTGGCAGAGAGAGTTACAGTACTCCACTCCATTCCAGTGGATTGCAGGAGAGAACTGAAGGGGGGAGAAGTAACACAAAGTAGAACTCATGGGTTGAGATAGAATTATGTACTGAGATAGAGAAAAGGATAATAGTTATGATGAATGCAAAAGCAATTGCTCACCACCTACCAATCAGTGTCCAGTTAGCCTCCTAGTAGTGGAAGAGATTTACATGAAGTTATACCCCCTTCAAAACTCCTTCCACAATATGTCATATAGTATGGAATATCCTTTGGCCAGTTTAAGTCAGCTGTCCTAGTTCTGTTCCTTCTCACTTCCTTGGGCTCTCAGCTGAGATTGACTGTGGCTCTGTACAACGCTGCCTGGCAGCAACTGTAAGCATCACTGCGCTATCTCCATTGTTTCTCTAGAATGAAAACGTAGTATTATATCAGACACTGAAGAAGATAATTCAGTCCCAGCTGAAACTCAGACAATAACTTGTGCTTAGGATTCTTTCCCTACAGGAAATGTTAGATATTTATTGCTATGTGGTACTGTGTTCTGTAGCTGAGCTGGATTTTGTTATCCTTGAAGAAGTATCTTCCTCTGAAAGGGGAGTAAAACATGATGCTCCTAATGAGCGGAGCAGAGACACAGATCTGATCTGAGTGTTGGTTTCACATTTTTGTGATGCTCTTTGCTGCAGTTTGTATCTCGAGAGAAGCCCTTGTGGTGTCAGTCTGTTGTGTAACCTGCTCTAGTTTTGTGCCTCAAGGAAGAGTGATCCTTTAAACAAATGGTGGCTGTACAGAGGGTATGGGGTGAGATGCATTCCTCTGGCCCCATCCAATGGATTTTCTGTCACAAAGATCATTCTCCCCAGCTTCTCTTCACTGAGTGGGAGCTTCAGCCCCCTGCACAGGCTGGAGATCATCCATAGAACTTGCTTCAGAGTTTGTTTCAGGTTGTTATCCTTCCTGGCCAAAAACCAGATACAGTATTGTAGATGTGGTGCAATGAGTGTTGAAGCAGGAATGACTTGTCCTGGTCTGGTTGTGCTGCTTTTTAATGCAGCTGATGATCTTGTTGTACTTCTTTTCTGTCAGAGCACACTGCTGGCTTGCATTCAGCCTGTGGTCTCTCACCACTTGTCCTCCTAGTCCCCAGGTCCTTTCCAACAGATACAAGCTAGTATTTCCCACCTGGGATATTGGAAGTTGGGAACTTGCCAGCAGTCAGTGAAGATCTCTGAGACAGCGAGAGCGAGCGAGCTTTGAGTAGACTGGGAACCACTGTCCACAGCAGGAAAGAAGAGAAGAGAAAAGATGTTTCCTTGGGCATTTGGGTGGAAATCATTCCTGACTGCTTTCTCATCCACCGGGAAAATCTGCTGATTGACAATTTGAAGCTGATAGACTTTGGACTCTGTGCAAAGCCACAGGTAAGAGTATCTGTTAAATCAAATACAATGTGCCCCCAAGTAATGCATGTTTGACCACCGTATGCAACAGGGGCTTGTCCAAACAAACTCCTTAAAATCAAGCTGTTTCTGTGGCTGACATGTCATTGCATCTTGTTTGGATTGGCCTGAACTGTATGAGAGTGGTTAACAGATTGCTCAGAAGCACAGGTAGATAATTTTCTCTAGCTAGACTCCCTGTTTTCATAGTCTAAGCTGTAGATAATCTTGTAGGTATATCACCTGTATTATGCAAGGGTCTGTAATAGGAGCATGGGGTTGGTGTGCCTAAGGAACCCTCTAAGGAACTGCATGTAGGATGAGATTGTGGATAGAATAAAATGACTTTTGCAGGTGACGTACAAATCCTGTGATTGCATATGCTTGAACTGAATTGTTTCTTGATCTTCAAACTGATTTCCAGAATCCTTTATTAACATGTAAGATGGGTGCTGGTAAGAAAGAATGGGAAGACTGCCTTACTGATTCCAAGAGAATTACTTGTCCTCAAATGATTTTTCCTGGCCAAAGTTAGAGCCTCTCACAGGTAATCGAGACCAACAGGCTGTTGTTGCACAATCAACAGGCACAATCTAGATGATCAGCTGAGGAAAATAAAGCATCATGCCAAGGGTACTAGATAAGTGAGCAGCTTGAGATCTGCACATTTATGTGATACTCATGGTCTTAGACAATATTTGTTTAGTGAGGTCACATTGAATGAAAACAAAATCTAAGATTAATGAAAATATACAAAGGAGAAGAAGCCTCTGAGGCTTCTGAAGTGTTATGACCAGAAGACATAAACTCTGTTTTTGAAAGAGCAATTTGCTCTGTTAATTATCCATCATTTTTGTGCAGTCTGTTTTGTCAGACTTGTCTTTAGCTTCCAAGTTGTATGTGAAGAATTGTTTGCACTGTAATGCACAATGTACGAAAAATTGAGAGATGAAAATGTGAAGAGTTTTTCTATCTTTGATTTCATGTCTGGAATTTTGGAACCCACTACTTGCAGTTGTTAATCTGTCCAAACTGGTCTGGTTTGCAATGCCCTCATACTTCTTGAAAAGCTCTGCTGTTAAAGGCAGAACAATTCCTACAAGTGCCATGGCCCCACTGTTGTTCTAATTCTTGTTTCTTTGTTTTCCACACGCTGCTTTTCAAGCCTCCTTTTTCTTTACAGTCCAAGTGAGAATTGCACTGTGAGGTGTCTGAACCTTGTTGTGCCTCTACATAAAGAGAACAGCAGCAAAGCCTGACAGGTGACTGTGCTGACAGCTCTCGTAGCCAGTAACACGTAACTGTGCTAAATCCCTTGTGATGGCTTTGATTTAATTTTTGCCAGTGAAATCCTTGTAAAAGGAACTGCAGCAGTGTGATGAGCTAAGGTGAAGATGCTGGTTTTAGTAGTGCTCTAAGCTGAGTGGAAGGGCAATTGAATGAGGGTTATATGCTTTCTGTGGACAATAAGGTTGTGGTGCTGTTGGGGTTGGTCCAGAGGAGGGGCCACTGTGATGATCAGAGGGTTGGAGCAGCTCTCCTATGAGGAAATGCTGGATTGTGGCTCTGGGCAACCTGGTCTGGTGGTTGGCGACCCTGCACATAGCAGGGGGTTGGAACTGGATGATCTTTGAGATCCTTTTCAACCCAGGCCATTCTATGGCTGTACAGTTCCATACTGGAACAAATATAAAATGCTAACTATGTAAAACATGGAGTCAAACCTGTGTGATTTGTCCACACCAGGAGGTGATTAGAAAACAATTTTTTAAGCTACAAAGCTGCTTGCATGAAAGGAAAAGAAAATAAAACTACAAGAAAAAGGGAAAACGTTTCTTCCTGAAAATAGGAAGAATAATGGACCTGACATGAAATTTGGGTGAAGCTGCCTGATTTTATGAAGCTATTCCCATTATTTTCTTGGTGCTGTGTTTCCCAAATGAGTGGTTTCTGGCTGTGCTGCAGCACCAGTCTGCATGTGAACATCAGCTCTATTCACCATCTGGGAAGATTAGGACTTCCCTTCTCCCACCAGCACCACTGAATTACAGTTACTCAGTGGTTAAACAAAGGAATCCTTAAAGAAGGGTTTACAGCTGTCGTGTTATCTGAAGTGCTTGGGGCATTCTGATGCTATTAAGCTCTATGTATTAACAAGTTCAAAAAGAAAAGGTAGGCATCTGATTGTTGTGCCAGTTTCTAAGTGATTTGGAAAGCTGTACCACCCAACCACTCCTTCTGTTTGATGGAGGTGACAAAGCTCAGTTTAATTTCTGACTGCTGTTTAAATCCTGAAGCTGGAGCTGGTTCCTGGAGCAGAAAAAGCTCGGAAGCTGTCCCTCCTACAAGCAGGCACCTCTGAGCAAAATATGACATCTCGATTTCTGATGGTAAGGTCAGGAGATCTGATTCCAGCGTCTAGCTTTCAGCTTCATGCTATGTTAGTGGGACCTTTGGCATCTAGCACTGACCAACAGCAACTGACAGGCTGGTAACAGTGCACCCCAAAACAGTTATGTGTCTATTTATGTTATGAGGGAAAATTGCATTGCATTGAGATTTCCTATTTTTACACTTTGCAGATCTAACTCGCTGCTGGAAGAATCCTGTACGCCATGTTCACACCATTTTCCATGAGCTGGATGAGTCTGTTGTTGGCATTTTAATACCATTGACCAGGCAGGCAATATGTATGGAGTATTTGGCTCTCTCTACAGTCATGAATGTTTGAGTATCTTCAACATGTGGCTCATTGCTTCCATTTCAGGCTGCCCAGAGAAGCTGTGGATGCCTGTCCTTGGTGTTGAAGGCGAGGCTGGATGGGTGATGGGCAGCCTGAGCTGGTTAGTGGGCAGCCAGCCCATGGCAGGGTGTTTAGAACTGGATGATCTTGAAGGTTTCTTCCAACCCAAGCCCTCCCGTGATCCTATGATTCTGTGATTTCATTCAGGTTTATTAAGATGAGATGAGTTCTCCTAAATGCGCTGTTCTCCATATGATTATAATTGGAGTCTAGATGGATGACTTAAACCAGACTCCAAACTTTTTGATGGCCAAAATGAAATGAAATCAATCCTTTACTGTGTCAGTAGTCTGTAACTAGAGCCCATCAGGTAATTCCCAGCCTCCTGCCTGTATCAGTGGCTGCACACAGTGAAAAAGTCTGATGGGATTTTAACCTCTAAAACGTTCCAAAGCAACCAGAGGGTGAATATATTCACTATGCAAATACCTGCAGGAATAAGCTTGTCATGTATGTCCTCAGGTAGTACAGTAGTTAATGGTGGGACTCAGTAGGTCATGCTGAAAGTTGAGTCTGCTGATCTTGAAGGTCTTTTCCAGCCTACATGACCTTATGCTAATATTTCTGTATTTCTTTCTGTTCAGCTCCCAGAAAACCTCCCACCCAGCCCCCCGCTGACCCCGTGGTGAAAAATAAAACAGAAACCTCAGTGACGCTGGCATGGTCCCCTCCGAAGATGCAGCGCCCCATTCCAATAGATGGCTACATTGTGGAAGGCAATAAACTAACTGGCTTCACGTGGGTGAGGTGCCACGAGTCTCATGTCCCCGTCCCAGAGTTCACGGTGAGCAATCTGTCTGAAGAGGCTGATGATCAGTTCCGAGTGTCTGCAGTCAATGCGCATGGACAGAGCCCGTCTCTGGAATTCCCAGGGAGCGTGCACCTTGGTAAGCACAAAAACCCCAATGGAAATGGGTCAGTGTGAGCTGAGCAGCTGTGTTGGTTCCCTAAAGATGTTTCATTTGACTTTAAGGATAGTAGTGCAGTAACACACCAAAGGCTTTCCTTTATTACTAGTTCTCCTGTCAACCTCCAGCTACCACTAAAGTGATACAAGTTCTGTTTCTGTGAGAGAGACATGAATATTATTATCTTTTGATATCTCACATGTGCAAGAGGCAGGACTTTCTGTAACAGATCTTAAGCATAGAAGTGCTTCTTCCAGCACTCATGCAAAGGGAGAAGTAGAAATGTACCTATGATTTAATCTTCCATCTCTAAATGAGATACCAGACTTGCATCTAAAGAGCATTAAGACATCCATGTTGTTCTTCCTCAGAACCAGTCCTGGCTGTGAAATCCCCCCTAACAGCTGGTGAAGCTGTACCTGGAGGGGATGCCATGTTTACTACTGATCTTACAACAATGTGTTGCAGCACTTGGTACCTCAGTGGTAAAGTCTTACAGGAAAGCGAGACCTGCATCATCAAGAGAACCCAAACTACTCACAGCCTAATCATAAAGAACATCACCAAGAATGATGGTGGAGCAGAAGTGAAATTTGTTGCTGAAAATGTTGATGTCAGCACCAAGATGAGAGTGAGAGGTATTTGCTTTGATCCTTCTCCTTTCCTCTTCCAGTCAAGGCATAGTTGCTGTGACCTGATGATTAGAACTGGGGCTGCAGGCATTCACTGCCTGTACCAAATACCTGAAATTGCATCCCATGGACTGATGTGAGTCCTGGTAATGACCTAAACATGATAGCACTGAGTGTAGGGTAAGCCAGTCTACCCAGCTGCTTGGTATCTGAACCAGATTGCTTCATGCCAGCTGATGAATGTCTGCAGTTCACAGCTCTTGGCCAGTGCATTCAGTCAGCAGGTTTACCACTGCATCACCATAGAGCAGTACTTTCAGCTCCAGGTTCAGACAGCCTTTCTGATTGCACTGGAATAATTTAGAAGTAGGGGAGCAATCATTCCAATAATATCTCTATCAATCAGCTTTGCATGACAAAATAGAACAAATAAACATTCATGATGGGAGGACCTGTTTGTCATTGGGTGGAAACCTCTGCAGAAGCATGTTTAGAGCATTCTTAATCAGTAGAAGGAGATGTTTGGTTGATTTTTACTTAGTAAATCCGGCAAGAAGACCAAATGAAATATCTTGAATTGCTCAGCAGTGACACAATGATGAGTGCAGGAACAGAAGGTGATACTTTTTCAGAGATGTTGCAGCAAACATTGACCACGTTAGCCTGATATCAATTGAACTAACGAGGCCTTTGCTCCTGACAGGTGCTGCAGTGAGATTTACCAATAAGAGCAAAGATGTAGAAAAGATCTCCGCTCGGCTGTGTGACGAAGCCAAACTGCAGGCTGAGCTTTCAGACACAGGTGCTACTGTGGAGTGGATGAAGGATGGGAAGGAGCTCAAGGCCAGTGAAAAATATGAACTGCACATTGTGGGGAAGAAACACACCCTGAAAATTCACAACGTCTCAATGGATGATGCTGTAAGTTGTCAGTGCATCTGTGAGGGGGATAAAATGCATGAGTTTGCATGATGAGGCTCTTCATCATCTTCTGCTGTCTTGTCACCCTTGTTGATCCATGGAGAAACAAGAAAGGCCTAGAGTAGTGTATGCACTTTGGCATTGGAGAGCTTACTTAATTGCTTCTTCTCAAAGAACAAACTCCAGAGAGTCATGGAGACATCTCCAAACAGAATTGAATAATGGGACTAAATTGATGGAGAGCAGAACTTCCTGCCACGGCTTGTCAGCTAGTCTTAATTTTGCTTTTCTTCTCTCTGTCATGTTAGCATAATATTTCATACTGGCAGGTCTCCCCAAAGAATTAAATGAATTAGCTGATGGACGTTTCCATGTGCTTTGCACTGTAATGTGACTATCAAATGAGCAATCAATGCTGTTATTTTAAAATCTGTGTTGGCAAGCTGTAAGACAAACAGCTGCTGTTGGTAGCTTGGTTACTGCAGAATCAGCTTTTGTGTATCTCATAGATAGGAAAGAGACCCTTAAGGGTCAGCTAGTTGGACTCCCTTGCAATGAACAGGGGCACCGCAGCTCCATCAGGTGCTCTGAGCCCTGTCCATCCTGACTTTGAACATCCTCAGGCTCACAAATCTTATACCTATGCCACACACTCGCAGTATTTCACCATTCAGCATCACCACTTGTATCTTCTCTTGCTGTAAATCAGAGCGAGCTGGTAAATCATCTGCTGTGCGGGTCAGCTGTGTCTCTCCCATGGGCATCACGTGGCTGCTGGGAGGCTCTGAAGAGCTGCAGCCAGAGGTGTGTCACCCGCTGGGCCTCGTGCCCAAAGGAGCCCACAGGAAAGTGTTGTTGCAGTTTGTCATGCACTGCACTGCCATGAGACTTGACGTGCCAGACATCCTCTGACATGTGAGCTCCTGCATCCAGGCAGGACATCTGAGACGTCTCCTTCAGCCTGACGTGGCTGCAGTTTCACACTGGTTTTACTAAGGAAGGAGAAGGCACGTGGATGAAACTCTTTTCCTGCTCTTCCTGGCATTAGCTCATAGTACAAGTAAAGCACTGTCAGGTCAAGCCTGGAGGAGTAATGCTTGTCACTGACATGTTCCTGTTCAGGGTGGAGCTGGAGGGTAAAATAACACAAGAAATTGTCATTGAAATTCAATATCTGTGAAATTCAGCTGGCTGCATTCACAGAACCTGGCGTTAAGATCTGTTTTCTGGTTTATTTCTTGAGCCTATTTTCCATAACCCAGTCCTCATTTATGAACCGAAGCTCTACTGAAAACCTTTCGCTGTGTATGCTCATGCTGCAGTGCAGCTCTTGTGACTTTTAACAACACCTTCAAGTTCCTCTGATCACAGGATCCTTAAGGTTGATTAAGACCCTCTAGTCCGACTGCTCACCCATCTCCACCAAGATGCTCACCATCAGCTAGCTAAAAACTCAGCAGAGATGATAGATCAAGCCCAACACTGGATTTGGGATGGCTAGAGATTCCTAAGATATTGAAGGATTGCTTGCAGGTGGTGTTGGCTCAGGTATTCACCCTGCATCCCACCTCCCGTTCTGTTTGTTTGAGAATCATGCATTCTGCAATTTCACTTTGTAATTCAAAGCCCCTTTCTTTATCTGTTAAGAAACTGATCTAAAACAAGCCGAGAAGACTCCGTTGGAACTGGTTGATGCAGAACAAAGGCATCCCCAAAGGACAAGTTGCACTGTTTGATGAACATTATTGGATGAGAGCTAAGCTAAGATTTAAAAGGTTCTGGGGCTGTCTCTGAGCATCAAATACAGAGGAAGCCTGCATGATTCCCTGAGAATGGATACCTCCTACTTTGGTGTAGGGTGAAGGGAACACTAGCAGTAACTCCTATCACAAAATGTCACATGGCTCAGACAAAAAAGCCATCAAGAGGGCTTAATTAGGAGCACCAAATGGTCACAAGATGGTCTTAGGGCAGGGAAGTAATCTATCTACGTGACATTGATTGATGCTATTAGTTCTAAACAGCTTGACTCTAGAGGGACTGTTCTTCTTTGGTCACCTAGTTTTACAAGAATAGATGACTCCTGTCTATTACAATTTTTAACTCATTATTTGTTCACTGATGCCATAAATGTGCCTGGCATAGCAATTGGCCTTGGTATATTCAGTGACTGAAAGCAACAGTTGTTGCTCTAAGAAATGCAATGCTAAGCTAGGTCTGCCTGTAGCTGACAGCCATCAGCTTGCTCCTCAGGCAGGTTCTGTCTGGATGGAATGAAGCGCATGAAATACTGATGTGCTCTTCAAACGCTGCTTGTTAGCTTAGAGACAAAGTGTTGAATAGGTTTGTTCATGCATTGCAAACATGTTACTTATCTGCCTTCATTTTAGCTTCAGAAGAACGTGTGCAGAATACAGAATTGATTAAAAGAAATAAGAACTGTCTGCATAGAACTTACTCTTTCCTTACACAGGAGAATCAAGCACACGTTGGTATGTGAGTACCTCCAGAGGTGAAACTCCATCACCCAAATGTAATGAGCAGAGACATTACAATCAGTTCTAACTGTATCTTAATGCTGTACTGAATAAGCCTGAGTCAGGATGTAAACCACTTTCTCTTTTTTTCTTCAGATGAAGCCATTGATTTTGTCAACAAGCCCAAAACGACTCCAGAAATATTAGTCAGTCCTTCTGAAGACCTGGAGCTGGTGTGTGAGGTGTCAGCTGCAAGCGGAGCTGTCGTATGGAAGAAAGATGAAACAGAGGTGAAGCAGGACCAGAGGACAACCATCATCTCCAAGGGGACGCACCGCAAGCTCATGGTCAAAAATGTGACCCTGAAAGACCAAGGGAGCTACAGCTGTGAAACAAAAGATGACAAAGCAACATTCCAAGTGAAAGTCAGAGGTGAGAAAATGCTTGGAATCCCAGAGATAAAGGAACGCTTCATTTTGTGTGTCTTGCATTTGGAGGATCAACTGACAGCCTCTCTGGTGCAAAACATTTTGGCTATAGGACTTTCTTGGTCATCTAGTATCATAGCAACACTTTTCTACATGTGATTTACATCCAGGAATGAATTACTGCAACAAAGGGGAGTACAGCTGCGAGGCTGCTGGCTAGAAACTCACCTTCAAGATTCATGTAACTGGTAGGAAACACGTTTTGGTTGATATTCTTTGATTATTCCCTAGTCTGGCTGTGGAAATGTCTGTGTGAACGTGTCCTCTTGATTCTGCCATGAAACTGTTTTGAGAAGGATGAAAAGAAATGCTTACAAACGTGCAGCTAAAATGATTATTTGTTTTTAACAATATTTCATCCAGCTCTTCCCCTACAATTACTTTTATCATCAGCTGTCCATGGATGTCCAACTGTGATTTGTACAATGTGCAACACTGCTCTACCAGTTGATATTTCAACAGTACTATTTACACAGACGTCCTTTTCTGCTCCAAATCCACACCAGCCATGGGAGAGGCTGTAGGTGAGCATCTTCCTCCATTAGCTTGATCTAAATCTGACAGCTTCATCCAATCCAGGGCTTCTCCAAGACCTTTGAAAATTCTGTTACTGTTGAGGAGACAGCAGGCTTCTGGGCTTAGGTTAGAATATGGTGCCCTGTTGATGGGTCCTGAGAGTGTCCAAGCCTTACATGGAGAAAACCATCACTGCTCTTAAGATGTTTTGCAAGCAGGTGAAACTTGATTGAAGTGTGGCAGTGATGCTTTCTGAGATCTCTGGCCCCTAGTTTTTCTAGGCTTTTTGTTTGCCTCTTAAGATACAGTGAGCTGCTCTTAATTGTGGCTGTGTCCTTTGCCACGAGCATACCTCTGAGCACACAGTTATTTTGAGCTCCTCTTCTTCCAGTGGCTCGGATGAGCAATTCTGAGAGATATGCAGAATGGGGATGGCTGTGCTGCTGCTTCCTTTTCTGTCTTAGCTGTGGTTTTCCCTTGCAGGGCACAGTTCTCTGCCTGGGCCCAAGTCTGTGTGGGTCTCTCCATCCACAAAGCTGCTCACCGTGCAGGCGGCACAGGCTGAGAGGAGAGGCCAGAGCAGCTCTCCTGTTGCAACACGGAGCAGCAAGATACAAGTGGAGGAAGGGCCTGCAGCTGTACTGAGGAACTTCAACACAATCATTGATTTTCCATCTGAAAGATAAAGAAAGAGGAATTCCCTTTCCAGCCCCTACCATCATTGTTCGGATGATTTTTATTGGTTTATTTTTTGTCCATTATATCTTTGAGGATTCAACTAACACACAGTTGCCCTATGGCCTCAGTGGAGCCACACAAGGTGCCTTTCCTTCCTGGTTGGGCAGGCAGTCACAAGATGCAGAAAGCCATGCTGGCGTCTATCCTGTTCTGTGCTGGCTGTACATGGAAATCTTGGGGTTTTCCAGATTTCAGGGCCATGTGCCTGAAACCAATTGTGCTTCTCCTGTAAGCAGAGCTGTTGGTCAGACTTGCTGGCACTAGAAATTAAAGGTGGCAGTGAGCTGAGGCCGAGGAGGTGTTAATGTAAGAGTCAGGGATGCTTTTGAACTTCCCTTATAACTGTACGGTTCCTCAGAAAGCAGTTACGCCTGCCAGCTCCTTTCCTGTCCGGCTGTGGAGCCTTTGCTCACATGCTCCGAATCTTGCTTGAAATCATTGAGAGGAATGTAGCCAGCAGGACTTGAGGGCTGAGCTGTAGGAATGGAAGCATCCTCTGCTGTTTGAAACAGAGGGTGTTTCTAGGCTGTGTTTCAGCAGAAAGCAGGCAGTGGCGGGAACAGGCAACTATTGGCAAGGGCTCGGTGCAGCTCTTCCCTCACCCTGCACCACGACTGACAGCATGCTCTGTTTTCTCTCCAGACTGAGTTCTCCCAGTAAGAGGGCAGAGTCACCAGCTGGCAGTTGGCGTTCCTGCTTCTGCCTGGGCAAACCATCCCCTGTGGCCAAACACCAACTGCAGAGCAGTGCCAGGGAGCCCTCTGAAGCAGAAGTCGTGGTCCTGGCAGGTAAGGGTGCAAATCCAGCTTTCAAAACACTGCTTGTCAGCAACACAGGTAGAATTCATGCTTTCAGTGGGCTTGTACCTCCTTCTGGCATTCAAGCCCGTGCCTGACATCTTTGGTTGACTCCTGTCTTTCCCAGATGAGTCTCACAAGCTGCTTGAAACCTGCTTGACAGGCAGCACCAAGCCTTTGCCTCCTTGGACAGTGAAAGTTTGACGCTAAATGCTGTGTATCTACTCTTTCCAGGTGAATCGATCCCTTGCCAATACAGGAACCCACCAGCAAGTTGCAATGATGCACGTTGTGCTTCCATCAATGGAGTGCAGTTAGGATGCATGAGTCACTGCAGTTCCAAGGACAGCCTTCCACGTGACAGCAGTGATGGAGAGAAGGATGTTTGACCTATTCAGTTTTGGGCCCCTCCCTGCAAGAAAACCTTGCGGTTCTGGAACGTCTTCAGCTACGAAGGTAGTGAGGGGTCTGGAGCACAAACCTTACGAGGAGCTGCTGAGGGAACTAGGATTGTTCAGCTTGGAAAAGAGCAGGCTCAGGGGAGACCTTATAACTCTCTATAACGTCCTGAAGGGAGGTTGTAGTGAGCTAGGGTTTGGCCTCTTCTCTCGTGTGATCAGTTATAGATCTAGAGGGAATGGTTTTAAGCTGTGCCAGGAAAGATTCAGGCTGGACATTAGGAAATATTACTTCCCCTAAAGGGTATTCAGGCATTGGATAGCACTGCCCAGGGAGGTGGTGGAGTCACCGACCATGGGAGTGCTCAAGAAACGTTTGGATGTTGTGTTGAGAGGTATGATTTATCCGGGAAGTATTGGTAATGGTTGGACCAGATGATTTTGTAGGTCTTCTCCAACCTTGATAATTCTGTGATTCTGAGCTGAGAAACTTTTCTTGCTCAAGTCCAGCTTCCAAACTTAACCACCTACAATGAAGTTGATGTCGTTTTTCTGGTAGCCCTCAAGACAGTGACCGCATTTACCCAAAATCAGGAGGTAACCAGCTGCAGTGAAGTGAGCAATTTCAGTGCCTATTTCTGATGGTGGCAATGAGTTCAGAGGTCACACTTAATTGACGGTGCCTGTTTCCATTCTGACAAAGGATGTAGTTGCAGCTGACTTCCCGAGGCTGCCATACATGGTGGTGATGCAGCCTTGGGCTTCTGCGTTTGCATGACTCCCACCTTTCCTTTCTGTGTCTTGCAGGTCAGCTGGTGCTGGAAGCGGCCGGTATCTGAGTAGGAATGAAGGTGAGTGCAGGAGCAGCTGCTGAGCGGAGGAAGGAAGTCCATGCTAATGAGCTCTGAAGCATCTGCAGGTCCAGTACGAAAGGAGGCAGCAGTGATGCAGGGGGCTCCCCAGCAGGAAGCTGTCTGATCCAAATGCTTGCTGAGAGTTTGGAAGCCCAAGCCCTTATGGTCTCTGTAAGGGTGGCTAGTAAAAAGATGTTAACCAAGATGGTGGTAAATAGTCAAAGATTATTAGCAAAGGAAAACTCACCAATGTTGGTGCCTTGACCAGAAAGCTGAGGCAGTCTCAACTGGGGAGCAGTCTCCAAGAGATTCTGCCTTAGTGGTGGTCAGCCTTTAAATGAGGTGAGGTCTCAGAAGAGGTGCAGTCGAGGTCCACCCCTTCTGGGAGCACAGCTAGATTACTCTGACCTGTGCTCCCGCAGCTGGCCCAACACTTGCCTCAGCTGATTAATCAGAGGTTCAAGCTGTGATTTCCCATACAGTCTCTAAGCTGAAGGCAGCATCTCCTTGATCTGATGGTGGTGTGCCTGAGTGAGGGAGTGATCCAAGCTGGATGCAAAAGAGTCATCTTAATTTCTCTCCTATTTTACTTCAGATGACACCTATTGGGTGTTGGTTTCTTAAAATTTGGATCTAGGAGGTGGCCTCGCCCTTTGCTTCTGGTGAAAGCACAGATGTGCAGCAGGAGTAGAAGACAAAGAGGTTTTCTTGGTGACAGCAACACCAATTATTTGATTCAAATGTAGAACTGTGATGAAGATGGTGAAGAACAGATCCGCCTCAAAGACATGCTTGATCACATAAGGAATGAGCATGTGATCCAAGACAGTCAGCGTGGCTTTAGCAGGGGAAGGCCATGCCTAACCAATCTGGTGCTCTTCTATGATGGAGTGACGGCATTTGTGGACAAAAGGAAGGAAACTGATGTCATTGACCTGGACTTGAGCAAGATCTTTTACATGGCCCTCCACCACATCCTTATCTCTAAACTGGAGGGATGTGGATTTGACAGGTGGACCACCTGGTGGATAAGGGATTGGTTGAAAGGCCACAGACAGAGGGTGGTGATTCATGGTTCTGTGTCCAGGTGGAGGCCAATAACAAGTGGTGTCATCCAGGAGTCTGTCTTGGGACCAGTGCTTTTTTACATGGTTATCAGTGACACCAATGATGCAATGGAGTGCACCCTCTGCTGTTTGCTGAGTGGTGGGGCTGATGCAGTGGAAGGAAGGGATGCCATTCAGAGGGAGCTCAACCGAGAGGTTGGCCTAGGTGAATCTAATGAGGTTGAACACAGCAAAGTGCAAGGTTTTGCACTTGGGCTGGAGGAATCCCAGGCATCTGTACAGCCTGGGAGGAGCAGTCCTTAAGAGAAGCCCCGCAGAGAAGGACCTGGGGGTCCTGGTGGATGAAAAACAGAACGTGAGCCATCAGCGTGCTCTTGCAGCTCAGAGAGCAAATGGTCCCCTGGGCTCCATCAGAAGAGGGGATGGCCAGCAGGGACAGGGAGGCGATTGATCTTCATGATCCTTGAGGTCCCTTCCAGCCCGGGCCATTCTATGATTCTGTGATTACACTCGCTGTCAGAAATAACGGCAGCTGTACAGAAGCTTGTTTTTTCTTTCTTTTTCTGGCTTTGAAGGAGAAGGGGTGGAGCAAGGGGAGACCCACTGGTCATTTGTCACCTCATGAACAGGATGGATTCTGCATTGACTGTGAAAAACCTGGGCTAGTAGCATGGGCATGTTTCAGGCTGGACTCTTCTTTTGCTGCTTGGTTTCCTTTTGGCTACAGGGAGACAGCTGTCTAAAGGTGTGTTTTCAAACCCACTCTCCAAAACCGTGTTTCATTGTTGCAGGTGGTTCAGTGAGCTCTTGCAGTGCAGATGCTGTAGTTTGCTGTAGAATCTGAATGGTTTCTGTTCCTAGGGGAGGACTGGGAGGAGGTAGTGAGAAGAGAATTCAATGCCTAAGGGGAGGGGAGATCGGGGATTGGTGGGAGAGGAAGCCAATAGGAGGGAGAGAGGAGTAGGGCGCAGGCTGATGGTAACACCCCTTTGTGATGTCATAATGCCCCTTTGTGACGTCATAATGCTTCTTTGTGATGTCATAATGCCCTTTGTGATGTCATAATGCTCCTTTCTGACATCACGATGCCCCTTTCTGACGTCAAGATGCCCCTTTGTGATGTCATAATGCATCTTTGTGACGTCATAACAATCCTTTGTGACGTCATGCTGCCCCTTTGTGATGTCATAATGCTTATTTGTGATGTCATAATGCCCCTTTTTTACATTATAGTGCCCCTTTGTGACATCATAATGCTTATTTGTGACGTCATAATGCCCATTTGTGACATCATATCACCCCTTTGTGATGTCATACTGCCCCATATGAAGTCCAGGCAGAGTCAAAACTTATGGACCTGCACGAGGATCACTTTCAAGACAGTGGCTCTGTTGCTTCAAGCTTATTTGCTTCGTCCTGCCGCCACTCTATTACCAAGTATCAGCAACCTCTTGCATGATTCAACTTGCAAACGTTTGACACTAACCCTTGTTTTTCTGTGCCTTCCTAGATAATTCGAGCCCTTGTCAACCCCAAAGATCCAAACCAAGTAGTGATGTGCAGTGTGTTTCCATCAATGGAGAGTTCTTATTAAGCACAAATCGCTGCAATTCGGATGACAGCCTTCCACATGGTAACAGTGATGGACACAAGGGGCTCATCCACGTTCATGCTCTCATATCTCCTGGCTCTGCTGAAGCTCCTGACCTGAGCCTGCCAGACACCACAGTCACCTGCCTGGATTGTGACCCAGTGCCTTTGCAGTGCTGCCCATCCCAAGCACAGCCCGAGTGCCCCAACAGCAGCACCACCATGCAGGAGCAGGTCAGCATCAGTGAGGTGAAGCTGAGCATCGTAGATGGGGACTTAGAGTCAGGCTGCCAGTCCCAGGCACCAGGCAGCAGCACCAGCTCTGAGCCACTCTCATCTTGACAAGAGGAGTCCCATCTTCACCCTTGACCTCTCAAGCCCTCCTGTCTTTTATTGAATAAAGTCACTCTCATGCTCAATCATCGCCTTGGCTGCATTCCGAGTCTTCATTCACAGGGATTGGGATGAATGCAACAAACAGCAAGGCAGCTCAGCTTGCAATGCTATGGCTGTGGGGTTCGTGCAGGCAGAGCTCTGGGTTCCCATTTTGCATGGCTTTGGGATGTCAGCAGCAAGATCTCTACCATTTTGTATGGCAGCAAATAATCTCTAGCATCCAGGTTGCTGCTCATGATAATCCCAGTCTTCCTGGCTGTTGCTTTGTGATACCTTTTAAAGCCTTTTGATACTCTTTGATGCCTTGGCTGCTCCCTAACACCTCTGTCCTCCTGCCATGTTGACTCATGTCTCCCACTTTGAAGCTGGCTTTGCAGATCATCTCCAGCCCTGTCATCATCACGCTGCAGCAGGAGGTGCTCACCTGGCCCAATGTCTGGCAGTGCTGCTTGTTCTGCAGATGAGCAGCTGCCTCCTCATCTCTTCAGCTACAGTAGTTTTTCTCAGGGCAGTTAGATGCAGTCGTGCTCCTCTGGATTTGGTGTGTTAAATCCATGCTGCATGGCAGCAGTCAGTGCAATACAAAGGTGTTCTGTGTGCCACAGCATTTCTCCAGGGGCTGCCAAAGGTAGAAGCACAACACAGCACCATCCTTCTGACAGTAATGTCTGTGAGTGTTAGACATGTGAGCACTGCATCATCCCCAGCGTGTCAGTGCTTTTCCACACCAACCTGACTCTCACACTCTGCACTGAATGTAACTCTGCTCTTGTGGAGACAAATGCTTTCTGTCACATCCTCCATCCCTGCAACCATTTGCCGGTAGGCAGCTCTTGCAGAAGAATCAAGCAGCAGAACCTTGTGCTCACCCTACAGCATGCAAATGCTATGAAAGCAGAAATAACCTGGCGTGCTCTGGGTCTGCAAGGCTGCACAGATGGGAGAGGTAGATTGTGTTTTTGCAGTGGAGGTTTCCAGTATTTTCAGTACATAGTGTAGGCCCTACCTGAATGTATAACCCTCTTGTAAAACAGCTGTATAAGTAGTTTTTCCACCAAGAAAGTTTCTGAACAGAGTTAAGTTCAGACTGGGGGCATTCTGACATGGGTAGAATTGAGGCAAGCACAAGATAAATACAGGGTGGGTAGAGCCCAGCACAGGACAGAATGAATGTACTGACTGTTGGAAACATCGCCCTTCTCTGTCCGCAGAAAAGTACAAGGCAGACCTAAAAACAAGAGGTTGGTAATTGACCTTCTATGGAAATGAATCCTAGCAACAGTCTCGAGGAGTCTGTGAGCCTGAGATGCTCAACCAATGAGAGCCATGAGAGCATCACCTGCATTGGGTTTAGGGCACAGAACAGAATTGATTTCACTGACTGGTGTGCAGTTTCTCCCTTGCCAACAGGGGATGTGCGCGCAGTATTGCAGTAATGAATAAGCACTGCTGCTATCGCTGCCATCTTTGCCTAACTAGAAATCTTTGACTTTGAGAGTTTCTCACACAAGGGGAGAGAGTAAGAAAGTAAAGAGGCACAGAAAACTAAGGGAAACTGCTCTTCTGTATCTTATCTATAAAAATTGATACAATTGATGCTGTCGTGCATTTATTTATTTATTTTTAATTTTTGGCCAATGTCAGTTAGATTGTTTTAAAATATCCACACACCAAAATCTGACTACCAAGGAAATGTAATGAAAATGAAATGAAGGTGAGTTAGTGGAAAGCACAAGGCCATATTATATTAGGCTCTAGCAAATTTACAGGCAGTCACTGCACGAAGAGGTAGATCTGAATTGCACATTATATGATTCCCACAAAGATTAAGGAAATCTGAAGCTTTCAATATATTTTTTTTATTCTTTTTTCATTTCATTTTTAAACACCTGACCCAGACCCCAACCCTCACAGGAGCTGTAAAGATAACAGCAATAACCCGCAATGTAACTCTAATCCTAACCCTTACCCTGATTCTAAAATCATCTCTAACTCCAAATGTAACAACAAAAATGATGCTAGAAGTTTGTAGCAAAAGGAACCTTAACCCTGATCATAATCCAAAAAAAAAATCATTATGGTAACAATAATCTTTACCTTAAGAGTAATATTAATCAGAGCCCAGATGATGCCTGCATCCAATCAGAAGCATGCTTTGTATTATTTAAGAGTTGTACTTTTTCCAATGAACTCTCTCTATTATCACGTTTATAAAGTAACAGAGTCTGTTCTTTTTCTCCTGACACTGTGCCTTACTCCTGACATCCCCTGGAAATGACCCAGATAGGGCACCATCAAAGTAATGCTAATAGTAATGTCAATCCTAAGGGTATCTCTAGCCTCAGTGTTAATGGGACGCTAACAACAATCCCAACAGCCTTAAACATTCTGGTGGTGTGAAAGAGGTGCTGCCTTGCACATGCTGGGCAGTCCCATTGCCTGTTAAATGCAGGCGGCAGCGTAGAAACATGATGCCCGTGGTCAGAATGCCCTGTGGCAGATCCTGGCACCGGAGAACTGACCGGAGAACCATGAGAGAACTGACAACAAATCACTCGACATCAGAACCGACCCAGTGGTTATTTACAAGCCTTGGGTGACCCAGACAGGATCTCAGAGTGGTGAATGTAGGTACAGAAGTTGTTACTACTCTGTTTTCTTCTAAAAGCTGCTCAGCTGCTTTGCGTTTCAGACCATCCCTGGCTTCACTGTGTGCATCTGTCCAATTGATACCAGGTGGTTTTTTTTCATCTCAGAAGTTGGGGGGCGGGGAGGAGGGGAAACGGACATCAATTCAATTACTCATTTATTTATTGACAGACATTCATGTTTGCTACGTTTGGAGAAGTTTTATTTGTTTGCTGTGGTTTGATTTTTTCTTTTTTTCTTTTATTTTTTTCCCCCTTCCCTCCTCTTCCATCTTTGTGTTCTTCCCCTATAATCAAAAGAGAACAGATCCCCAGGGTCTGTCCCGCAGACATTCTTTCCGTGGTCTCTGCTGCCACCTGCTGGCCAATACACGGAACTGCCACTGTTGGGCGTTTGGTGCCGCAGGAAGCACAACGCAGATCTGAGTTCTGACCGGTCTACGCAGCAAATCCGCCAATCTTTATTGCGATAAGCCCTCCACATGGCATTGCGCATGCACTCGAACACGCAACAGGCACAGATTTCTCTTAACTCCTTGAGGAGCAGGCAAGCAGAACAACTGAGCACACCACTGCTTGTGATTGGGCCACCCCCATCATAGAGATGTGTGTTAGATCTTTTACCCACCCCTGGACTGGCCTTGTTGTTTAACGATAACCTCTGAAATCTGAGTTACTGGTTCTACCACCTGTAGTGTAGAATAGGCAGCCAATAAATGCTTTTCAACTGTGATGTATCTTTATTCTGCTCCATGCCAAACCTGTGACCAAAACCTCATAGGGGTTCACAAAGAACTCTGGCTCTGCCAGAGCCCCCATCCAGACCCTTCTTGAGTTACATTCACATCTAGTTTGGCTGAAAAGGTTGGACTGAAAATACTCAGTGCTTGGGCCTGTTTAACAGATATTTTTTCCTGATTATGCTGTCCATCGATCTTTTTAAACTGAACTCCTGCTCTAATCTGGTCTTTAAACATTTGCTGTCTCAAGACCCTAATGGGTCCAGACTGGATTACCTTAGGGGCTGGACGCCTAAGTCATGGCAGCAGATGGTTCTCTGACCTTTTCACCACCATTCAGAGCCTGCATCTGGCCGTAGGCACTCTTGTCTCCCCATCAATTGGGCAGCCTGTTGTATTACAGCACCTGAGGGCCACTGGGGGATTCAGTATGGATAACATAGACCCATCCTGATGTAAAGGTGATGGATGTAGGATGAGATCCCTCGTTCCTGATGAAAAATTTATTGACTGGGCTCTCAAAATCATCTTCATAGATTGCCTCTTTCATGCCTAATTCTCTAATATAATTTTGTTTGTCCTCTATAGAGGACCACAGGCTGATATTTAATGGTATGTCATTCTTATTTGGCCATGTTATATGACACACAGCCATAAATCATTCACTGATCAAATGGCTATCCTCATTATGTTGGACAGAGCATTCAGTCTTTGCCTGAGGGCAGGGTGAGTAGTAATGGATGTCAGTTTTGAAATTTCCAGTCCCTTCACCACAGCGCTTTCTGCCTCCATGTCCCATAACCAGAGCAGCTATGCTGGCATGCTCTCTTGGTTTCTGTCTAAACCACTGTACTATATCCATCAGTTCAGCTGCTGTATTATGGGCAGCAGGGTTTGGGGGGTTGGACACTGGTCAGGGCACTCCCACCAGCCTATCCTGCATTTTTTTTTTTTTTTCATTTTTGGGTTACAATCAGTCAGATCTCAAATAGATCTAGTCCAAATGGAACCTCAAAATCTGACCTTTTAGTGCCTTCATATACAGAGTCCATTTTATACAGATTCCCTTGTACAGGGTCCCCATGGTCTTCCAGAGAGATGTTCCTGATCTTCCATAGGAGAATGATTGAATTAGGTTTTTTCCCCATCAAAACTGCCACCTGTTTTTCCAGTTTTTCAACACTATCATTCAATAGCTGATTTGCATCAGCCTGAGCCTCTTCAGTTATGTTCAGACAGTTCAAGGCCATCAGCAGTGGCCATGCCACCATGAACGCAGCTAACTGTCATTCTCAAGTTGTACGTATGTCTTTGCTAAGACCATGGAAATACTCAGTCAGGTGGGCCAGGGACTCATGGACCCTCCCTCCGTCCCACACAGGGCCCCATTTTTCAGTGACAGAAGCAGTGCTGCATTTTGAAGATCCTAGGAATCCCAGGACATGCCCTGAAAAAAGGTCATTCAAAGGGGTAGTCTTTCCCCATCCAAACCACCCCATTGATATTCACAGAATCACAGAATTGTAGGGGTTGGAAGGGACCTCCAGAGACCACTGAGTCCAACCCCTCTGCTAAAGCAGGTTCCCTACACCATGTTGCACATCTCGGCATCCAGGCGGGTCTTGAATATCTCCAGAGAAGGAGATTCCACAACCACCCTGGGCAGCCTGTTCCAGTGCTCTGTCACCCTCACCATAAAGAAGTTATTGCACACATTAGTGCAGAACTTCCTATGGTCCAGTTTCTGTCTGTTTCCCCTTGTCCCTCCTCCACACACTGCTGAAAAGAGTCTGGCCTCACCTCTTTGCCCCCCACACCTCAAATATTTATAGACCTGGATCAGGTCCCCTCTCAGACTTCTTTTCTCAAGGCTAAACAGACCCAGTTCCCTCAGTCTCTCCTCATAGGGGAGATGCTCCAGGCCCTTCACCATCTTTGTGGCCCTCCGCTGGATTCTTTCCAAGAGATCCCTGTCTTTTTTGTACTGGGGAGCCCAGAACTGGACACAATATTCTAGATGAGGCCTCACCAGGGCAGAGTAGAGGGGGAGGATCACCTCCTTCGACCTGCTGGACACGCTCTTTTTAATGCACCCCAGGATGCCATTGGCTTTTTTGGCTACACGGGCACACTGCTGGCTCATGGCCAATGCGTCGTCCACCAGGACGCCCAGGTCCCTCTCAGCAGAGCTCCTCTCCAGCAGCTCTTCCCCCAGCCTGTACTGGTGCATGCAATTATTTCTACCCAGTTGCAAAACTCTACACTTGCTTTTGTTAAACCTCATCCGGTGTCTTACTGCCCAGCTCTCCAGCCTGTCCAGGTCTCGCTGAATGGCAGCACAGCCTTCAGGTGTGTCAGCCAATCCTCCCAACTTCGTGTCATCAGCAAACTTGCTGCGGGTGGTCATTGATGAAGATGTTGAACATGACCGGACCCAGCACAGACCCCTGGGGGACGCCGCTAGTTACAGCCCTGCAGCCAGACACTGCACCGCCAACGACAACCCTCTGCACTCTGCCAGTCAGCCAATTCTCAACCCACTTCACTGTCCACTCACCTATCCCATACTTCCTCAACTTTGGTATAAGTATGTCATGGGAGACTGTATCAGTTATAGAGGTTATAGAGTTCAATTCCTGTAGTCAATTTGGCGGCCCAGGTGGGACCAGCTCTGTTCGCTGCAGGACCAGCTGAGAGGGAGACACTTTTGGCGCACCCTGAGATTTCTCTGAAGGACTCCCTTCCTCACCTGATCACTGCAGGGACAGACAAGGACCACCCATAGGTGGACCAGGTATGTGTATGGTAAGTGGAGCCCATATGTCTTGAGGAGACATCCTACACAGTTTACAGCCATACGTGCTGCTCCCAGGGAGGTGAGCTCATGGCTTTGGTTGCCAGCTGGGGTAGGAAGACTCCTTGGGTGAGTTCCTATGAAAAGGAACTGTATGTCATATGAATGGAAACAAGAACAAATACTCTCTCCCAGGTGGTTGGCAATAGGAGGGACCTAGGTTGGTCTCTCCTATGGGTATGGGATATAGTGGATGGCCTGTCAAATGGTAGCCTGGGTTCTCCAAGTTGTAATCATGTGGCTTATAGGTTGTATGTTCAATATTATCATCTGCTTTAAGTGTTTGGTACCGTGTGTCAAGCCGACTCTGTGAAAAACATTGTTTGCAACTGGTCGACCAGAGTATGAGTGTTATTAAGATTCCATCTAGAAAACATTGTCAGCATTGTGTAGTATGAATAAACCATGGTTTTTGATCTAAATGTCAGAGTGAGTGTGGTGTGAGTGAGACCCAGAACAGCTGCAGGGTGAGTGCCGAGTCCCGATCCATGTTTCCTTCCTCCTGTGAGGGAAATGGCCAGACACGGACAAAGTGAAAGACTGTGTTGTCTGTCCACTCATAAGTACTTTCTGCTTGTATGTAAGAAGACAGGAGTTTGTACTCTGTAGATTAGTAAGATTGTCCTCAGGAGAGGTATACATTCCACCCAACCAATGAATGTCAACCCATTTATGTAATACTATGTACTGCTTGCGAGGAAGTGTGTGAGGGAGGTGGTTCAATCAGTGCTGGTTCTGTGGCACAGTGTTTATAACTGAAGAATACAGACTGTATTAAGGGAGTTTATGTGAACTGAAGAACTGTACGTTTTGACAAACTGTTTTGATGGTATAAGAAAGTGTAATTGTTAATGATATATGGAAGTGTACTTGAGGGAATGTGGAAGTGTATCTGAGCATAGAAATAGAGGAAGCATTTACAGAGGAAAAAGGATTAAAGTGAGTTTACCTGCACTGACATGAGAGCAACGCCCTGAACCTCTGCCCTGTGAGCTGAGCAGAGAAGAGTGGAGACACAGTCCCCGTGTATCAGGTAGTGTTATTCTGCTTACCAAATGAATGAGTTCACTACAGAAGAGGCAAATCTTCACCTCTGCTCCATTTGTGGCATACTCTGGAGTTCAAGGCATTGCAAAGCTATGGCACATCTACTTTCTTTCAATGATGAAAACTTAGTGTGCTCTGGGCTCTCATTTCAATTGCATCTAAAGAAGTCTAGGGTCATGCCAGCTGACAGGAAGCTGGCAAATGTTGACTCATTGTAAGGAAGAGCAAGAAAGATGACATGGGCAATTACGGACCTGTCAGTCCAGAGCCTGGTAAAATTATGGAGAAAATGATGGTGGGAGTTATGGAAAAACAGCTGAAGGACAATTCTGTCATTGGTCGCAGCCAACACAAGTTTGTGAGGCGAAGGTCCTGTTTAATTTAAGCTCATTTTGTGACACAGTTATCCGTTTAGTTGACCAAGGGAAGCCAGTTGATGTAATCCTTGAGGATTTCAGTGGAGATTTTGACACTGTTTCTCACAACAACCTTCTGGACAGAATGTTCTGCATATGGCTAGACAGAAACACAACATGGTGGGTGAGCAGTTGGCCAGTAGGTCAGTCCAAAAGGATTATAGTCAGTGGGTTCCATCAGGCTGGTAGATGGTCACTGTCGGGGTCCCCAGGGTTCCATTTTGGGGCCACTTTCCTTTCATGTTTATGCAGATGACTTGAATGCAGGACTAGAAGACGTTCTGAGCAAGTTTGCTGATAAGACCAGATGAGGAGGTGCTGTTGCCTTGACTGAGGGTGGAGAGGACTTGCAGAGAGATGTGGACAAGTCAGAAAACTGGGTACCAGTTGGTACTAAGCACCAAGTGCATAAAGTATAACAAGAACAAGTGCCTGATTGTGCACCTGGGTAGGGGCAATGCTGGACATACACACTGACTGGATATGGGACACTGGAGAGGAGTCTGACTGGAAAGGGTTGGGGTGCTGGTCAGCATCACACTGAATGTGAGTCAGCAGTGTGCCAAGGCAGCCAGGAAAGCCAACGGTCCCCTGGAGTGCATGAAGCAACTTATTGCCAGCTGGGTGAGGGAAAGGATCATCCCTCTGCTCTGCATTGCTACTGCCTCACTATGTTCTGGGCACCACAGAGCATAAAGGACTTCAAACTCTGGGAGAATGTGCAAAGGAGGGCACTGGAACTGAGAGATATAAAGTTCAGTTTCACAGGGATTGACTGCTTGTTCAGACTGGGCCCTTCTCACATCCCACATCCTGTGATGAAACATAGGTCTCATATGGGACATGAACCTCACAGCGTCCTTGCACCACATGCACAGCCTGGGATCTTCTGTCCCCATGTCTATCATTTAACATCATACAAAATTCCAACCCATTGCCCCAGGAAATGCCAGGAGCCAACATGAGAGACAGGATCTCTCTACCACTGGTCTTGTAATCAGGGCTTGACCTGTCTGCTTCGCAAGGCAAAGGAGAGGTTTCTTAGCATGCCAGTGCCTTTGCCTGTAGTCATGGCTTCCAGTTATCTTCTCTAACAAGTCCCTTGGGAAGCTTGCTTGTTAATGGCCCTCACTGGGCCCATTAATACTTTAAGAAACTTCACTGTTACTTCTGACTTTGTGTTGTTGAGCACGTTGTGCAAACTTCTCTCTGCAGTGGAGGTTGATCGACTCAGCATCAAATGCGCCCTGGGGCCCATTATAACCTAAAGAATCTCCTGTGCCTTATGCCATCTTATCTTCTTCAGGTTATCAGAACTTGTTCAGCAAAAAGGAGGGATATCTGGAGAGAGATTAAAGAGAAATAATCCATTAAAAATTTATTGTCTCTTTATTTATAGCTGGGTTTAAAGCAGCACTGTGCAACTGATACCAATCCAGGATGTCCCAATGAGTTCTGTACTGTTACTGCGTTGACAAAGATCCTTCTCAACCTCCCCACACAATTTCTGCTCACAATGGACCTATGGGACTTGCATCACTTTTCTTCACATCACTCTTCTCCTCTGCATTCATCCGCTCAGTGTTAAAACTGCTTTGCACCAACTCCCACTGGCTTTTCTCAGAGAACCAGCTACACATGGAAAAGAAAGATTTCTCTTTTTTATCTGGCCAGCAAATGGAAGGAAAGCTGATGCAATTGAATGAACAGTAAAACACAGTGATCAACTGCATGCCATGTTCAAGCGGCATCTATTGAAGTTTGTCTTTCATATGGAATACTTTTAAAATAAATGATTTATACTGAGGTAGGATAGGATAGATTGAATCACAGTGAAGGAGTTGACAACAGAGGCCATCAGACTCTGGGAGATGGAGCAAATTCCAGTAATCTTCCTGGGATAGATCAGCCAGGTAGTTGAGAGGTATCAGCTTAAAATTGATCAGGACTTGTGAGTATTTCTCACATTGAGATGGGTTAACACATTCTCATTGATTTCTATCTTTGTCTCCAACTCTGTTTTTCACTTTTACTGACATTAATGAACATCTTTCAGACTTCGTGCCTTAATAAAAAAGAGACAGTGATTGAGAAAAAGAAAAAGTATAAGAAGAAAAAGAAAAAGAATATATAGGAAGGGATATATCAAATCACAGTGAAGGAGTTGACAACACATTCCATCAGACTTTGGGGAGATGGAACAAATTCCAGTAATCCCCCTGAAAGTCAGAAATCAGACAGATAATTGGGAGGTATCTGACTGAACAAAGAGCAAGGGATGGAGAAATCTGGAGGGCAGTGGGAGTAGTGTGTGCCCAAATGGCCTGCTGAAAACATGCCCTTAACCATGGCCATTTATTTAGGAGAGCTGAAAAAACTTGGAGGATGAGGCACATCAAATAGGCAGCAGGGAAGAGTAGTGCTGGGCACCGGGCTATAGTCACAGGGCATTGGCACTGGCACCACTGTCTGTGTCTCTGAATCTGAAGGCATTTGTGTCCAGCGAACACAGTTCTGGAAAACATTGTAGTTTCAGTAAAAGAAAAAAAAAGACATCAAATCACCTCAAAGATTCATACATACAACTTAAAATGGAACAAGACTCATGAGAATTTTTCATGTTGAGAAGGGTTAACACATTTTCATTGATTTCCATCTTTGTCTTCAATTATTTGTTTCAGTTTTATTGACATTTATGATCAACTATTAAGCTTACATCCTCAAAATAAATAAAAAGAGATACATTTGCATCTTGCACATGGCCTGATGCCCCTTTGACCTTCACAGTTCCCACAAGTCCTTCAATGCCGGTGAGTATGAGATCCAGCAGAGCACCTCTCCTCTTTGGTTCCTCTATGGCTTGGTCAAGAAGCTGCCATCTGTGCTCTCCATGGATCTGCTGGATGCCACATGCCCTGCTGTGCTGTCCCTGCAGCAGATAATGGAGTGACAAAGGCCACCAAATAGGACAAGGGACAGACAACATCAGACTCCCATCTGTCTGCAGAGGGCACCTTCCATTGACTGTCCCTGATCAGGAAGACAGGAAAAGACACTGATGGTCTCCTCTGTTGGCCATTTCCATTAGTTCTGACCTGTCTGCTCTTCCATCCCCAGGCAGAGCTCAGTGCACTCTCACAGAGGGCATTCACCCTTCTTTGTCTCCTCGCCCATCCATCCTAAAGACTCGGTATCCCCCTTGTGCTACAGTGCAGTTGTGGAAGCCATTAAACTGTGTCCCCATGGTCCAAACAGGAGGTCAGGCCAGCAGCTCTACCAAGATTTCTAGCTTCTTGTGTGTTGGTGTTTGCATTAGTGCAAAACCACAGAAGTAAACATCCTAATTGAAGAGCATCACTATACATAGCCGGACTGGATAGCTCATCTATGGTATCAGTGTGCAGAAGGTGGCACACAAACATTAGACCGATTGTGGGTCTTGGAGGTGACGTAGCAGCATGGACACACCATGGGCATGGCTTTGCTGAAGGCCCTGTGCTGCACTTGCAGCTGCGTGTGAATTCACCGGACAGCCGGTGCTATCCCCTCTCTGGCCCTCAGCTGATGCCCAGGAAGGAGGTGTCTGTCTCAGGGACTTACCACACGGTTTACAAGCACTGGCACACATCAGGAGCAGCCCAGGCACCTTGGGCATCACCCAGTGTCAGTGTGTGAGCAGCTATGTCCCTGCTGAAGGGCCGAGGACTCAGAGCAGGAGCTCACATGCAGGCAACTCCTTGTGCACTTCTGAACGGAATCAGAGGAATCCCAGCTCCTGTGGTTCTGTGGGGAGCTGAATCTCATTTCAGCTCCAGGATTTCTGTCAAGGGATGAGACTCCTGCACTGCCTCAGCTGGATCACTGCCCTGCACAGGGAAAGTCCAAACCTCGCCTTCCTCGTCTGGTTGCCCTTTGTGCTTCATCAAAAAAACTATATTAGTACTCGCTATATGTCTCCAATCAGTCACTGACCACTGGACATGTGGTGGTTAATTGAGCAGATTTCAAAGCACAGTCATGATGCTGTTGTCTTTCAGGAGCTGTTGGCCATGAGGACCCAGGGACATGTCAGGGGAGATGAGTGGGAAGGATAAAAATGACATAATCTGTTGCTGAGCTGGGCCAGGCTCCTGGGACACAGGGAGCTCATAAATGAGGGCAGAGCTGCAGAGAGACAGCTGTGCCCAGGAGCAGATCTCGTGCACAGCACAGCCTGCAGGTGACAGAAAAAGAAGAGAGAAAGTGAAGAGAGCTTGCAGGGTGTGTGTGGTGTGAGCGGGCTGTGAGCTCTCTGCAGGAGCATTGCTCACAGACCATGACAAAGTAAGTCTCACTGCAGACCATGAGCTGCTTTTCATAGAGGGTTAACTTAATTTGGGATATCCCATAGCAGATCTGGATGCAGGCACTGCATGTTTCTTTACTGTGGAAAAAGCCTTCTGCTCCAGCTGAGGGCTTCCATACTGCAGAGTCAGAGCACAGCCCTGAGGGCTGCGTGTCCCAGCACGGCTGCAGGCTGTGCAGCCGGGGCTGCAGGCGGGTGCCCAGGGCTGTCCTGCAGAGCAGGGTCCCTGCTGTGCCCCAGGGGCTGTGTGCCGGGTATGGGACTCTGCCGCCTGCCAGGCTCAGCACTCAGCCTGCCCGGGGAGCTGCCCAGGGCGCTGCGGGGAGACGTGTGGGGGGAAGGAGCCCCCCGGCAGGGCTTGTGCTGCCACAGCTGCTGCCTGGGGCAGGGGGATCACAGCTCCACTGCACAACTGAATGTTTCTGAGGGTTCTCTGCAAGAGCAGAGTGAAGGCAGAGATTTTCCATGCCCTGCTCCTAGGAAAGGAAAAAGGATTGGAGGCAGGAATCTAATAAGGGCTGTAAAATTTAAAACACAGTTCTGAGACTCCCCGGTATTTCTTCAATCCATCACTTGTTTTGTGAACAGTCACACAAGTTGTGCTTTCAGCCTTTCTTTCCGAAAGGATACAGTCACTTTCAGTTCTTGTGTTTTTCTGCAGACATTAATAGTTCGCTTATATTGCAAAAAGGCTGATTTCTCTATGAGAAGTTGTAGTGCACAGAGATAGGGGCTGGAGTCTTGAAAAGCAGTTGTGCTAAACAGGAAAATATCCAGGAGGCTTTGATATGATTAGGAAATGAGAAGCAAGTAAGAGCTTCCTCATCTTCTGCTCCTTAAGGGATGGTGTAGCTCATGAAAATAACTTCAAATTCTGGAGTTAAATGAACATTTTGCAAAGGGAAAGAAAATCTTTTACAATACAGCAGAAAGCAGAAAGGAGAACATCTATAGTATAGCAGAAGGAGTGTCTCTGAGAATGGTCTGGACTTGTCATTATCTTCTGCATTCTGAACAGGACTCCAAGCCCAACAACAGCAGATGCCCAACAGCAGCTCCATCAGCGAGTTCCTCCTGCTGCCGTTGGCAGACACGCGGCAGCTGCAGCTCCTGCACTTCTGGCTCTTCCTGGGCATCTACCTGGCTGCCCTCCTGGGCAACGGCCTCATCAGCACAGCCGTAGCCTGCGACCGCCGCCTGCACACCCCCATGTACTTCTTCCTCCTCAACCTGGCCCTCCTCGACGTGGGCTGCATCTCCACCACTCTCCCCAAAGCCATGGCCAACGCCCTCTGGGACACCAGGGCCATCTCCTACACAGGATGTGCTGCACAGGTCTTTTTCTTCCTCCTGTTCATGTCAGCAGAGTATTACCTTCTCACCATCATGTCCTATGACCGCTACGTTGCCATCTGCAAGCCCCTGCACTACGGGACCTTGATGGACAGCAGAGCTTGTGCTACCATGGCAGCAGCTGCCTGGGGCACTGGGGTTCTCTATTCCCTGCTGCACACTGCCAGTACATTTTCACTGCCTCTCTGCCAAGGCAATGTTGTCAACCAGTTTTTCTGTGAAATCCCCCAGATCCTCAAGCTCTCCTGCTCAGAATCAAATCTCAGGGAAGATGTGTTTCTCATTTTTAGTGTCAGTTTAGCCTTTGGGTTCTTTGTTTTCATAGTGGTGTCTTATGTGCAGATCTTCCTTGCTGTGCTGAGGATGCCCTCTGAGCAGGGACGGCACAAAGCCTTCTCCACGTGTCTCCCTCACCTGGCCGTGTTCTCCCTATTTATCAGCACTGTCATTTATGCCTACATGAAGCCACCCTCCTTTTCCTCCCCACTCCTGGATCTGACAGTGGCAGTTCTGTATTCAGTGGTTCCTCCAACACTGAACCCTATTATCTACAGCATGAGGAACAGGGAGATCAAGCACGCTCTCAGGAACATGTTGCAATACGCACTATTTCAGCTTACATAAATTGCACATCTTCATCACACAATTCACTGTGATGTTTCTTTATGTTTTATTCTTGTTTGTATTTTTTATTTTGTTTAATACTCTAATCTGCAAATACGTTGCAATTTATTTCACTACTTCTTTCCTACCTACTTTCCACTTTCTTACTCCCAGAGCTTGTGTAAACATTGAACCAGAATGCCTGAATAGGTTAAGAAATAAATAAAAAGCTTTAAAAATAGACTTTTCCTTAGCTCTTCTCTCTTCCTACCTTGTCTGGGTCTGGGGTAGGTACAGACATGGACAGCAGCACAATGTGCTCTTTTCATTCTGGCATCATTTACACAGCCACAGTGCTCTCAGGTCCTCGCATCCGTGCAGGCCTGAAGGTCTTGTGTGTCTGACAACAGTCCTGTTGCCTCTACAGCAGCACTCCAAGACAGCAGTCAGTAGCCAGCAATATGAATGGCTGTGTCAGGGCTGGTTTCCTTGCTAGCACTGTCATGGATTTATCTAGGTCAGTCTATGTCCATGACAGAGGGGGCAGTAGACCCGTGGTCCGCCTGGCCCCAAACAAATGGGAAGGGAAAAGGGAAAGGGGTAGGGAAGTGGGAGCTCAGCTCTAGGAAACAAACATAGCAGTGGCAAAGACCTAAGGAGGAAAACTTGTTTTACTAGCTGTGATATGTGGAATACCAATAGAAAGAATGACAAAACCATGACATTCCACCCTTAATTGTACATCACTATATCATGCTTAGAAAACATATCTGTGTACAAATAAACAATAAATAAAATGCATTACACACACAAGTCTGTATACATATATAGTCATGGAATTACTGTCTTCACTCCCCCAACATCACATTCCCTTGTGGTACACATTGAACATCCCCACCTTTCTGCATCACCCACCAAGTGCACCCTGTGCAAAAATGGTTCCAAGGGGAGGTTTGCACTTTCCAGAGGCTGGAAGGACCCAAACAGATTTTCCCAACATGTTCTTTACATGCACTGCAGGGACTTTATCTCCCTCTACAGTATGTAGGGAGCTGGACTGTGTAGCACCATCTCTACTGACAGATCCACTTGTGTTAACTAGCCATGTTCTTAATTCTTAAATGTTCAGCCTCCCATTGCTTTCAGCACAGTTTTTAACAACCCTTTGAAGCATTCAGTCTTACCAGAGGCTGGTGTATGATAGGGGATATGATAAATCCACTCAATGCCATGGTCTCTGGCCGAGGTATCCAGAAGTGAATTTTTGAAATGAGTCCCATTATCAGACTCATTTCTTTCTGGGGTGCCATGCCACCACAGGATTTGCCTATCCAGACCCAGTACGGTGATGCAGGTGGTAGCATGGGGTACTGTGTATTTTTCAAGCCTGTGGTTGCATAACACCACAGAGAGATCGTGGCAAAGTGATATAATCATCCTGCCATGCCTCTCCATATTTATACTTTTGCCATCGCCCTTCCCCCCAAAAAGGTTTCATCCTCTTGGCTTGTTTAATTATGGCACATGTTTCACAGTCATGAATAACCTGAGTAGTAGCATCCAGAGTTAAGTCCACCCCTTGGTCTCTGGCCCACTAATATGTTGCATCCCTTCCTTGATGACCCGAAGTGTCATGGGCCCACCGAGCTAGGAATAATTCACCCTTGTTCTGCCAGTCCAAGTCTATTTGAGCCACCTCAGTTTTGGCAGCTCGATCAACCTGATGGTTATTTTTATGTTCTTCAGTAGCCTTACTTTTAGGCACATGAGCATCTACATGGCTCACCTCCTCATATCTATAATTCTGCCATCTCCCTTCCCCCCAGAGGCGTTTCATCCTCTTGGCTCATTTAATTACAGCACATGTTTCACAGTCATAACCTGAGCAATAGCGTCCACAGTTAAATCCACCCCTCGGTCTCTAGCCCACGTATATGTCTCATCTCTTCCTTGATGGCCCGAGGTCTCATGGGAACAGAGGGCTAGAAATAGCTCTGCATTGTTCTGCTAGTTCAAGTCTATTTGAGCCACCTCAGTTCTGGCAGCTCGATCTACCTGATTGTTATTCTGCAGTTCTTCAGTAGCCCGACACTTGGTTACATGGCCGTCTACATGATGCACATTTATAACCATATTTTTTGTTCAGGCAGCAATGTCCTTCCACAGTACAGCAGCCCAAATAGCTTTACCCCTCCACCGCCAGTTGTTTTGTTCCCACTCTTGTAACCATCCTCAACCTGTAGCTCCCAACACAAATCATTGCACAAGGTACCCCTCGTACAACTTATGTTCCCCACATACGACTTATGGGTCCCTTTGTAGGAACTCCCAAGGAGTTTTCCTACCCCAGCTGGCAAACAACCAGATCTATGAGCTCACCAGTCCAGGGAAAGCGACAACCACTTTGCTTATACTTCACATAGGACGTTGTCAGGTCCCCTCTTCCTCATTCCCTGTGAGACCCTGCACTAGACAAGATCTTGGATATGGGTTATCATGTCAGAACTTTCCAAGCTTCCTTCAGGACTGCTTCCATTTTGTACACAGAAGTGGTCTCTGCCTCCAGGACTGTCTGTTGTAGAGGAATCTTGCACAAAGTTCTGGTAAAAGTTACCCATCACCTACAGGAGCCATTCTTGGAGCATAGGCTCTTAGGCAGAAAGCTGCCGCTAATGAGATGACTGAAATGAGGAGGTTGGGAGAAGCCTGGAGAACAGAGATGGGAGACTGAGGGGAGGGAAGATGCGCCTATGTGCCGTGCTCATTACCATCTGCACCAGCAATGTTGACCCACTGTTACCACTGCTGAAACACACCTCCCATTGCCTCACTCTGCTCACATCCACTGTTTGGTCTCCAGAAATGTTCAGCAAACATTGCTGAATGTCAACATGTGCCATTTTTTCCACTTGGAGGAATTCAATGGCACACCGTTGCTTCATGTGTGCTTCCACATCAGATGCCATTCTGTCACGCTACCCCTCTGCTGCCATCTGTCACATGGCAGCAACTCATAATGGGATTTTGGTTGGAAGATTCACCCTCTACAGCCACATCTCCTACATCTGCCTCTGATCTTACGGCCCAGGTAATACAAGAGGGGGCATTACAATTGAAGCAGATCTTATCCAAGTTAAAGTTGGATGGCCTGAGAGGTCATTTCTAACCTAAAAGATGCCATGATGGGGAGATCACTGCTTGGGTGTCTGTTGGCTGAGCAGCCTGAGAACTCAGACCTCATCACATTTCACTTGTTCAGAGTTTGACTGTTACAAAAACCTGAGACTTTCTTTTTAGTTGTCATCAAACCAGCCAAGGGGGTTTCCTGAGGAGAAAATCCTAATGCAGCTTGTGAGAGAGCCCACGAGAGGAGTTGCCCTTCTAGACCTGATGTTCACAAACAGGGACAGTCTGGTGGGAGATGTCGAGGTTGTGGGCTGTCTTGGACAGAGTGACCATGAAATGGTAGATTTCTTGATTCTAGGTGGAACCTGGAGGGAGAATAGCAAGACTGCCACCTTAGACTTCCGGAGGGCAGACTTTGACTTTTTCAGAAGACTAGTAGGGGAAGTCCCCTGGCATTCAGTCTTAGCGAACAAAGGGGTCCAAGATGGCTGGTCGCTCTTAAAGAAGGAAGTCTTAAAGACTCAGGAGCAGGCAGTCCCCCTGAGCCCCAAAATGAGCCAGTGAGGAAGAAGACTGGCGTGGATGAATAGGGAACTGTTCTTAAGGTTGCGGGAGAAAAAGAGAATCTACTGCTTGTGGAAGGAGGGAAGAGCAACTCAGAATGACTACAAAGAGGCTGTTAAGATGTGTAGAGGGAAAATCAGAGAGGCAAAAGCCCAGCTTGAATCTAAGCTGACTGCTGGGGTAAAAACAAACAAGAAACTCTTTTACAAATACATCAACTGAAAGAGGAGGACAAAGGGGAATCTCCATTCTTTACTGGACGAAGCTGGGAATGTGATTACAGACGATAAGGAAAAGGCAGATGTTCTGAATGCCTTCTTTACGTCTGTCTTTAAAAGTCACAGAATCACAGAATCACAGAATTACCCGGGTTGGAAGGGACCTCAAGGATCATGTAGTTCCAAGTTTGGTGCCTAGAAGGGCCACCAAACATACACATTTACTAGATCAGGTTGCCCAGGGCCCTGTCCAACCTGGTCTTGAACACCTCCAAGGACGGGGCATCCACAACCTCACTGGGCAGCCTGTTCCAGGACCTAACCACCCTTCTAGTAAAGAACTTTCCCCTAACATCCAACCTAAATCTTCCCTCCTTCAACTTAAAACCATTTCCCCGTGTCCTGCTATTATCAGCCCTTTCAAAGAGTTTACTCCCCTCCTGGGAGTAAGTTCCCTTCAGGTACTGAAAGGCTGCAATGAGGTCACCCCGCAACCTTCTCTTCTCCAGGCTGAACAAACCCAACTCCCTCAGCCTGTCCTCATAGGGGAGGTGCTCCAGCCCCCTGATCATCTTTGTGGCCCTCCTCTGGACCCTTTCCAAAATCTCCATATCTTTTTTGTACTGAGGGCTCCACACCTGGACACAGTACTCCAGATGGGGCCTCACAAGAGCAGAGTAGAGAGGGACGATCACCTCCCTATCCCTGCTGACCACCCCTCTCCTGATGGAGCCCAGGATCCCATTTGCTTTCCGGGCTGCCAGAGCGCCCTGCTGGCTCATGTTAAGTTTCTCATCTATCAGGACCCCCAGGTCCTTCTCTGCCAAGCTGCTCTCAAGGACAACTCCTCCCAGCCTGTACAGGTGCCTGGGGTTCTTCTGGCCCAAGTGCAAAACCTTGCACTTTGCTGTGTTGAACCTCATTAGGTTCACCCGAGCCCAGCTTTCCAGCCTGTCAAGGTCCCTCTGAATGGCATCCGTTCCCTCCACCGTATCGACTGCACCACTCAGCTTGGTGTCATCAGCAAACTTGCTGAGGGTGCACTCCATTCCCTCATCTATGTCATTAATAAAGATGTTAAAGAGCACCGGTCCCAAGACAGACCCTTGAGGGACGCCGCTCGTTACCGGCCTCCACCTGGACATAGAGCCATTGACCACCACCCTCTGTCTGCGGCCTTTCAACCAATTGCTTATCCATCTAGTTGTCCACCCATCAAATCCACCTCCCTCCAATTTGGAGATGAGGATGTTATGGGGGACTATGTCAGAGGCCTTGCTCAGGTCCAGGTAAATGACATCGGTCACCTTCCCTTCATCCACCAACGCCGTCACTCCATCATAGAAGGCCACAAGATTAGTTAAGCATGACCTTCCCCTGGTGAAGCCATGCTGGCTGTCTCGGATCACATGCTTGTTCTTTATGCGATCAAGCATGTTGTCCAGGAGGATCTGTTCCATAATCTTCCCAGGCACAGAGGTGAGACTCGCCGGCCTGTAGTTCCCCGGGTCGTCCCTGCTCCCCTTCTTGTAAATGGGAGTGACGTGACCCTTCCTCCAATCATCTGGGACCTCACCTGACAGCCACGACTTCTCAAATATGATGGAGAGCGGCTCAGCAACCACCTCAGCCAGCTCCTTCAGGACCCTGGGATGCACGCCATCTGGCCCCATAGACTTATACTCATTCAGTCTAAGGAGGCACTCTCGGACTTGCTCTACCCTTACAGTGGGGAGGGATTTACCTCCTTGGTCCCCACATGGAGGTATGGGGGTGCAAGACTTAGGGACGTGAAAAAGACTAGAATCCTGGCCACCAGTGAAGACCGAGGTGAAGAACTCATTCAGCACCTCAGCTTTCTCTTCATCTGTTGAAGCCATTTCTCCTTTTAAATTTACCAGAGTAGGTACGCCCATTTTGGCCTGTCTCTTCTGGCCAATGTACCTGTAGAAGGTTTTCTTATTGTTTTTCACATCCCTCGCCAAGTCGTCTCGGTCATCCCCAGGGCTCCCCACACTCTGACCTGGTAGTCTCGGCTGGGGAGCAGACTGAACCCCCTGTGATTCTTGAAGAAGTGGTCAGGGAATTACTACTCCAACTGGACTGCCACAAGTCCGTGGGTCCGGATGAGATTCACCCAAGAGTGCTAAAGGAGCTGACGGAGGTGATCGCTGAGCCGCTTTCCATTATCTTTCAGCACTCCCTGTTAATGGGTGAGGTCCCAGAAGACTGGAGGCTTGCCAACGTGACTCCCATTTACAAGAAAGGTTGTAAGGAGGATCCGGGGAACTACAGGCCTGTCAGCCTGACCTCGATGCCAGGGAAGGTAATGGAACGGATAGTCTTTGGGGAGATCATGTGGCAGGTGTGGGAAGACCAGGAGATCCGACCTAGCCAGCATGGGATTGTGAAGGGCAGGTCCTGCTTGACCAATCTGATCTCCTTCTATGATCCCATGATCCGTCTAATAGATGAAGGAAAGGCTGTTGATGTGCTCTACTTAGACCTCAGCAAAGCCTTTGACACTGTCTCCCATGCTGTTCTCCTACAAAAGCTGGCAGCCCGTGGCTTGGATGAGTACACTCTCGGCTGGGTAAGGAGCTGGCTGGAGGGCCGGGCCCAGAGAGTGGTGGTGAATGGAGTTAAATCCAGTTGGAGACCAGTCATGAGTGGTGTTCCCCAGGGGTCGGTGCTGGGACCTGTCCTCTTCAACATCTTTATTGATGACTTGGATGGGGGCATTGAGTGCACCCTCAGTAAGTTCACAGATGACACCAAATTAGCAGGGAGTGTCGATCTGCCTGAGGGTAGAGAGGCCCTGCAGAAGGATCTGGATAGGCTGGAGAGCTGGGCCAAAGCCAACGGGATGAGGTTCAACAAGACCAAATGCCGGGTTCTGCACTTTGGCCACAACAACCCCATTCAGCGCTATAGGCTTGGGGTGGAGTGACTGGAGGACTTTGTTGAGGAAACAGACCTGGGGTTACTGATGGATGCTCGGCTGAACGTGAGCCGACAGTGTGCCCGGGTGGCAAAGAAGGCCAACGGCATCCTGGCTTGCATCAAAAACAGTGTTACTAGCAGCAATAGGGAGGTAATTGTCCCCCTGTACTCGGCATTGGTGTGGCTGCACCTTGAGTACTCTGTTCAGTTTTGGGCCCCTCACTGCAAGAAAGACATTGCGGCCCTGGAACGTGTTCAGAGGAGGGCTACAAAGCTGGTGAGGGATCTGGAGCACAGGCCTTACTAGGAGTGGCTGAGGGAGCTAGTATTGTTCAGCCTGGAGAAGAGGAGGCTCAGGGGAGACCTTATAGCTCTCTATAACTTCCTGAAGGGGGGTTGTAGTGAGCTGGGGGTTGGCCTCTTCTCTCGTGTAATCAGTGATAGAACTAGAGGGAATGGTTTTAAGCTGCGTCAGGGGAGATTCAGGCTGGACATTAGGAAGTATTACTTTTTGGAAAGAGTAGTCAGGCATTGGAATGCACTGCCCAGGGAGGTGGTGGAGTCACCGACCATGAGAGTGTTCAAGAAATGCTTGGATGTGGCACTGAGGAATATGATTTAGCCAGGAAGTATTGGTAATGGTTGAACTAGATGATCTTCTAGGTCTTTTCCAACCTTGATAATTCTGTGATTCTGTGATTCTGTGATTCAGATCTCTCAGATCCAGTGCCCTCCTGTGCACACTCTCCCATAGTTTGATGTTTTCTATGTTCCGCTTTGCCCAGAAATGCACCCAGTGCTCCATGTGAAGCTGCAGCAGCGCAGAGCAGAGAGGGACAATCCTTTCCCTTACCCAGCTTGCAAGAAATTGCTTTATGCACTCCAGGGTACCGTTGGCTTTCCTGGCTGCCTGGGCACACTGCTGACTCACTTCCAATTTGATGTTGAGCAGGACCCCCAATCCTTCTCATTCAGACTTCTCTCCAGTGTCCCATATCCAGTCAGTGTTTATGTCCAGTGTTACCATACCCAGGTGTACAATCAGGCACTTGCTCTTGTTATGCTTTATGCACTTGGTGCTTAGTACCAACTGGTACCCACTTCTCTGACTTGTCAACATCTCTTTGCAAGTTTTGTCCCCACTCAGTGGAGGTAACAGCACATCCTCATCTGGGCTCATCAGCAAACTTGCTGAGAACATCTTCTAGTCCTGCATGCAAGTCATCCACAAAAACATGGAAGAGAAGTGGCCCTATAATGGAGCCCTGGGGAACCCTGATAGTGACCATCTACCAGGCTGATGGAACCCATTGACTATAATCCTTTGAGCCTGACCTATTGGCCAACTGCTCACCCACCACGTTTTGTTTCTGTCTAGCCGTATGAAGGACATTCTGCCCAGAAGGTTGTTGTGAGACACAGTATCAAAAGCTCTACTGTAATCCTCAAGGATAACATCATCTGGCTTCCCTTGTAGAACTAAATGGACAACTGTGTCATAAAGGGACCTGAAGTTAAACAGGACCTTCCCCTCAGGAACTTGCTTTGGCTGCAACCAATGACAGAATTCTCCTTCAGCCGTTTGTCCATAACTCCCACCATCACTTTCTCCATAATTTTACCAGGTGCTGGAGTGAGACTGACAGGTCCATAATTGCCCCTGTCATCTTTCTTGCTCTTCCTTATAATGAGACAACATTTGCCAGATTCCCATCAGCTGGTATGACCCTAGACTTATTTAGATGCCATTGAAATGAGAGCCCAGAGAATACTAAGGTGTCATCATTGCAAGAACATAGATGTGCCATAGCTTTGCAGTGTATTGAACTCTGGAGTATGCCACAGATGGAGCATAGAGAAAGACTGGCCTCTTCTGTTGGCAAGCAGAATAACACTGCATGATACATGGGGACTGTGTCTCTGCTCTGCTATGCTCTGCTCGCAGGGGAAAGGTGCAGGGGGTTGCTCTCATGTCAGTGCTCATATCTGAGGTGTGGAGTCAAAGGGGAGAGACCAGGCTCTTTTCAGCAGTGTGTGGAGACAAGACAAGGGGAAATGGTCAGAAAGTTGAGCATAGGAAGTTCTGCACAAATGTGTGCAAGAACATCTTTACAGTGAGGGTAACAGAGCCCTGGAACAGGCTGCCCAAGGGGTTGGGGAGTCTCCTTCTCTGGAGATATTCAAGACCAGCCTGGATGCCCACCTGTGTGCCTACCTGGTGTTCCCCAGGGGTCTGTGCTGGGGCCTGTCCTCTTCAGTATCTTTATTGATGACCTGGATGAGGGCACTGAGTGCATCCTATGTAGGTTTGCAAACTACGCCAAATTGGCTGGGAGTGTGGATGTGCCTGAAGTTAGCAAGGCCCCACTGAGGGATCTGGACAGGCTGGAGAGCTGGGCTGAAGCCAGTGGAATGAGGTTCACCAAGACCATCATCCTGAACTTTGGGACCTGGAATGGACTGCCCGGGGGGGGTGGATTCACCGACCCTGGAGGCGTTCAAGGAATGATTGGATGTTGTGTTGAGGGACATGGTTTAGTGGGAGCTATTGGTGATAGGTGAACAGCTGGACTGGATGATCTTTTAGGTCTTTTCCAACCTTGGTGATTCTATGATTCTGTGATATCCTGTCCTTGTATGACTGCCCTCTTTGAGCAAACACTCTCTGGGAGGACTCAGCACATGTCTGGAATTAGTCATTGACCACTAGAAATCTGGTGTTTAATTCAACAGATTTTAATGTACTGTCATGATGTTGTTGTCTTTCAGGAGCTGTTGGCCGTGAGGACCCCGGGACACCATAGGGGAGATGAGTGGGAAGGATAAAAAATGACATCATCTGTTACTGATCTGGGCTGGGCTTCTGGGACACAGGGAGCTCATAAAAGTGGAAAGTATTGTAGTTGTAGTGCTCAGCTGTGCCCAGGAGCAGCTCTTGTGCACAGCACAGCAGGGCTGGGGCTTGAGGAACAGTTCACAAGAGGATAGAAGAGAAGGGAGAGAGAGCTTACTGTGTTTGTACAGTGTGAGCCTGCTGTGAGCTGACTGCAGGAGCATTGATAACAGATCAGCAGAATGGTAAGTGTCATGCAGTAGGCAATGCATCTGCTTTTCCTAGAGGGATCACCAAATTTGGGACATCCCATAGCAGATCTGGCTGCAAGCACCACATGTTTCTTTAATATGTTAAAAGCCTTCTGCTCCACCTGAGGGCTTCTGTACTGCAAGGTCTGAGCACAGCCCTGAAGGCTGCGTGTCCCAGCACGGCTGCAGGCTGTGTTGCTGGGGTTGAAGGCAGGTGCCCAGGGCTGTCCTGCAGAGCAGGGTCCCTGCTGTGCCCCAGGGGCTGTGTGCCGGGTATGGGACTCTGCCGCCTTCCAGGCTCAGCACTCAGCCTGCCCGGGGAGCTGCCCAGGGCGCTGTGGGGAGACGTGTGGGGGGAAGGAGCCCCCTGGCAGGGCTTGTGCTGCTACAGCTGCTGCCTGGGGCAGGGGATCACAGCTCCACTGCACAACAGTATGTTTCTGAGGTTGCTTTGCCAGAGGAGAGCCAAGGGAGGGGGCGTCCATTTCCTGTTCTGGGGGAACACAGAAAGGATTGGAGGCAGAAATGTAAAAGGGGCTGTCACAGCTCTGATAATTTTTCTTCAATCAATTGCTTGTTTTGAGAACAGTCACACATGATGTGCTCTCATTCTCCTATTTCCTGAAGGATTGAACCAATTGAAAACATCCTCATTTTCAGTAGACAGGAATAATTCAAATAACCTGCAAAAAGGCAGTTTTTTAGAATTCACACTGAATGGCACAGAGGCTGTTTTTGGGGCTCTAAGAGCAGTTGGGTTAAAGATATGAGACATGAAACACATGAAAATATCCAGGGAGGAGGGATAAGAAAATAAGTGGAATGTTATAGCTCCATATGCTGCTCCTACTTAAGGAATGATGAACTACATGAAATTAAATGCAAGTAATGGTGCTAAATGTACACTGTTGTAGGAGAATGAAAACATTTTATATTATAGCAGGAGGAGTGTCTCTGAGAATGGTCTGGACTTGTCATTATCTTCTGCATTCTGAACAGGACTCCAAGCCCAACAACAGCAGATGTCCAACAGCAGCTCCATCAGCGAGTTCCTCCTGCTGCCGTTGGCAGACACGCGGCAGCTGCAGCTCCTGCACTTCTGGCTCTTCCTGGGCATCTACCTGGCTGCCCTCCTGGGCAACGGCCTCATCAGCACAGCCGTAGCCTGCGACCGCCACCTGCACACCCCCATGTACTTCTTCCTCCTCAACCTGGCCCTTCTCGACCTGGGCAGCATCTCCACCACTCTCCCCAAAGCCATGGCCAACGCCCTCTGGGACACCAGGGCCATCTCCTATGCAGGATGTGGTGCTCAGATCTTTTTCTTTTCCTTCTTCATGTCAGCAGAGTATTACCTTCTCACCATCATGTCCTATGACCGCTACGTTGCCATCTGCAAGCCCCTGCACTACGGGACCTTGATGGACAGCAGAGCTTGTGCCACCATGGCAGCAGCTGCCTGGGGCACTGGGGTTCTCTATTCCCTGCTGCACACTGCCAGTACGTTTTCACTGCCTCTCTGCCAAGGGAATGTTGTCAACCAGTTTTTCTGTGAAATCCCCCAGATCCTCAAGCTTTCCTGCTCAGCCTCCTATCTCAGGGAAGTTGTGCTTCTAATTTTTAGTGCCAGTTTAGCCTTTGGGTGTTTTGTTTTCATATTGGTGTCCTATGTGCAGATCTTCATGGCTGTGCTGAGGATGCCCTCTGAGCAGGGACGGCACAAAGCCTTCTCCACGTGCCTCCCTCACCTGGCTGTGGTCTCCCCGTTTCTCAGCACTGGCCTTTTTGCCTACCTGAAGCCCCCGTCCATTTCCTCCCCACTCCTGGATCTGACAGTGGCACTTCTGTACGCAGTGGTTCCTCCAACACTGAACCCTATTATCTACAGCATGAGGAACAGGGAGATCAAGCACGCTCTCAGGAAGGTGTTGCAATAAGCACTATTCCAGCTTCCATAAATGCACAACTTCCTCATACGATTCCCAGTGATGGTTCTTTATGTTTTATGCATCTTTGATTGTTTGCTTATGTGAGATATAGCAATGTGCAAAAAAAAAAAAAATGTTAGTGAACTTATAAATAAAAATTTATTTCACTTCTGTCCTACGTAATTTGAATTTTTTTCACTCCAAGAGCTCATGTAAACATATAACCAGATTCCCCGAATACGTTATATGATACCTAAAAAGCTTTCAAAATTGACGTTTACTTAGCTTTTCTTTCTTCCTACTTTGTCTGGATTTGGGGAGGTACAGCCACAGACATCAGCTCAACGTGCTCTTTTCATTTCTGATCTCTTTACACTGCCATAGTGCTCTCAGGCCCTCTCATTTGTGCAGTTCTGAAGGTCTTGTGTGTCTCACAACAGTCCTGTTGCCTCTACAGCAGCAATCCAGGGCTGCAGTCAGTGGCCGGCAATACGAACGGCTGTGTCAGAGCTGGTCTCCTTGCTGGCACTGCCATAACAAGAGGGCCCCTTTAGTGCACGACCAGAGAATATGAGGGAGGCCTCTTCCAAAGCTGGTGCAAGGAATATACATCAGGAGCTGCTCCCTGAGAAAACCTCGAGATCTTCTGGTGCTCTTCACTGTGTGACCAGATCAGATTGAATAGTCCCAAGGAGATCCGTAAGCATCTCAAGGCAGTGCTGTGGTTTAAGGTTTATGGGTTGAGACAAAGAGAAAAAGAAAAGGATAATAATTATGACAAATGTATTTATACATATATAATATATTTAGTGTATTTTCACACATATACAACATATGCAGTTGTAAACATATATGAACTAATCCCTATGCGCATCTGTTTGCAAGTCCAGGATTAATTGCAGGGGTTTTAACAGCCACAGGGTTCACTGTAGGAGCTGAAGTGGCTGTTGGGCAGTTGCAGGAGTTGAAGTGACCTCAGAGTTCATTGCCAGAGCTGAAACCACCACAGAACCTGTGACTATGTTGGAGCAGCCACTGGGCTCATTGGAGGGGTTGGAGCCACCGCAGGGCTGAACCTCCTGGCACAGTGCACCTCCCTTGGGAGGAATTTGTAGGATTTTCTTATTAAAATACTTGGAACAGCTACAGGACCCGTAGCACGAGTAACTGCAGAGCTCATTATGAGGGATGGAGTGACAGCAGGATCTGTCCCAGAGCTTGGAGCAACTGCAGGACGTGTAGCAAAACCTTGGATCTGCTGCAGGGTCTGTGCCAGGAGTTGCAGAGGTTGCAGCACTGTCAGCAGATCCAGCTCTCTGGATCTGGCACACTGCAGTCATACCAGTGCCACAGCAGACCTGCCCCCAATATTCTACCAGTTTCTCAGGATCCTGCAGTTGCTCGGAGATGAAGTTCCAAAGCCCTGGGGGTGCCCACCGCTCCAGGCAGCTGCCCAGACCGTCCCACACCCTCTGCCATGCAGAGCCTTCTCACCTTGGGGCAGATCTCTCACTGATATTCCTGAATAATTGTTTAACCTCAATCATAGATTCATAGAATCACCAAGGTTGGAAAAGGCCTAAAAGATCATCCATTCCAACCGTTCACCTATTACCTATAGCTCCCACTAAACCATGTCCCTCAACACAATATCCAGTACACCCCCGGACTCACAGAGGCGACAATGTAAATTGTGTAATTCCTAATCATATGGACAATATTACTTACAAAACCCAAAGATGACCGCAGAGCTGAATGTGCACAAAAATTCACTTTGTCAGCTGCCAATTTTATCATGGTACAAACTGAGGTCAAACAGCATAGCAAAATAAATACCCTAATCCAGCATCCAAGCACCAAGTAAGGAGCTGTGCAGTGAAGCTTCATGAGAAGACTCAACAAGCTCCATACATAGGGAGCACATCCACACATAGCACCATGGCCTGCACTTCTCCAGCTCCCACAAAGCCCTGAGTTATCTCGCTCTGGACAGATGTTTACAGCTGCTGCTAAGCAGTGTTGTACGGAGCCAAGGCCATGGTCAGTGGAGAGCACATGGAACTGGGAGGGAACAGAGTGAGGACAGCTGACTGATAGTGGCCAAAGGGACGTTCTCTATCAGCTGACAGCAAGCAGAAATTGTATTGAAAGCGGTGGGAGTTCATCTCAGTCTCTTCACTGCCCAGGGTCCAGCTGAGCATCAGTCTGGTGGTGCTGAGCAAGTGCTTGTGCATCAGTTGTTACATACAATTCCATATCAACAGATATATAGTGATAACTATTACTCCTCTCCTTTTATCTCTGCAAAACCGGTTTGAGGCCCTGGAACTTGAGGGGGGGACTAGTGAGAGTGTGGAAACAGGTGCACCCATGAGGTTGCCACAGGTGAAGCGGTCACCCCGAAGCCTCAAGACTGCTTCTACACGTAAGGACAGAAGGGTGATTGTTGTAGGTGACTCCCTTCTGCAAGGAACAGAAGGCCCTATATGCCGGCCTGACCCTACCCGCAGAGAAGTGTGCTGCCTTCCTGGGGCACGGGTCAGGGACATTTCAAAGAAAATTTCTAGATTGATTCATCCTTCAGACTACTACCCACTTTTAATAATTCAGGCTGGCAGTGAGGAAGTTGGCAAGGGAAGCCTGAGGTCCATCAAGAAAGACTTCAGGGGAATGGAGCGAATACTTGAAGGAGCTGGGGTGCAGGTGATCTTTTCTTCTATGCCCGTGGTGTCAGGAAAAGGTACAGGGAGGATCCAAAAAAACCCATCTCTTAAACAGATGGCTTAAGAGCTGGTGCAGACACAAGAATTTCGGCTATTTTGACCATGGGGCAATCTACACTGCACCTGGAATGATGGCTGCTGATGCAAGCAGCCTGTCCCTGAGGGGTAAGAGGGTATTAGCTGAAGAATTAGCGGGACTCATTGATAGGTCTTTAAACTAGGAACGAAGGGGGAAGGGGGCAAAATAAGGGCTACTGGGGTTGAACGGTGCATTCAAGGGATTGTACCAAACTCCGTAGGCAATGATTGCAGAGTGCAAAAGGAGGGAGTAGGGCAGGGGGATGCTGGGGATGCTGCTGTTCTAGCGGATCCTGGATCACTTATGAAGGTGGTGAGACGGACAGCCCGGCTGAAGTGCCTTTATACTAATGCACGGAGCCTGAGTAACAAGCAGGAGGAACTGGAAACTGTGATGCACTCTGAAAATTATGACATTGTTGCTATCACAGAAACATGGTGGGATGACTCCCACAATTGGGATACTACCATCGATGGCTATAGGCTCTTTAGGAGAGATAGGCGAGGTAGGAAGGGTGGGGGAGTCGCCCTTTATGTCAGAGATTGGATAAACTGTGAGGAGCTCCCCATGAGAAACAGTCAAGAACAGGTTGAGAGCCTGTGGGTTAGGATTAGAGATGGGACTAATAAAGGTCAGCTGGTATTAGGGGTATACTACAGGCCACCTGATCAAGGGGAGGCTGCTGATGAGGCTTTCTTGCTCCAGGTGCGTGAGGCATCTAGCTCACAGGCTCTTGTCCTGGTGGGGGACTTCAACCATCCGGACATCTGTTGGGAAAACCACACAGCGAGCTGCAAGAGCTCCAGAAGGCTCTTGGAATCCATTGATGATAGCTTTCTGGTTCAGGTATTGGACAGACCGACCAGAGGTCAAGCGTTGCTGGACCTGCTGCTCACCAACGCTGAGGAGATCATCAAAGGCGTCAAGGTTGGAGGCTGCCTGGGCTCCAGCGATCATGCCCTGGTTGAGTTTGTGATCTCAAGCGATGTGGGCCTGGCAAAGAGCAGGACCAGGATGCTGAACTTTAGAAGAGCAGACTTCAAGCTTCTCAATGGAATGCTGGCCAAGATCCCCTGGCACGCTGCCCTCAAAGATAAGGATGTTGAGGAGAGCTGGCTACTGTTCAAGGATGCCCTCCTGGCAGCACAAGAGGTCTCCATTCCCCTGATTAAGAAAGTGGGCAGGAGAGGTAGAAAACCGGCATGGCTCAGCAAGGACCTGCTAAGAGAACTGAGGGTGAAGAAAGGGGTGTACAAGCTCTGGAAACAAGGCTGTGTCACCCGGGAAGAATACAGGGATGCCGTCCGAACTTGCAGACGTGGGATCAGGAAAGCCAAGGCGCAGGCAGAACTGAACTTGGCGAGGGACGTGAAAAACAATAAGAAAACCTTCTACAGGTACATTGGCCAGAAGAGACAGGCCAAAATGGGCGTACCTACTCTGGTAAATTTAAAAGGAGAAATGGCTTCAACAGATGAAGAGAAAGCTGAGGTGCTGAATGAGTTCTTCACCTCGGTCTTCACCGGTGGCCAGGATTCTAGTGTTTTTCACGTCCCTAAGTCTTGCACCCCCACACCTCTATGTGGGGACCAAGGAGGTAAATCCCTCCCCACTGTAAGGGTAGAGCAAGTCTGAGAGTGCCTCCTTAGACTGAATGAGTATAAGTCTATGGGGCCAGATGGCGTGCATCCCAGGGTCCTGAAGGAGCTGGCTGAGGTGGTTGCTGAGCCACTCTCCATCATATTTGAGAAGTCATGGCTGTCAGGTGAGGTCCCGGATGATTGGAGGAAGGGTCACGTCACTCCCATTTACAAGAAGGGGAGCAGGGAGGACCCGGGGAACTACAGGCCGGTGAGTCTCACCTCTGTGCCTGGGAAGATTATGGAACAGATCCTCCTGGACAACATGCTTGATCACATAAAGAACGAGCATGTGATCCGAGACAGCCAGCATGGCTTCACCAGGGGAAGGTCATGCTTAACTAATCTTGTGGCCTTCTATGATGGAGTGACGGCGTTGGTGGACGAAGGGAAGGCGACCGATGTCATTTACCTGGACCTGAGCAAGGCCTTTGACATGGTCCCCCATCACATCCTCATCTCCAAATTGGAGGGAGGTGGATTTGATGGGTGGACAACTAGATGGATAAGCAATTGGTTGAAAGGCCGCAGACAGAGGGTGGTGGTCAATGGCTCTATGTCCAGGTGGAGGCCGGTAACGAGCGTTTCCCTCAAGGGTCTGTCTTGGGACCGGTGCTCTTTAACATCTTTATTAATGACATCGATGAGGGAATGGAGTGCACCCTCAGCAAGTTTGCTGATGACACCAAGCTGAGTGGTGCAGTCGATACGGTGGAGGGAACGGATGCCATTCAGAGGGACCTTGACAGGCTGGAAAGCTGGGCTCGGGTGAACCTAATGAGGTTCAACACAGCAAAGTGCAAGGTTTTGCACTTGGGCCGGAAGAACCCCAGGCACCTGTACAGCCTGGGAGGAGTTGTCCTTGAGAGCAGCTCGGCAGAAAAAGACCTAGGGGTCCTGATAGATGAGAAACTTAACATGAGCCAGCAGTGCGCTCTGGCAGCCCGAAAAGCAAATGGGATCCTGGGCTCCATCAGGAGAGGGGTGGTCAGCAGGGATAGGGAGGTGATCGTCCCTCTCTACTCTGCTCTTGTGAGGCCCCATCTGGAGTACTGTGTCCAGGTGTGGAGCCCTCAGTACAAAAAAGATATGGAGATTTTGGAAAGGGTCCAGAGGAGGGCCACAAAGATGATCAGGGGGCTGGAGCACCTCCCCTATGAGGACAGGCTGAGGGAGTTGGGTTTGTTCAGCCTGGAGAAGAGAAGGTTGCGGGGTGACCTCATTGCAGCCTTTCAGTACCTGAAGGGAACTTACTCCCAGGAAGGGAGTAAACTCTTTGAAAGGGCTGATAATAGCAGGACACGGGGAAATGGTTTTAAGTTGAAGGAGGGAAGATTTAGGTTGGATGTTAGGGGAAAGTTCTTTACTAGAAGGGTGGTTAGGTCCTGGAACAGGCTGCCCAGTGAGGTTGTGGATGCCCCGTCCTTGGAGGTGTTCAAGGCCAGGTTGGACGGGGCCCTGGGCAACCTGATCTAGTAAAGGTGTATGTTTGATGGCCCTGCTAGGCAGGGGGGTTGGAACTACATGATCCTTGAGGTCCCTTCCAACCCGGGTAATTCTGTGATTCTGTGATTCTGTGATTCTGTGATCTCTCTTAGTAAACTGTTTTGTTACAACCCAGAAGTTGTACTCTTTTTCCCAGTTCTCATCCCCATCCCACTGGGAATTGGGCAGTGCACAAAGCACTGTGAGCTGCTGAGCCACATGTTGGGTTCAACAACCACTGTCATTTTGGTGCCTGATGTGAGGCTCCAAGGGTTGAGATAGCAGCACATCTGTCCAGAGTGGACAGGGCTTTGTGGGAGTTGGAGATGTGCAGGCCATGGTGTTGATAGTTTCCCTATTTGTGAAGCTTGCTGAGTCTTCTCATGAAGCTGCATTGCACAGCTCCTTGCTTGCTGCTTGTTTTCCCTGCTGCATTATTTGTCAACTCTGGATGCTGGATTAGGGTATTTATTTTGCTATGCTGTTTGACCTTGGTTTGTACCACGATAAAATTGGCAAAGTGAAGTTTTGTGCACATTCAGCTCTTTGGACATCTTTGGGTTTTGGAAGTAATATTGTTGGTATGATTAGGAATTACACATTTTACACTGTCGTCTCTGGGAGACCAGGGGTATTCAAGGAGAGACTGGATATTGTGTTGAGGGACATGGTTAAGTGGGAGCTATTGGTAATAGGTGAACGGTTGGATTGGATGATCTTTCAGGCCTTTTCCAGCCTTGGTGATTCTATGATTCTAGGATTGAGGTTAAACAATTATTCAGGAATATCACTGAGAGATCTGCCCCAAGGTGAGAAGGCTCTGCATGGCAGGGGGTGTGGGACGGTCTGGGCAGCTGCCTGGAGTGGTGGGCACCCCCAGGGATTTGGAACTTCATCTCCGAGCAACTGCAGGATCCTGAGAAACTGGTAGAATATTGGAGACAGGTCTGCTGTGGCACTGGTAATCCTAAACAGGCACAAATGACTGCAGTGTGCCAGGGCCTGGCCCACACCTACTGAGCTGCATTCAACACTATTCAGCATCTTCAAGGGGAAGAGAGCTGGATCTGCTGACATTGCTGCAGCCTCTGCAACTCCTGGCACAGTCCCTGCAATAGCTCCAAGTTTTTGCTACACATCCTGCAGTTGCTCCAAGCTCTGGACAGATCCCACTGTCACTCCACCCCTCATAAGGAGCTCTGCGGTCACTTATGCTACAGGTCCTGTAGCTGTTCCAAGTATTGAGATAAGAAAATTAAGCAAACCCCTGAGTGCTGCTGTAGAGACGACGGGACTGCTGTGAGACACAGAAGACCGTCAGGCCTGTAGAAATGAGAGGACTCGAATCCTCTGTGCACTGTGGCAGTGTAAAGAGAGGAGGAATGAAAAGAACTAGTTGTGCTTCTATCTGTGGCTGTACCTTCCCCAAATCCAGACAAAGTTGGATAAGAGAAGAGCAAAGGAAAAGCGTATTTTGAATGCTATTTATTTATCTCTTAACCTATTCGGGGAATCTGGTTCCATGTTTACATGAGCTCTTGGAGTGAGAAAACAGAAAGTAGGTGTGAAAGAAGTGAAATAAATTTTAATTCATAAGTTCAATAACATTTTTTTGCACATTACTATATCACACACAATCAAACAATCAAAGATGCATAAAACATAAAGAACCATCACTGGGAATCCTGTGAGGAAGATGTGCACTTTATGGAAGGTAGAATAGTGTGTAATGCAATACCTTCATGAGAGCGTGCTTGATCTCCCTGTTCCTTATGCTGTAGATAATAGGGTTCAGTGTTGGAGGAATCACTGAGTACAGAAGTGCCACTGTAATATCCAGGAGTGGGGAAGAAATGGAGGGAGGCTTCAGGTAGGCAAAAGCACCAGTGCTGAGAAACAGGGAGACCACGGCCAGGTGAGGGAGGCACGTGAAGAAGGCTTTGTGGTGTCCCTGCTCAGAGGGCATCCTCAGCACAGCAAGGAAGATCTGCACATAGGACACCACTATGAAAACAAAGCACCCAAGCTCCAAAGGCACACAAAATATAATAAGCCCAACTTCCCTGAGATTTGATTCTGAGCAGGAGAGCTTGAGGATCTGGGGGATTTCACAGAAAAACTGGTTGACAACATTGCCTTGGCAGAGAGGCAGTGAAAACGTACTGGCAGTGTGCAGCAGGGAATAGAGAATCCCAGTGCCCCAGGCAGCTGCTGCCATGGTGGCACAAGCTCTGCTGTCCATCAAGGTCCCGTAGTGCAGGGGCTTGCAGATGGCAACGTAGCGGTCATAGGACATGATGGTGAGAAGGGAATACTCTGCTGAGAGGAAGAAGAGAAAGAAAAAGAGCTGTGCAGCACATCCTGTGTAGGAGATGGCCCTGGTGTCCCAGAGGGCGTTGGCCATGGCTTTGGGGAGAGTGGTGGAGATGCAGCCCAGGTCAAGGAGGGCCAGGTTGAGGAGGAAGAAGTACATGGGGGTGTGCAGGCGGCGGTCGCAGGCTATGGCTGTGCTGATGAGGCCGTTGCCCAGGAGGGCAGCCAGGTAGATGCCCAGGAAGAGCCAGAAGTGCAGGAGCTGCAGCTGCCGCGTGTCTGCCAACGGCAGCAGGAGGAACTCGCTGATGGAGCTGCTGTTGGGCATCTGCTGTTTTGCTTGGAGTCCTGCTCAGAGTGCAGAAGATAATGACAAGTCCAGACCATTCTCAGACACACTCCTCCTGCTATACTATGAAATGTTTTCATTCTCCTACAACAGTGTACATTTAGCACCATTACTTGCATTTAATTTCATGTATTTCAGCATTCCTTAAGCAGAAACAGCATATGGAGCTCTAACCTTCCTCTTATTTTCTTATCACTTCTCCCTGGATATTTTCATCTGTTTCATGTCTCATATCTTTAACCCAACTGCTCTTAGAGCCCTTTACCCCAGCTTCTGTGGCATTCAGTTTCAGTTAGAAAATGCTGCCTGTTTGTAGGATAAGTGAATTATTCATGCCTACAGAAAATGATCATAATTCCATCCTTCGAGAAAGCGGAGACAGAAAGCACATCATGTGTGACTGTTCAAAAAACAAGCAATTGATTGATGAAAAATTCTCAGAACTCTTATTGCCCCTTTTAGATTTCTGACTTCAAACCTCTTTGCCTCAGAACAGGAAATGAAAACCCCCTGCCTTGGCTCTCCTCTTGCAAAGTGCCCTCAGAAACATTCAGTTGTGCAGTGGAGCTGTGATCCCCTGCCCCAGGCAGCAGCTGTGGCAGCACAAGCCCTGCCGGGGGGCTCCTTCCCCCCACACGTCTCCCCGCAGCGCCCTGGGCAGCTCCCCGGGCAGGCTGAGTGCTGAGCCTGGCAGGCGGCAGAGTCCCATACCCGGCACACAGCCCCTGGGGCACAGCAGGGACCCTGCTCTGCAGGACAGCCCTGGGCACCCGTCTCAGCTGGAGCAGAAAGCTTTTTCCACAGTAAAGAAACATGCAGTGCCTGCAGTCAGATCTCCTATGGGATGTCCCAGTTATAGTTATCCCTTAATTAAAAGCAGCTCATGGTCAGCTGTGAGACTTACCTTGTCATGGTCTGTGAGCAATGCTCCTGCAGTGAGCTCACAGCCCACTCACACTGCACACTTCCTGTAAGTTCTCTTCAATTTCTCTCCTCTCCTTCTGTCACCTGCAGGCTGTGCTGTGCACAAGAGCTGCTCCTGGACACAGCTGTCTCTCTGCAGCCCTGCACACTTTTATGAGCTTCCAGTGTCCCAGGAGCCTGGACAAGCAAGCAGCAGATTATGTCATTTTTATCCTTCCCACTCGTGTCTCCTGACACATCCCTGGGTCTTCATGGCCAACAGCTCCTGAAAGACAACAGCATCATGACTGTGCTTTGAAATCCACTCAATTAACCACCACATGTCCAGTGGTCAGTGACTGATTGGAGACATATGGGGAGTGCTCCCAGAGTTCATTTGATGAAACAATAAGGGCACCCAGACAAGGAAGGCGAGGTTTGGACTTTCCCTGTGCAGGGCAGTGATCCAGCTGAGGCAGTACAGGAATCTCATCCCTTGACAGAAATCCTGGAGCTGAAATGGGATTCAGCTCCCTACACACCCACAGGAGCTGGGATTCCTCTGGTTCAGTTCAGAAGTGCACAAGGAGTTGCCTGCATGTGAGCTCCTGCTCTGAGTCCTTGGTCCTTCAGCAGGGAGGCAGTTGCTCACACACAGACACTGGGTGATGCCCAAGGTGCCTGGGCTGTTCCTGATGTGTGCCAGTGCTTGTAAACCGTGTGGGAAGTCCCTGAGATAGACAGCTCCTTCCTGGGCATCATCTGAGGACCAGAGAAGGGATAGCACCGGCTGTCTGGTGAATTCACACGCAGCCACAAGAGCAGTACAGGGCCTTCAGCAAAGCCATGCCTATGGTGTGTCCATGCTGCTACGTCAGCTCCAAGACCCACGATCGGTCTAATGTCTATGTGCCACCTTCTGCACACTGATACCATAGATGAGCTATCCAGTCCGGCTATGTATAGTGATGCTTTTCAATTAGGATGTTTACTTCTGTGGTTTTGCACTAATGCAAACACCAACACACAAGAAGCTAGAAATCTTGGTAGAGCTGCTGGTTTGAGCTCCTGTTTGGACCATGGTGACACAGTTTAATGGCTTCCACAACTGCACTGTAGCACAAGGGGGATACCGAGTCTTTAGGATGGGTGGGCGAGGAGATAAAGAAGGGTGACTGCCCTCTGTGAGAGTGCACTGAGCTCTGCCTGGGGATGGAAGAGCAGCCAGGTCAGAGCTAATGGAAATGGCCAACAGAGGAGACCATCAGTGTCTTTTCCTGTCTTCCTGATCAGGGACAGTCAATGGAAGGTGCCCTCTGCAGACAGATGGGAATCTGATGTTGTCTGTCCCTTGTCCCATTTGGTGGCCTTTGTCACTCCATTATCTGCGGCAGGGACAGCACAGCAGGGCATGTGGCATCCAGCAGATCCCTGGAGAGCACAGATGGAAGCTTCTTGACCAAGTCATGGAGGAACCAAAGAGGAGAGGTGCTCTGCTGGATCTCATACTTTCTGTCATGGAAGGACTTGTGGGAACTGTGAAGGTCAAAGGGGCATCAGGCCATGTGCAAGATGCAAATGTATCTCTTTTTATTTATTTATTTATTTTGAGGCTGTAAGCTTAATAGTTGATCATAAATGTCAATAAAACTGAAACAAATAATTGAAGACAAAGATGGAAATCAATGAAAATGTGTTAACCCTTCTCAACATGAAAAATTCTCATGAGTCTTGTTCCATTTTAAGTTGTAAATATGAATCTTTGAGGTGATTTGATGTCTTTTTTTTTCTTTTACTGAAACTACAATGTTTTCCAGAACTGTGTTCGCTGGACACAAATGCCTTCAGATTCAGAGACACAGACAGTGGTGCCAGTGCCAATGCCCTGTGACTATAGCCCAGTGCCCAGCACTACTCTTCCCTGCTGCCTATTTGATGTGCCTCATCCTCCAAGTTTTTTCAGCTCTCCTAAATAAATGGCCATGGTTAAGGGCATGTTTTCAGCAGGCCATTTGGGCACAAACTACTCCCACTGCCCTCCAGATTTCTCCATCCCTTGCTCTTTGTTCAGTCAGATACCTCCCAATTATCTGTCTGATTTCTGACTTTCAGGGGGATTACTGGAATTTGTTCCATCTCCCCAAAGTCTGATGGAATGTGTTGTCAACTCCTTCACTGTGATTTGATATATCCCTTCCTATCTATTCTTTTTCTTGTTCTTCTTATAATTTTTCTTTTTCTCAATCAATGTCTCTTTTTTATTAAGGCACGAAGTCTGAAAGATGTTCATTAATGTCAGTAAAAGTGTAAAATAGAGTTGGAGACAAAAATAGAAATCAGTGAGAATATGTTAACTCGTCTCAATGTGTGAAATACTCACAAGTCCTGTTCATTTTTAAGTTGATACCTCTCAACTACCTGGCTGATCTATCCCAGGGAGATTACTGGAATTTGCTCTGTCTACCAGAGTCTGATGGCCTCTGTTGTCAACTACTTCACTGTGATTCAATCTATCCTATCCTACCTCAGTATAAATCATTTCTTTTAAAAATATTCCATATGAAAGACAAACTTCATTAGATGCAGCTTGAACATGGCATGCAGTTGAACACTGTGTTTTACTGTTCATTCAATTGCATCACCTTTCTTTCCATTTGCTGGCCAGATAAAAAAGAGAAATCTTTCCTTTTCCATGTGTAGCTGGTTCTCTGAGGAAAGCCAGTGGGAGTTGGTGCAAAGCAGTTTTAACACTGAGCGGATGAATGCAGAGAAGAGTGATGTGAAGAAAAGTGATGCAAGTCCCATAGGTCCATTGTGAGCAGAAATTGGGTAGGGAGGTTGAGAAGGACCTTTGTCAACACAGTAACAGTACAGAACTCATTGGGACAACCTGGATTGGTATCAGTTGCACAGTGCTACTTTAAACCCAGCTATAAATAAAGAGACAATAAATTTATAATGGATTCTTTCTCTTTAAGCTCTCTCCAGATATCCCTCCTTTTTGCTGAACAAGTTCTGATAACCTGAAGAAGATAACAAGATGGCATAAGGCACAGGAGATTCTTTAGGTTATAATGGGCCCCAGGGCGCATTTGATGCTGAGTCGATCAACCTCCAGTGCAGAGAGAAGTTTGCACAAAGTGCTCAACAACACAAAGTCAGAAGTAACAGTGAAGTTTCTTGGAGTATTAATGGGCCCAGTGAGGGCCATTAACAAGCAAGCTTCCCAAGGGACTTGTTAGAGAAGATAACTGGAAGCCATGACTAAAGACAGGCAAAGGCACTGGCATGCTAAGAAACCTCTCCTTTGCCTTACGAAGCAGACAGGTCAAGCCCTGATTGCAACACCAGTGGTAGAGAGGTCCTGTATCTCATGTTGGCTCCTGGCATTTCCTGGGGCAATGGGTTGGAATTTTGTATGATGTTAAATGATAGACATGGGGACAGAAGATCCCAGGCTGTGCATGGGGTGCAAGGACGCTGTGAGGTTCATGTCCCATATGAGACCTATGTTTCATTGCAGGATGTGAGAAGGGATGTGAGAAGGGCCCAGTCTGAACAAGCAGTCAATCCCTGTAAAACTCTGAACTTCAGATCTCTCAGTTCCAGTGCCCTCCTTTGCACATTCTCCCAGAGTTTGATGTCCTTTATGTTCTGCGGTGCCCAGAAGTGCACCTAGTGCTGCTAGTGAGGCAGTAGTAATGGAGAGCAGAGGGACGATCCTTTCCCTCACCCAGCTGACAATAAGTTGCTTCATGCACTCCAGGGGACTGTTGGCTTTCCTGGCTGCCTTGGCACACTGCTGACTCACATTCAGTGTGATGCTGACCAGCACCCCAATCCTTTCCAGTCAGACTTCTCTCCAGTGTCCCATATCCAGTCAGTGTGTATGTCCAGCGTTGCCCCTACCCAGGTGCACAGTCAGGCACTTGTTCTTGTTATACTTTATGCACTTGGTGCTTAGTACCAACTGGTACCCAGTTTTCTGACTTGTCCACATCTCTCTGCAAGTCCTCTCCACCCTCAGTGGAGGCAACAGCACCTCCTCATCTGGTCTTATCAGCAAACTTGCTCAGAACATCTTCTAGTCCTGCATTCAAGTCATCTGCATAAACATGAAAGGAAAGTGGCCCCCAAATGGAACCCCGGGGAACTCTGGAAGTGAACATCTACCAGCCCAATGGAACCCACTGACTATAATCCAGTGGGACTGACCTACTGGCCAACTGCTCACCCACCACGTTGTGTTTCTGTCTAGCCATATGCAGAACATTCTGTCCAGAAGGTTGTTGTGAGAAACAGTATCAAAATTTCCACTGAAATCCTCAAGGATTACATCAACTGGCTTCCCTTGGTCAACTAAACGGATAACTGTGTCACAAAATGAGCTTAAATTAAACAGGACCTTCGCCTCACAAACTTGTGTTGGCTGCGACCAATGACAGAATTGTCCTTCAGCTGTTTTTCCACAACTCCCACCATCATTTTCTCCATAATTTTACCAGGCACTGGAGTGAGACTGACAGGTCCATAATTGCCCATGTCATCTTTCTTGCTCTTCCTTACAATGAGACAACATTTTCCAGCTTCCTGTCAGCTGGTATGACCCTAGACTTCTATAGATGCAATTGAAATGAGAGCCCAGAGCATACTAAGGTGTCATCATTGAAAGAAAGTAGATGTGCCATAGCTTTGCAATGCCTTGAACTCCAGAGTATGCCACAGATGGAGCAGAGGGGAAGATTTGCCTCTTCTGTAGTGAACTCATTCATTTGGTAAGCAGAATAACACTACCTGATACACGGGGACTGTGTCTCCACTATTCTCTGCTCAGCTCACAGGGCAGCGGTGCAGGGTGTTGCTCTCATGTCAGTGCAGGTAAACTCACTTTAATCCTTTTTCCTCTGTAAATGCTTCCTCTGTTTGTATGCTCAGATACACTTCCACATTCCCTCAAGTACACTTCCATATATCATTAACAATTACACTTTCTTATACCATCAAAACTGTTTGTCAAACAGTACAGTTCTTCAGTGCACATATACTCCCTTAATACAGTCTGTATTCTTCAGTTATAAACACTGTGCCACAGAACCAGCACTGACTGAACCACCTCCCTCACACACTTCCTCAAAGCAGTACATAGTATTACATAAATGGGTTGACACTCATTGGTGGTGGAATGTACACCTCTCCTCAGGACAATCTTACTAATCTACAGAGTGCAAACCCCCATCTTCTTACATACAAGCAGAAAGTACTTATGAGTGGACACACAACACAGTCTTTCACTTTGTCCGTGTCTGGCCATTTCCCTCACAGGAGGAAGGAAACATGGGTCGGGACTCGGCACTCACCCTGCAGCTGTTCTGTGTCTCACTCACACCACACTCACTCTGACATTTAGATCAAAAACCATGGTTTATTCATACTACACAATGCTGACAATGTTTTCTAGCTGGAATCTTAATAACACTCATACTCTGGTCGACCAGTTGCAAACGTTAATGTTTTTCCCAGAGTCGGCTTGACACACGGTACCAAACACTTAAAGCAGATGATAATATTGAACATACAACCTATAAGCCCCATGATTCCACCTTGGAGAACCCAGGCTACCATTTGACAGGCTATCCACTATATCCCATACCCGTAGGAGAGACCAACCTAGGTCCCTCCTATTGCCAACCACCTGGGAGAGAGTATTTGTTCTTGTTTCCATTCATATGACATACAGTTCCTTTTCATAGGAACTCACCCAAGGAGTCTTCCTACCCCAGCTGGCAACCAAAGCCATGAGCTCACCTCCCTGGGAGCAGCACGTATGGCTGTAAACTGTGTAGGATGTCTCCTCAAGACATATGGGCTCCACTTACCATACACATACCTGGTCCACCTATGGGTGGTCCTTGTCTGTCCCTGCAGTGATCAGGTGAGGAAGGGAGTCCTTCAGAGAAATCTCAGGGTGCGCCAAAAGTGTCTCCCTCTCAGCTGGTCCTGCAGCGAACAGAGCTGGTCCCACCTGGGCCGCCAAATTGACTACAGGAATTGAACTCTATAACCTCTGTAACTGATACAGTCTCCCATGACATACTTATACCAAAGTTGAGGAAGTATGGGATAGGTGAGTGGACAGTGAAGTGGGTTGAGAACTGGCTGACTGGCAGAGTGCAGAGGGTTGTCGTTGGCGGTGCAGTGTCTGGCTGCAGGGCTGTTACTAGCGGCGTCCCCCAGGGGTCTGTGCTGGGTCCGGTCATGTTCAACATCTTCATCAACGACCACCCTCAGCAAGTTTGCTGATGACACGAAGTTGGGAGGATTGGCTGACACACCTGAAGGCTGTGATGCCATTCAGCGAGACCTGGACAGGCTGGAGAGCTGGGCAGTAAGAAACCAGATGAGGTTTAATAAAAGCAAGTGTAGAGTCTTGCACCTGGGTAGAAATAATTGCATGCACCAGTACAGGCTGGGGGAAGAGCTGCTGGAGAGGAGCTCTGCTGAGAGGGACCTGGGCGTCCTGGTGGACGACGCATTGGCCATGAGCCAGCAGTGTGCCCTTGTAGCCAAAAAAGCCAATGGCATTATGGGGTGCATTAAAAAGAGCGTGTCCAGCAGGTCGAAGGAGGTGATCCTCCCCCTCTACTCTGCCCTGGTGAGGCCTCATCTGGAATATTGTGTCCAGTTCTGGGCTCCTCAGTACAAAAAAGACAGGGATCTCTTGGAAAGAGTCCAGCGGAGGGCCACAAAGATGGTGAAGGGCCTGGAGCATCTCACCTATGAGGAGAGACTTAGGGAACTGGGTCTGTTTAGCCTTGAGAAAAGAAGGCTGAGAGGGGACAGGATCCAGGTTTATAAATACCTGAGGTGTGGGGGTCATAGTGGTGAGGCTGGTGTCTTTTCAGTAATGCCTGGGGACAGGATTAGGGGTAATGGGATGAAAGTACAGCATAGGAAGTTCTGCACTAATGTGTGCAATAACTTCTTTATGGTGAGAGTGACAGAGCAATGGGACAGGCTGCCCATTGTGGTTGTGTAATCTCCTTCTCTGGAGATATTCAAGACCTGCCTGGATGCCGAGCTGTGAGACGTGGTGTAGGGAACCTGCTTTGGCAGGGGGACTGGACTCAGTGGTCTCTGGAGGTCCCTTCCAACCCCTACAATTCTGTGATTCTGTGAATATCATGGGGTGGTTTGGATGGGGAAAGACTACCCCTTTGAATGACCTTTTGTCAGGGCATGTCCTGGGATTCCTAGGATCCTAAAAATGCAGCATTGCTTCTGTCACTGAAAAATGGGGCCCTGTGTGGGACGGAGGGAGGGTCCATGAGTCCCTGGCCCACCTGACTGAGTATTTCCATGGTCTTAGCAAAGACATACTTACAACTTGAGAATGACAGTTAGCTGCGTTCATGGTGGCATGGCCACTGCTGATGGCCTTGAACTGTCTGAACATAACTGAAGAGGCTCAGGCTGATGCAAATCAGCTATTGAATGACAGTGTTGAAAAACTGGAAAGACAGGTGGCAGTTTTGATGGGGAAAAAACCTAATTCAATCATTCTCCTATGGAAGATCAGTAACAACTCTCTGGAGGACCATGGGGACCCTGTACAAGGGAATCTGTATAAAATGGACTCTGTAAATGAAGGCACTAAAAGGTCAGATTTTGAGGTTCCATTTGGACTAGATCTATTTGAGATCTGACTGAAATGAAAAAATGAAAAAAAAAAAAATAAATGCAGGATAGGCTGGTGGGAGTGCCCTGACCAGTGTCCAACCCCCCAAACCCTGCTGCCCATAATACAGCAGCTGAACTGATGGATATAGTACGGTGGTTTAGACAGAAACCAAGAGAGCATGCCAGCATAGCTGCTCTGGTTATGGGACATGGAGGCAGAAAGCGCTGTGGTGAACGGACTGGAAATTTCAAAACTGACATCCATTACTACTCACCCTGCCCTCAGGCAAAGACTGAATGCTCTGTCCAACATAATGAGGATAGCCATTTGATCAGTGAATGATTTTTGGCTGTGTGTCATATAACATGGCCAAATAAGACTGACATACCATTAAATATCAGCCTGTGGTCCTCTATGGAGGACTAACAAAATTATATTAGAGAATTAGGCATGAAAGAGGCAATCTATGAAGATGATTTTGAGAGCCCAGTCAATAAATTTTTCATCAGGAACGAGGGATCTCATCCTACAGCCATCACCTTTACATCAGTATGGGTCTATGTTATCCATACTGAACCCCCCATTGGCCCTCAGGTGCTGTAATACAACAGGCTGCCCAATTGATGGGGAGACAAGAGTGCCTACGGCCAGATGCAGGCTCTGAATGGTGGTGAAAAGGTCAGAGAACCATCTGCTGCCATGACTTAGGCGTCCAGCCCCTAAGGTAATCCAGTCTGGACCCATTAGGGTCTTGAGACAGCAAATGTTTAAAGACCAGATTAGAGCAGGAGTTCAGTTTAAAAAGATCGACGGACAGCATAATCAGGAAAAAATATCTGTTAAACAGGCCCAAGCACTGAGTATTTTCAGTCCAACCTTTTCAGCCAAACTAGATGTGAATGTAACTCAAGAAGGGTCTGGATGGGGGCTCTGGCAGAGCCAGAGTTCTTTGTGAACCCCTATGAGGTTTTGGTCACAGGTTTGGCATGGAGCAGAATAAAGATACATCACAGTTGAAAAGCATTTATTGGCTACCTATTCTACACTACAGGTGGTAGAACCAGTAACTCAGATTTCAGAGGTTATCGTTAAACAACAAGGCCAGTCCAGGGGTGGGTAAAAGATCTAACACACATCTCTATGATGGGGGTGGCCCAATCACAAGCAGTGGTGCGCTCAGTTGTTCTGCTTGCCTGCTCCTCAAGGAGTTAGGAGAAATCTGTGCCTGTTGCGTGTTCGAGTGCGTGTGCAATGCCATGTGGAGGGCTTATCGCAATAAAGATTGGCGGATTTGCTGCGTAGACCGGTCAGAACTCAGATCTGCGTTGTGCTTCCTGCGGCACCAAACGCCCAACAGTGGCAGTTCCGTGTATTGGCCAGCAGGTGGCAGCAGAGACCACGGTAAGAACGTCTGCGGGACAGACCCTGGGGATCTGTTCTCTTTTGATTATAGGGGAAGAACACAAAGATGGAGGAGGGAAGGGGAAAAAAATAAAGAAAAAAAGAAAAAACCAAACCACAAACGTAGCAAACGTGAATCTCTGTCAATAAATAAATGAGTAATTGAATTGATGTTCCTTCCCTCCCCCCCTCCCCCCCCACACAGTGAAGCCAGGGATGGTCTGAAACGCAAAGCAGCTGAGCAGCTTTTAGAAGAAAACAGAGCAGTAACAACTTCTGTACCTACATTCACCACTCTGAGATCCTGTCTGGGTCACCCAAGGCTTGTAAATAACCACTGGGTCGGTTCTGATGTCGAGTGATTTGTTGTCAGTTCTCTCATGGTTCTCCGGTCAGTTCTCCGGTGCCAGGATCTGCCACAGGGCATTCTGACCACGGGCATCATGTTTCTACGCTGCCGCCTGCATTTAACAGGCAATGGGACTGCCCAGCATGTGCAAGGCAGCACCTCTTTCACACCACCAGAATGTTTAAGGTTGTTGGGATTGTTGTTAGCGTCCCATTAACACTGAGGCTAGAGATACCCTTAGGGTTGACATTACTATTAGCATTACTTTGATGGTGCCCTATCTGGGTCATTTCCAGGGGATGTCAGGAGTAAGGCACAGTGTCAGGAGAAAAAGAACAGACTCTGTTACTTTATAAACGTGATAATAGAGAGAGTTCATTGGAAAAAATACAACTCTTAAATAATACAAAGCATGCTTCTGATTGGATGCAGGCATCATCTGGGCTCTGATTAATATTACTCTTAAGGTAAAGATTATTGTTACCATAATGATTTTTTTTTTTGGATTATGATCAGGGTTAAGGTTCCTTTTGCTACAAACTTCTAGCATCATTTTTGTTGTTACATTTGGAGTTAGGGACGATTTTAGAATCAGGGTAAGGGTTAGGATTAGAGTTACATTGCGGGTTATTGCTGTTATCTTTACAGCTCCTGTGAGGGTTGGGGTCTGGGTCAGGTGTTTAAAAATGAAATGAAAAATGAATAAAAAAAATATATTGAAAGCTTCAGATTTCATTAATCTTTGTGGAAATCATATAATGTGCAATTCAGATCTACCTCTTCGTGCAGTGACTGCCTGTAAATTTGCTAGAGCCTGATATAATATGGCCTTGTGCTTTCCGCTAACTCACCTTCATTTCATTTTCATTACATTTGCTTGGTAGTCAGATTTTGGTGTGTGGATATTTTAAAACAATCTAACTGACATTGGCAAAAAATTAAAAATAAATTAAAAAATGCACGACAGCATCAATTGTATCAATTTCTATAGATAAGATAACGAAGAGCAGTTTTCCTTAGTTTTCTGTGCCTCTTTACTTTCTTACCCTCTCCACTTGTGTGAGAAACTCTCAAAGTCAAAGATTTCTAGTTAGGCAAAGCTGGCAGCGATAGCAGCAGTGCTTATTCATTATTGCAATACTGCGCGCACATCCCATGTTGGCAAGGGAGAAACTGCACACCAGTCAGTGACATTAATTCTGTTCTATGCCCTAAACCCAATGCAGGTGATGCTCTCATGGCTCTCATTGGTTGAGCATCTCAGGCTCACAGACTCCTCAAGACTGTTGCTAGGATTCATTTCCATATAAGGTCAATTACCAACCTCTTGTTTTTAGGTCTGCTTTGTACTTTTCTGTGGACAGAGAAGGGCAATGTTTCCAAAAGTCAGTACATTCATTCTGTGCTGTGCTGGGCTCTACCCACCCTGTGTATTTATCTTGTGCTTGTCTCAATTCTACCCATGTCAGAATGCCCCCAGTCTGAACTTAACTCTGTTCAGCAACTTTCTTGGTGGAAAAACTACTTATACAGCTGTTTTACAAGAGGGTTATACATTCAGTTAGGGCCTACACTATGTACTGAAAATACTGGAAACTTCCACTGCAAGAACACAATCTACCTCTCCCATCTGTGCAGCCTTGCAGACCCAGAGCACGCCAGGTTATTTCTGCTTTCATAGCATTTGCATGCTGTAGGGTGAGCAAAAGGTTCTGCTGCTTGATTCTTCTGCAAGAGCTGCCTACCAGCAAATGGTTGCAGGGATGGAGGATGTGACAGAAAGCATTTGTCTCCATAAGAGCAGAGTTACATTCAGTGCAGAGAGTGTGAGAGTCAGGTGGGTGTGGAAAAGCACTGACACGCTGGGGATGATGCAGTGCTCACATGTCTAACACTCACAGACATTACTGTCAGAAGGATGGTGCTGTGTTGTGCTTCTACCTTTGGCAGCCCCTGGAGAAATGCTGTGGCACACAGAACACCTTTGTATTGCACTGACTGCTGCCATGCAGCATGGATTTAACACACCAAATCCAGAGGAGCATGACTGCATCTAACTTCCCTGAGAAAAACTACTGTAGCTGAAGAGATGAGGAGGCAGCTGCTCATCTGCAGAACAAGCAGCACTGCCAGACATTGGGCCAGGTGAGCACCTCCTGCTGCAGTGTGATGATGACAGGGCTGGAGATGATCTGCAAAGCCAGCTTCAAAGTGGGAGACATGAGTCAACATGGCAGGAGGACAGAGGTGTTAGGGAGCAGCCAAGGCATCAAAGAGTATCAAAAGGCTTTGAAAGGTATCACAAAGCAACAGCCAGGAAGACTGGGATTATCATGAGCAGCAGCCTGGATGCTAGAGATTATTTGCTCCCATACAAAATGGTAGAGATCTTGCTGCTGACATCCCAAAGCCAGGCAAAATGGGAACCCAGAGCTCTGCCTGCACGAACCCCACAGCCATAGCGTTGCAAGCTGAGCTGCCTTGCTGTTTGTTGCATTCATCCCAATCCCTGTGAATGAAGACTCGGAATGCAGTCAAGGCGATGATTGAGCATGAGAGTGACTTTATTCAATAAAAGACAGGAGGGCTTGAGAGGTCAAGGGTGAAGATGGGACTCCTCTTGTCAAGATGAGAGTGGCTCAGAGCTTGTGCTGCTGCCTGGTGCCTGGGACTGGCAGCCTGACTCTAAGTCCCCATCTAAGATGCTCAGCTTCACCTCACTGATGCTGCCCTGCTCCTGCATGGTGGTGCTGCTGATGGGGCACTCGGGCTGTGCTTGGGATGGGCAGCACTGCAAAGGCACTGGGTCACAATCCAGGCAGGTGACTGCTGTGTCTGGCAGGCTCAGATCAGCATCTTCAGCAGAGCCAGGAGATATGAGAGCATGAACGTGGATGAGCCCCTTGTGTCCATTACTGTTACCATGTGGAAGGCTGTCATCCGAATTGCAGCGATTTGTGCTTAATAAGAACTCTCCATTGATGGAAACACACTGCACGTCACTACTTGGTTTGGATCTTTGGGGTTGACAAGGGCTCGAATCACCTAGGAAGGCATAGAAACACAAGGGTTAGTGTCAAACGTTTGCAAGTTGAATCATGAAAGAGGTTGTTGATATTTGGTAATAGAGTGGCGGCAGGAAGAAGCAAATAGGCTTCAAGCAACAGAGCCACTGTCTTGAAAGTGATCCTCATGCAGGTCCAGCTCATGTGTTGTTTCACTGTAATCCGCTTCTTTGGGTCTACCTAGTGGGCAGCAGCACTCGAGCTGTTACTGATATCACTGAAAAGAACTGGAGACAATTGTTCTATTCCTAAGAGCTTCAAGGTGCCTAGAAGCACAAATAGAAACCAGCAGTATTTCATCACTTCACCAAAAAGAAGGTCAAACACCTGAGCTGTGAAGAGCAGTTACAGAACCTATGCATAAGATCACACCAGACATACTTTGTTCTAACAACAGTTACGGCACATAGTCCATTTCCTTCAATATTCCCAAAATGAAATGATGTGGAGCATTACAGGGAAAGAAACACTGCACACAGACACTATGACCCTGATTATAGTCAAGAAGCAGACTTAAAACAAGTCAGAGTTTTTGATTCCAGGATATTTCAGGACCTATCATGTGTGAAATTCAGTTACACAACAGTGCCTAGGTGCCTGCGTTTCAAGCAACTTTCAGATCACAGCCATGTAAAATAAAAACAAATTCAGTGCAGAAATAGCAATCCTGTACCTTAATACTCATGAGATTATCCATTTTTTACTGCATTCTGACTAAGTTCTAAAACTTGCTCATCCCAGTTCACTTCAACAAGTTCCACCAGTTCAAGCAACGCAGTTCTGAGATCCTGTGTATGTTATGCAGATAGAATTGAACAGTGCAGAAATAATCTCTGACAGCTTTAAGAGCTCCGTTCTGCTTACAAGCTCTCAGTCCAAAATTATTCTCAGTTTTAAGGAAATGAACACCTGAAGCAGTTGGATCATCTGCCATTTGCCGCATTCTGCTTCTTGGCATCATGATTAGCACAAAGGGTTTTCTGCTGTCCTGCAGAGATGGACAAAGTCCTGCTTACAAATGGACCAAGTTCCAGTGTACAGCAGAGTTTGTACCAGACTAACAAGCCACGTCATTCAATTCATTTGCTCAGGTTGTTATGCACTCAGAAAGGAAACAGAACTAACTGTTGAATTCTGAAGGTAATCTGTGGGGTCCTGTAGAGAGTGTTTTTTACAGCTAGTTAGCTGAGAAGGGTCGTAAACACGGTGCGGTTAATCAAGCAGCCATAACACCTGCAAGGATAGTGAGAACATCAGGATGCCCTGTGATGGTGAGAAACTAGCCATGGTTCTGGGAACTCAGCAAGGGAGTATCTTTCAGGATGATAACAACAAGCTGTTAAGATACTCGGGGATGGTATGTAATTGGGAACCAATGATGAGCTCCACTTTTGCAATATGTATGAGCTAATTATCCGTATTATAAAGGTACAAGCAGCCAAGGAATAAACGAGATTCGCTGATCATGTCAATGACAGGTGTGGTCGTCTGCTTTTCTCCCGCCGTTCTGCAACATCGTTGTTGTTTAGTGTCACTGGGTTCATTAAACTGCTGTTCATTCTCAGATCGTTGGGTTTTTTTCATTTTTTCCCTCCTAGACCCATTCACAATCTCCCTTCCCTTCCGCTCTTGGCCGCGCCACACCGCGCTGTTAGAGAGGGGAGGTTCTTTTTTCCTTCTCTCCCTGGGTTTGTTCCCACTGTCACCGAGTGAGCTCTAGAGAGAACTCCGTGACACAAACTCATTGCAAAGTCTAAGCTAGAAGAAGCGTCACCTCAGTGTATCCCAGAAAAAGAACAGCGTTGAGATTTTAATTGGTTTTGGTTTTTTGTTTTATTGAGGGTGGGTTGTTTTTTGTTGGTTTTTTAGGGTTTTTTTTGGTTTTTTTTGTCTTTTTTTTTGGGGGGGGAGGGGGTTGGGGGGGGGGGAGGGGGTGGAGGGGTGCGAGGGGAAGGGAGAGGGAGGGGACAGTTGTTTGGTTGTTTTTAATATACAATAAAGCTATGCAGTTCTGCTGTCAGTCGCCTCAGAGAGTTCCCGAAGGAGCTCAACCACATTCTGCTCAACATCAAGTTGTTCCATTGAGTGGAGCAATGGTAGTCTTGCAGATGGAGCAATGCAGGAATTCTGACAGGATCTCCAGGTGTATCCAGTTCATCAACTGAAAGCTCCGCAACCAAATTGGAAGGGACCAGTCCTCTTGTGCCATCTGTCAGCTCTCCCTGAAACCAGCCATTCTCACCCACATCTCCAAAGACATTACGTTTTGTCCGGCAGTCAGAGGAAGCTCGTTTTCTGGGTCCTCATTAGGACCCTCAACAGGAATGTAGCTGTGTCGAGCTAAGAATCTTCAAACTGCTGGTGATACCTGTCCTGGAGTATGCAGGATGGACAAAAGCTCTGCTCTCACATTCAGGGCCGTCCTCTGACAGAAGGCAGCACTCAGGACTGTTCCCAAGGATCTCTTTCATGGCTTTCAGTTCAAGCTCCTGGTCTTCCAGATGACCTTGAAGACTTCGGGCCTCTTCAATGGCAGAATGGAACGGACTGGAGCTATTACGGAGATTCTTGTTTGACTGGGTCAGAATCTGTCTCGTTGCCTTCCCCAGCTCCATCTGCTGCTTCTGCTGCTCTCTTTTCCCTTTTGCGTGCTCTGTGAGAATGAGTTTCAGAAAGCACTACTCAGTGACAGGAAATAAGGGGAAACTTGAAAGACTTTGCAACCTAAGTCCTGGCAGTGTACTGCCAGCGGCTGATTTGGCCGTCCAGGATCCTGGCACCACAAATGCTTCATTGCCAAATGCAGCAATAAGGTGTTCTGGGGAAAGGCCAACTCACAGGTAGTCTTTGAGCACCCATATCACAACACCAACGGCCAGCACCAGTGCAGGCAGCAGCATCGCTGAGACCGTCACCGGAATGTGGCGTTTCCGCACAGATGTGTGAGCAGCAGCCTCTGTGCTTTTGCCTGTGTTCATCCCTGGAAGAAATGAGACAATGTCCCATGTTACCTTCAGCTGCGCTACAGATAATCTCTCAGTGTGCTTCATGGACCCAAGAGGTCATTTTGTCAGTGGGTGCCTCCGTCTCTGGTGCCGAAGCACCGGAGGACAAGAAGGATTGCTTCCACCTCTCTTTGGGTATGGAGAGGCTGCACAGGCACTACCCGTGTCCTCCTCTGGGCCGAGAGCTGTGGCTGTACCCTGGGGTCTGGGCTTGGTCCGTGGGGAGAGCTACAGAGCAGAATCCCTCACGCTTTTCCCGGCATGCGTGTCCTGAGCTCCCCCTGTGGGACGCCCCCCAGGCTGAAGGTCAGGCTTCAGCCAGCACAGGGCACAGCCAGAGCCAGCCTCGGGGAGAAACACTCCTGCAGGCTCCTAGCACACATGACCCTGCTCATCACCCTCAGGTGGCTTCGTTCCAAAAGGGCAAACTCTGCGATCTGGGAGCGGTGGGAGCTGAGCAGGGTCACAGAGGTCTGCAAGTACCTTCTCTGGCACATTGCTGGAACAACTCTCCACACCCCACGAAGGCCAGCCATTTTCAGAGAGCCACCCCTGGCTTCTTTTACATGTGCTCTATGCTCACACGCTCAGGTCTGGCTGCTGACCTGGTGTGCAAGAGCTGGCAGCAAGAGCCTGCAGGCACGCAGTGACTCTGGTTCATGACACCGTATGATCATAGGACAGAAATTACCTGGCATGCCGGTTGGTGCTGCCTGCATTCCTCTGTCCGGGATGGGCAGTGTGGGATATCCACCTTCCTGCAGTGCATCCGGGACCGGTAGTGTGGGATATCCACCTTCCTGGAGTGCATCCGGGACTGGCAGTGTGGGATATCCACCTTCCTGGAGTGCATCCTGCTCAATTTGTTGGTCCGTTCCTTTAGAAAGAAAGCAGGCAGTAGGATTGGGATGTCACGTGCCCTCATCAAAAACTGAGCTTCTCCAATCCCGAACTCAGGTAAAGTCCAGGCCCCCCCCCAAGTACACTGTGAGCCCCTCTGTTACCCAAGGGCATTTGGGCCCTCCCAGCTATTGGACAATGCTGACTCCCTCACACTTCTTGAGGAATCAGCTCCTGTGCAAGGCCCTCACATTCTGTGCTGTCACCAGCCCATCACAGCCAGGTAGCTGCAGGCTGAAATCCAAGCTCTAACACACAGTCCAAGCCCTCAGAATTAGCATCTCCACCTCATTTCCAGCATTATCAAAGGCAGCCAACCCTGCTCGGGATGCTCCTCCTGCCTTGAACTTGCTCAGCTGCACGGAGGGCTTTGGATGAACAGAAGCACAGCGCTTGCCACTTTGCCACTTGCTGCCATCTGGGTGCCAATGACTGCACAAAGCAGCTCTGACAAGTAATGGTTGTGCTGGGGGAGCAGCTGCCTCTGGGTCTTGGCTGGATGCAGACCATCTGGCAGCAGACCAGCTCTGGTGCTTGACAGCACCTGCAAGGTGATACACGGAACACGGCTGCAGCATGGCTCTGACCCATCCCTTCCTGCTGTGCAGGCTACAGCCTGCCCACACCTGTATATCACACCTCAGCTTCCCAGGTCCCACAGTGAACAGACTGAAGTATACCCACCACGCTCTGCCTTCTCCATTTCCTTCAGCAGTCGCTTCAGGAGACGGGATGAGCCCTGAGAGTATTTTCCTCGTTTGGATTCATCCTCTTCTCTTTCCGGACCTTAACAGAATGTATGAAGTTAAATATCATGTGCATGAAGATCTGAAGGTCAGCGGCGAGCCAGCCAAGTCAGTGAAGACAGAGTACTCACTGCTGGGATTCCAGCTGGGCTCCAGCACAGGAGGAAACCGATGACCGGGCAAGGCCCACACTGGGGGCACTTCTGCAACCAAAGACCCATGAAAAGTTTTAGTCACACACTACAGCATCAACTGAGTAGCAGAGCAAGAGCATACAGGGGAAATGAAGCCTGAGAGCATGAACATTTCAGCCTCCAATGAAAACAGACACTCACAACTTACCCCTGGGATGTCCCCCAGGCACAGGCATGAAGTCCGGATCCAAAGGAGCATCCGGAAAGGGAGCACGAAGCTCATCATCTAGAATCAAGAACAGATGAGATAAGTTCCCACTTATATACACTATATGGTGTGATCTCCTTCTCCCTCAGTAACTGGATGTGGAGAATAACTCAGGTCATGATTTCCAAAGTTGCAGGGTGGACGGGATGACCCGTAGGCTGGCACCTGGCAGCGTATGCAGTGCTCTCTCCGGGCCATGTGCCACATCTCTCACAGATTACGTGGAAGAAGATGCAGCCCCCGAGGGCTTTCTTACTGGGAGGCCTCTGATGGACAGCAAGGTCACACTGAAGCACTGGAGGAAAGCACACCTGTCTCTTCCCCTGGGCTGTGGACTGGGGCTCTGGCTTGGAAACTGGGGAGTGCCATGAGCCTGAAGCAGAAATGCTCATGCACGCCCAGCACGCCTCTTCTGAACTCTCCCCGGGCATCTCCCAGGACGAAGGCTGTGCTGCAGCCAGCAATTAGCAGAGCTACAGCCTGGCATGGCTGGAGCCAGCCCTGGGGAGCAGCGCAGCCGCGGGCTCTTGCCCGGCTCCTGCAGTGCTGCCCATCACCCCCTACCCAGCAACACCCCCATGGAAGGCAGGCCCCAGGCAAGTGTACTACAGGGCGGTGGGGACACAGCCTGACTTCTTGCTCCCAGCGCTGATCAGTTTGGGTCCCATCTCTACCCACTCACCTGCTCCCCGTGCTCGCCACGGAGCAGCACAGCTCTCCTGAAAACTCATGGCCACCAATAGGAGGAAGAGGACAAGGCGGGCAGGGTCCATGGCCGCCCCCACACTTGCACCACGCTTCCAACACCACCGCTGCAGCCACAGTGAGTGTCGCACTGAGCCAAGCCTGCGGCCAGGCCTCGTGAGCTCATGACGCAGCTCAGCACAGTCATAGGATGGGGCATTGTGACCTCACATCTCTGTGATTCCGGGTGGTGGCTCCCCGCAGGCTGCTGCTCTTGTGATGCACTGCACCAGGGCTGTGGGGCTGGTGCTTACATCATAGAAATGCAGAATCATAGAATGGCTTGGCTTGCAAGGGACAGTGAAGAACTCAGAACCCCAGCCCCACTGCCTTGGGCAGAGATGCCACCCACAGAGTCTTGCTGCCCAGAGCTCCATCCAGCCTGGCCTTGAACACCTCCAGGGATGGAGCATCCACAACTTTGCTTGGCAAACTTTTGCAGAGCTTCAACAACCCCAAGAAGGCATTATTTCCAGCTTGGTGCACCACCTCAGGCCACAGAGGTAGTGACGCAATATGCACAGGTTATCCACGCGTGTGAAACGTGCTGCAATTAAGCAAGCCAAGCGGATAAATCCTCTCCAGTGTGGAGGATGATGGCTGAAATACAAACACGGAGAAGCTGACCTTCCCACAGACCCGCCAAGTCAAGTGTCACGTGCTTACATTTTTGTTGATAGATCTGCAGTTTCATCTTTTTTTGATGGCTAAGGAAATCCCCTTTCCTGCACCAAGTGTATTTCCCATGTGTAACATGCTTCAAAGCCTGATTTTAGTAGCAGATATTGAAGGCTTGCTAGTTGGCACCTCCCATCCCCAAAGTCCCAGTAAACTCACCCACTGCTGACAACTGGATGCTTGGTGGCGAGAGAACCATCACCTATAGGATCCCACCTGGGTTTCCAGAAACTGTTGCACCTTTGGATACATGGCGATAAATACTGTGTCCATACAACACCCTCATTGAATCAGAGCCTGCCACCTTCCCTACAACCAGGCAAAGGGCGCAAAGGAAGCTGAACTGCTGAACCAGGCACCAATGGGGCTTACGTGTTTGCATCAAAAGACAAAATACCAAGCAGAGAGCGTGGGAATCAGATGTTGTTTCTGAAGCAGAATTAAGATTAAAAAAATTGATTTCACAGTCTGACATCAACCCTCCTCCACCCCTCCCATTTCCCCCCCAGAGCACCCCTCCCTTCCTTCCCTCTTTGTTTAAAGGAAACAAGGGGCCTGGGAGAGCAGGAAGGATGCAGATAAGGAGTGAGACCTCATGGAAGACATCAGGCAAGAAGGAGAATAGATGTTGTAAATACCAGAAGAGGAGTTGCATCCCCCTGATAAGAACAAGAGGGGGTCTGCATGCTAAACAACTATTGAATATGTATCAGAATTCTGAGAAATCATTGACTATGTATGAGATGTACCTATATCTGTGTCACGATTTTACAAGACCGTGTGAAAGTCTGGTGGAGCTATCCCGCTTGCACCCAGCGCTAGAATAAACATACCTGCTTTATAACCCATCTATGTGTTATAGAGTTTGATTCCGCAAGTCACTTACACCCCAGGGTTTTTTTTAGTTCTTCTCAGCAGCAGTAGTGTTCTTCAGGGGAAGCCTTTACCTGGAATACCCATTGGGCTTGTCGCAGTGTGAGTTTCAGGTCGTCACTCCTGGGAGCTACCTCCCACTTCTCGTCACCGATGGGTCCTTTAACACGGCTGGCATGAGTCCATCCTCTCTCTGCGGTTCGAATAGCTGTTTCTGCAGTAAATAAAACAACATAGGGACCTTCCCCTTGTGGTGTTAGTGTAGCTTCTTTCCAAGTTTTTATTAGGACCCCATCCCCTGCCTGTATCCTATGGATTGCTATCTCCAATGGGGACAGCTGTGCAATCAGATCCTTCTTGTAGTTCCTTGCACCCATTCATTAATTGTATAAGATTTTAATTGATCATCTTGTAAATGGGGGTGACCAAGAGGTATTTCAAGATTATAGGGCATACCATACAGCATTTCAAAAGGTGAAATTCCCAGATCAGTTCTGGGCTTCACACATATATTTAACAGAGCTAACAGCAAGCATTTTATCCAAGATGTCTTAGTTCCTATCATTAATTTTCTAAGTTGTTTTTTAATTTCCCCATTCATTCGTTCTACTTTACCAGATCTCTGAGAGTGCCAAGGAGTATGATATTCCCATTTAATCCTTAGAGTTTTCATTGTGTCACGTGTAACCTTTGACACAAAATGAGGTCCCCTGTCAGAATCTATTGCTTCTCTAATTCCATATCGAGGAATTATATTTTCTAATAGTATCTTCACTACTGTTTGTGCTGTAGCCCTTGCCGTAGGGAATGCCTCAACATAGTTTGTAAGATGGTCTACAATCACTAATAAATATTTATATCTCCCAGTTTTAGGGAGTTCAGTAAAGTCCAACTGGATCCTTGCGAAGGGTCGATAAGCCAATTCACGCCCTCCTGGGATTCTTTTTCTCATATTCTTTGCATTCACCCTCCAGCAAGTCATATATCCATTAACAATCCCCTTTGCTATGTTCTATAGCCCTGTACACATATAATTATTGGCAAACTGATACACTAAGGCCTGAGTACCCCAATGTAACATGGAACCTCCGTAACACCCTCATAGCTACTGATTTTGGTAAAACCACCCATCCATCAGGTAATGTCCATTTTCCCATTTCATTTTCCCAAATTCCCATTTGTATCATCTTTTCTTTTTCCATAGTCATGCACACACGCGCACACGCGCGCACACACTCACGCACACACACACACGCACACTCGCACACACGGACATGCATGCACACACACACGCACGCACACTCGCACACACGGACATGCACGCACACGCGCACACACACACACGCACACACACACACACACACACGCACACACACACACGCACACACACACACACGCACACACGCACACACACACACACGCAAACACACTCGCACACACACGCACACACACACACACACACACACACATGCACACACATGCTTCCCCCTTTTCGTCGCCCAGTACCTCGCGGGATGTGGGAACTGCACTACCGAGGGGTCGGCACTCGCTTCGCCCACAATTGGATGTCTCAGTCGTTGTGCCCCGGGGAACCCAACCCCAACCAAACGGCTTCACCGGCCTATACTTACCCACCCCGTGGGTCTTCGTTCGGCCTTCGTGCACAAAGATTACTAGGGGTTAACCGGTTTGCTTGTGCCCTTATTTTAGGTTCGTCGGTGAAGGCTTTGAGGAGCAGTTTCCCCGTCGCCAAGTGCCTTCGTTCCCCGTCCCGAGCTCGTCCAATCCCCATGAGGTGCCCCCCACCCAACGCTCCCCCGGTGCCAGCCCCACCCCACAGCAGCACCACCAACCCCACACGGCAGCAGCCCCAGACGCCGCCGCCCCACAGGGCAGATGAGGCGGCTCCAATGGGGGGAGATAAAGGGGGGAGTCGGGGGATAAAGGAGGTGGGGGACGGGGCTGGGGGCGGGAATGGAGCACGGACGGCAACGGGAGCACGGCCCTATAGTGGAGCATGGACGGCTATGGGAGCATGGCTCTATAAGGGATCACAGCCCTATATGGGATCAGGGCCCTATAGAGGAGCATGGCCCCATAAGGGAGCATGGCCCTATAAGGGAGCACGGCCCTATAAGGGAGCACAGCCCTATATGGGATCAGGACCCCCTATGGGATCAGGGCCCTATAAGGGATCACGGCCCTATATGGGAGCTGTGGTGCAACTCCATGGGGCTGCCGGCCCTGCTGAGGGCTCTGCTGCGGGAACGGAACCACAGGACCGGACTAAACGGAACGGACCAAACTGGGACAGGACAGAACGGAAGTTTTTGAAGCTGAGAGAGAGAGTCTCAGGGCCAAGAATGAGAGTCTTAGAGCTGAGAGAAAAGACCGCCTGTATCTATGAGACTCATTCTGGTATGCGAAGGAGAGTCATAGAGCTGAGGGAGAAAGACTTTGGGCTGACAAGGTAGAGAGAGAAAAAGCTTTTGAAGCTGAGAGAAAAGATCTCCTATATCAAAGAGACACGTTTTGGTATGAGGGAGAGGCTCTCCGAAATGAGAAAAGCTCCCTGCAATCCAAACTTGACACTCTCCAGTCCGAGCACAGCGCCCTCCCGTCCGAGCATGACACTCTCCAGTCCGAGCACAGCGCCCTCCAGTCTGAGCACGACACTCTCCAGTCTGAGCACAGCACCCTCCGGTCCGAGCATGACACTCTCCAGTCCCAGCACAGTGCCCTCCGGTCTGAGCACGACACTCTCCAGTCTGAGCACAGCACCCTCCGGTCCGAGCATGACACTCTCCAGTCCAAGCACAGTGCCCTCCGGTCTGAGCACGACACTCTCCAGTCTGAGCACAACGCCCTCCGGTCAGAGCATAATACCCTTCAGTCTGAGCACAACACTCTCCGGGCCAGGCACATCGCCCTCGAGTCTGAGTATAATGCTCTCCAGTCTAAGCACAACACCTTCCGATCCGAGTGCCTCGCTCTCCAGTCCAAACACGATGCCCTCCAATCTGAGTGCGTCAATCTCCAGTTCAAGCATGACGCTATTGACTCTTTGTACACTGACCTCATGATCGACTACAACGCCCTCAAAGCCAATCGTAACACCCTCTGGTCTTTGTACGACGACCTCCAGATCAGGCACGACGCTTTCCAGTCTGACCACAAAGACCTCCGGTCCAGGTATGACACTCTCCGGGCAGAGTGCAACGCCCTCAAGTGCAAGCACGACGCCCTCCAGTCTAGTTATAACATCCTCAGGGCAGAATGCAACACCCTCAAGTCTGAACCGTATGTACTCGAACTTAACAAACCACTGGGGGCACCAGATACAATGTTGGTTGCCCCTGTAAGAGGGCGAAAACCAAAACGAGTCTCAACTCAGTTAGAGAAAATGCAGAAGGAGTTAGAAGAGCAGAGGGAGTTAGGAGAGCAGGACTCGGGAGAGCAGGGAGACTCAGGAGAGCAGGGGGACTCAGGAGTGCAGGGGGAGTCAGAAGACCAGAGGAAGTTGTAGGAGCAGAGGATGTTAGAGGAGTATAAGAAGATGTTAGAGGAGCAGAGGAATTTAGGAGAGAGGAAAAAGAAGGAGGGTTACCTGGAGGAAGTAATACAAGAGTCAGAGTTAGAAGAAGAAGAGGAGCCAAAAGTTAGATTTTCATTACGAGAATTTCTCGAGTCCAAACTTCTAGATGGGGCAGCCTCATCAACACAGTTGCCACCATCAACACCTGGGACTCTTGATAGAGCCAAAGGCGAGCAAAGTATTACAACCATTATTGATCGATCTTTTAAACTGAGTGAAATTCGAGATCTAAGAAAGGATTTCACATGTCAGCCAAAAGAATATATGGTCACTTGGTTTCTTCGCTGCTGGGACAATGGTGCCAACAGTGCATGGCTCGATGGCAGTGAAGCTCGCCAACTGGGTAGCATTTCCAGGGACTCACGTATGGACAGAGGTATTGACACATGCCAAGATCAGTCCTAAACCCTCTGGAAGTGGATGTTGATAGCGGTAAGAGATAGATTCCCCTTTAAACGGGACTTGGAGCCTGAGAAAAAGAAATGGACTGATATTGAGAAAGGTATTCAATTTTTGAGAGAAAGTGCTCTGGTGGAAATGCTATACAGCCCCGAGTTCAATCGTAACGATCCAAACCAATTACATGATCCTGAAACAGTCCGTGTTCCACGACAAATGTGGCGTGACTTTACAAAGGCAGCTCCAGAAAAGCATGCCAGTGCACTTGCATTAGTATATGGCAAAGGGGAAAGTAAACCCCTTATGAATGAACTAATTAGCAGACTTCAGGAACGTGAATTATTTATAAGCGCTACAGAAGTTAATCTGTATACTTCAGCCATTGTCAAAATAGTGGAAAGATTAAACAAAATGGAGGGAACACAAAGTGATATTATTGACAAATTGGCTAATGTGCCTGATGTAGATGAATCCACGGTGGTACAAGATGACGGAGACCAGGATTTCCACGATCGCCTATTGAGAAAGCTAAACAACATGAGTTCCTCTCGACCCGTATCATTGAAAATCTCAACCATTAAAAAGAGACGTCCTCGTATTCAAGCAAATGACAATGATAAGACTACACGTCTTGCCTTGTTGTATTTCCTCTGTAGTCATGGGGAGGACATGAAGAAGTGGTGTAATTCATCCACTTCTGCACTTCAGGCACGAGTGAAAGAATTACAATGTGAAACAACCACCAAGGTGAACTCTTCCAAGAAGGGGAAAGTTCCAGTCGCTGCAAGCCACCGAGGTAAACAATAGAGAGGCCCTGCCCCCAGCCAGGGGGGGAAAGGGACAATAGAGTATACTGGACTGTGTGGATTAAGTGGCCTGGCACATCTCGACCACAGAAATATAAAGCCTTGGTGGACACTGGTGCACAATGCACCCTAATGCCCTCAAGTCACCAAGGAACACAACCAATATATATACATGGAGTGACTGGGGGTTCCCAAGAATTGACTATGTTGGAGGCCGAAATAAGCCTCACTGGTAAAAACTGGCAGAGACACCCTATTGTGACTCGTCCAGAGGCTCCATGTATACTGTGTATCGATTACCTTAGGATGGGATATTTTAAGGATCCCAAGGGGTATCGATGGGCCTTTGGGATAGCTGCTGTTAACACAAATGGTGTGTCACGGGTTACTTAGATTTACCTATGCCCGTGACAGGGGAAGCCACCCCGTGGGCCCCCCACCCCGGGGCCCGGAAAGGAGGGGAAAAGGGCAGTGGGATAAAACAGCGACAATCTAAGGAGGAAAAACTTATTTTACTAAATATGATATCGAAATACAAGATAACACAATATAATATAATTGAGGCTAACAAATCGAACGAAACAGAGAGAGAGAGTCCCCGAAAACCGAGAGGCCGACTGTGAACTTTAGGCGACACGGCTGGAACGCTTCCCACTCTCCGAGAAGTTCGAGAGAAGAAGGAGGGCACTCCAGCCTGGGAACGAGATTATATAGCGTTCTGGTCCCGTGACTTATCATTAACCCTGTTGTTCTCTGGGATATGTAGTCTTCTTCTGTGGACTACACATTCAATAGAAGTATCCATACTTTACATGATGTTATGATGTGGAATACTGATAGCAAAATTACAAAATTACAAAACCATGACAGGTTGTTATTGCAGTAGCTTTCCTCCAATTAGTGTGTGTGATTTTTGGACACACTTGTCTGTCTCCTATAAAATCATGGCTTTTCGGGCAATAAATTGATGCAGCTATATTTAACCATATTGGTGTTTGTCTGTTTGTCCCAGCACACTGACATTTTGCCTTTCAGGTTCACCAGCAGTGGTGGGTGAGCAGTTGGCCAGTAGGTCTGCCCCAAAGGCTTATAGTCAGTGGGTTCCATCGGGCTGGTACATGGTCACTATCAGAGTTCCCCAGGGTTCCATTTTAGGGCCAGTTTCCTTTCATGTTTATGCAGATGACTTGAATGCAGGACTAGAAGTAGTTCTTAGCAAGTTTGAGGATGATACCAGATGAGGAGGTGCTGTTGCCTCCACTGAGGGTGGAGAGGACTTGCAGAGAGATGTGGACAAGTCAGAGAAGTGGGTACCAGTTGGTACTAATCACCAAGTGCCTAAAATATAACAAGTGCCTGATTGTGTATGTGGGTATGGGCAACACTCGACATACACACTGGACTGGATATGGGACACATAAGAGAGGTCTGACTGAAAAGGATTGGGGGTCCTGCACAACATTAAATTGAACATGAGTCAGCAGTGGGCCCAGGCAGCCAGGAAGGCCAACGGTCCCCTGGAGTGCATAAAGCAATTTATTGCCAGCTGGGTGAGGGAAAAGGTTGACCCTCTTTGCTCTGCATTGCTACAGCCCCACCTGGAGCACTGGGTGCACTTCTGGGCAATGCAGAACATAAAGGACATAAAACTATGGGAGAGTGTGCACTGGAGGGCATTGGAACTGCGAGATCTGAAGTTCAGAGTTTCACAGGGATTGACTGCTTGTTCAGACGGGGCCCTTCTCACATCCTACATCCTGCAATCAGACACAGGGCACATGTGGGATAGGAACTTAACAGCATCCTTGCACCACATGCAGAGCCTGGGATCTTGCATTCCCATGTCATTCATTTAACATCATATAGGCTTCCAACTCACTGCCCCAGGAAGTGCCCTGAGCCAACATGAGAGACAGGATCTCCCTACTTCTGGTCTTGCAATCAGGGCTTGACCTGTCTGCTTTGTAAGGCAAAGGAGATGTTTCTTAGCATGCCAGTGCCTTTGCCTGCCTGTAGTCATGGCTTCCAGTTATCTTCTCTAACTAGTCTGTTGGGAAGCTTACTTGGTAATGGCCCTCAGTGGGACCATTAATATTCCAAGAAACTTCACTGTTACTTCTGACTTTGTCTTGTTGAGCACTTTGTGCAAACTTCTCTCTGCACTGGAGGTTGATGGACTCAGCACCAAATGCTCACTGGGGCCCATTATAACCTAAAGAGCCTCTTGTGCCTTGTACCTTCCTGTTCTCTTCTTCAGGTTTTCAGAATGTGTTCAGCAAAATGGAGAGAGCTTAAAGAGCAAGAATCCAAAATGCATTTATTGTCTATTTATTTATAGTTTGTTTTATACAAGAAGTTAAAGAAGCACTTTGCAACTGATGTCAGTCCAGGATGTCCCAATGAGTTCTGTACTGTTACTGTGTGGACAAAGTTCCTCCTAAACCTCCCCATCCCACTCCTACTCACACTGGCCCCATGGGACTTGCATCACTTTTCCTCACATCACTCTTCTCCTCTACTGTCACCCACTCAGTGTTAAAACTCCTTTGTACCAACTCCCACTGGCTTTCCACAGAGAACCAGCTGCACACAGAAAAAGAAAGAATTCTCTTTATTTACGGCCAACAAACAGAAGGAAAGGTGATGCAATTGAATGATCAGTAAAACACAGTGATCAACTGCATGCCATGTCCAAGCAGCTTCTATTGAGGTTTATTTTTCATAGGGAATATTTGCACAAGAAATGAGTTAGAAACAGATAGGATGGGATAGGTAGAATCACGGTGAAGGATTTGACAACAGACTTTTGAGGAATGGAGCAAATTTCAGTAATCTCCCTTGGATAGATCAGCCAGGGAGTTGGGAGTTATCAACTTAGAATTGAACAGGACTCGTGAGTATTTCACACACTGAGACGGGTTAACACTTTCTTCTTGATTTCTATCTTTGTCTTCAACTCTTTTTTTCACTTTTACTGACATTAATGAACATCTTTCAGAATTCATGCTTTCTTTAAAGCATGAAAAAATGAAAGAGAGAAAGAGAAAAAAAAAAGAAATAGAAATAGAAAAATGAAAAAAAAAGGATATGGAAAGGGAAAAGGAAAAAGAAAAGGAAAAGGAAAAGGAAAAGGAAAAGGAAAAGGAAAAGGAAAAGGAAAAGGAAAAGGAAAAGGAAAAGGAAACGACATAGAAAAAGAAAAAGTAAGAGAAAAAGAAAAGATAGGAAGGGATAGATAGAATCACAGTGAAGGAGTTGACAACATAGTCCATCAGTCTTTGGTGAGATGGAGCAAATTTTAGTCATCCCCCTTAAAGTCACAAATCAGACAGATAATTGGGAGGTATCTGACTGAACAATAAGAAAGGGATGGGGAAATCTGGCAGGCTGTGGCAGGAGCATGTGTCTAAATCGCCTGCTGAAAACATGCCTTTAACCACGACCATTTATTTAGGAGAGCTGGAGACACCTGGAGGATGAGGGATCAAATAGGCAACAGGGAAGAGCAGCGGTGGGCGCCGGGATTTAGTCACAGGGCAATGATGGCACTGGCATCGCTGTCTGTGTCTCTGTACCTGAAAGCATCTGAATTAAAGGAAAAAAAAAAAAAAAAAAAAAAAAAAAAAAAAAAAAAGACACAAAATCCCTACAAAGACTCATATTTACAACTAAAAATGGAACAAGACTCATGAGAATTTCTCATGTTAAAAAGGGTTAACACATTTTCATTGATTTCTATCTTTGTCTTCAATTCTTTGTTTCAGTTTTATTGACATATATGTTCATCTTTTAAGCTTACAGCCTCAAAATAAATAAATAAATAAATAAATAAATAAATAAATAAATAAATAAATAAATGAAATTAGATCCTTTTGTCTTTTGCACGTGGCCTGATGCCCCTTTCACCTTCACAATTCCCACCAGACCTTCCATGCTGGAGAGTATGAGATCCAGCAGAGCACCTCTCCTCTTTGGTTCCTCTATGGCTTGGTCAAAAAGCTGCCATCTGTGCTCTCCAGGGATCTGCTGGATGCCACATGCCCTGCTGTGCTGTCCCTGCAGCACATACTGGAGTGAAAAAGGCTCTCAAAGGGGACAATGGCCAGACAACATGAGACTCCCATCTGTCTGCAGAGGGCACCTTCCACTTGCTCTCCTTGATCAGGAAGCCAGGTACAGACACTGTTGGTCTCCTCTGTTGGCCATTTCCATTAGCTCTGACCTGGCTGCTCTTCCATCCCCAGGCAGAGCTCAGTGCACTCTCACAGAGGGCAGTCGCTCTTCCTTGTCTTCTCGCCCATCTATTCTAAAGACTCTGTATCCCCCTTGTGCTACAGTGCAGTTGTGGAAACCATTAAACTGTGTCCCATGGTCCAAACAGGAGCTCAGGCCTGCAGCTCTACCAAGATTTCTAGCTTCTTGTGTGTTGGTGTTTGCATTAGTGCAAAACCACAGAAGTAAATATCCTAATTGAAAAGCATCACTATACATAGCCGGACTGGATAGCTCATCTATGGTATCAGTGTGCAGAAGGTGGCACACAGGCAATAGACCGATTGTGGGCCTTGCAGTTGACATAGCAACATGGTCACACCATGGGCATGACTTTGCTGAAGGGCCTGTGCTGCACTTGCAGCTGCATGTGAATTCACCAGACAGCCGGTGCTATCCCCTCTCTGGCCCTCAGCTGATGCCCAGAAAGGAGGTGTCTGTCTCAGGGATTTCCCACACAGTTTATAAGCACTGGCACACATCAGGAGAGCCCAGGCACCTTGGGCATCACCCAGTGTCTGTGTGTGAACAACTGCCTCCCTGCTGAAGGACTGAGGACTCAGAGCAGGAGCTCACATGCAGGCAACTCCTTGTGCACTTCTGAACTGAACCAGAGGAATCCCAATGATACTGTGTGTCCATGGGGAGCTGAATCCCATTTCAGCCCCAGGGTTTCCAATTAGGGATGTGACGCCTGCACTGCCTCAACTAAATCACTGCCCTGCACAGGGGAAGTCCGCCTCTCTCTGTCCTTGCCTGTATGCCCATTTTGTTTCATCACAGGATCTCAGTTATCAGGTCTGGAATCAGTCACTGACCACAGTACATTTGGTGTTTAGTTCATCAGATTTCAAAGTACAATCATGATGCTGTTGTTTTTCAGGATCTGTTGGCCAAGAGGACACAGGGACATCTCAGGGGAGAAGAGTGGGAAGGATAAAACATGACATCCTCTGATGCTGAGCTAGGCTGGGCTCCTGGGACACAGGGAGCTCATACAAGTGGGCAGTGCTGCAGAGAGACAGCTGTGCCCAGGAGCAGCTCTTGTGCACAGCACAGCCTGCAGCTCCCAAAAGGAGAGGAGAGAAAGGGGAAAGAGCTTCCAGGATGTGTACGGTGTGAGCAGGCTGGGAGCACACAGCAGGAGCATTACTCACAGAACATGATATAGTAAGTCTCACTACAGACCATGCAGATGCTTTTCATAGAGGGTTAACCAAATCAGGGACATCCCGTATCATATCTGGCTTCAGGCACTGCATGTTTCTTTACTGTGTTCAAAGCCTTCTGCCCTAGCTGAGGGCTCCCGTGCTGCAGAGTCAGAGCACAGCCCTGAGGGCTGCGTGTCACAGCATGGCTCCAGGCGAGTGCCCAGGGCTGTCCTGCAGAGCAGGGTCCCTGCTGTGCCCCAGGTGCTGTGTGCCGGGTATGGGACTCTGCCGCCTTCCAGGCTCAGCACTCAGCCTGCCCGGGGAGCTGCCCAGGGCGCTGCGGGGAGACGGGTGGGGGGAAGAAGCCCCCGGCATGTCTTGTGCTGCCACAGCTGCTGCCTGGGGCAGGGGATCACAGCTCCACTGCACAACAGTATGTTTGTGAGGGTGCTTTGCCAGAGGAGAGCCAAGGCAGGGATTTTCCATTTCCTGTTCTGAGCGAAGGCAAAAAGGACTAGGGGCAGAAATCTAAAAGTGTATGTCTAATTTAAACACAGCTCTGAAATGAGCAAATGTTTTGTCAATCCATCGGTTGTTCTCTGAACAGTCAAAGAGCAAGGTTGTGCTTTCAGCCTCTCCTTTCTAAAAGGAAACAATCAGTTTAACTTATTGAATTCTGCAGATATTAATAGTTGATTCCTCCTGCAAACAGGCAGATTTCTCTAAGAGAAATTGAAGTGCACAGATGCTGGGTCTGGGGTCTCAAAGAACAGCTGCAATAAAGTGGAAAATATCCAGGATGCTGGGATGTGATTAGGAAATGAGAAAAATGTAAGATCTCCTTTATCTTCTACTCCTTAAGGGATGGTGAAATTCATGAAAATAAATACAAGTTCTGGAGTTAAATGAACATTTTCTTAAAGGGAAAGAAAAAAATTACAGTATAGCAGGAGGAGCGTCTCTGAGAATGGTCTGGACTTGTCATTATCATCTGCACTCTGAGCAGGACTCCAAGCCCAGGAACAACAGCAGATGTCCAACAGCAGCTCCATCAGCGAGTTCCTCCTGCTGCCGTTGGCAGACACGCGGCAGCTGCAGCTCCTGCACTTCTGGCTCTTCCTGGGCATCTACCTGGCTGCCCTCCTGGGCAACGGCCTCATCAGCACAGCCGTAGCCTGCGACCGCCGCCTGCACACCCCCATGTACTTCTTCCTCCTCAACCTGGCCCTCCTCGACCTGGGCAGCATCTCCACCACTCTCCCCAAAGCCATGGCCAACACCCTCTGGGACATCAGGGCCATCTCCTACACAGGATGTGCTGCACAGCTCTTTTTCTTTTCCTTCTTCATGTCAGCAGAGTATTCCCTTCTCACCATCATGTCCTATGACCGCTACGTTGCCATCTGCAAGCCCCTGCACTACGGGACCTTGATGGACAGCAGAACTTGTGCCACCATGGCAGCAGCTGCCTGGGGCACTGTGCTTCTCTATTCCCTGCTGCACACTGCCAGCACGTTTTCACTGCCTCTCTGCCATGGAAATATTTTGAACCAGTTGTTCTGTGAAGTCCCCCAGATCCTCAAGCTATCTTGCTCAGAATCAAATCTCAGGGAAATTGCATTTCTCATTTTTAGTGCCAGTTTAGGCTTTGGCTGCTTTGTTTTCATAGTTGTGTCCTATGTGCAGATCTTCAGAGCTGTGCTGAGGATGCCATCTGAGCAGGGACGGCACAAAGCCTTCTCCACGTGCCTCCCTCACCTGGCCGTGGTTTCCCTCTTTCTCAGCACCTCTGTTTTTGCCTACCTGAAGCCTCTCTCCATGTCCTCCCCACTCCTGGATCTGACATTGGCACTTCTGTACGCAGTGGCTCCTCCAACACTGAACCCTGTTATCTACAGCATGCGGAACAGGGAGATCAAGCACGCTCTCAGGAAGGTGTTGCAATTTGTAGTATTCCAGCTTCAATAAAGCACGTCTTCCTCACATGATTTCCAGTGATGGCTCTTTATATTTTATGCATCTGTGATTGATTGATTGTGTGTGATATAGTAACCCAGAAAAAATATTACTGAACTGATAAATAAAAATTTATTTCACTTCTTTCCTATCTACTTTCCATTTTCTCCCTCCAAGAGCTCATGTAAACATGGAACCAGATTCACTGAATAGATTAATAGGTACCTAAAAATCTTTCTAAGTAGACTTTTCTTTAGGTCTTCTCTACCTTGTCTGGGTCTGGGGTGGTACAGCCACAGATAGCAGTACAACATTCTCTTTTCTTTCCTTCTCTCTTTACAATGCCTCTCTTTACAAGTCCTCTCATTTGTGCTGGCCTGAAAGTCTTGTGTGTCTCATAACAGTCTTTATTTCTCTACAGCAGCACTCTGGGGATGCAGTCAGTATTCAGCAATACGAACGGCTGTTTCAGAGCTGGTCTCCTTGCTGGCACTGCCATAACAAGAGAGCCCCTTTAGAGCAGGACCAGAGAACTGGAGGCCTCTTCCAAAGCCGGTGTAAGGAATATACCTCAGGAGCTGCTCCCTGAGAAGACCCTGAGATCTTTTTGTGCTCTTCACTGAGTGACTGGGACAGACTCAAGACAGGACTCAAGATGGGGACAGACTCAGTGTTGTGGTTTAAATTATACACATTGTGGTAAAAAGAGAAAGTATAACAATTATGAGAAATATATTTATACATATAAAATATATATTATATTACTACATATATACAACATATTCATTTGCAAACACATATGCATAGATAATAATTTATTTGCATATCTTTTTGCAAGTCCAAGACCTTTTGCAGGGGTTTTAACAGCCACAGGGTTCACTGTAGGATCTGAAGTGACTGTTGGGCTGTTGCTGGAGTTGGAGCAACTGCAGAGCTCATTGCCAGAGCTGGAATCACCACAGGACCTGGGGCTGAAGTTGGAGCAGCCACTGGGCTCATTGGAGGGGTTGGAGAGACCACAGGGCTGCATGTATTTGTGTGCCCCGGTGGCACAGTGGTTAAAGACGCCGCCTTGCAACACTGGGGCCCGGAGTTCGAATCCCCCCTGTGGCGCAAGTGGTAGAAGTGCCGCTCTGCTACACAGAGGCTCGAATCCCGGGGGCTGGACTCGATGATCTCTAAAGTCCCTTCCAACCCGCACGAGACTATGATACTATGATGATGATCTCCTGGCACAGTGCACCACACCTGAGAGGCATTTGTTTCATTTTCTTATAGCAATACTTGGAACAACTACTGGACCTGTAGCAGGAGTGAATGCAGAACTCATTATGAGGGATGGAGTGACAGCAGGATCTTTCCCAGAGCTTGGAGCAACTGCAGGATGTGTAGCAAAACCTTCGAGCTGCTGCAGGGTCTGTGCCAGGAGTTGCAGAGGCTGCAGCACTGTCAGCAGATCCAGCTCTCTGGATCTGGCACACTGCAGTCATGTGTGTCTCTTTAGGATTACCAGGGCCATAGCAGACCTGCCCCCAATATTTTGCCAGTTTCTCAGGATCCTGCAGTTGCTCAGAGATGAAGTTCCAAAGCCCTGGGGGTGCCCACCGCTCCAGGCACCTGCCCAGACCGTCCCACACCCCCTGCCATGCAGAGCCTTCTCACCTTGGGGCAGATCTCTCAATGATATTCCTGAATGATATTTTAACCTCAGACATAACCTGAAACACATTAATCACACGTAGCAATTGGAGCGTGCTGGTTTGGGCATCCCACAGATAGTCAAAATCCTCAGGAGCTATTGGAACAAGCTCCGCCAATAGGGAAACAATCATCATTATGGCCTGCAATTCTCCAGCTCCCACAAATCCTTATGTTATCTTGCTCTGGACAGATGTGCTGTTAACTCAACCCTTGGAGCCCCACATCGGGCATCAAAATGATGGTGGCTGTTGAACCCAACAGGTGTCTCAGCAGCACACAGTGCTTTGTGCACTGCCCCATTCCCAGTGGGATGGGAATGAGAACTGGAGAACTAGGGGGGTGGGGGGCAAAAGTAAAACTAGTGAGTTGAAATGAAGGTATTTACTAAGAGAGATGAAAGGAGAGGCGTAATCATTACGGCTATATATTCAGATATATTGGATAGTACATTACAAGTGATGCACAAGCACATGCTCAGCACCACCAGACTGATGCCCAGCTCGCCCCGAGCATCAGAGGAGAGTGAAATGATCTCCCACCTCTTTCACTACTCCTTCTGCTTGCTGTCAGATGGTATGGAATGTCCCTTTGGCCACTTTAAGGCATCTATCCTCACTCTGTTCCCTCTCAGTTCCTTGAGCTCTCCACTGACTATGGCACTGGCTCTGTACAACACTGCTTAACAGCAGCTATAAACATCAGAGTGTTGTTTTTTTCTTGTAGAACCAAAACACTGCACCACAGCAGACAATCTGAAGAAAACAATTCCATACTAGCTATAACTGTCCCCCTCCTCTTGTTCTTCTGGATCAGGAAGCAAGGAACAGAATATGCCACTCTCCTCTTTGAGATCTTTCCATCAGTTCTCAGCTGGCTCCTCTGCCATTCCTAGGCAGAGCTCAGTGCACTCTCATGGATGGCAGCAGCCTTTCCTCGTCTTCCTTGGCTATCTGTCATAAGGAGTCTCTATCCCATTTGCTACAGTTAAGAGTTGGGAACCATCCCACCATGTCTCTGCGAGACAAACAAGACTGTAGGCCTGAAAATGCACAGTGATTTCGAGCTCACTGAGTGAATGCTTGTGATCTTCTCATTAGTGTAAAGACTCTTCAGAAAGCATCTCTTTCAAGAAGCATGACTAGATTTAGCATGGCTTGGTCTCGCATCTACAACATGGTACTGCTGTTCAGAAGGTGCCACACAGGAACGAGACCCATTGTGGGGCTCAGAGTTGTCCAGCAAGCACTGACACTACCAGGACACGGATTTCCTGAAGGTTCTCAGCTGCATTTGCCAGCTGGCTTAGGGTGTGCTGGAGACCCCACGGAAATGCCATTTAAATGAGAGCCCAAAACAAAGAAAGGTGCCATCAGTGACAGAATGTGTGTTTGTCACAGCTTTGGAATGGCATAAGCTCTGGAATTTTCACTAGACGTATAGAGAAAGATCTGTCTCTTCTTTTGGTGTATTCATCCATTTGGTCAGCTGAATAACTCTGCACTCTCAGGTGCCTATTACTCACAGAATCACAGACTCACACAATCGTAGGGGTTGGAAGGGACCTCTAGAGATCATCAAGTCCAACCCCCCTGCCAAAGCAGGCTCCCTACACCATGTCACGCAGGTAGGCATCCAAGTGGGTGTTGAATAGCTCCAGAGAAGGAGACTCCACCGCCTCCCTGGACAGCCTGTTCCAGTGCTCCGTCACCCTCACTGTAAAGAAGTTCTTGTGCACATTCGTGTGGAACTTCCTATGCTGTACTTTCATCCCATTACCCCTAGTCCAATCCCCACACACTACTGAAAAGAGACCAGCCTTGCCACTATGGCCCCCACACCTCAAATATTTATAGACCTGGATCAGGTCCCCTCTCAGCCTTCTTTTCTCAAGGCTAAACAGACCCAGTTCCCTAAGTCTCTCCTCATAGGTGAGATGCTCCAGGCCCTTCACCATCTTTGTGGTCCTCCACTGGACTCTTTCCAAGAGATCCCTGTCTTTTTTGTACTGGGGAGCCCAGAACTGGACACAATATTCCAGATGAGGCCTCACCAGGGCAGAGTAGAGGGGGAGAATCACCTCCTTCGACCTGCTGGACACGCTCTTTTTAATGCACCCCAGTATGCCACTGGCTTTTTTGGCTACAAGGGCACACTGCTGGCTCATGGTCAATCTGTCGTCCACCAGGACGCCCAGGTCCCACTCAACAGAGCTCCTCTCCAGCAGCTCTTCCCCCAGCCTGTACTGGTGCATGCAATTATTTCTACCCAGGTGCAAGACTCTACACTTGCTTTTGTTAAACCTCATCTGGTTTCTTACTGCCCAGCTCTCCAGCCTGTCCAGGTCTCACTGAATGGCAGCACAGCCTTCAGGCGTGTCAGCCAATCCTCCCAACTTCGTGTCATCAGCAAACTTGCTGAGGGTGGTCACTATCCCCTCATCAAGGTCGTTGATGACGACGTTGAACAAGACCGGACCCAGCACAGACCCCTGGGGGACGCCGCTAGTTACAGGCCTTCAGCCAGACACCGCACCGCCAACGACAACCCTCTGCACTCTGCCAGTCAGCCAGTTCTCAACCCACTTCACTGTCCACTCACCTATCCCATACTTCCTCAACTTTGGTATAAGTATGTCATGGGAGACTGTATCAGTTACAGAGGTTATAGAGTTCAATTCCTGTAGTCAATTTGGCGGCCCAGGTGGGACCAGCTCTGTTCGCTGCAGGACCAGCTGAGAGGGAGACACTTTTGGCGCACCCTGAGATTTCTCTGAAGGACTCCCTTCCTCACCTGATCACTGCAGGGACAGACAAGGACCACCCATAGGTGGACCAGGTATGTGTATGGTAAGTGGAGCCCATATGTCTTGAGGAGACATCCTACACAGTTTACAGCCATACGTGCTGCTCCCAGGGAGGTGAGCTCATGGCTTTGGTTGCCAGCTGGGGTAGGAAGACTCCTTGGGTGAGTTCCTATGAAAGGGAACTATATGTCATATGAATGGTAACAAGAACAAATACTCTCTCTCAGGTGGTTGGCAATAGGAGGGACCTAGGTTGGTCTCTCCTACGGGTATGGGATATAGTGGATAGCCTGTCAAATGGTAGCCTGGGTTCTCCAAGGTGTAATCATGGGGCTTATAGGTTGTATGTTCAATATTATCATCTGCTTTAAGTGTTTGGTACCGTGTGTCAAGCCGACTCTGGGAAAAACATTAACGTTTGCAACTGGTCAACCAGAGTATGAGTGTTATTAAGATTCCAGCTAGAAAACGTTGTCAGCATTGTGTAGTATGAATAAACCATGGTTTTTGATCTAAATGTCAGAGTGAGTGTGGTGTGAGTGAGACACAGAACAGCTGCAGGGTGAGTGCCGAGTCCCGATCCATGTTTCCTTCCTCCTGTGAGGGAAATGGCCAGACACGGACAAAGTGAAAGACTGTGTTGTCTGTCCACTCATAAGTGCTTTCTGCTTGTATGTAAGAAGATGGGAGTTTGTACTCTGTAGATTAATGAGATGGTCTTGAGGAGAGGTGTACATTCCACCCGACCAATGAGTGTCAACCCATTTATGTAATACTATGTACTGCTTGTGAGGAAGTGTGTGAGGGAGGTGGTTCAATCAGTGTTGGTTCTGTGGCACAGTGTTTATAACTGAAGAATACAGACTGTATTAAGGAAGTTTATGTGAACTGAAGAACCGTACTGTTTGACAAACTGTTTTGATGGTATAAGAAAGTGTAATTGTTAATGATATATGAAAGTGTACTTGAGGGAATGTGGAAGTGTATCTGAGCATAGAAACAGAGGAAGCATTTACAGAGGAAAAATGGTTAAAGTGAGTTTACCTGCACTGACATGAGAGCAACACCCTGCACCGCTGCCCTGTGAGCTGAGCAGAGCAGAGCAGAGACACAGTCCTCATGTATCAGGTAGTGTTATTCTGCTTACCAAATGAATGAGTTCACTACAGAAGAGGCAAATCTTCACCTCTGCTCCATCTGTGGCATACTCTGGAGTTCAAGGCATTGCAAAGCTATGGCACATCTACTTTCTTTCAATGATGGCGCCTTTGTGTGCTCTGGGCTCTCATTTCAATTGCATCTAAAGAAGTCTAGGGTCATGCCAGCTGACAGGAAGCTGGCAAATGTTGTCTCATTGTAAGGAAGAGCAAGAAAGATGACATGGGCAATTATGGACCTGTCAGTCCAGAGCCTGGTAAAATTATGGAGAAAATGATCTTGGGAGTTACGGAAAAACAGCTGAAGGACAATTCTGTCATTGGTCGCAGCCAACAAAAGTTTGTGAGGTGAAGGTCCTGTTTAATTTAAGCTCATTTTGTGACACAGTTATCCATTTAGTTGACCAAGGGAAGCCAGTTGATGTAATCCTTGAGGATTTCAGTGGAAATTTTGATACTGTTTCTCACAACAACCTTCTGGACAGAATGTTCTGCATATGGCTAGACAGAAACACAACGTGGTGAGTGAGCAGTTGGACAGTAGGTCAGTCCCAAAGGATTATAGTCAGTGGGTTCCATCAGGCTTGTAGATGGTCACTATCAGGGGTCCCCAGGGTTCCATTTTGGGGCCACTTTCCTTTCATGTTTATGCAGATGACTTGAATGCAGGACTAGAAGACGTTCTGAGCAAGTTTGCTGATGAGACCAGATGAGGAGGTGCTGTTGCCTCCACTGAGGGTGGAGAGGACTTGCAGAGAGATGTGGACAAGTCAGAGAACTGGGTACCAATTGGTACTAAGCACCAAGTGCATAAAGTATAACAAGAACAAGTGCCTGATTGTGCACCTGGGTAGGGGCAATGCTGGACATACACACTGACTGGATATGGGACACTGGAGAGGATTCTGACTGGAAAGGGTTGGGGTGCTGGTCAGCATCACACTGAATGTGAGTCAGCAGTGTGCCAAGGCAGCCAGGAAAGCCAACGGTCCCCTGGAGTGCATGAAGCAACTTATTGCCAGCTGGGTGAGGGAAAGGATCATCCCTCTGCTCTCCATTACTACTGCCTCACTAGCAGCACTAGGTGCACTTCTGGGCACCACAGAACATAAAGGACTTCAAACTCTGGGAGAATGTGCAAAGGAGGGCACTGGAACTGAGAGATCTGAAGTTCAGAATTTCACAGGGATTGACTGCTTGTTCAGACTGGGCCCTTCTCACATCCCTGCTCACATCCTGCAATGAAACATAGGTCTCATATGGGACATGAACCTCACAGCGTCCTTGCACCACATGTAGAGCCTGGGATCTTCTGTCCCCATGTCTTTCATTTAACATCATACAGACCTCCAACCCATTGCCCCAGGAAATGCCCCGAGCCAACATGAGATACAGGACCTCTCTACCACTGGTCTTGCAATCAGGGCTTGACCTGTCTGCTTCGTAAGGCAAAGGAGAGGTTTCTTAGCATGCCAGTGCCTTTGCCTGCCTGTAGTCATGGCTTCCAGTTATCTTCTCTAACAAGTCCCTTGGGAAGCTTGCTTGGTAATGTTCCTCAGTGGGCCCATTAATACTCCAAGAAACTTCACTGTTACTTCTGACTTTGTCTTGTTGAGCACTTTGTGCAAACTTCTCTCTGCACTGGAGGCTGATGGGTTAAAACATTTTCATTGAATTCTTTGTCTTCAATTCTTTGTTTCAGTTTTATTGACATGTATGTTCATCTTTTAAGCTTACAGCCTCAAAACAAACAAACAAACAAAGAAATGAATAAATAAAATTAGATCCATTTGTCTTTTGCACGTGGCCTGATGCCCCTCTCACCTTCACAATTCCCACCAGACCATCATTGCCAGAGAGTATGAGATCCAGCAGAGCACCTCTCCTCTTTGGTTCCTCCACTGCTTGGTCAAGAATCTGCCATCTGTGCTCTCCACGGATCTGCTGGATGCCACATGCCCTGCTGTGCTGTCCCTGCAGCAGATAATGGAGTGACAAAGGTTCCCAAACGGGACAATGGCCTGACAACATGAGACTCCCATCTGTTTGCAGAGGGCACATTCTACTTGCTCTCCCTGATCAGGAAGACAGGAACAGACACTGTTGGCCTCCTCTGTTGGCCATTTCCATTAGCTCTGACCTGGCTGCTCTGCCATCCCCAGGCAGAGCTCTGTGCACTCTCACAGAGGACAGTCGCCCTTCCTTGTCTCCTCGCCAACCCATCATAAAGAATCTGTATCCCCCTTGTTCTACAGTGCAGTTGTGGAAGCCATTCAACTGTGCCACTGTGGTCCAAATAAGAGCTCAGGCATGTAACTCTACAAAGATTTCTAGCTCCTCAAGTCTTGTTGTTCTCATTAGTGCAATAATACAGAAGTAAACATACTCATTGGAAAGCATAATTGGACAGAGCCTGACTGGATAGCTCATCTATGGTATTACTGTGAAGAAGGTGGCACACAGACATTAGATCCATTGTGGATCTTGGAGTTGACACAGCAGCACAGATACACCATGGGCATGGCTTTCCTGAAGGCCCTGTGCTGCATTTACAGCTGCATGTGAGTGTGTGGTGGAGCCCAGAGACACTAGGCTGCTTCTGAAGCCATTCACTTGAGAGCCCACCGAAAACTGAGGTTATGTCTGTTGAAGAATAAAGACGTATGTTTTCTTTGTATTCCCTTGAGCTCCAGAATATGCTTCAGATGGAGAACAGAAAAAGATCTGGCTCTTCTTTTGTGAGCTCATCCATTTAGTCAGCTGTGTAACTCTGCATTCTCAGTGGAGGTGGAGACAAAGGCACCATGAAGTGCCCTAAATGCTGGGGTCTGCTGTCATTCAGGATGGTCGATAATACCTCTGTTCCCTCTCTGCCCCGCAGCTGATGTTCAGGAAAGAGGTTTCTGTCCCAGGGATTTCCCACATATTTTATAAGCACTGACACACATCAGGAGCAGCCCAGGCACCTTGGGCATCACCCAGTGTCTGTGTGTGAGCAACTGCCTCCCTGCTGAATGACCGAGGACTCAGAGCAGGAGCTCACATGCAGGCAACTCCTTGTGCACTTCTGAGATAAACCAGAGGAATCCCAGCTCCTGTGGGTGTGTAGGGAGCTGAATCCCATTTCAGCTCCAGGATTTCTGTCAACAGATGACACTCCAGCACTGCCTCAACTGGATCACTGCCCTGCACAGGGAAATTCCAAACCTCCTCGTCCTTGTCTGGGTGCCCTTTGTGCTTCATCAAATGAACTCTGGTAGCACTCTCTATATGTCTCCAATCAGTCACTGACCACTGGACATGTGGTGGTTAATTGAGCGGATTTCAAAGCACAGTCATGACGCTGTTGTATTTCACGTGCTGTGGCCATGAGGACCCAGGGACATGTCAGGGGAGATGAGTAAGAAGGTCAAAAATGTCATCACCTGCTGCTTGCTTGTCCGGGGTGCTGGGACACAGGGAGCTCATAAAAGTGGGCAGTGCTGCACAGAGACAGCTGTGCCCAGGAGCAGCTCTTGTGCACAGCACAGCCTGCAGGTGACAGAAGGAGAGGAGAGAAATTGGAGTGAGCTTACAAGATATGTACTGTGTGAGCGGGCTGCGAGCTCTCTGCAGGAGCATTGCTCACAGACCACGACACGGTAAGTCTCATGCAGTAGGCAATGTAGCTGCTTTTAATTGAGGGTTAACTAAATCTGGGACATTCCATAGCAGATTGGCTGCAGGTAATGCATGTTCGTTACAGTGGAAAAAAGACTTCTGCTTCACCTGAGGGCTTATGTGCTACAGCATAAGAGCTGGGGGGGAGAGCTGCATATCCCAGCACGGCTGCAGGCTGTGCAGCCAGGGCTGCAGGCGGGTGCCCAGGGCTGTCCTGCAGAGAAGGGTCCCTGCTGTGCCCCAGGGGCTGTGTGCCGGGTATGGGACTCTGCCGCCTGCCAGGCTCAGTACTCAGCCTGCCTGGGGAGCTGCCCAGGGCGCTGCGGGGAGACGTGTGGGGGGAAGGAGTCCCCCAGCAGGGCTTGTGCTGCCACAGCTGCTGCCTGGGGCAGGGGATCACTGCTCCACTGCACAACAGTATGATTCTGCGGTTGCTTTGCCGGAGGAGATCCAAGTAGAGGGTTTCCATTTCCTGTTCTGGGGGAACGTAGAAAGGATTGGAGGCAGAAATGTAAAAGAGGCTGTCACAGCTCTGAGAATTTTTCTTCACTCAAATGATTGTTTTCAGAACAGTCACACATGATGTGCTCTCAGTCTTCTATTTCCTGAAGGATGGAACCAACAGAAAATATCCTCATTTTCAGTAGAGATGAATAATTCACTTAAAATGCAAACAGGCAGTCTTTTAGAATTCACACTGAATGACACAGAGGCTGTTTTTGGGGCTCTAAGAGCACCTGGAGTAAAGATATGAGACATGAAACAGATGAAAATATCCAGGGAGAAGGGATAAGAAAAGAAGTGGAAGGTTACAGCTCCAAATGCTGCATCTGATTTAGGAATGCTGAACAACATGAAATTAAATGCAAGTAATGTTGCTAAATGTACACTATTGTAGGAGAATGAAAATATTTTATGTTATAGCAGGAGGAGTGTCTCTGAGAATGGTCTGGACTTGTCGTTATCTTCTGCACTCTGAACAGGACTCCAAGCCCAACAACAGCAGATGTCCAACAGCAGCTCCATCAGCGAGTTCCTCCTGCTGCCGTTGGCAGACACGCGGCAGCTGCAGCTCCTGCACTTCTGGCTCTTCCTGGGCATCTACCTGGCTGCCCTCCTGGGCAACGGCCTCATCAGCACAGCCGTAGCCTGCGACCGCCGCCTGCACACCCCCATGTACTTCTTCCTCCTCAACCTGGCCCTCCTTGACCTGGGCTGCATCTCCACCACTCTCCCCAAAGCCATGGCCAATGCCCTCTGAGACACCAGGGCCATCTCCTACACAGGATGTGCTGCACAGCTCTTTTTCTTTTCCTTCTTCATGTCAGCAGAGTATTCCCTTCTCACCATCATGTCCTATGACCGCTATGTTGCCATCTGCAAGCCCCTGCACTACGGGACCTTGATGGACAGCAGAGCTTGTGCCACCATGGCAGCAGCTGCCTGGGGCACTGGGGTTCTCCATTCCCTGCTGCACACTGCCAGTACGTTTTCACTGCCTCTCTGCCAAGGGAATGTTGTCAACCAGTTTTTCTGTGAAATCCCCCAGATCCTCAGCTCTCCTGCTCAGAATCAAATCTCAGGGAAGTTGTCTTTCTCTTTTTTGGTTCCAGTTTAGCCTTTGGGTGTTTTGTTTTCATATTGGTGTCCTATGTGCAGATCTTTGTGGCTGTGCTGAGGATCCCTCTGAGCAGGGACGGCACAAAGCCTTCTCCACGTGCCTCCCTCACCTGCCCGTGGTCTCCATGTTTCTCAGCACTGCCTTTTTTGCCTACCTGAAGCCTCAATCCATGTCCTCCCCACTCCTGGATCTGACAGTGGCACTTCTGTACACAGTGGTTCCTCCAACCCTGAACCCTGTTATCTACAGCATGAGGAACAGGGAGATCAAGCACGCTCTCAGGAAGGTGTTGCAATACGCACTATTCCGGCTTCCATAAAATGCACAACTTCCTCATAGGATTCTCAGTGATGGTTCTTCATGTTTTATGCATCTTTGGTTGTTTGAATATGTGAGATATAGCAACGTGAAAAATATATATATATATATATATTATTGAACTTATAAATAAAAATGTATTACACTTATTTCCTACCTTATTTCCATTTTTTCACTCCAAGAGCTCATGTAAACATGTATCCAGATTCCCTGAATACGTTAAAATATACCTAAAAATGTTGCAAAATAGACTTTTACTTAGCTTTTCTTTTTTCCTACTTTGTCTGGATTTGGGGAGGTACAGCCACAGACAGCAGCTCAACGTGCTCTTTTCATTTCTGATCTCTACACCACCACAGTGCTCTCAAGTCCTCTCATTTGTGCAGTCCTGAAGGTCTTGTGTGTCTCACGACAGTCCTGTTGTCTCTACAGCAGCACTCCAGGGCTGCAGTCAGTAGCCGGCAATACGAACGGCTGTGTCAGAGCTGGTCTCCTTGCTGACACTGCCATAACAAGAGGGCCCCTTTAGTGCAGGTCCAGAGAACTGGAGGGAGGCCTCTTCCAAAGCTGGTGTAAGGAATATACCTCAGGAGCTGCTCCCTGAGAAAACCTCGAGATCTTCTGGTGCTCTTCACTGTGTGACCAGATCAGATTGAATAGTCCCAAGGAGATCCGTAAGCATCTCAAGGCAGTGCTGTGGTTTAAGGTTTATGGGTTGAGACAAAGAGAAAAAGAAAAGGATAATAATTATGACAAATGTATTTAAACATATATAATATATTTAGTGTATTTTCACACATATACAACATATGCAGTTGCAAACATATATGAACTAATCCCTATGCGCATCTGTTTGCAAGGCCAGGACTAGTTGCAGGGGTTTTAACAGCCACAGGGTTCACTGTAGGAGCTGAAGTGGCTGTTGGGCTGTTGCAGGAGTTGAAGTGACCTCAGAGTTCATTGCCAGAGCTGGAACCACCACAGGACCTGTGACTATGTTGGAGCAGCCACTGGGCTCATTGGAGGGGTTGGAGACACCGCAGGGCTGTACTTCCTCCCTTGGGAGGAATTTGTAGCATTTTCTTATTACCATACTTGGAACAGCTACAGGACCCATAGCACGAGTAACTGCAGAGCTCATTATGAGGGATGGAGTGACAGTGGGATCTGTCCCAGAGCTTGGAGCAACTGCGGGACGTGTAGCAAAACCTTGGAGCTGCTGCAGGGTCTGTGCCAGGAGTTGCAGAGGCTGCAGCACTGTCAGCAGATCCATCTCTCTGGATCTGGCACACTGCAGTCATTTGTGCCTCTTGGGGGTTACCAGTGCCACAGCAGACCTGCCCCCAATATTCTATCAGTTTCTCAGGATCCTGCAGTTGCTCGGAGATGATGTTCCAAAGCCCTGGGGGTGCCCACCACTCCAGGCAGCTGCCCAGACCGTCCCACGCCCTCTGCCATGCAGAGCCTTCTCACCTTGGGGCAGATCTCTCACTGATATTCCTGAATAATTGTTTAACCTCAATCATAGATTCATAGAATCACCAAGGTTGGAAAAGGCCTAAAAGATCATCCAGTCCAACCGTTCACCTATTACCTATAGCTCCCACTAAACCATGTCCCTCAACACAATATCCAGTACACCCCCGGACTCACAGAGGCGACAATGTAAATTGTGTAATTCCTAATCATATGGACAATATTACTTCCAAAACCCAAAGATGACCGCAGAGCTGAATGTGCACAAAACTTCACTTTGTCAGCTGCCAATTTTATCGTGGTACAAACTGAGGTCAAACAGCATAGCAAAATAAATACCCTAACGCAGCATCCAAGCACCAAGTAAGGAGCTGTGCAGTGAAGCTTCATGAGAAGACTCAACAAGCTCCACACATAGGGAGCACATCCACACATATCAGCACCATGGCCTGCACTTCTCCAGCTCCCACAAAGCCCTGTCCGCTCTGGACAGATGTGCTGCTATCTCAACCCTTGGAGACTCACATCAGGCACCAAAATGACAGTGGTTGTTGAACCCAACATGTGGCTCAGCAGCACACAGTGCTTTGTGCACTGCCCAATTCCCAGTGGGATGGGGAAGAGAACTGGGAAAAAGAGTACAACTTCTGGGATGTAACAAAGCAGTTTACTAAGAGAGATAAAAGAAGAGGAGTAATAGTTATCACTATATATCCGTTGATATGGAATTGTATGTAACAACTGATGCACAAGCACTTGCTCAGCACCACCAGACTGATGCTCAGCTGGACCCTGGGCAGTGAAGAGACTGAGATGAACTCCCACCCCTTTCAATACAATTTCTGCTTGCTTTCAGGTGGTACAAAATGTCCCTTTGGCCACTTTCAGTCAGCTGTCCTCACTCTGTTCCCTCCCAGCTCCATGTGCCCTCCACTGACCATGGCCTTGGCTCTGTACAACACTGCTTAGCAGCAGCTGTAAACATCAGAGTGTTATCAATGGTTTTCTCCTAGAACCAAAACACTGCACCACAGCAGACAGTCTGAAGAAAACAATTCCATCCCAGCTGTAACTCAGATTCCTGCCTGTCCCCTCTTCTTGTTCTTCCTGATCAGGAAGCAAGGAACAGAATCTGCCGCTCTCCTCTCTGAGCCCTTTCCATCAGTTCTCAGTTGGCTCCTCTGCCATCCCCAGGCAGAGCTCAGTGCCCTCTCATGGATGGCAGCAGCCTTTTCTCTTCTTCCTTGCCCATCCGTCATGCAGAATCTGTACCCCATTTGCTACAGTACAGAGCTGAGAATCAACCCACCATGTCTCTGTGAACCAAACAAGACCCTAGGCCTGCAAAGGCACAGAGATTTGGAGTTCGCTGAGTGAATGTTTGTGGTCCTCTCATTAGTGTAACGACTCTTCAGAAAGGATCCCCTTCCAGAAGCATGTTTTGATTTTGCCTGGCTGGGCCTTGCATCTACACCGTGCTACTGGTGTTCATAAGATGGCACAAGGTACGAGACCCATTGTGGGGCTCACAGTTGTCCAGTGAACATTGTCACTACCCAGGGCATGTCTTTCCTAAAGGTCCTCAGTGGCATTTTCCAGCTGGCTGGGGGTGTGCTGGAGACCCCAGGGAACTGCCATTCTGTTGTAATACAAGAAGAATTTTACAGAGCAGCAGCCATGGATCAAGATAAGCACTTTACAGAGCAGCAGCTGCAGAGCAGGATAAACAGCATGAGAACCAAGGACACCTCTAGCAAAAGAGTGAAAGGCTCGTGGCTTTGAAGCGGGGTTTTAGGGTTCTTATTGCAGAAGCTTTCTTCCAATTAGTACGTGTGATTTTTGAACACCCTTGTTTGTTTGCTATAAAAGTACGGCTCTTCAGGCAATAGATGGACACAGCTATATTTAACTATATTGGTGTGTGGTTGTTTGTCCTAGAACGCTGACTTTTGCCTTCAGGTTTGCCAACACATGGGGGCCCGCAATGTCATGGGATTTAACTCTTGAACACCTGTGGGATCCCGAGAAACTAAGCCAGTATTTGAGTCAGGGATGGCGCAGCCTAGATAGATCTAAGGGGGTATGACTTATTTGGGGCTTGGCTTGTGCTTACCGTGCTCTATATAACACTGTTCCAAAAAGAGAGAATTTCCAAGCTGAGGTTCTAGCCAAAAAGGGAAATCCCCAAGTCAATTTTGATCAGTCACAGGAGGCACCAGTAACAATATCAGTTGCCCTTGTGGAAGGCAAGAAATGGAAATGGGTGTCCTCACGTCTAGAATGGAAAAAAGAAGTGGAGGAGGAGGCAACAGAAGATCCAGGTGACAGGTCTGGATAAGTACCGAGAAAGGAAAAAGGAAAAGTGTCATGAAGAAGAGAGTGATGAGGAGGAAATCTCTGTTACTGTTTGTCGATCCCTGAAGATGACTGAAATCGAAGGCGTAAGAAAGGAGTTCACACGGCACCAGAATGAATCTCTTGTTACCTGGTTGCTTCGCTGTTGGGACAGCTGGGACGGTAGCTTGTTGTGATGTGACAGGCCCTTCCCCATATTCTGGAAGAATCTTAGTGTAATACAGTGGGTGTAGACAAAAAGGCGTAGGTTATATAAGGATGTGTCTGTTTCAATAAATCGCCATTTTGCCACTTCATCTCCTTGGTGTCACTTGGTAATTGGCCTAGCTGCTGCTTCAGTTGAAGGCGAGAGATCGTAAAGAAATTAACGACCATAAAGCCTTCATGTGTATCATTAAAAATCTCAGCTATTAGACACAAGCGCTTTCCAGATCGAGCAAGGAACAACGGTAAATTGCACTGTGTGTTTCCTTGTGGCGTCACCTACGTGACCACAGAGAAGACATGAGGAAGTGGCATGACCAGCCTACTCCTGTACTATGAGCATGGGTGAGGGAACTACAAAACAGTCCAACCACCAGTACGGCTGCTCCAGTTATCACAGGTAACCAATAGAGGGGCCCTGCCCTCAGTCAAGGGAGTGGAAGGGATAATAGAGTTTATTGGACTGTGTGGATTTGATGGCCTAGCACATCAGAACCACAGAAATATAAGGCACTGGTGGATACTGGTGCACAGTGCACCCTAATGCCCTCCAGTCATGAAGGGACAGAATCAATCCATATTTCTGGATATCTCTCAAGAATTGACTGTGTTGGAGGCTGAAATAAGCCTCACTGGTAAAGACTGGAAAAAACATCCTATGTGAGTGGTCCAGGGTTTCCGTTCATACTTGGTATTGATTACCTCAGAAGAGGGCATTTCAAGGATACTAAGGGGTATCACTGGGCCTTTGGAATCGCTGCTGTAGATATGGACAACATTAAGCAGCTGTCTGTTTTGCCTGGCCTGTCAGAGGACCCGTCTGTTGTGAGGTTGCTACGAGTAAAAATAAAAGAGCAGCAGGTACCGATTGCTACAAAGACAGTGCACAGACGGCAGTATCGCACCAACAGGGATTCCTTGCTCCCCATTCATGATTTGATTCGCCAGTTGGAGAATCAGGGAGTGATCAGTAAAACTCACTCACTTTTTAACAGCTCCATATGGCCAGTGCGTAAAGCCAGTGGAGAATGGAGGCTGACAGTAGACTACCGTGGCCTGAATGAGGTCACACCCCCACTGAGTGCTGCTGTGCTGGAGAGCAAATAATTCAAATTCTTCTATGAGCCAGTTTTGCTATTAAGTGAAGCAAAATAAAAGGGCCTGCCCAGGAAATTCAGTTCTTAGGTATAAAGTGGCAGGATGGATGTCATCACATCCCAACAGTAATCGACAAAATCACTGCCATGTCTCCACCAACTAGCAAGAAAGAGACACAATCGTTCCTGGGTGCAGTGGGCTTTTGGAGGATGCACACTGCAAACTACAGCCTCATTGTAAGCCCCCTTTATCAGGTGATGCAGAAGAAGAATGATTTTGCATAGGGCCCAGAGCAGCAGCAGTCTTTTGAACAGATTAAACAGGAGATAGCCTGTGCCGTGGACCTGGGGCCAGTACGGACTGGACAGGATGTAAAGAACATCCTCTACACTGCTGCTGGAGAGAAAGGTCCCACTTGAAGTTTGTGGCAAAGAGCCTCAGGAGGGACCCAAGGCCAACCCCTGGGATTTTGGAGCTGAGCGTACAAGGGGTCTGAAGAGTGCTACACTCCAACTGAGAAGGAGATCTTAGCCACGTATAAGGGGGCTCGGGCTGCTTCCGAAGTAGCTGGTACTGAAATGCAGCTCTTTCTGTCACCTCGACTGTCAATGATGAACCGGATGTTGAAAGGGGAGTTTCCCTCCACCCATCATGCTACCGATGCCACCTGGAGCAAGTGGATTGCACTGATTAGACAACAAGCGCGGATGGGGAACCTCAATCGTCCAGGAATTTTAGAAGTGATCATGAACTGGCCTGAAGATAAAAAGTTTGGAACATCACCAGGAGAAGAGGTGTCATGTGCTAAAGCGGCCCCACCATACATCGAACTACCAGAAAATGAAAGGAAATATGCTCTTTTCACTGATGGATCATTTCATATTGTAGGGAAGCATCGGAGATGGAAAGCTGCTGTTTGGAGCCCCACACGACAGGTCGCAGAGGCCACTGAAGGTAAAGGAGAATCAAGTCAGTTTGCAGAGGTAAAAGCTGTCCAGCTGACCTTAGATGTGGCTGAACGGGAGAGGTGGCCAATGCTGTATCTTTATACTGACTCATGGATGGTGGCAAATGCCTTATGGGGGTTGTTACAGCAGTGGGAACAAAATAACTGGCAACGGAGGTGTAAACCTATTTGGGCTGCTGAACTGTAGAAAAACATAACTGCTCAAAAAAAAGATATGATTGTAAAGGTGTGTCACGTGGATGCACACTTGCCCAAGAGTCGGGCTATTGCAGAACAACTAAACAACCATCAGGTAGATCGAGCTGCCAGAATTGAGGTGGCTCAAATAGACTTGGACTGGCAGAACAAGAGTGAATTATTTCAAGCTTGATGGTTCCATGAGACCTCAGGCCATCAAGGAATGGACATAACATATAATTGGGCTAGAGACTGAGGGGTGGACTTAACTATGGATGCTATTGCACTGGTTATTCATGACTGTGAATCATGTGCCATAATTAAACAAGCCAAGAATATGAAGCCTCTCTGGGGGGAAGGCCAAGGTAAAAGTATAAATATGGGGAGGAGTAACAGGTGAATGATGTCTCCTTGCCAGGATCTCATAATGATAAGCGTTTTGTGCTTACCATGGTGGAAGCAACCACTGGGTGGCTTGAAACATACACAGTACCCCATGCTACTGCCAGAAACACAATATTGGGTTGTTAGAAACAAGTCCTATAGAGACATGACACCTTAGAAAGAACTGAGTCTCATAATGGGACACATTTCAAAAATTCCCTTAATAAATACTTGGGCCAAAGTTCATGGCATTGAGTGGATTTATCATATCCCCTACCATGCACTAGCTTCTGGTAAAATTAAAAGATACAATGGGGTGTTGAAAACTATGTTGAAAGCAATGGGTGGTGGAACACTGAAGCACTGGGAAAAGCATTTGCATGTGGTGCAAGGATGCTGTTAAAGTTCATATCCCACATGTGCCCTGTGTCTCATCACAGGATGTGGGGTGTGAGAAGGGCCCAGTCTGAACAAGCAGTCAATCCCAGTGAAACTCTGAACTTCAGATCTCTCAGTTCCAGTGCCCTCCTTTGCACATTCTCCCAGAGTTTGATGTCCTTTCTGTTCTGCGGTGCCCAGAAGTGCACCTAGTGCTGCTAGTGAGGCTGTAGCAATGCAGAGCAGAGAGGGACAAACCTTTCTCCCACCCAGCTGGCAATAAGTTGCTTGATGCACTTTAGGGAACTGTTGGCCTTCTTGGCTGGCTGGGCACACTGCTGACTCACTTAAAATTTTATGTTGAGCAGGACCCCCAATCCTTTTCAGTCAGACCTCTCTCATGTGTCCAATATACAGACAGTGTTTATGTCCAGGGTTGCCCATACCCAGGTGCACAATCAGGCACTTGTTCTTGTTATGCGTTATGCATTTGGTGCTTAGTACCAACTGGTACCCAGTTTTCTGACTTGTCCACATCTCTCTGCAAGTCCTCTCCACCCTCAGTGGAGGCAACAGCACCTCCTCATCTGGTCTCATCAGCAAACTTGCTCAGAACATCTTCTAGTCCTGCATGCAAGTCATCTGCATAAACATGAAAGGAAAGTGGCCCTAAAATGGAACCCTGGGGAACTCTGACAGTGACCATCTACCAGCCCAATGGAACCCACTGACTATAATCCTTTGGGACAGAACTACTGGCCAACTGCTCACCCACCACTGCTGGTGAACCTGAAAGGCAAAATGTCAGCGTGCTGGGACAAACAGACAAACACCAATATGGTTACATATAGCTGCATCAATTTATTACCCGAAAAGCCATACTTTTATAGGAGACAGACAAGGGCGTCCAAAAATCACACACGCTAATTGGAGGAAAGCTACTGCATTAACAACCCTATAACCCCCCTTCAAAGCCACGAGCCATTCATTCTTTTCCTAGAGATGTCCTTTGTTCTCATGCTGTTTATCCTGCTCCGCAGCTGCTGCTCTGTGAACTCCTTATCTCAATCCATGGCTGCTGCTCTGTAAAATTCTTCTTGTATTACAACACACCACGTTCTGTTTCTGTCTAGCTGTATGCAGGAATTTCTGTCCAGAAGGGTGCTGGAGAAATAGTATCAAAAGCTCTACTGAAATCCTCAAGGATTACATCAACTGCCTTCCCTTGTTCAGCTCAATGGATAAAGGTATCATAAAAAGACCTGAAATTAAATAGGACCTTCCTCTCAGGATCTTGTGTTGTCTTTGACCAATGACAGAATTGTCCTTCAGGTGTTTTTCCATAACTCCCACTATCATTTTCTCCATAATGTTACCAAGCACTGTAGTGAAACTGACAGGTCCATAATTGCCCATGTCATCTTTCTTGCTCTTCCTTACAATGTGACAACATTTTCCAGCTTCCTGTCAACTGGTATGACCCTAGATTTATTAGATGCCATTGAAATGCGAGCCCAGAGCATGCTAAAGTGTCATCAGTGCAAGAACGTAGATGTGCCATAGCTTTGCAATGCCTTGAAATCCAGACTATGCCACAGATGGAGCAGAGAGGAAAATCTGCCTCTTCTGTTCTGATCTCATCCATTTGGTAAGCAGAATATCACTACATGCTCCATGGGGACAGGTGCAAAAGACACACTGGGTGCCCTAAGCACGGGGCTGCAGTGGTATTTAGGATGGCCAAGAATACCTCCATTCTGGCCCTCAGCTGATGCTCCAGAAGGAGGTGTCTATCTCATAGATTTTCCGTCACAGTTTACAAGCACTGGCACAAAACTAGGATCACCCAAGGCACCTTGGGCATCACTGAGAGACTGTGTATGAGCAGTGCAGTCCCTGTGGAATAAAAACCAAGGATTCAGATGAGGGACTCACACACAGACACCTCACTGTGCACATCTGAACTCAGCTAGGTGAATTTGCAACTCCTGTGGTTCTTTGAAAAACTGATCCCAATTCAGCCCCAGGGTTTCCTTCTGAGGATGAGATGCCTAACACTAGAATAAGGATGGGATGGTCTGATGATAACAGGACAAATGGAAATGGATTTAAATTAAAAAGGGGAGACATAGGTTAGATGTGAGGAACCTATATTTTTACACAGCAACACTGGAAAATGTTCCCCTTAGAGGCTGAGCATGATGATGGATGGGATCCTGGTTTTACTCTGGGTTTACCCTCACGTCAATCCAGGTTTCTACTCATACTTTTCTCTAGGTGAACTCTCACTTTACTCAAGGTTTTACTCACAATTTACCATCAGGGTGTGTGATCGGGAGATGGGCTGGTGGAGTGACTTGCTGGCATCCCCGAGGGAAGGCTGCCAGGCAGATACCCCCAGAAAAGTGGTTGACTCCCTGCCCTGTCACAGTCAGACAGACATGACTGATGAGGAGGGTTGGAAGAGAGTCCCAACTCAACGTCACAGGAGCCCCCCCATGCCTGCCTAGCCCTCGACCCCTGATCCATCTAAGCAACAGTTTTGACACTCTGAAATCTGAAGGAGATAAGAATGGGGAGGCAATGGAGGATCTGCCTAGGAGGGAACCTAATGCAAGGCAGTCACTACCAAGCCTTCTGACTTCCTCTGTCATGAAAGAAAGAAGGGTGGCCGTGGTGGGTGACTCCCTTCTCAGAGGAATAGAGGGCCCCATTTGCAGACTGGACCCGAGCCGTCAGGAAGTCTGCTGCCTTCTTGGCTTCAGGTCAGGGACATAACGAGGAAACTCCCAGTGCTGGTTAGGTCCACTGATTATTTTCCACTACTCATAGTTTAGGTGGGCAGTGATGAAATTTCTTAGATAAGACTACAAACTATAAAAAGAGATTTCAGGAATTTAGGCCATTTAGTTCACAAAGTGGGAGATCAAGTGATTTTTTGTTCTATACCTTCAGGGGCAGTGAGGGACACGGAGCAGGCTTGGAAAGCAAAGCAATGAACAATTGTCTCAGAGGTTGGTACTGAGCCAGAAACTTTGAGTTCTTTGATCACAGGACAGTTTACTTGGCCCATGGTCTGTTATCCATGAATGGAACCCAACTGTCTCAAAGGGGGAAGTGAATCCTAGCACAGACGGTAGCGGGGCTTATCGAAAGAGCTTTAAACTAGCTATGATGGGGGAGTGGACAAAACAGGGCTTACCAGAGATAAGCCTAGGGAAATGCTGTTTGAGCTGGGAGAGAGGCAGATGCCTCAGCTGAAGTGCATCTACACCAACGCACGCAGCTTGGTCAACAAGCAAGAGGAGCTGGAAGCAACTGTGCATCTGACAAACCATGACCTAGTTGCTATTACCGACCCATGGTGGGACCACTGCCATGACAGGAGTGCTGTGATGGATGGTTACAAGCTCTTCAGAAGGGATAGAGAAGGAAGGAAGGGTGGTGGTGTGGCCCTTTATATTAAAGAGAGTTTTGATGTTGTAGAGCTTGGGCTTCAGAATGAAGTGCATGTTTGTAAGGATCGGGGGAAAGGCCTGTAAGTGTGACATCTTGCTAAAGGTTTCTTATAGACCGCCTAATTGATGGGTGAGGCATTCTATGAGCAGCTTACTGAAGTCGCACAATCGCCAGCATTCATTCTCTTGGGAGACTTCAACCTCCCTGATATATGCTGGGAATATAATAAAGAGCAGAGGAATCAGTCCAAGAGGTTTCTAGATTGTATGGAAGACAGCTTCCTTACGCAGCTGGTATGAAGTCCTACCAGGGGTGGTTCCTTGCTAGACCTTCTCTTCACTAACAATGAAGGACTGGTAGGAGTTGAGAAGGTTGGGGACTTTCTTGGGCAGAGTGGCCATGAAATGGTAGAATTCTCTATTCTTGGAGATGTCAGAAGTGTGACTAGCAAAACTACTATCCTGAACTTCTAGAGGGCGGACTTTGACCTGTTCAGGACACTTGTAGCACGGGTCCCTTGGGAGTCGCTCCTTATGGGTAAAGGGGTCCAGGAAGCCTGGACACTCCTCAAGATGGAAATCTTAAAGGCACGAGATCAGGCTGTCCCTGAATGCCATAAGGTGAGCCATAGGGGAAGAAGACCAGTGCAGATGAACTGGGAAAAACTATTGAGACTCAGGAAGAAAAAGAGAATCTACGGCCTCTGGAAGAAGGGGCAGGATGCTTGGGGAGATTACAAGGAAGTTGCTAAGGTATGCAGGGAGGAAGTTAGGAAGGCACATTACTTCCCTGTCCCTTAATCCATGCCCAGAGCCTCTCAGCCATGTCACTGCCAACTGTAAGCTCCATGCAGAGTTCAAGTGGGACACAGAGGGCACAGCCTTCTGCTGGGTGGATGCAAGTGTTGGTGGAACCAGATGGGACAAAGCCTTCCCACCATGCCCTCCTGGGAAAATGGCCACCCCAAGAATGGCAGTCTGCCTCCTCCATGACCCCATCTGAAATGCTCCTGCACTGACTGATTATAGGGCTTTAAACCAGGTCCAAATGGGGAAGGGTGGGGAATTGGATGTGACAGAGAAGGGCTGAGGGATATTGTTGCTGTTGGAGATTGAATGGAAAGCCTCTGAGTTGTTCTATAGGATTGTGTGAGGATTCCTCAGAGAAAGTCTTGTTACCAATACCCCGTCCTAAATCTTACTGTGTACCCTCTGGGGGTAACCCCAACCTACTGCTGCCCTAAAGTGCCTGTAGACCAGTGCGGGTAGCATGGGAAATAAACGGGACAAATCAAGAGAAAACCACAGAGCTTTTCCTTTCATGCAGGCTGCTGATTCTGAGCAAGGCCCTGAACATCAGTACCACAGTGTAGATGCAAGGCCCAGACAGGCTAAATCAAAACATGCTTCTGGAAGGGGATGCTTTCTGAAGAATCCTTACACTAATGAGAGGACCACAAACATTCACTCAGTGAACTCCAAATCTCCGTGCCTTTGCAGGCCTAGGGTCTTGTTTGTCTCACAGAGACATGGTGGGATGGTTCCCACCTCTGAACTGTAGCAAAGTAGGTACAGACTCTTCATTATGATTAGGCAATGAAGATGAAGAAAGGCTGCTGCCATCTGTGAGAGTGCACTGAGCTCTGCCCGGGGATGGCAGAGGAGCCACCTGAATACTCATGGAAAGGTTTCAAAAAGAAGAGCAGCATATTTTGTTCCTTGCTTCCTGATCAGGAAGAACAAGAGGAGGGGGACAGGCAGGAATCTGAGTTACAGCTCAGATGAATTTTTTTTCTTCAGACTGCCTGCTATGGTGCAGTGTTTTGGTTCTAGGAGAAAACCATTGATAACACTCTGATGTTTACAGCTGCTGCTAAGCAGTGTTGTACGGAGCCAAGGCCATGGTCAGTAAAGGGCACATGGAGCTGGGAGGGAACAGAGTGAGGACAGCTGACTGATAGTGGCCAAAGAGACGTTGTCTATCAGCTGACAGCAAGCAGAAATTGTATTGAAAGGGGTGGGAGTTCATCTCAGTCTCTTCACTGCTCAGGGCCCAGCTGAGCATCAGTCTGGTGGTGCTGAGCAAGTGCTTGTGCATCAGTTGTTACATACGATTCTATATCAACGGATTTATAGTGATAACTATTACTCCTCTCCTTTTATCTCTCTTAGTAAACTGTTTTGTTACAACCCAGAAGTTGTACTCTTTTTCCCAGTTCTCATCCCCATCCCACTGGGAATGGGGCAGTGCACAAAGCACTGTGAGCTGCTGAGCCACATGTTGGGTTCAACAACCACAGTCATTTTGGTGCCTGATGTGAGGCTCCAAGGGTTGTGGTAACAGCACATCTGTCCAGAGTGGACAGGGCTTTGTGGGAGTTGGAGATGTGCAGGCCATGGTGCTGATAGTTTCCCTATGTGTGAAGCTTGCTGAGTCTTCTCATGAAGCTGCATTTCACAGCTCCTTGCTTGCTGCTTGTTTTCTCTGCTGCATCATTTGTCAACTCTGGATGCTGGATTAGGGTATTTATTTTGCTATGCTGTTTGAGCTTGGTTTGTACCACGATAAAATTGGCAAAGTGAAGTTTTGTGCACATTCAGCTCTTTGGACATCTTTGGGTTTTGGAAGTAATATTGTTGGTATGATTAGGAATTACACATTTTACACTGTCGTCTCTGGGAGCCCAGGGGTATTCAAGGAGAGACTGGATATTGTGTTGAGGGACATGGTTAAGTGGGAGCTATTGGTAATAGGTGAACGGTTGGATTGGATGATCTTTCAGGCCTTTTCCAGCCTTGGTGATTCTATGATTCTAGGATTGAGGTTAAACAATTATTCAGGAATATCAGTGAGAGATCTGCCCCAAGGTGAGAAGGCTCTGCATGGCAGGGGGTGTGGGACAGTCTGGGCAGCTGCCTGGAGTGGTGGGCACCCCCAGGGCTTTGGAACTTCATCTCCGAGCAACTGCAGGATCCTGAGAAACTGGTAGAATATTGGGGGCAGGTCTGCTGTGGCACTGGTAATCCTAAACAGGCACAAATGACTGCAGTGTGCCAGGGCCTGGCCCACACCTACTGAGCTGTGTTCAACACTATTCAGCATCTTTTAGGGGAAGAGAGCTGGATCTGCTGACATTGCTGCAGCCTCTGCAACTCCTGGCACAGTCCCTGCAATAGCTCCAAGTTTTTGCTACACATCCTGCAGTTGCTCCAAGCTCTGGACAGATCCCACTGTCACTCCACCCCTCATAAGGAGCTCTGCGGTCACTTATGCTACATGTCCTGTAGCTGTTCCAAGTATTGAGATAAGAAAATTAAGCAAACCCCTGAGTGCTGCTGTAGAGATGATGGGACTGCTGTGAGACACACAAGACCTTCAGGCCTGTAGAAATGAGAGGACTCGAATCCTCTGTGCACTGTATCAGTGTAAAGAGAGAAGGAATGAAAAGAACTAGTTGTGCTTCTATCTGTGGCTGTACCTTCCCCAAATCCAGACAAAGTTGGATAAGAGAAGAGCTAAGGAAAAGCGTATTTTGAATGCTATTTATTTATCTCTTAACCTATTCGGGGAATCTGGTTCCATGTTTACATTAGCTCTTGGAGTGAGAAAATAGATAGTAGGTGTGAAAGAAGTGAAACAAATTTTTATTTATAAGTTCAATAACATTTTTTTGCACGTTGCTATATCTCACATAATCAATCAATCAAAGATGCATAAAAGATGAAGAACCATCACTGGGAATCATGCGATGAAGATGTGCACTTTATTGAAGCGGGAATAGTGAGTATTGCAACACCTTCCTGAGAGCGTGCTTGATCTCCCTGTTCCTCATGCTGTAGATAATAGGGTTCAGTGTTGGAGGAACCACTGAGTACAGAAGTGCCACTGTCAGATCCAGGAGTGGGGAGGGAATGGATTGAGGCTTCAGGTAGGCAAAAGCACCAGTGCTGAGAAACAGGGAGACCACGGCCAGGTGAGGGAGGCACGTGGAGAAGGCTTTGCGCCGTCCCTGCTCAGAGGGCATCCTCAGCACAGCCACGAAGATCTGCACATAGGACACAACTATGAAAACATAGCAGCCTACGTCTAAACTGATAGTAAAAATGAGAAACACAACTTCCCTGAGATTTGATTCTGAGCAGGAGAGCTGAGGATCTGGGGGATTTCACAGAAAAACTGGTTGACAACATTCCCTTGGCAGAGAGGCAGTGAAAACGTACTGGCAGTGTGCAGCAGGGAATTGAGAACCCCAGTGCCCCAGGCAGCTGCCGCCATGGTGGCACAAGCTCTGCTGTCCATCAAGGTCCCGTAGTGCAGGGGCTTGCAGATGGCAACGTAGCGGTCATAGGACATGATGGTGAGAAGGAAATACTCTGCTGAGATGAAGAAGACAAAGAAAAAGAGCTGTGCAGCACATCCTGTGTAGGAGATGGCCCTGGTGTTCCAGAGGGCGTTGGCCATGGCTTTGGGGAGAGTGGTGGAGATGCAGCCCAGGTCGAGGAGGGCCAGGTTGAGGAGGAAGAAGTACATGGGGGTGTGCAGGCGGCGGTCGCAGGCTACGGCTGTGCTGATGAGGCCGTTGCCCAGGAGGGCAGCCAGGTAGATGCCCAGGAAGAGCCAGAAGTGCAGGAGCTGCAGCTGCCGCGTGTCTGCCAACGGCAGCAGGAGGAACTCGCTGATGGAGCTGCTGTTGGGCATCTGCTGTTGTTGGGCTTGGAGTCCTGCTCAGAGTGCAGAAGATAATGACAAGTCCAAACCATTCTCAGAGGCACTACTCCTGCTATACTATGAAATGTTTTAATTCTCCTACAACAATGTACATTTAGCACCATTACTTGCATTTAATTTCATGTAGATCAGCATTCCTTAAGCAGAAGCAGCATATGGAGCTCTAACCTTCCTTTTATTTTCTTATCCCTTCTCCCTGGATATTTTCATCTGTTTCAAGTCTCATATCTTTACCCCAAGTGCTCTTAGAGCCCCCTACCTGAGCTTCTGTGGCATTCAGTTTCAGTTAGAAAATGCTGCCTGTTTGTAGGATAAGTGAATTATTCATGCCTACAGAAAATGATGATAATTCCATCCTTTGAGAAAGGGGAGACTGAAAGCACATCATGTGTGAGTGTTCACAAAACAAGCAATTGATTGACGAAAAATTCTCAGAACTCTTATTGCCCCTTTTAGATTTCTGACTCCAAACCTCTTTGCCTCAGAACAGGAAATGGAAACCCCCTGCCTTGGCTCTCCTCTTGCAAAGTGCCCTCACAAACCTTCAGTTGTGCAGTGGAGCTGTGATCCCCTGCCCCAGGCAGCAGCTGTGACAGCACAAGCCCTGCCGGGGGCTCCTTCCCCCCACCCGTCTCCCCGCAGTGCCCTGGGCAGCTCCCAGGACAGGCTGAGTGCTGAGCCTGGCAGGCGGCAGAGTCCCATACCCGGCACACAGCCCCTGGGTCACAGCAGGGACCCTGCTCTGCAGGACAGTCCTGGGCACCCGTATCAGCTGGAGCAGAAAGCTTTTTCCACAGTAAAGAAACATGCAGTGCCTGCAGTCAGATCTCCTATGGGATGTCCCAGTTATAGTTACCCCTTAATTAAAAGCAGCTCATGGTCAGCTGTGAGACTTACCTTGTCATGGTCTGTGAGCAATGCTCCTGCAGTGAGCTCACAGCCCGCTCACACCACACACATCCTGCAAGCTCTCTCCAATTTCTCTCCTCTCCTTCTGTCACCTGCAGGCTGTGCTGTGCACAAGAGCTGCTCCTGGGCACAGCTGTCTCTCTGCAGCTCTGCCCACTTTTATGAGCTCCCTGTGTCCCAGGAACCTGGACAAGCAAGCAGCAGATGATGTCATTTTTATCCTTCCCACTCTTCTCCCCTGAGATGTCCCTGCGTCCTCATGGCCAACAGCTCCTGAAAGACAACAGCATCATGACTGTGCTTTGAAATCCGCTCAATTAACCACCACATGTCCAGTGGTCAGTGACTGATTGGAGACATATGGGGAGTGCTCCCAGAGATCGTTTGATGAAACAATAAGGGCAACCAGACAAGGAAGGCGAGGTTTGGACTTTCCCTGTGCAGGGCAGTGATCCAGCTGAGGCAGTGCAGGAATCTCATCCCTTGACAGAAATCCTGGAGCTGAAATGGGATTCAGCTCCCCACAGAACCACAGGAGCTGGGATTTCTCTGGTTCAGTTCAGAAGTGCACAAGGAGTTGCCTGCATGTGAGCTCCTGCTCTGAGTCCTCGGTCCTTCAGCAGGGAGGCAGCTGCTCACACACTGACACTGAATGATGCCCAAGGTGCCTGGGCTGCTCCTGATGTGTGCCAGTGCTTGTAAACCATGTGGGAAATCCCTGAGATAGACACCTCCTTCCTGGGCATCAGCTGAGGGCCAGAGAGGGGATAGCACCGGCTGTCTGGTGAATTCACATACAGCTACAAGTGCAGCACAGGGCCTTCAGGAAAGTCATGCCCATGGTGTGTCCGTGCTGCTACGTCACCTCCAAGACCCACGATCGGTCTAATGTTTGTGTGCCACCTTCTGCACACTGATACCATAGATGAGCTATCCAGTCAGGCTATGTCCAGTGATGCTTTTCAATTAGGATGTTTACTTCTGTGCTTTTGCACTAATGCAAACACCAACACACAAGAAGCTAGAAATCTTGGTAGAGCTGCTGGCCTGAGCTCCTGTTTGGACCATGGGGACACAGTTTAATGGTTTCCACAACTGCACTGTAGCACAAGGGGGATACCGAGTCTTTAGGATGGATGGGCGAGGAGACAAAGAAGGGCGACTGCCCTCTGTGAGAGTGCACTGAGCTCTGCCTGGGGATGGCAGAGCAGACAGGTCAGAGCTTATGGAAATGGCAAACAGAGGAGACCATCAGTGTCTTTTCCTGTCTTCCTGATCAGGGAGAGTAAATGGAAGGTGCCCTCTGCAGACAGATGGGAATCTGATGTTGTCTGTCCCTTGTCCCATTTGGGGGCCTTTGTCACTCCATTATCTGCGGCAGGGACAGCACAGCAGGGCATGTGGCATCCAGCAGATCCATGGAGAGCACAGATGGCAGCTTCTTGACCAAGCAGTGGAGGAACCAAAGAGGAGAGGTGCTCTGCTGGATCTCATACTCTCCGGCATGGAAGGACTTGTGGGAACTGTGAAGGTCAAAGGGGCATCAGGCCATGTGCAAGATGCAAATGTATCTCTTTTAATTTATTTATTTATTTTGAGGCTGTAAGCTTAATAGTTGATCATAAATGTCAATAAAACTGAAACAAATAATTGAAGACAAAGATGGAAATCAATGAAAATGTGTTAACCCTTCTCAACATGAAAAATTCTCATGAGTCTTGTTCCATTTTAAGTTGTAAATATGAATCTTTGAGGTGATTTGATGTCTTTTTTTTTCTTTTACTGAAACTACAATGTTTTCCAGAACTGTGTTCGCTGGACACAAATGCCTTCAGGTTCAGAGACACAGACAGCGGTGCCAGTGCCAATGCCCTGTGACTGTAGCCTGGTGCCCAGCACTACTCTTCCCTGCTGCCTATTTGATGTGCCTCATCCTCCAAGTTTTTTCAGCTCTCCTAAAGAAATGGCCATGGTTAAGGGCATGTTTTCAGCAGGCCATTTGGGCACACACTACTCCCACTGCCCTCCAGATTTCTCCATCCCTTGCTCTTTGTTCAGTCAGATACCTCCCAATTATCTGTCTGATTTCTGACTTTCAGGGGGATTACTGGAATTTGTTCCATCTCCCCAAAGTCTGATGGAATGTGTTGTCAACTCCTTCACTGTGATTTGATATATCCCTTCCTATCTATTCTTTTTCTTTTTCTTCTTATACTTTTTCTTTTTCTCAATCACTGTCTCTTTTTTATTAAGGCACGAAGTCTGAAAGATGTTCATTAATGTCAGTAAAAGTGAAAAACAGAGTTGGAGACAAAGATATAAATCAATGAGAATGTGTTAACCCATCTCAATGTGTGAAATACTCACAAGTCCTGATCAATTTTAAGTTGATACCTCTCAACTACCTGGCTGACCTATCCCAGGAAGATTACTGGAATTTGCTCCATCTCTCAGAGTCTGATGGCCTCTGTTGTCAACTACTTCACTGTGATTCAATCTATCCTATGCTACCTCAGTCTAAATCATTTATATTAAAAACATTCCATATGAAAGACAAACTTCAATAGATGCCGCTTGAACATGGCATGCGGTTGAACACTGTGTTTTACTGTTCATTTAATTGCATCACCTTTCCTTCCATTTGCTGGCCAGATAAAAAAGAGAAATCTTTCCTTTTCCATGTGTAGCTGGTTCTCTGAGGAAAGCCAGTGGGAGTTGGTGCAAAGCAGTTTTAACACTGAGCAGATGAATGCAGAGGAGAAGAGTGATGTGAAGAAAAGTGATGCAAGTCCCATAGGTCCAATGTGAGCAGAAATTGTGTGGGGAGGTTGAGAAGGACCTTTGTCAACACAGTAACAGTACAGAACTCATTGGGACATCCTGGATTGGTATCAGTTGCACAGTACTGCTTTAATGTCTTCTTTAAACCCAACTATAAATAAATAGACAATAAATTTATACTGGATTCTTTAAGCTCTCTCCAGATATCCCTCCTTTTTGCTGAACAAGTTCTGATAACCTGAAGAAGATAACAAGATGGCATAAGGCACAGGAGATTCTTTAGGTTATAATGGGCCCCAGGGTGCATTTGATGCTGCGTTCATCAGCCTCCAGTGCAGAGAGAAGTTTGCACAAAGTGCTCAGCAAGACAAAGTCAGAAGTAACAGTGAAGTTTCTTGGAGTATTAATGGGCCCACTGAGGGCCATTACCAAGTAAGCTTCCCAAGGGACTTGTTAGAGAAGATAACTGGAAGCCATGACTACAGGCAGGCAAAGGCACTGGCATGCTAAGAAACCTCTCCTTTGCCTTACGAAGCAGACAGGTCAAGCCCTGATTGCAACACCAGTGGTAGAGAGGTCCTGTATCTCATGTTGGCTCAGGGCATTTCCTGGGGCAATGGGTTGGAGGTCTGTATGATGTTCAATGAAAGACATGGGGACAGAAGATCCCAGGCTCTACATGTGGTGCAAGGACGCTGTGAGGTTCATGTCCCATATGAGACCTATGTTTCATTGCAGGATGTGAGAAGGGATGTGAGAAGGGCCCAGTCTGAACAAGCAGTCAATCCCTGTGAAACTCTGAACTTCAGATCTCTCAGTTCCAGTGCCCTCCTTTGCACATTCTCCCAGAGTTTGATGTCCTTTGTGTTCTGCGGTGCACAATCAGGCACTTGTTCTTGTTATACTTTATGCACTTGGTGCTTAGTACCAACTGGTACCCACTTCTCTGACTTGTCCACATCTCTCTGCAAGTCCTCTCCACCCTCAGTGGAGGCAACAGCACCTCCTCATCTGGTCTCATCAGCAAACTTGCTCAGAACGTCTTCTAGTCCTGCATTCAAGTCATCTGCATAAACATGAAAGGAAAGTGGCCCCAAAATGGAACCCTGGGGACCCCGACAGTGACCATCTACCAGCCTGATGGAACCCACTGACTATAATCCTTTGGGACTGGCCTACTGGCCAACTGCTCACCCACCACATTGTGTTTCTGTCTAGCCATATGCAGAACATTCTGTCCAGAAGGTTGTTGTGAGAAACAGTATCAAAATCTCCACTGAAATCCTCAAGGATTACATCAACTGGCTTCCCTTGGTCAACTAAACGGATAACTGTGTCACAGAATGAGCTTAAATTAAACAGGACCTTCGCCTCACAAACTTGTGTTGGCTGCGACCAATGACAGAATTGTCCTTCAGCTGTTTTTCCGTAACTCCCACCATCATTTTCTCCATAATTTTACCAGGCTCTGGACTGACAGGTCCATAATTGCCCATGTCATCTTTCTTGCTCTTCCTTACAACGAGACAACATTTGCCAGCTTCCTGTCAGCTGGCATGACCCTAGACTTCTTTAGATGCAATTGAAATGACAGCCCAGAGCACACTAAGGTGTCATCATTGAAAGAAAGTAGATGTGCCATAGCTTTGCAATGCCTTGAGCTCCAGAGTATGCCACAAATGGAGCAGAGGGGAAGATTTGCCTCTTCTGTAGTGAACTCATTCATTTGGTAAGCAGAATAACACTACCTGATACATGAGGACTGTGTCTCTGCTCTGCTCTGCTCACAGGGCAGCGGTGCAGGGTGTTGCTCTCATGTCAGTGCAGGTAAACTCACTTTAACCTTTTTTCTTCTGTAAATGCTTCCTCTGTTTGTATGCTCAGATACACTTCCACATTCCCTCAAGTACACTTCCATATATCATTAACAATTACACTTTCTTATACCATCAAAACTGCTTGTCAAACAATACAGTTCTTCAGTTCACATAAACTCCCTTAATACAGTCTGTATTCTTCAGTTACAAACACTGTGCCACAGAACCAGCACTGATTGAACCACCTCCCTCACACACTTCCTCACAAGCAGTACATAGTATTACATAAATGGGTTGACACTCACTGGTCGGGTGGAATGTACACCTCTCCTCAGGACAATCTTACTAATCTACAGAGTACAAATTCCGGTCTTACATACAAGCAGAAAGTACTTATGAGTGGACAGACAACACAGTCTTTCACTTTGTCCGTGTCTGGCCATTTCCCTCACAGGAGGAAGGAAACATGGATCGGGACTCGGCACTCACCCTGCAGCTGTTCTGTGTCTCACTCACACCACACTCACTCTGACATTTAGATCAAAAACCATGGTTTATTCATACTACACAATGCTGACAACGTTTTCTAGCTGGAATCTTAATAACACTCATACTCTGGTCAACCAGTTGCAAACAATGTTTTTCCCAGAGTCGGCTTGACACACGGTACCAAACACTTAAAGCAGATGATAATATTGAACATACAACCTACAAGCCCCGTGATTACAACTTGGAGAACCCAGGCTACCATTTGACAGGCTATCCACTATATCCCATACCCGTAGGAGAGACCAACCTAGGTCCCTCCTATTGTCAACTACCTGGGAGAGAGTATTTGTTCTTGTTTCCATTCATATGACATACAGTTCCCTTTCATAGGAACTCACCCAAGGAGTCTTCCTACCCAGCTGGCAACCAAAGCCATGAGCTCACCTCCCTGGGAGCAGCACGTATGGCTGTAAACTGTGTAGGATGTCTCCTCAAGACATATGGGCTCCACTTACCATACACATACCTGGTCCACCTATGGGTGGTCCTTGTCTGTCCCTGCAGTGATCAGGTGAGGAAGGGAGACCTTCAAAGAAATCTCAGGGTGCGCCAAAAGTGTCTCCCTCTCAGCTGGTCCTGCAGCGAACAGAGCTGGTCCCACCTGGGCCGCCAAATTGACTACAGGAATTGAACTCTATAACCTCTATAACTGATACAGTCTCCCATGACATACTTATACCAAAGTTGAGGAAGTATGGGATAGGTGAGTGGACAGTGAAGTGGGTCGAGAATTGGCTGACTGGCAGAGTGCAGAGGGTTGTCATTGGCGGTGCAGTGTCTGGCTGGAGGGCTGTAATTAGCGGCGTCCCCCAGGGGTCTGTGCTGGGTCCAGTCTTGTTCAACATCTTCATCAACGACCACCTGCAGCAAGTTTGCTGATGACACGAAGTTGGGAGGATTGGCTGACACGCCTGAAGGCTGTGCTGCCATTCAGCGAGACCTGGACAGGCTGGAGAGCTGGGCAGTAAGAAACCGGATGAGGTTTAACAAAAGCAAGTGTAGAGTCTTGCACCTGGGTAGAAATAATTGCATGCACCGGTACAGGCTGGGGGAAGAGCTGCTGGAGAGGAGCTCTGCTGAGAGGGACCTGGGCGTCCTGGTGGACGACAGATTGACCATGAGCCAGCAGTGTGCCCTTGTAGCCAAAAAAGCCAATGGCATCCTGGGGTGCATTAAAAAGAGCGTGTCCAGCAGGTCGAAGGAGGTGATTCTCCCCCTCTACTCTGCCCTGGTGAGGCCTCATCTGGAATATTGTGTCCAGTTCTGGGCTCCCCAGTACAAAAATACAGGGATCTCTTGGAAAGAGTCCAGTGGAGGACCACAAAGATGGTGAAGGGCCTGGAGCATCTCCCCTATGAGGAGAGACTTAGGGAACTGGGTCTGTTTAGCCTTGAGAAAAGAAGGCTGAGAGGGGACCTGATCCAGGTCTATAAATATTTGAGGTGTGGGGGGCAAAGAGGTGAGGCCAGACTCTTTTCAGCAGTGTGTGGAGGAGGGACAAGGGGAAACAGACAGAAACTGGACCATAAGAAATTCTGCACTAATGTGTGTAATAACTTCTTTATGGTGAGAGTGACAGAGCACTGGAACAGGCTGCCCAGGGTGGTTGTGGAATCTCCTTCTCTGGAGATATTCAAGACCTGCCTGGATGCCGAGCTGTGCAACGTGGTGTAGGGAACCTGCTTTGGCAGGGGGACTGGACTCAGTGGTCTCTGGAGGTCCCTTCCAACCCCTACAATTCTGTGATTCTGTGAATATCAATGGGGTGGTTTGGATGGAGAAAGACTACCCCTTTGAATGACCTTTTGTCAGGGCATGTCCTGGGATTCCTAGGATCCTCAAAATGCAGCACTGCTTCTGTCACTGAAAAATGGGGCCCTGTGTGGGACGGAGGGAGGGTCCATGAGTCCCTGGCCCACCTGACTGAGTATTTCCATGGTCTTAGCAAAGACATACGTACAACTTGAGAATGACAGTTAGCTGCGTTCATGGTGGCATGGCCACTTTTAATGGCCTTGAACTGTCTGAACATAACTGAAGAGGCTCAGGCTGATGCAAATCAGCTATTGAATGATAGTGTTGAAAAATTGGAAAGACAGGTGGCAGTTTTGATGGGAAAAAAACCTAATTCAATCATTCTCCTATGGAAGATCAGTAACAACTGTCTGGAGGACCATGGGGGCCCTGTACAAGGGAATCTGTATAAAATGGACTCTGTAAATGAAGGCAATAAAAGGTCAGATTTTGAGGTTCCATTTGGACAAGATCTATTTGAGATCTGACTGATTGTAACCCAAAAATGAAAAAAAAAAAATGCAGGATAGGCTGGTGGGAGTGCCCTGACCAGTGTCCAACCCCCAAACCCTGCTGCCCATAATGCAGCAGCTGAACTGATGGATATAGTAGAGTGGTTTAGACAGAAACCAAGAGAGCATGCCAGCATAGCTGGTTTGGTTATGGGACATGGAGGCAGAAAGTGCTATGGTGAATGGACTGGAAATTTCAAAACTGACATCCATTACTACTCACCCTGCCCTCAGGCAAAGACTTTATGCTCTTGTCTGGAGGGCTTATCGCAATAAAGACTGGCGGATTTGCTGCGTAGACCGGTCAGAACTCAGATCTGCGTTGTGCTTCCTGCGGCACCAAACGCCCAACAGTGGCAGTTCCGTGTATTGGCCAGCAGGTGGCAGCAGAGACCACGGAAAGAACGTCTGCGGGACAGACCCTGGGGATCCGTTCTCTTTTGATTATAGGGGAAGAACACAAAGATGGAAGAGGAGGGAAGGGGGAAAAAAAAGAAAAAAAGAAAAAACCAAACCACAGCAAACAAATAAAAACTTCTCCAAACGTTGCAAACGTGAATGTCTGTCAATAAATAAATGAGTAATTAAATTGATGTCCCTTTCCCGCCCCCTCCCCCCCCCCCCCCCCAACTTCTGAGATGAAAAAAAACCACTTCTTTTAGAAGAAAACAGAGCAGTAACAACTTCTGTACCTACATTCACCACTCTGAGATCCTGTCTGGGTCACCCAAGGCTTGTAAATAACCACTGGGTCGGTTCTGATGTCGAGTGATTTGTTGTCAGTTCTCTCATGGTTCTCCGGTCAGTTCTCCGGTGCCAGGATCTGCCACAGGGCATTCTGACCACGGGCATCATGTTTCTACGCTGCCGCCTGCATTTAACAGGCAATGGGACTGCCCAGCATGTGCAAGGCAGCACCTCTTTCACACCACCAGAATGTTTAAGGCTGTTGGGATTGTTGTTAGCGTCCCATTAACACTGAGGCTAGAGATACCCTTAGGATTGACATTACTATTAGCATTACTTTGATGGTGCCCTATCTGGGTCATTTCCAGGGGATGTCAGGAGTAAGGCACAGTGTCAGGAGAAAAAGAACAGACTCTGTTACTTTATAAAAGTGATAATAGAGAGAGTTCATTGGAAAAAATACAACTCTTAAATAATGCAAAGCATGCTTCCGATTGGATGCAGGCATCATCTGGGCTCTGATTAATATTACTCTTAAGGTAAAGATTATTGTTACCATAATGATTTTTTTTTTGGATTATGATCAGGGTTAAGGTTCCTTTTGCTACAAACTTCTAGCATCATTTTTGTTGTTGCATTTGGAGTTAGGGACGATTTTAGAATCAGGGTAAGGGTTAGGATTAGAGTTACATTGCTGGTTAATGCTGTTATCTTTACAGCTCCTGTGAGGGTTGGGGTCTGGGTCAGGTGTTTAAAAAATGAAATGAAAAAAGAATTAAAAAAATATATTGAAAGCTTCAGATTTCATTAATCTTTGTGGGAATCATATAATGTGCAACTCAGATCTACCTCTTCGTGCAGTGACTGCCTGTAAATTTGCTGGAGCCTAATATAATATGGCCTTGTGCTTTCCACTAACTCACCTTCATTTCATTTTCATTAAATTTGCTTGGTAGTCAGATTTTGGTGTGTGGATATTTTAAAACAATCTAACTGACACTGGCAAAAAATTAAAAATAAAATTTAAAAAATAAATGCACAACAGCATCGTATCAATTTTTATAGATAAGATAAAGAAGAGCAGTTTCCCTTAGTTTTCTGTGCCTCTTTACTTTCTTACCCTCTCCCCTTGTGTGAGAAACTCTCAAAGTCAAAGATTTCTAGTTAGGCAAAGCTGGCAGCGATAGCAGCAGTGCTTATTCATTACTGCAATACTGCGCGCACATCCCCTATTGGCAAGGGAGAAATTGCACACCAGTCAGTGACATTAATTCTGTTCTATGCCCTAAACCCAATGCAGGTGATGCTCTCATGGCTCTCATTGGTTGAGCATCACAGGCTCACAGACTCCTCGAGACTGTTGCTAGGATTCATTTCCATATAAGGTCAATTACCAACCTCTTGTTTTTAGGTCTGCCTTGTACTTTTCTGCGGAGAGAGAAGGGCAGTGTTTCCAACAGTCAGTACATTCATTCTGTCCTGTGCTGGGCTCTACCCACCCTGTGTATTTATCTTGTGCTTGTCTCAATTCTCCCCATGTCAGAACACCCCCAGTCTGAACTTAACTCTGTTCAGCAACTTTCTTGGTGGAAAAACTACTTATACAGCTGTTTTACAAGAGGGTTATACATTCAGTTAGGGCCTACACTATGTACTGAAAATACTGGAAACTTCCACTGCAAAAACACAATCTACCTCTCCCATCTGTGCAGCCTTGCAGACCCAGAGCACGCCAGGTTATTTCTGCTTTCATAGCATTTGCATGCTGTAGGGTGAGCAAAAGGTTCTGCTGCTTGATTCTTCTGCAAGAGCTGCCTACCGGCAAATGGTTGCAGGGATGGAGGATGTGACAGAAAGCATTTGTCTCCACAAGAGCATAGTTACATTCAGTGCAGAGAGTGTGAGAGTCAGGTTGGTGTGGAAAAGCACTGACACGCTGGGGATGATGCAGTGCTCACATGTCTAATACTCACAGACATTACTGTCAGAAGGATGGTGCTGTGTTGTGCTTCTACCTTTGGCAGCCCCTGGAGAAATGCTGTGGCACACAGAACACCTTTGTATTGCACTGACTGCTGCCATGCAGCATGGATTTAACACACCAAATCCAGAGGAGCATGACTGCATCTAACTGCCCTGAGAAAAACTACTGTAGCTGAAGAGATGAGGAGGCAGCTGCTCATCTGCAGAACAAGCTGTACTGCCAGACATTGGGCCAGGTGAGCACCTCCTGCTGCAGCGTGATGATGACAGGGCTGGAGATGATCTGCAAAGCCAGCTTCAAAGTGGGAGACATGAGTCAACATGGCAGGAGGACAGAGGTGTTAGGGAGCAGCCAAGGCATCAAAGAGTATCAAAAGGCTTTAAAAGGTATCACAAAGCGACAGCCAGGAAGACTGGGATTATCATGAGCAGCAACCTGGATGCTAGAGATTATTTGCTGCCATACAAAATGGTAGAGATCTTGCTGCAGACATCCCAAAGCCAGGCAAAATGGGAACCCAGAGCTCTGCCTGCACGAACCCCACAGCCATAGCATTGCAAGCTGAGCTGCCTTGCTGTTTGTTGCATTCATCCCAATCCCTGTGAATGAAGACTCGGAATGCAGCCAAGGCGATGATTGAGCATGAGAGTGACTTTATTCAATAAAAGACAGGAGGGCTTGAGAGGTCAAGGGTGAAGATGGGACTCCTCTTGTCAAGATGAGAGTGGCTCAGAGCTGGTGCTGCTGCCTGGTGCCTGGGACTGGCAGCCTGACTCTAAGTCCCCATCTAAGATGCTCAGCTTCACCTCACTGATGCTGCCCTGCTCCTGCATGGTGGTGCTGCTGTTGGGGCACTCGGGCTGTGCTTGGGATGGGCAGCACTGCAAAGGCGCTGGGTCACAATCCAGGCAGGTGACTGTGGTGTCTGGCAGGCTCAGGTCAGGAGCTTCAGCAGAGCCAGGAGCTATGAGAGCATGAACGTGGATGAGCCCCTTGTGTCCATCACTGTTACCATGTGGAAGGCTGTCATCCGAATTGCAGCGATTTGTGCTTAATAAGAACTCTCCATTGATGGAAACACACTGCACATCACTACTTGGTTTGGATCTTTGGGGTTGACAAAGGCTTGAATTATCTAGGAAGGCACAGAAACACAAGGGTTAGTGTCAAACGTTTGCAAGTTGAATCATGCAAGAGGTTGTTGATACTTGGTAATAGAGTGGCGGCAGGACGAAGCAAATAAGCTTGAAGCAACAGAGCCACTGTCTTGAAAGTGATCCTCGTGCAGGTCCATAAGTTTTGACTCTGCCTGGACTTCATATGGGGCAGTATGACATCACAAAGGGGTGATATGATGTCACAAATGGGCATTATGACGTCACAAATAAGCATTATGATGTCACAAAGGGGCACTATAATGTAAAAAAGGGGCATTATGACATCACAAATAAGCATTATGACGTCACAAAGGGCATTATGACATCACAAAGGGGCATCGTGACGTCAGAAAGGGGCATCGTGATGTCAGAAAGGAGCATTATGACATCACAAAGGGCATTATGACATCACAAAGAAGCATTATGACGTCACAAAGGGGCATTATGACATCACAAAGGGGTGTTACCATCACCCTGCGCCCTAGTCCTCTCTCCCTCCTATTGGCTCCCTCTCCCACCAATCCCCGATCTCCCCTCCCCTTAGGCATTGAATTCTCTTCTCACTACCTCCTCCCAGTCCTCCCCTAGGAACAGAAACCATTCAGATTCTACAGCAAACTACAGCATCTGCACTGCAAGAGCTCACTGAACCACCTGCAACAATGAAACACGGTTTTGGAGAGTGGGTTTGAAAACACACCTTTAGACAGCTGTCTCCCTGTAGCCAAAAGGAAACCAAGCAGCAAAAGAAGAGTCCAGCCTGAAACATGCCCATGCTACTAGCCCAGGTTTTTCACAGTCAATGCAGAATCCATCCTGTTCATGAGGTGACAAATGACCAGTGGGTCTCCCCTTGCTCCACCCCTTCTCCTTCAAAGCCAGAAAAAGAAAGAAAAAACAAGCTTCTGTACAGCTGCCGTTATTTCTGACAGCGAGTGTAATCACAGAATCATAGAATGGCCCGGGCTGGAAGGGACCTCAAGGATCATGAAGATCAATCACCTCCCTGTCCCTGCTGGCCATCCCCTCTTCTGATGGAGCCCAGGGGACCATTTGCTCTCTGAGCTGCAAGAGCACGCTGATGGCTCACGTTCTGTTTTTCATCCACCAGGACCCCCAGGTCCTTCTCTGCGGGGCTTCTCTTAAGGACTGCTCCTCCCAGGCTGTACAGATGCCTGGGATTCCTCCAGCCCAAGTGCAAAACCTTGCACTTTGCTGTGTTCAACCTCATTAGATTCACCTAGGCCAACCTCTCGGTTGAGCTCCCTCTGAATGGCATCCCTTCCTTCCACTGCATCAGCCCCACCACTCAGCAAACAGCAGAGGGTGCACTCCATTGCATCATTGGTGTCACTGATAACCATGTAAAAAAGCACTGGTCCCAAGACAGACTCCTGGATGACACCACTTGTTATTGGCCTCCACCTGGACACAGAACCATGAATCACCACCCTCTGTCTGTGGCCTTTCAACCAATCCCTTATCCACCAGGTGGTCCACCTGTCAAATCCACATCCCTCCAGTTTAGAGATAAGGATGTGGTGGAGGGCCATGTCAAAGATCTTGCTCAAGTCCAGGTCAATGACATCTGTTACCTTCCTTTTGTCCACAAATGCCGTCACTCCATCATAGAAGACCACCAGATTGGTTAGGCATGGCCTTCCCCTGCTAAAGCCACGCTGACTGTCTTGGATCACATGCTCATTCCTTATGTGATCAAGCATGTCTCTGAGGCGGATCTGTTCTTCACCATCTTCATCACAGTTCTACATTTGAATCAAATAATTGGTGTTGCTGTCACCAAGAAAACCTCTTTGTCTTCTACTCCTGCTGCACTACTGTGCTTTCACCAGAAGCAAAGGGAGAGGCCACCTCCTAGATCCAAATTTTAAGAAACCAACACCCAATAGGTGTCATCTGAAGTAAAATAGCAGAGAAATTAAGATGACTCTTTTGCATCCAGCTTGGATCACTCCCTCACTCAGGCACACCACCATCAGATCAAGGAGATGCTGCCTTCAGCTTAGAGACTGTATGGGAAATCACAGCTTGAACCTCTGATTAATCAGCTGAGGCAAGTGTTGGGCCAGCTGCGGGAGCACAGGTGAGAGTAATCTAGCTGTGCTCCCAGAAGGGGTGGACCTCGACTGCACCTCTTCTGAGACCTCACCTCATTTAAAGGCTGACCACCACTAAGGCAGAATCTCTTGGAGACTGCTCCCCAGTTGAGACTGCCTCAGCTTTCTGGTCAAGGCATCAACATTGGTCAGTTTTCCTTTGCTAATAATCTTTGACTATTTACCACCATCTTGGTTAACATCTTTTTACTAGCCACCCTTACAGAGACCATAAGGGCTTGGGCTTCCAAACTCTCAGCAAGCATTTGGATCAGACAGCTTCCTGCTGGGGAGCCCCCTGCATCACTGCTGCCTCCTTTCGTACTGGACCTGCAGATGCTTCAGAGCTCATTAGCATGGACTTCCTTCCTCCCCTCAGCAGCTGCTCCTGCACTCACCTTCATTCCTACTCAGATACCGGCCGCTTCCAGCACCAGCTGACCTGCAAGACACAGAAAGGAAAGGTGGGAGTCATGCAAACGCAGAAGCCCAAGGCTGCATCACCACCACGTATGGCAGCCTCGGGAAGTCAGCTGCAACTACATCCTTTGTCAGAATGGAAACAGGCACCGTCAATTAAGTGTGACCTCTGAACTCATTGCCACCATCAGAAATAGGCACTGAAATTGCTCACTTCACTGCAGCTGGTTACCTCCTGATTTTGGGTAAATGCGGACACTGTCTTGAGGGCTACCAGAAAAACGACATCAACTTCATTGTAGGTGGTTAAGCTTGGAAGCTGGACTTGAGCAAGAAAAGTTTCTCAGCTCAGAATCACAGAATTATCAAGGTTGGAGAAGACCTACAAAATCATCTGGTCCAACCATTACCAATACTTCCCAGATAAATCATACCTCTCAACACAACATCCAAATGTTTCTTGAGCACTCCCATGGTCGGTGACTCCACCACCTCCCTGGGCAGTGCTATCCAATGCCTGAATACCCTTTAGGGGAAGTAATATTTCCTAATGTCCAGCCTGAATCTTTCCTGGCACAGCTTAAAACCATTCCCTCTAGATCTATAACTGATCACACGAGAGAAGAGGCCAAACCCCAGCTCACTACAACCTCCCTTCAGGACGTTATAGAGAGTTATAAGGTCTCCCCTGAGCCTGCTCTTTTCCAAGCTGAACAATCCTAGTTCCCTCAGCTTCTCCTCGTAAGGTTTGTGCTCCAGACCCCTCACTACCTTTGCAGCTGAAGATGTTCCAGAACCGCAAGGTTTTCTTGCAGGGAGGGGCCCAAAACTGAATAGGTCAAACATCCTTCTCTCCATCATTGCTGTCACGTGGAAGGCTGTCCTTGGAACTGCAGTGACTCATGCATCCTAACTGCACTCCATTGATGGAAGCACAACGTGCATCATTGCAACTTGCTGGTGGGTTCCTGTATTGGCAAGGGATCGATTCACCTGGAAAGAGTAGATACACAGCAGTTAGTGTAAACTTTCACTGTCCAAGGAGGCAAAGGCTTGGTGCTGCCTGTCAAGCAGGTTTCAAGCAGCTTGTGAGCCTCATCTGGGAAAGACAGGAGTCAACCAAAGATGTCAGGCACAGGCTTGAATGCCAGAAGGAGGTACAAGCCCACTGAAAGCATGAATTCTACCTGTGTTGCTGACAAGCAGTGTTTTGAAAGCTGGATTTGCACCCTTACCTGCCAGGACCAAGACTTCTACTTCAGAGGGCTCCCTGGCACTGCTCTGCAGTTGGTGTTTGGCCACAGGGGATGGTTTGCCCAGGCAGAAGCAGGAACGCCAACTGCCAGCTGGTGACTCTGCCCTCTTACTGGGAGAACTCAGTCTGGAGAGAAAACAGAGCATGCTGTCAGTCGTGGTGCAGGGTGAGGGAAGAGCTGCACCGAGCCCTTGCCAATAGTTGCCTGTTCCCGCCACTGCCTGCTTTCTGCTGAAACACAGCCTAGAAACACCCTCTGTTTCAAACAGCAGAGGATGCTTCCATTCCTACAGCTCAGCCCTCAAGTCCTGCTGGCTACATTCCTCTCAATGATTTCAAGCAAGATTCGGAGCATGTGAGCAAAGGCTCCACAGCCGGACAGGAAAGGAGCTGGCAGGCGTAACTGCTTTCTGAGGAACCGTACAGTTATAAGGGAAGCTCAAAAGCATCCCTGACTCTTACGTTAACACCTCCTCGGCCTCAGCTCACTGCCACCTTTAATTTCTAGTGCCAGCAAGTCTGACCAACAGCTCTGCTTACAGGAGAAGCACAATTGGTTTCAGGCACATGGCCCTGAAATCTGGAAAACCCCAAGATTTCCATGTACAGCCAGCACAGAACAGGATAGACGCCAGCATGGCTTTCTGCATCTTGTGACTGCCTGCCCAACCAGGAAGGAAAGGCACCTTGTGTGGCTCCACTGAGGCCATAGGGCAACTGTGTGTTAGTTGAATCCTCAAAGATATAATGGACAAAAAATAAACCAATAAAAATCATCCGAACAATGATGGTAGGGGCTGGAAAGGGAATTCCTCTTTCTTTATCTTTCAGATGGAAAATCAATGATTGCATTGAAGTTCCTCAGTACAGCTGCAGGCCCTTCCTCCACTTGTATCTTGCTGCTCCGTGTTGCAACAGGAGAGCTGCTCTGGCCTCTCCTCTCAGCCTGTGCCTCCTGCACAGTGAGCAGCTTTGTGGATGGAGAGACCCACACAGACTTGGGCCCAGGCAGAGAACTGTGCCCTGCAAGGGAAAAACACAGGTGAGACGGCGGAGGAAGCAACAGCACAGCCATCCCAGTTCTGCATATCTCTCAGAATTGCTCATCCAAGCCACTGGAAGAAGAGGAGCTCAAAATAACCGTGTGCTCAGTGGTATGCTCGTGGCAAAGGACACAGCCACAATTAAGAGCAGCTCACTGTATCAAAAACAGGCAAACAAAAATCCTAGAAAAACTAGGGGGCTGGGATTCCAGAAAGCTTTGCTGCCACATTTCAATCAAGCTTCACCTGCTGGCAAAAAATCTTAACAGCAGTGATGGTTTTCTCCAAGTAAGGCTTGTGTTTGGACACACTAAGGATCCAGGAATGGGGCACCATATTCTAACCTAAGCCCAGAAGCCTGCTGTCTCCTCGACAGTAATAGAATTTTCAAAGGTCTTGGAGAAGACCTGGATTGGATCAAGGTGCCAGATCAAGATCAAGCTAATGGAGGAAGACACTCACCTGCTCACTCTCCCACGACTGGTGTGGATTCGGAGCAGAAGATGACATCTGTGTGGCTGATGAGGAATTCCACCACAGCTGACTGAGTCTGCAGCTCCATGCAGGCAGCTTCAATGGCGCAGGAAGATTGGCTCTGCTGGGATCTGAAGAAAAGGCAGATCTTACAAGTCATTTCCCCAAGGTCATTTCCCCAAGTCTGAATTTCTGTAGCCAAAAACTGTCAGGTTGGGCTCTGGAGACTTCCGCAGTGGGCAAACAGCGATGCCACTGACGAAATTATCCTGGATCATCAGGGACACAGCTGTCCCAGCTAAACAAGTGAGTAGAAACTGTCATCTAGAAATTGTGCCCCTGGGGTTGGGGGAGAGCAGAACTAAGCATCGTGTTGAAATGGAAAAAGAAGTTTACCTTAAGAGGTTTGGAGCCCACTCTATCGCTAAGTTCTTCACGTGCATGTTTATCACCGAGCAGATCCCAGCCAGAGACACCAAGTGTCTTATTAAGTCCCATGGGGACAGTGCACTGGTGGTCAGCACTGAGGCAGACTTGATGACTTCCAAGAGGCATCTGGGGAACACAGAATCACAGAATGACCCGGGTTGGAAGGGACCTCAAGGATCATGAAGCTCCACTCCCTGCCTGGCAGGGCCACCTATCTTCCACATTTACTAGGCTGCCCAGGGCCACATCTAACCTGGCCTTGAACACCTCTACAGATGGGGGATCCACAACGTACCTGGGCAGCCTGTTCCAGGACCTCAGCACTCTCCTAGTAAAGAATCTCCCCCTACCACCCAACGTAAATCTTCCGTCTTTCAAATTAAAACCATTTCCCCTTGTCTTGCTATTATCAGCCCTTTCAAAGAGTTAACACCCCTCCTGATTATACACACAGCCTGTGCCATCAAGGCCAAGCAGTGCAAGCTCTGGGGGGCTTTACAGCCTGATTGCGCAGTGCAGCTCCTCGCAGCAGGCATTTGACTCCAAGTCCCCTTTGCTATTAACCCCATACTATCAATAGCAGGGGAACAGCAAAGGAAAGGGAATTCTCACAACCATTGTGAATAGCTTAAATAAGCACCTCCTGGCACCACCACAAGTGCCATCAAGTGAGAGGCAGGATGTGGCAAAGACATGCCTCATGGGGCTAACAGAAAGAAGACCTCAGAGCTGGGGCAATGCTGCAACCACTAGCCAGGACGCCCAGGGAACAGGTACGTGTCATTTCCAAGACACTGCCCTGAGCTTACCGAGAATTTGGCATAGAGATGCTTAGTCAGCAGAGGGCTCGGGAGCTCCCTGAAATACATCTTGCACAGGGAGCTCACGCTGTGAATGTCTCAGACACTGAGCTCGGGAACCTGCTCTGAATCGAATTCAAGGCTGCAGAGCAGGACACAGAATTGGGCAGAGGGCTTTGGGAAAGACGAAAACAAGTCCAAAGCCACACAAAATACAGTCAAGAAAAGGAAGGACCTCTGCAGAGCCTTCCATATGGTCTCACATCACAGCGAGAAGCAGGAGAGCTCTTGTGGCACAAAGCTTGGGGCAGGAGAAATCAAGGCTGCCTCTAAGATAGTGCTTGCAAAGAGACTTGTGCTCTAGATACCTCATACCTTCAGTGTTCTTCTTTGGACACATCTCAGGATTTCAGTGTCCTTCTTGCAGTGAGGGGCCAAGAACTGAACACAAAACTCAAGGTGAGGACTCACCAGTGCCAAGCATAGGGAGATGATTGATTCCCTGCTCCTGCGGGCTCCAACCTTCTGCATTCCAATTCCAATCTAAACCATTCCTGCTATGGTATTACTTGAATCCTCATTTAAGGCTGGACCTCAACAAGTCAACACATCAGAAATAACACAGTGTGCATCTGGAAGACGTGTCTCAAAGCCCAGAAAATCCAACTCAAAATCAAACTCTACCCTTGGTAGATTTACATCACGCTCTTTTCCTTGTGTGTGAGCAATACTTGCTCTTTTCAGATGGTACTATGAGCATGTGGCATCCCAAACACATAGTTAGCATCCATCCATATCATTAAGGCTCTCGTCAAGGCAGTTATTTCAGCCTTCTGAGGTGAAGTCCCCACGGCTGATGGTTGTGCTTCCATTCCCTGCTCAGTAGCAGTTACTGCATGTCCTGCCTTACAGCCTCCTTGTCTCACAAAACTGCAGCTGCTGGTAAATCAGGCGTCTTCTGCATCTTCTAAGGGTTCGTCCTTCAGCTCCGACCGACCGGCTGCAATGTGCAGCTTCAGTTGTTTCAAAGCAGTGATGTCATCCTGGTTCTCCACCAGGGGAGTTCCGCTAAGGAAAGATACTGGGCTGGCAATAGTAGTTACAATTATTTCTATATCACCCTGCTCTACCAGGATGGCCTGGTATTTCGGGAATCTTTGGGGTGAGAGCCAATGTCCACCTTTTGCCTCCAATACAGTAAACACTGCATGATATATTAAAACTGGTATTCTTTGGCCCACTGTAGATTTATAGGCTTCCTGAATATTGAGCACCAGTGCACCCTGGCTATCCCTTACTCACTTCAAGCTGTTTGAAGTTTACCATCAGTCCGTAGCTGTGTATCCATGGTCGGCACCCTCCTGTCATTCCTGGCAACGTATGGAGTTCCTTGGCAGTTTGCAGCTCAGGGGTTGAGCAGATGGCTTCTTTCTTGGCAGTCCTTAAGGTTCAAAGTCCAGCTGTCATCTCCTATCCCAAATATGTCACTTGCTGCTGAGTTAGTTGTGCTTTCTGTCAACCAAGAAACTCAGCAAACTCTCAGTCTATTGTACACAGTCCTTTTGTTTTGGTGGCATCCACATGCTCCAGTAAAGTTCCACCCTAGGATGGAGGATGCCAGGTCTCAGGCTCACGAGTTGGCCAGTTCTCAACAATCATTTAGCTGTTCTCACAACCCTGGGTAACACTGTCCAGGTTCACTGAGTCTCTTCTTACTCTGTTAGGGAGAACAGATACACACAAGTACTGGTATGCTATCATGAGGAATTCAGTAGGTTACATTTAATATAGAAGCATGTTGCAATCAAAAGCACGCTTAAATAAAAGCATACCCTTTTCTTTCACTCAAAATAATAGACCAGAAAAAAATAAAAACAAAACCCTCATCATGAATGTTAAAGAAATTATCTACTAGATCTCAATGGGAAGTAGAAGCACACGCTAGATTTAGGAGCACAGCACTTGTCTCATTATCTGAATGCATCTCAAGGCATGATCCTTGTGAAACTGTGAGAACTTCTATCATTAATAGACGAGTACCGTGCCCTGATAGATGGTTAAACTGCTTGCAGTGCACTGTTAGATGTACAGGCTGGTGGCTGTATGTGCTGTGACCAAATAAACCCCACACAGAAATCTTTCAGAATATCAGGACCTACAAGGATTGCATTCATATTTAAAGTAAAAAATTCCTAAGCTACACATGTTCTAGGTTTTCATTTGTTAGATACAACATACCTTTGGAAGTAGGCGCCTGAAAGGGTATGCCTTCTACTTGCTTCTCTGTCTGACTCTTTGAAAAGAGCAGGAGCAGGAAATGCAAAGGGCAGCTCATTTCTTAACGCTGACTCTGCATCAACATTCTCTGTGTTTGCACGCTTCTTAGATGCCACTTTTCTTGTCACTGGAGTTGACAGTGTGAATTCCATATCACCCAGTTGAGTATCATGCCTCGAATGCTGCCAGAGATGGAACAAAAGGTTTTCTGATCACAGCCGGAGAAGTTACTGTCAAAGAAATTCTAACAGCTGAGAAGGTCAGACACAATGCTTATAAAAACATCATACACTACTTGTCTATTGAACAAAAGAGTTAAAACCTCTGATTCTTTCCTAGAATAAGTGCGTTTCTTATAGACTCTCAAATGCCATTTTTTATTTGTTCATGTCAATTCCCCATTTATGATTAACCCTCACCAGCTTATCTAAACATAACTATGAATTATCACTTGGTTTGGCTGCAAAATTTCAATCACTTCACTGTGGATTTTCTTGTCCAACACAGTAAGACTGAACTTCTTTCGGTACCTTAAAGGTCTGTGTACCTTTAGCCTAACTCCAGAATCTTATGAACTGTGCCTCATCGCTTCCCATTGTGTTTTAAAATCCTCACTGACTCCTTTACTTGTTCCCTTGCTTGCTGTTTCTGTGCAAACCAAACACTGGAGTTAGGATTCTCATTAAACCAACCATGGCCTACAGGTAGAAGGCACCAAAATTTATGCTTAACATACTTCTTTGCTCAATCTGTATCTCCCTTTGGTCAAGGTCCACTAGATACTTAAATATGGAGTAAGCACTAGATACAATGAGAAGCAGATTTCTGGATTAAGTGCTGTATTTTTTCTGTAAGAAACAAGCACTACATCTTCACACACCTGCTTTGTTCTCTGAGTATTTAGATCTAGTGGAGATTCTTCAAACACTGAAGCTACATCAGAAAATTCCATGGATCCAAACACATCTGGCACATGGCTACAGTCTGGCACATCTTCATATGTCAGAGCCTTTTCAGACTGAAATGTTCCATTGAGAATCTTTTGCAGAATTAAAAGGAAGATTTCATCAGAAGATTTCATCACTAAAATCTAAATAAGATTGCTTTGCAAGTTCCAAACTATGGCTAACAGCTAATGGAAGCCAATAGGCCAGCAGCAACAACTTTTATATTATGTTCTTAATACTGTAATTGTGGGTTTGACATTCATATCAAGAGCAGAAGGGAAATTACTCTTAGAGCTTCAAGTCATCTTTCACAGCCTGTGTCAACAAGAGCAGCACCTCACAGCCTTTGGTTTGAAGACCCAGACCACAAGGCAGCTAATGATTTTACACAGAAATCCAGAGTTCAAGTCATTGTTTACTTTACGGCTGCAATTCTACTGAAAGCCTTCAAGTTCATCACACTGAATTATCACTGGCACAACACATAACTCCACGTTACATATGTGATCACAAGCAACCTGGCAACTTCAGACAATTCCCAAAGCACTCCACGTGTACTTGGCTACTAAAGTACAGAAAAAGGAATTAACATCAGAAATAGCTGCAGTCAAAACCATCTAAGAATCCAAGTCTCCAGGAAACAAGGAAAGCAAATCCTCTCCAGGACTGTGTTCTAAAAGGAAACAGATCAGAAAGGTGAGTTCTTCCCCCCTTTGACCACCCACTCATGTAACGTCCATGTCATTTCTAAGTATGCTGCCCAGACCAAGACTGAGGATGCTTCAGAAGAAGACCTTCCCTGCTAAGCCAAACAGAACAAGTAAGGTACCAAAATATGTAGAGCCAAACGAGGAAAGGTGCTCTAAGAAGGTAAGCATCACAAGAGACCAACAGGAATGCTTACACAATCCAAACAATGCACAATGTCTGTTCCACAAGCTGCCAAGAGGAATGTGTGCAGTACTCACAGCGCACCATGTACACTGCTTACTGCAGTCATACTACTTCGTAGGACCAGCCCAACTTAATAAAACATTTTAATGAGCAGTCCGAACTGTCTGGATCAGCACGGTTCACTTGGAAGGGACCTTCATAGATAAACCTGAAGAGGTGAGGCGACTGCACTATCTAAACCTTAAAGCATATAGGACCTTAAAGCATAAGCTTAAAGCATAGAAGCATGACCAGCAGGTCGAGGGAGGTGGTGCTGCCCCTCCACACTCCTCTCATTGAAACCCCATCTGGAGCACTGCACGCAGTTCTGGAGCCCTCAACACAAGAAGGACTTGGAGATGTTCAGGCAGGTCCAGAGGAGGGCCATGAAGGTGATCAGAGAGGGCTGAAAGCACCTCTACTATGTGTACAGGCTGAGAGAGATGGGGCTCTTCAGCCTGGAGAAGACTCCAAGGAGACCTTAGAGTGGCCTTCCAGTATCTGAAGAGGGCCTACAGGGAAGGCTGGGGAGGGACTTTTTATAAGGGCAGGTAGCAACAGAATGAGGGGAAATGGCTTTACATGGGAAGAAGGTAGATTAGGATTGGATATTAGGAAGAAATGCTTTACTGTGGGTGTGGTGAGACACTGGAGCAGGTTGCCCAGCAAGGCTCCAATATAATTGCTTTGCAAGTTCCAAACTATGGCTAACAGCTAATGGAAGTCACAGAATCACAGAATCACAGAATCGTAGGGGTTGGAAGGGACCTCTAGAGATCATCGAGTCCAACCCCTCTGCCAAAGCAGGCTCCCTACACCATGTCACACAGGTAGGTGTCCAGGCGGGTCTTAAATATCTCCAGAGAAGGAGACTCCACCACCTCCCTGGGCAGCCTGTTCCAGTGCTCCGTCACCCTCACTGTAAAGAAGTTCTTCCGCACATTTGTGCGGAACTTCCTATGCTGTACTTTCATCCCATTACCCCTAGTCCTATCCCCACGCACTACTGAAAAGAGACCAGACTCACCACTATGGCTCCCACACCTCAGGTATTTATAAACCTGGATCAAGTCCCCTCTCAGCCTTCTTTTCTCAAGGCTAAACAGACGCAGTTCCCTAAGTCTCTCCTCATTGGGGAGATGCTCCAGGCCCTTCACCATCTTAGTGGCCCTCCGCTAAACTCTTTCCAAGAGATCCCTGTCTTTTTGTACTGGGGAGCCCAGAACTGGAAACAATATTCCAGATGAGGCCTCACCACGGCAGAGTAGAGGGGGAGGATCACCTCCTTCGACCTGCTGGACACGCTCTTTTTAATACACCCCAGTATGCCATTGGCTTTTTTGGCTACAAGGGCACACTGCTGGCTCATGGTTAATCTGTTGTCCACCAGGACGCCCAGGTCCCTCTCAGCAGAGCTCCTCTCCAGCAGCTCTTCCCCCAGCCTGTACTGGTGCATGCAGTTATTTCTACCCAGGTGCAAGACTCTACACTTGCTTTTGTTAAACCTCATCCGGTTTCTTACTGCCCAGTCCTCAGTCCAGCAGAAAAAACTTTTATATTATGTTCTTAATATTCTAATTGTGGATTTGACGTTCATATCAAGAGCAGAAGGGAAATTACTCTTAGAGCTCAAGTCATCTTTCACAGCCTGTGTCAACAAGAGCAGCACCTCATAGCCTTTGGTTTGAAGAGCCGGACCACAAGCTAGGTAATGATTTTACACAGAATTCCAGAGTTCATGTCATTGTTTATGTTAGGGCTGCAATTCTACTGAAAGCCTTCCAGTTCATCATACTTCATTATCAATGGCACCACAGATACCTCACAAAGAAGCATTATGACATCACAAAGGGGCATTATGATGTCAGAAAGGGCATTATGACATCACAAAGGAGCATTATGACATCACAAAGGGGCATTATGACGTCACAAAGGAGCATTATGACATCGCAAAGAAGCATTATGACATCACAAAGGGGCATTATGACGTCAGAAAGGAGCATTATGACATCACAAAGGAGCATTATGACATCACAAAGGAGCATTATGACGTCACAAAGGAGCAATGTGACATCACAAAGGGCATTACGACGTCACAAAGGGCATTACGTCATCACAAATGGCATTATGACGTCACAAAGAAGCATTATGACATCACAATTTGGAATTATGACATCAGAAAGGCTCATTATGACATCAGGAAGGGGCATTATGACGTCAGAAAGGGGTGTTATGACGTCAGAAAGGGGTGTTATGACATCACAAAGGGGTGTTATGACGTCACAAAGGGGCATTATCACGTCACAAAGGGGCATTATGATGTCTCAAATGGCATTATGATGTCACAAAGGGCATTATGACGTCACAAAGGGGCATTAAGACCAAGAGTAAAGGTTGGAACAGCTTGTAGAATAGACCAATCTTCATCACTTCATCCTCCCATAAGAAAAGAGCAGCTGTAAAAAAGGACACAACTTGCAGGCTTCTACCTCCTTACCTTTCACTTCTAGAATTCTAAAACTAACTGAGAAGTATTAATACGCTGAGTATGGCCTAAGTAAGGCATATTTTCTATTCATTCTACTCCCAATCTCTTGGCCTCTTCATCTTGTACAACACTTTGCCACAGAACTGGGCAGTTCTGGGACACACAGCAGCAGAGGGGATTGTCTTAATCACCTTCCTCCCTATCTCTTTCTCTGCTATTCAGAACATCCCATGCCTGCTTTCAGCTTCTGCTCACTGACACAGATCAGGTGATGAGGTGCGCAAAGATGAACAAAATCTATATAGAAGTTCCTTAGTAAAAATATTCCACAGCCACATTTTCACCTCACTACCACTACATTAAAAAGGAGAATCCAATTAGTGGTGTGGGTCATTGATGTTGTTCCAGGGGGAACTGTGGCTGTTCCATGCCCACAGGGTAGAAGACAGACAGTCTTCCTCTAAGCCACATAAACAGCTGCTTAGTGCTCCCAAAGCGAATATCAGCTCTTCTGTTGAAACAAAGTGTCAAATCTAGGCAAGAAAGAACCTAGGAACTGAAGGAACCAAGAGGGTCCTTGAACACCAGTCCCATGGTTGCAAGTCACTATGCAAACATATTGAACCCAAAAGAACATCTGTCCTGCAGGCAACCAAAACCTGAGTTCCTTTTACTTAAGACCCACTGTGAAACATCAAAACACATAAACATGTGATAGTCAAACCACTGGCTGCCTTTTCATGACACAGAACAGTACTCCTGGCTTCCTGATGGAAGGTTGGGAACATGCAGCCAAAGGGACAGGATCAAAGGCCTCCCTGAAATCTAGAAAGATTACATCCTTTTCCTTCATACACTGAGTCGGTGGCCTTATCATAGAACAAGATTTGATGACCAAGACTGGTTGCACACATGCTCCCTCACCGATGTTTAGGCCACCAGACTGTTCACCCGGGCAGAGCTTCAGCACACAGAAGCATTTTGACCAGAACCTTGTGCTGAACTCTAAAACTTACCCCCAGGCTTCCTGACTCTGTGGTACTGGCACGTCCTCTTTGGGATGGAAATCTCAAGGGAATGTGCTTGCCACGAGCCTTCTTAGACTGAAGCAAAAGATAGGTTGCCACAACTGGTCGGAATTCTGCTAGAAAAAAAGAGGATGTAGATCTCTTCAGAAACATTGTCAGTACAAAGAAAATTTCTGCATGTCTGCCATATTTTCCCCTTGATGTGCAACCTTCACGTCTGATCACATTAAGGTAGTTTCAGGCCTCAGCTGATTCACACAATATGTCTGAGATAAAGAAGCAGACTACGCTCGTTTTTGCTTGAAAGTTAGTGTATTGTACAATTGCTGGAAGTGAAAACTAAAGCTGGTGCCAGAATCTCTCTACTGAAGTGAATGGCAAAGCTCCTACTAATTCAGTTTGCACAGCATTTCAGCTGGACTCCCATTTCTGGGGGCAAGTTCCAGCCCAGCTCCAAGGAGCATCGACATTCAGCTGGATTTTCAGCAGCTTTTTGACTTCTATGAGAACCGTGGGTACAATGCTTGACAGACTCAGTGTAGTATAATAAGCTTGAATTACTTATCAGGCATTAGAAGTCCTTTGAGTTAAGACTGTGAAAATATCACAGACGTGAACGGAAGAACGTTTTTCCCTTGTAGGTCGATTGTTCTCTTTATTCCCTGTACCTAAAAAAGAAGTAACAGTGACTCCACAAACGATCTCGCCTAGATAAAACTTATATTTTATATCTAGTCTTACTAAGGTTATATGGAAATCTTAACAATCCTTCAAATTCTACCACTTTCTATTTAATAGAAAGACAACTCAATTGCAAGAGACAACTTTCAGATTCAGTTTAATGCCAGAGTACCCATCATGTTTTAAATCTCTTCTACACCTTGGAATGTCATTATTGACATTTATACAGCATCTCTAGCAGCACTCAGTTCAGCTTTTCCCATTTATTTTCTAAAGTTACTGGAATTAATTCATTTTCTGAAGTATTTGTGAACTGTAATTCCCCAAATTTGCTTGGTTGTCCTACCTGACGTGTTGATATTTTCCACCTATTAGTGAAATATTTCAAAGCAGGGAGTTAAGCCAGCATGTGACATCTGCTGTTCATCCATCAGTTTCTGTTTTGAGTCTGCCTGGACTTTCAGAGATTCATAAGGATTTCAGCATGGTAGAATATAACAGAAAGGCTGAGAAAACACAATTAAAGGAGAAAAAAGGAATAAATGTGAACTTCAGAAATGTAGTTATTAGGTAGACTATGAAGTTCTGCAGTGGTACCTTACCTCTGAAAGGTGTGAAATATTTCATGTTTGAGAATAAGTGAGTGTTAGAGTCTGTTAATACAGTAAGGTTATTTACTGTAGTAGCGGGCTTAAATACAGAGAATTACTGACATACGTTTATTACGTCTGACGTTAATGCTGATCTACTCTCTCTTCTCTTGTTGTGAAACACAGAAAGCTGTTACACAGTCTTCATCAAGGTGTCCCAGCTGCATGAATAAGACCTATACTGAGGAAACAGCTTTCAAGTCATCTCACAACCCAATCTCACCGTGGTAGTGTCCTGCTGTGCAGCAGTCAATAATTAGCCATGATTTCAGATGTTTTTTAAATAGTTAGTGTTATGGCTACATATTACAAGGAGTAAACAGGAAGAGTCATCCAACTTCAGCAACTAGTCCCTCTGTGGCAACAGGTCCTGAGTTCTGAATTCAAGTACAAAAGCCTGTCAGCAGATGAGACCTTTTACTAGAGCAGAAGTGACGCTTCTATCTCTTCTTGATTCCTAGTTCCATGGCGTGCACAGCATGCTGTGCTGCATGCACAGCACAGCTGTTCTTCAGAGCAACAGTGGCACCCAGTGACCAACAGCAGCCATTGTCTGCAAATACACAGCAACTTCCCAGGATCTGCAGCAACAATCTCCCCACATACTCCACTTCACACAGACACTATGACCCTGATTAGACTCAAGCAGCAGACTTAAAACAAGTCAGAGTTTTATATTTCAAGATCTATAATGTGTGAAATTCAGTTACACAACAGTGCCGAGGTGCCTGCGTTTCAAGCAACTTTCAGATCACAACCATGTAAAATAAAAACAAATTCAGTGCAGAAATAGCAAGCCTGTAACTTAATACCCATGAGATTATCAATTTTTATACTGCATTCTGATTAAGTTCTCCGAAAGGAAACAGAACTAACTGTTGGATTCTGAAGGCAATCTGTGGGGTCCTACATTACCTCCTGATTCTGGAAGAGGAAATTCTAATAGCAAATGCAGAACTTTGCTCTTCGTAGACATGAGAAGGGCTGGCATTTAGGAACATTCATTTCAGGGAAATCAAATGATGTGTCTGTATTTTTACTACAGATAGTATAGGGAGCAGCCAGTTGAAGAACCAGATACAAAAAATCCAGCCCATTGGCAAGAAAATACTTCTCCTTAAATTCTGTATGCTATCATGGTACAGAATTAGGCTACAGTGCCACATAGGCCAACCAAGCGTAGAACCAAATCCACAAAATACTGGTAGACAAAGCAGCAAAAACAGGGACAATATTCAGCAGACAGGCCTTTCTACCCACAGCTCAGCATGTTCTGCCATCCGAAAAGCAAGGCCTCTTGTCAAGCTCAGCTATTTCCCTTCTCAGTGTATTCTAGCACCACTGATACCCACTGGTATCCTCCTGTAGAGTGCCATCATATTGTCATCATCCAAAGGGAAAACCCACACAGCAGAGCATACAGCAGTACACCCATGCTCCAAATATCCGCCTGAAAAACAAAAAGACAAGCTTACAAACCTGAAGCACCACAAATGGCTTACTGACAGACTGGATTGTCTGCCCTTGCCAAAGCCCACATATAGCCCATGAAAAGCTGGCTCTTTCCCTCAGGAAAAAAAGCCTTATCGTCCCAGAGAAAGCATATAACCCTAATTCAATTGCCCTTCCACTCAGCTTAGAGCACTACTAAAACCAGCATCTTCACCTTAGCTCATCACACTGCTGCAGTTCCTTTTACAAGGATTTCACTGGCAAAAATGAAATCAAAGCCATCACAAGGGATTTAGCACAGTTACGTGTTACTGGCTACGAGAGCTGTCAGCACAGTCACCTGTCAGGCTTTGCTGCTGTTCTATTTATGTACAGGCACAACAAGGTTCAGACACCTCACGGTGTAATTCTCACTTTGACTGTAAAGAAAAAGGAGGCTTGAAAAGCAGCGTGTGGAAAACAAAGAAACAAGAATTAGAACAACAGTGGGGCCATGGCACTTGTAGGAATTGCTCCGCCTTTAACAGCGATTCAAGAAGGATGAGGGCATTCCAAACCAGACCAGTTTGGACAGATTAACAACTGCAAGTAGTGGGTTCCAAAATTCCAGACATGAAATCAAAGCTGGAAAAACTCTTTGCATTAACATCTCTCAATTTTTAGTACATTGTGCATTACAACGGAAACAATTCTTCACATACAACTTGGAAACTAAAGACAAGTCTGACAAAACAGACTGCACAGAAATGATGGATAATTAACAGAGCAAATTGCTCTTTCAAACACTTAGTAATAGAAAGAGATCTCTGAAGTTGCTGTTCTGTAGAGCCCCAAAGCAGTCGCTTGAGGCAGTTCAGGATTAGCCAGAGACAAACCAGCCAGCTGTGTGAACTGAGACCAATTGCACTTTTCTAGTCTGTGGCCACTGACAGCTTCTGAGAGCTACCAAGCAATGCAACCTAGCAGAATTCAGAAGGGAAACCAAGAGAGCCTACCTGAGCTCCACTGCCTTTAAATGCTCTGTGGAGAGGGAAGGGAAAGAGGGGAAAACAAACACCGCTCTACATCCCTCTGAGCCAATAGACGCTTTGCCCTGGATTAGCTCTGGTGCTGCATAAGCTGGGCTTCCACAGCATGTGTTCAGGCGGTAATCAAGGCCTGCCTGGAAGAACACAAAAAAGAGAGAGAAACATTTGCTTTAACAGAGTTTATGTCTTCTGGTCATAACACTTCAGAAGCCTCAGAGGTTTCTTCTCCTGTGTATATTTTCATTCATCTTATATTTTGCTTTCATTCAATGTGACCTCTCTAGGCAAATATTGTCTAACACCATGAGTATCACATAAATGTGCAGATCTCAAGCTGCTCACTTATCTAGTACCCTTGGCATGATGCTTTATTTTCCTCAGCTGATCATCTAGATTGTGTCTGTTGATTGTGCAACAACAGCCTGTTGGTCTCGATTACCTGTGAGTGGCTCTAAATTCGGCCAGGAAAAATCATTTGAGGATAAGTAATTATCTGGGACTCAGTAAGTCTTCCCATGCTTTCATAACAGCAGAGATACACACACACACAAACTCGTGGAACCCCACTGCTTTGCACAATCCTGTGCACACTCACATGTGTCATGCACTGATTTCCCAGCCAGTCCTCGTAGGGTCTCTTACTTAGGACAGGAGTGCAGGGGAGCAGTCAGAAGCTGTTTGCATTCCCTGCTGTCTGCTGGGCAGCTTTGCTGGAGATGCTTGGGTTGCTTTGTTTTTCCTTGGGAGGTGGGAAGGAGCTTTGGGTTGGAGGCACATCCTGTGCCAGAGCATCCCGATGGCACGTGTGGGGCACTGATCTGTAGCAGAGGAAGGGGAGGAGGTCCCAGCACAGCTCTGCACCATGCTCTGCCACACTGGGCAGCTTGTTCCTGGCTCAGCAGTGCCATCAGACAAGAAGCAGGGAAGGAAATCAAGGATGGGGGGTACTATCAAACGCAGTTAGTGCATGCCTTTGCAAGACAAACAGACCCAGAGCTTGCGGGTTGTTCCTGCTTTTGTAGCATTTGTGTGCTGTAGCTGAGCAAAAGGTTCTGCTGCTTGAATCTTCTTCTGCAAGAGCCGCCTACCGGTAAATGTCTGCGGGGATGTACTCGGTGTGCACTTCTGAAGCCATTTGAGAACCTAGTCGTTCTTGCTGCAGGACCCCTGTCTTCTGTTAAAAGCTGAACGGTCCCCAGAGCACCTGTTTCCATCAGCTGTCATCATCCAAAGCAGCCAGCCTTCTTACAGTCACCTGGCCCAAACATCCCTTTTGCTCTACACTTGATTCCTGCAAGAGATGGGAGCTTGGCACGCACACCATCATTCCAACACCCGACCCCAGCAGCAAGGGATCACAGCACTGGCACAGCTGAAACAAAAAGGGTGTGCGAGTTTCCTGTTAGCACTCAGTGTGAACAAATCTACCACTGAGCAACACCGTGAGCTCCCACTCACCTCAGCACAGGTCAACCTGTAACCCCAGCCTTCCCCTATCCATGTGCAAACGCACACCCGTGTGCCACCCTGCCTGCTTTGCACACCCCCATGCACGCACTGCATCGTGTGCCCTCCTTTGCATTCACAGACGTGTGCCAACCACCCCTGGGAACACCTAAGTGCCTACACCTTCCACAAACACCCCTTTGTGTGCACCTGTGTGCAAACAGCAAACAGCAGAGGGTGCACGCGATTGCATCATTGGTATCACTGATAACCATGTTAAAAAGCACTGGTCCCAAGACAGATTCCTGGATGACACCACTTGTTATCGGCCTCCACCTGGACATCGAACCATGAATCACCACCCTCTGTCTGTGGCCTTTCAACCAATCCCTTATCCACCAGGTGGTCCACCTGTCAAATCCACATCCCTCCAGTTTAGAGATAAGGATGTGGTGGAGGGCCATGTCAAAGATCTTGCTCAAGTCCAGGTCAATGACATCTGTTACCTTCCTTTTGTCCACAAATGCCGTCACTCCATCATAGAAGGCCACCAGATTGGTTAGGCATGGCCTTCCCCTGCTAATGCCGCGCTGGCTGTCTTGGATCACATGCTCATTCCTTATGTGATCAAGCATGTCTTTGAGGCGGATCTGTTCTTCACCATCTTCATCACAGTTACACATTTGAATCAAATAATTGGTGTTCCTGTCACGAAGAAAACCTCTTTGTCTTCTACTCCTGCTGCACTTCTGTGCTTTCACCAGAAGCAAAGGGAGAGGCCACCTCCTAGATCCAAATTTTAAGAAACCAACACCCAATAGATGTCATCTGAAGTAAAATAGCAGAGAAATTAAGATGACTCTTCTGCATCCAGCTTGGATCACTCCCTCACTCAGGCACACCACCATCAGATCAAGGAGATGCTGCCTTCAGCTTTGAGACTGTATGGGAAATCACAGCTTGAACCTTTGATTAATCAGCTGAGGCAAGTGTTGGGTCAGCTGCGGGAGCACAGGTGAGAGTAATCTAGCTGTGCTCCCAGAAGGGGTGGACCTTGACTCCACCTCCTCTGAGACCTCATTTAAAGGCTGACCACCACTGAGGCAGCATCTCTTGGAGATTGCTCCCCAGTTGAGACTGCCTCAGCTTTCTGGTCAAGGTATCAATATTGGTGAGTTTCCCTTTGCTAATAACCTTTGACTATTTACCACCATCTTGGTTAACATCTTTTTATTAGCCACCCTTACAGAGACCATAAGGGTTTGGGCTTCCAAACTCTCAGCAAGCATTTGGATCAGACAGCTTCCTGCTGGGGAGCCCCCTGCATCACTGCTGCCTATTCTGGTACCGGACCTGCAGATGCTTCAGAGCTCATTAGCATGGACTTCCTTCCTCCCCTCAGCAGCTGCTCCTGCACTCACCTTCATTCCTACTCAGATACCGGCCGCTTCCAGCACCAGCTGACCTGCAAGACACAGAAAGGAAAGGTGGGAGTCATGCAAACGCACAAGCCCAAGGCTGCGTCACCACCACGTATGGCAGCCTCGGGAAGTCAGCTGCAACTACAGCCTTTGTCAGAATGGAAACAGGTACCATCAATTCAGTGTGACTTCTGAACTCACTGCCACCATCAGAAATAGGCACTGAAATCGCTCACTTCACTGCAGCTGGTTACCTCCAAATACTTGCAGATGGCGTCATCTGCAAACTTGCTGAGGCTGCATTTGATTCCATTGTCCATGTTGCCTACAGAAATGTTAAAGAACACTGGTCCCAACACCACCCTCCACCTGGAGACTGACCTATTGACTGCAGCTCTCTGAGTGTGACCATCCAGACAGTTCCCTATCCTGCAACTGGTCCATCCATCAAAACCGTTTTTCTCCAGTTTGGTGACCAGGATGTCATGCAGGACGGGATCAAATGCTCTGCACAAGTCCAGGTAGATGATGTCAGTTGCTCTCCCATTATCCACTGATGCTGTTACTCCATCATGAAAGGCCACCAAGTTTGTCAGGCATGGCTTGACCTTGATGAAGCGATATTGTTACCACCAATCACCTCATCTTTATTTTCCAAACTATGCCAAGGAGAACGAGACAGAACTCTACAATGTCGTGTCACTACAAACCTGTCTGAACCATTGGCTTCTCTGCATGCTCATCACTAGTCTCTCCTTAGCTTGTGTGCCCACAAACAATGTATGGGGAATGTCAGCCACAAATCTTACCTAGGGGACATCTTTGCTTCAAAATCCCTTGAACATCACACAATCCCTTTTAACTCTCCAGGTCTGCACTTATTTATGTCAGAATCAGACCATATTTCTGTGCTGCTATATCCTTTTCCTTCTGAAGGGCCTGGATACAACTTGGATTAACATCAGGAGAAGAGTTCCTGCATAGAATCATAGATTTACCCAGGTTGGAAAAGACATTGAAGATCATCAAGTCCAACCACAGCCTAACCAGTACCCTAACTCTAGAAACCCTACACTAAATCATATCCCTGAGTACCACATCCAAATGGCTCTTAAACACAACCAGGGATGGCGATTCAACCACCTCTCTGAGGAGCCTATTCCAGTACATAAAACCTCTAGTACCTAAATCTCTCTAAAAGAGCACAGGTATTAATCTGACCAGAAAGGTTCCTGTTTGTTCATAAAATGTGCCTTTTCCGCTCCATCTTGCATAGGCCACTGAGCACAGGGTAGCTGGGAGACCACAGAACAAGTGGTTCTGTGAGCAAAAGGGAAACCACTGCCTAATCCAACTCCTCCAATCTCTGCACTCTGCTAGGAGGGACATGCCTAAATAGGGTGGCAGATACACACAGGAGATAAATATTTCCACTTCCCTCAGCCAACACTGCTCTGAATATCTATGGGACACGCAGTTGGATGAAAAGGCATTTGACAAAGAAGGAAAAGAAAGAGTTTAGTCTGCTGTGCCATTCTCTCGGTAGCCAGAATAACTAACCCTCGCCAGTGTTAGTTCAAAGAATAGGCAGATTTTATCTCCTGACATGAGCAGTAATTCAAAGAAGCTGGTATATGATCCTGTATCCTGCATATTCACTGCAGGCAGGCAAAGACATTATGAGATAAGGGAGATCTACACATCACTTGTTATGAACACCTCATTGCATCAGGAACAGTTTATTACCCCAATTGTGAGAATCACCTTCCCTGTTACAGAGGGAAGCACGGACATGGTGAGGCATTCACAGGCCCTTTGGCTGTCACTTAGAGGAGGCCTGCCTGCTCTACCCAGCCTCTACCAGATGCTGGCTGATAGCTCAGTACACAGGGTAGTGTTCTCTGACTTGCCAAGTGTGGGTTTATGTACTAAATGGCACAAAGCCACAGACAGGTGTTAACTCTGACACTGCTGACACGGACCACAGAAGACAAATATTTCATGGCACACAACTCTCTGTGCAGTTTTCCTAGAGACAAGCCATACAGCACCCTGGTCCACTCTAACACAACAGCTTCCCTTTGTGCTAATTCTCCTCCAAAACAACAAACAAAAAACTGGACAGGAATGCAGAGATCTACACTGCAATTGAATCAAACCAAAAGCCACTTGCACGGAAAGATAAAACCACACACAAGAGGAGAGTTTATGAAGAGGACCACTCTTGGACTACTTTCCAAGAGGCATCAATTAGTAACTCTCTTTGCTCATTTTTCACACTACTCTACAGTGTCCTCCTGAGCCCCCTTACTCCTGTTGCCAACTACCTAAACTTGTCTTAGGCTGCTCAGCATGTGGATGTTCCCTGATCTTCATATTCACACTTGTGAATAATGAGACTTCTCTTATTTCCCTGGGAAGTAATGCCCACTTTTTTACTTTGACAGAGCTCCTTCCCATCCTAGAAGGGAAAATATCAAGTCAGATCTCCATGAGTCCTTCCATCTCTGCACTGAGCAAAGGGAGCCTTCAGATCTATGCTTAATTCACCCACTCCCCTAGAATTAATGGAACTGTGCTTACTGGAACATATGCTGAAGCTTAAGCACAGTGCAGTGTTTTCAACATGTAGGAATGGCTATAGAACATGCAGAAATTCTGGCTGACCTATGACAGCTTAAAGCACTGCAGAGGACTGTTAACAAGCCTGTTTGGACATCACCTTGAATAAATGACGTTATCCCCAAGTAAGGGAAGGAACAGCTGAGCACCGCGGAGGTACACAAAGTGCCAGAGCAAATTCTCACACTGTCAGGTGCAAAGAAAACTCAGATTTCACCCCAAAAACCCAGTTCACAACAAGGCTACAAAATCCCGGCTGAGAATTTCTGTGTTAGACTTGAAGCTCAAGACTGTACTGTAGTTCAACCAACAATATTTTGTGCAGCATGACCTAAAAAGTTCACAATAAAACCAAAACAAACTTCAATTTCAACTTGATAAATGAACTCAGGACATAATAACAAAGAGTGCTGATCTGGGCAAATAAAAGAGCATAAAGAAAAGAGAGCAGTGCAAAAGCTATCAAGGAAAAGCTCAGACTCGCATCCCTTGGAAGTGAAATTAAAGGCTCTCATTCATTTCCAGAGAAGTCAGAAATGAAAAAACCATTACATGCCATACCTTGAACCACTTGATGTCCACCTTGGGCCTGCACAGCTCACACTCAAACGTGACCTTGTCCTTCTGAATGACGCTAATGTCTGCAAATGGTCTGCTGATTTTCACAGGCAATTCTGAGAAGGAGAAAGAAGGATGTGGATTTAGTTGGAATTTGAGCACATTATCATTACTTGTGCTAGATACAATCATGTTACAACAATCCTCTTGATATTTCACGGATACTCTGGTGGCAATAGCCCAGTGCATAACATTCTTTGCAGCTGGAAGGAAAGCTGGTTCTGCTGTTCAAGTAATCTGGGACAAGAGCAGATAATGACACTTTGCACCAACCAATACCTGTCACAGTGAGCCTCCCCGATGAATTAATGCCTTCTGCTTTAAAGGAAATGAGTCCTGCATCTTCAAGGTCATCTTCTTTCTTCCCCTGGACACCCATCGTGATATTTGGTGCAGGCTTCAGCCGCACGCCGTCCTTCTGCCAAGTCCCTTCCACATCCTCATGGGACACCTCCACCGAAAAGGTGACAGTTCCCTTCTCAGGGAATTCCAGGGGCTGCAGACCTTTCACCAGCTTCATCTGCTGCACTGAAAGACAACGGGGAGAGGTTGGAGATCTCACACCAGCAGCTGAGAAACAGAATCATCAAAGGAATCAGAGAAAGGTTTAGGTTGGAAGGGACCTTTGAGATCATCCAGTTCCAAACCCCCTGCTGTAGGCAGGGATGCTTCCCTCTACACCAGATTGCACAAAGCCCCATCCAGCCTGGCCTTGAATGCTTGAATAGCATCAGGACTTCCAAAACAAGTTACTTCCCTCTTCCTCTCTGTCTCGCTCCAATTTGTAGGAGGGAGGCAAGGTTCTTTGATATGTGTATACCCGGCGTGAGATTAAGAAGCAACGGTTCAAATGTTGGTCCAACCAGTTTATTATTGTCCTAGCTATTTTTAGGGAGATGGGGAAGGGAAGGTAGGCGATAGAAAAAGTAGGAAATGTAAGCAAGGAGTCTTTGCAGAGAGCGAAAGAGATAGTCACCACCGTGGGTCCAGTGAGGTATACAGTAGGTCCATTGATCTCAGGAACTCGTCTGATCGCCGCAGGGGATGGGAGACAGCCAGGGAGTTCCGCAGCAAGCCGGTCCCGGGGTTCTTCCGACAAAGTTTTCCCCTCAGGGAATTCTCCGTCAAAGGTGTCTTTGGGAGTTTGTCTCCAAAGTCCCCAGTTTAGCGAGGGCCTTTTATCCCCCATTTCGGTGGGGGTTTTTCTTCTTCTTAACAAACACTTCTTTGTAAAATGATTTAAAACTATCTTTTCTGACATTCCTGTCCCACAGATAAGCCAGCAAGGGTTGGAGGTCTCTGTTGCCACACACAAGATTTACCACCTTCTGCAGGGGTCTGCTCCTCCCAGCAGCACCCCTGGAAAAGACTGCTTGTCTTGTTCCTGCTTATCTTTGCAGTCCTAAGCAGGGATGGCATGATAACACCCACCATTCACCCTCCTGGATAGTTAGCAGTTGCCTGTCAGAGTCTTATCATCAGAAAGGCCTCAAGAAAGCAAACTTTGAGACAATAAAAGAAAAACAGTTCTGTCTTTCACACTCTCCCAGGTACAGTATCTGCTAATTAAGCAACAGCCTTTGCAAAGAAGAAAACTTGTTCATAACCAGGTCCATGGGTGCTCTTAAATGGATCCTTCCAGATGGAAAAAACATTTCAGGTGGCCTCCTAGATTCTACCCCTTTTTGTGTTGCACACAAGACTGAAAAAAAAAAATTACTTTTGCAAAGTTCTTCTTGTCATAAGGAAACAAACATTTGGGGAATGGCAGAACCAGGTAAAATTTTCCTTCACGTCAAGAAAGTATAAATTTCACTCTCATGCTCTTGGTGTGCTTTCTGCTATGATTATTTGGACTAATTAAGCTTTTCCCTGATGAAAGCCTAGAAGTATATCACAAGAAGGACCAACTTACCCATGACCTTTTATGACCATAACTGACAATAAAATATTCAGCCAGACTACAGGTTTGAGCAGCTGAGTTGTTTCTAGGATCTCCTGCAATCTCAAGCTTGGAACACACACTTGTCTTTTGACTAAGTGTCTCTTATAGTGCAGTAAAACAACAGGTTTTCACATGGCTATTCCTCATTTACCTTGATCTGAAATCATTCTCAAACCATGCAGGCTCAGTCCAGGGAGAAGGGGAGGAGAGGGGAAGGGAAAGGGGAAGTCAGGTCCTCTAAAATCAGGCTTCTTAGCCTAAAGCTCAACAGCAAATAGCAGTCCACTTCCCCACATTGCTAGACTCCGAGCATTTAAAGAACATCAGCTGACCTCATGATGAGCTCTAACATAGCCAAAGGAATTAATATATTCAAATATTCCCTCAGGGGGAATTGTGGCTGTTCCATGCCCACAGGGTAGAAGACAGCCAGTCCTCCTCTCAGCCACATAAACAGCTGCTTAGTGCTCCCAAAGCGAATGCTTACCAGTTGTTTCCAACTTGAAGGTCATCTTCTGGCCAGCAGCCTCGCAGATGTATTCTCCAGCATCTTTCCTCTCCAGCTGCTCCACAACCAGACGCCGTGTTTTGCCCACAGATTCCAGTCTGAACTTTCTGGAGGTGGCAAGCAGTCTTCCATCCTTGTACCATTTTACTTCGCTTGGATCCTGTGCTACTTCACAGCTGAGGGAGGCACTTGCTGCCAGGGCAGCACGCACCTCTTTCTGCACCTGCTCCTGGTTTATAAACACAGGTTTTGGCTCTGAGGGAAGAAAAGAAAAAGTATTGACTGAGGGACTGAAATGAGACCATCTTGCAGGTTTGTATGTGCAGGTTGGAACAGGTTTAGGTTACCACTTGTGCCCAAACTAATAGCCTTCACTAGAGAATATCAGCTCTTCTGTTGAAACAAAGTGTCAAATCTAGGCAAGAAAGAACCTAGGAACTGAAGCAACCAAGAGGGTCCTTGAACACCAGTCCCATGGTTGCAAGTCACTATGCAAACATATTGAACCCAAAAGAACATCTGTCCTGCAGGCAACCAAAACCTGAGTTCCTTTTACTTAAGACCCACTGTGAAACATCAAAACACATAAACATGTGATAGTCAAACCACTGGCTGCCTTTTCATGACCCAGAACAGTACTCCTGGCTTCCTGAACAGACTCCTCATGGCCTCTACCATTGCCACAACTGTGACTGTCAAAGGCACAAAGGAAATATGCTCACCAACGCAGTCCTTTGTTCTTTGTGTGTGATTTGCAGATATCTATCTTACTTTGAGCTCTGGGAATAGTCAGCTCTACCAGGTCTCTTACTGTGAGTAGCAGACTCACCTATCCAGATGCAGCCTCCAACATAAAGGCATAGTAAAAAGGCAGTGTACTACTAGGAGAAGTTCCTGCTTCTCCTGCCATGAAAGGCTGCACGTAGAACATGCACTCCAGCCTCACTGCACATACTTATCTTAGTCAAATGTTTTGGTGAACAAGACTTACAGTTTGGGATCTCAGGCACAGGAGAGATTTGAATAATATCTTGAATATTGCTTCCATTGTACATATATCAGTAATTATTATTCTACAGACAGACTGAAACAGGTCTTTGTGCCATACTAAAACCACATACTTGCTACAAACCCAGGCAATCAAGTATAGGGAAAAAACCTCAGCACAGACTACTGCACCTGGATCACTGTATAATAGAAACTAGATTTTACTTTACTGTTCTCTGCTGAATTTCAGACAACACCTGTCTTACCTGTGACATGAATCTTGAAGGTGAGTTTCTGGCCAGCAGCCTCGCAGCTGTACTCCCCTGCATCTTTCTTCTCCACCTGGCTCACCACCAGCCGACGCTGTTTGCCCTCTGACTCCACCTTGAACTTCTTGCTCAAGATGATCAGTTTCCCCTCCTTTTATCACTTCACCTCTGTCTTCTCCTGGGCCACCTCGCAGCTCAGCGTGGCATTTTGAGTCAGTACAGCCTTCTGTTCCAGTGTATCACCACCCTCATCATGAAGAACTTTTCTCATGTCCAAACTGAGTCTACCCTCTTCACTTTTGAAACCATTGCCCCTTGTTATGTAGCTATAGACCCTGGTAAAAAGCTTTTTTCCACTTTCTTATCAGACTCTCCTAATAAATAGAATGCCTGTCTTCCTCCATTTCTGGAATGAAAAGCACCAGCTTGAAGGCTTTCTATTTTTAAGCATTTCTTTTGCACCTGCTATAGAGAAGAAAACAAAAGAAAATACGGGAAAACCTTTTTAAGTGCAGGTTTCTTTAATTTAATAGAAACCACCAATGCTGCCATCTAGCATTGTGACCAAATGCTGTCTCTGAGACTATTTAGGAAGAAGCATTTGCAGGGGTGTGCTTGTGCCCTGAAGATATCTTTAATAACCTTTAATTTCCCCTGTAATTATTGACTTCTCATTTTGCTATCATTGCATCTACTTGAGATCCCCAGGGAAATTCCCAAATTATTTCCAGCCTGTCTTAAGCTGAGGCTATCCAAGTCCTAAGTGTTCATAGCTTCAGAAGGCAAACAGAAAAGCACACGAATTAAACAGAATTTAAGCACCGTCTACATCACTGAATGCTGGGGTTGAATGTGTCAAACCACTTAAATTTCCCCTCCTTCTTTGTTGGGGGGTTCAATACAGTCAAAACAATTTCTCTCACCTGTGACATGAATCTTGAAGGTGAGTTTCTGGCCAGCAGCCTCGCAGCTGTACTCCCCTGCATCTTTCTTCTCTACCTGGCTCACCACCAACCGACGCTGTTTGCCCTCTGACTCCACCTTGAAATTCTTGCTCGAGGTGATCAGTTTCCCCTCCTTGTACCACTTCACCTCCGTCTTCTCCTGGGCCACCTCACAGCTCAGCGTGGCATTTTGAGTCAGTACAGCCTTCACCTCCTTTTGTACCTTGTCCTTGTTTGTAAACACGTCTTCTTTCTCTGCAGGGACATCACAACAGTCACACCATTTTGCTGTAGTCTGCTGCAGACCTTACTCCAGTTCCCCATTTTCACTATACTTGCCCTTCACAGGGACCATCATGATGCCGCATTAAGACAGGAAAATACTTTCCCCTCTATTTTGCCTTGGGAAATGATAGGCATATCAGTTCATATCATATCATAAATCTAAACATTTCGAAGTCTGATAGCAGATTTGGACATGAGATTTAGATCACCTGCATGCACTGCTGAACCTCCTCCCTTCTCTTTTTTTCTTCTGATGTCTCTCTACATTTCCAGTAAATCAGAAGGGAACGGCCCTCTAGAACAGGTTGCCCAAGGAGACTGTGGATGCTCCATCCCTGCAGGCATTCAAGGCCAGGCTGGATGTGGTTCTGGGCAGCCTGGGCTGCTGCTTGGCAACCCTGCACATAGGAAGAAGGGGGTTGGAACTGGATGAGCACTGTGGGCCTTTGCAACCCAGGCCATTTATGAGTCTGATTATTTGCATTTTCCACCTAATTGTGTCATTCAAATTTTGTAACCAGATCTCTTCAAACACCTCCCCTTTTCTCACTCCTTGCATGCCTCGTGTGCTCTTGCACTGTAACCCTGCAGACACCAGCTGACTATAAGAGCTGCACAAGTTACCCTCCTTGCCTATGGTTTGTTGCAGTGATTCATTCCTGGATGGAAAAGCACATGTAGAAAAGTGTAGCTATGACACTAGATGACAAAGAAAGTCCTATAGCCAAAGTGTTTCGCACCAGAGAGGCTGTCAGTTGATCCTCCAAATGTAAGACACACAAAATGAAGCGTTCCTTTATGTCATCAATTTATAAGCAATGAGCCGATAATGTTCCAATTAGAAACTTTTATTAATTGTAGCGGGTAAAACAAAAAGGCAATTCAGCGCTGGGCGACAGGGGAATCCTCGTTCCTCCAACTGCCGCACCTTCCCGTCCCTTGCAACTTCTTTTGTAAGGTCCATCCCGAGTGTATTGTCCTTTAATTGGTCGGTCGTGATCGTGCCACTTGGTGTGTCGTTCCTTGGTTGGTCCTTCCGTGAAACTTTGTATCCATCGGGGCGCGCTTTGCCTGTAACTATGCAGAGTACACAATCTACCCATAAAATTAGAGTGTTCTGCAACCCTTGTGGCCTCCATATTCCACCATCACATCCCGGTCCTAATGAACAAGCACTCCACCACAATGCTACCACATCCCGGTCTTAATGAGCAAACATTTTATCACAGTCCCCCCTTTTCTTTTACTGTACTATTTTGTTTTGCTCATTAAACCGTTTTAGTTCTTGTCGACTCCATTCTAGAGCATCCTCTTCTGGTTTCCCATCAAGGGGTTCATATCTTTCTCTAATTACCATTAGGTGGGCTGCCTCTAGCCTGTTCTTAACGATAACGATTAGTCTATTTAAAATACAGGGTCCAAAGGTCAAACCTAATATTATCATAATAACCGGTCCCATTATTGTGGATAATAATGTAGTGAACCAGGAGGAACCATTAAACCAACTTTCATACCAACTTCTTTGAGACTCCTGGGCTCTTTTTCTTTGTTCTAACTGTTTTCTTAGTTCAGCCATTGTATCTATTGCTACCCCCGTTTGATCAACATAGGTGCAACATTGTTCTTTAAGAGCCACACATAGTCCCCCTTGCTGCAATAGGAGAAGATCCAACCCCCTTCTATTTTGTAACACTACTTCTGATAAAGACCGTACGGATTTTGTAAGCACATTGATGGCTTCATCTATTTTCTGTAGATCTTCATCCACAGATTGTCTAAGGGTTTTCAGTCCCTGTGGCTGGTTTATTAAAGATGCTACTCCAGTCCCCAGCCCGGCCCCTCCTATAGTTAATAGCATTGCAACGGTTAGGGCTGTGAATGGCTCCCTTTTAATCAGGTGATGTTCAGAGGTTTCTTGTTGACTGATCACATAATCTTTAGGGTGATATATGATTCGTGGAACTATAATTACTTGTACACAGTAATTGGTGGTTTGATTAAATATCTTAGTCGATAAGCATGTAGTGACCCCTAATTTGGCACATATCCATTTAGCATTGTCTGCGGGTAGGAGCCAGTCTGAGGGTTTCTCCTGACTTTGTACTTCTATAGTTTTATTACATAGATGTCGTTTTTCTAGAGGTATAGTTCCCACACACACACCATTTCCAGTAACATGTGCTAGAGTTATCCCTGGAACATTAGGCCTTCCCTTTTTCCATAGGCACTCTGCTGGGTTAGTCCCATTTCTTCTCCTAATCTTCGCTACGGACCCTATTGCTTCATAAAAAGGGGGTCTTATATCATAGCATAGCCAACACTCCTTAGTTAATTCTGGGTGGGTGTTGTTTAACACCTTGAAACTAGACTGAATTATTTTCCAAAGGGTGCCATATTCGGTAATATAAGGGCTTGCTTCGGTCGGGCCTACAGTAACAGCTTCTGTCTTATTCTGATTGTTATTTATTACTACGTTAGGTCCTATACCTATTGGGGGGTCTGGCGGAACTCTTTCTTTTTTAATAAGGAAATGGCCCCCTCGGTCTCTTCCAGGCTCCCACATTCGTACCCCCCAAGTCTTTCCTATCCACCACACTGTGTTTTCTGTTTTAAGGATTTTTATCTCTAAATGTTGGCATGTTCCTTCACCAGAGTGAGTCCCATAAGTCGGAGGTGTACAACCTGAGGGACCCCAACTAATTGTTATATATTCATCTTGTCCCCCCCCTGGCAGAAATCCCAGTGAAACCGTTTCACAACCCCAGTATGCACAATAATATTCCCCTGGGTAATTACAATAACTTTTCCCTGGATTTGATGCTGGGCAAGCATAGATTGCCTTGCGATTCAGGCATGGTTGTGTTGGTACTAAGTCACATACTTGACTTTTAAGGATGGGAGCGCCTGGGGTCACGTCTGTGCTTATCACCTTCTGATCTTCCCATCTGATTAGGGACCACTTAAATGGCTCATGTGTCTGTACCTCTGTACCCCAACCCTCATTAATGAGACTTAATATTATTATCAATTGAGCTAGTTTTAGATAGGCAGTTTTCCCACTGCAGTAGTGAGTCTTTAATTGCTCGGGGGAGTTATTTCCAGTCTTGGGGTATCTTCTGGATCCTAAATCTTTGGATTCATTCATAATGGAGCAGACCCCTCCACATGTTTTATCTCCTCTGCCTCGCCCATCGACTCGGTTGCCTCGAGCCATGGGGTGTATAATCTTCTCGGCAGCAAGAGTATTCTTCAGGAGGGGCTGGTTTTGCTTCCCTTTTAAGTGGGTCTTTGGGGTACTGCACCCTATTCTTTTTCCCACTGGTTATACACTTAAGTGATGCTGGTAAGGATCCAAATTCACCCCCAGGTTTACCCCCTTCTATTAAAATTTCCACGGCCACTCTGAAGGCTAATAACCAATTTGTGTATTCCTATTTTCGCAGTGGGTCCACTACCTTTCTAAAACATATCCCGACAGTTGCATTCACAATAGTCAAAATATTCCCTTCTACATTAAATTCTATACTGATACGTTTATACAATCATTGTTAATTCATGTTCTCATTTTCCTTGACGGAGGGTTTCGTGACAGTTTTACTTTCAAATCACCCGCTGGACTAGTGACTCTCCATTCGTGATTTTGTACTGGACCCTTAACACGACTAGCATGTGTCCATCCTTTTTCAGCAGTTCTGATGGCAGTATTGGTAGTCAATAATACCAGATAGGGACCTTCCCAGCGAGGCTGCAGTGTGGTTTCTCTCCAGGTCTTTATCAGAACCCAATCTCCAGGCTTTATCTGATGGAGGGTAATGTCAAGAGGGGGTCTTTGAGTCAATTGTCCCTTTTTCCACAATTCCTGTTTATACTTCATTAATTCTGTGATATAAGCTTGAATGTTCTTATCTAACACCCCCGGGTGATCTTTAGGGGTTCCCGCATCATATGGCATATTCCTATGTCAGCCCGGGGCTGGGCCCTAAGGTTTAAGAGGGCAAGGGGAATGCATTTTATCCATGAGAGCTTAGTTTCTAGTGTTAATTTGGCCAATTGCTTTTTTAGTTCCCCATTCATTCTCTCTACTCGCCCTGAACTCTGTGGGTGCCAGGGAGTATGTTCTTCCCATTTTATTCCCAAGGCTTCAGCTATATTTCTAGTGATTCTTGATGTAAAGTGTGGTCCTTGATCTGAATCTATTACTTCTGTTACCCCATACCTAGGGATGATTTCTCAATTCTTTATTCTCTACTTCTAGTCCTATGCCTAATGCAATAATCAGATCCCGTCCTAACAAATTGAACTCCGCTTCAGGCAGTATCAAGAAATCACCCAACCCCACTTTGGACTCTGCTTCTATCATTACATTTTTAACTATTCCTACTGTAAAGGGTTCTCCCTTTGCTCCTATTACTTTGGTAGTTTCCCGGGAAGGTTTGCATCCGAGGGGGATCTGTTGTATAGTAGACCTTTCTGCTCCTGAATCTACTAGAAACTCTACCTCCTCAGCCTGGGGACCAATTTTCAATTTTATCAAGGGCTCCTGTTGTTTCTGGGTCCCCAATATATAGAGCCCCTGACACCCCTAGTCTTCTTGGAAGGACTTTTCGTCTCTCATTCTAACCCTGCAGTCCCTCTTCAGGTGTCCTTTTTTCCTGCAATAATAGCATATTCTCTCCTCCTCCCTGTTTTCAGGCTTCCTAAATTTTTGCTGTCCTGGAATTCGATTTTGCGTCCATCCCCCCATTTTCCTTTCCAATTCCCTACTTTCTCTGACCGCTGTTACCATCATCCTATGCCTATTATGTCTTTCTTCCTCCCTTCTTACATATACCTTCTGAGCTTCCCTCAAAAGTTCATCAAGCCCCCGATCCTGCCAATTTTCTATCTTTTCTAGTTTCTTGCGGATATCTTTCCAAGCCTTAGCTACGAACTGTGTTTTGAGCAGAGCCTGGCCTATCGGTGTATCGGGATCCAATCCTGAATATAGTTGTAAATTCTTGCGTAACCTTTCTAGCCATTCAGTGGGTGTTTCCTCCTTCTTTTGTCTTTCATTAAAAGCTTTATTTATATTCTGACCTCTTGGGACTGCCTCCCTAATGCCCTGGATAATGATAGTTCGCAGGTCCTGCATGTGAGTCCTATGATGTTGATTTTGATGGTCCCATTGCGGATTCTGTAAGGGCCATTTAATATCCGCAGCGGGCCCGTGGGCATGTTGAGCATCCCAAATGCGCATCCCTGCACGCCTAATCATACCTCTCTCTTCTGCTGTGAACAGTATACTTAGAATAGATTGTAGTTCCTCCCAGGTATAAACATTTGGCCCTAAGAACTGATCTACTCTGTCTGCCACCCCCAGGGGATCTTCTAGTATTACCCATTTCCCATTTCCTTCTTAAAATCTCTAACATCCCCTGAATTTAAGGGCACTGATATAAACCCCATCTGAGGTTGTGGACCTCCCATGGGCATTTCTCTTAAAGGGTAGAGGTTATTTTGTCGTGCCTTTGCCCGTGTCACAGGCCCTCCCCCTTCTATCTTTTGTACTTCCGCCTCTCTCGAATCCATCTGCCCATGATCCAACTGAGGAGGAGAAGGTAGGGGAATTGCTGGTGGTAAAGCATATGGTGGGGGTCCCACTAAGGCCTCCTCTTCCCTTCGAGGTTTACGTTTTTCGACATCTTTTTCTTTTCGTGTCAAATTAAAAATGGGGACTCCTAAACCCTCTGGGCGAGTGACCCATACTGCTGCATAGTCACTTTCTTCTTGATTGAAAGGGGTTTTGGAGTTTACCCAAAAATTTAATTGCTGTTGTACCCAATCTTCATTAGAACCATACTTAGGCCACCATACTGCCGGGCCAATTTGTTGTCCGCTCCAAATTTCTATACAATAATAAATCATCTTTGCCTTATCTTTATTTCTTGTTCCTGGATAGTGCGTCCAGACACTTAGCATGAACCCTAGAGGTGAGTCCTTAGGAATGGATGGTTGTTTAGAAGGGGCGGATGGTTTAGTTTTACACTGCCCCATCTCGTTCTTTACTTCTTGCTCTCTTGTTTTATTCAACGTCTGTAGCTCCCCCTAGTGCCCGTAGCTCTAGGATGCGATCTTATAATATCCTTCCCTAGAGCCCATAGCTCTAGGGGTACACCTAATAGTAATCCTCCTCCCTAGTGCCCGTAGCTCTAGGGGAACACCTAAATAATAATCCTCCCTAGAGCCCGTAGCTCTAGGGGAACACCTAATAGTAATCATCCCTAGTGCCCGTAGCTCTAGGGGAACACCAAAGAATAACCCTCCATAGAGCCCGTAGCTCTAGGGGAATACCAAAGAATAACCCTCCATAGAGCCCGTAGCTCTAGGGGAATACCAAAGAATAACCCTCCATAGAGCCCGTAGCTCTAGGGGAATACCAAAGAATAACCCTCCATAGAGCCCGTAGCCCTAGGGGTTGTGGTGGTGAAAGGGTCCCGCTTATACCCTGTACCCACCCTTCGGCGTGCCCTCACTCAGTGTTGCATTCACTCGCTTCCCCCAGGTCGTGGCCCACGCCCTCGTGGGCAATGGGAACCGCACTACTGTGGGGTCCACACTCGCTCAGGTTAGTGCCGGCTGCCGGCCCCCCTTCACAAGCACACAACACTCGCCACACGCCGGATTCCCAACCCAGACCGGACTATACTCACCTGTCCTGCGTCTTCGTCCGGACTTTCGTGCACGAAATTTAAAGGGTTAACCGGTTTTTCCTTGCCTTTGTGTTTTAAATTTCGGATCGTCGGCGGGAGTAGGGCGGGAGGATAGGAGCCGAGGCCGCCTATTTAGGCGGGGCGCCCCCTCAGGCTCGTATCCACAGCGCTGGGCGACAGGGGAATCCTCGTTCCTCCAACTGCCGCACCTTCCCGTCCCTTGCAACTTCTTTTGTAAGGTCCATCCCGAGTGTATTGTCCTTTAATTGGTCGGTCGTGATCGTGCCACTTGGTGTGTCGTTCCTTGGTTGGTCCTTCCGTGAAACTTTGTATCCATCGGGGCGCGCTTTGCCTGTAACTATGCAGAGTACACAATCTACCCATAAAATTAGAGTGTTCTGCAACCCTTGTGGCCTCCATATTCCACCATCACATCCCGGTCCTAATGAACAAGCACTCCACCACAATGCTACCACATCCCGGTCTTAATGAGCAAACATTTTATCACACTTTATCTCTGGGATTCCAAGCATTTTCTCACCTCTGACTTTCACTTGGAATGTTGCTTTGTCATCTTTTGTTTCACAGCTGTAGCTCCCTTGGTCTTTCAGGGTCACATTTTTGACCATGAGCTTGAGGTGCGTCCCCTGGCAGATGATGGTTGTCCTCTGGTCCTGCTTCACCTCTGTTTGATCTTTCTTCCATACGACAGCTCCGCTTGCAGCTGACACCTCACACACCAGCTCCAGGTCTTCAGAAGGACTGACTGATATTTCTGGAGTCGTTTTGGGCTTGTTGACAACATTAATGGCTTCATCTGAAGAAAAAAAGAGAAAGTGGTTTACATCCTGACTCAGGCTTATTCAGCATGAAGATACAGTTAGAACTGATTGTAATGTCTCTGCTCATTACATTTGGGTGATGGAGTTTCACCTCTGGAGGTACTCACATACAAACGTGTGCTTGATTCTCCTGTGTAAGGAAAGAGTAAGTTCTATGCAGACAGTTCTTATTTCTTTTAATCAATTCTGTATTCTGCACACGTTCTTCTGAAGCTAAAATGAAGGCAGCTAAGTAACGTGTTTTCAGTACATGAACAAACCTATCCAACACCTTGTCTCTAAGCTAACAAGCAGCGTTTGATGAGCACATCAGTATTTCAAGCCCTTCATTCCATCCAGACAGAACCTGCCTGAGGAGCAAGCTGATGGCTGTCAGCTACAGGCAGACCTAGCTTAGTACTGCATTTCTTACAGCAACAACTGTTGCTTTCAGTCACTGAATATACCAAGGCCACTTGCTATGCCAGGCACATTTATGGCATCAGTGAACAAATAATGCGTTAAAAATTGTAATAGACAGGAGCCATGTATTCTTTTAAAACTAGGTGACCAAAGAAGAACAGTCCCTCTAGAGTCAAGCTGTTAAGAACTAATAGCATCAATCAATATCACATAGATAGATTACAGCGAAAGGCTTTCAGTAGAGCTTCAGTTCATAAATGAAAACTGGGTTATGGAAAATAGGCTCAAGATATACACCAAAAAACAGACCTTAACGCCAGGTTCTGTGAATGCAGCCAGCTGAATTTCACAGATATTGAATTTCAATGACAATTTCTTGAGGTATTTTACCCTCCAGCTCCACCCTGAACAGGAACATGTCAGTGACAAGCATTACTCCTCCAGGCTTGACCTGACAGTGTTTTACTTGCACTATGAGCTAATGGCTGTGCTTACAGCACCTCAGGGAGACACCTCAGAGATCACAATGTCCTTCGGGTACAGCAGGAGACACTCAACTCTCCAAATGTGGAGTTTAATTTGCCTCACAAACTTACCTGAGACTTTCCAATCAAAAATCAGAGTGTCATCTCCAATTGTGTAGATGTATGTTCCCTCGTCTACTTTCGTTACAACTGAAGCCACAAGCTTATGCAGTTTCCCTTTATCTTCCATTGTGAATTTCTTACTGGTCGTGATTTCTTTGCCATTTTTGTACCACTTCACCATGACATTGGCTTCAGAGGTCTCAGAAACAAATTCAGCTTGCTTTCCAGCAACGGCCCTGATTACTCCTCCAGCTGTCTCTTTGATTACAAAGTTTGCCAGTGCTGAAACAAAATATGGACACATAAAATATGTATGATGGTAAAGAACTGCAGGGACATTGGTGACCATGAGGCATTCATTTATCATAAGATCAAACGTGCACGTTTAGTCCTAGTTCTAATTGCTGGATTCTAATTCAGATGCTGGCAAATTGGCAGCTTTTATAAACCACGTACCAGATTACCTTATCTCCACAAGTTGAAGGACATACACTGGACAGGGGACAGAGCCAAAGGAAGAAGCCCAAGGCTTCAAGAAAATGTCTAAAATAGGAAAACTGAGGAAAGAATTGGAACAAGCAAACTAGAAGGAAATCAATGGAGGGAGTATCTATTACTGCACTGTAACCCCCTGGCAAACAAATCGAGCCTAAAAGATGGAGATATCACTTAGGACTGAAAAGATAAACAGAATTCCTTTATGGAAATTAATTGGAGCGCAAAAGGTAGATGATAAAACTGGCCCCTATTAACACACAGTGGAATAATTGATTTAAAAGATTCATGTGCATACACTACTCTAGGGCTTTGTTGTTTCTCCACGGACCAACAAGGGTGACAAGCCAGCAGAAGATGATGAAGAGCCTCATGCAAACTCAGTGTAAAAAAAAAAAAGGCAATTGTTGCTGGGAAGAAGGTGCATTTGCATTTGTGTCATCTGCAGAGGGTACTGCAGAAATGGAAAGTCTTCCACTGGAGCAAACAAAGGGCTCTCATTTATTGCAATCAAGGCCCAGCGTGTGGATCTCAGAGATCAGACCTAAACCCTGCAGCAAAACAGAGACCTGCGTGGGAAAGTTCAGTTTCTCTCTCCATCTGTGTCAGAAAAAGCCCACCATGGAATGACAGCTAAGTAAACATCCCTGTGACTCTTCACAGGTCTCTTCTACATTTGGGATCACTGCTACAAAAAGAGCTGTTGACATCATCTCTCGTGGCCACCCTGAGAGAAGAGCAGGAAGGCTGGGATGCTCTTTTTCCTATCTTTCCCTTGACTTCCTCTATATCTTAGGGACGAATCACAGGACAGAACACAGAAATCAAATGGCTCTACAAAGCAGATTGGCCAGTTCAAGTCAAAACAGCCACTGAAAACACCCCAGATGCTGTCTGACAACAGCTGGACTGTCGGGGAGTTAGGTGAATGCAGTCTGCTGGCCCTGGGCTGGAAGAGCACAGCCCAGACTGTCACATACCTTTCAGTGAAAGCTGATAGAGCATTTTATCCCCCTCACAGATGCACTGACAACTTCCAGCATCATCCATTGAGACGCTGTGAATTTTCAGGGTGTGTTTCTTCCCCACAATTTGCAGTTCATATTTTTCACTGGCCTTGAGCTCCTTCCCATCCTTCATCCACTCCACAGTAGCACCTGTGTCTGAAAGCTCAGCCTGCAGTTTGGCTTCCTCACGCAGCCGAGCGGAGATCTTTTCTACATCTTTGCTCTTATTGGTAAATCTCACTGCAGCACCTGTCAGGAGCAAAGGCCTCGTTATTTCAATTGATATCAGGGTAAGGTGGTCAATGTTTGCTGCAAGATCTCTGAAAAAGTATCACCTTCTGTTCCTGCACTCATCATTGTGTCAGTGCTGAGCAATTCAAGATATTTAATTTGTTCTTCTTGCCAGATTTACTAAGTAAAAATCAACCAAACATCTCCTTCTACTGATTAATAATGCTCTAAACATGCTTCTGCAGAGGTTTCCACCCAATGACAAACAAGTCCTCCCATAATGAATGTTTATTTTTAATATTTTGTCATGCAAAGCTGATTGATAAAGATATTATTGGAATGATTGCTCCCCTACTTCTAAACTATTCCAGTGCAATCAGAAAGGCTATCTGAACCTGGAGCTGAAAGTACTGCTCTATGGTGATGCAGTGGTAAACCTGCTGACTGAATGCAGTGGCCAATAGCTGTGAACTGCAGACATTCATCAGCTGGCATGAAGCAATCTGGTTCAGATACCAAGCAGCTGGGTAGATTGGCTTACCCTACACTCAGTGCTATCATGTTTAGGTCACTTACCCTGGACTAAATATCTCTGTGCATTCCAACCCCACCACAATGGCAAGTCAACAGACATGATGAACAGGGTGAAGGAAGGGCAGGAGAAGAAACAAAACGGGAGGGATATCAGAGCTGTTATCTGGCCTTCCTGCACAGATCCAAATCCACTTTGCTACTGAGATAAATTCCAGTGCCACTTCAGAGGGAGAGTCTCTGAGAAAAGACCACCCAAAAATGGCCTACAGTGACAGCCCAAACAATCTGAACTAAGAGAGATGATGATGCCGTTCCTTCCTCCCTTTTGTGACCTTACAGACCCAACATCAGGAGGTTCCGTGCAGAGGAATGTGACAGAGCTCAGCACTGCACAATTATGCCACAGATTTTGTACCGTATCAGCCCAAGTCGCCTGTCCTTATTACAGGTGAAACTTCATCCAGTTTGCACTGAAATCAACAGCGATTTCCTTGATTTCATCTAATTATTTTTTTTTATCAGTACCCAAATGCATTTTACAGAGAGGTGAAAATTCTGCAATTTAGGCCTGCTGACCTTCGTATGGGACAAAAGGCAACAGAGGCGGCACTTCAAACTCCTACTGAAAAGACAAAACAAACAAAAAAAGGCCTGTGGTTCTGCCACTCTCTTCCCTACAGAAAAGTCTTTCTTTTCACTGCAGCTGTGGGTCAGGATGCATTAAGAAACTCATAGTGAGCATCATGCAAGCAGAGGGACTCCTCACAGTCTTGTTTACTTGAAGAACAGGAGTGAACTATGTAAATCCTGTGCTCAGCTGAGCTCAGCGCAGAGCACAGCGCCTGCCCTAAAACGAGGCACTTTGCACCCCAAAGCAATGGAAAGGCACAGCGTGGTTTTCTCAAGACCTTGAGACGGGCCAGTGTCAAAACCTGCAGAAAGCTACACAAAAAGCGGATCAAAACACAGCAGACACGTGAACACCAAGCAGGAATAGCCTCCTGCCCAGGAACCTGCCAGTGCAAGGAACCAAGCAAGGCAAAGGTGGGAGAAAGTCAGCAAAGCCAACCGTGATTGGACAAGAGCAGGGGAGTATCACACGTGTATACCATATCATTGAGTCTCAACGAGGTAAAAACAAACAAGAAAGGAAACTGAGCAGAGCAGAGATACACACCTGAGAACTCCCCTATGGGCCATGTCCAGCGAAGCACAGAGAGACAAGGGAAAAAAGGAAGTGAAAAAAAGGATCGATCAGTGACTGAAACCAACAAAACTAAAATTTTGTTTCAAAAAAAAAAGAATTAACAATGATTCAGCCATTTCAGTGTCAAAAGGCATGAAATAGTAAGGACGGGAACTGCCACGACTCTACATACAGGACAAAAAAACCAAGGAGAAGGAACCCCTGTTAGAACTGCAGCCACACGCCTCAGCCACCCCCAGCCTTCCAGACACGAGTTTCAGACAGTCGCATCTCAGCCTGGATAAACCTTTCTTTTCTCAGTCACACAGCACTAAGCGCAGAACGGCCAGTTTCCACTGCCTTCTTGTTCCCCTCCCTTTGTGATCATTCTCCTGTTAGCAGACAGATCTGCTGAAATTAAACGTGCACTTCAGCCACATTTCAGCATGCAAAGGACAGCTGCATTTTACAACATTTTTTTTTTCCAACAGCAGCGCCAGGGCTCAGTCTGATAATTTCATTTAAACTTCTGTATAGAAAAACATCATTTATATACATGAACTTACCACTAACGTAACAACTGCTGTTTTCACCATAAAACACCCATTAAATGAAGTAAGATTTTAATCTCCAAAGCAAACACAGGAGGCCACCCTAACACTGAAAAAAAGGACTTCGCAGGGCCCATTACCCAACTGTTAGTCCTACCCTATGTCCAGAGTAAAGGGATAATGAAGACCAGGAAAGGAGATATGAGAGAAAGGGGGAACAACCCACAAGCAGCTGGGACTGCTACACTTTCACAGCTTTATCAGACTGCTACCTGACACAAAGCTGCTTCTCTGACTGCTTCAAAGTCCTCATTGGGAACATAGAACATAATCAGACTTCAGATACAAGAAGCTCCTTCAATATCAGCCTAAAAGGAGAATGCAAAACTCTCTTGGATTGACTAAGAAGGTAAAAACTGCAGTGAAATCTATGTTTCCATACGAGAACGACAATTGTTCCCCTTAAACTTAAAGAAATCTTAACAAAAGGGTTTTTTTTTCTTGCAGACTTCCAAGAAAAGCTCTATTCCAAGTGAAGCTGCAAGAATGCAGAATTACTGGCGTGAAGATTTGTGGGAGGAGGGGAAGAAGCAATCTTCAAACAAAGGAAAATAACTTACAGACACAAAGACAGCCCAAATACACAGCCATTAACTCAAGCTGTTGGGTAAGAATTACTGCTGTAGGTGCATATTTCAGTCACAGTGTATCCCAAATTCCACGCCATTTTCTAAAGGTCAAACATCCAAGTTCGGAAAAAAGAGTGAATCTAAACGCTTCTAGAAGCCTAACGGAGCTGTCTTTGCTTCAGAGAAAACAGAACAGTCCCAACAAATTTTACCTAGCAGATCTGCTCCTTCATCAACATCTCCGATCACCTCGGATCCTGCTGTGGAAAGTTCATGATAGAGGGAGTCTGTGTTGATGCCAAACGCTTTGTTCACAATCCCCTGGGTTGGGCTGTGGTTGGAAGAAAGAAAGGCAAGGATTCTTCTTACTTGGTGATGTTTAAGCCAGAACATAACTCTGAAATACTGAGCATCACAGACCAGTACAGTCAAAACTCTGAGAGTGGATTCTGCCACGGGTTGACTGAGGGAATTCAGTAAGTAAAGGAAAAAGAATGTTTTATTCCCCATACCATGTACCAATACCTACCTTGCATGACCTCAGCCTTGCCTCGCTGATGCCTTTTCAAATAGCTGGTAACTACTCAAAAATTCATAGAAAACCTTCCACTGGCAGTCCTAAGGCTGTGCAGTGATGCCTACACTCCCACCAACTTCAACAGCAACCCTCACAGCAGTAAGATCAGATAAGGACTCAAATGCTGTGAACAGCCCTGGATTTCTTTTTTCCTGTCTCAGAGCAGCCTGGGCCACTCACACAGATCCTTCCATATTACTGATATGTGCCTTCCCTGGAGATCTCAAAGGCTGCCAGCACCTCATTTTTGCATTAGGCAGAATTTATGCATTTTCTGAAACAGCTGCATCTTGAGCTCTGGACCACAATATCCACCCTTCACAAAAACAAGACAGAGGGCCAAGAGCAGAAAGTCACAACCAATACCTGTTACCAGGGTGCTCCAGGCGGGGATCCTGACACATATCCAGCTTAGGAGTAGAGTCCATGATGTCCTGAACATTGGACCACTCGTCACTGCTTCCCATACCTACGTAAGACAACACATGATCTATGGCAACAGTGCTCCTTAAAGGCATTTCTGCAGCTGCAAATAGCACAGCTTGACAATGTCATGGTGCTGCATATAGTTAAAATTTCACTTTGAAACTGCACAGTTCAGTGCATGAAATCTAACCTGGTTTCTGTATAATCTGTAGCCTAAGACCAATATTTGAGGAAGAAAATAAGGGACTCCCCCTTTTGCCAACTTACATAGAAACCAACATGCTTAGAAACCAAAACATTTGAAAGCTGAGGCAAGCAACATAAACACAATGTCTGTTTGCATAGAGAATTCCCGAAGGATTAAGGATGTCACCTGTGTACTACATTAGCCCCTTTAATGTGTTAGAGGTGACATTTTTGTCCTTTCCAAGCTGCCCCAGAAGTAAAATCTACAAAGCCCATGAGAACAAGAGCGTTCATTGCTTGGTTGAGGCTGGCACTGTGGGCAAGCAATAATAAAATACAGAACTGGACTCAGCTGTGAGTCTTTTTATTCAAATGCTACACTAGAGGATGTTGCACGTTGTTTTATAGTCTCAACCTGTTAGGAAACAGCTGGTGAACGTTAGCACAGGAATTTCCTCTGTATTACACAGAAAAGGTTCTGGTTCTGATGCTAACCTCAGAAACCTGTATTCATAAACATGCTCCAGCTCCCATACCTATGCTGACATTCCTCATCTCCTGCGTGACCTGGACTTCCATGTTCCGGCTGTTCCGCTTTTCTCGTGTCCTCTTGTTGCTCTTGGTTGTGCCATTGTATTCGCTGATGGGTTGGATGCTCTCATTCAGGGGTGTGACAGCAGCAGAGGGCACAGATGATGTGGGAGTGTTGGACTTGGTTCCAGTGGTGCTCAGTGTGGTAGCTGCTGAGGACTGCCCAGATTCAGACATTTCATCCTGGGGACATTATGGCAATTCCAGGGTAGGGAAAGAATAAAAAGGGAAAAGCAGAGCTATATATTTCAGTTAATCTCCGGTTTGTTGGTATATGGCTGCCTTAAAGCATTAAGCAAAATGAGCCTTGCTCACTGCACTGACTAAATGCCCAGCGTTCACTGGAGACACGTGGCACTGCAACCAGAATGCAGCAGTGAGTTCCCATGCTGAACTCAGAAAGCAAATTCTACCTGTGAAAAGATTGACATCCTTCTTCTCTTACTATGAAGAGTTATCTTCACAAGCCACATCATTATGCGACCTCTTCATCATGCACCTCAAGGAAGAAGGTCTTTTCATAAGTGAATAGCACCTCCAATTGCCACTGACTACAGCAGAAGCTGAAGGGCTTTGGCACTCGCAGTAAGCCAGGACAGCATTTCCCAAGACTGGAAGGTAACACGGACATTGCTTGGGAAAGATGTGAGCTCTTAGAGGATCCAGAAGCTGCCATTACAGTAAGCCACTGACATAACAAGAATGAGAATCCCCTGCGTTGAGAGAACAGCAGCGTATTTCTTACACCAAGCTGCAGAAGCAAAGCAGATAACAAACTGATGGTCCGATTTTGCTAGTGGGGGAAGCCCTATGTCCCCGCATGATGTTACACAGAAGCTTGCCAAGCATGGGTCTGGCTTGACAGCACAGAAGAAACAGGTGTGGTCTCCCCAAATTGATAAGGCAAGACCCAGAAACTCAAAAATAAGAAGCTGACAAATTAACGAAGGCAACAGACTTCCATTGTGAAATGTGCATGAGTGAGTCTCAGCTTTACAGACATTACAGCCCCATTTCTTGTATTAACACCTCTTGAAAAACATGGGAGACTTGTAAGGCTTTGTGAGGATTTTACACTGCAGCCCTTGTTTGTCAATTAAAGCAGCGCTGCTTCAAAGTCAGCCAATTAATGTCTTGACCGATGCAGTAATCATCCCCAGTACCAAATGAGATCTCTCCTTTCTTCACGGCAGCCCACTCTAATTGCTGCCAGCAGGGAGATGGCAAAATGAATTTGGAGAGTTCTATGTGCTGATGACTTGCAATTGGGTGCAGTGACGCTCAGCAGCCGCACACCCAGACTCAGCTATAATTGTTACTGCTTGCCTCTCCCCTCCTGTGCAACTGCTGCAGAGGCTCAGACTGCTCAGCAGCTGCTTCAGGCCTCCCATCCTCGGAGCTGTGATGCTGGTTCACTAATTTCTAAGTCTTGCTCTACTGTTCTAACATTAACTGCACAACATAACAAAGCAATTCAAAATGGGATGAGAGAAATACTGAAATATATTAACCCTTTGCAGCCTTTTTTTTTTTTTTTTTTTTAATCTGGAATCTTATTAACACCTTCCCTTAATTAGACCGGCCACTATGCTTATCTTAAAACACCCTGCAGTGCATTGCATGGCACAAGTCAAAAGGTTCTATATTACATCTGTGCATTTATATAGAAAGGTTTATTTTTAATATTTGACCATTCAGAAAAATTGATGTCTTGTTTGGTTTCTGCACATTCAGTCCAAGCAGCCCCCACGCTCCCACATGGAAGTTCCAATGGCTTCCCTGCACATTTGCTGATTTTACAAGCAAAACTGAGATGGAAACACTTCACTGTGGCTACATGTGGAAACCACACTTCTCACCTCCACTCCAGATTCCTGTTTTGTGAGTTACTTTTCTAATAGTTTAGTTCATTTTTTGGGAACGTGATCCAATAAACCTTTTAACACTTCAGCTGCAATTTACCTGCTGTGCTTTCTGTCATACAGAGGGACAACAAAGAGTTCCAAGCATAAAGTGCAATCATAAAACCTCTTCCCCCACCCAAAAAAACACTTCTGTTGGATGAACAGATTCAGAGCTCCTTCTTGTACCCACAACCTTTAAGCATAACTGAAGTCTGTGAGAATTTCAGCCCTGCAAAAGGGATGTGCAGATGTCAATTCTTGGACTTGGGATCTAGATGTCATTTAGAAGTTCTACAGCATCTATAGAGTGATACTTGTATTGAGAATACAAGCTTCCTGCTTGTTGACATTATCCTTCTCTCACCCAGAACACATCAGGGAGTTATTACAAATGTAATTACACTCTATGATTATACAATTGTAGTTTGTAGTCATCTAGAGAGTGTCCTTTATTAAGACTACCAACCTGCCCTGGAGAAATTCCTCTCAAATGTTAACACTACCAAGGCACTTTTCTTCGCAGTCCAGAACATCTATTAAACTTCGCTGGTATCTTCCTTCTACTGTCCTTCTGATTGTTCCACTATTACTGTTCCAGATATTTTACCGACTGTACAGCTCTCCTCTGCAGTCCAGGAGGCACACTGCATTGCCCAGAGCTCACCCAAAGAAAACTCCACAGGCACCACTTACCTACAGCCATACCTGTCAACCTCCTAAACATCAAATGTGCAGTAGTGACCTCCAAAATGCATTGCAAAGGCTCAACATTCATAGCAGTCATATGTCACCATGAGTAGTCACACTTGTATGGTTATAACACTGAAAGCATAGTACATAAAAACAAAAACGTTAAGGACTTTCATCTCCAAATCATTATGTAAAATAAATGTGCAACTGAATATAAAAAGAAAATAACAAAGGACAGCAACTTAAACAGAAAATAGTCATAATAAGTACACAAGTACAATTAAAACATAACTAATGTATGGCCCCGTAAGAAGGAAAACTAGCCAGAAAAGCCAAGATACACATATTAGGAAAATAAAGTCAGTTACGTGTCTGCAGTCGATGTCAGTGAAATATCAGAGCAGATGAAGAAAAAGCAAGAAGTGCACGAGCACCACTGCTGAGATTTCAGCCATGCAGAAGAGCTGAAAAACAGCATTTTTAGTCAGAGTGCACACAAGTAGCTCGCAGGAGGAAAATTTTCCATTCCAAACTGCAAATCCAGAGTCAGATAATCAGTCCTTTTAATTATTCATATGTTTCTTCAACAGCCTTAGGAAATCCTCCCTAACACCCCAGCTATCCAAGTCTTCCATAGCCCGAGCTCTATCTGCACACTATCAGCTGACCTCCTTATTGTGTTTCCCACTTCTGAATTTTCCTAGCAAGCATCAACACAAGCCCCAGACCCACCCATCAAATACATGTAGAGCAGCACGGTACTATTTCTGCATGTTTTCTTTTTACCAGAAATGGACTTTTTGCCTGACATCACCAATAATAAATGACAAAGTCATCAAGTCAGTAACTCTCCATTACTTGAGCTTGGAAACCAAAGCTTACAATCTATGTGGATTCCCGCTGTATTCTCCTGCAATGCAGATCCTGAATTACTGCTGAGTTCCCCTCAGCTCTCACTGAAAACCTCTCAGAAGCCCCGCAATGATATCTCTGAAAGAATGATGCCTTCAGTAGTCTGGAAGGTGGATCTCACCTCAACTTTGTTCCAGCTCCTCTAAAGGCTTACACCTGCCACACATGCCTGACCAACAGAGAGCTCAAGAGCACACCCATACCACAGTGTGCAGTGCTGTTCAGAGATCCAAAGGAATAAATTTTTTCCAGAAGTACAAATACGCTCTCTGTACATTTTGGCTGCCGTGTGATTGTGTGCAGCAATGTGCTGGCACACGTCAGACTATCTGAAGCTACACCTTCACATCCACATCCCACTGCACTGTGGTTTTGCTATTCCCTAACTGCAGTAAAGCTCTCCAGAAATTAGTGTAGGATCTGATTAGTGCCTTTTAAGACACCTTTAAAGCAGACCAGAAGCTCTGCAGGGAGGACACACTGCAAGCCATGCTGGGTGGATGCATCACTGGCTGTCAGGGCTGACACCAGGCACCTGGGAAACATCGTTTAAGAATCTGGTAGGATTCTGAGTAAAGACTGAGAAGTTTGCAAGCACAGAATGTGGGAAAGATGGCTCATCATGAGCGGCCTCAGCTGTTAATAAATGCACAGATCTGTCAACTAAGAGCACAATCTCTGGGTCTTTGAACTCAGACCAGTCTCCAAATGGCACAGCACCTGAAGCAAAAGGCACAACGATCCAGCTGCTCTGGTGTGGCTGCCATGCTGTGAGGCTTTTGGCAAGCCCCAGTGCAGAAGGCAGTGCACTGAATGTGACAGGCGTACTGGATATACACAGCACAAGACTAGAGCTGCAGACCAGATGTGTGAGGAAGTGAAGAGCTTTAAAAGCACAGTGCAGGACTTGGGCAGTCAGATGTTTAGTACCCCTTTTAGCTGAAAATAGGAAGGCCAGAAGAGTGGTAAGACAAAAAGAACAACTGCTGAAGAGCAAGAGTAACTCTACTTCTAGCCCCATCTGAGGAGCAAAAGCTTTGCTCTTAGAGAGGGAAAGAGAGGAGGCAGGTTCCATCATTTCCTCTCACAAATAAGCTAAAAAAGGTAAGGATTTTATCTTCACTATATTTCTAACTGTCCTCACATATACTCTTTTCAACTTAGGGCCAGCCAAGAGATTAACACTGAGACAAGGGGGTAACAAGCATGAGGAGCCTTATAAATCCATCCCACACTGTACACCAGATCTGCGATGGGACATCCTCCCACCTCATCACAGCCACCACAAGAGTAAACTCACAGCAGGAAGAGGCTGCAAAGGGTTATGGACACAGGTTAACCTCCACCTTAATGAAAACATGGATGCTATTGACAGTGGCAGAGTGGGAAACCCTTGCTCTGTGATGGTCTGTAAAACCTTGTAGCTGGAGTTGGACTGCAGCTGCCCGAGGCCACTCAGGTGCCAGTGGTCCAGTGTTGGGACGATCTTGGCCCCTATCTGCCCACGTACCATGCCATCCGCGAGGGGGAAGACATTCAGAGAGTTAGGATGCTCCTTCCTGCTAAACAGAGAAACAGAGAGAGAGGGAAAGCCAATCTGTTAGCTGTTTACGAGCTTCATACACAAAAGAAACAGCACACTAGCTCATGCAAAATGTTAGTCATTAGAAACTGAACCGCACTCCTTGCCCCAGCTTAGCAGTTGTGTGGATTCCCAAACCCACAGCTCCATGGTGCTGTTTGTTCAGACCCAGAGTGTCTACAGGTAGAGCCAACCATCTGCCTAGAAAGTCAAAGGGGGTCAAGTGACCAGGACAGGCACAACTGACATCAGCACCCCCATGCAGTGTTTGAAGGAAAAGCAAAAGTGCAAAGAAACCGAGCAAATTCAAACCAATGTGTCCTTTGAGAAATGGGTGCACCGTGGGAAAACGCCACAGCAGACAATCCCACAACAAAATGGGCATCATTGAACGAAGAAAGAGGCTGAAGTGAGTCACCTACACGCCACTTCTGCACATTCCACCCCAAACCTGGTTTGCACCAACAGCAGAAATCAGTGGGTTTTGGATCACTTCTAATACTAAGCAAGAGAAGTAATACTTGCATTCTGTGATTCCTCCTCCATATCCAACTACAGTCTTCTCAAAATTCAGAATTTATACAAACTTATAAATAAATGCATCACTCATAAAGCCAGATGTCTGTATTACTTTTTCTTTATCACTCTCCTTTCTGGCAAGTGCAGGTGACTAGCAAGCTGTGGATTTGATTCTCAATATGGAAGCTGGCACAGATTTGGGGACCAAGTTCCAGTGGGAGAAAATGTAGAGCAAGCAGTGGAGGTGGAAACTCAAAAAAGAAAGTAGCTTGTCAGCATGAACACTCCAGAAACAGGGCAGCAGTCAACACCTCCTTGCAAGACACCGATCTGCTTCCCTGCTCCATCAGGCTCCATGCCAGCCCAGTACAGCACTGCTCCTGGACACAGCAATCATTTCACCAAGACTCAGCTCAGCTACCACCATCACACAGTGGGACCGGCAGCCTCCAGCAGTCCCTTCAACCCAACCTGTTCTGTGATCCTGTGATCTGTGACCACGGGTGAAAAACAACTGCAGCTGCATCTGAGGCTGCCCCAGGACTGACTCAAACACACTGACATGGCAGGGGCAGAAAAGAGTTCATTTACAAAGTGAAAGCAAAATGTCTAACGGAAGAGACCAATGCTCAGCCTTTCCATTCTGAGTACTGTCCAGCTGACACGGCGCACTGCACCGCTGTGCCAGCATGGCTCCTGCTTGGAATGGCTGCTTTCTGTGCCCCATCAAGGAAAAACTGCAGGAAAGATAACTTCAGTTTCACAGTCCTGATGTTGGTGTTACCAGTCCCCAGAGTAGTTCAGAATATCCTCAGGGTTGCTATAAATTTTCAGTGCTGACTACAGCCCTTTGGAGTGACTTTCATACACCCACGTCCTTCTGGTCCAGGGGGACTCTGAGCACTTGGTTAGTTCCACCTCATGTTGTGAGGAAAACAGCAAAAGCCTCTATAAGGGCTTGCAGTAGCCAAAACCTGGATCAGAATGCTCCTCCTGTAAGACCTTAAAGCTTAGAAAATGTAACAGAACTACTAGGTTTGCCATCATTGCAAGGTGGCAACAGCCCTCTTTGTAGGCTGAGGGTGCGGAACTCACTGCCTCAGCCAAAGTCAGATGTGCATTCTGACAGTTACTGGTGACATGCATTTCCTGCCCTGCTTAGAAAAGAGGTGTATTTTGTGCTTGTCACTGTTTGATCTAAAAATCCACCTGCGTCCGTGACAGGGGGCCGTGGGCCCCGGAGGGGCCCTAGGCCGAAAGGAAAAAGTTAATTAGGAAAAGAAAACAGCGGCAACGATCTAAGGAGGCACACTTATTTACTAAATGCTATATCGAAATACCGGATAACACAATATAATACAATATAATTGAAAATTGAAAATTGAGCTAACAAATCAAGCAAAATAGGAGAGAGAATGAGTCCCATAACCGAGAGGCCTACTGTGAATCTAGGCGAACGGCTGAAGGCTCCCACACACTCCCCTGAACGCCAGAACTCGAAAGACGTCAGTCTGTTCTGCGACCGAGTTAATATAGAGTCCAGGTCCCGTGACCCATAGTGTTGTTCTCTGGGAGATGTAGTCTTCTTCTGTAAGTTGCAGATTCAGTAAAATTATTCATGCTTTATATGATGTTATGATGTGGAATACTGATAGCAAAATTACAAAATTATTAAACCATGACAGTGCTCATATAGGAAGTGCTCAAGAAACGTGTAGATGCGGTAGGCAGGGCATGGTTTAGAAGGGAAATATTGGTGGTAGGTGGACACTTGGATCATTGGGGATCTTTTCCAACCTTGGTGATTTGATGATTCTAATTTAAAGGAGAAAAGACAACTTTTTAAAGTAATCTGGAAGGTGAAGTTAAAATATCCAATCACACAGGGATGATCCCGGTTTGGAATCCAGCCTCTGCCCCTTCTGCTTTGGGTGCATGAGCTCCTTCCTGATGTAGCAGCTTGCTGGCTCCCTCTGCACCAGCCAAGGGAAGTGTGCCATGTGAGTGAATCTAATGCAGATGTCAGTACACAAAGAGGGCAAATAGGCCAGCACAGAACCTTTCAGCATCACACCACGACCACCCAACAGCAACCTCCAGAACTATGATTAACAAATAGCAGTAGGATTTACCTTTTCCTCCATGACTGGCGATGACTGCAGCGACAAACGTAACAGCCAAAACAGAGCAGCAATTGCACAAAAAGCAAGACAAAAAAAAAAAAAAACAACAAAAAAACACAACAACAACTATTAGAGAATGAAGACCATGCAAACATGCAGCCCTATCAGAGACAGCGAATGCATGCACTTTTATTCATACTACTTGGAGGTGTGCACTGTACCCATTCCCCTCCTCAGATGGCAGCAGACACACACACACCCCAGCAGTTCTTGCACCATCTTCTCTCAAGTGACAAGGAAGCACCCTTGGTGCATTTACAGCCTTATGCAAATATGTATTTACACAGTCTACCATATAAAACACACCCAAGCACATCCACAGGTGAAGGTAACCAAATGCACTCACAAACATGTAGGAAGACATTGAGAGATTACACCCATATCCCCCCCAAAACACATCAGTGTACCAACTCACAAGTGCTGGTGTTCACCCACACGCAGCTGTGCAGACACAGGACCACACAACCCTCAAAGGCACAAACATACACAAATACAGCACACATGAACAGCCCAAAGTTTGAAATGAAGGAAAACGACCCACTTCCCAGCTGCTGTTCCTACAGATTCAGATGGAGGCCTGGCAAGGGCTGTGACAGACACAGAGAGCTGCTCTTTCTTCCCATTCTTCCAGGAACTAGCAACACGTTACATGGAATAGCATCCCTCCAACATAGAGACAATCCTCAGTGCAAGGTTTGTCCTTCATACCAGAGAACGGGGTGTGGAGGGGCAACCAGCCTAACACACTCCAACCATTACAGCTGTGATCAGGATTGGTTTGGGGCAGAGGAAAACAGAAACAACCTATTGAAGGAGCTGTCAGGAACACACACTCTCACAATCCTAACAACCTACTGGTTCTTTTCACCCCATATCTTCTCTTTCCATACCCATCATGCCTGCCTCCATTCACCTACAGAGGCCACCATCCAGCTTCTGCTCTTCTTTCCTTGTATAGATTTCTATATTTTTCCACTGGTCTGCTAGAAAAGCATTACCTTCAGATGGGAAAGGGTTACACTGTATTCTGTAATCAGTTTTATTTTTCTAAGCCACTCTCTGACATGACACCAATTTACTGCTCTGCAGACAACACAGCACTGAGAACTTACTATATGGAAAGAACTCAGCCAGATCAGAATGTTCCTATTCCAGTTCCTTTTAGATCCGCTACAGATTTGTGCTGTCCTTCAGAGTTTGTGCAGGAGAAAGCTTAGATAAGTCTCTCTGCCTCTGGAGTTTAGGGTATAACTGCTTCAAACTGCTATATTGCTGCCCCTGAAACACTGCTGGATATTCTCCATGGCAGGAGAGCTGAGCTGCTCTCTGCAGAACAAAAGAAACAGGACCACACACTGACGCTTGGCTTCCTGCAATGCTGCACCCTGCCAGCTCAGCAATTCCCAGCTCCCCCTGTTCCCAGCTGAGACATGGAGATGGCAACAAGACAGAAACGCACACATCAGCACAGCTGTTCTTCCTACAAACATTCATACCTTTCAGGTAGGTGGGAGAGGTGAGTTGGACTGAACAAAGACCTAATCCACCCTGTTTCTCCTTCACCATGGGTGTGCCTAAGAGCTTGTACAGAGACATCTGACAGCAGAGGCACACAGCCCAGCAGAAGTCTCAAACATGGATGTTCTGCAGTTACAGAGCCCATTTTCCTTCAGCATCCTCCCTTCCTTCTAACACAATGTTATGTTACCAACAGCTGTGAACAAAACTCCCGTTCCCCCCAGCAGCCCTGTGTGCACACCAGTAAGGCACCAGTACAGAACCAGAGGCTGACCCCCAAACCTTCCCCTCACAGCACGATGCTCGGGCAGGAGGCCAAGCACTGGCTGGGGAAGGAACATCACGTCTGCAAGGAATCGGGGAGCAGTTTGTGTCTCTCTTGCTCTCTCCTCTGCTGTTTTACAATACACAACCAAAACCTTGATGATCTGAATTCCTTCCCAGGCACTCCAACCCAGCAAAAGGAAGCCACAGCTTCCAGAGAGCTTATATTGTTTATTTCAAGACCTGACACTTCCTTCCACTTTCTTTATCCCAAACCTAATGGACACACTAGTATTTAAATGTTACGGATCTAAACAGAAGGTACTAAAATAACCTTATGTTTAGAAAATAGGAAGAATATTTCTTCTTTTCTTCATTTGAAATTATCTTTTTATATGTGGTTTTAATATAGTGGTTTTATATACTGCACTTCATTTCCTGCTACTGCCATTCCTTTAAACAGAGGCTGGCTCTGATCACTTTGGGGAAAAAAACAAAGCACTTTCATGGGCATAAGTAGATCTATTGAGTGACTGACTCAGATAAATCTTCCCTTAAGAAACTGGGGAAGAAGTTACATAAAGGCTAATGCGTTTAACTACTCCAGTTTCGCTGGCTATCACACATGCACACAGACACACACAAATGAACACTCTCTTCCATCCCCATCCATTTTATGGATCAGTCTTTTACATGATACCTGAGAACACAAACGTTGCTTTCCAGAAGACGTCCATCTGCAGCAGCACAATGAAGTCTAAGCTTTGTAACAGAACACAAAAAATCTTCTCTGTCAAACCTTAGAGAACTTATCCACAACTCACCCTCAACCCATTACAAAAAGCTTCAGGTACAATCCATGCCCACAGGGAAAGATCCTTTGGTTTCTTTCTCTTGCAAATATGCACTCAATTGATAAGTTCCTGGATGGCAAACATTATATGGAGAGGTTATGGCCCTACCTTCTCCCAGGTACACTGCCCTCAGTTTGATTATTTCCCACAACCTGCTGCATCTTGGATCGTTCGATGTGTTCCACATAGGTCTGGATCATCTGAGAAGAGGAAAAAATACGTGAGGCAAACAGAATAAAACAAAAGACTCCATTGGACTCCATGATCATTATGGGTCCCTTCCAACTTGGGATATTCTGTGATTTCTGTTTTTTGAATATTGTTTTCCAGCATTTACTTCCAATTACTTAAAATTTCTTTTAAAAAGTGCTATCTGCTGTTCAGACAGAACCTCCCGTGTTCCGGTTTGCACCCTCTGATTCTTGTTCTGGCACTGGGCACCACTGAAAAGAGCATGGCTTCATCCTCCTTGCACCCTCCCTTCAGATAATGTTGATGCTCTCAAGTTTCTGAAGCTCTAGTCACTGTCAGGATGAAAAACCCAATTCTCTGATGTGGTTTTATGGGTAAGCTAAGAGTTTGTTTATTTGGAAGGAATCAGGCAACAGCTTACCTCTGTGTGACGCTGATGTAAAGCATTATACTCTTTCCTCATTTCTGATTCACGCTCCTCCAGTCGTGAAACTGCCAAGAAAAGATTCCACCCATCAGCTAACATACAGATCTAGACATGGTCCATGCAAGAGAAGCAATGAAACCTGCACTACACTAGTGTGGATATGTCGCACCCTGTAGATTGCTCTGATTTTTATACCAAAGAAAGGGACAGCCACAGATTTCAGGCTTTCCACAAACTACATTAAAACAAACAAGAAAAAACAGCACATGAAGAATATCTGCAAGTATATGCTCATGGAAAGCAAACTACATAATCGTATCTGGTGCACAACTTTGCTTACTCTGATCTGCATAGTTTTTGGTCTTCAGCTCCAACTGTCGAGTCTGAAATTCAAGGTGTTCCACTTGGATTTGTAGCTCTTTCTTCTCCTGTTCCAGTGCATCTTCAAACTCTATGAACTTCTGTACAGGGAAAAACCAGAGAAGGAAGCAAGGATGAGGAACAGACCTAAACGTATTTGACTTTTCCTCTTATCTCCTCCTATACTATGTGTGCGTATATATACATATATATATGTACACACACAAAAAAAGCAAGAGATAAGAATTTCTATGTGCTTTAAGTTAAAACAGCATTTACTCAAGCTAGAAATACTTATCTTCTAAAATAAAGTAAAAGATGTACTTTGTGTATCATTAAGATATAATCTGCTGGCCAATGCAAGTTATGTAAACCAACACAGTTCCATCATCTTCAACAACACCTTTATCATGCTAGGCTGAATTTGGATTCCTGTTAGTTTTATGTCAGAAAAGCCAAATTCTGTGTCTACGGTCACGCATTTAGAAGTGCCTACGTCAGAAATCTCCTTCAGACATCAAAAAGTTCCCACTATTAATGATGTTGCATCTAAATTTTGCAGGAAACATACAAGCCTTGTGGAAAACCAACCCACAACCGTCACACCTCACAGTCTCCTTTGCAATCCACTTCCCACATCTCAGACCAGAGGTTTTTTCAGGCACACATCAGAGAAGGGGTAGAGAGTTACATGGTAAAAACCAGAGAACTTTGACAGGTGATTCTATAAGGATGGCACATTCAGCTCCAGAGCTGCTAAGAAAAACTTGAGTCTTACTTTTTCAGTTCTGTAAGTTGAGTTATGCCTCAATTGGTGCAGAATGGAAGCAGTGAGTGATGAGACCTCACAGCAAGAAAATCCCGGCCAGTCTTCTCTGGGCATCAGTAAAAAAGAAAAAGTTCTAACCAAGACAGCCACACTGAGCAACAGGCCTAAAGAAGCCATTTCACTTGGTTTGGACTGGTTGGAGCTATGCTAAGAAAAGCAGTATTTCCCTCTGCCCCCTCTCAGGGTTTGCTGGAAGCACTCCATGCTAATGCTCTGTTGACAAACTTCCAATTACAGCCCAGCGCTAAATCCCTCTCCCTTCTCACTTGCTTGGCTTTCACTCTTGTGCAGCTCTCCTGGCACAAGGTGCCCATCTCTTCCCAGCTCCCCACCCAGGCGTGTGCCACCCAGCCAGGCAGGAATTGTGCTTGGAGTAGCAATAAACTTTAACTGACTCTAAGGAAAACATTCACAGAACTCTCAACAGTAAAACAGGAAGCAAAAGAAAGCAGGAGACCAATTTTATTCCCACTATGTAGGTCAACTTTAATAGGATTCCTGGATTTGCTACCGTTGCTTTGGTTTAGTTTAGTGAAACCGATTGGAAGATTAAACATTCCACACTAAGGCTCTTCTTAGTCCTGTCTGTCTTGCAGCCTCAAAGTACTCAAACAAACTGCTAACTAGCAATGAGCCGACCACGTGGAGAAGAAACAGAGACAGCAGCATTAAAAATTAATGCCACTCTAAGTGTTCTCAGGGAAGAAGAGCATCTCAGGTGAGTGCACTGCAGCAATATCCTGCTCCATCTCCTACGGAGATCGAACACCAGCTCTGGGCACAGGGACCCAACGGCTCCTCACTCTGTCTGGCTCCAAAACGCTTCTTGGCTGTTCCTCCATCAGAATCTCCCAGCCAGTGTCTCCCCCTGCATCAGAAAGTCAAGACAAGCAAATAAAGTGGGTGCCGTGGGAGTGGCCACCCAGCAAGCATGGGGACATGGAGGCACTGTTCTCTAAGGAACTGAGAGAGACCTGAAATCCAGCTGCCCTGGTCCTTATGGGTGACTTCAACATTGCAGATGTTAACTGACAGTAACACACAGCTATCTATTTTCCACACATATGTTTACAAACTGCACCAGAACAGAAGGAAGGGATGCCATGGAGCCTGGACAGGCTCAAGAAGTGAGGTCTCAGGAACGGGTAATTCAAATGATGTTGAAGGGAAAATCTTCCTTTCTTTTCTACCCCACTACAATGAAATCAATGGGTGAACTGGAAGAACAAAGAGCCCACTCCCACTTGTCCTGGGAGAGCAAAGCCGAGCACAGCATTACTATTTTTTCCAATCCCTTCATACTTGCTTTCAAAGGATAATTTTCCAGCAGTTATAGGAGCCAGATATATTTTAAACAGTTAGTAATGATGGAACATGACGCTGCTGTACACATACAAATTAGTCTTGCTGGAGCCTCTCCCTGGATTTCAAGCAGGATTGCTGGTCTCTAACATCTCAGGATAAGGTTACAACCAGCACCATGGTTCACACGCTCATCGTTAAATGGAAAACAACGAGCACAAAATCATCTTAAGTGAAAGAACGAGTATTCCTCTGCAAAGCAGCGGTACACTGGAGATGGCTGAGCTTCCTGCATTACTGGCTTTCAGAGGAAGAAAATGACTAAAAATAGTAGCATGCTGTCAGAAACCATCATATCATATTAACAATAAATCAGGCAGAGTGAGCTAGATGTGCATATATGCAGAAATCTTATTATAAGGTCTTAATCTGGGCTGGCTGGCAGCACGTATTACATGCTGACGGGAACAGCAGCAGCTCAGCCGTCACCTTACCTTGCGGCTGAGCAGAGAGCAGCGCTGGGATGTACTGCCCAGGAGAACAGGGAGGATGCACAGCTGGATGCACAGCTGGATACACAGCTGGACACACAGCTGGATGCACAGCTGGATGCACAGCTGGATGCACAGCTGGACGCACAGCTGACTGTGAGGAGGGGGCTGTCTGCAGGGCAGGAAGGACTCACACCGCATTCCACTCCCCACCTGCAGGAAGGCTGTCAGCCAGGGAGCCAATGCAGGCTGTGCAGCCTCCAACTCACAATTTGGGGCAGTAATTAACTGGCAATTCGGGAAGTTACGTTGACAGTATTCTGTCTTAGGAGGCCAAGACAAAGAAATAGGGCAGAACCCACTGGTGGCAGGACGCAGTACTGCCTGGTGGGCAGATGCTTTGAGCTACACCCCACGCTCAAATCTTTGCTATCCTCCCCAAAGAGAAACACTCCTCTGAAGGAACACCTCCACCTGCACAGGAGCACACAGCCTCAGTGAAATAACATCCCCTTGACAACTGCAGCCCTTAAGGGCTTTTGCTTCTCTTGCTAATTTCAAGGATTCACAAGCACATCTTTTATGTGTTAGCTACTTTATAGTTGTAGATTGGTCTTCAAATGCTTCTGTGAAATCAAATGCTGTTGTTTTGGCATATATCAATAAAACCATCTCCTGGATCCCTATTCCAAGGGATCTGAGCCTTTTTTAGAAGAATGAGATGCTCTGCCCTTTAAATGCTCTCCATGAAGCAGGCCTGGTGCTATGGCAGAGCCAGGGCAGGCAGATGGGCTCTTCCCAGCCCTGACACAGCTCTGCCCCCGCACACCATGGATCACTGTAGAGGAGCACAAAGGGAGCACGGGCAGCTAACAGAGCTCTTCAAGGCAGCCTTGTGGTAAGTGGGGCTGACAGGGCAGGAGGTGCTACTCAAGTGCAGCAGATGAGACCGGACTGGGAGATGCCACTCATGAAGAGAATCAAAACATCACACAGGAGGAACGAAGCGATGCTGATGGTCAGAGAGGAGCTGGGACTGGGCAAGGGCATGCAAACATCGTGACTGCAATGAGAAGACTTGAGAGAAGGGAGCTGAGCACAAAGCAAAGATGAGCCCCAGGTCAGCTGCAACACAGTGTGAGGAGACAGACAGACGTGCTGCCATCTCCAGCCAACAGGATGTCACACAGGTGAACACGCAGGGTGATCACACCAGATAAATCCTACCATTGTCATTTTGAACAGTGCAACACTCCAATTCATGCTAAAGCCTTCCAGGAAAGCCACCTGCTATTGCAGCCCCACATGCCCAGGGATCAAACCAGGCACAGCCAAGTGTCACCCAAACCAGCTGCACACAGTTCCCTCCATGGGGCACTCCAACCTGACCCTCCTCCAGCAGGCAGCGAGCAGAGCTCGGCTCGTGCCACCAACACAGTGCAGACCAAAGGCAGGACTGGTTTCTATTAATACTTCAAAGGCACAGATATCTCATGGAGGCAGAAGTTACTTGGAGTAAAAGTCAATGCTGGCACAAGAACAAACCAGTAAAAACAGGCTGCAAGTTAAAAAAAAAAAGAAAGTGGAATTCAGGAGGAGGTCACTTTTAGAAGAGCAGACGCAAGAGGTTTAAGTAATGGCTTTAAGACAAAGCCTGATACATTTATGAAGCAGCTTCTGTAATGCAACTGCCTGCAGTGCTGAGGAATGGGCTGCTGAGTCAGCAGGTCCCTCCCAGTTCTGTGCTCCTACAAGTGGGTGCCATCCTAACACCCGCTACAGAGCAGGAAGAAAATTCCTATGCAAGGTCCTATGCATAAGATGCAGATGTCACTAAATAGTGGGAGCTGCTGGCTCCCTGGGGTGTAGGGAGGCCTTGCAGTGAGAGCTTGACGAGTTAGTGGGATGTGCATTAGGCTCCACATGAGGATTAACAAGGGAAGTGCTGTACTCTGCACTGGGACAGGGCAGCCCCAGCTCTGTGCAATGACAGGAGTGGCACAACAGAGGTGCTATAAAGGAAGGGAAGAAGATCGCTCACCTGGAGCAGAAGATCTTGGATTCACATGGGAAAGCTGCACCAAGGGGGGATCTCCAGAAAGAGACCCTTGCCAGCAGCAGTCAGCCCTTAAATGGGCTCTAGGAGAGGTGCAGCCATTACCCTGCGCTCACACAATGCAAAGCAGGTGGAAGAACACGGCAATACTGAAAAGCTGACGCTGTTCCACAGCTTCAGTGGTTTGGAGGTCAAGGAAAAGAAATGTGACATTCTGAGCCCTGCAATCACAGACTGACTGCACTGCTTCATTTCAAGGGACTTCTGACTTCAGTGCTCTTGTCCGGGTGCTTCTGCTGCCCTATTTTAGAGCAAGTGGAAAATATTGAGTCACTCTGCAGTCAAAGTGTCCAGAAAAGCTTCGCTTTTGGCTGAGAGTATTTTGAAAGATACTGAATGCAACCATCCTGGGGAAATGAGTGGCAGAACATGGAGACAGAAACCTCTGCTTCAGAGGAAGGGAAATGAAGGCTGTGCAAGCTGCCCCAATGGAGCAGGACATGGCTGGGTGCATGCTTATGTAAAACAAGATCTGGTGGTTCTGCAGTAGCGGAAACAGGAGGATACGACACAACTTTTATGCCAGAGAATAACATCCACTGCTGGTTTCAGTTCACTTAACATCAATAAACTAACGATGTAATCAGACGCCCATGACATGGTATTGCAATACAGGAACAAATTACTTTGTGATCACCGACTCCCAGCTCCCCAGCATTGCTGCAGCTGTTGAAATGATCATTGATACACGCAAAGAACTCAACAGCAAGGGACTGAACATCGCTCCTGGAGGTGGAACCCCCACTGAAGGTGGGGCTGGAAGCTGCAGACCCAGGACAGGCAAAGCACACAGCGCCGAGTGCTGCTCAGGGACGGAGATGGGCTTCCCCTGCTACAGAAGTGCAAGGCGTGCTCTGGTGGGGGGTGCATTTCTCTGCTTACAATGAGCTGATGAACAGCAGAATTCTCTGTAGCATAAGAGATTTTCACTTCCATAACACGTAATCCACTGCACAGGAAGAGGCACACAGGAAACTGCTGCAAATAATGGTGTGCTTTGGTCACACACAAAGGGAATGACAGCTGTATCTCACACACGTGAGCTGATAGCAGAGGCTACACAGGGGGCAAAACCCATTTGTTCTCATAGAAGCACATTATCTATTCCTTTCTGCTAACAAGGCCCTATGCAGATACTTTTTTGCCCATTCAGCTCAGATGCGCCTGAGGATGACAGAGTGCTTTTACATCTGCCAACAGCACCGTGCTGTGGGTCCGAGCGTCCCTGCAGGACGTAAATGTTGTCACCACATCTGCTTCCAGGAGCAGGCACAGCAGGAAGCAGCACCCCCTGTACCTGGTAAACTGAGAGCAGAAAGATACAAGTCCAAAGATGCAGGATCCATCCATGGGGCTGTTCCACCCCACGCCCCGAGCCACACTCCTCCCCAGCAGCAGCACATTTCCAAGTATTTAATTCTCAGAAGCTACAAAATACCGGCTTGTGGAATGAAGTCCCACACTTGGAATTGCTTTTCAATCCCTCCCTGCCTTCATATGAATTTGAAAAGATCAGCTGTAAGTTTTATTAACACATACTTAAAACTTAAGGCTACAACCCAAATTGCCCAGCATTAGTACAGGACGATAAATGTCCTGGGCTTACGTCCTCGCCATCCAGCACCCAGAGCACCTCCATTGAAATACTGCACGGCGCTTTACTCTGGAGTCATGAAGGAATTTCATTTACCACATCTAAGCAAATCAAAACCTGACTCTGAGCAAGACTCCTGGGACGGAAAAAACCCTCTACTCTCCCAGTGTTAAAACACAGCCAATACAGACGCATACATTCCTTTCCCAGCAGCTTTGCAAAGACACGCTGATGACACGGCAGCATTACACTTCTAGCGGTACCAATGTGTCCGGCACGTCGCAGACCGGCCCTGCTGGAGGCCGGAGCCGCCCGGCTGCGCCTATGGCCAGAAAGATGCCGGTGGTGTCGGCGGACTCGAGCGCTCAGTGTGGAGCAGCGCGCTCAGCTCGGCTCCTTTGTCCCCGCCTGAGGCGCTGTGCCCCGATGCCGCCCGCTCCCAGCACCTGCCGCAGCCCCGGGGATCCGGGACCCGCAGCGCCCGGGGAAAGGCCGCTGAGATCAGACAGGGAACCATCTCCAGGGCAGGGGAAGTACAGGGAAGACATCAACCATCTGAGGGCCGCGTTGAAACCCGAAACCGGCAGGAATCCTCCAGTCATCCCCGTGCAGCCGGTGTTCGAGCTCGGGGCAGCGCAGCAACGCGGAGCCATTCCCAGCTATTCCCAGCCATTCCCAGCTATTCCCAGCCATTCCCAGCCATTCCCCTTCCCCTCCGCACGGGCTGCGCGGAGCGGATGGAGCAGGGCCGGGAGTGCGGCCTGCGATGCGGGTACCGCCGCAGCACATCACATCACATCGTATCAAATGGCATCATATCACATCATCACATCATCACATCGCATCGCATCATATCATCGCATCACATCGCATCGCATCCCCGGCCCTTGGCGCCGCGCACAAGATGGATGCCGGGCCCCGTTGGCGCTGGGCTGCTCTCACTCACCTCCTCGGCCTGTTTGCGCAGCACCTTCTCCCACTCGTACTGTGTGAGCAGCTGCTCGTTGTCCTCCTGCAGCAGCTCCAGCTCCACCTCATGCTCCTGGTTATCGGTCAGCACCGAGTCCAGGTTCTCCAGCACCGTCACCACCAGCGGCATCAGCTCCTTCACCACCTCCTCGTTGTAGCAGTGGATGAGCCGCTCGAACTCGCGGTAGATGCTGTTGGCCAGGCCCTACAACCGCTCCGACATCACCGACCCCGAGCAATAGTCGTCGCCCGGGTACCCCCCCACGCCGCCATCATCCAGCTGGATCTCCAGCATCGTGCCGGCCCCACAGCGATGCGCTGCGCCCCGCGTCGATCCGCTCCATTCCGTTCCGATCCGCTCCGTTCCAATCTGCTGCTGCCGAGACCCGCCGCGCTCCGCCCGCCAACGGGACCCAATGAGCCGCGCGGCGCCGCCCCGACACCGAGACGCGGCGCTGAGCGGACAAAGCTGCGGCCGGGCGGGGCGGGGCGGAGCTGCGGCATCCCCGTGTGCGCCGCGCGGGCCGCGCTGCCGCCGTGTGCGTGTATGGAGCCGTCAAGGGGCGGGGGGGGGGAGTCACAGAACGATGCGGGGCCAGAACGAGCCGAGCTGGAGAGCGGCAGTGGAACACCAGGAACACACAACATAACACAACACAACAACACAACACAACAACACAACACAGCCCGACCCCCGGTCCCGCACGCACCACCCGATCCCGGCGGCGGGGAGCCGAGTCCCGTGAGCTCCGGCAGCGCGGGCCGATATAGGAGCGATATTTCTGGATGGGAGGAGTCAGGAGCTATAAGCTCATTTTGCAGCTCAATTATTGATGCCCCAAATGCCGTCAGACCTGAACGTCTCTGCCCAGAGCCTGTGAAAACCAGGGCACTCCTGTGCGCCTGCATGTAACAGTAGTTTCAATGTAGGTAATGATCCTTCAAGGTGAAGTGCCTGCGGGTTCTGCAGCAAAAAGGTTTGATGGCCCCATTGAGGCGGGGATGGATCCAGAGAGAAAAACAGGGAAAACTGGCTGCCTGCCGTCCCCTTGGTCACCCCCATAGGACCCCACTGAGCTCCAGGCCCTTCTCAGCTCCATTGCTCCTCTCTGGACACTCTCCAGGGTCTCAGAGTCCCTAATGCTCCGAAAAAACAATAAAGGAAGTTGTCCAAGGAGAGGTGAAAAGAACCTCATCGCTTATTCACTGCAGGGAAACATCTTCAGTTTGGGGGGTAAACGGAAGAGAAACGGCTGCATAAAATGACAGCTTACAGACAGGAGGAGGCTCTCAGGTGTCACGGTGTTATTAAAGGCCACAAGAGCACGAAGGGAAGGAGTGCAAGAGTGGGATTAGGGCAGGGGAGCTCCTGAGGGCTGCCAGCAGATCTGCAGCCTGCGTTCGATCTGTGTGAAACCCACATGGCACAGTTTGACTTCAGCACATTGGCACATCCTGAGCACAATGGAGTTATTGGTGCGAGGGCAGTGCCTGTGGGGTCCCAGCTATTCCGTGCTGTGTAACAGCAGCAGAAAACAGCTGCAGAGAAACCTCAGAGTGCTCTCTGAGATCTCAGCTGCAGCTTATCTTGGGCTGTGGAGTCTGAGCACAGGGACAGCAGAAATCCATCTCCTGTCCTGCACTGAGCTGGGCCCAGCAGGGCAGACAAACCAGGGCCTGATCTTTGGGAAGGCTCCTGACGTGGATGTGAGTTAGAGCTCAAAGATGAGTGTGATTCCACAATCATTATTGTCATCCTACAGACTCCACGTTACACAAAGCGGAAGGCACTTAAACCTGCCCTAAAAGCATCATTGCAGTGGGAATATCACATCTCACCCGTGATTCACGGCCTTAAGCCCTGCAAACACTCCATTCTATGTGATGTCATTATACCTAGCTATATTGCTAGCATGCTGTAGATTCGGTGCACGACGACTTTAAAAAGACACATTTAAGGCTTGTCTCACAGAAAGGAAGAAGTGACCATGAAATATTATTATTTCATCTGAGATGTACTTAGTTATGGAATGGAGCACTGATGAATCACGAGGCAGCTCTGCTCCGAGCATCGTGCAGAGAAGCTCATGGGCTTCTCTGGGACTGCAAACCTCCCTCTGAGGAATCTTAACTGCAAGAAACCTGGCCTGAAGGTTTGGTCCCCATTCCCAGTGTTGTGACAAGAGTCACCTCAGTTCTGTTACTTTACTTCAGATAACCCCACTGGGTGACCCTTGTGTTGGTCTCTTACAATTGGATCTAGGAGGTACTGGCTGCCTGTGTTTATGATGAAAGAGCAGCAGTGATGTGGGTCTGTGTGAGGTCACAGTCATTGCTGGGTTGGGAGGGTTTGGCCCCCAGCTGTCAAGCAGAGCTGGTGCTCTGGTGAGCGTGCTGCACACAGACACTGAGCTGTGAGCATTCCCTGTTGGAGATCATCCTTTGGGAGCCCATTGCAGGCACCACTGCGGCGTGTGTGTGAGCTGGGCACAGCCTGGACTGAGCAGGCCAATAAGGTGAGCTGGGTTTGGTGCTGGGCGGCTGCTGGAAGGAGTCTGAGCAGAACAGCTGGGCTGGGGAGGAGCTCCCAGCTCAATGGAGGCCCTTCCGAGTGGCTGTTTCCAGGGGAAATTGATTCCTTGTGAGATTTTGTCACACGTTTTGGTGAGGATGATGAACTGCCATTACTGCCCTGTGTGATGCTGCAGTGCAATGGAAAGCACAGCAGTGATAACGGGGTATCAAAGTCCTGGGCTGCAGCAGGTGAGGATAAGCCCGAGTGCAGCAGCTGTGGGCACAGAAAGGAAGGAAAAAACTGCTGACCATTGGAAGGGCTCAGGCAGGCAGTGATCTCCAGTCAGACACCCTCACCTGCACTGCCAACCCTTCAGTGATGTCTGGGAGGGGTTTGCATGTGCCTGAGCTGCCCTGGGTTGGCCCTGCCATCCCACCAGGTGCTCAATCTCTGCTTCAAGCCATGACTGAGCATCGCTGCTACAGCCCTGCAGAACTGCTGCTGGTCCCCAGCCTTTGTTTTAGACATTAGAAGGGAAGGAGAGCACAGACTTCATGGAGTGCAACTTGTGCTTTATTGACCCCCGGATCCAGCACATTTTTAACAGAACCCCCTGAAGTCCTGGTGAGATCCAGGTGCTGAGCTGGGCCGTGGGCTGTGCAGTGACATCACAAGCACAGTGAGCTCACAAGCGCTGCCTGGGGCCGCGGCTGCCACCAGTGAGTGCCAGAGCCGTGAGTGCTGTGCAGAGTGTGGACACGCTGTGTCAGCCCTCGTCCCGGCTGGCAGTGACGGTGGTGGTGGCTGCTGGTGCTACCTGCTCTCACTGACGGTGTTGCCCAGCCATTGCACTGGTGTGTTAGCTGGAAGGGAGGAGAACTGCAGCTGTGCCCGGGTAAGCCAGAACTGGAGGTTTCTCAAATGTGTGAGTGGTAGCACTGCATCCACTGTAGCTGCAGCAAGGGTAGATGATGGAGTCCTTCTCATGGCAGGGACACAAAATGTGTGCTGCAAGGTATATAACTGCTGGTGGGATGGAGAACAGCACTTGCTGGGGAAGTCATGGCACTTAGACACACATTGGTTCCAGAGCTGGCACAGTTCTTGCAACCAGCTGCTTCCAAGGCACTGCCCTCCTCGAGAGCCCAAACTGCATCAAAAGAAAGCTGGGAAAATGCTTATTCCTCATGATTCTTCCCTTGTAGGCACTTCCTGTAGGGTTCCGGTCCAAGAGGACTCTTTGGGGATCCAAGCAGTTCGAGCACAACCGTCTCTTTGCAAGAGCAGGGAATTCCTCTGGAGATAACCCAGACGGGCTCTAAGAATTTCACCATGTCTCAGCAAGGAGGCGACTGCTACTTCTACTTCTACTCCACCTGCACTAAGGTACGGTTGACTTTCTTCTGCCTGGGTTTTCTTCCATTTCCTCATGTTGAAGAGAAAGGGGTGGAGCAGGGGAGACCTGCTGGTGATGTTAGGCTCATAGTGCTGCTAACAGCCTGGGCTAATGGCATGGACACGTTTCAGGCTGTGCTCTTATTTTCCTGTGGTTTCCTTGTGCTTGCAGGGAGACAGCTGCCCCTTCCGCCACTGTGAAGCAGCTCTGGGGAGTGAACGAGTCTGCAGACTGTGGATGGAGGGCGGCTGCTCGAGAAGTAACTGCAAGTTCCGTCACATGAGGATTGATGTGAGTGTTTGCCTAAAGATGTGCTCTCCAGCTTAGTCTACAACACCACTTTTCATGGCTGTGGTTGGGCTGAATGCACTTCTGCAGGCTGGATATGTTTGCTGTGAAAATCTTACTGGTTTCTGTTTCTAGAGGGGACTGGGAGGAGGTAAAGAAGGCAGAGAATTCAGTGCCTTAGGTATATCACAGTGGGAGATGTTTGCATTAGGAGCCAAAAGCATTTTCTCCCCAGATGCAAAAAGCTCGCATTGCTCAGCCTCCTAAAGCTGCTGGAGTTGGGTGGTAGGAGAGAGTGGCACTCCCCTCCTGCCAGCAGGGCTCGGTTGTGCCCTATCAGGCCTTCTCCATCCTGGATTTCTCCAGAGCAGTTCGTTCTGGCTGCTTGGAGTAGTGAAAGGAGGGGCAGGAAATGAGGGTACAGAGCTAAGGCTCCACACAATGGTTTCTGATGGCTGTTGGAGCACGGCATCTCCCTGCAGACCTGATGTGCCTGTTTCCATGGCCCTTCCTTTCCTTCTCTCTGCAGAAGCAGCGCAGTTTGATTCCCTGCTTCTGGGAGAACCAGCCCGGAGGCTGCCAGAAACCACACTGCGCCTTTCGTCACCTGAAGGAACGTGGTGGGAACAGACCGACTGCACTGCTGAGCCACAGTGAGTGTCCGATGGCGTGAAGCATGAAAGGCTCAATTCTGAATGTCAGTTCTGAGCGGGTGCAGGATGCATGTCACCATTCATTGGGGAGGCAGGGGAGAGTCGTGATAGTGAAATATCCATCTGTGCTTTGGCTGTCAGAGCAGCGCTGGGCTTTTTCTGGAGTGAGGAAGATGCACTGCAGGTCTGTGCTGACTGCACAGCATTTGGGCAGCGGAAGGCAAATGTAACAAACAGTGCTTGAAAATGTGAAGCTTGTGGTTGACTGTGCTCAAACCTGCCTCCAAAGAGACGCTCATCAATCATTCCTTGTTTCCTTTCTGCCAGAAGTTGACACCAGTGGCCTTCCTCCAAAGAGCGGCCTTGCAGCAAGTCTGGGGAACCAGACAGAGGTTGACAAGGCAACAGAGAGAGGTACAGATACTCAACAGGCTCCTGGGTTTGATGCACTGTTTTTCTACAGAGATCTGACTGTTCTTTCCTGGGACTCTTCTCTGCAGTTGACATCCCAGCTTCCTCCCATGGCCTGGCTGGACGGAAACGCAAACAGTTGGAGGAGGAGAAGGGAAAAGCGGGGGAATCGCCCTGCAAGAAAAGAGTTAAAGGTGAGCACGAGGAACTCGTTATGGTGCCTCAGAAAAGCAGTGCTGTCATTTTGCATTGCTCTCTGTCAGACTTTTCCTTGCCCTGGATTATTACTGAGTGCAGCTATTGGGTTTCTTTGTTCCTTTGTATGCATTGTTGGTACACAGAGATGACTGTGTTCAAAACATGGCTGAGAATCCCGGACAGGGCAATGTAATTCCACTGGCCAAATGTATTTAACTTTGTGGAAGGGTGGTGGGACTGATAAGAGAACTTGATCTCTCTTGAGGCACAGCAAGAAAGTACCAGCTCTCTCTTCCTTTTACTTTAGGTGGGCGCAGGGTCTCTGTGAGGCCCATTGATTGGAAAACCACCTTCCCCCCAATGCGGAGACAGAAACGGAAAGCAGCAGAAATTCATCCATCTGCTGCTGAGGACGCAGATGAGCCCCCAGCTAAAAAACTACCAATGGTAAGAGCAGTGGCAAAAGCAGAAGTGGATATGGAAGGTTTACATTAACCTTGAAGAAAAGACAGAAATTCCAAGTGTTCTACAGCTCTTCCGTTTCCCTTGAAGGCAGCAGATGTCTCACAAGGTACTTGTGGAAACTCTGACCTGTGCTTCATACTCTGTCTTGTTTCTTCCTAGGAGACTCTTGCTTCAGTCCCGCCCGTGCTCAGCGTCGAAGTCATAAAGCTTCCAAGCAGGTGATGACCACAACTTGTTCTTCCCTAATGCCCTTTTTCCATCAGACTTAAGTTCTTTCACACTGGGGGAAAATGGGGTGTTTGAGATGTGTCATGGCGTAATGCAACAAAGGAAGAGGTCATCTGAGATCATTGAAACTGCTTTGTCAAAACCTCTGCTGAGTTCATGGGGAAAAGTACCTCAGCCAGCAAGCAGGATTTTGCAGAGGATGATTTCTTGACATGTTTACAGCCAAAGCAGTGAGGGTGGCAATGTGTTTCTGCTACAAAGCTTGGCCCCTGATTGCCAGACTCAAACTGCTCTACTTGAACAGATGAAAAAGGCACCTGCTGGTTTCCTTAACTCCAAAGGCAGCCGCAGGTTAATTGAATCACCATCCCTATGTGGGTGTGAGGGGTGGGAGGGTCAACTACAGACCTCAGAGCTGAAAGCACATCTCAGAAATGTCACGTAGATTGTTCTCTTCCTTCCCACAAGTCTGGAGCTGCTCCCAGGAAGCCACGCAGACCCCATGGCACAGCCAGAGGAATCCAACACTACATCATGTTCCTCACAAGCGGCAGAAAAGTAGCAGCTGAGCTGCACAGGGGCGGGGGAAGCAGCCATCACTGAAGACAACAACCTTGAGGAGCTTATGATGGAGCTCATGGAAGAACTGGAAGGAGAAACTGATGTGATGATGAGGATGTGGATGAGCTCCTTCTGGACCTGTCCGACATGACGGCGTAACAGCATCGCCTGATTGGATAGTTTAAAACAACAACAATTAAAACCAACCCTGTTCCTTTCCAGCCTGTGGGTATTTCTGTGGGTATTTCTGAGACTCTGCACAGAGTCTTAAAGCCGAGTCAAAGCAGTGACAATCAGCACTGACTGCATCCTGTTCTGATTTCCTTGTGGCTCTGAGTTCAGGTCCTGCACCCGCCGCCAGCTCTAGGTGCTGCTTCAGCATCGAGGGCACAAAGCTCCTCTGTGGGCACAGAACGGCGTCCATCCAGGGCTGAAACTTCCTCCTTCCTTCACCCTCAGCAAAACTCTGCCTTGGGCCCAATGGGAGCTCTGCTGTTCTGATTCCTTGGGCAACCCTTTGAGAAGGCAGTAACAGTGGGCTCAATAACTGAGGCTGAAACACAGCACTCAGGGCAGGGGCTCATGGGGGAACACAACGACGGGGGATTCAGGAGCTGGGGGCAAAGCCGCTGTGCAGGGAGCGGCCCCAGCAGCCACCATGGCTTCGTGGTACCCCGGTGGTCGGGGCCTGCGCGGCCTCTGGTGGCGGCATTGCCGGCACAGCCCTTACGTTCCTTTCCATTCCCTCCCGTTCCCCATCCCATCCCATCCCACCCCATCCCATCCCCATCCCATCTCCATCCCATCCCATCCCATCCCATCCCATCCCATCCCATCCCATCCCATCCCATCCCATCCCCATCCATCCCATCCCACCCCATCCATCCCATCCCATCCCATCCCATCCCATCCCATCCCATCCCATCCCATCCCCATCCCGTCCCTTTTCGTTCCTCCCCGCCCACCCAGCGGGGAGGATGCGGGATCATCTATGAAGGTGCGGGGCCGGGCAGGGCTGCGGGGTGTCCGTGCTGCGGGTGCCATTGCCATTGCTTTGCCCCATGTTTGGCTTTAGTGTCCTTCTACTCCATCGGATCGGATCGGACCGCGCTCCGCCCGCAGCGCAGCGCACTGAACTCACCACACCAGGTCTCCGAGCCTCAGACTCACGGCCGCCATCTTACCGACACCGCGCAATGCACCACGGGACAGCACGGCACCACGAGGGGCGGGGGCGGCGGAGACGGTGATTGGACGGTAGCGGTCACGTGGGCGGGAGGGCTGTCCTTCTTGCTGCATAATCAAGTTTCTGCCAGCCTGTTAGACTTCCCCACATAGATACCACTTGGGAGGTTTCACAGAAGGAATGGATATCTCGCATTCAAATTTGGCTTCTTCAGGCTCAGTCACATCCTCATCACACAGCTCCTTTACTAGATTAACAGATTGCTCTTTAAGAAGGATGGAACAAGAGAAAGCAGATATTTAGAAAGAATGTAAAAAACTCTTACATTATCACCCTACTTACTCACGTCAGCATTACTGCACATGAACACTACACCTATCAGCTCAGAATGCCTTGAAACATCATTAAAAAATAATAGAAAGAAAGGAATGTTGTTAAGAAGTCAGACAATAAGACTGACAACCTGAAGAGAGCCCAGATCTTCTGATTCCCAGTTCAACATCCAAATCAAACCATGACCTTCCCATCCCAATATCAAACTCCTCGCATTACGAAATGGAAAAGAGGTTCACTGAAACATGGACATTGATAATTACTTTGGTTAAATACAGCAACTTAGCTCTGAACAACAAGTTTTCACCTAGTAAAGGTCTCTGTAGCTCAAATGTAATGACTCAACTTAGGAGAAATTCCTTTTCCAGGATGTTCTTGCCCATATCATTCTAACAGTGGCAAAGCTGGGGACTGAACTCTTGAGTAGTGTGCTAACTCAAATGTCTCCCTTTTCTTTATCACACTTAACATCATATATATACCCTAACATTGTATATATTAAAAAAAACCCAAAACCTGTGCTCTTCTGAAACAAACAGAGAAAATGAAGAAAAAGTCAAGCTATGTTTTTTATCCCTCAAAGTTCAAACACAAATCTGAAGACTAAAGGTAGAAAATCAACCTCCTAAGAAAATAATCTGTTTTATTTAGCAAAAGTAAATCCCAAAAGACAAGCTGGAGATTTTGTGGGCACAAAGGTAGGTAGGTAGGAGTTTTAATTTCTGTCAAAGGTCCTGGTGGTGTTTAACTTCCTTGACATTAAAGCAAAGGATGTTAGCTGGTTTATAACATAATTTAAGCAAAATCATCATCAGAAGCATAATTACCTTTAACTGTAAGATGGGCACGAGATTCTGCCCTTTATGCTACAAATTCGATTTCTGCTGCATCATTGACTTGGACACATGTATAAGTCAGCGAGTAGGTCTTTACTGAAGCAGAGAACCACAGAGTCACTAAGGCTGGAAAAGACCACTAAGGTCATCTAGTCCAACCGCCAACTCATCCATACCAAACTGTGCTCTTGAGAGCAAACCCACAACTATATTTGGCTTCCTTGAGCAAAGAGCTCTGAGGCACATGGCCAGGCTGAGCATCATCCATCTGGTTTCACAGCATCACTGCCTGTTCTCTCAAGTCAATGAAACCACCCATTCCCCCACATCCACATCCCCACCAAAGTGGAATCTAAACATGGCTTCTACAAGGACTGACCAAATGCGGCTGCTGTCACCTTCAAAGTACATGATGCAGAAGGATCACACTCATTGTCAGAGAAAACCTCTTTGGAGAGGTGAACTGACTGCCCTGGTCACCCCCACTTTGGAAAGAACTGCACTCATTTCCTACCTGCTCCTGGCAGTGTGGGATGCTGGGATAGCATCACACTTCCCACACTAAGCTTCCCACCTGTCACTTGTTCCACCATAACCTCAGTCCCAAAACAAAAGGGGAACTCCCTTCTGAACCTTCTTCACTTCATTTCAGATGTCCTTTCTGCTTGATCTCCAACCCACCCCCCACTCAGGAGAAAGATTTCCCTCTTACACCCTACCATCTTGCTGCATTCTGATGTTGTCATCAGCCTTCAGCTTGTCGTCATCTTTGTACCACTGGGTCTGAACCTCATCGTGTGAAATCTCACAGACAAAAGATGCACTCCCGTATTCATTCACTTCCACATCTTCCAGTGGTTTAACAATCTTGATATCTCCAGCTGTGAAACACTAGAGATATATTTGTCAGGGTATTTCCAGAACTGAGTGCAGCATCTTTTCCTTACACATACTTGCTTGGAAAATAAGTAGGATTATGTTTTATTCTAAACCATCATCCATTCCTGATTCATTTCTCTCTTCAACACGGTAAATGCATTATTGCCTTTGAACTTAAAGATAAACTTACTAGCTACAATGGAGCTCCCTGCAAACACTTTTCACGGAAACCAGAATCTCATTTATTCTAAAACTCTTCAAGCAAAATTAAGGTTAGAAAAACAATAGGATGGAATGAATCTTTAAGGTCATTTAGTTCCAATCCCCCTGCTATAGGCAGGGACACCTCCCTCCAGACCAACTCTTCTCCTCAGGGTCAAGGCTTCTCTCAAATCAATCTCCTCTAAGCCTGTGCCTGTGCTTGGGATTGCCCTGACCCAGGTGCAGGGCCTTGTACTTGGCCACACTCAAGTTCATGAGGCTGCCAAGGGCCCACCTCTCCAGCCTGTCCAGGTCCCTCTGGGTAGCATCCCTTCCCTCTAGCACATCAACAGCACCGCTCAGCTTGGTGTCATCTGCAAACTTGCTGAGGCTGCATTTGATTCCACTGTCCATGTTGCCTACAAAAATGTTAAAGAACACTGGTCCCAACACCACCCTCCACCTGGACACTGAGCTATTGACTGCTGCTCTCTGAGTGTGACCATCCAGACAGTTCCCTATCCTGCAACTGGTCCATCCATCAAAACCATTTTTCTCCACTTTGGTGACCAGGATGTCATGCAGGACTGGATCAAATGCTCTGCACAAGTCCAAGTAGATGATGTCAGTTGCTCTCCCATTATCCACTGATGCTGTTACTCCATCATGAAAGGCCACCAAGTTTGTCAGGCATGGCTTGACCTCGATGAAGCCATATTGCTTACCACCAATCACCTCATCTTTATTTTCCAAACAACAAACCTGTCTGAATGATTGGCTTCTCTGCATGCTCATCATTAGTCTCTCCTTAGCTTGTGTGCCCACAATGTATGGGGAATGTCAGCCACAAATCTTCTAGGGGACGTCTTTGCTTCAAAATCCCTTGAACATCACACAATCCCTTTTAACTGTCCAGGTCTGCACTTCTTTATGTCAGAATCAGACCATATTTCTGTGCTGCTATTTCCCTTTCCTTCTGAAGGGCTCGGATACAACTTGGATTAACCTCAGGAGCAGAGTTCCTGCATAAAACAGCCAGTACTGAAACAGCAACTCAACCTGGTTGCAGACTGAGAGAGAAAATGAGAGTTCACCACTTGTGAATAATGAGACTTCTCTTATTTCCCTGGGAAGTAATGCCCCCTTTTTTACTTTGATGGAGCTCTTTCCTATCCTAGAAGGGAAAATATCAAGTCAGATCTCCATTAGTCCTTCCATCTCTGCACTGGGTAAAGGCAGCCTTCAGATCTATGCTTAATTCACCCACTTCCCTAGAATTAATGGAACTGTGCTTACTGGAACATATGCTGAAGCTTAAGCACAGTGCAGTGTTTTCAACATGTAGGAATGGCTATAGAACATGCATAAATTCTGGCTGACCTATGACAGCTTAAAGCACTGCGGAGGACTGTTAACAAACTCGTTTGGACATCATCTTGAATAAATGACGTTATCCCCAAGTAAGGGAAGGAACAACTGAGCACCAGGGAGGTACACAAAGTGCCAGAGCAAATTCTCACACTGTCAGGTGCAAAGAAAACTGAGATTTCACCCTAAAACCCAGTTCACAACAAGGCTACAAAATCCTGGCTGACAATTTCTGTGTTAGAGTTGAAGCTCAAGACTCTACTCCAACCAACAATATTTTGTACAGCAAGACCTCGGGAGTTCAGAAGAAACCAAAAACAAACTTCAATTTCAACTTGATAAATGAACTCAGGACATAATAACAAAGAGTGCTGATCTGGGCAAGTAAAAGACCATAGAGAAAAGAGAGCAGTGCAAAAGCTATCAGGCAAAAGCTCAGACTCGCATCCCTTGGATGTGAAATTAAAGGCTCTCATTCATTTCCAGAGAAGTCAGAAAGGAAAATTCCATTACATGCCACACCTTGAACCACTTGACGCCCACCTTGGGCCTGGACAGCTCACACTCAAATGTGACCTTGTCCTTCTGAGTGATGCTAATGTCTGCCAATGGTTTGCTGATTTACAAAGGCAATTCTGAGAAGTAGAAAGAAGGATGTGGATTTAGTTGGGAATGAGGTCTCTAGGAGCATCTGGCATAAAGAATAATGAAAGGCAGTGCCTACTCTCCATGCTTACTAGAGCTTGAAATTAACAACAATAAAACCTGCTGTTTTGAGCCCATTATCATTACTTGTGCTAGGGACAATCATGTTACAACAATCCTCTTGATATCTGAGGGATACTCTGGTGGCAATGGCCCAGTGCATAACATTCTTTGCAGCTGGAAGGAAAGCTGGTTCTGCTGTTCAAGTAATCTGGGACAGGAGCAGATAATCACACCTTGCACCAACCAATACCTGTCACAGTGAGCCTCCCCGATGAATTCATGCCTTCTGCTTTACAGGAAATGAGTCCTGCATCTTCAAGAATCACAGAAGAAAGTGTCAAGGAATGTTTCTTCCCCTGGACACCCATCGTGGTATTTGGTGCAGGCTTCAGCCGCACGCCGTCCTTCTGCCAAGTCCCTTCCACATCCTCATGGGACACCTCCACCGAAAAGGTGACAGTTCCCTTCTCAGGGAATTCCAGGGGCTGCAGACCTTTCACCAGCTTCATCTGACACACTGAAAGACAATGGGGACAGGTTGGAGATCTCACACCAGCAGCTGAGAAATAGAATCATCAAAGGAATCAGAGAAAGGTTTAGGTTGGAAGGGACCTTTGAGATCATCCAGATCCAACCCCCCTCTGCTGTAGGCAGGGATGCTTCCCTCTAGACCAGATTGCACAAAGCCCCATCCAGCCTGGCCTTGAATGCTTGAATAGCATCAGGACTTCCAAAACAAGTTACTTCCCTCTTCCTCTCCCAGGTACAGTATCTGCTAATTAAACAACAGCCTTTGCAAAGAAGAATACTTGTTCATAACCAGATCCATGGGTGCTCTTAAATGAATCTTTCCAGATGGAAAAAACATTTCAGGTGGCCTCCTAGATTTTACCCCTTTTTGTGTTGCACGCAAGACTGAAAAAAAAAAAAATTACTTTTGCAAAGTTCTTCTTGTCATAATGAAACAAACATTTGGGGAATGGCAGAACCAGATAAAATTTACCTTCACGTCAAGAAATTTGAAATATCACTCACATGTTCTTGGTGTGGTGTTTCTGCTATAATTATTTGGACTAATTAAGCTTTTCCCTGATGAAAGCCTAGAAGTATATCACAAGAAGGACCAACTTACCCATGACCCTTTATTTGTCTTACTCAAGCATCTCCTCCTGATCATAACTGACAATAAAATATTCAGCCAGACTACAGGTTTGAGCAGCTGAGTTGTTTCTAGGATCTCCTGCAGTCTTAAGCTTGGAACACACACTTGTCTTTTGACTAAGTGTCTTTTATAGTGCACTAAAACAACAGGTTTTCACATGGCTATTCCTCATTTACCTTGCTCTGAACTCATTCTCAAACCATGCGGGATCAGTCCAGGGAGAAGGGGAGGAGAGGGGAAGGGAAAGGGGAAGTCCACGGTCCTCTAAAATCAGGCTTCTTAGCCTAAAGCTCAACAGCAAATAGCAGTCCACTTGCCCACATTGCTAGACTCCGAGCATTTAAAGAACAGCTGATCTCATTATGAGCTCTAACATAGCCAAAGGAATTCATATATTCAAATATTCTCTTGAGTGATGAGAAATATGGAGCATAACTTCAGACTTCTGCTGTTAAACTCTCACTTCTATCATAAACCAGGGTAAGAGTTCAATGCTGTTTTAGATGGAGGACTCTTATTTTAAATAACTCATCTTGGATTCCCTACTACAATTAGATAAATTCCAGTTTGGATCATGCTTCACCTTGGATCACTTAGGGCTTCAGCCACTTATTGGAACTAACTCAGTTTGTCTACAGAGAAGCTGTTTTCTATAGCAACAATAAGCTGTGATTGCAACTGGATGTCGGGAGAGCACAAATCCCGCAGTTATCCTGCACCAACATCCTCTCTTTCCATCAGAACAGCAAGTTTTTAAACCAGACTCATGCAAGCTTGCATGACACACCTTGTGCAAAACTGTTGGCACCCATCAGGACAGCCAGTTGCTTCCTGTATAGACACTGTTCCATCAGTTTGGGTTTTTTGCCTCGCTAGAACAACAGCTAGTGGCTGAAAACTCACACAACTGAAGCAACCACGCTGATATACCGCAGTCACTGGAGGTGCTCAAGAGCCACGGGAATGTGGCACTGGGGACGTGGTTAGTAAGTCCATTGAGGGTGGGCAGGGGTTGGACTCAGCTATCTCAGTGGTCTTTTCCAGACTTGGGTGCAACTTGTAAGAGGGAATGAAGCAGCAAACTGCCCAGCATTGAGCTGCATTCTTCTGACACGTGGTATCAGTGAACTGCTGTATTTCCCTATCTTCTCTGGAGCTATTCATCTAACCTAACTGAAAAAGTAATCCTGAACCTAGATATAAATCAGGATCATAGTCACCCGTGGTTGCTTATATATTCAGAAAGACACTCTAGAGGGTAATTCAGTGCATCTAGAAATTAAAGTAGAAGTTCCTTAGTCAGAAGTATTCCACAGCCAGGTTTTCAGCTCGCTACCACTACATTAAAAAGGAGAATCCAATTAGTGGTGTGGGTCATTGATATTGTTCCAGGGGGAACTGTGGCTGTTCCATGCCCACAGGGTAGAAGACAGCCAGTCTTCCTCTAAGCCACATAAACAGCTGCTTAGTGCTCCCAAAGCGAATGCTCACCAGTTGTTTCCAACTTGAAGGTCATCTTCTGGCCAGCAGCCTCGCAGATGTATTCTCCAGCATCTTTCTTCTCCAGCTGCTCCACAACCAGACGCCGTGTTTTGCCCACAGATTCCATTTGGAACTTTCTGGAGGAGGCAAGCAGTCTTCCATCCTTGCACCATTTTACTTCGGTTGGATCCTGTGCTACTTCACAGCTGAGGGAGGCACTTGCTGCCAGGGCAGCACTCACCTCTTTCTGCACCTTCTCCTGCTTTATAAACACAGGTTTTGGCTCTGAGGGAAGAAAAGAAAAAGTATTGACTGAGGGACTGAAATGAGACCAACTTGCAGGTCTGTATGTACAGGTTGGAACAGGTTTAGGTTACTACTTGTGCCCAAACTAATAGCCTTCACTAGAGAATATCAGCTCTTTTGTTGAAACAAAGTGTCAAATCTAGGCAAGAAAGAACCGAGGAACTGAAGGAACCAAGAGGGTCCTTGAACACCAGTCCCATGGTTGCAAGTCACTATGCAAACATATTGAACCCAAAAGAACATCTGTCCTGCAGGCAACCAAAACCTGAGTTCCTTTTACTTAAGACCCACTGTGAAACATCAAAACACATAAACATGCGATAGTCAAACCACTGGCTGCCTTTTCATGACCCAGAACAGTACTCCTGGCTTCCTGAACAGACTCCTCATGGCCTCTACCACTGTCACAACTGTGACCGTCAAAGGCACAAAGGAAATATGCTCACCAACGCAGTCCTTTGTTCTTTGTGTGTGATTTGCAGATATCTATCTTACTTTGAGCTCTGGCAATAGTCAGCTCTACCAGGTCTCTTACTGTGAGTAGCAGACTCACCTATCCAGATGCAGCCTCCAACATAAAGGCATAGTAAAAAGGCAGTGTACTACTAGGAGAAGTTCCTGCTTCTCCTGCCATGAAAGGCTGCACGTAGAACATGCACTCCAGCCTCACTGCACATACTTATCTTAGTCAAATGTTTTGGTGAACAAGACTTACAGTTTGGGATCTCAGGCACAGGAGAGATTTGAATAATATCTTGAATATTGCTTCCATTGTACATATATCAGTAATTATTATTCTACAGACAGACTGAAACAGGTCTTTGTGCCATACTAAAACCACATACTTGCTACAAACCCAGGCAATCAAGTATAGGGAAAAAACCTCAGCACAGACTACTGCACCTGGATCACTGTATAATGGAAACTAGATTTTACTTTACTGTTCTCTGCTGTATTTCAGACAACACCTGTCTCACCTGTTACATCAGTCCTGAAGGTGAGTTTCTGGCCAGCAGCCTCGCAGCTGTACTCCCCTGCATCTTTCTTCTCCACCTGGCTCACCACCAGCCGACGCTGTTTGCCCTCTGACTCCACCCTGAACTTCTTGCTCGAGGTGATCAGTTTCCCCTCCTTGTACCACTTCACCTCCGTCTTCTCCTGGGCCACCTCGCAGCTCAGCGTGGCATTTTCTGTTGGTGCAGCCTTCACCTCCTTCTGCACCTTCTGCTTGTTGATAAAGGCATTTTCTTCTTCTGGAATTTAAGGCAAACAGGCAAATTTAAGACATGAATCTTTTCTACACAGCCTTCCCCAAATGCCCAAATTAGTCTTTGGACTGTACCGTTGAGGACAGCTTTCCCACTCACATTTCCTGACAGTGCTATGAACTGAATGCCAACATCTGAACTATATCAATTACCAGTGAAGAGCTTCCTCCCTGCCAGACCAAAACAGCTTAGATAGCCCTAACCTTGTTTTCATTTCCACCAGTATCATTTTCCAAAATCTTCGAAAATTAAAAAACACCCCTTTCCCCACTGTCCAGCAGCACACCAGCATACGCAGTCATTGAAAAGTCTGTTTCATACAAGGGGACAAGCATTAAATTGTCCAAACAAGCTGACAGCTGTAAGTTGCTTTGCCAGCAAAAGCCAGGTGAGGGTCAAGGTTAAATTCTGTTTGTGATTAAGTCATAGTGAGGAAATATATTTTTCTCACCTTCTTATTTCTGAAAACAGTTCTAATATCTCCTGAGTTTTCAGAGGCAGTAATAAAATGGTTTCCCCTATGGAATCATAGAACGGTTTGGGTATAGAAGGAAGCTTTAAAGATCATCCAGTCCAACCTCTTGCCATGGTCAGGGACATCATTCACTAAATGAGGCTGCCCAGGGTCCCCATCCAGCCTGGCCTTGGACACTCCAATGATGAGTCACCCACAACCTTCACTGGACAATCTGTTCCAGTGTATCACCATCCTCATCATAAAGAACTTTTCTCATGTCCAAACTGAGTCTACCCTCTTCACTTTTGAAACCATTGCCCCTTCTTATGTTGCTATAGACCCTGGTAAAAAGCCTTTTTCCACTTTCTTATCAGACTCTCCTAATAAATGAACGCCTGTCTTCCTCCATTTCTGGAAAGAAAAGCACCAGCTTGAAGCCTTTCTATTTTTAACCATTTCTTTTGTACCTGCTATAGAGAAGAAAACAAAAGACAATACGGGAAAACCTTTTTAGTTGCAGGTTTCTTTAATTTAATAGAAACCACCAATGCCACCGTCTAGCATTGTGACCAAATGCTGTCTCTGAGACTATTTAGGAAGAAGCATTTGCAGGGGTGTGCTTGTGCCCTGAAGATATCTTTAATATTCTTTAATTTCCCCTGTAATTATTGACTTCTCATTTGTCACGGGTTACTTAGATTTACCTATGCCCGTGACAGGGGAAGCCACCCCACGCCCCCCCCCGGGGCCCGGAAAGGAGGGGGAAAAGGGGAGTGGGATAAAACAGCGACAATCTAAGGAGGAAAAACTTATTTTACTAAATATGATATTGAAATACAAGATAACACAATATAATATAATTAAGGCTAACAAAATCGAACGAAACAGAGAGAGAGAGTCTCCGAAAACCGAGAGGCCTACTGTGAACTCTAGGCGACACGGCTGGAACGCTTCCCACTCTCCGAGAAGTTCGAGAGAAGAAGGAGGGCACTCCAGCCTGGGAACGAGATTATATAGAGTCCTGGTCCCGTGACTTATTGTTACTCCTGTTGTTCTCTGGGATATGTAGTCTTCTTCTGTGGACTGCACATTCAACAGAAGTATCCATACTTGACATGATGTTATGATGTGGAATACTGATAGCAAAATTACAAAATTACAAAACCATGACATTCCACCCCTTATTCTACATTATTACATCATGGTTAATATATACATATATATACATATATATACACGTATGTAAAATTGTGATAGATAAATAGTAGAATTGCATGTAACATAACTAAATGTACAACTATAATAACTAAAATACACTACACATGCAAACATATATATATATATATATATAGATACATAAAATTATTGACTGCAATCCCCTAGCATCAAATTCCCTTGTGGCACACATTGAACATCCCCATCCTTCTGCATTACCCACCAAGTGCACCCAGGTCCCTGGGCAAAGACAGTTCCACGGATAGGTTTGCCCTTTCCAGAAGCTGGAAGGACCCAAACAGCTTTTCCCAACATGTTCTTTACATGTATAACAGGGACCTTATCTCCTTCTACAGTGTGTAGGGGGCTAGATTGACTAGGACCATCACGATTGACAAATCCTCTAGTATTGACCAACCAAGTGGCTTCTGCCAGATTCTTCTCCCAGTGCTTAAATGTTCCACCACCCATTGCTTTCAACATAGTTTTCAACAACCCATTATATCGTTCAATTTTACCAGAAGCTGGTGCATGGTAGGGAATATGATAAATCCACTCAATGCCATGATCTTTGGCCCAAGTATTTATAAGAGAATTTTTGAAATGTGTCCCATTATCAGATTCAATTCTTTCTGGGGTGCCATGTTGCCACAGGACTTGTTTCTCAAGACCTAATATGGTGTTTCGAGCAGTAGCATGGGGTACTGCGTATGTTTCAAGCCACCCAGTGGTTGCCTCTACCATAGTGAGTACATAACACTTACCACTGCGAGATCGTGGCAAGGTGATATAATCAACCTGCCACGCCTCCCCATATTTATACTTTTGCCATCGCCCTTCCTCCCAGAGAGGTTTAATCCTTCTGGCTTGTTTAATTATGGCACATGTTTCACAATCATGAATAATCTGCGCAATAGCGTCCATGGTTAAGTCCACCCCTCGGTCTCTGGCCCACTTATATGTTGCGTCTCTTCCTTGATGGCCTGAGGTCTCATGAGCCCATCGAGCTAGAAATAATTCGCCCTTATTCTGCCAATCCAAGTCGATTTAAGCCACCTCAATTCTAGCAGCTTTATCTACCTGATGGTTGTTTTGTTGTTATTCAGATGCCCGACTTTAGGGCACATGTGCATCCACATGACGCACCTTTACAACCATATTCTTTGTTCGGGAAGCAATGTCCTTCCATAGTTCAGCGGCCCAAACAGATTTTCCCCTCCGTTGCCAGTTATTTTGTTCCCACCACTGTAACCACCCCCATAAGGCATTTGCCACCATCCATGAGTCAGTATAAAGATACAGCATTGGCCACCTCTCCCGTTCAGCAACATCTAAGGCCAGCTGGACAGCTTTTACCTCTGCAAACTGACTTGATTCTCCCTTACCTTCAGTGGCCTCTGCAACCTGTCGTGTGGGGCTCCACACAGCAGCTTTCCATTTGCGATGCTTCCCTACAATGCGACATGATCCGTCAGTGAATAGGGCATCTTTCTTTTCATTTCCTGGTAATTCGTTGTATGGTGTCACGGTTTGAACTAAAAATCCACCTGCGTCCGTGACAGGGGGCCGTGGGCCCCGGAGGGGCCCTAGGCCGAAAGGAAAAAGTTAATTAGGAAAAGAAAACAGCGGCAACGATCTAAGGAGGCACACTTATTTACTAAATACTATATCGAAATACCGGATAACACAATATAATACAATATAATTGAAAATTGAAAATTGAACTAACGAATCAAGCAAAATAGGAGAGAGAATGAGTCCCGTAACCGAGAGGCCTACTGTGAATCTAGGCGAACAGCTGAAGGCTCCAACACACTCCCCTGAACGCCAGAACTCGAAAAAAGTCAGTCTGTTCTGCGACAGAGTTAATATAGAGTCCAGGTCCCGTGACCTATCGTGTTGTTCCCTGGGAGATGTAGTCTTCTTCTGTAAGTTGCAGATTCAGTAAAATTATTCATGCTTTATATGATGTTATGATGTGGAATACTGATAGCAAAAAATACAAAATTATTAAACCATGACATTCCACCCCTTATTCTACATCATTACATTATGTTTATACATACATACACACTCATATGTATAATTGTGAATAATCAGCAACCTTATTTTTCTCAACAATTTATATTTATTCCATACAAATCCCTAAGTTGAGAACAAAACTCTATAACCTAACCTACTATTTTATTAATTTTGAGAAAATGGCAAAACTGCCAGAAAAAGGAAAACATGTCAGCGGTAGAGGGGAAAGGCAGCGCTAGTAGGGCGTCCCCCACATCAAGGTGCACTCATCCTTTCCCAGCCACCACAGCAGATTTCCTTTTGACTTATACTTCTTTCCATGTGTGCTCTACACATGCATGGCCAGTGCAGGATATAGAGTCCAGATGAAAAACTTGCTTACAGAATGCCTAATTAAGGTATATAGAGAAAAAGTGTTTCCTTAACATTAATCCACTCTATCTTAAGTCCTATACCTAATTGAACTATTCTGTACCTAATTGAAATATTTTCTGAGACTCTACCTATATATTTACAGGAAAATCATTGGCTGCACTCCCCCAACATCAAATTCCCTTGTGGTACACATTGAACATTCCCATTTTTGTCCATCACCCACCATGTGCACCCAGGTCCCTGGGCAAAGACAGTACCCCGGAGAGGTTTGCCCTTTCCAGATGCTGGAAGGACCCAAACTGTTTTTCCCAACACACTCTTTATGTGTACTACAGGAACCTTATCTCCCTCCACAGTACGTAGGGAGCTGGATTGGTTAGGACCATTACGATTACTAGATCCTCGAGTGTTGACCAACCAGGTGGCTTCTGCTAAATGGTTCTCCCAGTTTTTATACGTTCCACCACCCATTGCTTTCAACATAGTTTTCAACAACCCATTGAATCGTTCAATCTTACCAGAAGCTGGTGCATGATAGGGAATATGGTAAATCCACTCAATGCCATGATTTTTGGCCCAAGTGGTTACAAGGGAATTTTTAAAATGGGTCCCATTATCTGATTCAATTCTTTCTGGAGTGCCATGCCGCCACAGGATTTGCTTTTCCAACCCTAATATGGTGTTTCGGGCGGTAGCATGGGGTACTGCGTATGTTTCGAGCCACCCAGTGGTTGCCTCCACCATGGTGAGTACATAACGCTTACCATTGCGAGATCGTGGCAAGGTGATATAATCAACCTGCCATGCCTCTCCATATTTATACTTTTGCCATCGCCCTTCCCCCCAAAGAGGTTTCATCCTCTTGGCTTGTTTAATTATGGCGCATGTTTCACAATCATGAATAACTTGAGCAATAGCGTCCATAGTTAAGTCCACCCCTCGGTCTCTGGCCCACTTATATGTTGCATCCCTTCCTTGATGACCTGAAGTCTCATGGGCCCACCGAGCTAGGAATAATTCACCCTTGTTCTGCCAATCCAAGTCTATTTGAGCCACCTCAATTTTGGCAGCTCGATCAACCTGATGGTTATTTTTATGTTCTTCAGTAGCCTTACTTTTAGGCACATGAGCATCTACATGGCGCACCTTTACAACAATGTTCCTTATTCGGGCAGCAATGTCTTTCCACAGTTCAGCAGCCCAAACAGGTTTACCCTTTCGTTGCCAATTATCATCCTCCCACTGTTGCAACCACCCCCATAAGGCATTTGCCACCATCCATGAATCAGTATAAAGATGAAGCATTGGCCACCTCTCCCGTTCAGCCACATCTAAAGCCAGCTGAACAGCCTTTACCTCTGCAAATTGACTTGATTCTCCTTTACCTTCAGTGGCCTCTGCAACTTGTCGTGTGGGGCTCCATACAGCAGCTTTCCATCTGCGATGCTTCCCTACAATACGACATGATCCGTCTGTGAATAGGGCAAATTTCTTTTCGTTTTCTGGTAGCTCATTGTATGGTGGTGCCTCTTTAGCACGTGATACCTCTTCTGTAGGTGGTATTTCAATTTTTTTACTCTCAGGCCAGTCCATGATCACTTCTAGAATTCCAGGACGGCTGAGTTTTCCCATTCGAGCTCGTTGAGTAATTAATGAAATCCACTTACTCCAAGTGGCATCAGTAGCATGATGGGTGGAGGGAACCTGTCCTTTAAACATCCAGTTTATTACTGGCAAGCGAGGTGCTAGAAGAAGCTGAACCTCTGTCCCAACTACTTCAGAAGCAGCCCGAACCCCCTCATACACGGCTAAGATCTCCTTCTCAGTTGGAGTGTAGCGCTCCTCAGACCCTTTATATGCTCGACTCCAAAATCCTAGGGGTCGGCCTCGGGTCTCTCCTGAGGCTCTTTGCCACAAACTCCAGGTGGGACCTTTCTCTCCAGCAGCAGTGTAGAGGATGTTCTTCACATCCTGCCCCGTCCGTACTGGCCCCAAGGCCACGGCACGGGCTATTTCTTGTTTTATCTGCTCAAAAGCCTGCTGCTGCTCAGGACCCCATGAGAAATTATTCTTCTTCCGTGTTACCTGATAGAGAGGGCTCACTATGTGGCTGTAGTTTGGGACATGCATTCTCCAAAAGCCCACTACTCCCAGAAAAGATTGGGTCTCTGTTTTATTTGTGGGCGGAGACATAGCAGTGATTTTGTCAATCACATCTGCTGGGATGTGACGACGTCCATCTTGCCATTTTATGCCTAAGAACTGGATTTCCTGGGCAGGCCCCTTCACCTTGCTGCTCTTAATGGCAAAACCAGCTTTCAAAAGAATTTGGATTATCTGTTTCCCTTTCTTGGAAACCTCTGCTGCTGTATGGCCCCACACCACAATGTCATCAATATACTGCAAGTGCTCAGGAGCATTACCCTGTTCCAAAACAGCTTGGATCAATCCATGGCAAATTGTTGGGCTGTGCTTCCACCCCTGGGGTAAACGGTTCCAGGTATACTGAATACCTCTCCAGGTAAAAGCAAACTGTGGCCTACATTTTGCAGCCAATGGGATGGAAAAGAAGGCATTAGCAATATCAATGGTGGCATACCACCTAGCTTCTTTTGACTCCAATTCATACTGGAGTTCTAGCATGTCTGGTACAGCAGCACTTAATGGAGGTGTGACTTCATTCAGGCCACGGTAATCTACCGTCAGCCTCCATTCCCCACTGGTTTTACGCACTGGCCATATGGGGCTGTTAAAAGGCGAGTGCGTTTTGCTAATCACTCCCTGATTTTCTAATTGGCGAATTAGCTTTTGAATGGGGAGCAATGAGTCCCTATTGGTGCGGTACTGCCATCTGTGAACCACTTTGGTGGCAATTGGTACCTCTTGGTCTTTTACCTGGAGCAACCCCACAGCAGAAGGATCATCTGACAGACCAGGTAAAGTTGACAGCTGCTTAACACCATTTGTGTTTACAGCAGCTATCCCAAAGGCCCATCGATACCCCTTGGGATCCTTGAAATATCCCATCCTAAGGTAATCGATTCCCAGTATACATGGAGCCTCTGGACCAGTCACAATAGGGTGCCTTCGCCAGTTTTTACCAGTGAGGCTTATTTCGGCCTCCAACATAGTCAATTCTTGGGAACCCCCAGTCACTCCATGGATATATATTGGTTGTGTCCCTTGGTGACTTGAGGGCATTAGGGTGCATTGTGCACCAGTGTCCACCAAGGCTTTATATTTCTGTGGTTGAGATGTGCCAGGCCACTTAATCCACACAGTCCAGTATACTCTGTTGTCCCTTTCCCCCCCCTGGCTGGGGGCAGGGCCCCTCTATTGTTTACCTCGTTGACTTGCAGCAACTGGAACTCTCCCCTTCTTGGAAGAGTTCACCTTGGTAGTTGTTTCACCTTGTAATTCTTTCACTCGTGCCTGAAGTGCAGAAGTGGATGAATTACACCACTTCTTCATGTCCTCCCCATGACTACAGAGGAAAAGCAACAAGGCAAGACGTGTAGTCTCATTGTTGATTCGAGGTGACTTATCATCGTCATTTGCTTGAATACGAGGACGTCTCTTTTTAATGGTTGAGATTTTCGATGATACAGGTCGAGAGGAACTCATGTTGTTTAGCTTCCTCAAGAGGCGATTGTGGAAATCCTGGTTTCCATCATCTTGTACCACCGTGGATTCATCTACATCAGGCACATTAGCTAATTTGTCAATAATATCATTTTGTGTTCCCTCCACTTCGTTTAACCTTTCCACAATTTTGACAATGGCTGAAGTATACAGATTAACTTCTGTGGCGCTTATAAATAATTCAAGTTCCTGAAGTCTGCCAATTAGTTCATTCACAAAGGGTTTCCTGTCCCCTTTGCCATATACTAATGCAAGTGCACTGGCATGCTTTTCTGGAGCTGCTTTTGTAAAGTCACGCCACATTTGTCGTGGAACGCGGACTGCTTCAGGATCATGTAATTGGTCTGGATCATTACGATTGAACTCGCGGCTGTATAGCATTTCCACCAGAGCATTTTCTCTCAAAAATTGGATACCTTTCTCAATATCAGTCCATTTCTTTCTCTCAGGCTCCAAGTCCCGTTTAAAGGGGAATCTATCTCTTACCGCTATCAACATCCGCTTCCAGAGGGTGTAGGACCGATTTTGGCATGTGCCAATACCTCTGTCCACACGTGGGTCCCTGGAAATGCTACCCAGTTGGCGAGCTTCACTGCCATCGAGCCATGCACTGTTGGCACCATTGTCCCAGCAGCGAAGTAACCAAGTGACCATATTTTCTTTTGGCTGACGTGTGTAATCCTTTCTTAGATCTCGAATTTCACTCAGTTTAAAAGATCGATCAATAATGGTCGTAATACTTTGCTCACCTTTTGCTCTATCAAGAGTCCCAGGTGTTGATGGTGGCAACTGTGTCGATGAGGCTGCCCCATCTACAAGTTTGGACTTGAGAAATTCTCGTAAAGAAAAAGTAGCTTTTGGCTCCTCTTCTGACTCTGACCCTGACCCTGATGCTTGTGTTATTTCCTCCAGGTAACCCTCCTTCTTTTTCCTCTCTCCTAACTTTCTCTGCTCCTCTAACTTCTTCTGCTCTTCTATCATCTTCTGCTCCTCTATCATCTTCTGCTCCTCTATCATCTTCTTATACCCCTCTAACATCCTCTGCTCCTCCAACTTCTTCTGGTCTTCTGACTCCCCCTGCTCCCCTGAGTCTCCTGAGTCCTGCTCTCCTAACTCCCTCCGCTCTTCTAACTCCTTCTGCATTTTCTCTAACTGAGTTGAAACTTTTTTTGTCTTTCGCCCTCTTACAGGGGCAACCAACATTGTATCTGGTGTCCCAGATGGTTGGTCCAATTGGACTACCTGTGCCCCCGGTGGCTGGTCAGATTGGACTACATGTGCCCCCAATGGCTGGCCAAATTGGACTACATGTGCCCCTGGTAGTTGGTTAAATACATTCAACTCACCCTGGAGGGCACATAGCTGGTCTCGGAGAGTGTTCCGCTCAAACTGGACAGCACCAAGCTCAGTCTGGAGGCTGTTGTAGTTGGACTGGAGAGTGTTGTACCCAAACCAGAGGACGTTATGCTCGGCCTGGAGGGCAGTGTGCTCAGTCTGGAGAGTGTTGAGCTCGGACTGAAGAGTGTTGTGCTCGGTCCGAAGGGCATTGTGCTCAGTCTGAAGAGCGTTATGCTCGGACCGGAGGGCATTATGCACAGACTGAAGAGTGTTGTGCTCGGACTGGAGGGTGTCACAGTTGGATTGGAAGGCATCATGCTTGGCCTGGAGGGTGCCGCACTCAGACTGGACGGCGTCATACTTGGACTGGAGAGTGTTGTGCTCGGTCTGGAGGGCATTGTGCTCGGTCCAGAGGGCATCGCGCTCAGTCTGGAGAGTGTTGTACTCGGACCGGAGGGCACTGTGCTCGGACTGGAGAGTGTCGTGCTCGGACCGGAGGGCGCTGTGCTCGAACTGGAGAGTGTCGTGCTCGGACTGGAGGGCGCCGTGCTCGGACTGGAGAGTGTTGAGTTGGGATTGCAGGGAGCTTTTCTCATCCCAAAGTTTTTCTGCGTCAGCTCTAAGATTCTCTTTCTCGTACCAGATTGAGTCTCGTTGGTACAGGAGATCTTTTCTCTCAGCTTCAAAAACTTTTTCTCTCTCTACCTTCTCATCCCAAAGTTTTTCTGCGTCAGCTCTAAGACTCTCTTTCTCGTACCAGATTGAGTCTCGTTGGTACAGGAGATCTTTTCTCTCAGCTTCAAAAGCTTTTTCTCTCTCTACCTTCTCAGTCCAAAGTTTTTCTGCCTCAGCTCTAAGACTCTCCTTCTCGGCCCTGAGACTCTCTCTCTCAGCTTCAAAAACTTCCCTCTCAGGAATGGTATTGACTAAGGCCCGATAAGCATTAGCTAGGCCCAAAATCATTTGTGCCTCCTGAGATCTGCCTGAGCCACAACATTCCTGCCTCAAATATGCAATCAAACTCTCAGGATTCTTCAAGTGTTCAGGAGTGAAGCTCCATAACACTGAAGATGTCTGTCCTTTGAGAATCTCTTCAATTCCCTGCCACTCAGTATTCTCTGGTTCTAGGGAAGACTTCCTCCGGATGTTATAAATCCAGATACTGAGTGAGATTATTACAATAATCAACAGTAAGATCAGGGAGATTAAGAGTGTGGCCCACTGATCATTCAAAAACTGCATAAAGGATTCATAGAAAGAAAGAGGAGCACGCTTAAAAATCACCATTTCTGTATAATTAGTTGCATTAGTTGCTCCCTCTGGAGCTGTATACAGATACATTGCTAACCATGCTTTCAATCCATTATACAATTATATAGCTCCATAAGAAAAAGTGGCTAGCTTAAACATGGCCCAATATGTTCGGAGCGTCTCAAAAAAGGAACCAATGGCACACAGTCCCTGGTAAAACAAATTTAGTAGAGAAAACATTTTTTTTTCCTCCAATAGAGAGAAAAAAGTAAAAGAAAACAAAGCTCAGCAGTGTTTATAAAATATACTGGAGTATTGGCAGTCCGCCTGGACTTTCAAGGTCAAGCTCGCAGGTGCAGAATCGCAAACACGAGATAGCTCCTTAACAGGGAAAAAAACTCGTAGCTCTGTTAAAAGCTAAAAGAGCAACAGAAGAAAACACAGAAAAACAGCAACTCAATATGCCCGCATTTTCCACCAAAATCTGTCACGGTTTGAACTAAAAATCCACCTGCGTCCGTGACAGGGGGCCGTGGGCCCCGGAGGGGCCCTAGGCCGAAAGGAAAAAGTTAATTAGGAAAAGAAAACAGCGGCAACGATCTAAGGAGGCACACTTATTTACTAAATACTATATCGAAATACCGGATAACACAATATAATACAATATAATTGAAAATTGAAAATTGAACTAACGAATCAAGCAAAATAGGAGAGAGAATGAGTCCCGTAACCGAGAGGCCTACTGTGAATCTAGGCGAACGGCTGAAGGCTCCCACACACTCCCCTGAACGCCAGAACTCGAAAAACGTCAGTCTGTTCTGCGACAGAGTTAATATAGAGTCCAGGTCCCGTGACCTATCGTGTTGTTCCCTGGGAGATGTAGTCTTCTTCTGTAAGTTGCAGATTCAGTAAAATTATTCATGCTTTATATGATGTTATGATGTGGAATACTGATAGCAAAAAATACAAAATTATTAAACCATGACATATGGTGGGGCCTCTTTAGCACGTGATACCTCTTCTGCTGGTGATGTTCCAAACCTTTTATCATCAGGCCAGTCCATGATTACCTCTAGGATTCCCGGACGATTGAGGTTTCCCATTCGCGCTCGCTGTGTAATCAGCGTAATCCACTTGCTCCAGGTGACATCGGTAGCATGATGGGTGGAGGGAACCTGTCCTTTGAACATCCAGTTCAGCACTGGCAGTCGAGGTGCCAAAAGGAGCTGTGTTTCAGTCCCGACTACTTCGGAAGCAGCCCGAACCCCCTCGTACGCGGCTAAGATCTCCTTCTCAGTTGGAGTGTAGCACTCTTCAGACCCCTTATATGATCGACTCCAGAATCCCAGGGGTCGGCCTCGGGTCTCTCCTGAGGCTCTTTGCCACAAACTCCAAGTGGGGCCTTTCTCTCCAGCAGCAGTATAGAGGATGTTCTTTACATCCTGTCCAGTCCGTACTGGCCCCAGGGCTACAGCACGGGCTATCTCTTGTTTAATCTGTTCAAAAGCCTGCTGCTGCTCTGGGCCCCATGCAAAATCATTCTTCTTCCGCGTTACCTGATAAAGGGGGCTTACAATGAGGCTGTAGTTTGGAATGTGCATCCTCCAAAAGCCCACTGCACCCAGGAAAGATTGTGTCTCTTTCTTGCTAGTTGGTGGAGACATGGCAGTGATTTTGTCGATCACATCTGCTGGGATGTGACGACGTCCATCCTGCCACTTTATACCTAAGAACTGAATTTCCTGGGCAGGTCCTTTGACTTTGCTTCGCTTAATAGCAAAGCCAGCTTGTAGAAGAATCCGGATTATCTGCTCTCCTTTTGTGAAAACTTCTTCTGCTGTATCGCCCCACACAACAATGTCATCAATGTACTGCAGGTGTTCAGGAGCACCACCCTGTTCCAGTACAGTTTGGACCAACCCATGGCAAATGGTTGGGCTGTGTTTCCACCCCTGGGGCAAACGGTTCCAAGTATACTGAATGCCCCTCCAGGTGAAGGCAAACTGTGGCTTGCATTCTGCAGCCAAAGGAATAGAAAAGAAGGCATTGGCAATGTCAATGGTGGCATACCATTTGGCTGCTTTTGACTCCAGCTCGTACTGGAGTTCCAACATGTCCGGCACAGCAGCGCTCAATGGGGGTGTGACCTCATTCAGGCCACGGTAGTCTACTGTCAGCCTCCATTCTCCACTGGCTTTACGCACTGGCCATATGGGACTGTTAAAAGGTGAGTGAGTTTTACTGATCACTCCCTGATTCTCCAACTGGCGAATCAAATCATGAATGGGGAGCAAGGAATCCCTGTTGGTGCGATACTGCCGTCTGTGCACTGTCTTTGTAGCAATCGGTACCTGCTGCTCTTTTACTCGTAGCAGCCCCACAACAGACGGGTCCTCTGACAGGCCAGGCAAAACAGACAGCTGCTTAATGTTGTCCATGTCTACAGCAGCTATCCCAAAGGCCCATCGATACCCCTTAGGATCCTTGAAATGCCCCCTTCTGAGGTAATCAATACCCAGTATACATGGAGCCCCTGGGCCAGTCACAATAGGATGTTTTTGCCAGTCTTTGCCAGTGAGGCTTATTTCAGCCTCCAGCACAGTCAATTCTTGAGAGCCCCCAGTCACTCCAGAAATATGGATTGATTCTGTCCCTTCATGACTGGAGGGCATTAGGGTGCACTGTGCACCGGTATCCACCAGCGCCTTATATTCCTGTGGTTCTGATGTGCCAGGCCATCGAATCCACACAGTCCAATAAACTCTATTATCCCTTTCCCTCCCCTGACTGAGGGCAGGGCCCCTCTATTGGTTACCTGTGATGACTGGAGCAACTCCACTGGTGGTTGGTATGTCTAGCAGTTCTTTCACCCGTGCTCGTAGTGCAGAAGTAGGCTGATCATGCCACTTCCTCATGTCTTCTCCACGGTCACGTAGGTAGCGCCACATGGAAACACGCGGTGCAATCGTACTGTTGTTCTTTGCTCGAGCTGGGAAGCGTGTGCGTTTAACAGCTGAGACTTTTGATGATGCAGGTGGGGAGTAGGACTGGACTAGTTTGATCAGATCCTTCATTAGACCTGGTGGCCCGTACGAGGATTGACCTTCATCAGTTGTTTCTGATACTATTACAGGATCATTACAATTAGTTGATGGAAACAATTTCTTGCACATTTCATCTACTCGGTTTTCTAGCCGTGAGATGGCAGAAACTGCGGCATGCAGTTGGGGGAGCTGCTGATCGATGGTTTGAAGCATTATAATCAGCTCAACAACTCGGGGCCATCTGTCCACGAATCCTTTAGATCCTGATACCAATGACTGTGCAATTCTCTCTGGTGCTGTACTTGTGATTTTCTGCCACATGTCAGGATCGGCCCTCACTCTCTCAGGGTCAAGTTCGCTTGGATCAGGGCTGTACAACATTTTCGCCATGGCCAATTCCCTCAGGCGCTGAATACCTTTTTGGACGGTATTCCAACTATCAAATTTAGGCTTCAAAGCATCCTTATAGGGGTACCTTTCTCTCACGGCTTCTAACAGCCGCAACCAGAGAGTGGCAGCTCCATCCGAACATCTGCTAATCCCTCTGTCGATACCTGCATCTTGGGCAATGCTTCCTAGTTGGCGAGCTTCATTACCATCTAGAGACAAGCTGTTGGCCCCGTTGTCCCAGCAGCGAAGCAACCAAGCAAGGATACCTTCATCTTGACGCCGTGTGAACTCCTTTCTTGAGCCTTGGATTTCAGTCAGCTTCAGAGGTCGACAATAGGTGATTTCCTCCTCATCATCAGTCTCTTCATCATGCCTCTTGGTTTTTGCCTTTGCTTTTTTCGGTACTGCTCCATGCCCGGCACCTGGGTCTTCTGCTGCCCCCCCCCGTGCTTCTCCTTCTTTTCGTTCTAGACGCATGGACACCCGTTTCCATTTCTTGCCTTCCACAGGGGCAACTGATATTGCTACTGATGCCTCCTGTGACTGATCAGAATTAACTTGGGCTTGAATCTCAGATCGGAAACTCTCTCTCTCCAGAATAGTATGATACAAAGCACGGTATGCATAAGCCAAACCCCACATAAGGTTTACCTCCTTAGATCTCTGACCCAAATACTCACTTAATTTCTTAGGGTCCCTTAGGTGTTCAAGAGTGAAATCCCATGACACTGCGGGTCCCCATGCTTATAAGACTTTTCCTAAACCTTTCCATATTCCCTGCCAGTTATCATTCTCTGGTTCTGGAGGAGACTTCCGCATAGAACGAATGCATAGGAACATATATGCATGCATTGATAGTGATAACATGAATGCAAATATGAACCCTATCTCAGTTATTGAAAAGCATGTGGAAATCTGAGAGTACAACCTAAATAAAAAGGGTTTTTTTAGCCTGTACAATGAATTAAACATGGTGGTGTTTGTAAAATTGCCTGTTCCATCTGGGATGTAAGTATTTGTAAAATTGCCTGTTCCATCTGGGATGCGAGTGTTTGTAAGATTCACAATTCCATCTGGGGTGTAGATGCCAAAATTCTGACCATACCACATCTCGTAAAAGTACCAGGCAGGTGTCTCCATCAGTATCCACCTTATTAGGCTATATATCTGCACAATTCCACAACACCAAATTATGGTGTTAATAGTTGACCAATACTTTAAGAAGATCATAATTGCTTTCAATCCCTTAAACAGAGCAACTGGGATGAAGAGTGGATTCATAGCTGGCAGGCTCTGTAAAAGTCAGAGCTAGCTAGCTTTGCTCTAAGGGAGAAAGAAATCCCTTTGTTTTCTACACAAAAGTTAAATAGCAGTGCTGAGAATGTGCAGCAGCCCTTAATGTTGACAATTTGTCTGGTATTTCAAGGTCACGTTCTCCGTGAGCAGCTACGGAAAGATAACACTCCCAACACTCCCGTAACGAAGCTCTTTAAGAGCAAAGAGAGAGTTGTTCTAAAAGCTAAAAAGCTCTATGCCCGCATTCTCCACCAAAAATCTGTCACGGGTTACTTAGATTTACCTATGCCCGTGACAGGGGAAGCCACCCCACGCCCCCCCCCCGGGGCCCGGAAAGGAGGGGGAAAAGGGGAGTAGGATAAAACAGCGACAATCTAAGGAGGAAAAACTTATTTTACTAAATATGATATCGAAATACAAGATAACACAATATCATATAATTAAGGCTAACAAAATCGAACGAAACAGAGAGAGAGAGTCTCCGAAAACCGAGAGGCCTACTGTGAACTCTAGGCGACACGGCTGGAACGCTTCCCACTCTCCGAGAAGTTCGAGAGAAGAAGGAGGGCACTCCAGCCTGGGAACGAGATTATATAGAGTCCTGGTCCCGTGACTTACTGTTACTCCTGTTGTTCTCTGGGATATGTAGTCTTCTTCTGTGGACTGCACATTCAACAGAAGTATCCATACTTGACATGATGTTATGATGTGGAATACTGATAGCAAAATTACAAAATTACAAAACCATGACATCATTTTGCTATCATTGCATCTACTTGAGATCCCCAGGGAAATTCCCCAATTATTTCCAGCCTGTCTTAAGCTGAGGCTACCCAAGTCCTAAGTGTTCATAGCCTCAGAAGGCAAAGAGGAATGCACACGAATTAAACAGAATTTAAGCACCGTCTACATCACTGAATGCTGGGGTTGAATGTGTCAAACCACTTAACTTTCCCCTCCTTCTTTGTTGGGGGGTTCAATACAGTCGAAACAATTTCTCTCACCTGTGACATGAATCTTGAAGGTGAGTTTCTGGCCAGCAGCCTCGCAGCTGTACTCCCCTGCATCTTTCTTCTCCACCTGGCTCACCACCAGCCGACGCTGTTTGCCCTCTGACTCCACCCTGAACTTCTTGCTCGAGGTGATCAGTTTCCCCTCCTTGTACCACTTCACCTCTGTCTTCTCCTGGGCCACCTCGCAGCTCAGCGTGGCATTTTCTGTTGGTGCAGCCTTCACCTCCTTCTGCACCTTCTGCTTGTTGATAAAGGCATCCTCTGCTTCTGGAACTGGAAAACATTGGGTAAAATATACATTAGATATGAACATCTTGTGACTGGAAGACATTAAAAGTTGCTTCTATGTTGTATTGGACCATTTCCTGGAGCAACACTGCTTCACAGTGTTTATCACACATTATAATGCATCCTCAGCACAGTCCCTATGGTCATCCCATCCCTCTGAGTAGTCTTTACTATCAGCTCAGACTCCTAATTTTCAGATTTCTTCTAATGAAGACAATGACAGATCTTCATCTGTCTGTCTTTTTGATATTGCTCCACTCTGCACTGGAGATCAGCCAAATACAGCTCAATTATGAAGTGAAGACCTCAAAATCAGGAAACCATAGAAATTTAAGAGCAGAAAACCATCTTTTGACTCTACCCTATGGCAATGATATAGCCCTTAATATGGTGAATACTTGGCCTACATTAGATTTTGTAGCTCGGTTTTATGCATAAAGCATGGTTTTCTACTCTCAGCAACCTCTGATTCTTCAGAGAACTGGCTGAGGTCATCTCCTCTTAATACCTAACACATATAGAAGAAAGTGTTTAAAGCCCACCTTAGCCTTTGTGTCAACAAATGGAGCTAGCATCAGAAAGATAGCAAGTGTAATTAGTTAGGCATACACACTTCAGTTAAGGTGATTCAGTTAATCACCTTGCTAAGTGGGATCGATTGATATGTTGAATATTTTATTGATTACTTTAATCACTGTTTTATCTGGTTCTCCTTTTACCAACAACTGGTTGCTGAGAGCGTTCATGCTAGCTCCTATTTGAGGCGTGAGAGAACAGATAAACCCTAAATAAATGGGCTTCCATTTCTATTCCATGGTTTGCCCTACAAAAGGCTGTAGAAGTGCAGAATATTTCTGAAGTACTTACATCATGGACTTCTCTAGTGCTAGCCAGCTTCTAACAGCAGAGCAATTTTGAATAAGCTTCCTATGCTTGTTTGGGTCCCAGGAAAGATCCCAGGGTCCTGATGTTGATACCAAGACAGAGGCTCCAAGCATGAATGCAGGACTAGCAGGTGTGAGGGGGATTGACATTGCCTTTTATTTGCAGTGGAGACATGGAAGACCACTCATTCAGATCATTCATGCAAGCATATTCAGGCATACCCAGCTCAGGTGACCGGGAAGGCTCCTGCTCCCCAGCAGTCATGGCAAACCCTTCCAGGACCTGTCCCCTATCTCCTTCCTCCCCGCTGTCACTCTGTGAAGCCTTCTGCTGCCATCCCTTTCCCTTCCTTCATGACTTTCTCCTCTGCATGCTGTCTGAATTCTGAGTGGCAGCAGCTGCCCAGGAGGGTAAGTTCAGCTCAAGTTCCTGTGCTGCTGACCGTTGCAGTACGTGCAATCCCAGGATTCACACCACAGCTCTACCACCAGCACTGCAGTCCACTGAAGGCGAGGGAGCAGGGCAGCAAGCCAATGCAAGAATGCAGTTGATACACTCTACATTTGACCTCCCTGCTTGTATTGACTGTAGAAGCATCATTCTCTCCGCCCATCTTCAACAGCCCCTGTTTTGACTGATGATTTTCAGGGGAGGTTCAAGTTGGATGTTAAGAAAAACTTCTTCTGAAGAGGAATGGTGATGTGGTGGCACAGCTTTGCAGGGAGGTGGTGGGGTCACCATCCCTGGAAGTGTTCAATAACCATGGAGATGTGGCACTGAGGGACGTGGGCAGTGTGCATGGTGGAATGGGTTGAGGCTGGATGTGGGGATCTTTGTGGTCTTTTCCAACCACAATGATTTGATGAAGATCAGAAGGGTTGCTTATTAGCAAGACAACAAACATGGCCTAGACCAACCAGGTGATGCAAAACTTCTCACAAATGCAATGGAGCTTTGGCCCACTTCAAATAAGGATTTCAGCGTGCACCACAAATACTGAGATAATGAGATGGCAGAATCAGCCCTTTTTACTCTAGTTTTCTATAGGTTTCCAAGGTGTGCAGCACTTGTTTCTTTTAAGCAAGAAGGTCTAATCTGCATCCCATAATGCTCAACACTGAGTGCCGAACATTCAAGAGGTCTTTAAAATGGGATTGTTCTGTGCTACCAGTGGAACCCTGGGGTAGTGGAACCCTGAAAAGCTTTCTGAGTGCAATGGTAAGAGGAGAAATTAAGACTCAGGAAGCCATTGCACTTTGGGAGAAGCTAGTAAGATGAGGATTTCTGTAGTGAAAGAGCCAACCACTCCAAGAGTACTCATAATCCCTCCTGACTTTCACACCACATCATTTTGCAGTGAGGGCTGGACTTGCACATCATGTTACAAAGGTACACATGAGAAATACAGCAACAGTAGCTAGGCAAGCACTCTCCACGTATGGCAGAGGAGGAGGTATTACATTACCCTGTGCAGCCATGAGGTCATCCGGTCTGAAAGAGAACAGAAAACCTTTGGTTTCTGAGGCAAACAGCTAATAATAGCCCTCAGCTAGCAAAATTCAAGTGTAAAAGCACTACATTTCTGGGTTTTTTCCCTACACCTCTGCAATAAGACATGGGCTGGCTTTGGCTGCTGAGGATTAACTTGGTAGATTCCAGCTGTTGCCATAGTCTTTCTGTCATTGTTCATATTTCATTTTCTCTGACAGATACCTCCCAAATCTACCCTTTCTGTAATCCACTCTTTGCTGAAACTGCCAATTTCCTGAGCCAAAAGCATGAGCTACACAACTCACGGAACAGATCCAAAGGCCCCAGAATCACATCCACGTGGTGTGGGAATAGTAAGAGCTGATGGTTTAAGAGTCTACACCACAGGCAGCAGCAAAACTGTCTACTACAGGAGCAGAGATGTATTGCACACCAGGGACTGAAGGAGCAGAATGCCCCAAGATGGAGAGAGCAAAGACTGCAACCTTTACAAGGGAACAGAACGCAAGCTATGCCCTGCAAGGACACAAGGTCTGTGTGAGCAGAAAGGCAGTAGACTCCCAGTACAGTTGCTCCTCCACATAGCTGACCAAATGCCAAACCTTGACCAGGATTAAGCTCCAATGTGTTCACTGCCATAGGAAAGAAGAGGAGAAAACAGATTCCCTGTCCTGATCAGCTCAGAATACAAGACAAGAACTGTAAAGTTAACAGAGAACAAGCTGACTTACGAGCAAAAACCAGCAGAGTGCAGCTACAAATAAAACAGAAGACAAACCCTCATCATCAGCCAGCTCACTAATGGTCACTCAGAATGCAGCTGATGTGCCCATGGCTATCTGGAGTCTAAGTTAAAATTTACCGGATCTTGTGCAAAATATACTGACACCAGAGCAATCTCTACTGCAGCTGGAGTGAGAGATCTACCTCCATGCTAAACTCTCAGACTAATGAGAAACGTACAATTAGAAAGGTATCAATGGATTCATGACTGGTTATTACATTTACAGAACATGGAACGAATGGTCGTCAACGTGGGATTCAACAAACCAAAGGCAAGTGCAATGCCTCTGACTAAAAGTTCTTAGGACACCAACAACCAAACCTTCTCAGTGCAGCCACAGTAGAGATCTGTAACTACTACTGTTGAAATATCAACTGGTAGAGCAGTGTTGCACATTGTACAAATCACAGTTGGACATCCATGGACAGCTGATGATACAAGTAGTCATAGGGGAAGAGCTGGATGAAACATCATTAAAAACAAACAATCATCTTAGCTGCACATTTGTAAGCATTTCTTTTCATCCTCCCCAAAACAATTTCATGTCAGAATCAAGAGGACACGTTCACACAGACGTTTCCACAGCCAGACTATGGAATAATCAAAGAATATCAACCAAAATGTGTTTCCTACCAGTTACATGAATCTTGAAGGTGAGTTTCTGGCCAGCAGCCTCGCAGCTGTACTCCCCTGCATCTTTCTTCTCCACCTGGCTCACCACCAGCCAACGCTGTTTGCCCTCTGACTCCACCTTGAACTTCTTGCTCGAGGTGATCAGTTTCCGCTCCTTGTACCACTTCACCTCTGTCTTCTCCTGGGCCACCTCGCAGCTCAGCGTGGCATTTTGAGTCAGTACAGCCTTCACCTCCTTTTGTACCTTGTCCTTGTTTGTAAACAGGTCTTCTTTCTCTGCAGGGACATCACAACAGTCACACCGTTTTGCTGTAGTCTGCTGCAGAGCTATCTCCACTTCCCCGTTTTCACTATACTTGCCCTTCACAGGGAGCACTGTGATGCCTCATTAAGACAGGAAAATACTTTCCCCTCTATTTTGCCTTGGGAAATTATAGGCATATCATATCATATCATATCATATCATATCATATCATATCATATCATATCATATCATATCATCATATCATATCATATCATATCATATCATATCATATCATATCATATCATATCATATCATATCATATCATAATTTCATTTCATATCATATCACAAAGCTAAACATTTCACAGTCTGATAGCAGATCTGGACATGAGATTTAGAACACCTGCATGCACTGCTGAACCTCCTCCCTTCTCTTTTTTTCTTCTCATGTCTCTCTACATTTCCAGTAGATCAGAAGGGAACGGCCCTCTAGAACAGGTTGCCCAAGGAGACTGTGGATGCTCCATCCCTGCAGGCATTCAAGGCCAGGCTGGATGTGGTTCTGGGCAGCCTGGGCTGCTGCTCCGCAACCCTGCACATAGGAAGAAGGGGGTTGGAACTGGATGAGCACCGTGGGCCTTTGCAACCCAGGCCATTTATGAGTCTGATTAGTGGCATTTTCCACCTAATTGTGTCATTCAAATTTTGTAACCAGATCTCTTCAAACACCTCCCCTTTTCTCACTCCTTGCATGCCTGGTGTGCTCTTGCACTGTAACCCTGCAGACACCAGCTGACTACAAGAGCTGCACAAGTTACCCTCCTTGCCTATGGTTTGTTGCAGTAATTCATTCCTGGATGGAAAAGCACATGTAGAAAAGTGTTGCTATGACACTAGATGACAAAGAAAGTCCTATAGCCAAAATGTTTTGCACCAGAGAGGCTGTCAGTTGATCCTCCAAATGCAAGACACACAAAATGAAGTGTTCCTTTATCTCTGGGATTCCAAGCATTTTCTCACCTCTGACTTTCACTTGTGTCACGGGTTACTTAGATTTACCTATGCCCGTGACAGGGGAAGCCACCCCGTGGGCCCCCCTCCCGGGGCCCGGAAAGGAGGGGGAAAAAGGGAGTGGGATAAAACAGCGACAATCTAAGGAGGAAAAACTTATTTTACTAAATATGATACCGAAATACAAGATAACACAATATAATATAATTGAGGCTAACAAATTGAACGAAACAGAGAGAGAGAGTCCCCGAAAACCGAGAGGCCTACTGTGAACTCTAGGCGACACGGCTGGAACGCTTCCCACCCTCCGAGAAGTTCAAGAGAAGAAGGAGGGCACTCCAGCCTGGGAACGAGATTATACAGCGTCCTGGTCCCGTGACTTATCATTAACCCTGTTGTTCTCTGGGATATGTAGTCTTCTTCTGTGGACTGCACATTCAATAGAAGTATCCATACTTTACATGATGTTATGATGTGGAATACTGATACTGTCCAAAATTACAAAACCATGACAACTTGGAATGTTGCTTTGTCATCTTTTGTTTCACAGCTGTAGCTCCCTTGGTCTTTCAGGGTCACATTTTTGACCATGAGCTTGCGGTGCGTCCCCTGGGAGATGATGGTTGTCCTCTGGTCCTGCTTCACCTCTGTTTGATCTTTCTTCCATACGACAGCTCCGCTTGCAGCTGACACCTCACACACCAGCTCCAGGTCTTCAGAAGGACTGACTGATATTTCTGGAGTTGTTTTGGGCTTGTTGACAAAATTAATGGCTTCATCTGAAGAAAAAAAGAGGAAGTGGTTTACATCCTGACTCAGGCTTATTCGGCACAGCATGAAGATACAGTTAGAACTGATTGTAATGTCTCTGCTCATTACATTTGGGTGATCGAGTTTCACCTCTGGAGGTACTCACATACAAATGTGTGCTTGATTCTCCTGTGTAAGGAAAGAGTAAGTTCTATGCAGACGGTTCTTATTTCTTTTAATCAATTCTGTATTCTGCACATGTTCTTCTGAAGCTAAAATGAAGGCAGCTAAGTAACGTGTTTGCAATACATGAACAAACCTATTCAACACCTTGTCTCTAAGCTAACAAGCAGCATTTGATGAGCACATCAGTATTTCATGCCCTTCATTCCATCCAGACAAAACCTGCCTGAGGAGCAAGCTGATGGCTGTCAGCTACAGGCAGACCTAGCTTAGTCTTGCATTTCTTAGAGCAACAGCTGTTGCTTTCATTCACTGAATATACCAAGGCCAATTGCTATGCCAGGCACATTTATGGCATCAGTGATCAAATAATTCGTTAAAAATTGTAATAGACAGGAGACATCTATTCTTTTAAAACTAGGTGACCAAAGAAGAACAGTCCCTCTAGAGTCAAGCTGTGAAGAACTAATAGCACCATCCAATATCACATAGATAGATTACTTCCCTGCCCTAAACCATCTTGTGACCATTTGGTGCTCCTAATTAAGCCCTCTTGATGGCTTTTTTGTCTGAGCCATGTGACATTTTGTGATAGGAGTTACTGCTAGTGTTCCCTTAACCCTACACCAAAGTAGGAGGTATCCATTCTCAGGGAATCATGCAGGCTTCCTCTGGATTTGATGTTCAGAGACAGCCCCAGAACTTTTTAAATCTTAGCTTAGCTCTCATCCAATAATGTTCATCAAACAGTGCAACTTGTCCTTTGGGGATGCCTTTGTTCTGCATCAACCAGTTCCAACGGAGTCTTCTTGGCTTGTTTTAGATCAGTTTTTCAACAGATAAAGCCAGGGTCTTTGAATTACAAAGTGAAATTGCAGAATGCATGATTCTCAACCAAACAGAACGGGAGGTGGGATGCAGGGTGAATAACTGAGCCAATACCACCTGCAAGCAATCCTTCAGTATCTTAGGAATCTCTAGCCACCCCAAATCCAGTGTTGTGCTTCATCTATCATCTCTGCTGAGTTTTTAGCTAGCTGATGGTGAGCATCATGGTGGTGATGGGTGAGCAGTCAGACTAGAGGGTCTTAATCAACCTTAAGGATCCTGTGATCAGAGGAACGTGAATGTGCTGTTAAAGGTCACAAGCGCTGCACTGCAGCATGAGCATACACAGCGAAAGGCTTTCAGTAGAGCTTCAGTTCATAAATGAGGACTGGGTTATGGAAAATAGGATCAAGATAGAAACCAGAAAACAGATCTTAACGCCAGGTTCTGTGAATGCAACCAGCTGAATTTCACAGATATTGAATTTCAATGACAATTTCTTGTGTTATTTTACCCTCCAGCTCCACCCTGAACAGGAACATGTCAGTGACAAGCATTACTCCTCCAGGCTTGACCTGACAGTGCTTTACTTGCACTATGAGCTAATGGCTGTGCTTACAGCACCTCAGGGAGACACCTCAGAGATCACAACATCCTTTGGGTACAGCAGGAGACACTCAACTCTCCAAATGTGGAGTTTAATTTGTCGAAAGAGGAGACAGGATTCCCATGCTAATAACTTAGGACCATTTCAGTCATAGGTTTAAAGATAATGTAAGTGCTGAGGCAATACATGAACTAGATGAATGAAACCCAGATGTCAGGGCTCAAGTCGTGACTCCAGCCCCAGCTGGAGCTAAGGCTGTCTTGAATTCATCACAACACAGTTACATTATTTGCTCATACTGTGGATTTGCATAGGGACAACAGTAAGGTCAGAATTGCTTCAATAGAGCTATGCAATCTTTGTCCTAAATACTGGAAACCCACAGTGTTGGACAAATCAAATGAATTAAGTCTGAAGTGCTTTACATGGATTGTGATCCTATGTTTGCCTCACAAACTTACCTGAGACATTCCAATCAAAAATCAGAGTGTCATCTCCAATTTTGCAGATGTATGTTCCCTCGTCTTCTTTCGTTACAGCTGAAGCCACAAGCTTATGCAGTTTCCCTTTATCTTCCATTGTGAATTTCTTACTGGTCGTGATTTCTTTGCCATTTTTGTACCACTTCACCATGACATTGGCTTCAGAGGTCTCAGAAACAAATTCAGCTTGTTTTCCAGCAACGGCCCTGATAACTCCTCCAGTTGTCTCTTTGTTTATGAAGTCTGCCAGTGCTGAAACAAAATATGGACACTCAAAATATGTATGATGGTAAAGAACTGCAGGGACATTGGTGACCATGAGGCATTCATTTATCATAAGACCAAACGTACACCTTTAATCCTAGTTCTAATTGCTAGATTCTAATTCAGAAGCCGGCAAATTGGCAGCTTTTATAAACCATGTACCAGATTACCTTATCTCCAGAAGTTGAAGGACATACACTGGACAGGGGACAGAGCCAAAGGAAGAAGCCCAAGGCTTCAAGAAAATGTCTAGAATAGGAAAACTGAGGAAAGAATTGGAACAAGCAAACTAGAAGGAAATCAATGGAGGGTGTTCTATTACTGCATTGTAACACCCTGGCAAACAAATCGAGCCTAAAAGATGGAGATATCACTTAGGACTGAAAAGAAAAACAGAATTCCTTTATGGAAATTAATTGGAGCGCAAAAGTTAGATGATGAAACTTGCCCCTGTTAACATACAGTGGAATAATTGACTTCAAAGATTCAAAATCTCACCACTGTCTTAGCCAAAGGTTTAAGCCTAAGGCCACGGTCCTATTTTACTCCAGGTAATGGAGTTTGTTTTCCAACTTCTTGTTAACATATCATTTCAAAACAGCGCACACAGCTGAGTTGGGTCTGTTGAGACAGCACAGTCAGAGCTGCTAAAATCAAAGTCTGGATTATGCATACATTTGTTCTGAAGTTCCAAGAACACGCATGTATAATACAAATTCAACAACGTTCTACAGAACACCTGTCTCTTAGGAGCTCGAGAGCCAGCTGATGGACACTGGGATGCCTGAGATCCTGTCAATACATTTAACTCCATCCTATCATGCAGTCAAATTTCATTCATTTTTTCAGCAACTGTATCTTATCATTGTAGTCCCCTCACCACTGCTGGATGTGAGCCCAGCCACACAAAAGCAGGTGCTGGTTTTCACTGCAGATACTGCAGTAAGGAGGAACAGCCTCCAGACTGGACCAGCTGAGCGTGGCCCTACCAGGATTTGCTCCAAAGGTCTTATTACCAGTAGTGCTTCCTGCTGAAATACACCCTAAAGACATGGAGATTTTGGAAAGGGTCCAGAGGAGGGCCACGAAGATGATCAGGGGGCTGGAGCACCTCCCCTATGAGGACAGGCTGAGGGAGTTGGGTTTGTTCAGCCTGGAGAAGAGAAGGTTGCGGGGTGACCTCATTGCAGCCTTTCAGTACCTGAAGGGAACTTACTCCCAGGAGGGGAGTAAACTCTTCGAAAGGGCTGACAATAGCAGGACTAGGGGAAATGGTTTTAAGTTAAAAGAGGGAAGATTTAGGTTGGATGTTAGGGGGAAGTTCTTCACTAGGAGAGTGGTTAGGCCCTGGAACAGGCTGCCCAGGGAGGCTGTGGATGCCCCGTCCTTGGAGGTGTTCAAGGCCAGGTTGGACGGGGCCCTGGGCAACCTGACCTAGTAAATGTGTATGTTTGGTGGCCCTGCTAGGCAGGGGGGTTGAAACTACATGATCCTTGAGGTCCCTTCCAACCCGGGTCATTCTGTGATTCTGTGATTCTGTGTGATTCATTTATTGCAATCAAGGCCCAGCGTGTGGATCTCAGAGATCAGACCTACACCCTGCAGCAAAACAGAGACCTGCGTGGGAAAGTTAAGTTTCTCTCTCCATCTGTGTCAGAAAAAGCCCACCATGGAATGACAGCTAAGTAAACATCCCTGTGACTCTTCACAGGTCTCTTCTACATTTGGGATCACTGCTACAAAAAGAGCTGTTGACATCATCTCTCGTGGCCACCCTGAGAGAAGAGCAGGAAGGCTGGGATGCTCTTTTTCCTCTCTTTCCCTTGATTTCCACTATATCTTAGGGACGAATCACAGCACAGAACACAGAAATCAAATGGCTCTACAAAGCAGATTGGCCAGTTCAAGTCAAAACAGCCACTGAAAACAACCCAGATGCTGTCTGACAACAGCTGGACTGTCGGGGAGTCAGGTGAATGCAGTCTGCTGGCCCTGGGCAGGAGGAGCACAGCCCAGACTGTCACATACCTTTCACTGAAAGCTGATAGAGCATTTTATCCTCCTCACAGATGCACTGATAACTTGCAGCATCATCCATAGAGACGCTGTGAATTTTCAGGGTGTGTTTCTTCCCCACAATTTGCAGTTCATATTTTTCACTGGCCTTGAGCTCTTTCCCATCCTTCATCCACTCCACAGTAGCACCTGTGTCTGAAAGCTCAGCCTGCAGTTTGGCTTCCTCACGCAGCCGAGCACAGATCTTTTCTACATCTTTGCTCTTCTTGGTAAATCTCACTGCAGCACCTGTCAGGAGCAAAGGCCGCGTTATTTCAATTTATATCAGGCTAACGTGGTCAATATTTGCTGCAAGATCTCTGAAAAAGTATCACCTTCTGTTCCTGCACTCATCATTGTGTCAGTGCTGAGCAATTCAAGATGTTTCATTTGATCTTCTTGCCGGATTTACTAAGTAAAAATCAACCAAACATCTGCTTCTACTGATTAATAATGCTCTAAACATGCCTCTGCGGAGGTTACCACCCAATGACAAACAGGTCCTCCCATAATGAATGTTTATTTGTTCTATTTTGTCATGCAAAGCTGATTGATAGAGATATTATTGGAATGATTGCTCCCCTACTTCTAAACTATTCCAGTGCGATCAGAAAGGCTGTCTGAACCTGGAGCTGAAAGTACTGCCCTATGGTGATGCAGTGGTAAACCTGCTGACTGAATGCACTGGCCAGTAGCTGTGAACTGCAGACATTCATCAGCTGGCATGAAGCAATCTGGTTCAGATACCAAGCAGCTGGGTAGATTGGCTTACCCTACACTCAGTGCTATCATGTTTAGGTCATTACCAGGACTCACGTCAGTCCATGGGATGCAATTTCAGATATTTGGTACAGTCAGTGAATGCCTGCAGCCCCAGTTCTAATCATCAGATCACAGCAACTATGCCTTGACTGTAAGAGGAAAGGAGAAGGATCAAAGCAAATACCTCTCACTCCCATCTTGGTGCTGACATCAACATTTTTGGCAACAAATTTCACTTCTGCTCCATCATTGTTCTTGGTGACGTTCTTTATGATTAGGCTGTGAGTAGTTTGGGTTCTCTTGATGATGCAGGTCTCACTTTCCTGTAAGACTTTACCACTGAGGTACCAAGTGCCGCAACACGTTGTTGTAAGGTCAATAGTAAACATGGCATCCCCTCCAGGTACAGCTGCACCAGTTGTTAGGGGGGATTTCACAGCCAGGACTGGGTCTGAGGAAGAACATGAATGTCTTAATGCTCTTTAGATGCAAGTCTGGTATCTCATTTAAAGATGGAAGATTAAATCATAGGTACATTTCTACTTCTCCCTTTGCATGAATGCAGGAAGAAGCACTTCTGTGCTTAAGATCTGTTACAGAAAGTTCTGCCTCTTGCACATGTGAGATATCAAAAGATAAGGATATTCATGTCTCTGTCACAGAAACATAACTCGTATCACTTTAGTGGTAGCTGGAGGTTGATATGAGATAGGAGAACTAGGAATAAAGGAAAGCCTTTGGTGTGTTAATGCACTACTATCCTTAAACTCAAAGGAAGCATCTTTAGGGAACCAACACAGCTGCTCAGCACACACTGACCCATTTCCATTGGGGTTTTTGTGCTTACCAAGGTGCATGCTCCCTGGGAATTCCAGAGACGGGCTCTGTCCATGCGCATTGACTGCAGACACTCGGAACTGATCATCAGCCTCTTCAGACAGATTGCTCACCGTGAACTCTGGGACGGGGACATGAGACTCGTGGCACCTCACCCACGTGAAGCCAGTTAGTTTATTGGGTTCCACAATATAGCCATCGATTGGAATGGGGCGGTGCATCTTCGGAGGGGACCATGCCAGCATCACTGAGGTTTCTGTTTTATTTTTCACCACGGGGTCAGTTGGGGGCTGGGTGGGAGGTTTTCTGGGAGCTGAACAGAAATAAATACAGAAATATTAGCAGAAGGTCATGTAGGCTGGAAAAGACCTTCAAGATCAGCAGACTCAACTTTCAGCATGACCTACTGAGTTCCACCATTAACTACTGTGCTACCTGAGGACATACCTGACAAGCTTATTCCTGCAGGTATTGGCATAGTGAATATATTCACCCTCTGGTTGCTTTGGAACATTTTAGAGGTTAAAATCCCATCAGACTTTTTCACTGTGTGCAGCCACTGATACAGGCAGGAGGCTGGGAATTACTTGATGGGCTCTAGTTACAGACTACTGACACAGTAAAGGATTGAGTTCATTTCATTTTGGCCATCAGAAAGTTTGGTGTCTGGTTTCAGTCACCCATCTAGACTCCAATTATAATCATATGGAGAACAGCACATTCAGGAGAACTCATCTAATCTTAATAAACCTGAATGAAATCACAGAATCATAGGATCATGGGAGGGCTTGGGTTGGAAGAAACCTTCAAGATCATTCAGTTCTAAACACCCTGCCAGCCTACTAACCAGCTCAGGCTGCCCATCACCCATCCAACCTCGCCTTCAACACCAAGGACAGGCACCCACAGCTTCTCTGGGCAGCCTGAAATGGAAGCAATGAGCCACATGTTGAAGATACTCAAATATTCATGACTGTAGAGAGAGCCAAATACTCCATACATATTGCCTGCCTGGTCAATGGTATTAAAATGCCAACAACAGACTCATCCAGCTCATAGAAAATGGTGTGAACATGGCGTACAGGATTCTTCCAGCAGCTAGTTAGATCTCAAAGAGTAAAAACAGGAAATCTCAATGCGATACAATTTTCCCTCATAACATAAAGAGACACATAACTGCTTTGGGGTGCACTGTTACCAGCCTGTCAGTTGCTGTTGGTCAGTGCTAGATGCCAAAGGTCCCACTAACACAGCATGAAGCCGAAAGCGAGACGCTGGAATCAGATCTCCTGACCTTACCATCAGAAACTGAGATGTCATATTTTGCTCAGAGGTGCCTGCTTGTAGGAGGGACAGCTTCCGAGCTTTTTCTGCTCCAGGAACCAGCTCCAGCTTCAGGATTTAAACAGCAGTCAGAAATTGAACTGAGCTTTGTAACCTCCATCAAACAGAAGGAGTGGTTGGGTGGTACAGCTTTCCAAATCACTTAGAAACTGTCACAACAATCAGATGCCTACCTTTTCTTTTTGAACTTGTTAATACATAGAGCTTAATAGCATCAGAATGCTGCAAGCACTTCAGATAACACGACAGCTGTAAACCCTTCTTTAAGGATTCCTTTGTTTAACCACTGAGTAACTGTAATTCAGTGGTGCTGGTGGGAGAAGGGAAGTCCTAATCTTCCCAGATGGTGAATAGAGTTGATGTTCACATGCAGACTGGTGCTGCAGCACAGCCAGAAACCACTCATTTGGGAAACACAGCACCAAGAAAATAATGGGAATAGCTTCATAAAATCAGGCAGCTTCACCCAAATTTCATGTCAGGTCCATTATTCTTCCTATTTTCAGGAAGAAATGATTTCCCTGTTTCTTGTAGTTTTATTTTCTTTTCCTTTCCAGCAAGCAGCTTTGTAGCTTACAAATTGTTTTCTAATCACCTCCTGGTGTGGACAAATCACACAGGTCTGACTCCATCTTTTACATAGTTAGCATATTATATTTGTTCCAGTACGGAACTGTACAGTCATAGAATGGCCTGGGTTGAAAAGGATCCCAAAGATCATCCAGTTCCAACCCCCTGCTATGTGCAGGGACGCCATCCACCAGACCAGGCTGCCCAGAGCCACATCCAGCCTGGCCTTGAATGCCTGCAGGGATGGGGCATCCACAGCCTCCTTGGGCAACCTGTTCCAGTGCGTCACTACCCTCTGGGGGAAAAACACCTTCCTAAGATCCAACCTGATCCACAACCCCTACACACCCTCAGAGCCCCCTAGAGCCCCTAGTCCTCCTATGGCCCACCACAGCCCCATATGCCCACTAGAGTCCCCCTCAACTCCCTTTACAGGCCCTGCACAGCTCTATATAACAGTCTTATAGAACTACCTCTAGTAGAAGCAATCTCCACACAGAGATCCTTTCCCAGTGCACTGTGCCACGGGGGGGAGCAAAACGGGGGGGGCACATACACACACAGCGCCGGGGGGGGCCCGTAACCGACCCCCACCCATCCTTTAAAGGGGTGGGGGGTTCGTTTTAAAGGGGGGGGGGCGAGACCACCTTCACCCCCCCCCCCCCCCCATCCCCACCCCATCCTTTAAAAGGGGGGTGTCCATTTTGGTGGGGGGGGCAGTGACAATCCCCCCCCACCACCCCATCGTTTAAAGGAGGGGGGGTCCGAGACCACACCCCCCACCCCATCTTTTAAGGGGGGGGGGTCAGGGGCTCATGGGGGGCAGCACAACGTGCACAACTTTGGGGGGGGGGGAGGCTCTATAAGGGGGGGTTATAAAAAGCACAGCTCTCAACTATAGATGGGATGGGGGGGGCTGTATCGATGGGGGGGCCCTTCATGTGGGGGGGGCACAGCGTAAGGCAGCGGCTTTGAGGGGGGGGTTGGGGCTGTTTGGCACTGGGGGGGGTTATTGGGTGCCCCACCCCCACCCCCCCACACACAATGGGGTGTTAATGTGGGGGGGGGGCTTAGATCAGTTGCGTTCCCTATAGCGCCGCCCCCCCCGCCCCATTAACCCTCCCCTTTATCCCCACAGCTGAGCCCCCCCCCCCCACAGCGCCCCATTCTTCTTTATGGGAAGGGGGGGGGTTTGTCACACGACCCCGGCGCGGCTTAAGGCACATCGTCAACACCCCCCCACACACCCCCCCATAACCCCTACCGGGGGGGGGAGGGGGGCGATGTGGGGAGGGGGGGGGTTGCGGGGTTGGGGGAGGGGGGGGGCAAAGCGCAATATGGGGGGGGGGGGTCACAAATTGGGGCGTGGTCTTTAACTGGAGGGCAGCGGCTGCACAAAGAGCCCGCGGGGGTCGGGGAGCAGCACTTTGGCTGGGGGGGGGGGTCCACGGGGTCCGGGGGTAATGCTGCCTCACCGCCTCCCCCACCCCGCACTGCCGTCCCCCCCCCCGCGTTGCCCCCCAGTCCCAACGTCAGCTCCTGCGGCAGCTCCTCATCGCTCTCCTCCTCCTCTTCCTCGTCTGGGGGGTCAATATGTGGGGGGGGGGGTCCCATCGGGCAGCGGCAGCTCCGCCGGCTCCGATTGGCTGAGCCGCAGTGCGCGGGAGCGGCTGTTGTGTGCCGGTCGGTGGAGGGGCGGCTCTTCATGGAGCTGCCCCGCAGCCAACAACAGCCTGAATGAGATCCTGGAGTCCCAGACGCTGGAGGATGAGCCGGGAAAGAGCAGAGGCTCCCCACAGAAGGGCAAATCACGTCTGATAACGTGAGTGTGGAGCACAGCCAGCCCCTTCCTCACATGTGTGGGGCTTCCATGTTCCTCTGTGCCCATTGCAGTGTGCCACCCCAATCCTGCTGCCCAGCCAGGAGTGGATGGGATGAGCAGGTTGGGATGCACAGAGCAGTGCTCAGACATTGCTGGGACATTTGTGCACTGCTGTTGAGCTTCCCTTTGTGCAGCAGGGGAGAGGATGGAGGTTTACAGGTGGATGGTTGTTATTTCTATGGCATTGCACAGGTGGTAGAACCTTGTCCATTCCCAAAGTTATTGCAGGGCATGCGGGAATTTGTGCAGTTGTAGTTCCTGAATTGTATTATTTAAAACCCTCCTGTAAATGGGGATGTTTTGTAATGCCTGCTGGGGCTGCAGGCAGCATTGCCTTCCTCCTTAGGGGGCAGGTTTAATCACAAACCTCCCTATTTCCTATCACAAACGTCCTACAAACCATGTCTGGGCATTGCTGTCTCGGCCTGGATCTCAGCTCCTGAGACTGTCAGATGTGAAGCAGCAGCAGCTGGGACAGGGCTGGCTCTGTGTGCCCTCTGTGGGTCTGTGGGCACAGAGTGGGGCAGAGGGATGACTGTGAGAGGGAGGAATTGCCCAGCCACTAGAAAGAGGAAATCAGCTGAAAAGGGGAGATTTTAGAAGCACTGAGGCTGTGGCTGCTTTGACAGTAAGAAGAAACCAAGCTGTCACTGTGCAGATGGGAACTCCAGTAGGAGAGCTGTGGTGGCTTTACAGATGGCAGACAGCAGCTGGAGTGTAGAGCCAAGGGTAGGGGGGGGATCTTCCTCTTAGCAATGCCATGCAAAGAATGATGCAGACTCCTGCAGGGTCGGCTTTGCTGTGTGACCCTGGGTGGAAGCAGCTGGAAGGTCTCAGCCCTTCTGCGTTATCCCAGGAGCTGGGGCAGTGCTCGGTCTCATCCCACCTCTGCTAATAGCAAATGCAGAATCCCTTATCTGAGTGCCCTTTTCTCTCATGTAGAGTCACCAACCCTGGGAAGTTCACTAAAAGTTTGGGTGTTGTGTTGAGGGATGTGATTTAACTGGGAAGTATTGGTGATGGTTGGACTGGATGATCATAAGATCATCCAGATCATAAGATCTGAGATCATAAGATCATAAGATCATCCAGGTCTTTTCCAACCTTGAAAATTCTATGGAGTTGTAGCAGATTGTGGGGGTGTAGGTGTGGTATATATATGTACACAGATGGGAATAACCGTATGGAAAAGATAGATCCATGTGGGCTGCACTGAAAAAAGGGAGGCCAGCAGGAGAGGGAGGTGATTGTCCCCTCCTGCTCAGCTCTTGTGAGGCCCTATTTGCAGCACTGTGTCCAGGCCTGGGAAGGATGTGGAGCTGTTGGGGGGGGTCCAGAGGAGGGCCACTGTGATGATCAGAGGGCTGGAGCAGCTCTCCTATGAGGAAAGTTGGAGGGATCTGGGCTTGTTTAGCCTGGAGAATGGAAGGCTGTGGGGAGACCTCATTGTGGCCTTTGAGTACTTGAAGGGAGCGTATAAACAGGAGGGGGAATGGCTGTTTATGAGGGTGGATAATGATAGGACAAGGGGGTATGGTCTAAAACTGAGACTGGGGAGGTATAGGTTGGATCTTAGGTAGATGTTTTTTGCTCAGAGGGTGGTGACGCACTGGAACAGGTTGCCCAAGGAGGCTGTGGATGCCCCATTCAAGGCCTGCAGGCATTCAAGGCCAGGTTGGATGGGCTCTGTCCATGAGCATTGACTGCAGACACTCGGAACTGATCATCACCCTCTGCAGACAGATTTACAGCCCCTGCACAGCTCTATATAACAGTCTTATAGAACTACCTCTAGTAGAAGCAATCTCCACACAGAGATCTTTTCCCAGCACCCCTTTGTGACGTCATAATGCCCCTTTGTGACATCATAACACCCCCTTGTGACATCATAATGCACCTTTCTGATGTCATAATGCCCCTTTCTGACGTCATAATGACCCATTGTGATGTCTTAATGCCTCTTTGTGACGTCATAATGCCCTTTGTGATGTCATAATGCCATTTGAGACGTCATAAGGCTCCATTGTGATGTCATAATGCCCCTTCGTGATGTGATAATGCCTCTTTGGGACGTCATAATGCCCTTTGTGACATCTTAATGCCCCTTTGTGATGTCTTAATGCTCTTTTGTGATGTCATAATACCCCTTTGTGATGTTATAACACCCCTTTGTGACGTCATAATGCCCCTTTCAGACGTCATAATGACCATTTTTGACGTCATAATTCCCCTTTGTGATGTCATAATGCTTCTTTGTGATGTCATAATGCTTCTTTGTGATGTCATAATGCTACTTTGTGACGTCATAACGTCCTTTGCGACGTCATAATGCTCTTTGAGACGTCATAATGCTCCTTTGTGATGTCATAATGCTCCTTTGTGATTCATAATGCCCTTTGTGATGTCATAATGCCCTTTCTGACGTCATAATGCCCCTTTGTGGTGTCATAATGCTTCTTTGTGAGGTATCTGTGGTGCCATTGATAATGAAGTGTGATGAACTTGAAGGCTTTCAGTAGAATTGCAGCCCTAACATAAACAATGACTTGAACTCTGGAATTCTGTGTAAAATCATTAGCTAGCTTGTGGTCCGGGTCTTCAAACCAAAGGCTGTGAGGTGCTGCTCTTGTTGACACAGGCTGTGAAAGATGACTTGAGCTCTAAGAGTAATTTCCCTTCTGCTCTTTATATGAACGTCAAATCCACAATTAGAATATTAAGAAGATAATATAAAAGTTTGTGCTGCTGGACTGAGGACTTCCATTAGCTGTTAGCCATAGTTTGGAACTTGCAAAGCAATCATATTGGAGCCTTGCTGGGCAACCTGCTCCAGTGTCTCACCACACCCACAGTAAAGCATTTCTTCCTAATATCCAATCCTAATCTACCTTCTTCCCATGTAAAGCCATTTCCCCTCATTCTGTTGCTACCTGCCCTTATGAAAAGTCCCTCCCCAGCCTTCCCTGTAGGCCCTCTTCAGATACTGGAAGGCCACTCTAAGGTCTCCTTGGAGTCTTCTCCAGGCTGAAGAGCCCCATCTCTCTCAGCCTGTGCACATAGTAGAGGTGCTTTCAGCCCTCTCTGATCACCTTCATGTCCCTCCTCTGGACCTGCCTGAACATCTCCAAGTCCTTCTTGTGTTGAGGGCTCCAGAACTGCGTGCAGTGCTCCAGATGGGGTTTCAATGAGAGGAGTGTGGAGGGGCAGCACCACCTCCCTCGACCTGCTGGTCATGCTTCTGTGCTTTAAGCTTATGCTTTAAGGTCCTATATGCTTTAAGGTTTAGATAGTGCAGTCGCCTCACCTCTTCAGGTTTATCTGTGAAGGCCCCTTCCAAGTGAACCGTGCTGATCCAGACAGTTTGGACTGCTCATTAAAATGTTTTAGTAAGTTGGGCTGGTCCTACGAAGCAGTATGACTGCAGTAAGCAGTGTACATGGTGCGCTGTGAGTACTGCACACATTCCTCTTGGCAGCTTGTGGAACAGAAATTGTGCATTGTTTGGATTGTGTAAGTATTCCTGTTGGTCTCTTGTGATGCTTACCTTCTTAGAGAACCTTTCCTCGTTAGGCTCTACATATTTTGCTACCTTACTTGTTCTGTTTGGCTTAGCAGGGAAGGTCTTCTTCTGAAGCATCCTCAGTCTTGGTCTGGGCAGCATACTTAGAAATGACATGGATGTTACATGAGTGGGTGGTCAAAGGGGGGAAGAAATCACCTTTCTGATCTGTTTCCTTTTAGAACACAGTCCTGGAGAGGATTTGCTTTCCTTGTTTCCTGGAGACTTGGATTCTTAGATGGTTTTGACTGCAGCTATTTCTGATGTTAATTCCTTTTTCTGTACTTTAGTAGCCAAGTGCAAGTGGAGTGCTTTGGAAATTGTCTGAAGTTGCCAGGTTGCGTGTGATCACATATGTAACGTGGAGTTATGTGTGGTGCCAGTGATAATTAAGTGTGATGAACTTGAAGGCTTTCAGTAGAATTGCAGCCCTAATGTAAACAGTGACTTGAACTCTGGAATTCTGTGTAAAATCATTAGCTAGCTTGTGGTCCGGGTCTTGAAACCAAAGGCTATGAGGTGCTGCTCTTGTTGACACAGGCTGTGAAAGATGACTTGAGCTCTAAGAGTAATTTCCCTTCTGCTCTTGATAGGAACGTCATATCAACAATTAGAATATTAAGAACATAATATAAAAGTTTGTGCTGCTGGCCTGTGGACTTCCATTAACTGTTAGCCATAGTTTGGAACTTGCAAAGCAATCTTATTTAGACTTTAGTGATGAAATCTTCTGATGAAATCCTCCTTCTAATTCTGCAAAAGAATCTCGATGGAACATTTCTGTCTGAAAAGGCTCTGGCATATGAAGATGTGCCAGACTGTAGCCATGTGCCAGATGTGTTTGGATCCATGGAATTTTCTGATGTAGCTTCAGTGTTTGAAGAATCTCCACTCGATCTAAATACTCAGAAAACAAAGCAGGTGTGTGAAGATGTACAGCTAGTTTCTTACAGAAAAAATACAGCTCTTAATCTAGAAATCTGCTTCTCATTGTATCTAGTGCTTACTCCATATTTAAGTATCTAGTGGACCTTGACCAAAGGAAGATAAAGATAGAGCAAAGAAGTATGTTAAGCATAAATTTTGTTGCCTTCTACCTGTAGGCCATGGTTGGTTTGACGTGATCCCTAACTCCAGTGTTTGGTTTGCACAGAAACAGCAAGCAAGGGAACAAGTAAAGGAGTCAGTGAGGATTTTAAAACACAATGGGAAGAGATAAGGCACAGTTAATAAGATTCTGGAGTTAGGCTGGAGGTAGGCAGAGGTTGAAAGGTATCGAAAGAAATTCAATCTTACTGTGTTGGACAAAAAAATCCACTGTGATATTATTCAAATTTTTAACTAAACCAAGTGATAATTCATATTTATGTTTAGATAAGCTGGTGAGGGTTAATCCTCAATGGAGAATTGAGATGAACAAATCAAAAAATGGCGTTTGACAGTCTATAAGAAACGAACTTATTCTAGGAGAGAATCAGAGTTTTCAACTGTTTTGTTCAATAGCCAAATAATGTATGATATTTTTATAAGCATTGTGTCTGACCTTCTCAGCTGTTAGAATTTCTTTGACAGTAACTTCTCTGGCTGTGATCAGAAAACCTTTAGTTCCGTCTCTGGCACCATTCGAGGCATGATACTCAACTGGGTGATATGGAATTCACACTGTCAACTCCAGTGACAAGAAAAGTGGCATCTAAGAAGCGTGCAAACACAGAGAATGTTGATGCAGAGTCAGCGTTAAGAAATGAGCTGCCCTTTGCATTTCCTGCTCCAAAGCCCTTCTTTTCGAAGAGCCAGACAGAGAAGCAAGTAGAAGGCATATCCTTTCAGGCGCCTACTTCCAAAGGTATGTTGTATCTAACAAATGGAAACCTAGAACATGTGTAGCTTAGGAATTTTTTACTTTTAATATGAATGCAATACTTGTAGATCCTAAAATTCTGAAAGGTTTCAGTGTGGGGTTTATTTGGTCACAGCACATACAGCTGCCAGCCTGTACATCTGACAGTGTACTGCAAGCGGTTTAACCATATATCAGGGCACGGTACACGTCTGTTAATGATAGAAGTTCTCACAGTTTCACAAGGAGCATGCCTTGAGATGCATTCAGATAATGAGATAAGCGCTGTGTTCCTAAAACTAGCATGTGTCTCCACTCTCCATTGAGATCTAGTAGATAATTTCTTTAACAATTATGATGAGGGTTTTGTTTTGTTTTTATTTTTTTCTGGGCTATTATTTTGAGTGAAAGAAAAGGGTATGCTTTTATTTAGCGAGCTTTTGATTGCATCATGCTTCTAAATTAAATGTAACCTACTGGATTCCTCATGATAGCATACGAGTACTTGCGTGTATCTGTTCTCCCTAATAGAGGGAGAAGAGACTCAGTGAACCTGGACAGTGTTACCCAGGGTTGTGAGAACAGCTAAATGATTGTTGAGAACTGGTCAACTCGTGAGCCTGAGACCTGGCATCCTCCATCCTAGGGTGGAACTTTACTGGAGCACGTGGGTGCCACAGCAACAAAAGGGCTGTGTATAATAGACTGAGAGTTTGCTGAGTTTCTTGGTTGACAGAAAGCACAACTAACTCAGCAGCAAGTGACGTATTTGGGATAGGAGATGACAGCTGGACTTTGAACCTTAAGGACTGCCACGAAAGAAGCCATCTGCTCAACCCCTGAGCTGCAAACTGCCAAGGAACTCCATACGTTGCCAGGAATGACAGGAGGGTGCCAACAATGGATACACAGCTACGGACTGATGGTAAACTTGAAACAGCTTGAAGTGAGTAAGGGATATCCAGGGTGCACTGGTGCTCAATATTCAAGAAGCCCATCAATCTACACTGGGCCAAAGGATACCAGTTTTAATATCTCATGCAGTGTTTACTGTATTGGAGGCAAAAGGGGGACATTGGCTTTCACCCCAAAGATTCCCGAAATACCAGGCCATCCTGGTAGAGCAGGGTGATATAGAAAGAATTGTAACTACTATTGCCAACCCAGTATCTTTCCTTAGCGGAACTCCCCTGGTGGAGAACCAGGATGACATCACTGCTTTGAAACAACTGATGCTGCACATTACATCCAGTTGGTCGGAGCTGAAGGACGAACCCTTAGAAGATGCAGAAGACGCCTGGTTTACCAGCAGCTGCAGTTTTGTGAGACAAGGAGGCTGTAAGGCAGGACATGCAGTAACTGCTACTGAGCAGGGAATGGAAGCACAACCATCAGCCGTGGGGACTACCCCTCAGAAGGCTGAAATAACTGCCTTGACAAGAGCCTTAATGATATGGACAGATGCTAACTATGTGTTTGGGGTGTCACACGCTCATAGTACCATCTGAAAAGAGCAAGGATTGCTCACACACAAGGAAAAGAGCATGATGTAAATGTACCTATGTTGTAGGGCACAGTTCTCTATCCAGGCCCAAGTCTGTGTGGGTGTCTCCTCTATCCACAAAGCTGCTCACACTGCAGGAGGCACAGGCTGAGAGGAGAGGCCAGAGCAGCTCTCCCACTGTGACACGGAGCAGCAGGATACAAGTAAAGGAAGGCCCCGCAGCGGTACTGGGAAGATTCCACACAGTCATCAATTTTTCATCTGAAAGGTAAAGAGGAATTCCCTTTTCTGCCCCTATCATCATTGGTCGGGTGAGTAGCAATGATGCCCGGTGTGCTTCCATCAATGGAGCAGAATAGGCGGAAGGCTGGGGTGCAGGCTTTCCTCTGCTGAGGTGAGTGGGGGCTCAGGGTGTTGCTCAGTGGTAGATTTGTTCACACTGAGTTCTAACAGGAAACTTGCTCAACATCGAAGGCCTTGCAAAAGTCTGGCTGAATGATGTCAGTTGCTTTTCCTTTCCCTACTGATGCTGTCACTCCACTGTAGAAGGCCACCAAAGCGACCAGGCTGCATGTCTCCGTTTCCGCTGTTTCTCCATTTCCTTCTTGCTGCTCCCTGTAACCAGCAGGTTCAGCCATGCTGCTTTCCTGCCTCCTCTGCTGTGTTTCGTGTGGTCGGGATGGAGCTCAGAGCTCCAGCTCTGAGAAAGGTTTTCTGAGAAAGTTACCATCTCTTTTCCATTCCTTTACCCCTAAAAACAGTTTTCCAGTGTCTCTCATGCAAGAATTCTTTGAACAGCCTGCAGCTGACTCTCCTGAAGCTCAGGGTACTGACTTTGCTTTTTGCCAGGCCCACATTCCTTGAGATGAGGAACTCTAGGAGGGCATGGTCACTACAGCCCTGACCACCTCCAGTCTTAACCCCTGCTGTGCACCATGTCCAGTAATGCTTCCCTTCTGCTTGGTGTGCTTAATGCTTGGCCCACAAAGTTATTGTCAGTGCACTCCAGCAGGCTCTCAGACAGCTTGCAGCAACTGGGATTGGTGCTGGGTGGTTGCTGGGAGGTGTCTCAGCAGAAAAGCTGGGCTGGGGTGGGCGTGCTATGTCAGTCCTCATCGCAGCTGGCAGAGAGAGTTAGAGGAGGGTGGTGGGTGCTGCCTGCTCTCAATGCTGCTGCACTGAATTTGGGGCACAGCAGCACACTGGTGAGTGAGCTGGGAGGGAGACGGACTGCTGCTGTGCATGGCTAGGCCAGAGCTGGAGGATTGTCAAACACGTGAGTCATGCTGGTGCAGCCATTGCAGCTGCAGCAGGAGTAGAAGACAAAGAGGTTTTGTAGAGGACAGAGGGTGGTGACTCATGGTTTGATGTCCAGGTGGAGGCCGATAACAAGTGGTGTCATCCAGGAGTCTGTCTTGGGACCAGTGCTTTTTTATATGGTTATCAGAGACACCAATGATGCAATGGACTGCACCCTCTGCTGTTTGCTGAGTGGTGCGGCTGATGCAGTGGAAGGAAGGGATGCCATTCAGAGGGAGCTCAACCGAGAGGTTGGCCTAGGTGAATTTAATGAGGTTCAACACAGCAAAGTGCAAGGTTTTGCACTTGGGCTGGAGGAATCCCAGGCATCTGTACAGCCTGGGAGGAGCAGTCCTTAAGAGAAGCCCCGCAGAGAAGGACCTGGGGGTCCTGGTGGATGAAAAACAGAACGTGAGCCATCAGTGTGCTCTTGCAGCTCAGAGAGCAAATGGTCCCCTGGGCTCCATCAGAAGAGGGGATGGCCAGCAGGGACAGGGAGGTGATTGATCTTCATGATCCTTGAGGTCCCTTCCAGCCCGGGCCATTCTATGATTCTGTGATTACACATGCTGTCAGAAATAACGGCAGCTGTACAGATGTTGGATATATTTTGGGACAGTTCTTGTATCCAGCTGATTTTAAGACCTTGCCCGAGTCAAGAGTCTAAATTGAGTGTCAGAAGAAAGCTGGTAAAGTGGCTATTGCTCGTTCTTTTTCATTTGCTGATTCTTTCATTCGGGTTCCTTTTCCAAAGGAGATTCTGGTGATGGAAGCAATTGAAGAAAGAACCAAAGCAGCTCTTGCCAAGAGTGCTTGAAGTCCCTGTGGAGAGAAGCAAAGAACTTGGGCTTCCTCTGGGATGCTCCCCACCATGTCTCAGGAAGGAGACAACTGCTGTTCCACTTTCTGCTCTGTGTGTGGAAAGGTACGTCTGGGTTTCTTCTACTTGTTTTTCTTTCTTTTTCAGGCTTTGAAGGAGAAGGGGTGGAGCAAGGGGAGACCCACTGGTCATTTGTTAACTCAAGAGCAGGATGGATTCTGCATTGACTGTGAAAAACCTGGGCTAGTAGCATGGGCATGTTTCAGGCTGGACTCTTCTTTTGCTGCTTGGTTTCCTTTTGGCTACAGGGAGACAGCTGTCTAAAGGTGTGTTTTCAAACCCACTCTCCAAAACCATGTTTCATTGTTGCAGGTGGTACAGTGTGCTCTTGCAGGGTAGATGTGTTTGCTGTAGAATCTGAATGGTTTCTGTTCCTAGGGGAGGACTGGGAGGAGGTAGTGAGAAGAGAATTCAATGCCTTAGGTGTATCTTAGTGAGAAATGTTGGCATGAGGTGCTGGAAGTCTTGAGTTGTCAAAGGCCAGTGAGGCTCAGACTCCTTAACCTGCTGGAGCAGGGTGGAAGCAAGGAGTGGGCACTGCCGTCACACAAGCTGCACTTGGTTCTGGTCTGCCAGGTCTGTGCTGGCCTGGATTTCTTCTGAGAAGTTTGTTGGAGCTGCTTGGAGTAGTGAAGGGTGGGGAAGAAGTGCTGCTCCAGAGCTATGAGACGTGCAGCTCCTTCTGAAGTGCTCCTGAGAAGGACGGAGCGCATTTGCTGCAGCTTTCTCTGCAGATGTGCTCCTCACCTTGAAATCCTCCTGGTTTGTCCTCAGCTCCTGACCACGGCCTGTGCTCTGTTTTGCAGGCTGATAACATGCAGAAGCCGCAGCTGGGGCGTGCTATGTCATCTTTAAACGTATCAGTGATTGCGGCAGCCCATGTTATTAAGAGCCACGTCGCCCAGGGGCCAGATGAGCTCTCTCTGGAGGTAAGCAGTTCCAGGCGTTCCTTGTTGTCATGCATAGAAGAGGGCAGTCCTTTCTGCTTTGTTTTCCTACCAGATTTGCTGAGTCTGGGATTGATGTTTCAATCTCTTGCAGGTCGGAGATCTGGTGAGCATTGTTGATATGAGGACATATCAACAGGCTGAGCCCCTGGTGGAGAGGCAAGCGTGGCTTTGAGGTAGGCACACGTTTTTGACTAGAGAGCACAACTTCTGTATAGTTGGGAATCTCAGCTTGGAGCTGCTCTGCCTGCACAGGATGGCATCTGGATGCAAACAGTTGCCCTGTGTCACTGTCAGTGGACCTTCCCTTTGGCTCTGGGCTCGGGCTAATGCTCACCTGTCTTTTTGTTCTAATTACAGGTTGGGCTTTTCCCTGGTGAGTGCATGGAACTCATCAGCGGAAAAGTTCCCGATTCCCTCCTCAATTCATTGCCAAAGCCAGGTGCGTAATTTACATTTGACAATGCGAGTTAGTCAAATAGGGTCAGAACATTACTTTCAGGGGGTTTGTTTATGCCCAAGTTCAGCAAGCTTAGAAAGAGAACTACAGTAATCTCCTTGGGCACCTCCAGGCATGGGGAAAATCCATTCTTGCATGTCCTTGTTAAGAATGTTCTTCCCGTTATTACATGCTCTGTCGAATGCGTTGCGCTCAGCTTCGTCCAACTGAGCCAGGCCTGAAATGAACTGGTTTCTTTGTTTTGTTGTGCAGAGCCAAAGAAATGGGGCAAGCTCATCAACCGCCTTCGTTCCCTGGTGAAGGCCAGCCCCGGGAGAGCGAAGCAGCCCGAGCCTCCGACATTCTCCGGATCCATGTCCTTGCTTGACATCGTTGAGAGGTATTTAGCCTTCAGGACTTGAGGGCTGAGCTGTAGGAATGGAAGCATCCTCCGCTGTTTGAAACAGAGGGCGTTTCTAAGCTGTGTTTCAGCAGAAAGCAGGCAGTGCCCGGAACAGGCAACTTTTGGCCAGGGCTCGGTGCAGCTCTTCCCTCACCCTGCACCACGTCTGACAGCATGCTCTGTTTTCTCTGCAGACTGAGTTCTCCCAGTAAGAGGGCAGAGTAAGCAGCTGGCAGTTGGCGTTCCTGCTTCTGCCTGGGCAAACCATCCCCTGTGGCCAAACGCCAACTGCAGAGCAGTGCTAGGGAGCCCTCTGAAGCTGAAGTCTTGGTCCTGGCAGGTAAGGGTGCAAATCCAGCTTACAAAACACTGCTTGTCAGCAACACAGGTAGAATTCATGCTTTCAGTGGGCTTGTACCTCCTTCTGGCGTTCAAGTCCGTGCCTGACATCTTCAGTTGACACCTGTCTTTCCCAAATGAGTCTCTTGTCAACACAAGAGCTGGACCTGCACGTGGATCACTTTCAAGACAGTGACACTGTTGCTAGAAGCCTATTTGCTTCTGCCCACCACCACTACATAGCCAAATGTCAAGAATCTCCATGGTTCATCTTGTGAACGTTCGACACTAACCGCTGTACATCTACTCCTTCCTAGGTGACCCGAGCCCTTGTATATCCCCAAGACACAGGGCATGTTACGATGGCGCATCTTCCATCAATTAAGAGTTGTTACTAAGCACAGGATGCTGCAGTTCAGATGAAAGCCTTCCATATAACATCAGCTATCAAGAGAAGAATGTCATCATCGTTGAAGTCCTCATTCATCCCATCCCTACTGAAGCTGCTGACCTGAGCCTGCCAGACACCTCAGGCACCAGCCTGGACCCAATGTCTCTGCAGTGCAGCCCAGCCCAAGCACAGCCCGAGTGCCCCGACAGCAGCACCACCATGCAGGCTCAAGTCAGCATCACCGAGGAGAAGCTGAGCATCTCGCAGGGGGGCACAGAATCAGGACACGAGTCCCAGGCTCCGGGCAACAGCACGGTCTCTGAGCAGCTCTCATGATTACAAGAGAGGATGAGTCCCATCTTTCCTCCAGACCTCACACCCCCTCCTTTCTCCTATTGAATAAAGGCACGCTCGTGCTCAATCAACGCCTTGACTGAATTCCGAGTTTTCATTCGCAGAGATTGGGATGAGTGCAAGAAACATCAAGGCAGCTCAGCTTACAACACTCTGGCTGTGGGGTTTGTGCGGCCGAGCTCTGGGTGTGTTCCCATTTTGCCTGACTTTGGGATGCCTGCAGCAAGAGCTCTGCTGCCGTTGTGTATGGCAGCAAATAGTCTCTAGCATCCTGGATGCTGCTCATGAAAACCCCAAGCTTCCTGGCTGTGGCTCTGTGATGCTTTTCAGGGCCTTTTGATGCTCTTTGATGCCGTGGCTGCTCCCTAACACCTCTGTCCTCCCGCCGTGTCCATTCCTGGCTCCCACCTGTAAGCTATCCCTGCAGATCATCTCCAGCCCTGCCATCATCGCGCTGCGGCAGGAGGAGCTCGCCCTGACCAACATCAGGCAGTGCTGCCTGCCTCTCTCACTCTCTAGACCAAGTGTAACTACGCTGTCATGGAGACAAATGCTTTCTGTCACATCCTCCATCCCTGCAGACATTTACCTGTAGGCAGCTCTTGTAGAAGAAGATTCAAGCAGCAGAACCTTTTGCTCAGCTACAGCACACAAATGCTACAAAAGCAGGAACAACCCGCAAGCTCTGGGTCTGTTTGTCTTGCACAGGCATGCACTAACTGCGTTTGATGGTACCCCCCATCCTTGATTTCCTTCCCTGCTCCTTGTCTGATGGCGCTGCTGAGCCAGGAACAAGCTGCCCAGTGTGGGAGAGCATGGTGCAGAGCTGTGCTGGGACCTCCTCCCCTTCCTCTGCTGCAGATCAGTGCCACACACGTGCCATCGAGATGCTCTGGCATGGGATGTGCCTCCAACCCAAAGCTCCTTCCCACCTCCCAAGGAAAAGCAAAGCAACCCAAGCATCTCCAGCAAAGCTGCCCAGCAGACAGCAGGGAATGCAAACAGCTTCTGGCTGCTCCCCTGCACTCCTGTCCTAAGTAATAGACCCCATGAGGGCTGGCTGGGAAATCAGTGCATGACACATGTGAGTGTGCACAGGATTGTGCAAAGCAGTGGGGTTCCATGAGTTTGTGTGTGTGTGTATCTCTGCTGTTATGAAAGCATGGGAAGACTGCCTTACTGAGTCCCAGATAATTACTTATCCTCAAATGATTTTTCCTGGCCAAATTTAGAGCCTCTCACAGGTAATCGAGATCAACAGGCTGTTGTTGCACAATCAACAGACACAATCTAGATGAATAGCTGAGGAAAATAAAGCATCATGCCAAGGGTACTAGATAAGTGAGCAGCTTGAGATCTGCACATTTATGTGATACTCATGGTCTTAGACAATATTTGCTTAGAGAGGCCACATAGAATGAAAGTAAAATAGAAGAAGTGCAATTGGTCTCAGTTCACACAGCTGGCTGGTTTGTCTCAGGCTAATCCTGAACTGCCTCAAGCGACTGCTTTGGTGCTCTACAGAACAGCAACTTCAGAGATCTCTTTCTATTACTAAGTGTTTGAAAGAGCAATTTGCTCTGTTAATTATCCATCATTTCTGTGCAGTCTGTTTTGTCAGACTTGTCTTTAGCTTCCAAGTTGTATGTGAAGAATTGTTTCCGTTGTAATGCACAATGTACTAAAAATTGAGAGATGAAAATGTGAAGAGTTTTTCCAGCTTTGATTTCATGTCTGGAATTTTGGAACCCACTACTTGCAGTTGTTAATCTGTCCAAACTGGTCTGGTTTGGAATGCCCTCATCCTTCTTGAATCGCTGTTAAAGGCGGAGCAATTCCTACAAGTGCCATGGCCCCACTGTTGTTCTAATTCTTGTTTCTTTGTTTTCCACACACTGCTTTTCAAGCCTCCTTTTTCTTTACAGTCAAAGTGAGAATTGCACTGTGAGGTGTCTGAACCTTGTTGTGCCTATACATAAATAGAAGAGCAGCAAAGCCAGACAGGTGACTGTGCTGACAGCTCTCGTAGCCAGTAACACGTAACTGTGCTAAATCCCTTGTGACGGCTTTGATTTCATTTTTGCCAGTGAAATCCTTGTAAAAGGAACTGCAGCAGTGTGATGAGCTAAGGTGAAGATGCTGGTTTTAGTAGTGCTCTAAGCTGAGTGGAAGGGCAATTGAATTAGGGTTATATGCTTTCTCTGGGACGATAAGGTTTTATTTCCTGAGGGAAAGAGCCAGCTTTTCATGGGTTATATGTGGGTTTTGGCAAGGGCAGACAATCCAGTCTGTCAGGAAACCATTTGAGGTGCTTCAGGTTTGTAAGCTTGTCTTTTTGTTTTTCAGGCGGATATTTGGAGCATGGGTGTAGTGCTGTATGCTCTGCTGTGTGGGTTTTTCCTTTGGATGATGACAATATGATGGCACTCTACAGGAGGATACCAGTGGATATCAGTGGTGCTAGAATACACTGAGAAGGGAAATAGCTGAGCTTGACAAGAGGCCTTGCTTTTCGGATGGCAGAACATGCTGAGCTGTGGGTAGAAAGGCCTGTCTGCTGAATATTGTCCCTGTTTTTGCTGCTTTGTCTACCAGTATTTTGTGGATTTGGTTCTATGCTTGGTTGGCCTATGTGGCGCTGTAGCCTGATTCTATACCATAATAGCATACAGAATTTAAGGAGAAGTATTTTCCTGCCAATGGGCTGGATTTTTTTGTATCTGGTTCTTCAACTGGCTGCTCCCTATACTATCTGTAGTAAAAATATAGACACATCATTTGATTTCCTAGAAAGGAATGTTGCTAAACGCCAGCTCTTCTCATGTCTACAAAGAGCAAAGTTCTGCATTTGCTATTAGAATTTCCTCTTCCAGAATCAGGAGGTAATGTAGGACCCCACAGATTGCCTTCAGAATTCAACAGTTAGTTCTGTTTCCTTTCTGAGTGCATAACAACCTGAGCACATGAATTGAATGACGTGGCTTTTTAGTCTGGTACAAACTCTTCTGTACACTGAAACTTGGTCCATTTGTAAGCAGGACTTCATCCATCTCTGCAGGACAGCAGAAAACCCTTTGTGCTAATCATGATGCCAAGAAGCAGAATGCGGCAAATGGCAGATGATCCAACTGCTTCAGGTGTTCATTGCCTTAAAACTGAGAATAGTTTTGGACTGAGAGTTTGTAAGCAGAACGGAGCTCTTAAAGCTGTCAGAGATTATTTCTGCACTGTTCAATTCTATCTGCACAACATACACAGGATCTCAGAACTGCATTGCTTGAATTGGTGGAAATTGTTGAAGTGAACTGGGATGAGCAAGTTTTAGAACTTAGTCAGAGTGCTGTAAAAAATGGATAATCTCATGAGTATTAAGGTACAGGCTTGCTATTTCTGCACTGAATTTGTTTTTATTTTACATGGCTGTGATCTGAAAGTTGCTTGAAACGCAGGCACCTAGGCACTGTTGTGTAACTGAATTTCACACATGATAGGTCCTGAAATATCCTGGAATCAAAAACTCTGACTTGTTTTAAGTCTGCTGCTTGAGTCTAATCAGGGTCATAGTGTCTGTGTGCAGTGTTTCTTTCCCTGTAATGCTCCACATCATTTCATTTTGGGAATATTGAAGGAAATGGACTATGTGCCATAACTGTTGTTAGAACAAACTATGCCTGGTGTGATCTTATGCATAAATTCTGTAACTGCTCTTCACAGCTCAGGTGTTTGACCTTCTTTTTGGTGAAGTGATGAAATACTGCTGGTTTCTATTTGTGCTTCTAGGCACCTTGAAGCTCTTAGGAACAGAACAATTGTCTCCAGTTCTTTTCAATGATATCAGTAACAGCTCGAGTGTTGCTGCCCACTAGGTAGACCCAAAGAAGCAGATTACAGTGAAACAACACACGAGCTGGACTTGCATGAGGATCACTTTCAAGACAGTGGCTCTGTTGCTTGAAGCCTATTTGCTTCTTCCTGCCGCCACTCTATTACCAAGTATCAACAACCTCTTTCATGATTCAACTTGCAAATGTTTGACACTAACCCTTGTGTTTCTATGCCTTCCTAGGTGATTTGAGCCCTTGTCAACCCCAAAGATCCAAACCAAGTAGTGATGTGCAGTGTGTTTCCATCAATGGAGAGTTCTTATTAAGCACGAATTGCTGCAATTCGGATGACAGCCTTCCACATGGTAACAGTGATGGACACAAGGGGCTCATCCACGTTCATGCTCTCATATCTCCTGGCTCTGCTGAAGATGCTGACCTGAGCCTGCCAGACACAGCAGTCACCTGCCTGGATTGTGACCCAGCGCCTTTGCAGTGCTGCCCATCCCAAGCACAGCCCGAGTGCCCCAACAGCAGCACCACCATGCAGGAGCAGGTCAGCATCAGTGAGGTGAAGCTGAGCATCTTAGATGGGGACTTAGAGTCAGGCTGCCAGTCCCAGGCACCAGGCAGCAGCACAAGCTCTGAGCCACTCTCATCTTGACAAGAGGGGTCCCATCTTCACCCTTGACCTCTCAAGCCCTCCTGTCTTTTATTGAATAAAGTTACTCTCATGCACAGTCATCGCCTTGACTGCATTCCGAGTCTTCATTCACAGGGATTGGGATGAATGCAACAAACAGCAAGGCAGCTCAGCTTGCAACACTCTGGCTGTGGGGTTCGTGCAGGCAGAGCTCTGGGTTCCCGTTTTGCCCGGCTTTGGGATGTCTGCAGCAAGATCTCTACCATTTTGTATGGGAGCAAATAATCTCTAGCATCCAGGCTGCTGCTCATGATAATCCCAGTCTTCCTGGCTGTCGCTTTGTGATACCTTTCAAAGCCTTTTGATACTCTTTGATGCCTTGGCTGCTCCCTAACACCTCTGTCCTCCTGCCATGTTGACTCATGTCTCCCACTTTTAAGCTGGCTTTGCAGATCATCTCCAGCCCTGTCATCATCACGCTGCAGCAGGAGGTGCTCACCTGGCCCAATGTCTGGCAGTACTGCTTGTTCTGCAGATGAGCAGCTGCCTCCTCATCTCTTCAGCTACAGTAGTTTTTCTCAGGGCAGTTAGATGCAGTCATGCTCCTCTGGATTTGGTGTGTTAAATCCATGCTGCATGGCAGCAGTCAGTGCAATACAAAGGTGCTCTGTGTGCCACAGCATTTCTCCAGGGGCTGCCAAAGGTAGAAGCACAACACAGCACCATCCTTCTGACAGTAATGTCTGTGAGTGTTAGACATGTGAGCACTGCATCATCCCCAGCGTGTCAGTGCTTTTCCACACCAACCTGACTCTCACACTCTGCACTGAATGTAACTCTGCTTTTGTGGAGACAAATGCTTTCTGTCACATCCTCCATCCCTGCAACCATTTGCCGGTAGGCAGCTCTTGCAGAAGGATCAAGCAGCAGAACCTTTTGCTCACCCTACAGCATGCAAATGCTATGAAAGCAGAAATAACCTGGCATGCTCTGGGTCTGCAAGGCTGCACAGATGGGAGAGGTAGATTGTGTTCTTGCAGTGGAAGTTTCCAGTATTTTCAGTACATAGTGTAGGCCCTAACTGAATGTATAACCCTCTTGTAAAACAGCTGTATAAGTAGTTTTTCCACCAAGAAAGTTGCTGAACAGAGTTAAGTTCAGACTGGGGGCATTCTGACATGGGTAGAATTGAGACAAGCACAAGATAAATACACAGGGTGGGTAGAGCCCAGCACAGGACAGAATGAATGTACTGACTTTTGGAAACATCGCCCTTCTCTCTCCGCAGAAAAGTACAAGGCAGACCTAAAAACAAGAGGTTGGTAATTGACCTTATATGGAAATGAATCCTAGCAACAGTCTCGAGGAGTCTGTGAGCCTGAGATGCTCAACCAATGAGAGCCATGAGAGCATCTCCTGCATTGGGTTTAGGGCATAGAACAGAATTGATTTCACTGACTGGTGTGCAATTTCTCCCTTTCCAACAGGGGATGTGCGTGCAGTATTGCAGTAATGAATAAGCACTGCTGCTATCGCTGCCAGCTTTGCCTAACTAGAAATCTTTGACTTTGAGAGTTTCTCACACAAGGGGAGAGGGTAAGAAAGTAAAGAGGCACAGAAAACTAAGGAAAACTGCTCTTCTTATCTATAAAAATTGATACAATTGATGCTGTCGTGCATTTATTTATTTATTTTTAATTTTTTGACAATGTCAGATTGTTTTAAAATATCCACACACCAAAATCTGACTACCAAGCAAATGTAATGAAAATGAAATGAAGGTGAGTTACTGGAAAGCACAAGGCCATATTATATTAGGCTCTAGCAAATTTACAGGCAGTCACTGCACGAAGAGGTAGATCTGAGTTGCACATTATATGATTTCCACAAAGATTAAGGAAATCTGAAGCTTTCAATATATTTTTTTTAATGCTTTTTTCATTTCATTTTTTAAACACCTGACCCAGACCCCAACCCTCACAGGAGCTGTAAAATAACAGCATTAACCCGCAATGTAACTCTAATCCTAACCCTTACCCTGATTCTAAAATCGTCCCTAACTCCAAATGTAACAACAAAAATGATGCTAGAAGTTTGTAGAAAAAGGAACCTTTACCCTGATCATAATCCAAAAAAAAAATCATTATGGTAACAATAATCTTTACCTTAAGAGTAATATTAATCAGAGCCCAGATGATGCCTGCATCCAATCAGAAGCATGCTTTGTATTATTTAAGAGTTGTATTTTTTCCAATGAACTCTCTCTATTATCACTTTTATAAAGTAACAGAGTCTGTTCTTTTTCTCCTGACACTGTGCCTTACTCCTGACATCCCCTGGAAATGACCCAGATAGGGCACCATCAAAGTAATGCTAATAGTAATGTCAATCCTAAGGGTATCTCTAGCCTCAGTGTTAATGGGACGCTAACAACAATCCCAACAGCCTTAAACATTCTGGTGGTGTGAAAGAGGTGCTGCCTTGCACATGCTGGGCAGTCCAATTGCCTGTTCAATGCAGGCGGCAGCGTAGAAACATGATGCCCGTGGTCAGAATGCCCTGTGGCAGATCCTGGCACCGGAGAACTGACCGGAGAACCATGAGAGAACTGACAACAAATCACTCGACATCAGAACCGACCCAGTGGTTATTTACAAGCCTTGGGTGACCCAGACAGGATCTCAGAGTGGTGAATGTAGGTACAGAAGTTGTTACTACTCTGTTTTCTTCTAAAAGCTGCTCAGCTGCTTTGCGTTTCAGACCATCCCTGGCTTCACTGTGTGCATCTGTCCAATTGATACCAGGTGGTTTTTTTTCATCTCAGAAGTTGGGGGGGGGGGGGGGGGGGGGGTAGGAAAGGGACATCAATTCAATTACTCATTTATTTATTGACAGAGATTCACGTTTGCTACGTTTGGAGAAGTTTTATTTGTTTGCTGTGGTTTGGTTTTTTCTTTTTTTCTTTTTTTTTTTTTCCCCCTTCCCTCCTCTTCCATCTTTGTGTTCTTCCCCTATAATCAAAAGAGAACGGATCCCCAGGGTCTGTCCCGCAGACGTTCTTTCCGTGGTCTCTGCTGCCACCTGCTGGCCAATACACGGAACTGCCACTGTTGGGCGTTTGGTGCCGCAGGAAGCACAACGCAGATCTGAGTTCTGACCGGTCTACACAGCAAATCCGCCAATCTTTATTGCGATAAGCCCTCCAGACAAGAGCATAAAGTCTTTGCCTGAGGGCAGGGTTAGTAGTAATGGATGTCAGTTTTGAAATTTCCAGTCCATTCACCACAGCGCTTTCTGTCTCCATGTCCCATAACCAGAGCAGCTATGCTGGCATGCTCTCTTGGTTTCTGTCTAAACCACTGTACTATATCCATCAGTTCAGCTGCTGTATTATGGGCAGCAGGGTTTGGGGGGTTGGACACTGGTCAGGGCACTCCCACCAACCTATCCTGTAATTTTTTTTTTTCATTTTTGGGTTACAATCAGTCAGATCTCAAATAGATCTAGTCCAAATGGAACCTCAAAATCTGACCTTTTAGTGCCTTCATTTACAGAGTCCATTTTATACAGATTCCCTTGTACAGGGCCCCCATGGTCCTCCAGAGAGTTGTTACTGATCTTCCATAGGAGAATGATTGAATTAGGTTTTTTTCCCATCAAAACTGCAACCTATCTTTCCAGTTTTTCAACACTGTCATTCAATAGCTGATTTGCATCAGCCTGAGCCTCTTCAGTTATGTTCAGACAGTTCAAGGCCATCAGCAGCGGCCATGCCACCATGAACGCAGCTAACTGTCATTCTCAAGTTGTAAGTATGTCTTTGCTAAGACCATGGAAATACTCAGTCAGGTGGGCCAGGGACTCATGGACCCTCCCTCCGTCCCACACAGGGCCCCATTTTTCAGTGACAGAAGCAATGCTGCATTTTGAGGATCCTAGGAATCCCAGGACATGCCCTGACAAAAGGTCATTCAAAGGGGTAGTCTTTCCCCATCCAAACCACCCCATGATATTCACAGAATCACAGAATTGTAGGGGTTGGAAGGGACCTCCAGAGACCATTGAGTCCAACCCCCCTGCCAAAGCAGGTTCCCTACACCACGTTGCACAGCTCGGCATCCAGGCAGGTCTTGAATATCTCCAGAGAAGGAGATTCCACAACCACCCTGGGCAGCCTGTTCCAGTGCTCTGTCACTCTCACCATAAAGAAGTTATTGCACACATTAGTGCAGAACTTCCTATGGTCCAGTTTCTGTCTGTTTCCCCTTGTCCCGTCTCCATACACTGCTGAAAAGAGTCTGGCCTCAACACTTTGCCCCCCACACCTCAAATATTTATAGACCTGGATCAGGTCCCCTCTCAGCCTTCTTTTCTCAAGGCTAAACAGACCCAGTTCCCTAAGTCTCTCCTCATAGGGGAGATGCTCCAGGCCCTTCACCATCTTTGTGGCCCTCCACTGGACTCTTTCTAAGAGATCCCTGTCTTTTTTGTACTAGGGTGCTCAGAACTGGACACAGTATTCCAGATGAGGCCTCACCAGGGCAGAGTAGAGGGGGAGGATCACCTCCTTCGACCTGCTGGACACGCTCTTTTTAATACACCCCAGGATGCCATTGGCTTTTTTGGCTACAAGGGCACACTGCTGGCTCATGGTCAATCTGTCGTCCACCAGGACACCCAGATCCCTCTCAGCAGAGCTCCTCTCCAGCAGCTCTTCCCCCAGCCTGTACTGGTGCATGCAATTATTTCTACCCAGGTGCAAGACTCTACACTTGCTTTTGTTAAACCTCATCCGGTTTCTTACTGCCCAGCTCTCCAGCCTGTCCAGGTCTCGCTGAATGGCATCACAGCCTTCAGGCATGTCAGCCAATCCTCCCAACTTTGTGTCATCAGCAAACTTGCTGAGGGTGGTCATTGATGAAGATGTTGAACAAGACCGGACCCAGCACAGACCCCTGGGGGACGCCGCTAGTTACAGCCCTGCAGCCAGACACTGCACCGCCAACGACAACCCTCTGCACTCTGCCAGTCAGCCAATTCTCGACCCACTTCACTGTCCACTCACCTATCCCATACTTCCTCAGCTTTGGTATAAGTATGTCATGGGAGACTGTATCAGTTATAGAGGTTATAGAGTTCAATTCCTGTAGTCAATTTGGCGGCCCAGGTGGGACCAGCTCTGTTCGCTGCAGGACCAGCTGAGAGGGAGACACTTTTGGCGCACCCTGAGATTTCTCTGAAGGACTCCCTTCCTCACCTGATCACTGCAGGGACAGACAAGGACCACCCATAGGTGGACCAGGTATGTGTATGGTAAGTGGAGCCCATATGTCTTGAGGAGACATCCTACACAGTTTACAGCCATACGTGCTGCTCCCAGGGAGGTGAGCTCATGGCTTTGGTTGCCAGCTGGGGTAGGAAGACTCCTTGGGTGAGTTCCTATGAAAGGGAACTGTATGTCATATGAATGGAAACAAGAACAAATACTCTCTCCCAGGTGGTTGGCAATAGGAGGGACCTAGGTTGGTCTCTCCTACGGGTATGGGATATAATGGATAGCCTGTCAAATGGTAGCCTGGGTTCTCCAAGGTGTAATCACGGGGCTTATAGGTTGTATGGTCAATATTATCATCTGCTTTAAGTGTTTGGTACCGTGTGTCAAGCCGACTCTGGGAAAAACATTAACATTTGCAACTGGTCGACCAGAGTATGAGTGTTATTAAGATTCCAGCTAGAAAAAGTTGTCAGCATTGTGTAGTATGAATAAACCATGGTTTTTGATCTAAATGTCAGAGTGAGTGTGGTGTGAGTGAGACACAGAACAGCTGCAGGGTGAGTGCCGAGTCCCGATCCATGTTTCCTTCCTCCTGTGAGGGAAATGGCCGGACACGGACAAAGTGAAAGACTGTGTTGTCTGTCCACTCATAAGTACTTTCTGCTTGTATGTAAGAAGACAGGAGTTTGTACTCTGTAGATTAGTAAGATGGTCCTGAAGAGAGGTGTACATTCCACCCGACCAATGAGTGTCAACCCATTTATGTAATACTATGTACTGCTTGCGAGGAAGTGTGTGAGGGAGGTGGTTCAATCGGTGCTGGTTCTGTGGCACAGTGTTTATAACTGAAGAATACAGACTGTATTAAGGGAGTTTATGTGAACTGAAGAACTATTGTTTGACGAACTGTTTTGATGGTATAAGAAAGTGTAATTGTTAATGATATATGAAAGTGTATTTGAGGGAATGTGGAAGTGTATCTGAGCATAGAAACAGAGGAAGCATTAACAGAGGAAAAAGGGTTAAAGCGAGTTTACCTGCACTGACATGAGAGCAACGCCCTGCACCACTGCCCTGTGAGCTGAGCAGAGCAGAGCAGAGACACAGTCCTCATGTATCAGGTAGTGTTATTCTGCTTACCAAATGAATGAGTTCACTACAGAAGAGGCAAATCTTCCCCTCTGCTCCATTTGTGGCATACTCTGGAGTTCAAGGCATTGCAAAGCTATGGCACATCTACTTTCTTTCAATGATGACACCTTAGTGTGCTCTGGGCTCTCATTTCAATTGCATCTAAAGAAGTCTAGGGTCATACCAGCTGACAGGAAGCTGGCAAATGTTGTCTCGTTGTAAGGAAGAGCAAGAAAGATGACACGGGCAATTATGGACCTGTCAGTCCAGAGCCTGGTAAAATTATGGAGAAAATGATGGTGGGAGTTATGGAAAAACAGCTTAAGGACAATTCTGTCATTGGTCGCAGCCAACACAAGTTTGTGAGGCGAAGGTCCCGTTTAATTTAAGCTCATTCTGTGACACAGTTATCCGTTTAGTTGACCAAGGGAAGCCAGTTGATGTAATCCTTGAGGATTTCAGTGGAGATTTTGACACTGTTTCTCACAACCTTCTGGACAGAATGTTCTGCATACGGCTAGACAGAAACACAATGTGGTGGGTGAGCAGTTGGCCAGTAGGTCGGTCCCAAAGGATTATAGTCAGTTTTTTCCATCAGGCTGGTAGATGGTCACTGTCGGGGTCCCCAGGGTTCCATTTTGGGGCCACTTTCCTTTTGCTGATGAGACCAGATGAGGAGGTGCTGTTGCCTCCACTGAGGGTGGAGAGGACTTGCAGAGAGATGTGGACAAGTCAGAGAACTGGGTACCAGTTGGTATTAAGCACCAAGTGCATAAAGTATAACAAGAACAAGTGCCTGATTGTGTACCTGGGTAGGGGCAATGCTGGACATACACACTGACTGGATATGGGACACTGGAGAGGAGTCTGACTGGAAAGGGTTGGGGTGCTGGTCAGCATCACACTGAATGTGAGTCAGCAGTGTGCCAAGGCAGCCAGGAAAGACAACAGTCCCCTGGAGCAACTTATGAAGCAACTTATTGCCAGCTGGGTGAGGGAAAGGATCATCCCTCTCTGCTCTGCATTGCTACTGCCTCACTAGCAGCACTAGGTGCACTTCTGGGCACCGCAGAACTTAAAGGACATCAAACTCTGGGAGAATGTGCAAAGGAGGGCACTGGAACTGAGAGATCTGAAGTTCAGAGTTTCACAGGGATTGACTGCTTGTTCACACTGGGCCCTTCTCACATCCCACATCCTGCAATGAAACATAGGTCTCATATGGGACATGAACCTCACAGCGTCCTTGCACCACATGTAGAGCCTGGGATCTTCTGTCCCCATGTCTTTCATTGAACATCATACAGACCTCCAACCCATTGCCCCAGGAAATGCCCTGAGCCAACATGAGATACAGGACCTCTCTACCACTGGTCTTGTAATCAGGGCTTGACCTGTCTGCTTTGTAAGGCAAAGGAGAGGTTTCTTAGCATGCCAGTGCCTTTGCCTGCCTGTAGTCATGGCTTCCAGTTATCTTCTCTAACAAGCCTCTTGGGAAGCTTACTTGGTAATGGCCCTCACTGGGCCCATTAATACTCCAAGAAACTTCACTGTTACTTCTGACTTTGTCTTTTTGAGCACTTTGTGCAAACTTCTCTCTGCACTGGAGGCTGATGAACTCAGCATCAAATGCACCCTGGGACCATTATAACCTAAAGAATCTCCTGTGCCTTATGCCATCTTGTTATCTTCTTCAGGTTATCAGAACTTGTTCAGCAAAAAGGAGGGATATCTGGAGAGAGATTAAAGAATCCATTATAAATTTATTGTCTATTTATTTATAGTTGGGTTTAAAGAAGACATTAAAGCAGCACTGTGCAACTGATACCAATCCAGGATGTCCCAGTGAGTTCTGTTCTGTTACTGTGTTGACAAAGTTCCTTCTCAACCTCCCCACCCAATTTCTGCTCACAATGGACCTATGGGACTTGCATCACTTTTCTTCACATCACTCTTCTCCTCTGCATTCATCCGCTCAGTGTTAAAACTGCTTTGCACCAACTCCCACTGGCTTTCCTCAGAGAACCAGCTACACATGGAAAAGGAAAGATTTCTCTTTTTTATCTGGCCAGCAAATGGAAAGAAAGGTGATGCAATTGAATGAACAGTAAAACACAGTGATCAACTGCATGCCATGTTCAAGCTGCATCTATTGAAGTTTGTCTTTCATATGGAATACTTTTAAAAGAAATGATTTATACTGAGGTAGGATAGGATAGATTGAATCACAGTGAAGTAGTTGACAACAGAGGCCATCAGACTCTGGTAGATAGAGCAAATTCCAGTAATCTCCCCGGGATAGATCAGCCAGGTAGTTGAGAGGTATCAACTTAAAACTGAACAGGACTTGTGAGTATTTCACACATTGAGACGGGTTAACACATTCTCACTGATTCTCAGAATTTGGGGAGATGGAACAAATTCCAGTAATCCCCCTGAAAGTCAGAAATCAGACAGATAATTGGGAGGTATCTGACTGAACAAAGAGCAAGGGATGGAGAAATCTGGAGGGCAGTGGGAGTAGTGTGTGCCCAAATGGCCTGCTGAAAACATGCCCTTAACCATGGCCATTTATTTAGGAGAGCTGAAAACACTTGGAGGATGAGACACATCAAATAGGCAGCAGGGAAGAGTAGTGCTGGGCACCGGGCTATAGTCACAGGGCATTGGCACTGGCACCGCTGTCTGTGTCTCTGAACCTGAAGGCATTTGTGTCCAGCGAACACAGTTCTGGAAAACATTGTAGTTTCAGTAAAAGAAAAAAAAAGAAAGAAAGAAAGAAAGAAAGAAAAAAGACATTAAATCACCTCAAAGATTCATACATACAACTTAAAATGGAACAAGACTCATGAGAATTTTTCATGTTGAGAAGGGTTAACACATTTTCATTGATTTCCATCTTTGTCTTCAATTATTTGTTTCAGTTTTATTGACATTTATGATCAACTATTAAGCTTACAGCCTCAAAATAAATAAATAAATACATAAATAAAATTAGATCCTTTTGTCTTTTGCACGTGGCCTGATGCCCCTTTCACCTTCACAATTCCCACCAGACCTTCCATGCTGGAGAGTATGAGATCCAGCAGAGCATCTCTCCTCTTTGGTTCCTCTATGGCTTGGTCAAGAAGCTGCCATCTGTGCTCTCCATGGATCTGCTGGATGCCACATGCCCTGCTGTGCTGTCCCTGCAGCACATACTGGAGTGAAAAAGGCTCCCAAAGGGGACAATGGCCAGACAACATGAGACTCCCATCTGTCTGCAGAGGGCACCTTCCACTTGCTCTCCCTGATTAGGAAGACAGGTACAGACACTGTTGATCTCCTCTGTTGGCCATTTCCATTAGCTCTGACCTGGCTGCTCTGCCATCCCCAGGCAGAGCTCAGTGCACTCTCACAGAGGGCATTCACCCTTCTTTGTCTCCTCGCCCATCCATCCTAAAGACTCTGTATCCCCCTTGTGCTACAGTGCAGTTGTGGAAGCCATTCAACTGTGTCCCTGTGGTCCAAACAGGAGCTCAGGCCAGCAGCTCTACCAAGATTTCTAGCTTCTTCTGCGTTGGTGTTTGCATTAGTGCAAAAGCACAGAAATAAACATCCTAATTGAAAAGCATTACTGGACATAGCCTGACTGGATAGCTCATCTATGGTATCAATGTGCAGAAGGTGGCACACAAACATTAGACCGATCGTGGGTCTTGGAGGTGACGTTGCAGCACGGACACACCATGGGCATGGCTTTGCTGAAGGCCCTGTGCTGCTCTTGTAGCTGCATGTGAATTCACCAGACAGCCGGTGCTATCCCCTCTCTGGCCCTCAGCTGATGCCCAGGAAGGAGGTGTCTATCTCAGGGACTTCCCACATGGTTTACAAGCACTGGCACACATCAGGAGCAGCCCAGGCACCTTGGGCATCACCCAGCGTCTGTGTGTGAGCAGCTGCCTCCCCGCTGAAGGACCGAGGACTCAGAGCAGGAGCTCACATGCAGGCAACTCCTTGTGCACTTCTGAACTGAACCAGAGGAATCCCAGCTCCTGTGGGTGTGTAGGGAGCTGAATCCCATTTCAGCTCCAGGATTTCTGTCAACGGATGAGACTCCTGCACTGCCTCAGCTGGATCACTGCCCTGCACAGGGAAATTCCAAACCTCACCTTCCTTGTCTGGGTGCCCTTATTGTTTCATCAAACGAACTCTGGGAGCACTCCCCATATGTCTCCAATCAGTCACTGACCACTGGACATGTGGTGGTTAATTGAGCGGATTTCAAAGCACAGTCATGATGCTGTTGTCTTTCAGGAGCTGTTGGCCATGAGGACCCAGGGACATGTCAGGGGAGATGAGTGGGAAGGATAAAAATGACATCATCTGCTGCTTGCTTGTCCAGGCTCCTGGGACACAGGGAGCTCATAAAAGTGGGCAGAGCTGCAGAGAGACAGCTGTGCCCAGGAGCAGCTCTTGTGCACAGCACAGCCTGCAGGTGACAGAAGGAGAGGAGAGAAACTGGAGAGAGCTTGCAGGATGTGTGTGGTGTGAGCAGGCTGCATGCTCTCTGCAGGAGCATTGCTCACAGACCATGACAGGGTAAGTCTCACTGCAGACCATGAGCTGCTTTTCATAGAGGATCAACTTAATTTGGGATATCCCATAGCAGATCTGGATGCAGGCACTGCATGTTTCTTTACTGTGTTAAAAGCCTTCTGCTGCAGCTGAGGGCTACCGTGATGCAGCATCAGAGCAAAGCCCTGAGGGCTGCGTGTCCCAGCACAGCTGCAGGCTGTGCAGCCGGGGCTGCAGGCGGGTGCCCAGGGCTGTCCTGCAGAGCAGGGTCCCTGCTGTGCCCCAGGGGCTGTGTGCCGGGTATGGGACTCTGCCGCCTGCCAGGCTCAGCACTCAGCCTGCCCGGGGAGCTGCCCAGGGCGCTGCGGGGAGACGTGTGGGGGGAAGGAGCCCCCCGGCAGGGCTTGTGCTGCCACAGCTGCTTCCTGGGGCAGGGAGACTGCATCTCCACTGCACAACAGTATGTTTGCGAAGGCCCTTGGCAAGAGGAGAGTGAAGGCAGGAGGTTTCCATTTCCTGTTCTGAGGCAAAAAGGATTGGAGTCAGAAATGTAAAAGGGGCTGTCACAGCTCTGAGAATTTCGTCAATCAATTGCTTGTTTTGTGAACAGTCACACATGATGTGCTCTCAGTCTACCCCTTCCCTAAGGATGGAACCAATTGTAATTATCTTCAGTTTCTGCAGGCATGAATAATTCACTTATCATAACAACAGGTAGCATTATCTAACTGAAACTGAATGCCACAGAAGCTGGGGTAGGGGGCTCTAAGAGCACTTGGGGTAAAGATAAGACAAGAAACAGAAGGAAATATCCAGGGAGAAGGGATAAGAAAATAAGAGGAGGATTAGAGCTCCATCTGCTGCTTCTGCTTAAGGAATGCTGAACTACATTAAAATAAATGCAAGTAATGGTGCTAAATGTACACTGTTGTAAGAGAATAAAAACATTTCATAGTATAGCAGGAGGAGTGTGTCTGAGAATGGTCTGGACTTGTCATTATCTTCTGCACTCTGAGCAGGACTCCAAGCCCAACAACAGCAGATGCCCAACAGCAGCTCCATCAGCGAGTTCCTCCTGCTGCCGTTGGCAGACACGCGGCAGCTGCAGCTCCTGCACTTCTGGCTCTTCCTGGGCATCTACCTGGCTGCCCTCCTGGGCAACGGCCTCATCAGCACAGCCGTAGCCTGCGACCGCCGCCTGCACACCCCCATGTACTTCTTCCTCCTCAACCTGGCCCTCCTCAACCTGGGCTGCATCTCCACCACTCTCCCCAAAGCCATGGCCAACGCCCTCTGGGACACCAGGGCCATTTCATACACAGGATGTGCTGCACAGCTCTTTTTCTTTGTCTTCTTCCTCTCAGCAGAGTTGTCCCTTCTCACCATCATGTCCTATGACCGCTACGTTGCCATCTGCAAGCCCCTGCACTACGGGACCTTGATGGACAGCAGAGCTTGTGCCACCATGGCAGCAGCTGCCTGGGGCACTGGGGTTCTCAATTCCCTGCTGCACACTGCCAGTACGTTTTCACTGCCTCTCTGCCAAGGCAATGTTGTCAACCAATTTTTCTGTGAAATCCCCCAGATCCTCAAGCTCTCCTGCTCAGACTCCAACCTCAGGGAAGTTGTGTTTCTCATTTTTATTGCCAATTTATTCTTTGGCTGCTTTGTTTTCATAGTGGTGTCCTATGTGCAGATCTTTGTGGCTGTGCTGAGGATGCCCTCTGAGCAGGGACGGCACAAAGCCTTCTCCACGTGCCTCCCTCACCTGGCCGTTGTCTCCCTGTTTGTCAGCACTGCCTTTTTTGCCAACCTGAAGCCCCCGTCCATTTCCTCCCCACTCCTGGATCTGACAGTGGCACTTCTGTACGCAGTGGTTCCTCCAGCACTGAACCCTGTTATCTACAGCATGAGGAACAGGGAGATCAGGCACGCTCTCAGAAAGATGTTGCAATACGCACTATTCCCGCTTCTATAAAATGCACAACTTCCTCATAGGATTCCCAGTGATGGTTCTTTATGTTTTACCAATCTTTGATTGTTTGATTGTGTGTGATATATCAACCTGTAAAAAAAATGTTATTGAACTTATAAATAAAAATTTATTTCACTTTTTTCCTACCTACTTTCCATTTTCTCACTCCAAGAGCTCATGTAAACATGGTACCATATACCCTGAATAGTTTAAGAGATAAATAAAAAGATTTCAAAATAGAATTTTCCTTATCTCTTCTCTCTTCCTACTTTGTATGGGTCTGGGGGAGGTACAGCCACAGACAGCAGCACAACGTGCTCTTTTCATTCCTGCTCTATTTACCCTGTCACAGTGCTCTCAAGGCCTCTCATTTGTGCAAGACTGAAGGTCTTGTGTGTCTCACAACAGTCCAGTTGTCTCTACAGGTTCACTCAATTGCTGCAGTCAGTAGCCGGCAATACAAACGGCTGTGTCAGAGCTGGTCTCCTCGCTGGCAATGCCATAAGAAGAGGGCCCCTTCAGAGCAGGACCAGAGAAATGGCGGCCTCTTCCAAAGCTGGTGTAAGGAATATACCTCAGGAGATGCTCCCTGAAAAGACCTCGAGATCTTCTCGTACTCTTCACTGCGTGACCGGGTCAGATTCAAGTGCCCAAAGGAGATCTGTAAGGGAATCAGGGCACTGCTGCAGATTAGAATTTGCTCGGTTAAAGCTATTTACTAAGACAGAGAAAAAGAAATAAATAATAATTATGACATATGACTTGCGGAATCAAACTCCATAACCACAAAGTAGTTCTAAAGCATGTATGTTTAATGAGTGATGCACATACACCCTGGTGCAAGGGGGATAGCTCCACCTTACTTGCACATCTCCAGGAGAAAGCATGCAACCAATATAGGCTGAACTAATACATAATCAATAGTATGCAAGTATTTGTATACATATTCATTAAATTCCTGAGACTCCATTAGCATGCAGTCCCTCCCCCCTTGTGTATGCGTAGTGAGTTGTGGGGGTGGTCGTGGGATGAAGGCTCATCATCTTCCTCACCGTAAACTTTCGACCCTTCAGGAGGGGCATCCCCCAAACTGGTTCCAGCTTGCACTGTGGACATCTAATCATCACACTGTTCTCGGGCTGTTCCACCCTGATCTTCATGGCCTTCATCCCTCTGTTTTCTCTGCTCCCCCTTAACATAAACTATCTATCTGTAACTACCCTTTGCCTTAGTGAGGCCCCCTTTCCCTTTCTGTAGCAAAGTGTTCCCTTTTCATCTACTATGGGGTATTTTTTCACTATTCAGTTCCCCCTTTTTCTTTAATCTAGCAGGGTTTCCACCTGCTGCATCATTCTATTCTTTCTTGACGTGTCCTGAAATAAGCCCCGCTCTCTACATTTTGTCTTAGCTCATGTCTCTCCCATACCCCATTTTCCCTTCTGGTATCCTGGCACAGACACAAAAGGCATCTTATAACAACACAAGTAAATCACACCAAGAGTAGCAAGGTGATGCAGACTAAGAAAAGCTGTTTTAGTCATCCTAAATTTGGCAACTAGTAAGTTTATCCCATGGTCCAGAGAAAACTATTCCCCAGTGGGTGTTAACCCTGCCTACTCCATGTTGCAGTGCAACTTTGGATAAACAGGATACCTCCTCTTGGATTGTCCATCAGGCATCTGCAGCAGCATCCTCAATTGTTTCTAAGGTTATGGAAATATTCATACAGTGATACGCCCCTTTTCTTGGGAGTTCAATTTTCAATCAATTTTACACTGTTGCCCTGGAAGGCCCTTTCCCATGAGGCCCACTTGTGCCCTGTTCCTGGTACTGGGACTGTACTTTGTAGTGTTGGTTTGCCCAATATATTCTCTTATCTTCCCTTAAAACCAATTTCCATAAAATATTAAAGGGCATAACAATGTGTCCACTTGGGCATGCACCCATCTGTCAGCTTGCTCTCTTCCTTTCTAAATCATTAATTGGACTCCTGTTCTCTTTAGAATATTTTACAGGTTTTGACTTGGCTTCAGAGATTTTAAGTTTACCGTCTGGAATTGAAGCCCTCTTCAACTGCCTGTTCTGCCACCTGATCTATCAGCTTATTTTCTGTTTCCTGTACAGTGTTACATTTCTGATGTCTTTTACAACATATAATAACCATTAGTAGATTTAAATCAGGCTGTTTTTCTTGTGTGTGAGCAATCCTTGCTCTTTTCAGATGGTACTATGAGCGTGTGGCACATATTTAGCATCTGTCCATATGATTAAAGCTCTTGTCAAGGCAGTTATTTCAGCCTTCTGAGGGGAAGTCCCCACAGCTGGTGGTTGTGCTTCGGTCACCTGGTCAGTAGCAGTTACTGCATGTCCTGCCTTACAGTCTCCTTGTCTCATAAAACTGCAGTTGCTGGTAAACCAGGTGTCTTCTGCATCTTCTAAGGGTTCGTCCTTCAAGTTCGACTGACCGGCTGGAATGTGCAGCTTCAGTTGTTTCAAAGCAGTCATGTAATACTGGTTCTCCGGGAGTTCCACTAAGGAAAGATAATGGGTTGACAATATTAGTCACAATTATTTCTACATCACCCTACTCTACCAGGATGGCCTGGTATTTTAGGAATCTTTGGGGTGAGAGCCAATGAACTAATGTCCCCCTTTTGCCTCCAATACAGTAAACACTGTATGAGATATTAAAACTGGTGTCCTTTGGCCCAGTGTAGATTTATAGGCTTCTTGAATATTGAACACTAGTGCAGCCACTGCCCTCAGGCACCATCCCTTACTCACTTCAAGCTGTTTGAGGTTTACCATCAGTCCGTAGCTGTGTATCCATGGTCGGCATCCTCCTGTCATTCCTGGGAACGTATGGAGTTCCTTGACAGTTTGCAGCTCAGGGGTTGAGCAGATGGCTTCTTTCTTGGCAGTCCTTAAGGTTCAAAGTCCAGCTGTAATTTCTGAGTTATTTGTGCTTTCCGTAAACCAATAAACTCAGCAAACTCTCAGTCTATTGTACACAGTCCTTTTGTTGCTGTGGCACTCACGTGCTCCAGTAAAGTTCCACCCTAGGATGGAGGATCCCAGGTCTCAGGCTCACGAGTTGACCAGTTCTCAAAAATCATTAAGCTGTTCTCACAACCCTGGGTAACACTGTCCAGGTTCACTGAGTCTCTTCTCCCTCTATTAGGGTTTTCCTATTCAAAGGCAAATAACCTTAGGCTTCCTTTAGCCAAACCAGGCAGAAGAGACATCCCTCAAATCCAGAAGGTAAACTCCACCTATTCATTCCTTAACTTGGTTGATAAATTGCATGGATTTTCCATCACTGAGTGTATCCATTCAACAATTCCATTACTTGTCCTCATGTCTTCTACCAAACTAAAGCACTTGCTATCCAAAAATTTAGCAAATTGGCAAAATTGGAGTTTTGTACTTGGATTCCCATTCAATTAGTAATTCAAACTCAAAAAATTATCTATTATTTCTTTTGTCCTTCTACAGTCACCTATCCTCAAAGGGCTCCACTTTACCCTGAGTGGGTGAGCTCTTGCTTTCAACTTGTATTTAGGGCTTAATTTTTGGCCCTGATGCCCACACCCCTAAGTGTGTCTTATTTGGGATTGCTGTGGCTCCTGGGGGTATAACATTGTTTTTCCCAGTTTGTGTTAATAGTCAGACTTACAATTCTTAATCAGCCAATATTGTTTGACCCTTAGCTCCAGTTTTATTAAATTTCTTGCCAGGGTAACCTGACAGGTACAAGAATTCCTGTATTCCTACTTGTTTTCTTAGCTTATATTTAATTAATTCCAAAAGTAAGCCTTTTCTTGTTGGGCAGTAGCACCTACTAATGTTACAAAACCATCTATGGGTAGTAAGAAGCTCCCATATCCATCAGAAAATGAACTACTTTATCCTGCTTCCTTAGCTGCAGTTTCATCGGTGTATCTGCTAGGGTTAACTTCCCAAGTTCTCATTATTCAGTTCTGCAATCAGAGACAATTCCTTCTCACTCAGCTTGGTCGGATTTCTCTACCAGTGTCCCACTGCAGTTTGCACACTACTTTCATTCCAGTGGGGCAGAGCCCTCCCTGGGCTCTTCAAGCCTCCCTCCCCCCCTTTCCTCGTGGGGGATCCCTGGGTCCTATGGCCCTACTCTAGCACCACAACAGAAACAGCTGTTATTATTCTCAATTCCCTGAATATCTCTGATTCTCAATCAGGTGTTTGTTTTGTTATTTGTTGTTGTTGTTGTTTGTTTGATTGTTTTCTTCTTATTGTACACCTCTCTTCAGACCTGACATCCCTGTTTTTATCTTTGCCTTCCTCAACCTTTGTCCTTCCCAAACTTTCTCACTTTCCAAACTCTAATCATTACATTTCACCTCCTCTCCAGAGCCATCCAGTGCTGCCCAGATTTCAGATTTCTCAGATCTCTGCACCTGAAGTCTATTCTCACTTCCAGTGCCCTGTCCTCTCCACCTTCCCCTTTGCTGTTTACAGCAGCAGTCTCTGACCCTGGCTCCCTCTCCCACTCTGAGAGTTCTGATTGCAGGGGAATGGTGCGGGGGGGTTGTTCTCATGCCAGCACAGATAAACTCACTTTCTCTTTAACCCTTTTTCCTCTGTACACTATTCCACTATTTGTACCCTCAGTTACACTTCCACGTACTCTCAACTATACTTCTGTATGCCATTAACAAATACACTTTCTTATACCAGCAAAACAGTTTGTCCCATTGTCATGGTTTAATAATTTTGTAATTTTTGCTATCAGTATTCCACATCATAACATCATTTAAAGCATGAATAATTTTACTGAATCTGCAACTTACAGAAGAAGACTACATCTCCCAGGGAACAACACGATGGGTCACGGGACCTGGACTCTATATTAACTCTGTCGCAGAACAGACTGACGTCTTTCGAGTTCTGGCGTTCAGGGGAGTGTGTGGGAGCCTTCACCGTCTCGCCTAAATTTCACAGTAGGCCTCTCGGTTACGGGACTCATTCTCTCTCCTATTTTGTCTGATTCGTTAGCTCAATTTTCAATTATATTATATTTTATTATCCTGTATTTCGATATAGTATTTAGTAAATAAGTGTGCCTCCTTAGATCGTTGCTGCTGTTTTCTTTTCCTAATTAACTTTTTCCTTTCGGCCCAGGGCCCCTCCGGGGCCCACGGCCCCTGTCACGGACGCAGGTGGATTTTTAGTTCAAACCGTGACAGGTTTTGGTGGAGAATGCGGGCATATTGAGTTGCTGTTTTTCTGTGTTTTCTTCTGTTGCTCTTTTAGCTTTTAACAGAGCTACAAGTTGTTTTTCTTTGTTAAGGAGCTATCTTAGGTTTGCGATTCTGCGCCTGCAAGCTTGACCTTGAAAGTCCAGGCGGACTGCCAATACTCCGGTATATTTTATAAACACTGCTGAGCTTTGTTTTCTTTTAGTTTTTTTCTCTCTATTGAAGAAAAAAGAAAAAAAAAAAAAAAAAAGAAAGAAAAAAATGTTCCCTCTAGTAAGTTTGTTCTACCAGGGACTGCATTTCATTAGTTCCTCTTTTGTGATGCTCCAAACATATTGGAGCATGTTTAAGCTAGCCACTTTTTCCTATGGAATTGTAAACATGTATAATGATTTGAAAGCATGGTTATCAACGCTTACTTGGTATCTGCATGCAGCTCCAGAGGGAGCAACTAATGCAACTAATGCAACTAATAGTACGGAAATGGTGGTTTTTGAGCGTGCTCTTCCTTTTTTCTTTGCATCCTTTAAGCAGTCTTCGACTGACCAGTTGTCCCAGTGGACCACACTGTCAATCTTATTAATCTCCCTGAATTTACTGTTGGTTATTGTAGTGATCTCACTCAGTATCTGGATTTATAACCTCAGGAGGAAGTCTTCCCTAGAATTAGAGAATACTGAGTGGCAGGGAGTGTGGAGAGACTTTGGTGAGACTTTTAGAAGACAGACATCTTTAGTGTCATGGAGCTTTACTCCTGAACACTTAAAGAATCCCAAGAGTTTGACCGCATATTTGAGACAGGAATGTTGTGGCTCAGGCAGATCTCAGGAGGCACAAATGACTTGGGGCCTAGCTAATGCTTATCGGGCCTTATTTAATACCATTTCTGAGAGGGAAGTTTTTGATGCTGAGAGAGGGAGTCTCAGGGCTGAGAATGAGAGTCTCCTTGATGAGAGAAATAACCTCCTACAACAACGAGACTCATTCTGGTATGAGAAAGAGAGTCTCAGAGCTGAGAGAGAAGACCTCCTACATCAACGAGACACATATTGGTATGAGAAAGAATCCCTGCAATCCAAACTCAACACTCTTCAGTCCGAGCACAACGCTCTCCAGTCCGGGCACGGCACCCTCCAGTCCGAGCACAACGCTCTCCGGTCCGAGCACAACGCTCTCCGGTCCAAGCACAACGCTCTCCAGTCCAAGCACAACGCTCTCCAGTCCGAGCACAACGCTCTCCGGTCCGAGCACAACGCTCTCCGGTCCAAGCACAACGCTCTCCAGTCCGAGCACAACGCTCTCCAGTCCGAGCACAACGCTCTCCGGTCCAAGCACAACGCTCTCCAGTCCGAGCACAACGCTCTCCAGTCCGAGCACAACGCTCTCCGGTCCGAGCACAATGCTCTCCAGTCCGAGCACGGCACTCTCCAGTCCGAGCACAACGCCCTCCAGACTGAGAATAGCTGCCCCCAGTCTGAGCGCGACATTCTCCCGTCGGAGCGTGACACCCTCCAGACTGATTACAACACCCTCCAGTCTGAGCACAACATCCTTCAGTCCGAATGTAACACCCTCCGATCTGAGCGAGATGTCCTCCGGTCCATGTACAGCGACCTCAAGGTTCAGTTCGATGCTATCAAGATCAATCGTAACAACCTCCAGACCATGTATGATGCCGTCCAATCTGAGCGCAACACTCTCCAGTTCAAACATGACGCGCTCGAGTCCGGGTTCGACACAATTCAGTCCAAGTACAATGCCCTCAGGGCTGAGTTCGACACCCTGGAGTTCGAGCGCGATCTCCTCCGATCCAAACTATGCACCCTCCAGTCCAAGGGGAACATCCCCAAGTCTGAACCGTATGTACCACACCTTGACCAACTACCAGGGGCACCAGATACAATGTTGGTTGCCCCTGTAAGAGGGCGAAAAGTAAAACAATTTTCAACTCAGTTAGAGAAAATGCAGAAGGAGTTAGAAGAGCGGAGGGAGTTAGGAGAGCAGGACTCAGGAGAGCAGGGGGACTCAGGAGAGCAGGGGGACTCAGGAGAGCAGGGGGAGTCAGAAGACCAGAAGAAGTTGGAGGAGCAGAGGATGTTAGAGGGGTATAAGAAGATGATAGAGGAGCAGAAGAAGTATGAGGAGCAGAGGAAGTTAGGAGAGAGGAAAAAGAAGGAGGGTTACCTAGAGGAAATAATACAAGAGTCAGAGTCAGATGAAGAGGAGCCAAAAGTTAGATTTTCTTTACGAGAATTTCTCGAGTCCAAACTTATAGATGGGGCAGCCTCATCAACACAGTTACCACCATCAACACCTGGGACTCTTGATAGAGCAAAAGGTGAGCAAAGTATTACGACCATTATTGATAGATCTTTAAAACTGAGTGAAATTCGGGATCTAAGAAAGGATTACACACGTCAACCAAAAGAACATATGGTCACTTGGTTACTTCGATGCTGGGACAATGGTGCCAGCAGTGTGTGGCTTGATGGCAGTGAAGCTCGCCAACTGGGTAGCATTTCCAGAGATGCACGTGTGGACAGAGGTATTGGCACATGCCAAGATCAGTCCTACACCCTCTGGAAGCGGATGTTGATAGCGGTAAGAGATAGATTCCCCTTTAAACGGGACTTGGAGCCTGAGAAAAGGAAATGGACTGATATAGAGAAAGGCATCCAAACTTTGAGAGAAAGTGCTCTGGTGGAAATGCTATACAGCTCCCACTTCAACCGCAATGACCCGAACCAATTACATGATCCTGAGATAGTCCGTGTACCACGACAAATGTGGCGTGACTTTACAAGGGCTGCTCCAGAAAAGCATGCCAGTGCACTTGCATTAGTATATGGCCAAGGGGAAAGGAAACCCCTTGTTAATGAACTAATTGCTAAACTTCAGGAGCTTGAATTATTTATAAGCACTACAGAAGTTAATCGTTATACTTCAGCCATTGTCAAAATAGCTGAAAGGTTAAGCAGAATGGAGGGAACACAAAATGAAATTATTGACATGTTGACTAACATGCCTGATGTAGATGGATCCATGGTGGTACCAGATGATGGGGACCAGGATTCCCACGATTGCCTATTGAAAAAGCTAAACAACATGAGTTACTCTCGACCCGTATCATCGAAAATCTCAACCATAAAAAAGAGAGGTCCTCATATTCAAGCAAATGACAACGATAAGACCATACGTTTTGCTTTGTTGTATTTCTTGAGTAATCATGGGGAGGATATAAAGAGGTGGTATAATTCATCCACTTCTGCACTTCAGGCACGAGTGAAAGAATTACAGTACAAAACAACCACCAAGGCGAACTCTTCCAAAAGGGGGAAAGTTCCAGTTGCTGCAAGCCACCGAGGTAAACAATAGAGGGGCCCTGCCCCCAGCCAGGGGGGGGAAAGGGACAACAGAGTATACTGGACTGTGTGGATTAAGTGGCCTGGCACATCTCAACCACAGAAATATAAAGCCTTGGTGGACACTGGTGCACAATGCACCCTAATGCCCTCAAGTCACCAAGGGACACAACCAATATATATCCATGGAGTGACTGGGGGTTCTCAAGAATTGACTATGTTGGAGGCCGAAATAAGCCTCACTGGTAAAAACTGGCAAAAACACCCTATTGTGACTGGTCCAGAGGCTCCATGTATACTGGGAATCGATTACCTTAGGATGGGACATTTTAAGGATCCCAAGGGGTATCGATGGGCCTTTGGGATAGCTGCTGTTAACACAAACGGCGTTAAGCAGTTGTCAGCTTCACCTGGTCTGTCAGATGATCCTTCTGCTGTGGGGTTGCTCCAGGTAAAAGACCAAGTGGTACCAATTGCCACCAAAGTGGTTCACAGACGGCAGTACCGCACCAATAGGGACTCATTGCTCCCCATTCACAAGCTAATTCGCCAATTAGAAAATCAGGGAGTGATTAGCAAAACTCACTCGCCTTTTAACAGCCCCATATGGCCAGTGCGTAAAACCAGTGGGGAATGGAGGCTGACGGTAGATTACCGTGGCCTGAATGAAGTCACACCTCCATTAAGTGTTGCTGTACCAGACATGCTAGAACTCCAGTATGAATTGGAGTCAAAAGAAGCTAGGTGGTATGCCACCATTGACATTGCTAATGCCTTCTTTTCCATCCCATTGGCTGCAAAATGTAGGCCACAGTTTGCTTTTACCTGGAGAGGTATTCAGTATACCTGGAACCGTTTACCTCAGGGGTGGAAGCACAGCCCAACAATTTGCCATGGATTGATCCAAGCTGTCTTGGAACAGGGTAATGCTCCTGAGCACTTGCAGTATATTGATGATATTGTAGTGTGGGGCCATACAGCAGCAGAGGTTTTCCAGAAAGGAAAACAGATAATCCAAATTCTTTTGCAAGCTGGTTTTGCCATTAAGAGCAGCAAGGTGAAGGGGCCTGCCCAGGAAATCCAGTTCTTAGGTATAAAATGGCAAGATGGACGTCATCACATCCCAGCAGATGTGATTGACAAAATCACTGCTATGTCTCCGCCCACCAACAAAACAGAGACCCAATCTTTTCTGGGAGTAGTGGGCTTTTGGAGAATGCATGTCCCAAACTACAGCCACATAGTGAGCCCCCTCTATCAGGTAACACGGAAGAAGAATAATTTCTCATGGGGTCCTGAGCAGCAGCAGGCTTTTGAGCAGGTAAAACAAGAGATAGCCCGTGCCGTGGCCTTGGGGCCAGTACGGACGGGACAGGATGTGAAGAACATCCTCTACACTGCTGCTGGAGAGAAAGGTCCCACTTGGAGTTTGTGGCAAAGAGCCTCAGGAGAGACCCGAGGCCGACCCCTGGGATTCTGGAGTCGAGCATATAAAGGGTCTGAGGAGCGCTACACTCCGACTGAGAAGGAGATCTTAGCCGTGTATGAGGGGGTTCGGGCTGCTTCTGAAGTAGTTGGGACAGAGGTTCAGCTTCTTCTAGCACCTCGCTTGCCAGTAATAAACTGGATGTTTAAAGGACAGGTTCCCTCCACCCATCATGCTACTGATGCCACTTGGAGTAAGTGGATTTCATTAATTACTCAACGAGCTCGAATGGGAAAACTCAGCCGTCCTGGAATTCTAGAAGTGATCATGGACTGGCCTGAGAGTAAAAAAATTGAAAAACCACCTACAGAAGAGGTATCACGTGCTAAAGAGGCACCACCATACAATGAGCTACCAGAAAACGAAAAGAAATTTGCCCTATTCACAGATGGATCATGTCGTATTGTAGGGAAGCACCGCAGATGGAAAGCTGCTGTATGGAGCCCCACACGACAAGTTGCAGAGGCCACTGAAGGTAAAGGAGAATCAAGTCAATTTGCAGAGGTAAAGGCTGTTCAGCTGGCTTTAGATGTGGCTGAACGGGAGAGGTGGCCAATGCTTCATCTTTATACTGATTCATGGATGGTGGCAAATGCCTTATGGGGGTGGTTGCAACAGTGGGAAGATGATAATTGGCAACGAAAGGGTAAACCTGTTTGGGCTGCTGAACTGTGGAAAGACATCGCTGCCCGAATAAGGAACATTGTTGTAAAGGTGCGCCATGTAGATGCTCATGTGCCTAAAAGTAAGGCTACTGAAGAACATAAAAATAACCATCAGGTTGATCGAGCTGCCAAAATTGAGGTGGCTCAAATAGACTTGGATTGGCAGAACAAGGGTGAATTATTCCTAGCTCGGTGGGCCCACGAGACTTCAGGTCATCAAGGAAGAGATGCGACATACAAGTGGGCCAGAGACCGAGGGGTGGACTTAACTATGGACACTATTGCTCAAGTTATTCATGACTGTGAAACATGCGCCATAATTAAACAAGCCAAGAGGATGAAACCTTTTTGGGGGGAAGGGCGATGGCAAAAGTATAAATATGGAGAGGCATGGCAGGTTGATTATATCACCTTGCCACGATCTCGCAATGGTAAGCGTTATGTACTCACCATGGTGGAAGCAACCACTGGGTGGCTTGAAACATACGCAGTACCCCATGCTACCGCCCGAAACACCATATTAGGGTTGGAAAAGCAAATCCTGTGGCGGCATGGCACTCCAGAAAGAATTGAATCAGATAATGGGACTCATTTCAAAAATTCTCTTGTAACCACTTGGGCCAAAAATCATGGCATTGAGTGGATTTACCATATTCCCTATCATGCACCAGCTTCTGGTAAGATTGAACGATTCAATGGGTTGTTGAAAACTATGTTGAAAGCAATGGGTGGTGGAACGTACAAAAACTGGGAGAACCATTTAGCAGAAGCCACCTGGTTGGTCAACACTCGAGGATCTAGTAATCGTAATGGTCCTAACCAATCCAGCTCCCTACGTACCGTGGAGGGAGATAAGGTTCCTGTAGTACACATAAAAAGTGTGTTGGGAAAAACAGTTTGGGTCCTTCCAGCGTCTGGAAAGGGCAAACCTCTCCGGGGTACTGTTTTTGCTCAGGGACCTGGGTGCACGTGGTGGGTGATGGACAAAAATGGGAATGTTCAATGTGTACCACAAGGGAATTTGATGTTGGGGGACTGCAGCCAATGATTTTTCCTGTAGATATATAGGTAGAGTCTCAGGAAATATTTCAATTAGTAGGTACAGAATAGTTCAATTAGGTATAGGACTTAAGATAGAGTGAATTAATGTTAAGGAAACACTTTTCTCTATATACCTTAATTAGGCATTCTGTAAGCAAGTTTTCCATCTGGACTCTATATCCTGCACTGGCCATGCATGTGTAGAGCACACATGGAAAGAAGTATAAGTCAAAAGGGAATCTGCTGTGGTGGCTGGGAAAGGATGAGTGCACCTTGATGTGGGGGACGCCCTACTAGCACTGCCTTTCCCCTCTACCGCTGACGTGTTTTCCTTTTCTGGCAGTTTTGCCATTTTCTCAAAATTAATAAATAGTAGGTTAGGTTATAGAGTTTTGTTCTCAACTTAGGGATTTGTATGGAATAAATATAAATTGTTGAGGAAAATAAGGTTGCTGATTATTCACAATTATACATATGAGTGTGTATGTATGTATAAACATAATGTAATGATGTAGAATAAGGGGTGGAATGTCATGGTTTAATAATTTTGTAATTTTTGCTATCAGTATTCCACATCATAACATCATTTAAAGCATGAATAATTTTACTGAATCTGCAACTTACAGAAGAAGACTACATCTCCCAGGGAACAACACGATGGGTCACGGGACCTGGACTCTATATTAACTCTGTCGCAGAACAGACTGACGTCTTTCGAGTTCTGGCGTTCAGGGGAGTGTGTGGGAGCCTTCACCGTCTCGCCTAAATTTCACAGTAGGCCTCTCGGTTACGGGACTCATTCTCTCTCCTATTTTGTCTGATTCGTTAGCTCAATTTTCAATTATATTATATTTTATTATCCTGTATTTCGATATAGTATTTAGTAAATAAGTGTGCCTCCTTAGATCGTTGCTGCTGTTTTCTTTTCCTAATTAACTTTTTCCTTTCGGCCCAGGGCCCCTCCGGGGCCCACGGCCCCTGTCACGGACGCAGGTGGATTTTTAGTTCAAACCGTGACACCCATTCCCTTCAAGACCCACAAATCAAACAACACAGTTCTTCAGTTTCCATAAACACCCTTACTACCTTATAACTTTCCCTTAGCAATCCATATCGTTCAGTTATAAACCTCTCACCACAGAGCCAGCACTGACTGACCCACCTCCCTTACACCTCTTTGCAGGCAGAACACAATATCACATAAATGGCTTGATACTCATTTCACACGGCCATCCCGCTATATGTTCATTGTCCCTATCCTCTAGCTTATACATCAACCACCACTGATTACAATACTTAATCAGGATTTACCGGCTCAGGGTTCCTCCTGGTTTCCCAGCAATATCTCACCAATGTGTCAGTATACACCCCAGGGGTGAGCGCGCAGGGACCTCTTTGCTCTGTGATTTCACCATCGTAGCTTATTATACACCACCGTATTCTTTTAGAAGTAAAACCACTTCTGACACAGCAGTATTATTATGACTTATAACCACGTACTTTACAACAACTGGTAATTAATAATACAAAATAAACACGTATTAAAACAAAGACAAACAAATATTGGAGACAACTTTTGCTATGTCCGTCCCCGGCAGTTTCCCTCGTGGGAGGATGGAACCGTGGGTCGGGACTTTGCACTCGCCCCGCAGCTGTGCTGCGTCTCACTCACACCACACTCACATGACAATTCAAACAGAATTACAATATATCATTTGTTAAGCTTAACCAAAGATGTTAAGAACACCGGTGCTAGTGGTTGACTTAGGTCACCTATATAGACAGTGTTGTACGATACCAATTATCCCAAGATTACCCAAATCACCCTGTGCAAGAGAGCAGACAAGCTCTGCCCTATTAGCAATCACCTGAGGGTGAGCAATAGCTCTTTAACCATGTGTACGACTTACTGGTCCCTTTGTAAGCACTCCCTAGGGAGGCCTCCTAACCCAGCCGGCAACCTAACCTAACCCGTGAGCTCACGTCCCTTGGGGGGGAGCACACTGACTCCTCTCTGCCCTGCGTAGGATGTCTCCTCACGGCTTGTGGGTGCCCCATTTCCCAGTCTCACATACCTGGTCCACCGATAGATGGTTCTTGTCTGCTCCTGCAGTGATCAGATGAGGGAGGGGAGTCCTTCCGAGAAATCTCGGGGCACTCCAAAGGTGTTCCCCTTCTCAGCCGGTCCTGCAGCCAAGCAGAGGAGGTCCCACCTGGGGTGCCAAATTGACTTGCAGAATCAAACTCCATAACCATGAAGTAGTTACAAAGCAGGTATGTTTAATGAGTGATGCGCACACACCCTGGTGCAAGGGGGATAGCTCCACCTCACTTGCACACGGTCAGGAGAAAGCGTGCTACAAATATAGGCTGAACTAATACATCATCAATAGTTTGCAGGAATTTGGATACATATTCATTACATTCCTGAGACCCCATTAGCATGCAGTCCCTCCCCCCTTGCGCATGCATAGTGAGTTGTGGGGGTTGTTGTGGGATGAAGGCTCATCATCTTCCTCGCGAAGGCTCATCATCTTCCTCGCTGTAAACTTTCAACCCTTCAAGGAGGCGCACCCCCCAAACTGGTTCCAGCTTGCACTGTGGACATCTAATCACCACACTGTTCTCGGGCTGTTCCACCCTTATCTTCATGGCCTTCATCCCCTTCTTTTCTCAAACTTAGCTTCTGCAATTCCCCCTCTCTCTGTTCCCCCTTAACATAAACTATCTGTAACTACCCTTTGCCTTAGTGAGGCCCCCTTTCCCTTTCTGTAGCAAAGTGTTCCCTTTTCATCTACTATGGGGTCCCTTTTCACTATTCACTGACACTTCATGATGGATGGGCAAGGAAGATGAGGAAAGGCTGCTGCCATCCATGAGAGGGCACTGAGCTCTGCCTGGGGATGGCAGAGGAGCCAGCTGAGAACTGATGGAAAGGGCTCAGAGAGGAGAGCAGCAGATTCTGTTCCTTGCTTCCTGATTAGGAAGAACAAGAGGAGGGGGACAGGCAGGAATCTGAGTTACAGCTCAGATGGAATTGTTTTCTTCAGACTGCCTGCACTGTTTTGGTTCTAGAAGAAAATCATTGATAACACTCTGATGTTTTCAGTTGCTGCTAAGCAGTGTTGTACAGAGCCATGGCCATGGTCAGTAAAGGGCACATGGAGCTGGGAGGGAACAGAGTGAGGACAGCTGACTGATAGTGGCCAAAGGGACGTTCTCTATCAGCTGACAGCAAGCAGAAATTGTATTGAAAGCGGTGGGAGTTCATCTCAGTCTCTTCACTGCCCAGGGCCCAGCTGAGCATCAGTCTGGTGGTGCTGAGCAAGTGCTTATGCATCAGTTGTTTCATACAATTCCATATCAACGGATATATAGTGATAACTATTACTCCTCTCCTTTTATCTCTCTTAGTAAACTGTTTTGTTACAACCCAGAAGTTGTATTTTTTTTCCCAGTTCTCATCCCCATCCCACTGGAAATTGGGCAGTGCACAAAGCACTGTGTGCTGCTGAGCCACATGTTGGGTTCAACAACCACTGTCATTTTGGTGCCTGATGTGAGACTCCAAGGGTAGAGATAGCAGCACATCTATCCAGAGCGAGTTAACACAGGGCTTCGTGGGAGTTGGAGAACTGCTGGCCATGATGCTGAATGTTTCCTTATTTCTGGAGCTTGTTTAGCCTTCATATGATGCAGCACTGCAGAGCTCCTTGCTTGCTGCTTGTTTTCCTTGCTGCATTATTTGTCAACTCAGGATTTTGGATTAGGGTATTTATTTTGCTATACTGTTTGAACTTGGTTTGTATCACGATAAAATTGGCAGTTGACAAAGTGAAGTTTTGTGCACATTCAGCTCTTTGATCATCTTTGTGTTTTGGAAGTAATATTGTTGATATGATTAGAGATTACATATTTTACATTGTCTTCTCTGGGAGCCCAGGGGTATTCAAGGTGTGACTGTTGAGGGACATGGTTTAGTGGGAGCTATAGGTAATAGGTGAACGGTTGGACTGGATGATCTTTTAGGCCTTTTCCAACCTTGGTGATTCTATGAATCTATGATTGAGGTTAAACAATTATTCAGGAATGTCACTGAGAGATCTGCCCCAAGGTGAGAAGGCTCTGCATGGCAGAGGGTGTGGGATGGTCTGGGCAGCTGCCTGGAGTGGTGGGCACCCCCAGGGCTTTGGAACTTCATCTCTGAGCAACTGCAGGATCCTGAGAAACTGGTAGAATATTGGGGGCAGGTCTGCTGTGGCACTGGTAACCCCCAAGAAACACAAATGACTGCAGTGTGCCAGATCCAGAGAGCTGGAAATGCTGACAGTGCTGCAGCCACTTCAACTCCTGGCACAGACACTGCAGTATAACCAAGTTTTGCTACACGTCCTGTGGCTGCTCCATGCTCTGGGACAGATCCCGCTGTCACTCCACCCCTCATAAAAAGCTCTGCAGTCACTCCTGCTACAGGTCCTGTAGATGTTCCAAGTATTTTGATAAGAAAGTGAAACAAATGGCACCCAAGGGAGGTGCACTGTGCCAGGAGGTTCAGCCCTGCGGTGGCTCCAACCCCTCCAATGAGCCCAGTGGCTGCTCCAACATAATCACATGTCCTGTGGTGATTCCAGCTCTGGCAATGAACTCTGAGGTCGCTTCAAGTCCAGCAACAGCCTGAAAGTCAGTACAGCTCCTACAGTGAACCCTGTGGCTGTTAAAACCCCTGCAACTAGTCCTGGACTTGCAAACAGATGCACATAGGGATTAGTTCGTATATGTTTGCAACTGCTTATGTCGTATATGTGTGAAAATATACTAAATATATTATATATGTATATATATATTGTCATAATTATTATCCTTTTCTTTTTATCTCAACCCAAAAACCTTAAACCACAGCACTGCCCCGAGCCTCTTACTGATCTCATTGGGATTATACAATCTGATCTGGTCACACAGTGAAGAGCACCAGAAGATCTTGAGGTCTTCTCAGGGAGCAGCTGCTGAGGTATATTCCTTACACCAGCTTTGGAAGAGGCCTCCAGTTCTCTGGTCCTCCTCTGAAGCAGCCCTCTTGTTATGGCAGTGCCAGCAAGGAGACTAGCCCTGACACAGCCATTCATGTTGCCGGTTACTGACTGCAGCCCCAGAGTGCTGCTGTAGAGACAACAGGACTGTTGTGAGACACACAAGTCCTTGAGCCTGCACAAATGAGAGGAGTTGAGAGCACTGTGGCAGTGTAAAGAGAGCAGGATTGAAAAGAAAATGTTGTGCAGCTGTCTGTTACTGTCCCCCCGACCCAGACCCGAACAAGGTAGGAAGAGAGAAGAGATAAAGAAAAGTCAATTTTGAAAACTTTTTATTTATCTCTTAACCTAATCAGGAAATCTGGTTCAATGTTTACTTGAGCTCTTGGAGTGAGAAAGTGGAAAGTAGGCCGGAAAGAAGAGAAATAATTTGCAACATTTTTCTCCAGATTTCTGTATCATACATAATCAAAAAAGTATATACGCATAAAATATAAAGAACCATCACTGGGAATCCTGTGAGGAAGATGTGCATTTTATGGAAGCTGGAATAGTGCGTATTGCAAAACCTTCCTGAGAGCGTGCTTTATCTCCCTGTTCCTCACGCTGTAGATAATAGGGTTCAGTGTTGGAGGAACCACTGCGTACAGAAGTGCCATTGTGAGATCCAGGAGTGGGGAGGAAGTGGACGGGGGCTTCAGGTAGGCAAAAATGGCAGTGCTGACAAACAGGGATACCACAGCCAGGTGAGGGAGGCACGTGGAGAAGGCTTTGTGCCGTCCCTGCTCAGAGGGCATCCTCAGCACAGCCATGAAGATCTGCACATAGGACACAACTATGAAAACGAAGCAACCAAAGACTAAACTGGCATTAAAAATGAGAAACACAAATTCCCTGAGGTTGGAGCCAGAGCAGGAGAGCTTGAGGATCTGGGGGATTTCACAGAAAAACTGGTTCACAATGTTTCCTTGGCAGAGAGGCAGTGAAAACGTACTGGCAGTGTGCAGCAGGGAATAGAGAACCCCAGTGCCCCAGGCAGCTGCTGCCATGGTGGCACAAGCTCTGCTGTCCATCAAGGTCCCGTAGTGCAGGGGCTTGCAGATGGCAACGTAGCGGTCATAGGACATGATGGTGAGAAGGGAATACTCTGCTGAGAGTAAGAGGACAAAGAAAAAGAGCTGTGCAGCACATCCTGAGTAGGAGATGGCCCTGGTGTCACAGAGGGCGTTGGCCATGGCTTTGGGGAGAGTGGTGGAGATGCAGCCCAGGTCGAGGAGGGCCAGGTTAAGGAGGTAGAAGTACATGGGGGTGTGCAGGCGGCGGTCGCAGGCTACGGCTGTGCTGATGAGGCCGTTGCCCAGGAGGGCAGCCAGGTAGATGCCCAGGAAGAGCCAGAAGTGCAGGAGCTGCAGCTGCCGCGTGTCTGCCAACGGCAGCAGGAGGAACTCACTGATGGAGCTGCTGTTGGGCATCTGCTGTTGTTGGGCTTGGAGTCCTGTTCAGAGTGCAGAAGATAATGACAAGTCCAGACCATTCTCAGACACACTCCTCCTGCTATACTATGAAATGTTTTCATTCTCCTACAACAGTGTACATTTAGCACCATTACTTGCATTTAATTTCATGTATTTCAGCATTCCTTAAGCAGAAGCAGCATATGGAGCTCTGACCTTCCTCTTATTTTCTTATGCCTTCTCCCTGGATATTTTCATCTGTTTCATGTCTCCTATGTTTACCCCAACTGCTCTTAAAGCCCCCTACCCAAGCTTCTGTGGCATTCAGTTTCAGTTAGAAAATGCTGCCTGTTTGTAGGATAAGTGAATTATTCATGCCTACAGAAAATGATGATAATTCCATCCTTCGAGAAAGGGGAGACTGAAAGCACATCATGTGTGACTGTTCACAAAACAAGCAATTGGTTGACGAAAAATTCTCAGAACTCTTATTGCCCCTTTTAGATTTCTGTTTCCAATCCTCTTTGCCTCGGAACAGGAAATGGAAACCCCCTGCCTTGGCTCTCCTCTTCCAAAGTGCCCTCAGAAACATTCAGTTGTGCAGTGGAGCTGTGATCCCCCTGCCCCAAGCAGCAGCAGCACAAGCCCTGCCGGGGGTCTCCTTTCCCCCACCCGTCTCCCCGCAGCGCCCTGGGCAGCTCCCCGGGCAGGCTGAGTGCTGAGCCTGGCAGGCAGCAGAGTCCCATACCCGGCACACAGCCCCTGGGGCACAGCAGGGACCCTGCTCTGCAGGACAGCCCTGGGCACCCGCCTGCAGCCCCGGCTGCACAGCCTGCAGCCGTGCTGGGACACGCAGCCCTCAGGGCTGTGCTCTGATACTGCAGCACAGAAGCCCTCAGTTGGAGCAGAAGGCTTTTAACATAGTAAAGAAACATGCGGTGCCTGCAGCCAGATCAGCTATGGGGTGTCCCAGATTGGTGATCCCTCCAGGAAAAGTAGCTCCATTGCCTACTGCTAGACACTTACCATGCTGTGGTCTGTTATCAGTGCTCCAGCAGTCATCTCACAGCAGGCTTACACTGTGTGAACTCTGTACGCTCTCTCTCCCTTCTCTTCTATCCTCATGTCAACTGCTGATGAAGCCCCAGCCTTGCTGTGCTGCGCACAAGAGATGCACCTTGGCACATCTAAAACATTGCCCACATTTATGAGCTCCCTGTATCTGAGGAGCCCAGTGCATATCAGTAACAGATGATGTCATTTTTTATCCTTCCCACTCATCACCCCTGTGGTGTCCCAGGGTCCTCATGGCCAACCGCTACTGAAAGACAACAGCATCATGACAGTACATTAAAATCTGTTGAATTAAACACCAGATTTCAAGTGGTCATTGACTAATTCCAGACATGTGCTGAGTCCTCCCAGAGAGTGTTTGCTCAAAGAGGGCACTCATACAAGGACAGGATATCATAGAATCATAGAATCACCAAGGTTGGAAAAGACCTAAAAGATCATCCACTCCAGCTGGTCACCTATCACGAATAGCTCCCACTAATCCATGTTCCTCAACACAACAACCAGTCATTCCTTGAACTCCTCCAGGGTCAGTGAATCCACCACCCCCACACTGGGAAGTCCATTCCAGGTCCCAAAGTTCAGGACGTGGCACTTGGTCTTGGTGAACCTCATCCCATTAGCTTCAGCCCAGCTCTCCAGCCTGTCCAGATTCCTAAGCAAGGCCTTGCTAACTTCAGGCACATCCACACTCCCAGCAGAGCAGAGACCCCATGTATCATGTAGTGTTATTCTGCTAACTAACAGAAGAGGCCAGTCTTTCTCTATGCTCCATCTGTTTCATACTCTAGAGTTCAAGGCACTGCAAAGCTCTGGCACATCTATGTCCTTACAATGATGACACTTTAGTATGCTCTGGGCTCGCATTTCAATGGCATCTAAATAAATCCATGGTCATACAAGTTGATGGGAAGCTGGCAAATGTTGTCTCATTGTAAGGAAGAGCAACAAAGATGACAGGGGCAATTATGAACCAGTCAGTCTCACTCCAGTGCCTGGTAAAATTATGGAGAAAGTGATGGTGGGAGTGATTGAAAATCACCTGAAGGACAATTGTGTCATTGGTCACAGCCAACACAAGTTCCCGAGGGGAAGGTCCTGTTTAACTATAGGTCTTTTTATGACAATGTTAGTGAATTGGTTGACCAAGGGTTGACAGTTGATGTGATCCTTCAGAATTTTAGTAGAGCTTTTGAGACTATTTCTCACAGCACCCTTCTGGACAGAACGTCCTGCATACGGCTAGACAGAAACAGAATGTGGTGGGTGAGATGTTGGCTGGTAGGTCAGGCCCAAAGGATTAGAGTCAGTGGGTTCCAACAGGCTGGTAGATGGTCACTAGCAGGGTTCCCCAGAGCTCCATTTTATTGTCACTTCTCTGTCATGTTTTTGCGAATGACTTGCATGCAAGACTTTTTGCTGATGTTCGCTGATGATACTAGATGAGGAGGTGCTGCTGCCTCCACTGAGGGTGGAGAGGACTTGCAGAGAGATGTGGACAAGTCAGAGAAGTGGGTATCAGTTGGTACTAAGCACCAAGTGCATAAAGTATAACAAGAACAAGTGCCTGATTGTGCACCTGGGTAGGGGCAACCCTGGACATACACACTGACTGGATATGGGACACATGAGAGAGGTCTGACTGAAAAGGATTGGGGGTCCTTCTCAACATAAAATTGGAAGTGAGTCAGCAGTGTGCCCAGGCATCCAGGAAGGCCAACGGTACCCTGGAGCGCATAAAGCAATTTATTGCCAGCTGGGTGAGAGAAAGGGTTGTCCCTCTTTGCTCTGCATTGCTACAGCCTCACCTGGAGCACTGGGTGCACTTCTGACCAATGCAGAACATAAAGGACATCAAGCGATGGGAGGGTGTGCACAGGAGGGCACTGGAACTGAGAGATCTGAAGTTCAGAGTTTCACTGTGATTGACTGCTTGTTCAGATGGGTCCCTTCTCACATCCTACATCCTGTGATGAGATACAGGGCACATGTGGGACATGAACTTCACAGCATCCTTGCACCACATGCGAAGCCTGGGATCTTCTGTCCCCATGTCTTTCATTTAACATCATACAGACCTCAATCCTACTGCCCCAGGAAGAATCCTTAGTCAGAATGAGGTCCTCCCTGCCAGGGGTCTGGAGTTCAGGGCATGGCTTTTCTGCTTCATAAGACGAAAGATAAGTTTTTCAGCATAAGAGCCACCATGCCAGTGCCTTTCCCTGCCTGTAAACATGGCTTCCAATTATCTTCTCTAATAAGTCTCTTGGGAAGCTTGCTTGATAATGGCCCTCAGTACACCCATTAATACTCCAAGAAACTTCACTGTTACTTCTGACTTTGTCTTGTTGAGCACTTTGTGCAAACTTCTCTCTGCACTGGAGGATGGACTCAGCATCAAATGCGCCCTGGGGCCCATTATAGCTTAAAGAGCCTCCTGTGCCTTGCGCCTTCCTGTCATCTTCTTCAGGTTTTCAGAACATGTTCAGGAAAATGATAAGACATCTGGAGAGTGCTCAAATAGGAAGAATCCAAAATGCATTTATTGTCAATTTATTTATAGTTGGGTTTATAAAAGATGTTAAATAAGCACTTTGTCAATCCGGGATATCCCCAATGAGTTATATGCTGTTTCTGTGTGGACAAAGTTCCTCCTCAACCTCCCCACCTCGCTTCTACTCTCATTGGCCCCATGGGACTTGCATCACTTTTCCTCACATCACTCTTCTCCTCTGCAGTCACTCGCTCAGTGTTAAACCTACTTTGTACCAACTCCCAATGGCTTTCCACAGAGAACCAGCTGCATGCAGAAAAAGAAAGAATTCCCCTTAGTTATGGCCAACAAACAGAAGGAAAGGTGATGCAATTGAATGATCAGTAAAACACAGTGATCAACTGCATGCCATGTCCAAGCTGCTTCTATTGAGGTTTATCTTTCATAGGGAATATCTGCACAAGAAATGAGTTAGACACAGATAGGATGGGATAGATAGAATCACGGTGAAGGAGTTGAAAACAGACTTTTGAGGAATGGAGCAAATTCCAGTAATCTCCCTGGGACAGATCAGCGAGGGAGTTGGGAGTTATCAACTTAAAACTGAACAGGACTTACAAGTATTACAAAAATTGAGATGGGTTAACACATTCTTCTTGATTTCTATCTTTGTCTTCAACTTTTTTTGTTACTTTTACTGACATTAATGAACATCGTACAGAATTCATGCTTTTTTTAAAAGCATGAAAAATAAAAAAGAGAGAAAGAGAAAGAGAAAGAGAAAAAGGACAAAAAAAAAGAAAAAGGAAAAAGAAAAGGAGAGGAAAAGAAAAGAAAAAGGAGAAGAAAACAACATAGAAAAAAAAAAAGAGAGAAAAAGATAGGAAGGGCTAGATATAATCACGGTAAAGGATTTGACTGCACAATCCATCAGTCTTTGGCAAGATAGAGCAAAATACATAAATAAATAAAAAGAGATCCATTTGCATCTTGCACTTGACCTGATGCCCCTTTGACCTTCACAGTTCCTACCAGACCTTCATTGACAGAGAGTATGAGATCCAGCAGAGAACAGGGACTTCCCACACGGTTTACAAGCACTGGCACACATCAGGAGCAGCCCAGGCACTTGGGCATCACCCAGTGTCTGTGTGTGAGCAACAGCCTCCTGGATGAAGGACCGAGGACTCAGAGCAGGAGCTCACATGCAGGCAACTCCTTGTGCACTTCTGAACTGAACCAGAGGAATCCCAGCTCCTGTGGTTCTGTGGGGAGCTGAATCCCATTTCAGCTCCAGGATTTCTGTCAACGGATGAGACTCCTGCACTGCCTCAGCTGGATCACTATCCTGCACAGGAAAAGTCCAAACCTCCCCGTCCTTGTCTGGGTTCCCTTTTTGCTTCATCAAATGAACTCTGGTAGTACTTGCTATATGTTTCCAGTCACTCACTGACCACTGGACATGTGGTGGTTAATTGAGCGGATTTCAAAGCACAGTTATGACGCTGTTGTCTTTCAGGAGCTGTTGGCCATGAGGACCCAGGGACATGTCTGGTGAGATGAGTGGGAAGGATAAAAATGACATCATCTGCTGCTTGCTTGTCCAGGCTCCAAGGACACAGGGAGCTCATAAAATTGAGCCGAGCTGCACAGAGACAGCTGTGCCCAGGAGCAGCTCTTGTGCACAGCACAGCCTGCAGGTGACAGAAGAAGAGAAGAGAGAAACTGGAGAGAGCTTACAGGATGTGTGTGGTGTGAGAGGGCTTCGGGCTCACTGCAGGAGTTTTGCTCACAGACCATGACAGGGTAAGTCTCAATGAAGACCATGCAGCTGCTTTTCATAGAGGGTTAACTTAATCTTGGTCATTCCATAGCACATCCGTCTGCAGGTACTGCATGTTTTTTACTGTGGAAAAAGCCTTTCGCTCCAGCTGAGGGTTACCATACTGCAGTGTCAGAGCACAGCCCTGAGGGCTGCGTGTCCCAGCACGGCTGCAGGCTGTGCAGCCGGGGCTGCAGGCGGGTGCCCAGGGCTGTCCTGCAGAGCAGGGTCCCTGCTGTGCCCCAGGGGCTGTGTGCCGGGTATGGGACCCTGCCGCAGAAGGCAGGGACGGCACAAAGCCTTCTCCACGTGCCTCCCTCACCTGGCCGTGGTATCCCTGTTTGTCAGCACTGCCATTTTTGCCTACCTGAAGCCCCCGTCCACTTCCTCCCCACTCCTGGATCTCACAATGGCACTTCTGTACGCAGTGGTTCCTCCAACCCTGAACCCTGTTATCTACAGCATGAGGAACAGGGAGATCCAACACGCTCTCAGGAAGTTGCTGCAGTACACACTATTCCAGCTTCCATAAAATGCACAACCTCCTAATTGGATTCCCAGTGATGGTTCTTTATGGTTTATGCCTCTTTTGTTGTTTGATTGTGTGAGATATAGCAACGTGCAAAAAAAAAGAAAAAAATATTATTGAACTTATAAATAAAAATATATTTCACTTCTTTCCTACCTAATTTCCATTTTCTCTATCCAAGAGCTCATGGAAACATGTAACCAGATTCCCTGAATACATTTTAAGGTACCTAAAAAGGTTTTAAAATAGACATTTGCTTAGCTTTTCTTCCTTCCTACTTTGTCTGGATTTGGGGAGGTACAGCCACAGACAGCAGCTCAACGTGCTCTTTTCATTTCTGATCTCTTTACACCACCACAGTGCTCTCAAGCCCTCTCATTTGTGCAGTTCTGAAGGTCTTCTGTGTCTCACGACCGTCCTGTTGCCTCTACAGCAGCACTCCAGGGCTGCAGTCAGTGGCCGGCAATACGAACGGCTGTGTCAGAGTTGGTCTCCTTGCTGGCACTGCCATAACAAGAGGGCCCCTTCAGAGCAGGACCAGAGAACTGGAGGGAGGCCTCTTCCAAAGCTGGTGTAAGGAATATACCTCAGGAGCTGCTCCCTGAGAAAACCTTGAGATCTTCAGGTGCTCTTCACTGTGTGACCAGATCAGATTGAATAGTCCCAAGGAAATCCGTAAGCGCCTCGGGGCAGTGCTGTGGTTTAAGGTTTATGGGTTGAGACAAAGAGAAAAAGAAAAGGATAATAATTATGACAAATGTATTTATACATATATAATATATTTAGTGTATTTTCACACATATACAACATATGCAGTTGCAAACATATATGAACTAATCCCTGTGCGCATCTGTTTGCAAGTCCAGGACTAGTTGCAGGGGTTTTAACAGCCACAGGGTTCACTGTAGGAGCTGAAGTGGCTGTTGGGCTGTTGCAGGAGTTGAAGTGACCTCAGAGTTCATTGCCAGAGCTGGAACCACCACAGGACCTGTGACTATGTTGGAGCAGCCACTGGGCTCATTGGAGGGGTTGGAGTGACCACAGGGCTGAACCTCCTGGCACAGTGCACCTCCCTTGGGTGACATTTGTTGCATTTTCTTATTACCATACTTGGAACAGCTACAGGACCCGTAGCAGGAGTGACTGCAGAGCTCATTATGAGGGATGGAGTGACAGCGGGATCTGTCCCAGAGCTTGGAGAAACTGCAGGACGTGTAGCAAAACCTTGGAGCTGCTGCAGGGTCTGTGCCAAGGAGCTCCAGAGGCTGCAGCACTGTCAGCATTTCCAGCTCTCTGGATCTGGCACACTGCAGTCATGTGTGTATCTTGGGATTACCAGTGCCACAGCAGACCTGCCCCCACTATTCTACCAGTTTCTCAGGATCCTGCAGTTGCTTGGAGATGAAGTTCCAAAGCCCTGGAGGTGCCCACCGCTCCAGGCAGCTGCCCAGACCATCCCACACCCTCTGCCATGCAGAGCCTTCTTACCCTGGGGCAGATCTCTCAGTGATATTCCTGAATAATTGTTTAACCTCAATCATAGATTCACAGAATCACCAAGGTTGGAAAAGGCCTAAAAGATCATCCAGTCCAACCGTTCACCTATTACCTATAGCTCCCACTAAACCATGTCCCTCAACACAATATCCAGTACACCCCCGGACTCACAGAGGCGACAATGTAAATTGTGTAATTCCTAATCATATGGACAATATTACTTCCAAAACCCAAAGATGACCGCAGAGCTGAATGTGCACAAAACTTCACTTTGTCAGCTGCCAATTTTATCGTGGTACAAACTGAGGTCAAACAGCATAGCAAAATAAATACCCTAATCCAGCATCCAAGCACCAAGTAAGGAGCTGTGCAGTGAAGCTTCATGAGAAGACTCAACAAGCTCCACACATAGGGAGCACATCCACACATATCAGCACCATGGCCTGCACTTCTCCAGCTCCCACAAAGCCCTGAGTTATCTCACTCTGGACAGATGTGCTGTTACCACAACCCTTGGAGCCTCACATCAGGCACCAAAATGACAGTGGTTGTTGAACCCAACATGTGGCTCAGCAGCACACAGTGCTTTGTGCACTGCCCAATTCCCAGTGGGATGGGGATGAGAACTGGGAAAAAGAGTACAACTTCTGGGTTGTAACAAAGCAGTTTACTAAGAGAGATAAAAGGAGAGGAGTAATAGTTATCACTATATATCTGTTGATATGGAATCGTATGTAACAACTGATGCATAAGCACTTGCTCAGCACCACCAGACTGATGCTCAGCTGGGCCCTGGGCAGTGAAGAGACTGAGATGAACTCCCACCGCTTTCAATACAATTTCTGCTTGCTGTCAAATGATAGAGAACGTCCCTTTGGCCACTTTCAGTCAGCTGTCCTCACTCTGTTCCCTCCCAGCTCCATGTGCCCTCCACTGACCATGGCCTTGGCTCTGTACAACACTGCTTAGCAGCAGCTGTAAACATCAGAGTGTTATCAATGGTTTTCTCCTAGAACCAAAACACTGCACCATAGCAGGCAGTCTGAAGAAAAAAAATTCATCTGAGCTGTAACTCAGATTCCTGCCTGTCCCCCTCCTCTTGTTCTTCCTGATCAGGAAGCAAGGAACAGAATCTGCCGCTCTTCTTTTTGAAACCTTTCCATCAGTATTCAGGTGGCTCCTCTGCCATCCCCAGGCAGAGCTCAGTGCACTCTCACAGATGGCAGCAGCCTTTCTTCATCTTCATTGCTTAATCGTAATGAAGAGTCTGTACCTACTTTGCTACAGTTCAGAGGTGGGAACCATCCCACCACGTCTCTGTGAGACAAACAAGACCCTAGGCCTGCAAAGGCACAGAGATTTGGAGTTCGCTGAGTGAATGTTTGTGGTCCTCTCATTAGTGTAAGGATTCTTCAGAAAGCATCCCCTTCCAGAAGCATGTTTTGATTTAGCCTGTCTGGGTCTTGCATCTACACTGTGGTACTGGTGTTCAGGGCCTTGCTCAGAAGCAGCAGCCTGCATGAAAGGAAAAGCTCTGTGGTTTTCTCTTGATTTGTCCCGTTTATTTCCCATGCTACCCGCACTGGTCTACAGGCACTTTAGGGCAGCAGCAGGTTGGGGTTACCCCCAGAGGGTACACAGTAAGATTTAGGATGGGGCATTTGCAACAAGACTTTCTCTGAGGAATCCTCACACAATCCTATAGAACAACTCAGAGGCTTTCCATTCAATCTCCAACAGCAACAACATCCCTCAGCCCTTCTCTGTCACATCCAATTCCCCACCCTTCCCCATTTGGACCTGGTTTAAAGCCATTTAATCAATCAGTGCAGGAGCATTTCAGATGGGGTCATGGAGGAGGCAGACTGCCATTCTTGGGGTGGCCATTTTCCCAAGAGGGCATGGTGGGAGGGCTTGTCCCGTCCAGTTCAACCAACACTTGTATCCACCCAGCAGAAGGCTGTGCCCTCTGTGTCCCACTTGAACTCTGCATGGAGCTTACAGTTGGCAGTGACATGGCTGAGAAGCTCTGGGCATGGATTAAGGGACAGGGAAGTAATGTGCCTTCCTAACTTCCTCCCTTCATACCTTAGCAACTTCCTTGTAATCTCCCCAAATATCCTGTCCCTTCTTCCAGAGGGCGTAGATTCTCTTTTTCTTTTTGAGTCTCAATAGTTTTTCCCAGTTCATCTGCACTGGTCTTCTCCCCCTATGGCTCACCTTATGGCATTCAGGGACAGCCTGATCTCGTGCCTTTAAGATTTCCATCTTGAGGAGTGTCCAGGCTTCCTGGACCCCTTTACCCATAAGGAGCGACTCCCAAGGGACCCGTGCTACAAGTGTCCTGAACAGGTCAAAGTCCGCCCTCTAGAAGTTCAGGATAGTAGTTTTGCTAGTCACACTTCTGACATCTCCAAGAATAGAGAATTCTACCATTTCATGGCCACTCTGCCCAAGACAGTCCCCAACCTTCTCAACTCCTACCAGTCCTTCACTGTTAGTGAAGAGCAGGTCTAGCAAGGAACCACCCCTGGTAGGTCTTCATACCAGCTGCGTAAGGAAGCTGTCTTCCATACAATCTAGAAACCTCTTGGACTGATTCCTCTGCTCTTTATTATATTCCCAGCATATATCAGGGAAGTTGAAGTCTCCCAAGAGAATGAATGCTGGCGATCGTGTGACTTCAGTAAGCTGCTCATAGAATGCCTCACCCATCAATTCGTCTTGATTAGGCGGTCTATAAGAGACCTTTAGCAAGATGTCACACTTACAGACTTTTCCCCTGATCCTTACAAATATGCACTCATCTCGATGGTTCTGAAGCCCACGTTCTTCAACATCAAAACTCTCTTTAATATAAAGGGCCACACCACCACCCTTCCTTCCTCCTCTATCCCTTCTGAAGAGCTTGTAACCATCCATCACAGCACTCCAGTCATGGCAGTGGTCCCACCATGGGTCAGTAATAGCAACTAGGTCATGGTTTGTCAGATGCACAGTTGCTTCCAGCTCCTCCTGCTTGTTGACCAAGCTCCTTGTGTTGGTGTAGACGCACTTCAGCTGAGGCATCTGCCTCTCTCCCAACTCAAGCAGCATTCCCCTAGGCTCATCTCTGGTGAGCTCTGTTTTGTCCCCTCCCCCATCGTAGCTAGTTTAAAGCTCTTTCGATAAGCCCCGCTACCTTCTGTGCTAGGATTTGTTTCCCCCTTTGAGACAGTTGGGTTCCATTCATGGATAACAGACCATGGGCCATGTAAACTGCCCTGTGATAAAAGAACCCAAAGTTTCTGGCTCAGTACCAACCTCTGAGACAATTGTTCATTGCTTTGCTTTCCAAGCCTGCTCCGTGTCCCTCACTGCCCCTGAAGGTACAGAACAAAATATCACTTGATCTTCCACTCTGTGAACTAAATGGCCTAAATTCCTGAAATCTCTTTTCATAGTTTGTAGGCTTCTCTAAGAAATTTCATTACTGCCCACCTAAACTATGAGTAGTGGAAAAAAATCAGTGGACCTAACCAGCATGGGGAGTTTCCTTGTTATGTCCCTGACCTGAAACCAAGAAGGCAGCAGACTTCCTGACGGCTCGGGTCCAGTCTGCAAATGGGGCCCTCTATTCCTCTGAGAAGTGAGTCACCCACCACGGCCACCCTTCTTTCTTTCATGGCAGAGGAAGTTACAAGGCTTGGTAGTGACTGCCTTGCATTAGGCTCTCTCCTAGGCAGATCCTCCATTGCCTCCCTATTCTTATCTCCTTCAGATTTCAGAGTGTCAAACCTGTTGCTTAGAGGGAGCAGGGGTCGAGGGCTAGGCAGGCATGGGGGGGCTCCTGTGACGTTGAGTTGGGACTCTCTTCCAACCCTCCTCATCAGTCAGGTCTGTCCGACTGTGACAGGGCAGGGAGTCAACCACTTTTCTGGGGGTATCTGCCTGGCAGCCTTCCCTCGGTGATGCCAGCAAGTCACTCCACCAGCCCATCTCCCAATCACACACCCTGATGGCAAATTGTGAGTAAAACCCTGAGTAAAGTGAGAGTTCACCTAGAGAAAAGTATGAGTAGAAACCTGGATTGATGTGAGGGTAAACCCAGAGTAAAACCAGGATCCCATCCATCATCATGCTCAGCCTCGAAGGGGAACATTTTCCAGTGTTGCTGTGTAAAAAAATAGGTTCCTCACATCTAACCTATGTCTCCCCTTTTTAATTTAAATCCATTTCCATTTGTCCTGTTATCAACAGACCATCCCATCCTTATTCTAGCGTTAGGCATCTCATCCTCAGATGGAAACCCTGGGGCTGAATTGGGATCAGTTTTTCAAAGAACCACGGGGGCTGCAAGTTCACCTAGCTGAGTTCAGATGTGCACAGTGAGGTGTCCGTGTGTGAGTCCCTCATCTGAATCCTTGGTTTTTATTCCACAGGGACTGCACTGCTTATACATAGACTCTCAGTGATGCCCAAGGTGCCTTGGGTGATCCTAGTTTTGTGCTAGTGCTTGTAAACTGTGACGGAAAATCTATGAGATAGACACCTCCTTCTGGAGCATCAGCTGAGGGCCAGAAGGGAGGTATTCTTGGCCATCCTAAATACCACCTCAGCCACGTGCTTAGGGCACCCAGTGTGTCTTCTGCACCTGTCCCCATGGAGTACGTAGTGATATTCAGCTTACTGAAAGGATGAGCTCAGAACAGAAGAGGCAGATCTTCCTCTCCGCTCCATCTGTGGCATAGTCTGGATTTCAAGGCATTGCAAAGCTATGGCACATCTACGTTCTTGAACTGATGACACTTTAGTATGCTCTGGGCTCGCATTTCAATGGCATCTAATAAATCTAGGGTCATACCAGTTGACAGGAAGCTGGCAATTGTTGTCTCATTGTAAGGAAGAGCAAGAAAGATGACACGGGCAACTATGGACCTGTCAGTCTCACTACAGTGCTTGGTAAAATTATGGAGAAAATGATGGTGGGAGTTATGGAAAAACAACTGAAGGACAGGTCACAGACAACACAAGATACAGAGGGGAAGATCCTATTTAATTTCAGATCTTTTTATGACACCTTTATCCATTGAGCTGAACAAGGGAAGGCAGTTGATGTAATCCTTGAGGATTTCAGTAGTGCTTTTGATACTATTTCTCCAGCACCCTTCTGGACAGAAATTCCTGCATACAGCTAGACAGAAAGAGAACATGGTGTTTTGTAATACAAGAAGAATTTTACAGAGCAGCAGCCATGGATTGAGATAAGGAGTTCACAGAGCAGCAGCTGCGGAGCAGGATAAACAGCATGAGAACAAAGGACACCTCTAGGAGAAGAATGAATGGCTCGTGGCTTTGAAGCGGGGTTATATGGTTGTTATTGCAGAAGCTTTCCTCCAATTAGCGTGTGTGATTTTTGGACACCCTTGTCTGTCTCCTTTAAAATCATGGCTTTTCGGGCAATAAATTGACACAGCTATATGTAACTATATTGGTGTTTGTCTGTTTGTCCCAGCACGCTGACATTTTGCCTTTCAGGTTCACCAGCAGTGGTGGGTGAGCAGTTGGCCAGTAGTTCTGTCCCAAGGGATTATAGTCAGTGGGTTCCATCGGGCTAGTAGATGGTCACTTCCAGAGTTCCCCAGGGTTCCATTTTAGGGCCACTTTCCTTTCATGTTTATGCAGATGACTTGCATGCAGGACTAGAAGATGTTCTGAGCAAGTTTGCTGGTGAGACCAGATGAGGAGGTGCAGTTGCCTCCACTGAGGGTGGAGAGGACTTGCAGAGAGATGTGGACAAGACAGAAAACTGGGTACCAGTTGGTAGTAAGCACCAAGTGCATAACGCATAACAAGAACAAGTGCCTGATTGTGCACCTGGGTATGGGCAACCGTGGACATAAACACTGTCTGTATATTGGACACATGAGAGACGTCTGACTGAAAAGCATTGGGGGTCCTGCTCAACATAAAATTTTAAGTGAGTCAGCAGTGTGCCCAGCCAGCCAAGAAGGCCAACAGTCCCCTAAAGTGCATCAAGCAATTTATTGCCAGATGGGTGAGGGAAAGGGTCGTCCCTGTCTGCTGTGCATTGCTATACCCTCCCCAGGAGCACTGGGTGCACTTCTGGGCAATGCAGAACATAACAGACATCAAACGAAGGTAGAGTGTGCACAGGAGGACACTGGAACTGAGAGATCTGAGGTTCAGAGTTTCACTGTGATTGACTGCTTGTTCAGACGGGGCCCTTCTCACACCCCACATCCTGTGATGAGACACAGGGCACATGTGGGATATGAACTTTAACAGCATCCTTGCACCACATGCAAATGCTTTTCCCAGTGCTTCAGTGTTCCACCACCCATTGCTTTCAACATAGTTTTCAACACCCCATTGTATCTTTTAATTTTACCAGAAGCTGGTGCATGGTATGGGATATGATAAATCCACTCAATGCTGTGAACTTTGGCCCAAGTATTTATTAAGGGAATTTTTGAAATGTGTCCCATTATGAGACTCAGTTCTTTCTGAGGTGTCATGTCTCTATAGGACTTGTTTCTAACAACCCAATATTGTGTTTCTGGCAGTAGCATGGGGTACTGTGTATGTTTCAATCCACCCAGTGGTTGCTTCCACCATGGTAAGCACAAAACGCTTATCATTATGAGATCCTGGCAAGGTGACATCATTCACCTGTCACTCCTCCCCATATTTATACTTTTGCCTTGGCCTTCCCCCCAGAGAGGCTTCATATTCTTGGCTTGTTTAATTATGGCACATGATTCACAGTCATGAATAACCAGTGCAATAGCATCCATAGTTAAGTCCACCCCTCAGTCTCTAGCCCAATTATATGTTATGTCCATTCCTTGATGGCCTGAGGTCTCATGGAATCATCAAGCTTGAAATAATTCACTCTTGTTCTGCCAGTCCAAGTCTATTTGAGCCACCTCAATTCTGGCAGCTCAATCTACCTGATGGTTGTTTTGTTGTTCTGCAATAGCCCGACTCTTGGGCAAGTGTGCATCCACGTGACACACCTTTACAATCATATCTTTTTTTTGAGCAGTTATGTTTTTCTACAGTTCAGCAGCCCAAATAGGTTTACACCTCCGTTGCCAGTTATTTTGTTCCCACTGCTGTAACAACCCCCATAAGGCATTTGCCACCATCCATGAGTCAGTATAAAGATACAGCATTGGCCACCTCTCCCGTTCAGCCACATCTAAGGTCAGCTGGACAGCTTTTACCTCTGCAAACTGACTTGATTCTCCTTTACCTTCAGTGGCCTCTGCGACCTGTCGTGTGGGGCTCCAAACAGCAGCTTTCCATCTCCGATGCTTCCTTACAATATGAAATGATCCATCAGTGAAAAGAGCATATTTCTTTTCATTTTCTGGTAGTTCGATGTATGGTGGGGCCGCTTTAGCACATGACACCTCTTCTCCTGGTGATGTTCCAAACTTTTTATCTTCAGGCCAGTTCATGATCACTTCTAAAATTCCTGGATGATTGAGGTTCCCCATCCGCGCTTGTTGTCTAATCAGTGCAATCCACTTGCTCCAGGTGGCATCGGTAGCATGATGGGTGGAGGGAACCTCCCTTTTCAACATCCGGTTCATCATTGACAGTCGAGGTGCCAGAAAGAGCTGCATTTCAGTACCAGCTACTTCGGAAGCAGCCCGAGCCCCCTTATACGTGGCTAAGATCTCCTTCTCAGTTGGAGTGTAGCACTCTTCAGACCCCTTATATGATCGACTCCAGAATCCCAGGGTTTGGCCTTGGGTCCCTCCTGAGGCTCTTTGCCACAAACTCCAAGTGGGACCTTTCTCTCCAGCAGCAGTATAGAGGATGTTCTTTACATCCTGTCCAGTCCGTACTGGCCCCAGGTCCACGGCACAGGCTATCTCCTGTTTAATCTGTTCAAAAGACTGCTGCTGCTCTGGGCCCTATGCAAAAACATTCTTCTTCTGCATCACCTGATAAAGGGGGCTTACAATGAGGCTGTAGTTGTGAATGTGCATCCTCCAAAAGCCCACTGCACCCAGGAAAGATTGTGTCTCTTTCTTGCTAGTTGGTGGAGACATGGCAGTGATTTTGTCAATCACTGTTGGGATGTGATGACATCCATCCTGCCACTTTATACCTAAGAACTGAATTTCCTGGGCAGGCCCTTTTACTTTGCTTCACTTAATAGCAAAACTGGCTCATAGAAGAATTTGAATTATTTGCTCTCCAGCACAGCAGCACTCAGTGGGGGTGTGACCTCATTCAGGCCACGGTAGTCTACTGTCAGCCTCCATTCTCCACTGGCTTTACGCACTGGCCATATGGGACTGTTAAAATGTGAGTGAGTTTTACTGATCACTCCCTGATTCTCCAACTGGCAAATCAAATCATGAATGGGGAGCAAGGAATCCCTGTTGGTGCGATACTGCCGTCTGTTCACTGTCTTTGTAGCAATCGATACCTTCTGCTCTTTTATTTTTACTCGTAGCAGCCTCACAACAGACGGGTCCTCTGACAGGCCAGTTAAAACAGACAGCTGCTTAATGTTGTCCATATCTACAGCAGCGATTCCAAAGGCCCAGTGATACCCCTTAGTATCCTTGAAATGCCCTCTTATGAGGTAATCAATACCAAGTATGAACGGAAACCCTGGGCCACTCACATAGGATGTTTTTTCCAGTCTTTACCAGTGAGGCTTATTTCAGCCTCCAACACAGTCAATTCTTGAGAGATATCCAGAAATATGGATTGATTCTGTCCCTTCATGACTGGAGGGCATTAGGGTGCACTGTGCACCGGTATCCACCAGTGCCTTATATTTCTGTGGTTCTGATGTGCCAGGCCATCAAATCCACACAGTCCAATAAACTCTATTATCCCTTCCACTCCCTTGACTGAGGGCAGGGCCCCTCTATTGGTTACCTGTGATAACTGGAGCAGCCGTACTGGTGGTTGGACTGTTTTGTAGTTCTCTCACCCGTGCTCATAGTACAGGAGTAGGCGTGTCATGCCACTTCCTCATGTCTTCTCTGTGGTCACGTAGGTAACGCCACAAGGAAACACGCAGTGCAATTTACTGTTGTTCCTTGCTCGGTCTGGAAAGCGCTTGTGTCTAATAGCTGAGATTTTTAATGATACACATGAAGGCTTTATGATCGTTAATTTCTTTACGATCTCTCGCCTTCAACTGAAGCAGCAGCTAGGCCAATTACCAAGTGACACCAAGGAGATGAAGTGGCAAAATGGCGATTTATTGAAACAGACACATTCTTATATAACCTACGCCTTTTTGTCTACACCCACTGTATTACACGTCACTAAGATTCTTCCAGAATATGGGGAAGGGCCTGTCACATCACAACAAGCTACCGTCCCAGCTGTCCCAAAGCGAAGCAACCAGGTAACAAGAGATTCATTCTGGTGCCGTGTGTACTCCTTTCTTACGCCTTGGATTTCAGTCACCTTCAGGGGTCGACAAACAGTAATAGAGATTTCTTCATCATCATTCTCTTCTTCATGCCACTTTTCCTTTTGCCTTTCTCGATACTGATCCAGACCCGTCACCTGGATCTTCTGTTGCCTCCTCCTCCACTTCTTTTTTCCGTTCTAGACGTGAGGACATCCATTTCCATTTCTTGCCTTCCACAGAGGCAACTGATATTGTTACTGGTGCCTCCTGTGACTGATCAAAATCGACTTGGGGATTTCCCTTTTTGGCTTGAACCTCAGCTCGGAAACTCTCTTTTCGGAACAGTGTTCTATAGAGCACGGTAAGCAGAAGCCAAGCCCCAAATAAGTCGTACCCCCCTAGATCTATCTAGGCTGCACCATCCCTGACTCAAATACTGGCTTAGTTTCTCGGGATCCCACAGGTGTTCAAGAGTTAAATCCCATGACATTGCGAACCCCCACGTCTTTGTGAACCTGAAGGCAAAAGGTCAGTGTTCTAGGACAAACAACCACACACCAATATAGTTAATTATAGCTGTGTCCATCTATTGCCTGAAAAGCCGTAATTTATAGCAAACAAACAAGGGTGTTCAAAAATCACACGCACTAATTGGAAGAAAGCTTCTGCAATAAGAACCCTAAAACCCCGCTTCAAATCCATGAGCCTTTCATTCTTTTCCTAGAGGTGTCCTTGGTTCTCATGCTGTTTATCCTGCTCCGCAGCTGCTGCTCTGTAAAGTGCTTATCTTGATCCATGGCTGCTGCTCTGTAAAATTCTTCTTGTATTACAACAGAATGGCAGTTCCCTGGGGTCTCCAGCACACCCCCAGCCAGCTGGCAAATGCCACTGAGGACTTTTAGGAAAGACATGCCCTGGGTAGTGACAATGTTCACTGGACAACTGTGAGCCCCACAATGGGTCTGGTACCTGTGTGCCATCTTCTGAACACCAGTAGCACGGTGTAGATGCAAGGCCCAGCCAGGCAAAATCAAAACATGCTTCTGGAAGGGGATGCATTCTGAAGAGTCGTTACACTAATGAGAGGACCACAAACATTCACTCAGCTAACTCCAAATCTCTGTGCCTTTGCAGGCCTAGGGTCTTGTTTGGTTCACAGAGACATGGTGGGTTGATTCTCAGCTCTGTACTGTAGCAAATGGGGTACAGATTCTGCATGACGGATGGGCAAGGAAGAAGAGGAAAGGCTGCTGCCATCCATGAGATGGCACTGAGCTCTGCCTGGAGATGGCAGAGGAGCCAGCTGAGAACTGATGGGAAGGACTCAGAGAGGAGAGCGGCAGATTCTGTTCCTTGCATCCTGATCAGGAAGAACAAGAAGAGGGGACAGGCAGGAATCTGAGTTACAGCTGGGATGGAATTGTATTCTTCAGACTGCCTGCTGTGGTGCAGTGTTTTGGTTCTAGGAGAAAACCATTGATAACACTCTGATGTTTACAGCTGCTGCTAAGCAGTGTTCTACAGAGCCAAGGCCATGGTCAGTGGAGGGCACATGGAGCTGGGAGGGAACAGAGTGAGGACAGCTGACTGATAGTGGCCAAAGGGACGTTCTCTATCAGCTGACAGCAAGCAGAAATTGTATTGAAAGGGGTGGGAGTTCATCTCAGTCTCTTCACTGCCCAGGGCCCAGCTGAGCATCAGTCTGGTGGTGCTGAGCAAGTGCTTGTGCATCAGTTGTTACATACGATTCCATATCAACGGATATATAGTGATAACTATTACTCCTCTTCTTTTATCTCTCTTAGTAAACTGCTTTGTTACAACCCAGAAGTTGTATTTTTTTTCCCAGTTCTCATCCCCATCCCACTGGGAATTGGGCAGTGCACAAAGCACTGTGAGCTGCTGAGCCACATGTTGGGTTCAACAACCACTGTCATTTTGGTGCCTGATGTGAGGCTCCAAGGGTTGTGGTAACAGCACATCTGTCCAGAGTGAGATAACTCAGGGCTTTGTGGGAGCTGGAGAAGTGCAGGCCATGGTGCTGATATGTGTGGATGTGCTCCCTATGTGTGGAGCTTGTTGAGTCTTCTCATGAAGCTTCACTGCACAGCTCCTTACTTGGTGCTTGGATGCTGCATTAGGGTATTTATTTTGCTATGCTGTTTGACCTCAGTTTGTACCACGATAAAATTGGCAGCTGACAAAGTGAAGTTTTGTGCACATTCAGCTCTGCGGTCATCTTTGGGTTTTGGAAGTAATATTGTCCATATGATTAGGAATTACACAATTTACATTGTCGCCTCTGTGAGTCCGGGGGTGTACTGGATATTGTGTTGAGGGACATGGTTTAGTGGGAGCTATAGGTAATAGGTGAACGGTTGGACTGGATGATCTTTTAGGCCTTTTCCAACCTTGGTGATTCTGTGAATCTATGATTGAGGTTAAACAATTATTCAGGAATATCACTGAGAGATCTGCCCCAGGGTAAGAAGGCTCTGCATGGCAGAGGGTGTGGGATGGTCTGGGCAGCTGCCTGGAGCGGTGGGCACCTCCAGGGCTTTGGAACTTCATCTCCAAGCAACTGCAGGATCCTGAGAAACTGGTAGAATAGTGGGGGCAGGTCTGCTGTGGCACTGGTAATCCCAAGATACACACATGACTGCAGTGTGCCAGATCCAGAGAGCTGGAAATGCTGACAGTGCTGCAGCCTCTGGAGCTCCTTGGCACAGACCCTGCAGCAGCTCCAAGGTTTTGCTACACGTCCTGCAGTTTCTCCAAGCTCTGGGACAGATCCCGCTGTCACTCCATCCCTCATAATGAGCTCTGCAGTCACTCCTGCTACGGGTCCTGTAGCTGTTCCAAGTATGGTAATAAGAAAATGCAACAAATGTCACCCAAGGGAGGTGCACTGTGCCAGGAGGTTCAGCCCTGTGGTCACTCCAACCCCTCCAATGAGCCCAGTGGCTGCTCCAACATAGTCACAGGTCCTGTGGTGGTTCCAGCTCTGGCAATGAACTCTGAGGTCACTTCAACTCCTGCAACAGCCCAACAGCCACTTCAGCTCCTACAGTGAACCCTGTGGCTGTTAAAACCCCTGCAACTAGTCCTGGACTTGCAAACAGATGCGCACAGGGATTAGTTCATATATGTTTGCAACTGCATATGTTGTATATGTGTGAAAATACACTAAATATATTATATATGTATAAATACATTTGTCATAATTATTATCCTTTTCTTTTTCTCTTTGTCTCAACCCATAAACCTTAAACCACAGCACTGCCCCGAGATGCTTACGGATCTCCTTGGGACTATTCATTCTGATCTGGTCACACACTGAAGAGCACCTGAAGATCTCAAGGTTTTCTCAGGGAGCAGCTCCTGAGGTATATTCCTTACACCAGCTTTGGAAGAGGCCTCCCTCCAGTTCTCTGGTCCTGCTCTGAAGGGGCCCTCTTGTTATGGCAGTGCCAGCAAGGAGACCAGCTCTGACAGACATGTTCATATTGCTGGCTACTGACTGCAGCCCCAGAGTGCTGCTGTAGAGGCAACAGGACGGTCATGAGACACACAAGACCTTCAGGACTGCACAAATGAGAGGAGTTGAGAGCACTGTGGTGGTGTAAAGAGATCAGAAATGAAAAGAGCACGTTTAGCTGCTGTCTTTTGCTGTATCTACCTAAATCCAGACAAAGTAGGAAAAAAGAAAATCTAAGTAAAAGTTTATTTTGAAACATTTTTAGGTATCTTTTAAAGTATTTGGGGAATCTGGATACATGTTTACATGAGCTCTTGGAGTGAAAAAATGGAAATTAGTTTGGAAAGAGTTGTAATACAATTTTATTTTTAAGTTCAATAATATATATATAGTTTTTTTGCACGTTGCTATATCTCACATAATCAAACAATCAAAGATGCATAAAACATAAAGAACCATCATTGGGAATCCTATGATGAAGCTGTACATTTTATGGAAGCTGGAATAGTGCATATTGCAAGATCTTCCTGAGAGCCTGCTTAATCTCCCTGTTCCTCATGCTGTAGATAATAGGGTTCAGTGTTGGAGGAACCACTGTGTACAGAAGTGCCACTGTCAGATCCAGGAGTGGGGAGGAGATGGAGGGGGGCTTCAGGTTGGCAAAAATGCCAGTGCTGACAAATAGGGAGACCACGGCCAGGTGAGGGAGGCACGTGGAGAAGGATTTGTGCCGTCCCTGCTCAGAGGGCATCCTCAGAACAGCCACAAAGATCTGCACATAGGACACAACTATGAAAACAAAGCAACCAAAGCCTAAACTCACACCAAAAAAGATAAACACAACTTCCCTGAGGTAGGATGCTGAGCAGGAGAGCTTGAGGATCTGTGGGATTTCACAGAAAAACTGGTTGACAACATTGCCTTGGCAGAGAGGCAGTGAAAACGTACTGGCAGTGTGCAGCAGGGAATTGAGAACCCCAGCGCCCCAGGCAGCTGCTGCCATGGTGGCATAAGCTCTGCTGTCCATCAAGGTCCCGTAGTGCAGGGGCTTGCAGATGGCAACGTAGCGGTCATAGGACATGATGGTGAGAAGGGAATACTCTGCTGAGATGAAGAAGACAAAGAAAAAGAGCTGTGCAGCACATCCTGTGTAGGAGATGGCCCTGGTGTCCCAGAGGGCGTTGGCCATGGCTTTGGGGAGAGTGGTGGAGATGCAGCCCAGGTCGAGGAGGGCCAGGTTGAGGAGGAAGAAGTACATGGGGGTGTGCAGGCGGCGGTCGCAGGCTACGGCTGTGCTGATGAGGCCGTTGCCCAGGAGGGCAGCCAGGTAGATGCCCAGGAAGAGCCAGAAGTGCAGGAGCTGCAGCTGCCGCGTGTCTGCCAACGGCAGCAGGAGGAACTCACTGATGGAGCTGCTGTTGGGCATCTGCTGATCCTGGGCTTGGAGTCCTGTTCAGAGTGCAGAAGATAATGACAAGTCCAGACCATTCTCAGACACACTCCTCCTGCTATACTATGAAATGTTTTTATTCTCTTACAACAGTGTACATTTAGCACCATTACTTGCATTTAATTTCATGTATTTCAGCATTCCTTAAGCAGAAGCAGCGTATGGTGCTCTGACCTCCCTCTTATTTTCTTATCCCTTCTCCATGGATATTTTCATCTGTTTCAAGTCTCATATCTTTACCCCAAGTGCTCTTAGAGCCCCCTACCCGAGCTTCTGTGGCATTCAGTTTCAGTTAGAAAATGCTGCCTCTTTGTAGGATAAGTGAATTATTCATGCCTACAGAAAATGAAGATAATTCCGTCCTTTGAGAAAGGGGAGACTGAAAGCACATCATGTGTGACTGTTCACAAAACAAGCAATTGATTGACGAAAAATTCTCAGAACTCTTATTGTCCCTTTTAGATTTCTGACTCCAATTCTCTTTGCCTCAGAACAGGAAATGGAAATCCTCTGACTTGGCTCTCCTCTTGTGAAGTGCCCTCACAAGCAATCCGTTCTGCAGTGGAGCTGTGATCCCCTGCCCCAGGCACCAGCTGTGGCAGCACAAGCCCTGCTGGGAGTCTCCTTCCCCCCACACGTCTCCCCGCAGCGCCCTGGGCAGCTCCCCGGGCAGGCTGAGTGCTGAGCCTGGCAGGCGGCAGAGTCCCATACCCGGCACACAGCCCCTGGGGCACAGCAGGGACCCTGCTCTGCAGGACAGCCCTGGGCACACACCTGCAGCCCCGGCTGCACAGCCTGCAGCCGTGCTGGGACATGCAGCCCTCTGGGCTGTGCTCAGACGCTGCAGCACAGAATCCCTCAGCTGGAGCAGAAGGCTTTTAACACAGTAAAGAAACATGCAGTGCCTGCAGCCAGATCTGCTACGGGATGTCCCCGATTTGGTGATCCCTCCAGGAAAATCAGCTGCATTGCCTACTGCAAGGCACTTACCATTCTGTTGATCTGTTATCAGTGCTCCTGCAGTCCGTTCACAGCTGGTTCACACTGTACTAACACTGTAAGCTCTCTCTCCATTTCTTCTATCCTCATGTGAATTGCTGCTCAAGCCCCAGCCCTGCTGTGCTGCGCACAAGAGCTGCTCCTGGGCACAGCATTCTCTCTACAACACTTCCTACTTTTATGAGCTCCCTGTGTCCCAGAAGCCCAGCCCAGATCAGTAACAGATGATGAAATTTTTTATCCTTCCCACTCATCTCCCCTGAGGTGTCCCGGGGTCCTCACGGCCAACAGCACCTGAAAGACAACAGCATCATGACAGTACATTAAAATCTTTTGAATTAAACACCAGATTTCAAGTGGTCAGTAACTAATTCCAGACATGTTCTGAGTCATCCCAGAGAGTGTTTGCTCAAAGAGGGCACTCATACAAGGACGGGATATCATAGAATAATAGAATCACCAAAGTTAGAAAAGACCTAAATGATCATCCAGTATGGCTGGTCACCTATCAGCCCCCACTAAACCATGTCCCTCAACACAACATCCAATCATTCCTTGAACGCCTCCATGGTCACTGAATCCACCACCCCCCTGGGCAGTCCATTCCAGGTTCCAAAGTTCAGGACGTGGCATTTGGTCTTGGTGAACCTCATCCCATTGGCTTCAGCCCAGCTCTCCAGCCTGTCCAGATCCCTCAGTAGGGCCTTGCTAACTTCAGGCACATCCACGCTCCCAGCCAATTTGGTGTAGTTTGCAAATCTACATAGGATGCACTTAATGCCCTTATGCAGGTCATCAGTAAAGATACTGAAGAGGACAGGCCCCAGCACAGACCCCTTGGGAACACCAGGTAGACACACAGGTGGGCATCCAGGCAGGTCTTGAATATCTCCAGAGAAGGAGACTCCCCAACCCCTTGAGCAGCCTATTCCAGGGCTCTGTCACCCTCACTCTAAAGATGTTCTTGCACACATTTGTGCAGAACTTCCTATGCTCCAGTTTCTGTTCCATTTCCCCTTGTCTTGTCTCCACACACTGCTGAAAAAAGCCTGGTCTCTCCACTTTGACCCCACACCTCAGATATGAGCACTGACATGAGAGCAACCCCCTGCACCTTTCCCCTGCAAGCAGAGCATAGCAGAGCAGACACACAGTCCCCATGTATCACGCAGTGTTATTCTGCTTACCAACAGAAGAGGCCAGTCTTTCTCTATGCTCCATCTGTGGCATACTCCAGAGTTCAAGGCACTGCAAAGCTATGGCACATCTATGTTCTTGCAATGATGACACCTTAGTATGCTCTGGGCTCTCATTTCAATTGCATCTAATTAAGTCTAGGGTCATACCAGTTGACAGGAATCTGGCAAATGTTGTCTCATTGTAAGGAAGAGCAAGAAAGATGACACGGGCAACTATGGACCTGTCAGTCTCACTCCAGCACCTGATAAAATTATGGAGAAAGTGATGGTGGGAGTTATGGAAAAACAGCTGAAGTACAATTCTGTCATTGGTTGCAGCCAACGCAAGTTCCCAAGGGGAAGGTCCTGTTTAACTTCAGGTCCCTTTATGACACAGTTGTCCATTTAGTTGTACCAGGGAAGCCAGATGATGTTATCCTTGAGGATTACAGTAGAGCTTTTGATACTGTTTCTCACAACAACCTTCTGGGCAGAATGTCCTGCATACGGCTAGACAGAAACAGAATGTGGTGGGTGAGCAGTTGGCCAATAGGTCAGGCTCAAAGGATTATAGTCAATGGGTTCCATCAGCCTGGTAGACGGTCACTATCAGGGTTCCCCAGGGCTCCATTATAGGGCCACTTCTCTTCCATGTTTTTGTGGATGACTTGCATGCAGGACTAGAAGATGTTCTCAGCAAGTTTGCTGATGAGCCCAGATGAGGATGTGCTGTTACCTCCACTGAGTGGGGACAAAACTTGCAAAGAGATGTTGACAAGTCAGAGAAGTGGGTACCAGTTGGTACTAAGCACCAAGTGCATAAAGCATAACAAGTGCCTGATTGTACACCTGGGTATGAGCAACACTGGACATAAACACTGACTGGATATGGGACACTGGAGAGTGGTCTGAATGAGAAGGATTTGGGGTCCTGCTCAACATCAATTTGGAAGTGAGTCAGCAGTGTGCCCAGTCAGCCAGGATAGCCAATGGTCCCCTGGAGTGCATAAAGCAATTTCTTGCAAGCTGGGTAAGGGAAAGGATTGTCCCTCTCTGCTCTGCTCTGCGCTGCTGCAGCTTCACATGGAGCACTGGGTGCACTTCTGGGCAAAGCGGAACATAGAAAACATCAAACTATGGGAGGGTTTGCACAGGAGGGCACTGGAACTGAGAGATCTGATGTTCAGAGTTTCATTGGAACTGATTGCTTCTTCAGACTGTGCCCTTCTCACATCCGACATCCTGCGATGAGACACAGGGCACATGTGGGATATGAACTTCACAGTATCCATGCACCGCATGTAGAGCCTGGGATCTTCTGTCCCCATGTCTTTCATTTAACTTTATACAGACCTCCATCCCACTGCCCCAGGAAGGGCCCTGAGCCAACATGAGAGACAGGATCTCCCTGCCAAGGGTCTGGGAAGCAGGGCTTGTCCTGTTTGCTTCTTAAGATAAAGAAGGATTTTCTTAGCATCAGAGCCACCATGCCAGTGCCTTTGCCTCACTGGAGTCATGGCTTCCAATTATCTGCCCTAACTAGCGACTAAGGAAGCTTGCTTGCTAATGGCCCTCAGTGGGCCCATTAATACTCCAAGAAACTTCACTGTTGCTTCTGACTTTGTCTTGCTGAGTTCTTTGTGCAAACTTCTGTCTGCACTGGAAGTTGATGGATGCAGCACCAAATGCTCCCTGGGGCCCATTAAAACTTAAAGAGCCTCCTGTGCCTTGTGCCTTCCTTTTCTCCAGGATTTCAGAACTTGTTCAGCAAAATGGAGACAGCTTAAAGAGCAAGAATCCAAAATGCAGTTATTGTCTATTTATTTATAGTTTGTTTTATACAGGAAGTAAAAGAAGCACTTTGCAACTGATGTCAATCCAGGATGTCCCCAATGAGTTCTATTCCGTTTCTGTGTGGACAAAGTTCCTCCTCAACCAATCTACCCCACTTCTACTCACACTGGCCCCATGGGACTTGCATCACTTTTCCTCACATCACTCTTCTCCTCTGCAGTCACCTGCTTAGTATTAAACCTCCTTTGTACCAACTCCCACTGGCTTTCCACAGAGAACCAGCTGCACATGGAAGAAGAAAGAGTTCTCTTTATTTACGTCCAACAAACAGAAGGAAAGGTGATGCAATTGAATGAACAGTAAAACACAGTGATCAACTGCATGCCATGTCCAAGCTGCTTCTATTGAGGTTTATCTTTCATAGGGAATATCTGCACAAGAAATGAGTTAGACACAGATAGGATGGGATAGATAGAATCAAGGTGAAGGAGTTGAAAGCAGACTTTTGAGGAATGGAGCAAATTCCAGTAATCACCCTGGGTAGATCAGCCAGGGAGTTTTGAGGTATCAACTTAAAATTGAACAGGACTCGTGAGTATTTCAGAAATTGAGACGGGCTAACACATTCTTCCTGATTTCTATTTATCTTCAACTTTTTTTCACATTTACTGACATTAATGAACATCTTTCAGAATTCATGCTTTTTTTAAAAGCATGAAAAATATAAAAAAAGAAGAAAAAGAGAAAGAGAAAGAGAAAGAGAAAGAGAAAGAGAAAGAGAAAGAGAAAGAGAAAGAGAAAGAGAAAGAGAAAGAGAAAGAGAAAGAGAAAGAGAAAGAGAAAGAGAAAAAGGGGAAAAAAAGAAAGTGAAAAAGGAAAAGGAAAAGGAAAAGGAAAAGAAAGGAAAAGGAAAAGGAAAAGGAAAAGGAAAAGGAAAAGGAAAAGGAAAAGGAAAAGGAAAAGGAAAAGGAAAAGGAAAAGGAAAAGGAAAAGGAAAAGGAAAAGGAAAAGGAAAAGGAAAAGGAAAAGGAAAGGGAAAAGGAAAAGGAAATGACATAGAAAAAAAAATGAAAGAGAAAAAGAAAAGATAGGAAGGGCTAGATAGAATCACAGTGAAGGAGTTGACAACACAGTCCATCAGACTTCGGCGAGATGGAGCAAATTTGAGTCATCCCTCTAAAAATCTGAAATCAGACAGATAATTGGGAGGTATCTGACTGAACAAAGAGCAAGGGATGGGGAAATCTGGCAGGCTGTGGCAGGAGCGTGTGTCTAAGTGGCCTGCTGAAAACATGCCCTTAACCACGGCCATTTATTTAGGAGAGCTGAAGACATCTGGAGGATGAGGGACATCAAATAGGCTGCAGGGAAGAGCAATGGCGACGCCAGGATTTCGTAACAGGGCATTGGCACTGGCACCACTGTCTGTGTCCCTGAACCTGAAGGCATTTGTGTCCAGCAAACACAGTTGTGGAAAACATCATAGTTTCAGAAAAAGAACTAAAAAAAAGAAAAAGTCATCATATCACACCAGAGATTCATATGTACAACCTAAAATTAAACAAGACTCATGAGAATTTCTCATGTTGAGAAGGGTTAACACATTTTCATAGATTTTGATATCTGTTTTCAATTTTTTGTCTCAGTTTGACTGACATTAATGAACATCTTTTAAGCTTACGGCCTAAATATAAATAAATAAATAAATAAATAAATAAATAAATAAATAAATAAATGAAAAAATAAATAAATAGAGATCCATTTGCGTCTTGCACTTGGCCTGATGCCTCTTTGACCTTCACAGTTCCCACCAGACTGTCATTGCCGGAGAGTATGAGATCCAGCAGAGAACAGGGATTTCCCACACGGTTTACAAGCACTGGCACACATCAGGAGCAGCCCAGGCACTTGGGCATCACCCAGTGTCTGTGTCAGCAACTGTCTCCCAGCTGAAGGACCGAGGACTCAGAGCAGGAGCTCACATGCAGGCAACTCCTTGTGCACTTCTGAACACAACCAAAGGAATCCCAATGATACTGTGGTTCTGTGGAAAGCTGAATCCTATTTCAGCTCCAGGATTTCTGTCAAGGGATGAGACTCCTGCACTGCCTCAGCTGTATCACTGTCCTGCACAGGGAAAGTCCAAACCTCCCCATCCTTGTCTGGGTGCCCTTTGTGATTCATCAAACGATCTCTGATAGTACTTGTTATATGTCTCCTCTCAGTCACTGACCACTGGACATGTGGTGGTTAATTGAGTGGATTTCAAAGCACAGTCATGAGGCTGTTGTCTTTCAGGAGCTGTTGGCCATGAGGACACAGGGACATCTCAGGGGAGATGAGTGGGAAGGATAAAGATGACATCATCTGCTGCTTTCTTGTCCGGGCACCTGGGACACAGGGAGCTCATAAAGGTGGGCAGAGCTGCAGAGAGACAGCTGTGCCCAGGAGCAGCTCTTGTGCACAGCACAGCCTGCAGGTGACAGGAGAGAAATTGGAGAGAGCTTACAGGATGTGTGAAATGTGCGTGGGCTGTGAGCTTGCTGCAGGAGCATTGCTCACAGACCACGACGCGGTAAGTCTCTCTGCAGACCGTGAGCTGCTTTTCATAGAGGGCTAACAATCTGGGACACCCCATAGCAAATCTGGCTGCTGGCAATGCATGTTTCTTTACTGTGTTAAAAGCCTTCTGCTCCAGCTGGGGGCTTCCATGCTACAGTGTCAGAGCACAGCCCTGAGGGTTGTGAGTTCCAGCACGGCTGCAGGCTGTGCAGCTGGGGTTGAAGGCAGGTGCCCAGGGCTGTCCTGCAGAGCAGGGTCCCTGCTGTACCCCAGGGGCTGTGTGCCGGGTATGGGACTCTGCTGCCTGCCAGGCTCAGCACTCAGCCTGCCCGGGGAGCTGCCCAGGGCGCTGCGGGGCAGATTTGTGGGGGAAAGGAGCCCCCAGCAGGGCTTGTGCTGCCAAAGCTGATACCTGGGGCAGGGGGATCACAGCTCCACTGCACAACAGAATGTTTCTGAGGGTACTTTGCAAGGGGAGACCCAAGGTAGCAATTTTCTATTTCTTGTTTGGACGGAAGGTGAAAGGATTGGTGGCAGAAATCTAAGAGTCTGTCAAATTTGAACACAGCTCTGAGACTCCCAGTTCTTCTTCAGTCAATTGCTTGTTATGTGCAGTGTCACACGTGAACTGTTTTCAGCCTCTCCTTTCACAAAAATGAACCTTTCCAAGCGTTGAACTATTTGAAATTATCAATTTTGTTGACAAAATAATGCACTTATATTGCAAATAGGCATGTTTTCCTGAACAGAAAGTGAAGGGCACAAAGGCTGGGACTGAAGATTTTAACAGCAGTGAGTGTAAAGATATGACACACAAAACAGATAAAAAAGTCCAGGGAAATTGAATAAAATTAGTAGATGAAAGGAAGGTTAAAGCTCCATGTGCTTCTTCTGCTTATAGAATGATGAACTTAAAGAAGTTAAATTCAATTAGTGTTGCTAAATGAATATTGTCATAGGAGAATGAAAACTTTTCAAAGTATAGTAGGAGGAGTGTCTCTGAGAATGGTCATGACTTGTCATTATCTTCTGCACTCTGAGCAGGACTCGAAGGCAAGGAACAAAAGCAGATGTCTAACAGCAGCTCCATCAGCGAGTTCCTCCTGCTGCCGTTGGCAGACACGCGGCAGCTGCAGCTCCTGCACTTCTGGCTCTTCCTGGGCATCTACCTGGCTGCCCTCCTGGGCAACGGCCTCATCAGCACAGCCGTAGCCTGCGACCGCCGCCTGCACACCCCCATGTACTTCTTCCTCCTCAACCTGGCCCTCCTCGACCTGGGCTGCATCTCCACCACTCTCCCCAAAGCCATGGCCAATGCACTCTGGGACACCAGGGCCATCTCCTACACAGGATGTGCTGCACAGCTCTTTTTCCTTCTCCTCTTCATGTCAGCAGAGTTGTCCCTTCTCACCATCATGTCCTATGACCGCTACGTTGCCATCTGCAAGCCCCTGCACTATGGGACCTTGATGGACAGCAGAGCTTGTGCCACCATGGCAGCAGCTGCCTGGGGCGCTGGGGTTCTCTGTTCCCTTCTGCACACTGCCAGTACATTTTCACTGCCTCTCTGCCAAGGCAATGTTGTGAACCTGTTTTTCTGTGAAATCCCCCAGATCCTCAAGCTCTCCTGCTCAGAATCAAATCTCAGGGAAATTGTGCTTCTCTTTTTTGGTTCCAGTTTAGCCTTTGGGTGTTTTGTTTTCATCGTTGTGTCGTATGTGCAGATCTTCCTGGCTGTGCTGAGGATGCCCTCTGAGCAGGGACGGCACAAAGCCTTCTCCACGTGTCTCCCTCACCTGGCCGTGGTCTCCCTGTTTGTCAGCACTGCCTTTTTTGCCAACCTGAAGCCCCCATACATTTCCTCCCCACTCCTGGATCTGACAGTGGCACTTCTGTACGCAGTGGTTCCTCCAGCACTGAACCCTGTTATCTACAGCATGAGGAACAGGGAGATCAAGCACGCTCTCAGGAAGGTGTTGCAATAAGCACTATTCCAGCTTTGATGAAATGCATGTTTACCTCACAGGATTCCCAGAGATGGTTCTTTATGTTTTATGTGTTTTAGATTCTTTGATTGTGTGTAATATGGCAACCCCCAGAAATCTGCTACTGAACATATAAATAAAAATTTATTTCACTTCTTTCCTACCTAATTTCCATTTTCTCAATTTAAGAGCTCATGTAAACATGGATCCAGATTCCCTGAATAGGTTAAAATATACCTAAAATGCTTTCAAAACAGACTTCTCCTTAGCTCTTCTCTCTTCCTACTTTGTCTGGACCTGGGGGAGGTACAGCCACGGACAACAGCACAACCTGCTCTTTTCATTCCTGCTCTCATTACACTGCTACATTGGTCTCATGTCCTCTCATTTGTTCAGGCCTGAAGGTCTGGTGGGTCTCATGACAGTCCTGTTGTCTCTACAACAGGAGCAGCACTCCGGGGCTGCAATCAGTTGCTGGCAATATGAACGACTGTTTCACAGCTGATCTCCTTGCTGGCACTGTCAAAATCCTCAGGAGCTATTGGAACTAGCTCTCGATCTCCAGGACATAAAGAAGTGAGAGCGAGTCAGGGGGACTACTGGAAAGTGTCCTCCCTTCTCTCCTCCGTAGCCAGACTCCCTGAGGACTCATAGTAAAGGGTCTAATTACTAACCTTATCGACAGTGTTACTTCCGTAACTCAAAGATGACCTCAGAGATGAATGTGTGCAAAACTTCATCTTCTCAGCTGCCAATTTTATCATGATATAAACCAAAGTCAAACAACATAGCAAAATAAATATCCTAATCCAGCCCCAAGAGTTGGCAAACACTGAAGCAGGGAAAAGAAGCTGCAAGGAACGAGCTGTGCAATGCCTGTGTAATGCCTGTGCAAGGCTGAATGAGCTCCACAAATAGGGAAACAAACAGCATCATGGCCAGCAATTCTACAGCTCCCACAAAGCTCTGCGTTATCTCGCTCTGCATAGATGTACTGTTATGTCAAGTCCTGGAGCTTCACATCGGGCACCAAAAATATGATGGTGGATGGAGCAGCAAACAGTGCTTTGTGCACTGCCCCAAACCCAGTGGGATGGGGAAGGGAACTGGGGGAAAAAAAAAAAAAAAGTACAACTCATGAAATGATGCTATTTACTAAGCGTGATGAAAGGAGACGTGTAATAGTTATCACTATATATCCAGATATATGGGATGGTATATAACAGCTGATGCACAAGCACTTGCTCAGCACCACCAGAAAGATTCCAAGCTGGTCTCTGGGCAGCAGAAGAGAGTGAGATGAACTCCCATCCTTTCAGTACTCCTGCTTGCTGTCAGTTTGCACGGAATGTCCCTTTGACCACTTCCAGTCAGCCGTCTGCACTCCATTCCCTCCCAGCTCTATGTACCCTCCATTGACCATGGCCTTAGCTCTCTACAACACTGCTTAGCAGCAGCTGTAAACACCACAGTGTTATCAGTTTTTTTCTTGCAGAACCAAAACACTGCACCAGAGCAGACAGTCTGAAGAAAACAATTCCATCCCAGCTGTAACTCAGATACCTGCTTGTCCTCCTCCTCTTGTTCTCCTGATCAGGAAGCAAGGAACAGAATCTGCCGCTCTCCTCTCTGAGCCCTTTCCATCAGTTCTCAGCTGGCTCCTCTGCCATCCCCAGGCAGAGCTCAGTGCACACTCACAGAGGGCAGCAGCCTTTCCTCACCTTCCTTGCCCATCCGTCATAAAGAATCTGTGCCTGCTACACTTCAGTTCAGAGGAGGGAACCATCCCACCATGTCTCTGTGAGACAAACAAGACCATAGGCCTGCAAAGGCAAAGAGATTGCAAGCTCACTGAGTGAATGTTTGTGGTCCTCTCATTAGTGTAAAGACTTCAGAAAGCATACCTTCCAGAAGCATGTTTTGATTTAGCCTGGCTGGGCTTTGCATCTGCACCGTGGTACTGGTGTTCAGAAGGTGTCACACAGGTTAGAGACCCATTGTGGGAAAATTTTTTTGTCAAGCACTGACACTACCAGGACACGGCTTTCTTGAAGGTCTTCGGCTGCATTTACCAGCTGGCTGGGGGTATGCTGAAGACCTTAGGGAACTGCTATTCTGTTGTAATTCAAGAAGAAATTTACAGAGCAGCAGCCATGGGTTGAGATAAGGAGTTCACAGAGCAGCAGCTGCGGAGCAGGATAAACAGCATGAGAACAAAGGACATCTCTAGGAGAAGAATGAATGGCTCGTGGCTTTGAAGGGGGGTTATAGGGTTGTTATTGCAGTAGCTTTCCTCCAATTAGCGTGTGTGATTTTTGGACACCCTTGTCTGTCTCCTTTAAAATCATGGCTTTTCGGGCAATAAATTGACACAGCTATATGTAACTATATTGGTGTTTGTCTGTTTGTCCCAGCACGCTGACATTTTGCCTTTCAGGTTCACATGTTTGCCAACATGTTGGGTCCCGCAATATCATGGGATTTCACTCTAGAACACCTGTATGATCCCGAGAAACTAAGCCAGTATTTGAGTCAGGGATGGTGTAGCCTAGATAGGTCTAAGGGAGTATGACTTATTTGGGGCTTGGCTTGTGCTTACTGTGCTCTATATAACACTATTCTGGAAAGAGAGAGTTTCCAAGCTGAGGTTCAAGCCAAAAAGGGAAATCCCCAAGTCAATTCTGATCAGTCACAGGAGGCTCCAGCAACAATATCAGTTACCTCTGTGGAAGGCAAGAAATGGAAATGGGTGTCCTCACGTCTAGAACGGAAAAAAGAAGTGGAGGAGGAGGCAGCAGAAGATACAGGTGATGGGTCTGGATCAGCACTGCGAAAGGTAAAAGGAAAAGTTAGGAGGCACGAAGAAGAGAGTGATGAGGTGGAAATCTCTAGTTTGTCTCTGAACATAACTATCTCAGTGCATAAAGCCAGTGGGGAATGTAGGCTGACAGTCTCTGAAACAGAGACTCTAGAAGTCTCTGTTTGTTGACCCCTGAAGATGTCTGATATCCAAGGCATAAGAAAGGAGTTCACATGGTGCCAGAATGAATCTCTTGTTACCGGATTGCTTCACTGTTGGGGCAGTAGGGCCGGTAGCTTGTTTCTAGATGGTAACAAAGCTCGTCAACTAGGAGGCATTTCCAGAGACCCAACTATTGACAGAGGGATGAACAGATGTATGGATGATGCTGCCACCATCTGGGAGCGAATGTTAGTGGCTGTGAGGGCAAAGCTTCCCTTCAAAGACAATCTGAAGCCTCTGATGAAAAAGTGGGATACAATTGAAAAAGGCATCCAGTACTTGAGGGAAATAGCAGTGGTGGAAATGTTGCATAACCCTGATTTTCATCTTAGCTACCTTCACCAAGAACATGATCCTGAGAGAGTGAAGACGACATATGGCAGAAACTCACCAAAACATCACCAGAAAGTTACACCATTACTTTAGCAGCAACATTTCAAAGGAACATGGAAAAAGATGGAAGACCCCTAGTTTTCTAATTGGTTCTTACACTGCAAAACTTTGAACAGCAGTTACCTCCAACTCACGGCTCCATTTCAGCCATCTCAGAAGTAACAAACAAACTGAATCAAGATGAAGAGCGAGTGTCTCAGTGCATTAATCATGATGATCCCGTAGTAGTATCAGAAACAACTGATGAAGGTCAATCACCGTACGGGTCACCAGTTCTAATGAAGGAGCTGAACAAAATAGTCCAGTTTATTAAAGGTGATGAACTCTCCTCCTCGACTATATCATCAGAAATCTCAGCTATTAGACACATGTGCTTTCCAGCTCAAGCAAGGAACAACATTAAGAATGCACCAGGTGTTTTCTTGTGGTGTTACCTATGTGACCACAGAGAAGACATGAGGAAGTGACATGATCAGCCCACTCCTGTACTGCGAGCATGTGTGAGGGAACTACAAAACAGACCAACCACCAGTAGGGCTGCTCCAGTTATCACAGGTAACCAATAGAGGGGCCCTGCCCACAGTCAGGGGAGGGAAAGGGATAATACAGTTTAATGGACTGTGTGGATTCGATGCCCTGGCACATCAGAACCACAGGAATATAAGGCGCTGGTGGATACCGGTGCACAGTGCACCCTAATGCCCTCCAGTCATGAAGGGACAGAATCAATCCGTATTTCTGGAGTGACTGGGGGCTCTCAAGAATTGACTGTGTTGGAGGCTGAAATAAGCCTCACTGGCAAAGACTGGCAAAAACATCCTATTGTGACTGGCCTGGAGGCTCTAATCATACTTGGTATTGATTAGCTCAGAAAGGGTCATTTCAAGGATCCTAAGGGGCCTTTGCAATAGCTGCTGTAGATATGAACAACATTAAGCAGCTGTCTGTTTTGTCTGGCCTGTCAGAGGACCCGTCTCTTGTGGGGCTGCTACGAGTAAAAGAAAAGCATGTACCAGTTGCTACAAAGACAGTGCACAGACGGCAGTATCGCACCAACAGGGATTCCTTGCTCCCCATTCATGATTTGATTCGCCAGTTGGAGAATCAGGGAGTGATCAGTAAAACTCACTCACCTTTTAACAGTCCCATATGGCCAGTGCGTAAAGCCAGTGGAGAATGGAGGCTGACAGTAGACTACCATGGTATGAATGAGGTCACACCCCCATTGAGCGCTGCTGTGCTGGACATGTTGGAACTCCAGTACGAGCTGGAGTCAAAAGCAGCCAAATGGTATGCCACCATTGACATTGCCAATGCCTTCTTCTCTATTCCTTTGGCTGCAGAATGTAAGCCACAGTTTGCCTTCACCTGGAGGGGCATTCAGTATACTTGGAACCGTTTGCCCCAGGTGTGGAAACACAGCCCAACCATTTGCCATGGGTTGGTCCAAACTGTACTGGAACAGGGTGGTGCTCCTGAACACCTGCAGTACATTGATGACATTGTTGTGTGGGGCGATACAGCAGAAAAGGTTTTCACAAAAGGAGAGCAGATAATCCGGATTCTTCTACAAGCCGTTTTTGCTGTTAAGCGAAGCAAAGTGAAGGGGCCTGCCCAGGAAATTCAGTTCTTAGGTATAAAGTGGCAGGATGGACGTTGTAACATCCCAACAGATGTGATCGACAAAATCACTGCCATGTCTCCACTGACTAGCAAGAGAGAGACACAGTCTTTCCTGGGTGCAGTGGGCTTTTGGAGGATGCACATTCCAAACTACAGCCTCATTGTAAGGCCCTTTATCAGGTGACGCAGAAGAAGAATGATTTTGCATGGGGCCCTGAGCAGCAGCAGGCTTTTGAGCGGATTAAACAAGAGATAGCCCGTGCTGTAGCCCTGGGGCGAGTATGGACTGGACGGGATGTAAAGAACATCCTCTACACTGCTGCTGGTGAGAAAGGCCCCACTTGGAGTTTGTGGCAAAGAGCCCCAGGTGAGACCTGAGGCTGACCCCTGGGATTTTGGAGCTGAGCGTACATGGGATCCAAGGAGGGCAACACTCCAACTGAGAAGGAGATCTTAGCTGCCTATGAGGGGGTTTGGGCTGCTTCTGAAATAGTCGGTACTGAGATGCAGCTCCTTTTGGCACCTGGACTGCCGGAGCTGAACTGGATGTCCAAAGGAAAGGTTCCCTTCACCCATCATGCTACTGATGCCATTCGGAACAAGTGGATTGTTCTGATTACACAACGAGCGTGGATAGAGAACCTCAGTCATCCAGGAATCTTAGAGATGATCATGGAGTGACCTGAAGGCAAAAAATTAAGCACATCACCAGCAGAAGAGGTGTCATGTGCTAAAGAGGCCCCACCATACAACGAACTACTAGAAAATGAAAAGAAATATGCCCTGTTCACCGATGGATCATGTCGTATTGTAGGGAAGATTTGCAAATGGAAAGCTGTTGTATTGAGCTCCACATGACAGGTTGCAGAAGCCACTGAAGGTAAGGGAGGATCAAGTCAGTTTGCAGAGGTAAAGGCTGTCCAGCTGGCCTTAGATGTTGCTGTGTAGGAGAGGTGGCCAATGCTTGATATTTATACTATTTCATGTATGTTCGCAAATGTGTTATGGGGGTGGTTACAGCAGTGGGAACAAAATAACTGGCAGCGGAGGGGTAAACATATTTGGGCTACTGAATTATGGAAGGACATTGCTGCCCGAACAAAGAATATGGTTATAAATGTGCATCATATAGATGCCCATGTACCCAAGTGTCGGGCTACTGAAGAACAGCAGAATAACAATCAGGTAGATTGATACGCCAGAACTGAGGTGGCTCAAATAGACTTGGACTGGCAGAACATGGGAGAGCTATTTCTAGCTCGATGAGACCCATGAGACCTCGGGCCATCAAGGAAGAGAAGCGACATATAAGTGGGGCAGAGACCGAAGGGTGGACTTAACTATGGACGCTATTGCACTGATTATTCATGACTGTGAATCATGTGCCATAATTAAACAAGCCAAGAGGATGAAACCTCTCTGGGGGGAAGGGAGATGGCAGAAGTTTAGATATGGGGAGGTATGGCAGGTTGATTATATCACCTTGCCACGATCTCACAATGGTAAGTGTTATGTGCTTACCACAGTGGAGGCAACCACTGGGTGGCTCGAAACGTACACAGTACCCCATGCTACCATCCAAAACACCATCCTGGGTCTAGAGAGGCAAATCCTGTGGTGACATGGCAACCCCAGAAAGAATTCAGTTTGATAATGAGACTCATTTCAAAAATTCATTTCTGGATACCTTGGCCAGAGAACATGGCATTGAGTGGATTTATCATGTACCCTATCACGCACTAGCCTCTGGTAAGATTGAATGCTACAACGGGTTGTTAAAAAAACATATTGAAAGCAAAGGGAGGCTGAATATTTAAGAATTAAGAATGTGGCTAGTTAACACAAGTGGATCGGTCAGTAGAGATGGTGCTACCCAATCCAGCTCCCTACATACTGTTGAGGGAGGTAAGGTCCCTGCAGTGCATGCAAAGAACATGTTGGGAAAAGCTGTTCGGGTCCTTCCAGACTCTGGAAAGGGCAAAGCTCTCCTTAGAACCATTTTTACCCAGGGTGCACTTGGTGGGTGATGCAGAAAATGGGGATGTTCAATGTGTACCACAAGGGAATGTGATGTTGGGGGAGTGCAGACAGTAATTCCATGTATATATATGTATACAGACAAGTGTGTTGTGCATTTTAATTATTCTTTCTTTCTGTATAGAAATGTTTTCTAAGCATGATATAGTGATGTACAATTAAGGGTGGAATGTCATGGTTTTGTGATTTTTCCTATTGGTATTCCACGTATCACAGTTAGTAAAAAAAGTTTTCCTCCTTAGGTCGTTGCCGCTGCTATGATTGTTTCCTTGAGCCCAGCTCCCATCTCCCTACCCCATTCCATTTGTTTGGGCCCAGGTGGACCACAGGTCTACTGCCCCCCCTGTCATGGTTACAGACTGATCTAGATAACTCCATGACACAGCTGATCATATTGCTGGCTACTGACTGCTGTGCCGGAGTGCTGCTGTAGAGACAACAGGACTGTTGTGAGAAACACAAGACCTTCAGGCCTGAACAAATGAGAGGGCTTGAGAGCACTGAGGCAGTGTAAATAGAGAAGGATTGAAAACAGCACGCTGTGCTGTTGTCTGTGGCTGTACCTCCCCATGAGACAGACAAGGTAAAAAGAGAGAAGAGCTAAGGAAAAGTCTATTATTAAAGCTTTTTATTTATCTCTTAACCTATTCACGCAATATGGTTCCATGTTTACCTGAGCTCCTGGAGTAAGAAAATGGAAATTAGGTAGGAAAGAAATAGTGAAATAAATCGCAACTTATTTGCAGATTACAGTATTACAAAAAATCAAAAAAACCCCAAAAAGAATAAAACATGAAGAACCATCACTGGGTGTTGTGTGAGGAAGATGTGCACTTCATCAAAGCTGGAATAGTGCATATTGCAACATCTTCCCGAGAGCGTGCTTGATCTCTCTGTTCCTCATGCTGTAGATAGTAGGGTTCAGTGTTGGAGGAACCACTGCATACAAAAGTGCCACTGTCAGATCCAGGAGTGGGAAGGAAATGGATGGGGGCTTCAGGTTGGCAAAAATGCCAGTGCTGAGAAAGAGGGAGACCACAGCCAGGTGAGGGAGGCACGTGGAGAAGGCTTTGTGCCGTCCCTGCTCAGAGGGCATCCTCAGCACAGCCATGAAGATCTGCACATAGGACACAACTATGAAAGCAAAACACCCAAAGGCTAAACTGACACTAAAAATGAGAAGCACAATTTCCCTGAGGTAGGAGGCCGAGCAGGAGAGCTTGAGGATCTGGGGGATTTCACAGAAAAACAGGTTCACAACATTGCCTTGGCAGAGAGGCAGTGAAAACGTACTGGCAGTGTGCAGAAGGGAATTGAGAACCCCAGTGCCCCAGGCAGCTGCTGCCATGGTGGCACAAGCTCTGCTGTCCATCAAGGTCCCATAGTGCAGGGGCTTGCAGATGGCAACGTAGCGGTCATAGGACATGATGGTGAGAAGGGAATACTCTGCTGAGATGAAGAAGAGAAAGATAAAGAGCTGTGCAGCACATCCTGTGTAGGAGATGGCCCTGCTGTCCCAGAGGGCGTTGGCCATGGCTTTGGGGAGAGTGGTGGAGATGCAGCCCAGGTCGAGGAGGGCCAGGTTGAGGAGGAAGAAGTACATGGGGGTGTGCAGGCGGCGGTCGCAGGCTACGGCTGTGCTGATGAGGCCGTTGCCCAGGAGGGCAGCCAGGTAGATGCCCAGGAAGAGCCAGAAGTGCAGGAGCTGCAGCTGCCGCGTGTCTGCCAACGGCAGCAGGAGGAACTCGCTGATGGAGCTGCTGTTGGACATCTGCTGTTGTTCCTGGTCTTGGAGTCCTGTTCAGAGTGCAGAAGATAATGACAAGTCCAGACCATTCTCAGACACACTCCTCCTACTATAATACAAAATATTTTCATTCTCCTACAACAGTGTACATTTAGCACCATTACTTGCATTTAATTTCATGTATTTCAGCATTCCTTAAGCAGAAGCAGCATATGGAGCTCTAACCTTCCTCTTCTTTTTTTATTCCGCCTCCCTGGATATTTTCATGTGTTTCATGTCTCATATCTTTAACCCAACTGCTCTTAGAGCCCCAAAAACAGCCTCTGTGCCATTCAGTGTGAATTCTAAAAAACTGCCTGTTTGCAGGTTAAGTGAATTATTCATTTCTACTGAAAATGAGTATATTTTCAATTGGTTCCATCCTTCAGGAAATGGAAGACTGAGAGCACATCATGTGTGACTGTTCTCAAAACAAGCAATTGAGTGATGAAAAATTCTCAGAGCTGTGACAGCCCCTTTTACATTTCTGCCTCCAATCCTTTCTGTGTTCCCCCAGAACAGGAAATTGAAACCCCCTGCCTTGGCTCTCCTCTGGCAAAGCAACCTCATAAACATACTGTTGTGCAGTGGAGCTGTGATCCCCTGCCTCAGGCAGCAGCTGTGGCAGCACAAGCCCTGCCAGGGGGTTCCTACCTTCCACACGTCTCCCCGCAGCGCCCTGGGCAGCTCCCCGGGCAGGCTGAGTGCTGAGCCTGGCAGGCGGCAGAGTCCCATACCCGGCACACAGCCCCTGGGGCACAGCAGGGACCCTGCTCTGCAGGACAACCCTGGGCACCCGCCTGCAGCCCCAGCAACACAGCCTGCAGCCGTGCTGGGACACGCAGCCCTCAGGGCTGTGCTCTCAGCTGGAGCCGAAGTCTTTTTCCACAGTAAAGAAACATGCACTGCTTGCAGCCATGTCTTCTATGGGATGTCCCAGGTTTAGTTAACCCTCTATGAATAGCAGCTGCATTACCTACTGCAAGGGTCTTACTGTGTCATGGTCTGTGAGCAATATTCCTGCAGTGATCTCACAGCCCACTCACACCGCACACATGCTGTAAGCTCTCTCCATATTCTCTCTTCTGTTTCTGTCACCTGCAGGCTGTGCTGTGCACAAGAGCTGCTCCTGGGCACAGCTGTCTCTCTACAGCACCATCTACTTTTTTGAGCTCCCTGTGTCCCAGGAGCGTGGCCCAGCTGAGCAGCAGATGATGTCATTTTTATCCTTCCCACTCATCTCCCCTTAGATGTCCCTGTGTCATCATGGTCATCAGCTCCTGAAAGGCAGCAGTATCATAACTGTTCTTTGAAACCTGCTCCATTATCCACCAGTAAATTTTTAACATGAGATGAATCCTACTAGAGAGTGTTTGATGAATCAAAAATTGCAGCCAGACAAGGATAAGGAAGGTTGGACTTCCCCTGTGCAGGGCAGTGATCCAGAGAAGACAGTGCAGGTAACTCATCCCCAGTTAGAAATCCTGGGGCTGAAATGGGATGCAGCTCCCCACAGAAACAAAGGAGCTGGGATTCCTCTGGTTCAGCTCAGATGTTCACAAGTAGTTTTACAGTGCTGCATTCATACCTTATTTAAACAAAACTATAAACAAATAAACAGTAAAAGTCTGCTGGATTCTTTCACTTTAAGCTCTCTCCAGATATCTCTCCATTTTGCTGAATAAGTTCTGATAACCTGAAATAGATAACAGGAAGGCACAAGGCACAAGATGCTCTTTAGGTTAGAATGGTCCCAGGGCATATTTGCTGCTGAGTCCATCAACCACCAGTGCAGAGAGAAGTTTGCACAAAGTGCTCAAGAAGACAAAGTCAGAACTAATGGTGAAGTTTCTTGGAGTACTAATGGGCCCACTGAGGGCCATTACCAAGTAAGCTTCCCAAGGCACTAGTTAGAGAAGATAATTGGAAGACATGGAAACAGGCAGGGAAAGGCACTGGCATGCTAAGAAACCTCTCCTTTGCCTTACAAAGCAGACAGGTCAAGCCCTGATTGCAAGACCAGAAGTAGGGAGATCCTGTCTCTCATGTTGGCTCAAGGCACTTCCTGGGGCAGTGAGTTGGAAGTCTATATGATGTTAAATGAATGACATGGGAATGCAAGATCCCAGGCTCTGCATGTGGTGCAAGGATACTGTCAAGTTCATGTCCCACATGTGCCCTGTGTCTCATTGCAGGATGTAGGATGTGAGAAGGGCCCCGTCTGAACAAGCAGTCAGTCCCAGTGAAACTCTGAACTTCAGATCTCTCAGTTCCAGTGCCCTCCAGTGCACACTCTCCCATAGTTTTATGTCCTTTATGTTCTGCGGTGACCAGAAGTGCACCCAGTGCTCCAGGTGAGGCTGTAGCAATACAGAGCAAAGAGGGTCAACCTTTTCCCTCACCCAGCTGGCAATAAATTGCTTTATGCACTCCAGGGGACTGTTGGCCTTCCTGGCTGCCTGGGCACACTGCTGAATCACGTTCAATTTGATGTTGTGCAGGACCCCCAACCCTTTTCAGTCAGACCTCTCTTATGTGTCCCATATCCAGTCCAGTGTGTATGTCGAGTGTTGCCCATACCCAGATACACAATCAGGCACTTGTTATATTTTAGGCATTTGGTGATTAGTACCAACTGGTACCCACTTCTCTGACTTGTCCACATCTCTCTGCAAGTCCTCTCCACCCTCAGTGGAGGCAACAGCACCTCCTCATCTGGTATCATCCTCAAACTTGCTAAGAACTACTTCTAGTCCTGCATTCAAGTCATCTGCATAAACATGAAAGGAAAGTGGCCCTAAAGTGGAGCCCTGGGGAACTCTGACAGTGACCATCTACCAGCCCAATGGAACCCACTGACTATAATTCTTTGGGACAGAACTGCTGGCCAACTGCTCACCCACCACTGCTGGTGAACCTGAAAGGCAAAATGTCAGCGTGCTGGGACAAGCAGACAAACACCAATATGGTTACATAAAGCTGCATCAATTTATTGCTCGAAAAGCCATGCTTTTATAGGAGACAGACAAGGGCGTCCAAAAATCACACACGCTAATTGGAGGAAAGCTACTGCAATAACAACCCTATAACCCCCCTTCAAAGCCACGAGCCATTCATTCTTTTCCTAGAGATGTCCTTTGTTCTCATGCTGTTTATCCTGCTCCGTAGCTGCTGCTCTGTGAACTCCTTATCTCAATCCATGGCTGCTGCTCTGTAAAATTCTTCTTGTATTACAAAACACCATGTTCTCTTTCTGTCTAGCTGTATGCAGGAATTTCTGTCCAGAAGGGTGCTGGAGAAATAGTATCAAAAGCTCTACTGAAATCCTCAAGGATTACATCAACTGCCTTCCCTTGTTCAGCTCAATGGATAAAGGTGTCATAAAAAGACTTGAAATTAAATAGGACCATCCCCTCGGAATACTGTGTTGTCTGTGAACAGTCACAGAATTGTACTTCAGGTGTTTTTCCATAACTCCCACCATCATTTTCTCCATAATTTTATGAAGCACTGGTGTGAGACTGAGAGGTCCATAGTTCCCCTTGTAATCTTTCTTGCTCTTCCTTACGATAAGACAACATTTCTGATCGCCGAAGTCGCCTGACTCGGAGCCGTCCCGGACCGATCAGCAGCGGCTGACCGCGTGGTCAAGGGGGATCTCGGGCGGTTCCTTCAAGCAGGGAACCCCCGGGTAGAGGAGAAGCCGGCAGCTCTCAGGGAGCAGCTGACGCAGCCGCTGACGCAGCGTGTGGGCGTTCCCTGCCTACGGAGGGAGATTTAAACGGGCACATTGCTCGGCAGAATCCTTTCTGATCGCCGAAGTCGCCTGACTCGGAGCCGTCCCGGACCGATCAGCAGCGGCTGACCGCGTGGTCAAGGGGGATCTTGGGCGGTTCCTTCAAGCAGGGAACCCCCGGGTAGAGGAGAAGCCGGCAGCTCTCAGGGAGCAGCTGACGCAGCCGCTGACGCAGCGTGTGGGCGTTCCCTGCCTACGGAGGGAGATTTAAACGGGCACATTGCTCGGCAGAATCCTTTCTGATCGCCGAAGTCGCCTGACTCGGAGCCGTCCCGGACCGATCAGCAGCGGCTGACCGCGTGGTCAAGGGGGATCTCGGGCGGTTCCTTCAAGCAGGGAACCCCCGGGTAGAGGAGAAGCCGGCAGCTCTCAGGGAGCAGCTGACGCAGCCGCTGACGCAGCGTGTGGGCGTTCCCTGCCTACGGAGGGAGATTTAAACGGGCACAAGGAGGGCAGCGACTAGTCGCTGCCCACCAGAAACGGTCAGGAAGAGGCGGGGCTCGTGCACCTCTTGACTTCCTGTTTCAGCTCTGGTAAGTATCTGCTCCAACATGGGTGCTCCCCGGCGAAAGGCTGCTGCCAGAAACACTGAGGAGGCCAAGACAAGGGTCCCGATCTCACAGAAACGGGAGGCAGCAACCAAGAAGACTGCAGAGACCCAGACTGACGTCCTGCACATGCCTTATAGGAAGGCTGCTGCCAAAATGTCTGAGGAAACTCAGACTGAGCCCCCAACCCAAGATGCTGGTGTGCAGGTCTCTGGCTGTACTGAGTGCCAGAGCCTGGCCCTTGCAGGGCTGGGTGAGGGAGGCAGTGATTGTGTTCACTGCGACCAGGTGAATTACTTGCTCAGCCTCGTAGTTGACCTGAAGGAGGAAGTGGAGAGGCTGAGGACTATAAAAGAGTGTGAGAGGGAGATTGACTGGTGGTGTCAGTCCCTCTCAGCCTCAAGTTCTCAGCACACAGTCGAGGCTCCTAATGGAGCATGTCAGCCCCTGCCACCTCACAAACAGGTGGTAAAGGGTAACCAGCCAGCTGGCAACACTGCAGCCGGCCCCCTGTCCTCTCTTCCCCCCAGCAGTAACTTGAGAAGGGAGGAGGAGTGGAAGCGGGTACCTGCTCGACGGAAGGGGCATCCTCCATCACGACCATCCCCGGCTCCCCAGGTGCCTCTGCGAAACCGGTTTGAGGCCCTGGAACTTGAGGGGGGGACTAGTGAGAGTATGGAAACAAGTGCACCCATGAGGTTGCCACAGGTGAAGCAGTCACCCCGAAGCCTCAAGACTGCTTCTACACGTAAGGACAGAAGGGTGATTGTTGTAGGTGACTCCCTTCTGCAAGGAACAGAAGGCCCTATATGCCGGCCCGACCCTACCCGCAGAGAAGTGTGCTGCCTTCCTGGGGCACGGGTCAGGGACATTTCAAAGAAAATTTCTAGATTGATTCATCCTTCAGACTACTACCCACTTTTAATAATTCAGGCTGGCAGTGAGGAAGTTGGCAAGCAAAGCCTGAGGTCCATCAAGAAAGACTTCAGGGGAATGGGGCGAATACTTGAAGGAGCTGGGGTGCAGGTGATCTTTTCTTCTATGCCCGTGGTGTCAGGAAAAGATACAGGGAGGATCCAAAAAACCCATCTCTTAAACAGATGGCTTAAGAGCTGGTGCAAACACAAGAATTTCGGCTATTTTGACCATGGGGCAATCTACACTGCACCTGGAATGATGGCTGCTGATGCAAGCAGCCTGTCCCTGAGGGGTAAGAGGGTATTAGCTGAAGAATTAGCGGGACTCATTGATAGGTCTTTAAACTAGGAACGAAGGGGGAAGGGGGCAAAATAAGGGCTACTGGGGTTGAACGGTACATTCGAGGGATTGTACCAAACTCTGTGGGCAAAGATTGCAGAGTGCAAAAGGAGGGAGTAGGGCAGGGGGATGCTGGGGATGCCGCTGTTCTAGTGGATCCTGGATCGCTTATGAAGGTGGTGAGACGGACAGCCAGGCTGAAGTGCCTTTATACTAATGCACGGAGCCTGAGTAACAAGCAGGAGGAACTGGAAACTGTGATGCACTCTGAAAATTATGACATTGTTGCTATCACAGAAACATGGTGGGATGACTCCCATAATTGGGATACTACCATCGATGGCTATAGGCTCTTTAGGAGAGATAGGCGAGGTAGGAAGGGTGGGGGAGTCGCCCTTTATGTCAGAGATTGGATAAACTGTGAGGAGCTCCCCATGAGAAACAGTCAAGAACAGGTTGAGAGCCTGTGGGTTAGGATTAGAGATGGGACTAATAAAGGTCAGCTGGTATTAGGGGTATACTACAGGCCACCTGATCAAGGGGAGGCTGCTGATGAGGCTTTCTTGCTCCAGATGCGTGAGGCGTCTGGCTCACGGGCTCTTGTCCTGGTGGGGGACTTCAACCATCCTGACATCTGTTGGGAAAACCACACGGCGAGCTGCAAGAGCTCCAGAAGGCTCTTGGAATCCATTGATGATAGCTTTCTGGTTCAGGTATTGGACAGACCAACCAGAGGTCAAGCGTTGCTGGACCTGCTGCTCACCAACGCTGAGGAGATCATCAAAGGCGTCAAGGTTGGAGGCTGCCTGGGCTCCAGCGATCATGCCCTGGTTGAGTTTGTGATCTCAAGCGATGTGGGCCTGGCAAAGAGCAGGACCAGGATGCTCAACTTTAGAAGAGCAGACTTCAAGCTACTCAATGGAATGCTGGCCAAGATCCCCTGGCGCGCTGCCCTCAAAGATAAGGACGTTGAGGAGAGCTGGCTACTGTTCAAGGATGCCCTCCTGGCAGCACAAGAGGTCTCCATTCCCCTGATTAAGAAAGTGGGCAGGAGAGGTAGAAAACCGGCATGGCTCAGCAAGGACCTGCTAAGAGAACTGAGGGTGAAGAAAGGGGTGTAAAAGCTCTGGAAACAAGGCTGTGTCACCCGGGAAGAATACAGGGATGCCGTCCGAACTTGCAGATGTGGGATCAGGAAAGCCAAGGCGCAGGCAGAACTGAACTTGGCGAGGGATGTGAAAAACAACAAGAAAACCTTCTACAGGTACATTGGCCAGAAGAGACAGGCCAAAATGGGCGTGCCTACTCTGGTAAATTTAAAAGGAGAAATGGCTTCAACAGATGAAGAGAAAGCTGAGGTGCTGAATGAGTTCTTCACCTCGGTCTTCACTGGTGGCCAGGATTCTAGTCTTTTTCACGTCCCTAAGTCTTGCACCCCCATACCTCCATGTGGGGACCAAGGAGGTAAATCCCTCCCCACTGTAAGGGTAGAGCAAGTCCGAGAGTGCCTCCTTAGACTGAATGAGTATAAGTCTATGGGGCCAGATGGCGTGCATCCCAGGGTCCTGAAGGAGCTGGCTGAGGTGGTTGCTGAGCCGCTCTCCATCATATTTGAGAAGTCGTGGCTGTCAGGTGAGGTCCCGGATGATTGGAGGAAGGGTCACGTCACTCCCATTTACAAGAAGGGGAGCAGGGATGACCCGGGTAACTACAGGCCGGTGAGTCTCACCTCTGTGCCTGGGAAGATTATGGAACAGATCCTCCTGGACAACATGCTTGATCGCATAAAGAACAAGCATGTGATCCGAGACAGCCAGCATGGCTTCACCAGGGGAAGGTCATGCTTAACTAATCTTGTGGCCTTCTATGATGGAGTGACGGCGTTGGTGGATGAAGGGAAGGCGACCGATGTCATTTACCTGGACCTGAGCAAGGCCTTTGACATGGTCCCCCATCACATCCTCATCTCCAAATTGGAGGGAGGTGGATTTGATGGGTGGACAACTAGATGGATAAGCAATTGGTTGAAAGGCCGCAGACAGAGGGTGGTGGTCAATGGCTCTATGTCCAGGTGGAGGCCGGTAACGAGCGGCGTCCCTCAAGGGTCTGTCTTGGGACTGGTGCTCTTTAACATCTTTATTAATGACATCGATGAGGGAATGGAGTGCACCCTCAGCAAGTTTGCTGATGACACCAAGCTGAGTGGTGCAGTCGATACGGTGGAGGGAACAGATGCCATTCAGAGGGACCTTGACAGGCTGGAAAGCTGGGCTCGGGTGAACCTAATGAGGTTCAACACGGCAAAGTGCAAGGTTTTGCACTTGGGCCGGAAGAACCCCAGGCACCTGTACAGGCTGGGAGGAGTTGTCCTTGAGAGCAGCTCGGCTGAAAAAGACCTAGGGGTCCTGATAGATGAGAAACTTAACATGAGCCAGCAGTGCGCTCTGGCAGCCCGGAAAGCAAACGGGATCCTGGGCTCCATCAGGAGAGGGGTGGTCAGCAGGGATAGGGAGGTGATCATCCCTCTCTACTCTGCTCTTGTGAGGCCCCATCTGGAGTACTGTGTCCAGGTGTGGAGTCCTCAGTACAAAAAAGATATGGAGATTTTGGAAAGGGTCCAGAGGAGGGCCACAAAGATGATCAGGGGGCTGGAGCACCTCCCCTATGAGGACAGGCTGAGGGAGTTGGGTTTATTCAGCCTGGAGAAGAGAAGGTTGCGAGGTGACCTCATTGCAGCCTTTCAATACCTGAAGGGAACTTACTCCCAGGAGGGGAGTAAACTCTTTGAAAGGGCTGATAATAGCAGGACACGGGGAAATGGTTTTAAGTTGAAGGAGGGAAGATTTAGGTTGGATGTTAGGGGAAAGTTCTTTACTAGAAGGGTGGTTAGGTCCTGGAACAGGCTGCCCAGTGAGGTTGTGGATGCCCCGTCCTTGGAGGTGTTCAAGACCAGGTTGGACAGGGCCCTGGGCAACCTGATCTAGTAAATGTGTATGTTTGGTGGCCCTGCTAGGCAGGGGGGTTGGAACTACATGATCCTTGAGGTCCCTTCCAACCCGGGTAATTCTGTGATTCTGTGATTCTGTGATTTGCCAGCTTCCTGTCAACAGGTATGACCCTAGATTTATTAGATGCCATTGAAATGCGAGCCCAGAGCATACTAAATTGTCATCAGTGCAAGAACGTAGATGTGCCGTATCTTTGCAATGCCTTGAAATCCAGACTATGCCACAGATGGAGCAGAGAGGAAGATCTGCCTCTTCTGTTCTGAGCTCATCCTTTTGATAAGCTGAATATCACTACGTACTCCATGGGGTCAGGTGCAAAAGACACACTGGGTGCCCTAAGCACGCGGCTGAGGTGGTATTTAGGATGGCCAAGAATACCTCCCTTCTGGCCCTCAGCTGATGCTCCAGAAGGAGGTGTCTATCTCATAGATTTTCCGTCACAGTTTACAAGCACTAGCACAAAACTAGGATCACCCAAGGCACCTTGGGCATCACTGAGAGTCTGTGTATGAGCAGTGCAGTCCCTGTGGAATAAAAACCAAGGATTCAGATGAGGGACTCACACACAGACACCTCACTGTGCACATCTGAACTAAGCAAGGTGAACTTGCAACTCCCGTGGTGCTTTGAAAATCTGATCCCAATTCAGCCCCAGGGTTTCCATCTGAGGATGAGATGCCTAACGCTAGAATAAGGATGGGATGGTCTGTTGATAACAGGACAAATGGAAATGGATTTAAATTAAAAAGGGGAGACATAGGTTAGATGTGAGGAACCTATTTTTTTACACAGCAACACTGGAAAAAGTTGCCTTAGAGGCTGTGCATGCCTGATGGATGGGATCCTGGGTTTACTCTGGGTTTACCCTCATGTCAATCCAGGTTTCTACTCATACTTTTCTCTAGGTGAACTCTCACTTTACTCAAGGTTTTACTCACAATTCACCATCAGGGCGTGTGATCTGGAGATGGGCTGGTGGAGTGACTTGCTGGCATCCCCGAGGGAAGGCTGCCAGGCAGATACCCCCAGAAAAGTGGTTGACTCCCTGCCCTGTCACAGTCGGACAGACATGACTGATGAGGAGGGTTGGAAGAGAGTCCCAACTCAACGTCACAGGAGCCCCCCCATGCCTGCCTAGCCCTCAACCCCTGCTCCATCTAAGCAACAGGTTTGACACTCTGAAATCTGAAGGAGATATGAATGGGGAGGCAATGGAGGATCTGCCTAGGAAGGAACCTAATGCAAGGCAGTCACTACCAAGCCTTGTGACTTCCTCTGCCATGAAAGAAAGAAGGGTGGCCATGGTGGGTGACTCCCTTCTCAGAGGAATAGAGGGCCCCATTTGCAGACTGGACCCGAGTTGTCAGTAAGTCTGCTGCCTTCTTGGCTGCAGGTCAGGGACATAATGAGGAAACTCCCAATGCTGGTTAGGTCCACTGATTATTTTCCACTACTCATAGTTTAGGTGGGCAGTGATGAAATTTCATAGAGAAGCCTACAAACTATGAAAAGAGATTTCAGGAATTTAGGCCATTTAGTTCACAGAGTGTGAGATCAAGTGATTTTTTGTTCTATACCTTCAGGGGCAGTGAGGGACACGGAGCAGGCTTGGAAAGCAAAGCAATGAACAATTGTCTCAGAGGTTGGTACTGAGCCAGAAACTTTGGGTTCTTTGATCACAGGACAGTTTACTTGGCCCATGGCCTGTTATCCATGAATGGAACCCAACTGTCTCAAAGGGGGAAACAAATCCTAGCACAGAAGGTAGTGGGGCTTATCGAAAGAGCTTTAAACGAGCTACGATTGGGGAGGGGACAAAACAGAGCTCACCAGAGATGAGCCTAGGGGAACTCTTCTTGAGCTGGGAGAGAGGCAGATGCCTCAGCTGAAGTGTCTACACCAACGCACGCAGCTTGGTCAACAAGCAGGAGGAGCTGGAAGCAACTGTGCATCTGACAAACCATGACCTAGTTGCTATTACTGACCCATGGTGGGACCACTGCCATGACTGGAGTGCTGTGATGGATGGTTACAAGCTCTTCAGAAGGGATAGAGGAGGAAGGAAGGGTGGTGGTGTGGCCCTTTATATTAAAGAGAGTTTTGATGTTGAAGAATGTGGGCTTCAGAACCATCGAGATGAGTGCATATTTGTAAGGATCAGGGGAAAAGTCTGTAAGTGTGACATCTTACTAAAGGTCTCTTATAGACAGCCTAATCAAGATGAATTGATGGGTGAGGAATTCTATGAGCAGCTTACTGAAGTCGCACGATCGCCAGCACTCATTCTCTTGGGAGACTTCAACCTCCCTGATATATGCTGGGAATATAATAAAGAGCAGAGGAATCAGTCCAAGAGGTTTATAGATTGCATGCAGGACAGCTTCCTTACGCAGCTGGTATGAAGTCCTACCAGGGGGGGTTCGTTGCTAGACCAGCTCTTCGCTAACAGTGAAGGACTGGTAGGAGTTGAGAAGGTTGGGGACTGTCTTGGGCAGAGTGGCCATGAAATGGTAGAATTCTCTATTCTTGGAGATGTCAGAAGTGTGACTAGCAAAACTACTATCCTGAACTTCTAGAGGGCGGACTTTGACCTGTTCAGGACACTTGTAGCACGGGTCCCTTGGGAGTCGCTCCTTATGGGTAAAGGGGTCCAGGAAGCCTGGACACTCCTCAAGATGGAAATCTTAAAGGCACAAGATCAGGCTGTCCCTGAATGCCATAAGGTGAGCCATAGGGGAAGAAGACCAGTGCAGATGAACTGGGAAAAACTATTGAGACTAAGGAAGAAAAAGAGAATCTACGCCCTCTGGAAGAAGGGACAGGATACTTGGGGAGATTACAAGGAAGTTGCTAAGGTATGAAGGGATGAAGTTAGGAAGGCACATTACTTCCCTATCCCTTAATCCATGCCCAGAGCTTCTCAGCCATGTCACTGCCAACTGTAAGCTCCATGCAGAGTTCAAGTGGGACACAGAGGGCACAGCCTTCTGCTGGGTGGATACAAGTGTTGGTTGAACTGATGGGACAAAGCCCTCCCACCATGCCCTCCTGGGAAAATGGCCACCCCAAGAATGGCAGTCTGCCTCCTCCATGACCCCATCTGAAATGCTCCTGCATTGATTGATTAAAGGGCTTTAAACCAGGTCCAAAGGGCGAAGGGAGGGGAATTGGATGCGACAGAGAAGGGCTGAGGGATGTTGTTGCTGTTGGAGATTGCAGGGAAAGCCTCTGAGTTGTTCCATAGGATTGTGTGAGGATTCCTCAGAGAAAGTCTTGTTGCAAATGCCCCATCCTAAATCTTATTGTGAACCCTCTGGGGGTAACCCCAACCTGCTGCTGCCCTAAAGTGCCTGCAGACCAGTGCAGGTAGCATGAGAAATAAATGGGACAACTCAAGAGAAAACCACAGAGCATTTCCTTTCATGCAGGCTGCTGCTTCTGAGCAAGGCCCTGAACATCAGTACCACAGTGTAGATGCAAGACCCAGACAGGCTAAATCAAAACATGCTTCTGGAAGGGGATGCTTTCTGAAGAGTCTTTACATTAATGAGACAACCACAAACATTCACTCAGCGAACTCCAAATCTCTGTGCCTTTGCAGGCCTAGGGTCTTGTTTGGTTCACAGAGACATGGTGGGATGGTTCCCACCTCTGAACTGTAGCAAAGTAGGTACAGACTCTTCATTACAATTAGGCAATGAAGACGAAGAAAGGCTGCTGCCATCTGTGAGAGTGCACTGAGTTCTGCCTGGGGATGGCAGAGGAGCCAGCTGAGAACTGATGGAAAAGGCACAAAGAGGAGAGCGGCAGACTCTGTTCCTTGCTTCCTGATCAGGAAGAACAAGAGAAGGGGGACAGGCAGGTGCTTGAGTTACAGCTGAGTTGGAATTGTTTTCTTCAGACTGTCTGCTCCGGTGCAGTGTTTTGGTTCTATGAGAAAAACCATTGATAACACTTTGATGTTTACAGCTGCTGCTAAGCAGTGTTCTACAGAGCCAAGGCCATGGTCAGTGGAGAGCACATGGAGCTGGGAGGGAACAGAGTGAGGACAGCTGACTGATAGTGGCCAAAGGGACATTTTGTACCACCTTAAAGCAAGCAGAAATTGTATTGAAAGGGGTGGGAGTCCATCTCAGTCTCTTCACTGCCCAGGGTCCAGCTGAGCATCAGTCTGGTTGTGGCGAGCAAGTGCTTGTGCATCAGTTATTACATATTATTCCATATCAACGGATATATAGTGATAACTATTACTCCTCTCCTTTTATCTCTCTTAGTAAATTGCTTTGTTACAACCCACAAGTTGTACTTTTTTACCCAATTCTCTTCCCCATCCCACTGGGAATGGGGCAGTGCACAAAGCACTGTGTGCTGCTGAGCCACATGTTGAGTTCAACAACCACCGTCATTTTGGTGCCCGATGTGAGGCTCAAAGGGTTGAGATAACAGCATGGATATCCAGAGCAGACAGGGTTTGTGGGAGTTGGAGAACTGCTGGCCATGATGCTGATAGTTTCCCCATGTGTGGAGCTTACTGAGTCTTCTCATGAAGCTGCATTGCACAGCTCCTTGCTTGCTGCTTGTTTTCCCTGCTGCATTATTTGTCAACTCTGGATTCTGGATTAGGGTATTTATTTTGCTATGCTGTTTGACCTCGTTTTGTATCATGATAAAATTGGCAGCTGACAAAGTGAAGTTTTGTGCACATTCAGCTCTGTGGTCATCTTTGAGTTTTGGAAGTAATATTGTTGGTATGATTAGAAATTATACATTTTACATTGTCTTCTCTGGGAGCCCAGGGGTGTTCAAGAAGTGACTGGATGTTGTGTTTAGGGATGAGGTTTAGTGGGAGCTATTGGTAATAGGTGAACGGTTGGACATGATGATCTTTTAGGCCTTTTCCAACATTGGTGATTCTATGAATCTATGATTGAGCTTAAACAATTATTCAGGAATATCACTGAGAGATCTGCCCCAAGGTCAGAAGGCTCTGCATGGCAGAGGGTGTGGGACGGTCTGGGCAGCTGTCTGGAGAGGTGGGCACCCCCAGGGCTTTGGAACTTCATCTCCAAGCAACTGCAGGATCCTGAGAAACTGGTAGAATATTGGGGGCAGGTCTGCTGTGGCACTGGTAACCCCCAAGGAACACAAATGACTGCAGTGTGCCAGATCCAGAGAGCTGGATCTGCTGACAGTGCTGCAGCCTCTGCAACTCCTGGCACAGACCTTGCAGCAGCTCCAAGGTTTTGCTACACATCCTGCAGTTGCTCCATGCACTGGGACAGATCCCCCTGTCACTCCACCCCTCATATGAGCTCAGCAGTCACTCCTGCCACGGGTCCTGTAGCTGTTCCAAGTATGGTAATAAGAAAATGACACAAATTCCCCCCAAGGGAGGAAATACAGCCCTGTGGTGGCTCCAACCCCTCCAATGAGCCCAGTGGCAGCTCCAACTTAGTCACAGTTCCTGTGGTGATTCCAGCTCTGGCAATGAACTCTGAGGTCACTTCAACTCCTGCAACAGCCCGACAGCCACTTCAGCTCCTACAGTGAACCCTGTGGCTGTTAAAACCCCTGCAACTAGTCCTGGACTTGCAAACAGATATGCATATGTATTAGTATCTGTGCATATATGATTGCAACTGCGTATGTTGTATATGTGTATATACACTAAATATATTATATGTGTATAAATACATTTGTCATAATTATTATCCTTTTCTTTTTCTCCTTGTCTCAACCCATAAAATTTAAACCATAGCACTGTCCCGAGACGCTTAAGGATTTCCTTGGGGCTATTCAATCTGATCTGGTCACACACTGAAGAGCATCAGAAGATCTCAAGGTTTTCTCAGGGAGCAGCTCCTGAGGTACATTCCTTACACCAGCTTTGGAAGAGGCCTCCCTCCAGTTCTCTGGTCCTACTCTAAAGGGGCCCTCTTGTTATGGCAGTGCCAGCAAGGAGACCAGCTCTGACAGACCTGTTCATATTGCCGGCTACTGACTGCAGCCCTGGAGTGCTGCTGTAGAGACAGCAGGACGGTCATGAGACACACAAGACCATCAGGACTGCACAAATGAGAGGACTTGAGAGCACTGTGGTGGTGTAAAGAGATCAGAAATGAAAAGAGCACGTTGAGCTGCTGTCTGTGGCTGTACCTCCCCAAATCCAGACAAAATAGGAAAAAAGAAAAGCTAAGTAACAGTCGATTTTGAAACATTTTTAGGTATATTTTAACGTATTCGGGGAATCTGGATACATGTTTACATGAGCTCCTAAAGTGACAAAATAGAAATTAGGTAGAAAATAAGTGTAATACATTTTTATTTATAAGTCCAATAACAGATTTTTTGCACGTTGCGATATCTCACATAATCAAACAATCAAAGATGCATAAAACATGAAGAACCATCACTGGGAATCCTATGAGGAAGTTGTGCAATTTATGGAAGCTGGAATAGTGCTTATTGCAACACCTTCCTGAGAGCGTGCTTGATCTCCCTGTTCCTCATGCTGTAGATAACAGGGTTCAGTGTTGGAGGAACCACTGCGTACAGAAGTGCCACTGTGAGATCCAGGAGTGGGGAGGAAATGGATTGAGGCTTCAGGTGGGCAAAGAAGCCAGTGCTGAGAAAGAGGGAGACCACGGCCAAGTGAGGGAGGCACGTGGAGAAGGCTTTGTGCCATCCCTGCTCAGAGGGCATCCTCAGCACAGCCAGGAAGATCTGCACATAGGACAACAATATGAAAACAAAGCAGCCAAAGGCTAAGCTGGAACCAAAAATGAGAATCACAATTTCCCTGAGATTTGATTCTGAGCAGGAGAGCTTGAGGATCTGTGGGATTTCACAGAAAAACTGGTTGACCACATTGCCTTGGCAGAGAGGCAGTGAAAACGTACTGGCAGTGTGCAGCAGGGAACAGAGAACCCCAGCGCCCCAGGCAGCTGCTGCCATGGTGGCACAAGCTCTGCTGTCCATCAAGGTCCCATAGTGCAGGGGCTTGCAGATGGCAACGTAGCGGTCATAGGACATGATGGTGAGAAGGGAACAGTCTGCTGAGATGAAGAAGAGAACGAAAAAGAGCTGTGCAGCACATCCTGTGTAGGAGATGGCCCTGGTGTCCCAGAGGGCGTTGGCCATGGCTTTGGGGAGAGTGGTGGAGATGCAGCCCAGGTCGAGGAGGGCCAGGTTGAGGAGGAAGAAGTACATGGGGGTGTGCAGGCGGCGGTCGCAGGCTACGGCTGTGCTGATGAGGCCGTTGCCCAGGAGGGCAGCCAGGTAGATGCCCAGGAAGAGCCAGAAGTGCAGGAGCTGCAGCTGCCGCGTGTCTGCCAACGGCAGCAGGAGGAACTCGCTGATGGAGCTGCTGTTGGACATCTGCTGTTGTTGGGCTTGGAGTCCTGTTCAGAGTGCAGAAGATAATGACAAGTCCAGACCATTCTCAGACACACTCCTCCTGCTATACTATGAAATGTTTTTATTCTCTTACAACAGTGTACATTTAGCACCATTACTTGCATTTAATTTCATGTATTTCAACATTCCTTAAGCAGAAGCAGCATATGGAGCTCTAACCTTACTCTTATTTTCTTATCCCTTCTCCCTGGGTATTTTCATCTGTTTCAAGTCTCATATCTTTACCCCAAGTGCTCTTAGAGCCCCCTACCCCAGCTTCTGTGGCATTCAGTTTCAGTTACAAAATGCTGCCTGTTTGTAGGATAAGTGAATTATTCACGCCTACAGAAAATGATGATAATTCCATCCTTCGAGAAAGGGGAGACTGAAAGCACATCATGTGTGACTGTTCACAAAACGAGCAATTGATTGATAAAAAATTCTCAGAACTCTTACTGCCCCTTTTAGATTTCTGACTCCAAACCTCTTTGCCTCAGAACAGGAAATGGAAACCCCCTGCCTTGGCTCTCCTCTTGCAAAGTGCCCTCATAAACATACTGTTGTGCAGTGGAGCTGTGATCCCCTGCCCCAGGCAGCAGCTGTAGCAGCACAAGCCCTGCCGGGGGGCTCCTTCCCCCCACACATCTCCCTGCAGCGCCCTGGGCAGCTCCCCGGGCAGGCTGAGTGCTGAGCCTGGCAGGCGGCAGAGTCCCATACCCGGCACACAGCCCCTGGGGCACAGCAGGGACCCTGCTCTGCAGGACAGCCCTGGGCACCCGCCTGCAGCCCTGGTTGCACAGCCTGCAGCCGTGCTGGGACACGCAGCCCTCAGGGCTGTGCTCTGACACTACAGTATGGAAGCCCTCAGCTGGAGCAGAAGGCTTTTTCCACAGTATAGAAACATGCAGTGCCTGCATCCAGATCTGCTATGGGATATCCCAAATTAAGTTGACCCTCTATGAAAAGCAGCTCACGGTCTGCAGTGAGACTTACCCTGTCATGGTCTGTGAGCAATGCTCCTGCAGAGAGCTCACAGCTCGCTCACACCACACACATCCTGCAAGCTCTCTCCAGTTTCTCTCCTCTCCTTCTGTCACCTGCAGGCTGTGCTGTGCACAAGAGCTGCTCCTGGGCACAGCTGTCTCTCTGCAGCCCTGCACACTTTTATGAGCTCCCTGTGTCCCAGGAGCCTGGCCCAGCAAGCAGCAGATGATGTCATTTTTATCCTTCCCACTCGTGTCCCCTGACACGTCCCTGGGTCTTCATGGCCAACAGCTCCTGAAAGACAACAGCATCATGACTGTGCTTTGAAATTCGCTCAATTAACCACCACATGTCCAGTGGTCAGTGACTGATTGGAGACATATGGGGAGTGCTCCCAGAGTTCGTTTGATGAAACAATAAGGGCACCCAGACAAGGAAGGCGAGGTTTGGACTTTCCCTGTGCAGGACAGTGATCCAGCTGAGGCAGTGCAGGAGTCTCATCCGTTGACAGAAATCCTGGAGCTGAAATGGGATTCAGCTCCCTACACACCCACAGGAGCTGGGATTCCTCTGGTTCAGCTCAGAAGTGCACAAGGAGTTGCCTGCATGTGAGCTCCTGCTCTGAGTCCTCGGTCCTTCAGCGGGGAGGCAGTTGCTCACACACAGACACTGGGTGATGCCCAAGGTGCCTGGGCTGCTCCTGATGTGTGCCAGTGCTTGTAAACCATGTGGGAAATCCCTGAGATAGACACCTCCTTTCTGGGCATCAGCTGAGGGCCAGAGAGGGGATAGCACCGGCTGTCTGGTGAATTCACATGCAGCTGCAAGTGCAGCACAGGGCCTTCAGCAATGTCATGCCCAGGGTGTGACCATGTTGCTATGTCAACTCCAAGGCCCACAGTCGGTCTAATGCCTGTGTGCCACCTTCTGCGCACTAATACCATGGATGAGCTCTCCAGTCCGGCTAAGTCCAGTGATGCTTTCCAGTGAGGATGTTTACTCCTGTATTTTTGCACTAATGCAAACACCAACGCACAAGAAGCTAGAAATCTTGGTAGAGCTGCAGGCCTGAGCTCCTGTTTGGACCACAGGGACACAGTTGAGTGGCTTCCACAACTGCACTGTAGCACAAGGGGGATACAGAGTCTTTAGGATGGATAGGTGAGGAGACAAGGAAGAGCGACTGCCCTCTGTGAGAGTGCACTGAGCTCTGCCTGGGGATGGCAGAGCAGCCAGGTCAGAGCTAATGGAAATGGCCAACAGAGGAGATCAGCAGTGTCTGTACCTGTCTTCCTGATCAGGGAGAGCAAGTGGAAGGTGCCTTAGGCAAACAGATGGGAGTCTCATGTTGTCTGGCCATTGTCCCCTTTGGGAGCCTTTTTCACTCCAGTATCTGCTGCAGGGACAGCACAGCAGGGCATGTGGCATCCAGCAGATCCCTGGAGAGCACAGATGGCAGCTTCTTGACCAAGCCATATAGGGAGCAAAGAGGAGAGGTGCTCTGCTGGATCTCATACTCTCCAGCATGGAAGGTCTGGTGGGAATTGTGAAGGTGAAAGGGGCATCAGGCCACGTGCAAAAGACAAAAGGATCTAATTTTATTTATGTATTTATTTATTTATTTTGAGGCTGTAAGCTTAAAAGATGAACGTATATGTCAGTAAAACTGAAACAAAGAATTGAAGACAAAGATAGAAATCAATGAAAATGTGTTAACCCTTTTCAACATGAGAAATTCTCATGAGTCTTGTTCCATTTTTAGTTGTAAATATGAGTCTTTGTAGGGATTTTGTGTCTTTTTTTTTTTTTTTTTTTTTTTTTTTTTTTTCCTTTAATTCAGATGCTTTCAGGTACAGAGACACAGACAGCGATGCCAGTGCCATCATTGCCCTGTGACTAAATCACGGCGCCCACCGCTGCTCTTCCCTGCTGCCTATTTGATCCCTCATCCTCCAGGTGTCTCCAGCTCTCCTAAATAAATGGTCGTGGTTAAAGGCATGTTTTCAGCAGGCCATTTAGACACATGCTCCTGCCACAGCCTGCCAGATTTCCCCATCCCTTTCTTACTGTTCAGTCAGATACCTCCCAATTATCTGTCTGATTTGTGGCTTTTAGGGGGATGACTAAAATTTGCTCCATCTCGCCAAAGACTGATGGACTGTGTTGTCAACTCCTTCACTGTGATTCTATCTATCCCTTCCTATCTTTTCTTTTTCTCTTACTTTTTCTTTTTCTCTTACTTTTTCTTTTTCTCTTACTTTTTCTTTTTCTATGTCGTTTTCTTCTCCTTTTCCTTTTCCTTTTCCTTTTCCTTTTCCTTTTCCTTATCCTTTTCTTTTTCCTTTTCCTTTTTCTTTTCCTTTTCTTTTTCCTTTTCCCTTTCCATATCCTTTTTTTTTCATTTTTCTATTTCTATTTCTTTTTTTTTCTCTTTCTCTCTTTCATTTTTTCATGCTTTAAAGAAAGCATGAATTCTGAAAGATGTTCATTAATGTCAGTAAAAGTGAAAAAAAGAGTTGAAGACAAAGATAGAAATCAAGAAGAAAGTGTTAACCCGTCTCAGTGTGTGAAATACTCACGAGTCCTGTTCAATTCTAAGTTGATACCTCCCAACTCCCTGGCTGATCTATCCAAGGGAGATTACTGAAATTTGCTCCATTCCTCAAAAGTCTGTTGTCAAATCCTTCACCGTGATTCTATCTATCCCATCCTATCTGTTTCTAACTCATTTCTTGTGCAGATATCCCCTATGAAAAATAAACCTCAATAGAAGCTGCTTGGACATGGCATGCAGTTGATCACTGTGTTTTACTGTTCATTCAATTGCATCACCTTTCCTTCTGTTTGTTGGCCGTAAATAAAGAGAATTCTTTCTTTTTCTGTGTGCAGCTGGTTCTCTGTGGAAAGCCAGTGGGAGTTGGTACAAAGGAGTTTTAACACTGAGTGGGTGACGGTAGAGGAGAAGAGTGATGTGAGGAAAAGTGATGCAAGTCCCATGGGGCCAGTGTGAGTAGGAGTGGGATGGGGAGGTTGAGGAAGAACTTTGTCAACACAGTAACAGTACAGAACTCATTGGGACATCCTGGATTGACATCAGTTGCAAAGTGCTTCTTTAAACCCAGCTATAAATAATTGTATAAAACAAACTATAAATAAATAGACAATAAATGCATTTTGGATTCTTGCTCTTTAAGCTCTCTCCATTTTGCTGAACACATTTTGAAAACCTGAAGAAGAGAACAGGAAGGTACAAGGCACAAGAGGCTCTTTAGGTTATAATGGGCCCCAGTGAGCATTTGATGCTGAGTCCATCAACCTCCAGTGCAGAGAGAAGTTTGCACAAAGTGCTCAAGAAGACAAAGTCAGAAGTAACAGTGAAGTTTCTTGGAATATTAATGGTCCCACTGAGGGCCATTACCAAGTAAGCTTCCCAACAGACTAGTTAGAGAAGATAACTGGAAGCCATGACTACAGGCAGGCAAAGGCACTGGCATGCTAAGAAACATCTCCTTTGCCTTATGAAGCAGACAGGTCAAGCCCTGATTGCAAGACCAGAAGTAGGGAGATCCTGTCTCTCATGTTGGCTCAGGGCACTTCCTGTGGCAGTGAGTTGGAAGTCTATATGATGTTAAGTGAAAGACATAGGAACGGAAGATCCCAGTCTCTGCATGTGGTGCAAGGATGCTGTTAAGTTCCTATCCCAATGTGCCCTGTGTCTCATTGCAGGATGTGGGATGTGAGAAGGGCCCAGTCTGAACAAGCAGTCAATCCCTGTGAAACTCTGAACTTCAGATCTCTCAGTTCCAATGCCCTCCAGTGCACACTCTCCCATAGTTTTATGTCCTTTATGTTACGCGGTGCCCAGAAGTGCACCCAGTGCTCCAGGTGAGGCTGTAGCAATGCAGAGCAGAGAGGGATGATCCTTTCTCTCACCCAGCTGGCAATAAATTGCTTTATGTGCTCCAGGGTACTGTTGGCCTTCCTGGCTGCCTGGGCACACTGCTGAATCACTTCCAATTTTATGTTGAGCAGGACCCCCAATGCTTTTCAGTCAGACCTCTCTTATGTGTCCCATATCCAGTCAGTGTGTATGTCCAGGGTTGCCCATACCCAGGTGCACAATCAGGCACTTGTTATACGTTATGCATTTGGTGCTTAGTACCAACTGGTACCCACTTCTCTGACTTGTCCACATCTCTCTGCAAGTCCTCTCCACCCTCAGTGGAGGCAACAGCACCTCCTCATCTGGTCTCATCAGCAAACTTGCTCAGAACATCTTCTAGTCCTGCATGCAAGTCATCTGCATAAACATGAAAGGAAAGTGGCCCTAAAGTGGAGCCCTGGGAAACTCTGACAGTGACCATCTACCAGCCCAATGGAACCCACTGACTATAATCCTTTGGGACAGAACTACTGGCCAACTGCTCACTCACCACTGCTGGTGAACCTGAAAGGCAAAATGTCAGCATGCTGGGACAAGCAGACAAACACCAATATGGTTACATAAAGCTGCATCAATTTATTACCCGAAGAGCCAGACTTTTATAGGAGACAGACAAGGGTGTCCAAAAAACACACACGCTAATTGGAGGAAAGCTACTGCAATAACAACACTATAACCCCCCTTCAAAGCCACGAGCCATTCATTCTTTTCCTAGAGATGTCCTTTGTTCTCATGCTGTTTATCCTGCTCCGTAGCTGCTGCTCTGTGAACTCCTTATCTCAATCCATGGCTGCTGCTCTGTAAAATTCTTCTTGTATTACAAAACACCATGTTCTCTTTCTGTCTAGCTGTATGCAGGAATTTCTGTCCAGAAGGGTGCTGGAGAAATAGTATCAAAAGCTCTACTGAAATCCTCAAGGATTACATCAACTGCCTTCCCTTGTTCAGCTCAATGGATAAAGGTATCATAAAAAGACCTGAAATTAAATAGGACCTTCCTCTCAGGATCTTGTGTTGTCTGTGACCAATGACAGAATTGTCCTTCAGTTGTTTTTCCATAACTCCCACCATCATTTTCTCCATAATTTTACCAGGCACTGGACTGAGACTGACAGGTCCATAATTGCCCGTGTCACCTTTCTTGTTCTTCCTTACAATGAGACAACATTTGCCAGCTTCCTGTCAACAGGTATGACCCTAGATTTATTAGATGCCATTGAAATGCGAGCCCAGAGCATGCTAAAGTGTCATCAGTGCAAGAACGTAGATGTGCCATAGCTTTGCAATGCCTTGAAATCCAGACTATGCCACAGATGGAGCAGAGAGGAAGATCTGCCTCTTCTGTTCTGAGCTCATCCTTTTGATAAGCTGAATATCACTACGTACTCCATGGGGTCAGGTGCAAAAGACACACTGGGTGCCCTAAGCACGCGGCTGAGGTGGTATTTAGGATGGCCAAGAATACCTCCCTTCTGGCCCTCAGCTGATGCTCCAGAAGGAGGTGTCTATCTCATAGATTTTCCGTCACAGTTTACAAGCAATAGCACAAAACTAGGATCACCCAAGGCACCTTGGGCATCACTGAGAGTCTGTGTATAAGCAGTGCAGTCCCTGTGGAATAAAAACCAAGGATTCAGATGAGGGACTCACACACAGACACCTCACTGTGCACATCTGAACTCAGCTAGGTGAACTTGCAGCCCCCGTGGTTCTTTGAAAAACTGATCCCAATTCAGCCCCAGGGTTTCCATCTGAGGATGAGATGCCTAATGCTAGAATAAGGATGGGATGGTCTGATGATAACAGGACAAATGGAAATGGATTTAAATTAAAAAGGGGAGACATAGGTTAGATGTGAGGAACCTATTTTTTTACACAGCAACACTGGAAAAAGTTGCCTTAGAGGCTGTGCATGCCTGATGGATGGGATCCTGGGTTTACTCTGGGTTTACCCTCATGTCAATCCAGGTTTCTACTCATACTTTTGTCTAGGTGAACTCTCACTTTACTCAAGGTTTTACTCACAATTCACCATCAGGGAGTGTGATCTGGAGATGGGCTGGTGGAGTGACTTGCTGGCATCCCCGAGGGAAGGCTGCCAGGCAGATACCCCCAGAAAAGTGGTTGAGTCCCTGCCCTGTCACAGTCGGACAGACATGACTGATGAGGAGGGTTGGAAGAGAGTCCCAACTCAACATCACAGGAGCCCCCCCATGCCTGCCTAGCCCTCAACCCCTGCTCCATCTAAGCAACAGGTTTGACACTCTGAAATCTGAAGGAGATAAGAATGGGGAGGCAATGGAGGATCTGCCTAGGAGAGAGCCTAATGCAAGGCAGTCACTACCAAGCCTTGTGACTTCCTCTGCCATGAAAGAAAGAAGGGTGGCCATGGTGGGTGACTCCCTTCTCAGAGGAATAGAGGGCCCCATTTGCAGACTGGACCCAAGTTGTCAGTAAGTCTGCTGCCTTCTTGGCTGCAGGTCAGGGACATAATGAGGAAACTCCCAATGCTGGTTAGGTCCACTGATTATTTTCCACTACTCATAGTTTAGGTGGGCAGTGATGAAATATCTTAGAGAAGCCTACAAACTATGAAAAGAGATTTCAGGAATTTAGGCCATTTAGTTCACAGAGTGGGAGATCAAGTGATATTTTGTTCTGTACCTTCAGGGGCAGTGAGGGACACAGAGCAGGCTTGGAAAGCAAAGCAATGAACAATTGTCTCAGAGGTTGGTACTGAGCCAGAAACTTTGAGTTCTTTGATCACAGGGCAGTTTACTTGGCCCATGGTCTGTTATCCATGAATGGAACCCAACTGTCTCAAAGGGGGAAACAAATCCTAGCACAGAAGGTAGTGGGGCTTATCGAAAGAGCTTTAAACTAGCTACGATGGGGGAGGGGACAAAACAGAGCTCACCAGAGATGAGCCTAGGGGAATGCTGCTTGAGTTGGGAGAGAGGCAGATGCCTCAGCTGAAGTGTCTACACCAACACAAGGAGCTTGGTCAACAAGCAGGAGGAGCTGGAAGCAACTGTGCATCTGACAAACCATGACCTAGTTGCTATTACCGACCCATGGTGGGACCACTGCCATGACTGGAGTGCTGTGATGGATGGTTACAAGCTCTTCAGAAGGGATAGAGGAGGAAGGAAGGGTGGTGGTGTGGCCCCTTATATTAAAGAGAGTTTTGATGTTGAAGAGCTTGGGCTTCAGAACCATCAAGATGCGTGCATGTTTGTAAGGATCAGGGGAAAGACCTGTAGGTGTGACATCTTGCTAAAAGTCTCTTATAGACCGCCTAATCAAGGTGAATTGATGGGTGAGGCATTCTATGAGCAGCTTACTGAAGTCGCACGATCGCCAGCACGCATTCTCTTGGGAGACTTCAACTTCCCTGATATATGCTGGGAATATAATAAAGAGCAGAGGAATCAGTCCAAGAGGTTTATAGATTGCATGCAAGACAGCTTCCTTACGCAGCTGGTATGAAGGCCTACCAGGGGTGGTTCCTTGCTAGACCTGCTCTTCGCTAACAGTGAAGGACTGGTAGGAGTTGAGAAGGCTGAGGGCTGTCTTGGGCAGAGTGGCCATGAAATGGTAGAATTCTCTATTCTTGGAGATGTCAGAAGGGTGATTAGCAAAACTACTATCCTGAAGTTCTAGAGGGCGGACTTTGACCTGTTCAGGACACTTGTAGCACGGGTCCCTTGGGAGTCGCTCCTTATGGGTAAAGGGGTCCAGGAAGCCTGGACACTCCTCAAGATGGAAATCTTAAAGGCACAAGATCAGGCTGCCTCTGAATGCCATAAGGTGAGCCATAGGGGAAGAAGACCAGTGTAGTTGAACTGGGAAAAACTGTTGAGACTCAGGAAGAAAAAGAGAATCTCCATCGTCCAGAAGAAGGGACAGGATACTTGGGGAGATTACAAGGAAGTTGCTAAGGTATGAAGGGAGGAAGTTAGGAAGCTACCTTACTTCCTTGTCCATTAGTCCATGCCCAGAGCTTCTCAGCCATGCCCCTGTCAACTGTAAGCTCCATGCAGAGGTCAAATGGGACACAGAGGGCACAGCCTTCTGCTGGGTGGATACAAGTGTTGGTTGAACTGGACGGGACAAGCCCTCCCACCATGCCCTCCTGGGAAAATGGCCACCCCAAGAATGGCAGTCTGCCTCCTCCATGACCCCATCTGAAATGCTCCTGTACTGATTGATTAAAGGGCTTGAAACCAGGTCCAAAGGGCGAAGGGAGGGGAATTGGATGCGACAGAGAAGGGCTGAGGGATGTTGTTGGTGTTGGAGATTGCAGGGAAAGCCTCTGAGTTGTTCCATAGGACTGTGGGAGGATTCCTCAGAGAAGGTCTTGTTGCCAATACCCCATCCTAAATCTTACTGTGTACCCTCTGGGGGTAACCCCAACCTGCTGCTGCCCAAAATTGCCTGTAGACCAGTGCGGGTAGCGTGAGAAATAAACGGGACAAATCAAGAGAAAACCACAGAGCATTTCCTTTCATGCAGGCTGCTGCTTCTGAGCAAGGCCCTGAACACCAGAACCACGGTGCAGATGGAAGGCCCAGCCAGGCTAAATCAAAACATGCTTCTGGAAGGGGATGCTTTCTGAAGAGTCTTTACGCTAATGAGAGGACCACAAACATTCACTCAGCGAACTCCAAATCTCTGTGCCTTTGCGGGCCTAGGGTCTTGTTTGTCTCTCAGGGACATGGTGGGATGGTTTCCACCTCTGAACTGTAGCAAAGTAGGTACAGACTCTTCATTACGATTAGGCAATGAAGATGAAGAAAGGCTGCTGCCATCTGTGAGAGTGCACTGAGCTCTGCCTGGGGATGGCAGAGGAGCCAGCTGAGAACTGATGGAAAGTTCTCAAAGTGGAGAGCAGCAGATTCTGTTCCTTGCTTCCCGATCAGGAAGAACAAGAGGAGGGGGACAAGCAGGTATCTGAGTTACAGCTGGGATGGAATTGTTTTCTTCAGACTGTCTGCTATGATGCAGTGTTTTGGTTCTAAGAGAAAAACAATGTTGATAACACTCTGATGTTTACAGCTGCTGCTAAGCAGTGTTCTACTGAGCCAAGGCCATGGTCAGTGGAGTGCTCAAGGAGCTGGGAAGGAACAGACTGCGCACAGCTGACTGGAAGTGGCCAAAGGGATGTTTTGTAGCACCTGACAGCAAGCAGAAATTGTATTGAAAGCAGTGGCAGTTCATCTCAGTCTTTTCACTGCCCAGGGCCCAGCTGAGCATCAGTCTGGTGGTGATGAGCAAGTGCTTGTGCATCAGTTGTTACATACGATTCCATATCAACAGATATATAGTGATATCTATTACTCCTCTCCTTTTATCTCTCTTAGAAAACTGCTTTGTTACAACCCACAAGTTGTACTTTTTTTCCCAGTTCTCTTCCCCATCCCACTGGGAATGGGGCAGTGCACAAAGCACTGTGTGCTGCTGAGCCACATGTTGGGTTCAACAACCACCATCATTTTGGTGCCTGATGTGAAGCTCCAAGGGTTGAGATAACAGCACATCTGTCCAGAGTGGACAGGGCTTTGTGGGAGTTGGAGATGTGCAGGCCATGGTGCTGATAGTTTCCCTATTTGTGAAGCTTGCTGAGTCTTCTCATGAAGCTGCATTGCACAGCTCCTTGCTTGCTGCTTGTTTTCCTTGCTGCATTATTTGTCAACTCTGGATGCTGGATTAGGGTATTTATTTTGCTATGCTGTTTGACCTTGGTTTGTACCACGATAAAATTGGCAAAGTGAAGTTTTGTGCACATTCAGCTCTTTGTACATCTTTGGGTTTTGGAAGTAATATTGTTGGTATGATTAGGAATTACACATTTTACATAGTCTCCTCTGGGAGCCCAGGGGTATTCAAGGAGTGACTGGATATTGTGTTGAGGGACATGGTTTAGTGGGAGCTCTTGGTAATAGGCGAACGGTTGGACTGGATGATCTTTTAGGACTTTTCCAACCTTGGTGATTCTAGAATTCTAGGACTGAGGTTAAACATTATTCAGGAATATCAGTGAGAGATCTGTTTCTAGGTGAGAAGGCTCTGCATGGCAGGGGGTGTGGGATGGTCTGGGCAGCTGCCTGGAGCGGTGGGCACCCCCAGGGCTTTGGAACTTCATCTCCGAGCAACTGCAGGATCCTGAGAAACTGGTAGAATATTGGGGGAAGGTCTGATGAAACCCTGGAGATCTCAAACAGGCACAAATAACTGGAGTTTGCCAGGGCCTGGCCCACACCTACTGAGCTGTGTTTAACATTCTTCAGCATCATCAATGGGAAGAGAGCTGGATCTGCTGACAGATCCTTCTGCCACTCCACCCCTCATAATGAGCTCTGCAGTCACTCCTGCTACAGGTCCTGTAGCTGTTCCAAGTATTGCTATAAGAAAATGAAACAAATGCTTCCCAAGGGAGGTGCACTGTGCCAGGAGGTACAGCCCTGTAACCCTCCAACCCCTCCAATGAGCGCAGTGGCTGCTCCAACTTCAGTCACAGGTCCTACGGTGATTTCAGCTCTGGCAATGGGCTCTGCAGTTGCTCCAACTCCTGCAGTAGGAAAACAGCCTCTCCAGTTCCTACAGTGAACCTTGAGGCTGTTAAAACCCCTGCAACAGGTCCTAGACTTGCAAACAGATATGCATATAAACTATTATCATCTATGTATATGTATTAGTACATGCAGATATGTTAGCAACTGCCTATATTGTATATATGTGAAAATATACTATATATATAAGATATGTATATATGCATTTATCATATTTATAATCGTTTTCTTTTTATCTTGACCTTAAACCACAGATTCTAATCCTCAGCACTGCCTTGAGTCCCTTACAGATCTCCTTGGGACTTCTGAAACTATCCCTGGCAGTCAGTGAAATGCACCAGAGTATCTAGAAGTCTTCTCAGGGAGCAGCTCCTGAGGTATATTCCTTAAGCCAGATTTGGAAGAGGCCTCCAGTTCTCTGGACCTGCTCCGAAGGGGCCCTCTTGTTATGGCAGTGCCAGCAAGGAGACCAGCACTGACACAGTCATTCATATTGCTGGCTACTGACTGCAGCCCTGGATTGCTGCTGTAGAGACAACAGGACTGTCGTGAGACACAGAAGACCTTCAGCCTGCACAAATGAGAGGACTTGAGAGCACTGTGGCAGTGTAAAGAGATCAGAAATGAAAATGTTGAGCTGCTGTCTGCGGCTGTACGTCCCAAATCCAGACAATGTAGGAAGACAGAATAGCTAAGCAAATGTCTTTTTTGAAACCTTTTTAGGTAACTCCTTAACCATTTGTTTAAGAGGTGGGTTTTTAGGCCCAACTCAGTATCCCTCCCTGCCACTGAAGGTACAGATGCAATAACCACTTGCACACCTGTTCCTTCGATTACTCGCCCCAGTCCCCTGAAATCATCTTTGATAGCCTTCAGGCTTTTTTAACTAACTTCTTCACTGCCAGCCTGAACTATCAGCAGGGGATAGTAGTCAGAAGGGCAGATCAGACTGGGAAGTCTCCCAGCAATGTCCCTGACCGGTGCCCCGAGGAGGGAGCACACCTCCCTGTGGGTAGGGTCAGGACGGCATATAGGGCCTTCCATTCCTCGCAGAAGGGAGTCACCTATGACGACTACCCTTCTATCCTTCCGTGTGGAAGAAGTTTTGAGGCACAGGTGTGTCCTCTTCCCCCGAGGCACCCTCACAGGTGGGGCTGCTTCCACATCGGCATTCACCTCTCCCTCGGGTTCCAGGGCCCCAAACCTATTTTGCAGAGGCACCTGGGGAGCCAAGCATGGTCGTGGGGGGGGACTCCCACTTCGCCGAGCCACCGGTACCTGTTTCCACCCATCCTTTTCTCTCAGACTACTTTGGTCTGACTGGCAACTGCAGGATAGAGGCTCTGCCGACAGTCCCACACCCCCTACCTCTACATTTGTATTGGTAGGGGTAAGGGAGGACTGAGGGCTCAGTGCAGCAGGAGCACAGTCCATCTGCACACTCCTTTCTATCGCCTGTTTGCAAGGCGACCGGGGGAACATGCTCCTTGGGGAGCCTCAGCTGTGTGCCTGGATCCCAGGGCCGATAGGGCCTGGCACCACCCATCAATTTCAATTTCACAGTCCTTAATGGACCTCAGCCTCTCCTGTTCAGATTCTCTGATTGTCCGCAGTCTAACTACCTCCTCCCTAAGCTCCACCACAAGGCTGAGCAGCTCATCTAGCTGCTCACACCGCACACAAGTTGCATCCTTCCCATCCTCTCCTGGCAGCAGCAGGTTGAGGCACTCCTGACAGCCAGAGACCTGAACTGCCACATCTTGGAGCAGACCCTCTGTTTGGGTTGCCACAGGCTTTGCACGGGAAGCCCGCTTCCTGGTGAGGACCATGTTTGAAGCATTAGCGTCAGGTCTTGTCAACAGAAGAGCAAGTTAACTGAGAAAAAGACAAGAGCACTGACCCGTGCTCACACAAGACCCAGCCTCCACTACCACTGCTGCCTTATTGAGTGGGCAGTGCAAGCAGCCCTCAAACACTGACTACCTCCAAACTAGGTGCTCAGAACAGCTTTTCACACCTTCTGTGTTGTGTGGCCTCTCTTTATCCACACAGCAAGTGGGTCAAGTTCAATTACCAGTGATAAAGAGCAGGCAGTGTCAGCTCCGCCCCTGGTGAGTCAGGAGCCATCCCACAAGCTGCCAGCTGCTAGCCCAAGCACAGCACTGCTGCTAGCTCCAAAAAACTCTAAAAAAAAGAGCTTTTCTGGTTTTTTTTTTTCACTTTTCACAGTTGGTGCAAAGGAGGTTTAACACTGAGCGGGTGACAGCAGAGGAGAAGAGTGATGTGAGGAAAAGTGATGTAAGTCCCATGGGGCCAATGTGAGTAGAAAGGGGGTGGGGATGTAGAGGAGCTTTGTCAACACAGTAACAGAATAGAACTTGTTGGGACATCCTGAATTGGTATCAGTTGCACAGTGCTGTTTTAATGTCTTGATTAAACCAAAATATAAATAAATAGACAATAAATGTCTGCTGGTTTCTTCCTCTTTAATCTCTCTCCAGGTATCTCTCCAGTTTGCTGAACAAGTTCTAAAAACCTGAAGAAGATAACAGGAAAGCACAAGGCACAGGAGGCTCTTTAGGTTATAATGGGCCCCAGGGCACATTTGCTGCTGAGTCCATCAACCTCCAGTGCAGAGAGAAGTTTGCACAAAGTGCTCAACAAGACAAAGTCAGAAGTAACAGTTAAGTTTCTTGGAGTATTAATGGGCCTACTGAGGGCCATTAGCAAGCAAGCTTCCCAAGGGACTTGTTAGAGCAGATAATTGGAAGATATGACTACAGGCAATGAAAGGCACTGGCATGGTGGCTCTGATGCTGAGAAACCTCTCTTTGTCTTATGAAGCAGAAAGGCCAAGTCCTGATCCCAGACCCTTGGCAGGGAGGACCTCATGATGACTAAGGATCCTTACTGGGACAGTGAGTTGGAAGTCCGTATGATATTAAATGAAAGACATGGGGACAGAAGATCCCAGGCTCTGCATGGGGTGCAAGGACGCTCTGAGGTTCATGTCCCATAAGCGCCATGTGTTTCATCGCAGGATGTGGGATATGAGAAGGGCCCAGTCTGAACAAGCAGTCAATCCCAATGCAACTCAGAACTTCAGATCTCTCAGTTCCAGTGCCCTCCTGTGCACACTCACCCATAGTTTGATGTCGTTAATGTCCTTTATGTGCCCAGAAGTGCACCCAGTGCTCCAGGTGAGGCTGCAGCAGTGCAGAGAAGACAAGGACAATCCATTCCCTCATCCAGCTGGCAATAAATTGCTTGATGCATTCCAGGGGACCGTTGGCTTTCCTGGCTGTCTGGGTACACTGCTGACTCATGTTTTATTTGATGCTGGCAAGGACCCCTAATCTTTTTCAGTCAGACCGCTCTCCAGTGTCCTGTATGCAGTCAGTGTGTATGTCAAGGGTTGCCCCTACCCCGATGCACAATCAGTCTCTTTTGTTATACTTTATGCACTTGATGCTTAGTACCAACTGGTACCCACTTCTCTGACTTGTCCACATCTCTCTGCAAGTCCTGTCCATCCTCAGTGGGGGCAACAGCACCTCCTCATCTGGTATCACCAGCAAACTTGCTCAGAACATCTTCTAGTCCTGCATGCAAGTCATCCACTAAATCATGAAAGAGAAGTGGCCCTAAAATGGAGCCCTGGGGACCCCTGATAGTAACTACTTACTAGACTGATGGAGCCCAGTGACTATAGTCCTTTGGACTTGACCTATTGGCCAACTGTTCACCCACCACATTCTGGAGTGCACACGGCTGGGCTGCCACACAGCGTTGTTAGAGAGGGGAGGTACTTTGCTCCTTTTCTCCCCGGGTTTGTTCCCGCAGTCACGGAGTGAGATCTAGAGAGAACTCCGTGACAACATGCAACAACCACATCTCAGCTTCAACTATGACACTTATGATTCTTGGTTTGCAAGCAGCACGTATTGCGCGGCCATCACCTGCATCCTGATGAGGCCTTGGATGAGCCAGAGAATAGTTGGTGCAAAGCATAAGATCACAGAGCCAATTCCCAGCCACGTGAGCACAGTGCCATGAACACTGCCGAACCACAGCCAGTTCCAGAAGTCAGATACCCAGCTTGCTGCCCTTCCAGTCGCGATTGATGTACCCTTTCTTATCTCAGGGCAGCTGCACTGCATCCTTCACTCGCTGCAGGGCAGTAGTAGTGTACTTTTCCCCAACGGAGTTTCTGTTCCTTTTGAACGTGTTAAGAACCTCAGTCATTACCACTATCCCGGTAACCTTGGTTAGTGGCCAATGCAGAGTGCCGCTCCTCTGAAGCTCCTCCTCTTCCTCATCCTCTTCATCTGCCAGTACTCGAACCATACCTGGAATGTTGCACAACACGGCCATTGATTAGGTGCAGATGAGGGCTCACGCTCACCATGTGTCATGGCATGTCAGGTAGTCAGTGGTGTTTTGCGACGCACTTAAAGTCATAACTGAGATATTAAGTCTCTTGCTGTAGTTCCCTGGCTTGAAGAAATACCCAGGGAGGGGAACCCTTTGTGTGCCCCGGTGGCGCAAGTGGTAGGAATGCCGCCTTGCAATCCCCCCTGTGGTGCAAGTGGTACAAGTGCCGCTCTGCAGCACAGAGGCTCGAATCCCGGGAGTTGGACTCGATGATCTCTAAGGTCCCTTCCAACCCGCACGAGACTATTACTATTACTATTACTATTACTATTACTATTACTATTACTATTACTATTACTATTACTATTACTATTACTATTACTATTACTATAACCCAAAATGAGCAGAGTGAGAAAGGGTCCCCTACAGATGATAAGGCCAGGCATATCACACAATTCTCCTGGTGGGAAGTCAGAGTGGCCAACTCTTTCCAGAAATTAGATGCCACTTGGTTGAGCAGAAATGAAAGAAGCAAGGACAGGCACTGTAGAGGTCTTATCCTAGAGTTTCTGGAAGAGTGTATTTCAGGACATAACAAATCTAGTCTTGAAATGAAACATCTTTGTCTGGAGAATATGACTCCCCAGTTGTCCAATCTGACCTGATTCTGCAAACACAATGACAATGCAAAGCGCCAGCAAGTCACTGCTATCCTTGCTAAGCCTGTAACAGTGACAATAAATGAAAAGCAGATGTATCCTTCTATTCAGGCTAAAATATGGGGAAGTCTTGAAGAGATCACAGGTCTCCCTGACGTAATGCTGGACAGTTTCATCAAAACAGGTACCACAGGGGATTTAGGATCCATTAAGGCTGAGGTTACAGCAACCACCGCGGCCCTTCTTGAACCATTCTCGTTCGACTTCTTTGACTTCTCTCCTCCCACCCCTATTGATGGTTCCTGATCTAAAGTCGCTTCTGCATTGGTATCTTGTATTTCTCCAGCCGCAGGCTCCATCTGATTCCCCTTGTCTAGTGCCGCGTCTGAGGGGGTGGCAAGGTTGTCAGACTCAGACTTGGGACAAACCTTATTAGACAAGCAGTCATGTGCTGCTTGCCATAGCTGTTGTGATTCCTTCACTCAGGAAAAAAGACGTAATGACCAAAAGGCTGGAAGCAGATTTTCTGCTTCCTTACTACCAGAGCAAGAATAGTTCTGGAATAGTTATCCTCTCGCCTTTTCTAAATTACATTTATTAATGCATTCCCCAGGGGTTGAGCCAAACCCCTTCTTCATCATCCAATGTATTAGTTGCTTCAATTCCTTTTCATGGACTGGATAGTCCACATTCTGCCCTGTCCCTTTTAGCATACTCACCACTCGCTTCAATTAAGCCATAACAACCAGCCTTCTCTCACCACGAGTGTGCACCCAGTTGTATCAAGTCAGGGTCACCAAATGTAGCCACGATGCTAAGGACCTACGTTGATTGAATGGCAAACCAGCTAGGCTAACCCCCTACGTTCTGGACATCCACAGCCCAGGGCACACAGAACAGACACACGCAATGAATAACCGTGACCCATATGTCCTGCACATGTGTCCGCCCCCTGGTACACGCAGGCAGAATGTAAATGAGTTCCAGGAAAATAATGAATATGAAGATGAGTTCCAGGAAATTTGTTGGATATGTTTCAGTTTGGTTTTCAAATATATAACACTTCTGCTTACAGGTATGCAAGATAAAAGTGATCCCCTTACACCAGGTGACTAATAAGAGACTAATAACTAGACTTCCTAATTTAAAACCTAACTCTGGGTTATAGAGTTTGATTCCACAACTCAAAGCCATGCTTTTGGAATCAGTCTTTCCACTGGTGAATAACAGATCTGACATCCAAGTGCATTTAGCAGAGATGAGCCTGCTGTCTATCAGAAGGTTTCTGCTCTGTAGCCCCAGGGAAATCTCCTGGGGAAGCAGCGAGGAAGAGAAACTCAAATCCTCAGATGTGCCGAGCTAGGCTGGGCTCCTGGGACACAGGGAGCTCATACAAGTGGGCAGTGCTGCAGAGAGACAGCTGTGCCCAGGAGCTGCTGTTGTGCACAGCACAGACTGCAAGTGACAGACAGAGAGAAGAGAAAGGGGAAAGAGCTTCCAGGATGTGTACGGTGTGAGCAGGCTGTGAGAGCACAGCAGGAGAGTTACTCACAGAACAAGAAATGGTAAGTCTCACTACAGACCATGCAGATGCTTTTCATAGAAATTTCACTTAATCTGGGACATCCCATAGCAGATCTGGCTGCAGGCACTGCATATTCCTTTACTGTGTTAATAGCCTTCTGCTCCAGCTGAGGGCTTCTGTGCTGCAGTATCAGACCACAGCCATGAGGGCTGCGTGTCCCAGCACGGCTGCAGGCTGTGCAGCCGGGGCTGCAGGCGGGTGCCCAGGGCTGTCCTGCAGAGCAGGGTCCCTGCTGTGCCCCAGGGGCTGTGTGCCGGGTATGGGACTCTGCCGCCTGCCAGGCTCAGCACTCAGCCTGCCCGGGGAGCTGCCCAGGGCGCTGCGGGGAGATGTGTGGAGGGAAGGAGCTCCCCGGCAGGGCTTGTGCTGCCACAGCTGCTGCCTGGGGCAGGGGGATCACAGCTCCGCTGCACAACACTATGTTTCCTAGGGTCCATTGCAAAAGGAGAGCCAAGGCAGGGGGTTTCCATTTCCTGTTCTGAAAGAAGGAAAGAGGATTGTGGCAGAAATCTAAAAAGGTATGTCTAACTTAAAAACAGCTCTTCAACTCACAATTATTTTTTATCAATCCATCTTTTTTGTTGTTTTTGTTGTTTTTTTTCTTTTGTGAACAGTCACACAGGTTGTACTTTCAGCCTCTCCTTTTGAAAAGGAATCAATCAGTTTAACTCATCGTTGTTTTCTGCAGACATTAATAGTTGATGTCTCCTGCAAACAGGCAGATTTTTTGATTGAAGTACACAGAGGCAGGGGCTGGGGTCTCAAAGAACACCTGCTCTGAAGGCGAAAATATGCAGGAGGCTGTGATGTGATTAGGATATGAGAAGAAAATAAGAGCTCCCTAATCTACTTCTTTTTAAGGGATGGTGAAGTTCATGATAATGATCGTTTTCCGAAGGGAAAGTAAAAAATTATAGTACAGCAGGAGGAGTGTCTCTGAGAATGGTCTATATTTGTCATTATCTTCTGCACTCTGAGCAGGACTCCAAGCCCAACAACAGCAGATGCCCAACAGCAGCTCCATCAGCGAGTTCCTCCTGCTGCCGTTGGCAGACACGCGGCAGCTGCAGCTCCTGCACTTCTGGCTCTTCCTGAGCATCTACCTGGCTGCCCTCCTGGGCAACGGCCTCATCAGCACAGCCGTAGCCTGCGACCGCCGCCTGCACACCCCCATGTACTTCTTCCTCCTCAACCTGGCCCTCCTCGACCTGGGCTGCATCTCCATCACTCTCCCCAAAGCCATGGCCAACGCCCTCTGGGACACCAGTGCCATCTCCTACACAGGATGTGCTGCACAGCTCTTTTTCTTTGTCTTCTTCATCTCAGCAGAGTTGTCCCTTCTCACCATCATGTCCTATGACCGCTACGTTGCCATTTGCAAGCCCCTGCACTACGGGACCTTGATGGACAGCAGAGCTTGTGCCACCATGGCAGCAGCTGCCTGGGGCACTGTGCTTCTCTATTCCCTGCTGCACACTGCCAGTACATTTTCACTGCCTTTCTGCCAAGGCAATGTTGTGAACCTGTTTTTCTGTGAAATCCCCCAGATCCTCAAGCTCTCCTGCTCAGAATCAAATCTCAGGGAAGTTGTGCTTCTATTTTTTAGTGCCAGTTTAGCCTTTGGGTGTTTTGTTTTCATATTGGTGTCCTATGTGCAGATCTTCATGGCTGTGCTGAGGATGCCCTCTGAGCAGGGACGGCACAAAGCCTTCTCCACGTGCCTCCCGCACCTGGCCGTGGTCTCCCTATTTGTCAGCACTGCGTTTTTTGCCTACCTGAAGCCCCCATCCATTTCCTCCCCACTCCTGGATCTGACAGTGGCACTTCTGTATGCAGTGGTTCCTCCAACACTGAACCCTATTATCTACAGCATGAGGAACAGGGAGATCAAGCACGCTCTCAGGAAGGTGTTGCAATACGCACTATTCCAGCTTCTATAAAATGCACAACTTCCTCATAGGATTCCCAGTGATGGTTCTTTTTTTTTTATGCATCTTTGATTGTTTGCTTATGTGAGATATAGCAATGTGCAAAAAAAAAAAAATAAATAAATGTTATTGAATTTATAAATAAAAATTTATTTCACTTCTTTCCTACTTAATTTGCATTTTTTTCACTCCAAGAGCTCATGTAACCATATAACCAGATTCCCCGAATACGTTATATGATACCTAAAAAGCTTTCAAAATTGACGTTTACTTAGCTTTTCTTTCTTCCTACTTTGTCTGGATTTGGGGAGGTACAGCCGCAGACATCAGCTCAACGTGCTCTTTTCATTTCTGATCTCTTTACACTGCCATAGAGCTCTCAAGCCCTCTCATTTGTGCAGTCCTGAAGGTCTTGTGTGTCTCACGACCGTCCTGTTGCCTCTACAGCAGCAATCCAGGGCTGCAGTCAGTATCCGGCAATACGAACGGCTGTGTCAGGGCTGGTCTCCTTGCTGGCACTGCCATAACAAGAGGGCTCCTTCAGAGCAGGCCCAGAGAACTGGAGGCCTCTTTCAAAGCTGGTGTAAGGAATATACCTCAGGAGCTGAACCCTGTGGTTCTTTTAACAGCAATATGTCTAGAACCAGTTGGTTTTGCAAGGCCACCTTGGGTACTTGTTGAACCTGCCTGTTTGACTCTCCAAAAACATGTTCTGTCCAGCTCCTTAGCACACGGACCTGCCAAGGTAGATTCTCCAGGGCAAGCTGGTGTCATCCAGGTGGGGTCTGATGATGAGTTTGGTCCCCCAATCCCTATCTTGAAACCAATGCTCTTCAGCATCTTTATCAATGAGGCAGACAGCAAGATTCAGTGTTTACTGATGGTATCATGCTTAGCGGTTGTCATGGTTTTGTAATTTTGTAATTTTGCTATCAGTATTCCACATCATAACATCACGTAAAGTATGGATACTTCAGTTGACGGTGCTGGAGGCTGAAATAAGCCTCACTGGCAAAGACTGGCAAAAACATCCTATTGTGACTGGCCCGGGGGCTCCATGTATACTAGGTATTGATTACCTCAGAAGGGGGCATTTCAAGGATCCTAAGGGGTATCGATGGGCCTTTGGGATAGCTGCTGTAGATATGGACAACATTAAGCAGCTGTCTGTTTTGCCTGGCCTGTCAGAGGACCCGTCTGTTGTGGGGCTGCTACGAGTAAAAGAGCAGCAGGTACCGATTGCTACAAAGACAGTGCACAGACGGCAGTATCGCACCAACAGGGATTCCTTGCTCCCCATTCATGATTTGATTCACCAGTTGGAGAATCAGGGAGTGATCAGTAAAACTCACTCACCTTTTAACAGTCCCATATGGCCAGTGCGTAAAGCCAGTGGAGAATGGAGGCTGACAGTAGACTACCGTGGCCTGAATGAGGTCACACCCCCATTGAGCGCTGCTGTGCCGGACATGTTGGAACTCTAGTACGAGCTGGAGTCAAAAGCAGCCAAATGGTATGCCACCACTGACATTGCTAACTCCTTCTTCTCTATTCCTTTGGCCTCAGAATGTAGGCCACAGTTCGCCTTCACCTGGAGGGACATTCAGTATACTTGGAACCGTTTGCCCCAGGGGTGGAAACACAGCCCAACCATTTGCCATGGGTTGGTCCAAACTGTACTGGAACAGGGTGGTGCTCCTGAACACCTGCAATACATTGATGACATTGTTGTGTGGGGCGATACAGCAGAGGAGGTTTTCACAAAAGGAGAGCAGATAATCCGGATTCTTCTACAAGCCGGCTTTGCTATTAAGCAAAGCAAAGTAAAAGGGCCTGCTCAGGAAATTGAGTCCTTAGGTATAAAGTGGCAGGATGGACGTTGTCACATCCCAACAGATGTGATCGACAAAATCACTGCCATGTCTCCACTGACTAGCAAGAAAGAGACACAGTCTTTCCTGGGTGCAGTGGGCTTTTGGAGGATGCACATTCCAAACTACAGCCTCATTGTAAGCCCCCTTTATCAGGTGACGCAGAAGAAGAATGATTTTGCATAGGGCCCTGAGCAGCAGCAGGCTTTTGAACAGATTAAACAAGAGATAGCCCGTGCTGTAGCCCTGTCTACATACTAGACAGGATGTAAAGAACATCCTCTATACTGCTGCTGGAGAGAAAGGCCTCACTTGGAGTTTGTGGCAAAGAGCCTCAGGTGAGACCTGAGGCCGACCCCTGGGATTTTGGAGCTGAGCGTACATGGGATCCAAGGAGGGCAACACTCCAACTGAGAAGGAGATCTTAGCTGCCTATGAGGGGGTTTGGGCTGCTTCTGAAATAGTCGGTACTGAGATGCAGCTCCTTTTGGCACCTGGACTGCCGGAGCTGAACTGGATGTCCAAAGGAAAGGTTCCCTTCACCCATCATGCTACTGATGCCATTCGGAACAAGTGGATTGTTCTGATTACACAACGAGCGTGGATAGAGAACCTCAGTCATCCAGGAATCTTAGAGATGATCATGGAGTGACCTGAAGGTAAAAAATTAAGCACATCACCAGTAGAAGAGGTGTCACGTGCCAAAGAGGCCCCACCATACAATGAACTACTAGAAAATGAAAAGAAATATGCCCTGTTCACTGATGGATCATGTCGTATTGTAGGGAAGATTTGCAAATGGAAAGCTGCTGTGTGGAGCCTCACACAACAGGTTGCAGAGGCCACTGAAGGTAAGGGAGAATCGAGTCAGTTTGCAGAGGTAAAGGCTGTCCAGCTGGCCTTAGATGTTGCTGTATAGGAGAGGTGGCCAATGCTGTATATTTATACTAATTCATGTATGTTCGCAAATGTGTTATGGGGGTGGTTACAGCAGTGGGAACAAAATAACTGGCAGCGGAGGGGTAAACATATTTGGGCTACTGAATTATGGAAGGACATTGCTGCCCGAACAAAGAATATGGTTATAAATATGCATCATGTAGATGCCCATGTACCCAAGTGTCGGGCTACTGAAGAACAGCAGAATAACAATCAGGTAGATTGATAAGCCAGAATTGAGGTGGCTCAAATAGACTTGGACTGGCAGAACATGGGAGAGCTATTTCTAGCTCGATGAGACCCATGAGACCTCGGGCCATCAAGGAAGAGAAGCGACATATAAGTGGGGCAGAGACCGAGGGGTGGACTTAACTATGGACGCTATTGCACAGATTATTCATGACTGTGAAACATGTGCCATAATTAAACAAGCCAAGAGGATGAAACCTCTTTGGGGGGAAGGGAGATGGCAGAAGTATAGATATGGGGAGGTATGGCAGGTTGATTATATCACCTTGCCACGATCTCACAATGGTAAGTGTTATGTGCTTACCACAGTGGAGGCAACCACTGGGTGGCTCGAAACGTACGCAGTACCCCATGCTACTATCCAAAACACCATCCTGGGTCTGGAGAGGCAAATCCTGTGGTGACATGGAAACCCCAGAAAGAATGCAGTTTGATAATGAGACTCATTTCAAAAATTCATTTCTGCATACCTCGGCCAGAGAACTTGGCACTGAGTGGATTTATCATGTACCCTATCACGCACAAGCCTCTGGTAAGATTGAATGCTACAACGGGTTGTTAAAAAAACATAGTGAAAGCAAAGGGAGGCTGAATATTTAAGAATTAAGAATGTGGCTAGTTAACACAAGTGGATCGGTCAGTAGAGATGGTGCTACCCAATCCAGCTCCCTACATACTGTTGAGGGAGGTAAGGTCCCTGCAGTGCATGCAAAGAACATGTTGGGAAAAGCTGTTCGGGTCCTTCCAGACTCTGGAAAGGGCAAAGCTCTCCTTAGAACCATTTTTACCCAGGGTGCACTTGGTGGGTGATGCAGAAAATGGGGATGTTCAATGTGTACCACAAGGGAATGTGATGTTGGGGGAGTGCAGACAGTAATTCCATGTATATATATGTATACAGACAAGTGTGTTGTGCATTTTAATTATTCTTTCTTTCTGTATAGAAATGTTTTCTAAGCATGATATAGTGATGTACAATTAAGGGTGGAATGTCATGGTTTTGTAATTTTTCCTATTGGTATTCCACGTATCACAGTTAGTAAAAAAAAGTTTTCCTCCTTAGGTCGTTGCCGCTGCTATGATTGTTTCCTTGAGCCCAGCTCCCATCTCCCTACCCCATTCCATTTGTTTGGGCCCAGGTGGACCACAGGTCTACTGCCCCCCTGTCATGGTTACAGACTGATCTAGATAACTCCATGACACAGCTGATCATATTGCTGGCTACTGACTGCTGTGCCGGAGCGCTGCTGTAGAGACAACGGGACTGTTGTGAGAAACACAAGACCTTCATGCCTGCACAAATGAGAGGGCTTGAGAGCACTGAGGCAGTGTAAATAGAGCAGGATTGAAAACAGCACGTTGTGCTGCTGTCTGTGGCTGTACCTCCCCATGACACAGACAAGGTAAAAAGAGAGAAGAGCTAAGGAAAAGTCTATTATAAAAGCTTTTTATTTATCTCTTAACCTATTCAGGCAATATGGTTCCATGTTTACCTGAGCTCCTGAATAAGAAAATGGAAATCAGGTAGGAAAGAAGAAGTGAAATAAATCGCAACTTATTTGCAGATTACAGTATTACAAAAAATAAAATAAAAAAAACCCAAAAAGAATAAAACATGAAGAACCATCACTGGGTGTTGTGTGAGGAAGATGTGCACTTCATCAAAGCTGGAATAGTGCATATTGCAACACTTTCCTGAGAGCATGCTTGATCTCCCTGTTCCTCATGCTGTAGATAGTAGGGTTCAGTGTTGGAGGAACCACTGCATAAAGAAGTGCCACTGTCAGGTCCAGGAGTGGGGAGGAAATGGATGGGGGCTTCAGGTTGGCAAAAACGCCAGTGCTGACAAATAGGGAGACCACGGTCAGGTGAGGGAGGCATGTGGAGAAGGCTTTGTGCCGTCCCTGCTCAGAGGGCATCCTCAGCACAGCCATGAAGATCTGCAAGGGGGCAATCTAAGGCTTAACTATTGCAGAGGAGCTTGGTTAAGCAGGATGTCAGGTCAGATGAGAAAAGAATATTTTGAAACTCCATTGTCAGCGTTACGGGGAACACTGGGCAAGGGACCAGCTGGAAATGGTTGCAGGCTGAAGTCAACGCACAGTTTGATGAACAGCCGTGTGCTTCCTGCTGGATTGTGGGCTTCTGAGAACATCTGACCCCGACTGCTCCAGAAATGTCTCAAGAAGGAGGACAGACAGAGTCACTGCACATCCTTAATTTTTTTAAGGTTCATGGAGAGCCTAATCCATTATGTACAGTGCGTCTGGGCTACACTAAAAAGTTACAAGCTGAAGAGGAATTGATTTGAATAATGACATTTTAGTAAAAAGCATTACAGTATTTAAAAAAAAAAGAATAAGATTTAATATATTACACTTATAAAAATCGATTGAAACAAAACAAAACAAAGAGTTTGCAACAGTAAAAAGCTGCATTATATGTCATGAATTCCAATAGACGAGCAATTCACTGCCTTTAAAACACATCTGGTTATCACTTCCCTCATAGCATTCTTGACTTTGTGGTTCCTCATGCTGTAGATGAGGGGGTTTACTGCTGGAGGCACGACTGAGTACAGAAGTGCCACCATCAGGTCCATGGATGGGAAGGAAATGGACAGGGGCTTCAGGTAGGCAAAACAGGCAGTGCTGAGAAACAGGGAGACCACGGCCAGGTGAGGGAGGCACGTGGAGAAGGCTTTGTGCCGTCCCTGCTCAGAGGGCATCCTCAGCACAGCCATGAAGATCTGCACATAGGACACAACTATGAAAACAAAGCACCCAGAGGCTAAAATGACACTAAAAATGAGAAACACAACTTCCCTGAGATTTGATTCTGAGCAGGAGAGCTTGAGGATCTGGGAGATTTCACAGAAAAACTGGTTCACAACATTGCCTTGGCAGAGAGGCAGTGAAAACGTACTGGCAGTGTGCAGCAGGGAATAGAGAACCCCAGTGCCCCAGGCAGCTGCTGCCATGGTGGCACAAGCTCTGCTGTCCATCAAGGTCCTGTAGTGCAGGGGCTTGCAGATGGCAACGTAGCAGTCATAGGATATGATGGTGAGAAGGGAATACTCTGCTGACATGAAGAGGAGAAGGAAAAAGAGCTGTGCAGCACATCCTGTGTAGGAGATGGCCCTGGTGTCCCAGAGTGCACTGGCCATGGCTTTGGGGAGAGTGGTGGAGATGCAGCCCAGGTCGAGGAGGGCCAGGTTGAGGAGGAAGAAGTACATGGGGGTGTGCAGGCGGCGGTCGCAGGCTACGGCTGTGCTGATGAGGCAGTTGCCCAGGAGGGCAGCCAGGTAGATGCCCAGGAAGAGCCAGAAGTGCAGGAGCTGCAGCTGCCGCGTGTCTGCCAACGGCAGCAGGAGGAACTCGCTGATGGAGCTGCTGTTGGGCATCTGCTGTTGTTGGGCTTGGAGTCCTGTTCAGAGTGCAGAAGATAATGACAAGCCCAGACCATTCTCAGACACACTCCTCCTACTATAATATAAAATATTTTCATTCTCCTACAACAGTGTACATTTAGCACCATTACTTGCATTTAATTTCATGTATTTCAACATTTCTTAAGCAGAAGCAGCATATGGAGCTCTAACCTTCCTCTTCTTTTCTTATCCCGCCTCCCTGGATATTTTCTTGTGTTTCATGTCTCATATCTTTAACCCAACTGCTCTTAGAGCCCCAAAAACAGCCTCTGTGCCATTCAGTGTGAATTCTAAAAAACTGCCTGTTTGCAGGTTAAGTGAATTATTCATTTCTACTGAAAATGAGGATATTTTCAATTGGTTCCATCCTTCAGGAAATGGGAGACTGAGAGCACATCATGTGTGACTGTTCTCAAAACAAGCAATTGAGTGAAGAAAAATTCTCAGAGCTGTGACAGCCCCTTTTACATTTCTGCCTCCAATCCTTTCTGCGTTCCCCCATAACAGGAAATTGAAACCCCCTGCCTTGGCTCTCCTCTGGCAAAGCAACCTCAGAAACATACTGTTGTGCAGTGGAGCTGTGATCCCCTGCCCCAGGCAGCAGCTGTGGCAGCACAAGCCCTGCCAGGGGGTTCCTACCTTCCACACGTCTCCCTGTACCACCCTGGGCAGCTCCCCGGGCAGGCTGAGTGCTGAGCCTGGCAGGCGGCAGAGTCCCATACCCGGCACACAGCCCCTGGGGCACAGCAGGGACCCTGCTCTGCAGGACAACCCTGGGCACCCGCCTGCAGCCCCAGCAACACAGCCTGCAGCCGTGCTGGGACAGGCAGCCCTCAGGGCTGTGCTCTCAGCTGGAGCCGAAGTCTTTTTCCACAGTAAAGAAACATGCACTGCTTGCAGCCATGTCTTCTATGGGATGTCCCAGATTTAGTTAACCCTCTATGAGTAGCAGCTGCATTACCTACTGCAAGGGTCTTACTGTGTCATGGTCTGTGAGCAATATTCCTGCAGTGATCTCACAGCCCACTCACACCGCACACATGCTGTAAGCTCTCTCCATATTCTCTCTTCTGTTTCTGTCACCTGCAGGCTGTGCTGTGCACAAGAGCTGCTCCTGGGCACAGCTGTCTCTCTACAGCACCATCTTTTTTTATGAGCTCCCTGTGTCCCAGGAGCGTGGCCCAGCTGAGCAGCAGATGATGTCATTTTTATCCTTCCCACTCATCTCCCCTTAGATGTCCCTGTGTCATCATGGCCATCAGCTCCTGAAAGGCAGCAGTATCATAACTGTTCTTTGAAACCTGCTCCATTATCCACCAGTAAATTTTTAACATGAGATGAATCCTACTAGAGAGTGTTTGATGAATCAAAAATTGCAGCCAGACAAGGATAAGGAAGGTTGGACTTCCCCTGTGCAGGGCAGTGATCCAGAGAAGACAGTGCAGGTAACTCATCCCCAGTTAGAAATCCTGGGGCTGAAATGGGATGCAGCTCCCCACAGAAACAAAGGAGCTGGGATTCCTCTGGTTCAGCTCAGATGTTCACAAGTAGTTTTACAGTGCTGCATTCATACCTTATTTAAACAAAACTATAAACAAATAAACAGTAAATGTCTGCTGGATTCTTTCACTTTAAGCTCTCTCCAGATATCTCTCCATTTTGCTGAATAAGTTCTGATAACCTGAAATAGATAACAGGAAGGCACAAGGCACAAGATGCTCTTCAGGTTATAATGGTCCCAGGGCACATTTGCTGCTGAGTCCATCAACCTCCAGTGCAGAGAGAAGTTTGTACAAAGTGCTTAACAAGACAAAGTCAGAAGTAATGGTGAAGTTTCTTGGAGTACTAATGGGCCCACTGAGGGCCATTACCAAGTAAGCTTCCCAAAGCACTAGTTAGAGCAGATAATTGTAAGCCATGACTACAGGCAGGCAAAGGCACTGGCATGCTAAGAAACCTCTCCTTTGCCTTACGAAGCAGACAGGTCAAGCCCTGATTGCAAGACCAGAGGTAGGGAGATCCTGTCTCTCATGTTGGCTCAAGGCACTTCCTGGGGCAGTGAGTTGGAAGTCTATATGATGTTAAATGAATGACATGGGAATGCAAGATCCCAGGCTCTACATTTTGTGCAAGGATACTGTCAAGTTCATGTCCCACATGTGCCCTGTGTCTCATTGCAGGATGTAGGATGTGAGAAGGGCCCAGTCTGAACAAGCAGTCAGTCCCTGTGAAACTCTGAACTTCAGATCTCTCAGTTCCACTGCCCTCCAGTGCACACTCTCCCATAGTTTTATGTCCTTTATTTTCTGCATTGCCCAGAAGTGCACCCAGAGCTCCTGGTGAGGCTATAGCAATGCAGAGCAGACAGGGACGACCCTTTCCCTCACCCAGCTGGCAATAAATTGCTTGATGCACTTTAGGGGACTGTTGGCCTTCTTGGCTGGCTGGACACACTGCTGACTCACTTAAAATTTTATGTTGAGCAGAACCCCCAAGCCTTTTCAGTCAGACGTCTGTCATGTGTCCAATATACAGACAGTGTTTATGTCCAGGGTTGCCCATACCCAGGTGCACAGTCAGGCACTTGTTCTTGTTATGTGTTATGCACTTGGTGCTTAGTACCAATTGGTACCCACTTCTCTGACTTGTCCACATCTCTCTGCAAGTCCTCTCCACCCTCAGTCAAGGCAACAGCACCTCCCCATCTGGTCTTATCAGCAAACTTGCTCAGAACATCTTCTAGTCCTGCATTCAAGTCATCTGCATAAACATGAAAGGAAAGTGGCCCTAAAATGGAACCCTGGGGAACTCTGGAAGTGACCATCTACCAGCCCGATGGAACCCACTGACTATAATCCTTTGGGACAGAACTACTGGCCAACTGCTCACCCACCACTGCTGGTGAACCTGAAAGGCAAAATGTCAGCGTGCTGGGACAAACAGACAAACACCAATATAGTTACATATAGCTGCATCAATTTATTGCCCGAAAAGCCATGATTTTAAAGGAGACAGACAAGGGTGTCCAAAAATCACACACGCTAATTGGAGGAAAGCTACTGCAATAACAACCCTATAACCCCCCTTCAAAGCCACGAGCCATTCATTCTTTTCCTAGAGATGTCCTTTGTTCTCATGCTGTTTATCCTTCTCCGCAGCTGCTGCTCTGTGAACTCCTTATCTCAATCCATGGCTGCTGCTCTGTAAAATTCTTCTTGTATTACAACACACCACGTTCTGTTTCTGTCTAGCTGTATGCAGGAATTTCTGTCCAGAAGGGTGCTGAAGAAATAGTATCAAAAGCTCTACTGAAATCCTCAAGGATTACATCAACTGCCTTCCCTTGTTCAGCTCAATGGATAAAGGTGTCATAAAAAGACCTGAAATTAAATGGGACCTTCCTCTCAGGATCTTGTGTTGTCTGTGACCTGTCCTTCAGTTGTTTTTCCATAACTCCCACCATCATTTTCTCCATAATTTTACCAAGCACTGTAGTGAGACTGACAGGTCCATAGTTGCCCGTGTCATTTTTCTTGCTCTTCCTTATAATGTGACAACATTTGCCAGCTTCCTGTCACCAGGTATGACCCTAGATTTATTAGATGCCATTGAAATGCGAGCCCAGAGCATGCTAAAGTGTCATCAGTGCAAGAACATAGATGTGCCATAGCTTTGCAATGCCTTGAAATCCAGACTATGCCACAGATGGAGCAGAGAGGAAGATCTGCCTCTTCTGTTCTGAGCTCATCCTTTTGATAAGCTGAATATCACTACATACTCCATGGGGTCAGGTGCAAAAGACACAATGGGTGCCCTAAGCACGTGGCTGAGGTGGTATTTAGGATGGCCAAGAATACCTCCCTTCTGGCCCTCAGCTGATGCTCCAGAAGGAGGTGTCTATCTCATAGATTTTCCGTCACAGTTTACAAGCACTAGCACAAAACTAGGATCACCCAAGGCACCTTGGGCATCACTGAGAGACTGTGTACGAGCAGTGCAGTCCCTGTGGAATAAAAACCAAGGATTCAGATGAGGGACTCACACACAGACACCTCACTGTGCACATCTGAACTCAGCTAGGTGAACTTGCAACTCCCGTGGTTCTATGAAAAACTGATCCCAATTCAGCCCCAGGGTTTCCATCTGAGGATGAGATGCCTAACGCTAGAATAAGGATGGGATGGTCTGTTGATAACAGGACAAATGGAAATGGATTTAAATTAAAAAGGGGAGACATAGGTTAGATGTGAGGAACCTATTTTTTTACACAGCAACACTGGAAAATGTTCCCCTTAGAGGCTGAGCATGATGATGGATGGTATCCTGGTTTTACTCTGGGTTTACCCTCACGTCAATCCAGGTTTCTACTCATACATTTCTCTAGGTGAACTCTCACTTTACTCAGGGTTTTACTCACAATTTATCATCAGGGTGTGTGATCGGGAGATGGGCTGGTGGAGTGACTTGCTGGCATCCCCGAGGGAAGGCTGCCAGGCAGATACCCCCAGAAAAGTGGTTGACTCCCTGCCCTGTCACAGTCAGACAGACCTGACTGATGAGGAGGGTTAGAAGAGAGTCCCAGCTCAACGTCACAGGAGCCCCCCCATGCCTGCCTAGCCCTCAACCCCTGCTCCCCCTAAGCAACAGGTTTGACACTCTGAAATCTGAAGGAGATAAGAATGGGGAGGCAATGGAGGATCTGCCTAGGAGGGAACCTAATGCAAGGCAGTCACTACCAAGCCTTGTGACTTCCTCTGCCATGAAAGAAAGAAGGGTGGCCGTGGTGGGTGACTCCCTTCTCAGAAGAATAGAGGGCCCCATTTGCAGACTGGACCCGAGCCGTCAGTAAGTATGCTGCCTTCTTGGCTTCAGGTCAGGGACATAATGAGGAAACTCCCAATGCTGGTTAGGTCCACTGATTATTTTCCACTACTCATAGTTTAGGTGGGCAGTGATGAAATTTCTTAGATAAGACTACAATCTATGAAAAGAGATTTCAGGAATTTAGGCCATTTAGTTCACAGAGTGTGAGATCAAGTGATATTTTGTTCTGTACCTTCAGGGGCAGTGAGGGACACAGAGCAGGCTTGGAAAGCAAAGCAATGAACAATTGTCTCAGAGGTTGGTACTGAGCCAGAAACTTTGGGTTCTTTGATCACAGGGCATTTTACTTGGCCCATGGTCTGTTATCCATGAATGGAACCCAACTGTCTCAAAGGGGGAAATGAATCCTAGCACAGACGGTAGCGGGGCTTATCGAAAGAGCTTTAAACTAGCTACGATGGGGGAGGGGACAAAACAAGGCTCACCAGAGATGAGCCTAGGGAAATGCTGTTTGAGTTGGGAGAGAGGCAGATGCCTCAGCTGAAGTGTCTACACCAACACAAGAAGCTTGGTCAACAAGCAGGAGGAGCTGGAAGCAACCGTGCATCTGACAAACCATAACCTAGTTGCTATTACTGACCCATGGTGGGACCACTGCCATGACTGGAGTGCTGTGATGGATGGTTACAAGCTCTTCAGAAGGGATAGATGAGGAAGGAAGGGTGGTGGTGTGGCCCCTTATATTAAAGAGAGTTTTGATGTTGAAGAGCTTGGGCTTCAGAACCATCAAGATGCGTGCATGTTTGTAAGGATCAGGGGAAAGACCTGTAGATGTGACATCTTGCTAAAAGTCTCTTATAGACTGCCTAATCAAGATGAATTGATGGGTGAGGCATTCTATGAGCAGCTTATTGAAGTCGCAAGATTGCCAGCACGCATTCTCTTGGGAGACTTCAACTTCCCTGATATATGCTGGGAATATAATAAAGAGCAGAGGAATCAGTCCAAGAGGTTTATAGATTGCATGCAAGACAGCTTCCTTACGCAGATGGTATGAAGTCCTACCAGGGGTGGTTCCTTGCTAGACCTGCTCTTCACTAACAGTGAAGGACTGGTAGGAGTTGAGAAGGTTGGGGACTGTCTTGGGCAGAGTGGCCATGAAATGGTAGAATTCTCTATTCTTGGAGATGTCAGAAGGGTGACTAGCAAAACTACTATCCTGAACTTCTAGAGGGCGGACTTTGACCTGTTCAGGACACTTGTAGCACAGGTCCCTTGGGAGTCGCTCCTTATGGGTAAAGCAGTCCAGGAAGCCTGGACACTCCTCAAGATGGAAATCTTAAAGGAACAAGATCAGGCTGTCCCTGAATGCCATAAGGTGAGCCATAGGGGAAGAAGACCAGTGCAGATGAACTGGGAAAAACTATTGAGACTCAGGAAGAAAAAGAGAATCTACGCCCTCTGGAAGAAGGGGCTGGGTACTTGGGGAGATTACAAGGAAGTTGCTAAGGTATGCAGGGAGGAAGTTAGGAAGGCACATTACTTCCCTGTCGCTTAATCCATGCCCAGAGCTTCTCAGCCATGTCACTGCCAACTGTAAGCTCCATGCAGAGTTCAAGTGGGACACAGAGGGCACAGCCTTCTGCTGGGTGGATGCAAGTGTTGGTTGAACCGATGGGACAAAGCCCTCCCACCATGCCCTCCTGGGAAAATGGCCACCCCAAGAATGGCAGTCTGCCTCCTCCATGACCCCATCTGAAATGCTCCTGCACTGATTGATTAAAGGGCTTTAAACCAGGTCCAAATGGGGAAGGGTGGGGAATTGGATGTGACAGAGAAGGGCTGAGGGATGTTGTTGCTGTTGGAGATTGAATGGAAAGCCTCTGTGTTGTTCTATAGGATTGTGTGAGGATTCCTCAGAGAAAGTCTTGTTGCCAATACCCCGTCCTAAATCTTATTGTGAACCCTCTGGGGGTAACCCCAACCTGCTGCTGCCCTAAAGTGCCTGTAGACCAGTGCGGGTAGCATGGGAAATAAACGGGGCAAATCAAGAGAAAACCACAGAGCATTTCCTTTCATGCAGGCTGCTGCTTCTGAGCAAGTCCCTGAACATCAGTACCACAGTGTAGATGCAAGACCCAGACAGGCTAAATCAAAGCATGCTTCTGGAAGGGGATGCTTTCTGAAGAATCTTTACACTAATGAGAGGACCACAAACATTCACTCAGCGAACTCCAAATCTCTGTGCCTTTGCGGGCCTAGGGTCTTGTTTGTCTCTCAGGGACATGGTGGGATGGTTCTCACCTCTGAACTGTAGCAGAGCAGATACCGATTCTTTATGACGGATGGCCAAGGGCAATTAGAAATGGCTGCTGCCGTCTGTGAGAGTGCACTGAGCTCTGCCTGGGGATGGCAGAGGAGCCAGATGAGAACTGATGGAAAGGGCACAAAGAGGAGAACAGCAGATTGTGTTCCTTGCTTCTTGATCAGGAAGAACAAGAGGAGGAGGAAAAGCAGGAATATGAGTTACATCTGGGATGGAATTTTTTTCTTCAGACTGCCTGCTATGGTGCAGTGTTTTGGTTCTAGGTGAAAAAAAACGTTGATAACACTGTGGTGTTTACAGCTGCTGCTAAGCAGTGTTGTACAGAGCCAAGGCCATGGTCAGTGGAGGGCTCAAGGAAGTGGGAGGGAACAGTGAGGACAGCTGACTGAAAGTGGCTGAAGGGATGTTGCGTACCATCTGACAGCAAGCAGAAGGAGTGTTGAAAGTGTTGGGAGTTCATCTCACTCTCTTGACTGCCCAGGGCCCAGCTGGGCATCAGTCTGGTGGTGCTGAGCAAGTGCTTGTGCATCAATTGTTACATACAATTCCATATCAACAGATATATAGTGATAACTATTACTCCTCTCCTTTTATCTCTCTTAGTAAATTGCTTTGTTACAACACACAAGTTGTACTTTTTTTCCCAGTTCTCCTCCCCATCGCACTGGGAATGGGGCAGTGCACAGAGCACTGTGTGCAGCTGACCCGCCTGCTGGGTTCAACCACCACCGTCATTTTGGTGCCTGATGTGAATCTCCAAGGGTTGAGATAACAGCACATCTATTCAGAGTGAGATAACACAGGGCTTCGTGGGAGCTGGAGAACTGCTGGCAATGATGCTGATTGTTCCCTTATTTGTGGAGCTTGCTGAGCCTTCTCATAAAGCTTCAGTGCACAGCTCCTTGCTTGCTGCTTCCTTTCCCTGCTGCATTATTTGTCAACTCTGGATTCTGGATTAGGGTATTTATTTTGCTATGCTGTTTGACCTTGGTTTATATCATGATAAAATTTGCAGCTGACAAAATTAAGTTTTGTACATATTCAGCTCTGAGTTCATCTTTGGGTTTTGGAAGCTATTTTGTATATCTTCTATATTTCTTCACTGATGACCTGGATGAGGGGATTGTGTGCACCCTCAGTAAGTTTGTAGAGGATACCAAGTTGGAAGGGAGTGTTGATTTGCCTGAGGGGAGAAGGGCATTACAGAGGGACCTGGATAGGCTGGATCTGTGGGTCAAGATTAATGGCGTGAGCTTCAATGGGACCAGTTGTTAGGTCCTGCATTTTGGTCACAACAACCCCAGGCAACCATATAGGCTTGGGGAGGTGTGGCTGGAAAGCTACCTGATGGAAAGGGACCTTGGTGTGCTGATGGACAGTTGGCTGAATATGAGCCAGCAGTGTGCCCAAGTGGCCAAGAGGGCCAATGGCATCCTGGCTTGGATCAGGAATGGTGGGGTGAGCAGGACTAGGGAAGTCATCCTACCCCTGTACTCGGCATTGGTGAGGTTACACCTCGAGTACTGTGTTCATTTCTGGACAGCTCAGAACAATAAAGTCATGGAGGTACTGGAGCAGGTCCAGAGAAGGGCAAAGAGGCTTGTGAAGGGCTTGGAAAATCAACCCTATGAGGAGAGGCTGAGGGATCTGATGGGGGCTTACAGTGAGAGTGGGGCAATTCTCTTCTCACTGGTGACAAGTGACAGGATGAGGGGAAATGGCCTCAAGTTGTGCCAGGATAAGTTCAGGCTGGACGTTATAAAACACCTTTTTACAGAAAGGGTAGTTAAACACAGGAATAGGCTCCCTAGGGTGGTGGTTGAGTCATCGTCTCTGAATGTGTTCAAGAGCTTTTTGGATGTGCTGCTCAGAGATATGATTTAGCAGAGGGTTGTTAGAGTTAGTGTACTATGGTTAGGCTGCGGTTGGAATTGATGATATTCAAGGTCTTTTCCAACCTGGGTAGTTCTATGATCCTATGATTCTATGAAGCTTGGAAACTTCTGACGTGATAACCCATATCCAAGAACTTGTCCTGGTCTCACAGGGAATGATGAAGAGGGGACGTGACAACCAACGTGCAAATCAGCTGCTGCTGCTGGCCTGTCAGAGGCACTGACAGATGTGAGCCTGAAAACACAGACCCCAGCCAGGAGACCAGGGATGGCCCATCAGCTGTTGCAGGCTGAAGTCACTGCACAGTTTGATGAATAGCTATTTGCTTCCTGCTGGACTGTGGGTTTCTGAGCACATCCAACCCCAAGACCTCCATAAATGTCTCACAAGAAGGAGGACAGACAAAGTCACTGCACGTCCTTTATTCTGTTAAGGTTCACAGAGAGCCTGGTTCATTATATACAGTGTCTCTGGGCTACACAACAAAGGCACAAGATAAGAGGAATTTATTTCAATAATTACATTTTAGCAAAAAAAAAAAAAAAAAAAAGAATAACATTTAATATATTACAATTATAAAAATTGATCAAAACTAAAAAAAACAAAGTGTTTGCAACAGTAAAAAGCTGCATTACTTGTCATGAATTAGAAAAGATGGGCAGTTCAGTGTTTTTGAAACACATATGGACATCGCTTTCCTCACTGCATCCTTGACTTCCTGGTTCCTCATGCTGTAGATAATAGGGTTCAGTGCTGGCGGTACCACTGAGTACATAACTGCCACCATCAGGTTCATGGATGGAGAGGAGACAGAGTAGGGATTGAGATAGGCATAAAAGCCAGTGATGATAAATAGGGAGACCACGGCCAGGTGAGGGAGGCACGTGGAGAAGGCTTTGTGCCTTCCCTGCTCAGAGGGCATCCTCAGCACAGCCATGAAGATCTGCACATACGACACAACTATGAAAACAAAGCACCCAAAGGCTAAACTGATACTAAAAATGAGAAACACAACTTCCCTGAGGTAGGATTCTGAGCAGGAGAGCTTGAGGATCTGGGGGATTTCACAGAAAAACTGGTTCACAACATTGCCTTGGCAGAGAGGCAGTGAAAACGTACTGGCAGTGTGCAGCAGGGAATTGAGAACCCCAGCGCCCCAGGCAGCTGCTGCCATGGTGGCACAAGCTCTGCTGTCCATCAAGGTCCCGTAGTGCAGGGGCTTGCAGATGGCAACGTAGCGGTCATAGGACATGATGGTGAGAAGGGAATACTCTGCTGAGAGGAAGAAGAGAAGGAAAAAGAGCTGTGCAGCACATCCTGTGTAGGAGATGGCCCTGATGTCCCAGAGGGCGTTGGCCATGGCTTTGGGGAGAGTGGTGGAGATGCAGCCCAGGTCGAGGAGGGCCAGGTTGAGGAGGAAGAAGTACATGGGGGTGTGCAGGCGGCGGTCGCAGGCTACGGCTGTGCTGATGAGGCCGTTGCCCAGGAGGGCAGCCAGGTAGATGCCCAGGAAGAGCCAGAAGTGCAGGAGCTGCAGCTGCCGCGTGTCTGCCAACGGCAGCAGGAGGAACTCGCTGATGGAGCTGCTGTTGGACATCTGCTGTTGTTGGGCTTGGAGTCCTGCTCAGAGTGCAGAAGATAATGACAATTCCAGACCATTCTCAGAGACAGTTCTTCTGCTGTACTGTGAAATGTATTCATTTACCTTTGGATAATTTTCATTTAACTCCATAACTTGAATTTATATTCATGAGCTTCACAATCCCTAAAGAAATAGAAGATTAAGGAGCTCTTAATATGTTCTCATTTCATAATCATATCCTGAGCTTCTGAATATTTTCCTCTTTGGAGCTGTTTACATGTCTCATATCTTCACTCCAACTGTTCTTAGTGCCCCCAACTCCAGCCTCTTTGCACTTCAATATGTTTTAGTCAAATATTCCTGTTTGCAGTATAAGTGCAATATTAGAGTCTGCAGAAAACAGCAAAAACTTAAACTGATTCTTTCCTTTTAGAAACGAGAGGCTGAAAGCACAACCTGTGTGGCTGTTCACAAAACAAGCAATTGATTGAAGAAATATTTGGGAGTAACATAGCTGTGTTTTAAATTTTACCTCTATAAGCCTCTATAAGATTTCCACCTCCAGTCCTTTCTGCCTTCCCTCAGAACAAGATATGAAAAAACCCTTCCTTGGCTCTCCTCTTGCAAAGGGCCTTCACAAACATTCAGTTGTGCAGTGGGACTATGATCCCCTGCCCCAGGCAGCAGCTGTGGCAGTACAGGCCCTGCTGGGGAGCTCCTTCCCCCCACACGTCTCCCTGCAGCGCCCTGGGCAGCTCCCCGGGCAGGCTGAGTGCTGAGCCTGGCAGGCGGCAGAGTCCCATACCCGGCACACAGCCCCTGGGGCTCTGCAGGACAGCCCTGGGCACTTGCCTGTAGCCCTGGCTGCACAGCCTGCAGCCGTGCTGGGACATGTAGCCCTCAGGGCTGTGCTTTCATACTGCAGCACAGAAGCCCACAGCTGTAGCAGAAGGGTTTTTCCACAGTACAGAAACATGCAGTGCCTGCAGCCAGATCTGCCATGGGATGTCCCTGATTTGGTTAACCCTCTATGAAAGGAAGCTGCATGGTCTGCAGTGAGACTTACCTTTTCATGTGCCCACAGCCTGCTCACACTGTACACATCCTGGAAATTCTCTCCCCTTTCTCTCCTCTCCTTCTGTCACCTGCAGCCTGTGCTGTGCACAAGAGCTGCTCCTGAGCACAACTTTCTCTCTGTAGCAATGCCCACCTTTATGAGCTCACTGTGTCCCAGGAGCCCGGCCAAGCTCAGCAGCAGAGGATGTCATGTTTTATCCTTCTCACTCATCTCCCCTGAGATGTCCCTGTGTCCTCTTGGCCAACAGATCCTGGAAAACAGCCACATCATGATTGTATTTTGAAATCTGATGAATTAAACACCAAATGTACAGTGGTCAGTGACTGATTCCAGACCTGATACCTGAGATCCTGTGATGAAACAAAATGGGCATACAGGCAAGGACAGAGAGAGGCGGACTTCCCCTGTGCACGGCAGTGATTTAGTTGAGGCAGTTCAGGAGTCTCATCCCTAATGGGAAACCCTGGGGCTGAAATGGGATTCAGCTCCCCATGGACACACAGTATCATTGGGATTCCTCTGATGCAGTTCAGAAGTGCACAAGGAGTTGCCTGCATGTGAGCTCCTGCTCTGAGTCCTCGGTCCTTCAGCAGGGAGGCAGTTGCTCACACACAGACACTGGGTGATGCCCAAGGTGCCTGGGCTGCTCCTGATGAGTGTCAGTGCTTATAAAATGTGTGGGAAATCCCTGGGACAGAAACCTCTTTCCTGAACATCAGCTGTGGGGCAGAGAGGGAACAGAGGTATTATCGACCATCCTAAATGACAACAGACCCCAGCGTTTCGGGCACTTCATGGTGCCTTTGTCTCCAACTCCACTGAGAATGCAGAGTTACACAGCTGACTAAATGGATGAGCTCACAAAAGAAGAGCCAGATCTTTTTCTGTTCTCCATCTGAGGCATATTCTGGAGCTCAAGGGAATACAAAGATAACATACGTCTTTATTCTTCAACAGACATAACCTCAGTTTTCGGTGGGCTCTCAAGTGAATGGCTTCAGAAGCAGCCTAGTGTCTCTGGGCTCTCCCACACACTCACATGCAACTGTAAATGCAGCACAGGGCCTTCAGGAAAGCCATGCCCATGGTGTATCTGTGCTGCTGTGTCAACTCCAAGATCCACAATGGATCTAAAGCCTGTGTGCCACCTTCTTCACAGTAATACCATAGATGAGCTATCCAGTCAGGCTCTGTCCAGTGATGCTTTCCAATGAGTATGTTTACTTCTGTATTATTGCACTAATGAGAACAACAAAACTTGAGGAGCTAGAAATCTTTGTAGAGTTACATGCCTGAGCTCTTGTTTGGACCACAGTGGTACAGTTGAATGGCTTCTACAACTGCACTGTAGCACAAGGGGCATACAGGGGTAGCACTGGTGTATACATTCTTAATGATGGATTGGTGAGGAGACAAGGAAAAGAGAGTGCACTGAGCTCTGCCTGGGGGTGGCAGAGCAGCCAGGCCAGAGCTAATGGAAATGGCCAATGGAGGAGATCAACAGTGTCTGTTCCTGTCTTCCCGATCAGGGAGAGCAAGTAGAAAGTGCCCTCTGCAAACAGATGGGAGTCTCATGTTGTCTGGCCATTGTCCCCTTTGGGAGCCTTTTTCACTCCAGTATCTGCTGCAGAGACAGCACAGCAGGGCATGTGCCGTCCAGCAGAACCGTGGAGAGCACAGATGGCAGCTTCTTGACCAAGCAGTGGAGGAACCAAAGAGGAGAGGTGCTCTGCTGGATCTCATACTCTCTGGCAATGAAGGTCTAGTGGGAATTGTGAAGGTGAGAGGGGCATCAGGCCACGTGCAAAAGACAAATGGATCTAATTTTATTTATTTGTTTGTTTGTTTGTTTGTTTTTAGGCTGTAAGATTAAAAGATGAACATACATGTCAATAAAACTGAAACAAAGAATTGAAGACAAAGAATTCAATGAAAATCCTTTAACCCTTCTCATCATGAGAAATTCTCATGAGTCTTGATCCATTTTTAGTTGTAAATATGAGAATTTGTGGGGATTTTGTGTCTTCTTTTTTTTTTTTTTTTTTTTTCCCTATATTTCAAATGCCTTCGGGTACAGAGACACAGACAGTGGTGCCATTGCCATTGCCCTGCGACTAAAGCCCAGCGTCCACCGCTGCTCTTCCCTGCTGCCTATTTGATGTCCCTCATTTTTCAGGTGTCTGGAGCTGTCCTGAATAAATGGCCGTGGTTAAGGGCATGTTTTCAGCAGACCATTTGGACTCACGCTCCTCCCACTGCCTGCCATATTTCCCCATCCTTGTTCAGTCAGATACCTCCCAATTATCTGTCTGATTTCTGACTTTCAAGGAGATTACTTGAATTTGCTCTGTCTCTCCAAAGTCTGATTGACTGTGTTGTCAAATCCTTCACCATAATTCTATCTATCCCTTCCTATCTTTTCTTTTTCTTTCTTTCTCTCTTTCTCTTTCTATTTTTCCCTTTCTTTTTCTTTTTCTTTTTCCTTTTCTTTTCCTCTTTCTCTTTCTTTTTCCTTTTCCTCTTCCTTTCTCTTTTTCTTTTTTTCTGCTTCTTTTACTTTTTTTTTCTTTATCTTCTTTTTTCTTTTCCTTCTTTTACTTCTTTTTCTAATTGTCTTTCTTTTTAATTTTTTAAAGCACAATGTCTAAAAGATGTTCATTAATGTCAGTAAAAGTTAAAAATAAGAGTTGAAGACAAAGATATAAATAAATGAGAATGTGTTAAACATTCTCAATGTGTGAAATACTCACAAGTCCTGTTCAGTTTTAAGTTGATACCTCTCAACTACCTGGCTTATCTATCCCAGGGAGATTACTGGAATTTGCTCCATCTCCCAGAGTCTGATGGCCTCTGTTGTCAACTCCTTCACTGTGATTCAATCTATCCTATGCTACCTCAGTATAAATCATTTCTTTTAAAAGTATTCCATATGAAAGACAAACTTCAATAGATGCAGCTTGAACATGGCATGCAGTTGATCGCTGTTTTACTGTTCATTCAATTGCATCACCTTTCCTTCCGTTTGCTGGCCAGATAAAAAAGAGAAATCTTTCCTTTTCCATGTGCAGCTGGTTCTCTGAGGAAAGCCAGTGGGAGTTGGTGCAAAGAAGTTTTAACACTGAGCAGATGAATGCAGAGGAGAAGAGTGATGTGAAGAAAAGTGATGCAAGTCCCATAGGTCCATTGTGAGCAGAAATTGGGTAGGGAGGTTGAGAAGGACATTTGTCAACACAGTAACAGTACAGAACTCATTGGGACATCCTGGATTGGTATCAGTTGCACAGTGCTGCTTTAATGTCTTCTTTAAACCCAACTATAAATAAATAGACAATAAATTTATAATGGATTCTTTCTCTTTAATCTCTCTCCAGATATCTCTGCTTTTTGCTGAACAAGTTCTGATAACCTGAAGAAGAGAACAAGATGGCACGAGGCACAGGAGACTCTTTGATTATAATGGGCCCCAGGGCGCATTTGATGCTGAGTCCATCAATCTCCAGTGCAGAGAGAAGTTTGCACAAAGTACTCAGCAAGACAAAGTCAGAAGTAATAGTGAAGTATCTTGCAGTACTAATGGGCCCACTGAGGGCCATGATCAAGCAAGCTTCCCAAGGGACTTGTTAGAGAAGATAACTGGAAGCCATGACTATAGGCAGGGAAAGGCACTGGCATGCTAAGAAACCTCTCCTTTGCCTTACGAAGCAGACAGGTCAAGCCCTGATTACAAGACCAGTGGTAGAGAGATCCTGTCTCTCATGTTGGCTCAGGACCCTTCCTGGGGCAGTGGGATGGAGGTCTGTATGATGCTAAATGAAAGGCATGGAGACAGAAGATCCCAGGCTCTACATGTGGTGCAAGGATGCTGTCAAGTTCATATCCCACATGTGCCCTGTATCTCATCACAGGATGTGGGATGTGATAAGGGCCCCGTCTGAACAAGCAGTCAATTTTAGTAAAACTCTGAACTTCAGATCTTTCAGTTCCAGTGCCCTCCTGTGCACACTCTCCCATAGTTTGATGCACTTTATGTTCTGCATTGCCCAGAAGAGCACCCAGTGCTCCAGGTGAGGCTGCAGCAGTGCAGAGCACACAGGGACAATCCTTTTCCTCACCCAATTGGCAAAACATGCTTGATGCACTCCAGGGCCTTCCTGGCTGCCTGGGCACACTGCTGACTCACATTCAATTTGATGCAGAACAGGACCCCCAGTCCTTTTCAGTCAGATTTCTCTCCAGTGCCCCATATCCAGTCAGTGTGTATGTCCAGGGTTGCCCCTACCCAGGTGCACAATCAGGCACTTGTTACACTTAATGCACTCGGTGCTTAGTACCGACTGGTACCCACTTCTCTGACTTGTCCACATCTCTCTGCAAGTCCTCTCCACCCTCAGTGGAGGCAACAGCACCTCCTCATCTGGTCTCACCAGCAAACTTGCTCAGAACATCTAGTTCTGCATGGAAGTCATCAACAAAAACATGAGAGAAGTGGCCCGAAAATGGAGCCATGGGGGACCCTGATAGTGACCATCTACGAGGCTGATGGAACCCATTGACTATAATCCCTTTGGCCTGACCTATTGGCCAACTACTCACCCACCATGTTCTGTTTCTGTCTAGCCATATGCAGGACATTCTCTCCAGAAGGGTGCTGTGAGAAACAGTATCAAAAGCTCTACTGAAATCCTCAAGGATTACATCAACTAGCTTCCCTTGGTCAGCTAAATGGATAACCGTGTCATAAAAGGATCTGAAATGAAATGACCTTCCCCTCAGTATCTTGCATTAGCTGCAACCCATGACAGGATTGTCCTTCAGCTGTTTTTCCGTAACTCCCACCATCATTTCCTCCACAATTTTAACAGGCACTGGAGTGATACTGGCTGGTCCATAATTGCTCATTTCATCTTTCTTGCTCTTCCTTACAATGAGACAACATTTGCCAGCTTCCCGTTAACTGGTATGACCCTGGATATTTTTAGATGCCATGGAAAAGAGAGCCCAGAGCATGCTAAAGTGTCATCAGTGCAAGAACGTAGATGTGCCATAGCTTTGCAACTCCTTGAACTCCGCAGTATGCCGCAGATGGAGCAGAGAGGAAGATCTGCCTCTTCTGTTCTGAGCTCATCCTTTTGATAAGCTGAATATCACTACATACTCCATGGGGTCAGGTGCAAAAGACACAATGGGTGCCCTAAGCACGTGGCTGAGGTGGTATTTAGGATGGCCAAGAATACCTCCCTTCTGGCCCTCAGCTGATGCTCCAGAAGGAGGTGTCTATCTCATAGATTTTCCGTCACAGTTTACAAGCACTAGCACAAAACTAGGATCACCCAAGGCACCTTGGGCATCACTGAGAGTCTGTGTATGAGCAGTGCAGTCCCTGTGGAATAAAAACCAAGGATTCAGATGAGGGACTCACACACAGACACCTCACTGTGCACATCTGAACTCAGCTAGGTGGACTTGCAACTCCCGTGGTTCTTTGAAAAACTGATCCCAATTCAGCCCCAGGGTTTCCATCTGAGGATGAGATGCCTAACACTAGAGTAATGATGGGATGGTCTGATGATAACAGGACAAATGGAAATGGATTTAAATTAAAAAGGGGAGACATAGGTTAGATGTGAGGAACCTATTTTTTTTACACAGCAACACTGGAAAAAGTTCCCCTTAGAGGCTGAGCATGCCCGATGGATGGGATCCTGGGTTTACTCTGGGTTTACCCTCACATCAGTCCAGGTTTCTACTCATACTTTTCTCTAGGTGAACTCTCACTTTACTCAAGGTTTTACTCACAGTTTACCATCAGGGAGTGTGATCGGGAGATGGGCTGGTGGAGTGACTTGCTGGCATCCCCGAGGGAAGACTGCCAGGCAGATACCCCCAGAAAAGTGGTTGACTCCCTGCCCTGTCACAGTCGGACAGACCTGACTGATGAGGAGGGTTGGAAGAGAGTCCCAACTCAACGTCACAGGAGCCCCCCCATGCCTGCCTAGCCCTCTACCCCTGCTCCCTCTAAGCAACAGGTTTGACGCTCTGAAATCTGAAGGAGATAAGAATGGGGAGGCAATGGAGGATCTGCCTGGGAAGGAGACTAATGTAAGGCAGTCACTACCAAGCCTTGTGACTTCCTCTGCCATGAAAGAAAGAAGGGTGGCCATGGTGGGTGACTCCCTTCTCAGAGGAATAGAGGGCCCCATTTGCAGACTGGACCCGAGCCATCAGTAAGTATGCTGCCTTCTTGGCTTCAGGTCAGGGACATAATGAGGAAACTCCCAATGCTGGTTAGGTCCACTGATTATTTTCCACTACTCATAGTTTAGGTGGGCAGTGATGAAATTTCTTAGATAAGACTACAAACTATGAAAAGAGATTTCAGGAATTTAGGCCATTTAGTTCACAGAGTGTGAGATCAAGTGATTTTTTTGTTCTATACCTTCAGTGGCAGTGAGGGACACAGAGCAGGCTTGGAAAGCAAAGCAATGAACAATTGTCTCAGAGACTGGTATTGAGCCAGAAACTTTGGGTTCTTTGATCACAGGGCAGTTTACCTGGCCCATGGTCTGTTATCCATGAATGGAACCCAACTGTCTCAAAGAGGGAAATGAATCCTAGCACAGAAGGTAGTGGGGCTTATGGAAAGAGCTTTAAACTAGCTATGATGGGGGAGGGGACAAAACAGGGCTTACCAGAGATGAACCTACGGAAATGCTGCTTGAGTTGGGAGAGAGGCAGATGCCTCAGCTGAAGTGCATCTACACCAACGCACACAGCTTGGTCAACAAGCAGGAGGAGCTGGAATCAACTGTGCATCTGACAAACCATAACCTAGTTGCTATTACCGACCCATGGTGGGACCAATGCCATGACTGGAGTGCTGTGATGGATGGTTACAAGCTCTTCAGAAGGGATAGATGAGGAAGGAAGGGTGGTGGTGTGGCCCTTTATATTAAAGAGAGTTTTGATGTTGAAGAGCTTGGGATTCAGAACCATCGAGACGAGTGCATGTGGGTAAGGATCAGGGGAAAGGCCTGTAGGTGTGACATCTTGCTAATGGTCTATTATAGACTGACTAAAGAAGATGAATTGATGGGTGAGGCATTCTATGAGCAGCTTATTGAAGTCGCAAGATTGCCAGCACTCATTTTCTTGGGAGACTACAACTTCTCTGATATATGCTGGGAATATAATAAAGAGCAGAGGAATCAGTCCAAGAGGTTTATAGATTGCATGCAAGACAGCTTCCTTACGCAGATGGTATGAAGTCCTACCAGGGGTGGTTCCTTGCTAGACCAGCTCTTCACTAACAGTGAAGGACTGGTAGGAGTTGAGAAGGTTGGGGACTGTCTTGGGCAGAGTGGCCATGAAATGGTAGAATTCTCTATTCTTGGAGATGTCAGAAGGGTGACTAGCAAAACTACTATCCTGAACTTCTAGAGGGCGGACTTTGACCTGTTCAGGACACTTGTAGCACAGGTCCCTTGGGAGTCGCTCCTTATGGGTAAAGCGGTCCAGGAAGCCTGGACACTCCTCAAGATGGAAATCTTAAAGGAACAAGATCAGGCTGTCCCTGAATGCCATAAGGTGAGCCATAGGGGAAGAAGACCAGTGCAGATGAACTGGGAAAAACTATTGAGACTCAGGAAGAAAAAGAGAATCTACGCCCTCTGGAAGAAGGGGCTGGGTACTTGGGGAGATTACAAGGAAGTTGCTAAGGTATGCAGGGAGGAAGTTAGGAAGGCACATTACTTCCCTGTCGCTTAATCCATGCCCAGAGCTTCTCAGCCATGTCACTGCCAACTGTAAGCTCCATGCAGAGTTCAAGTGGGACACAGAGGGCACAGCCTTCTGCTGGGTGGATGCAAGTGTTGGTTGAACCGATGGGACAAAGCCCTCCCACCATGCCCTCCTGGGAAAATGGCCACCCCAAGAATGGCAGTCTGCCTCCTCCATGACCCCATCTGAAATGCTCCTGCACTGATTGATTATAGGGCTTTAAACCAGGTCCAAATGGGGAAGGGTGGGGAATTGGATGTGACAGAGAAGGGCTGAGGGATGTTGTTGCTGTTGGAGATTGAATGGAAAGCCTCTGTGTTGTTCTATAGGATTGTGTGAGGATTCCTCAGAGAAAGTCTTGTTGCCAATACCCCGTCCTAAATCTTATTGTGAACCCTCTGGGGGTAACCCCAACCTGCTGCTGCCCTAAAGTGCCTGTAGACCAGTGCGGGTAGCATGGGAAATAAACGGGACAAATCAAGAGAAAACCACAGAGCATTTCCTTTCATGCAGGCTGCTGCTTCTGAGCAAGTCCCTGAACATCAGTACCACAGTGTAGATGCAAGACCCAGACAGGCTAAATCAAAGCATGCTTCTGGAAGGGGATGCTTTCTGAAGAATCCTTACACTAATGAGAGGACCACAAACATTCACTCAGCGAACTCCAAATCTCTGTGCCTTTGCTGGCCTAGGGTCTTGTTTGGTTCACAGAGACATGGTGGGATGGTTCCCACCTCTGAACTGTAGCAAAGTAGGTACAGACTCTTCATTACGATTAGGCAATGAAGATGAAGAAAGGCTGCTGCCATCTGTGAGAGGGCACTGAGCTCTGCCTGGGGATGGCAGAGGAGCCAGCTGAGAACTGATGGGAAGGGCCCAGAGAGGAGAGCGGCAGATTCTGTTCCTTGCTTCCTGATCAGGAAGAACAAGAAGAGGGGACAGGCAGGAATCTGAGTTACAGCTCAGATGAATTTTTTTTCTTCAGACTGCCTACTATGGTGCAGTGTTTTGGTTCTCGGAGAAAATCATTGATAACACTCTGATGTTTACAGCTGCTGCTAAGCAGTGTTGTACAGAGCCAAGGCCATGGTCAGTAGAAGGCACATGGAGCTGGGAGGGAACAGAGTGAGGACAGCTGACTGATAGTGGCCAAAGGGACGTTCTCTATCAGCTGACAGCAAGCAGAAATTGTATTGAAAGGGGTGGGAGTTCATCTCAGTCTCTTCACTGCTCAGGGCCCAGCTGAGCATCAGTCTGGTGGTGCTGAGCAAGTGCTTGTGCATCAGTTGTTACATACCATTCCATATCAACGGATATATAGTGATAACTATTACTCCTCTTCTTTTATCTCTCTTAGTAAACTGCTTTGTTACAACCCAGAAGTTGTACTTTTTTTCCCAGTTCTCATCCCCATCCCACTGGGAATTGGGCAGTGCACAAAGCACTGTGAGCTGCTGAGCCACACGTTGGGTTCAACAACCACCATCCTTTTGGTGCCTGATGTGAGACTCCAAGGGTTGAGAAAGCAGCACATCTGTCCAGAGCGAGATAACTCAGGGCTTTGTGGGAGCTGGAGAAGTGCAGGCCATGGTGCTGATATGTGTGGATGTGCTCCCTATGTGTGGAGCTTGTTGAGTCTTCTTATGAAGCTTCACTGCACAGCTCCTTACTTGGTGCTTGGATGCTGTGTTAGGGTATTTATTTTGCTATGCTGTTTTACCTCAGTTTGTACCACGATAAAATTGGCAGCTGACAAAGTGAAGTTTTGTGCACATTCAGCTCTGCGGTCATCTTTGGGTTTTGGAAGTAATATTGTCCATATAATTAGGAATTACACAATTTACATTGTCGCCTCTGTGAGTCCGGGGGTGTACTGGATATTGTGTTGAGGGACATGGTTTAGTGGGAGCTATAGGTAATAGGTGAACGGTTGGACTGGATGATCTTTTAGGCCTTTTCCTCTCCAACTGCTTATGTTGTATATGTGTGAAAATACACTAAATATATTATATATGTATAAATACATTTGTCATAATTATTATCCTTTTCTTTTTCTCTTTGTCTCAACCCATAAACCTTAAACCACAGCACTGCCCTGAGACGCTTACAGATCTTGTTGGGACTATTCAATCTGATCTGGTCACACACTGAAGAGCACCAGAAGATCTCGAGGTTTTCTCAGGGAGCAGCTCCTGATGTATATTCCTTACACCAGCTTTGGAATAGGCCTCCCTCCAGTTCTCTGGTCCTGCACTAAAGGGGCCCTCTTGTTATGGCAGTGCCAGCAAGGAGACCAGCTCTGACAGACCTGTTCATATTGCCGGCTACTGACTGCAGCCCTGGATTGCTGCTGTAGAGACAAAAGGACGGTCGTGAGACACACAAGACTTTCAGGACTGCACAAATGAGAGGACTTGAGAGCACTGTGGTGGTGTAAAGAGATCAGAAATGAAAAGAGCACGTTGAGCTGCTGTCTGTGGCTGTACCTCCCCAAATCCAGACAAAGTAGGAAGAAAGATAAGCTAAGTAAACGTCAATTTTGAAAGCTTTTTAGGTATCATATAACGTATTTGGGTAATCTGGTTATATGTTTACATGAGCTCTTGGAGTGAAAAAAATGCAAATTAAGTAGGAAAGAAGTGAAATAAATTTTTATTTATAAGTTCAATAACTTTTTTTTTTTTTTTGCACATTGCTATATCTCACATAAGCAAACAATCAAAGATGCATAAAACATAAAGAACCATCACTGGGAATCGTATGAGGAAGCTGTGCATTTTATGGAAGCTGGAATAGTGCTTATTGCAACACCTTCCTGAGAGCGTGCTTGATCTCCCTGTTCCTCATGCTGTAGATAACAGGGTTCAGTGTTGGAGGAACCACTGCGTACAGAAGTGCCACTGTCAGATCCAGGAGTGGGGAGGAAATGGAGCGGGGTTTCAGGTAGGCAAAAGAAGCAGTGCTAAGAAATAGGGAGACCACGGCCAGGTGAGGGAGGCACGTGGAGAAGGCTTTGTGCCGTCCCTTCTCAGAGGGCATCCTCAGCACAGCCATGAAGATCTGCACATAGGACACCAATATGAAAACAAAACACCCAAAGGCTAAACTGGCACTAAAAAATAGAAGCACAACTTCCCTGAGATTTGATTCTGAGCAGGAGAGTTTGAGGATCTGGGGGATTTCACAGAAAAACTGGTTGACAACATTGCCTTTGCAGAAAGGCAGTGAAAACGTACTGGCAGTGTGCAGCAGGGAATAGAGAAGCACAGTGCCCCAGGCAGCTGCTACCATGGTGGCACAAGCTCTGCTGTCCATCAAGGTCCCATAGTGCAGGGGCTTGCAAATGGCAACGTAGCGGTCATAGGACATGATGGTGAGAAGGGACAACTCTGCTGAGATGAAGAAGAGAAAGAAAAAGAGCTGTGCAGCACATCCTGTGTAGGAGATGGCCCTGGTGTCCCAGAGGGCGTTGGCCATGGCTTTGGGGAGAGTGGTGGAGATTCAGCCCAGGTCGAGGAGGGCCAGGTTGAGGAGGAAGAAGTACATGGGGGTGTGCAGGCGGCGGTCGCAGGCTACGGCTGTGCTGATGAGGCCGTTTCCCAGGAGGGCAGCCAGGTAGATGCCCAGGAAGAGCCAGAAGTGCAGGAGCTGCAGCTGCCGCGTGTCTGCCAACGGCAGCAGGAGGAACTCGCTGATGGAGCTGCTGTTGGGCATCTGCTGTTGTTGGGCTTGGAGTCCTGCTCAGAGTGCAGAAGATAATGACAAATATAGACCATTCTCAGAGACACTCCTCCTGCTGTACTATAATTTTTTCCTTTCCCTTCGGAAAATGATCATTATCATGAACTTCACCATCCCTTTAAAAGAAGTAGATTAGGGAGCTCTTATTTTCTTCTCATATCCTGCTCACACAGCCTCCTGCATATTTTCGCCTTTAGAGCAGGTGTTCTTTGAGATCCCAGCCCCTGCCTCTGTGTACTTCAATCAAGAAATCTGCCTGTTTGCAGGAGACATCAACTATTAATGTCTGCAGAAAACAGCGATAAGTTAAACTGATTGATTCCTTTTTGAAAGAAGAGTCTGAAAGTACAACCTGTGTGACTGTTCACAAAAGAAAAAAAAACAACAAAAACAACAAAAAAGATGGATTGATAAAAAATATTTGTGAGTTGAAGAGCTGTTTTTAAGTTAGACATACCTTTTTAGATTTCTGCCACAATCCTCTTTCCTTCTTTCAGAACAGGAAATGGAAACCCCCTGCCTTGGCTCTCCTTTTGCAATGGACCCTAGGAAACATAGTGTTGTGCAGTGGAGCTGTGATCCCCCTGCCCCAGGCAGCAGCTGTGGCAGCACAAGCCCTGCCGGGGGCTCCTTCCCCCCACACGTCTCCCCGCAGCGCCCTGGGCAGCTCCCCGGGCAGGCTGAGTGCTGAGCCTGGCAGGCGGCAGAGTCCCATACCCGGCACACAGCCCCTGGGGCACAGCAGGGACCCTGCTCTGCAGGACAGCCCTGGGCACCCACCTGCAGCTCCGGCTGCACAGCCTGCAGCCGTGCTGGGACACGCAGCCTTCAGGGCTTTTCTTTCATACTGCAGCACTGAAGCCCTCAGCTGGAGCAGAAGGCTATTAACACAGTAAAGGAATATGCAGTGCCTGCAGCCAGATCTGCTACGGGATGTCCCAGATTAAGTGAAATTTCTATGAAAAGCATCTGCATGGTCTGTAGTGAGACTTACCATTTCTTGTTCTGTGAGTAACTCTCCTGCTGTGCTCTCACAGCCTGCTCACACCGTACACATCCTGGAAGCTCTTTCCCCTTTCTCTTCTCTCTGTCTGTCACTTGCAGTCTGTGCTGTGCACAACAGCAGCTCCTGGGCACAGCTGTCTCTCTGCAGCACTGCCCACTTGTATGAGCTCCCTGTGTCCCAGGAGCCCAGCCTAGCTCGGCACATCTGAGGATTTGAGTTTCTCTTCCTCGCTGCTTCCCCAGGAGATTTCCCTGGGGCTACAGAGCAGAAACCTTCTGATAGACAGCAGGCTCATCTCTGCTAAATGCACTTGGATGTCAGATCCGTTATTCACCAGTGGAAAGACTGATTCCAAAAGCATGACTTTGAGTTGTGGAATCAAACTCTATAACCCAGAGTTAGGTTTTAAATTAGGAAGTCTAGTTATTAGTCTCTTATTAGTCACCTGGTGTAAGGGGATCACTTTTATTTTGCATACCTGTAAGCAGAAGTGTTATATATTTGAAAACCAAACTGAAACATATCCAACAAATTTCCTGGAACTCATCTTCATATTCATTATTTTCCTGGAACTCATTTACATTCTGCCTGCATGTACCAGGGGGCGGACACATGTGCAGGACATATGGGTCACGGTTATTCATTGCATGTGTCTGTTCTGTGTGCCCTGGGCTGTGGATGTCCAGAACGTAGGGGGTTAGCCTAGCTGGTTTGCCATTCAATCAACGTAGGTCCTTAGCATCGCGGCTACATTTGGTGACCCTGACTTGATACAACTGGGTGCACACTCGTGGTGAGAGAAGTCTGGTTGTTATGGCTTAATTGAAGCGAGTGGTGAGTATGCTAAAAGGGACAGGGCAGAATGTGGACTATCCAGTCCATGAAAAGGAATTGAAGCCACTAATACATTGGATGATGAAGAAGGGGTTTGGCTCAACCCCTGGGGAATGCACTAATAAATGTAATTTAGAAAAGGCGAGAGGATAACTATTCCAGAACTATTTTTGCTCTGGTAGTAAGGAAGCAGAAAATCTGCTTCCAGCCTTTTGGTCATTACGTCTTTTTTCCTGAGTGAAGGAATCACAACAGCTATGGCAAGCAGCGCATGACTGCTTGTCTAATAAGGTTTGTCCCAAGTCTGAGTCTGACAACCTTGCCACCCCCTCAGATGCGGCACTAGACAAGGGGAATCAGATGGAGCCTGCGGCTGGAGAAATACAAGATACCAATGCAGAAGCGACTTTAGATCAGGAACCATCAATAGGGGTGGGAGGAGAGAAGCCAAAGAAGTCGAACGAGAATGGTTCAAGAAGGGCCGCGGTGGTTGCTGTAACCTCAGCCTTAATGGATCCTAAATCCCCTGTGGTACCTGTTTTGATGAGACTGTCCAGCATTACGTCAGGGAGACCTGTGATCTCTTCAAGACTTCCCCATATTTTAGCCTGAATAGAAGGATACATCTGCTTTTCATTTATTGTCACTGTTACAGGCTTAGCAAGGATAGCAGTGACTTGCTGGCGCTTTGCATTGTCATTGTGTTTGCAGAGTCAGGTCAGATTGGACAACCGGGGAGTCATATTCTCCAGACAAAGATGTTTCATTTCAAGACTAGATTTGTTATGTCCTGAAATACACTCTTCCAGAAACTCTAGGATAAGACCTCTACAGTGCCTGTCCTTGCTTCTTTCATTTCTGCTCAACCAAGTGGCATCTAATTTCTGGAAAGAGTTGGCCACTCTGACTTCCCACCAGGAGAATTGTGTGATATGCCTGGCCTTATCATCTGTAGGGGACCCTTTCTCACTCTGCTCATTTTGGGTTATAGTAATAGTAATAGTAATAGTAATAGTAATAGTAATAGTAATAGTAATAGTAATAGTCTCGTGCGGGTTGGAAGGGACCTTAGAGATCATCGAGTCCAACTCCCGGGATTCGAGCCTCTGTGCTGCAGAGCGGCACTTGTACCACTTGCACCACAGGGGGGATTGCAAGGCGGCATTCCTACCACTTGCGCCACCGGGGCACACAAAGGGTTCCCCTCCCTGGGTATTTCTTCAAGCCAGGGAACTACAGCAAGAGACTTAATATCTCAGTTATGACTTTAAGTGCGTCGCAAAACACCACTGACTACCTGACATGCCATGACACATGGTGAGCGTGAGCCCTCATTTGCACCTAATCAGTGGCCGTGTTGTGCAACATTCCAGGTATGGTTCGAGTACTGGCAGATGAAGAGGATGAGGAAGAGGAGGAGCTTCAGAGGAGCTGCAACCTCCATTGGCCACTATCCAAGTTCACTGGGATAGTGGTAATGACTGAGGTTCTTAACACACTCTAAAGGAATAGAAACTCCAATGGGGAAAAGAACACCACTACTGCCCTGCAGGGAGTGAAGAATGCTGTGCAGAGGCTCTGAGAAAAGAAAGGGTTCATCAATCATGACTGATGGGGCAGCAAGCTGGGTATCTCTGACTTCTGGAATTGGCTGTGGTTCGGCGGTATTCATGGCACTGTGCTCACGTGGCTGGGAATTGTCTCTGTGTTCTTATGCTTCGCACTAACTATTCTCCTGCTCTTCCAAGGCCTCATCAGGAGGCAGGTGATGGCCACACAGTACGTGCTTCTTGCAAACCAAGAGTCCTAAGTGTCATAGTTGAAGCTGAGACCCAATTGTTGCGTTTTGCCATGGAGTTCTCTCTAGAGCTCACTCCGTGACAGTGGGAACAAACCTGGGGAGAGAAGGAACAAAGTACCTCCCCTCTCTAACAACGCTGTGTGGCGGCCCAGCCGCATGCACTCCAGAACATGGTGCGTGAACAGTTGGCCAATAGGTCAAGCCCAAAGGACTATAGTCACTGGGCTCCATCAGGCTGTTAGATGGTCACTATCAGAGGTCCCCATGGCTCCATTTTAGGGCCACTTCTCTTTCATGTTTTTGTGGATGACTTGCATGCTGGACTAGAAGATGTTCTGAGCATGTTTGCTGATGATAGCAGATGAGGAGGTGCTGTTGCCTCCACTGAGGGTGGAGAGGACTTGCAGAGTGATGTGGACAAGTCAGAGAAGTGGGTACCAGTTGGTACTAAGCACCAAGTGCCTAAAATATAACAAGTGCCTGATTGTGTATCTGGGCAGGGGCAACAGTGGACATACACACTGACTGCATACAGGACACTGGAGAGAAGTCTGACTGAAAAGGATTGGGGGTCCTGGTCAGCATCAAATTGAACATGAGTCAGCAGTGTGCCCAGGCAGCCAGGAAAGCCAACGGTCCCCTGGAGTGCATCAAGCAATTTATTGTCAGCTGGGTGAGGGAAAGGATCGTCCCTGTCTGCTCTGAGCTGCTGCAGCCTCACCTGGAGCACTGGGTGCACTACTGGGCAATGCAGAACATAGAAAACATCAAACTATGGGAGAATGTGCAAAGGAGGGCACTGGAACTGAGAGATCTGAAGTTCAGAGTTTCACAGGGATTGACTGCTTGTTCAGACTGGGCCCTTCTCACATCCCACATCCTGCGATGAAACACAGGGCCCATATGGGACATGAACTTCCCACTGTCCTTGCACCCCATGCACAGCCTGGGATCTTCTGTCCCCATGTCTTTCATTTAACATCATACGGACTTCCAACTCACTGTCCCAGGAAGGATCCTTAGTCATCATGAGGTCCTCCCTGCCAAGGGTCTGGGATCAGGACTTGGCCTTTCTGCTTCATAAGACAAAGAGAGGTTTCTCAGCATCAGAGCCACCATGCCAGTGCCTTTCATTGCCTGTAGTCATATCTTCCAATTATCTTCTCTAACAAGTCCCTTGGGAAGCTTGCTTGCTAATGGCCCTCAGTGGGCCCATTAATACTCCAAGAAACTTCACTGTTACTTCTGACTTTGTCTTGTTGAGCACTTTGTGCAAACTTCTCTCTGCACTGGAGGATGGACTCAGCATCAAATGTGCCCTGGGGCCCATTATAACCTAAAGAGCCTCCTGTGCCTTGTGCTTTCCTGTTATCTTCTTCAGGTTTTTAGAACTTGTTCAGCAAACTGGAGAGATACCTGGAGAGAGCTTAAAGAGGAAGAATCCTTTATAAATTTATTGTCTATTTATTTATATTTTGGTTTAATCAAGACATTAAAACAGCACTGTGCAACTGATACCAATCCAGGATGTCCCAACGAGTTCTATTCTGTTACTGTGTTGACAAAGCTCCTCTATATCCCCACCCCCTTTCTACTCACATTGGCCCCATGGGACTTACATCACTTTTCCTCACATCACTCTTCTCCTCTGCTGTCACCCGCTCAGTGTTAAACCTCCTTTGCACCAACTCCCACTGGCTTTCCACAGAGAACCAGCTGCATATAGAAAAGTAAAAATTACTCTTCTTTTTTTTTTTTTTTTTTTTTTTTTGGCCAGCAAACTGAAGGAAAGGTGATGCAAATGAATTAACAGTAAAACATAGTGATCAACTGCATGCCATGTCCAAGCTGCATCTGCTGAGGTTTTTCTTTCATAGGGAATATTTGTTCAAGAAATGATTTAGACGCAGATAGGATCGGATAGATAGAATTACGGTGAAGGATTGAAAACAAAGTACATCAGACTTTTGAGGAATGGAGCAAATTCCAGTAATCTCCCTGTAAGTCAGAAATCAGACAGATAACTGGGATGTATCTCACTGAACAAAGAGCAAGGGATGTGGAAATCAAGAAAGCAGTGGCAGGAGTGTGTGCCCAAACGGCCAGCTGAAAACAAGCCCTTAACCACAGCCATTTATTTAGGAGAGCTGAAGACACCTGGTGGATGAGGGACATCATATAGGCAGCAGGGAAGAGCAGCGGCGGACACTGGACTTTAGTCACATGGCATTGGCAATGGCACCGCTGTCTGTGGCCCTGAACCTGAAGACACCTGAATAGCAAGGAAAAAAATAAAAAATAAAAAACACAAAATCCCATCAAAGACATATTTACAACTAAAAAAGGAACAAGACTCATGAGAACTTCTCATCTTGAGAGAAGGGTTAATACATTTTCATTGATTTCTATCTTTGTCTTCAATTCTTTGTTTCAGTTATATTGCCATATATGTTCATCTTTTAAGCTTACAGCCTCAAAAATAAATAAACAAACAAACAAACAAATAAATAAATAAATAAGAGACACATTTGCATCTTGCACATGTCCTGATGCCCCTTTCACCTTCACAATTCCCACCAGACCTACCATACCAGAGAGTATGAGATCCAGCAGAGCACCTCTCCTCTTTGGTTCCTCTATGGCTTGGTCAAGAAGCTGCCATCTGTGCTCTCCACGGATCTGCTGGACGGCACATGCCCTGCTGTGCTGTCCCTGCAGCAGATACTGGAGTGAAAAAGGCTCCAAAAGGGGACAATGGCCTGACAACATGAGACTCCCATCTGTTTGCAGAGGGCACTTTCTACTTGCTCTCCCTGATCAGGAAGACAGGAACAGGCACTGTTGGCCTCCTCTGTTGGCCATTTCCATTAGCTCTGACCTGGCTGCTCTGCCATCCCCAGGCAGAGCTCTGTGCACTCTCACAGAGGACAGTCGCCCTTCCTTGTCTCCTCGCCAACCCATCATAAAGAATCTGTATCCCCCTTGTTCTACAGTGCAGTTGTGGAAGCCATTCAACTGTGCCACTGTGGTCCAAATAAGAGCTCAGCAGGCATGTAACTCTACAAAGATTTCTAGCTCCTCAAGTCTTGTTGTTCTCATTAGTGCAATAATACAGAAGTAAACATACTCATTGGAAAGCATCACTGGACAGAGCCTGACTGGATAGCTCATCTATGGTATTACTGTGAAGAAGGTGGCACACAGGCTTTAGATCCATCGTGGGTCTTGAAGTTGACACAGCAGCACAGACACACCATGGGCATGGCTTTCCTGAAGGTCCTGTGCTGCATTTACAGCTGCATGTGAGTGTGTGGGAGAGCCCAGAGACACTAGGCTGCTTCTGAAGCCATTCACTTGAGAGCCTACTGAAAACTGAGGTTATATCTGTTGAAGAATAAAGATGTATGTTATCTTTGTATTGCCTTAAGCTCCAGAATATGCCTCAGATGGAGAACAGAGAAAGATCTGGCTCTTCTTTTGTGAGCTCATCCATTTAGTCAGCTGTGTAACTCTGCATTCTCAGTGGAGGTGGAGACAAAGGCAGAATGAAGTGCCCTAAACGCTGGGGTCTGTTGTCATTCAGGATGGTCGATAATACCTCTGTTCCCTCTCTGCCCCGCAGCTGATGTTCAGGAAAGAGGTGTCTATCTCAGGGACTTCCCACACAGTTTATCAGCACTGGAACACATCCAGGAGCAGCCCAGGCACCTTGGGCATCACCCAGTGTCTGTGTGTGAGCAACTGCCTCCCTGCTGAAGGACCGAGGACTCAGAGCAGGAGCTCACATGCAGGCAACTCCTTGTGTACATTGGAGCTGAACCAGAGGAATCCTAATGATACTGTGTGTCCATGGGGAGTTGAATCCCATTTCAGCCCCAGGGTTTCCCATTAGGGATGAGACTCCTGCACTGCCTCAGTTAAATCACTGCCCTGCAAAGTGGCAGTCCACCTCTCTCTGTCCTTGCCTGTATGCCCATTTTGTTTCATCACAGGATCTCAGGTATCAGGTCTGGAATCAGTCACTGACCACTGTACATTTGGTGTTTAATTCATCAGATTTCAAAATACAATCATGATGTGGCTGTTTTCCAGGATCTGTTGGCCAAGAGGACACAGGGACATCTCAGGGGAGATGAGTGAGAAGGATAAAGTATGACATCCTCTGCTGCTGAGCTGGGCCGGGCTCCTGGGACACAGGGAGCTCATACAAGTGGGCAGTGCTGCAGAGAGACAGCTGTGCCCAGGAGCAGCTCTTGTGCACAGCACAGCCTGCAGCTGACAGAAGGAGAGGAGAGAAAGGGGAGAGAGCTTCCAGGATGTGTACGGTGTGAGCAGGCTGTGGGCACACAGCAGGAACATTGCTCACAGACCATGAAAAGGTAAGTCTCACTGCTGACCATGCAGCTGCTTTTCATAGAGGGTTAACCAAACCAGGGACATCCTGTAGAAGATCTGGCTGCAGGCACTGCATGTTTCTTTACTGTGGAAAAACTGTTCTGCTCCACCCGAGGGCTTCCATGCTGCAGTGTCAGAGCACAGCCCTGAGTGTCTGCACTCAGCCTGCCCGGGGAGCTGCCCAGGGCGCTGCGGGGAGACGTGTGGGGGAACGGAGCCCCCCGGCAGGGCTTGTGCTGCCACAGCTGCTGCCTGGGGCAGGGGATCACAGCTCCACTGCACAACTGAATGTTTCTGAGGGCACTTTGAAGAGGAGAGCCAAGAAAGGGATTTTCCATATCTTGATCTGAGGGAAGGCAGAAAGGATTAGAGGTGGAAATCTAATAGAGGCTGTAAAATTTAAAACACAGCTATGTTACTCCCAAATATTTCTTCAATCAATTGCCTGTTTTGTGAACAGCCACACAGGTTGTGCTTTCAGCCTCTCGTTTCTAAAAGGAAAGAATCAGTTCAAGTTTTTCTTGTTTTCTGCAGACTTCAATAGTGCACTTATCCTGCAAACAGGCATATTTGACTAAAACATATTGAAGTGCAAAGAGGCTGGGGTTGGGGGCACTGAGAACAGTTGGAGTGAAGATATGAGACATGTAAACAGCTCCCAAGAGGAAAATATTCAGAAGTTCGGGATGATTATGAAATGAGAAGAAAGTAAGAGCTCCTTAATCTTCTATTTCTTTAGGGATAGTGAAGCTCATGAATATAAATTCAAGTTATGGAGTTAAATGAAAATTATCCAAAGGTAAATGAAAACATTTCGCAGTACAGCGGGACGAGTGTCTCTGAGAATGGTCTGGACTTGTCATTATCTTCTGCACTCTGAGCAGGACTCCAAGCACAACAACAGCAGATGCCCAACAGCTGCTCCATCAGCGAGTTCCTCCTGCTGCCGTTGGCAGACACGCGGCAGCTGCAGCTCCTGCACTTCTGGCTCTTCCTGGGCATCTACCTGGCTGCCCTCCTGGGCAACGGCCTCATCAGCACAGCCGTAGCCTGCGACCGCCGCCTGCACACCCCCATGTACTTCTTCCTCCTCAACCTGGCCCTCCTCGACCTGGGCTGCATCTCCACCACTCTCCCCAAAGCCATGGCCAACGCCCTCTGGGACACCAGGGCCATCTCCTACAAAGGATGTGCTGCACAGGTCTTTTGCTTTGTCTTCTTTGCCTCAGCAGAATATTCCTTTCTCACCATCATGTCCTATGACCGCTACATTGCCATCTGCAAGCCCCTGCACTACAGGACCTTGATGGACAGCAGAGCTTGTGCCACCATGGCAGCAGCTGCCTGGGGCGCTGGGGTTCTCAATTCCCTGCTGCACACTGCCAGTACGTTTTCACTGCCTCTCTGCCAAGGCAATGTTGTCAACCAGTTTTTCTGTGAAATCCCCCAGATCCTCAAGCTCTCCTGCTCAACCTCCTACCTCAGGGAAATTGTGTTTCTCATTTTTAGTGGTAGTTTATTCTTTGGGTGCTTTGTCTTCATAGTGGTGTCTTATGTGCAGATCTTCGTGGCTGTGCTGAGGATGCCCTCTGAGCAGGGACAGCACAAAGCCTTCTCTACGTGCCTCCCTCACCTGGCCGTGGTCTCCCTGTTTCTCAGCACTGCCTTTTTTGCCAACCTGAAGCCCCTGTCCATTTCCTCCCCACTCCTGGATCTGACAGTGTCACTTCTGTACTCAGTGGTTCCTCCAGCACTCAACCCTATTATCTACAGCATGAGGAACAGGGAGATCAAGCACGCTCTCAGAAAGATGTTGCAATACGCACTATTCCAGCTTCTATAAAATGCACAACTTCCTCATAGGATTCCCAGTGATGGTTCTTTATGTTTTACCAATTTTTGATTGTTTGATTGTGTGTGATATAGCAACCTGTAAAAAAAATGTGATTGAACTTATAAATAAAAATTTATTTCACTTTTTTCCTACCTACTTTCCATTTTCTCACTCCAAGAGCTCATGTAAACGTGGAACCATATACCCTGAATAGTTTAAGAGATAAATAAAAAGATATCAAAATAGAATTTTCCTTATCTCTTCTCTCTTCCTACTTTGTATGGGTCTGGGGGAGGTACAGCCACAGACAGCAGCACAACATGCTCTTTTCATTCCTGCTCTATTTACCCTGTCACAGTGCTCTCAAGGCCTCTCATTTGTGCAAGACTGAAGGTCTTGTGTGTCTCACAACAGTCCAGTTGTCTCTACAGGTTCACTCAATTGCTGCAGTCAGTAGCCGGCAATACAAACGGCTGTGTCAGAGCCGGTCTCCTCGCTGGCAATGCCATAAGAAGAGGGCCCCTTCAGAGCAGGACCAGAGAAATGGAGGCCTCTTCCAAAGCTGGTGTAAGGAATATACCTCAGGAGATGCTCCCTGAAAAGACCTCAAGATCTTCTCGTACTCTTCACTGCGTGACCGGGTCAGATTCAAGTGCCCAAAGGAGATCTGTAAGGGAATCAGGGCACTGCTGCAGATTAGAATTTGCTCGGTTAAAGCTATTTACTAAGACAGAGAAAAAGAAATAAATAATAATTATGTCATATGACTTGCGGAATCAAACTCCATAACCACAAAGTAGTTCTAAAGCAGGTATGTTTAATGAGTGATGCGCATACACCCTGGTGCAAGGGGGATAGCTCCACCTTCCTTGCACATCTCCAGGAGAAAGCATGCAACCGATATAGGCTGAACTAATACATAATCAATAGTATGCAAGTATTTGTATACATATTCATTAAATTCCTGAGACTCCATTAGCATGCAGTCCCTCCCCCCTTGCGCATGCGTAGTGAGTTGTGGGGGTGGTCATGGGATGAAGGCTCATCATCTTCCTCACCGTAAACTTTCGACACTTCGGGAGGGGCACCCCCCAAACTGGTTCCAGCTTGCACTGTGGACATCTAATCACCACACTGTTCTCGGGCTGTTCCACCCTGATCTTCATGGCCTTCATCCCTCTGTTTTCTCTGCTCCCCCTTAACATAAACTATCTATCTGTAACTACCCTTTGCCTTAGTGAGGCCCCCTTTCCCTTTCTGTAGCAAAGTGTTCCCTTTTCATCTACTATGGGGTATTTTTTCACTATTCAGTTCCCCCTTTTTCTTTAATCTAGCAGGGTTTCCACCTGCTGCATCATTCTATTCTTTCTTGACGTGTCCTGAAATAAGGCCCGCTCTCTACATTTTGTCTTAGCTCATGTCTCTCCCATACCCCATTTTCCCTTCTGGTATCCTGGCACAGACACAAAAAGCATCTTATAACAACACAAGTAAAACACACCAAGAGTAGCAAGGTGATGCAGACTAAGAAAAGCTGTTTTAGTCATCCTAAATTTGGCAACTAGTAAGTTTATCCCATGGTCCAGAGAAAACTATTCCCTAATCGGTGTTAACCCTGCCTACTCCATGTTGCAATGCAACTTTGAATAAACAGGATACCTCCTCTTGGATTGTCCATCAGGCACCTGCAGCAGCATCCTCAATTGTTTCTAAGGTTACGGAAATATTCATACAGTGATACGCCCCTTTTCTTGGGAGTTCAATTTTCAATCAATTTGCCACTGTTGCCCTGGAAGGCCCTTTCCCATGAGGCCCACTTGTGCCCTGTTCCTGGTACTGGGACTGTACTTTGTAGTGTTGGTTTGCCCAATATATTCTCTTATCTTCCCTTAAAACAAATTTCCATAAAATACTAAAGGGCATAACAATGTGTCCACTTGGGCATGCACCCATCTGTCAGCTTGTTCTCTTCCCTTCCAAATCATTAATTAGACTCCCGTCCTCTTTAGAATATTTTACAGTTTTTGACTTGGCTTCAGAGATTTTAAGTTTATTGTCTGGAATTGAAACTCTCTTCAACTGTCTGTTCTGCCATCTGATCTTTCATCTTATTTTCTGTTTCTGTTGCAGAACGGCGGGAGAAAAGCAGACGACCACACCTGTCATTGACATATGATCAGCTATTCTCGTTTATTCCTTGGCTGCGTGTACCTTTATAATATGGATAATTAGCTCATACATATTGCAAAAGTGGAGCTCATCATTGGTTCCCAATTACATACCATCCCCGAGTATCTTTGCAGCTTGTTGTTATCATCCTGAAAGTTACTCCCTTGCCGAGTTCACAAAACCATGGTTAGTTTCTCACCATCCCAGGGCATCCTGTTGATCTCACTGTCCTTGCAGGTGTTATGGCTGCTTGATTAACTGCACCGTGTTTACGACCCTTCTCAGCTAGCTGTAAAAAACACTCTCTACATTTCCCCCGTTTCCTTTTAGGATGAAAAAGGGTTTGATTTAACGACCGATTAATCATATTTAACAAGCAGTTCAGTTCATTTGTTCAATCAGTTCTCATGTAGTTTTATCCTGCTTCGTAGCTGCTGTTCTGTGAACTTCTCATCTGGATCCATGACGGACGCTCCGTAGAATTCTTCTTACAATACTGCCTATAGAATAGCAACACTACTTAAATTAATAACATAACTATTATAACTCAATCAAGGCCTCGATTGACAATACTCTAAAAATGAAAAAGAGACAAGTCAAATACAACATAACAACATTACTATTAAACCCACTAAAAAGAACAAACATGTTTGTACTGCAACCTAAGTTTCTGCAACCTGAAAATAAATCCATGAGGGTCCCATTGTGTTAATCTGTAACTGATCAGGAAAAGTCTTCAATTTTCATATACTCTGATATATTGATTTTAATGACCACTAAAATTTGTGCAATAAATGCTTTTAGGATTCTCATAACCATGCTCTACCGACTGAGTTATCCGGGCTAATAATTGATTAATGATCGTGCAATTTTATGAAGTAACATGTCAAATAGAACCAATTTTAGAGGACAAACGTACTAAAGTATCACTAGGGGCATTATTACTTATTGACCCTTGAGAAACAGCATTTCATGTTGGTGGTGGATGCGACAGGTAGTGCCAGCAGGGCGTCCCCTGCTTCAAGGTGCACATTTCCTCTCTCACCCATCACAGATTCTCTCCTGCATTCAGGGTCTGAAGGATTTCTTCCAGTTGTACACCGCATCCGCATGGCCAGTGCGTGATATAGAGCCCAAGTGGAACACCTGCTTGGAAAACAGAATAAACTATCAAATTTAGTTCTATTAGCGTGCACTTTTGTCTAAAACGATGCATGGTTATATTTCAAAAATCCCAATTAGTTGGATGTAAGAGAGGTATCTATTCTATGATACAGGGTCATCTCTTTGCCTGGGATTCCTTTCCAGGTTTTGTCTTTGCAAATTAAGAAAAGCTAACTAATAGGCTAATAACATCATAACCAAACAGTACTAAAACATTAAAAGAGCTATTCCTGTAGATTCTAGCATTGATTACATCAAATCCTGTTTAATACACATCTGATCTATTACTAAAATAGAAGAAGCACACAACATCCTAGCTAATGCCTTAAACTCTAATTCTTGAGACTGCATTGGTAAAACAGAAAATCACACACTATGTCAAACTATTACTAATATTATCTATAACACAGCAAGTTACAAAGCAATACCACTAAGTAAGAAACACACAATTACAATTACTATGAAGGCTGGATGCTATTTTCTGCCTTCAGATGAGACCGAAGATATCATGCTGGAACCCACATAGGGCCAGTCCCTGTGGAAATACGAGCATATTCACAACCCCAAGTTGTCAGTGGTAGGGAACAGTCTCAAAGTCCCGTGGCCATATTCCAAACATTAACCATAGGCTGTTCCTTTAGCACTGGGGAAGCCTCAAAATGACGATCCACACAAGCTGTATCTCTATGAACACGATTCAAAAACTTCAGCACAAGCAAAACAAGCAAAACCTTACATAATATTTTCAAAAAATTCAGCACAAGCAAAACAAGCAAAACCTTGCATAATATTTCTTGTAGTGTGTCTCCCATATTCCCCCTTTTTTGTTTAATAATAAGAATGGATTTCAGTGTTTGATAAATGTGCTCAGTGATAGCTTGTCCAGTGGGAGAATGAGCAATGGCTGTAGTATAGAAGCTTCTACAACACAGGCACCAAGGACTATAAAGCACACAGCAGAGGAGAACGTGACCGGGCTCCACTTGTCCAGCAGTCATTGGAAGCAATGAATAAGCTCATGAAGGTCCTCCACAGTTCAGGGCAGTGAGAAGGCGAACCAGAGGAAAGAGAAAAATGAAGACGTTTGAATAAAACTACCTTTAAACCTTAAATAACACTTCTATAACACTTCTACACTCTGGTACTCGGTTTTCAAGGGATTTACATTTAGATAGATATGACAGATTTGAGCTAAATGTTAACAGCGTGGAAAACTATTGAGTGCAATTACTTAAAGCATCTACAGAACTTAGTATTTAAATAACCACTTTGGTTAGCTAAGCAAAGTAACTTTCATTACGTTTCAGAGCTTATAATAATTAAAGTTTACAGTAAATCCACAGAATTCAATAGAATTAGCTGGCTACAAATCTTGAAACTGGTGAGTGAAGGTAGTGTGCGATTCTCAGCCTTTCTGCAAGGTGCCAGCCATTGAGAAAGCTGATTAGTCAGTCTATGATTAATTGCCTGCTGTGTATGAGCCAGGGTCAATCTACTCAATTAGGTGAAGGTCTGGTGGAGATCAGAGATGTAAATCAAAACCTACTCCAAGAGCTTCAGCACAAGATGAGGACACAGTCCCTCCACACCAGGACCCCTCCAGGCTGACCACCTTATGCATGAAGGTCCCCCTCTTTCTGCTCCTTCTGAGCTTGCTTTCTTGTGACACCCCCAGACCTCACGAGGCCATGAAGGGGACTCCCTACAAATCCCTCTGCTGCTACCCTGCAGATCTCTGTCAGACCCCAAAGAGCAAACTGCCTTTCCTTTATTTCAGAGGGTGGTGATGTGCTGGCATTGCTGCCCTGAGCTGTGGGTGCTCCATCCCTGCAGGTGCCCAAGGCCACGGATGGGGCCCTGGGCAGCCTGAGCTGGTGGGGAGCAGCCAGCCTAAGGAAGGGGGTTGGAAGTAGATGATCTTTAAGGTCTCTTCCAACCTAAACCATTAATGAGCCTTTGCAAATCAGTCCAGCCCTGTGCCAGGAACCCTTCCAGTTCTGCTGGAGGGGAGGGGATAAAAGCATGTGCAGTACTTAAGCTAAACTCTGGGCTTATACAACAGTGTAGCAACACAGGTTTGTTTATAAGTGGATTTCAGCTGCAATATTCCATATTCCTATCACTTGGAAAAGCATTTATCTGAAAACAACACGTAAATATAAGTACTTTGTAAGTAAGATGCTTGGAAAGAATGGGCAGCTTCCACTGTCAGTCCCCAGCTTTTCATTAAGAATTGCTCCTGATCTGTGAACCACAGAGGCAGCAGGGAAGGTTCAGAGGCAGAAAAAACTCAGAGGACACTGAAAATCCCCAAACATGGAGAGCAGAGGGGCAGCACAGCAAGCAAGGCCAGTAGGGAAGCAGTGTGATGGGATAAAAAAGGAACAGATAAGCAAAAGCAACCAGTTTGGGATACTGGCTGCAGGGCTAAGGGAGACAGGTATGCAAACAGCAAGCAACAGCAATCTGAAACCACAATTAAAACAGGCTTCCTTAGCAAACCTGATGAGAAAATGAGTTACCCAATCAATAAAGTAGCACCACACCATAGAGGAAGAGAGCCCTACGATGCACTAAGCAGCACACAACATTCTTACTGATGCACGTGGGGAGCCAGCAGGGCACACCAAGGTGCTGGAGCAGCTGAGGAAGCAGTGGCACTTCAGCTCGAGCTGCTGTGATCTTTTGGGAACTAAGGGCTCCTAGCCCTTAGTTAGGGGTGCCACAGCCCTGCACGCTCAGAGCCCTCGCACAGCACCACAAAGAGGCGAGGGAGCCATTGAGACCAAGCTGGACTAGGTGATCTTTGGTTGGGTTAGACAGATGATCTCACTGGTCTTTTCCAATTGGAGCAGAAATCCTGCCTTTGTCTTCCCATGGCTTCTGCAAAACAGAACGTCCTACCAGAGGAGAGTCTTCAGCAGCTGAGGTAGCAAATAAGCTCCAGCTGCTGTTTACTAACACAACCGTGCACCTGAGCCAGCACTGAGCACAAGTTTCACAAGTACTCACTTCTCTGCTTTCTCCTCCAGCCCTCCCAGCAGGCTGAAATAATTTACCACAACTGTTCTTACAAAAGCGTTACACCCTTTCTAAAATAAAACAGGGCTACGCGACAGATCTAAACCAGCAAATGCATCAGAGCAATTAGCAGTTCTGCTGCTTTTATGGCTCTGATTGGAATTCTGAGCTAAGGCAAAAAACAAGCTCCCCAAGAGAAGAGTGGTGGCTCTGCATACGGGCTCCATCTGCTGGCACGCTGCTCCCCAGCTCCATTTAACATATAGTAAACTGAAACAAAACCTACACAGCCATCAATTACATTTTTCCTGCTCGCAGCCTACGAATTTCAATAAATACGCCATCTGTTCATCTTCTGTGTGGGAAGTTCAGTCATCTTCTTGGCAGCAATATTATTCTAGACCAATTACCTGTGTCTTTATCACCTATCATTGTGCTTCATCATCTTTTCATCATGTGTAAAAACCAACCACTTTATTACTACAATTTCTGTAGGCAGCCCGGTCCTGTTAGTTACCATGGAGATGATCTGTCAAAAGAAGTCTACATTTTAAGAAGTAAAAGCTGAGAAAAGGAGGAGGAGAGAAACACAAAGAGCCGGGAATGAACTTGTTTCTCAGGTCAGAGTTTAAGCACAACAGGCACAGCTCAGGCAGCAACACAGAGATGCCACCAACAAGCTGCCAGGGGATCCATCAGGCTGCCAATACAGAGGATGAGTCAGTGACTCACCAGCATCACAGCACGCTCAGAGGTCAGCGGTGCAGCTCTAATCCCTCGGCCGAGCCCCATGATCTGCTCTTAGGAAGGACAGTTTCTTATTACTATAAGTCAAAAGATGAACCGGGGGAAGGGAGGGCAGGCAGCAGCAATCTCTCCTCTCTGGTGGTCACGAGCAAGACAGTAAATTTTCCATCAGCCACATGGTAGTTTTACATCCCTTCCCGCAAACAGCTTCACACTCATCTCTTTCTTCCCCAGCTTCTCCCCATTAAGGCTCCGCTTTCTCTCACCCCTCCCACGGATTCCTGTCCAGCTTCTCTGCTCCTTTCCTCAACCTGCATGCACACTGCTCTCCTCTTTCTGTAAAACAAGCACATTTACAAGTGTTTCACCTGTATCTTTCCAAATTCCCATACAATCCTAAAGCAGCTTTCAGCACCAACTATTTATAGGTACCGCTCCCCACTCACCCACATACACCCCCTGACTTCGCATCATGAAATCCTCTTTTCAGATTTCTCCTCCAGCCTTCCAGTTCCCATCCTTCCAAGCTATAATTGCACTCATGTTACTGGAGGGGAAATATTAGCAAGGTACAAAGGACTTGCTGATGCTCTGTATTTCTAGGATGCGTCATTAGCAGCCTTCAGCTGAAACACATCGGGCTGCAAGCTGCTTTGGTTCAATTCAGCCTTATCTCTCTGGAATAAATAAGCAATCTCAGAGCTATCTGATTTGTTTAATATCAAGTACACACGCGCTGAGTTTTAATGAGGTGGGCTGTCATTCTGAATCGCTGCAGTGCAGGAGGTGACCACTGATGAGAAGGAAAATTAATTCTCCATCTTCACTACTATCTTCCAAGGCTGAATTATTTCAACCTCACAGATCATAGATGGATTGTTAGGGAGGGAAAAAGTGTTTTCCAAAAGTTTACTTTAAGAGGTGCAGGCCCTGGGTTTCCTCTCTCCCGCCCCAGTTGCCTCACGCAGCCACACTGTGCCATCAACTCCCATATGGTGATTTACCTTCTACACGACAGGCCCTAGGAGTCTCTTCACTGCTGTTCTGTGGGGTTGGATGCTGCACAGATCGGATGGAGATGGACACATGCCCAAGCTAAGAGCTGCTTTCCAGCATCATGGGCCAACCGAAACCACCACTTGGCAGGTAGGCATGCTGTAGGAATTTCTGCTTCTACTAATCTTTTTTCTTCCAGCCAAGCATTCCAGGCAGGCAGGGTCTGCAAGGAGAGCTGCCCCAATAGGGAGTACTGCCATCCCTGCATAGACTGTGCCTGGACCAGGACACCCCACACACCTCATTGCTGGTGGATGGGACTGGACAGCAAAGTTCTTACTCATCACTTCCACTTCCCCAAACTCCCAGCAGCTTTGCAAAATTGCTGTTTCTGCTTATTCTTTGGTTTGAGCAGATGTTCCCAATCACTGCTGTGCATTCACACTACGATCCTCATTCTCTCAGGCTCTTACAAGGGCACGCAGGAGGGGGAGAAGGGGATGCACCACAGGGTTTGTGGTTGTCCTAGCATGGCAGAAGGAGAGAACAGCAGGTGGTGATAGCCAGGCAGCAAAAAAAAAAGCATGGCCTTCTTCCCAGAGCATCCTGCTGCAGCTCTGCAGTCAGGCCTGTGCTCCTGCTGAGCACCTTGCCTGGAGGGCAGGCTGGGACAACTCCACTCATCCATGTGAAGTGACACCAGCAATGCTGACCTTGTGGTGGGTGAGCCAGCAGCAACCACATGGCTGGGCCACCTAGACTGCTTTAAACCACCACACATTCATTCTACCCAGCATCTCCCCGCAACAAACCACAAACTGGAGCAATGGGAGAGGCACAGGAAGAGGAGATGTGCTAAGAAGAAAGACCTATTTAATCACATAACAAAAAGCATGATTGACTCTTCGTTCAGATCTTTACCCCTATAAACCAAACAAAGGGCAGTTTTGCATCCCTCATGGCTTTGCAGGTATAAGCAAATCAGCACAGCTAACCAGTCATCCAGAAACCAGGTTGGTTTCCCATCAAGCATCCAGTGCACGCAGCCCTTGGTGAGAAACATGCAGCACTGAGCAGGCAGCCTTCCTGCTCACTGACAGACCTGCTTCATTCATCTGGAGCTCTGCGACAACCGCATTTGTATGCATTAATAAAGCCCATTTTGGCACACTGAGACTTGCTTTGCATTATCACTTTCACAGACGTCAACCATGACTGGGACACCACAGCGGGAGGTGCTACGCAGCCACACTAAGAAAGAGCAGGCACAGCAGGGAAGGGGTGGAATACAGATCATGCATCACTTTGCTGGCAAGGAGAGAAAACAGGACCTAATCCTCGAAACACCCATCTGAAGGATTAGTTAATGAGGAGGTATCATTAACACCTTTCACTCTTTCCTTTAAACTCTGTAGTACTCATAGTGCACACACAAAGCAATCCGTGTTTCAATAATGAAAGCACTGTTAATTATTTCAGTTCACAGCACTCTCCTCTGTTTAGCAGTAGCCTTTTGGTTTTGCAAAATCCCAACAATAAGAGTCCCTTCGGCCTCATCCTGAGCAGAGCTCCCTGGTAGTGCTGGGCAATGCACAGTCAGCACACACAGCTCTGCACAGCTGGGCTAAAGCAGTGGAAGGGACAGACGGAGCTTCCCCTGAGCTTCTGGGGGAAGAAAGGTGGAAAGACCTCAGCAAATCACATCCCCAGCTGCTCTCATGTCATCTGAGGAATGCATGTGCTTTTTCATTTTGCCATATGTATTACTGACTTATTGGTTGCTCCAAAGGCTTTTTATAGCTTTTCCATTAAACAGCAATTAAAGCAAGCAGCCAAAGTCAAATTTGACCCGTGCATTGATGAGACACAAAGTCTTGAGTGAACAGTTTTTCTTTCCCCCATATAGATTCAGGAAAGACAGAGAGAGACAGCAGATCTATGCCACCTTTTACTTGTATCTGCAGGCAGCAGCACACAAATTCTTGAAAGAACCATGGAAAAACTACTTCAGGTAATTGCCCGGCCTTGCTACTTACAGATGTCTGATGAACAGAGTAAAGCCTTCTGGGCCATTTGCTCATGTGGATGAGCTTTAGGAACATCCCACATTGTACGCCCCTCACATAGAATGCAGCATCTGACTTTCAGCAAAACAGACCAGCAATCCACTGGCAGGTGCTGCTACACGGACTCTTGCTCCTCTAACAATGCAATCTAGGATTCTTCATCCCTACAGTGACATTCTCCTTCTGGTTTAAAACCTAAACTCAAGTTGAGATCCTCAGAGAAGAAGCTGCAATAAGCCCAGAGCTCCTCCTTTATCCTCTTCAAGGAACAGCTACTAATGGCAGCTGCTGTTAGCAAGGAAAGGCAGCATTTTCCTGCTTGACACAAAAACAAAATACAAATAGTTGCAGCACAAGCCACTACTGCATTCCCATTCTCCAGCCCTGAAGGAATCAAATTCTCATATGAATTAATCTTGCCAACAAATCATTTTCAGGATAGACACAGAAAAGCCTGTAAGCTTCTCTGCAATGAAACCCTCTCACCTGTGAAGAGTCTTCTATAACTACAGAGCACCTACAGCCAAGAGATGTCAGCTCCATCTGCACCTGGCACTGCTGAGTTGCACAACCCTCCTCTTGCCTTTACACTGCAAATCCCACGTGACAGGAGATGTTTGTGTTTGGTAGAATGGAGCTGTGATCATCCTTGCATGAAGCATGAGAAGCAACCCCTCCTCTTGTACTTCTCAGGACTTCTCCATACTCCTCCTAGTGTATGGGAGCACAATGGGGATAAAGAAAGGAGCAATGTAAACACCCACTGAAAGAATAATATAACAAAAGGTGAAGAAATATCTCAGTGCACAAGGAGAGGGCAAAGAAAGGATCAATTTAGGCTGAAAAGGGAGGGAAACGTACAAATATTACTACGTATAGAAACAGAAGGATATGATCTCAAAATTTACTAGATACGATGCAGCAGGAAGATCTGTTAGGAGTGATTTAGATAAGCTCATCTATACACAGAGCAAGGGAATGGACCTGTGGTCCTTCCACCATTACTCTCTACGATTATCTGTGCTCCTAAGATGCCATTGTTCAAGACACCCTCTTTCTGATCAGTACACAAAGCCAGTCAGAATAGGGTTTGGTGCCCATTTCATTCAAGCTAAAGTTTCCTCATAAAACAGCCTCCCATCAGCCTCAGGTTCTAAACAGCCAAATAACAAGAACTACAACAACAACAAAACAGTTACAAACCAACCACAGCCAAACATCAAAAGTGAGAGTAAATCTGCTAAAGGAAAGTCAGTATTAAAACCCATTAGGTGGAAAAAGACAGACTCTATTAAATTTATTGCTTGATTTCAGGACTTGGGAAGAGCCTCTTCATTTCCTGTACCTCCTGAGTATTTACTATGTCTCCTATGAGCTAAGTCTTCCAGAGTCATTTTAATGTCATGTTCTAAGCACTTCAGCATTGTAAATCATCGATTTTTATCTCCTTCTCCCAATCAATACGAAGATATTTATGCTGAACACATAAAAGCTCTTGACACTATAGAAAAAAAAATTACACCCTGCAAGACGTTTGCTTTTGGTCGTTGACATCATGGAATTATCCATTACACTTTGCACATGCCTGCCATTTACAGGAAAGCAGAGTGACCTTGCCAGCCTGCAGTTCACATCTGTGCAGCTCGGGGAAGGAAAGCAGCTGATAACCATCTCTGCTTGAGGACTGCAAATCATGGAAGCTGGGAGAAGCCATGCGAGCAGAAGCAGCTCTTGTCTGCCTTGCTCCTGTGTTCCTCGCAGACGTTCCTTGCTGTCACAGACAGGATGCTGGCTAGACACATCTTTCTTCCAACCACGACAGTTATGGTGCCCTTCACAGCCCTGGGGCAGACCAGAAAACTTCATTTCCTCTCGTTGTCTGCCAGCACTCCTAGGACTTTGCCAGCTTGGCCCTTCTGCCTCTTACCACCCCTACCCAGGAGGTGCACAAAGATTATATTTAAACCACAGGGCAAAGATGCTGAAGCACCTGCAAGCTCCTGCTGTACTAACTATATAGAGCACACCAGGATCCCATGTGGCTTGGCCATCCCTCTCTTGATTAACGCTGCACCCTTCCCGGATGCAGGCAGGGCACTGGGCACAAAAGCACAGCACACCTGAATGGTTCCAACACCTCATGTCACTGCTGAGAGGGTCACGAGAGGTGGCAGACACCAGCCCTTGTATCTTGGCAAAGCTGCAACAGACTTGTCAAGTCTGAGCAGCTTATGTTCATGACTCACCCACCAGTCCCTGTCCTGCACTTTCCTCTTCCAGCAGCAGAAATTCACACCTTTCTAGCAAAGCACTCACCGTCTGCGCTCCCTGGAAAGGACCCACTGCCAAAGGGCCCTGGGAGTTGCAGTCTCCCCAGCCACATAAAGGACTCACTCAGCACCACACCATGTGGCAGCACCAGAGGAACAAGCACGTGAACAGCAACACACAGCAGAGTGGTGCACCTTCTCCAGCACTGCTCACCCACTTTGCCATTTCACATAGGAGATGGTCCACATTTCCTGTGAGGTTACCACATACCTGCAGCCCAGCAGTGAGGACAGCCTTCACTAACAGCTAAACACAACCACATTTCATTTTAAAACCTCAGCCAGATCTTCCAGGGTAGCAGAGTAATTCCAGCAAAGCTGGGGAGCTGAGATGATTGCATCAGCTCTACCTCAATAAGCCAGGAACACACCTATAAAGGGAGAATTAAAAGCCCAATGGTCATCATTCAAGAGCAAGAATTATGAATGTAGTAATACCAGTATATAAGCTTTGGGGCCCAGAGTCATCCTGTTTAATTCCCTACTGACCCAGCTGACAGAGGTATCTGTCATTAGGAGGACAGTTAACTTCTCTCTATAGCTGGTAAATGGAAGTTCTAGGCACAGCATAAGAAATCTACACATTCACAGCCTGCTTATACTGAATCCTCTGCTGTTTTTGAACTATTACAGGGAGGTTTTTTGTGTGTGTCGGGGTTTCTTTTTTTAATCTTTTGTTATCAAAACAGGCCAAGTTCAGTGCCTAGTGGCAGATCTGCCCCCATTAATGAAGGACCAAATCACCTGGAGGAAAACAGCAAGAAAAGAGCTTAAAAACCTCACAGCCTTGCTTGGACTCTCAAATTGCAGAAAAAAAAAAAATATTGATTTTTTTCTTCTGTTCTACCTCGGCTGCTGAACAGCTGGAGCACCAGCAGTCCAAAGAACAGAGTGAGAATGCCAAGCAGACAATGAGGGCAGCAGCGGGAGCAGGGAAGGGGCCTCTCACTTTACAAGGGCTGGCAGAGATGCACAGAGAAGAAATGCTAAAGGCAAGAACTCACAGCATATCAGCTCAACAGCAGTAAGGCCTTCTGCAATATCTCCTCTTCAAAAGCCAAAGCAGCCCTGAATCACAACAGTACACAATTAAGCTGATTGTTCCTTTAATTTAAATATATTAAGATAGCACATGCAGATCAGTTTTAAGCGGCAGAGAAATAACAACCTCCATTCACAAGGAAAGTGCGTACACGGAGTTTTATCATCATTCTGTTAATCCACTTTAAAGTCACACCTTAACTAATTAGAAAACAGTGAAATTAATTGGCACAAACATAAATTAACTGTCATTTCTACATAACACCTATGCAACACATCGCTCAGCAGTCAACAGGATTCAGAAAGACTTACTGATAAGTAACATACTTAAGAACAAGTGTTTGAAAAGCAGGGCTGTCCAACAGACAGTATCCATTCACTTGGCCAGCTGAACACACCAACACCACTGCTAGCCCTGAAAAAATGCCCTACAGATCCCAGGGTGCAATGGACCTGGCTGATTTACCTGCTGTGCCCCTACAGAGCTCCATGATCCTGCAGCTGGACTGCTCCAAGTAACACCTGTGACAGCTCACAGAACCACTGCACAGTCTAGGTTGGAAGGGACCTTAAATCTCATTCATTTCCAAGACCTGCCATGGGCAGGGACAACCTGCACCAGAACAGGCTGCCCAGAGCTCCATCCAACACAGCCCTGAGCACAGTCAGGGATGGTTGAAACCAGAGAATGTTCTGTCTTATTTTTCAGCTCTGTAATTTAAAGCCCTGTGTCTTATCTCCTGTTTATGCTTACCTATCAATTCTAATTTGCTCAACCTGACAAGGTGCATCCTAGTTAGAAAACAAACAGATTATTTCAAAAGTATCAAAGAGAAGTGAAAACACTTTGCCCAGGGATGCTCATTTTGTAATTGACATAACACACAAGGCAGTAGCTGTTGGTAATGTCATTAATGGAATGCCCCTAAACAGAAATGATGCACATCAAAGGAGAGTCATCTGTTCTGTAATGCTGAGTTCACTCAGAGATTCTTGCATGCACCCAGAGCAACTGTTTGGGATGATCCTCTTCTTCTGTGCACCTGTGTGAGCAGTGTGCAGGTGCTGCCCAAGGTAGGGGCAGCCCCATGGCACCCCTGGGAGGATGCGAGCACAGCAGCAAGCCTTGCTGATGCTGTACAACAGCAGGTGGTACCGCGTGCACCTCTTCTCTGCTATCAGGGAAAGAGGGTCACGTATGCCAAGCATGCCCTCCATCCTTCTCGATAATTATCTGCACGCGCACACACACACTTCCAAAAAGAACTGCAGGCACCCAAGTATGGCTCCTGCACTAGCTCACAACAAGCAAATGCCCAGAGGACAACCAGCTCCGCAGCCTTCCTGCACTGCCAGACCTGGGCTTTGGTTCACTCTGCAGAAACACAAAAAGTCATAAAGCAAAAGCCCGTGTTAAATGCTCATTAGGTAATTCAGCCAGCTGAACTGAGCAGAAAGGAGCTACCAACCCCTTCTGACAGCTAAAGCAGCCTTGAGCTTGTAGCCCAATATCCTTAAGAGCAGCAGCTTGCCAACCTGCATCACCACCTTATCATTTTGAAAGCAGCCTCATAAGGTTATCTGCAGACGTGTGGATGGCACATTTGAATTCCCATCCAAATTTAATTCGAAACCATCCAGAACAGGGAAGTTTCTTTTCAAGCTGTGTTTTGCTGACATGATGATTTATTGATTTTTCTCTACACAAGGAAAGCACATAGCACCTCCAGTCATAAAGATATGCTGCTGGAGGTGGAGGAAAGCAGTGTGGGAACAATTAGCTCAGATGTGGATGCACAGGAATGCTGAGGTTAGGCTGGTTGCTTGCTTAAATCCTGCATGAGTATCCCACAAGTGATTAAAAGCTTTTAAAAATCAGCACAGCCAGTGTAACGTCTGGAGTTCTCTGACAAAGAGCAGGTCTTCTTTGCACAAAACTATTCAGCAGCCAAAACCTTCTCTAAAATAAAGCCTAAACTACTGCCAAATATTTTAAACAATCATCATAATGAGTAAGATTGGTATAAAAGAAAAGAAACAAACATACTAGAGCTCCTCATATTACAAGGATACTGCACTGCCCTCTAGAGTCTCCATCATTTCATCATCCCAGAATCCAGATGCAGAGGTTCTTATAAAGTTAGCTCTAAAGACATCATATAAAGCAGAGCTAGTAATTAAAATGAGAGTTCAACCCTTTGAGTGGTTCTCTGCAGTGCTTGGACAACACGTGCTTTCCTGGCCTCTCTGCAGACAGCTGCATCTATAAGATAAGGCTTAGCACTTTAAGAAGGACTTTCAATATCACTGTCTTTCTGTCCTGCAAAAATAAAGATGCTAACAAAGATGAAAGTAAATATTGTTCTTTTTAATCCCTTAGTCCCTTCCCAAAAGCCACAACTAGTCCTGTGAACTGTATCGCAGGATGGAGGATCTAACTGGCCCCTTCTAACACAGGCAATTGCTGCACTCAGATCTGCTGCATTTAACCTCAGTGCTGGGCTACAGAGAGATGGATGCTGCTCCTATTAATGGGAGCACAGTGGGCTGCATTTTGTGTGTTCTATTTCCAGACACAGCGGATAGGGGCACAGGGCAACCGTCAGAGCATGACCATAAACCAAAATCAGGAGGAGGACAGAGCTCCCCAGCAGACATTACGAACCCTTACTCTCCAGCATACATAATAAAAGAGGCAAGAAGTTGGTATTTCAAGGTTATTTCCTGCAATGTCTTTCCAAACACCAGACTCTGCTATATCCTATCCTATGAGGCACGAATTTGCATGGAAAATATGGCTTATCAATCTCACATCATGGCTTAATGAAAGCACCTCGCTTGACAACTAGGACTCCCTGGGGGATCCTCAGACTTTGGTATAAAAGATGATTTTATACCATCACGGTATAAAGATTTTTACACCATCACGGATATCACAAACACAAACTCTCCTCCAAGCTGGGTCCCTGTGACCGCTGTTATCGCTCTGGATTTGGATATGAACTCAGACAGAAACGGGAAAGAATTCACTGTTCAGTGATGATGAATGGATGAGAGTGGACATCCCAGTACTTTCAATGCTTCCCAGTCCTCCTGAAAGCGACGTGCTCTTCTGGTTTACCTGTCTTCACATGCACCCTGGTGCTGTTGGAGTTTTGTTACAGAAAGAAATTAGATTCCCCCTGCTAATTCAGTAGAGCCCCCTCAGTGTTTCATACTCCTGACATACAGTTACCTCCACCCAAGACAAAGTTAGAAAGCTTTTAAGTTGGCCACACACACACCACATTGAATCTCATTCAATTAACCTAATCAAGCGTTTCTCTAATAAAAACATACATTTCTGTTCTGTCAGTTTCCAGCTCAACCACAATTCATTCAATGCTAAAGAAGAAAAAAAAAAAAAAGCAAAAAACAAACAAACAAAAAAAAAAAACCAACCATTAAAAACCATCCATCCTCCTTCAATAGAGAAGATATTTTTACCCACATGATGAGCCCAAGTAATTATAAAAGAAGTGGAGTGGATGTCAAAAGAAAATGAAGAGAGGGCAAGGCAGCTGCTACCTTGTGATTATCACAGCACAAACCTTTTACTAACCATGTGGTTTTGCCTTACACTCCTCACCCTGCTATGCAGCACATAACCTGCTGCCAGCCCATTAGCTGAAGCTGTGCAGTGTATGCCACAAGGGTTACAGTGCAGCCAAGAGATTTGGTGAGTGAATCTTTACATACTATAACTGAATACATACTATACCTGGTTCAGGTATTGGACAGACCGACCAGAGGACAAGCGTTGCTGGACCTGCTGCTCACCAACGCTGAGGAGATCATCAAAGGCGTCAAGGTTGGAGGCTGCCTGGGCTCCAGCGATCATGCCCTGGTTGAGTTTGTGATCTCAAGCCATGTGGGCCTGGCAAAGAGCAGGACCAGGACGCTGAACTTTAGAAGAGCTGACTTCAAGCTACTCAATAGATTGCTGGCCAATATCCCCTGGCGTGCTGCCCTCAAAGACAAGGACGTTGAGGAGAGCTGGCTGCTCTTCAAGGATGCCCTCCTGGCAGCACAAGAGGTCTCCATTCCCCTGATTAAGAAAGTGGGCAGGAGAGGTAGAAAACCGGCATGGCTCAGCAAGGACCTGCTAAGAGAACTGAGGGTGAAGAAAGGGGTGTACAAGCTCTGGAAACAAGGCCGTGTCATCTGGGAAGAATACAGGGATGCCGTCCGGACTTGCAGACGTGGGATCAGGAAAGCCAAGGCGCAGGCAGAACTGAACTTGGTGAGGGACGTGAAAAACAATAAGAAAACCTTCTACAGGTACATTGGCCAGAAGAGACAGGCCAAAATGGGCGTACCTACTTTGGTAAATTTAAAAGGAGAACTGGCTTCAACAGATGAAGAGAAAGCTGAAGTGCTGAATGAGTTCTTCACCTCAGTCTTCACTGGTGGCCAGGATTCTAGTCTTTTTCACGTGCCTAAGTCTTGCACCCCCATACCTCAATGTGGGGACCAAGGAGGTAAATCCCTCCCCACTGTAAGGGTAGAGCAAGTCCGAGAGTGCCTCCTTAGACTGAATGAGTATAAGTCTATGGGGCCAGATGGCGTGCATCCCAGGGTCCTGAAGGAGCTGGCTGAGGTGGTTGCTGAGCCGCTCTCCATCATATTTGAGAAGTTGTGGCTGTCAGGTGAGGTCCCGGATGATTGGAGGAAGGGCCACGTCACTCCCATTTACAAGAAGGGGAGCAGGGAGGACCCGGGGAACTACAGGCCGGTGAGTCTCACCTCTGTGCCTGGGAAGATTATGGAACAGATCCTCCTGGACAACATGCTTGATCACATAAAGAACGAGCATGTGATCCTAGACAGCCAGCATGGCTTCACCAGGGGAAGGTCATGCTTAACTAATCTTGTGGCCTTCTATGATGGAGTGACGGCGTTGGTGGATGAAGGGAACGCAACCGATGTCATTTACCTGGACCTGAGCAAGGCCTTTGACATGGTCCCCCATCACATCCTCATCTCCAAATTGGAGGGAGGTGGATTTGATGGGTGGACAACTCGATGGATAAGCAATTGCTTGAAAGGCCTCAGACAAAGGGTGGTGGTCAAAGGCTCTATGTCAAGGTGGAGGCCGGTAACGAGCGGCGTCCCTCAAGGGTCTGTCTTGGGACCGGTGCTCTTTAACATCTTTATTAATGACATAGAGGGAATGGAGTGCACCCTCAGCAAGTTTGCTGACGACACCCAGCTGAGTGGTGCGGTCGATACGGTGGAGGGAACGGATGCCATTCAGAGGGACCTTGACAGGCTGGAAAGCTGGGCTCGGGTGAACTTAATGAGGTTCAACACGGCAAAGTGCAAGGTTTTGCACTTGGGCCAGAAGAACCCCAGGCACCTGTTCAGGCTGGGAGGAGTGGTCCTTGAGAGCAGCTCGGCTGAAAAAGACCTAGGGGTCCTGATAGATGAGAAACTTAACATGAGCCAGCAGGGCGCTCTGGCAGCCCGGAAAGCAAATGGGATCCTGGGCTCCATCAGGAGAGGGGTGGTCAGCAGGGATAGGGAGGTGATCGTCCCTCTCTACTCTGCTCTTGTGAGGCCCCATCTGGAGTACTGTGTCCAGGTGTGGAGCCCTCAGTACAAAAAAGATATGGAGATTTTGGAAAGGGTCCAGAGGAGGGCCACAAAGATGATCAGGGGGCTGGAGCACCTCCCCTATGAGGACAGGCTGAGGGAGTTGGGTTTGTTCAGCCTGGAGAAGAGAAGGTTGCGGGGTGACCTCATTGCAGCCTTTCAATACCTGAAGGGAACTTACTCCCAGGAGGGGAGTAAACTCTTCGAAAGGGCTGATAATAGCAGGACTAGGGGAAATGGTTTTAAGTTGAAGGAGGGAAGATTTAGGTTGGATGTTAGGGGAAAGTTCTTTACTAGAAGGGTGGTTAGGTCCTGGAACAGGCTGCCCAGTGAGGTCGTGGATGCCCCGTCCTTGGAGGTGTTCAAGACCAGGTTGGACAGGGCCCTGGGCAACCTGATCTAGTAAATGTGTATGTTTGGTGGCCCTGCTAGGCAGGGGGGTTGGAACTACATGATCCTTGAGGTCCCTTCCAACCCGGGTAATTCTGTGAAATTCTGTGAAATTCTGTGTGGAGTTCATCTCAGTCTTTTCTCTTCCCAGGGCCCAACTGGGCATCTGTCTGGTGGTGCTGAGCAAGTGCTTGTTTATCCGCTGTTACATACTATTCCATATCAACGGATATATAGTGATAACTATTACTCCTCTCCTTTTATCTCTCTTAGTAAATTGCTTTGTTACAACCCACAAGTTGTACTTTTTTTCCCAGTTCTCTTCCCCATCCCATTAGGAATGAGGCAGTGCACCAAGCACTGTGTGCTGCTGAGCCACATGTTGGGTTCAACAACCACCGTCATTTTGGTGCCAGATGTGAGGCTCCAAGGGTTGAGATAACAGCACATTTGTCCAGATCGAGTTAACACAGGGCTTTGTGGGATTTGGAGAACTGCAGGCCATGATGCCGATAGTTTCCCTATGTGTGGAGCTTGCTGAGTCTTCTCATGAAGCTGCATTGCACAGCTCCTTGCTTGCTGCTTGTTTTCCCTGCTGCATTATTTGTCAACTCTGGATTCTGGATTAGGGTATTTATTTTGCTATGCTCTTTGACCTTGATTTGTATGATGATAAAATTGGCAGCTGACAAAGTGAAGTTTTGTGCACATTCATCTCTGTGGTCATCTTTGGGTTTTGGAAGTAATATTGCTGGTATGATTAGGAATTACACATTTTACACCGTCTTCTCTGGGAGCCCAGGTGTATTCAAGGAGTGACTGGTTATTGTATTGAGGGACATGGTTTAGTGGGAGCTATAGGTAATAGGTGAACGGTTGGACTGGATGATCTTTTAGGCCTTTTCCAACCTTGGTGATTCTACAATTCTAGGACTGAGATTAAACATTATTCAGGAATATCAGTGAGAGATCTGTTTCAAGGTGAGAAGGCTCTGCATGGCAGGGGGTGTGGGATGGTCTGGGCAGCTGCCTGGAGCGGTGGGAACCCCCAGGGCTTAGGAACTTCATCTCTGGGCAACCACATGATCCTGAGAAATTGGTAGAATATTGGGGGAAGGTCTGATGAAACCCTGGAGATCTCAAACAGGCACAAATAACTGGAGTTTGCCAGGGCCTGGCCCACACCTACTGAGCTGTGTTTAACATTCTTCAGCATCATCAATGGGAAGAGAGCTGGATCTGCTGACAGATCCTTCTGCCACTCCACCCCTCATAATGAGCTCTGCAGTCACTCCTGCTACAGGTCCTGTAGCTGTTCCAAGTATTGCTATAAGAAAATGAAACAAATGCTTCCCAAGGGAGGTGCACTGTGCCAGGAGGTACGGTCCTGTAACCCTCTAACCCCTCCAATGAGCACAGTGGCTGCTCCAACTTCAGTCACAGGTCCTACGGTGATTCCAGCTCTGGCAATGAGCTCTGCAGTTGCTCCAAGTCCTGCAGTAGGAAAAGAGCCTCTCCAGTTTCTACAGTGAACCTTGAGGCTGTTAAAACCCCTGCAACAGGTCCTAGACTTGCAAACAGATATGCATATAAACTTCTATCATCTATGTATGATATGTATATGTATTAGTACATGCACATATGTTAGCCACTGCCTATATTGTATATATGTGAAAATATACTATGTATATAAGATACGTATATATGCATTTATCATATTTATAATCGTTTTCTTTTTATCTTGACCTTAGACCACAGATTCTAATCCTCAGCACTGCCTTGAGTCCCTTACAGATCTCCTTGGGACTTCTGAAACTATCCCTGGCAGTCAGTGAAATGCACCAGAATATCTTGAAGTCTTCTCAGAGAGCAGCTCCTGAGGTACATTCCTTAAACCAGATTTGGAAGAGGCCTCCAGTTCTCTGGACCTGCTCTGAAGGGGCCCTCTTGTTATGGCAGTGACAGCAAGGAGACCAGCACTGATGCAGTCGTTCTTATTGCTGGCTACTGACTGCTGTCCCGGAGTGCTGCTGTAGAGACAACAGGACTGTCATGAGACACAGAAGACATTCAGCCTGCACAAATGAGAGGACTTGAGAGCACTGTGGCAGTGTAAAGAGATCAGAAATGAAAATCACAGAATCACAGAATCACAGAATTGTAGGGGTTGGAAGGGACCTCCAGAGATCATCGAGTCCAACCCCCCTGCCAAAGCAGGCTCCCTACACCATGTCACACAGCTCGGCGTCCAGGCGGGTCTTGAATATCTCCAGAGAAGGAGACTCCACCACCTCCCTGGGCAGCCTGTTCCAGTGCTCCATCACCCTCACTGTAAAGAAGTTCTTCTGCACATTCGTGCGGAACTTCCTATGCTGTACGTTGAGCTGCTGTCTGTGGCTGCACCTCCCCAAATCCAGACAAAGTAGGAAGAAAGAAAAGCTAAGTCTATTTTGAAACCTTTTTAGGTATCTTATAACGTATTCAGGGAATCTGGTTACATGTTTACACCAGCTCCTAAAGTGACAAAATGAAATTAGGTAGGAAAGAATTTAAATTCATTTTTATTTATAAGTTCAATAACATTATTTTCTTTTGCACATTCCTATATCTCACATAATCAAACAACCAAAGATACATAAAACATGAAGAACCACCACTGGGAATCCTATGAGGAAGTTGTGCATTTTATGGAAGCTGGAATAGTGTGTATTGCAACACCTTCCTGAGAGCGTGCTTGATCTCCCTGTTCCTCATGCTGTAGATAACAGGGTTCAGGGTTGGAGGAACCACTGCGTACACAAGTGCCACTGTCAGATCCAGGAGTGGGGAGGAGATGGAGGGGGGCTTCAGGTAGGCAAAAATGATAGTGCTGAGAAACAGGGAGACCACGGCCAGGTGAGGGAGGCACGTGGAGAAGGCTTTGTGCCGTCCCTGCTCAGAGGGCATCCTCAACACAGCCACAAAGATCTGCACATAAGACACCACTATGAAAACAAAGCATCCAAAGAATAAACTTGCACTAAAAATTATAAACACAATTTCCCTGAGATTTGATTCTGAGCAAGAGAGCTTGAGGATCTGTGGGATTTCACAGAAAAACTGGTTCACAACATTGCCTTGGCAGAGAGGCAGTGAAAACGTACTGGCAGTGTGCAGCAGGGAATAGAGAACACCAGCACCCCAGGCAGCTGCTGCCATGGTGGCACAAGCTCTGCTGTCCATCAAGGTCCCGTAGTGCAGGGGCTTGCAGATGGCAACGTAGCAGTCATAGGACATGATGGTGAGAAGGGAAAACTCTGCTGAGATGAAGAAGGTAAAGAAAAAGAGCTGTGCAGCACATCCTGCATAGGAGATGTCCCTGGTGTCCCAGAGGGCGTTGGCCATGGCTTTGGGGAGAGTGGTGGAGATGCAGCCCAGGTCAAGGAGGGCCAGGTTGAGGAGGAAGAAGTACATGGGGGTGTGCAGGCGGCGGTCGCAGGCTACGGCTGTGCTGATGAGTCCATTGCCCAGGAGGGCAGCCAGGTAGATGCCCAGGAAGAGCCAGAAGTGCAGGAGCTGCAGCTGCCGCGTGTCTGCCAACGGCAGCAGGAGGAACTCGCTGATGGAGCTGCTGTTGGGCATCTGCTGTTGTTGGGCTTGGAGTCCTGCTCAGAGTGCAGAAGATAATGACAAATATAGACCATTCTCAGAGACACTCCTCCTGCTATAATATGAAATGTTTTAATTCTCCTACAACAGTGTACATTTAGCACCATTACTTGCATTTAATTTCATGTATTTTAGCATTCCTAAAGCAGAAGCAGCATATGGAGCTCTGACCTTCCTCTTCTTTTCTTATCCCTTCTCCCTGGATATTTCCTTCTGTTTCTTGTCTTATCTTTACCCCAAGTGCTCTTAGAGCCCCCTACCCCAGCTTCAGTGACATACAGTTTCAGTTAGATAATGCTGCCTGTTTTTATGATAAGCAAATTATTCATGCCTGCAGAAACTGAAGTTAATTACAATTGGTTCCATTCTTAGAGAAGGCGTAGACTGAGAGCACATCATGTGTGACTGTTCACAAAACAAGCAAATGACTGAAAAAAATTCTCAGATCTCTGACAGCCCCTTTTAGGTTTCTGACTCCAATCCTTTTTGCCCCAGAATAGGAAATGGAAACCTCCTGCCTTTGTTCTCCTCTTGCCAAGGGCCTTCACAAACATGCTATTGTGCAGCGGAGCTGTGATCCCCCTGCCCCAGGCAGCAGCAGCACAAGCCCTGCCGGGGGCTCCTTCCCCCCACCCGTCTCCCCGCAGCGCCCTGGGCAGCTCCCCGGGCAGGCTGAGTTCTGAGCCTGGCAGGCGGCAGAGTCCCATACCCGGCACACAGCCCCTGGGGCACAGCAGGGACCCTGCTCTGCAGGACAGCCCTGGTTACCCACCTGCAGCCCCGGCTGCACAGCCTGCAGCCGTGCTGGGACACGCAGCCCTCAGGGCTGTGCTCTGGTGCTGCAGCACCGAAGCCCTCAGCTGTAGCAGAAGGCTATTAACACAGTAAAGGAATACGCAGTGCCTGCAGCCAGATCTGCTACGGGATGTCACAGATTAAGTTAACCCTCTATGAAAAGCATCTGCATGGTCTGTAGTGAGACTTACCCTGTCATGGTCTGTGAGCAAACCTCCTGCAGTGAGCCCGAAGCCCTCTCACACCACACACATCCTGTAAACTCTCTCCAGTTTTTCTCCTCTTCTTCTGTCACCTGCAGGCTGTGCTGTGCACAAGAGCTGCTCCTGGGCACAGCTGTCTCTCTGCAGCTCGGCTCAATTTTATGAGCTCCCTGTGTCCTTGGAGCCTGGACAAGCAAGCAGCAGATGATGTCATTTTTATCCTTCCCACTCATCTCACCAGACATGTCCCTGGGTCCTCATGGCCAACAGCTCCTGAAAGACAACAGCGTCATAACTGTGCTTTGAAATCCGCTCAATTAACCACCACGTGTCCAGTGGTCAGTGAGTGACTGGAAACATATAGCAAGTACTACCAGAGTTCATTTGATGAAGCAAAAAGGGCACCCAGACAAGGACGGGGAGGTTTGAACTTTCCCTGTGCAGGACAGTGATCCAGCTGAGGCAGTGCAGGAATCTCATCCCTTGACAGAAATCCTGGAGCTGAAATGGGATTCAGCTCCCCACAGAACCACAGGAGCTGGGATTCCTCTGGTTCAGTTCAGAAGTGCACAAGGAGTTGCCTGCATGTGAGCTCCTGCTCTGAGTCCTTGGTTCTTCAGCAGGGAGGCAGTTGCTCAGACACAGACACTGGGTGATGCCCAAGTGCCTGGGCTGCTCCTGATGTGTGCCAGTGCTTGTAAACCGTGTGGGAAGTCCCTGTTCTCTGCTGGGCATCATACTCTCTGTCAATGAAGGTCTGGTAGGAACTGTGAAGGTCAAAGGGGCATCAGGCCAAGTGCAAGATGCAAATGGATCTTTTTTTTAAAATGTATTTATGTATTTATGTATTTATTTATTTATGTATTTATGTATTTCTGTATTTATGTATTTTGAGGCCGTAAGCTTAAAAGATGCTCATTAACGTCAATCAAATTGAGACAAAAAATATAAAACAGAGATCAAAATCAATGAAAATGTGTTAACCCTTCTCAACATGAGAAAATCTCATGAGTCTTGTTCCATTTTAAGTTGTAAATATGAATGTTTGCGGTGATATTATGACTGTTATTTATTTATTCATTTATTTATTTTTAATTATTTTTCTGAAATTATGATGTTTTCCAGAACTGTGTTTGCTGGACACAAAAGCCTTCAGGTTCAGGGACACAGACAGCGGTGCCAGTGCCAATGCCCTGAGACTAAATCCCGGCACCCGCTGCTTCTCTTCCTTGCTGCCTATTTGATGTCCCTCAACCTCCAGGTGTCTCCAGCTCTCCTAATAAATGGACTTGGTTAAGGGCATATTTTCAGCAGGCCATTTAGACACACGCTCATGCCACAGCCTGCCAGATTTCCCCATCCCTTGCTCTTTGTTCAGTCAGATACCTCCCAATTATCTGTCTGATTTCTGACTTTTAGGGGGATGACTCAAATTTGCTCTATCTTGCCAAAGACTGATGGATTGTGCAGTCAAATCCTTTACCGTGATTCTATCTAGCCCTTCCTATATTTTCTTTTTCTTTTTTTTTTCTATGTTGTTTTCTTCTCCTTTTTCTTTTCTTTTCCTCTCCTTTTCTTTTTCCTTTTTCTCTTTCTTTTTCTTCCCTTTTTCTCTTTCTTTTTTTCTCTTTTTTATTTTTCATGCTTTTTAAAAAAGCATGAATTCTGTAAGATGTTCATTAATGTCAGTAAAAGTAACAAAAAAGTTGAAGACAAAGATAGAAATCAAGAAGAATGTGTTAACCCATCTCAATTTTTGTAATACTCGTAAGTCCTGTTCAGTTTTAAGTTGATACCTCCCAACTCCCTGGCTTATCTATCCCAGGCAGATTACTGGAATTTGCTCCATTCCTCAAAAGTCTGTTGTCAACTCCTTCACCGTGATTCTGTCTATTCCATCCTATCTGTGTCTAACTCATTTCTTGTGCAAATATTCCCTATGAAAGACAAAACTCAATAGAAGCAGCTTGCACATGGCATGCAGTTGATCACTGTGTTTTACTGTTCATTCAATTGCATCACCTTTCTTTCTGTTTGTTGGACATAACTAAAGAGAATTCTTTCTTTTTCTGCGTGCAGCTGGTTCTCTGTGGAAAGCCAGTGGGAGTTGGTACAAAGTAGGTTTAACACTGAGCGAGTGACTGCAGAGGAGAAGAGTGATGTGAGAAAAAGTGATGCAAGTCCCATGAGGCCAATGTGACTAGATGTGGGGTGGGGAGGTTGAGGAGGAACTTTGTCCACACAGAAACAGCATATAACTCATTGGGGACATCCCGGATTGACAAAGTGCTTATTTAACATCTTTTATAAACCCAACTATAAATAAATTGACAATAAATGCATTTTGGATTCTTCCTCTTTGAGCACTCTCCAGATGTCTTATCATTTTCCTGAACATGTTCTGAAAACCTGAAGAAGATGACAGGAAGGCGCAAGGCACAGGAGGCTCTTTAAGCTATAATGGGCCCCAGGGCGCATTTGATGCTGAGTCCATCCTCCAGTGCAGAGAGAAGTTTGCACAAAGTGCTCAACAAGACAAAGTCAGAAGTAACAGTGAAGTTTCTTGGAGTATTAATGGGTCTACTGAGGGCCATTAGCAAGCAAGCTTCCCAAGGGACTTGTTAGAGAAGATAATTGGAAGATATGACTACAGGCAATGAAAGGCACTGGCATGGTGGCTCTGATGCTGAGAAACCTCTCTTTGTCTTATGAAGCAGAAAGGCCAAGTCCTGATCCCAGACCCTTGGCAGGGAGGACCTCATGATGACTAAGGATCCTTACTGGGACAGTGAGTTGGAAGTCCGTGTGATGTTAAATGAAAGACATGGGGACAGAAGATCCCAGGCTGTGCATGGGGTGCAAGGACAGTGGGAAGTTCATGTCCCATATGGGCCCTGTGTTTCATCGCAGGATGTGGGATGTGAGAAGGGCCCAGTCTGAACAAGCAGTCAATCCCTGTGAAACTCTGAACTTCAGATCTCTCAGTTCCAGTGCCCTCCTTTGCACATTCTCCCATAGTTTGATGTTTTCTATGTTCTGCATTGCCCAGTAGTGCACCCAGTGCTCCAGGTGAGGCTATAGCAATGCAGAGCAGACAGGGACGACCCTTTCCCTCACCCAGCTGGCAATAACTTTCTTGATGCACTCCAGGGGAGCATCGGCCTTCCTGTCAACTGTCATGACCCTTAACTTACTTAGATGCAATTGAAATGAGAGCCAAGAGCATACTAATATGTCATCATTGAAAGAACGTAGGTGTGCCATAGCTTTGAAATGCCTTGAACTCCAGAGTATGCCAGAGATGGAGCAGAGCAGAAGATTTGCCTCTTCTGTGGTGATCTCATCCATTTCGTAAGCAGAATAACACTACATGCTACATCGGGACAGTGTCTCTGCTCTGCTCTGCTCTACTCTGCTCTGCTCTGCTTGCAGGGGATTGGAGTGGGGAGTTGCTCTTATGTCAGTGCAGATAAACTCACTTTCTCTTTAATCCTTTTTCCTCTGTAAAAGATTCCACTGTTTGTACTCAAAGACACACTTCCACGTTCCCTCAACTACACTTCCATATGCCATTAACAGTTACGCTTTCTTATACCATCAAAACAGTTTGTCAAACAATACAGTGCTTCAGTTCCCACAAACACCCTTAATACCATATATCTTTCCATTAACAGTTTGTATTCTTCAGTGATAAACACCTTGCCACAGAACCAGCACTGATTGCCCCCCCTCACTCTCACACTTCCTCACAGGTAGAACATAGTATTACATAAATAGGTTGACACTCATTAAATAGGATAATAAAAAAGGCTTTTGAAATTATGTTAAGAATAAAATGAAGACTAGTGAGACTGTGGGTCCCTACTAAGTGAGGGGGGTGTTCTGGTAATGGAGGATGTTGAAACGGTGGAGATATTGAAGGCCTACTTTGCTTCTGTCTTCAGTGTAAAAGCTCTCCCTCAGGAATCCCAGACCCTGGAGCTTAGTGAGAGGATCTGGGGAATGGAGGACTTGCCTTTAGTCAAGGTAGAGTTGGTCCATGAGCGCCTAGGCCACAACAATTTTCAGAAATCCATGGGACCTGATGGGGTGCATCCATGCGTGCTGAGGGAGCTGGCAGAGTTGACTGCAGAACCACTCTCTATCATCTTTGAGAGGTCTTGGAGAATGGGAGAGGTGCCTGAAGACTGGGGGATAGCCAGTGTCAATCCTGCCTTCAAAAAAGTGCATGAAGGAAGATCTGGGTAATTACAGGCCAGGGAGCCTCAGCTCTGTCCCTGGAAAGGAGATGGAACAGCTTGTGCTGAATGCTATCTTCAGACAGTTGGAAGAAAAGGAAGTTATCAGGAGTTGTCAGCATGGGTTTACCAAGTGGAGGTCACTTCTATAACACTGTCGCTGGCTGGGTGGATGGGGGGAGAGCGGTAGATTTTGTCTACCTTGATTTCAGGAAGGCATTTGATACTGTCTCCCACAGTATCCTTACAACAAAGATAAGGAAATGTGGGAAAGATGAGTGAACAGTGAGGTGGGTTGAGAACTGTCTGACTGACAGAGCACAGAGGGTTGTCGATGTCAAAGCAGAGTCCAGTTGGAGACCTGGAAGTAGCTGTGTTCCCCAGGGGTTGGTGCTGAGTCTGGTCTTGTTCAGCTTCTTCATCAGTGACCTTGACAAGGGGATAGTGGCCACCCTCAGCAAGTTTGCTGATTATACAAAGTTGGTAGGATTGGCTGACACGCCTGAAGGCTGTGCTGCCATTCAGCGAGACCACACACCAGGATTGTACACACCAGGACAGTTTGGGGTATGAGCTGCTGGAGAGGAGCTCTGCAGAGGGGGACCTGGGTGTCCTGATGTCAGAATGTGGAAACATGAGTAGGGGAAATGAACAGAAACTGGAGCAAAGGAAGTTCCACAAGAATTTGTGCAAGAACTTCTTTATGGTGAGGGTGATGGAGCACTGGAACAGGCTGCCCAAGGGGGTTGTGTTGTCTCCTTCTTTGGAGATATTCAAGACCCTTGTCATGGTTTAATAATTTTGTAATTTTACTATCAGTATTCCACATTATAACATCATATAAAGCATGAATAATTTTACTGAATCTTCAACTTACAGAAGAAGACTGCATCTCCCAGTGAACAACATGGTCAGAGATTTGTCACGGGACCTGGACACTATATTATCTCACTCCCAGGCTGGACTGACATCTTTCAAGTTCTGGCGTTCAGAGAAGTGTGTGGGAGCCTTCACCGTTTCGACTACAGTTAACAGTTGGCCTCTTGGTTTTGGGACTCATTCTCTCTCCTATTTTGCTTGATTCGTTAGCTTAATTTCAATTATATTATTTTATATTGTGTTATCCTGTATTTCATATAGTATTTAGTAAATAAGTGTGCCTCCTTAGATCGTTGCCACTGTTTTCTTTTCCTAATTAACTTTTCCTTTCGGCCTAGGGCCCTTGTGGGGCCCACAGCCCCCTGTCATGGACGCAGGTAGATTTTGTTTAAACCATGACAGATTTTGGTGGAGATGCTGGGCAAGTTGAGTTGCTGTTTTTCTGTTTTATTCTTCTGTTGCTCTTTTAGCTTTTAACAGAGCTATGAGGTTTTTTTTCCCCCGTTAAGGAGCTATCTTAGGTTTGTGTTTCTGCACCTGTGAATTTGACCTTGAAAGTCCCGGCAGACTGCCAATACTATGGGATTTTTGTAAATTTTAAATTCCTGAAATCTGGGCAGACTGCCAGTACCCCAGATTATTTATAAACACTGTTGAGCTTTGCCTTTTTTTTTTTTTTTTTTTTTTTTTTTTTTTTTTCTCTCTATCACGGGGGAAAAAAAAAAAAATGTTTTCTAATTTGTTTTACAAGGGACTGCGTGTCATTAGTTTTAAGCAGTCTTCGAATGACCAGTTGACCCAGTTGAACACACTGTCAATCTCCCTTAACTTACTGCTGACTTTTTTACTTGCCGGTTCTTGGATTTATTACATTTGTTACATCCGGAGGAAGTCCTCCCTAGAACCAGAGAATACTGAGTGGCAGGGAGTGTGGAGAGACTTTGGAGAGACTTTTAATAGACAGACGTCTTTAGTGTCATGGAGCTTTACTCCTGAACGCTTAAAGAATCCTGAGAGTTTGACCGCATATTTGAGACAGGAGTGTTGTGGCTCAGGCAGATCTAAGGAGGCACAAATGACTTGGGGCCTAGCTAATGCTTATCGGGCTTTATTCAATACCATTCCTGAGAGGGAAGTTTTTGAGGTTGAGAGAGTGAGTCTCAGGGCCGAGAATGAGAGTATGCAATCCAAACTCGACACTCTCCAGTCTGAGCATAACGCCCTCCAGTCAGAGCACAGTGCCCTTTGGTCTGAGTGTAACATCCTCCGGTCAGAGCACAACGCCCTCCGGTCCAAGTATAACACTCTCCAGTCCAAGTACGACACCCTCCAGTCTGAGCATGACATCCTCCAACCCAAGCACAATGCCTTCCAATCCAAGTGCGACACCCTCCAGTCCGAGCACAACACTCTCCAGACTGAGCACAACGCCCTCCGGGCTGAGCGCAGTGCCCTCCAGTCCGAGCACAACGCCTTCCGGTCAGAGCATAACGCCCTCCAGTCTGGGTACAACACTCTCCAGTCCAAGTACGATGCCCTCCAGTCTGAGCGCAACACCCTCCAGCCCAAACACGACGCATTCCAATCCGAGCGCGACACCTTCCAGTCCAAGTATGACACTCTCCAGTCAGAGCACAATGCCCTCCAGACAAAGCACAACACTCTCTGGACTGAGCACAACGCCCTCCAGTCTAAGAATAACATTCTCCAGTTCGAGTGTAACACCCTCTGATCCGAGCGCAACACCCTCCAGTGGAAGTACGACAGCCTCCAGACTGAGTTTGGCGCTGTCCAGTTCGATCGGAACACTCTCTGATCCCAGCTATGCACCCTCTGGGGTGAACTGAATGTATCTGAGCAACTACCGGGGGCACATGTAGTCCGATTTGACCAACCACTGGGGGCACATGTAGTCCAATTTGACTAGCCACCAGAGGCACATGTAGTCCAATTTGACCAACCACTGGGGGCACATGTAGTCCAATTTGACCAAACACCGGGGGCACCAGATACAATGTTGGTTGCCCCTGTAAGAGGGTGAAAAACAAAACAAGTTTCAACTCAGTTAGAGAAAATGCAGAAGGAGTTAGAAGAGTGGAGGGAGTTAGGAGAGCAGGGGCAGTCAGAAGAGCAGGGGGAGTCAGAAGAGCAGAGGAAGTTAGAACAGCAGAGGAAGTTAGAAGGGAGGAAAAAAAGAAAGTAAAGTGGAGGAAATAGAAGAGTCTGAGTCAGAAGAAGAGGAGCCAAAAGCTAGATTTTCTTTACAAGAATTTCTTGAGTCCAAAATTCTAGATGGGGTGACCTCATCAACACAGTTGCCACCATCAACACCTGGGACTCTTGATAGAGCAAAAGGCGAGCAAAGTATTACGACCATTATTGATAGATCTTTAAAACTGAGTGAAATTCGGGATCTAAGAAAGGATTTCACACGTCAGCCAAAAGAACATATGGTCACTTGGTTACTTCGATGCTGGGACAATGGTGCCAACAGTGCGTGGCTTGATGGCAGTGAAGCTCGCCAACTGGGTGGCATTTCCAGGGACTCACGTGTGGACAAAGGTATTGGCACATGCCAGGATCAGTCCTACACCCTCTGGAAGCGGATGTCGATAGCGGTAAAAGATAGATTCCCCTTTAAACGGGACTTGGAGCCTGAGAAAATGAAATGGACTGATATAGAGAAAGGTATCCAAACTTTGAGAGAAAGTGCTCTGGTGGAAATGCTATACAGCTCCCACTTCAACCGTCATGACCCGAACCAATTACATGATCCTGAGACAGTCCGTTTTCCACGACAAATGTGGCGTGACTTTACAAGAGCTGCTCCAGAAAAGCATGCCAGTGCACTTGCATTAGTATATGACCAGGGGGAAAGGAAACCCCTTGCGAATGAACTAAATGCTAAACTTCAGGAGCTTGAATTATTTATAAGAACTACAGAAGTTAATCGTTATACTTCAGCCATTGTCAAAATAGCTGAAAGGTTAAACAGAATAGAGGGAACACAAAATGATATTATTGACTTGTTGACTAACATGCCTGATGTAGATGAATCCATGGTGGTACCAGATGATGGGGACCAGGATTCCCACGATCGCCTATTGAAAAAGCTAAACAACTTGAGTTCCTCTCGACCCGTATCATCGAAAATCTCAACCATAAAAAAGAGACGTCCTCGTATTCAAGCAAATGAAAACAACAAGACACCTCGTATTCAAGCAAATGACAACGATAAGACCATAAGTTTTGCTTTGTTGTATTTCTTGAGTAATCATGGGGAGAATATAAAGAAGTGGTATAATTCATCCACTTCTGCACTTCAGGCACGAGTGAAAGAATTACAATGCAAAACAACCACCAAGGTGAACTCTTCCAAAAGGGGGAAAGTTCCAGTTGCTGCAAGCCACCGAGGTAAACAATAGAGGGGCCCTGCCCCCAGTCAGGGGGGGGAAAGGGACAATAGAGTGTAATGGAGACTGTGTGGATTAAGTGGCCTGGCACATCTCAACCACAGAAATATAAAGCCTTGGTGGACACTGGTGCACAATGCACCCTAATGCCCTCAAGTCACCAAGGGACACAACCAATATAGATCCATGGAGTGACTGGGGGTTCCCAAGAATTGACTATGTTGGAGGCCGAAATAAGCCTCACTGGTAAAAACTGGCAGAGACACCCTATTGTGACTGGTCCAGAGGCTCCATGTATACTGGGAATCGATTACCTTAGGATGGGATATTTTAAGGATCCCAAGGGGTATCGATGGGCCTTTGGGATAGCTGCTGTAAACACAAACGGTGTTAAGCAGCTGTCAACTTTACCTGGTCTGTCAGATGATCCTTCTGCTGTGGGGTTGCTCCAGGTAAAAGACCAAGAGGTACCGATTGCCACCAGAGTGGTTCACAGACGGCAGTACCGCACCAATAGGGACTCATTGCTCCCCATTCACAAGCTAATTCGCCAATTAGAGAATCAGGGAGTGATTAGCAAAACTCACTCACCTTTTAACAGCCCCATATGGCCAGTGCGTAAAACCAGTGGGGAATGGAGGCTGACGGTAGATTACCGTGGCCTGAATGAAGTTACACCTCCATTAAGTGCTGCTGTACCAGACATGCTAGAACTCCAGTACGAACTGGAGTCAAAAGAAGCTAGGTGGTACGCCACCATTGACATTGCTAATGCCTTCTTTTCCATCCCATTGGCTGCAAAATGTAGGCCACAGTTTGCTTTTACCTGGAGAGGTATTCAGTATACCTGGAACCGTTTACCTCAAGGGTGGAAGCACAGCCCAACAATTTGCCATGAATTGATCCAAGCTGTCTTGGAACAGGGTAATGCTCCCGAACACTTGCAGTATATTGATGATATTGTAGTGTGGGGCCATACAGCAGCAGAGGTTTCCAAGAAAGGGAAACAGATAATCCAAATTCTTTTGCAAGCTGGTTTTGCCATTAAGCGCAGCAAGGTGAAGGGGCCTGCCCAGGAAATCCAGTTCTTAGGTATAAAATGGCAAGATGGACGTCGTCACATCCCAGCAGATGTGATTGACAAAATCACTGCTATGTCTCCGCCCACCGACAAGACAGAGACCCAATCTTTTCTGGGAGTAGTGGGCTTTTGGAGAATGCATGTCCCAAACTACAGCCACATAGTGAGCCCCCTCTATCAGGTAACACGGAAGAAGAATAATTTCTCATGGGGTCCTGAGCAGCAGCAGGCTTTTGAGCAGATAAAACAAGAAATAGCCCGTGCCGTGGCCTTGGGGCCAGTACGGACGGGACAGGATGTGAAGAACATCCTCTACACTGCTGCTGGAGAGAAAGGTCCCACCTGGAGTTTGTGGCAAAGAGCCTCAGGAGAGACCCGAGGCCGACCCCTAGGATTCTGGAGTCGAGCATATAAAGGGTCTGAGGAGCGCTACACTCCGACTGAGAAGGAGATCTTAGCCGTGTATGAGGGGGTTCGGGCTGCTTCTGAAGTAGTTGGGACAGAGGTTCAGCTTCTTCTAGCACCTCGCTTGCCAGTAATAAACTGGATGTTTAAAGGACAGGTTCCCTCCACCCATCATGCTACTGATGCCACTTGGAGTAAGTGGATTTCATTAATTACTCAACGAGCTCGAATGGGAAAACTCAGCCGTCCTGGAATTCTAGAAGTGATCATGGACTGGCCTGAGAGTAAAAAAATTGAAACACCATCTACAGAAGAGGTATCACCTTCTAAAGAGGCACCACCATACAATGAGCTACCAGAAAACGAAAAGAAATTTGCCCTATTCACAAACGGATCATGTCGTATTGTAGGGAAGCATCGCAGATGGAAAGCTGCTGTATGGAGCTCCACATGACAAGTTGCAGAGGCCACTGAAGGTAAAGGAGAATCAAGTCAATTTGCAGAGGTAAAGGCTGTTCAGCTGGCTTTAGATGTGGCTGAACGGGAGAGGTGGCCAATGCTTCATCCTTATACTGATTCATGGATGGTGGCCAATGCCTATGGGGTGGTTGCAACAGTGGGAGGATGATAATTGGCAACGAAAGGGTAAACCTGTTTGGGCTGCTGAACTGTGGAAAGACATTGCTGCCCGAATAAGGAACATTGTTGTAAAGGTGCGTCATGTAGATGCTCATGTGCCTAAAAGTAAGGCTACTGAAGAACATAAAAATAACCATCAGGTTGATCGAGCTGCCAAAATTGAGGTGGCTCAAATAGACTTGGACTGGCAGAACAAGGGTGAATTATTCCTAGCTTGGTGGGCCCATGAGACTTCAGGTCATCAAGGAAGGGATGCAACATAGAAGTGGGCCAGAGAACGAGGGGTGGAATTAACTATGGACGCTATTGCTCAGGTTATTCATGACTGTGAAACATGTGCCGTAATTAAACAAGCCAAGAGGACGAAACCTTTTCGAGGGGAAGGGCGATGGCAAAAGTATAAATATGGAGAGGCATGGCAGGTTGATTATATCACCTTGCCACGATCTCGCAATGGTAAGCGTTATGTACTCACCATGGTGGAGGCAACCACTGGGTGGCTCAAAACATACGCAGTACCCCATGCTACCGCCTGAAATACCGTATTAGGGCTGGAAAAGCAAATCCTGTGGCGGCATGGCACTCCGGAAAGAATTGAATCAGATAATTGGACCCATTTTAAAAATTCTCTTGTAACCACCTGGGCCAAAAATCATGGCATCGAGTGGATTTACCATATTCCCTATCATGCACCAGCTTCTGGTAAGATTGAACGATTCAATGGGTTGTTGAAAACTATGTTGAAAGCAATGGGTGGCAGAACGTATAAAAATTGGTAGAACCATTTAGCAGAAGCCACCTGGTTGGTCAACACTCGAGGATCTAGTAATCGTAATGGTCCTAACCAATCCAGCTATCTACGTACCGTGGAGGGAGATAAGGTTCCTGTAGTACACATAAAGAGTGTGTTGGGAAAGACGGTTTGGGTCCTTCCAGCATCTGGAAAGGGCAAACCTCTCCAGGGTACTGTCTTTGCCCAGGGACCTGGGTGCACGTGGTGGGTGATGGACAAAAATGGGAATGTCCAATGTGTACCACAAGGGAATTTGATGTTGGGGGAATGCAGCCAATGATTTCTTGTAGATATATAGGTAGAGTCTCAGAAAATATTTGACAAATGTCCAATTAGGTACAGGACTTAAGATAGAGTGGATTAATGTTAAGGAAACACTTTTTTTCTATATACCTTAATTAGGCATTCTGTAAGCAAGTTTTCCATCTGGACTCTATATCGTGCACTGGCCATGCATGTGTAGAGCACACATGGAAAGAAGTATAGAACAAAAGGAAATCTGCTGTGGTGGCTGGGAAAGGATGAGTGCACCTTGATGTGGGGGACGCCCTACTGGCGCTGCCTTTCTCCTCCACCGCTGACATGTTCTCCTTTTTCTGGCAGTTTTGCCATTTTCTCAAAATTAATAAATAGTAGTTTAGGTTATAGAGTTTTGTTCTCAGCTTAGGGATTTGTATGGAATAAATATAAATTGTTGAGAAAATAAGGTTGCTGATTATTCAAAACTCTACGTATGTATGTATAAGCATAATGTAATGATGTAGAATAAGGGGTGGAATGTCATGGTTTAATAATTTTGTAATTTTGCTATCAGTATTCCACATCATAACATCATATAAAGCATGAATAATTTTACTGAATCTTCAACTTACAGAAGAAGACTACATCTCCCAGAGAACAACATGGTAGGTCATGGGACCTGGACTCTATATTAACTTGGTCACAGAATACACTGATGTCTTTCGAGTTCTGGCGTTCAGGGGAGTGTGTGGGAGCCTTTGCCATTTTGCCTAGATTTCACAGTAGGCCTCTCGGTTACGGGACGCATTCTCTCTCCTATTTTGCTTGATTTGTTAGCTCAATTTTCAATTATATTGTATTATATTGTGTTATCCTGTATTTCAATATAGTATTTAGTAAATAAGTGTGCCTCCTTAGATTGTTGCCGCTGTTTTCTTTTCCTAATTAACTTTTTTCCTTTCAGCCTAGGGCCCCTGCAGGGCCCACGGCCCCTGTCACGGACGCAGGTGGATTTTTCTTTCAAACCGTGACAGGCCATCTTGTTATGGCATTGCCAGCAAGGAGACCAGCTCTGACACAGCCGTCCATATTGCTGGCTACTGACTGCAGCCCCAGAGTGCTGCTGTAGAGACAACAAGACTGTCATGAGACACACAAGACCTTCAGGCTTCCATAAATGGGAGGACCTGAAAGCATTGTGGCAGTGTAAAAAGAGCAGGAACAAAAAGAGTATGTTGTGTGATACTGTCTGAGGCTGTACCTCCCCCAGACCCAGAAAAGGAAGGAAGACAGAAGAGCTAAGGAAAAGTCTGTGTTGAAAGCTTTTTAGGTATCTTTTAACCAACTCAGGGAATCTGGTTCCATGTTTACATTAGCTCCTGGAGTGAGAAAGATAGGAAAGAAGCAGTGAAATAAACTGCAACTTTTTTATTTATTTATTTATTTATTTATTTATTTACTTATTTATTTCCACATTGCAGTATCACACACAGTCAAACAATCAAAATTGCATAAAACATAAGGAAACATCACTGGGAATCGTAGCAATGATGTGCACTTTATGGAAGCTGGAATAGTGCGTATTGCAACACCTTCCTGAAAGCGTGCTTGATCAGAGTTGGAGTAACCAATGCATACAGAAGTGCCACTGTCAGATCTAGGAGTCGGGAGGAAATGGAGGGGGGCTTCAGGTAGGCATAAAGGACAGTGCTGAGAAACAGGGAGACCACAGCCAGATGAGGAAGGCACGTGGAGAAGGCTTTGTGCCTTCCCTGATCAGAGGGCATCCTCAGCACAGCCATGAAGATCTGCACATAGGACACCACTATGAAAACAAAGCACCCAAAGATTAAACTAATACTAAAAAAGATAAACACAACTTCCCTGAGGTAGGATTCTGAGCAGGAGAGTTTGAGGATCTGGGGGATTTCACAGAAAAACTGGTTGACAACATTGCCTTGGCAGAGAGGCAGTGAAAACGTACTGGCAGTGTGCAGCAGGGAATAGAGAACCCCAGTGCCCCAGGCAGCTGCTGCCATGGTGGCACAAGCTCTGCTGTCCATCAAGGTCCCGTAGTACAGGGGCTTGCAGATGGCAACGTAGCGGTCATAGGACATGATGGTGAGAAGGGAATACTCTGCTGAGATGAAGAAGAGAAAGAAAAAGAGCTGTGCAGCACATCCTGTGTAGGAGATGGCCCTGGTGTCCCAGAGGGCGTTGGCCATGGCTTTGGGGAGAGTGGTGGAGATGCAGCTCAGGTCGAGGAGGGCCAGGTTGAGGAGGAAGAAGTACATGGGGGTGTGCAGGCGGCGGTCGCAGGCTACGGCTGTGCTGATGAGGCCGTTGCCAAGGAGGGCAGCCAGGTAGATACCCAGGAAGAGCCAGAAGTGCAGGAGCTGCAGCTGCCACGTGTCTGCCAACAGCAGCAGGAGGAACTCACTGATGGAGCTGCTGTTGGGCATCTGCTGTTGTTCCTGGGTTTGGAGTCCTGTTCAGAGTGCAGAAGATAATGGCAAGTCCAGACCATTCTCAGAGACAGTTCTTCTTCTGTACTGTGAAATGTATTCATTTACCTTTGGATAATTTTCATTTAAATCCATAATTTCAATTTATTTTCATTTCATAATCATATCCCAGACTCCTGAATACTTTCCTGTTAGGTGCTCTTTACTCATCACATATTTACTCCAGCTTCTCTTAGACCCCCAGCCCCAGCCTCTTTGCACTGCAATATGTCTTAGACAAATATGCCTGTTTGCAGGGTAAGTGCAATATTAAAGTCTTCAGATAACAACAAACTGATTCTTTCCTTTCAGAAATGAGAGGTTGAAAGCACAACCTGTGTCACTGTTCACAAAACAAGCAATTGATTGAAGAAATACTTGTGAGTAACATAGCTGTGTTTTAAATTTTACAGCCCCTATTCTATTTCTGCCTCCAGTCCTTTCTGCTTTCCCTCAGAAAAATAATTGCAAAATCCCTGCCTTGGCTCTCCTCTTGCCAAGACCGTTCACAAACATCCTGTTGTGCAGTGGAGCTGTGATCCCCTGCCCCAGGCAGCAGCTGTGGCAGCACAAGCCCTGCCGGGGGGCTCCTTCCCCCCACCCGTCTCCCCGCAGCGCCCTGGGCAGCTCCCCGGGCAGGCTGAGTGCTGAGCCTGGCAGGCGGCAGAGTCCCATACCCGGCACACAGCCCCTGGGGCACAGCAGGGACCCTGCTCTGCAGGACAACCCTGGGCACCCGCCTGCAGCCCCGGCTGCACAGCCTGCAGCTGTGCTGGGACATGCAGCCCTCATGGCTGTGGTCTGATACTGCAGCACAGAAGCCCTCAGTTGGAGCAGAAGGCTTTTAACATAGTAAAGAATCATGCGGTGCCTGCAGCCAGATCAGCTATGGGGTGTCCCAGATTGGTGATCCCTCCAGGAAAAGTAGCTCCATTGCCTACTGCTAGACACTTACCATGCTGTGGTCTATTATCAATGCTCCAGCAGTCAGCTCACAGCAGGCTCACACTGTGTGAACTCTGTACGCTCTCTCTCCCTTCTCTTTTATCCTCATGTCAACTGCTGATGAAGCCCCAGCCTTGCTGTGCTGCACACGAGAGATGCACCTTGGCACATCTAAAACATTGCCCACATTTATGAGCTCCCTGTATCTGAGGAGCCCAGTGCATATCAGTAACAGATGATGTCATTTTTTATCCTTCCCACTCATCTCCCCTGTGGTGTCCCAGGGTCCTCATGGCCAACCGCTCCTGAAAGACAACAGCATCATGACAGTACATTAAAATCTGTTGAATTAAACACCAAATTTCTAGTGGTCAGTGACTAATTCCAGACATGTGCTGAGTCCTCCCAGAGAGTGTTTGCTCAAAGAGGGCACTCATACAAGTACAGGATATCATAGAATCATAGAATCACCAAGGTTGGAAAAGACCTAAAAGATCATCCACTCCAGCTGGTCACCTATCACCAATAGCTCCCACTAATCCATGTCCCTCAACACAACATCCAGTCATTCCTTGAACTCCTCCAGGGTCAGTGAATCCACCACCCCCACACTGGGAAGTCCATTCCAGGTCCCAAAGTTCAGGACGTGGCACTTGGTCTTGGTGAACCTCATCCCATTAGCTTCAGCCCAGCTCTCCAGCCTGTCCAGATTCCTAAGCAAGGCCTTGCTAACTTCAGGCACATCCACACTCCCAGCAGAGCAGAGACCCCATGTATCATGTAGTGTTATTCTGCTAACCAACAGAAGAGGCCAGTCTTTCTCTATGCTCCATCTGTTTCATACTCTAGAGTTCAAGGCATTGCAAAGCTCTGGCACATCTATGTCCTTACAATGATGACACCTTAGTATGCTCTGGGCTCGCATTTCAATGGCATCTAATAAATCTAGGGTCATACTAGTTGATGGGAAGCTGGCAAATGTTGTCTCATTGTAAGGAAGAGCAACAAAGATGACAGGGGCAACTATGGACTTGTCAGTCTCACTCCAGTGCCTGGTAAAATTATGGAGAAAGTGATGGTGGGAGTGATTGAAAATCACCTGAAGGACAATTGTGTCATTGGTCACAGCCAACACAAGTTCCCGAGGGGAAGGTCCTGTTTAACTATAGATCTTTTTATGACAATGTTAGTGAATTGGTTGACCAAGATTGACAGTTGATGTGATCCTTCAGAATTTTAGTAGAGCTTTTGAGACTATTTCTCACAGCACCCTTCTGGACAGAACGTCCTGCATATGGCTAGACAGAAACAGAATGTGGTGGGTGAGATGTTGGCTGGTAGGTCAGGCCCAAAGGATTAGAGTCAATGGGTTCCAACAGGCTGGTAGATGGTCACTATCAGGGTTCCCCAGAGATCCATTTTAGGGTCACTTCTCTGTCATGTTTTTGCGAATGACTTGCATGCAAGACTTTCTGTTGATGTTCGCTGATGATACCAGATGAGGAGGTGCTGCTGCCTCCACTGAGGGTGGAGAGGACTTGCAGAGAGATGTGGACAAGTCAGAGAAGTGGGTATCAGTTGGTACTAAGCACCAAGTGCATAACGTATAACAAGAACAAGTGCCTGATTGTGCACCTGGGTATGGGCAACTCTGGACATACACACTGACTGGATATGGGACACATGACAGAGGTCTGACTGAAAAGCACTGGGGGTCCTTCTCAACATAAAATTGGAAGTGATTCAGCAGTGTGCCCAGGCAGCCAGGAAGGCCAACGGTACCCTGGAGTGCATCAAGCAATTTATTGCCAGCTGGGTGAGAGAAAGGATCATCCCTCTCTGCTCTGCATTGCTACAGCCTCACCTGGAGCACTGGGTGCACTTCTGGGCACCGCGTAAAATAAAGGACATAAAACTATGAAAGAGTGTGCACTGGAGGGCATTGGAACTGAGAGATATGAAGTTCAGAGTTTCACAGGGATTGACTGCTTGTTCAGACTGGGCCCTTCTCACATCCCACATCCTGCAATGAGACACAGGGCACATGTGGGATAGAAACTTAACAGCATCCTTGCACCACATGCAGAGCCTGGGATCTTCCGTTCCTATGTCTTTCACTTAACATCATATAGACTTCCAACTCACTGCCACAGGAAGTGCCCTGAGCCAACATGAGATACAGGATCTCCCTACTTCTGGTCTTGTAATCAGGGCTTGACCTGTCTGCTTCGTAAGGCAAAGGAGAGGTTTCTTAGCATGCCAGTGCCTTTGCCTGCCTTTAGTCATGGCTTCCAGTTATCTTCTCTAACTAGTCTGTTGGGAAGCTTACTTGGTAATGGCCCTCAGTGGGACCATTAATATTCCAAGAAACTTCACTGTTACTTCTGACTTTGTCTTCTTGAGCACTTTGTGCAAACTTCTCTCTGCACTGGAGGTTGATGGACTCAGCATCAAATGCTCACTGGGGCCCATTATAACCTAAAGAGCCTCTTGTGCCTTGTACCTTCCTGTTCTCTTCTTCAGGTTTTCAGAATGTGTTCAGCAAAATGGAGAGAGCTTAAAGAGCAAGAATCCAAAATGCATTTATTGTCTATTTATTTATAGTTTGTTTTATACAAGAAGTTAAAGAAGCACTTTGCAACTGATGTCAATCCAGGATGTCCCAATGAGTTCTGTACTGTTACTGTGTTGACAAAGGTCCTTCTCAACCTCCCCACCCAATTTCTGCTCACAATGGACCTATGGGACTTGCATCACTTTTCTTCACATCACTCTTCTCCTCTGCATTCATCCGCTCAGTGTTAAAACTGCTTTGTACCAACTCCCACTGGCTTTCCACAGAGAACCAGCTGCACACAGAAAAAGAAAGAATTCTCTTTATTTACGGCCAACAAACAGAAGGAAAGGTGATGCAATTGAATGAACAGTAAAACACAGTGATCAACTGCATGCCATGTCCAAGCAGCTTCTATTGAGGTTTATTTTTCATAGGGAATATTTGCACAAGAAATGAGTTAGAAACAGATAGGATGGGATAGATAGAATCACGGTGAAGGATTTGACAACAGACTTTTGAGGAATGGAGCAAATTTCAGTAATCTCCCTTGGATAGATCAGCCAGGGAGTTGGGAGGTATCAACTTAGAATTGAACAGGACTCGTGAGTATTTCACACACTGAGACGGGTTAACACTTTCTTCTTGATTTCTATCTTTGTCTTCCACTCTTTTTTTCACTTTTACTGACATTAATGAACATCTTTCAGATTTCATGCTTTCTTTAAAGCATGAAAAAATGAAAGAGAGAAAGAGAAAAAAAAAGAAATAGAAATAGAAAAATGAAAAAAAAAAGGATATGGAAAGGGAAAAGGAAAAAGAAAAGGAAAAGGAGAAGAAAACGACATAGAAAAAGAAAAAGTAAGAGAAAAAGAAAAAGTAAGAGAAAAAGAAAAGATAGGAAGGGATAGATAGAATCACAGTGAAGGAGTTGACAACACAGTCCAACAGTCTTTGGCGAGATGGAGCAAATTTTAGTCATCCCCCTAAAAATCAGAAATCAGACAGATAATTGGGAGGTATCTGACTGAACAATAAGAAAGGGATGGGAAAATCTGGCAGGCTGTGGCAGGAGCATGTGTCTAAATGGCCTGCTGAAAACATGCCTTTAACCACGACCATTTATTTAGGAGAGCTGGAGACACCTGGAGGATGAGGGATCAAATAGGCAGCAGGGAAGAGCAGCTGCGGGCGCCGGGATTTAGTCACAGGGCAATGATGGCACTGGCATCGCTGTCTGTGTCTCTGTACCTGAAAGCATCTGAATTAAAGGAAAAAAAAAAAAAAAAAAAAAAAAAAAGACACAAAATCCCTACAAAGACTCATATTTACAACTAAAAATGGAACAAGACTCATGAGAATTTCTCATGTTGAAAAGGGTTAACACATTTTCATTGATTTCCATCTTTGTCTTCAATTATTTGTTTCAATTTTATTGACATTTATGATCAACTATTAAGCTTACAGCCTCAAAATAAATAAATAAATTAAAAGAGATACATTTGCATCTTGCACATGGCCTGATGCCCCTTTGACCTTCACAGTTCCCACAAGTCCTTCCATGCCGGTGAGTATGAGATCCAGCAGAGCACCTCTCCTCTTTGGTTCCTCCATGGCTTGGTCAAGAAGCTGCCATCTGTGCTCTCCATGGATCTGCTGGATGCCACATGCCCTGCTGTGCTGTCCCTGCCGCAGATAATGGAGTGACAAAGGCTCCCAAAGGGGACAATGGCCAGACAACATGAGACTCCCATCTGTCTGCAGAGGGCACCATCCACTTGCTCTCCCTGATCAGGAAGACAGGTACAGACACTGATGGTCTCCTCTGTTGGCCATTTCCATTAGCTCTGACCTGGCTGCTCTGCCATCCCCAGGCAGAGCTCAGTGCACTCTCACAGAGGGCAGTCGCTCTTCCTTGTCTCCTCACCCACCCATCCTAAAGACTCTGTATCCCCCTTGTGCTACAGTGCAGTTGTGGAAGCCATTCAACTGTGTCCCTGTGGTCCAAACAGGAGCTCAGGACTGCAGCTCTATCAAGATTTCTAGCTTCTTGTGCGTTGGTGTTTGCATTGGTGCAAAAATACAGGAGTAAACATCCTCACTGGAAAGCATCACTGGACATAGCCGGACTGGATAGCTCATCCATGGTATTAGTGCGCAGAAGGTGGCACACAGGCAATAGACCGATTGTGGGCCTTGGAGTTGACATAGCAACATGGTCACACCATGGGCATGGCTTTGCTGAAGGCCCTGTGCTGCACTTGCAGCTGCATGTGAATTCACCAGACAGACGGTGCTATCCCCTCTCTGGCCCTCAGCTCATGCCCAGGAAGGAGCTGTCTATCTCAGGGATTTCCCACACGGTTTACAAGCACTGGCACACATCAGGAACAGCCCAGCAACAGTCTTGAGGAGTCTGTGAGCCTGAGATGCTCAACCAATGAGAGCCATGAGAGCATCACCTGCATTGGGTTTAGGGCATAGAACAGAATTGATTTCACTGACTGGTGTGCAATTTCTCCCTTGCCAACAGGGGATGTGCGCGCAGTATTGCAGTAATGAATAAGCACTGCTGCTATCGCTGCCAGCTTTGCCTAACTAGAAATCGTTGACTTTGAGAGTTTCTCACACAATGGGAGAGGGTAAGAAAGTAAAGAGGCACAGAAAACTAAGGAAAACTGCTCTTTTTATCTATCAAAATTGATACAATTGATGCTGTCGTGCATTTTTTAATTTATTTTTAATTTTTTGCCAATGTCAGTTAGATTGTTTTAAAATATCCACACACCAAAATCTGACTACCAAGCAAATGTAATGAAAATGAAATGAAGGTGAGTTAGCGGAAAGCACAAGGCCATATTATATTAGGCTCTAGCAAATTTACAGGCAGTCACTGCAGTCAGAGGTAGATTTGAGTTGCACATTATATGATTTCCACAAAGATTAAGGAAATCTGAAGCTTTCAAATATTTTTTTTTATTCTTTTTTCATTTCATTTTTTAAACACCTGACCCAGACCCCAACCCTCACAGGAGCTGTAAAGATAACAGCATTAACCTGCAATGTAACTCTAATCCTAACCCTTACCCTGATTCTACAGGGGACTGTCTGAAACGGACATCAATTCAATTACTCATTTATTTATTGACAGACATTCAAGTTTGCTACGTTTGGAGAAGTTTTTATTTGTTTGCTGTGGTTTGGTTTTTTCTTTTTTTCTTTTTTTTTCCCCCTTCCCTCCTCTTCCATCTTTGTGTTCTTCCCCTATAATCAAAAGAGAACGGATCCCCAGGGTCTGTCCCGCAGACGTTCTTTCCGTGGTCTCTGCTGCCACCTGCTGGCCAATACACGGAACTGCCACTGTTGGGCGTTTGGTGCCACAGGAAGCACAACGCAGATCTGAGTTCTGACCGGTCTACGCAGCAAATCCGCCAATCTTTATTGTGATAAGCCCTCCACATGGCATTGCGCATGCACTCGAACACGCAACAGGCATAGATTTCTCTTAACTCCTTGAGGAGCAGGCAAGCAGAACAACTGAGCGCACCACTGCTTGTGATTGGGCCACCCCCATCATAGAGATGTGTGTTAGATCTTTTACCCACCCCTGGACTGGCCTTGTTGTTTAACGATAACCTCTGAAATCTGAGCTACTGGTTCTACCACCTGTAGTGTAGAATAGGTAGCCAATAAATGCTTTTCAACTGTGATGTATCTTTATTCTGCTCCATGCCAAACCTGTGGCCAAAACCTCATAGGGGTTCACAAAGAACTCTGGCTCTGCCAGAGCCCCCATCCAGACCCTTCTTGAGTTACATTCACATCTAGTTTGGCTGAAAAGGTTGGACTATAAATACTCAGTGCTTGGGCCTGTTTAACAGATATTTTTTCCTGATTATGCTGTCCATCGATCTTTTTAAACTGAACACCTGCTCTAATCTGGTCTTTAAACATTTGTTGTCTCAAGACCCTAATGGGTCCAGAGTGGATTACCTTAGGGGCTGGACGCCTAAGTCATGGCAGCAGATGGTTCTCTGCCTTTCTCAGACCTTTCCACCACCATTCAGAGCCTGCATCTGGCCGTAGGCACTCTTGTCTCCCCATCAATTGGGCAGCCTGTTGTATTACAGCACCTGAGGGCCACTGGGGGGTTCAGTATGGATAACATAGACCCATACTGATGTAAAGGTGACGGCTGTAGGATGAGATCCCTCGTTCCTGATGAAAAATTTATTGACTGGGCTCTCAAAATCATCTTCATAGATTGCCTCTTTCATGCCTAATTCTCTAATATAATTTTGTTAGTCCTCCATAGAGGACCACAGGCTGATATTTAATGGTATGTCATTCTTATTTGGCCATGTTATATGACACACAGCCATAAATCATTCACTGATCAAATGGCTATCCTCATTATGTTGGACAGAGCATAAAGTCTTTGCCTGAGGGCAGGGTGAGTAGTAATGGATGTCAGTTTTGAAATTTCCAGTCCATTCACCACAGCGCTTTCTGCCTCCATGTCCCATAACCAGAGCAGCTATGCTGGCATGCTCTCTTGGTTTCTGTCTAAACCACTGTACTATATCCATCAGTTCAGCTGCTGTATTATGGGCAGCAGGGTTTGGGGGGTTGGATACTGGTCAGGGCACTCCCACCAGCCTATCCTGCATTTTTTTTTTTTTTTTTTTTTTCATTTTTGGGTTACAATCAGTCAGATCTCAAATAGATCTAGTCCAAATGGAACCTCAAAATCTGACCTTTTAGTGCCTTCATTTACAGAGTCCATTTTATACAGATTCCCTTGTACAGGGTCTCCATGGTCTTCCAGAGAGATGTTCCTGATCTTCCATAGGAGAATGATTGAATTAGGTTTTTTCCCCATCAAAACTGCCACCTGTCTTTCCAGTTTTTCAACACTATCATTCAATAGCTGATTTGCATCAGCCTGAGCCTCTTCAGTTATGTTCAGACAGTTCAAGGCCATTAAAAGTGGCCATGCCACCATGAACACAGCTAACTGTCATTCTCAAGTTGTAAGTATGTCTTTGCTAAGACCATGGAAATACTCAGTCAGGTGGGCCAGGGACTCATGGACCCTCCCTCCGTCCCACACAGGGCCCCATTTTTCAGTGACAGAAGCAGTGCTGCATTTTGAGGATCCTAGGAATCCCAGGACATGCCCTGACAAAAGGTCATTCAAAGGGGTAGTCTTTCCCCATCCAAACAACTCCATGATATTCACAGAATCACAGAATTGTAGGGGTTGGAAGGGACCTCCAGAGACCACTGAGTCCAGCCCCCTGCCAAAGCAGGTTCCCTACACCACGTTGCACAGCTCAGCATCCAGGCAGGTCTTGAATATCTCCAGAGAAGGAGATTCCACAACCACCCTAGGCAGCCTGTTCCAGTGCTCTGTCACTCTCACCGTAAAGAAGTTATTGCACACATTAGTGCAGAACTTCCTATGGTGCAGTTTCTGTCTGTTTCCCCTTGTCCCGTCTCCACACACTGCTGAAAAGAGTCTGGCCTCAACACTTTGCCCCCCACACCTCAAATATTTATAGAACCTGGATCCTGTCCCCTCTCAGCCTTCTTTTCTCAAGGCTAAACAGACCCAGTTCCCTCAGTCTCTCCTCATTGGGGAGATGCTCCAGGCCCTTCACCATCTTAGTGGCCCTCTGCTGGACTCTTTCTAAGAGATCCCTGTCTTTTTTTTACCGGGGAGCCCAGAACTGGACACAATATTCCAGATGAGGCCTCACCAGGGCAGAGTAGAGGGGGAGGATCACCTCCTTCGACCTGCTGGACACGCTCTTTTTAATGCACCCCAGGATGCCATTGGCTTTTTTGGCTACAAGGGCACACTGCTGGCTCATGGTCAATCTGTCGTCCACCAGGACGCCCAGGTCCCTCTCAGCAGAGCTCCTCCCCAGCAGCTCTTCCCCCAGCCTGTACCGGTGCATGCAATTATTTCTCCCTAGGTGCAAGACTCTACACTTGCTTTTGTTAAACCTCATCCGGTTTCTTACTGCCCGGCTCTCCAGCCTGTCCAGGTCTCGCTGAATGGCAGCACAGCCTTCAGGTGTGTCAGCCAATCCTCCCAACTTCGTGTCATCAGCAAACTTGCTGAGGGTGGTCATTGATGAAGATGTTGAACAAGACCGGACTGAGCACAGACCCCTGGGGGATGCCGCTCGTTACAGGCCCTCAGCCAGACACTGCACCGCCAACGACAACACTCTGCACTCTGCCAGTCAGCCAATTCTCGACCCACTTCACTGTCCAATCACCTATCCCATACTTCCTCAGCTTTGTTATAAGGATGTCATGGGAGACTGTATCAGTTATAGAGGTTATAGAGTTCAATTCCTGTAGTCAATTTGGCGGCCCAGGTGGGACCAGCTCTGTTCGCTGCAGGACCAGCTGAGAGGGAGACACTTTTGGCGCACCCTGAGATTTCTCTGAAGGACTCCCTTCCTCACCTGATCACTGCAGGGACAGACAAGGACCACCCATAGGTGGACCAGGTATGTGTATGGTAAGTGGAGCCCATATGTCTTGAGGAGACATCCTACACAGTTTACAGCCATACGTGCTGCTCCCAGGGAGGTGAGCTCATGGCTTTGGTTGCCAGCTGGGGTAGGAAGACTCCTTGGGTGAGTTCCTATGAAAGGGAACTGTATGTCATATGAATGGAAACAAGAACAAGTACTCTCTCCCAGGTGGGTGACAATAGGAGGGACCTAGGTTGGTCTCTCCTACGGGTATGGGATATAGTGGATAGCCTGTCAAATGGTAGCCTGGGTTCTCCAAGTTGTAATCACGGGGGTTATAGGTTGTATGTTCAATATTATCATCTGCTTTAAGTGTTTGGTACCGTGTGTCAAGCCGACTCTGGGAAAAACATTAACGTTTGCAACTGGTCGACCAGAGTATGAGTGTTATTAAGATTCCAGCTAGAAAACGTTGTCAGCATTGTGTAGTATGAATAAACCATGGTTTTTGATCTAAATGTCAGAGTGAGTGTGGTGTGAGTGAGACACAGAACAGCTGCAGGGTGAGTGCCGAGTCCCGATCCATGTTTCCTTCCTCCTGTGAGGGAAATGGCCAGACACGGACAAAGTGAAAGACTGTGTTGTGTGTCCACTCATAAGTACTTTCTGCTTGTATGTAAGAAGACAGGAGTTTGTACTCTGTAGATTAGTAAGATTGTCCTGAGGAGAGGTGTACATTCCACCCGACCAATGAGTGTCAACCCATTTATGTAATACTATGTACTGCTTGCGAGGAAGTGTGTGAGGGAGGTGGTTCAATCAGTGCTGGTTCTGTGGCACAGTGTTTATAACTGAAGAATACAGACTGTATTAAGGGAGTTTATGTGAACTGAAGAACTGTACGTTTTGACAAACTGTTTTGATGGTATAAGAAAGTGTAATTGTTAATGATATATGAAAGTGTAGTTGAGGGAATGTGGAAGTGTATCTGAGCATACAAACAGAGGAAGCATTTACAGAGGAAAAAGGATTAAAGTGAGTTTACCTGCATTGACATGAGAGCAACACCCTGCCAGACCGCTGCCCTGTGAGCTGAGCAGAGCAGAGCAGAGACACAGTCCCCATGTATCAGGTAGTGTTATTCTGCTTACCAAAAGAATGAGTTCACTACAGAAGAGGCAAATCTTCCCCTCTGCTCCATCTGTGGCATACTCTGGAGTTCAAGGCATTGCAAAGCTATGGCACATCTACTTTCTTTCAATGATGAAAACTTAGTGTGCTCTGGGCTCTCATTTCAATTGCATCTAAAGAAGTCTAGGGTCATGCCAGCTGACAGGAAGCTGGCAAATGTTGTCTCATTGTAAGGAAGAGCAAGAAAGATGACATGGGCAATTATGGACCTGTCAGTCCAGAGCCTGGTAAAATTATGGAGAAAATGATGGTGGGAGTTATGGAAAAACAGCTGAAGGACAATTCTGTCATTGGTCGCAGCCAACACAAGTTTGTGAGGCAAAGGTCCTGTTTTATTTAAGCTCATTTTGTGACACAGTTATCCGTTTAGTTGACCAAGGGAAGCCAGTTGATGTAATCCTTGAGGATTTCAGTGGAGATTTTGATACTGTTTCTCACAACAACCTTCTGGACAGAATGTTCTGCATATGGCTAGACAGAAACACAATGTGGTGGGTGAGCAGTTGGCCAGTAGGTCAGTCCCAAAGGATTATAGTCAGTTTTTTCCATCAGGCTGGTAGATGGTCACTGTCGGGGTCCCCAGGGTTCCATTTTGGGGCCACTTTCCTTTCATGTTTATGCAGATGACTTGAATGCAGGACTAGAAGACGTTCTGAGCAAGTTTGCTGATGAGACCAGATGAGGAGGTGCTGTTGCCTCCACTGAGGGTGGAGAGGACTTGCAGAGAGATGTGGACAAGTCAGAGAAGTGGGTACCAGTTGGTACTAAGCACCAAGTGCATAACGTATAACAAGAACAAGTGCCTGATTGTGCACCTGGGTAGGGGCAATGCTGGACATACACACTGACTGGATATGGGACACTGGAGAGGATTCTGACTGGAAAGGGTTGGGGTGCTGGTCAGCATCACACTGAATGTGAGTCATCAGTGTGCCAAGGCAGCCAGGAAAGACAACAGTCCCCTGGAGTGCATGAAGCAACTTATTGCCAGCTGGGTGAGGGAAAGGGTTGTCCCTCTGCTCTGCATTGCTACTGCCTCACTATGTTCTGGGCACCACAGAACATAAAGGACTTCAAACTCTGGGAGAATGTGCAAAGGAGGGCACTGAAACCGAGAGATCTGAAGTTCAGAGTTTCACAGGGATTGGCTGCTTGTTCAGACTGGGCCCTTCTCACATCCCTGCTCACATCCTGCAATGAAACATAGGTCTCATATGGGACATGAACCTCACAGCGTCCTTGCACCACATGTAGAGCCTGGGATCTTCTGTCCCCATGTCTTTCATTTAACATCATACAAAATTCCAACACATTGCCCCAGGAAATGCCCAGAGCCAACATGACATACAGGACCTCTCTACCACTGGTCTTGCAATCAGGGCTTGACCTGTCTGCTTTGTAAGGCAAAGGAGAGGTTTCTTAGCATGCCAGTGCCTTTGCCTGCCTGTAGTCATGGCTTCCAGTTATCTTCTCTAACAAGTCCCTTGGGAAGCTTACTTGGTAATGTTCCTCAGCGGGCCCATTAATACTCCAAGAAACTTCACTGTTACTTCTGACTTTGTCTTGTTGAGCACTTTGTGCAAACTTCTCTCTGCACTAGAGGCTGATGAACTCAGCATCAAATGCACCCTGGGACCATTATAACCTAAAGAATCTCCTGTGCCTTATGCCATCTTGTTATCTTCTTCAGGTTATCAGAACTTGTTCAGCAAAAAGGAGGGATATCTGGAGAGAGCTTAAAGAATCCAGTATAAATTTATTGTCTATTTATTTATAGTTGGGTTTAAAGAAGACATTAAAGCAGCACTGTGCAACTGATACCAATCCAGGATGTCCCAATGAGTTCTGTACTGTTACTGTGTTGACAAAGGTCCTTCTCAACCTCCCCACCCAATTTCTGCTCACAATGGACCTATGGGACTTGCATCACTTTTCTTCACATCACTCTTCTCCTCTGCATTCATCCGCTCAGTGTTAAAACTGCTTTGCACCAACTCCCACTGGCTTTCCTCAGAGAACCAGCTACACATGGAAAAGGAAAGATTTCTCTTTTTTATCTGGCCAGCAAATGGAAAGAAAGGTGATGCAATTGAATGAACAGTAAAACACAGTGATCAACTGCATGCCATGTTCAAGCTGCATCTATTGAAGTTTGTCTTTCATATGGAATACTTTTAAAAGAAATGATTTATTCTGAGGTAGGATAGGATAGATTGAATCACAGTGAAGTAGTTGACAACAGAGGCCATCAGACTCTGGTAGATAGAGCAAATTCCAGTAATCTCCCTGGGATAGATCAGCCAGGTAGTTGAGAGGTATCAACTTAAAACTGATCAGGACTTGTGAGTATTTCACACATTGAGACGGGTTAACACATTCTCACTGATTCTCAGACTTTGGGGAGATGGAACAAATTCCAGTAATCCCCCTGAAAGTCAGAAATCAGACAGATAATTGGGAGGTATCTGACTGAACAAAGAGCAAGGGATGGAGAAATCTGGAGGGCAGTGGGAGTAGTTTGTGCCCAAATGGCCTGCTGAAAACATGCCCTTAACCATGGCCATTTATTTAGGAGAGCTGAAAAAACTTGGAGGATGAGACACATCAAATAGGCAGCAGGGAAGAGTAGTGCTGGGCACCGGGCTATAGTAACAGGGCATTGGCACTGGCACCACTGTCTGTGTCTCTGAATCTGAAGACATTTGTGTCCAGCGAACACAGTTCTGGAAAACATTGTAGTTTCAGTAAAAGAAAAAAAAAGACATCAAATCACCTCAAAGATTCATATTTACAACTTAAAATGGAACAAGACTCATGAGAATTTTTCATGTTGAGAAGGGTTAACACAATTTCAATGATTTCCATCTTTGTCTTCAATTATTTGTTTCAGTTTTATTGACATTTATGATCAACTATTAAGCTTACAGCCTCAAAATAAATAAAAAGAGATACATTTGCATCTTGCACGTGGCCTGATGCCCCTTTCACCTTCGCAGTTCCCACAAGTCCTTCCATGCCGGAGAGTATGAGATCCAGCAGAGCACCTCTCCTCTTTGGTTCCTCCACTGCTTGGTCAAGAAGCTGCCATCTGTGCTCTCCATGGATCTGCTGGATGCCACATGCCCTGCTGTGCTGTCCCTGCCACAGATAATGGAGTGACAAAGGCCACCAAATGGGACAAGGGACAGACAACATCAGATTCCCATCTGTCTGCAGAGGGCACCTTCCATTTACTCTCCCTGATCAGGAAGACAGGAAAAGACACTGATGGTCTCCTCTGTTTGCCATTTCCATTAGCTCTGACCTGTCTGCTCTTCCATCCCCAGGCAGAGCTCAGTGCACTCTCACAGAGGGCAGTCGCCCTTCTTTATCTCCTCGCCCATCCATCCTAAAGACTCGGTATCCCCCTTGTGCTACAGTGCAGTTGTGGAAGCCATTAAACTGTGTCCCCATGGTCCAAACAGGAGCTCAGGCCTGCAGCTCTATCAAGATTTCTAGCTTCTTGTGTGTTGGTGTTTGCATTAGTGCAAAACCACAGAAGTAAACATCCTAATTGGAAAGCATCACTGGACATAGCCTGACTGGATAGCTAATCTATGGTATCAGTGTGCAGAAGGTGGCACACAAACATTAGACTGATCGTGGGCCTTGGAGTTGACACAGCAACATGGTCACACCATGGGCATGGCTTTCCTGAAGGCCCTGTGCTGCTCACTCAGCTGTGAGTGAATTCACCAGACAGCCAGTGCTATCCCCTCTCTGGCCCTCGGCTGATGCCCAGGAAGGAGCTGTCTATCTCAGGGATTTCCCACATGGTTTACAAGCACTGGCACACATCAGGAGCAGCCCAGGCACCTTGGGCATCACCCAGTGTCTGTGTGTGAGCAGCTGCCTCCCAGCTGAAGGTCCGAGGACTCAGAGCAGGAGCTCACATGCAGGCAACTCCTTGTGCTCTTCTGAACTGAACCAGAGGAATCCCAGCTCCTGTGGGTGTGTAGGGAGCTGAATCCCATTTCAGCTCCAGGATTTCTGTCAAGGGATGAGACTCCTGCACTGCCTCAGCTGGATCACTGCCCTGCACAGGGAAAGTCCAAACCTTGCCTTCCTTGTCTGGTTGCCCTTATTGTTTCATCAAACGATCTCTGGGAGCACTCCCCATATGTCTCCAATCAGTCACTGACCACTGGACATGTGGTGGTTAATTGAGCGAATTTCAAAGCACAGTCATGATGCTGTTGTCTTTCAGGAGCTGTTGGCCATGAGGACCCAGGGACATGTCAGCGGAGACAAGTCGGAAAAATAAAAATGACATAATCTGCTGCTTGCCTGTCCAGGCTCCTGGGACACAGGGAGCTCATAAAAGTGTGCAGGGCTGCAGAGAGACAGCTGTGCCCAGGAGCAGCTCTTGTGCACAGCACAGCCTGCAGGTGACAGAAGGAGAGGAGAGAAACTGATGAGAGCTTGCAGGATGTGTGTGGTGTGAGCGGGCTGTGAGCTCACTGCAGGAGCATTGCTCACAGACCATGACAGGGTAAGTCTCACTGCAGACCATGAGCTGCTTTTCATAGAGGGTCAACTTAATTTGGGACATCCCATAGGAGATCTGGATGCAGGCACTGCATGTTTCTTTACTGTGGAAAAAGCCTTCTGCTCCAGCTGAGGGCTTCCATACTGCAGTATGAAATCACAGCCCTGAGGGCTGCATGTCCCAGCACGGCTGCAGGCTGTGCAGCCGGGGCTGCAGGCGGGTGCCCAGGGCTGTCCTGCAGAGCAGGGTCCCTGCTGTGCCCCAGGGGCTGTGTGCCGGGTATGGGACTCTGCCGCCTGCCAGGCTCAGCACTCAGCCTGCCCGGGGAGCTGCCCAGGGTGCTGCAGGGAGACGGGTGGGGGGAAGGAGCCCCCCGGCAGGGCTTGTGCTGCCACAGCTGCTGCCTGGGGCAGGGGATCACAACTCCACTGCACAACGGAATGTTTCTGAGGGCACTTTGCAAGAGGAGAGCCAAGGCAGGGGGTTTCCATTTCCTGTTCTGAGGCAAAGAGGTTTGGAGTCAGAAATCTAAAAGGGGCAATAAGAGTTCTGAGAATTTTTCATCAATCAATTGCTTGTTTTGTGAACACTCACACATGATGTGCTTTCAGTCTCCCCTTTCTCGAAGGATGGAATTATCTTCATTTTCTGTAGGCATGAATAATTCACTTATCCTACAAACAGGCAGCATTTTCTAACTGAAACTGAATGCCACAGAAGCTCGGGTAGGGGGCTCTAAGAGCACTTGGGGTAAAGATATGAGACATGAAACAGATGAAAATATCCAGGGAGAAGGCATAAGAAAATAAAAGGAAGGTTAGAGCTCCATATGCTGCTTCTGCTTAAGGAATGCTGAAATACATGAAATTAAATGCAAGTAATGGTGCTAAATGTACACTGTTGTAAGAGAATAAAAACATTTCATATTATAGCAGGAGGAGTGTGTCTGAGAATGGTCTGGACTTGTCATTATCTTCTGCACTCTGAGCAGGACTCCAAGCCCAACAACAGCAGATGTCCAACAGCAGCTCCATCAGCGAGTTCCTCCTGCTGCCGTTGGCAGACACGCGGCAGCTGCAGCTCCTGCACTTCTGGCTCTTCCTGGGCATCTACCTGGCTGCCCTCCTGGGCAACGGCCTCATCAGCACAGCCGTAGCCTGCGACCGCCGCCTGCACACCCCCATGTACTTCTTCCTCCTCAACCTGGCCCTCCTCGACCTGGGCAGCATCTCCACCACTCTCCCCAAAGCCATGCCCAACGCCCTCTGGGACACCAGGGCCATCTCCTACACAGGATGTGCTGCACAGCTCTTTTTCTTTTCCTTCTTCCTCTCAGCAGAGTATTCCCTTCTCACCATCATGTCCTATGACCGCTACGTTGCCATCTGCAAGCCCCTGCACTACGGGACCTTGATGGACAGCAGAGCTTGTGCCACCATGGCAGCAGCTGCCTGGGGCACTGGGGTTCTCTATTCCCTGCTGCACACTGCCAGTACGTTTTCACTGCCTCTCTGCCAAGGCAATGTTGTCAACCAGTTTTTCTGTGAAATCCCACAGATCCTCAAGCTCTCCTGCTCTGGCTCCTACCTCATGGAATTTGTATTTCTCTTTTTTGGTGTCAGTTTAGGCTTTGGTTGCTTTGTTTTCATAGTTGTGTCCTATGTGCACATCTTCATGGCTGTGCTGAGGATGCCCTCTGAGCAGGGCCGGCACAAAGCCTTCTCCATGTGCCTCCCTCACCTGGCTGTGGTCTCCCTGTTTCTCAGCACTGGTGCTTTTGCCTACCTGAAGCCCCCGTCCATTTCCTCCCCACTCCTGGATCTGACAGTGGCACTTCTGTATGCAGTGGTTCCTCCAACACTAAACCCTATTATCTACAGCATGAGGAACAGGGAGATCAAGCACGCTTTCAGGAAGGTGTTGCAATAAGCACTATTCCAGCTACAATAAAATGCACAACTTCCTCAATAGGATTCCCAGTGGTGGTTCTTTATGTTTTATGCATCTTTGTCTGTTTGATTATGTGAGATATAGGAATGTGCAAAAAAAAAAATGTTATTGAACTTATAAATAAAAATGTATTTAAATTCTTTCCTACCTAATTTCCATTTTCTCACTCCAGAAACTCATGTAAACATGGAACCAGATTCCCTGAATATGTTATAAGATACCTAAAAAGCTTTCAAAATAGACTTACTTAGATTTTCTTTCTTCCTACTTTGCCTGGATTTGGGGAGGTACAGCCACAGACAGCAGCTCAACGTGCTCTTTTCATTCATGTGCTCTTACCAGTGCTGCAGTGTTCTTGAGTCCTCTCATTTGTGCAGTCCTGAAGGTCTTGTGTGTCTCACAACAGTCCTGTTGCCTCTACAGCAGCAATCCAGGGCTGCAGTCAGTAGCCGGCAATATGAACAGGTCTGTCAGAGCTGGTCTCCTTGCTGGCACTGCCATAACAAGAGGGCCCCTTTAGAGCAGGACCAGAGAACTGGAGGGAGGCCTCTTCCAAAGCTGGTGTAAGGAATATACCTCAGGAGCTGCTCCCTGAGAAAACCTTGAGATCTTCAGGTGCTCTTCACTGTGTGACCAGATCAGATTGAATAGTCCCAAGGAGATCCGTAAGCATCTCAAGGCAGTGCTGTGGTTTAAGGTTTATGGGTTGAGACAAAGAGAAAAAGAAAAGGATAATAATTATGACAAATGTATTTATACATATATAATATATTTAGTGTATTTTCACACATATACAACATATGCAGTTGCAAACATATATGAACTAATCCCTATGCGCATCTGTCTGCAAGTCCAGGATTAGTTGCAGGGGTTTTAACAGCCACAGGGTTCACTGTAGGAGCTGAAGTGGCTGTTGGGCTGTTGCAGGAGTTGAAGTGACCTCAGAGTTCATTGCCAGAGCTGGAACCACCACAGGACCTGTGACTATGTTGGAGCAGCCACTGGGCTCATTGGAGGGGTTGGAGCCACCGCAGGGCTGTACTTCCTCCCTTGGGAGGAATTTGTACCATTTTCTTATTACCATACTTGGAACAGCTACAGGACCCGTAGCAGGAGTAACTGCAGAGCTCATTATGAGGGGTGGAGTGACAGAGGGATCTGCCCAGAGCTTGGAGCAACTGCAGGACGTGTAGCAAAACCTTGGAGCTGCTGCATGGTCTGTGCCTGTCACGGTTTGAACTAAAAATCCACCTGCGTCCGTGACAGGGGCCGTAGGCCCCGGAGGGGCCCTAGGCCGAAAGGAAAAAGTTAATTAGGAAAAGAAAACAGCGGCAACGATCTAAGGAGGCACACTTATTTACTAAATACTATATCGAAATACAGGATAACACAATATAATACAATATAATTGAAAATTGAGCTAACGAATCAAGCAAAATAGGAGAGAGAATGAGTCCCGTAACCGAGAGGCCTACTGTAAATCTAGGCGAACGGCTGAAGGCTCCCACACACTCCCCTGAACGCCAGAACTCGAAAGACGTCAGTCTGTTCTGCGACAGAGTTAATATAGAGTCCAGGTCCCGTGACCTATCAAGTTGTTCCCTGGGAGATGTAGTCTTCTTCTGTAAGTTGCAGATTCAGTAAAATTATTCATGCTTTATATGATGTTATGATGTGGAATACTGATAGCAAAAAAATACAAAATTATTAAACCATGACATTCCACCCCTTATTCTACATCATTACATTATGTTTATACATACATACACACTCATATGTATAATTGTGAATAATCAGCAACCTTATTTTTCTCAACAATTTATATTTATTCCATACAAATCCCTAAGTTGAGAACAAAACTCTATAACCTAACCTACTATTTATTAATTTTGAGAAAATGGCAAAACTGCCAGAAAAAGGAAAACATGTCAGCGGTAGAGGGGAAAGGCAGCGCTAGTAGGGCGTCCCCCACATCAAGGTGCACTCATCCTTTCCCAGCCACCACAGCAGATTTCCTTTTGACTTATACTTCTTTCCATGTGTGCTCTACACATGCATGGCCAGTGCAGGATATAGAGTCCAGATGGAAAACTTGCTTACAGAATGCCTAATTAAGGTATATAGAGAAGAAAGTGTTTCCTTAACATTAATCCACTCTATCTTAAGTCCTATACCTAATTGAACTATTCTGTACCTAATTGAAATATTTGCTGAGACTCTACCTATATATTTACAGGAAAATCATTGGCTGCACTCCCCCAACATCAAATTCCCTTGTGGTACACATTGAACATTCCCATTTTTGTCCATCACCCACCATGTGCACCCAGGTCCCTGGGCAAAGACAGTACCCCGGAGAGGTTTGCCCTTTCCAGACGCTGGAAGGACCCAAACCGTCTTTCCCAACACGCTCTTTATGTGTACTACAGGAACCTTATCTCCCTCCACGGTACGTAGGGAGCTGGATTGGTTAGGACCATTGCGATTACTAGATCCTCGAGTGTTGACCAACCAGGTGGCTTCTGCTAAATGGTTCTCCCAATTTTTATACGTTCCGCCACCCATTGCTTTCAACATAGTTTTCAACAACCCATTGAATCGTTCAATCTTACCAGAAGCTGGTGCATGATAGGGAATATGGTAAATCCACTCAATGCCATGATTTTTGGCCCAAGTGGTTACAAGGGAATTTTTAAAATGGGTCCCATTATCTGATTCAATTCTTTCTGGAGTGCCATGCCGCCACAGGATTTGCTTTTCCAACCCTAATATGGTGTTTCGGGCGGTAGCATGGGGTACTGCGTATGTTTCGAGCCACCCAGTGGTTGCCTCCACCATGGTGAGTACATAACGCTTACCATTGCGAGATCGTGGCAAGGTGATATAATCAACCTGCCATGCCTCTCCATATTTATACTTTTGCCATCGCCCTTCCCCCCAAAGAGGTTTCATCCTCTTGGCTTGTTTAATTATGGCGCATGTTTCACAATCATGAATAACCTGAGCAATAGCGTCCATAGTTAAGTCCACCCCTCGGTCTCTGGCCCACTTATATGTTGCATCCCTTCCTTGATGACCTGAAGTCTCATGGGCCCACCGAGCTAGGAATAATTCACCCTTGTTCTGCCAGTCCAAGTCTATTTGAGCCACCTCAATTTTGGCAGCTCGATCAACCTGATGGTTATTTTTATGTTCTTCAGTAGCCTTGCTTTTAGGCACATGAGCATCTACATGGCGCACCTTTACAACAATGTTCCTTATTCGGGCAGCAATGTCTTTCCATAGTTCAGCAGCCCAAACAGGTTTACCCTTTCGTTGCCAATTATCATTTTCCCACTGTTGCAACCACCCCCATAAGGCATTTGCCACCATCCATGAATCAGTATAAAGATGAAGCATTGGCCACCTCTCCCGTTCAGCCACATCTAAAGCCAGCTGAACAGCCTTTACCTCTGCAAATTGACTTGATTCTCCTTTACCTTCAGTGGCCTCTGAAACTTGTCGTGTGGGGCTCCATACAGCAGCTTTCCATCTGCGATGCTTCCCTACAATACGACATGATCCGTCTGTGAATAGGGCAAATTTCTTTTCGTTTTCTGGTAGCTCATTGTATGGTGGTGCCTCTTTAGCACGTGATACCTCTTCTGTAGGTGGTGTTTCAATTTTTTTACTCTCAGGCCAGTCCATGATCACTTCTAGAATTCCAGGACGGCTGAGTTTTCCCATTCGAGCTCGTTGAGTAATTAATGAAATCCACTTACTCCAAGTGGCATCAGTAGCATGATGGGTGGAGGGAACCTGTCCTTTAAACATCCAGTTTATTACTGGCAAGCGAGGTGCTAGAAGAAGCTGAACCTCTGTCCCAACTACTTCAGAAGCTGCCCGAACCCCCTCATACACGGCTAAGATCTCCTTCTCAGTCGGAGTGTAGCGCTCCTCAGACCCTTTATATGCTCGACTCCAAAATCCTAGGGGTCGGCCTCGGGTCTCTCCTGAGGCTCTTTGCCACAAACTCCAGGTGGGACCTTTCTCTCCAGCAGCAGTGTAGAGGATGTTCTTCACATCCTGTCCCGTCCGTACTGGCCCCAAGGCCACGGCACGGGCTATTTCTTGTTTTATCTGCTCAAAAGCCTGCTGCTGCTCAGGACCCCATGAGAAATTATTCTTCTTCCGTGTTACCTGATAGAGAGGGCTCACTATGTGGCTGTAGTTTGGGACATGCATTCTCCAAAAGCCCACTACTCCCAGAAAAGATTGGGTCTCTGTTTTATTTGTGGGCGGAGACATAGCAGTGATTTTGTCAATCACATCTGCTGGGATGTGACGACGTCCATCTTGCCATTTTATGCCTAAGAACTGGATTTCCTGGGCAGGCCCCTTCACCTTGCTGCGCTTAATGGCAAAACCAGCTTTCAAAAGAATTTGGATTATCTGTTTCCCTTTCTTGGAAACCTCTGCTGCTGTATGGCCCCACACCACAATGTCATCAATATACTGCAAGTGCTCAGGAGCATTACCCTGTTCCAAAACAGCTTGGATCAATCCATGGCAAATTGTTGGGCTGTGCTTCCACCCCTGGGGTAAACGGTTCCAGGTATACTGAATACCTCTCCAGGTAAAAGCAAACTGTGGCCTACATTTTGCAGCCAATGGGATGGAAAAGAAGGCATTAGCAATATCAATGGTGGCATACCACCTAGCTTCTTTTGACTCCAATTCATACTGGAGTTCTAGCATGTCTGGTACAGCAGCACTTAATGGAGGTGTGACTTCATTCAGGCCACGGTAATCTACCGTCAGCCTCCATTCCCCACTGGTTTTACGCACTGGCCATATGGGGCTGTTAAAAGGCGAGTGCGTTTTGCTAATCACTCCCTGATTTTCTAATTGGCGAATCAGCTTGTGAATGGGGAGCAATGAGTCCCTATTGGTGCGGTACTGCCGTCTGTGAACCACTTTGGTGGCAATTGGTACCTCTTGGTCTTTTACCTGGAGCAACCCCACAGCAGAAGGATCATCTGACAGACCAGGTAAAGTTGACAGCTGCTTAACACCATTTGTGTTTACAGCAGCTATCCCAAAGGCCCATCGATACCCCTTGGGATCCTTGAAATATCCCATCCTAAGGTAATCGATTCCCAGTATACATGGAGCCTCTGGACCAGTCACAATAGGGTGCCTTCGCCAGTTTTTACCAGTGAGGCTTATTTCGGCCTCCAACATAGTCAATTCTTGGGAACCCCCAGTCACTCCATGGATATATATTGGTTGTGTCCCTTGGTGACTTGAGGGCATTAGGGTGCATTGTGCACCAGTGTCCACCAAGGCTTTATATTTCTGTGGTTGAGATGTGCCAGGCCACTTAATCCACACAGTCCAGTATACTCTGTTGTCCCTTTCCCCCCCCTGGCTGGGGGCAGGGCCCCTCTATTGTTTACCTCGTTGACTTGCAGCAACTGGAACTCTCCCCTTCTTGGAAGAGTTCACCTTGGTAGTTGTTTCACCTTGTAATTCTTTCACTCGTGCCTGAAGTGCAGAAGTGGATGAATTACACCACTTCTTCATGTCCTCCCCATGACTACAGAGGAAAAGCAACAAGGCAAGACGTGTAGTCTCATTGTTGATTCGAGGTGACTTATCATCGTCATTTGCTTGAATACGAGGACGTCTCTTTTTAATGGTTGAGATTTTCGATGATACAGGTCGAGAGGAACTCATGTTGTTTAGGTTCCTCAATAGGCGATTGTGGAAATCCTGGTTTCCATCATCTTGTACCACCGTGGATTCATCTACATCACGCGCATTAGCCAATTTGTCAATAATATCATTTTGTGTTCCCTCCACTTCGTTTAACCTTTCCACAATTTTGACAATGGCTGAAGTATACAGATTAACTTCTGTGGCGCTTATAAATAATTCAAGTTCCTGAAGTCTGCCAATTAGTTCATTCACAAGGGGTTTCCTGTCCCCTTTGCCATATACTAATGCAAGTGCACTGGCATGCTTTTCTGGAGCTGCTTTTGTAAAGTCACGCCACATTTGTCGTGGAACACGGACTGCTTCGGGATCATGTAATTGGTCTGGATCATTACGATTGAACTCGCGGCTGTATAGCATTTCCACCAGAGCATTTTCTCTCAAAAACTGGATACCTTTCTCAATATCAGTCCATTTCTTTCTCTCAGGCTCCAAGTCCCGTTTAAAGGGGAATCTATCTCTTACCGCTATCAACATCCGCTTCCAGAGGGTGTAGGACCGATTTTGGCATGTGCCAATACCTCTGTCCACACGTGGGTCCCTGGAAATGCTACCCAGTTGGCGAGCTTCACTGCCATCGAGCCATGCACTGTTGGCACCATTGTCCCAGCAGCGAAGTAACCAAGTGACCATATTTTCTTTTGGCTGACGTGTGTAATCCTTTCTTAGATCTCGAATTTCACTCAGTTTAAAAGATCGATCAATAATGGTCGTAATACTTTGCTCACCTTTTGCTCTATCAAGAGTCCCAGGTGTTGATGGTGGCAACTGTGTTGATGAGGCTGCCCCATCTACAAGTTTGGACTTGAGAAATTCTCGTAAAGAAAAAGTAGCTTTTGGCTCCTCTTCTGACTCTGACCCTGACCCTGATGCTTGTGTTATTTCCTCCAGGTAACCCTCCTTCTTTTTCCTCTCTCCTAACTTTCTCTGCTCCTCTAACTTCTTCTGCTCCTCTATCATCTTCTGCTCCTCTAACCTCTGCTCCTCTATCATCTTCTTATACCCCTCTAACATCCTCTGCTCCTCCAACTTCTTCTGGTCTTCTGACTCCCCCTGCTCCCCTGAGTCTCCCGAGTCCTGCTCTCCTAACTCCCTCCGCTCTTCTAACTCCTTCTGCATTTTCTCTAACTGAGTTGAAACTTTTTTTGTCTTTCGCCCTCTTACAGGGGCAACCAACATTGTATCTGGTGTCCCAGATGGTTGGTCCAATTGGACTACCTGTGCCCCCGGTGGCTGGTCAGATTGGACTACATGTGCCCCCAATGGCTGGCCAAATTGGACTACATGTGCCCCTGGTAGTTGGTTAAATACATTCAACTCACCCTGGAGGGCACATAGCTGGTCTCGGAGAGCGTTCCGCTCAAACTGGACAGCACCAAGCTCAGTCTGGAGGCTGTTGTAGTTGGACTGGAGAGTGTTGTATCCGAACCGGAGGACGTTATGCTCGGCCTGGAGGGCAGTGTGCTCAGTCTGGAGAGTGTTGAGCTTGGTCTGGAGGGCATTGTGCTCGGTCTGAAGAGTGTTATGCTCGGACTGAAGAGTGTTGTGCTCGGTCCGAAGGGCATTGTGCTCAGTCTGAAGAGCGTTATGCTCGGACCGGAGGGCATTATGCACAGACTGAAGAGTGTTGTGCTCGGACTGGAGGGCATCACAGTTGGATTGGAAGGCATCATGCTTGGCCTGAAGGGTGCCGCACTCAGACTGGACGGCGTCATACTTGGACTGGAGAGTGTTGTGCTCGGTCTGGAGGGCATTGTGCTCGGTCCGGAGGGCATCGCGCTCAGTCTGGAGAGTGTTGTACTCGGACCGGAGGGCACTGTGCTCGGACTGGAGAGTGTCGTGCTCGGACCGGAGGGCGCTGTGCTCGGACTGGAGAGTGTCGTGCTCGGACCGGAGGGCGCTGTGCTCGGACTGGAGAGTGTCGTGCTCGGACCGGAGGGCATCGCGCTCAGTCTGGAGAGTGTCATGCTCGGACTGGAGGGCGCCGTGCTCGGACTGGAGAGTGTCGTGCTCGGACTGGAGGGCGCCGTGCTCGGACTGGAGAGTGTCGTGCTCGGACCGGAGGGCGCTGTGCTCGGACTGGAGAGTGTTGAGTTGGGATTGCAGGGAGCTTTTCTCATCCCAAAGTTTTCCTGCGTCAGCTCTAAGATTCTCTTTCTCGTACCAGATTGAGTCTCGTTGGTACAGGAGATCTTTTCTCTCAGCTTCAAAAACTTTTTCTCTCTCTACCTTCTCATCCCAAAGTTTTTCTGCGTCAGCTCTAAGACTCTCTTTCTCGTACCAGATTGAGTCTCGTTGGTACAGGAGATCTTTTCTCTCAGCTTCAAAAGCTTTTTCTCTCTCTACCTTCTCAGCCCAAAGTTTTTCTGCCTCAGCTCTAAGACTCTCCTTCTCGGCCCTGAGACTCTCTCTCTCAGCTTCAAAAACTTCCCTCTCAGGAATGGTATTGACTAAGGCCCAATAAGCATTAGCTAGGCCCAAAATCATTTGTGCCTCCTGAGATCTGCCTGAGCCACAACATTCCTGCCTCAAATATGCAATCAAACTCTCAGGATTCTTCAAGTGTTCAGGAGTGAAGCTCCATAACACTGAAGATGTCTGTCCTTTGAGAATCTCTTCAATTCCCTGCCACTCAGTATTCTCTGGTTCTAGGGAAGACTTCCTCCGGATGTTATAAATCCAGATACTGAGTGAGATTATTACAATAATCAACAGTAAGATCAGGGAGATTAAGAGTGTGGCCCACTGATCATTCAAAAACTGCATAAAGGATTCATAGAAAGAAAGAGGAGCACGCTTAAAAATCACCATTTCTGTATAATTAGTTGCATTAGTTGCTCCCTCTGGAGCTGTATACAGATACGAAGTGAGCATTGCTAACCATGCTTTCAATCCATTATACAATTGTATAGCTCCATAAGAAAAAGTGGCTAGCTTAAACATGGCCCAATATGTTCGGAGCGTCTCAAAAAAGGAACCAATGGCACACAGTCCCTGGTAAAACAAATTCAGTAGAGAAAACATTTTTTTTTTTTTTTTTTTTTTTTTTCCTCCAATAGAGAGAAAAAAGTAAAAGAAAACAAAGCTCAGCAGTGTTTATAAAATATACCGGAGTATTGGCAGTCCGCCTGGACTTTCAAGGTCAAGCTCGCAGGTGCAGAATCGCAAACACGAGATAGCTCCTTAACAGGGAAAAAAACTCGTAGCTCTGTTAAAAGCTAAAAGAGCAACAGAAGAAAACACAGAAAAAACAGCAACTGCATTTTGCCCGCATTCTCCACCAAAATCTGTCACGGTTTGAACTAAAAATCCACCTGCGTCCGTGACAGGGGCCGTAGGCCCCGGAGGGGCCCTAGGCCGAAAGGAAAAAGTTAATTAGGAAAAGAAAACAGCGGCAACGATCTAAGGAGGCACACTTATTTACTAAATACTATATCGAAATACAGGACAACACAATATAATACAATATAATTGAAAATTGAGCTAACGAATCAAGCAAAATAGGAGAGAGAATGAGTCCCGTAACCGAGAGGCCTACTGTAAATCTAGGCGAACGGCTGAAGGCTCCCACACACTCCCCTGAACGCCAGAACTCGAAAGACGTCAGTCTGTTCTGCGACAGAGTTAATATAGAGTCCAGGTCCCGTGACCTATCATGTTGTTCCCTGGGAGATGTAGTCTTCTTCTGTAAGTTGCAGATTCAGTAAAATTATTCATGCTTTATATGATGTTATGATGTGGAATACTGATAGCAAAAAAATACAAAATTATTAAACCATGACAGTGCCAGGAGTTGCAGAGGCTGCAGCACTGTCAGCAGATCCAGCTCTCTGGATCTGGCACACTGCAGTCATTTGTGCCTCTTGGGGGTTACCAGTGCCACAGCAGACCTGCCCCAATATTCTACAAGTTTATCAGGATCCTGCAGTTGCTCGGAGATGAAGTTCCAAAGCCCTGGGGGTGCCCACCACTCCAGGCAGCTGCCCAGACCGTCCCACACCCTCTGCCATGCAGAGCCTTCTCACCTTGGGGCAGATCTCTCACTGATATTCCTGAATAATTGTTTAACCTCAATCATAGATTCATAGAATCACCAAGGTTGGAAAAGGCCTAAAAGATCATCCAGTCCAACCGTTCACCTATTACCTATAGCTCCCACTAAACCATGTCCCTCAACACAATATCCAGTACACCCCCGGACTCACAGAGGCGACAATGTAAATTGTGTAATTCCTAATCATATGGACAATATTACTTCCAAAACCCAAAGATGACCGCAGAGCTGAATGTGCACAAAACTTCACTTTGTCAGCTGCCAATTTTATCGTGGTACAAACTGAGGTCAAACAGCATAGCAAAATAAATACCCTAATGCAGCATCCAAGCACCAAGTAAGGAGCTGTGCAGTGAAGCTTCATGAGAAGACTCAACAAGCTCCACACATAGGGAGCACATCCACACATATCAGCACCATGGCCTGCACTTCTCCAGCTCCCACAAAGCCCTGTCCGCTCTGGACAGATGTGCTGCTATCTCAACCCTTGGAGCCTCACATCAGGCACCAAAATGACAGTGGTTGTTGAACCCAACATGTGGCTCAGCAGCACACAGTGCTTTGTGCACTGCCCAATTCCCAGTGGGATGGGGATGAGAACTGGGAAAAAGAGTACAAGTTCTGTGATGTAACAAAGCAGTTTACTAAGAGAGATAAAAGAAGAGGAGTAATAGTTATCACTATATATCCGTTGATATGGAATTGTATGTAACAACTGATGCACAAGCACTTGCTCAGCACCACCAGACTGATGCTCAGCTGGACCCTGGGCAGTGAAGAGACTGAGATGAACTCCCAACACTTTCAATACAATTTCTGCTTGCTGTCAGCTGATAGAGAACGTCCCTTTGGCCACTATCAGTCAGCTGTCCTCACTCTGTTCCCTCCCAGCTCCATGTGCCCTCCACTGACCATGGCCTTGGCTCTGTACAACACTGCTTAGCAGCAGCTGTAAACATCAGAGTGTTATCAATGGTTTTCTCCTAGAACCAAAACACTGCACCATAGCAGGCAGTCTGAAGAAAAAAAATTCATCTGAGCTGTATCTCAGATTCCTGCCTGTCCCCTCTTCTTGTTCTTCCTGATCAGGAAGCAAGGAACAGAATCTGCCGCTCTCCTCTCTGAGCCCTTTCCATCAGTTCTCAGCTGGCTCCTCTGCCATCCCCAGGCAGAGCTCAGTGCCCTCTCATGGATGGCAGCAGCCTTTTCTCTTCTTCCTTGCCCATCCGTCATGCAGAATCTGTACCCCATTTGCTACAGTACAGAGCTGAGAATCAACCCACCATGTCTCTGTGAACCAAACAAGACCCTAGGCCTGCAAAGGCACAGAGATTTGGAGTTCGCTGAGTGAATGTTTGTGGTCCTCTCATTAGTGTAACGACTCTTCAGAAAGGATCCCCTTCCAGAAGCATGTTTTGATTTTGCCTGGCTGGGCCTTGCATCTACACCGTGCTACTGGTGTTCAGAAGATGGCACACAGGTACGAGACCCATTGTGGGGCTCACAGTTGTCCAGTGAACATTGTCACTACCCAGGGCATGTCTTTCCTAAAGGTCCTCAGTGGCATTTGCCAGCTGGCTGGGGGTGTGCTGGAGACCCCAGGGAACTGCCATTCTGTTGTAATACAAGAAGAATTTTACAGAGCAGCAGCCATGGATCAAGATAAGCACTTTACAGAGCAGCAGCTGCAGAGCAGGATAAACAGCATGAGAACCAAGGACACCTCTAGCAAAAGAGTGAAAGGCTCGTGGCTTTGAAGCGGGGTTTTAGGGTTCTTATTGCAGAAGCTTTCTTCCAATTAGTACGTGTGATTTTTGAACACCCTTGTTTGTTTGCTATAAAAGTACGGCTCTTCAGGCAATAGATGGACACAGCTATATTTAACTATATTGGTGTGTGGTTGTTTGTCCTAGAACGCTGACTTTTGCCTTCAGGTTCGCCAACACATGGGGGCCCGCAATGTCATGGGATTTAACTCTTGAACACCTGTGGGATCCCGAGAAACTAAGCCAGTATTTGAGTCAGGGATGGCGCAGCCTAGATAGATCTAAGGGGGTATGACTTATTTGGGGCTTGGCTTGTGCTTACCGTGCTCTATATAACACTGTTCCGAAAAGAGAGAATTTCCGAGCTGAGGTTCTAGCCAAAAAGGGAAATCCCCGAGTCAATTTTGATCAGTCACAAGAGGCACCAGTAACAATATCAGTTGCCCTTGTGGAAGGCAAGAAATGGAAATGGGTGTCCTCACGTCTAGAACGGAAAAAAGAAGTGGAGGAGGAGGCAACAGAAGATCCAGGTGACAGGTCTGGATAAGTACCGAGAAAGGAAAAAGGAAAAGTGTCATGAAGAAGAGAGTGATGAGGAGGAAATCTCTGTTACTGTTTGTCGATCCCTGAAGATGACTGAAATCGAAGGCGTAAGAAAGGAGTTCACACGGCACCAGAATGAATCTCTTGTTACCTGGTTGCTTCGCTGTTGGGACAGCTGGGACGGTAGCTTGTTGTGATGTGACAGTCCCTTCCCCATATTCTGGAAGAATCTTAGTGTAATACAGTGGGTGTAGACAAAAAGGCATAGGTTATATAAGGATGTGTCTGTTTCAATAAATCGCCATTTTGCCACTTCATCTCTTTGGTGTCACTTGGTAATTGGCCTAGCTGCTGCTTCAGTTGAAGGCGAGAGATCGTAAAGAAATTAACGACCATAAAGCCTTCATGTGTATCATTAAAATTCTCAGCTATTAGACACAAGCGCTTTCCAGATTGAGCAAGGAACAACAGTAAATTGCACTGTGTGTTTCCTTGTGGTGTTACCTACGTGACCACAGAGAAGACACGAGGAAGTGGCATGACCAGCCTACTCCTGTACTATGAGCACGGGTGAGGGAACTACAAAACAGTCCAACCACCAGTACGGCTGCTCCAGTTATCACAGGTAACCAATAGAGGGGCCCTGCCCTCATTCAAGGGAGTGGAAGGGATAATAGAGTTTATTGGACTGTGTGGATTTGATGGCCTAGCACATCAGAACCACAGAAATATAAGGCACTGGTGGATACTGGTGCACAGTGCACCCTAATGCCCTCCAGTCATGAAGGGACAGAATCAATCCATATTTCTGGATATCTCTCAAGAATTGACTGTGTTGGAGGCTGAAATAAGCCTCACTGGTAAAGACTGGAAAAAACATCCTATGTGAGTGGTCCAGGGTTTCCGTTCATACTTGGTATTGAGGATACCTCAGAAGAGGGCATTTCAAGGATACTAAGGGGTATCACTGGGCCTTTGGAATCGCTGCTGTAGATATGGACAACATTAAGCAGCTGTCTGTTTTGCCTGGCCTGTCAGAGGACCCGTCTGTTGTGAGGCTGCTACGAGTAAAAATAAAAGAGCAGCAGGTACCGATTGCTACAAAGACAGTGCACAGACGGCAGTATCGCACCAACAGGGATTCCTTGCTCCCCATTCATGATTTGATTCGCCAGTTGGAGAATCAGGGAGTGATCAGTAAAACTCACTCACCTTTTAACAGCTCCATATGGCCAGTGCGTAAAGCCAGTGGAGAATGGAGGCTGACAGTAGACTACCGTGGCCTGAATGAGGTCACACCCCCACTGAGTGCTGCTGTGCTGGAGAGCAAATAATTCAAATTCTTCTATGAGCCAGTTTTGCTATTAAGTGAAGCAAAGTAAAAGGGCCTGCCCAGGAAATTCAGTTCTTAGGTATAAAGTGGCAGGATGGATGTCATCACATCCCAACAGTGATTGACAAAATCACTGCCATGTCTCCACCAACTAGCAAGAAAGAGACACAATCTTTCCTGGGTGCAGTGGGCTTTTGGAGGATGCACATTCCAAACTACAGCCTCATTGTAAGCCCCCTTTATCAGGTGATGCAGAAGAAGAATGATTTTGCATAGGGCCCAGAGCAGCAGCAGGCTTTTGAACAGATTAAACAGGAGATAGCCTGTGCCATGGACCTGGGGCCAGTACAGACTGGACAGGATGTAAAGAACATCCTCTATACTGCTGCTGGAGAGAAAGGTCCCACTTGGAGTTTGTGGCAAAGAGCCTCAGGAGGGACCCAAGGCCGACCCCTGGGATTCTGGAGCTGAGCGTACAAGGGGTCTGAAGAGTGCTACACTCCAACTGAGAAGGAGATCTTAGCCGCGTATGAGGGGGCTCGGGCTGCTTCCGAAGTAGCTGGTACTGAAATGCAGCTCTTTCTGGCACCTCGACTGTCAATGATGAACCGGATGTTGAAAGGGGAGGTTCTCTCCACCCATCATGCTACCGATGCCACCTGGAGCAAGTGGATTGCACTGATTAGACAACAAGCGCGGATGGGGAACCTCAATCGTCCAGGAATTTTAGAAGTGATCATGAACTGGACTGAAGATAAAAAGTTTGGAACATCACCAGGAGAAGAGGTGTCATGTGCTAAAGCAGCCCCACCATACATCGAACTACCAGAAAATGAAAAGAAATATGCTCTTTTCACTGATGGATCATTTCATATTGTAGGGAAGCATCGGAGATGGAAAGCTGCTGTTTGGAGCCCCACACGACAGGTCGCAGAGGCCACTGAAGGTAAAGGAGAATCAAGTCAGTTTGCAGAGGTAAAAGCTGTCCAGCTGACTTTAGATGTGGCTGAACGGGAGAGGTGGCCAATGCTTTATCTTTATACTGACTCATGGATGGTGGCAAATGCCTTATGGGGGTTGTTACAGCAGTGGGAACAAAATAACTGGCAACGGAGGTGTAAACCTATTTGGGCTGCTGAACTGTAGAAAAACATAACTGCTCAAAAAAAAGATATGATTGTAAAGGTGTGTCACGTGGATGCACACTTGCCCAAGAGTCGGGCTATTGCAGAAAAACAAAACAACCATCAGGTAGGTCGAGCTGCCAGAATTGAGGTGGCTCAAATAGACTTGGACTGGCAGAACAAGAGTGAATTATTTCAAGCTTGATGGTTCCATGAGACCTCAGGCCATCAAGGAATGGACATAACATATAATTGGGCTAGAGACTGAGGGGTGGACTTAACTATGGATGCTATTGCACTGGTTATTCATGACTGTGAATCATGTGCCATAATTAAACAAGCCAAGAATATGAAGCCTCTCTGGGGGGAAGGCCAAGGCAAAAGTATAAATATGGGGAGGAGTGACAGGTGAATGATGTCACCTTGCCAGGATCTCATAATGATAAGCGTTTTGTGCTTACCATGGTGGAAGCAACCACTGGGTGGATTGAAACATACGCAGTACCCCATGCTACTGCCAGAAACACAATATTGGGTTGTTAGAAACAAGTCCTATAGAGACATGACACCTCAGAAAGAACTGAGTCTCATAATGGGACACATTTCAAAAATTCCCTTAATAAATACTTGGGCCAAAGTTCATGGCATTGAGTGGATTTATCATATCCCCTACCATGCACCAGCTTCTGGTAAAATTAAAAGATACAATGGGGTGTTGAAAACTATGTTGAAAGCAATGGGTGGTGGAACACTGAAGCACTGGGAAAAGCATTTGCATGTGGTGCAAGGATGCTGTTAAAGTTCATATCCCACATGTGCCCTGTGTCTCATCACAGGATGTGGGGTGTGAGAAGGGCCCAGTCTGAACAAGCAGTCAATCCCAGTGAAACTCTGAACTTCAGATCTCTCAGTTCCAGTACCCTCCTGTGCACACTCTCCCATAGTTTGATGTTCTTTATGTTCTGCATTGCCCAGAAGTGCACCCAGTGCTCCAGGTGAGGCAGTAGCAATGCAGAGCAAAGAGGGACAAACCTTTCTCCCACCCAGCTGGCAATAAATTGCTTGATGCACTTTAGGGGACTGTTGGCCTTCTTGGCTGGCTGGGCACACTGCTGACTCACTTAAAATTTTATGTTGAGCAGGACCCCCAATCCTTTTCAGTCAGACGTCTCTCATGTGTCCAATATACAGACAGTGTTTATGTCCAGGGTTGCCCATACCCAGGTGCACAATCAGGCACTTGTTCTTGTTATACTTTATGCACTTGGTGCTTAGTACCAACTGGTACCCACTTCTCTGACTTGTCCACATCTCTCTGCAAGTCCTCTCCACCCTCAGTGGAGGCAACAACACCTCCTCATCTGGTCTCATCAGCAAACTTGCTCAGAACATCTTCTAGTCCTGCATGCAAGTCATCTGCATAAACATGAAAGGAAAGTGGCCCTAAAATGGAACCCTGGGGAGCTCTGACAGTGACCATCTACCAGCCCAATGGAACCCACTGACTATAATCCTTTGGGACAGAATTACTGGCCAACTGCTCACCCACCACTGCTGGTGAACCTGAAAGGCAAAATGTCAGCGTGCTGGGTCAAACAGAGAAACACCAATATAGTTACATATAGCTGCATCAATTTATTGCCCGAAAGCCAGACTTTTATAGGAGACAGACAAGGGTGTCCAAAAATCACACACGCTAATTGGAGGAAAGCTACTGCAATAACAACCCTATAACCCCCCTTCAAAGCCACGAGCCATTCATTCTTTTCCTAGAGATGTCCTTTGTTCTCATGCTGTTTATCCTGCTCCGCAGCTGCTGCTCTGTGAACTCCTTATCTCAATCCATGGCTGCTGCTCTGTAAAATTCTTCTTGTATTACAACACACCACGTTTTGTTTCTGTCTAGCTGTATGCAGGAATTTCTGTCCAGAAGGGTGCTGGAGAAATAGTATCAAAAGCTCTACTGAAATCCTCAAGAATTACATCAACTGCCTTCCCTTGTTCAGCTCAATGGATAAAGGTGTCATAAAAAGACCTGAAATTAAATAGGACCTTCCCCTCTGTATCTTGTGTTGTCTGTGACCTGTCCTTCAGTTGTTTTTCCATAACTCCCACCATCATTTTCTCCATAATTTTACCAAGCACTGTAGTGAGACTGACAGGTCCATAGTTGCCCGTGTCATCTTTCTTGCTCTTCCTTACAATGAGACAACATTTGCCAGCTTCCTGTCAACAGGTATGACCCTAGATTTATTAGATGCCATTGAAATGCGAGCCCAGAGCATGCTAAAGTGTCATCAGTGCAAGAACGTAGATGTGCCATAGCTTTGCAATGCCTTGAAATCCAGACTATGCCACAGATGGAGCAGAGAGGAAGATCTGCCTCTTCTGTTCTGAGCTCATCCTTTTGATAAGCTGAATATCACTACATACTCCATGGGGTCAGGTGCAAAAGACACAATGGGTGCCCTAAGCACGTGGCTGAGGTGGTATTTAGGATGGCCAAGAATACCTCCCTTCTGGCCCTCAGCTGATGCTCCAGAAGGAGGTGTCTATCTCATAGATTTTCCGTCACAGTTTACAAGCACTAGCACAAAACTAGGATCACCCAAGGCACCTTGGGCATCACTGAGAGACTGTGTATGAGTAGTGCAGTCCCTGTGGAATAAAAACCAAGGATTCAGATGAGGGACTCACACACAGACACCTCACTGTGCACATCTGAACTCAGCTAGGTGAACTTGTAGCTCCTGTGGTTCTTTGAAAAACTGATCCCAATTCAGCCCCAGGGTTTCCATCTGAGGATGAGATGCCTAACGCTAGAATAAGGATGGGATGGTCTGTTGATAACAGGACAAATGGAAACGGATTTAAATTAAAAAGGGGAGACATAGGTTAGATGTGAGGAACCTATATTTTTACACAGCAACACTGGAAAAAGTTGCCCTCAGAGGCTGTGCATGCCCAATGGATGGGATCCTGGGTTTACTCTGGGTTTACCCTCACGTCAGTCCATGTTTCTACTCATACTTTTGTCTAGGTGAACTCTCACTTTACTCAAGGTTTTACTTACAGTTTACCATCAGGGAGTGTGATCGGGAGATGGGCTGGTGGAGTGACTTGCTGGCATCCCCGAGGGAAGGCTGCCAGGCAGATACCCCCAGAAAAGTGGTTGACTCCCTGCCCTGTCACAGTCAGACAGACCTGACTGATGAGAAGGGTTGGAAGAGAGTCCCAACTCAACATCACAGGAGCCCCCCCATGCCTGCCTAGCCCTCGACCCCTGATCCATCTAAGCAACAGGTTTGACACTCTGAAATCTGAAGGAGATAAGAATGGGGAGGCAATGGAGGATCTGCCTAGGAGGAAACCTAATGCAAGGCAGTCACTACCAAGCCTTGTGACTTCCTCTGCCATGAAAGAATGAAGGGTGGCCGTGGTGGGTGACTCCCTTCTCAGAGGAATAGAGGGCCCCATTTGCAGACTGGACCCCAGTTGTCAGTAAGTCTGCTGCCTTCTTGGTTTCAGGTCAGGGACATAATGAGGAAACTCCCAATGCTGGTTAGGTCCACTGATTATTTTCCACTACTCATAGTTTAGGTGGGCAGTGATGAAATTTCTTAGATAAGACTACAAACTATAAAAAGAGATTTCAGGAATTTAGGCCATTTAGTTCACAAAGTGGGAGATCAAGTGATTTTTTGTTCTATACCTTCAGTGGCAGTGAGGGACACAGAGCAGGCTTGGAAAGCAAAGCAATGAACAATTGTCTCAGAGGTTGGTACTGAGCCAGAAACTTTGAGTTCTATGATCACAGGACAGTTTACTTGGCCCATGGTCTGTTATCCATGAATGGAACCCAACTGTCTCAAAGGGGGAAGTGCATCCTAGCATAGACGGTAGCGGGGCTTATTGAAAGAGCTTTAAACTAGCTACGATGGGGGAGTGGACAAAACAGGGCTTACCAGAGATAAGCCTAGGGAAATGCTGTTTGAGCTGGGAGAGAGGCTACACCAACGCACGCAGCTTGGTCAACAAGCAAGAGGAGCTGGAAGCAACTGTGCATCTGACAAACCATGACCTAGTTGCTATTACCGACCCATGGTGGGACCACTGCCATGACTGGAGTGCTGTGATGGATGGTTACAAGCTCTTCAGAAGGGATAGAGAAGGAAGGAAGGGTGGTGGTGTGGCCCTTTATATTAAAGAGAGTTTTGATGTTGAAGAGCTTGGGCTTCAGAATGAAGTGCATGTTTGTAAGGATCGGGGGAAAGGCCTGTAAGTGTGACATCTTGCTAAAGGTTTCTTATAGACCGCCTAATTGATGGGTGAGGCATTCTATGAGCAGCTTACTGAAGTCGCAAGATTGCCAGCACTCATTTTCTTGTGAGACTACAACTTCTCTGATATATGCTGGGAATATAATAAATAGCAGAGGAATCAGTCCAAGAGGTTTATAGATTGCATGCAAGACAGCTTCCTTACACAGCTGGTATGAAGTCCTACCAGGGGTGGTTCCTTGCTAGACCTGCTCTTCACTAACAGTGAAGGACTGGTAGGAGTTGAGAAGGTTGGGGACTGTCTTGGGCAGAGTGGCCATGAAATGGTAGAATTCTCTATTCTTGGAGATGTCAGAAGGGTGACTAGCAAAACTACTATCCTGAACTTCTAGAGGGCGGACTTTGACCTGTTCAGGACACTTGTAGCACAGGTCCCTTGGGAGTCGCTCCTTATGGGTAAAGGGGTCCAGGAAGCCTGGACACTCCTCAAGATGGAAATCTTAAAGGCATGAGATCAGGCTGTCCCTGAATGCCATAAGGTGAGCCATAGGGGAAGAAGACCAGTGCAGATGAACTGGGAAAAACTATTGAGACTCAGGAAGAAAAAGAGAATCTCCGTCCTCTGGAAGAAGGGGCTGGGTACTTGGGGAGATTACAAGGAAGTTGCTAAGGCATGCAGGGAGGAAGTTAGGAAGGCACATTAATTCCCTGTCCCTTAATCCATGCCCAGAGCTTCTCAGCCATGTCACTGCCAACTGTAAGCTCCATGCAGAGTTCAAGTGGGACACAGAGGGCACAGCCTTCTGCTGGGTGGATGCAAGTGTTGGTGGAACCAGATGGGACAAAGCCCTCCCACCATGCCCTCCTGGGAAAATGGCCACCCCAAGAATGGCAGTCTGCCTCCTCCATGACCCCATCTGAAATGCTCCTGCACTGATTGATTATAGGGCTTTAAACCAGGTCCAAATGGGGAAGGGTGGGGAATTGGATGTGACAGAGAAGGGCTGAGGGATATTGTTGCTGTTGGAGATTGAATGGAAAGCCTCTGAGTTGTTCTATAGGATTGTGTGAGGATTCCTCAGAGAAAGTCTTGTTGCCAATACCCCGTCCTAAATCTTACTGTGTACCCTCTGGGGGTAACCCCAACCTACTGCTGCCCTAAAGTGCCTGTAGACCAGTGCGGGTAGCATGGGAAATAAACGGGACAAATCAAGAGAAAACCACAGAGCTTTTCCTTTCATGCAGGCTGCTGATTCTGAGCAAGGCCCTGAACATCAGTACCACAGTGTAGATGCAAGACCCAGACAGGCTAAATCAAAGCATGCTTCTGGAAGGGGATGCTTTCTGAAGAATCCTTACACTAATGAGAGGACCACAAACATTCACTCAGCGAACTCCAAATCTCTGTGCCTTTGCAGGCCTAGGGTCTTGTTTGGTTCACAGAGACACGGTGGGTTGATTCTCAGCTCTGTACTGTAGCAAATGGGGTACAGATTCTGCATGACGGATGGGCAAGGAAGAAGAGAAAAGGCTGCTGCCATCCATGAGAGGGCACTGAGCTCTGCCTGGGGATGGCAGAGGAGCCAGCTGAGAACTGATGGAAAGGGCTCAGAGAGGAGAGCGGCAGATTCTGTTCCTTGCTTCCTGATCAGGAAGAACAAGAAGAGGGGACAGGCAGGAATCTGAGTTACAGCTGGGATGGAATTGTTTTCTTCAGACTGTCTGCTGTGGTGCAGTGTTTTGGTTCTAGGAGAAAACCATTGATAACACTCTGATGTTTACAGCTGCTGCTAAGCAGTGTTGTACAGAGCCAAGGCCATGGTCAGTGGAGGGCACATGGAGCTGGGAGGGAACAGAGTGAGGACAGCTGACTGATAGTGGCCAAAGGGACGTTCTCTATCAGCTGACAGCAAGCAGAAATTGTATTGAAAGGGGTGGGAGTTCATCTCAGTCTCTTCACTGCTCAGGGCCCAGCTGAGCATCAGTCTGGTGGTGCTGAGCAAGTGCTTGTGCATCAGTTGTTACATACGATTCTATATCAACGGATATATAGTGATTACTATTACTCCTCTCCTTTTATCTCTCTTAGTAAACTGTTTTGTTACAACCCAGAAGTTGTACTCTTTTTCCCAGTTCTCATCCCCATCCCACTGGGAATGGGGCAGTGCACAAAGCACTGTGAGCTGCTGAGCCACATGTTGGGTTCAACAACCACAGTCATTTTGGTGCCTGATGTGAGGCTCCAAGGGTTGTGGTAACAGCACATCTGTCCAGAGTGGACAGGGCTTTGTGGGAGTTGGAGATGTGCAGGCCATGGTGCTGATAGTTTCCCTATTTGTGAAGCTTGCTGAGTCTTCTCATGAAGCTGCATTTCACAGCTCCTTGCTTGCTGCTTGTTTTCCCTGCTGCATCATTTGTCAACTCTGGATGCTGGATTAGGGTATTTATTTTGCTATGCTGTTTGACCTTGGTTTGTACCACGATAAAATTGGCAAAGTGAAGTTTTGTGCACATTCAGCTCTTTGGACATCTTTGGGTTTTGGAAGTAATATTGTTGGTATGATTAGGAATTACACATTTTACACTGTCGTCTCTGGGAGACCAGGGGTATTCAAGGAGAGACTGGATATTGTGTTGAGGGACATGGTCAAGTGGGAGCTATTGGTAATAGGTGAACGGTTGGATTGGATGATCTTTCAGGCCTTTTCCAGCCTTGGTGATTCTATGATTCTAGGATTGAGGTTAAACAATTATTCAGGAATATCAGTGAGAGATCTGCCCCAAGGTGAGAAGGCTCTGCATGGCAGGGGGTGTGGGACAGTCTGGGCAGCTGCCTGGAGTGGTGGGCACCCCCAGGGCTTTGGAACTTCATCTCCGAGCAACTGCAGGATCCTGAGAAACTGGTAGAATATTGGAGACAGGTCTGCTGTGGCACTGGTAATCCTAAAAAGGCCCAAATGACTGCAGTGTGCCAGGGCCTGGCCCACACCTACTGAGCTGTGTTCAACACTATTCAGCATCTTCTAGGGGAAGAGAGCTGGATCTGCTGACATTGCTGCAGCCTCTGCAACTCCTGGCACAGTCCCTGCAATAGCTCCAAGTTTTTGCTACACATCCTGCAGTTGCTCCAAGCTCTGGACAGATCCCACTGTCACTCCACCCCTCATAAGGAGCTCTGCGGTCACTTATGCTACAGGTCCTGTAGCTGTTCCAAGTATTGAGATAAGAAAATTAAGCAAACCACTGAGTGCTGCTGTAGAGACGACGGGACTGCTGTGAGACACACAAGACCTTCAGGTCTGTAGAAATGAGAGGACTCGAATCCTCTGTGCACTGTATCAGTGTAAAGAGAGGAGGAATGAAAAGAACTAGTTGTGCTTCTATCTGTGGCTGTACCTTCCCCAAATCCAGACAAAGTTGGATAAGAGAAGAGCTAAGGAAAAGCGTATTTTGAATGCTATTTATTTATCTCTTAACCTATTCGGGGAATCTGGTTCCATGTTTACATGAGCTCTTGGAGTGAGAAAATGGATAGTAGGTGTGAAAGAAGTGAAACAAATTTTTATTTATAAGTTCAATAACATTTTTTTGCACGTTGCTATATCTCACATAATCAATCAATCAAAGATGCATAAAAGATGAAGAACCATCACTGGGAATCATGCGATGAAGATGTGCACTTTATTGAAGCGGGAATAGTGAGTATTGCAACACCTTCCTGAGAGCGTGCTTGATCTCCCTGTTCCTCATGCTTTAGATAATAGGGTTCAGTGTTGGAGGAACCACTGAGTACAGAAGTGCCACTGTAAGATCCAGGAGTGGGGAGGGAATGGAGGGGGGCTTCAGGTAGGCAAAAGCACCAGTGCTGAGAAACAGGGAGACCACGGCCAGGTGAGGGAGGCACGTGGAGAAGGCTTTGCGCCGTCCCTGCTCAGAGGGCATCCTCAGCACAGCCACGAAGATCTGCACATAGGACACAACTATGAAAACATAGCAGCCTACGTCTAAACTGATAGTAAAAATGAGAAACACAACTTCCCTGAGATTTGATTCTGAGCAGGAGAGCTTGAGGATCTGGGGAATTTCACAGAAAAACTGGTTGACAACATTGCCTTGGCAGAGAGGCAGTGAAAACGTACTGGCAGTGTGCAGCAGGGAATTGAGAACCCCAGTGCCCCAGGCAGCTGCTGCCATGGTGGCACAAGCTCTGCTGTCCATCAAGGTCCCATAGTGCAGGGGCTTGCAGATGGCAACATAGCGGTCATAGGACATGATGGTGAGAAGGGAATACTCTGCTGAGAGGAAGAAGGTAAAGAAAAAGAGCTGTGCAGCACATCCTGTGTAGGAGATGGCCCTGTTGTCCCAGAGGGCGTTGGGCATGGCTTTGGGGAGAGTGGTGGAGATGCTGCCCAGGTCGAGGAGGGCCAGGTTGAGGAGGAAGAAGTACATGGGGGTGTGCAGGCGGCGGTCGCAGGCTACGGCTGTGCTGATGAGGCCGTTGCCCAGGAGGGCAGCCAGGTAGATGCCCAGGAAGAGCCAGAAGTGCAGGAGCTGCAGCTGCCGCGTGTCTGCCAACGGCAGCAGGAGGAACTCACTGATGGAGCTGCTGTTGGGCATCTGCTGTTGTTGGGCTTGGAGTCCTGCTCAGAGTGCAGAAGATAATGACAAGTCCAGACCATTCTCAGAGGCACTACTCCTGCTATACTATGAAATGTTTTAATTCTCCTACAACAGTGTACATTTAGCACCATTACTTGCATTTAATTTCATGTAGATCAGCATTCCTTAAGCAGAAGCAGCATATGGAGCTCTAACCTTCCTCTTATTTTCTTATCCCTTCTCCCTGGATATTTTCATCTGTTTCATGTCTCATATCTTTACCCCAAGTGCTCTTAGAGCCCCCTACCCGAGCTTCTGTGGCATTCAGTTTCAGTTAGAAAATGCTGCCTGTTTGTAGGATAAGTGAATTATTCATGCCTACAGAAAATGAAGATAATTCCATCCTTCGAGAAAGGGGAGACTGAAAGCACATCATGTGTGAGTGTTCACAAAACAAGCAATTGATTGATGAAAAATTCTCAGAACTCTTATTGCCCCTTTTAGATTTCTGACTCCAAACCTCTTTGCCTCAGAACAGGAAATGGAAACCCCCTGCCTTGGCTCTCCTCTTGCAAAGTGCCCTCAGAAACATTCCGTTGTGCAGTGGAGCTGTGATCCCCTGCCCCAGGCAGCAGCTGTGGCAGCACAAACCCTGCCGGGGGCTCCTTACCCCACACGTCTCCCCGCAGCGCCCTGGGCAGCTCCCCGGGCAGGCTGAGTGCTGAGCCTGGCAGGCGGCAGAGTCCCATACCCAGCACACAGCCCCTGGGGCACAGCAGGGACCCTGCTCTGCAGGACAGCCCTGGGCACCCGTCTCAGCTGGAGCAGAAAGCTTTTTCCACAGTAAAGAAACATGCAGTGCCTGCAGTCAGATCTCCTATGGGATGTCCCAGTTATAGTTACCCCTTAATTAAAAGCAGCTCATGGTCAGCTGTGAGACTTACCTTGTCATGGTCTGTGAGCAATGCTCCTGCAGTGAGTTCACAGCCCGCTCACACCACACACATCCTGCAAGCTCTCTCCAATTTCTCTCCTCTCCTTCTGTCACCTGCAGGCTGTGCTGTGCACGAGATCTGCTCCTGGGCACAGCTGTCTCTGTGCAGCTCTGCCCACTTTTATGAGCTCCCTGTGTCCCAGGAACCTGGACAAGCAAGCAGCAGATTATGTCATTTTTATCCTTCCCATTCATTTCCCCTGACATGTCCCTGGGTCCTCATGGCCAACAGCTCCTGAAAGACAACAGCATCATGACTGTGCTTTGAAATCCACTCAATTAACCACCACATGTCCAGTGGTCAGTGACTGATTGGAGACATATGGGGAGTGCTCCCAGAGATCGTTTGATGAAACAATAAGGGCAACCAGACAAGGAAGGCGAGGTTTGGACTTTCCCTGTGCAGGGCAGTGATCCAGCTGAGGCAGCGCAGGAGTCTCATCCCTTGACAGAAATCCTGGAGCTGAAATGGGATTCGGCTCCCCACAGAACCACAGGAGCTGGGATTTCTCTGGTTCAGTTCAGAAGTGCACAAGGAGTTGCCTGCATGTGAGCTCCTGCTCTGAGTCCTCGGTCCTTCAGCTGGGAGGCAGCAGCTCACACACAGACACTGGGTGATGCCCAAGGTGCCTGGGCTGCTCCTGATGTTTGCAAGTGCTTGTAAACCGTGTGGGAAATCCCTGAGATAGACACCTCCTTCCTGGGCATCAGCTGAGGGCCAGAGAGGGGATAGCACCGGCTGTCCGGTGAATTCACTCACAGCTACAAGAGCAGCACAGGGCCTTCAGGAAAGCCATGCCCATGGTGTGTCCGTGCTGCTACGTCACCTCCAAGACCCACGATCGGTCTAATGTTTGTGTGCCACCTTCTGCACACTGATTCTATAGATGAGCTATCCAGTCAGGCAATGTCCAGTGATGCTTTTCAATTAGGATATTTACTTCTGTGCTTTTGCACTAATGCAAACACCAACACACAAGAAGCTAGAAATCTTGGTAGAGCTGCAGGCCTGAGCTCCTGTTTGGACCATGGGGACACAGTTTAATGGTTTCCACAACTGCACTGTAGCACAAGGGGGATACCGAGTGTTTAGGATGGATGGGCGAGGAGACAAAGAAGGGCGACTGCCCTCTGTGAGAGTGCACTGAGCTCTGCCTGGGGATGGAAGAGCAGACAGGTCAGAGCTAATGGAAATGGCAAACAGAGGAGACCATCAGTGTCTTTTCCTGTCTTCCTGATCAGGGAGAGTAAATGGAAGGTGCCCTCTGCAGACAGATGGGAATCTGATGTTGTCTGTCCCTTGTCCCATTTGGTGGCCTTTGTCACTCCATTATCTTCAGCAGGGACAGCACAGCAGGGCATGTGGCATCCAGCAGATCCATGGAGAGCACAGATGGCAGCTTCTTGACCAAGCAGTGGAGGAACCAAAGAGGAGAGGTGCTCTGCTGGATCTCATACTCTCCGGCATGGAAGGACTTGTGGGAACTGTGAAGGTGAAAGGGGCATCAGGCCATGTGCAAGATGCAAATGTATCTCTTTTAATTTATTTATTTATTTTGAGGCTGTAAGCTTAATAGTTGATCATAAATGTCAATAAAACTGAAACAAATAATTGAAGACAAAGATGGAAATCAATGAAAATGTGTTAACCCTTCTCAACATGAAAAATTCTCATGAGTCTTCTTCCATTTTAAGTTGTAAATATGAATCTTTGAGGTGATTTGATGTCTTTTTTTTTCTTTTACTGAAACTACAATGTTTTCCAGAACTGTGTTCGCTGGACACAAATGCCCTCAGGTTCAGAGACACAGACAGCGGTGCCAGTGCCAATGCCCTGTGACTGTAGCCTGGTGCCCAGCACTACTCTTCCCTGCTGCCTATTTGATGTGCCTCATCCTCCAAGTTTTTTCAGCTCTCATAAAGAAATGGCCATGGTTAAGGGCATGTTTTCAGCAGGCCATTTGGGCACACACTACTCCCTCTGCCCTCCAGATTTCTCCATCCCTTGCTCTTTGTTCAGTCAGATACCTCCCAATTATCTGTCTGATTTCTGACTTTCAGGGGGATTACTGGAATTTGTTCCATCTCCCCAAAGTCTGATGGAATGTGTTGTCAACTCCTTCACTGTGATTTGATCTATCCCTTCCTATCTATTCTTTTTCTTTTTCTTCTTATACTTTTTCTTTTTCTCAATCACTGTCTCTTTTTTATTAAGGCACGAAGTCTGAAAGATGTTCATTAATGTCAGTAAAAGTGAAAAACAGAGTTGGAGACAAAGATATAAATCAATGAGAATGTGTTAACCCATCTCGATGTGTGAAATACTCACAAGTCCTGATCTGTTTTAAGTTGATACCTCTCAACTACCTGGCTGATCTATCCCAGGAAGATTACTGGAATTTGCTCTATCTACCAGAGTCTGATGGCCTCTGTTGTCAACTACTTCACTGTGATTCAATCTATCCTATCCTACCTCAGAATAAATCATTTCTTTTAAAAATATTCCATATGAAAGACAAACTTCAATAGATGCCGCTTGAACATGGCATGCCGTTGATCACTGTGTTTTACTGTTCATTCAATTGCATCACCTTTCTTTCCATTTGCTGGCCAGATAAAAAAGAGAAATCTTTCCTTTTCCATGTGTAGCTGGTTCTCTGAGGAAAGCCAGTGGGAGTTGGTGCAAAGCAGTTTTAACACTGAGCGGATGAATGCAGAGGAGAAGAGTGATGTGAAGAAAAGTGATGCAAGTCCCATAGGTCCATTGTGAGCAGAAATTGGGTGGGGAGGTTGAGAAGGACCTTTGTCAACACAGTAACAGTACAGAACTCATTGGGACATCCTGGATTGGTATCAGTTGCACAGTGCTGCTTTAATGTCTTCTTTAAACCCAACTATAAATAAATAGACAATAAATTTATACTGGATTCTTTAAGCTCTCTCCAGATATCCCTCCTTTTTGCTGAACAAGTTCTGATAACCTGAAGAAGATAACAAGATGGCATAAGGCACAGGAGATTCTTTAGGTTATAATGGGCCCCAGGGTGCATTTGATGCTGAGTTCATCAGCCTCTAGTGCAGAGAGAAGTTTGCACAAAGTGCTCAACAAGACAAAGTCAGAAGTAACAGTGAAGTTTCTTGGAGTATTAATGGGCCCGCTGAGGGCCATTACCAAGTAAGCTTCCCAAGGGACTTGTTAGAGAAGATAACTGGAAGCCATGACTACAGGCAGGCAAAGGCACTGGCATGCTAAGAAACCTCTCCTTTGCCTTACGAAGCAGACAGGTCAAGCCCTGATTGCAAGACCAGTGGTAGAGAGGTCCTGTATCTCATGTTGGCTCCGGGCATTTCCTGGGGCAATGGGTTGGAATTTTGTATGATGTTAAATGAAAGACATGGGGACAGAAGATCTCAGGCTCTACATGTGGTGCAAGGACGCTGTAAGGTTCATGTCCCATATGAGACCTATGTTTCATTGCAGGATGTGAGCAGGGATGTGAGAAGGGCCCAGTCTGAACAAGCAGCCAATCCCTGTGAAACTCTGAACTTCAGATCTCTCAGTTCCAGTGCCCTCGTTTGCACATTCTCCCAGAGTTTGAAGTCCTTTATGTTCTGCGGTGCACAATCAGGCTCTTGTTCTTGTTATACGTTATGCACTTGGTGCTTAGTACCAACTGGTACCCACTTCTCTGACTTGTCCACATCTCTCTGCAAGTCCTCTCCACCCTCAGTGGAGGCAACAGCACCTCCTCATCTGGTCTCATCAGCAAACTTGCTCAGAACGTCTTCTAGTCCTGCATTCAAGTCATCTGCATAAACATGAAAGGAAAGTGGCCCCAAAATGGAACCCTGGGGACCCCGACAGTGACCATCTACCAGCCTGATGGAAAAAACTGACTATAATCCTTTGGGACTGACCTACTGGCCAACTGCTCACCCACCACATTGTGTTTCTGTCTAGCCATATGCAGAACATTCTGTCCAGAAGGTTGTTGTGAGAAACAGTATCAAAATCTCCACTGAAATCCTCAAGGATTACATCAACTAGCTTCCCTTGGTCAACTAAACGGATAACTGTGTCACAGAATGAGCTTAAATTAAACAGGACCTTCGCCTCACAAACTTGTGTTGGCTGCAACCAATGAGAGAATAGTCCTTCAGCTGTTTTTCCATAACTCCCACCATCATTTTCTCCATAATTTTACCAGGCTCTGGACTGACAGGTCCATAATTGCCCATGTCATCTTTCTTGCTCTTCCTTACAATGAGACAACATTTGCCAGCTTCCTGTCAGCTGGCATGACCCTAGACTTCTTTAGATGCAATTGAAATGAGAGCCCAGAGCACACTAAGTTTTCATCATTGAAAGAAAGTAGATGTGCCATAGCTTTGCAATGCCTTGAACTCCAGAGTATGCCACAGATGGAGCAGAGGGGAAGATTTGCCTCTTTTGTAGTGAACTCATTCTTTTGGTAAGCAGAATAACACTACCTGATACATGGGGACTGTGTCTCTGCTCTGCTCTGCTCAGCTCACAGGGCAGCGGTCTGGCAGGGTGTTGCTCTCATGTCAATGCAGGTAAACTCACTTTAATCCTTTTTCCTCTGTAAATGCTTCCTCTGTTTGTATGCTCAGATACACTTCCACATTCCCTCAACTACACTTTCATATATCATTAACAATTACACTTTCTTATACCATCAAAACAGTTTGTCAAAACGTACAGTTCTTCAGTTCACATAAACTCCCTTAATACAGTCTGTATTCTTCAGTTATAAACACTGTGCCACAGAACCAGCACTGATTGAACCACCTCCCTCACACACTTCCTCGCAAGCAGTACATAGTATTACATAAATGGGTTGACACTCATTGGTCGGGTGGAATGTACACCTCTCCTCAGGACAATCTTACTAATCTACAGAGTACAAACTCCTGTCTTCTTACATACAAGCAGAAAGTACTTATGAGTGGACACACAACACAGTCTTTCACTTTGTCCGTGTCTGGCCATTTCCCTCACAGGAGGAAGGAAACATGGATCGGGACTCGGCACTCACCCTGCAGCTGTTCTGTGTCTCACTCACACCACACTCACTCTGACATTTAGATCAAAAACCATGGTTTATTCATACTACACAATGCTGACAACGTTTTCTAGCTGGAATCTTAATAACACTCATACTCTGGTCGACCAGTTGCAAACGTTAATGTTTTTCCCAGAGTCGGCTTGACACACGGTACCAAACACTTAAAGCAGATGATAATATTGAACATACAACCTATAACCCCCGTGATTACAACTTGGAGAACCCAGGCTACCATTTGACAGGCTATCCACTATATCCCATACCCGTAGGAGAGACCAACCTAGGTCCCTCCTATTGTCACCCACCTGGGAGAGAGTACTTGTTCTTGTTTCCATTCATATGACATACAGTTCCCTTTCATAGGAACTCACCCAAGGAGTCTTCCTACCCCAGCTGGCAACCAAAGCCATGAGCTCACCTCCCTGGGAGCAGCACGTATGGCTGTAAACTGTGTAGGATGTCTCCTCAAGACATATGGGCTCCACTTACCATACACATACCTGGTCCACCTATGGGTGGTCCTTGTCTGTCCCTGCAGTGATCAGGTGAGGAAGGGAGTCCTTCAGAGAAATCTCAGGGTGCGCCAAAAGTGTCTCCCTCTCAGCTGGTCCTGCAGCGAACAGAGCTGGTCCCACCTGGGCCGCCAAATTGACTACAGGAATTGAACTCTATAACCTCTATAACTGATACAGTCTCCCATGACATCCTTATAACAAAGCTGAGGAAGTATGGGATAGGTGATTGGACAGTGAAGTGGGTCGAGAATTGGCTGACTGGCAGAGTGCAGAGTGTTGTCGTTGGCGGTGCAGTGTCTGGCTGAGGGCCTGTAACGAGCGGCATCCCCCAGGGGTCTGTGCTCAGTCCGGTCTTGTTCAACATCTTCATCAATGACCACCCTCAGCAAGTTTGCTGATGACACGAAGTTGGGAGGATTGGCTGACACACCTGAAGGCTGTGCTGCCATTCAGCGAGACCTGGACAGGCTGGAGAGCCGGGCAGTAAGAAACCGGATGAGGTTTAACAAAAGCAAGTGTAGAGTCTTGCACCTAGGGAGAAATAATTGCATGCACCGGTACAGGCTGGGGGAAGAGCTGCTGGGGAGGAGCTCTGCTGAGAGGGACCTGGGCGTCCTGGTGGACGACAGATTAACCATGAGCCAGCAGTGTGCCCTTGTAGCCAAAAAAGCCAATGGCATCCTGGGGTGCATTAAAAAGAGCGTGTCCAGCAGGTCGAAGAAGGTGATCCTCCCCCTCTACTCTGCCCTGGTGAGGCCTCATCTGGAATATTGTGTCCAGTTCTGGGCTCCCCAGTAAAAAAAAGACAGGGATCTCTTAGAAAGAGTCCAGCAGAGGGCCACTAAGATGGTGAAGGGCCTGGAGCATCTCCCCAATGAGGAGAGACTGAGGGAACTGGGTCTGTTTAGCCTTGAGAAAAGAAGGCTGAGAGGGGACAGGATCCAGGTTCTATAAATATTTGAGGTGTGGGGGGCAAAGTGTTGAGGCCAGACTCTTTTCAGCAGTGTGTGGAGACGGGACAAGGGGAAACAGACAGAAACTGCACCATAGGAAGTTCTGCACTAATGTGTGCAATAACTTCTTTACGGTGAGAGTGACAGAGCACTGGAACAGGCTGCCCAGGGTGGTTGTGGAATCTCCTTCTCTGGAGATATTCAAGACCTGCCTGGATGCTGAGCTGTGCAACGTGGTGTAGGGAACCTGCTTTGGCAGGGGGCTGGACTCAGTGGTCTCTGGAGGTCCCTTCCAACCCCTACAATTCTGTGATTCTGTGAATATCATGGAGTTGTTTGGATGGGGAAAGACTACCCCTCTGAATGACCTTTTGTCAGGGCATGTCCTGGGATTCCTAGGATCCTCAAAATGCAGCACTGCTTCTGTCACTGAAAAATGGGGCCCTGTGTGGGACGGAGGGAGGGTCCATGAGTCCCTGGCCCACCTGACTGAGTATTTCCATGGTCTTAGCAAAGACATACTTACAACTTGAGAATGACAGTTAGCTGTGTTCATGGTGGCATGGCCACTTTTAATGGCCTTGAACTGTCTGAACATAACTGAAGAGGCTCAGGCTGATGCAAATCAGCTATTGAATGATAGTGTTGAAAAACTGGAAAGACAGGTGGCAGTTTTGATGGGGAAAAAACCTAATTCAATCATTCTCCTATGGAAGATCAGGAACATCTCTCTGGAAGACCATGGGGACCCTGTACAAGGGAATCTGTATAAAATGGACTCTGTAAATGAAGGCACTAAAAGGTCAGATTTTGAGGTTCCATTTGGACTAGATCTATTTGAGATCTGACTGATTGTAACCCAAAAATGAAAAAAAAAAAAAAAAAAAAATGCAGGATAGGCTGGTGGGAGTGCCCTGACCAGTATCCAACCCCCCAAATCCTGCTGCCCATAATACAGCAGCTGAACTGATGGATATAGTACAGTGGTTTAGACAGAAACCAAGAGAGCATGCCAGCATAGCTGCTCTGGTTATGGGATATGGAGGCAGAAAGCGCTGTGGTGAATGGACTGGAAATTTCAAAACTGACATCCATTACTACTCACCCTGCCCTCAGGCAAAGACTGTATGCTCTGTCCAACATAATGAGGATAGCCATTTGATCAGTGAATGATTTATGGCTGTGTGTCATATAACATGGCCAAATAAGAATGACATACCATTAAATATCAGCCTGTGGTCCTCTATGGAGGACTAACAAAATTATATTAGAGAATTAGGCATGAAAGAGGCAATCTATGAAGATGATTTTGAGAGCCCAGTCAATAAATTTTTCATCAGGAACGAGGGATCTCATCCTACAGCCATCACCTTTACATCTGGATGGGTCTATGTTATCCATACTGAACCCCCCAGTGGCCCTCAGGTGCTGTAATACAACAGGCTGCCCAATTGATGGGGAGACAAGAGTGCCTACGGCCAGATGCAGGCTCTGAATGGTGGTGGAAAGGTCTGAGAAAGGCAGAGAACCATCTGCTGCCATGACTTAGGCGTCCAGCCCCTAAGGTAATCCAGTCTGGACCCATTAGGGTCTTGAGACAACAAATGTTTAAAGACCAGATTAGAGCAGGAGTTCAGTTTAAAAAGATCGATGGACAGCATAATCAGGAAAAAATATCTGTTAAACAGGCCCAAGCACTGAGTATTTATAGTCCAACCTTTTCAGCCAAACTAGATGTGAATGTAACTCAAGAAGGGTCTGGATGGGGGCTCTGGCAGAGCCAGAGTTCTTTGTGAACCCCTATGAGGTTTTGGCCACAGGTTTGGCATGGAGCAGAATAAAGATACATCACAGTTGAAAAGCATTTATTGGCTACCTATTCTACACTACAGGTGGTAGAACCAGTAGCTCAGATTTCAGAGGTTATCGTTAAACAACAAGGCCAGTCCAGGGGTGGGTAAAAGATCTAACACACATCTCTATGATGGGGGTGGCCCAATCACAAGCAGTGGTGCGCTCAGTTGTTCTGCTTGCCTGCTCCTCAAGGAGTTAAGAGAAATCTATGCCTGTTGCGTGTTCGAGTGCATGCGCAATGCCATGTGGAGGGCTTATCACAATAAAGATTGGCGGATTTGCTGCGTAGACCGGTCAGAACTCAGATCTGCGTTGTGCTTCCTGTGGCACCAAACGCCCAACAGTGGCAGTTCCGTGTATTGGCCAGCAGGTGGCAGCAGAGACCACGGAAAGAACGTCTGCGGGACAGACCCTGGGGATCCGTTCTCTTTTGATTATAGGGGAAGAACACAAAGATGGAAGAGGAGGGAAGGGGGAAAAAAAAAAAGAAAAAAAGAAAAAACCAAACCACAGCAAACAAATAAAAACTTCTCCAAACGTAGCAAACTTGAATGTCTGTCAATAAATAAATGAGTAATTGAATTGATGTCCATTTCAGACAGTTCCCTGTAGAATCAGGGTAAGGGTTAGGATTAGAGTTACATTGCAGGTTAATGCTGTTATCTTTACAGCTCCTGTGAGGGTTGGGGTCTGGGTCAGGTGTTTAAAAAATGAAATGAAAAAAGAATTAAAAAAATATATTGAAAGCTTCAGATTTCCTTAATCTTTGTGGGAATCATATAATGTGCAACTCAGATCTACCTCTTCGTACCTCTTTTGTGGTGTAGGGAACCTGCTTTGGCAGGGGGACTGGACTCAGTGGTCTCTGGAGGTCCCTTCCAACCCCTACAATTCTGTGATTCTGTGAATATCATGGAGTTGTTTGGATGGGGAAAGACTACCCCTTTGAATGACCTTTTGTCAGGGCATGTCCTGGGATTCCTAGGATCCTCAAAATGCAGCACTGCTTCTGTCACTGAAAAATGGGGCCCTGTGTGGGACGGAGGGAGGGTCCATGAGTCCCTGGCCCACCTGACTGAGTATTTCCATGGTCTTAGCAAAGACATACTTACAACTTGAGAATGACAGTTAGCTGTGTTCATGGTGGCATGGCCACTTTTAATGGCCTTGAACTGTCTGAACATAACTGAAGAGGCTCAGGCTGATGCAAATCAGCTATTGAATGATAGTGTTGAAATATTGGAAAGACAGGTGGCAGTTTTGATGGGAAAAAACCTAATTCAATCATTCTCCTATGGAAGATCAGTAACAACTGTCTGGAGGACCATGGGGGCCCTGTACAAGGGAATCTGTATAAAATGGACTCTGTAAATGAAGGCACTAAAAGGTCAGATTTTGAGGTTCCATTTGGACTAGATCTATTTGAGATCTGACTGATTGTAACCCAAAAATGAAAAAAAAAAAAAAAAAAAAATGCAGGATAGGCTGGTGGGAGTGCCCTGACCAGTGTCCACCCCCCAAACCCTGCTGCCCATAATACAGCAGCTGAACTGATGGATATAGTACAGTGGTTTAGACAGAAACCAAGAGAACATGCCAGCATAGCTGCTCTGGTTATGGGACATGGAGGCAGAAAGTGCTATGGTGAATGGACTGGAAATTTCAAAACTGACATCCATTACTACTAACCCTGCCCTCAGGCAAAGACTTTATGCTCTTGTCTGGAGGGCTTATCGCAATAAAGATTGGCGGATTTGCTGCGTAGACCGGTCAGAACTCAGATCTGCGTTGTGCTTCCTGCGGCACCAAACGCCCAACAGTGGCAGTTCCGCTTATTGGCCAGCAGGTGGCAGCAGAGACCACGGAAAGAACGTCTGCGGGACAGACCCTGGGGATCCGTTCTTTTGATTATAGGGGAAGAACACAAAGATGGAAGAGGAGGGAAGGGGGAAAAAAAAAAGAAAAAAAAAAAAATCAAACCACAGCAAACAAATAAAAACTTCTCCAAACGTAGCAAACGTGAATGTCTGTCAATAAATTAATGAGTAATTAAATTGATATCCCTTTCCCGCCCCCCCCCCCCCCCCCCCCCCTCCCCAACTTCTGAGATGAAAAAAAAACACTTCTTTTAGAAGAAAACAGAGTAGTAACAACTTCTGTACCTACATTCACCACTCTGAGATCCTGTCTGGGTCTCCCAAGGCTTGTAAATAACCACTGGGTCGGTTCTGATGTCGCGTGATTTGTTGTCAGTTCTCTCATGGTTCTCCGGTCAGTTCTCCGGTGCCAGGATCTGCCACAGGGCATTCTGACCACGGGCATCATGTTTCTACGCTGCCGCCTGCATTTAACAGGCAATGGGACTGCCCAGCATGTGCAAGGCAGCACCTCTTTCACACCACCAGAATGTTTAAGGCTGTTGGGATTGTTGTTAGCGTCCCATTAACACTGAGGCTAGAGATACCCTTAGGATTGACATTACTATTAGCATTACTTTGATGGTGCCCTATCTGGGTCATTTCCAGGGGATGTCAGGAGTAAGGCACAGTGTCAGGAGAAAAAGAACAGACTCTGTTACTTTATAAACGTGATAATAGAGAGAGTTCATTGGAAAAAATACAACTCTTAAATAATGCAAAGCATGCTTCTGATTGGATGCAGGCATCATCTGGGCTCTGATTAATATTACTCTTAAGGTAAAGATTATTGTTACCATAATGATTTTTTTTTTGGATTATGATCAGGGTTAAGGTTCCTTTTGCTACAAACTTCTAGCATCATTTTTGTTGTTGCATTTGGAGTTAGGGACGATTTTAGAATCAGGGTAAGGGTTAGGATTAGAGTTACATTGCTGGTTAATGCTGTTATCTTTACAGCTCCTGTGAGGGTTGGGGTCTGGGTCAGGTGTTTAAAAATGAAATGAAAAAAGAATTAAAAAAATATATTGAAAGCTTCAGATTTCCTTAATCTTTGTGGGAATCATATAATGTGCAACACAGATCTACCTCTTCGTGCAGTGACTGCCTGTAAATTTGCTGGAGCCTAATATAATATGGCCTTGTGCTTTCCACTAACTCACCTTCATTTCATTTTCATTACATTTGCTTGGTAGTCAGATTTTGGTGTGTGGATATTTTAAAACAATCTAACTGACATTAGCAAAAAATTAAAAATAAAATTAAAAAAAATGCACAACAGCATCGTATCAATTTTTATAGATAAGATAAAGAAGAGCAGTTTCCCTTAGTTTTCTGTGCCTCTTTACTTTCTTACCCTCTCCCCTTGTGTGAGAAACTCTCAAAGTCAAAGATTTCTAGTTAGGCAAAGATGGCAGCGATAGCAGCAGTGCTTATTCATTATTGCAATACTGCGCGCTGTCATGGTTTAATAATTTTGTATTTTTTGCTATCAGTATTCCACATCATAACATCATATAAAGCATGAATAATTTTACTGAATCTGCAACTTACAGAAGAAGACTACATCTCCCAGGGAACAACACGATAGGTCACGGGACCTGGACTCTATATTAACTCTGTCGCAGAACAGACTGACGTCTTTCGATTTCTGGCGTTCAGGGGAGTGTGTGGGAGCCTTCAGCCGTTCGCCTAGATTTACAGTAGGCCTCTCGGTTACGGGACTCATTCTCTCTCCTATTTTGCTTGATTCGTTAGCTCAATTTTCAATTATATTTTATTATATTGTGTTATCCTGTATTTCGATATAGTATTTAGTAAATAAGTGTGCCTCCTTAGATCGTTGCCGCTGTTTTCTTTTCCTAATTAACTTTTTCCTTTCGGCCTAGGGCCCCTCCGGGGCCCACAGCCCCTGTCACGGGTGCAGGTGGATTTTTAGTTCAAACCGTGACAGATTTTGGTGGAGGATGCGGGCAAATTGAGTTGCTGTTTTTTCTGTGTTTTCTTCTGTTGCTCTTTTAGCTTTTAACAGAGCTACGAGTTTTTTTCCTTGTTAAGGAGCTATCTCGTGTTTGCGATTCTGCACCTGCGAGCTTGACCTTGAAAGTCCAGGCGGACTGCCAATACTCCGGTATATTTTATAAACACTGCTGAGCTTTGTTTTCTTTTACTTTTTTCTCTCTATTGGAGGAAAAAAAAAAAAAAATGTTTTCTCTACTAAATTTGTTTTACCAGGGACTGTGTGCCATTGGTTCCTTTTTTGAGACGCTCCGAACATATTGGGCCATGTTTAAGCTAGCCACTTTTTCTTATGGAGCTATACAATTGTATAATGGATTGAAAGCATGGTTAGCAATGCTCACTTCGTATCTGTATACAGCTCCAGAGGGAGCAACTAATGCAACTAATTATACAGAAATGGTGATTTTTAAGCGTGCTCCTCTTTCTTTCTATGAATCCTTTATGCAGTTTTTGAATGATCAGTGGGCCACACTCTTAATCTCCCTGATCTTACTGTTGATTATTGTAATAATCTCACTCAGTATCTGGATTTATAACATCCGGAGGAAGTCTTCCCTAGAACCAGAGAATACTGAGTGGCAGGGAATTGAAGAGATTCTCAAAGGACAGACATCTTCAGTGTTATGGAGCTTCACTCCTGAACACTTGAAGAATCCTGAGAGTTTGATTGCATATTTGAGGCAGGAATGTTGTGGCTCAGGCAGATCTCAGGAGGCACAAATGATTTTGGGCCTAGCTAATGCTTATTGGGCCTTAGTCAATACCATTCCTGAGAGGGAAGTTTTTGAAGCTGAGAGAGAGAGTCTCAGGGCCGAGAAGGAGAGTCTTAGAGCTGAGGCAGAAAAACTTTGGGCTGAGAAGGTAGAGAGAGAAAAAGCTTTTGAAGCTGAGAGAAAAGATCTCCTGTACCAACGAGACTCAATCTGGTACGAGAAAGAGAGTCTTAGAGCTGACGCAGAAAAACTTTGGGATGAGAAGGTAGAGAGAGAAAAAGTTTTTGAAGCTGAGAGAAAAGATCTCCTGTACCAACGAGACTCAATCTGGTACGAGAAAGAGAATCTTAGAGCTGACGCAGGAAAACTTTGGGATGAGAAAAGCTCCCTGCAATCCCAACTCAACACTCTCCAGTCCGAGCACAGCGCCCTCCGGTCCGAGCACGACACTCTCCAGTCCGAGCACGGCGCCCTCCAGTCCGAGCACGACACTCTCCAGTCCGAGCACGGCGCCCTCCAGTCCGAGCATGACACTCTCCAGACTGAGCGCGATGCCCTCCGGTCCGAGCACGACACTCTCCAGTCCGAGCACAGCGCCCTCCGGTCCGAGCACGACACTCTCCAGTCCGAGCACAGCGCCCTCCGGTCCGAGCACGACACTCTCCAGTCCGAGCACAGTGCCCTCCGGTCCGAGTACAACACTCTCCAGACTGAGCGCGATGCCCTCCGGACCGAGCACAATGCCCTCCAGACCGAGCACAACACTCTCCAGTCCAAGTATGACGCCGTCCAGTCTGAGTGCGGCACCCTTCAGGCCAAGCATGATGCCTTCCAATCCAACTGTGATGCCCTCCAGTCCGAGCACAACACTCTTCAGTCTGTGCATAATGCCCTCCGGTCCGAGCATAACGCTCTTCAGACTGAGCACAATGCCCTTCGGACCGAGCACAACACTCTTCAGTCCGAGCATAACACTCTTCAGACCGAGCACAATGCCCTCCAGACCAAGCTCAACACTCTCCAGACTGAGCACACTGCCCTCCAGGCCGAGCATAACGTCCTCCGGTTCGGATACAACACTCTCCAGTCCAACTACAACAGCCTCCAGACTGAGCTTGGTGCTGTCCAGTTTGAGCGGAACGCTCTCCGAGACCAGCTATGTGCCCTCCAGGGTGAGTTGAATGTATTTAACCAACTACCAGGGGCACATGTAGTCCAATTTGGCCAGCCATTGGGGGCACATGTAGTCCAATCTGACCAGCCACCGGGGGCACAGGTAGTCCAATTGGACCAACCATCTGGGACACCAGATACAATGTTGGTTGCCCCTGTAAGAGGGCGAAAGACAAAAAAAGTTTCAACTCAGTTAGAGAAAATGCAGAAGGAGTTAGAAGAGCGGAGGGAGTTAGGAGAGCAGGACTCGGGAGACTCAGGGGAGCAGGGGGAGTCAGAAGACCAGAAGAAGTTGGAGGAGCAGAGGATGTTAGAGGGGTATAAGAAGATGATAGAGGAGCAGAGGTTAGAGGAGCAGAAGATGATAGAGGAGCAGAAGAAGTTAGAGGAGCAGAGAAAGTTAGGAGAGAGGAAAAAGAAGGAGGGTTACCTGGAGGAAATAACACAAGCATCAGGGTCAGGGTCAGAGTCAGAAGAGGATCCAAAAGCTACTTTTTCTTTACGAGAATTTCTCAAGTCCAAACTTGTAGATGGGGCAGCCTCATCAACACAGTTGCCACCATCAACACCTGGGACTCTTGATAGAGCAAAAGGTGAGCAAAGTATTACGACCATTATTGATCGATCTTTTAAACTGAGTGAAATTCGAGATCTAAGAAAGGATTACACACGTCAGCCAAAAGAAAATATGGTCACTTGGTTACTTCGCTGCTGGGACAATGGTGCCAACAGTGCATGGCTCGATGGCAGTGAAGCTCGCCAACTGGGTAGCATTTCCAGGGACCCACGTGTGGACAGAGGTATTGGCACATGCCAAAATCGGTCCTACACCCTCTGGAAGCGGATGTTGATAGCGGTAAGAGATAGATTCCCCTTTAAACGGGACTTGGAGCCTGAGAGAAAGAAATGGACTGATATTGAGAAAGGTATCCAGTTTTTGAGAGAAAATGCTCTGGTGGAAATGCTATACAGCCGCGAGTTCAATCGTAATGATCCAGACCAATTACATGATCCCGAAGCAGTCCGTGTTCCACGACAAATGTGGCGTGACTTTACAAAAGCAGCTCCAGAAAAGCATGCCAGTGCACTTGCATTAGTATATGGCAAAGGGGACAGGAAACCCCTTGTGAATGAACTAATTGGCAGACTTCAGGAACTTGAATTATTTATAAGCGCCACAGAAGTTAATCTGTATACTTCAGCCATTGTCAAAATTGTGGAAAGGTTAAACGAAGTGGAGGGAACACAAAATGATATTATTGACAAATTGGCTAATGCGCGTGATGTAGATGAATCCACGGTGGTACAAGATGATGGAAACCAGGATTTCCACAATCGCCTATTGAGGAAGCTAAACAACATGAGTTCCTCTCGACCTGTATCATCGAAAATCTCAACCATTAAAAAGAGACGTCCTCGTATTCAAGCAAATGACGATGATAAGTCACCTCGAATCAACAATGAGACTACACGTCTTGCCTTGTTGCTTTTCCTCTGTAGTCATGGGGAGGACATGAAGAAGTGGTGTAATTCATCCACTTCTGCACTTCAGGCACGAGTGAAAGAATTACAAGGTGAAACAACTACCAAGGTGAACTCTTCCAAGAAGGGGAGAGTTCCAGTTGCTGCAAGTCAACGAGGTAAACAATAGAGGGGCCCTGCCCCCAGCCAGGGGGGGGAAAGGGACAACAGAGTATACTGGACTGTGTGGATTAAGTGGCCTGGCACATCTCAACCACAGAAATATAAAGCCTTGGTGGACACTGGTGCACAATGCACCCTAATGCCCTCAAGTCACCAAGGGACACAACCAATATATATCCATGGAGTGACTGGGGGTTCCCAAGAATTGACTATGTTGGAGGCCGAAATAAGCCTCACTGGTAAAAACTGGCGAAGGCACCCTATTGTGACTGGTCCAGAGGCTCCATGTATACTGGGAATCGATTACCTTAGGATGGGATATTTCAAGGATCCCAAGGGGTATCGATGGGCCTTTGGGATAGCTGCTGTAAACACAAATGGTGTTAAGCAGCTGTCAACTTTACCTGGTCTGTCAGATGATCCTTCTGCTGTGGGGTTGCTCCAGGTAAAAGACCAAGAGGTACCAATTGCCACCAAAGTGGTTCACAGACGGCAGTACCGCACCAATAGGGACTCATTGCTCCCCATTCACAAGCTGATTCGCCAATTAGAAAATCAGGGAGTGATTAGCAAAACGCACTCGCCTTTTAACAGCCCCATATGGCCAGTGCGTAAAACCAGTGGGGAATGGAGGCTGACGGTAGATTACCGTGGCCTGAATGAAGTCACACCTCCATTAAGTGCTGCTGTACCAGACATGCTAGAACTCCAGTATGAATTGGAGTCAAAAGAAGCTAGGTGGTATGCCACCATTGATATTGCTAATGCCTTCTTTTCCATCCCATTGGCTGCAAAATGTAGGCCACAGTTTGCTTTTACCTGGAGAGGTATTCAGTATACCTGGAACCGTTTACCCCAGGGGTGGAAGCACAGCCCAACAATTTGCCATGGATTGATCCAAGCTGTTTTGGAACAGGGTAATGCTCCTGAGCACTTGCAGTATATTGATGACATTGTGGTGTGGGGCCATACAGCAGCAGAGGTTTCCAAGAAAGGGAAACAGATAATCCAAATTCTTTTGAAAGCTGGTTTTGCCATTAAGCGCAGCAAGGTGAAGGGGCCTGCCCAGGAAATCCAGTTCTTAGGCATAAAATGGCAAGATGGACGTCGTCACATCCCAGCAGATGTGATTGACAAAATCACTGCTATGTCTCCGCCCACAAATAAAACAGAGACCCAATCTTTTCTGGGAGTAGTGGGCTTTTGGAGAATGCATGTCCCAAACTACAGCCACATAGTGAGCCCTCTCTATCAGGTAACACGGAAGAAGAATAATTTCTCATGGGGTCCTGAGCAGCAGCAGGCTTTTGAGCAGATAAAACAAGAAATAGCCCGTGCCGTGGCCTTGGGGCCAGTACGGACGGGGCAGGATGTGAAGAACATCCTCTACACTGCTGCTGGAGAGAAAGGTCCCACCTGGAGTTTGTGGCAAAGAGCCTCAGGAGAGACCCGAGGCCGACCCCTAGGATTTTGGAGTCGAGCATATAAAGGGTCTGAGGAGCGCTACACTCCAACTGAGAAGGAGATCTTAGCCGTGTATGAGGGGGTTCGGGCTGCTTCTGAAGTAGTTGGGACAGAGGTTCAGCTTCTTCTAGCACCTCGCTTGCCAGTAATAAACTGGATGTTTAAAGGACAGGTTCCCTCCACCCATCATGCTACTGATGCCACTTGGAGTAAGTGGATTTCATTAATTACTCAACGAGCTCGAATGGGAAAACTCAGCCGTCCTGGAATTCTAGAAGTGATCATGGACTGGCCTGAGAGTAAAAAAATTGAAATACCACCTACAGAAGAGGTATCACGTGCTAAAGAGGCACCACCATACAATGAGCTACCAGAAAACGAAAAGAAATTTGCCCTATTCACAGACGGATCATGTCGTATTGTAGGGAAGCATCGCAGATGGAAAGCTGCTGTATGGAGCCCCACACAACAAGTTTCAGAGGCCACTGAAGGTAAAGGAGAATCAAGTCAATTTGCAGAGGTAAAGGCTGTTCAGCTGGCTTTAGATGTGGCTGAACGGGAGAGGTGGCCAATGCTTCATCTTTATACTGATTCATGGATGGTGGCAAATGCCTTATGGGGGTGGTTGCAACAGTGGGAAAATGATAATTGGCAACGAAAGGGTAAACCTGTTTGGGCTGCTGAACTATGGAAAGACATTGCTGCCCGAATAAGGAACATTGTTGTAAAGGTGCGCCATGTAGATGCTCATGTGCCTAAAAGCAAGGCTACTGAAGAACATAAAAATAACCATCAGGTTGATCGAGCTGCCAAAATTGAGGTGGCTCAAATAGACTTGGACTGGCAGAACAAGGGTGAATTATTCCTAGCTCGGTGGGCCCATGAGACTTCAGGTCATCAAGGAAGGGATGCAACATATAAGTGGGCCAGAGACCGAGGGGTGGACTTAACTATGGACGCTATTGCTCAGGTTATTCATGATTGTGAAACATGTGCCATAATTAAACAAGCCAAGAGGATGAAACCTCTTTGGGGGGAAGGGCGATGGCAAAAGTATAAATATGGAGAGGCATGGCAGGTTGATTATATCACCTTGCCACGATCTCGCAATGGTAAGCGTTATGTACTCACCATGGTGGAGGCAACCACTGGGTGGCTCGAAACATACGCAGTACCCCATGCTACCGCCCGAAACACCATATTAGGGTTGGAAAAGCAAATCCTGTGGCGGCATGGCACTCCAGAAAGAATTGAATCAGATAATGGGACCCATTTTAAAAATTCCCTTGTAACCACTTGGGCCAAAAATCATGGCATTGAGTGGATTTACCATATTCCCTATCATGCACCAGCTTCTGGTAAGATTGAACGATTCAATGGGTTGTTGAAAACTATGTTGAAAGCAATGGGTGGCGGAACGTATAAAAATTGGGAGAACCATTTAGCAGAAGCCACCTGGTTGGTCAACACTCGAGGATCTAGTAATCGCAATGGTCCTAACCAATCCAGCTCCCTACGTACCGTGGAGGGAGATAAGGTTCCTGTAGTACACATAAAGAGCGTGTTGGGAAAGACGGTTTGGGTCCTTCCAGCGTCTGGAAAGGGCAAACCTCTCCGGGGTACTGTCTTTGCCCAGGGACCTGGGTGCACATGGTGGGTGATGGACAAAAATGGGAATGTTCAATGTGTACCACAAGGGAATTTGATGTTGGGGGAGTGCAGCCAATGATTTTCCTGTAAAATATATAGGTAGAGTCTCAGAAAATATTTCAATTAGGTACAGAATAGTTCAATTAGGTATAGGACTTAAGATAGAGTGGATTAATGTTAAGGAAACACTTTTTCTCTATATACCTTAATTAGGCATTCTGTAAGCAAGTTTTCCATCTGGACTCTATATCCTGCACTGGCCATGCATATGTAGAGCACACATGGAAAGAAGTATAAGTCAAAAGGAAATCTGCTGTGGTGGCTGGGAAAGGATGAGTGCACCTTGATGTGGGGGACGCCCTACTAGCGCTGCCTTTCCCCTCTACCGCTGACATGTTTTCCTTTTTCTGGCGGTTTTGCCATTTTCTCAAAATTAATAAATAGTAGGTTAGGTTATAGAGTTTTGTTCTCAACTTAGGGATTTGTATGGAATAAATATAAATTGTTGAGAAAAATAAGGTTGCTGATTATTCACAATTATACATATGAGTGTGTATGTATGTATAAACATAATGTAATGATGTAGAATAAGGGGTGGAATGTCATGGTTTAATAATTTTGTATTTTTTGCTATCAGTATTCCACATCATAACATCATATAAAGCATGAATAATTTTACTGAATCTGCAACTTACAGAAGAAGACTACATCTCCCAGGGAACAACACGATAGGTCACGGGACCTGGACTCTATATTAACTCTGTCGCAGAACAGACTGACGTCTTTCGATTTCTGGCGTTCAGGGGAGTGTGTGGGAGCCTTCAGCCGTTCGCCTAGATTTACAGTAGGCCTCTCGGTTACGGGACTCATTCTCTCTCCTATTTTGCTTGATTCGTTAGCTCAATTTTCAATTATATTTTATTATATTGTGTTATCCTGTATTTCGATATAGTATTTAGTAAATAAGTGTGCCTCCTTAGATCGTTGCCGCTGTTTTCTTTTCCTAATTAACTTTTTCCTTTCGGCCTAGGGCCCCTCCGGGGCCCACGGCCCCTGTCACGGGTGCAGGTGGATTTTTAGTTCAAACCGTGACACGCGCACATCCCCTATTGGCAAGGGAGAAACTGCACACCAGTCAGTGAAATCAATTCTGTTCTGTGCCCTAAACCCACTGCAGGTGATGCTCTCATGGCTCTCATTGGTTGAGCATCTCAGGCTCACAGACTCCTCGAGACTGTGGCTAGGATTCATTTCCATAGAAGGTCAATTACCAACCTCTTGTTTTTAGGTCTGCCTTGTACTTTTCTGCGGACAGAGAAGGGCAATGTTTCCAAAAGTCAGTACATTCATTCTGTCCTGTGCTGGGCTCTACCCACCCTGTATTTATCTTGTGCTTGTCTCAATTCTCCCCATGTCAGAATGCCCCCAGTCTGAACTTAATTCTGTTCAGCAACTTTCTTGGTGGAAAAACTACTTATACAGCTGTTTTACAAGAGGGTTATACATTCAGTTAGGGCCTACACTATGTACTGAAAATACTGGAAACTTCCACTGCAAAAACACAATCTACCTCTCCCATCTGTGCAGCCTTGCAGACCCAGAGCATGCCAGGTTATTTCTGCTTTCATAGCATTTGCATGCTGTAGGGTGAGCACAAGGTTCTGCTGCTTGATTCTTCTGCAAGAGCTGCCTACCGGCAAATGGTTGCAGAGATGGAGGATGTGACAGAAAGCATTTGTCTCCACAAGAGCAGAGTTACATTTAGTGCAGAGTGTGAGTGTCAGGTTGGTGTGGAAAAGCACTGACACGCTGGGGATGATGCAGTGCTCACATGTCTAACACTCACAGACATTACTGTCAGAAGGATGGTGCTGTGTTGTGCTTCTACCTTTGGCAGCCCCTGGAGAAATGCTATGGCACACAGAACACCTTTGTATTGCACTGACTGCTGCCATGCAGCATGGATTTAACACACCAAATCCAGAGGAGCATGACTGCATCTAACTGCCCTGAGAAAAACTACTGTAGCTGAAGAGATGAGGAGGCAGCTGCTCATCTGCAGAACAAGCAGTACTGCCAGACATTGGGCCAGGTGAGCACCTCCTGCTGCAGCGTGATGATGACAGGGCTGGAGATGATCTGCAAAGCCAGCTTAAAAGTGGGAGACGTGAGTCAACATGGCAGGAGGACAGAGGTGTTAGGGAGCAGCCAAGGCATCAAAGAGTATCAAAAGGCTTTGAAAAGTATCACAAAGTGACAGCCAGGAAGACTGGGATATACCATGAGCAGCAACCTGGATGCTAGAGATTATTTGCTCCCATACAAAATGGTAGAGATCTTGCTGCAGACATCCCAAAGCCAGCCAAAATGGGAACCCAGAGCTCTGCCTGCACGAACCCCACAGCCATAGCATTGCAAGCTGAGCTGCCTTGCTGTTTGTTGCATTCATCCCAATCCCTGTGATTGAAGACTCAGAATGCAGTCGAGGCGATGACTGAGCATGAGAGTGACTTTATTCAATAAAAGACAGGAGGGCTTGAGAGGTCAAGGGTGAAGATGGGACTCCTCTTGTCAAGATGAGAGTGGCTCAGAGCTGGTGCTGCTGCCTGGTGCCTGGGACTGGCAGCCTGACTCTAAGTCCCCATCTAAGATGCTCAGCTTCACCTCACTGATGCTGCCCTGCTCCTGCATGGTGGTGCTGCTGCTGGGACACTCGGGCTGTGCTTGGGATGGGCAGCACTGCAAAGGCGCTGGGTCACAATCCAGGCAGGTGACTGCTGTGTCTGGCAGGCTCAGGTCAGCATCTTCAGCAGAGCCAGGAGATATGAGAGCATGAACGTGGATGAGCCCCTTGTGTCCATCACTGTTACCATGTGGAAGGCTGTCATCCGAATTGCAGCGATTCATGCTTAATAAGAACTCTCCATTGATGGAAAGACACTGCTTGGTTTGGATCTTTGGGGTTGACAAGGGCTCGAATCACCTAGGAAGGCATAGAAACACAAGGGTTAGTTTCAAACATTTGCAAGTTGAATCATGAAAGGTTGTTGATACTTGGTAATAGAGTGGCGGTAGGAAGAAGCAAGTAGGCTTGAAGCAGCATAGCCACTGTCTTGAAAGTGATCCTCATTCAGGTCCAGCTCGTGTGTTGTTTCACTGTAATCTGCTTCTTTGGGTCTACCTAGTGGGCAGCAACACTTGAGCTGTTACTGATATCATTGAAAAGAACTGGAGACAATTGTTCTATTCCTAAGAGCTTCAAGGTGCCTAGAAGCACAAATAGAAACCAGCAGTATTTCATCACTTCACCAAAAGGAAGGTCAAACACCTGAGCTGTGAAGAGCAGTTACAGAACCTATGCATAAGATCACACCAGACATACTTTGTTCTAACAACAGTTATGGCACATAGTCCATTTCCTTCAATATTCCCAAAATGAAATGATGTGGAGCATTACAGGGAAAGAAACACTGCACACAGACACTATGACCCTGATTAGACTCAAGCAGCAGACTTAAAACAAGTCAGAGTTTTTGATTCCAGGATATTTCAGGACCTATCGTGTGAAATTCAGTTACACAACAGTGCCTAGGTGCCTGCGTTTCAAGCAACTTTCAGATCACAGCCATGTAAAATAAAAACAAATTCAGTGCAGAAATAGCAAGCCTGTACCTTAATACTCATGAGATTATCCATTTTTTACTGCATTCTGACTAAGTTCTAAAACTTGCTCATCCCAGTTCACTTCAACAAGTTCCACCAGTTCAAGCAATGCAGTTCTGAGATCCGGTGTATGTTAGGCAGATAGAATTGAACAGTGCAGAAATAATCTCTGACAGCTTTAAGAGCTCTGTTCTGCTTACAAACTCTCAGTCCAAAACTATTCACAGTTTTAAGGAAATGAACACCTGAAGCAGTTGGATCATCTGCCATTTGCCGCATTCTGCTTCTTGGCATCATGATTAGCACAAAGGGTTTTCTGCTGTCCTGCAGAGATGGACAAAGTCCTGCTTACAAATGGACCAGGTTTCAGTGTGCAGCAGAGTTTGTACCAGACTAAAAAGCCACGTCATTCAATTCATGTGCTCAGGTTGTTATGCACTCCGAAAGGAAACAGAACTAACTGTTGGATTCTGAAGGCAATCTGTGGGGTCCTACATTACCTCCTGATTCTGGAAGAGGAAATTCTAATAGCAAATGCAGAACTTTGATCTTTGTAGACATGAGAAGAGCTGGCATTTAGGAACATTCATTTCAGGGAAATCAAATGATGTGTCTATATTTTTACTACAGATAGTATAGGGAGCAGCCAGTTGAAGAACCAGATACAAAAAAATCCAGCCCATTGGCAGGAAAATACTTCTCCTTAAATTCTGTATGCTATCATGGTACAGAATTAGGCTACAGTGCCACATAGGCCAACCAAGCGTAGAACCAAATCCACAAAATACTGGTAGACAAAGCAGCAAAAACAGGGACAATATTCAGCAGACTGTGCTGTGGCCTTTCTACCCACAGCTCAGCATGTTCTGCCATCCGAAAAGCAAGGCCTCTTGTCAAGCTCAGCTATTTCCCTTCTCAGTGTATTCTAGCACCACTGATACCCACTGGTATCCTCCTGTAGAGTGCCATCATATTGTCATCATCCAAAGGAAAAACCCACACAGCAGAGCATACAGCACTACACCCATGCTCCAAATATCCGCCTGAAAAACAAAAAGACAAGCTTACAAACCTGAAGCACCTCAAATGGCTTCCTGACAGACTGGATTGTCTGCCCTTGCCAAAGCCCACATATAGCCCATGAAAAGCTGGCTCTTTCCCTCAGGAAATAAAACCTTATCGTCCCAGAGAAAGCATATAACCCTCATTCAATTGCCCTTTCACTCAGCTTAGAGCACTACTAAAACCAGCATCTTCACCTTAGCTCATCACACTGCTGCACTTCCTTTTACAAGGATTTCACTGGCAAAAATGAAATCAAAGCCGTCACAAGGGATTTAGCACAGTTACGTGTTACTGGCTACGAGAGCTGTCAGCACAGTCACCTGTCTGGCTTTGCTGCTGTTCGGTTCTCTTTATGTAGAGGCACAACAAGGTTCAGACACAGTGCAGTTCTCACTTTGACTGTAAAGAAAAAGGAGGCTTGAAAAGCAGCGTGTGGAAAACAAAGAAACAAGAATTAGAACAACAGTGGGGCCATGGCACTTGTAGGAATTGCTCCGCCTTTAACAGCGATTCAAGAAGGATGAGGGCATTCCAAACCAGACCAGTTTGGACAGATTAACAACTGCAAGTAGTGGGTTCCAAAATTCCAGACATGAAATCAAAGCTGGAAAAACTCTTCACATTTTCATCTCTCAATTTTTAGTTCATTGTGCATTACAACGGAAACAATTCTTCACATACAACTTGGAAGCTAAAGACAAGTCTGACAAAACAGACTGCACAGAAATGATGGATAATTAACAGAGCAAATTGCTCTTTCAAACACTTAGTAATAGAAAGAGATCTCTGAAGTTGCTGTTCTGTAGAGCCCCAAAGCAGTCGCTTGAGGCAGTTCAGGATTAGCCTGAGACAAACCAGCCAGCTGTGTGAACTGAGACCAATTGCACTTTTCTAGTCTGTGGCCACTGACAGCTTCTGAGAGCTACCAAGCGATGCAACCTAGCAGAATTCAGAAGGGAAACCAAGAGAGCCTACCTGAGCTCCACTGCCTTTAAATGCTCTGTGGAGAGGGAAGGGAAAGAGGGGAAAACAAACACCGCTCTACATCCCTCTGAGCCAATAGACACTTTGCCCTGGATTAGCTCTGGTGCTGCATAAGCTGGGCTTCCACAGCATGTGTTCAGGCGGTAATCAAGGCCTGCCTGGAATAACACAAAAAATAGAGAGAAACGTTTGCTTTAACCGAGTTTATGTCTTCTGGTCATAACACTTGAGAAGCCTCAGAGGCTTCTTCTCCTGTGCATATTTTCATTCATCTTAGAGTTTGCTTTCATTCAATGTGACCTCTCTAGGCAAATATTGTCTAAGACCATGAGCATCACATAAATGTGCAGATCTCAAGCTGCTCACTTATCTAGTACCCTTCGCATGATGCTTTATTTTCCTCAGCTGATCATCTAGATTGTGTCTGTTGATTGTGCAACAACAGCCTGTTGATCTCGATTACCTGTGAGAGGCTCTAACTTTGGCCAGGAAAAATCATTTGAGGATAAGTAATTATCTGGGACTCAGTAAGTCTTCCTATGCTTTCATAACAGCAGAGATACACACACACACAAACTCGTGGAACCCCACTGCTTTGCACAATCCTGTGCACACTCACGTGTGTCATGCACTGATTTCCCAGCCAGTCCTCATAGGGTCTCTTACTTAGGACGGGAGTGTAGGGGAGCAGCCAGAAGCTGTTTGCATTCCCTGCTGTCTGCTGGGCAGCTTTGCTGGAGATGCTTGGGTTGCTTTGTTTTTCCTTGGGAGGTGGGAAGGAGCTTTGGGTTGGAGGCACATCCCGTGCCAGAGCATCCCAATGGCACGTGTGGGGCACTGATCTGCAGCAGATGAAGGGGAGGAGGTCCCAGCACAGCTCTGCACCATGCTCTGCCACACTGGGCAGCTTGTTCCTGGCTCAGCAGCGTCATCAGACAAGAAGCAGGGAAGGAAATCAAGGATGGGGGGTACCATCAAACGCAGTTAGTGCATGCCTGTGCAAGACAAACAGACCCAGAGCTTGCAGGTTGTTCCTGCTTTTGTAGCATTTGTGTGATGTAGCTGAGCAAAAGGTTCTGCTGCTTGAATCTTCTTCTGCAAGAGCCGCCTACCGGTAAATGTCTGCGGGGATGTACTCGGTGTGCACGTCTGAAGCCATTTGAGAACCTAGTCGTTCTTGCTGCAGGACCCCTGTCTTCTGTTAAAAGCTGAACGGTCCCCAGAGCACCTGTTTCCATCAGCTACCACCATCCAAAGCAGCCAGCCTTCTTACAGTCACCTGGCCCAAACATCCCTTTTGCTCTACACTTGATTCCTGCAAGAGATGGGAGCTCGGCACGCACACCATCCTTCCAACACCCCATCCCTGCAGCAAGGGATCACAGCGCTGGCACAGCTGAAACAAAAAGGGTGTGCGAGTTTCCTGTTAGCACTCAGTGTGAACAAATCTACCACTGAGCAACACCGTGAGTCCCCACTCACCTCAGCACAGGTCAACCTGTAACCCCAGCCTTCCCCTATCCATGTGCACAGGCACACCCATTCACCACCCTGCCTGCTTTGCACACCCCCATGCACACTCTGCATCGTGTGCCCTCCTTTGCATTCACAGACGTGTGCCAACCACCCCTGGGAACACGTATGTGCCTACACCTTCCACAAACACCCCTTTGTGTACACCTGTGTGCAACCCAACTCCTCAGCACACGCACGCGTTTGTGCCACCCTGTCCATGCACTCACCACGTGCCCTCCAGCAACCAAGGATTGCAGAGATGCTCCAGACTGTGCCAGAGATGGAATCTCAGAGTGCTGGGACATTATTGATCACTAAGGAAAACACTTGGAAGCATATTCAATCTGCAGAAGCTGTAATTACTGGGCACAGTTAGCTTTCCTATGGCTCAGCTGGAGGAGGCGGGTGCTCTCATACATCTGAGACACTCGCACAATGTTGGGATCATTCTGATGGAAACTATGTCTTCAGATATCATGGTTAAAACCATCCAAGATGATCATGCAGAGCCTTAGCTCTTGAGCAGCACTTCCTCCCCACCCTTCACTACTCCAAGCAGCTCCAACAAACTTCTCAGAAGAAATCCAGGCCAGCACAGACCTGGCAGACCAGAACCAAGTGCAGCTTGTGGGACGGCAGTGCCCACTCCTTGCTTCCACCCTGCTCCAGCAGGTTAAGGAGTCTGAGCCTCACTGGCCTTTGACAACTCAAGACTTTCAGCACCTCATGCCAACATTTCTCACTAAGATACACCTAAGGCATTGAATTCTCTTCTCACTACCTCCTCCCAGTCCTCCCCTAGGAACAGAAACCATTCAGATTCTACAGCAAACTACAGCATCTGCACTGCAAGAGCACACTGAACCACCTGCAACAATGAAACATGGTTTTGGAGAGTGGGTATGAAAACACACCTTTAGACAGCTGTCTCCCTGTAGCCAAAAGGAAACCAAGAAGGAAAAGTCCAGCCTGAAATATGCCCATGCTACTAGCCCAGGTTTTTCACAGTCAATGCAGAATCCATCCTGTTCTTGAGGTAACAAACGACCAGTGAGTCTCCCGTTGCTCCACCCCTTCTCCTTCAAAGCCTGAAAAAGAAAGAATAAACAAGCAGAAGAAACCCAGACGTACCTTTCCACACACAGAGCAGAAAGTGGAACAGCAGTTGTCTCCTTCCTGAGACATGGTGGGGAGCATCCCAGAGGAAGCCCAAGTTCTTTGCTTCTCTCCACAGGGACTTCAAGCACTCTTGGCAAGAGCTGCTTTGGTTCTTTCTTCAATTGCTTCCATCACCAGAATCTCCTTTGGAAAAGGAACCCGAATGAAAGAATCAGCAAATGAAAAAGAATGAGCAATAGCCACTTTACCAGCTTTCTTCTGACACTCAATTTAGACTCTTGACTCGGGCAAGGTCTTAAAATCAACTGGTTACAAGAACTGTCCCAAAATATATCCAGCTTCCGTACAGCTGCCATTCTTTCTGACAGTGAGTGTAATCACAGAATCATAGAATGGCCCGGGTTGGAAGGGACCTCAAGGATCATGAAGATCAATCACCTCCCTGTCCCTGCTGGCCATCCCCTCTTCTGATGGAGCCCAGGGGACCATTTGCTCTCTGAGCTGCAAGAGCACGCTGATGGCTCACGTTCTGTTTTTCATCCACCAGGACCCCCAGGTCCTTCTCTGCGGGGCTTCTCTTAAGGACTGCTCCTCCCAGTCTGTAGAAATGCCTGGGATTCCTCCAGCCCAAGTGCAAAACCTTGCACTTTGCTGTGTTCAACCTCATTAGATTCACGTAGGCCAACCTCTCGGTTGAGCTCCCTCTGAATGGCATCCCTTCCTTCCACTGCGTCAGCCGCACCACTCAGCAAACAGCAGAAGGTGCACTCCATTGCATCATTGGTGTCTCTGATAACCATGTAAAAAAGCACTGGTCCCAAGACAGACTCCTGGATGACACCACTTGTTATCGGCCTCCACCTGGACATAGAACCATGAATCACCACCCTCTGTCTGTGGCCTTTCAACCAATCCCTTATCCACCAGGTGGTCCACCTGTCAAATCCACATCCCTCCAGTTTAGAGATAAGGATGTGGTGGAGGGCAATGTCAAAGATCTTGCTCAAGTCCAGGTCAATGACATCTGTTACCTTCCTTTTGTCCACAAATGCCGTCACTCCATCATAGAAGGCCACCAGACTGGTTAGGCATGGCCTTCCCCTGCTAAAGCCACGCTGCCTGTCTTGGATCACATGCTCATTTCTTATGTGATCAAGCATGTCTTTGAGGCAGATCTGTTCTTCACCATCTACATCAGTTACACATTTGAATCAAATAATTGGTGTTCCTGTCACCAAGATAACCTCTTTGTCTTCTACTCCTGCTGCACTTCTGTGCTTTCATCAGAAGCAAAGGAAGAGACCACCTCCTAGATCCAAATTTTAAGAAACCAACACCCAATAGGTGTCATCTGAAGTAAAATAGCAGAGAAATTAAGATGACTCTTCTGCATCCAGCTTGGATCACTCCCTCACTCAGGCACACCACCATCAGATCAAGGAGATGCTGCCTTCAGCTTAGAGACTGTATGGGAAATCACAGCTTGAACCTCTGATTAATCAGCTGAGGCAAGTATTGGGTCAGCTGCGGGAGCACAGGTGAGAGTAATCTAGCTGTGCTCCCAGAAGGGGTGGACCTCGACTCAACCTCCTCTGAGACCTCATTTAAAGGCTGACCACCACTGAGACAGCATGTCTTAGAGATTGCTCCCTAGTTGAGGCTGCCTCAGCTTTCTAGTCAAGGTATCGATATTGGTGAGTTTCCCTTTGCTAATAACCTTAGGCTATTTACCACCATCTTGGTTAATATCTTTTTATTAACCACCCTTACAGAGACCATAAGGGTTTGGGCTTCCAAACTCTCAGCAAGCATTTGGATCAGCCAGCTTCCTGCCGAGGAGCCCCCTGCATCACTGCTGCCTATTCTGGTACCGGACCCGCAGATGCTACAGAGCTCATTAGCATGGACTTCCTTCCTCCCCTCAGCAGCTGCTCCTGCACTCACCTTCATTCCTACTCAGATACCGGCCGCTTCCAGCACCAGCTGACCTGCAAGACACAGAAAGGAAAGGTGGGAGTCATGCAAACGCACAAGCCCAAGGCTGTGTCACCACCACACATGGCAGCCTCGGGAAGTCAGCTGAAACTACAGCCTTTGTCAGAATGGAAACAGGCACCGTCAATTAAGTGTGACCTCTGAACTCATTGCCACCATCAGAAATAGGCACTGAAATCGCTCACTTCACTGCAGCTGGTTAACTCCAAATTCTTTTGCTTTTGGGAAAATGCGGACACGGAATTGAAGGACACCAGAAAAACGACATCTACTTCATTGTAGGTGGTTAAGCTTGGAAGCAGGACTTGAGCAAGAAATGCTTCTCAGCTCCTTGAAAGGCACTAATCCTGACCTCTGCCACAGGTGGCTGAGTGACACAAAAGTTGAGCTTTTACTAACCTTTTTTTACATGGTTTTTTACTAACCATGTGGTTTTGCCTTACACTCCTCACCCTGCTATGCAGCACATAACCTGCTGCCAGCCCATTAGCTGAAGCTGTGCAGTGTATGCCACAAGGGTTACAGTGCAGCCAAGAGATTTGGTGAGTGAATCTTTACATACTATAACTGAATACATACTATACCTGGTTCAGGTATTGGACAGACCGACCAGAGGACAAGCGTTGCTGGACCTGCTGCTCACCAACGCTGAGGAGATCATCAAAGGCGTCAAGGTTGGAGGCTGCCTGGGCTCCAGCGATCATGCCCTGGTTGAGTTTGTGATCTCAAGCGATGTGGGCCTGGCAAAGAGCAGGACCAGGATGCTCAACTTTAGAAGAGCAGACTTCAAGCTACTCAATGGAATGCTCGCCAAGATCCCCTGGCGCGCTGCCCTCAAAGATAAGGACGTTGAGGAGAGCTGGCTACTGTTCAAGGATGCCCTCCTGGCAGCACAAGAGGTCTCCATTCCCCTGATTAAGAAAGTGGGCAGGAGAGGTAGAAAACCGGCATGGCTCAGCAAGGACCTGCTAAGAGAACTGAGGGTGAAGAAAGGGGTGTACAAGCTCTGGAAACAAGGCTGTGTCACCCGGGAAGAATACAGGGATGCCGTCCGAACTTGCAGATGTGGGATCAGGAAAGCCAAGGCTCAGGCAGAACTGAACTTGGCGAGGGATGTGAAAAACAACAAGAAAACCTTCTACAGGTACATTGGCCAGAAGAGACAGGCCAAAATGGGCGTGCCTACTCTGGTAAATTTAAAAGGAGAAATGGCTTCAACAGATGAAGAGAAAGCTGAGGTGCTGAATGAGTTCTTCACCTCGGTCTTCACTGGTGGCCAGGATTCTAGTCTTTTTCACGTCCCTAAGTCTTGCACCCCCATACCTCCATGTGGGGACCAAGGAGGTAAATCCCTCCCCACTGTAAGGGTAGAGCAAGTCCGAGAGTGCCTCCTTAGACTGAATGAGTATAAGTCTATGGGGCCAGATGGCGTGCATCCCAGGGTCCTGAAGGAGCTGGCTGAGGTGGTTGCTGAGCCGCTCTCCATCATATTTGAGAAGTCGTGGCTGTCAGGTGAGGTCCCGGATGATTGGAGGAAGGGTCACGTCACTCCCATTTACAAGAAGGGGAGCAGGGACGACCCGGGTAACTACAGGCCGGTGAGTCTCACCTCTGTGCCTGGGAAGATTATGGAACAGATCCTCCTGGACAACATGCTTGATCGCATAAAGAACAAGCATGTGATCCGAGACAGCCAGCATGGCTTCACCAGGGGAAGGTCATGCTTAACTAATCTTGTGGCCTTCTATGATGGAGTGACGGCGTTGGTGGATGAAGGGAAGGCGACCGATGTCATTTACCTGGACCTGAGCAAGGCCTTTGACATGGTCCCCCATCACATCCTCATCTCCAAATTGGAGGGAGGTGGATTTGATGGGTGGACAACTAGATGGATAAGCAATTGGTTGAAAGGCCGCAGACAGAGGGTGGTGGTCAATGGCTCTATGTCCAGGTGGAGGCCGGTAACGAGCGGCGTCCCTCAAGGGTCTGTCTTGGGACCGGTGCTCTTTAACATCTTTATTAATGACATCGATGAGGGAATGGAGTGCACCCTCAGCAAGTTTGCTGATGACACCAAGCTGAGTGGTGCAGTCGATACGGTGGAGGGAACAGATGCCATTCAGAGGGACCTTGACAGGCTGGAAAGCTGGGCTCGGGTGAACCTAATGAGGTTCAACACGGCAAAGTGCAAGGTTTTGCACTTGGGCCGGAAGAACCCCAGGCACCTGTACAGGCTGGGAGGAGTTGTCCTTGAGAGCAGCTCGGCTGAAAAAGACCTAGGGGTCCTGATAGATGAGAAACTTAACATGAGCCAGCAGTGCGCTCTGGCAGCCCGGAAAGCAAATGGGATCCTGGGCTCCATCAGGAGAGGGGTGGTCAGCAGGGATAGGGAGGTGATCGTCCCTCTCTACTCTGCTCTTGTGAGGCCCCATCTGGAGTACTGTGTCCAGGTGCGGAGCCCTCAGTACAAAAAAGATATGGAAATTTTGGAAAGGGTCCAGAGGAGGGCCACAAAGATGATCAGGGGGCTGGAGCACCTCCCCTATGAGGACAGGCTGAGGGAGTTGGGTTTGTTCAGCCTGGAGAAGAGAAGGTTGCGAGGTGACCTCATTGCAGCCTTTCAATACCTGAAGGGAACTTACTCCCAGGAGGGGAGTAAACTCTTCGAAAGGGCTGATAATAGCAGGACTAGGGGAAATGGTTTTAAGTTGAAGGAGGGAAGATTTAGGTTGGATGTTAGGGGAAAGTTCTTTACGAGAAGGGTGGTTAGGTCCTGGAACAGGCTGCCCAGTGAGGTTGTGGATGCCCCGTCCTTGGAGGTGTTCAAGACCAGGTTGGACAGGGCCTTGGGCAACCTGATCTAGTAAATGTGTATGTTTGGTGGCCCTGCTAGGCAGGGGGGTTGGAACTACATGATCCTTGAGGTCCCTTCCAACCCGGGTAATTCTGTGATTCTGTGAAGGGAAGCATTACTGGACATGCTGCACAGCAGGGGTTAAGACTGGAGGTGGTCAGGGCTGTAGTGACCATGCCCTCCTAGAGTTCCTCATCTCAAGGAATGCGGGCCTGGCAAAAAGCAAAGTCAGGACCCTGAGCTTCAGGAGAGTCAGCTGCAGGCTGTTCAAAGAATTCTTGCATGAGAGACACTGGAAAACTGTTCTTAGGGGCAAAGGGTTCAAACATCCCTTTGTGTGCACCTGTGTGCAGCCCAACTCCTCAGCACAGCCCTGTGCAAGCACACATTTGTGCCACCGCATCCACGCACTATCTATGTGCTCACACACACTCACACAACCACATCCCTTAGTGCAGCCCTGTGCGCACACACACTCACACATGTGTAACCCCTTCCTTTCACTCCCAAAGTGCACGCACACACCGGTACCACAATGTCCTTGTGCAGCTCCAACACTCTGCACACCCCTGTGCACGTACATATATGTGCATGCTCGTCCTTGCACACATACCCACAGACCTACACACACCTGAGCAACACCACTGGTTTGTACACTCATGGACACAAATGTGTGTACAACACCATCCATGCACAAATACACACACGGATCCCCACTGCTTTGCACAATGCTGTGCACACTCACGTGTGTCATGCACTGATTTCCCATCCAGTCCTCGAGGGGTCACTTACTTAGGACAGGAGTGCAGGGGAGCAGCCAGAAGCTGTTTGCATTCCCTGCTGTCTGCTGGGCAGCTTTGCTGGAGATGCTTGAGTTGCTTTGCTTTTCCTTGGGAGGTGGGAAGGAGCTTTGAATTTGAGGCACATCCCGTGCCAGAGCATCCCGATGGCACAAGGGGGATCAGGGCCCCTCTATTGGTTACCTCGGTGGCTTGCAGCAACTGGAACTTTTTGCCTATTGAGAAAGCTAAAAAGTGTGAGTTCCTCCTGACCCATATCAACAAAAATCTCAACCATAAAAAAGAGACGTCTTCGTATTCAAGCAAATGACAACAGTAAGACCATGCATGTTGTTTTGTTGTATTTCCTCTGTAATCATGGGGAGGATATGAAGAAGTGGTATAATTCATCCACTTCTGCACTTCAGGCACAAGTTCCTTAGAATTGGAAGAGACCCTTAAAGGCCATCTAGCCCAGCTCCCCTGCAATAAAAAGGGACATTCACAGCTAGATCAGGTTGCTCACAGCCTGGTCATTAGTCATCCCAGAGGCAAAACACACACTGAATGATCTCTCCTTCAGTCATAAATCCTTGGAGACAACAGCATTGACACTGCATGTTACTGAAGCAGTAAAAGAAATTGCTCCTGTAACTCTCCTTGTGTTAAGTAAAATGATGATAAAAAGCAATGGAATGCTTTGGCAGGACACCAAAACCATCCTCCTTCGTTGATATCTGCTGCAATGGAACCTTCCACTGGAAGAAAGCCTCTGATGACTTGTCACCCCAGAGAGGTCAGCTTTAGAAGCAGGACTGCTGCACAATAGAATGAACTGGAGCTCCTTAGCATCTCTTACATCCAGGAGGGGTGTGATCAGACCCACCTATCACCTTCAAGTGCGCTTTCTGACACCTTGTCTGACTTCACTGTCACTGTGCCAGCATCCTCAGGCTTAACCTGCTTCATTGTCAGTGTGCAGCAATTGCCAACGTTCTTGATGTCATTGTAATTGTTGGTGTAAAGGAGGTTGCCATTCAGGAACCATTCCACGTCCTCGTCATTATGGGACAGCTCGCAGGAGAAGACAGCAGAGCTCTCTTCTTCAATTTCTACATCCTGCAGGTGCTTCGTTACTTCTACATTGCGGGCTGTGGGGAAACAAGGTGAACTGTTACCACTGTTACTATAAATGATACTGGGATGTGGTAGAATGGTTGGACTAGATGATCTTTGTGTAATCATCTATGTGAAGATAATACATGTATAAAGTTAGCAGGAGAGAACGGCAGAAGTCAACCTCAAGAAGAGAAATCTGAGGTGAAATAGGACATGGAAGAGGCCACCCTCCCTGCTCATACCTTCAGCTGTCAGCGTGGCCTCAGTCTCTGCAATTCCTGCCTTGCACTTGTACACACCAGCATCATCGGGCTTCAGCTTCAGAATTCTGAGCTCTACTGAATGCTTATCCCTCTTGATCTTGTACTTCTCAGAGGGCTCGATGGGTGTGCGGCCCTTGAACCATTTCACAACCTTTGGAGAAGGCCTGAAGTCACAGGACAGGATGACAGAATGACGTTCCAAACCTGTCTTGTCCTCCAACTTCCTGGTGATTTCTATATGGTAATCTGCAAAGCAGGGGTGGAAGAGAAGAAAGGATGAGGACAATTGGAAGAAGAGGAAAGTCTCTTGCGTGTATTCCATTCCAATTAATGTCAAGTTCACAATGGTTCTTTGAACGACTCTAAAGATAAAACAAACGATTGTCTATAGGGAATGCCATTGACTACATTTCTATGAAGTAATACTGTACAGTATCTACCAAATGCAAGGTCCAGCTCTTGTTCTGTGCTTATTAAATTGCTCCCAATTGTTGAGGCTTTTATTCAAATAAGAGTGAGTTGAAAATATAACAACTACTTTAGGATGTGAATGGATAATCTTACGCTGGGGACAACAGCAGATAAAAAGCCTGCAAGTTTCTTTCAGATGAAATCAATGACAAACCGCACCAAATTTAGGTGCTACCAAACTTAAACTTGTCTAGTTCAGAAATACAATTAATTTCACCTGATTTGACTTCTTTGCTATAGCCAAGGACAAAACCTCAGCTCTGTAAATCTGAATAGTAAGCACATCACAGCTATTCAAACAGATCTTTTACTGAGATGCAGCTGTCTCATTTAGTGTCCAACGACTTTGAACTGGAAATGGAGCAGACCAAAGCAGAATCTAAACATGGCTTCTACAAGGACTGATCAAATGCGGCCACCGTCAAATTCAAAGTATCTGATACAGAAGGATCACACTCACAGTCAGACAAAACCTCTTTGGAGAGGTGAACTGACTGCCCTGTTCACCCCCACTTTGGAAATAACTGCACTCATTTCCTACCTGCTCCCAGCAGTGTGGGATGGTGGGATAGCATCACACTTCCCACACTAAGCATCCCACCATGTCACTTGTTCCACCTAAACCTCAGTCCCAAAACAAAAGGGGAACTCGCTTCTGAACCCTCTTCACTTCATTTCAGATGTCTTATATGCTTGATCTCCAACCCACCCCCCACTCAGGAGAAAGACCCCCCGCTTACACCCTACCATCTTGTTGCATTCTGATGTTGTCATCAGCCTTCAGCTTGTTGTCCTCTTTGTACCACTGGGTCTGAACCTCATCGTGTGAAATCTCACAGACAAAAGATGCACTCCCATATTCATTCACTTCCACATCTTCCAGTGCTTTAACAATCTTGATATCTCCAGCTGTGAAACAGTAGAGATATATTTGTCAGGGTATTTCCAGAACTGAGTGCAGCATCTTTTCCTTACACATATTTGCATAGAAAATAAGTAGGATTATGTTTTATTCTAAACCATCATCCATTCCTGAGTCATTTCTCTCTTCAACACAGTCAATGCATTATTGCCCTTGAACTTAAAGACAGACCTACTAGCTACAATGGAGCTCCCTGCAAACAGTTTTCATGGAAACCAGAATCTCATTTATTCTAAAACCTTTCAAGCAAAATTAAGGGTAGAAAAACAATAGAACTGACTGAATCTTTAAGGTCATTTAGTTCCAGTCCCCCTGCTATAGGCAGGGACACCTCCCTCCACACCAACTCTTCTCCTCAGGGTCAAGGCTTCTCTCAAATCATTCTCCTCTAAGCCTGTGCCTGTGCTTGGGATTGCCCTGACCCAGGTGCAGGGCCTTGTACTTGGCCACACTCAAGTTCATGAGGCTGCCAAGGGCCCACCTCTCCAGCCTGTCCAGGTCCCTCTGAGTAGCATCCCTTCCCTCTAGCACATCAACAGCACCGCTCAGCTTGGTGTCATCTGCAAACTTGCTGAGGCTGCATTTGATTCCACTCTCCATGTTGCCTACAAAAATGTTAAATAACACTGGTCCCAACACCACCCTCCACCTGGACACTGAGCTATTGACTGCAGCTCTCTGAGTGTGACCATCCAGACAGTTCCCTATCCTGCAACTGGTCCATCCATCAAAACCATTTTTCTCCAGTTTGGTGACCAGGATGTCATGCAGGACGGGATCAAATGCTCTGCACAAGTCCAAGTAGATGATGTCAGTTGCTCTCCCATTATCCACTGATGCTGTTACTCCATCATGAAAGGCCACCAAGTTTGTCAGACATGGCTTGACCTTGATGAAGCCATATTGGTTACCACCAATTACCTCATCTTTATTTTCCAAACTATGCCAAGGAGAACTAGACAGAACTCTACAGTGTTGTGTCACTACAAACCTGTCTGAACCATTGGCTTCTCTGCATGCTCATCACTAGTCTCTCCTTAGCTTGTGTGCCTACAAACAATGTATGGGGAATGTCAGCCACAAATCTTACCTAGGGGACATCTTTGCTTCAAAATCCTTTGAACATCACACAATCCCTTTTAACTCTCCAGGTCTGCATTTAGTTATGTCAGAATCAGGCCATATTTCTGTGCTGCTATATCCCTTTCCTTCTGAAGGGCCTGGATACAACTTGGATTAACCTCAGGAGAAGACTTCCTGCATAGAATCATAGATTTACCCAGGTTGGAAAAGACATTGAAGATCATCAAGTCCAACCGCAGCCTAACCAGTACCCTAACTCTAAAAACCCTACACTAAATCATATCCCTGAGTACCACATCCAAAAGGCTCTTAAACACAACCAGGGATGGTGATTCAACCACCTTTCTGGGGAGCCTATTCCAGTACCTAAAATCTCTAGTATCTTAATCTCTCCAAAAGAGCACAGGTATTAATCTGACCAGAAAGGTTCCTGTTTGTTCATAAAATGAGCCTTTTCCGCTCCATCTTGCATAGGCCGCTGGGCACAGGGTAGCTGGGAGACCACAGAAAAAGTGGTTCTGTGAGCAATAGGGAAACTACTGCCTAATCCAACTCCTCCAATCTCTGCGCTCTGCCAGCATGTCTAAATAGGGTGGCAGATACACACAGGAGATAAATATTTCCACTTCCCTCAGCCAACACTGCTCTGAATTTCTATGGGACACACAGTTAGATGAAAAGGCATTTGACAAAGAAGGAAATGAAAGAGTTTAATCTGCTGTGTCATTCTCTCGGTAGCCAGAATAACTAACCCTCGCCAGTGTTAGTTCAAAGAATAGGCAGATTTTATCTCCTGACATGAGCAGTAATTCAAAGAAGCTGGTATATGATCCAGTATCCTGCATATTCACTGCAGGCAGGCAAAGACATTATGAGATAAGGGAGATCTACACATCACTTGTTAAGAACACCTCATAAAGATAAAACCACACACAAGAGGAGAGTTTATGAAGAGGACTACTCTTGGACTACTTTCCAAGAGGCATCAATTAGTAACTCTCTTCGCTCATTTTTCACACTACTCCACAGTGTCCTCCTGAGCCCCCTTACTCCTGTTGCCAACTGCTGATGCAGGGAATCCTGAGGAACCAAGGATTCATAGTTGTTCCATCAGTAGTCCTTGGTCAGCTCTCCCTCCCTGCCCCTTCTGTTTTGATCCCACTAACCAAATTTTAGTTAGTCTGAAAAGAGGATGGAAACCTCCGCAGCAATTAGTTTCTAAATATCTTGCAATGGGCAGCTTGTAGGAGCCCCATCTCAATGCCCACAGCACAGGAGGCAGGACTGCTTAGCCCATGCACTAGTGCATTTACCAGCACAGATGTAAGCCCAGATCTATGCACACCAAATACAGGCTCTCAGTTTGCACAAGGAGGCATCCATGGAGCTGAAGTATTAGGCAGATATTGTGGTGGGGCAGCAGTTATTGAGACGCCAGACAGAAAGGACACAGATAACGTGGCAACTCAGCTTTACCATTATGACTGATGATGGAACATCTAATTTCACTGCTCAAAAGAGAACTTCCATATAACTGGAAAGAATGAAATTCACAGGGGAAACCACACACAGACACACACAAAAGCAATACAAAGGAGATGAAGGATGGTTCACATACTAGTGATTCACTCTGAGATGCAAGCAAATGAAAGAGTATCCCCAACCATTTGCCTCCTGAAATGCTAAGTATATAAACTCATTGCTGTGATAACTCTGCCAGACGTGAGTCATACACTGTAAAACCTTATGGGGTCAATCAGTTTAACTTCATAAATTCATTACACCAACAAAAACAGACCATCGTGTCCAGGCTGGTTCATTTCAGCTCTTCAAAGCTGTTGGTAAAACTGCCTGAGAGCTGAAATGCTTACCAGCAAAAGCTAAAAACTGTAAATCAAATGTAATAGGCTGGCTTTGTCTACTGTATAGAAATGATGCCTGAAAAAAAGAAAATAAAAAAGAACGTAAACCAGAACAAATGGAATGGCTACATAAAACAGCCAGTACTGAAACAGCAACCCAACCTGGTTGCAGAATGAGAGAGAAAATGAGAGTTCACCAAAGTCATGGGACAGGACACATGTTCATGTTCATGCTAACACTGAACCCAAGTGGCCACATGAGGACAGCATCTAGTAGGAAATCAGAAAAAAGCATCATTTCATACGTCCCTTGGGAAGGTGGCATCTACCAGGGCACAGCAGACCCATGTGTTCAGTAACAAGTCTGATGCTTCAGAGCCCAATGATGAGCTACAAACTGGGGTTTAACCAATGCAACACATGGAGGGAAAATCTGTCTTGAGCATAAAGAAGAAAGAGAAAGGTATCCAAAAGGACTAACCAAGAAATGCCCAAACTGCCCATGAAGCATTTCTTCCCGTGGTGCAAAATACCACAAGAGGATTTATTTGCTCTTTCAGTTAAACATAAAATGAACCTTTAGGGTAGCTGATGTCTTGTCTTAGGCTGCTCAGCATGTGGATGTTCCCTGATCTTCATATTCACACTTGTGAATAATGAGACTTCTCTTATTTCCCTGGGAAGTAATGCCCACTTTTTTACTTTGACAGAGCTCCTTCCCATCCTAGAAGGGAAAATATCAAGTCAGATCTCCATTAGTCCTTCCATCTCTGCACTCAGCAAAGGGAGCCTTCAGATCTATGCTTAATTCACCCACTCCCCTAGAATTAATGGAACTGTGCTTACTGGAACATATGCTGAAGCTTAAGCACAGTGCAGTGTTTTCAACATGAAGGAATGGCTATAGAACATGCATAAATTCTGGCTGACCTATGACAGCTTAAAGCACTGCGGAGGACTGTTAACAAGCCTGTTTGGACATCACCTTGAATAAATGACGTTATCCCCAAGTAAGGGAAGGAACAGCTGAGCACCAGGGAGGTACACAAAGTGCCAGAGCAAATTCTCACACTGTCAGGTGCAAAGAAAACTGAGATTTCACCCCAAAAACCCAGTTCACAACAAGGCTACAAAATCCCAGCTGAGAATTTCTGTGTTAGACATGAAGCTCAAGACTGTACTGTAGTTCAACCAACAATATTTTGTGCAGCATGACCTAAAAAGTTCACAATAAAACCAAAACAAACTTCAATTTCAACTTGATAAATGAACTCAGGACATAATAACAAAGAGTGCTGATCTGGGCAAATAAAAGAGCATAAAGAAAAGAGAGCAGTGAAAAAGCTATCAAGGAAAAGCTCAGACTCGCATCCCTTGGAAGTGAAATTAAAGGCTCTCATTCATTTCCAGAGAAGTCAGAAAGGAAAATACCATTACATGCCATACCTTGAACCACTTGACGTCCATGTTGGGCCTGGACAGCTCACACTCAAATGTGACCTTGTCCTTCTCAATGACGCTACTGTCTGCCAATGGTTTGCTGATTTTCACAGGCAATTCTGAGAAGGAGAAAGAAGAATGTGGATTTAGTTGGGAACTTAGCTTTGTTCATAACCAGGTCCATGGGTGCTGTTAAATGGATCCTTCCAGATGGAAAAAACATTTCAGGTGGCCTCCTAGATTTTACCCCTTTTTGTGTTGCACGCAAGACTGAAAAAAAAAAATTACTTCTGCAAAGTTCTTCTTGTCATAAGGAAACAAATATTTGGGGAATGGCAGAACCAGGTAAAATTTTCCTTCACGTCAAGAAAGTATAAATTTCACTCTCATGCTCTTGGTGTGGTTTCTGCTATGATTATTTGGACTAATTAAGCTTCTCCCTGATGAAAGCCTAGAAGTATATCACAAGAAGGACCAACTTACCCGTGACCTTTTATTTGTCTTACTCAAGCATCTCCTCCTGACCAAAACTGACAATAAAAGATTCAGCCAGACTACAGGTTTGAGCAGCTGAGTTGTTTCTAGGATCTCCTGCAATCTCAAGCTTGGAACACACACTTGTCTTTTGACTAAGTGTCTCTTATAGTGCAGTAAAACAACAGGTTTTCACACAGCGATTCCTCATTTACCTTGATCTGAAATCATTCTCAAACCATGTGGGATCAGTCCAGGGAGAAGGGGAGGAGAGGGGAAGGGAAAGGGGAAGTCCACAGTCCTCTAAAATCAGGCTTCTTAGCCTAAAGCTCAACAGCAAATAGCAGTCCACTTCCCCACATTGCTAGACTCCGAGCATTTAAAGAACATCAGCTGACCTCATTATGAGCTCTAACATAGCCAAAGGAATTCATATATTCAAATATTCTCTTGAGTGATGAGAAATATGGAGCATAACTTCAGACTTCTGCTGTTAAACTCTCACTTCTATCATAAACCAGAGTAAGAGTTCAATGCTGTTTTAGATGGAGGACTCATATTTTAAATAACTCATCTCATTAAGGCTTGGATTCCCTACTACAATTAGTTAAATTCCAGTTTGGATCATGCTTCACCTTGGATCACTTAGGGCTTCAGCCACTTATTGGAACTAACTCAATTTGTCTACAGAGAAGCTGTTTTCTATAGCAACAATAAGCTGTGATTGCAACTGGATGTCGGGAGAGCACAAATCCCGCAGTTATCCTGTACCAACATCCTCTCCTTCCATCAGAACAGCAAGTTTTTAAACCAGACTCATGCAAGCTTGCATGACACACCTTGTGTAAAACTGTTGGCAGCCATCAGGACAGCCAGTTGCTTCCTGTATAGACACTGTTCCATCAGTTTTGGTTTTTTGTCTCGCTAGAACAACAGCCAGTGTCTGAAAACTCCCACAACTGAAGCAACCACGCTGATATACCGCAGTCACTGGAGGTGCTCAAGAGCCACGGGTATGTGGCACTGGGGACGTGGTTAGTAAGTCCAGTGAGGGTGGGCTGGGTTGGACTCAGCTATCTCAGTGGTCTTTTCCAGCCTTGGGTGCAACTTGTAAGAGGGAATGAAGCAGCAAACTGCCCAGCACTGAGCTGCATTCTTCTGACACATGGTATCAGTGAACTGCTGTATTTCCCTATCTTCTCTGGAGCTATTGATCTAACCTAACTGAAAAAGTAAGCCTGAACCTAGATATAAATCAGGATCATAGTCACCCATGGTTGCTTATATATTCAGAAAGACACTCTAGAGGGTAATTCAGCGCATCTAGAAATTAAAGTAGAAGTTCCTTAGTCAAAAATATTCCACAGCCAGATTTTCACCTCGCTACCACTACATTAAAAAGGAGAATCCAACTTGTGGTGTGGGTCATTGATGTTGTTCCGGGGGGAATTGTGGCTGTTCCATGCCCACAGGGTAGAAGACAGCCAGTCTTCCTCTAAGCCACATAAAAAGCTGCTTAGTGCTCCCAAAGCGAATGCTCACCAGTTGTTTCCAACTTGAAGGTCATCTTCTGGCCAGCAGCCTCGCAGATGTATTCTCCAGCATCTTTCTTCTCCAGCTGCTCCACAACCAGATGCCGTGTTTTGCCCACAGATTCCATTCTGAACTTTCTGGAGGAGGCAAGCAGTCTTCCATCCTTGAACCATTTTACTTCGGTTGGATCCTGTGCTACTTCACAGCTGAGGGAGGCACTTGCTGCCAGGGCAGCACTCACCTCTTTCTGCACCTGCTCCTGGTTTATAAACACAGGTTTTGGCTCTGAGGGAAGAAAAGAAAAAGTATTGACTGAGGGACTGAAATGAGACCAACTTGCAGGTTTGTATGTACAGGTTGGAACAGGTTTAGGTTACCACTTGTGCCCAAACTAATAGCCTTCACTAGAGAATATCAGCTCTTCTGTTGAAACAAAGTGTCAAATCTAGGCAAGAAAGAACCTAGGAACTGAAGGAACCAAGAGGGTCCTTGAACACCAGTCCCATGGTTGCAAGTCACTATGCAAACATATTGAACCCAAAAGAACATCTGTCCTGCAGGCAACCAAAACCTGAGTTCCTTTTACTTAAGACCCACTGTGAAACATCAAAACACATAAACATGTGATAGTCAAACCACTGGCTGCCTTTTCATGACCCAGAACAGTACTCCTGGCTTCCTGAACAGACTCCTCATGGCCTCTACCATTGCCACAACTGTGACTGTCAAAGGCACAAAGGAAATATGCTCACCAACGCAGTCCTTTGTTCTTTGTGTGTGATTTGCAGATATCTATCTTACTTTGAGCTCTGGCAATAGTCAGCTCTACCAGGTCTCTTACTGTGAGTAGCAGACTCACCTATCCAGATGCAGCCTCCAACATAAAGGCATAGTAAAAAGGCAGTGTACTACTAGGAGAAGTTCCTGCTTCTCCTGCCATGAAAGGCTGCACGTAGAACATGCACTCCAGCCTCACTGCACATACTTATCTTAGTCAAATGTTTCGGTGAACAAGAATTACAGTTTGGGATCTCAGGCACAGGAGAGATTTGAATAATATCTTGAATATTGCTTCCACTGTACATATATTACTAATTATTGCTCTACAGACAGACTGAAACAGGTCTTTGTGTCATACTGAAACCAAATACTTTCTACAAACCCAGGCAATCAAGTCTAGGGAAAAAACCTCAGCACAGACTACAGTGATCCAGGTGCAGTATAATAGAAACTAGATTTTACTTTACTGTTCTCTGCTGTATTTCATACAACACCTGTCTTACCTGTGACATGAATCTTGAAGGTGAGTTTCTGGCCAGCAGCCTCGCAGCTGTACTCCCCTGCATCTTTCTTCTCCACCTGGCTCACCACCAGCCGACGCTGTTTGCCCTCTGACTCTACCTTGAACTTCTTGCTCGAGGTGATCAGTTTCCCCTCCTTTTATCACTTGACCTCTGTGATAAAATGTTTGCTCATTAAGACCGGGATGTGGTAGCATTGTGGTGGAGTGCTTGTTCATTAGGACCGGGATATAATGGTGGAATATGGAGGCCACAAAGGTTGCAGAACACTCTAATTTTATGGGTAGATTGTGTACTCTGCGTAGTTACAGGCAAAGCGCGCCCCGATGGATACAAAGTTCCACGGAAGGACCAACCAAGGAACGACACACCAAGTCGCACGATCACAACCGACCAATTAAAGGACAATACGCTCGAGATGGACAATACAAAAGAAGTTGCAAGGGACGGGACGGCGCGGCAGTTGGAGGAACAATAATCCCCCTGTCGCCCAGCGCTGAATTGCCTTTTAGTTTTACCCGCTACAATTAATAAAAGTTTATAATTGGAACATTATTGGCTCATTGCTTATAAATTGATGACAACCTCCATCTTCTCCTGGGCCACCTCGCAGCTCAGCGTGGCATTTTTCTGTTGTTGCAGCCTTCACCACCTTCTGTACCTTCTCCTTGTTTGTAAATACAAATTCTGGCTCTGAAAAGAGAGAGATACATCAGTTTGGCCTCTTGAAAGAAGAGCAGGTTTTGGGGAAGGAGTCAGAAAAATGAATCAGTTCTCCCAGTCTGATGCCCCAAGAGAATGATGTGGAGAGAAGTTGTGCAATTTATGGATGCCCCATCCCTGAAAACGTTCAAGTCTAGGCTGGATGGGTGTTAGAGCAACCTAGTCTCAAAGAATGTGTTCCTTTCCAGGACAGAGATTGGAACTGGATGATCCTCCAGGTCCCTTCCAACAAAAGGCATTCTGTGATGCTTCTTGTATGACTCTCATGACTCTTTTGTCCCCTAGCTGCCATTTACTTATGTCTTCAAAACATCAACTTATACAAAACATTCCTGTAGTATTCTCTCCCATGCTAAATGAGCCCTTCCAAGACAAAAACATGTTACATAGAGCACACCCCCTAGTGCTTGACACAAAGCCCCTGTTCTGAAACTTCCTGAGACGCAGCTGCATTGCAGAGTTGTTCTAGTGGTACAGGCACGTGGGAATGGAGAAGTGCAATCAGAACTTTCTTGTCTATGGCCTCATTCCCACAGCAAAAGGAAATTCCTGAAGATTTTAAAAGATGGAGCTGCCTCACAACTGTATTTAGAATAATTTGTTCAATTTCCTCATCAGAAATTAACCACCCCAAAGTTCAGCTCCAAAAATTTTAAGCATAGCAGGGAAAACTTACAAACTAATGACCGTTTTCTAAAACATTCTAGAATGAAAGGCCAAAATGTGTTCTCTCTCACCTGTGACATGAATCTTGAAGGTGAGTTTCTGGCCAGCAGCCTCGCAGCTGTACTCCCCTGCATCTTTCTTCTCTACCTGGATCACCACCAGCCGACACTGTTTGCCCTCTGACTCCACCTTGAACTTCTTGCTCGAGGTGATCAGTTTCCCCTCCTTGTACCACTTCACCTCCATCTTCTCCTGGGCCACCTCGCAGCTCAGCGTGGCATTTTGAGTCAGTGCAGCCTTCACCTCCTTTTGTACCTTGTCCTTGTTTGTAAACACGTCTTCTTTCTCTGCAGGGACATCACAACAGTCACACCATTTTGCTGTAGTCTGCTGCAGAGCTTACTCCAGTTCCCCATTTTCATTATACTTGCCCTTCACAGGGACCATCATGATGCCTCATTAAGACAGGAAAATACTTTCCCCTCTATTTTGCCTTGGGAAATGAATAGGCATATCATTTCATATCATATCATAAATCTAAACATTTCGCAGTCTGATAGCAGATTTGGACATGAGATTTAGAACACCTGCATGCACTGCTGAACCTCCTCCATTCTCTTTGTTTCTTCTGATGTCTCTCTACATTTCCAGTAAATCAGAAGGGAATGGCCCTCTAGAACAGGTTGCCCAAGGAGACTGTGGATGCTCCATCCCTGCAGGCATTCAAGGCCAGGCTGGATGTGGTTCTGGGCAGCCTGGGCTGCTGCTTGGCAACCCTGCACATAGGAAGAAGGGGGTTGGAACTGGATGAGCACTGTGGGCCTTTGCAACCCAGGCCATTTATGAGTCTGATTAGTGGCATTTTCCACCTCATTGTGTCATTCAAATTTTGTAACCAGATCTCATCAAACACCTCCCCTTTTCTCACTCCTTGCATGCCTGGTGTGCTCTTGCACTGTAACCCTACAGACACCAGCTGACTACAAGAGCTGCACAAGTTACCCTCCTTGCCTATTGTTTGTTGCAGTAATTCATTCCTGGATGGAAAAGCACATGTAGAAAAGTGTTGCTATGACACTAGATGACAAAGAAAGTCCTATAGCCAAAATGTTTTGCACCAGAGAGGCTGTAAGTTGATCCTCCAAATGCAAGACACACAAAATGAAGTGTTCCTTTATCTCTGGGATTCCAAGCATTTTCTCACCTCTGACTTTCACTTGGAATGTTGCTTTGTCATCTTTTGTTTCACAGCTGTAGCTCCCTTGGTCTTTCAGGGTCACATTTTTGACCATGAGCTTGCGGTGCGTCCCCTGGGAGATGATGGTTGTCCTCTGGTCCTGCTTCACCTCTATTTGATCTTTCTTCTATACGACAGCTCCGCTTGCAGCTGACACCTCACACACCAGCTCCAGGTCTTCAGAAGGACTGACTGATATTTCTGGAGTCGTTTTGGACTTGCTGACAAAATTAATGGCTTCATCTGAAGAAAAAAAGAGAAAGTGGTTTACATCCTGACTCAGGCTTATTCAGCACAGCATTAAGATACAGTTAGAACTGATTGTAATGTCTCTGCTCATTACATCTGGGGGATCAAGTTTCACCTCTGGAGGTACTCACATACAAACGTGTGCTTGATTCTCCTGTGTAAGGAAAGAGTAAGTTCTATGCAGACAGTTCCTATTTCTTTTAATCAATTCTGTATTCTGCACATGTTCTTCTGAAGCTAAAATGAAGGCAGCTAAGTAACCTGTTTGCAATACATGAACAAACCAATTCAACACCTTGTCTCTAAGCTAACAAGCAGCGTTTGATGAGCACATCAGTATTTCATGCCCTTCATTCCATCCAGACTGTATTGGCAATAACTATGCTGGTATTAACAAGGATAGCAATTACAAGCAAAATGGTAGAAATACAGAAGATATAAGGAAAAGGGAACTCACCAGAGCTGAGGCGATCCTCCCTGGTGAGCGATCTCCAAGAGATGCTGCCTCAGTGAGGGTCAGCCCTTAAATGAGGTCTCAGAGGAGGTGGAGTCGAACTCCACCCCTCCAGGGAGCACAGCTACATAACTTTCACCTGTGCTCCCACAGCTGACCCCACACTTGCCTCAGCTGATCAATCAGTGGTTCACATTGTGATCTCCCATACACTCCACCCCTTCACAACGTGAACCAATGATTAGGTGAGTTCCCCTTATTACAGAGACCCAATCACGATGCTGATACAATCTCCCGTCGCATTAGATGTTGATATTATTCAAATGATGATGATTGGATGGGTGTTTATGATCTTCCATGGGCCAGTGCTTGATAGATGTTACCGGAGACAAATCATCTTGAAGTGCAGGTCCGTCTGCGTTTCATCAGTCCAGAGTAATGGTCCTAGAGGCTTAGAATCAATCTTAAGGGGAGTAATATAGATGTTTCAAGGGTACTAGGAGGGGAAGATCCGCCCTCCAGGGCAAGATACAGGCCGTGTTCTTACCTTGGGTCAATACTTCTGCTTGTACTGGATTATGTCCCGGCCTCCGATACCATACCCTCTGGCCAGATATCTGTGGCTGTATAACTATATCTGGCACCAGAGGAGGAGTCTTGATCTGCCACAGGGACATAATAGGTGTTCCTTTAGCAATAAAGGCCGGAGTATTGACCACGATGTCAGTAGGCCATGTACCTATCACCGAGGGGATGACTGAACCTCCCACCTCCAATAATCTCCCCCAAGGTGCAAGTAGGCCACACCATTTGGGTCCTACCTGCACCTTCCAAGGCCAATTTATCTTATGGATTCCCGGTTCTAAATTCTCAGGGGCAGGGAGCAGAAGATTATTTTCAGTACCAACCTGCGGTTTTACCTTATTATCGGTGCCTGTAATTTGGATCCTAAGAGGGGAGGCCCATATAGTTTGTAACATTTTCAGGGCACTGGGTCTGCCATCCCGAGGTCTTTCATTCAGGTCCCGCACGGTTTCATATAATCTTTTTGTCCACCCCTGCAGGGACTGAGAGTCTGTTTTCAGGGCAGCCTTAAGGATACCATTATAACGTTCAATAAGGCCTGCCCCTGTTGGGTTATATGGCAGGTGGAATCGCCATTCAATGTTGTTTTCTTCTGCCCAGCGCTGTATCATCGCTCCAGTGAAGTGAGTCCCTTGGTCACTCTCGATAACTTGAGGTGTCCCGTATGCAGACATCAGTTTAGTAAGTGCCTTAATTGTGTATGCTTGATTTGCCTTTGGTACAGGATAGGCTTGCAGCAGTCCACTTACAGTGTCAACGCAGGTCAGGGCATATCTCGCCCCCTCAGACCGAGGGAGGGGCCCAATGTAGTCGACCTGCCATCTCTGAAGAGGACTATATCCTCTAGCAATGTGGGATGTTGTTTCAGGCAACCGTCTCGGTCTCATCTTTGAGCAAGCATCGCAATCCTGACATGCTTGAACGATATCAGATAGTTGTACAGGCAGCCCCCATGCTTTAGCAGCTGCCCACATTATCTTCTGTCCAGCATGCCGTAGCTTCTGATGTAACCAACGGGCAATATTTTCAGATTGTGAATTCTCAATCCATCGGATTCGGGCCAGTGTGTCAGCTTCATCATTTCCTGGTGACTGCAAGGGTTGATGACCAGAGACATGGTAGACACATACTGTCCTGTGTTTGACCGTATTCCAAATGTCTACCCACATGTCTTTACCCCAAATCGGTCGGGCGTGGATAGTCCATTCCTGGGTAGCCCATTGCGTAATCCACAGAGTGAGCCCCCGGTACACAGCCCAACTATCTGTACAGATGTTCAGGACGCCGTCACCAGGTTCTTTAGTTATAACCATCCACACGGCTCGCAATTCTGCCCATTGGCTGCTTTGACCATCCCCCTCATCAAACCAGATGGTCTCAGTAGAGGGATGGTATGCTATTGCTCGCCACTTGCTCGGGTTGCCTCTGCTGGACCCATCCGTATACCAGGCATCTTCAGGAATAGGATATCTTCCTTCCTGAACGGGACTCTTCTCTGGTGGAGCAACCATCGGTTCTTTTGATGTATCACTGTGATACGTCACTGGGCCTAGGATCTTCTGTAGTTCTTCTTTAAGTGGAGATGAAGACAGACTGCTTCTCTGGCTTAGATAGGCGACCCATCGTGCCACCGTTTGTGCTTGGGCCACCCCCGTCTTAGGAAGGTGAGTCAAATCTCTCACCCACCCCTGGATTGGTAATGAAGTCTTAACTATGACCTCTGCTGTTTGCGTTATCGGCTCTACTGCTTGTAATGCCGAATAGGCAGCCAATAACTGTTTCTCAATCATGCTATATCGTTCTTCTGCTCCGTGCCAAACCTGAGACCAGAATCCAATGGGGGTTCGAACAGAACTCTGGCGTTGCCACAGGCCCCAGCCAAAACCATCTTGAGTAACATGAACATCTAGTTCAGCTGGGAGGGTCGGATCAAATATACCCAACGCCTGAGCTTGTTTAACTGCCAGTTTTGCCTGTTGGAAAGCATCCTGTTCTATCTTTCCCCAATTCCATGATTGACCCTTCTTTGTAAGCTTGTATAATGGCCTTAATAGCTGAGCTAAACGAGGTATAAAGGAGCGCCAATACCCCAATATACCCAAACATTCTTGCAATTGTTTTGATGTTGTAGGGACTGGAAACGCTTGGACTTTATCTACTACCGCACTGGGTAGTACTTTGGTTTTCCCGGACCAAATTACTCCCAGGAATTTTACAGATAGCCCCGGACCTTGCACCTTCTGTGGGTTTATAGCCCACCCTCTTTTCTGCAGGTAAGCTATCAACAAATCTGCTGCTTGTCTCACCGCCTCTAACGAATCGGATGTTAACAGGAGGTCATCAATATAATGATATAAATTGACATTATTTGGCTTTTCCCACTTAGCCAGATCACGTGCCACTAAATTATGACAAAAAGTGGGCGAATGTACGTACCCTTGGGGTAGGACCTGGAAAGTCCATTGCCTCCCTTCCCATGTAAATGCAAACTGATCTTGCGATTCTTCACTGATTGGAATACTGAAGAATGCATTCGCCAAATCCAAGACACAGTGATATGTTTTGATTTCCCTGCTTAGTGTGTCCATTAGGGAGGCAATATTGGGTACAGCCGCATGAACAGGTGGTGTGACCTTATTTAATTCCCTATAGTCTACTGTCATCCTCCATGTTCCATCCAGTTTTCGCACTGGCCATATTGGGGAGTTATATGGGCTATGTGCAGGCCTTATAATACCCACTTTTTCTAATTCCTGCACCGTCTTTGTTATTTCATCCTGCCCACCCGGGAGTCTGTACTGTTTCACATTAGTAATCCGGCGTGGCTTCGGCAAACAAATAGGCTCATGTTTTGCATGGCCTCTCAATATTGTCTGGATTGCCCGGATACTAATGCATCTCTGCCGCAATCGGAACTCTCCCACTGTTGTATGGAGAGCCAGACCCCACAGGATATCAATTCCTAATATATACTCTGGAATTGGGGCAATGGATACCTTGTACTCCCGTGGTGGAAGACGCCCGACCCCCAGTTTTACCCAGGTTTGGGTGACCGGAATGGTTTGTCCCCCAAAACCTCCAATCATCACTCTATTACCTTTAAATTTAGTTGGGTCTCCATATATTATAGATGTCTCTGCCCCGGTATCAACTAGGGCCATAACCTTCTGTATATTCTTTCGGGACCAGTATATCGTCAGTTCCACATAGGGCCTCCGGTCCCGTCTAGAGGCCCTAGGAGGACTGACATCCCTCGTCAAGCCATGAACTGAGCCAGATTCAAGTCTTTTACCTCCAATACCTCCGGTGTCATAACCCAAGGCACCTGAGGTGGCTTCTTTTTCCTATTTGGAACTATAAAATCTTCTAAATTCCATGTTGTTGTTGGTCGCCGCTCTATAAATCTTATCCCTGGCCTTTTGGGTTTATTCTGAAATTTTTGTTCATCCTTCAGTTGCTTCCACAACTGAAGGAGAACCTGATTGGGCTGCCCATCAATTTTTGAAAACTGAACGCCTGCCTGGAGCAGATCATTAAACATTTGTTTCCGGGATACCCTAACAGGTCCTGCCCGAGAAGTTCGCGGGGCCGATCTTCTGGCTCGCACTATTGGAAAAGCCTCGGCATCCTCAATCACCCTGATATTGCGCTTAGCTCGTAAACGCTCAGTTTCTCCGAGGTCTGCTACCAATTGGGCGGCTTGTTGGACTACTGCCTCTGCGGATACTACTGGATTAAGTATGGAAACCAAGGTTCCATACATATGAGAGGGTGCTTACTGTAAAATTAGGTCCCTCATTCCCGCAGAAAATTTAACCATATCAGGGCTATCGAATGTGTCTTCGTAGATAGCCTCTCTCATACCTAATTCGCGTATATAATTTTGAAGGTCTTCCATAGAAGACCACATCCCTGTGTTTACTGGCATGTCAGTTTTATTTGTCCACACCATGCGGCAAGCAGCCATTATCCATTCTACAATTGAATGGTTTTCTTCAGGGAACTGAGTCCCAGCATACAGTCTCTGCCGAAGGGCAGGATGTACTGTTATTGTGGCCAACTTAGATACTTCGGGGCCACTAACCAGTACACTATCTGCCCCTGAATCCCATAACCGTAATAACCAAGCCGGAACACTTTCCCTTGGCCTTTGCCTAAATCGTTGCACTAGGTCCATGAGTTCAGTAGGCGTATATGGACGGGCTGTTACATGTAAAACAGATTCAGCAGGGGGCCATTGATCAGGAGGCACTCCTGCTGGTCGATCTTGAATTTTCTTTGTTTTTTGAGTTATTACTGGACGGACTTCTAGTGAGTCCGTCTCAGATGGTTTTTCTAGATCAGATTTAGTGATCTTATTTTGATTCATTTCTTCAGGATCTTGATCGTCATTAAATGAAATGTATCTAATTTGAGGGTTGGAGGAAGAAAATGACGTTTTTTTTCCTGTCAATAGATTGATCTCACCCTCCAATTTTTCAATACGGGCCTTTAACAATTCATTTTCATGTGCAATGTTGTTTGATTTTATCTCTGCCCGATTTAAAGCATTTAATAATGGCCAGGCTGCCATAGATGCAGCCATTCGCTTTTCTTTTGTAATTAAGATATCTTTTTGTAGTCCTAGAAAGTAATCAGTTAGACAATAGGCGTCCATGTTATTTGGTACTCTTAAAGGGCCCCATTGTTCAATAATTGTTGCTAATTGGTAATATGGGGACGCCTCAAAACCTGGAATTTGTCCAGGAAGGCATGTCCCTAAGGGGGTGGTCTTCTCCCCCTTGTACCAATTAAAGATTTTCCACACAAAGGACATTTTTTTTTTTTCCTTATATTTCTAGATGCCAAGTCAGTGGCTCCTGCCTGGCTTGCCAAATGTATTGGCAATAACTATGCTGGTATTAACAAGGATAGCAATTACAAGTAAAATGGTAGAAATACAGAAGATATAAGGAAAAGGGAACTCACCAGAGCTGAGGTGATCCTCCCTGGTGAGCAATCTCCAAGAGATGCTGCCTCAGTGAGGGTCAGCCCTTAAATGAGGTCTCAGAGGAGGTGGAGTCGAACTCCACCCCTCCAGGGAGCACAGCTACATAACTTTCACCTGTGCTCCCACAGCTGACCCCACACTTGCCTCAGCTGATCAATCAGTGGTTCACATTGTGATCTCCCATACACAGACAGAACCTGCCTGAGGAGCAAGCTGATGGCTGTCAGCTACAGGCAGACCTAGCTTTGTACTGCATTTCTTAGAGCAACAACTGTTGCTTTCAGTCACTGAATATACCAAGGCCAATTACTATGCCAGGAACATTTATGGCATCAGTGAACAAAAAATGCGTTAAAAATTGTAATAGACAGGAGCCATTTATTCTTTTATAACTAGGTGACCAAAGAACAACAGTCCTTCTAGAGTCAAGCTGTTAAGAACTAATAGCATCAATCAATATCACATAGATAGATTACTTCCCTGCCCTAAGACCATCTTGCGACCATTTGGTGCTCCTAATTAAGCCCTCTTGATGGCATTTTGTCTGAGCCATGCGACATTTTGTGATAGGAGTTACTGCTAGTGTTCCCTTAACCCTACACCAAAGTAGGAGGTATCCATTCTCAGGGAATCATGCAGGCTTCCTCTGTATTTGATGCTCAGAGACAGCCCCAGAACTTTTCAAATCTTAGCTTAGCTCTCATCCAATAATGTTCATCAAACAGTGCAACTTGTCCTTTGGGGATGCCTTTGTTCTGCATCAACCAGTTCCAACGGAGTCTTCTTGGCTTGTTTTAGATCAGTTTTTCAACAGATAAAGCCAGGGTCTTTGAATTACAAAGTGAAATTGCAGAATGCATGATTCTCAACCAAACAGAACAGCAGGTGGGATGCAGGGTGAATACCTGAGCCAACACCACCTGCAAGCAATCCTTCAGTATCTTAGGAATCTCTAGCCACCCCAAATCCAGTGTTGTGCTTGATCTATCATCTCTGCTGAGATTTTAGCTAAGCTGATGGTGAGCATCACGGTGGTGATGGGTGAGCAGTCAGACTAGAGGGTCTTAATCAACCGTAAGGATCCTGTGATCAGAGGAACGTGAATGTGCTGTTAAAGGTCACAAGCGCTGCACTGCAGCATGAGCATACACAGCGAAAGGCTTTCAGTAGAGCTTCAGTTCATAAATGAGGACTGGGTTATGGAAAATAGGCTCAAGATATAAAACAGAAAACAGATCTTAACGCCAGGTTCTGTGAATGCAACCAGCTGAATTTCACAGATATTGAATTTCAATGACAATTTCTTGTGTTATTTTACCCTCCAGCTCCACCCTGAACAGGAACATGTCAGTGACAAGCATTACTCCTCCAGGCTTGACCTAACAGTGCTTTACTTGCACTATGAGCTAATGGCTGTGCTTACAGCACCTCAGGGAGACACCTCAGAGATCACAATGTCCTTCGGGTACAGCAGGAGACACTCAACTCTCCAAATGTGGAGTTTAATTTGTCCAAAGAGGAGACAGGATTCCCATGCTAATAACTTAGGACCATTTCAGTCATAGGTTTAAAGATGATGTAAGTGCTGAGGCAATACATGAACTAGATGAATGAAGCCCAGATGTCAGGGCTCAAGTCGTGACTCCAGCCCCAGCTGGAGCTAAGGCTGTCTTGAATTCATCACAACACAGTTACATTATTTGCTCATACTGTGGATTTGCATAGGGACAACAGGAAGGTCAGAATTGCTTCAATAGAGCTATGCAATCTTTGTCCTAAATACTGGAAACCCACAGCGTTGGACAAATAAAATGAATTAAGTCTGAAGTGCTTTACATGGATTGTGATCCTATGTTTGCCTCACAAACTTACCTGAGACTTTCCAATCAAAAATCAGAGTGTCATCTCCAATTGTGTAGATGTATGTTCCCTCGTCTTCTTTCGTTACAGCTGAAGCCACAAGCTTATGCAGTTTCCCTTTATCTTCCATTGTGAATTTCTTACTGGTCTTGATTTCTTTGCCATTTTTGTACCACTTCACCATGACATTGGCTTCAGAGGTCTCAGAAACAAATTCAGCTTGTTTTCCAGCAACGGCCCTGATTACTCCTCCACTTGTCTCTTTGATTACGAAGTTTGCCAGTGCTGAAACAAAATATGAAGACACAAAATACATATGATGGTAAAGAACTGCAGGGACATTGGTGACCATGAGGCATTCATTTATCATAAGATCAAACGTGCACGTTTAATCCTAGTTCTAATTGCTAGATTCTAATTCAGAAGCTGGCAAATTGGCAGCTTTTATAAACCACGTACCAGATTACCTTATCTCCACAAGTTGAAGGACGTACACTGTACAGGGGACAGAGCCAAAGGAAGAAGCCCAAGGCTTCAAGAAAATGTCTAAAATAGGAAAACTGAGGAAAGAATTGGAACAAGCAAATTAGAAGGAAATCAATGGAGGGGGTATCTATTACTGCACTGTAACCCCCTGGCAAACAAATCAAGCCTAAAAGATAGAGATATCACTTAGGACTGAAAAGAAAAAAGAAAAAAAAGAATTCCTTTATGGAAATTAATTGGAGTGCAAAAGTTAGATGATAAAACTGGCCCTTATTAACACACAGTGGAATAATTGACTTCAAAGATTCAAAATCTCACCACTGTCTTAGCCAAAAGTTCAAGCCTAAGTCCACGGTCCTATTTTACTGAGGGTAATTGAGCTTGTTTTCCAACTTCTTGTTAACATATCATTTCAAAACAGCGCACACAACTGAGTTGGGTCTGTTGAGACAGCACAGTCAGAGCTGCTAAAATCAAAGTCTGGATTATGCATGCATTTGTTCTGCAGTTCCAAGAACACGCATGTATAATACAAATTCAACAACGTTCTACAGAATGCCTGCATTTAGGAGCTCGAGAGCCAGCTGATGGACACTGGGATGACTGAGATCCTGTCAATACATTTAACTCCATCCTATCATACAGTCAAATTTCATTCATTTTTTCAGGAACTGTCTCTTATCATTGTAGTCCTGTCACCACTGCTGGATGTGAGCCCAACCACACAAAAGCAGCTGCTGGTTTTCACTGCAGATACTGCAGTAAGGAGAAACAGCCTCCAGACTGGACCAGCTGGTTAAAGTGAGTTTACCTGCACTGACATGAGAGCAACACCCTGAACCTCTGCCCTGTGAGCTGAGCAGAGCAGAGCAGAGACACAGTCCTCATGTATCAGGTAGTGTTATTCTGCTTACCAAATGAATGAGTTCACTACAGAAGAGGCGAATCTTCCCCTCTGCTCCATTTGTGGCATACTCTGGAGTTCAAGACATTGCAAAGCTATGGCACATCTACTTTCTTTCAATGATGACGCCTTAGTATGCTCTGGGCTGTCATTTCAATTGCATCTAAAGAAGTCTAGGGTCATGCCAGCTGACAGGAAGCTGGCAAATGTTGTCTCATTGTAAGGAAGAGCAAGAAAGATGACATGGGCAATTATGGACCTGTCAGTCCAGAGCCTGGTAAAATTATGGAGAAAATGATGGTGGGAGTTATGGAAAAACAGCTGAAGGACAATTCTGTCATTGGTTGCAGCCAACACAAGTTTGTGAGGCGAAGGTCCTGTTTAATTTAAGCTCATTCTGTGACACAGTTATCCGTTTAGTTGACCAAGGGAAGCCAGTTGATGTAATCCTTGAGGATTTCAGTGGAGATTTTGATACTGTTTCTCACAACAACCTTCTGGACAGAATGTTCTGCATATGGCTAGACAGAAACACAATGTGGTGGGTGAGCAGTTGGCCAGTAGGTCAGTCCCAAAGGATTATAGTCAGTTTTTTCCATCAGGCTGGTAGATGGTCACTGTCGGGGTCCCCAGGGTTCCATTTTGGGGCCACTTTCCTTTCATGTTTATGCAGATGACTTGAATGCAGGACTAGAAGACGTTCTGAGCAAGTTTGCTGATGAGACCAGATGAGGAGGTGCTGTTGCCTCCACTGAGGGTGGAGAGGACTTGCAGAGAGATGTGGACAAGTCAGAGAAGTGGGTACCAGTTGGTACTAAGCACCAAGTGCATAACGTATAACAAGAACAAGTGCCTGATTGTGCACCGCAGAACATAAAGGACTTCAAACTCTAGGAGAATGTGCAAACGAGGGCACTGGAACTGAGAGATCTGAAGTTCAGAGTTTCACAGGGATTGACTGCTTGTTCAGACTGGGCCCTTCTCACATCCCTTCTCACATCCTGCAATGAAACATAGGTCTCATATGGGACATGAACCTCACAGCGTCCTTGCACCACATGTAGAGCCTGGGATCTTCTGTCCCCATGTCTTTCATTTAACATCATACGGACCTCCAACCCATTGCCCCAGGAAATGCCAGGAGCCAACATGAGAGACAGGATCTCTCTACCACTGGTCTTGCAATCAGGGCTTGACCTGTCTGCTTCGTAAGGCAAAGGAGAGGTTTCTTAGCATGCCAGTGCCTTTGCCTGCCTGTAGTCATGGCTTCCAGTTATCTTCTCTAACAAGTCCCTTGGGAAGCTTACTTGGTAATGGCCCTCAGTGGGCCCATTAATACTCCAAGAAACTTCACTGTTACTTCCGACTTTGTCTTGTTGAGCACTTTGTGCAAACTTCTCTCTGCACTAGAGGCTGATGAACTCAGCATCAAATGCACCCTGGGGCCCATTATAACCTAAAGAATCTCCTGTGCCTTATGCCATCTTGTTATTTTCTTCAGGTTATCAGAACTTGTTCAGCAAAAAGGAGGGATATCTGGAGAGAGCTTAAAGAATCCAGTATAAATTTATTGTCTATTTATTTATAGTTGGATTTAAAGAAGACATTAAAGCAGCACTGTGCAACTGATACCAATCCAGGATGTCCCAATGAGTTCTGTACTGTTACTGTGTTGACAAAGGTCCTTCTCAACCTCCCCACCCAATTTCTGCTCACAATGGACCTATGGGACTTGCATCACTTTTCTTCACATCACTCTTCTCCTCTGCATTCATCCGCTCAGTGTTAAAACTGCTTTGCACCAACTCCCACTGGCTTTCCTCAGAGAACCAGCTACACATGGAAAAGGAAAGATTTCTCTTTTTTATCTGGCCAGCAAATGGAAAGAAAGGTGATGCAATTGAATGAACAGTAAAACACAGTGATCAACTGCATGCCATGTTCAAGCTGCATCTATTGAAGTTTGTCTTTCATATGGAATATTTTTAAAAGAAATGATTTATTCTGAGGTAGGATAGGATAGATTGAATCACAGTGAAGTAGTTGACAACAGAGGCCATCAGACTCTGGTAGATAGAGCAAATTCCAGTAATCTCCCTGGGATAGATCAGCCAGGTAGTTGAGAGGTATCAACTTAAAACTGATCAGGACTTGTGAGTATTTCACACATTGAGATGGGTTAACACATTCTCATTGATTTATATCTTTGTCTCCAACTCTGTTTTTCACTTTTACTGACATTAATGAACATCTTTCAGACTTCGTGCCTTAATAAAAAAGAGACAGTGATTGAGAAAAAGAAAAAGTATAAGAAGAAAAAGAAAAAGAATAGATAGGAAGGGATAGATCAAATCACAGTGAAGGAGTTGACAACACATTCCATCAGACTTTGGGGAGATGGAACAAATTCCAGTAATCCCCCTGAAAGTCAGAAATCAGACAGATAATTGGGAGGTATCTGACTGAACAAAGAGCAAGGGATGGAGAAATCTGGAGGGCAGTGGGAGTAGTGTGTGCCCAAATGGCCTGCTGAAAACATGCCCTTAACCATGGCCATTTCTTTAGGAGAGCTGAAAAAACTTGGAGGATGAGGCACATCAAATAGGCAGCATGGAAGAGTAGTGCTGGGCACCAGGCTACAGTCACAGGGCATTGGCACTGGCACCGCTGTCTGTGTCTCTGAACCTGAAGGCATTTGTGTCCAGCGAACACAGTTCTGGAAAACATTGTAGTTTCAGTAAAAGAAAAGAAAAGACATCAAATCACCTCAAAGATTCATATTTACAACTTAAAATGGAACAAGACTCATGAGAATTTTTCATGTTAAGAAGGGTTAACACATTTTCATTGATTTCCATCTTTGTCTTCAATTATTTGTTTCAGTTTTATTGACATTTATGATCAACTATTAAGCTTACAGCCTCAAAATAAATAAATAAATTAAAAGAGATACATTTGCATCTTGCACATGGCCTGATGCCCCTTTCACCTTCACAGTTCCCACAAGTCCTTCCATGCCGGAGAGTATGAGATCCAGCAGAGCACCTCTCCTCTTTGGTTCCTCCACTGCTTGGTCAAGAAGCTGCCATCTGTGCTCTCCATGGATCTGCTGGATGCCACATGCCCTGCTGTGCTGTCCCTGCCACAGATAATGGAGTGACAAAGGCCACCAAATGGGACAAGGGACAGACAACATCAGATTCCCATCTGTCTGCAGAGGGCACCTTCCATTTACTCTCCCTGATCAGGAAGACAGGAAAAGACACTGATGGTCTCCTCTGTTTGCCATTTCCATTAGCTCTGACCTGTCTGCTCTTCCATCCCCAGGCAGAGCTCAGTGCACTCTCACAGAGGGCAGTCGCCCTTCTTTGTCTCCTCGCCCATCCATCCTAAAGACTCGGTATCCCCCTTGTGCTACAGTGCAGTTGTGGAAACCATTAAACTGTGTCCCCATGGTCCAAACAGGAGCTCAGGCCTGCAGCTCTACCAAGATTTCTAGCTTCTTGTGTGTTGGTGTTTGCATTAGTGCAAAAGCACAGAAGTAAATATCCTAATTGAAAAGCATCACTGGACATTGCCTGACTGGATAGCTCATCTATAGAATCAGTGTGCAGAAGGTGGCACACAAACATTAGACCGATCATGGGTCTTGGAGGTGACGTAGCAGCACGGACACACCATGGGCATGGCTTTCCTGAAGGCCCTGTGCTGCTCTTGTAGCTGTGAGTGAATTCACCGGACAGCCGGTGCTATCCCCTCTCTGGCCCTCAGCTGATGCCCAGGAAGGAGCTGTCTATCTCAGGGATTTCCCACATGGTTTACAAGCACTTGCAAACATCAGGAGCAGCCCAGGCACCTTGGGCATCACCCAGTGTCTGTGTGTGAGCTGCTGCCTCCCAGCTGAAGGACCGAGGACTCAGAGCAGGAGCTCACATGCCGGCAACTCCTTGTGCACTTCTGAACTGAACCAGAGAAATCCCAGCTCCTGTGGTTCTGTGGGGAGCCGAATCCCATTTCAGCTCCAGGATTTCTGTCAAGGGATGAGACTCCTGCGCTGCCTCAGCTGGATCACTGCCCTGCACAGGGAAAGTCCAAACCTCGCCTTCCTTGTCTGGTTGCCCTTATTGTTTCATCAAACGATCTCTGGGAGCACTCCCCATATGTCTCCAATCAGTCACTGACCACTGGACATGTGGTGGTTAATTGAGTGGATTTCAAAGCACAGTCATGATGCTGTTGTCTTTCAGGAGCTGTTGGCCATGAGGACCCAGGGACATGTCAGGGGAAATGAGTGGGAAGGATAAAAATGACATAATCTGCTGCTTGCTTGTCCAGGTTCCTGGGACACAGGGAGCTCATAAAAGTGGGCAGAGCTGCAGAGAGACAGCTGTGCCCAGGAGCAGATCTCGTGCACAGCACAGCCTGCAGGTGACAGAAGGAGAGGAGAGAAATTGGAGAGAGCTTGCAGGATGTGTGTGGTGTGAGCGGGCTGTGAACTCACTGCAGGAGCATTGCTCACAGACCATGACAAGGTAAGTCTCACAGCTGACCATGAGCTGCTTTTAATTAAGGGGTAACTATAACTGGGACATCCCATAGGAGATCTGACTGCAGGCACTGCATGTTTCTTTACTGTGGAAAAAGCTTTCTGCTCCAGCTGAGACGGGTGCCCAGGGCTGTCCTGCAGAGCAGGGTCCCTGCTGTGCCCCAGGGGCTGTGTGCCGGGTATGGGACTCTGCCGCCTGCCAGGCTCAGCACTCAGCCTGCCCGGGGAGCTGCCCAGGGCGCTGCGGGGAGACGTGTGGGGTAAGGAGCCCCCGGCAGGGTTTGTGCTGCCACAGCTGCTGCCTGGGGCAGGGGATCACAGCTCCACTGCACAACGGAATGTTTCTGAGGGCACTTTGCAAGAGGAGAGCCAAGGCAGGGGGTTTCCATTTCCTGTTCTGAGGCAAAGAGGTTTGGAGTCAGAAATCTAAAAGGGGCAATAAGAGTTCTGAGAATTTTTCATCAATCAATTGCTTGTTTTGTGAACACTCACACATGATGTGCTTTCAGTCTCCCCTTTCTCGAAGGATGGAATTATCTTCATTTTCTGTAGGCATGAATAATTCACTTATCCTACAAACAGGCAGCATTTTCTAACTGAAACTGAATGCCACAGAAGCTCGGGTAGGGGGCTCTAAGAGCACTTGGGGTAAAGATATGAGACATGAAACAGATGAAAATATCCAGGGAGAAGGGATAAGAAAATAAGAGGAAGGTTAGAGCTCCATATGCTGCTTCTGCTTAAGGAATGCTGATCTACATGAAATTAAATGCAAGTAATGGTGCTAAATGTACACTGTTGTAGGAGAATTAAAACATTTCATAGTATAGCAGGAGTAGTGCCTCTGAGAATGGTCTGGACTTGTCATTATCTTCTGCACTCTGAGCAGGACTCCAAGCCCAACAACAGCAGATGCCCAACAGCAGCTCCATCAGTGAGTTCCTCCTGCTGCCGTTGGCAGACACGCGGCAGCTGCAGCTCCTGCACTTCTGGCTCTTCCTGGGCATCTACCTGGCTGCCCTCCTGGGCAACGGCCTCATCAGCACAGCCGTAGCCTGCGACCGCCGCCTGCACACCCCCATGTACTTCTTCCTCCTCAACCTGGCCCTCCTCGACCTGGGCAGCATCTCCACCACTCTCCCCAAAGCCATGCCCAACGCCCTCTGGGACAACAGGGCCATCTCCTACACAGGATGTGCTGCACAGCTCTTTTTCTTTACCTTCTTCCTCTCAGCAGAGTATTCCCTTCTCACCATCATGTCCTATGACCGCTATGTTGCCATCTGCAAGCCCCTGCACTACGGGACCTTGATGGACAGCAGAGCTTGTGCCACCATGGCAGCAGCTGCCTGGGGCACTGGGGTTCTCAATTCCCTGCTGCACACTGCCAGTACGTTTTCACTGCCTCTCTGCCAAGGCAATGTTGTCAACCAGTTTTTCTGTGAAATTCCCCAGATCCTCAAGCTCTCCTGCTCAGAATCAAATCTCAGGGAAGTTGTGTTTCTCATTTTTACTATCAGTTTAGACGTAGGCTGCTATGTTTTCATAGTTGTGTCCTATGTGCAGATCTTCGTGGCTGTGCTGAGGATGCCCTCTGAGCAGGGACGGCGCAAAGCCTTCTCCACGTGCCTCCCTCACCTGGCCGTGGTCTCCCTGTTTCTCAGCACTGGTGCTTTTGCCTACCTGAAGCCCCCCTCCATTCCTTCCCCACTCCTGGATCTGACAGTGGCACTTCTGTACTCAGTGGTTCCTCCAACACTGAACCCTTTTATCTACAGCATGAGGAACAGGGAGATCAAGCACGCTCTCAGGAAGGTGTTGCAATACTCACTATTCCCGCTTCAATAAAGTGCACATCTTCATCGCATGATTCCCAGTGATGGTTCTTCATCTTTTATGCATCTTTGATTGATTGATTATGTGAGATATAGCAACGTGCAAAAAAATGTTATTGAACTTATAAATAAAAATTTGTTTCACTTCTTTCACACCTACTATCCATTTTCTCACTCCAAGAGCTCATGTAAACATGGAACCAGATTCCCCGAATAGGTTAAGAGATAAATAAATAGCATTCAAAATACGCTTTTCCTTAGCTCTTCTCTTATCCAACTTTGTCTGGATTTGGGGAAGGTACAGCCACAGATAGAAGCACAACTAGTTCTTTTCATTCCTCCTCTCTTTACACTGATACAGTGCACAGAGGATTCGAGTCCTCTCATTTCTACAGGCCTGAAGGTCTTGTGTGTCTCACAGCAGTCCCGTCGTGTCTACAGCAGCACTCAGGGGTTTGCTTAATTTTCTTATCTCAATACTTGGAACAGCTACAGGACCTGTAGCATAAGTGACCGCAGAGCTCCTTATGAGGGGTGGAGTGACAGTGGGATCTGTCCAGAGCTTGGAGCAACTGCAGGATGTGTAGCAAAAACTTGGAGCTATTGCAGGGACTGTGCCAGGAGTTGCAGAGGCTGCAGCAATGTCAGCAGATCCAGCTCTCTTCCCCTTGAAGATGCTGAATAGTGTTGAACACAGCTCAGTAGGTGTGGGCCAGGCCCTGGCACACTGCAGTCATTTGGGCCTTTTTAGGATTACCAGTGCCACAGCAGACCTGTCTCCAATATTCTACCAGTTTCTCAGGATCCTGCAGTTGCTCGGAGATGAAGTTCCAAAGCCCTGGGGGTGCCCACCACTCCAGGCAGCTGCCCAGACTGTCCCACACCCCCTGCCATGCAGAGCCTTCTCACCTTGGGGCAGATCTCTCACTGATATTCCTGAATAATTGTTTAACCTCAATCCTAGAATCATAGAATCACCAAGGCTGGAAAAGGCCTGAAAGATCATCCAATCCAACCGTTCACCTATTACCAATAGCTCCCACTAAACCATGTCCCTCAACACAATATCCAGTCTCTCCTTGAATACCCCTGGTCTCCCAGAGACGACAGTGTAAAATGTGTAATTCCTAATCATACCAACAATATTCCAAAACCCAAAGATGTCCAAAGAGCTGAATGTGCACAAAACTTCACTTTGCCAATTTTATCGTGGTACAAACCAAGGTCAAACAGCATAGCAAAATAAATACCCTAATCCAGCATCCAGAGTTGACAAATGATGCAGCAGGGAAAACAAGCAGCAAGTAAGGAGCTGTGAAATGCAGCTTCATGAGAAGACTCAGCAAGCTTCACAAATAGGGAAACTATCAGCACCATGGCCTGCACATCTCCAACTCCCACAAAGCCCTGTCCACTCTGGACAGATGTGCTGTTACCACAACCCTTGGAGCCTCACATCAGGCACCAAAATGACTGTGGTTGTTGAACCCAACATGTGGCTCAGCAGCTCACAGTGCTTTGTGCACTGCCCCATTCCCAGTGGGATGGGGATGAGAACTGGGAAAAAGAGTACAACTTCTGGGTTGTAACAAAACAGTTTACTAAGAGAGATAAAAGGAGAGGAGTAATAGTTATCACTATATATCCGTTGATATAGAATCGTATGTAACAACTGATGCACAAGCACTTGCTCAGCACCACCAGACTGATGCTCAGCTGGGCCCTGAGCAGTGAAGAGACTGAGATGAACTCCCACCCCTTTCAATACAATTTCTGCTTGCTGTCACCTGATAGACAACGTCTCTTTGGCCACTATCAGTCAGCTGTCCTCACTCTGTTCCCTCCCAGCTCCATGTGCCCTTTACTGACCATGGCCTTGGCTCCGTACAACACTGCTTAGCAGCAGCTGTAAACATCAGAGTGTTATCAATGGTTTTCTCCTAGAACCAAAACACTGCACCACAGCAGACAGTCTGAAGAAAACAATTCCATCCCAGCTGTAACTCAGATTCCTGCCTGTCCCCCTCCTCTTGTTCTTCCTGATCAGGAAGCAAGGAACAGAATATGCTGCTCTTCTTTTTGAAACCTTTCCATCAGTTCTCAGCTGGCTCCTCTGCCATCCCCAGGCAGAGCTCAGTGCACTCTCACAGATGGCAGCAGCCTTTCTTCATCTTCATTGCCTAATCGTAATGAAGAGTCTGTACCTACTTTGCTACAGTTCAGAGGTGGGAACCATCCCACCATGTCTCTGTGAGACAAACAAGACCCTAGGCCTGCAAAGGCACAGAGATTTGGAGTTCGCTGAGTGAATGTTTGTGGTCCTCTCATTAGTGTAAGGATTCTTCAGAAAGCATCCCCTTCCAGAAGCATGCTTTGATTTAGCCTGTCTGGGTCTTGCATCTACACTGTGGTACTGATGTTCAGGGCCTTGCTCAGAATCAGCAGCCTGCATGAAAGGAAAAGCTCTGTGGTTTTCTCTTGATTTGTCCCGTTTATTTCCCATGCTACCCGCACTGGTCTACAGGCACTTTAGGGCAGCAGTAGGTTGGGGTTACCCCCAGAGGGTACACAGTAAGATTTAGGACGGGGTATTGGCAACAAGACTTTCTCTGAGGAATCCTCACACAATCCTATAGAACAACTCAGAGGCTTTCCATTCAATCTCCAACAGCAACAATATCCCTCAGCCCTTCTCTGTCACATCCAATTCCCCACCCTTCCCCATTTGGACCTGGTTTAAAGCCCTATAATCAATCAGTGCAGGAGCATTTCAGATGGGGTCATGGAGGAGGCAGACTGCCATTCTTGGGGTGGCCATTTTCCCAGGAGGGCATGGTGGGAGGGCTTTGTCCCATCTGGTTCCACCAACACTTGCATCCACCCAGCAGAAGGCTGTGTCCTCTGTGTCCCACTTGAACTCTGCATGGAGCTTACAGTTGGCAGTGACATGGCTGAGAAGCTCTGGGCATGGATTAAGGGACAGGGAAGTAATGTGCCTTCCTAACTTCCTCCCTGCATGCCTTAGCAACTTCCTTGTAATCTCCCCAAGTACCCAGCCCCTTCTTCCAGAGGACGGAGATTCTCTTTTTCTTCCTGAGTCTCAATAGTTTTTCCCAGTTCATCTGCACTGGTCTTCTTCCCCTATGGCTCACCTTATGGCATTCAGGGACAGCCTGATCTCGTGCCTTTAAGATTTCCATCTTGAGGAGTGTCCAGGCTTCCTGGACCCCTTTACCCATAAGGAGCGACTCCCAAGGGACCTGTGCTACAAGTGTCCTGAACAGGTCAAAGTCCGCCCTCTAGAAGTTCAGGATAGTAGTTTTGCTAGTCACCCTTCTGACATCTCCAAGAATAGAGAATTCTACCATTTCATGGCCACTCTGCCCAAGACAGTCCCCAACCTTCTCAACTCCTACCAGTCCTTCACTGTTAGTGAAGAGCAGGTCTAGCAAGGAACCACCCCTGGTAGGACTTCATACCAGCTGTGTAAGGAAGCTGTCTTGCATGCAATCTATAAACCTCTTGGACTGATTCCTCTGCTATTTATTATATTCCCAGCATATATCAGAGAAGTTGTAGTCTCACAAGAAAATGTGTGCTGGCAATCTTGCGACTTCAGTAAGCTGCTCATAGAATGCCTCACCCATCAATTAGGCGGTCTATAAGAAACCTTTAGCAAGATGTCACACTTACAGGCCTTTCCCCCGATCCTTACAAACATGCACTTCATTCTGAAGCCCAAGCTCTTCAACATCAAAACTCTCTTTAATATAAAGGGCCACACCACCACCCTTCCTTCCTCCTCTATCCCTTCTGAAGAGCTTGTAACTATCCATCACAGCACTCCAGTCATGGCAGTGGTCCCACCATGGGTCGGTAATAGCAACTAGGTCATGGTTTGTCAGATGCACAGTTGCTTCCAGCTCCTCTTGCTTGTTGACCAAGCTGCGTGCGTTGGTGTAGACGCACTTCAGCTGAGGCATCTGCCTCTCTCCCAGCTCAAACAGCATTTCCCTAGGCTTATCTCTGGTAAGCCCTGTTTTGTCCACTCCCCCATCGTAGCTAGTTTAAAGCTCTTTCGATAAGCCCCGCTACCGTCTATGCTAGGATTCACTTCCCCCTTTGAGACAGTTGGGTTCCATTCATGGATAACAGACCATGGGCCAAGTAAACTGTCCTGTGATCAAAGAACTCAAAGTTTCTGGCTCAGTACCAACCTCTGAGACAATTGTTCATTGCTTTGCTTTCCAAGCCTGCTCTGTGTCCCTCACTGCCACTGAAGGTATAGAACAAAAAATCACTTGATCTCCCACTTTGTGAACTAAAGGGCCTAAATTCCTGAAATCTCTATTCATAGTTCGTAGTCTTATCTAAGAAATTTCATCACTGCCCACCTAAACTATGAGTAGTGGAAAATAATCAGTGGACCTAACCAGCATTGGGAGTTTCCTCATTATGTCCCTGACCTGAAACCAAGAAGGCAGCAGACTTACTGACAACTGGGGTCCAGTCTGCAAATGGGGCCCTCTATTCCTCTGAGAAGGGAGTCACCCACCACGGCCACCCTTCTTTCTTTCATGGCAGAGGAAGTCACAAGGCTTGGTAGTGACTGCCTTGCATTAGGTTTCCTCCTAGGCAGATCCTCCATTGCCTCCCCATTCTTATCTCCTTCAGATTTCAGAGTGTCAAACCTGTTGCTTAGATGGATCAGGGGTCGAGGGCTAGGCAGGCATGGGGGGGCTCCTGTGATGTTGAGTTGGGACTCTCTTCCAACCCTTCTCATCAGTCAGGTCTGTCTGACTGTGACAGGGCAGGGAGTCAACCACTTTTCTGGGAGTATCTGCCTGGCAGCCTTTCCTCGGGGATGCCAGCAAGTCACTCCACCAGCCCATCTCCCGATCACACTCCCTGATGGTAAACTGTAAGTAAAACCTTGAGTAAAGTGAGAGTTCACCTAGACAAAAGTATGAGTAGAAACATGGACTGACGTGAGGGTAAACCCAGAGTAAACCCAGGATCCCATCCATTGGGCATGCACAGCCTCTGAGGGCAACTTTTTCCAGTGTTGCTGTGTAAAAATATAGGTTCCTCACATCTAACCTATGTCTCCCCTTTTTAATTTAAATCCGTTTCCATTTGTCCTGTTATCAACAGACCATCCCATCCTTATTCTAGCGTTAGGCATCTCATCCTCAGATGGAAACCCTGGGGCTGAATTGGGATCAGTTTTTCAAAGAACCACAGGAGCTACAAGTTCACCTAGCTGAGTTCAGATGTGCACAGTGAGGTGTCTGTGTGTGAGTCCCTCATCTGAATCCTTGGTTTTTATTCCACAGGGACTGCACTACTCATACACAGTCTCTCAGTGATGCCCAAGGTGCCTTGGGTGATCCTAGTTTTGTGCTAGTGCTTGTAAACTGTGACGGAAAATCTATGAGATAGACACCTCCTTCTGGAGCATCAGCTGAGGGCCAGAAGGGAGGTATTCTTGGCCATCCTAAATACCACCTCAGCCACGTGCTTAGGGCACCCATTGTGTCTTTTGCACCTGACCCCATGGAGTATGTAGTGATATTCAGCTTATCAAAAGGATGAGCTCAGAACAGAAGAGGCAGATCTTCCTCTCTGCTCCATCTGTGGCATAGTCTGGATTTCAAGGCATTGCAAAGCTATGGCACATCTACGTTCTTGCACTGATGACACTTTAGCATGCTCTGGGCTCGCATTTCAATGGCATCTAATAAATCTAGGGTCATACCAGTTGACAGGAAGCTGGCAAATGTTGTCTCATTGTAAGGAAGAGCAAGAAAGATGACACGGGCAACTATGGACCTGTCAGTCTCACTACAGTGCTTGGTAAAATTATGGAGAAAATGATGGTGGGAGTTATGGAAAAACAACTGAAGGACAGGTCACAGACAACACAAGATACAGAGGGGAAGGTCCTATTTAATTTCAGGTCTTTTTATGACACCTTTATCCATTGAGCTGAACAAGGGAAGGCAGTTGATGTAATCCTTGAGGATTTCAGTAGAGCTTTTGATACTATTTCTCCAGCACCCTTCTGGACAGAAATTCCTGCATACAGCTAGACAGAAACAGAACGTGGTGTGTTGTAATACAAGAAGAATTTTACAGAGCAGCAGCCATGGATTGAGATAAGGAGTTCACAGAGGAGCAGCTGCGGAGCAGGATAAACAGCATGAGAACAAAGGACATCTCTAGGAAAAGAATGAATGGCTCGTGGCTTTGAAGGGGGGTTATAGGGTTGTTATTGCAGTAGCTTTCCTCCAATTAGCGTGTGTGATTTTTGGACACCCTTGTCTGTCTCCTATAAAAGTCTGGCTTTCGGGCAATAAATTGATGCAGCTATATGTAACTATATTGGTGTTTCTCTGTTTGACCCAGCACGCTGACATTTTGCCTTTCAGGTTCACCAGCAGTGGTGGGTGAGCAGTTGGCCAGTAGTTCTGTCCCAAAGGATTATAGTCAGAGGGTTCCATTGGGCTGGTAGATGGTCACTGTCAGAGTTCCCCAGGGTTCCATTTTAGGGCCACTTTCCTTTCATGTTTATGCAGATGACTTGCATGCAGGACTAGAAGATGTTCTGAGCAAGTTTGCTGATGAGACCAGATGAGGAGGTGTTGTTGCCTCCACTTAGGGTGGAGAGGACTTGCAGAGAGATGTGGACAAGTCAGAGAAGTGGGTATCAGTTGGTACTAAGCACCAAGTGCATAACGCATAACAAGAACAAGTGCCTGATTGTGCACCTGGGTATGGGCAACCCTGGACATAAACACTGTCTGTATATTGGACACATGAGAGACGTCTGACTGAAAAGGATTGGGGGTCCTGCTCAACATAAAATTTTAAGTGAGTCAGCAGTGTGCCCAGCCAGCCAAGAAGGCCAACAGTCCCCTAAAGTGCATCAAGCAATTTATTGCCAGCTGGGTGGGAGAAAGGTTTGTCCCTCTTTGCTCTGCATTGCTACTGCCTCACCTGGAGCACTGGGTGCACTTCTGGGCAATGGAGAACATAAAGAACATCAAACTATGGGAGAGTGTGCACAGGAGGGCACTGGAACTGAGAGATCTGAAGTTCAGAGTTTCACTGGGATTGACTGCTTGTTCAGACTGGGCCCTTCTCACACCCCACATCCTGTGATGAGACACAGGGCACATGTGGGATATGAACTTTAACAGCATCCTTGCACCACATGCAAATGCTTTTCCCAGTGCTTCAGTGTTCCACCACCCATTGCTTTCAACATAGTTTTCAACACCCCATTGTATCTTTTAATTTTACCAGAAGCTGGTGCATGGTAGGGGATATGATAAATCCACTCAATGCCATGAACTTTGGCCCAAGTATTTATTAAGGGAATTTTTGAAATGTGTCCCATTATGAGACTCGGTTCTTTCTGAGGTGTCATGTCTCTGTAGGACTTGTTTCTAACAACCCAATATTGTGTTTCTGGCAGTAGCATGGGGTACTGCGTATGTTTCAAGCCACCCAGTGGTTGCTTCCACCATGGTAAGCACAAAACGCATATCATTATGAGATCCTGGCAAGGTGACATCATTCACCTGTCACTCCTCCCCATATTTATACTTTTGCCTTGGCCTTCCCCCCAGAGAGGCTTCATATTCTTGGCTTGTTTAATTATGGCACATGATTCACAGTCATGAATAACCAGTGCAATAGCATCCATAGTTAAGTCCACCCCTCAGTCTCTAGCCCAATTATATGTTATGTCCATTCCTTGATGGCCTGAGGTCTCATGGAACCATCAAGCTTGAAATAATTCACTCTTGTTCTGCCAGTCCAAGTCTATTTGAGCCACCTCAATTCTGGCAGCTCGATCTACCTGATGGTTGTTTTGTTGTTCTGCAATAGCCCGACTCTTGGGCAAGTGTGCATCCACGTGACACACCTTTACAATCATATCTTTTTTTTGAGCAGTTATGTTTTTCTACAGTTCAGCAGCCCAAATAGGTTTACACCTCCATTGCCAGTTATTTTGTTCCCACTGCTGTAACAACCCCCATAAGGCATTTGCCACCATCCATGAGTCAGTATAAAGATAAAGCATTGGCCACCTCTCCCGTTCAGCCACATCTAAGGTCAGCTGGACAGCTTTTACCTCTGCAAACTGACTTGATTCTCCTTTACCTTCAGTGGCCTCTGCGACCTGTCGTGTGGGGCTCCAAACAGCAGCTTTCCATCTCCGATGCTTCCCTACAATATGAAATGATCCATCAGTGAAAAGAGCATATTTCTTTTCATTTTCTGGTAGTTCGATGTATGGTGGGGCCGCTTTAGCACATGACACCTCTTCTCCTGGTGATGTTCCAAACTTTTTATCTTCAGGCCAGTTCATGATCACTTCTAAAATTCCTGGACGATTGAGGTTCCCCATCCGCGCTTGTTGTCTAATCAGTGCAATCCACTTGCTCCAGGTGGCATCGGTAGCATGATGGGTGGAGAGAACCTCCCCTTTCAACATCCGGTTCATCATTGACAGTCGAGGTGCCAGAAAGAGCTGCATTTCAGTACCAGCTACTTCGGAAGCAGCCCGAGCCCCCTCATACGCGGCTAAGATCTCCTTCTCAGTTGGAGTGTAGCACTCTTCAGACCCCTTGTACGCTCAGCTCCAGAATCCCAGGGGTTGGCCTTGGGTCCCTCCTGAGGCTCTTTGCCACAAACTCCAAGTGGGACCTTTCTCTCCAGCAGCAGTATAGAGGATGTTCTTTACATCCTGTCCAGTCCGTACTGGCCCCAGGTCCATGGCACAGGCTATCTCCTGTTTAATCTGTTCAAAAGCCTGCTGCTGCTCTGGGCCCTATGCTAAATCATTCTTCTTCTGCATCACCTGATAAAGGGGGCTTACAATGAGGCTGTAGTTTGGAATGTGCATCCTCCAAAAGCCCACTGCACCCAGGAAAGATTGTGTCTCTTTCTTGCTAGTTGGTGGAGACATGGCAGTGATTTTGTCAATCACTGTTGGGATGTGATGAAATCCATCCTGCCTCTTTATACCTAAGAACTGAATTTCCTGGGCAGGCCCTTTTACTTTGCTTCACTTAATAGCAAAACTGGCTCATAGAAGAATTTGAATTATTTGCTCTCCAGCACAGCAGCACTCAGTGGGGGTGTGACCTCATTCAGGCCACGGTAGTCTACTGTCAGCCTCCATTCTCCACTGGCTTTACGCACTGGCCATATGGAGCTGTTAAAAGGTGAGTGAGTTTTACTGATCACTCCCTGATTCTCCAACTGGCGAATCAAATCATGAATGGGGAGCAAGGAATCCCTGTTGGTGCGATACTGCCGTCTGTGCACTGTCTTTGTAGCAATCGGTACCTGCTGCTCTTTTATTTTTACTCGTAGCAGCCTCACAACAGACGGGTCCTCTGACAGGCCAGGCAAAACAGACAGCTGCTTAATGTTGTCCATATCTACAGCAGCGATTCCAAAGGCCCAGTGATACCCCTTAGTATCCTTGAAATGCCCTCTTCTGAGGTATCCTCAATACCAAGTATGAACGGAAACCCTGGACCACTCACATAGGATGTTTTTTCCAGTCTTTACCAGTGAGGCTTATTTCAGCCTCCAACACAGTCAATTCTTGAGAGATATCCAGAAATATGGATTGATTCTGTCCCTTCATGACTGGAGGGCATTAGGGTGCACTGTGCACCAGTATCCACCAGTGCCTTATATTTCTGTGGTTCTGATGTGCTAGGCCATCAAATCCACACAGTCCAATAAACTCTATTATCCCTTCCACTCCCTTGAATGAGGGCAGGGCCCCTCTATTGGTTACCTGTGATAACTGGAGCAGCCGTACTGGTGGTTGGACTGTTTTGTAGTTCCCTCACCCGTGCTCATAGTACAGGAGTAGGCTGGTCATGCCACTTCCTCGTGTCTTCTCTGTGGTCACGTAGGTAACACCACAAGGAAACACGTGGTGCAATTGTACTGTTGTTCCTTGCTCAATCTGGAAAGCGCTTGTGTCTAATAGCTGAGAATTTTAATGATACACATGAAGGCTTTATGGTCGTTAATTTCTTTACGATCTCTCGCCTTCAACTGAAGCAGCAGCTAGGCCAATTACCAAGTGACACCAAAGAGATGAAGTGGCAAAATGGCGATTTATTGAAACAGACACATCCTTATATAACCTACGCCTTTTTGTCTACACCCACTGTATTACACTAAGATTCTTCCAGAATATGGGGAAGGGCCTGTCACATCTCAACAAGCTACCGTCCCAGCTGTCCCAACAGCGAAGAAACCAGGTAACAAGAGATTCATTCTGGTGCCGTGTGAACTCCTTTCTTACGCCTTCGATTTCAGTCATCTTCAGGGATCGACAAACAGTAACAGAGATTTCCTCCTCATCACTCTCTTCTTCATGACACTTTTCCTTTTTCCTTTCTCGGTACTTATCCAGACCTGTCACCTGGATCTTCTGTTGCCTCCTCCTCCACTTCTTTTTTCCGTTCTAGACGTGAGGACACCCATTTCCATTTCTTGCCTTCCACAAGGGCAACTGATATTGTTACTGGTGCCTCCTGTGACTGATCAAAATTGACTTGGGGATTTCCCTTTTTGGCTAGAACCTCAGCTCGGAAATTCTCTCTTTTCGGAACAGTGTTATATAGAGCACGGTAAGCACAAGCCAAGCCCCAAATAAGTCATACCCCCTTAGATCTATCTAGGCTGCGCCATCCCTGACTCAAATACTGGCTTAGTTTCTCGGGATCCCACAGGTGTTCAAGAGTTAAATCCCATGACATTGCGGGCCCCCATGTGTTGGCGAACCTGAAGGCAAAAGTCAGCGTTCTAGGACAAACAACCACACACCAATATAGTTAAATATAGCTGTGTCCATCTATTGCCTGAAGAGCCGTACTTTTATAGCAAACAAACAAGGGTGTTCAAAAATCACACGTACTAATTGGAAGAAAACTTCTGCAATAAGAACCCTAAATCCCCGCTTCAAAGCCACGAGCCTTTCACTCTTTTGCTAGAGGTGTCCTTGGTTCTCATGCTGTTTATCCTGCTCTGCAGCTGCTGCTCTGTAAAGTGCTTATCTTGATCCATGGCTGCTGCTCTGTAAAATTCTTCTTGTATTACAACAGAATGGCAGTTCCCTGGGGTCTCCAGCACACCCCCAGCCAGCTGGCAAATGCCACTGAGGACCTTTAGGAAAGACATGCCCTGGGTAGTGACAATGTTCACTGGACAACTGTGAGCCCCACAATGGGTCTCGTACCTGTGTGCCATCTTCTGAACACCAGTAGCACGGTGTAGATGCAAGGCCCAGCCAGGCAAAATCAAAACATGCTTCTGGAAGGGGATCCTTTCTGAAGAGTCGTTACACTAATGAGAGGACCACAAACATTCACTCAGCGAACTCCAAATCTCTTTGCCTTTGCAGGCCTAGGGTCTTGTTTGGTTCACAGAGACATGGTGGGTTGATTCTCAGCTCTGTACTGTAGCAAATGGGGTACAGATTCTGCATGACGGATGGGCAAGGAAGAAGAGAAAAGGCTGCTGCCATCCATGAGAGGGCACTGAGCTCTGCCTGGGGATGGCAGAGGAGCCAGCTGAGAACTGATGGAAAGGGCTCAGAGAGGAGAGCGGCAGATTCTGTTCCTTGCTTCCTGATCAGGAAGAACAAGAAGAGGGGACAGGCAGGAATCTGAGTTACAGCTGGGATGGAATTGTTTTCTTCAGACTGTCTGCTGTGGTGCAGTGTTTTGGTTCTAGGAGAAAACCATTGATAACACTCTGATGTTTACAGCTGCTGCTAAGCAGTGTTGTACGGAGCCAAGGCCATGGTCAGTGGAGGGCACATGGAGCTGGGAGGGAACAGAGTGAGGACAGCTGACTGATAGTGGCCAAAGGGACGTTCTCTATCAGCTGACAGCAAGCAGAAATTGTATTGAAAGTGTTGGGAGTTCATCTCAGTCTCTTCACTGCCCAGGGTCCAGCTGAGCATCAGTCTGGTGGTGCTGAGCAAGTGCTTGTGCATCAGTTGTTACATACAATTCCATATCAACGGATATATAGTGATAACTATTACTCCTCTTCTTTTATCTCTCTTAGTAAACTGCTTTGTTACATCACAGAACTTGTACTCTTTTTCCCAGTTCTCATCCCCATCCCACTGGGAATTGGGCAGTGCACAAAGCACTGTGTGCTGCTGAGCCACATGTTGGGTTCAACAACCACTGTCATTTTGGTGCCTGATGTGAGGCTCCAAGGGTTGAGATAGCAGCACATCTGTCCAGAGCGGACAGGGCTTTGTGGGAGCTGGAGAAGTGCAGGCCATGGTGCTGATATGTGTGGATGTGCTCCCTATGTGTGGAGCTTGTTGAGTCTTCTCATGAAGCTTCACTGCACAGCTCCTTACTTGGTGCTTGGATGCTGCATTAGGGTATTTATTTTGCTATGCTGTTTGACCTCAGTTTGTACCACGATAAAATTGGCAGCTGACAAAGTGAAGTTTTGTGCACATTCAGCTCTGCGGTCATCTTTGGGTTTTGGAAGTAATATTGTCCATATGATTAGGAATTACACAATTTACATTGTCGCCTCTGTGAGTCCGGGGGTGTACTGGATATTGTGTTGAGGGACATGGTTTAGTGGGAGCTATAGGTAATAGGTGAACGGTTGGACTGGATGATCTTTTAGGCCTTTTCCAACCTTGGTGATTCTATGAATCTATGATTGAGGTTAAACAATTATTCAGGAATATCAGTGAGAGATCTGCCCCAAGGTGAGAAGGCTCTGCATGGCAGAGGGTGTGGGACGGTCTGGGCAGCTGCCTGGAGTGGTGGGCACCCCCAGGGCTTTGGAACTTCATCTCCGAGCAACTGCAGGATCCTGATAAACTGGTAGAATATTGGGGGCAGGTCTGCTGTGGCACTGGTAACCCCCAAGAGGCACAAATGACTGCAGTGTGCCAGATCCAGAGAGCTGGATCTGCTGACAGTGCTGCAGCCTCTGCAACTCCTGGCACAGACCATGCAGCAGCTCCAAGGTTTTGCTACACGTCCTGCAGTTGCTTCAAGCTCTGGGCAGATCCCTCTGTCACTCCACCCCTCATAATGAGCTCTGCAGTTACTCCTGCTACGGGTCCTGTAGCTGTTCCAAGTATGGTAATAAGAAAATGGTACAAATTCCTCCCAAGGGAGGAAGTACAGCCCTGCGGTGGCTCCAACCCCTCCAATGAGCCCAGTGGCTGCTCCAACATAGTCACAGGTCCTGTGGTGGTTCCAGCTCTGGCAATGAACTCTGAGGTCACTTCAACTCCTGCAACAGCCCAACAGCCACTTCAGCTCCTACAGTGAACCCTGTGGCTGTTAAAACCCCTGCAACTAATCCTGGACTTGCAGACAGATGCGCATAGGGATTAGTTCATATATGTTTGCAACTGCATATGTTGTATATGTGTGAAAATACACTAAATATATTATATATGTATAAATACATTTGTCATAATTATTATCCTTTTCTTTTTCTCTTTGTCTCAACCCATAAACCTTAAACCACAGCACTGCCTTGAGATGCTTACGGATCTCCTTGGGACTATTCAATCTGATCTGGTCACACAGTGAAGAGCACCTGAAGATCTCAAGGTTTTCTCAGGGAGCAGCTCCTGAGGTATATTCCTTACACCAGCTTTGGAAGAGGCCTCCCTCCAGTTCTCTGGTCCTGCTCTAAAGGGGCCCTCTTGTTATGGCAGTGCCAGCAAGGAGACCAGCTCTGACAGACCTGTTCATATTGCCGGCTACTGACTGCAGCCCTGGATTGCTGCTGTAGAGGCAACAGGACTGTTGTGAGACACACAAGACCTTCAGGACTGCACAAATGAGAGGACTCAAGAGCACTGCAGCACTGGTAAGAGCACATGAATGAAAAGAGCACTTTGTGCTGCTGTCTGTGGCTGTACCTCCCCAAATCCAGGCAATGTAGGAAGAAAGAAAATCTAAGTAAGTCTATTTTGAAAGCTTTTTAGGTATCTTATAACATATTCAGGGAATCTGGTTCCATGTTTACATGAGTTCTTGGAGTGAGAAAATGGAAATTAGGTAGGAAAGAATTTAAATACATTTTTATTTATAAGTTCAATAACATTTTTTTTTTGCACATTCCTATATCTCACATAATCAAACAGACAAAGATGCATAAAACATAAAGAACCACCACTGGGAATCCTATTGAGGAAGTTGTGCATTTTATTGTAGCTGGAATAGTGCTTATTGCAACACCTTCCTGAAAGCGTGCTTGATCTCCCTGTTCTCATGCTGTAGATAATAGGGTTTAGTGTTGGAGGAACCACTGCATACAGAAGTGCCACTGTCAGATCCAGGAGTGGGGAGGAAATGGACGGGGGCTTCAGGTAGGCAAAAGCACCAGTGCTGAGAAACAGGGAGACCACAGCCAGGTGAGGGAGGCACATGGAGAAGGCTTTGTGCCGTCCCTGCTCAGAGGGCATCCTCAGCACAGCCATGAAGATGTGCACATAGGACACAACTATGAAAACAAAGCAACCAAAGCCTAAACTGACACCAAAAAAGAGAAATACAAATTCCATGAGGTAGGAGCCAGAGCAGGAGAGCTTGAGGATCTGTGGGATTTCACAGAAAAACTGGTTGACAACATTGCCTTGGCAGAGAGGCAGTGAAAACGTACTGGCAGTGTGCAGCAGGGAATAGAGAACCCCAGTGCCCCAGGCAGCTGCTGCCATGGTGGCACAAGCTCTGCTGTCCATCAAGGTCCCGTAGTTCAGGGGCTTGCAGATGGCAACGTAGCGGTCATAGGACATGATGGTGAGAAGGGAATACTCTGCTGAGAGGAAGAAGGAAAAGAAAAAGAGCTGTGCAGCACATCCTGTGTAGGAGATGGCCCTGGTGTCCGAGAGGGCGTTGGCCATGGCTTTGGGGAGAGTGGTGGAGATGCTGCCCAGGTCGAGGAGGGCCAGGTTGAGGAGGAAGAAGTACATGGGAGTGTGCAGGCGGCAGTCGCAGGCTACGGCTGTGCTGATGAGGCCGTTGCCCAGGAGGGCAGCCAGGTAGATGCCCAGGAAGAGCCAGAAGTGCAGGAGCTGCAGCTGCCGCGTGTCTGCCAACGGCAGCAGGAGGAACTCACTGATGGAGCTGCTGTTGGGCATCTGCTGTTGTTGGGCTTGGAGTCCTGCTCAGAGTGCAGAAGATAATGACAAGTCCAGACCATTCTCAGACACACTCCTCCTGCTATAATATGAAATGTTTTTATTCTCTTACAACAGTGTACATTTAGCACCATTACTTGCATTTAATTTCATGTATTTCAGCATTCCTTAAGCAGAAGCAGCATATGGAGCTCTAACCTTCCTTTTATTTTCTTATGCCTTCTCCCTGGATATTTTCATCTGTTTCATGTCTCATATCTTTACCCCAAGTGCTCTTAGAGCCCCCTGCCCGAGCTTCTGTGGCATTCAGTTTCAGTTAGAAAATGCTGCCTGTTTGTAGGATAAGTGAATTATTCATGCCTACAGAAAATGATGATAATTCCATCCTTCGAGAAAGGGGAGACTGAAAGCACATCATGTGTGAGTGTTCACAAAACAAGCAATTGATTGATGAAAAATTCTCAGAACTCTTATTGCCCCTTTTAGATTTCTGACTCCAAACCTCTTTGCCTCAGAACAGGAAATGGAAACCACCTGCCTTGGCTCTCCTCTTGCCCTCAGAAACATTCCGTTGTGCAGTGGAGTTGTGATCCCCTGCCCCAGGCAGCAGCTGTGGCAGCACAAGCCCTGCCGGGGGGCTCCTTCCCCCCACCCGTCTCCCCGCAGCACCCTGGGCAGCTCCCCGGGCAGGCTGAGTGCTGAGCCTGGCAGGCGGCAGAGTCCCATACCCGGCACACAGCCCCTGGGGCACAGCAGGGACCCTGCTCTGCAGGACAGCCCTGGGCACCCGCCTGCAGCCCCGGCTGCACAGCCTGCAGCTGTGCTGGGACATGCAGCCCTCAGGGCTGTGATTTCATACTGCAGTATGGAAGCCCTCAGCTGGAGCAGAAGGCTTTTTCCACAGTAAAGAAACATGCACTGCCTGCATCCAGATCTTCTAAGGGATATCCCAAATTAAGTTGACCCTCTATGAAAAGCAGCTCATGCTCTGCAGTGAGACTTACCTTGTCATGGTCTGTGAGCAATGCTCCTGCAGAGAGCATGCAGCCTGCTCACACCATACACATCCTGCAAGCTCTCTCCAGTTTCTCTCCTCTCCTTCTGTCACCTGCAGGCTGTGCTGTGCACAAGAGCTGCTCCTGGGCACAGCTGTCTCTCTGCAGCCCTGCACACTTTTATGAGCTCCCTGTGTCCCAGGAGCCTGGACAGGCAAGCAGCAGATTATGTAATTTTTATCTTTCCGACTTGTCTCCCCTGACATGTCCCTGGGTCCTCATGGCCAACAGCTCCTGAAAGACAACAGCATCATGACTGTGCTTTGAAATTCGCTCAATTAACCACCACATGTCCAGTGGTCAGTGACTGATTGGAGACATATGGGGAGTGCTCCCAGAGATCGTTTGATGAAACAATAAGGGCACCCAGACAAGGAAGGCAAGGTTTGGACTTTCCCTGTGCAGGGCAGTGATCCAGCTGAGGCAGTGCAGGAGTCTTATCCCTTGACAGAAATCCTGGAGATGAAATGGGATTCAGCTCCCTACACACCCACAGGAGCTGGGATTCCTCTGGTTCAGTTCAGAAGTGCACAAGGAGTTGCCTGCATGTGAGCTCCTGCTCTGAGTCCTCGGACCTTCAGCTGGGAGGCAGCTGCTCACACACAGACACTGGGTGATGCCCAAGGTGCCTGGGCTGCTCCTGATGTGTGCCATTGCTTGTAAACCGTGTGGGAAATCCCTGAGATAGACACCACCTTCCTGGGCATCAGCCGAGGGCCAGAGAGGGGATAGCACTGGCTGTCTGGTGAATTCACTCACAGCTGCAAGTGCAGCACAGGGCCTTCAGGAAAGCCATGCCCATGGTGTGACCATGTTGCTGTGTCAACTCCAAGGCCCACGATCAGTCTAATGTTTGTGTGCCACCTTCTGCACACTGATACCATAGATTAGCTATCCAGTCAGGCTATGTCCAGTGATGCTTTCCAATTAGGATGTTTACTTCTGTATTTTTGCACTAATGCAAACACCAACACACAAGAAGCTAGAAATCTTGATAGAGCTGCAGGCCTGAGCTCCTGTTTGGACCATGGGGACACAGTTTAATGGCTTCCACAACTGCACTGTAGCACAAGGGGGATACCGAGTCTTTAGGATGGATGGGCGAGGAGATAAAGAAGGGTGAATGCCCTCTGTGAGAGTGCACTGAGCTCTGCCTGGGGATGGAAGAGCAGACAGGTCCGAGCTAATGGAAATGGCAAACAGAGGAGACCATCAGTGTCTTTTCCTGTCTTCCTGATCAGGGAGAGTAAATGGAAGGTGCCCTCTGCAGACAGATGGGAATCTGATGTTGTCTGTCCCTTGTCCCATTTGGTGGCCTTTGTCACTCCATTATCTGTGGCAGGGACAGCACAGCAGGGCATGTGGCATCCAGCAGATCCCTGGAGAGCACAGATGGAAGCTTCTTGACCAAGCCATGGAGGAACCAAAAAGGAGAGGTGCTCTGCTGGATCTCATACTCTCCGGCATGGAAGGACTTGTGGGAACTGCGAAGGTGAAAGGGGCATCAGGCCACGTGCAAGATGCAAATGTATCTCTTTTTATTTATTTTGAGGCTGTAAGCTTAATAGTTGATCATAAATGTCAATAAAACTGAAACAAATAATTGAAAACAAAGATGGAAATCATTGAAATTGTGTTAACCCTTCTCAACATGAAAAATTCTCATGAGTCTTGTTCCATTTTAAGTTGTAAATATGAATCTTTGAGGTGATTTGATGTCTTTTTTTTTTCTTTTACTGAAACTACAATGTTTTCCAGAACTGTGTTCGCTGGACACAAATGTCTTCAGATTCAGAGACACAGACAGCGGTGCCAGTGCCAATGCCCTGTGACTATAGCCCGGTGCCCAGCACTACTCTTCCCTGCTGCCTATTTGATGTGTCTCATCCTCCAAGTTTTTTCAGCTCTCCTAAATAAATGGCCATGGTTAAGGGCATGTTTTCAGCAGGCCATTTGGGCACACACTACTCCCACTGCCCTCCAGATTTCTCCATCCCTTGCTCTTTGTTCAGTCAGATACCTCCAAATTATCTGTCTGATTTCTGACTTTCAGGGGGATTACTGGAATTTGTTCCATCTCCCCAAATTCTGAGAATCAGTGAGAATGTGTTAACCCGTCTCAATGTGTGAAATACTCAGAAGTCCTGATCAATTTTAAGTTGATACCTCTCAACTACCTGGCTGATCTATCCCAGGGAGATTACTGGAATTTGCTCTATCTACCAGAGTCTGATGGCCTCTGTTGTCAACTACTTCACTGTGATTCAATCTATCCTATCCTACCTCAGAATAAATCATTTCTTTTAAAAATATTCCATATGAAAGACAAACTTCAATAGATGCAGCTTGAACATGGCATGCAGTTGATCACTGTGTTTTACTGTTCATTCAATTGCATCACCTTTCTTTCCATTTGCTGGCCAGATAAAAAAGAGAAATCTTTCCTTTTCCATGTGTAGCTGGTTCTCTGAGGAAAGCCAGTGGGAGTTGGTGCAAAGCAGTTTTAACACTGAGCGGATGAATGCAGAGGAGAAGAGTGATGTGAAGAAAAGTGATGCAAGTCCCATAGGTCCATTGTGAGCAGAAATTGGGTGGGGAGGTTGAGAAGGACCTTTGTCAACACAGTAACAGTACAGAACTCATTGGGACAACCTGGATTGGTATCAGTTGCACAGTGCTGCTTTAATGTCTTCTTTAAACCCAACTATAAATAAATAGACAATAAATTTATACTGGATTCTTTAAGCTCTCTCCAGATATCCCTCCTTTTTGCTGAACAAGTTCTGATAACCTGAAGAAGATAACAAGATGGCATAAGGCACAGGAGATTCTTTAGGTTATAATGGGCCCCAGGGTGCATTTGATGCTGAGTTCATCAGCCTCTAGTGCAGAGAGAAGTTTGCACAAAGTGCTCAACAAGACAAAGTCAGAAGTAACAGTGAAGTTTCTTGGAGTATTAATGGGCCCGCTGAGGGCCATTACCAAGTAAGCTTCCCAAGGGACTTGTTAGAGAAGATAACTGGAAGCCATGACTACAGGCAGGCAAAGGCACTGGCATGCTAAGAAACCTCTCCTTTGCCTTACGAAGCAGACAGGTCAAGCCCTGATTGCAAGACCAGTGGTAGAGAGGTCCTGTATCTCATGTTGGCTCCGGGCATTTCCTGGGGCAATGGGTTGGAATTTTGTATGATGTTAAATGAAAGACATGGGGACAGAAGATCTCAGGCTCTACATGTGGTGCAAGGACGCTGTAAGGTTCATGTCCCATATGAGACCTATGTTTCATTGCAGGATGTGAGCAGGGATGTGAGAAGGGCCCAGTCTGAACAAGCAGCCAATCCCTGTGAAACTCTGAACTTCAGATCTCTCGGTTTCAGTGACCTCCTTTGCACATTCTCCCAGAGTTTGAAGTCCTTTATGTTCTGTGGTGCCCAGAACATAGTGAGGCAGTAGCAATGCAGAGCAGAGGGATGATCCTTTCCCTCACCCAGCTGGCAATAAGTTGCTTCATGCACTCCAGGGGACTGTTGTCTTTCCTGGCTGCCTTGGCACACTGCTGACTCACATTCAGTGTGATGCTGACCAGCACCCCAACCCTTTCCAGTCAGAATCCTCTCCAGTGTCCCATATCCAGTCAGTGTGTATGTCCAGCGTTGCCCCTACCCAGGTGCACAATCAGGCACTTGTTCTTGTTATACTTTATTCACTTGGTGCTTAGTACCAACTGGTACCCACTTCTCTGACTTGTCCACATCTCTCTGCAAGTCCTCTCCACCCTCAGTGGAGGCAACAGCACCTCCTCATCTGGTCTCATCAGCAAACTTGCTCAGACATCTGCATAAACATGAAAGGAAAGTGGCCCCAAAATGGAACCCTGGGGACCAGGGACATCTACCAGCCTGATGGAACCCACTGACTATAATCCTTTGGGACTGACCTACTGGCCAACTGCTCACCCACCACATTGTGTTTCTGTCTAGCCATATGCAGAACATTCTGTCCAGAAGGTTGTTGTGAGAAACAGTATCAAAATCTCCACTGAAATCCTCAAGGATTACATCAACTGGCTTCCCTTGGTCAACTAAACGGATAACTGTGTCACAAAATGAGCTTAAATTAAACAGGACCTTCGCCTCACAAACTTGGGTTGGCTGCGACCAATGACAGAATTGTCCTTCAGCTGTTTTTCCATAACTCCCACCATCATTTTCTCCATAATTTTACCAGGCTCTGGACTGACAGGTCCATAATTGCCCATGTCATCTTTCTTGCTCTTCCTTACAATGAGACAACATTTGCCAGCTTCCTGTCAGCTGGCATGACCCTAGACTTCTATAGATGCAATTGAAATGAGAGCCCAGAGCACACTAAGTTTTCATCATTGAAAGAAAGTAGATGTGCCATAGCTTTGCAATGCCTTGAACTCCTGAGTATGCCACAGATGGAGCAGAGGGGAAGATTTGCCTCTTCGGTAGTGAACTCATTCTTTTGGTAAGCAGAATAACACTACCTGATACATGGGGACTGTGTCTCTGCTCTGCTCTGCTCAGCTCACAGGGCAGCGGTCTGGCAGGGTGTTGCTCTCATGTCAATGCAGGTAAACTCACTTTAATCCTTTTTCCTCTGTAAATGCTTCCTCTATTTCTATGCTCAGATACACTTCCACATTCCCTCAACTACACTTTCATATATCATTAACAATTACACTTTCTTATACCATCAAAACAGTTTGTCAAAACGTACAGTTCTTCAGTTCACATAAACTCCCTTAATACAGTCTGTATTCTTCAGTTATAAACACTGTGCCACAGAACCAGCACTGATTGAACCACCTCCCTCACACACTTCCTCGCAAGCAGTACATAGTATTACATAAATGGGTTGACACTCATTGGTCGGGTGGAATGTACACCTCTCCTCAGGACAATCTTACTAATCTACAGAGTACAAACTCCTGTCTTCTTACATACTAGCAGAAAGTACATATGAGTGGACAGACAACACAGTCTTTCACTTTGTCCGTGTCTGGCCATTTCCCTCACAGGAGGAAGGAAACATGGATCGGGACTCGGCACTCACCCTGCAGCTGTTCTGTGTCTCACTCACACCACACTCACTCTGACATTTAGATCAAAAACCATGGTTTATTCATACTACACAATGCTGACAACGTTTTCTAGCTGGAATCTTAATAACACTCATACTCTGGTCGACCAGTTGCAAACGTTAATGTTTTTCCCAGAGTCGGCTTGACACACGGTACCAAACACTTAAAGCAGATGATAATATTGAACATACAACCTATAACTCCCGTGATTACAACTTGGAGAACCCAGGCTACCATTTGACAGGCTATCCACTATATCCCATACCCGTAGGAGAGACCAACCTAGGTCCCTCCTATTGTCAACTACCTGGGAGAGAGTATTTGTTCTTGTTTCCATTCATATGACATACAGTTCCCTTTCATAGGAACTCACCCAAGGAGTCTTCCAACCCAGCTGGCAACCAAAGCCATGAGCTCACCTCCCTGGGAGCAGCACGTATGGCTGTAAACTGTGTAGGATGTCTCCTCAAGACATATGGGCTCCACTTACCATACACATACCTGGTCCAAATATGGGTGGTCCTTGTCTGTCCCTGCAGTGATCAGGTGAGGAAGGGAGTCCTTCAGAGAAATCTCAGGGTGCGCCAAAAGTGTCTCCCTCTCAGCTGGTCCTGCAGCGAACAGAGCTGGTCCCACCTGGGCCGCCAAATTGACTACAGGAATTGAACTCTATAACCTCTATAACTGATACAGTCTCCCATGACATCCTTATAACAAAGCTGAGGAAGTATGGGATAGGTGATTGGACAGTGAAGTGGGTCGAGAATTGGCTGACTGGCAGAGTGCAGAGTGTTGTCGTTGGCGGTGCAGTGTCTGGCTGAGGGCCTGTAACGAGCGGCATCCCCCAGGGGTCTGTGCTCAGTCCGGTCTTGTTCAACATCTTCATCAATGACCACCCTCAGCAAGTTTGCTGATGACACGAAGTTGGGAGGATTGGCTGACACACCTGAAGGCTGTGCTGCCATTCAGCGAGACCTGGACAGGCTGGAGAGCCGGGCAGTGAGAAACCGGATGAGGTTTAACAAAAGCAAGTGTAGAGTCTTGCACCTAGGGAGAAATAATTGCATGCACCAGTACAGGCTGGGGGAAGAGCTGCTGGAGAGGAGCTCTGCTGAGAGGGACCTGGGCGTCCTGGTGGACGACAGATTAACCATGAGCCAGCAGTGTGCCCTTGTAGCCAAAAAAGCCAATGGCATCCTGGGGTGCATTAAAAAGAGCGTGTCCAGCAGGTCGAAGGAGGTGATCCTCCCCCTCTACTCTGCCCTGGTGAGGCCTCATCTGGAATATTGTGTCCAGTTCTGGGCTCCCCAGTAAAAAAAAGACAGGGATCTCTTAGAAAGAGTCCAGCAGAGGGCCACTAAGATGGTGAAGGGCCTGGAGCATCTCCCCAATGAGGAGAGACTGAGGGAACTGGGTCTGTTTAGCCTTGAGAAAAGAAGGCTGAGAGGGGACAGGATCCAGGTTCTATAAATATTTGAGGTGTGGGGGGCAAAGTGTTGAGGCCAGACTCTTTTCAGCAGTGTGTGGAGACAGGACAAGGGGAAACAGACAGAAACTGCACCATAGGAAGTTCTGCACTAATGTGTGCAATAACTTCTTTACGGTGAGAGTGACAGAGCACTGGAACAGGCTGCCCAGGGTGGTTGTGGAATCTCCTTCTCTGGAGATATTCAAGACCTGCCTGGATGCTGAGCTGTGCAACGTGGTGTAGGGAACCTGCTTTGGCAGGGGGCTGGACTCAGTGGTCTCTGGAGGTCCCTTCCAACCCCTACAATTCTGTGATTCTGTGAATATCATGGAGTTGTTTGGATGGGGAAAGACTACCCCTTTGAATGACCTTTTGTCAGGGCATGTCCTGGGATTCCTAGGATCCTCAAAATGCAGCACTGCTTCTGTCACTGAAAAATGGGGCCCTGTGTGGGACGGAGGGAGGGTCCATGAGTCCCTGGCCCACCTGACTGAGTATTTCCATGGTCTTAGCAAAGACATACTTACAACTTGAGAATGACAGTTAGCTGTGTTCATGGTGGCATGGCCACTTTTAATGGCCTTGAACTGTCTGAACATAACTGAAGAGGCTCAGGCTGATGCAAATCAGCTATTGAATGATAGTGTTGAAAAACTGGAAAGACAGGTGGCAGTTTTGATGGGGAAAAAACCTAATTCAATCATTCTCCTATGGAAGATCAGGAACATCTCTCTGGAAGACCATGGGGACCCTGTACAAGGGAATCTGTATAAAATGGACTCTGTAAATGAAGGCACTAAAAGGTCAGATTTTGAGGTTCCATTTGGACTAGATCTATTTGAGATCTGACTGATTGTAACCCAAAAATGAAAAAAAAAAAAAAAAAAAAAAATGCAGGATAGGCTGGTGGGAGTGCCCTGACCAGTATCCAACCCCCCAAACCCTGCTGCCCATAATACAGCAGCTGAACTGTTGGATATAGTACAATGGTTTAGACAGAAACCAAGAGAGCATGCCAGCATAGCTGCTCTGGTTATGGGACATGGAGGCAGAAAGCGCTGTGGTGAATGGACTGGAAATTTCAAAACTGACATCCATTACTACTCACCCTGCCCTCAGGCAAAGACTGTATGCTCTGTCCAACATAATGAGGATAGCCATTTGATCAGTGAATGATTTATGGCTGTGTGTCATATAACATGGCCAAATAAGAATGACATACCATTAAATATCAGCCTGTGGTCCTCTATGGAGGACTAACAAAATTATATTAGAGAATTAGGCATGAAAGAGGCAATCTATGAAGATGATTTTGAGAGCCCAGTCAATAAATTTTTCATCAGGAACGAGGGATCTCATCCTACAGCCATCACCTTTACATCAGTATGGGTCTATGTTATCCATACTGAACCCCCCAGTGGCCCTCAGGTGCTGTAATACAACAGGCTGCCCAATTGATGGGGAGACAAGAGTGCCTATGGCCAGATGCAGGCTCTGAATGGTGGTGGAAAGGTCTGAGAAAGGCAGAGAACCATCTGCTGCCATGACTTAGGCGTCCAGCCCCTAAGGTAATCCAGTCTGGACCCATTAGGGTCTTGAGACAACAAATGTTTAAAGACCAGATTAGAGCAGGAGTTCAGTTTAAAAAGATCGATGGACAGCATAATCAGGAAAAAATATCTGTTAAACAGGCCCAAGCACTGAGTATTTATAGTCCAACCTTTTCAGCCAAACTAGATGTGAATGTAACTCAAGAAGGGTCTGGATGGGGGCTCTGGCAGAGCCAGAGTTCTTTGTGAACCCCTATGAGGTTTTGGCCACAGGTTTGGCATGGAGCAGAATAAAGATACATCACAGTTGAAAAGCATTTATTGGCTACCTATTCTACACTACAGGTGGTAGAACCAGTAGCTCAGATTTCAGAGGTTATCGTTAAACAACAAGGCCAGTCCAGGGGTGGGTAAAAGATCTAACACACATCTCTATGATGGGGGTGGCCCAATCACAAGCAGTGGTGCGCTCAGTTGTTCTGCTTGCCTGCTCCTCAAGGAGTTAGGAGAAATCTGTGCCTGTTGCATGTTCGAGTGCATGCGCAATGCCATGTGGAGGGCTTATCACAATAAAGATTGGCGGATTTGCTGCGTAGACCGGTCAGAACTCAGATCTGCGTTGTGCTTCCTGCGGCACCAAACGCCCAACAGTGGCAGTTCCGTGTATTGGCCAGCAGGTGGCAGCAGAGACCACGGAAAGAACATCTGCGGGACAGACCCTGGGGATCCGTTCTCTTTTGATTATAGGGGAAGAACACAAAGATGGAAGAGGAGGGAAGGGGGGAAAAAAAAAGAAAGAAAAAATCAAACCACAGCAAACAAATAAAAACTTCTCCAAACGTAGCAAACGTGACTCTCTGTCAATAAATAAATGAGTATTTGAATTGATGTCCCTTTCCCTTGACATTACTATTAGCATTACTTTGATGGTGCCCTATCTGGGTCATTTCCAGGGGATGTCAGGAGTAAGGCACAGTGTCAGGAGAAAAAGAACAGACTCTGTTACTTTATAAACGTGATAATAGAGAGAGTTCATTGGAAAAAATACAACTCTTAAATAATACTATAATAATAGCATGCTTCTGATTGGATGCAGGCATCATCTGGGCTCTGATTAATATTACTCTTAAGGTAAAGATTATTGTTACCATAATGATTTTTTTTTTGGATTATGATCAGGGTTAAGGTTCCTTTTGCTACAAACTTCTAGCATCATTTTTGTTGTTACATTTGGAGTTAGGGACGATTTTAGAATCAGGGTAAGGGTTAGGATTAGAGTTACATTGCGGGTTATTGCTGTTATCTTTACAGCTCCTGTGAGGGTTGGGGTCTGGGTCAGGTGTTTAAAAAATGAAATGAAAAAAGCATTAAAAAATATATTTAAAGCTTCAGATTTCCTTAATCTTTGTGGGAATCATATAATTTGCAACTCAGATCTACCTCTTCGTGCAGTGACTGAGTGTAAATTTGCTAGAGCCTAATATAATATGGCCTTGTGCTTTCCACTAACTCACCTTCATTTCATTTTCATTAAATTTGCTTAGTAGTCAGATTTTGGTGTGTGGATATTTTAAAACAATCTAAATGACATTGGCAAAAAATTAAAAATAAATTAAAAAATGCACGACAGCATCAATTGTATCAATTTTGATAGATAAAAAGAGCAGTTTTCCTTAGTTTTCTGTGCCTCTTTACTTTCTTACCCCCTCCCCTTGTGTGAGAAACTCTCAAAGTCAAAGATTTCTAGATAGGCAAAGATGGCAGCGATAGCAGCAGTGCTTATTCATTATTGCAATACTGCACGCACATCCCCTGTTGGAAATGGAGAAATTGCACACCAGTCAGTGAAATCAATTCTGTTCTGTGCCCTAAACCCAATGCAGGTAATGCTCTCATGGCTCTCATTGGTTGAGCATCTCAGGCTCACAGACTCCTCGAGACTGTTGCTAGGATTCATTTCCATATAAGGTCAATTACCAACCTCTTGTTTTTAGGTCTGCCTTGTACTTTTCTGCGGAGAGAGAAGGGCGATGTTTCCAAAAGTCAGTACATTCATTCTGTCCTGTGCTGGGCTCTACCCACCCTGTGTATTTATCTTGTGCTTGTCTCAATTCTACCCATGTCAGAATGCCCCCAGTCTGAACTTAACTCTGTTCAGCAACTTTCTTGGTGGAAAAACTATGATGGGGGTGGCCCAATCACAAGCAGTGGTGCGCTCAGTTGTTCTGCTTGCCTGCTCCTCAAGGAGTTAAGAGAAATCTATGCCTGTTGCGTGTTGGAGTGCATGCGCAATGCCATGTGGAGGGCTTATCACAATAAAGATTGGCGGATTTGCTGCGTAGACCGGTCAGAACTCAGATCTGCGTTGTGCTTCCTGCGGCACCAAACGCCCAACAGTGGCAGTTCCGTGTATTGGCCAGCAGGTGGCAGCAGAGACCACGGAAAGAACGTCTGCGGGACAGACCCTGGGGATCCGTTCTCTTTTGATTATAGGGGAAGAACACAAAGATGGAAGAGGAGGGAAGGGGGAAAAAAAAAAGAAAAAAAGAAAAAACCAAACCACAGCAAACAAATAAAAACTTCTCCAAACGTAGCAAACTTGAATGTCTGTCAATAAATAAATGAGTAATTGAATTGATGTCCGTTTCAGACAGTCCCCTGTAGAATCAGGGTAAGGGTTAGGATTAGAGTTACATTGCAGGTTAATGCTGTTATCTTTACAGCTCCTGTGAGGGTTGGGGTCTGGGTCAGGTGTTTAAAAAATGAAATGAAAAAAGAATTAAAAAAAATATATTGAAAGCTTCAGATTTCCTTAATCTTTGTGGGAATCATATAATGTGCAACTCAGATCTACCTCTTCGTGCAGTGACTGCCTGTAAATTTGCTAGAGCCCAATATAATATGGCCTTGTGCTTTCCGCTAACTCACCTTCATTTCATTTTCATTAAATTTGCTTGGTAGTCAGATTTTGGTGTGTGGATATTTTAAAACAATCTGACATTGGCAAAAAATTAAAAATAAATAAATAAATGCACAACAGCATCAATTGTATCAATTTTTATAGATAAGAAGAGCAGTTTTCCTTAGTTTTCTGTGCCTCTTTACTTTCTTACCCTCTCCCCTTGTGTGAGAAACTCTCAAAGTCAAAGATTTCTAGTTAGGCAAAGCTGGCAGCGATAGCAGCAGTGCTTATTCATTACTGCAATACTGCGCGCACATCCCCTGTTGGCAAGGGAGAAACTGCACACCAGTCAGTGAAATCAATTCTGTTCTGTGCCCTAAACCCACTGCAGGTGATGCTCTCATGGCTCTCATTGGTTGAGCATCTCAGGCTCACAGACTCCTCGAGACTGTGGCTAGGATTCATTTCCATAGAAGGTCAATTACCAACCTCTTGTTTTTAGGTCTGCCTTGTACTTTTCTGCGGACAGAGAAGGGCAATGTTTCCAAAAGTCAGTACATTCATTCTGTCCTGTGCTGGGCTCTACCCACCCTGTGTATTTATCTTGTGCTTGTCTCAATTCTACCCATGTCAGAATGCCCCCAGTCTGAACTTAACTCTGTTCAGCAACTTTCTTGGTTCAAAAACTACTTATACAGCTGTTTTACAAGAGGGTTATACATTCAGTTAGGGCCTACACTATGTACTGAAAATACTGGAAACTTCCACTGCAAAAACACAATCTACCTCTCCCATCTGTGCAGCCTTGCAGACCCAGAGCATGCCAGGTTATTTCTGCTTTCATAGCATTTGCATGCTGTAGGGTGAGCACAAGGTTCTGCTGCTTGATTCTTCTGCAAGAGCTGCCTACTGGCAAATGGTTGCAGGGATGGAGGATGTGACAGAAAGCATTTGTCTCCACAAGAGCAGAGTTACATTCAGTGCAGAGAGTGTGAGAGTCAGGTTGGTGTGGAAAAGCACTGACACGCTGGGGATGATGCAGTGCTCACATGTCTAACACTCACAGACATTACTGTCAGAAGGATGGTGCTGTGTTGTGCTTCTACCTTTGGCAGCCCCTGGAGAAATGCTGTGGCACACAGAACACCTTTGTATTGCACTGACTGCTGCCATGCAGCATGGATTTAACACACCAAATCCAGAGGAGCATGACTGCATCTAACTGCCCTGAGAAAAACTACTGTAGCTGAAGAGATGAGGAGGCAGCTGCTCATCTGCAGAACAAGCAGTACTGCCAGACATTGGGCCAGGTGAGCACCTCCTGCTGCAGCGTGATGATGACAGGGCTGGAGATGATCTGCAAAGCCAGCTTAAAAGTGGGAGACGTGAGTCAACATGGCAGGAGGACAGAGGTGTTAGGGAGCAGCCAAGGCATCAAAGAGTATCAGAAGGCTTTGAAAGGTATCACAAAGCAACAGCCAGGAAGACTGGGGTTATCATGAGCAGCAACCTGGATGCTAGAGATTATTTGCTCCCATACAAAATGGTAGAGATCTTGCTGCAGACATCCCAAAGCCAGGCAAAATGGGAACCCAGAGCTCTGCCTGCACGAACCCCACAGCCAGAGTGTTGCAAGCTGAGCTGCCTTGCTGTTTGTTGCATTCATCCCAATCCCTGTGAATGAAGACTCGGAATGCAGTCAAGGCGATGACTGAGCATGAGAGTGACTTTATTCATTAAAAGACAGGAGGGCTTGAGAGGTCAAGGGTGAAGATGGGACTCCTCTTGTCAAGATGAGAGTGGCTCAGAGCTGGTGCTGCTGCCTGGTGCCTGGGACTGGCAGCCTGACTCCAAGTCCCCATCTAAGATGCTCAGCTTCACCTCACTGATGCTGCCCTGCTCCTGCATGGTGCTGCTGCTGTTGGTGCACTCGGGCTGTGCTTGGGATGGGCAGCACTGCAAAGGCGCTGGGTCACAATCCAGGCAGGTGACTGCTGTGTCTGGCAGGCTCAGGTCAGCATCTTCAGCAGAGCCAGGAGATATGAGAGCATGAACGTGGATGAGCCCCTTGTGTCCATCACTGTTACCATGTGGAAGGCTGTCATCCGAATTGCAGCGATTCATGCTTAATAAGAACTCTCCATTGATGGAAACACACTGCACATCACTACTTGGTTTGGATCTTTGGGGTTGACAAGGGCTCGAATCACCTAGGAAGGCATAGAAACACAAGGGTTAGTTTCAAACATTTGCAAGTTGAATCATGAAAGGTTGTTGATACTTGGTAATAGAGTGGCGGCAGGAAGAAGCAAATAGGCTTCAAGCAACAGAGCCACTGTCTTGAAAGTGATCCTCATTCAGGTCCAGCTCGTGAGTTGTTTCACTGTAATCTGCTTCTTTGGGTCTACCTAGTGGGCAGCAGCACTCGAGCTGTTACTGATATCTCTGAAAAGAACTGGAGACAATTGTTCTATTCCTAAGAGCTTCAAGGTGCCTAGAAGCACAAATAGAAACCAGCAGTATTTCATCACTTCATCAAAAAGAAGGTCAAACACCTGAGCTGTGAAGAGCAGTTACAGAACCTATGCATAAGATCACACCAGACATACTTTGTTCTAACAACAGTTATGGCACATAGTCCATTTCCTTCAATATTCCCAAAATGAAATGATGTGGAGCATTACAGGGAAAGAAACACTGCACACAGACACTATGACCCTGATTATACTCAAGCAGCAGACTTAAAACAAGTCAGAGTTTTTGATTCCAGGATATTTCAGGACCTATCGTGTGAAATTCAGTTACACAACAGTGCCTAGGTGCCTGCGTTTCAAGCAACTTTCAGATCACAGCCATGTAAAATAAAAACAAATTCAGTGCAGAAATAGCAATCCTGTACCTTAATACTCATGAGATTATCCATTTTTTACAGCACTCTGACTAAGTTCTAAAACTTGCTCATCCCAGTTCACTTCAACAAGTTCCACCAATTCAAGCAACGCAGTTCTGAGATCCTGTGTATGTTGTGCAGATAGAATTGAACAGTGCAGAAATAATCTCTGACAGCTTTAAGAGCTCCGTTCTGCTTACAAACTCTCAGTCCAAAACTATTCTCAGTTTTAAGGAAATGAACACCTGAAGCAGTTGGATCATCTGCCGCATTCTGCTTCTTGGCATCATGATTAGCACAAAGGGTTTTCTGCTGTCCTGCAGAGATGGAAAAAGTCCTGCTTACAAATGGACCAAGTTTCAGTGTGCAGCAGAGTTTGTACCAGACTAAAAAGCCACGTCATTCAATTCATGTGCTCAGGTTGTTATGCACTCCGAAAGGAAACAGAACTAACTGTTGGATTCTGAAGGCAATCTGTGGGGTCCTATATTACCTCCTGATTCTGGAAGAGGAAATTCTAATAGCAAATGCAGAACTTTGATCTTTGTAGACATGAGAAGAGCTGGCATTTAGGAACATTCATTTCAGGGAAATCAAATGATGTGTCTGTATTTTTACTACAGATAGTATAGGGAGCAGCCAGTTGAAGAACCAGATACAAAAAATCCAGCCCATTGGCAAGAAAATACTTCTCCTTAAATTCTGTATGCTATCATGGTACAGAATTAGGCTACAGTGCCACATAGGCCAACCAAGTGTAGAACCAAATCCACAAAATACTGGTAGACAAAGCAGCAAAAACAGGGACAATATTCAGCAGACAGGCCTTTCTACCCACAGCTCAGCATGTTCTGCCATCCGAAAAGCAAGGCCTCTTGTCAAGCTCAGCTATTTCCCTTCTCAGTGTATTCTAGCACCACTGATACCCACTGGTATCCTCCTGTAGAGTGCTATCATATTGTCATCATCCAAAGGGAAAACCCACACAGCAGAGCATACAGCAGTACACCCATGCTCCAAATATCCGCCTGAAAAACAAAAAGACAAGCTTACAAACCTGAAGCACCTCAAATGGCTTCCTGACAGACTGGATTGTCTGCCCTTGCCAAAGCCCACATATAGCCCATGAAAAGCTGGCTCTTTCCCTCAGGAAATAAAACCTTATCGTCCCAGAGAAAGCATATAACCCTCATTCAATTGCCCTTCCACTCAGCTTAGAGCACTACTAAAGCCAGCATCTTCACCTTAGCTCATCACACTGCTGCAGTTCCTTTTACAAGGATTTCACTGGCAAAAATGAAATCAAAGCCGTCACAACGGATTTAGCACAGTTACGTGTTACTGGCTACGAGAGCTGTCAGCACAGTCACCTGTCAGGCTTTGCTGCTGTTCTATTTATGTACAGGCACAACAAGGTTCAGACACCTCACAATGCAATTCTCACTTTGACTGTAAAGAAAAAGGAGGCTTGAAAAGCAGTGTGTGGAAAACAAAGAAACAAGAATTAGAACAACAGTGGGGCCATGGCACTTGTAGGAATTGCTCCGCCTTTAACAGCGATTCAAGAAGGATGAGGGCATTCCAAACCAAACCAGTTTGGACAGATTAACAACTGCAAGTAGTGGGTTCCAAAATTCCAGACATGAAATCAAAGCTGGAAAAACTCTTCACATTTTCATCTCTCAATTTTTAGTACATTGTGCATTACAACGGAAACAATTCTTCACATACAACTTGGAAGCTAAAGACAAGTCTGACAAAACAGACTGCACAGAAATGATGGATAATTAACAGAGCAAATTGCTCTTTCAAACACTTAGTAATAGAAAGAGATCTCTGAAGTTGCTGTTCTGTAGAGCACCAAAGCAGTCGCTTGAGGCAGTTCAGGATTAGCCTGAGACAAACCAGCCAGCTGTGAACTGAGACCAATTGCACTTCTTCTATTTTACTTTCATTCTATGTGACCTCACTAAGCAAATATTGTCTAAGACCATGAGTATCACATAAATGTGCAGATCTCAAGCTGCTCACTTATCTAGTACCCTTGGCATGATGCTTTATTTTCCTCAGCTATTCATCTAGATTGTGTCTGTTGATTGTGCAACAACAGCCTGTTGGTCTCGATTACCTGTGAGAGGCTCTAACTTTGGCCAGGAAAAATCATTTGAGGATAAGTAATTATCTGGGACTCAGTAAGGCAGTCTTCCCATGCTTTCATAACAGCAGAGATACACACACACACAAACTCATGGAACCCCACTGCTTTGCACAATCCTGTGCACACTCACATGTGTCATGCACTGATTTCCCAGCCAGTCCTCATGGGGTCTATTACTTAGGACAGGAGTGCAGGGGAGCAGCCAGAAGCTGTTTGCATTCCCTGCTGTCTGCTGGGCAGCTTTGCTGGAGATGCTTGGGTTGCTTTGCTTTTCCTTGGGAGGTGGGAAGGAGCTTTGGGTTGGAGGCACATCCCGTGCCAGAGCATCTCGATGGCACGTGTGTGGCACTGATCTGCAGCAGATGAAGGGGAGGAGGTCCCAGCACAGCCCTGCACCATGCTCTGCCACACTGGGCAGCTTGTTCCTGGCTCAGCAGCGCCATCAGACAAGGAGCTAGGAAGGAAATCAAGGATGGGGGGTACCATCAAACGCAGTTAGTGCATGCCTGTGCAAGACAAACAGACCCAGAGCTTGCGGGTTATTCCTGCTTTTGTAGCATTTGTGTGCTGTAGCTGAGCAAAAGGTTCTGCTGCTTGAATCTTCTTCTGCAAGAGCCACCTACCGGTAAATGTCTGCAGGGATGGAGGATGTGACAGAAAGCATTTGTCTCCATGACAGCGTAGTTACACTTGGTCTAGAGAGTGAGAGAGGCAGGCAGCACTGCCTGATGTTGGTCAGGGCGAGTTCCTCCTGCCGCAGCACGATGATGGCAGGGCTGGAGATGATCTGCAGGGACAGCTCACAGGTGAGAGCCAGGAATGGACACGGCGGGAGGACAGAGGTGTTAGGGAGCAGCCACGGCATCAAAGAGCATCAAAAGGCCCTGAAAAGCATCACAGCCACAGCCAGGAAGCTTGGGGTTTTCATGAGCAGCATCCAGGATGCTAGAGACTATTTGCTGCCATACACAACGGCAGCAGAGCTCTCGCTGCAGGCATCCCAAAGTCAGGCAAAATGGGAACACACCCAGAGCTCGGCCGCACAAACCCCACAGCCAGAGTGTTGTAAGCTGAGCTGCCTTGCAGTTTCTTGCACTCATCCCAATCTCTGCGAATGAAAACTCGGAATTCAGTCAAGGCGTTGATTGAGCACGAGCGTGCCTTTATTCAATAGGAGAAAGGAGGGGGTGTGAGGTCTGGAGGAAAGATGGGACTCATCCTCTCTTGTAATCATGAGAGCTGCTCAGAGACCGTGCTGTTGCCCGGAGCCTGGGACTCATGTCCTGATTCTGTGCCCTCCTGCGAGATGCTCAGCTTCTCCTCGGTGATGCTGACCTGAGCCTGCATGGTGGTGCTGCTGTCGGGGCACTCAGGCTGTGCTTGGGCTGGGCTGCACTGCAGAGACATTGAGTCCAGGCTGGTGCCTGAGGTGTCTGGTGGGCTCAGGTCAGCAGCTTCAGTAGGGATGGGATGAATGAAGGCTTCAACGATGATGACCTTCTTCTCTTGATAGCTGATGTTATACGGAAGGCTTTCATCTGAACTGCAGCATTCTGTGCTTAGTAACAACTCTTCATTGATGGAAGATGCGTCATCGTAACATGCCCTGCGTCTTGGGGATATACAAGGGCTCGGGTCACCTAGGAAGGAGCAGATGTACAGCAGTTAGTGTCGAACGTTCACAAGATGAACCATGGAGATTCTTGACATTTGGCTATGTAGTGGTGGTGGGCAGAAGCAAATAGGCTTCTAGCAACAGTGTCACTGTCTTGAAAGTGATCCACGTGCAGGTCCAGCTCTTGTGTTGACAAGAGACTCATTTGGGAAAGACAGGGATCAAGACGGGCTTGAACGCCAGTAGGAGGTACAAGCCCACTGAAAGCATGAATTCTACCTGTGTTGCTGACAAGCAGTGTTTTGTAAGCTGGACTTGCACCCTTACCTGCCAGGACCAAGACTTCTGCTTCAGAGGGCTCCCTGGCACTGCTCTGCAGTTGGCGTTTGGCCACAGGGGATGGTTTGCCCAGGCAGAAGCAGGAACACCAACTGCCAGCTGCTGACTCTGCCCTCTTACTGGGAGAACTCATTCTGCAGAGAAAACAGAGCATGCTGTCAGACGTGGTGCAGGGTGATGGAAGAGCTGCACCGAGCCGTGGCCAAAAGTTGCCTGTTCTGGGCACTGCCTGCTTTCTGCTGAAACACAGCTTAGAAACGCCCTCTGTTTCAAACAGCAGAGGATGCTTCCATTCCTACAGCTCAGCCCTCAAGTCCTGAAGGCTAAATACCTCTCAACGATGTCAAGCAAGGACATGGATCCGGAGAATGTCGGAGGCTCAGGCTGCTTTGCTCTCCCGGGGCTGGCCTTCACCAGGGAACAAAGGCCGTTGATGAGCTTGCCCCATTTCTTTGGCTCTGCGCAACAAAACAAAGAAACCAGTTCATTTCAGGCCTGGCTCGGTTGGACGAAGCTGAGCGCAATGCATTCGACAGAGCATGTAACAACGGGAAGAACATTCCCAACAAGGACACGCAAGAATGGATTTTCCCCATGCCTGGAGGTGCCCAAGGAGATTACTGTAGTTCTCTTTCTAAGCTTGCTGAACTTGGGCATAAACAAACCCCCTGAAAGTAACGTTCTGACCCTATTTGACTAACTCGCGTTGTCAAATGTAAATTACGCACCTGGCTTTGGCAATGAATTGAGGAGGGAATCGGGAACTTTTCCGCTGATGAGTTCCATGCACTCACCAGGGAAAAGCCCAACCTGTAATTAGAACAAAAAGACAGGTGAGCATTAGCCCGAGCCCAGAGCCAAAGGGAAGGTCCACTGACAGTGACACAGGGCAACTGTTTGCATCCAGCAGCCATCCGTTGCAGGCAGAGCAGCTCCAAGCTGAGATTCCCAACTCTACTGAAGTTGTGCTCTCTAGTCAAAAACGTGTGCCTACCTCAAAGCCACGCTTGCCTCTCCACCAGGGGCTCAGCCTGTTGATATGTCCTCATATCAACAATGCTCACCAGATCTCTGACCTGAAAGAGATTGAAACATCAATCCCAGATTCAGCAAATCTGGTAGGAAAACAAAGCAGAAAGGACTGCCCTCTTCTATGCACGACAACACGGAATGCCTGGAACTGCTTACCTCCAGAGAGAGCTCATCTGGCCCCTGAGTGACGTGGCTCTTAATAACATGGGCTGCCGCAAATGCTGGTACGTTTAAAGATGACATAGCATGCACCAGCTGCGGCTTCTGCATGTTATCAGCCTGCAAAACAGAGAACAGGCCGTGGTCAGGAGCTGAGGACAAACCAGGAGGATTTCAAGGTGAGGAGCACATCTGCAGAGAAAGCTGCAGCAAATGCGCTCCGTCCTTATCAGGAGCACTTCAGAAGGAGCTGCACGTCTCATAGCTCTGGAGCAGCACTTCTTCCCCACCCTTCACTACTCCAAGCAGCTCCAACAAACTTCTCAGAAGAAATCCAGGCCAGCACAAACCTGGCAGACCAGAACCAAGTGCAGCTTGTGTGACGGCAGTGCCCACTCCTTGCTTCCACCCTGCTCCAGCAGGTTAAGGAGTCTGAGCATCACTGGCCTTTGACAACTCAAGACTTCCAGCACCTCATGCCAACATTTCTCACTAAGATACACCTAAGGCATTGAATTCTCTTCTCACTACCTCCTCTCAGTCCTCCCCTAGGAACAGAAACCATTTAGATTCTACAGCAAACTACAGCATCTACCCTGCAAGAGCACACTGAACCACCTGCAACAATGAAACATGGTTTTGGAGAGTGGTTTTGAAAACACATCTTTAGACAGCTGTCTCCCTGTAGCCAAAAGGAAACCAAGCAGCAAAAGAAGAGTCCAGCCTGAAACATGCCCATGCTACTAGCCCAAGTTTCTCACAGTGAATGCAGAATCCATCCTGTTCTTGAGGTAACAAATGACCAGTGGGTCTCCTCTTGCTCCACCCCTTCTCCTTCAAAGCCAGAAAAAGAAAAACAGGTAGAAGAAAACCCAGACGTACCTTTCCACACAAAGAGCAGAAAGTGGAACAGCAGTTGTCTCCTTCCTGAGACATGGTGGGGAGCATCCCAGAGGAAGCCCAAGTTCTTTGCTTCTCTCCACAGGGACTTCAAGCATTCTTGGCAAGAGCTGCTTTTGTTCTTTCTTCAATTGCTTCCATCACCAGAATCTCCTTTGGAAAAGGAACCCGAATGAAAGAATCAGCAAATGAAAAAGAATGAGCAATAGCCACTTTACCAGCTTTCTCCTAACATGCAATTTAGACCCCCAATTCGGGCAAGGTCTTAAAATCAGCTGGTTACAAGAACTGTCCCAAAATATATCCAGCTTCTGTACAGCTGCTGTTATTTCTGACAGCGAGTGTAATCACAGAATCATAGAATGGCCCGGGTTGGAAGGGACCTCAAGGATCATGAAGATCAATCACCTCCCTGTCCCTGCTGGCCATCCCCTCTTCTGATGGAGCCCAGGGGACCATTTGCTCTCTGAGCTGCAAGAGCACGCTGATGGCTCACGTTCTGTTTTTCATCCACCAGGACCCCCAGGTCCTTCTCTGCGGGGCTTCTCTTAAGGACTGCTCCTCCCAGTCTGTAGAAATGCCTGGGATTCCTCCAGCCCAAGTGCAAAACCTTGCACTTTGCTGTGTTCAACCTCATTAGATTCACGTAGGCCAACCTCTCGGTTGAGCTCCCTCTGAATGGCATCCCTTCCTTCCACTGCGTCAGCCGCACCACTCAGCAAACAGCAGAGGGTGCACTCCATTGCATCATTGGTGTCTCTGATAACCATGTAAAAAAGCACTGGTCCCAAGACAGACTCCTGGATGACACCACTTGTTATCGGCCTCCACCTGGACATCAAACCATGAATCACCACCCTCTGTCCTCTACAAAACCTCTTTGTCTTCTACAACTGCTGCAGCTGCAATGGCTGCACCAGCATGACTCATGTGTTTGACAATCCTCCAGCTCTGGCCTAGCCATGCACAGCAGCAGTCCGTCTCCCTCCCAGCTCACTCACCAGTGTGCTGCTGTGCCCCAAATTCAGTGCAGCAGCACTGAGAGCAGGCAGCACCCATCACCCTCCTCTAACTCTCTCTGCCAGCTGCGATGAGGACTGACATAGCACGCCCACCCCAGCCCAGCTTTTCTGCTGAGACACCTCCCAGCAACCACCCAGCACCAATCCCAGTTGCTGCAAGCTGTCTGAGAGCCTGCTGGAGTGCACTGACAATAACTTTGTGGGTCAAGTATTAAGCACACCAAGCAGAAGGGAAGCATTACTGGACATGGTGCACAGCAGGGGTTAAGACTGGAGGTGGTCAGGGCTGTAGTGACCATGCCCTCCTAGAGTTCCTCATCTCAAGGAATGCAGGCCTGGCAAAAAGCAAAGTCAGGACCCTGAGCTTCAGGAGAGTCAGCTGCAGGCTGTTCAAAGAATTCTTGCATGAGAGACACTGGAAAACTGTTTTTAGGGGTAAAGGAATGGAAAAGAGATGGTAACTTTCTCAGAAAACCTTACTCAGAGCTGGAGCTCTGAGCTCCATCCCGACCACACGAAACACAGTAGAGGAGGCAGGAAAGCAGCATGGCTGAACCTGCTGGTTACAGGGAGCAACAAGAAGGAAATGGAGAAACAGCAGAAACGGAGACATGCAGCCTGGTCGCTTTGGTGGCCTTCTACAGTGGAGTGACAGCATCAGTAGGGAAAGGAAAAGCAACTGGCATCACTCAGCCAGACTTTTGCAAGGCCTTCGATGTTGAGCAAGTTTCCTGTTAGAACTCAGTGTGAACAAATCTACCACTGAGCAACACCCTGAGCCCCCACTCACCTCAGCAGAGGTCAGCCTGCACCCCAGCCTTCCGCCTATTCTGCTCCATTGATGGAAGCACACCGGGCATCATTGCTACTCACCCGACCAATGATGATAGGGGCAGAAAAGGGAATTCCTCTTTACCTTTCAGATGAAAAATTGATGACTGTGTGGAATCTTCCCAGTACAGCTGTGGGGCCTTCCTTTACTTGTATCCTGCTGCTCCGTGTCACAGTGGGAGAGCTGCTCTGGCCTCTCCTCTCAGCCTGTGCCTCCTGCAGTGTGAGCAGCTTTGTGGATAGAGGAGACACCCACACAGACTTGGGCCTGGATAGAGAACTGTGCCCTACAACATAGGTACATTTACATCACGCTCTTTTCCTTGTGTGTGAGCAATCCTTGCTCTTTTCAGATGGTACTATGAGCGTGTGACACCCCAAACACATAGTTAGCATCTGTCCATATCATTAAGGCTCTCGTCAAGGCAGTTATTTCAGCCTTCTGACGGGTAGTCCCCATGGCTGATGGTTGTGCTTCCATTCCCTGCTCAGTAGCAGTTACTGCATGTCCTGCCTTACAGCCTCCTTGTCTCACAAAACTGCAGCTGCTGGTAAATCAGGCGTCTTCTGCATCTTCTAAGGGTTCGTCCTTCAGCTCCGACTGACTGGATGTAATGTGCAGCATCAGTTGTTTCAAAGCAGTGATGTCATCCTGGTTCTCCACCAGGGGAGTTCCGCTAAGGAAAGATACTGGGTTGGCAATAGTAGTTACAATTATTTCTATATCACCCTGCTCTACCAGGATGGCCTGGTATTTCGGGAATCTTTGGGGTGAACAGATGCCATTCAGAGGGACCTTGACAGGCTGGAAAGCTGGGCTCGGGTGAACCTAATGAGGTTCAACACAGCAAAGTGCAAGGTTTTGCACTTGGGCCGGAAGAACCCCAGGCACCTGTACAGGCTGGGAGGAGTTGTCCTTGAGAGCAGCTCGGCTGAAAAAGACCTAGGGGTCCTGATAGATGAGAAACTTAACATGAGCCAGCAGTGCGCTCTGGCAGCCCGGAAAGCAAATGGGATCCTGGGCTCCATCAGGAGAGGGGTGGTCAGCAGGGATAGGGAGGTGATCGTCCCTCTCTACTCTGCTCTTGTGAGGCCCCATCTGGAGTACTGTGTCCAGGTGCGGAGCCCTCAGTACAAAAAAGATATGGAGATTTTGGAAAGGGTCCAGAGGAGGGACAGGAAGATGATCAGGGGGCTGGAGCACCTCCCCTATGAGGACAGGCTGAGGGAGTTGGGTTTGTTCAGCCTGGAGAAGAGAAGGTTGCGGGGTGACCTCATTGCAGCCTTTCAGTACCTGAAGGGAACTTACTCCCAGGAGGGGAGTAAACTCTTCGAAAGGGCTGATAATAGCAGGACTAGGGGAAATGGTTTTAAGTTGAAGGAGGGAAGATTTAGGTTGGATGTTAGGGGAAAGTTCTTTACTAGAAGAGTGGTTAGGTCCTGGAATAGGCTGCCCAGGGAGGTTGTGGATGCCCCGTCCTTGGAGGCGTTCAAGACCAGGTTGGACGGGGCCCTGGGCAACCTGATCTAGTAAAGGCGTATGTTTGGTGGCCCTGCTAGGCAGGGGGGTTGGAACTACATGATCCTTGAGGTCCCTTCCAACCCGGGTAATTCTGTGATTCTGTGATTCTGTGGGGTGAAAGCCAATGTCCCCCTTTTGCCTCCAATACAGTAAACACTGCATGAGATATTAAAACTGGTATCCTTTGGCCCAGTGTAGATTGATGGGCTTCTTGAATATTGAGCACCAGTGCACCCTGGATATCCCTTACTCACTTCAAGCTGTTTCAAGTTTACCATCAGTCCGTAGCTGTGTATCCATGGTTGGCACCCTCCTGTCATTCCTGGCAACGTATGGAGTTCCTTGGCAGTTTGCAGCTCAGGGGTTGAGCAGATGGCTTCTTTCTTGGCAGTCCTTAAGGTTCAAAGTCCAGCTGTCATCTCCTATCCCAAATACGTCACTTGCTGCTGAGTTATTTGTGCTTTCTGTAAACCAAGAAACTCAGCAAACTCTCAGTCTATTGTACACAGTCCTTTTGTTGCTGTGGCACCCACGTGCTCCAGTAAAGTTCCACCCTAGGATGGAGGATCCCAGGTCTCAGGCTCACGAGTTGACCAGTTCTCAACAATCATTTAGCTGTTCTCACAACCCTGGGTAACACTGTCCAGGTTCACTGAGTCTCTTCTCCCTCTATTAGGGAGAACAGATACACGCAAGTACTCATATGCTATCATGAGGAATTCAGTAGGTTACATTTAATTTAGAAGCATGATGCAATCAAAAGCTCGCTTAAATAAAAGCATACCCTTTTCTTTCACTCAAAATAATAGCCCAGAAAAAAATAAAAACAAAACAAAACTCTCATCATAATTGTTAAAGAAATTATCTACTAAATCTCGATGGAGAGTGGAGACACATGCTAGTTTTAGGAACACAGCACTTATCTCATTATCTGAATGCATCTCAAGGCATGCTCCTTGTGAAACTGTGAGAACTTCTATCATTAACAGACGTGTACCATGCCCTGATATATGGTTAAACCGCTTGCAGTGCACTGTCAGATGTACAGGATGGCAGCTGTATGTGCTGTGACCAAATAAACCCCACACTGAAACCTTTCAGAATTTTAGGACCTACAAGTATTGCATTCATATTAAAAGTAAAAAATTCCGAAGCTACACATGTTCTAGGTTTCCATTTGTTAGATACAACATACCTTTGGAAGTAGGCGCCTGAAAGGATATGCCTTCTACTTGCTTCTCTGTCTGGCTCTTCGAAAAGAAGGCCTTTGGAGCAGGAAATGCAAAGGGCAGCTCATTTCTTAACGCTGACTCTGCATCAACATTCTCTATGTTTGCACGCTTCTTAGATGCCACTTTTCTTGTCACTGGAGTTGACAGTGTGAATTCCATATCACCCAGTTGAGTATCATGCCTCGAATGGTGCCAGAGACGGAACAAAAGGTTTTCTGATCACAGCCGGAGAAGTTACTGTCAAAGAAATTCTAACAGCTGAGAAGGTCAGACACAATGCTTATAAAAATATCATACATTATTTGGCTATTGAACAAAACAGTTGAAAACTCTGATTCTCTCCTAGAATAAGTTCGTTTCTTATAGACTGTCAAACACCATTTTTTGATTTGTTCATCTCAATTCTCCATTGAGGATTAACCCTCACCAGCTTATCTAAACATAAATATGAATTATCACTTGGTTTAGTTAAAAATTTGAATAATATCACAGTGGATTTTGTTGTCCAACACAGTAAGATTGAATTTCTTTCGGTACCTTTCAACCTCTGCCTACCTCCAGCCTAACTCCAGAATCTTATTAACTGTGCCTTATCGCTTCCCATTGTGTTTTAAAATCCTCACTGACTCCTTTACTTGTTCCCTTGCTTGCTGTTTCTGTGCAAACCAAACACTGGAGTTAGGGATCACGTCAAACCAACCATGGCCTACAGGTAGAAGGCAACAAAATTTATGCTTAACATACTTCTTTGCTCTATCTTTATCTTCCTTTGGTCAAGGTCCACTAGATACTTAAATATGGAGTAAGCACTAGATACAATGAGAAGCAGATTTCTAGATTAAGAGCTGTATTTTTTCTGTAAGAAACTAGCTGTACATCTTCACACACCTGCTTTGTTTTCTGAGTATTTAGATCGAGTGGAGATTCTTCAAACACTGAAGCTACATCAGAAAATTCCATGGATCCAAACGCATCTGGCACATGGCTGCAGTCTGGCACATCTTCATATGCCAGAGCCTTTTCAGACAGAAATGTTCCACCGAGATTCTTTTGCAGAATTAGAAGGAAGATTTCATCAGAAGATTTCACCACTAAAGTCTAAATAAGACTGGTTTGCAAGTTCCAAACTATGGCTAACAGCTAATGGAAGTCCACAGGCCAGCAGCAACAACTTTTATATTATGTTCTTAATATTCTAATTGTTGATATGACGTTCATATAAAGAGCAGAAGGGAAATTACTTTTAGAGCTCAAGTCATCTTTCACAGCCTGCGTCAACAAGAGCAGCACTTCACAGCCTTTGGTTTGAAGACCCGGACCACAAGCTAGCTAATGATTTTACACAGAATTCCAGAGTTCAAGTCATTGTTTATGTTAGGGCTGCAATTCTACTGAAAGCCTTCCAGTTCATCACACTTCATTATCAATGGCACCACAGATACCTCACAAAGAAGCATTATGACACCACAAAGGGACATTATGACGTCAGAAAGGGCATTATGACATCACAAAGAGCATTATGAATCACAAAGGAGCATTATGACATCACAAAGGAGCATTATGACGTCTCAAAGGGCATTATGACGTCACAAAGGGCGTTTTGACGTCACAAAGTAGCATTATGACATCACAAAGGGGAATTATGACGTCAAAAAGGGTCATTATGACGTCTGAAAGGGGCATTATGATGTCACAAAGGGGTGTTATGACATCACAAAGGGGTATTGTGACATCACAAAAGAGCATTAAGACATCACAAAGGGGAATTAAGACGTCACAAAGGGCATTATGACGTCACAAAGAGGCATTATCACGTCACAAAGAGGCATTATGAAAACAAAGGAGCCTTATGACGTCTCAAATGGCATTATGACATCACAAAGGGCATTATGACGTCACAAAGGGGCATTAAGACATCACAATGGGTCATTATGACGTCAGAAAGGGGCATTATGACATCAGAAAGGTGCATTATGATGTCACAAAGGGTGTTATGATGTCACAAAGGGGCATTATGATGTCACAAAGGGGCGCTGGGAAAAGATCTCTGTGTGGAGATTGCTTCTACTAGAGGTAGTTCTATAAGACTGTTATATAGAGCTGTGCAGGGGCTGTAAATCTGTCTGCAGAGGGTGATGATCAGTTCCAAGTGTCTGCAGTCAATGCTCATGGACAGAGCCCATCCAACCTGGCCTTGAATGCCTGCAGGCCTTGAATGGGGCATCCACAGCCTCCTTGGGCAACCTGTTCCAGTGTGTCACCACCCTCTGAGCAAAAAACATCTACCTAAGATCCAACCTATACCTCCCCAGTCTCAGTTTTAAACCATTCCCCCTTGTCCTATCATTATCCACCCTCATAAACAGCCATTCCCCCTCCTGTTTATACGCTCCCTTCAAGTACTCAAAGGCCACAATGAGGTCTCCCCACAGCCTTCCATTCTCCAGGCTAAACAAGCCCAGATCCCTCCACCTTTCCTCATAGGAGAGCTGCTCTAGCCCTCTGATCATCACAGTGGCCCTCCTCTGGACCCCCCCCAACAGCTCCACATCCTTCCCAGGCCTGGACACAGTGCTGCAAATATGGCCTCACAAGAGCTGAGCAGGAGTGGACAATCACCTCCCTCTCCTGCTGGCCACCCCTTTTTCAGTGCAGCCCAGAACACACATGGATCTATCTTTTCCATACGGATATTCCCATCTGTGTACATATATATACCACACCTACACCCCCACAATCTGCTACAACTCCATAGAATTTTCAAGGTTGGAAAAGACCTGGATGATCTTATGATCTTATGATCTCAGATCTTATGATCTGGATGATCTTATGATCATCCAGTCCAACCATCACCAATACTTCCCAGTTAAATCACATCCCTCAACACAACACCCAAACTTTTTGTGAACTTCCCAGGGTTGGTGACTCTACATGAGAGAAAAGGGCACTCAGATAAGGGATTCTGCATTTGCTATTAGCAGAGGTGGGATGAGACCGAGCACTGCCCCAGCTCCTGGGATAATGCAGAAGGGCTGAGACCTTCCAGCTGCTTCCACCCAGGGTCACACAGCAAAGCCGACCCTGCAGGAGTCTGCATCATTCTTTGCATGGCATTGCTAAGAGGAAGATCCCCCCCCTACCCTTGGCTCTACACTCCAGCTGCTGTCTGCCATCTGTAAAGCCACCACAGCTCTCCTACTGGAGTTCCCATCTGCACAGTGACAGCTTGGTTTCTTCTTACTGTCAAAGCAGCCACAGCCTCAGTGCTTCTCAAATCTCCCCTTTTCAGCTGATTTCCTCTTTCTTGTGGCTGGGCAATTCCTCCCTCTCACAGTCATCCCTCTGCCCCACTCTGTGCCCACAGACCCAGAGAGGGCACACAGAGCCAGCCCTGTCCCAGCTGCTGCTGCTTCACATCTGACAGTCTCAGGAGCTGAGATCCAGGCCGAGACAGCAATGCCCAGACATGGTTTGTAGGACGTTTGTGATAGGAAATAGGGAGGCTTGTGATTAAACCTGCCCCCTAAGGAGGAAGGCAATGCTGCCTGCAGCCCCAGCAGGCATTACAAAACATCCCCATTTACAGGAGGGTTTTAAATAGCACAATTCAGGAACTACAACTGCACAAATTCCCGCATGCCCTGGAATAAGTTTGGGAATGGACAAGGTTCTACCACCTGTGCAATGCCATAGAAATAACAACCATCCACCTGTAAACCTCCATCCTCTCCCCTGCTGCACAAAGGGAAGCTCAACAGCAGTGCACAAATGTCCCAGCAATGTCTGAGCACTGCTCTGTGCATCCCAACCTGCTCATCCCATCCACTCCTGGATGGGCAGCAGGATTGGGGTGGCACATTGCAATGGGCACAGAGGAACATGGAAGCCCCACACATGTGAGGAAGGGGCTGGCTGTGCTCCACACTCACGTTATCAGACGTGATTTGCCCTTCTGTGGGGAGCCTCTGCTCTTTCCCAGCTCATCCTCCAGCGTCTGGGACTCCAGGATCTCATTCAGGCTGTTGTTGGCTGCGGGGCAGCTCCATGAAGAGCCGCCCCTCCACCGACCGGCACACAACAGCTGCTCCCGCGCACTGCGGCTCAGCCAATCGGAGCTGGCGGAGCTGCCGCTGCCCGATGGGACCCCCCCCCTCCCACATATTGACCCCCCAGACGAGGAAGAGGAGGAGGAGAGCGACGAGGAGCTGCCACAGGAGCTGACGTTGGGGCGGGGGGGCAATGCGGGGGGGGGGTCAGCGGGCTCTTTGTGCAGCCGCTGCCCTCCAGTTATAGGACCCCCCCCCCCATATTGCGCTTTGCTCACCCCCACCTCCGGAACCCCCCCCCCACTCACCACATCGCCCCCTCCCCCCCCGGGTGGGGTTATGGGGGGTGGGGTGGGGTCGACGATGTGCCGTAAGCCGCGCCGGGGTCATGTGACAAACCCCCCCCCCCCATCAAGATGAATGGGGCGCTGTCGGGGGGGGGCTCAGCCGTAAGGATAAAGCGGGGGGGTTAATGACGGGGGGGGGGCAGTGCTATAGGGAACGCAACTAATCTAAGCCCCCCCCCCCCACATTAACACCCCATTGTGTGTGGGGGTGGTGGGGGTGGGGCACACAATAACCCCCCCAAAGGCCAAACAGCCCCAACACCCCCCCTCAAAGCCGCTGACTTACGCTGTGCCCCCCCTGCATGAAGGGGCCCCCCCCATCGATTGAGCCCCCCCCAATCCCATCTATAGTTGAGAGCTATGCTTTTTGTAACTCCCCCCTTTTAAAGCCCCCCCCCCCACAATGTTGTGCACGATGTGCTGCCCCCCATGAGCCCCTGACCCCCCCCCTTAAAAGATGGGGTGGGGGGGGTGGTCTCGGACCCCCCCTCCTTTAAACGATGGGGTGGGGGGGCGGATTGTCACTGCCCCCCAACACCAAAATGGACACCCCCCTTTTAAAGGATGGGGTGGGGATGGGGGGGTGGGGGGTGAAGGCGATCTCGGCCCCCCCCCCATTAAAACGGACCCCCCACCCCTTTAAAGGATGGGTGGGGGTCGGTTACGGGCCCCCCCGGCGCTGTGTGTCTATGTGCCCCCCCCCCGTTTTGCTCCCCCCATGGCGCAGTGTGCTGGGAAAGGATCTCTGTGTGGAGATTGCTTCTACTAGAGGTAGTTCTATAAGACTGTTATATAGAGCTGTGCAGGGCCTGTAAAGAGAGTTGAGGGGGACTCTAGTGGGCATATGGGGCTGTGGTGGGCAATAGGAGGACTAGGGGCTCTAGGGGGCTCTGAGGGTGTGTAGGGGTTGTGGATCAGGTTGGATCTTAGGAAGGTGTTTTTCACTCAGAGGGTGGTGACGCACTGGAACAGGTTGCCCAAGGAGGCTGTGGATGCCCCATCCCTGCAGGCATTCAAGGCCAGGCTGGATGTGGCTCTGGGCAGCCTGGTCTGGTGGATGGTGTCCCTGCACATAGCAGGGGGTTGGAACTGGATGATCTTTGGGATCCTTTTCAACCCAGGCCATTCTATGACTGTACAGTTCCATAGTGGAACAAATATAATATGCTAACTATGTAAAACATGGAGTCAGACCTGTGTGATTTGTCCACACCAGGAGGTGATTAGAAAACAATTTGTAAGCTACAAAACTGCTTGCTGGAAAGGAAAAGAAAATAAAACTACAAGAAAAAGGGAAATCATTTCTTCCTGAAAATAGGAAGAATTATAGATCTGACATGAAATTTGAGTGAAGCTCCTGATTTTATGAAGCTATTCCCATTATTTTCTTGGTGCTGTGTTTCCCAAATGAGTGGTTTCTGGCTCTGCTGCAGCACCAGTCTGCATGTGAACATCAACTCTGTTCACCATCTGGGAAGATTAGGACTTCCCTTCTCCTACCAGCACCACTGAATTACAGTTACTCAGTGGTTAAACAAAGGAATCCTTAAAGAAGGGTTTACAGCTGCCCTGTTGTCTGAAGTGCTTGGGGCATTCTGATGCTATTAAGCTCTATGTATTAACAAGTTAAAAAAGAAAAGGTAGGCATCTGATTGTTGTGACAGTTTCTAAGCGATTTGGAAAGCTGTACCACCCAACCACTCCTTCTATTTGATGGAGGTGACAAAGCTCAGTTTAATTTCTGACTGCTGTTTAAATTCTGAAGCTCGAGCTGGTTCCTGGAGCAGAAAAAGCTCGGAAGCTGTCCCTCCTACAAGCAGGCACCTCTGAGCAAAACATGACATCTCAGTTTCTGATGGTAAGGTCAGGAGATCTGATTCCAGCATCTAGCTTTTGGCTTAATACTGTGTTAGTGGGACCTTTGGCATCTAGCACTTAATGATCTTGAAGGTTTCTTCCAACCCAAGCCCTCCCATGATCCTATGATTCTGTGATTTCATTCAGGTTTATTGAGATGAGTTCTCCTGAGTGTGCTGTTCTCCATATGATTATAATTGGAGTCCAGATGGGTGACTGAAACCAGACACCAAACTTTCTGATGGCCAAAATTAAATGAAATCAATCCTTGACTGTGTCAGTAGTCAGTAGTCTGTAACTAGAGCCCATCAGGTAATTCCCAGCCTCCTGCCTGTATCAGTGGCTGCACACAGTGAAAAAGTCTGATGGGATTTTAACCTCTAAAATGTTCCAAAGCAACCAGAGGGTGAATATATTCACTATGTAAATACCTGCAGGAATAAGCTTGTCATGTATGTCCTCAGGTACCACAGTAGTTAATGGTGGGACTCAGTAGGTCATGCTGAAAGTTGAGTCTGCTGATTTTGAAGGTCTTTTGAAGGTCTTTTCCAGCCTACATGACCTTATGCTAATATTTCTGAAATTTATTTCTGTTCAGCTCCCAGAAAACCTCCCACCCAGTCCCCAACTGACCCCGTGGTGAAAAATAAAACAGAAACCTCAGTGACGCTGGCATGGTCCCCTCCAAAGATGCACCGCCCCATTCCAGTCGATGGCTACATTGTGGAATGCAAGAAACTAACTGGCTTCACCTGGGTGAGGTGCCACGAGTCTCATGTCCCCGTCCCAGAGTTCACGGTGAGCAATCTGTCTGAAGAGGCTGATGATCAGTTCCGAGTGTCTGCAGTCAATGCGCATGGACAGAGCCCGTCTCTGGAATTCCCAGGGAGCGTGCACCTTGGTAAGCACAAAAACCCCAATGGAAATGGGTCAGTGTGTGCTGAGCAGCTGTGTTGGTTCCCTAAAGATGCTTCCTTTGACTTTAAGGATAGCAGTGCATTAACACACCAAAGGCTTTCCTTTATTCCTAGTTCTCCTATCTCCTATCAACCTCCAGCTACCACTAAAGTGATACGAGTTGTTTCTGTGACAGAGACATGAATATCCTTATCTTTTGATATCTCACATGTGCAAGAGGCAGAACTTTCTGTAACAGATCTTAAGCACAGAAGTGCTTCTTCTAGCACTCATGCAAAGGGAGAAGTAGAAATGTACCTATGATTTAATCTTCCATCTCTAAATGAGATACCAGACTTGCATCTAAAGAGCATTAAGACATACATGTTCTTCCTCAGACCCAGTCCTGGCTGTGAAATCCCCCCTAACAACTGGTGAAGCTGTACCTGGAGGGGATGCCATGTTTACTATTGACCTTACAACAACATGCAAGCATGCCAGCTGATGAATGTCTGCAGTTCACAGCTATTGGCCAGTGCATTCAGTCACCAGGTTTACCACTGCATGACCATAGAGCAGTACTTTCAGCTGCAGGTTCAGACAGCCTTTCTGATTGCACTGGAATAGTTTAGAAGTAGGGGAGCAATCATTCCAATAATATCTCTATCAATCAGCTTTGCATGACAAAGTAGAACAAATAAACATTCATGATGGGAGGACCTGTTTGTCATTGGGTGGAAACCTCTGCAGAAGCATGTTTAGAGCATTATTAATCAGTAGAAGGAGATGTTTGGTTGATTTTTACTTAGTAAATCCAGCAAGAAGACCAAATGAAATATCGTGAATTGCTCAGCACTGACACAATGATGAGTGCAGGAACAGAAGGTGATACTTTTTCAGAGATGTTGCAGCAAACATTGACCACGTTAGCCTGATATAAATTGAAATAACGAGGCCTTTGCTCCTGACAGGTGCTGCAGTGAGATTTACCAAGAAGAGCAAAGATGTAGAAAAGATCTGCGCTCGGCTGCGTGAGGAAGCCAAACTGCAGGCTGAGCTTTCAGACACAGGTGCTACTGTGGAGTGGATGAAGGATGGGAAGGAGCTCAAGGCCAGTGAAAATTATGAACTGCAAATTGTGGGGAAGAAACACACCCTGAAAATTCACAACGACTCAATGGATGATGCTGCAAGTTATCAGTGCATCTGTGAGGGGGATAAAATGCTCTATCAGCTTTCAGTGAAAGGTATGTGACAGTCTGGGCTGTCCTCTTCCTGCCCAGGGCCAGCAGACTGCATTCACCTGACTCCCCGACAGTCCAGCTGTTGTCAGACAGCATCTGGGGTGTTTTCAGTGGCTGTTTTGACTTGAACTGGCCAATCTGCTTTGTAGAGCCATTTGATTTCTGTGTTCTGTCCTGTGATTCGTCCCTAAGATATAGAGGAAATCAAGGGAAAGACAGGAAAAAGAGCATCCCAGCCTTCCTGCTCTTCTGTCAGGGTGGCCACAAGAGATGATGTCAACATCTCTTTTTGTAGCAGTGATCCCAAATGTAGAAAACACCTGTGAAGAGTCACAGGGACTAAATTGATGGAGAGCAGAACTTCCTGCCAAGGCTTGTCAGCTAGTCTTAATTTTGCTTTTCTTCTCTCTCTTTGTCATGTTAGCATAATATTTCATACTGGCAGGTCTGCCCACAGAATTAACTGGCACAGGCTGCCCAGGTAGGTGGTGGGATCCCTGGAGGTGTTCAGGAGCTGTCGAGATGTGGCCCTGATGGATGTTATCAGGGGGCATGGTGGGGTGGGTTGGGGTTGGAATCAAAGGAGGACCCCCATGTATTTCATCGGGAAGCACTACTGGTAATAAGACCTTTGGAGCAAATCCTGGTAGGGCCACGCTCAGCTGGTCCAGTCTGGAGGCTGTTTCTCCTTACTGCAGTATCTGCAGTGAAAACCAGCAGCTGCTTTTGTGTGGTTGGGCTCACATCCAGCAGTGGTGACGGGACTACAATGATAAGAGACAGTTCCTGAAAAAATGAATGAAATTTGACTGTATGATAGGATGGAGTTAAATGTATTGACAGGATCTCAGTCATCCCAGTGTCCATCAGCTGGCTCTCGAGCTCCTAAATACAGGCATTCTGTAGAACGTTGTTGAATTTGTATTATACATGCGTGTTCTTGGAACTGCAGAACAAATGCATGCATAATCCAGACTTTGATTTTAGCAGCTCTGACTGCGCTGTCTCAACAGACCCAACTCAGTTGTGTGCGCTGTTTTGAAATGATATGTTAACAAGAAGTTGGAAAACAAGCTCAATTACCCTCAGTAAAATAGGACCGTGGACTTAGGCTTGAACTTTTGGCTAAGACAGTGGTGAGATTTTGAATCTTTGAAGTCAATTATTCCACTGTGTGTTAATAAGGGCCAGTTTTATCATCTAACTTTTGCACTCCAATTAATTTCCATAAAGGAATTCTTTTTTTTCTTTTTTCTTTTCAGTCCTAAGTGATATCTCTATCTTTTAGGCTTGATTTGTTTGCCAGGGGGTTACAGTGCAGTAATAGATACCCCCTCCATTGATTTCCTTCTTGTTGCAAAACGGCGGGAGAAAAGCAGACGACCACACCTGTCATTGACATATGATCAGCTATTCTCGTTTATTCCTTGGCTGCGTGTACCTTTATAATACGGATAATTAGCTCATACATATTGCAAAAGTGGAGCTCATCATTGGTTCCCAATTACATACCATCCCCGAGTATCTTTGCAGCTTGTTGTTATCATCCTAAAAGTTACTCCCTTGCCGAGTTCACAAAACCATGGTTAGTTTCTCACCATCCCAGGGCATCCTGTTGATCTCACTGTCCTTGCAGGTGGCATGGCTGCTTGATTAACTGCACCGTGTTTACGACCCTTCTCAGCTAGCTGTAAAAAACACTCCCTACATTTCCCCCGTTTTCTTTTAAGATAAAAAAGGGTTTGATTTAACGACCGATTAATCATATTTAACAAGCAGTTCAGTTCATTTGTTCAGTCAGTTCTCATGTAGTTTTATCCTGCTTCATAGCTGCTGTTCTGTGAACTTCTCATCTGGATCCATGACTGACGCTCTGTAGAATTCTTCTTACAATGCTGCCTATAGAATAACAACACTACTTAAATTAATAACATAACTATTATAACTCAATCAAGGCCTCGATTGACAATACTCTAAAAATGAAAAAGGGACAAGTCAAATACAACATAACAACATTACTATTAAATCCACTAAAAAGAACAAACATGTTTGTACTGCAACCTAAGTTTCTGCAACCTGAAAATAAATTCGTGAGGGTCCCATTGTGTTAATCTGTAACTGATCAGGAAAAGTCTTCAATTTTCATATACTCTAATATATTGATTTTAATGACCACTAAAATTTGTGCAATAAATGCTTTTAGGATGCTCATAACCATGCTCTACCAACTGAGTTATCCGGGCTAATAATTGATTAATGATCGCACAATTTAATGGAATAGCATGTCAAATAGAACCAATTTTAGAGGACAAATGTACTAGAGTATCACTAGGGGCATTAATACTTATTGACCCTTGAGAAGCAGCAAGCCATGTTGGTGGTGGATGCGACAGGTAGTGCCAGCAGGGCGTCCCCTGCTTCAAGGTGCACCTTTCCTCTCACACCCATCACAGATTCTCTCCTGCATTCAGGGTCTGAAGGATTTCTTCCAGTTGTACACCATATCCGCATGGCCAGTGCGTGATATAGAGCCCAAGTGGAACACCTGCTTGGAAAACAGAATAAACTATCAAATTTAGTTCTATTAGCGTGCACTTTTGTCTAAAATGATGCATGGTTATATTTTCAGATCCCAATTAATTGGATGTAAAAGAGGTATCCGTTCTATGATACAGGGTCATCTCTTTGACTGGGATTCCTTTCCAGGTTTTGTCTTTGCAAATTAAGAAAAGCTAACTAATAGGCTAATAACATCATAACCAAACAGTACTAAAACATTAAAAGAGCTATTCCTGTAGATTCTAGCATTGATTAGATCAAATCCTGTTTAATACACATCTGATCTATTACTAAAATAGAAGAAGCACACAACATCCTAGCTAATGCTTTAAACTCTAAATCTTGAGACTGCATTGGTAAAACAGAAAATCACAGAATCACAAAATCACTGAATTATCAATGTTGGAAAAGACCTAGAAGATCATCTAGTCCAACCATTACCAATACTTCCAGGCTAAATCATATTCCTCAGTGCCACGTCCAAGCGTTTCTTGAACACTCCCATGGTCGGTGACTTCACCACCTCCCTGGGCAGTGCATTCCAATGCCTGACTACTCTTTCCGAAAAGTAATACTTCCTAATGTCCAGCCTGAATCTCCCCTGATGCAGCTTAAAACCATTCCCTCTAGTTCTATCACTATCACACACTATGTCAGACTATTACTAATATTATCTATAACACAGCAAGTTACAAAGCAATACCACTAAGTAAGAAACACACAATTACAATTACTATAAAGGCTGGATGCTATTTTCTGCCTTCAGATGAGACCGAAGATATCATGCTGGAACCCACATAGGGCCAGTCCCTGTGGAAATACGAGCATATTCACGACCCCAAATTGTCAGTGGTAGGGAACAGTCCCAAAGTCCTGTGGCCATATTCCAAACATTAACCATAGGCTGTTCCTTTTGCACTGGGGAAGCCTCAAAATAACGATCCACATAAGCTGTATCTGTATGGACACGATTCAAAAACTTCAGCACAAGCAAAACAAGCAAAACCTTACATAATATTTTCAAAAAATTCAGCACAAGCAAAACAAGCAAAACCTTGCATAATATTTCTTGTAGTGTGTCTCCCATATTCCCCCTTTTTTGTTTAATAATAAGAATGGATTTCAATGTTTGATAAATGTGATCAGTGATAGCTTGTTCAGTGGGAGAATGAGCAATGGCTGTAGTATGTTTAACACACCCTTCTTGGAGGAAAGTTTGAGTGGCCTTAGAGGTATATGCAGGCCCATTATCTGTTTTTGTAGTATGTGGGATTCCCATAGCGGCATAAGCAGATAACCAGTGTTTACGGGTGTCATGACTGCATTCACCTGTATGTGCTGTGGCAAATACATAAGAAGAATGAGTATCTATTGTTACATGTGCATATTTTAGACGGCCAAATTCAGGAACGTGAGTGACATTTGTCTGACACAGTTGAAGAGGTGCTGTGCCACATGGATGTGTCCCAATTTGAGGCAAAGAGGTATCAGTCAAATTATGTAGCCGGTATTCAATCATAAACACAGCATACTGCATAGCAGAGAGGATCATTCTTAACACAGTTTTCCAATCGTGAGGGGTCATAGCGCAACTGTCACTGTTTGCAACCAAAAGATTGTATGTAAAGGCTGACTGAACTCCGTATGTTCTCACTGACTCCCTTAGCTCTTTCACTGCCTCACAAGGCAGGGATTCCAAATGGGGGAACTGATTAGGAAAGGTTTGCAACGTGTCAGCATCACCTCTTAATATTGTTTCTTTTCTGCCTTGTTCTAAGACATCACAGTACGCTGTAGGGAAATTTGTCATTCCTGCTCCAAACAAAGTATCAAGAGAAAATGCGTCCGATTCGCTTTCTGGATCTACAGGACCTGGGTCACAACGATCCTCTGGTTTCGGTCCATCCGTGTCTTTAACCACGTTATACACGGGCTGCACAGACGCAGCCGCGCACGACGAGGGGGGGGCGGCACGGCGAGGCGCAGAGAACGACGTGGGCGAAGCAGAGGGCGGGGGGGCCGTAGAGACCGACAACGCGGCGAGAGACGTGTGCGGGGGGGCAGGCGGCCGCTGGCTGGGAACGGCAGCTTGTATCGGAGCGCGGCCGCTGTTCTTTCTTGCGCTGGGCTGGAGGTTTCTTGACCGGCGACGGCAGGTGACGGTGTTGTGGTTGTCCGAGCGGCAGTTCTGGCACCACACACCGACAGCTTGGCAATCCCGTCGCAAATGTCCCTTAACGCCGCACCGGAAACATTTAAAAGAGGTGCTTGGGCCTGCACTGGTTACCGCAGACGCTTGTAAGGGTGCAAGAGCTGCTAACACTTGATTCTGGGAAGCCTCAGCCTGTGCCTTTAATCCTGCCCCTAGCTCTTTAATAGCCTCAACTATGAAAGCCTGAGCCCCCGTGGGCACACTCGATAATCTGTCTAACGCCTCCTCTATTGTCCAGTTACTCCTCAAAGTACTTAGAATGCCACGAGCTGTAGCATTACAATTCTGAAGTGCACAATGTTTTAGCATTATTTCCCTCATGTACTCTGGTACTCCAGCCTTCTCTATGGCTCCAGCTACCTTATCTAGAAACGCTCCAAAATCCTCATTTCTTCCCTGCTGGATTCCCATATAAGACGGCAGCCCACCTGGCACCTTGATCTTATCCATAGCCTGCCTGGCCAGATACATTGACTCTCTACATTTAACTGGTCCTAATAAAGCCTGGGCCTCCGTCCGGATGAAAGGACCCATCCCTAAAAGTTCTTCAACGGTGACATTATACAAGGGATCTCCGGGCTGCCTAACTATCGCAACGCTCTGTTGGCACATCTCTTCCCAATAAGCATTAAATAGCAATTGTTCGTGCTGCGAAAAAATCAACCTAGCTATAGCCCGACAATCAGATGGCAACAAAACCTGAGTACTCCAGATATAATCCAGTATCTGTCTCGCTGGCTCACTTTTTACTCCAAACTGACTGACCGTAGACCGCAATTGTGACAACAACTTCCAATCTAAAGCACTGATAGCAGCCTGTGTCCCACCTGCAGCATTAGGCGAATACCCCCCCGGCAGCACCACCTGTCTCACCGCTTCCAACGCCTCACCGTCTCCCGCCTCTAAACAAGCCCGCGCCAGCGCAGCCCAAGCCCCCCCCCGCTCCCGCGCGACGGCCTCCGCCAGGGCACTCTGTGCCCCAGGGAGCGGCTCATTGCAAAGGGGGGTCGAGGGGGCCGGCTGTAGCGCCATGGTCGATGCAGGCGGCTCGTCTGATACAGACGTGCCGGGAGACGGAGACGGGGCACTCGGCTCCGCAGCCACCGGCAATGCAGGCTCGGCGGCCGACGGCAACTTTACGGTGGACAAAGCAGGGGACACCGGGCAATCTGACCATTCATTATAATTCTTATTCCTCCCCTGCACAGCACTAGCTTGTTCTGCCGCTTCCTTTTCTGCCTGATGTAGCAACAAATCATTATAAACCACACGCCACCACTTCCCGCATTTTTTAGCTGTTTTCTCCCCATCTAATATTCCCTGAAAAATTGCATCTCCAAATTTACGCCACTCAGCAAGATCATGCACTAAATGCGGATTCTGAAATAACCCTTTAGCATACCCATACGCTAATAACTCAGGGAGTTCCTTTTGCAAGTCTGTCCCCTTAACCTGACACTTTCTTTTCAAAAAGCAAGAAAATACCTGACACCTTTTCTTAAAAAAGCAAGAAAATAATTCATAAACCGCTTGCTTTCCCATACCTATTTGTCAGCACGCTGTTGCAGCCTTAAAGGACGTCGTCGGCCCGTATCGGCTAGGCCCTTCTGTAAGGTCACGTAGAGCACCTGCACCTTCTTTTCATGGCGCATGCTATCCCCACTGCTTAAGGATCCGAACACCTTCGCCGCTGCGATCCTTCCTGGTAGGCCATGTCGGGGTCACCAATTGTTGCAAAACGGCGGGAGAAAAGCAGACGACCACACCTGTCATTGACATATGATCAGCTATTCTCGTTTATTCCTTGGCTGCGTGTACCTTTATAATACGGATAATTAGCTCATACATATTGCAAAAGTGGAGCTCATCATTGGTTCCCAATTACATACCATCCCCGAGTATCTTTGCAGCTTGTTGTTATCATCCTGAAAGTTACTCCCTTGCCGAGTTCACAAAACCATGGTTAGTTTCTCACCATCCCAGGGCATCCTGTTGATCTCACTGTCCTTGCAGGTGGCATGGCTGCTTGATTAACTGCACCGTGTTTACGACCCTTCTCAGCTAGCTGTAAAAAACACTCCCTACACCTTCTAATTTGCTTGTTCCAATTCTTTCCTTAGTTTTCCTATTTTAGACATTTTCTTGAAGCCTTGGGCTTCTTCCTTTGGCTCTGTCCCCTGTACAGTGTATGTCCTTCAACTTGTGGAGATAAGGTAATCTGGTACGTGGTTTATAAAAGCTGCCAATTTGCCAGCTTCTGAATTAGAATCTAGCAATTAGAACTAGGATTAAACGTGCACGTTTGATCTTATGATAAATGAATGCCTCATGGTCACCAATGTCCCTGCAGTTCTTTACCATCATATGTATTTTGTGTCTTCATATTTTGTTTCAGCACTGGCAAACTTCGTAATCAAAGAGACAAGTGGAGGAGTAATCAGGGCCGTTGCTGGAAAACAAGCTGAATTTGTTTCTGAGACCTCTGAAGCCAATGTCATGGTGAAGTGGTACAAAAATGGCAAAGAAATCAAGACCAGTAAGAAATTCACAATGGAAGATAAAGGGAAACTGCATAAGCTTGTGGCTTCAGCTGTAACGAAAGAAGACGAGGGAACATACATCTACACAATTGGAGATGACACTCTGATTTTTGATTGGAAAGTCTCAGGTAAGTTTGTGAGGCAAACATAGGATCACAATCCATGTAAAGCACTTCAGACTTAATTCATTTTATTTGTCCAACGCTGTGGGTTTCCAGTATTTAGGACAAAGATTGCATAGCTCTATTGAAGCAATTCTGACCTTCCTGTTGTCCCTATGCAAATCCACAGTATGAGCAAATAATGTAACTGTGTTGTGATGAATTCAAGACAGCCTTAGCTCCAGCTGGGGCTGGAGTCACGACTTGAGCCCTGACATCTGGGCTTCATTCATCTAGTTCATGTATTGCCTCAGCACTTACATCATCTTTAAACCTATGACTGAAATGGTCCTAAGTTATTAGCATGGGAATCCTGTCTCCTCTTTGGACAAATTAAACTCCACATTTGGAGAGTTGAGTGTCTCCTGCTGTACCCGAAGGACATTGTGATCTCTGAGGTGTCTCCCTGAGGTGCTGTAAGCACAGCCATTAGCTCATAGTGCAAGTAAAGCACTGTTAGGTCAAGCCTGGAGGAGTAATGCTTGTCACTGACATGTTCCTGTTCAGGGTGGAGCTGGAGGGTAAAATAACACAAGAAATTGTCATTGAAATTCAATATCTGTGAAATTCAGCTGGTTGCATTCACAGAACCTGGCGTTAAGATCTGTTTTCTGTTTTATATCTTGAGCCTATTTTCCATAACCCAGTCCTCATTTATGAACTGAAGCTCTACTGAAAGCCTTTCGCTGTGTATGCTCATGCTGCAGTGCAGCGCTTGTGACCTTTAACAGCACATTCACGTTCCTCTGATCACAGGATCCTTACGGTTGATTAAGACCCTCTAGTCTGACTGCTCACCCATCACCACCGTGATGCTCACCATCAGCTTAGCTAAAATCTCAGCAGAGATGATAGATCAAGCACAACACTGGATTTGGGGTGGCTAGAGATTCCTAAGATACTGAAGGATTGCTTGCAGGTGGTGTTGGCTCAGGTATTCACCCTGCATCCCACCTGCTGTTCTGTTTGGTTGAGAATCATGCATTCTGCAATTTCACTTTGTAATTCAAAGACCCTGGCTTTATCTGTTGAAAAACTGATCTAAAACAAGCCAAGAAGACTCCGTTGGAACTGGTTGATGCAGAACAAAGGCATCCCCAAAGGACAAGTTGCACTGTTTGATGAACATTATTGGATGAGAGCTAAGCTAAGATTTGAAAAGTTCTGGGGCTGTCTCTGAGCATCAAATACAGAGGAAGCCTGCATGATTCCCTGAGAATGGATACCTCCTACTTTGGTGTAGGGTTAAGGGAACACTAGCAGTAACTCCTATCACAAAATGTCGCATGGCTCAGACAAAATGCCATCAAGAGGGCTTAATTAGGAGCACCAAATGGTCGCAAGATGGTCTTAGGGCAGGGAAGTAATCTATCTATGTGATATTGATTGATGCTATTAGTTCTTAACAGCTTGACTCTAGAAGGACTGTTGTTCTTTGGTCACCTAGTTATAAAAGAATAAATGGCTCCTGTCTATTACAATTTTTAACGCATTTTTTGTTCACTGATGCCATAAATGTTCCTGGCATAGTAATTGGCCTTGGTATATTCAGTGACTGAAAGCAACAGTTGTTGCTCTAAGAAATGCAGTACAAAGCTAGGTCTGCCTGTAGCTGACAGCCATCAGCTTGCTCCTCAGGCAGGTTCTGTCTGTGTATGGGAGATCACAATGTGAACCACTGATTGATCAGCTGAGGCAAGTGTGGGGTCAGCTGTGGGAGCACAGGTGAAAGTTATGTAGCTGTGCTCCCTGGAGGGGTGGAGTTCGACTCCACCTCCTCTGAGACCTCATTTAAGGGCTGACCCTCACTGAGGCAGCATCTCTTGGAGATTGCTCACCAGGGAGGATTGCCTCAGCTCTGGTGAGTTCCCTTTTCCTTATATCTTCTGTATTTCTACCATTTTGCTTGTAATTGCTATCCTTGTTAATACCAGCATAGTTATTGCCAATACATTTGGCGAGCCAGGCAGGAGCCACTGACTTGGCATCTAGAAATATAAGGAAAAAAAAATGTCCTTTGTGTGGAAAATCTTTAATTGGTACAAGGGGGAGAAGACCACCCCCTTAGGGACATGCCTTCCTGGACAAATTCCAGGTTTTGAGGTGTCCCCATATTACCAATTAGCAACAATTATTGAACAATGGGGCCCTTTAAGAGTACCAAATAACATGGACGCCTATTGTCTAACTGATTACTTTCTAGGACTACAAAAAGATATCTTAATTACAAAAGAAAAGCGAATGGCTGCATCTATGGCAGCCTGGCCATTATTAAATGCTTTAAATCGGGCAGAGATAAAATCAAACAACATTGCACATGAAAATGAATTGTTAAAGGCCCGTATTGAAAAATTGGAGGGTGAGATCAATCTATTGACAGGAAAAAAACCGTCATTTTCTTCCTCCAACCCTCAAATTAGATACATTTCATTTAATGACGATCAAGATCCTGAAGAAATGAATCAAAATAAGATCACTAAATCTGATCTAGAAAAACCATCTGAGACGGACTCACTAGAAGTCCGTCCAGTAATAACTCAAAAAACAAAGAAAATTCAAGATCGACCAGCAGGAGTGCCTCCTGATCAATGGCCCCCTGCCGAATCTGTTTTACATGTAACAGTCCGTCCATATACGCCTACTGAACTCATGGACCTAGTGCAACGATTTAGGCAAAGGCCAAGGGAAAGTGTTCCGGCTTGGTTATAACGGTTATGGGATTCAGGGGCAGATAGTGTACTGGTTAGTGGCCCCGAAGTATCTAAGTTGGCCACAATAACAGTACATCCTGCCCTTCAGCAGAGACTGTATGCTGGGACTCAGTTCCCTGAAGAAAACCATTCAATTGTAGAATGGATAATGGCTGCTTGCCGCATGGTGTGGACAAATAAAACTGACATGCCAGTAAACACAGGGATGTGGTCTTCTATGGAAGACCTTCAAAATTATATATGCGAATTAGGTATGAGAGAGGCTATCTACGAAGACACATTCGATAGCCCTGATATGGTTAAATTTTCTGCGGGAATGAGGGACCTAATTTTACAGCAAGCACCCTCTCATATGTATGGAACCTTGGTTTCCATACTTAATCCAGTAGTATCCGCAGAGGCAGTAGTCCAACAAGCCGCCCAATTAGTAGCAGACCTCGGAGAAACTGAGCGTTTACGAGCTAAGCGCAATATCAGGGTGATTGAGGATGCCGAGGCTTTTCCAATAGTGTGAGCCAGAAGATTGGCCCCGCGAACTTCTCGGGCAGGACCTGTTAGGGTATCCCGGAAACAAATGTTTAATGATCTGCTCCGGGCAGGCGTTCAGTTTTCAAAAATTGATGGGCAGCCTAATCAGGTTCTCCTTCAGTTGTGGAAGCAACTGAAGGATGAACAAAAATTTCAGAATAAACCCAAAAGGCCAGGGATAAGATTTATAGAGCGGCGACCAACAACAACATGGAATTTAGAAGATTTTATAGTTCCAAATAGGAAAAAGAAGCCACCTCAGGTGCCTCGGGTTACGACACCGGAGGTATCGGAGGTAAAAGACTTGAATCTGGCTCAGTTCATGGCTTGACGAGGGATGTCAGTCCTCCTAGGGCCTCTAGACGGGACCGGAGGCCCTATGTGGAACTGACGATATACTGGTCCCGAAAGAATATACAGAAGGTTATGGCCCTAGTTGATACCGGGGCAGAGACATCTATAATATATGGAGACCCAACTAAATTTAAAGGTAATAGAGTGATGATTGGAGGTTTTGGGGGACAAACCATTCCGGTCACCCAAACCTGGGTAAAACTGGGGGTCGGGCGTCTTCCACCACGGGAGTACAAGGTATCCATTGCCCCAATTCCAGAGTATATATTAGGAATTGATATCCTGTGGGGTCTGGCTCTCCATACAACAGTGGGAGAGTTCCGATTGCGGCAGAGATGCATTAGTATCCGGGCAATCCAGACAATATTGAGAGGCCATGCAAAACATGAGCCTATTTGTTTGCCGAAGCCACGCCGGATTACTAATGTGAAACAGTACAGACTCCCGGGTGGGCAGGATGAAATAACAAAGACGGTGCAGGAATTAGAAAGAGTGGGTATTATAAGGCCTGCACATAGCCCATATAACTCCCCAATATGGCCAGTGCGAAAACCGGATGGAACATGGAGGATGACAGTAGACTATAGGGAATTAAATAAGGTCACGCCACCTGTTCATGCGGCTGTACCCAATATTGCCTCCCTAATGGACACACTAAGCAGGGAAATCAAAACATATCACTGTGTCTTGGATTTGGCGAATGCATTCTTCAGTATTCCAATCAGTGAAGAATCGCAAGATCAGTTTGCATTTACATGGGAAGGGAGGCAATGGACTTTCCAGGTCCTACCCCAAGGGTACGTACATTCGCCCACTTTTTGTCATAATTTAGTGGCACGTGATCTGGCTAAGTGGGAAAAGCCAAATAATGTCAATTTATATCATTATATTGATGACCTCCTGTTAACATCCGATTCGTTAGAGGCGGTGAGACAAGCAGCAGATTTGTTGATAGCTTACCTGCAGAAAAGAGGGTGGGCTATAAACCCACAGAAGGTGCAATGTCCGGGGCTATCTGTAAAATTCCTGGGAGTAATTTGGTCCGGGAAAACCAAAGTACTACCCAGTGCGGTAGTAGATAAAGTCCAAGCGTTTCCAGTCCCTACAACATCAAAACAATTGCAAGAATGTTTGGGTATATTGGGGTATTGGCGCTCCTTTATACCTCATTTAGCTCAGCTATTAAGGCCATTATACAAGCTTACAAAGAAGGGTCAATCATGGAATTGGGGAAAGATAGAACAGGATGCTTTCCAACAGGCAAAACTGGCAGTTAAACAAGCTCAGGCGTTGGGTATATTTGATCCGACCCTCCCAGCTGAACTAGATGTTCATGTTACTCAAGATGGTTTTGGCTGGGGCCTGTGGCAACGCCAGAGTTCTGTTCGAACCCCCATTGGATTCTGGTCTCAGGTTTGGCACGGAGCAGAAGAACAATATAGCATGATTGAGAAACAGTTATTGGCTGCCTATTCGGCATTACAAGCAGTAGAGCCGATAACGCAAACAGCAGAGGTCATAGTTAAGACTTCATTACCAATCCAGGGGTGGGTGAGAGATTTGACTCACCTTCCTAAGACGGGGGTGGCCCAAGCACAAACGGTGGCACGATGGGTCGCCTATCTAAGCCAGAGAAGCAGTCTGTCTTCATCTCCACTTAAAGAAGAACTACAGAAGATCCTAGGCCCAGTGACGTATCACAGTGATACATCAAAAGAACCGATGGTTGCTCCACCAGAGAAGAGTCCCGTTCAGGAAGGAAGATATCCTATTCCTGAAGATGCCTGGTATACGGATGGGTCCAGCAGAGGCAACCCGAGCAAGTGGCGAGCAATAGCATACCATCCCTCTACTGAGACCATCTGGTTTGATGAGGGGGATGGTCAAAGCAGCCAATGGGCAGAATTGCGAGCCGTGTGGATGGTTATAACTAAAGAACCTGGTGACGGCGTCCTGAACATCTGTACAGATAGTTGGGCTGTGTACCGGGGGCTCACTCTGTGGATTACGCAATGGGCTACCCAGGAATGGACTATCCACGCCCGACCGATTTGGGGTAAAGACATGTGGGTAGACATTTGGAATACGGTCAAACACAGGACAGTATGTGTCTACCATGTCTCTGGTCATCAACCCTTGCAGTCACCAGGAAATGATGAAGCTGACACACTGGCCCAAATCCGATGGATTGAGAATTCACAATCTGAAAATATTGCCCGTTGGTTACATCAGAAGCTACGGCATGCTGGACAGAAGATAATGTGGGCAGCTGCTAAAGCATGGGGGCTGCCTGTACAACTATCTGATATCGTTCAAGCATGTCAGGATTGCGATGCTTGCTCAAAGATGAGACCGAGACGGTTGCCTGAAACAACATCCCACATTGCTAGAGGATATAGTCCTCTTCAGAGATGGCAGGTCGACTACATTGGGCCCCTCCCTCGGTCTGAGGGGGCGAGATATGCCCTGACCTGCGTTGACACTGTAAGTGGACTGCTGCAAGCCTATCCTGTACCAAAGGCAAATCAAGCATACACAATTAAGGCACTTACTAAACTGATGTCTGCATACGGGACACCTCAAGTTATCGAGAGTGACCAAGGGACTCACTTCACTGGAGCGATGATACAGCGCTGGGCAGAAGAAAACAACATTGAATGGCGATTCCACCTGCCATATAACCCAACAGGGGCAGGCCTTATTGAACGTTATAATGGTATCCTTAAGGCTGCCCTGAAAACAGACTCTCAGTCCCTGCAGGGGTGGACAAAAAGATTATATGAAACCATGCGGGACCTGAATGAAAGACCTCGGGATGGCAGACCCAGTGCCCTGAAAATGTTACAAACTATATGGGCCTCCCCTCTTAGGATCCAAATTACAGGCACCGATAATAAGGTAAAACCGCAGGTTGGTACTGAAAATAATCTTCTGCTCCCTGCCCCTGAGAATTTAGAACCGGGAATCCATAAGATAAATTGGCCTTGGAAGGTGCAGGTAGGACCCAAATGGTGTGGCCTACTTGCACCTTGGGGGAGATTATTGGAGGTGGGAGGTTCAGTCATCCCCTCGGTGATAGGTACATGGCCTACTGACATCGTGGTCAATACTCCGGCCTTTATTGCTAAAGGAACACCTATTATGTCCCTGTGGCAGATCAAGACTCCTCCTCTGGTGCCAGATATAGTTATACAGCCACAGATATCTGGCCAGAGGGTATGGTATCGGAGGCCGGGACATAATCCAGTACAAGCAGAAGTATTGACCCAAGGTAAGAACACGGCCTGTATCTTGCCCTGGAGGGCGGATCTTCCCCTCCTAGTACCCTTGAAACATCTATATTACTCCCCTTAAGATTGATTCTAAGCCTCTAGGACCATTACTCTGGACTGATGAAACGCAGACGGACCTGCACTTCAAGATGATTTGTCTCCGGTAACATCTATCAAGCACTGGCCCATGGAAGATCATAAACACCCATCCAATCATCATCATTTGAATAATATCAACATCTAATGCGACGGGAGATTGTATCAGCATCGTGATTGGGTCTCTGTAATAAGGGGAACTCACCTAATCATTGGTTCACGTTGTGAAGGGGTGGAGTGTATGGGAGATCACAATGTGAACCACTGATTGATCAGCTGAGGCAAGTGTGGGGTCAGCTGTGGGAGCACAGGTGAAAGTTATGTAGCTGTGCTCCCTGGAGGGGTGGAGTTCGACTCCACCTCCTCTGAGACCTCATTTAAGGGCTGACCCTCACTGAGGCAGCATCTCTTGGAGATCGCTCACCAGGGAGGATCGCCTCAGCTCTGGTGAGTTCCCTTTTCCTTATATCTTCTGTATTTCTACCATTTTGCTTGTAATTGCTATCCTTGTTAATACCAGCATAGTTATTGCCAATACAGTCTGGATGGAATGAAGGGCATGAAATACTGATGTGCTCATCAAACGCTGCTTGTTAGCTTAGAGACAAGGTGTTGAATTGGTTTGTTCATGTATTGCAAACAGGTTACTTAGCTGCCTTCATTTTAGCTTCAGAAGAACATGTGCAGAATACAGAATTGATTAAAAGAAATAGGAACTGTCTGCATAGAACTTACTCTTTCCTTACACAGGAGAATCAAGCACACGTTTGTATGTGAGTACCTCCAGAGGTGAAACTTGATCCCCCAGATGTAATGAGCAGAGACATTACAATCAGTTCTAACTGTATCTTAATGCTGTGCTGAATAAGCCTGAGTCAGGATGTAAACCACTTTCTCTTTTTTTCTTCAGATGAAGCCATTAATTTTGTCAGCAAGTCCAAAACGACTCCAGAAATATCAGTCAGTCCTTCTGAAGACCTGGAGCTGGTGTGTGAGGTGTCAGCTGCAAGCGGAGCTGTCGTATAGAAGATAGATCAAATAGAGGTGAAGCAGGACCAGAGGACAACCATCATCTCCCAGGGGACGCACCGCAAGCTCATGGTCAAAAATGTGACCCTGAAAGACCAAGGGAGCTACAGCTGTGAAACAAAAGATGACAAAGCAACATTCCAAGTGAAAGTCAGAGGTGAGAAAATGCTTGGAATCCCAGAGATAAAGGAACACTTCATTTTGTGTGTCTTGCATTTGGAGGATCAACTTACAGCCTCTCTGGTGCAAAACATTTTGGCTATAGGACTTTCTTTGTCATCTAGTGTCATAGCAACACTTTTCTACATGTGCTTTTCCATCCAGGAATGAATTACTGCAACAAACAATAGGCAAGGAGGGTAACTTGTGCAGCTCTTGTAGTCAGCTGGTGTCTGTAGGGTTACAGTGCAAGAGCACACCAGGCATGCAAGGAGTGAGAAAAGGGGAGGTGTTTGATGAGATCTGGTTACAAAATTTGAATGACACAATGAGGTGGAAAATGCCACTAATCAGACTCATAAATGGCCTGGGTTGCAAAGGCCCACAGTGCTCATCCAGTTCCAACCCCCTTCTTCCTATGTGCAGGGTTGCCAAGCAGCAGCCCAGGCTGCCCAGAACCACATCCAGCCTGGCCTTGAATGCCTGCAGGGATGGAGCATCCACAGTCTCCTTGGGCAACCTGTTCTAGAGGGCCATTCCCTTCTGATTTACTGGAAATGTAGAGAGACATCAGAAGAAACAAAGAGAAGGGAGGAGGTTCAGCAGTGCATGCAGGTGTTCTAAATCTCATGTCCAAATCTGCTATCAGACTGCGAAATGTTTAGATTTATGATATGATATGAAATGATATGCCTATTCATTTCCCAAGGCAAAATAGAGGGGAAAGTATTTTCCTGTCTTAATGAGGCATCATGATGGTCCCTGTGAAGGGCAAGTATAATGAAAATGGGGAACTGGAGTAAGCTCTGCAGCAGACTACAGCAAAATGGTGTGACTGTTGTGATGTCCCTGCAGAGAAAGAAGACGTGTTTACAAACAAGGACAAGGTACAAAAGGAGGTGAAGGCTGCACTGACTCAAAATGCCACGCTGAGCTGCGAGGTGGCCCAGGAGAAGATGGAGGTGAAGTGGTACAAGGAGGGGAAACTGATCACCTCGAGCAAGAAGTTCAAGGTGGAGTCAGAGGGCAAACAGTGTCGGCTGGTGGTGATCCAGGTAGAGAAGAAAGATGCAGGGGAGTACAGCTGCGAGGCTGCTGGCCAGAAACTCACCTTCAAGATTCATGTCACAGGTGAGAGAGAACACATTTTGGCCTTTCATTCTAGAATGTTTTAGAAAACGGTCATTAGTTTGTAAGTTTTCCCTGCTATGCTTAAAATTTTTGGAGCTGAACTTTGGGGTGGTTAATTTCTGATGAGGAAATTGAACAAATTATTCTAAATACAGTTGTGAGGCAGCTCCATCTTTTAAAATCTTCAGGAATTTCCTTTTGCTGTGGGAATGAGGCCATAGACAAGAAAGTTCTGATTGCACTTCTCCATTCCCACGTGCCTGTACCACTAGAACAACTCTGCAATGCAGCTGCGTCTCAGGAAGTTTCAGAACAGGGGCTTTGTGTCAAGCACTAGGGGGTGTGCTCTATGTAACATGTTTTTGTCTTGGAAGGGCTCATTTAGCATGGGAGAGAATACTACAGGAATGTTTTGTATAAGTTGATGTTTTGAAGACATAAGTAAATGGCAGCTAGGGGACAAAAGAGTCATGAGAGTCATACAAGAAGCATCACAGAATGCCTTTTGTTGGAAGGGACCTGGAGGATCATCCAGTTCCAATCTCTGTCCTGGAAAGGAACACATTCTTTGTGACTAGGTTGCTCTAACACCCATCCAGCCTAGACTTGAACGTTTTCAGGGATGGGGCATCCATAAATTGCACAACTTCTCTCCACATCATTCTCTTGGGGCATCAGACTGGGAGAACTGATTCATTTTTCTGACTCCTTCCCCAAAACCTGCTCTTCTTTCAAGAGGCCAAACTAATGTATCTCTCTCTTTTCAGAGCCAGAATTTGTATTTACAAACAAGGAGAAGGTACAGAAGGTGGTGAAGGCTGCAACAACAGAAAAATGCCACGCTGAGCTGCGAGGTGGCCCAGGAGAAGATGGAGGTTGTCATCAATTTATAAGCAATGAGCCAATAATGTTCCAATTATAAACTTTTATTAATTGTAGCGGGTAAAACTAAAAGGCAATTCAGCGCTGGGCGACAGGGGGATTATTGTTCCTCCAACTGCCGCGCCGTCCCGTCCCTTGCAACTTCTTTTGTATTGTCCATCCCGAGCGTATTGTCCTTTAATTGGTCGGTCGTGATCGTGCGACTTGGTGTGTCGTTCCTTGGTTGGTCCTTCCGTGGAACTTTGTATCCATCGGGGCGCGCTTTGCCTGTAACTATGCAGAGTACACAATCTACCCATAAAATTAGAGTGTTCTGCAACCCTTGTGGCCTCCATATTCCACCATCATATCCCGGTCCTAATGAACAAGCACTCCACCACAATGCTACCACATCCCGGTCTTAATGAGCAAACATTTTATCACAGAGGTCAAGTGATAAAAGGAGGGGAAACTGATCACCTCGAGCAAGAAGTTCAAGGTAGAGTCAGAGGGCAAACAGCGTCGGCTGGTGGTGAGCCAGGTGGAGAAGAAAGATGCAGGGGAGTACAGCTGCGAGGCTGCTGGCCAGAAACTCACCTTCAAGATTCATGTCACAGGTAAGACAGGTGTTGTATGAAATACAGCAGAGAACAGTAAAGTAAAATCTAGTTTCTATTATACAGTGATCCAGGTGCAGTAGTCTGTGCTGAGGTTTTTTCCTTAGACTTGATTGCCTGGGTTTGTAGAAAGTATTTGGTTTCAGTATGACACAAAGACCTGTTTCAGTCTGTCTGTAGAGCAATAATTAGTAATATATGTACAGTGGAAGCAATATTCAAGATATTATTCAAATCTCTCCTGTGCCTGAGATCCCAAACTGTAATTCTTGTTCACCTAAACATTTGACTAAGATAAGTATGTGCAGTGAGGCTGGAGTGCATGTTGTACTTGCAGCCTTTCATGGCAGGAGAAGCAGGAACTTCTCCTAGTAGTACACTGCCTTTTTACTATGCCTTTATGTTGGAGGCTGCATCTGGATAGGTGAGTCTGCTACTCACAGTAAGAGACCTGGTAGAGCTGACTATTGCCAGAGCTCAAAGTAAGATAGATATCTGCAAATCACACACAAAGAACAAAGGACTGCGTTGGTGAGCATATTTCCTTTGTGCCTTTGACAGTCACAGTTGTGGCAATGGTAGAGGCCATGAGGAGTCTGTTCAGGAAGCCAGGAGTACTGTTCTGGGTCATGAAAAGGCAGCCAGTGGTTTGACTATCACATGTTTATGTGTTTTGATGTTTCACAGTGGGTCTTAAGTAAAAGGAACTCAGGTTTTGGTTGCCTGCAGGACAGATGTTCTTTTGGGTTCAATATGTTTGCATAGTGACTTGCAACCATGGGACTGGTGTTCAAGGACCCTCTTGGTTCCTTCAGTTCCTAGGTTCTTTCTTGCCTAGATTTGACACTTTGTTTCAACAGAAGAGCTGATATTCTCTAGTGAAGGCTATTAGTTTGGGCACAAGTGGTAACCTAAACCTGTTCCAACCTGTACATACAAACCTGCAAGTTGGTCTCATTTCAGTCCCTCAGTCAATACTTTTTCTTTTCTTCCCTCAGAGCCAAAACCTGTGTTTATAAACCAGGAGCAGGTGCAGAAAGAGGTGAGTGCTGCCCTGGCAGCAAGTGCCTCCCTCAGCTGTGAAGTAGCACAGGATCCAACCGAAGTAAAATGGTTCAAGGATGGAAGACTGCTTGCCTCCTCCAGAAAGTTCAGAATGGAATCTGTGGGCAAAACACGGCATCTGGTTGTGGAGCAGCTGGAGAAGAAAGATGCTGGAGAATACATCTGCGAGGCTGCTGGCCAGAAGATGACCTTCAAGTTGGAAACAACTGGTGAGCATTCGCTTTGGGAGCACTAAGCAGCTTTTTATGTGGCTTAGAGGAAGACTGGCTGTCTTCTACCCTGTGGGCATGGAACAGCCACAATTCCCCCCGGAACAACATCAATGACCCACACCACAAGTTGGATTCTCCTTTTTAATGTAGTGGTAGCGAGGTGAAAATCTGGCTGTGGAATATTTTTGACTAAGGAACTTCTACTTTAATTTCTAGATGCGCTGAATTACCCTCTAGAGTGTCTTTCTGAATATATAAGCAACCATGGGTGACTATGATCCTGATTTATATCTAGGTTCAGGCTTACTTTTTCAGTTAGGTTAGATCAATAGCTCCAGAGAAGATAGGGAAATACAGCAGTTCACTGATACCATGTGTCAGAAGAATGCAGCTCAGTGCTGGGCAGTTTGCTGCTTCATTCCCTCTTACAAGTTGCACCCAAGGCTGGAAAAGACCACTGAGATAGCTGAGTCCAACCCAGCCCACCCTCACTGGACTTACTAACCACGTCCCCAGTGCCACATACCCGTGGCTCTTGAGCACCTCCAGTGACTGCGGTATATCAGCGTGGTTGCTTCAGTTGTGGGAGTTTTCAGACACTGGCTGTTGTTCTAGCGAGACAAAAAACCAAAACTGATGGAACAGTGTCTATACAGGAAGCAACTGGCTGTCCTGATGGCTGCCAACAGTTTTACACAAGGTGTGTCATGCAAGCTTGCATGAGTCTGGTTTAAAAACTTGCTGTTCTGATGGAAGGAGAGGATGTTGGTACAGGATAACTGCGGGATTTGTGCTCTCCCGACATCCAGTTGCAATCACAGCTTATTGTTGCTATAGAAAACAGCTTCTCTGTAGACAAATTGAGTTAGTTCCAATAAGTGGCTGAAGCCCTAAGTGATCCAAGGTGAAGCATGATCCAAACTGGAATTTAACTAATTGTAGTAGGGAATCCAAGCCTTAATGAGATGAGTTATTTAAAATATGAGTCCTCCATCTAAAACAGCATTGAACTCTTACTCTGGTTTATGATAGAAGTGAGAGTTTAACAGCAGAAGTCTGAAGTTATGCTCCATATTTCTCATCACTCAAGAGAATAATATTTGAATATATGAATTCCTTTGGCTATGTTAGAGCTCATAATGAGGTCAGCTGATGTTCTTTAAATGCTCGGAGTCTAGCAATGTGGGGAAGTGGACTGCTATTTGCTGTTGAGCTTTAGGCTAAGAAGCCTGATTTTAGAGGACTGTGGACTTCCCCTTTCCCTTCCCCTCTCCTCCCCTTCTCCCTGGACTGATCCCACATGGTTTGAGAATGATTTCAGATCAAGGTAAATGAGGAATCGCCGTGTGAAAACCTGTTGTTTTACTGCACTATAAGAGACACTTAGTCAAAAGACAAGTGTGTGTTCCAAGCTTGAGATTGCAGGAGATCCTAGAAACAACTCAGCTGCTCAAACCTGTAGTCTGGCTGAATCTTTTATTGTCAGTTTTGGTCAGGAGGGGATGCTTGAGTAAGACAAATAAAAGGTCACGGGTAAGTTGGTCCTTCTTGTGATATACTTCTAGGCTTTCATCAGGGAGAAGCTTAATTAGTCCAAATAATCATAGCAGAAACCACACCAAGAGCATGAGAGTGAAATTTATACTTTCTTGACGTGAAGGAAAATTTTACCTGGTTCTGCCATTCCCCAAATATTTGTTTCCTTATGACAAGAAGAACTTTGCAGAAGTAATTTTTTTTTTTCAGTCTTGCGTGCAACACAAAAAGGGGTAAAATCTAGGGGGCCACCTGAAATGTTTTTTCCATCTGGAAGGATCCATTTAACAGCACCCATGGACCTGGTTATGAACAAAACTAAGTTCCCAACTAAATCCACATTCTTCTTTCTCCTTCTCAGAATTGCCTGTGAAAATCAGCAAACCATTGGCAGACAGTAGCGTCATTGAGAAGGACAAGGTCACATTTGAGTGTGAGCTGTCCAGGCCCAACATGGACGTCAAGTGGTTCAAGGTATGGCATGTAATGGTATTTTCCTTTCTGACTTCTCTGGAAATGAATGAGAGCCTTTAATTTCACTTCCAAGGGATGCGAGTCTGAGCTTTTCCTTGATAGCTTTTTCACTGCTCTCTTTTCTTTATGCTCTTTTACTTGCCCAGATCAGCACTCTTTGTTATTATGTCCTGAGTTCATTTATCAAGTTGAAATTGAAGTTTGTTTTGGTTTTATTGTGAACTTTTTAGGTCATGCTGCACAAAATATTGTTGGTTGAACTACAGTACAGTCTTGAGCTTCAAGTCTAACACAGAAATTCTCAGCCGGGATTTTGTAGCCTTGTTGTGAACTGGGTTTTTGGGGTGAAATCTCAGTTTTCTTTGCACCTGACAGTGTGAGAATTTGCTCTGGCACTTTGTGTACCTCCCCGGTGCTCAGCTGTTCCTTCCCTTACTTGGGGATAACGTCATTTATTCAAGGTGATGTCCAAACAGGCTTGTTAACAGTCCTCCGCAGTGCTTTAAGCTGTCATAGGTCAGCCAGAATTTATGCATGTTCTATAGCCATTCCTTCATGTTGAAAACACTGCACTGTGCTTAAGCTTCAGCATATGTTCCAGTAAGCACAGTTCCATTAATTCTAGGGGAGTGGGTGAATTAAGCATAGATCTGAAGGCTCCCTTTGCTGAGTGCAGAGATGGAAGGACTAATGGAGATCTGACTTGATATTTTCCCTTCTAGGATGGGAAGGAGCTCTGTCAAAGTAAAAAAGTGGGCATTACTTCCCAGGGAAATAAGAGAAGTCTCATTATTCACAAGTGTGAATATGAAGATCAGGGAACATCCACATGCTGAGCAGCCTAAGACAAGACATCAGCTACCCTAAAGGTTCATTTTATGTTTAACTGAAAGAGCAAATAAATCCTCTTGTGGTATTTTGCACCACGGGAAGAAATGCTTCATGGGCAGTTTGGGCATTTCTTGGTTAGTCCTTTTGGATACCTTTCTCTTTCTTCTTTATGCTCAAGACAGATTTTCCCTCCATGTGTTGCATTGGTTAAACCCCAGTTTGTAGCTCATCATTGGGCTCTGAAGCATCAGACTGGTTACTGAACACACGGGTCTGCTGTGCCCTGGTAGATTCCACCTTCCCAAGGGACGTCTGAAAGGATGCTTTTTTCTGATTTCCTACTAGATGCTGTCCTCATGTGGCCACTTGGGTTCAGTGTTAGCATGAACATGAACATGTGTCCTGTCCCATGACTTTGGTGAACTCTCATTTTCTCTCTCATTCTGCAACCAGGTTGGGTTGCTGTTTCAGTACTGGCTGTTTTATGCAGCCATTCCATTTGTTCTGGTTTACGTTCTTTTTTATTTTCTTTTTTTCAGGCATCATTTCTATACAGTAGACAAAGCCAGCCTATTACATTTGATTTACAGGTTTTAGCTTTTGCTGGTAAGCATTTCAGCTCTCAGGCAGTTTTACCAACAGCTTTGAAGAGCTGAAATGAACCTGCCTGGACACGATGGTCTGTTTTTGTTGGTGTAATGAATTTATGAAGTTAAACTGATTGACCCCATAAGGTTTTACAGTGTATGACTCACGTCTGGCGGAGTTATCACAGCAACGAGTTTATATATTTAGCATTTGGGGAGGCAAATGGTTGGGGATACTCTTTCATTTGCTTGCGTCTCAGAGTGAATCACTAGTATGTGAACCATCCTTCATCTCCTTTGTATTGCTTTTGTGTGTGTCTGTGTGTGGTTTCCCCTGTGAATTTCATCCTTTCCAGTTATATGGAAGTTCTCTTTTGAGCAGTGAAATTAGATGTTCCATCATCAGTCATAATGGTAAAGCTGAGTTGCCACGTTATCTGTGTCCTTTCTGTCTGGCGTCTTAATAACTGCTGCCCCACCACAATATCTGTCTAATACTTCAGCTCCATGGATGCCTCCTTGTGCAAACTGAGAGCCTGTATTTGGTGTGCATAGATCTGGGCTTACATCTGTGCTGGTAAATGCACTAGTGCATGGGCTAAGCAGTCCTGCCTCCTGTGCTGTGGGCATTGAGATGGGGCTCCTACAAGCTGCCCATTGCAAGATATTTAGAAACTAATTGCTGCGGAGGTTTCCATCCTCTTTTCAGACTAACTAAAATTTGGTTAGTGGGATCAAAACAGAAGGGGCAGGGAGGGAGAGCTGACCAAGGACTACTGATGGAACAACTATGAATCCTTGGTTCCTCAGGATTCCCTGCATCAGCAGTTGGCAACAGGAGTAAGGGGGCTCAGGAGGACACTGTAGAGTAGTGTGAAAAATGAGCGAAGAGAGTTACTAATTGATGCCTCTTGGAAAGTAGTCCAAGAGTAGTCCTCTTCATAAACTCTCCTCTTGTGTGTGGTTTTATCTTTATGAGGTGTTCATAACAAGTGATGTGTAGATCTCCCTTATCTCATAATGTCTTTGCCTGCCTGCAGTGAATATGCAGGATACTGGATCATATACCAGCTTCTTTGAATTACTGCTCATGTCAGGAGATAAAATCTGCCTATTCTTTGAACTAACACTGGCGAGGGTTAGTTATTCTGGCTACCGAGAGAATGACACAGCAGATTAAACTCTTTCATTTCCTTCTTTGTCAAATGCCTTTTCATCCAACTGTGTGTCCCATAGAAATTCAGAGCAGTGTTGGCTGAGGGAAGTGGAAATATTTATCTCCTGTGTGTATCTGCCACCCTATTTAGACATGCTGGCAGAGCGCAGAGATTGGAGGAGTTGGATTAGGCAGTAGTTTCCCTATTGCTCACAGAACCACTTTTTCTGTGGTCTCCCAGCTACTCTGTGCCCAGTGGCCTATGCAAGATGGAGCAGAAAAGGCTCATTTTATGAATAAACAGGAACCTTTCTGGTCAGATTAATACCTGTGCTCTTTTAGAGAGATTTAGGTACTAGAGATTTTAGGTACTGGAATAGGCTCCCCAGAAAGGTGGTTGAATCGCCATCCCTGGTTGTGTTTAAGAGCCTTTTGGATGTGGTACTCAGGGATATGATTTAGTGTAGGGTTTTTAGAGTTAGGGTACTGGTTAGGCTGCGATTGGACTTGATGATCTTCAATGTCTTTTCCAACCTGGGTAAATCTATGGTTCTATACAGGAACTCTTCTCCTGAGGTTAATCCAAGTTGTATCCAGGCCCTTCAGAAGGAAAGGGATATAGCAGCACAGAAATATGGCCTGATTCTGACATAAATAAATGCAGACCTGGAGAGTTAAAAGGGATTGTGTGATGTTCAAGGGATTTTGAAGCAAAGATGTACCCTAGGTAAGATTTGTGGCTGACATTCCCCATACGTTGTTTGTGGGCACACAAGCTAAGGAGAGACTAGTGATGAGCATGCAGAGAAGCCAATGGTTCAGACAGGTTTGTAGTGACACGACATTGTAGAGTTCTGTCTATTTCTCCTTGGCATAATTTGGAAAATAAAGATGAGGTAATTGGTGGTAACCAATATGGCTTCCTCAAAGTCAAGCCATGCCTGACAAACTTGGTGGCCTTTCATGATGGAGTAACAGCATCAGTGGATAATGGGAGAGCAACTGACATCATCTACTGGGACTTGTGCAGAGCATTTGATCCCGTCCTGCATGACATCCTGGTCACCAAACTGGAGAAAAATGGTTTTGATGAATGGACCAGTTGCAGGATAGGGAACTGTCTGGATGGTCACACTCAGAGAGTTGCAGTGAGTAGCTGAGTGTCCAGGTGGAGGGTAGTGTTGGGACCAGTGTTATTTAACATTTTTGTAGGCAACATGGAGAGTGGAATCAAATGAACCCTCAGCAAGTTTGCAGATGACACCAAGCTGAGCGGTGCTGTTGATGTGCTAGAGGGAAGGGATGCTACCCAGAGGGACCTGGACAGGCTGGAGAGGTGGGCCCTTGGCAGCCTCATGAACTTGAGTGTGGCCAAGTACAAGGCCCTGCACCTGGGTCAGGGCAATCCCAAGCACAGGCACAGGCTTAGAGGAGAATGATTTGAGAGAAGCCTTGACCCTGAGGAGAAGAGTTGGTGTGGAGGGAGGTGTCCCTGCCTATAGCAGGGGGACTGGAACTAAATGACCTTAAAGATTCAGTCAGTTCTATTGTTTTTCTACCCTTAATTTTGTTTGAAAGGTTTTAGAATAAATGAGAATCTGGTTTCCATGAAAACTGTTTGCAGGGAGCTCCATTGTAGCTAGTAAGTCTGTCTTTTAAGTTCAAGGGCAATAATGCATTGACTGTGTTGAAGAGAGAAATGACTCAGGAATGGATGATGGTTTAGAATAAAACATAATCCTACTTATTTCCTATGCAAATATGTGTAAGGAAAAGATGCTGCACTCAGTTCTGGAAATACCCTGACAAATATGTCTCTACTGTTTCACAGCTGGAGATATCAAGATTGTTAAACCACTGGAAGATGTGGAAGTGAATGAATATGGGAGTGCATCTTTTGTCTGTGAGATTTCACACGATGAGGTTCAGACCCAGTGGTACAAAGAGGACAACAAGCTGAAGGCTGATGACAACATCAGAATGCAACAAGATGGTAGGGTGTAAGCGGGGGATCTTTCTCCTGAGTGGGGGGTGGGTTGGAGATCAAGCATATAAGACATCTGAAATGAAGTGAAGAGGGTTCAGAAGCGAGTTCCCCTTTTGTTTTGGGACTGAGGTTTAGGTGGAACAAGTGACATGGTGGGATGCTTAGTGTGGGAAGTGTGATGCTATCCCACCATCCCACACTGCTGGGAGCAGGTAGGAAATGAGTGCAGTTATTTCCAAAGTGGGGGTGAACAGGGCAGTCAGTTCACCTCTCCAAAGAGGTTTTGTCTGACAGTGAGTGTGATCCTTCTGTATCAGGTACTTTGAAGGTGACGACAGCCACATTCGGTCAGTCCTTGTAGAAGCCATGTTTAGATTCTGCTTTGGTCTGCTCCATTTCCAGTTCAAAGTCGTTGGACACTAAATGAGACAGCTGCATCTCAGTAAAAGATGTGTTTGAATAGCTGTGATGTGCTTACTATTCAGATTTACAGAGCTGAGGTTTTGTCCTTGGCTATAGCAAAGAAGTCAAATCAGGTGAAATTAATTGTATTTCTGAACTAGACAAGTTTAAGTTTGGTAGCACCTAAATTTGGTGCGGTTTGTCATTGATTTCATCTGAAAGAAACTTGCAGGCTTTTTATCTGCTGTTGTCCCCAGCGTAAGATTATCCATTCACATCCTAAAGTACTTGTTATATTTTCAACTCACTCTTATTTGAATAAAAGCCTCAACTGGGAGCAATTTAATAAGCACAAAACAAGAGCTGGACCTTGCATTTGGTAGATACTGTACAGTATTACTTCATAGAAATGTAGTCAATGGCATTCCCTATAGACAATCGTTTGTTTTATCTTTAGAGTCGTTCAAAGAACCGATGTGAACATGAAATTAAATGGAATGGAATACACGCAAGGGACTTTCCTCTTCTTCCAATTGTCCTCATCCTTTCTTCTCTTCCACCCCTGCTTTGCAGATTACCATATAGAAATCACCAGGAAGTTGGAGGACAAGACAGCTTTGGAACGTCATTCTGTCATCCTGTCCTGTGACTTCAGGCCTTCTCCAAAGGTTGTGAAATGGTTCAAGGGCCGCACACCCATCGAGCCCTCTGAGAAGTACAAGATCAAGAGGGATAAGCATTCAGCAGAGCTCAAGATTCTGAAGCTGAAGCCCGATGATGCTGGTGTGTACAAGTGCAAGGCAGGAATTGCAGAGACTGAGGCCACGCTGACAGCTGAAGGTATGAGCAGGGAGGGTGGCCTCTTCCATGTCCTGTTTCACCTCAGATTTCTCTTCTTGAGGTTGACTTCTGCCATTCTCTCCTGCTAACTTTATAAATGTATTATCTTCACATAGATGATTACACAAAGATCATCTAGTCCAACCATTCTACCACATCCCAGTATCATTTATAGTAACAGTGGTAACAGTTCACCTTGTTTACCCACAGCCCGCAATGTAGAAGTAACGAAGCACCTGCAGGATGTAGAAATTGAAGAAGAGAGCTCTGCTGTCTTCTCCTGCGAGCTGTCCCATAATGACGAGGACGTGGAATGGTTCCTGAATGGCAACCTCCTTTACACCAACAATTACAATGACATCAAGAACGTTGGCAATTGCTGCACACTGACAATGAAGCAGGTTAAGCCTGAGGATGCTGGCACAGTGACAGTGAAGTCAGACAAGGTGTCAGAAAGCGCACCTGAAGGTGATAGGTGGGTCTGATCACACCCCTCCTGGATGTAAGAGATGCTAAGGAGCTCCAGTTCATTCTATTGTGCAGCAGTCCTGCTTCTAAAGCTGACCTCTCTGGGGTGACAAGTCATCAGAGGCTTTCTTCCAGTGGAAGGTTCCATTGCAGCAGATATCAAGGAAGGAGGATGGTTTTGGTGTCCTGCCAAAGCATTCCATTGCTTTTTATCATCATTTTACTTAACACAAGGAGAGTTACAGGAGCAATTTCTTTTACTGCTTCAGTAACATGCAGTGTCAATGCTGTTGTCTCCAAGGATTTATGACTGAAGGAGAGATCATTCAGTGTGTGTTTTGCCTCTGGGATGACTAATGACCAGGCTGTGAGCAACCTGATCTAGCTGTGAATGTCCCTTTTTATTGCAGGGGAGCTGGGCTAGATGGCCTTTAAGGGTCTCTTCCAATTCTAAGGAACTTGTGCCTGAAGTGCAGAAGTGGATGAATTATACCACTTCTTCATATCCTCCCCATGATTACAGAGGAAATACAACAAAACAACATGCATGGTCTTACTGTTGTCATTTGCTTGAATACGAAGACGTCTCTTTTTTATGGTTGAGATTTTTGTTGATATGGGTCAGGAGGAACTCACACTTTTTAGCTTTCTCAATAGGCAAAAAGTTCCAGTTGCTGCAAGCCACCGAGGTAACCAATAGAGGGGCCCTGATCCCCCTTGTGCCATCGGGATGCTCTGGCACAGGATGTGCCTCAAATTCAAAGCTCCTTCCCACCTCCCAAGGAAAAGCAAAGCAACTCAAGCATCTCCAGCAAAGCTGCCCAGCAGACAGCAGGGAATGCAAACAGCTTCTGGCTGCTCCCCTGCACTCCTGTCCTAAGTAAGTGACCCCTCGAGGACTGGATGGGAAATCAGTGCATGACACACGTGAGTGTGCACAGCATTGTGCAAAGCAGTGGGGATCCGTGTGTGTGTGTGTGTATTTGTGCATGGATGGTGTTGTACACACATTTGTGTCCATGAGTGTACAAACCAGTGGTGTTGCTCAGGTGTGTGTAGGTCTGTGGGTATGTGTGCAAGGACGAGCATGCACATATATGTACGTGCACAGGGGTGTGCAGAGTGTTGGAGCTGCACAAGGACATTGTGGTACCGGTGTGTGCGTGCACTTTGGGAGTGAAAGGAAGGGGTTACACATGTGTGAGTGTGTGTGCGCACAGGGCTGCACTAAGGGATGTGGTTGTGTGAGTGTGTGTGAGCACATAGATAGTGCGTGGATGCGGTGGCACAAATGTGTGCTTGCACAGGGCTGTGCTGAGGAGTTGGGATGCACACAGGTGCACACAAAGGGATGTTTGAACCCTTTGCCCCTAAGAACAGTTTTCCAGTGTCTCTCATGCAAGAATTCTTTGAACAGCCTGCAGCTGACTCTCCTGAAGCTCAGGGTCCTTACTTTGCTTTTTGCCAGACCCGCATTCCTTGAGATGAGGAACTCTAGGAGGGCATGGTCACTACAGCCCTGACCACCTCCAGTCTTAACCCCTGCTGTGCAGCATGTCCAGTAATGCTTCCCTTCTGCTTGGTGTGCTTAATGCTTGGCCCACAAAGTTATTCCCAGTGCAGTCCAGCAGTCTCTCAGACAGCTTGCAGCCAGCCATGCTGATTTCCCAGCCTGACTGGAATCCCCCATCAAGTTGAGAGTCAGTGAGCGCAGTGCTTCTGGTAGCTGCAGTAAGCAGGGCCCATCAACAGGCTCCCTTGACCAGGCGGCCTGGAGCAGACCCTCACCTCCAGAAGCCCATTATTGGTTCAGTCCCGAATTTTACCCGCAAGTTCTCAACGTGATCGTGGCTGTTCTTAGTCCTTTGCAGTCAGCTTCTTCATAGAGAGGGCAAATACCTTGCCCTCCGGAATTCCATAGTAACAATCATGTCTCCTTTATGTCAGGTGAGGTGTTTTTTGTTGTTGTTGTTGTTTTTTGTTTGCTTGTTTGTTTGTTTTCCATTTTCTAGGTAGAAAATTTAATTTCTGAGCCAGGAGAAGAAGTGCAACATGTAACAATCTTCCTGGCACTGTGCAGTTTGCATGAGTAGCCAAGTGCTCCTCAGGTAACGTGTGCTGCAGAGCTGACCTTGGTGGCAGGGGTTGTGTCTTCATTTTCTTCCTGTCATGTGGGAACATAAGAAGACTCTTCAGAGCAGGAGCTGCAGAGGAAGATGAACGGCATGAGAAGGTAAGGCTAGGAACCAAGGACACCTCCAGAAAGAACAGAAAAACAAAGTCATTTAAGATGCACGATGGCCGTGTGATACTGTCCGTGACTGGAGGAGAAGCACATGGCTAGGAATGACTGATGGCTCTGGTGGGATGAGTGCCTACGTGCGCCGTAAAGGAGAGTTTGTGGGATGTTCTGTGGACATGTGAAGGCTGTGGGAAAGTTAAGAGAGAAAACGTGTGAATTCACAGAAGTGGTATTAGAACCTGGAATAAACCATTTGGATCACTCACATCTGAGTCCGTGCCAGATTGTCGCACTGTCAGAACCTGAGGCCTGGGATTTTCCTTTAGTAGTGCCAACTGCCTGTTGTAAATGAGAAAAGATATTACTAAACATAGCTTCCCTCCTTGTAGGTTTGATATTTCTGTCTTTGCATTCCTTTAGCACCCAGGGTGTTGATGCAGCTGCACAAATCCGCTGTACTGTCCTCCTGTTTTGCATGGAAGAATGGTAAAATAGCAATCTCTGGGTGAAATTTTGTTCAGGCGTTTTCCTTTCTGTACCCCTAGGAAGCAATGGCTTGGAAATGGCAGTGCTGCCTGGGAACCCACACAGCAACCCAGTATCTCATTGTCTGGGTCTGTGAAAAACCACAATGATGACAAAAGATGTTTCAATTCTGTCTGTGCTGTCAGTGCAGCCCTGAGGAGCGGTGTGGGCATGGCATGGCAGGGAGAAGGGATTTCCCTTCCAATGGGAAAGTGCCTGTTCATGTGTTGGTATGTAACCGCTCCATGGCCTGCTCCACGTGCTTCTGAATGGGCAGCTCAACTTTTGTGTCACTCAGCCACCTGTGGCAGAGGTCAGGATTAGTGCCTTTCAAGGAGCTGAGAAGCATTTCTTGCTCAAGTCCTGCTTCCAAGCTTAACCACCTACAATGAAGTAGATGTCGTTTTTCTGGTGTCCTTCAATTCCATGTCCGCATTTTCCCAAAAGCAAAAGAATTTGGAGTTAACCAGCTGCAGTGAAGTGAGCGATTTCAGTGCCTATTTCTGATGGTGGCAATGAGTTCAGAGGTCACACTTAATTGACGGTGCCTGTTTCCATTCTGACAAAGGCTGTAGTTTCAGCTGACTTCCCGAGGCTGCCATATGTGGTGGTGACACAGCCTTGGGCTTGTGCGTTTGCATGACTCCCACCTTTCCTTTCTGTGTCTTGCAGGTCAGCTGGTGCTGGAAGCGGCCGGTATCTGAGTAGGAATGAAGGTGAGTGCAGGAGCAGCTGCTGAGGGGAGGAAGGAAGTCCATGCTAATGAGCTCTGTAGCATCTGCGGGTCCGGTACCAGAATAGGCAGCAGTGATGCAGGGGGCTCCTCGGCAGGAAGCTGGCTGATCCAAATGCTTGCTGAGAGTTTGGAAGCCCAAACCCTTATGGTCTCTGTAAGGGTGGCTAATAAAAAGATATTAACCAAGATGGTGGTAAATAGCCTAAGGTTATTAGCAAAGGGAAACTCACCAATATCGATACCTTGACTAGAAAGCTGAGGCAGCCTCAACTAGGGAGCAATCTCTAAGACATGCTGTCTCAGTGGTGGTCAGCCTTTAAATGAGGTCTCAGAGGAGGTTGAGTCGAGGTCCACCCCTTCTGGGAGCACAGCTAGATTACTCTCACCTGTGCTCCCGCAGCTGACCCAATACTTGCCTCAGCTGATTAATCAGAGGTTCAAGCTGTGATTTCCCATACAGTCTCTAAGCTGAAGGCAGCATCTCCTTGATCTGATGGTGGTGTGCCTGAGTGAGGGAGTGATCCAAGCTGGATGCAGAAGAGTCATCTTAATTTCTCTGCTATTTTACTTCAGATGACACCTATTGGGTGTTGGTTTCTTAAAATTTGGATCTAGGAGGTGGTCTCTTCCTTTGCTTCTGGTGAAAGCACAGAAGTGCAGCAGGAGTAGAAGACAAAGAGGTTTTCTTGGTGACAGGAACACCAATTATTTGATTCAAATGTGTAACTGATGTAGATGGTGAAGAACAGATCTGCCTCAAAGACATGCTTGATCACATAAGAAATGAGCATGTGATCCAAGACAGGCAGCGTGGCTTTAGCAGGGGAAGGCCATGCCTAACCAGTCTGGTGGCCTTCTATGATGGAGTGACGGCATTTGTGGACAAAAGGAAGGTAACAGATGTCATTGACCTGGACTTGAGCAAGATCTTTGACATTGCCCTCCACCACATCCTTATCTCTAAACTGGAGGGATGTGGATTTGACAGGTGGACCACCTGGTGGATAAGGGATTGGTTGAAAGGCCACAGACAGAGGGTGGTGATTCATGGTTCTATGTCCAGGTGGAGGCCGATAACAAGTGGTGTCATCCAGGAGTCTGTCTTGGGACCAGTGCTTTTTTACATGGTTATCAGAGACACCAATGATGCAATGGAGTGCACCTTCTGCTGTTTGCTGAGTGGTGCGGCTGACGCAGTGGAAGGAAGGGATGCCATTCAGAGGGAGCTCAACCGAGAGGTTGGCCTACGTGAATCTAATGAGGTTGAACACAGCAAAGTGCAAGGTTTTGCACTTGGGCTGGAGGAATCCCAGGCATTTCTACAGACTGGGAGGAGCAGTCCTTAAGAGAAGCCCCGCAGAGAAGGACCTGGGGGTCCTGGTGGATGAAAAACAGAACGTGAGCCATCAGTGTGCTCTTGCAGCTCAGAGAGCAAATGGTCCCCTGGGCTCCATCAGAAGAGGGGATGGCCAGCAGGGACAGGGAGGTGATTGATCTTCATGATCCTTGAGGTCCCTTCCAACCCGGGCCATTCTATGATTCTGTGATTACACTCGCTGTCAGAAAGAATGGCAGCTGTACAGAAGCTGGATATATTTTGGGACAGTTCTTGTAACCAGTTGATTTTAAGACCTTGCCCGAGTCAAGAGTCTAAATTGAGTGTCAGAAGAAAGCTGGTAAAGTGGCTATTGCTCATTCTTTTTCATTTGCTGATTCTTTCATTCGGGTTCCTTTTCCAAAGGAGATTCTGGTGATGGAAGCAATTGAAGAAAGAACCAAAGCAGCTCTTGCCAAGAGTGCTTGAAGTCCCTGTGGAGAGAAGCAAAGAACTTGGGCTTCCTCTGGGATGCTCCCCACCATGTCTCAGGAAGGAGACAACTGCTGTTCCACTTTCTGCTCTGTGTGTGGAAAGGTACGTCTGGGTTTCTTCTGCTTGTTTATTCTTTCTTTTTCAGGCTTTGAAGGAGAAGGGGTGGAGCAACGGGAGACTCACTGGTCGTTTGTTACCTCAAGAACAGGATGGATTCTGCATTGACTGTGAAAAACCTGGGCTAGTAGCATGGGCATGTTTCAGGCTGGACTTTTCCTTCTTGGTTTCCTTTTGGCTACAGGGAGACAGCTGTCTAAAGGTGTGTTTTCATACCCACTCTCCAAAACCATGTTTCATTGTTGCAGGTGGTTCAGTGTGCTCTTGCAGGGTAGATGCTGTAGTTTGCTGTAGAATCTGAATTGTTTCTGTTCCTAGGGGAGGACTGGGAGGAGGTAGTGAGAAGAGAATTCAATGCCTTAGGTGTATCTTAGTGAGAAATGTTGGCATGAGGTGCTGAAAGTCTTGAGTTGTCAAAGGCCAGTGAGGCTCAGACTCCTTAACCTGCTGGAGCAGGGTGGAAGCAAGGAGTGGGCACTGCCGTCCCACAAGCTGCACTTGGTTCTGGTCTGCCAGGTCTGTGCTGGCCTGGATTTCTTCTGAGAAGTTTGTTGGAGCTGCTTGGAGTAGTGAAGGGTGGGGAGGAAGTGCTGCTCAAGAGCTAAGGCTCTGCATGATCATCTTGGATGGTTTTAACCATGATATCTGAAGACATAGTTTCCATCAGAATGATCCCAACATTGTGCGAGTGTCTCAGATGTATGAGAGCACCCGCCTCCTCCAGCTGAGCCATAGGAAAGCTAACTGTGCCCAGTAATTACAGCTTCTGCAGATTGAATATGCTTCCAAGTGTTTTCCTTAGTGATCAATAATGTCCCAGCACTCTGAGATTCCATCTCTGGCACAGTCTGGAGCATCTCTGCAATCCTTGGTTGCTGGAGGGCACGTGGTGAGTGCATGGACAGGGTGGCACAAACGCGTGCGTGTGCTGAGGAGTTGGGTTGCACACAGGTGTACACAAAGGGGTGTTTGTGGAAGGTGTAGGCACATACGTGTTCCCAGGGGTGGTTGGCACACGTCTGTGAATGCAAAGGAGGGCACACGATGCAGAGTGTGCATGGGGGTGTGCAAAGCAGGCAGGGTGGTGAATGGGTGTGCCTGTGCACATGGATAGGGGAAGGCTGGGGTTACAGGTTGACCTGTGCTGAGGTGAGTGGGGACTCACGGTGTTGCTCAGTGGTAGATTTGTTCACACTGAGTGCTAACAGGAAACTCGCACACCCTTTTTGTTTCAGCTGTGCCAGCGCTGTGATCCCTTGCTGCAGGGATGGGGTGTTGGAAGGATGGTGTGCGTGCCGAGCCCCCATCTCTTGCAGGAATCAAGTGTAGAGCAAAAGGGATGTTTGGGCCAGGTGACTGTAAGAAGGCTGGCTGCTTTGGATGGTGGTAGCTGATGGAAACAGGTGCTCTGGGGACCGTTCAGCTTTTAACAGAAGACAGGGGTCCTGCAGCAAGAACGACTAGGTTCTCAAATGGCTTCAGACGTGCACACCGAGTACATCCCCGCAGACATTTACCGGTAGGCGGCTCTTGCAGAAGAAGATTCAAGCAGCAGAACCTTTTGCTCAGCTACATCACACAAATGCTACAAAAGCAGGAACAACCTGCAAGCTCTGGGTCTGTTTGTCTTGCACAGGCATGCACTAACTGCGTTTGATGGTACCCCCCATCCTTGATTTCCTTCCCTGCTTCTTGTCTGATGACGCTGCTGAGCCAGGAACAAGCTGCCCAGTGTGGCAGAGCATGGTGCAGAGCTGTGCTGGGACCTCCTCCCCTTCATCTGCTGCAGATCAGTGCCCCACACGTGCCATTGGGATGCTCTGGCACGGGATGTGCCTCCAACCCAAAGCTCCTTCCCACCTCCCAAGGAAAAACAAAGCAACCCAAGCATCTCCAGCAAAGCTGCCCAGCAGACAGCAGGGAATGCAAACAGCTTCTGGCTGCTCCCCTACACTCCCGTCCTAAGTAAGAGACCCTATGAGGACTGGCTGGGAAATCAGTGCATGACACACGTGAGTGTGCACAGGATTGTGCAAAGCAGTGGGGTTCCACGAGTTTGTGTGTGTGTGTATCTCTGCTGTTATGAAAGCATAGGAAGACTTACTGAGTCCCAGATAATTACTTATCCTCAAATGATTTTTCCTGGCCAAAGTTAGAGCCTCTCACAGGTAATCGAGATCAACAGGCTGTTGTTGCACAATCAACAGACACAATCTAGATGATCAGCTGAGGAAAATAAAGCATCATGCGAAGGGTACTAGATAAGTGAGCAGCTTGAGATCTGCACATTTATGTGATGCTCATGGTCTTAGACAATATTTGCCTAGAGAGGTCACATTGAATGAAAGCAAACTCTAAGATGAATGAAAATATGCACAGGAGAAGAAGCCTCTGAGGCTTCTCAAGTGTTATGACCAGAAGACATAAACTCGGTTAAAGCAAACGTTTCTCTCTATTTTTTGTGTTATTCCAGGCAGGCCTTGATTACCGCCTGAACACATGCTGTGGAAGCCCAGCTTATGCAGCACCAGAGCTAATCCAGGGCAAAGTGTCTATTGGCTCAGAGGGATGTAGAGCGGTGTTTGTTTTCCCCTCTTTCCCTTCCCTCTCCACAGAGCATTTAAAGGCAGTGGAGCTCAGGTAGGCTCTCTTGGTTTCCCTTCTGAATTCTGCTAGGTTGCATCGCTTGGTAGCTCTCAGAAGCTGTCAGTGGCCACAGACTAGAAAAGTGCAATTGGTCTCAGTTCACACAGCTAGCTGGTTTGTCTCAGGCTAATCCTGAACTGCCTCAAGCGACTGCTTTGGTGCTCTACAGAACAGCAACTTCAGAGATCTCTTTCTATTACTAAGTGTTTGAAAGAGCAATTTGCTCTGTTAATTATCCATCATTTCTGTGCAGTCTGTTTTGTCAGACTTGTCTTTAGCTTCCAAGTTGTATGTGAAGAATTGTTTCCGTTGTAATGCACAATGTACTAAAAATTGAGAGATGAAAATGTGAAGAGTTTTTCCAGCTTTGATTTCATGTCTGGAATTTTGGAACCCACTACTTGCAGTTGTTAATCTGTCCAAACTGGTTTGGTTTGGGATGCCCTCGTACTTCTTGAATCGCTGTTAAAGGCGGAGCAATTCCTACAAGTGCCATGGCCCCACTGTTGTTCTAATTCTTGTTTCTTTGTTTTCCACACGCTGCTTTTCAAGCCTCCTTTTTCTTTACAGTCAAAGTGAGAATTGCACTGTGAGGTGTCTGAACCTTGTTGTGCCTGTGCATAAATAGAACAGCAGCAAAGCCAGACAGGTGACTGTGCTGACAGCTCTCGTAGCCAGTAACACATAACTGTGCTAAATCCCTTGTGACGGCTTTGATTTCATTTTTGCCAGTGAAATCCTTGTAAAAGGAAGTGCAGCAGTGTGATGAGCTAAGGTGAAGATGCTGGTTTTAGTAGTGCTCTAAGCTGAGTGAAAGGGCAATTGAATGAGGGTTATATGCTTTCTCTGGGACGATAAGGTTTTATTTCCTGAGGGAAAGAGCCAGCTTTTCATGGGCTATATGTGGGCTTTGGCAAGGGCAGACAATCCAGTCTGTCAGGAAGCCATTTGAGGTGCTTCAGGTTTGTAAGCTTGTCTTTTAGTTTTTCAGGCGGATATTTGGAGCATGGGTGTAGTGCTGTATGCTCTGCTGTGTGGGTTTTTCCTTTGGATGATGACAATATGATGGCACTCTACAGGAGGATACCAGTGGGTATCAGTGGTGCTAGAATACACTGAGAAGGGAAATAGCTGAGCTTGACAAGAGGCCTTGCTTTTCGGATGGCAGAACATGCTGAGCTGTGGGTAGAAAGGCCACAGCACAGTCTGCTGAATATTGTCCCTGTTTTTGCTGCTTTGTCTACCAGTATTTTGTGGATTTGGTTCTACGCTTGGTTGGCCTATGTGGCACTGTAGCCTAATTCTGTACCATGATAGCATACAGAATTTAAGGAGAAGTACTTTCCTGCCAATGGGCTGGATTTTTTTGTATCTGGTTCTTCAACTGGCTGCTCCCTATACTATCTGTAGTAAAAATATAGACACATCATTTGATTTCCCTGAAATGAATGTTCCTAAATGCCAGCTCTTCTCATGTCTACAAAGATCAAAGTTCTGCATTTGCTATTAGAATTTCCTCTTCCAGAATCAGGAGGTAATGTAGGACCCCACAGATTGCCTTCAGAATCCAACAGTTAGTTTTGTTTCCTTTCGGAGTGCATAACAACCTGAGCACATGAATTGAATGACGTGGCTTGTTAGTCTGGTACAAACTCTGCTGTACACTGAAACCTGGTCCATTTGTAAGCAGGACTTTGTCCATCTCTGCAGGACAGCAGAAAACCCTTTGTGCTAATCATGATGCCAAGAAGCAGAATGCAGCAAATGGCAGATGATCCAACTGCTTCAGGTGTTCATTTCCTTAAAACTGTGAATAGTTTTGGACTGAGAGTTTGTAAGCAGAACAGAGCTCTTAAAGCTGTCAGAGATTATTTCTGCACTGTTCAATTCTATCTGCCTAACATACACCGGATCTCAGAACTGCATTGCTTGAACTGGTGGAACTTGTTGAAGTGAACTGGGATGAGCAAGTTTTAGAACTTAGTCAGAATGCAGTAAAAAATGGATAATCTCATGAGTATTAAGGTACAGGCTTGCTATTTCTGCACTGAATTTGTTTTTATTTTACATGGCTGTGATCTGAAAGTTGCTTGAAACGCAGGCACATAGGCACTGTTGTGTAACTGAATTTCACACATTATAGGTCCTGAAATATCCTGGAATCAAAAACTCTGACTTGTTTTAAGTCTGCTGCTTGAGTCTAATCAGGGTCATAGTGTCTGTGTGCAGTGTTTCTTTCCCTGTAATGCTCCACATCATTTCATTTTGGGAATATTGAAGGAAATGGACTATGTGCCATAACTGTTGTTAGAACAAAGTATGTCTGGTGTGATCTTATGCATAGGTTCTGTAACTGCTCTTCACAGCTCAGGTGTTTGACCTTCCTTTTGGTGAAGTGATGAAATACTGCTGGTTTCTATTTGTGCTTCTAGGCACCTTGAAGCTCTTAGGAATAGAACAATTGTCTCCAGTTCTTTTCAATGATATCAGTAACAGCTCAAGTGTTGCTGCCCACTAGGTAGACCCAAAGAAGCAGATTACAGTGAAACAACACACGAGCTGGACCTGAATGAGGATCACTTTCAAGACAGTGGCTATGCTGCTTCAAGCCTACTTGCTTCTTCCTACCGCCACTCTATTACCAAGTATCAACAACCTTTCATGATTCAACTTGCAAATGTTTGAAACTAACCCTTGTGTTTCTATGCCTTCCTAGGTGATTCGAGCCCTTGTCAACCCCAAAGATCCAAACCAAGCAGTGTCTTTCCATCAATGGAGAGTTCTTATTAAGCATGAATCGCTGCAATTCGGATGACAGCCTTCCACATGGTAACAGTGATGGACACAAGGGGCTCATCCACGTTCATGCTCTCATATCTCCTGGCTCTGCTGAAGCTCCTGACCTGAGCCTGCCAGACACAGCAGTCACCTGCCTGGATTGTGACCCAGCGCCTTTGCAGTGCTGCCCATCCCAAGCACAGCCCGAGTGTCCCAGCAGCAGCACCACCATGCAGGAGCAGGGCAGCATCATTGAGGTGAAGCTGAGCATCTTAGATGGGGACTTAGAGTCAGGCTGCCAGTCCCAGGCACCAGGCAGCAGCACCAGCTCTGAGCCACTCTCATCTTGACAAGAGGAGTCCCATCTTCACCCTTGACCTCTCAAGCCCTCCTGTCTTTTATTGAATAAAGTCACTCTCATGCTCAGTCATCGCCTCGACTGCATTCTGAGTCTTCAATCACAGGGATTGGGATGAATGCAACAAACAGCAAGGCAGCTCAGCTTGCAATGCTATGGCTGTGGGGTTCGTGCAGGCAGAGCTCTGGGTTCCCATTTTGGCTGGCTTTGGGATGTCTGCAACAAGATCTCTACCATTTTGTATGGGAGCAAATAATCTCTAGCATCCAGGTTGCTGCTCACGGTATATCCCAGTCTTCCTGGCTGTCACTTTGTGATACTTTTCAAAGCCTTTTGATACTCTTTGATGCCTTGGCTGCTCCCTAACACCTCTGTCCTCCTGCCATGTTGACTCACGTCTCCCACTTTTAAGCTGGCTTTGCAGATCATCTCCAGCCCTGTCATCATCACGCTGCAGCAGGAGGTGCTCACCTGGCCCAATGTCTGGCAGTACTGCTTGTTCTGCAGATGAGCAGCTGCCTCCTCATCTCTTCAGCTACAGTAGTTTTTCTCAGGGCAGTTAGATGCAGTCATGCTCCTCTGGATTTGGTGTGTTAAATCCATGCTGCATGGCAGCAGTCAGTGCAATACAAAGGTGTTCTGTGTGCCACAGCATTTCTCCAGGGGCTGCCAAAGGTAGAAGCACAACACAGCACCATCCTTCTGACAGTAATGTCTGTGAGTGTTAGACATGTGAGCACTGCATCATCCCCAGCGTGTCAGTGCTTTTCCACACCAACCTGACACTCACACTCTGCACTAAATGTAACTCTGCTCTTGTGGAGACAAATGCTTTCTGTCACATCCTCCATCTCTGCAACCATTTGCCAGTAGGCAGCTCTTGCAGAAGAATCAAGCAGCAGAACCTTGTGCTCACCCTACAGCATGCAAATGCTATGAAAGCAGAAATAACCTGGCATGCTCTGGGTCTGCAAGGCTGCACAGATGGGAGAGGTAGATTGTGTTTTTGCAGTGGAAGTTTCCAGTATTTTCAGTACATAGTGTAGGCCCTAACTGAATGTATAACCCTCTTGTAAAACAGCTGTATAAGTAGTTTTTCCACCAAGAAAGTTGCTGAACAGAATTAAGCTCAGACTGGGGGCATTCTGACATGGGGAGAATTGAGACAAGCACAAGATAAATACACAGGGTGGGTAGAGCCCAGCACAGGACAGAATGAATGTACTGACTGTTGGAAACATTGCCCTTCTCTCTCCACAGAAAAGTACAAGGCAGACCTAAAAACAAGAGGTTGGTAATTGACCTTATATGGAAATGAATCCTAGCAACAGTCTCGAGGAGTCTGTGAGCCTGAGATGCTCAACCAATGAGAGCCATGAGAGCATCACCTGCAGTGGGTTTAGGGCACAGAACAGAATTGATTTCACTGACTGGTGTGCAGTTTCTCCCTTGCCAACAGGGGATGTGCGCGCAGTATTGCAGTAATGAATAAGCACTGCTGCTATCGCTGCCAGCTTTGCCTAACTAGAAATCTTTGACTTTGAGAGTTTCTCACACAAGGGGAGAGGGTAAGAAAGTAAAGAGGCACAGAAAACTAAGGATAACTGCTCTTCTTATCTATAAAAATTGATACAATTGATGCTGTCGTGCATTTATTTATTTATTTTTAATTTTTTGCCAATGTCAGATTGTTTTAAAATATCCACACACCAAAATCTGACTACCAAGCAAATTTAATGAAAATGAAATGAAGGTGAGTTAGCGGAAAGCACAAGGCCATATTATATTGGGCTCTAGCAAATTTACAGGCAGTCACTGCACGAAGAGGTAGATCTGAGTTGCACATTATATGATTCCCACAAAGATTAAGGAAATCTGAAGCTTTCAATATATTTTTTTAATTCTTTTTTCATTTCATTTTTTAAACACCTGACCCAGACCCCAACCCTCACAGGAGCTGTAAAGATAACAGCATTAACCTGCAATGTAACTCTAATCCTAACCCTTACCCTGATTCTACAGGGGACTGTCTGAAACGGACATCAATTCAATTACTCATTTATTTATTGACAGACATTCAAGTTTGCTACGTTTGGAGAAGTTTTTATTTGTTTGCTGTGGTTTGGTTTTTTTCTTTTTTTCTTTTTTTTTTCCCCCTTCCCTCCTCTTCCATCTTTGTGTTCTTCCCCTATAATCAAAAGAGAACGGATCCCCAGGGTCTGTCCCGCAGACGTTCTTTCTGTGGTCTCTGCTGCCACCTGCTGGCCAATACACGGAACTGCCACTGTTGGGCGTTTGGTGCCGCAGGAAGCACAACGCAGATCTGAGTTCTGACCGGTCTACGCAGCAAATCCGCCAATCTTTATTGTGATAAGCCCTCCACATGGCATTGCGCATGCACTCCAACACGCAACAGGCATAGATTTCTCTTAACTCCTTGAGGAGCAGGCAAGCAGAACAACTGAGCGCACCACTGCTTGTGATTGGGCCACCCCCATCATAGTTTTTCCACCAAGAAAGTTGCTGAACAGAATTAAGCTCAGACTGGGGGCATTCTGACATGGGGAGAATTGAGACAAGCACAAGATAAATACACAGGGTGGGTAGAGCCCAGCACAGGACAGAATGAATGTACTGACTGTTGGAAACATTGCCCTTCTCTCTCCACAGAAAAGTACAAGGCAGACCTAAAAACAAGAGGTTGGTAATTGACCTTATATGGAAATGAATCCTAGCAACAGTCTCGAGGAGTCTGTGAGCCTGAGATGCTCAACCAATGAGAGCCATGAGAGCATCACCTGCAGTGGGTTTAGGGCACAGAACAGAATTGATTTCACTGACTGGTGTGCAGTTTCTCCCTTGCCAACAGGGGATGTGCGCGCAGTATTGCAGTAATGAATAAGCACTGCTGCTATCGCTGCCAGCTTTGCCTAACTAGAAATCTTTGACTTTGAGAGTTTCTCACACAAGGGGAGGGGGTAAGAAAGTAAAGAGGCACAGAAAACTAAGGAAAACTGCTCTTCTTATCTATAAAAATTGATACAATTGATGCTGTCGTGCATTTATTTATTTATTTTTAATTTTTTGCCAATGTCAGATTGTTTTAAAATATCCACACACCAAAATCTGACTACCAAGCAAATTTAATGAAAATGAAATGAAGGTGAGTTAGCGGAAAGCACAAGGCCATATTATATTGGGCTCTAGCAAATTTACAGGCAGTCACTGCACGAAGAGGTAGATCTGAGTTGCACATTACATGATTCCCACAAAGATTAAGGAAATCTGAAGCTTTAAATATATTTTTTTAATGTTTTTTTCATTTCATTTTTTAAACACCTGACCCAGACCCCAACCCTCACAGGAGCTGTAAAGATAACAGCAATAACCCGCAATGTAACTCTAATCCTAACCCTTACCCTGATTCTAAAATCGTCCCTAACTCCAAATGTAACAACAAAAATGATGCTAGAAGTTTGTAGCAAAAGGAACCTTAACCCTGATCATAATCCAAAAAAAAAATCATTATGGTAACAATAATCTTTACCTTAAGAGTAATATTAATCAGAGCCCAGATGATGCCTGCATCCAATCAGAAGCATGCTATTATTATAGTATTATTTAAGAGTTGTATTTTTTCCAATGAACTCTCTCTATTATCACGTTTATAAAGTAACAGAGTCTGTTCTTTTTCTCCTGACACTGTGCCTTACTCCTGACATCCCCTGAAATGACCCAGATAGGGCACCATCAAAGTAATGCTAATAGTAATGTCAAGGGAAAGGGACATCAATTCAAATACTCATTTATTTATTGACAGAGAGTCACGTTTGCTACGTTTGGAGAAGTTTTTATTTGTTTGCTGTGGTTTGATTTTTTCTTTCTTTTTTTTTTCCCCCTTCCCTCCTCTTCCATCTTTGTGTTCTTCCCCTATAATCAAAAGAGAACGGATCCCCAGGGTCTGTCCCGCAGACGTTCTTTCCGTGGTCTCTGCTGCCACCTGCTGGCCAATACACGGAACTGCCACTGTTGGGCGCTTGGTGCCGCAGGAAGCACAACGCAGATCTGAGTTCTGACCGGTCTACGCAGCAAATCCGCCAATCTTTATTGTGATAAGCCCTCCACATGGCATTGCGCATGCACTCGAACATGCAACAGGCACAGATTTCTCTTAACTCCTTGAGGAGCAGGCAAGCAGAACAACTGAGCGCAGCACTGCTTGTGATTGGGCCACCCCCATCATAGAGATGTGTGTTAGATCTTTTACCCACCCCTGGACTGGCCTTGTTGTTTAACGATAACCTCTGAAATCTGAGCTACTGGTTCTACCACCTGTAGTGTAGAATAGGTAGCCAATAAATGCTTTTCAACTGTGATGTATCTTTATTCTGCTCCATGCCAAACCTGTGGCCAAAACCTCATAGGGGTTCACAAAGAACTCTGGCTCTGCCAGAGCCCCCATCCAGACCCTTCTTGAGTTACATTCACATCTAGTTTGGCTGAAAAGGTTGGACTATAAATACTCAGTGCTTGGGCCTGTTTAACAGATATTTTTTCCTGATTATGCTGTCCATCGATCTTTTTAAACTGAACTCCTGCTCTAATCTGGTCTTTAAACATTTGTTGTCTCAAGACCCTAATGGGTCCAGACTGGATTACCTTAGGGGCTGGACGCCTAAGTCATGGCAGCAGATGGTTCTCTGCCTTTCTCAGACCTTTCCACCACCATTCAGAGCCTGCATCTGGCCGTAGGCACTCTTGTCTCCCCATCAATTGGGCAGCCTGTTGTATTACAGCACCTGAGGGCCACTGGGGGGTTCAGTATGGATAACATAGACACATACTGATGTAAAGGTGATGGCTGTAGGATGAGATCCCTCGTTCCTGATGAAAAATTTATTGACTGGGCTCTCAAAATCATCTTCATAGATTGCCTCTTTCATGCCTAATTCTCTAATATAATTTTGTTAGTCCTCCATAGAGGACCACAGGCTGATATTTAATGGTATGTCATTCTTATTTGGCCATGTTATATGACACACAGCCATAAATCATTCACTGATCAAATGGCTATCCTCATTATGTTGGACAGAGCATACAGTCTTTGCCTGAGGGCAGGGTGAGTAGTAATGGATGTCAGTTTTGAAATTTCCAGTCCATTCACCACAGCGCTTTCTGCCTCCATGTCCCATAACCAGAGCAGCTATGCTGGCATGCTCTCTTGGTTTCTGTCTAAACCACTGTACTATATCCATCAGTTCAGCTGCTGTATTATGGGCAGCAGGGTTTGGGGGGTTGGATACTGGTCAGGGCACTCCCACCAGCCTATCCTGCATTTTTTTTTTTTTTTTTTTTTTTCATTTTTGGGTTACAATCAGTCAGATCTCAAATAGATCTAGTCCAAATGGAACCTCAAAATCTGACCTTTTAGTGCCTTCATTTACAGAGTCCATTTTATACAGATTCCCTTGTACAGGGTCCCCATTGTCTTCCAGAGAGATGTTCCTGATCTTCCATAGGAGAATGATTGAATTAGGTTTTTTCCCCATCAAAACTGCCACCTGTCTTTCCAGTTTTTCAACACTATCATTCAATAGCTGATTTGCATCAGCCTGAGCCTCTTCAGTTATGTTCAGACAGTTCAAGGCCATTAAAAGTGGCCATGCCACCATGAACACAGCTAACTGTCATTCTCAAGTTGTAAGTATGTCTTTGCTAAGACCATGGAAATACTCAGTCAGGTGGGCCAGGGACTCATGGACCCTCCCTCCGTCCCACACAGGGCCCCATTTTTCAGTGACAGAAGCAGTGCTGCATTTTGAGGATCCTAGGAATCCCAGGACATGCCCTGACAAAAGGTCATTCAAAGGGGTAGTCTTTCCCCATCCAAACAACTCCATGATATTCACAGAATCACAGAATTGTAGGGGTTGGAAGGGACCTCCAGAGACCACTGAGTCCAGCCCCCTGCCAAAGCAGGTTCCCTACACCACGTCACACAGCTCGGCATCCAGGCAGGTCTTGAATATCTCCAGAGAAGGAGATTCCACAACCACCCTGGGCAGCCTGTTCCAGTGCTCTGTCACTCTCACCGTAAAGAAGTTATTGCACACATTAGTGCAGAACTTCCTATGGTGCAGTTTCTGTCTGTTTCCCCTTGTCCCGTCTCCACACACTGCTGAAAAGAGTCTGGCCTCAACACTTTGCCCCCCACACCTCAAATATTTATAGAACCTGGATCCTGTCCCCTCTCAGCCTTCTTTTCTCAAGGCTAAACAGACCCAGTTCCCTCAGTCTCTCCTCATTGGGGAGATGCTCCAGGCCCTTCACCATCTTAGTGGCCCTCTGCTGGACTCTTTCTAAGAGATCCCTGTCATTTTTTACTGGGGAGCCCAGAACTGGACACAATATTCCAGATGAGGCCTCACCAGGGCAGAGTAGAGGGGGAGGATCACCTCCTTCGACCTGCTGGACACGCTCTTTTTAATGCACCCCAGGATGCCATTGGCTTTTTTGGCTACAAGGGCACACTGCTGGCTCATGGTTAATCTGTCGTCCACCAGGACGCCCAGGTCCCTCTCAGCAGAGCTCCTCCCCAGCAGCTCTTCCCCCAGCCTGTACTGGTGCATGCAATTATTTCTCCCTAGGTGCAAGACTCTACACTTGCTTTTGTTAAACCTCATCCGGTTTCTTACTGCCCGGCTCTCCAGCCTGTCCAGGTCTCGCTGAATGGCAGCACAGCCTTCAGGTGTGTCAGCCAATCCTCCCAACTTCGTGTCATCAGCAAACTTGCTGAGGGTGGTCATTGATGAAGATGTTGAACAAGACCGGACTGAGCACAGACCCCTGGGGGATGCCGCTCGTTACAGCCCTGCAGCCAGACACTGCACCGCCAACGACAACACTCTGCACTCTGCCAGTCAGCCAGTTCTCGACCCACTTCACTGTCCAATCACCTATCCCATACTTCCTCAGCTTTGTTATAAGGATGTCATGGGAGACTGTATCAGTTATAGAGGTTATAGAGTTCAATTCCTGTAGTCAATTTGGCGGCCCAGGTGGGACCAGCTCTGTTCGCTGCAGGACCAGCTGAGAGGGAGACACTTTTGGCGCACCCTGAGATTTCTCTGAAGGACTCCCTTCCTCACCTGATCACTGCAGGGACAGACAAGGACCACCCATAGGTGGACCAGGTATGTGTATGGTAAGTGGAGCCCATATGTCTTGAGGAGACATCCTACACAGTTTACAGCCATACGTGCTGCTCCCGGGGAGGTGAGCTCATGGCTTTGGTTGCCAGCTGGGTAGGAAGACTCCTTGGGTGAGTTCCTATGAAAGGGAACTGTATGTCATATGAATGGAAACAAGAACAAGTACTCTCTCCCAGGTGGTTGACAATAGGAGGGACCTAGGTTGGTCTCTCCTACAGGTATGGGATATAGTGGATAGCCTGTCAAATGGTAGCCTGGGTTCTCCAAGGTGTAATCACGGGGCTTATGGGTTGTATGTTCAATATTATCATCTGCTTTAAGTGTTTGGTACCGTGTGTCAAGCCGACTCTGGGAAAAACATTAACGTTTGCAACTGGTCGACCAGAGTATGAGTGTTATTAAGATTCCAGCTAGAAAACGTTGTCAGCATTGTGTAGTATGAATAAACCATGGTTTTTGATCTAAATGTCAGAGTGAGTGTGGTGTGAGTGAGACACAGAACAGCTGCAGGGTGAGTGCCGAGTCCCGATCCATGTTTCCTTCCTCCTGTGAGGGAAATGGCCAGACACGGACAAAGTGAAAGACTGTGTTGTGTGTCCACTCATAAGTACTTTCTGCTTGTATGTAAGAAGACAGGAGTTTGTACTCTGTAGATTAGTAAGATTGTCCTGAGGAGAGGTGTACATTCCACCCGACCAATGAATGTCAACCCATTTATGTAATACTATGTACTGCTTGCGAGGAAGTGTGTGAGGGAGGTGGTTCAATCAGTGCTGGTTCTGTGGCACAGTGTTTATAACTGAAGAATACAGACTGTATTAAGGGAGTTTATGTGAACTGAAGAACTGTACGTTTTGACAAACTGTTTTGATGGTATAAGAAAGTGTAATTGTTAATGATATATGAAAGTGTAGTTGAGGGAATGTGGAAGTGTATCTGAGCATAGAAATAGAGGAAGCATTTACAGAGGAAAAAGGATTAAAGTGAGTTTACCTGCATTGACATGAGAGCAACACCCTGCCAGACCGCTGCCCTTTGAGCTGAGCAGAGCAGAGCAGAGACACAGTCCCCATGTATCAGGTAGTGTTATTCTGCTTACCAAAAGAATGAGTTCACTACCGAAGAGGCAAATCTTCCCCTCTGCTCCATCTGTGGCATACTCAGGAGTTCAAGGCATTGCAAAGCTATGGCACATCTACTTTCTTTCAATGATGAAAACTTAGTGTGCTCTGGGCTCTCATTTCAATTGCATCTATAGAAGTCTAGGGTCATGCCAGCTGACAGGAAGCTGGCAAATGTTGTCTCATTGTAAGGAAGAGCAAGAAAGATGACATGGGCAATTATGGACCTGTCAGTCCAGAGCCTGGTAAAATTATGGAGAAAATGATGGTGGGAGTTATGGAAAAACAGCTGAAGGACAATTCTGTCAAGTTTGTGAGGCGAAGGTCCTGTTTAATTTAAGCTCATTTTGTGACACAGTTATCCGTTTAGTTGACCAAGGGAAGCCAGTTGATGTAATCCTTGAGGATTTCAGTGGAGATTTTGATACTGTTTCTCACAACAACCTTCTGGACAGAATGTTCTGCATATGGCTAGACAGAAACACAATGTGGTGGGTGAGCAGTTGGCCAGTAGGTCAGTCCCAAAGGATTATAGTCAGTGGGTTCCATCAGGCTGGTAGATGTCCCTGGTCCCCAGGGTTCCATTTTGGGGCCACTTTCCTTTCATGTTTATTCAGATGACTTGAATGCAGGACTAGAAGACGTTCTGAGCAAGTTTGCTGATGAGACCAGATGAGGAGGTGCTGTTGCCTCCACTGAGGGTGGAGAGGACTTGCAGAGAGATGTGGACAAGTCAGAGAAGTGGGTACCAGTTGGTACTAAGCACCAAGTGCATAAAGTATAACAAGAACAAGTGCCTGATTGTGCACCTGGGTAGGGGCAATGCTGGACATACACACTGACTGGATATGGGACACTGGAGAGGATTCTGACTGGAAAGGGTTGGGGTGCTGGTCAGCATCACACTGAATGTGAGTCAGCAGTGTGCCAAGGCAGCCAGGAAAGACAACAGTCCCCTGGAGTGCATGAAGCAACTTATTGCCAGCTGGGTGAGGGAAAGGATCATCCCTCTGCTCTGCATTGCTGCTGCCTCACTATGTTCTGGGCACCACAGAACATAAAGGACTTCAAACTCTGGGAGAATGTGCAAAGGAGGGCACTGAAACCGAGAGATCTGAAGTTCAGAGTTTCACAGGGATTGGCTGCTTGTTCAGACTGGGCCCTTCTCACATCCCTGCTCACATCCTGCAATGAAACATAGGTCTCATATGGGACATGAACCTCACAGCGTCCTTGCACCACATGTAGAGCCTGGGATCTTCTGTCCCCATGTCTTTCATTTAACATCATACAAAACTCCAACCCATTGCCCCAGGAAATGCCAGGAGCCAACATGAGAGACAGGACCTCTCTACCGCTGGTCTTGCAATCAGGGCTTGACCTATCTGCTTCGTAAGGCAAAGGAGAGGTTTCTTAGCATGCCAGTGCCTTTGCCTGCCTTTAGTCATGGCTTCCAGTTATCTTCTCTAACAAGTCCCTTGGGAAGCTTACTTGGTAATGTTCCTCAGTGGGCCCATTAATACTCCAAGAAACTTCACTGTTACTTCTGACTTTGTCTTGTTGAGCACTTTATGCAAACTTCTCTCTGCACTAGAGGCTGATGAACTCAGCATCAAATGCACCCTGGGACCATTATAACCTAAAGAATCTCCTGTGCCTTATGCCATCTTGTTATCTTCTTCAGGTTATCAGAACTTGTTCAGCAAAAAGGAGGGATATCTGGAGAGAGCTTAAAGAATCCATTATAAATTTATTGTCTATTTATTTATAGTTGGGTTTAAAGAAGACATTAAAGCAGCACTGTGCAACTGATACCAATCCAGGATGTCCCAATGAGTTCTGTACTGTTACTGTGTTGACAAAGGTCCTTCTCAACCTCCCCACCCAATTTCTGCTCACAATGGACCTATGGGACTTGCATCACTTTTCTTCACATCACTCTTCTCCTCTGCATTCATCCGCTCAGTGTTAAAACTGCTTTGCACCAACTCCCACTGGCTTTCCTCAGAGAACCAGCTACACATGGAAAAGGAAAGATTTCTCTTTTTTATCTGGCCAGCAAATGGAAAGAAAGGTGATGCAATTGAATGAACAGTAAAACACAGTGATCAACTGCATGCCATGTTCAAGCTGCATCTATTGAAGTTTGTCTTTCATATGGAATACTTTTAAAAGAAATGATTTATTCTGAGGTAGGATAGGATAGATTGAATCACAGTTGACAACAGAGGCCATCAGACTCTGGTAGATAGAGCAAATTCCAGTAATCTCCCTGGGATAGATCAGCCAGGTAGTTGAGAGGTATCAACTTAAAATTGATCAGGACTTCTGAGTATTTCACACATTGAGACGGGTTAACACATTCTCACTGATTCTCAGAATTTGGGGAGATGGAACAAATTCCAGTAATACCCCTGAAAGTCAGAAATCAGACAGATAATTGGGAGGTATCTGACTGAACAAAGAGCAAGGGATGGAGAAATCTGGAGGGCAGTGGGAGTAGTGTGTGCCCAAATGGCCTGCTGAAAACATGCCCTTAACCATGGCCATTTATTTAGGAGAGCTGAAAAAACTTGGAGGATGAGACACATCAAATAGGCAGCAGGGAAGAGTAGTGCTGGGCACCGGGCTATAGTCACAGGGCATTGGCACTGGCACCGCTGTCTGTGTCTCTGAATCTGAAGACATTTGTGTCCAGCGAACACAGTTCTGGAAAACATTGTAGTTTCAGTAAAAGAAAAAAAAAGACATCAAATCACCTCAAAGATTCATATTTACAACTTAAAATGGAACAAGACTCATGAAAATTTTTCATGTTGAGAAGGGTTAACACAATTTCAATGATTTCCATCTTTGTTTTCAATTATTTGTTTCAGTTTTATTGACATTTATGATCAACTATTAAGCTTACAGCCTCAAAATAAATAAAAAGAGATACATTTGCATCTTGCACGTGGCCTGATGCCCCTTTCACCTTCGCAGTTCCCACAAGTCCTTCCATGCCGGAGAGTATGAGATCCAGCAGAGCACTTCTCCTCTTTGGTTCCTCCATGGCTTGGTCAAGAAGCTGCCATCTGTGCTCTCCAGGGATCTGCTGGATGCCACATGCCCTGCTGTGCTGTCCCTGCTGCAGATAATGGAGTGACAAAGGCCACCAAATGGGACAAGGGACAGACAACATCAGATTCCCATCTGTCTGCAGAGGGCACCTTCCATTTACTCTCCCTGATCAGGAAGACAGGAAAAGACACTGATGGTCTCCTCTGTTTGCCATTTCCATTAGCTCTGACCTGTCTGCTCTTCCATCCCCAGGCAGAGCTCAGTGCACTCTCACAGAGGGCATTCACCCTTCTTTATCTCCTCGCCCATCCATCCTAAAGACTCGGTATCCCCCTTGTGCTACAGTGCAGTTGTGGAAGCCATTAAACTGTGTCCCCATGGTCCAAACAGGAGCTCAGGCCTGCAGCTCTATCAAGATTTCTAGCTTCTTGTGTGTTGGTGTTTGCATTAGTGCAAAACCACAGAAGTAAACATCCTAATTGGAAAGCATCACTGGACATAGCCTGACTGGATAGCTAATCTATGGTATCAGTGTGCAGAAGGTGGCACACAAACATTAGACTGATCGTGGGCCTTGGAGTTGACACAGCAACATGGTCACACCATGGGCATGGCTTTCCTGAAGGCCCTGTGCTGCACTTGCAGCTGTGAGTGAATTCACCAGACAGCCGGTGCTGTGATAAAATGTTTGCTCATTAAGACCGGGATGTGGTAGCATTGTGGTGGAGTGCTTGTTCATTAGGACCGGGATGTGATGGTGGAATATGGAGGCTACAAGGGTTGCAGAACACTCTAATTTTATGGGTAGATTGTGTACTCTGCATAGTTACAGGCAAAGCGCGCCCCGATGGATACAAAGTTTCACGGAAGGACCAACCAAGGAACGACACACCAAGTGGCACGATCACGACCGACCAATTAAAGGACAATACGCTCGGGATGGACCTTACAAAAGAAGTTGCAAGGGACGGGAAGGCGCGGCAGTTGGAGGAACGATGATTCCCCTGTCGCCCAGCGCTGAATTGCCTTTTTGTTTTACCCGCTACAATTAATAAAAGTTTCTAATTGGAACATTATCGGCTCATTGCTTATAAATTGATGACAATTTGGCGCCATGACTCGGACGGGAATACTGGCGTAGGTATGAGTAGCCTGAGGGGGCGCCCCGTCTAAATAGGCGGCCTCGGCTCCTATCCTCCTGCCCTACTCCCGCCGACGATCCGAAATTTAAAACACAAAGGCAAGGAAAAACCGGTTAACCCTTTAAATTTCGTGCACGAAAGTCTGGACGAAGACGCAGGACAGGTGAGTATAGTCCGGTCTGGGTTGGGAATCCGGCGTGTGGCGAGTGTTGTGTGCTTGTGAAGGGGGGCCGGCAGCCGGCACTAACCCGAGCGAGTGTGGACCCCACAGTAGTGCGGTTCCCATTGCCCGCGAGGGCGTGGGCCACGACCTGGGGGAAGCGAGTGAATGCAACACTGAGTGAGGGCACGCCGAAGGGTGGGTACAGGGTATAAGCGGGACCCTTTCACCACCACAACCCCTAGAGCTACGGGCACTAGGGATGATTACTATTAGGTGTTCCCCTAGAGCTACGGGCACTAGGGATGATTACTATTAGGTGTTCCCCTAGAGCTACGGGCACTAGGGATGATTACTATTAGGTGTTCCCCTAGAGCTACGGGCACTAGAGATGATTACTATTAGGTGTTCCCCTAGAGCTATGGGCACTAGGGATGATTATTATTTAGGTGTTCCCCTAGAGCTACGGGCACTAGGGATGATTACTATTAGGTGTTCCCCTAGAGCTACGGGCACTAGGGATGATTACTATTAGGTGTTCCCCTAGAGCTACGGGCACTAGGGGGAGCTACAGACGTTGAATAAAACAAGAGAGCAAGAAGTAAAGAACGAGATGGGGCAGTGTAAAACTAAACCATCCACCCCTTCTAAACGACCATCCATTCCTAAGGACTCACCTCTAGGGTTCATGCTAAGTGCCTGGACGCACTATCCAGGAACAAGAAATAAAGATAAGGCAAAGATGATTTATTATTGTGTAGAAATTTGGAGCGGACAACAAATTGGCCCGGCAGTATGGTGGCCTAAGTATGGTTCTAATGAAGATTGGGTACAACAGCAATTAAATTTTAGGGTAAACTCCAAAACCCCTTTCAATCAAGAAGAAAGTGACTATGCAGCAGTATGGGTCACTCGCCCAGAGGGTTTAGGAGTCCCCATTTTTAATTTGACACGAACAGAAAAAGATGTCGAAAAACGTAAACCTCGAAGGGAAGAGGAGGCCTTAGTGGGACCCCCACCATATGCTTTACCACCAGCAATTCCCCTACCTTCTCCTCCTCAGTTGGATCATGGGCAGATGGATTCGAGAGAGGGGGAAGTACAAAAGATAGAAGGGGGAGGGCCTGTGACACGGGCAAAGGCACGACAAAATAACCTCTACCCTTTAAAAGAAATGCCCATGGGAGGTCCACAACCTCAGATGGGGTTTATATCAGTGCCCTTAAATTCAGGGGATGTTAGAGATTTTAAGAAGGAAATGGGTAATATACTAGAAGATCCCCTGGGGGTGGCAGACAGAGTAGATCAGTTCTTAGGGCCAAATGTTTATACCTGGGAGGAACTACAATCTATTCTAAGTATACTGTTCACAGCAGAAGAGAGAGGTATGATTAGGCGTGCAGGGATGCGCATTTGGGATGCTCAACATGCCCACGGGCCCGCTGCGGATATTAAATGGCCCTTACAGAATCCGCAATGGGACCATCAAAATCAACATCATAGGACTCACATGCAGGACCTGCGAACTATCATTATCCAGGGCATTAGGGAGGCAGTCCCAAGAGGTCAGAATATAAATAAAGCTTTTAATGAAAGACAAAAGAAGGAGGAAACACCCACTGAATGGCTAGAAAGGTTACGCAAGAATTTACAACTATATTCAGGATTGGATCCCGATACACCGATAGGCCAGGCTCTGCTCAAAACACAGTTCGTAGCTAAGGCTTGGGAAGATATCCGCAAGAAACTAGAAAAGATAGAAAATTGGCAGGATCGGGGGCTTGATGAACTTTTGAGGGAAGCTCAGAAGGTATATGTAAGAAGGGAGGAAGAAAGACATAATAGGCAGGTTAGGATGATGGTAGCAGCGGTCAGAGAAAGTAGGGAATTGGAAAGGAAAATGGGGGGATGGACGCAAAATCGAATTCCAGGACAGCAAAACTTTAGGAAGCCTGAAAACAGGGAGGAGGAGAGAATATGCTATTATTGCAGGAAAAAGGGGCACCTGAAGAGGGACTGCAGGGTTAGAATGAGAGACGAAAAGTCCTTCCAAGAAGACTAGGGGTGTCAGGGGCTCTATATATTGGGGACCCAGAAACAACAGGAGCCCTTGATAAAATTGAAAATTGGTCCCCAAGCTGAGGAGGTAGAGTTTCTAGTAGATTCAGGAGCAGAAAGGTCTACTATACAACAGATCCCCCTCGGATGCAAACCTTCCCGGGAAACTACCAAAGTAATAGGAGCAAAGGGAGAACCTTTTACAGTAGGAATAGTTAAAAATGTAATGATAGAAGCAGAGTCCAAAGTGGGGTTGGGTGATTTCTTGATACTGCCTGAAGCGGAGTTCAATTTGTTAGGACGGGATCTGATTATTGCATTAGGCATAGGACTAGAAGTAGAGAATAAAGAATTGAGAATCAAACTCTGCCCTCTTAGGGTAGAGGATGAACAAGAGATCAATTCTGATGTCTGGTATACCCCCGAGAGTGTGGGACAACTAAAAATACCCCCTTTCATGGTAAAAATCAAGAATCCTGAAATCCCAGTAAAAATAAAACAATATCCTATTTCCCTGGAAGGAAGGAGGGGTCTCAAACCAGAAATAGATAGATTAGTGAGCAAAGGATTACTGGAACCCTGTATGTCCCCATTTAATACCCCTATATTACCGGTAAAGAAACCTGATGGAACATATCGGTTGGTTCATGATCTGAGGGAAATTAACAAGCGCACTGTATCTAGGTTCCCAGTTGTAGCTAATCCCTATACGTTGCTAAGTAAATTAGGGCCCGACAACTTGTGGTATAGTGTCATAGACTTAAAAGATGCTTTTTGGGCTTGCCCTTTAGATGAGACATGCCGCGATTTTTTTGCATTTGAGTGGGAAGACCCAGATACTAACAGAAAACAGCAATTAAGATGGACTGTACTCCCCCAAGGCTTCACAGAATCCCCTAATTTGTTTGGGCAAGCCCTAGAACAGATCCTGCAAGAGTATCAGCTAGATCCTGATACCAAATTAATACAGTATGTAGATGATCTATTAATTGCTGGAGAGGATGAGGGAAAGGTTCGGAAAGAAAGTATTAAATTGCTGAACTTTTTGGGACTGAAAGGACTTAAAGTACCAAAAAGGAAATTGCAATTTGTGGAAGAGGAGGTTAGATATCTAGGGAATTACCTGAGTAAAGGAGAAAAGAAGATAGATCCTGAAAGGATACAAGGAATATTGTCCCTGACGTCGCCAAGCAATAAGAGACAAATAAGACAATTGCTGGGATTAGTGGGATATTGTAGACAATGGATTGAAAATTATAGCAGTAAAGTAAAGTTCCTATATCAAAAGCTCAGTACCGATGGATTAATAAAGTGGGATAGACAAGATGAAGAGAATCTACAAAAGCTGAAGGAGGATCTCATCAATGCCCCTGTCTTGAGCCTGCCTGACTTAAAAAGACCCTTTTATTTATTCGTTAACATAGACAGTGGTACAGCGTATGGGGTTTTAACACAGGATTGGGCAGGGAAGAAGAAACCCGTTGGATATTTGTCAAAATTATTAGACCCTGTGAGCCGAGGATGGCCCACTTGCTTACAAGCAATTGTTGGGTGTGCGTTATTGGTAGAAGAAGCCAGGAAAATTACTTTTAACAGCAATATAAAGGTACTATCTCCCCACAATATTAGAAATGTGCTCCAACAAAAAGCTGAAAAATGGATATCTGATTCTCGTCTTCTAAAGTATGAGGGTATCTTACTGGAAGCCCCTAACTTAACCCTGGAGACCACAAGTCTCCAGAATCCTGCAGAATTCTTATATGGAAAACCCGAAAATGTGGGACTCATTCATAACTGTTTACATACGATAGAAGAACAAACAAAAATCAGACCAGATTTAGAAGAAGAAGAATTAAGAGAAGGGGAAAAATTATTTGTGGATGGATCCTCTAGAGTAGTGGAGGGAAAGAGAAGATCAGGTTATGCAATAGTAGATGGAAAGACCCTCCGGGTATTGGAATCAGGACCCTTGAGTAACACTTGGTCAGCTCAAGCTTGCGAGCTGTATGCTGTTTTACAGGCACTAAAAAGATTACAGGGAAAAGAGGGCACTATCTATACCGATTCCAAATATAGTTATGGGGTAATACATACCTTTGGGAAGATTTGGGAAGAAAGGGGATTGATAAATTCCCAAGGAAAGGACTTAATACATCAAGAATTAATAAAGCAACTCTTAGTGGCCCTACGAAAACCAAAGAAGATAGCGGTGGTACACCTTAGAGGACACCAACAGGGAACCGATTACAAGACTAGAGGAAATAATGCAGCAGACCTAGAAGCTAAGCAAGCTGCCCTCAGGGAATTGGTCCTGAGGCAGGAGAGGCAGGAAGAATTGACACATGATGAGGCCCCTTCGTTTACACCGAAGGAAGAACAAAAACTGAATCAAATGGGAATAACTAAAAACACAGAAGGGAGGTGGTATCTAGCTGACGGGAGAGAGGTACTGCCTAAGTCAATAGCATCTCAGGTGCTGACCCAGTTGCACGAACGGACCCACTGGGGAAGCCAAGCTTTAATAGATCATTTTGCCACTAAGTACATGTGTATAGGCCTACATAATTTAGCTAGACATATTACTCAAGGATGTATTACGTGCTTAAAGATAAACAGAGCCGTACAAAGAAAACTGCCTATGGGGGGAAGACCCTTGGCCACTAGGCCATTTTCTAGAGTCCAAATTGACTTTACCGAATTTCCTAAAGTAGGAAGATATAAATATGTATTAGTCATAATAGACCACCTCACACATTATGTAGAGGCATTCCCCACAACTAAAGCAACAGCTCAGGTAGTAACAAAAATATTACTCGAACAAATCATCCCTAGGTATGGGGTAACAGAAGTAATAGATTCAGATCAAGGACCACACTTTACATCAAGAATCACTAGAAATATAGCTGAAGCCTTGGGAATAAAATGGGAAGAATATACTCCCTGGCACCCACAGAGTTCAGGGCGAGTAGAGAGAATGAATGGGGAACTAAAAAAGCAATTGGCCAAATTAACACTAGAAACTAAGCTCTCATGGATAAAATGCATTCCCCTTGCCCTCTTAAACCTTAGGGCCCAGCCCCGGGCTGACATAGGAATATCTCCCTTCGAAATGTTATACGGGATGCCATATGATGCAGGAACCCCTAAAGATCACCCGGGGGTGTTAGATAAGAACATTCAAGCTTATATCACGGAATTAATGAAGTATAAACAGGAATTGTGGAAAAAGGGACAATTGACTCAAAGACCCCCTCTGGACATTACCCTCCATCGAATAAAGCCTGGAGATTGGGTTCTGATAAAGACCTGGAGAGAAACCACACTGCAGCCTCGCTGGGAAGGTCCCTATCTGGTATTATTGACTACCAATACTGCCATCAGAACTGCTGAAAAAGGATGGACACATGCTAGTCGTGTTAAGGGTCCAGTACAAAATCACGAATGGAGAGTCACTAGTCCAGCGGGTGATTTGAAAGTAAAACTGTCATGAAACCCTCCGTCAAGGAAAATGAGAACATGAATTAACAATGATTGTATAAACGTATCAGTATAGAATTTAATGTAGAAGGGAATATTTTGACTATTGTGAATGCAACTGTTGGGATATGTTTTAGAAAGGTAGTGGACCCACTGCGGGAACAGGGATACACAAATTGGTTATTAGCCTTCAGAGTGGGCCGTGGAAATTTTAATAGAAGGGGGTAAACCTGGGGGTGAATTTGGATCCTTACCAGCATCACTTAAGTGTATAACCAGTGGGAAAAAGAATAGGGTGCAGTACCCCAAAGACCCACTTAAAAGGGAAGCAAAACCAGCCCCTCCTGAAGAATACTCTTGCTGCCGAGAAGATTATACACCCCATGGCTCGAGGCAACCGAGTCGATGGGCAAGGCAGAGGAGATAAAACATGTGGAGGGGTCTGCTCCATTATGAATGAATCCAAAGATTTAGGATCCAGAAGATACCCCAAGACTGGAAATAACTCCCCCGAACAATTAAAGACTCACTACTGCAGTGGGAAAACTGCCTATATAAAACTAGCTCAATTGATAATAATATTAAGTCTCATTAATGAGGGTTGGGGTACAGAGGTACAGACACATGAGCCATTTAAGTGGTCCCATCAGAAGTAGTGTTACAAAATAGAAGGGGGTTGGATCTTCTCCTATTGCAGCAAGGGGGACTATGTGTGGCTCTTAAAGAACAATGTTGCACCTACGTTGATCAAACGGGGGTAGCAATAGATACAATGGCTGAACTAAGAAAACAGTTAGAACAAAGAAAAAGAGCCCAGGAGTCGGCAAGAACTAAAACGGTTTAATGAGCAAAACAAAATAGTACAATAAAAGAAAAGGGGGGACTGTGATAAAATGTTTGCTCATTAAGACCGGGATGTGGTAGCATTGTGGTGGAGTGCTTGTTCATTAGGACCGGGATGTGATGGTGGAATATGGAGGCCACAAGGGTTGCAGAACACTCTAATTTTATGGGTAGATTGTGTACTCTGCATAGTTACAGGCAAAGCGCGCCCCGATGGATACAAAGTTTCACGGAAGGACCAACCAAGGAACGACACACCAAGTGGCACGATCACGACCGACCAATTAAAGGACAATACGCTCGGGATGGACCTTACAAAAGAAGTTGCAAGGGACGGGAAGGCGCGGCAGTTGGAGGAACGATGATTCCCCTGTCGCCCAGCGCTGAATTGCCTTTTTGTTTTACCCGCTACAATTAATAAAAGTTTCTAATTGGAACATTATCGGCTCATTGCTTATAAATTGATGACAGGTGCTATCCCCTCTCTGGCCCTCGGCTGATGCCCAGGAAGGTGGTGTCTATCTCAGGGATTTCCCACATGGTTTACAAGCACTGGCACACATCAGGAGCAGCCCAGGCACCTTGGGCATCACCCAGTGTCTGTGTGTGAGCAGCTGCCTCCCAGCTGAAGGTCCGAGGACTCAGAGCAGGAGCTCACATGCAGGCAACTCCTTGTGCACTTCTGAACTGAACCAGAGGAATCCCAGCTCCTGTGGGTGTGTAGGGAGCTGAATCCCATTTCATCTCCAGGATTTCTGTCAAGGGATGAGACTCCTGCACTGCCTCAGCTGGATCACTGCCCTGCACAGGGAAAGTCCAAACCTCGCCTTCCTTGTCTGGTTGCCCTTATTGTTTCATCAAACGATCTCTGGGAGCACTCCCCATATGTCTCCAATCAGTCACTGACCACTGGACATGTGGTGGTTAATTGAGCGAATTTCAAAGCACAGTCATGATGCTGTTGTCTTTCAGGAGCTGTTGGCCATGAGGACCCAGGGACATGTCAGGGGAGACAAGTTGGAAAGATAAAAATGACATAATCTGCTGCTTGCCTGTCCAGGCTCCTGGGACACAGGGAGCTCATAAAAGTGTGCAGGGCTGCAGAGAGACAGCTGTGCCCAGGAGCAGCTCTTGTGCACAGCACAGCCTGCAGGTGACAGAAGGAGAGGAGAGAAACTGGAGAGAGCTTGCAGGATGTGTGTGGTGTGAGCGGGCTGTGAGCTCTGTGCAGGAGCATTGCTCACAGACCATGACAGGGTAAGTCTCACTGCAGACCATGAGCTGCTTTTCATAGAGGGTCAACTTAATTTGGGATATCCCATAGCAGATCTGGATGCAGGCAGTGCATGTTTCTTTACTGTGGAAAAAGCCTTCTGCTCCAGCTGAGGGCTTCCATACTGCAGTATGAAATCACAGCCCTGAGGGCTGCATGTCCCAGCACGGCTGCAGGCTGTGCAGCCGGGGCTGCAGGCGGGTGCCCAGGGCTGTCCTGCAGAGCAGGGTCCCTGCTGTGCCCCAGGGGCTGTGTGCCGGGTATGGGACTCTGCCGCCTGCCAGGCTCAGCACTCAGCCTGCCCGGGGAGCTCCCCAGGGTGCTGCGGGGACACGGGTGGGGGGAAGGAGCCCCCCGGCAGGGCTTGTGCTGCCACAGCTGCTGCCTGGGGCAGGGGATCACAGCTCCACTGCACAACGGAATGTTTCTGAGGGCACTTTGCAAGAGGAGAGCCAAGGCAGGTGGTTTCCATTTCCTGTTCTGAGGCAAAGAGGTTTGGAGTCAGAAATCTAAAAGGGGCAATAAGAGTTCTGAGAATTTTTCATCAATCAATTGCTTGTTTTGTGAACACTCACACATGATGTGCTTTCAGTCTCCCCTTTCTCGAAGGATGGAATTATCATCATTTTCTGTAGGCATGAATAATTCACTTATCCTACAAACAGGCAGCATTTTCTAACTGAAACTGAATGCCACAGAAGCTCGGGCAGGGGGCTCTAAGAGCACTTGGGGTAAAGATATGAGACATGAAACAGATGAAAATATCCAGGGAGAAGGCATAAGAAAATAAAAGGAAGGTTAGAGCTCCATATGCTGCTTCTGCTTAAGGAATGCTGAAATACATGAAATTAAATGCAAGTAATGGTGCTAAATGTACACTGTTGTAAGAGAATAAAAACATTTCATATTATAGCAGGAGGAGTGTGTCTGAGAATGGTCTGGACTTGTCATTATCTTCTGCACTCTGAGCAGGACTCCAAGCCCAACAACAGCAGATGCCCAACAGCAGCTCCATCAGCGAGTTCCTCCTGCTGCCGTTGGCAGACACGCGGCAGCTGCAGCTCCTGCACTTCTGGCTCTTCCTGGGCATCTACCTGGCTGCCCTCCTGGGCAACGGCCTCATCAGCACAGCCGTAGCCTGCGACCGCCGCCTGCACACCCCCATGTACTTCTTCCTCCTCAACCTGGCCCTCCTCGACCTGGGCTGCATCTCCACCACTCTCCCCAAAGCCATGGCCAACGCCCTCTCGGACACCAGGGCCATCTCCTACACAGGATGTGCTGCACAGCTCTTTTTCTTTTCCTTCTTCCTCTCAGCAGAGTATTCCCTTCTCACCATCATGTCCTATGACCGCTACGTTGCCATCTGCAAGCCCCTGCACTACGGGACCTTGATGGACAGCAGAGCTTGTGCCACCATGGCAGCAGCTGCCTGGGGCACTGGGGTTCTCTATTCCCTGCTGCACACTGCCAGTATGTTTTCACTGCCTCTCTGCCAAGGCAATGTTGTCAACCAGTTTTTCTGTGAAATCCCACAGATCCTCAAGCTCTCCTGCTCTGGCTCCTACCTCATGGAATTTGTATTTCTCTTTTTTGGTGTCAGTTTAGGCTTTGGTTGCTTTGTTTTCATAGTTGTGTCCTATGTGCACATCTTCATGGCTGTGCTGAGGATGCCCTCTGAGCAGGGACGGCACAAAGCCTTCTCCATGTGCCCCCCTCACATGGCTGTGGTCTCCCTGTTTCTCAGCACTGGTGCTTTTGCCTACCTGAAGCCCCCGTCCATTTCCTCCCCACTCCTGGATCTGACAGTGGCACTTCTGTATGCAGTGGTTCCTCCAACACTAAACCCTATTATCTACAGCATGAGGAACAGGGAGATCAAGCACGCTTTCAGGAAGGTGTTGCAATAAGCACTATTCCAGCTACAATAAAATGCACAACTTCCTCAATAGGATTCCCAGTGGTGGTTCTTTATGTTTTATGCATCTTTGTCTGTTTGATTATGTGAGATATAGGAATGTGCAAAAAAAAAAATGTTATTGTACTTATAAATAAAAATGTATTTAAATTCTTTCCTACCTAATTTCCATTTTCTCACTCCAAGAACTCATGTAAACATGGAACCAGATTCCCTGAATATGTTATAAGATACCTAAAAAGCTTTCAAAATAGACTTACTTAGATTTTCTTTCTTCCTACTTTGCCTGGATTTGGGGAGGTACAGCCACAGACAGCAGCACAAAGTGCTCTTTTCATTCATGTGCTCTTACCAGTGCTGCAGTGCTCTTGAGTCCTCTCATTTGTGCAGTCCTGAAGGTCTTGTGTGTCTCACAACAGTCCTGTTGCCTCTACAGCAGCAATCCAGGGCTGCAGTCAGTAGCCGGCAATATGAACAGGTCTGTCAGAGCTGGTCTCCTTGCTGGCACTGCCATAACAAGAGGGCCCCTTTAGAGCAGGACCAGAGAACTGGAGGGAGGCCTCTTCCAAAGCTGGTGTAAGGAATATACCTCAGGAGCTGCTCCCTGAGAAAACCTTGAGATCTTCAGGTGCTCTTCACTGTGTGACCAGATCAGATTGAATAGTCCCAAGGAGATCCGTAAGCATCTCAAGGCAGTGCTGTGGTTTAAGGTTTATGGGTTGAGACAAAGAGAAAAAGAAAAGGATAATAATTATGACAAATGTATTTATACATATATAATATATTTAGTGTATTTTCACACATATACAACATATGCAGTTGCAAACATATATGAACTAATCCCTATGCGCATCTGTCTGCAAGTCCAGGATTAGTTGCAGGGGTTTTAACAGCCACAGGGTTCACTGTAGGAGCTGAAGTGGCTGTCGGGCTGTTGCAGGAGTTGAAGTGACCTCAGAGTTCATTGCCAGAGCTGGAACCACCACAGGACCTGTGACTATGTTGGAGCAGCCACTGGGCTCATTGGAGGGGTTGGAGCCACCGCAGGGCTGTACTTCCTCCCTTGGGAGGAATTTGTACCATTTTCTTATTACCATACTTGGAACAGCTACAGGACCCGTAGCAGGAGTAACTGCAGAGCTCATTATGAGGGGTGGAGTGACAGAGGGATCTGCCCAGAGCTTGGAGCAACTGCAGGACGTGTAGCAAAACCTTGGAGCTGCTGCATGGTCTGTGCCAGGAGTTGCAGAGGCTGCAGCACTGTCAGCAGATCCAGCTCTCTGGATCTGGCACACTGCAGTCATTTGTGCCTCTTGGGGGTTACCAGTGCCACAGCAGACCTGCCCCCAATATTCTACCAGTTTATCAGGATCCTGCAGTTGCTCGGAGATGAAGTTCCAAAGCCCTGGGGGTGCCCACCACTCCAGGCAGCTGCCCAGACCGTCCCACACCCTCTGCCATGCAGAGCCTTCTCACCTTGGGGCAGATCTCTCACTGATATTCCTGAATAATTGTTTAACCTCAATCATAGATTCATAGAATCACCAAGGTTGGAAAAGGCCTAAAAGATCATCCAGTCCAACCGTTCACCTATTACCTATAGCTCCCACTAAACCATGTCCCTCAACACAATATCCAGTACACCCCCGGACTCACAGAGGCGACAATGTAAATTGTGTAATTCCTAATCATATGGACAATATTACTTCCAAAACCCAAAGATGACCACAGAGCTGAATGTGCACAAAACTTCACTTTGTCAGCTGCCAATTTTATCGTGGTACAAACTGAGGTCAAACAGCATAGCAAAATAAATACCCTAATGCAGCATCCAAGCACCAAGTAAGGAGCTGTGCAGTGAAGCTTCATGAGAAGACTCAACAAGCTCCACACATAGGGAGCACATCCACACATATCAGCACCATGGCCTGCACTTCTCCAGCTCCCACAAAGCCCTGTCCGCTCTGGACAGATGTGCTGCTATCTCAACCCTTGGAGCCTCACATCAGGCACCAAAATGACAGTGGTTGTTGAACCCAACATGTGGCTCAGCAGCACACAGTGCTTTGTGCACTGCCCAATTCCCAGTGGGATGGGGATGAGAACTGGGAAAAAGAGTACAACTTCTGAGATGTAACAAAGCAGTTTACTAAGAGAGATAAAAGAAGAGGAGTAATAGTTATCACTATATATCCGTTGATATGGAATTGTATGTAACAACTGATGCACAAGCACTTGCTCAGCACCACCAGACTGATGCTCAGCTGGACCCTGGGCAGTGAAGAGACTGAGATGAACTCCCAACACTTTCAATACAATTTCTGCTTGCTGTCAGCTGATAGAGAACGTCCCTTTGGCCACTATCAGTCAGCTGTCCTCACTCTGTTCCCTCCCAGCTCCATGTGCCCTCCACTGACCATGGCCTTGGCTCCGTACAACACTGCTTAGCAGCAGCTGTAAACATCAGAGTGTTATCAATGGTTTTCTCCTAGAACCAAAACACTGCACCACAGCAGACAGTCTGAAGAAAACAATTCCATCCCAGCTGTAACTCAGATTCCTGCCTGTCCCCTCTTCTTGTTCTTCCTGATCAGGAAGCAAGGAACAGAATCTGCCGCTCTCCTCTCTGAGCCCTTTCCATCAGTTCTCAGCTGGCTCCTCTGCCATCCCAAGGCAGAGCTCAGTGCCCTCTCATGGATGGCAGCAGCCTTTTCTCTTCTTCCTTGCCCATCCGTCATGCAGAATCTGTACCCCATTTGCTACAGTACAGAGCTGAGAATCAACCCACCATGTCTCTGTGAACCAAACAAGACCCTAGGCCTGCAAAGGCAAAGAGATTTGGAGTTCGCTGAGTGAATGTTTGTGGTCCTCTCATTAGTGTAACGACTCTTCAGAAAGGATCCCCTTCCAGAAGCATGTTTTGATTTTGCCTGGCTGGGCCTTGCATCTACACCGTGCTACTGGTGTTCAGAAGATGGCACACAGGTACGAGACCCATTGTGGGGCTCACAGTTGTCCAGTGAACATTGTCACTACCCAGGGCATGTCTTTCCTAAAGGTCCTCAGTGGCATTTGCCAGCTGGCTGGGGGTGTGCTGGAGACCCCAGGGAACTGCCATTCTGTTGTAATACAAGAAGAATTTTACAGAGCAGCAGCCATGGATCAAGATAAGCACTTTACAGAGCAGCAGCTGCAGAACAGGATAAACAGCATGAGAACCAAGGACACCTCTAGCAAAAGAGTGAAAGGCTCGTGGCTTTGAAGCGGGGTTTTAGGGTTCTTATTGCAGAAGCTTTCTTCCAATTAGTACGTGTGATTTTTGAACACCCTTGTTTGTTTGCTATAAAAGTACGGCTCTTCAGGCAATAGATGGACACAGCTATATTTAACTATATTGGTGTGTGGTTGTTTGTCCTAGAACGCTGACTTTTGCCTTCAGGTTCGCCAAAACATGGGGGCCCGCAATGTCATGGGATTTAACTCTTGAACACCTGTGGGATCCCGAGAAACTAAGCCAGTATTTGAGTCAGGGATGGCGCAGCCTAGATAGATCTAAGGGGTATGACTTATTTGGGGCTTGGCTTGTGCTTACCGTGCTCTATATAACACTGTTCCAAAAAGAGAGAATTTCCGAGCTGAGGTTCTAGCCAAAAAGGGAAATCCCCAAGTCAATTTTGATCAGTCACAGGAGGCACCTGTAACAATATCAGTTGCCCTTGTGGAAGGCAAGAAATGGAAATGGGTGTCCTCACGTCTAGAACGGAAAAAAGAAGTGGAGGAGGAGGCAACAGAAGATCCAGGTGACAGGTCTGGATAAGTACCGAGAAAGGAAAAAGGAAAAGTGTCATGAAGAAGAGAGTGATGAGGAGGAAATCTCTGTTACTGTTTGTCGATCCCTGAAGATGACTGAAATCGAAGGCGTAAGAAAGGAGTTCACACGGCACCAGAATGAATCTCTTGTTACCTGGTTTCTTCGCTGTTGGGACAGCTGGGACGGTAGCTTGTTGAGATGTGACAGGCCCTTCCCCATATTCTGGAAGAATCTTAGTGTAATACAGTGGGTGTAGACAAAAAGGCGTAGGTTATATAAGGATGTGTCTGTTTCAATAAATTGCCATTTTGCCACTTCATCTCTTTGGTGTCACTTGGTAATTGGCCTAGCTGCTGCTTCAGTTGAAGGCGAGAGATCGTAAAGAAATTAACGACCATAAAGCCTTCATGTGTATCATTAAAATTCTCAGCTATTAGACACAAGCGCTTTCCAGATTGAGCAAGGAACAACAGTACAATTGCACCACGTGTTTCCTTGTGGTGTTACCTACGTGACCACAGAGAAGACACGAGGAAGTGGCATGACCAGCCTACTCCTGTACTATGAGCACGGGTGAGGGAACTACAAAACAGTCCAACCACCAGTACGGCTGCTCCAGTTATCACAGGTAACCAATAGAGGGGCCCTGCCCTCATTCAAGGGAGTGGAAGGGATAATAGAGTTTATTGGACTGTGTGGATTTGATGGCCTAGCACATCAGAACCACAGAAATATAAGGCACTGGTGGATACTGGTGCACAGTGCACCCTAATGCCCTCCAGTCATGAAGGGACAGAATCAATCCATATTTCTGGATATCTCTCAAGAATTGACTGTGTTGGGGGCTGAAATAAGCCTCACTGGTAAAGACTGGAAAAAACATCCTATGTGAGTGGTCCAGGGTTTCCGTTCATACTTGGTATTGAGGATACCTCAGAAGAGGGCATTTCAAGGATACTAAGGGGTATCACTGGGCCTTTGGAATCGCTGCTGTAGATATGGACAACATTAAGCAGCTGTCTGTTTTGCCTGGCCTGTCAGAGGACCCGTCTGTTGTGAGGCTGCTACGAGTAAAAATAAAAGAGCAGCAGGTACCGATTGCTACAAAGACAGTGCACAGACGGCAGTATCGCACCAACAGGGATTCCTTGCTCCCCATTCATGATTTGATTCACCAGTTTGAGAATCAGGGAGTGATCAGTAAAACTCACTCACCTTTTAACAGCTCCATATGGCCAGTGCGTAAAGCCAGTGGAGAATGGAGGCTGACAGTAGACTACCGTGGCCTGAATGAGGTCACACCCCCACTGAGTGCTGCTGTGCTGGAGAGCAAATAATTCAAATTCTTCTATGAGCCAGTTTTGCTATTAAGTGAAGCAAAGTAAAAGGGCCTGCCCAGGAAATTCAGTTCTTAGGTATAAAGAGGCAGGATGGATTTCATCACATCCCAACAGTGATTGACAAAATCACTGCCATGTCTCCACCAACTAGCAAGAAAGAGACACAATCTTTCCTGGGTGCAGTGGGCTTTTGGAGGATGCACATTCCAAACTACAGCCTCATTGTAAGCCCCCTTTATCAGGTGATGCAGAAGAAGAATGATTTAGCATAGGGCCCAGAGCAGCAGCAGGCTTTTGAACAGATTAAACAGGAGATAGCCTGTGCCATGGACCTGGGGCCAGTACGGACTGGACAGGATGTAAAGAACATCCTCTATACTGCCGCTGGAGAGAAAGGTCCCACTTGGAGTTTGTGGCAAAGAGCCTCAGGAGGGACCCAAGGCCGACCCCTGGGATTCTGGAGCTGAGCGTACAAGGGGTCTGAAGAGTGCTACACTCCAACTGAGAAGGAGATCTTAGCCGCGTATGAGGGGGCTCGGGCTGCTTCAGAAGTAGCTGGTACTGAAATGCAGCTCTTTCTGGCACCTCGACTGTCAATGATGAACCGGATGTTGAAAGGGGAGGTTCCCTCCACCCATCATGCTACTGATGCCACCTGGAGCAAGTGGATTGCACTGATTAGACAACAAGCGCGGATGGGGAACCTCAATCGTCCAGGAATTTTAGAAGTGATCATGAACTGGCCTGAAGATAAAAAGTTTGGAACATCACCAGGAGAAGAGGTGTCATGTGCTAAAGCGGCCCCACCATACATCGAACTACCAGAAAATGAAAAGAAATATGCTCTTTTCACTGATGGATCATTTCATATTGTAGGGAAGCATCGGAGATGGAAAGCTGCTGTTTGGAGCCCCACACGACAGGTCGCAGAGGCCACTGAAGGTAAAGGAGAATCAAGTCAGTTTGCAGAGGTAAAAGCTGTCCAGCTGACCTTAGATGTGGCTGAACGGGAGAGGTGGCCAATGCTTTATCTTTATACTGACTCATGGATGGTGGCAAATGCCTTATGGGGGTTGTTACAGCAGTGGGAACAAAATAACTGGCAACGGAGGTGTAAACCTATTTGGGCTGCTGAACTGTAGAAAAACATAACTGTTCAAAAAAAAAGATATGATTGTAAAGGTGTGTCACGTGGATGCACACTTGCCCAAGAGTCGGGCTATTGCAGAACAACAAAACAACCATCAGGTAGGTCGAGCTGCCAGAATTGAGGTGGCTCAAATAGACTTGGACTGGCAGAACAAGAGTGAATTATTTCAAGCTTGATGGTTCCATGAGACCTCAGGCCTTCAAGGAATGGACATAACATATAATTGGGCTAGAGACTGAGGGGTGGACTTAACTATGGATGCTATTGCACTGGTTATTCATGACTGTGAATCATGTGCCATAATTAAACAAGCCAAGAATATGAAGCCTCTCTGGGGGGAAGGCCAAGGCAAAAGTATAAATATGGGGAGGAGTGACAGGTGAATGATGTCACCTTGCCAGGATCTCATAATGATAAGCGTTTTGTGCTTACCATGGTGGAAGCAACCACTGGGTGGCTTGAAACATACGCAGTACCCCATGCTACTGCCAGAAACACAATATTGGGCTGTTAGAAACAAGTCCTATAGAGACATGACACCTCAGAAAGAACTGAGTCTCACAATGGGACACATTTCAAAAATTCCCTTAATAAATACTTGGGCCAAAGTTCATGGCATTGAGTGGATTTATCATATCCCCTACCATGCACCAGCTTCTGGTAAAATTAAAAGATACAATGGGGTGTTGAAAACTATGTTGAAAGCAATGGGTGGTGGAACACTGAAGCACTGGGAAAAGCATTTGCATGTGGTGCAAGGATGCTGTTAAAGTTCATATCCCACATGTGCCCTGTGTCTCATCACAGGATGTGGGGTGTGAGAAGGGCCCAGTCTGAACAAGCAGTCAATCCCAGTGAAACTCTGAACTTCAGATCTCTCAGTTCCAGTGCCCTCCTGTGCACACTCTCCCATAGTTTGATGTTCTTTATGTTCTGCATTGCCCAGAAGTGCACCCAGTGCTCCAGGTGAGGCAGTAGCAATGCAGAGCAAAGAGGGACAAACCTTTCTCCCACCCAGCTGGCAATAAATTGCTTGATGCACTTTAGGGGACTGTTGGCCTTCTTGGCTGGCTGGGCACACTGCTGACTCACTTAAAATTTTATGTTGAGCAGGACCCCCAATCCTTTTCAGTCAGACGTCTCTCATGTGTCCAATATACAGACAGTGTTTATGTCCAGGGTTGCCCATACCCAGGTGCACAATCAGGCACTTGTTCTTGTTATACTTTATGTACTTGGTGCTTAGTACCAACTGATACCCACTTCTCTGACTTGTCCACATCTCTCTGCAAGTCCTCTCCACCCTAAGTGGAGGCAGCAACACCTCCTCATCTGGTCTCACCAGCAAACTTGCTCAGAACATCTTCTAGTCCTGCATGCAAGTCATCTGCATAAACATGAAAGGAAAGTGGCCCTAAAATGGAACCCTGGGGAACTCTGACAGTGACCATCTACCAGCCCAATGGAACCCACTGACTATAATCCTTTGGGACAGAACTACTGGCCAACTGCTCACCCACCACTGCTGGTGAACCTGAAAGGCAAAATGTCAGCGTGCTGGGTCAAACAGAGAAACACCAATATAGTTACATATAGCTGCATCAATTTATTGCCCAAAAGCCAGACTTTTATAGGAGACAGACAAGGGTGTCCAAAAATCACACACGCTAATTGGAGGAAAGCTACTGCAATAACAACCCTATAACCCCCCTTCAAAGCCACGAGCCATTCATTCTTTTCCTAGAGATGTCCTTTGTTCTCATGCTGTTTATCCTGCTCCGCAGCTGCTCCTCTGTGAACTCCTTATCTCAATCCATGGCTGCTGCTCTGTAAAATTCTTCTTGTATTACAACACACCACGTTCTGTTTCTGTCTAGCTGTATGCAGGAATTTCTGTCCAGAAGGGTGCTGGAGAAATAGTATCAAAAGCTCTACTGAAATCCTCAAGGATTACATCAACTGCCTTCCCTTGTTCAGCTCAATGGATAAAGGTGTCATAAAAAGACCTGAAATTAAATAGGACCTTCCCCTCTGTATCTTGTGTTGTCTGTGACCTGTCCTTCAGTTGTTTTTCCATAACTCCCACCATCATTTTCTCCATAATTTTACCAAGCACTGTAGTGAGACTGACAGGTCCATAGTTGCCCGTGTCATCTTTCTTGCTCTTCCTTACAATGAGACAACATTTGCCAGCTTCCTGTCAACTGGTATGACCCTAGATTTATTAGATGCCATTGAAATGCGAGCCCAGAGCATGCTAAAGTGTCATCAGTGCAAGAACGTAGATGTGCCATAGCTTTGCAATGCCTTGAAATCCAGACTATGCCACAGATGGAGCAGAGAGGAAGATCTGCCTCTTCTGTTCTGAGCTCATCCTTTTGATAAGCTGAATATCACTACATACTCCATGGGGTCAGGTGCAAAAGACACAATGGGTGCCCTAAGCACGTGGCTGAGGTGGTATTTAGGATGGCCAAGAATACCTCCCTTCTGGCCCTCAGCTGATGCTCCAGAAGGAGGTGTCTATCTCATAGATTTTCCGTCACAGTTTACAAGCACTAGCACAAAACTAGGATCACCCAAGGCATCTTGGGCATCACTGAGAGACTGTGTATGAGTAGTGCAGTCGCTGTGGAATAAAAACCAAGGATTCAGATGAGGGACTCACACACAGACACCTCACTGTGCACATCTGAACTCAGCTAGGTGAACTTGTAGCTCCTGTGGTTCTTTGAAAAACTGATCCCAATTCAGCCCCAGGGTTTCCATCTGAGGATGAGATGCCTAATGCTAGAATAAGGATGGGATGGTCTGTTGATAACAGGACAAATGGAAACGGATTTAAATTAAAAAGGGGAGACATAGGTTAGATGTGAGGAACCTATATTTTTACACAGCAACACTGGAAAAAGTTGCCCTCAGAGGCTGTGCATGCCCAATGGATGGGATCCTGGGTTTACTCTGGGTTTACCCTCACGTCAGTCCATGTTTCTACTCATACTTTTGTCTAGGTGAACTCTCACTTTACTCAAGGTTTTACTTACAGTTTACCATCAGGGAGTGTGATCGGGAGATGGGCTGGTGGAGTGACTTGCTGGCATCCCCGAGGGAAGGCTGCCAGGCAGATACCCCCAGAAAAGTGGTTGACTCCCTGCCCTGTCACAGTCAGACAGACCTGACTGATGAGAAGGGTTGGAAGAGAGTCCCAACTCAACATCACAGGAGCCCCCCCATGCCTGCCTAGCCCTCGACCCCTGATCCATCTAAGCAACAGGTTTGACACTCTGAAATCTGAAGGAGATAAGAATGGGGAGGCAATGGAGGATCTGCCTAGGAGGAAACCTAATGCAAGGCAGTCACTACCAAGCCTTGTGACTTCCTCTGCCATGAAAGAATGAAGGGTGGCCGTGGTGGGTGACTCCCTTCTCAGAGGAATAGAGGGCCCCATTTGCAGACTGGACCCCAGTTGTCAGTAAGTCTGCTGCCTTCTTGGTTTCAGGTCAGGGACATAATGAGGAAACTCCCAATGCTGGTTAGGTCCACTGATTATTTTCCACTACTCATAGTTTAGGTGGGCAGTGATGAAATTTCTTAGATAAGACTACAAACTATAAAAAGAGATTTCAGGAATTTAGGCCATTTAGTTCACAAAGTGGGAGATCAAGTGATTTTTTGTTCTATACCTTCAGTGGCAGTGAGGGACACAGAGCAGGCTTGGAAAGCAAAGCAATGAACAATTGTCTCAGAGGTTGGTACTGAGCCAGAAACTTTGAGTTCTTTGATCACAGGACAGTTTACTTGGCCCATGGTCTGTTATCCATGAATGGAACCCAACTGTCTCAAAGGGGGAAGTGAATCCTAGCATAGACGGTAGCGGGGCTTATCGAAAGAGCTTTAAACTAGCTACGATGGGGGAGTGGACAAAACAGGGCTTACCAGAGATAAGCCTAGGGAAATGCTGTTTGAGCTGGGAGAGAGGCAGATGCCTCAGCTGAAGTGCGTCTACACCAACGCACGCAGCTTGGTCAACAAGCAAGAGGAGCTGGAAGCAACTGTGCATCTGACAAACCATGACCTAGTTGCTATTACCGACCCATGGTGGGACCACTGCCATGACTGGAGTGCTGTGATGGATGGTTACAAGCTCTTCAGAAGGGATAGAGGAGGAAGGAAGGGTGGTGGTGTGGCCCTTTATATTAAAGAGAGTTTTGATGTTGAAGAGCTTGGGCTTCAGAATGAAGTGCATGTTTGTAAGGATCGGGGGAAAGGCCTGTAAGTGTGACATCTTGCTAAAGGTTTCTTATAGACCGCCTAATTGATGGGTGAGGCATTCTATGAGCAGCTTACTGAAGTCGCAAGATTGCCAGCACACATTTTCTTGGGAGACTACAACTTCTCTGATATATGCTGGGAATATAATAAATAGCAGAGGAATCAGTCCAAGAGGTTTATAGATTGCATGCAAGACAGCTTCCTTACACAGCTGGTATGAAGTCCTACCAGGGGTGGTTCCTTGCTAGACCTGCTCTTCACTAACAGTGAAGGACTGGTAGGAGTTGAGAAGGTTGGGGACTGTCTTGGGCAGAGTGGCCATGAAATGGTAGAATTCTCTATTCTTGGAGATGTCAGAAGGGTGACTAGCAAAACTACTATCCTGAACTTCTAGAGGGCGGACTTTGACCTGTTCAGGACACTTGTAGCACAGGTCCCTTGGGAGTCGCTCCTTATGGGTAAAGGGGTCCAGGAAGCCTGGACACTCCTCAAGATGGAAATCTTAAAGGCACGAGATCAGGCTGTCCCTGAATGCCATAAGGTGAGCCATAGGGGAAGAAGACCAGTGCAGATGAACTGGGAAAAACTATTGAGACTCAGGAAGAAAAAGAGAATCTCCGTCCTCTGGAAGAAGGGGCTGGGTACTTGGGGAGATTACAAGGAAGTTGCTAAGGCATGCAGGGAGGAAGTTAGGAAGGCACATTACTTCCCTGTCCCTTAATCCATGCCCAGAGCTTCTCAGCCATGTCACTGCCAACTGTAAGCTCCATGCAGAGGTCAAGTGGGACACAGAGGGCACAGCCTTCTGCTGGGTGGATGCAAGTGTTGGTGGAACTAGATGGGACAAAGCCCTCCCACCATGCCCTCCTGGGAAAATGGCCACCCCAAGAATGGCAGTCTGCCTCCTCCATGACCCCATCTGAAATGCTCCTGCACTGATTGATTATAGGGCTTTAAACCAGGTCCAAATGGGGAAGGGTGGGGAATTGGATGTGACAGAGAAGGGCTGAGGGATATTGTTGCTGTTGGAGATTGAATGGAAAGCCTCTGAGTTGTTCTATAGGATTGTGTGAGGATTCCTCAGAGAAAGTCTTGTTGCCAATACCCCGTCCTAAATCTTACTGTGTACCCTCTGGGGGTAACCCCAACCTACTGCTGCCCTAAAGTGCCTGTAGACCAGTGCGGGTAGCATGGGAAATAAACGGGACAAATCAAGAGAAAACCACAGAGCTTTTCCTTTCATGCAGGCTGCTGATTCTGAGCAAGGCCCTGAACATCAGTACCACAGTGTAGATGCAAGACCCAGACAGGCTAAATCAAAGCATGCTTCTGGAAGGGGATGCTTTCTGAAGAATCCTTACACTAATGAGAGGACCACAAACATTCACTCAGCGAACTCCAAATCTCTGTGCCTTTGCAGGCCTAGGGTCTTGTTTGTCTCACAGAGACATGGTGGGATGGTTCCCACCTCTGAACTGTAGCAAAGTAGGTACAGACTCTTCATTACGATTAGGCAATGAAGATGAAGAAAGGCTGCTGCCATCTGTGAGAGTGCACTGAGCTCTGCCCGGGGATGGCAGAGGAGCCACCTGAATACTGATGGAAAGGTTTCAAAAAGATGAGCAGCATATTCTGTTCCTTGCTTCCTGATCAGGAAGAACAAGAGGAGGGGGACAGGCAGGAATCTGAGTTACAGCTCAGATGAATTTTTTTTCTTCAGACTGCCTGCTATGGTGCAGTGTTTTGGTTCGAGGAGAAAACCATTGATAACACTTTGATGTTTACAGCTGCTGCTAAGCAGTGTTGTACGGAGCCAAGGCCATGGTCAGTGGAGGGCACATGGAGCTGGGAGGGAACAGAGTGAGGACAGCTGACTGATAGTGGCCAAAGAGACGTTGTCTATCAGCTGACAGCAAGCAGAAATTGTATTGAAAGGGGTGGGAGTTCATCTCAGTCTCTTCACTGCTCAGGGCCCAGCTGAGCATCAGTCTGGTGGTGCTGAGCAAGTGCTTGTGCATCAGTTGTTACATACGATTCTATATCAACGGATATATAGTGATTACTATTACTCCACTTCTTTTATCTCTCTTAGTAAACTGCTTTGTTACATCTCAGAAGTTGTACTCTTTTTCCCAGTTCTCATCCCCATCCCACTGGGAATGGGGCAGTGCACAAAGCACTGTGAGCTGCTGAGCCACATGTTGGGTTCAACAACCACAGTCATTTTGGTGCCTGATGTGAGGCTCCAAGGGTTGTGGTAACAGCACATCTGTCCAGAGTGGACAGGGCTTTGTGGGAGTTGGAGATGTGCAGGCCATGGTGCTGATAGTTTCCCTATTTGTAAAGCTTGCTGAGTCTTCTCATGAAGCTGCATTTCACAGCTCCTTGCTTGCTGCTTGTTTTCCCTGCTGCATCATTTGTCAACTCTGGATGCTGGATTAGGGTATTTATTTTGCTATGCTGTTTGACCTTGGTTTGTACCACGATAAAATTGGCAAAGTGAAGTTTTGTGCACATTCAGCTCTTTGGACATCTTTGGGTTTTGGAAGTAATATTGTTGGTATGATTAGGAATTACACATTTTACACTGTCGTCTCTGGGAGACCAGGGGTATTCAAGGAGAGACTGGATATTGTGTTGAGGGACATGGTTAAGTGGGAGCTATTGGTAATAGGTGAACGGTTGGATTGGATGATCTTTCAGGCCTTTTCCAGCCTTGGTGATTCTATGATTCTAGGATTGAGGTTAAACAATTATTCAGGAATATCAGTGAGAGATCTGCCCCAAGGTGAGAAGGCTCTGCATGGCAGGGGGTGTGGGACAGTCTGGGCAGCTGCCTGGAGTGGTGGGCACCCCCAGGGCTTTGGAACTTCATCTCCGAGCAACTGCAGGATCCTGAGAAACTGGTAGAATATTGGAGACAGGTCTGCTGTGGCACTGGTAATCCTAAAAAGGCCCAAATGACTGCAGTGTGCCAGGGCCTGGCCCACACCTACTGAGCTGTGTTCAACACTATTCAGCATCTTCAAGGGGAAGAGAGCTGGATCTGCTGACATTGCTGCAGCCTCTGCAACTCCTGGCACAGTCCCTGCAATAGCTCCAAGTTTTTGCTACACATCCTGCAGTTGCTCCAAGCTCTGGACAGATCCCACTGTCACTCCACCCCTCATAAGGAGCTCTGCGGTCACTTATGCTACAGGTCCTGTAGCTGTTCCAAGTATTGAGATAAGAAAATTAAGCAAACCCCTGAGTGCTGCTGTAGACACGACGGGACTGCTGTGAGACACACAAGACCTTCAGGCCTGTAGAAATGAGAGGACTCGAATCCTCTGTGCACTGTATCAGTGTAAAGAGAGGAGGAATGAAAAGAACTAGTTGTGCTTCTATCTGTGGCTGTACCTTCCCCAAATCCAGAAAAAGTTGGATAAGAGAAGAGCTAAGGAAAAGCGTATTTTGAATGCTATTTATTTATCTCTTAACCTATTCGGGGAATCTGGTTCCATGTTTACATGAGCTCTTGGAGTGAGAAAATGGATAGTAGGTGTGAAAGAAGTGAAACAAATTTTTATTTATAAGTTCAATAACATTTTTTTGCACGTTGCTATATCTCACATAATCAATCAATCAAAGATGCATAAAAGATGAAGAACCATCACTGGGAATCATGCGATGAAGATGTGCACTTTATTGAAGCGGGAATAGTGAGTATTGCAACACCTTCCTGAGAGCGTGCTTGATCTCCCTGTTCCTCATGCTGTAGATAATAGGGTTCAATGTTGGAGGAACCACTGAGTACAGAAGTGCCACTGTCAGATCCAGGAGTGGGGAGGGAATGGAAGGGGGCTTCAGGTAGGCAAAAGCACCAGTGCTGAGAAACAGGGAGACCACGGCCAGGTGAGGGAGGCACGTGGAGAAGGCTTTGCGCCGTCCCTGCTCAGAGGGCATCCTCAGCACAGCCACGAAGATCTGCACATAGGACACAACTATGAAAACATAGCAGCCTACGTCTAAACTGATAGTAAAAATGAGAAACACAACTTCCCTGAGATTTGATTCTGAGCAGGAGAGCTTGAGGATCTGGGGAATTTCACAGAAAAACTGGTTGACAACATTGCCTTGGCAGAGAGGCAGTGAAAACGTACTGGCAGTGTGCAGCAGGGAATTGAGAACCCCAGTGCCCCAGGCAGCTGCTGCCATGGTGGCACAAGCTCTGCTGTCCATCAAGGTCCCGTAGTGCAGGGGCTTGCAGATGGCAACATAGCGGTCATAGGACATGATGGTGAGAAGGGAATACTCTGCTGACATGAAGAAGGTAAAGAAAAAGAGCTGTGCAGCACATCCTGTGTAGGAGATGGCCCTGTTGTCCCAGAGGGCGTTGGGCATGGCTTTGGGGAGAGTGGTGGAGATGCTGCCCAGGTCGAGGAGGGCCAGGTTGAGGAGGAAGAAGTACATTGGGGTGTGCAGGCGGCGGTCGCAGGCTACGGCTGTGCTGATGAGGCCGTTGCCCAGGAGGGCAGCCAGGTAGATGCCCAGGAAGAGCCAGAAGTGCAGGAGCTGCAGCTGCCGCGTGTCTGCCAACGGCAGCAGGAGGAACTCACTGATGGAGCTGCTGTTGGGCATCTGCTGTTGTTGGGCTTGGAGTCCTGCTCAGAGTGCAGAAGATAATGACAAGTCCAGACCATTCTCAGAGGCACTACTCCTGCTATACTATGAAATGTTTTAATTCTCCTACAACAGTGTACATTTAGCACCATTACTTGCATTTAATTTCATGTAGATCAGCATTCCTTAAGCAGAAGCAGCATATGGAGCTCTAACCTTCCTCTTATTTTCTTATCCCTTCTCCCTGGATATTTTCATCTGTTTCAAGTCTCATATCTTTACCCCAAGTGCTCTTAGAGCCTCCTACCCGAGCTTCTGTGGCATTCAGTTTCAGTTAGAAAATGCTGCCTGTTTGTAGGATAAGTTAATTATTCATGCCTACAGAAAATGATGATAATTCCATCCTTTGAGAAAGGGGAGACTGAAAGCACATCATGTGTGAGTGTTCACAAAACAAGCAATTGATTGACGAAAAATTCTCAGAACTCTTATTGCCCCTTTTAGATTTCTGACTCCAAACCTCTTTGCCTCAGAACAGGAAATGGAAACCCCCTGCCTTGGCTCTCCTCTTGCAAAGTGCCCTCAGAAACATTCAGTTGTGCAGTGGAGCTGTGATCCCCTGACCCAGGCAGCAGCTGTGGCAGCACAAACCCTGCCGGGGGCTCCTTCCCCCCACCCGTCTCCTCGCAGTGCCCTGGGCAGCTCCCCGGGCAGGCTGAGTGCTGAGCCTGGCAGGCGGCAGAGTCCCATACCTGGCACACAGCCCCTGGGGCACAGCAGGGACCCTGCTCTGCAGGACAGCCCTGGGCACCCGTCTCAGCTGGAGCAGAAAGCTTTTTCCACAGTAAAGAAACTTGCAGTGCCTGCAGTTAGATCTCCTATGGGATGTCCCAGTTATAGTTACCCCTTAATTAAAAGCAGCTCATGGTCAGCTGTGAGACTTACCTTGTCATGGTCTGTGAGCAATGCACCTGCAGTGAGTTCACAGCCCGCTCACACCACACACATCCTGCAAGCTCTCTCCAATTTCTCTCCTCTCCTCCTGTCACCTGCAGGCTGTGCTGTGCACGAGATCTTCTCCTGGGCACAGCTGTCTCTCTGCAGCTCTGCCCACTTTTATGAGCTCCCTGTGTCCCAGGAACCTGGACAAGCAAGCAGCAGATTATGTCATTTGTATCCTTCCCACTCACTTCCCTTAAAATATCCCTGGGTCCTCATGGCCAACAGCTCCTGAAAGACAACAGCATCATGACTGTGCTTTGAAATCCGCTCAATTAACCACCACATGTCCAGTGGTCAGTGACTGATTGGAGACATATGGGGAGTGCTCCCAGTGATCGTTTGATGAAACAATAAGGGCAACCAGACAAGGAAGGCGAGGTTTGGACTTTCCCTGTGCAGGGCAGTGATCCAGCTGAGGCAGCGCAGGCGTCTCATCCCTTGACAGAAATCCTGGAGCTGAAATGGGATTCGGCTCCCCACAGAACCACAGGAGCTGGGATTTCTCTGGTTCAGTTCAGAAGTGCACAAGGAGTTGCCTGCATGTGAGCTCCTGCTCTGAGTCCTCGGTCCTTCAGCTGGGAGGCAGCTGCTCACACACAGACACTGGGTGATGCCCAAGGTGCCTGGGCTGCTCCTGATGTTTGCAAGTGCTTGTAAACCGTGTGGGAAATCCCTGAGATAGACACCTCCTTCCTGGGCATCAGCTGAGGGCCAGAGAGGGGATAGCACTGGCTGTCCGGTGAATTCACTCACAGCTACAAGAGCAGCACAGGGCCTTCAGGAAAGCCATGCCCATGGTGTGTCCGTGCTGCTACGTCACCTCCAAGACCCACGATCGGTCTAAAGTTTGTGTGCCACCTTCTGCACACTGATTCTATAGATGAGCTATCCAGTCAGGCAATGTCCAGTGATGCTTTTCAATTAGGATATTTACTTCTGTGCTTTTGCACTAATGCAAACACCAACACACAAGAAGCTAGAAATCTTGGTAGAGCTGCAGGCCTGAGCTCCTGTTTGGACCATGGGGACACAGTTTAATGGTTTCCACAACTGCACTGTAGCACAAGGGGGATACCGAGTCTTTAGGATGGATGGGCGAGGAGACAAAGAAGGGCGACTGCCCTCTGTGAGAGTGCACTGAGCTCTGCCTGGGGATGGAAGAGCAGACAGGTCAGAGCTAATGGAAATGGCAAACAGAGGAGACCATCAGTGTCTTTTCCTGTCTTCCTGATCAGGGAGAGTAAATGGAAGGTGCCCTCTGCAGACAGATGGGAATCTGATGTTGTCTGTCCCTTGTCCCATTTGGTGGCCTTTGTCACTCCATTATCTGTGGCAGGGACAGCACAGCAGGGCATGTGGCATCCAGCAGATCCATGGAGAGCACAGATGGCAGCTTCTTGACCAAGCAGTGGAGGAACCAAAGAGGAGAGGTGCTCTGCTGGATCTCATACTCTCCGGCATGGAAGGACTTGTGGGAACTGTGAAGGTCAAAGGGGCATCAGGCCATGTGCAAGATGCAAATGTATCTCTTTTAATTTATTTATTTATTTTGAGGCTGTAAGCTTAATAGTTGATCATAAATGTCAATAAAACTGAAACAAATAATTGAAGACAAAGATGGAAATCAATGAAAATGTGTTAACCCTTCTCAACATGAAAAATTCTCATGAGTCTTGTTCCATTTTAAGTTGTAAATATGAATCTTTGAGGTGATTTGATGTCTTTTTTTTTCTTTTACTGAAACTACAATGTTTTCCAGAACTGTGTTCGCTGGACACAAATGCCTTCAGGTTCAGAGACACAGACAGCGGTGCCAGTGCCAATGCCCTGTGACTGTAGCCTGGTGCCCAGCACTACTCTTCCATGCTGCCTATTTGATGTGCCTCATCCTCCAAGTTTTTTCAGCTCTCCTAAAGAAATGGCCATGGTTAAGGGCATGTTTTCAGCAGGCCATTTGGGCACACACTACTCCCACTGCCCTCCAGATTTCTCCATCCCTTGCTCTTTGTTCAGTCAGATACCTCCCAATTATCTGTCTGATTTCTGACTTTCAGGGGGATTACTGGAATTTGTTCCATCTCCCCAAAGTCTGATGGAATGTGTTGTCAACTCCTTCACTGTGATTTGATCTATCCCTTCCTATATATTCTTTTTCTTTTTCTTCTTATACTTTTTCTTTTTCTCAATCACTGTCTCTTTTTTATTAAGGCACGAAGTCTGAAAGATGTTCATTAATGTCAGTAAAAGTGAAAAACAGAGTTGGAGACAAAGATATAAATCAATGAGAATGTGTTAACCCATCTCAATGTGTGAAATACTCAGAAGTCCTGATCAATTTTAAGTTGATACCTCTCAACTACCTGGCTGATCTATCCCAGGGAGATTACTGGAATTTGCTCTATCTCCCAGAGTCTGATGGCCTCTGTTGTCAACTACTTCACTGTGATTCAATCTATCATATCCTACCTCAGTATAAATCATTTCTTTTAAAAATATTCCATATGAAAGACAAACTTCAATAGATGCCGCTTGAACATGGCATGCAGTTGATCACTGTGTTTTACTGTTCATTCAATTGCATCACCTTTCTTTCCATTTGCTGGCCAGATAAAAAAGAGAAATCTTTCCTTTTCCATGTGTAGCTGGTTCTCTGAGGAAAGCCAGTGGGAGTTGGTGCAAAGCAGTTTTAACACTGAGCGGATGAATGCAGAGGAGAAGAGTGATGTGAAGAAAAGTGATGCAAGTCCCATAGGTCCATTGTGAGCAGAAATTGGGTGGGGAGGTTGAGAAGGACCTTTGTCAACACAGTAACAGTACAGAACTCATTGGGACATCCTGGATTGGTATCAGTTGCACAGTGCTGCTTTAATGTCTTCTTTAAACCCAACTATAAATAAATAGACAATAAATTTATAATGGATTCTTTAAGCTCTCTCCAGATATCCCTCCTTTTTGCTGAACAAGTTCTGATAACCTGAAGAAGATAACAAGATGGCATAAGGCACAGGAGATTCTTTAGGTTATAATGGTCCCAGGGTGCATTTGATGCTGAGTTCATCAGCCTCTAGTGCAGAGAGAAGTTTGCATAAAGTGCTCAACAAGACAAAGTCAGAAGTAACAGTGAAGTTTCTTGGAGTATTAATGGGCCCGCTGAGGAACATTACCAAGTAAGCTTCCCAAGGGACTTGTTAGAGAAGATAACTGGAAGCCATGACTAAAGGCAGGCAAAGGCACTGGCATGCTAAGAAACCTCTCCTTTGCCTTACGAAGCAGACAGGTCAAGCCCTGATTGCAAGACCAGCGGTAGAGAGGTCCTGTCTCTCATGTTGGCTCCTGGCATTTCCTGGGGCAATGGGTTGGAGGTCTGTATGATGTTAAATGAAAGACATGGGGACAGAAGATCCCAGGCTCTACATGTGGTGCAAGGACGCTGTGAGGTTCATGTCCCATATGAGACCTATGTTTCATTGCAGGATGTGAGAAGGGCCCAGTCTGAACAAGCAGTCAATCCCTGTGAAACTCTGAACTTCAGATCTCTCAGTTCCAGTGCCCTCGTTTGCACATTCTCCCAGAGTTTGATGTCCTTTATGTTCTGCGGTGCACAATCAGGCACTTGTTCTTGTTATACGTTATGCACTTGGTGCTTAGTACCAACTGGTACCCACTTCTCTGACTTGTCCACATCTCTCTGCAAGTCCTCTCCACCCTCAGTCGAGGCAACAGCACCTCCTCATCTGGTCTCATCAGCAAACTTGCTCAGAACGTGTTCTGGTCCTGCATGCAAGTCATCTGCATAAACATGAAAGGAAAGTGGCCCCAAAATGGAACCCTGGGGACCCCGACGGTGACCATCTACCAGCCTGATGAAAAAAACTGACTATAATCCTTTGGGACTGACCTACTGGCCAACTGCTCACCCACCACATTGTGTTTCTGTCTAGCCATATGCAGAACATTCTGTCCAGAAGGTTGTTGTGAGAAACAGTATCAAAATCTCCACTGAAATCCTCAAGGATTACATCAACTGGCTTCCCTTGGTCAAGTAAACGGATAACTGTGTCACAAAATGAGCTTAAATTAAACAGGACCTTCGCCTCACAAACTTGGGTTGGCTGCGACCAATGACAGAATTGTCCTTCAGCTGTTTTTCCATAACTCCCACCATCATTTTCTCCATAATTTTACCAGGCTCTGGACTGACAGGTCCATAATTGCCCATGTCATCTTTCTTGCTCTTCCTTACAATGAGACAACATTTGCCAGCTTCCTGTCAGCTGGTATGACCCTGGACTTCTTTAGATGCAATTGAAATGACAGCCCAGAGCATACTAAGGCGTCATCATTGAAAGAAAGTAGATGTGCCATAGCTTTGCAATGTCTTGAACTCCAGAGTATGCCACAAATGGAGCAGAGGGGAAGATTTGCCTCTTCTGTAGTGAACTCATTCATTTGGTAAGCAGAATAACACTACCTGATACATGAGGACTGTGTCTCTGCTCTGCTCTGCTCAGCTCACAGGGCTGCGGTGCAGGGTGTTGCTCTCATGTCAGTGCAGGTAAACTCACTTTAACCTTTTTTCTTCTGTAAATGCTTCCTCTGTTTGTATGCTCAGATACACTTCCACATTCCCTCAAGTACACTTCCATATATCATTAACAATTACACTTTCTTATACCATCAAAACTGTTTGTCAAACAGTACAGTTCTTCAGTTCACATAAACTTAATACAGTCTGTATTCTTCAGTTATAAACACTGTGCCACAGAACCAGCACTGATTGAACCACCTCCCTCACACACTTCCTCGCAAGCAGTACATAGTATTACATAAATGGGTTGACATTCATTGGTTGGGTGGAATGTACACCTCTCCTCAGGACAATCTTACTAATCTACAGAGTACAAACTCCTGTCTTCTTACATACAAGCAGAAAGTACATATGAGTGGACAGACAACACGGTCTTTCACTTTGTCCGTGTCTGGCCATTTCCCTCACAGGAGGAAGGAAACATGGATCGGGACTCGGCACTCACCCTGCAGCTGTTCTGTGTCTCACTCACACCACACTCACTCTGACATTTAGATCAAAAACCATGGTTTATTCATACTACACAATGCTGACAACGTTTTCTAGCTGGAATCTTAATAACACTCATACTCTGGTCGACCAGTTGCAAACGTTAATGTTTTTCCCAGAGTCGGCTTGACACACGGTACCAAACACTTAAAGCAGATGATAATATTGAACATACAACCTATAACCCCCGTGATTACAACTTGGAGAACCCAGGCTACCATTTGACAGGCTATCCACTATATCCCATACCCGTAGGAGAGACCAACCTAGGTCCCTCCTATTGTCAACTACCTGGGAGAGAGTATTTGTTCTTGTTTCCATTCATATGACATACAGTTCCCTTTCATAGGAACTCACCCAAGGAGTCTTCCTACCCAGCTGGCAACCAAAGCCATGAGCTCACCTCCCCGGGAGCAGCACGTATGGCTGTAAACTGTGTAGGATGTCTCCTCAAGACATATGGGCTCCACTTACCATACACATACCTGGTCCACCTATGGGTGGTCCTTGTCTGTCCCTGCAGTGATCAGGTGAGGAAGGGAGTCCTTCAGAGAAATCTCAGGGTGCGCCAAAAGTGTCTCCCTCTCAGCTGGTCCTGCAGCGAACAGAGCTGGTCCCACCTGGGCCGCCAAATTGACTACAGGAATTGAACTCTATAACCTCTATAACTGATACAGTCTCCCATGACATCCTTATAACAAAGCTGAGGAAGTATGGGATAGGTGATTGGACAGTGAAGTGGGTCGAGAACTGGCTGACTGGCAGAGTGCAGAGGGTTGTCGTTGGCGGTGCAGTGTCTGGCTGAGGGCCTGTAACGAGCGGCATCCCCCAGGGGTCTGTGCTCAGTCCGGTCTTGTTCAACATCTTCATCAATGACCACCCTCAGCAAGTTTGCTGATGACACGAAGTTGGGAGGATTGGCTGACACACCTGAAGGCTGTGCTGCCATTCAGCGAGACCTGGACAGGCTGGAGAGCCGGGCAGTAAGAAACCGGATGAGGTTTAACAAAAGCAAGTGTAGAGTCTTGCACCTAGGGAGAAATAATTGCATGCACCAGTACAGGCTGGGGGAAGAGCTGCTGGGGAGGAGCTCTGCTGAGAGGGACCTGGGCGTCCTGGTGGACGACAGATTAACCATGAGCCAGCAGTGTGCCCTTGTAGCCAAAAAAGCCAATGGCATCCTGGAATGCATTAAAAAGAGCGTGTCCAGCAGGTCGAAGGAGGTGATCCTCCCCCTCTACTCTGCCCTGGTGAGGCCTCATCTGGAATATTGTGTCCAGTTCTGGGCTCCCCAGTAAAAAAAAGACAGGGATCTCTTAGAAAGAGTCCAGCAGAGGGCCACTAAGATGGTGAAGGGCCTGGAGCATCTCCCCAATGAGGAGAGACTGAGGGAACTGGGTCTGTTTAGCCTTGAGAAAAGAAGGCTGAGAGGGGACAGGATCCAGGTTCTATAAATATTTGAGGTGTGGGGGGCAAAGTGTTGAGGCCAGACTCTTTTCAGCAGTGTGTGGAGACGGGACAAGGGGAAACAGACAGAAACTGCACCATAGGAAGTTCTGCACTAATGTGTGCAATAACTTCTTTACGGTGAGAGTGACAGAGCACTGGAACAGGCTGCCCAGGGTGGTTGTGGAATCTCCTTCTCTGGAGATATTCAAGACCTGCCTGGATGCCGAGCTGTGCGACGTGGTGTAGGGAACCTGCTTTGGCAGGGGGCTGGACTCAGTGGTCTCTGGAGGTCCCTTCCAACCCCTACAATTCTGTGATTCTGTGAATATCATGGAGTTGTTTGGATGGGGAAAGACTACCCCTTTGAATGACCTTTTGTCAGGGCATGTCCTGGGATTCCTAGGATCCTCAAAATGCAGCACTGCTTCTGTCACTGAAAAATGGGGCCCTGTGTGGGACGGAGGGAGGGTCCATGAGTCCCTGGCCCACCTGACTGAGTATTTCCATGGTCTTAGCAAAGACATACTTACAACTTGAGAATGACAGTTAGCTGTGTTCATGGTGGCATGGCCACTTTTAATGGCCTTGAACTGTCTGAACATAACTGAAGAGGCTCAGGCTGATGCAAATCAGCTATTGAATGATAGTGTTGAAAAACTGGAAAGACAGGTGGCAGTTTTGATGGGGAAAAAACCTAATTCAATCATTCTCCTATGGAAGATCAGAAACATCTCTCTGGAAGACCATGGGGACCCTGTACAAGGGAATCTGTATAAAATGGACTCTGTAAATGAAGGCACTAAAAGGTCAGATTTTGAGGTTCCATTTGGACTAGATCTATTTGAGATCTGACTGATTGTAACCCAAAAATGGAAAAAAAAAAAAAAAAAAAAAATGCAGGATAGGCTGGTGGGAGTGCCCTGACCAGTATCCAACCCCCCAAACCCTGCTGCCCATAATACAGCAGCTGAACTGATGGATATAGTACAGTGGTTTAGACAGAAACCAAGAGAGCATGCCAGCATAGCTGCTCTGGTTATGGGACATGGAGGCAGAAAGCGCTGTGGTGAATGGACTGGAAATTTCAAAACTGACATCCATTACTACTCACCCTGCCCTCAGGCAAAGACTGTATGCTCTGTCCAACATAATGAGGATAGCCATTTGATCAGTGAATGATTTATGGCTGTGTGTCATATAACATGGCCAAATAAGAATGACATACCATTAAATATCAGCCTGTGGTCCTCTATGGAGGACTAACAAAATTATATTAGAGAATTAGGCATGAAAGAGGCAATCTATGAAGATGATTTTGAGAGCCCAGTCAATAAATTTTTCATCAGGAACGAGGGATCTCATCCTACAGCCATCACCTTTACATCAGTATGGGTCTATGTTATCCATACTGAACCCCCCAGTGGCCCTCAGGTGCTGTAATACAACAGGCTGCCCAATTGATGGGGAGACAAGAGTGCCTATGGCCAGATGCAGGCTCTGAATGGTGGTGGAAAGGTCTGAGAAAGGCAGAGAACCATCTGCTGCCATGACTTAGGCGTCCAGCCCCTAAGGTAATCCAATCTGGACCCATTAGGGTCTTGAGACAACAAATGTTTAAAGACCAGATTAGAGCAGGAGTTCAGTTTAAAAAGATCGATGGACAGCATAATCAGGAAAAAATATCTGTTAAACAGGCCCAAGCACTGAGTATTTATAGTCCAACCTTTTCAGCCAAACTAGATGTGAATGTAACTCAAGAAGGGTCTGGATGGGGGCTCTGGCAGAGCCAGAGTTCTTTGTGAACCCCTATGAGGTTTTGGCCACAGGTTTGGCATGGAGCAGAATAAAGATACATCACAGTTGAAAAGCATTTATTGGCTACCTATTCTACACTACAGGTGGTAGAACCAGTAGCTCAGATTTCAGAGGTTATCGTTAAACAACAAGGCCAGTCCAGGGGTGGGTAAAAGATCTAACACACATCTCTATGATGGGGGTGGCCCAATCACAAGCAGTGGTGCGCTCAGTTGTTCTGCTTGCCTGCTCCTCAAGGAGTTAGGAGAAATCTGTGCCTGTTGCATGTTCGAGTGCATGCGCAATGCCATGTGGAGGGCTTATCACAATAAAGATTGGCGGATTTGCTGCGTAGACCGGTCAGAACTCAGATCTGCGTTGTGCTTCCTGCGGCACCAAACGCCCAACAGTGGCAGTTCCGTGTATTGGCCAGCAGGTGGCAGCAGAGACCACGGAAAGAACGTCTGCGGGACAGACCCTGGGGATCCGTTCTCTTTTGATTATAGGGGAAGAACACAAAGATGGAAGAGGAGGGAAGGGGGAAAAAAAAAAAAAAAGAAAAAATCAAACCACAGCAAACAAATAAAAACTTCTCCAAACGTAGCAAACGTGAATCTCTGTCAATAAATAAATGAGTATTTGAATTGATGTCCCTTTCCCTTGACATTACTATTAGCATTACTTTGATGGTGCCCTATCTGGGTCATTTCCAGGGGATGTCAGGAGTAAGGCACAGTGTCAGGAGAAAAAGAACAGACTCTGTTACTTTATAAACGTGATAATAGAGAGAGTTCATTGGAAAAAATACAACTCTTAAATAATACTATAATAATAGCATGCTTCTGATTGGATGCAGGCATCATCTGGGCTCTGATTAATATTACTCTTAAGGTAAAGATTATTGTTACCATAATGATTTTTTTTTTTGGATTATGATCAGGGTTAAGGTTCCTTTTGCTACAAACTTCTAGCATCATTTTTGTTGTTACATTTGGAGTTAGGGACGATTTTAGAATCAGGGTAAGGGTTAGGATTAGAGTTACATTGCGGGTTATTGCTGTTATCTTTACAGCTCCTGTGAGGGTTGGGGTCTGGGTCAGGTGTTTAAAAAATGAAATGAAAAAAGCATTAAAAAAATATATTTAAAGCTTCAGATTTCCTTAATCTTTGTGGGAATCATATAATGTGCAACTCAGATCTACCTCTTCGTGCAGTGACTGACTGTAAATTTGCTAGAGCCTAATATAATATGGCCTTTTGCTTTCCACTAACTCACCTTCATTTCATTTTCATTAAATTTGCTTAGTAGTCAGATTTTGGTGTGTGGATATTTTAAAACAATCTGAATGACATTGGCAAAAAATTAAAAATAAATTAAAAAATGCACGACAGCATCAATTGTATCAATTTTGATAGATAAAAAGAGCAGTTTTCCTTAGTTTTCTGTGCCTCTTTACTTTCTTACCCCCTCCCCTTGTGTGAGAAACTCTCAAAGTCAAAGATTTCTAGTTAGGCAAAGATGGCAGCGATAGCAGCAGTGCTTATTCATTATTGCAATACTGCACGCACATCCCCTGTTGGAAAGGGAGAAACTGCACACCAGTCAGTGAAATCAATTCTGTTCTGTGCCCTAAACCCACTGCAGGTGATGCTCTCATGGCTCTCATTGGTTGAGCATCTCAGGCTCACAGACTCCTCGAGACTGTTGCTAGGATTCATTTCCATATAAGGTCAATTACCAACCTCTTGTTTTTAGGTCTGCCTTGTACTTTTCTGTGGAGAGAGAAGGGCAATGTTTCCAACAGTCACTACATTCATTCTGTCCTGTGCTGGGCTCTACCCACCCTGTGTATTTATCTTGTGCTTGTCTCAATTCTCCCCATGTCAGAATGCCCCCAGTCTGAGCTTAATTCTGTTCAGCAACTTTCTTGGTGGAAAAACTATGATGGGGGTGGCCCAATCACAAGCAGTGGTGCGCTCAGTTGTTCTGCTTGCCTGCTCCTCAAGGAGTTAAGAGAAATCTATGCCTGTTGCGTGTTGGAGTGCATGCGCAATGCCATGTTGAGGGCTTATCACAATAAAGATTGGCGGATTTGCTGCGTAGACCGGTCAGAACTCAGATCTGCGTTGTGCTTCCTGCGGCACCAAACGCCCAACAGTGGCAGTTCCGTGTATTGGCCAGCAGGTGGCAGCAGAGACCACGGAAAGAACGTCTGCGGGACAGACCCTGGGGATCCGTTCTCTTTTGATTATAGGGGAAGAACACAAAGATGGAAGAGGAGGGAAGGGGGAAAAAAAAAAGAAAAAAAGAAAAAAACCAAACCACAGCAAACAAATAAAAACTTCTCCAAACGTAGCAAACTTGAATGTCTGTCAATAAATAAATGAGTAATTGAATTGATGTCCGTTTCAGACAGTCCCCTGTAGAATCAGGGTAAGGGTTAGGATTAGAGTTACATTGCAGGTTAATGCTGTTATCTTTACAGCTCCTGTGAGGGTTGGGGTCTGGGTCAGGTGTTTAAAAAATGAAATGAAAAAAGAATTAAAAAAATATATTGAAAGCTTCAGATTTCCTTAATCTTTGTGGGAATCATATAATGTGCAACTCAGATCTACCTCTTCGTGCAGTGACTGCCTGTAAATTTGCTAGAGCCCAATATAATATGGCCTTGTGCTTTCCGCTAACTCACCTTCATTTCATTTTCATTAAATTTGCTTGGTAGTCAGATTTTGGTGTGTGGATATTTTAAAACAATCTGACATTGGCAAAAAATTAAAAATAAATAAATAAATGCACGACAGCATCAATTGTATCAATTTTTATAGATAAGAAGAGCAGTTTTCCTTAGTTTTCTGTGCCTCTTTACTTTCTTACCCTCTCCCCTTGTGTGAGAAACTCTCAAAGTCAAAGATTTCTAGTTAGGCAAAGCTGGCAGCGATAGCAGCAGTGCTTATTCATTACTGCAATACTGCGCGCACATCCCCTGTTGGCAAGGGAGAAACTGCACACCAGTCAGTGAAATCAATTCTGTTCTGTGCCCTAAACCCAATGTAGGTGATGCTCTCATGGCTCTCATTGGTTGAGCATCTCAGGCTCACAGACTCCTCGAGACTGTTGCTAGGATTCATTTCCATATAAGGTCAATTACCAACCTCTTGTTTTTAGGTCTGCCTTGTACTTTTCTGTGGAGAGAGAAGGGCAATGTTTCCAACAGTCACTACATTCATTCTGTCCTGTGCTGGGCTCTACCCACCCTGTGTATTTATCTTGTGCTTGTCTCAATTCTCCCCATGTCAGAATGCCCCCAGTCTGAGCTTAATTCTGTTCAGCAACTTTCTTGGTGGAAAAACTATGATGGGGGTGGCCCAATCACAAGCAGTGGTGCGCTCAGTTGTTCTGCTTGCCTGCTCCTCAAGGAGTTAAGAGAAATCTATGCCTGTTGCGTGTTGGAGTGCATGCGCAATGCCATGTTGAGGGCTTATCACAATAAAGATTGGCGGATTTGCTGCGTAGACCGGTCAGAACTCAGATCTGCGTTGTGCTTCCTGCGGCACCAAACGCCCAACAGTGGCAGTTCCGTGTATTGGCCAGCAGGTGGCAGCAGAGACCACGGAAAGAACGTCTGCGGGACAGACCCTGGGGATCCGTTCTCTTTTGATTATAGGGGAAGAACACAAAGATGGAAGAGGAGGGAAGGGGAAAAAAAAAAAGAAAAAAAGAAAAAAACCAAACCACAGCAAACAAATAAAAACTTCTCCAAACGTAGCAAACTTGAATGTCTGTCAATAAATAAATGAGTAATTGAATTGATGTCCGTTTCAGACAGTCCCCTGTAGAATCAGGGTAAGGGTTAGGATTAGAGTTACATTGCAGGTTAATGCTGTTATCTTTACAGCTCCTGTGAGGGTTGGGGTCTGGGTCAGGTGTTTAAAAAATGAAATGAAAAAAGAATTAAAAAAATATATTGAAAGCTTCAGATTTCCTTAATCTTTGTGGGAATCATATAATGTGCAACTCAGATCTACCTCTTCGTGCAGTGACTGCCTGTAAATTTGCTAGAGCCCAATATAATATGGCCTTGTGCTTTCCGCTAACTCACCTTCATTTCATTTTCATTAAATTTGCTTGGTAGTCAGATTTTGGTGTGTGGATATTTTAAAACAATCTGACATTGGCAAAAAATTAAAAATAAATAAATAAATGCACGACAGCATCAATTGTATCAATTTTTATAGATAAGAAGAGCAGTTTTCCTTAGTTTTCTGTGCCTCTTTACTTTCTTACCCTCTCCCCTTGTGTGAGAAACTCTCAAAGTCAAAGATTTCTAGTTAGGCAAAGCTGGCAGCGATAGCAGCAGTGCTTATTCATTACTGCAATACTGCGCGCACATCCCCTGTTGGCAAGGGAGAAACTGCACACCAGTCAGTGAAATCAATTCTGTTCTGTGCCCTAAACCCAATGCAGGTGATGCTCTCATGGCTCTCATTGGTTGAGCATCTCAGGCTCACAGACTCCTCGAGACTGTTGCTAGGATTCATTTCCATATAAGGTCAATTACCAACCCCTTGTTTTTAGGTCTGCCTTGTACTTTTCTGCGGACAGAGAAGGGCAATGTTTCCAAAAGTCAGTACATTCATTCTGTCCTGTGCTGGGCTCTACCCACCCTGTGTATTTATCTTGTGCTTGTCTCAATTCTACCCATGTCAGAATGCCCCCAGTCTGAACTTAACTCTGTTCAGCAACTTTCTTGGTGCAAAAACTACTTATACAGCTGTTTTACAAGAGGGTTATACATTCAGTTAGGGCCTACACTATGTACTGAAAATACTGGAAACTTCCACTGCAAAAACACAATCTACCTCTCCCATCTGTGCAGCCTTGCAGACCCAGAGCATGCCAGGTTATTTCTGCTTTCATAGCATTTGCATGCTGTAGGGTGAGCAAAAGGTTCTGCTGCTTGATTCTTCTGCAAGAGCTGCCTACTGGCAAATGGTTGCAGGGATGGAGGATGTGACAGAAAGCATTTGTCTCCACAAGAGCAGAGTTACATTCAGTGCAGAGTGTGAGAGTCAGGTTGGTGTGGAAAAGCACTGACACGCTGGGGATGATGCAGTGCTCACATGTCTAACACTCACAGACATTACTGTCAGAAGGATGGTGCTGTGTTGTGCTTCTACCTTTGGCAGCCCCTGGAGAAATGCTGTGGCACACAGAACACCTTTGTATTGCACTGACTGCTGCCATGCAGCATGGATTTAACACACCAAATCCAGAGGAGCATGACTGCATCTAACTGCCCTGAGAAAAACTACTGTAGCTGAAGAGATGAGGAGGCAGCTGCTCATCTGCAGAACAAGCAGTACTGCCAGACATTGGGCCAGGTGAGCACCTCCTGCTGCAGCGTGATGATGACAGGGCTGGAGATGATCTGCAAAGCCAGCTTAAAAGTGGGAGACGTGAGTCAACATGGCAGGAGGACAGAGGTGTTAGGGAGCAGCCAAGGCATCAAAGAGTATCAGAAGGCTTTGAAAGGTATCACAAAGCAACAGCCAGGAAGACTGGGATATATCATGAGCAGCAACCTGGATGCTAGAGATTATTTGCTCCCATACAAAATGGTAGAGATCTTGCTGCAGACATCACAAAGCCAGGCAAAATGGGAACCCAGAGCTCTGCCTGCACGAACCCCACAGCCAGAGTGTTGCAAGCTGAGCTGCCTTGCTGTTTGTTGCATTCATCCCAATCCCTGTGAATGAAGACTCGGAATGCAGTCAAGGCGATGACTGAGCATGAGAGTGACTTTATTCAATAAAAGACAGGAGGGCTTGAGAGGTCAAGGGTGAAGATGGGACTCCTCTTGTCAAGATGAGAGTGGCTCAGAGCTGGTGCTGCTGCCTGGTGCCTGGGACTGGCAGCCTGACTCCAAGTCCCCATCTAAGATGCTCAGCTTCACCTCACTGATGCTGACCTGCTCCTGCATGGTGCTGCTGCTGTTGGTGCACTCGGGCTGTGCTTGGGATGGGCAGCACTGCAAAGGCGCTGGGTCACAATCCAGGCAGGTGACTGCTGTGTCTGGCAGGCTCAGGTCAGGAGCTTCAGCAGAGCCAGGAGATATGAGAGCATGAACGTGGATGAGCCCCTTGTGTCCATCACTGTTACCATGTGGAAGGCTGTCATCCGAATTGCAGCGATTCATGCTTAATAAGAACTCTCCATTGATGGAAAGACACTGCTTGGTTTGGATCTTTGGGGTTGACAAGGGCTCGAATCACCTAGGAAGGCATAGAAACACAAGGGTTAGTTTCAAACATTTGCAAGTTGAATCATGAAAGGTTGTTGATACTTGGTAATAGAGTGGCGGCAGGAAGAAGCAAGTAGGCTTGAAGCAGCATAGCCACTGTCTTGAAAGTGATCCTCATTCAGGTCCAGCTCGTGTGTTGTTTCACTGTAATCTGCTTCTTTGGGTCTACCTAGTGGGCAGCAACACTCGAGCTGTTACTGATATCATTGAAAAGAACTGGAGACAATTGTTCTATTCCTAATAGCTTCAAGGTGCCTAGAAGCACAAATAGAAACCAGCAGTATTTCATCACTTCACCAAAAGGAAGGTCAAACACCTGAGCTGTGAAGAGCAGTTACAGAACCTATGCATAAGATCACACCAGGCACAGTTTGTTCTAACAACAGTTATGGCACATAGTCCATTTCCTTCAATATTCCCAAAATGAAATGATGTGGAGCATTACAGGGAAAGAAACACTGCACACAGACACTATGACCCTGATTATACTCAAGCAGCAGACTTAAAACAAGTCAGAGTTTTTGATTCCAGGATATTTCAGGACCTATCGTGTGAAATTCAGTTACACAACAGTGCCTAGGTGCCTGCGTTTCAAGCAACTTTCAGATCACAGCCATGTAAAATAAAAACAAATTCAGTGCAGAAATAGCAATCCTGTACCTTAATACTCATGAGATTATCCATTTTTTACTGCATTCTGACTAAGTTCTAAAACTTGCTCATCCCAGTTCACTTCAACAAGTTCCACCAGTTCAAGCAATGCAGTTCTGAGATCCGGTGTATGTTAGGTAGATAGAATTGAACAGTGCAGAAATAATCTCTGACAGCTTTAAGAGCTCTGTTCTGCTTACAAACTCTCAGTCCAAAACTATTCACAGTTTTAAGGCAATGAACACCTGAAGCAGTTGGATCATCTGCCATTTGCCGCATTCTGCTTCTTGGCATCATGATTAGCACAAAGGGTTTTCTGCTGTCCTGCAGAGATGGAAAAAGTCCTGCTTACAAATGGACCAGGTTTCAGTGTACAGCAGAGTTTGTACCAGACTAACAAGCCACGTCATTCAATTCATGCGCTCAGGTTGTTATGCACTCCGAAAGGAAACAGAACTAACTGTTGGATTCTGAAGGCAATCTGTGGGGTCCTACATTACCTCCTGATTCTGGAAGAGGAAATTCTAATAGCAAATGCAGAACTTTGATCTTTGTAGACATGAGAAGAGCTGGCATTTAGGAACATTCATTTCAGGGAAATCAAATGATGTGTCTATATTTTTACTACAGATAGTATAGGGAGCAGCCAGTTGAAGAACCAGATACAAAAAAATCCAGCCCATTGGCAGGAAAATACTTCTCCTTAAATTCTGTATGCTATCATGGTACAGAATTAGGCTACAGTGCCACATAGGCCAACCAAGCGTAGAACCAAATCCACAAAATACTGGTAGACAAAGCAGCAAAAACAGGGACAATATTCAGCAGACAGGCCTTTCTACCCACAGCTCAGCATGTTCTGCCATCCGAAAAGCAAGGCCTCTTGTCAAGCTCAGCTATTTCCCTTCTCAATGTATTCTAGCACCACTGATACCCACTGGTATCCTCCTGTAGAGTGCCATCATATTGTCATCATCCAAAGGAAAAACCCACACAGCAGAGCATACAGCAGTACACCCATGCTCCAAATATCCGCCTGAAAAACTAAAAGACAAGCTTACAAACCTGAAGCACCTCAAATGGCTTCCTGACAGACTGGATTGTCTGCCCTTGCCAAAGCCCACATATAGCCCATGAAAAGCTGGCTCTTTCCCTCAGGAAATAAAACCTTATCGTCCCAGAGAAAGCATATAACCCTCATTCAATTGCCCTTCCACTCAGCTTAGAGCACTACTAAAACCAGCATCTTCACCTTAGCTCATCACACTGCTGCAGTTCCTTTTACAAGGATTTCACTGGCAAAAATGAAATCAAAGCCGTCACAAGGGATTTAGCACAGTTACGTGTTACTGGCTACGAGAGCTGTCAGCACAGTCACCTGTCTGGCTTTGCTGCTGTTCTATTTATGCACAGGCACAACAAGGTTCAGACACCTCACAGTGCAATTCTCACTTTGACTGTAAAGAAAAAGGAGGCTTGAAAAGCAGCGTGTGGAAAACAAAGAAACAAGAATTAGAACAACAGTGGGGCCATGGCACTTGTAGGAATTGCTCCGCCTTTAACAGCGATTCAAGAAGTACGAGGGCATCCCAAACCAGACCAGTTTGGACAGATTAACAACTGCAAGTAGTGGGTTCCAAAATTCCAGACATGAAATCAAAGCTGGAAAAACTCTTCACATTTTCATCTCTCAATTTTTAGTTCATTGTGCATTACAACGGAAACAATTCTTCACATACAACTTGGAAGCTAAAGACAAGTCTGACAAAACAGACTGCACAGAAATGATGGATAATTAACAGAGCAAATTGCTCTTTCAAAAACTTAGTAATAGAAAGAGATCTCTGAAGTTGCTGTTCTGTAGAGCACCAAAGCAGTCGCTTGAGGCAGTTCAGGATTAGCCTGAGACAAACCAGCTAGCTGTGTGTACTGAGACCAATTGCACTTTTCTAGTCTGTGGCCACTGACAGCTTCTGAGAGCTACCAAGCGATGCAACCTAGCAGAATTCAGAAGGGAAACCAAGAGAGCCTACCTGAGCTCCACTGCCTTTAAATGCTCTGTGGAGAGGGAAGGGAAAGAGGGGAAAACAAACACCGCTCTACATCCCTCTGAGCCAATAGACACTTTGCCCTGGATTAGCTCTGGTGCTGCATAAGCTGGGCTTCCACAGCATGTGTTCAGGCGGTAATCAAGGCCTGCCTGGAATAACACAAAAAATAGAGAGAAACGTTTGCTTTAACCGAGTTTATGTCTTCTGGTCATAACACTTGAGAAGCCTCAGAGGCTTCTTCTCCTGTGCATATTTTCATTCATCTTAGAGTTTGCTTTCATTCAATGTGACCTCTCTAGGCAAATATTGTCTAAGACCATGAGCATCACATAAATGTGCAGATCTCAAGCTGCTCACTTATCTAGTACCCTTCGCATGATGCTTTATTTTCCTCAGCTGATCATCTAGATTGTGTCTGTTGATTGTGCAACAACAGCCTGTTGATCTCGATTACCTGTGAGAGGCTCTAACTTTGGCCAGGAAAAATCATTTGAGGATAAGTAATTATCTGGGACTCAGTAAGTCTTCCTATGCTTTCATAACAGCAGAGATACACACACACACAAACTCGTGGAACCCCACTGCTTTGCACAATCCTGTGCACACTCACGTGTGTCATGCACTGATTTCCCAGCCAGTCCTCATAGGGTCTCTTACTTAGGACGGGAGTGTAGGGGAGCAGCCAGAAGCTGTTTGCATTCCCTGCTGTCTGCTGGGCAGCTTTGCTGGAGATGCTTGGGTTGCTTTGTTTTTCCTTGGGAGGTGGGAAGGAGCTTTGGGTTGGAGGCACATCCCGTGCCAGAGCATCCCAATGGCACGTGTGGGGCACTGATCTGCAGCAGATGAAGGGGAGGAGGTCCCAGCACAGCTCTGCACCATGCTCTGCCACACTGGGCAGCTTGTTCCTGGCTCAGCAGCGTCATCAGACAAGAAGCAGGGAAGGAAATCAAGGATGGGGGGTACCATCAAACGCAGTTAGTGCATGCCTGTGCAAGACAAACAGACCCAGAGCTTGCAGGTTGTTCCTGCTTTTGTAGCATTTGTGTGATGTAGCTGAGCAAAAGGTTCTGCTGCTTGAATCTTCTTCTGCAAGAGCCGCCTACCGGTAAATGTCTGCGGGGATGTACTCGGTGTGCACGTCTGAAGCCATTTGAGAACCTAGTCGTTCTTGCTGCAGGACCCCTGTCTTCTGTTAAAAGCTGAACGGTCCCCAGAGCACCTGTTTCCATCAGCTACCACCATCCAAAGCAGCCAGCCTTCTTACAGTCACCTGGCCCAAACATCCCTTTTGCTCTACACTTGATTCCTGCAAGAGATGGGAGCTCGGCACGCACACCATCCTTCCAACACCCCATCCCTGCAGCAAGGGATCACAGCGCTGGCACAGCTGAAACAAAAAGGGTGTGCGAGTTTCCTGTTAGCACTCAGTGTGAACAAATCTACCACTGAGCAACACCGTGAGTCCCCACTCACCTCAGCACAGGTCAACCTGTAACCCCAGCCTTCCCCTATCCATGTGCACAGGCACACCCATTCACCACCCTGCCTGCTTTGCACACCCCCATGCACACTCTGCATCGTGTGCCCTCCTTTGCATTCACAGACGTGTGCAAACCATCCCTGGGAACACCTACGTGCCTACACCTTCCACAAACACCCCGTTGTGTGCACCTGTGTGCAACCCAACTCCTCAGCACACGCACGCGTTTGTGCCACCCTGTCCATGCACTCACCACGTGCCCTCCAGCAACCAAGGATTGCAGAGATGCTCCAGACTGTGCCAGAGATGGAATCTCAGAGTGCTGGGACATTATTGATCACTAAGGAAAACACTTGGAAGCATATTCAATCTGCAGAAGCTGTAATTACTGGGCACAGTTAGCTTTCCTATGGCTCAGCTGGAGGAGGCGGGTGCTCTCATACATCTGAGACACTCGCACAATGTTGGGATCATTCTGATGGAAACTATGTCTTCAGATATCATGGTTAAAACCATCCAAGATGATCATGCAGAGCCTTAGCTCTTGAGCAGCACTTCCTCCCCACCCTTCACTACTCCAAGCAGCTCCAACAAACTTCTCAGAAGAAATCCAGGCCAGCACAGACCTGGCAGACCAGAACCAAGTGCAGCTTGTGGGACGGCAGTGCCCACTCCTTGCTTCCACCCTGCTCCAGCAGGTTAAGGAGTCTGAGCCTCACTGGCCTTTGACAACTCAAGACTTTCAGCACCTCATGCCAACATTTCTCACTAAGATACACCTAAGGCATTGAATTCTCTTCTCACTACCTCCTCCCAGTCCTCCCCTAGGAACAGAAACCATTCAGATTCTACAGCAAACTACAGCATCTACCCTGCAAGAGCACACTGAACCACCTGCAACAATGAAACATGGTTTTGGAGAGTGGGTATGAAAACACACCTTTAGACAGCTGTCTCCCTGTAGCCAAAAGGAAACCAAGCAGCAAAAGTCCAGCCTGAAACATGCCCATGCTACTAGCCCAGGTTTTTCACAGTCAATGCAGAATCCATCCTGTTCTTGAGGTAACAAACGACCAGTGGGTCTCCTCTTGCTCCACCCCTTCTCCTTCAAAGCCTGAAAAAGAAAGAATAAACAAGCAGAAGAAACCCAGACGTACCTTTCCACACACAGAGCAGAAAGTGGAACAGCAGTTGTCTCCTTCCTGAGACATGGTGGGGAGCATCCCAGAGGAAGCCCAAGTTCTTTGCTTCTCTCCACAGGGACTTCAAGCACTCTTGGCAAGAGCTGCTTTGGTTCTTTCTTCAATTGCTTCCATCACCAGAATCTCCTTTGGAAAAGGAACCCGAATGAAAGAATCAGCAAATGAAAAAGAATGAGCAATAGCCACTTTACCAGCTTTCTTCTGACACTCAATTTAGACTCTTGACTCGGGCAAGGTCTTAAAATCAACTGGTTACAAGAACTGTCCCAAAATATATCCAGCTTCTGTACAGCTGCCATTCTTTCTGACAGCGAGTGTAATCACAGAATCATAGAATGGCCCGGGTTGGAAGGGACCTCAAGGATCATGAAGATCAATCGCCTCCCTGTCCCTGCTGGCCATCCCTTCTTCTGATGGAGCCCAGGGGACCATTTGCTCTCTGAGCTGCAAGAGCACGCTGATGGCTCACGTTCTGTTTTTCATCCACCAGGACCCCCAGGTCCTTCTCTGCGGGGCTTCTCTTAAGGACTGCTCCTCCCAGTCTGTAGAAATGCCTGGGATTCCTCCAGCCCAAGTGCAAAACCTTGCACTTTGCTGTGTTCAACCTCATTAGATTCACGTAGGCCAACCTCTCGGTTGAGCTCCCTCTGAATGGCATCCCTTCCTTCCACTGCGTCAGCCGCACCACTCAGCAAACAGCAGAAGGTGCACTCCATTGCATCATTGGTGTCTCTGATAACCATGTAAAAAAGCACTGGTCCCAAGACAGACTCCTGGATGACACCACTTGTTATCGGCCTCCACCTGGACATAGAACCATGAATCACCACCCTCTGTCTGTGGCCTTTCAACCAATCCCTTATCCACCAGGTGGTCCACCTGTCAAATCCACATCCCTCCAGTTTAGAGATAAGGATGTGGTGGAGGGCAATGTCAAAGATCTTGCTCAAGTCCAGGTCAATGACATCTGTTACCTTCCTTTTGTCCACAAATGCCGTCACTCCATCATAGAAGGCCACCAGACTGGTTAGGCATGGCCTTCCCCTGCTAAAGCCACGCTGCCTGTCTTGGATCACATGCTCATTTCTTATGTGATCAAGCATGTCTTTGAGGCAGATCTGTTCTTCACCATCTACATCAGTTACACATTTGAATCAAATAATTGGTGTTCCTGTCACCAAGAAAACCTCTTTGTCTTCTACTCCTGCTGCACTTCTGTGCTTTCACCAGAAGCAAAGGAAGAGACCACCTCCTAGATCCAAATTTTAAGAAACCAACACCCAATAGGTGTCATCTGAAGTAAAATAGCAGAGAAATTAAGATGACTCTTCTGCATCCAGCTTGGATCACTCCCTCACTCAGGCACACCACCATCAGATCAAGGAGATGCTGCCTTCAGCTTAGAGACTGTATGGGAAATCACAGCTTGAACCTCTGATTAATCAGCTGAGGCAAGTATTGGGTCAGCTGCGGGAGCACAGGTGAGAGTAATCTAGCTGTGCTCCCAGAAGGGGTGGACCTCGACTCAACCTCCTCTGAGACCTCATTTAAAGGCTGACCACCACTGAGACAGCATGTCTTAGAGATTGCTCCCTAGTTGAGGCTGCCTCAGCTTTCTAGTCAAGGTATCGATATTGGTGAGTTTCCCTTTGCTAATAACCTTAGGCTATTTACCACCATCTTGGTTAATATCTTTTTATTAGCCACCCTTACAGAGACCATAAGGGTTTGGGCTTCCAAACTCAGCAAGCATTTGGATCAGCCAGCTTCCTGCCGAGGATCCCCCTGCATCACTGCTGCCTATTCTGGTACCAGACCCGCAGATGCTACAGAGCTCATTAGCATGGACTTCCTTCCTCCCCTCAGCAGCTGCTCCTGCACTCACCTTCATTCCTACTCAGATACCGGCCGCTTCCAGCACCAGCTGACCTGCAAGACACAGAAAGGAAAGGTGGGAGTCATGCAAACGCACAAGCCCAAGGCTGTGTCACCACCACATATGGCAGCCTCGGGAAGTCAGCTGAAACTACAGCCTTTGTCAGAATGGAAACAGGCACCGTCAATTAAGTGTGACCTCTGAACTCATTGCCACCATCAGAAATAGGCACTGAAATCGCTCACTTCACTGCAGCTGGTTAACTCCAAATTCTTTTGCTTTTGGGAAAATGCGGACATGGAATTGAAGGACACCAGAAAAACGACATCTACTTCATTGTAGGTGGTTAAGCTTGGAAGCAGGACTTGAGCAAGAAATGCTTCTCAGCTCCTTGAAAGGCACTAATCCTGACCTCTGCCACAGGTGGCTGAGTGACACAAAAGTTGAGCTGCCCATTCAGAAGCACGTGGAGCAGGCCATGGAGCGGTTACATACCAACACATGAACAGGCACTTTCCCATTGGAAGGGAAATCCCTTCTCCCTGCCATGCCATGCCCACACCGCTCCTCAGGGCTGCACTGACAGCACAGACAGAATTGAAACATCTTTTGTCATCATTGTGGTTTTTCACAGACCCAGACAATGAGATACTGGGTTGCTGTGTGGGTTCCCAGGCAGCACTGCCATTTCCAAGCCATTGCTTCCTAGGGGTACAGAAAGGAAAACGCCTGAACAAAATTTCACCCAGAGATTGCTATTTTACCATTCTTCCATGCAAAACAGGAGGACAGTACAGCGGATTTGTGCAGCTGCATCAACACCCTGGGTGCTAAAGGAATGCAAAGACAGAAATATCAAACCTACAAGGAGGGAAGCTATGTTTAGTAATATCTTTTCTCATTTACAACAGGCAGTTGGCACTACTAAAGGAAAATCCCAGGCCTCAGGTTCTGACAGTGCGACAATCTGGCACGGACTCAGATGTGAGTGATCCAAATGGTTTATTCCAGGTTCTAATACCACTTCTGTGAATTCACACGTTTTCTCTCTTAACTTTCCCACAGCCTTCACATGTCCACAGAACATCCCACAAACTCTCCTTTACGGCGCACGTAGGCACTCATCCCACCAGAGCCATCAGTCATTCCTAGCCATGTGCTTCTCCTCCAGTCACGGACAGTATCACACGGCCATCGTGCATCTTAAATGACTTAGTTTTTCTGTTCTTTCTGGAGGTGTCCTTGGTTCCTAGCCTTACCTTCTCATGCCGTTCATCTTCCTCTGCAGCTCCTGCTCTGAAGAGTCTTCTTATGTTCCCACATGACAGGAAGAAAATGAAGACACAACCCCTGCCACCAAGGTCAGCTCTGCAGCACACGTTACCTGAGGAGCACTTGGCTACTCATGCAAACTGCACAGTGCCAGGAAGATTGTTACATGTTGCACTTCTTCTCCTGGCTCAGAAATTAAATTTTCTACCTAGAAAATGGAAAACAAACAAACAAGCAAACAAAAAACAACAACAACAAAAAACACCTCACCTGACATAAAGGAGACATGATTGTTACTATGGAATTCCGGAGGGCAAGGTATTTGCCCTCTCTATGAAGAAGCTGACTGCAAAGGACTAAGAACAGCCACGATCACGTTGAGAACTTGCGGGTAAAATTCGGGACTGAACCAATAATGGGCTTCTGGAGGTGAGGGTCTGCTCCAGGCCGCCTGGTCAAGGGAGCCTGTTGATGGGCCCTGCTTACTGCAGCTACCAGAAGCACTGCGCTCACTGACTCTCAACTTGATGGGGGATTCCAGTCAGGCTGGGAAATCAGCATGGCTGGCTGCAAGCTGTCTGAGAGACTGCTGGACTGCACTGGGAATAACTTTGTGGGCCAAGCATTAAGCACACCAAGCAGAAGGGAAGCATTACTGGACATGCTGCACAGCAGGGGTTAAGACTGGAGGTGGTCAGGGCTGTAGTGACCATGCCCTCCTAGAGTTCCTCATCTCAAGGAATGCGGGTCTGGCAAAAAGCAAAGTCAGGACCCTGAGCTTCAGGAGAGTCAGCTGCAGGCTGTTCAAAGAATTCTTGGACGAGGGACACTGGAAAACTGTTCTTAGGGGCAAAGGATTCAAACATCCCTTTGTGTGCACCTGTGTGCAGCCCAACTCCTCAGCACAGCCCTGTGCAAGCACACATTTGTGCCACCGCATCCACGCACTATCTATGTGCTCACACACACTCACACAACCACATCCCTTAGTGCAGCCCTGTGCGCACACACACTCACACATGTGTAACCCCTTCCTTTCACTCCCAAAGTGCACGCACACACCGGTACCACAATGTCCTTGTGCAGCTCCAACACTCTGCACACCCCTGTGCACGTACATATATGTGCATGCTCGTCCTTGCACACATACCCACAGACCTACACACACCTGAGCAACACCACTGGTTTGTACACTCATGGACACAAATGTGTGTACAACACCATCCATGCACAAATACACACACACACACGGATCCCCACTGCTTTGCACAATGCTGTGCACACTCACGTGTGTCATGCACTGATTTCCCATCCAGTCCTCGAGGGGTCACTTACTTAGGACAGGAGTGCAGGGGAGCAGCCAGAAGCTGTTTGCATTCCCTGCTGTCTGCTGGGCAGCTTTGCTGGAGATGCTTGAGTTGCTTTGCTTTTCCTTGGGAGGTGGGAAGGAGCTTTGAATTTGAGGCACATCCTGTGCCAGAGCATCCCGATGGCACAAGGGGGATCAGGGCCCCTCTATTGGTTACCTCGGTGGCTTGCAGCAACTGGAACTTTTTGCCTATTGAGAAAGCTAAAAAGTGTGAGTTCCTCCTGACCCATATCAACAAAAATCTCAACCATAAAAAAGAGACGTCTTCGTATTCAAGCAAATGACAACAGTAAGACCATGCATGTTGTTTTGTTGTATTTCCTCTGTAATCATGGGGAGGATATGAAGAAGTGGTATAATTCATCCACTTCTGCACTTCAGGCACAAGTTCCTTAGAATTGGAAGAGACCCTTAAAGGCCATCTAGCCCAGCTCCCCTGCAATAAAAAGGGACATTCACAGCTAGATCAGGTTGCTCACAGCCTGGTCATTAGTCATCCCAGAGGCAAAACACACACTGAATGATCTCTCCTTCAGTCATAAATCCTTGGAGACAACAGCATTGACACTGCATGTTACTGAAGCAGTAAAAGAAATTGCTCCTGTAACTCTCCTTGTGTTAAGTAAAATGATGATAAAAAGCAATGGAATGCTTTGGCAGGACACCAAAACCATCCTCCTTCCTTGATATCTGCTGCAATGGAACCTTCCACTGGAAGAAAGCCTCTGATGACTTGTCACCCCAGAGAGGTCAGCTTTAGAAGCAGGACTGCTGCACAATAGAATGAACTGGAGCTCCTTAGCATCTCTTACATCCAGGAGGGGTGTGATCAGACCCACCTATCACCTTCAGGTGCGCTTTCTGACACCTTGTCTGACTTCACTGTCACTGTGCCAGCATCCTCAGGCTTAACCTGCTTCATTGTCAGTGTGCAGCAATTGCCAACGTTCTTGATGTCATTGTAATTGTTGGTGTAAAGGAGGTTGCCATTCAGGAACCATTCCATGTCCTCGTCATTATGGGACATCTCGCAGGAGAAGACAGCAGAGCTCTCTTCTTCAATTTCTACATCCTGCAGGTGCTTCGTTACTTCTACATTGCGGGCTGTGGGGAAACAAGGTGAACTGTTACCACTGTTACTATAAATGATACTGGGATGTGGTAGAATGGTTGGACTAGATGATCTTTGTGTAATCATCTATGTGAAGATAATACATTTATAAAGTTAGCAGGAGAGAATGGCAGAAGTCAACCTCAAGAAGAGAAATCTGAGGTGAAATAGGACATGGAAGAGGCCACCCTCCCTGCTCATACCTTCAGCTGTCAGCGTGGCCTCAGTCTCTGCAATTCCTGCCTTGCACTTGTACACACCAGCATCATCGGGCTTCAGCTTCAGAATCTTGAGCTCTGCTGAATGCTTATCCCTCTTGATCTTGTACTTCTCAGAGGGCTCGATGGGTGTGCGGCCCTTGAACCATTTCACAACCTTTGGAGAAGGCCTGAAGTCACAGGACAGGATGACAGAATGACGTTCCAAAGCTGTCTTGTCCTCCAACTTCCTGGTGATTTCTATATGGTAATCTGCAAAGCAGGGGTGGAAGAGAAGAAAGGATGAGGACAATTGGAAGAAGAGGAAAGTCCCTTGCGTGTATTCCATTCCATTTAATTTCATGTTCACATCGGTTCTTTGAACGACTCTAAAGATAAAACAAACGATTGTCTATAGGGAATGCCATTGACTACATTTCTATGAAGTAATACTGTACAGTATCTACCAAATGCAAGGTCCAGCTCTTGTTTTGTGCTTATTAAATTGCTCCCAGTTGAGGCTTTTATTCAAATAAGAGTGAGTTGAAAATATAACAAGTACTTTAGGATGTGAATGGATAATCTTACGCTGGGGACAACAGCAGATAAAAAGCCTGCAAGTTTCTTTCAGATGAAATCAATGACAAACCGCACCAAATTTAGGTGCTACCAAACTTAAACTTGTCTAGTTCAGAAATACAATTAATTTCACCTGATTTGACTTCTTTGCTATAGCCAAGGACAAAACCTCAGCTCTGTAAATCTGAATAGTAAGCACATCACAGCTATTCAAACAGATCTTTTACTGAGATGCAGCTGTCTCATTTAGTGTCCAACGACTTTGAACTGGAAATGGAGCAGACCAAAGCAGAATCTAAACATGGCTTCTACAAGGACTGACCGAATGTGGCTGTCGTCACCTTCAAAGTACCTGATACAGAAGGATCACACTCACTGTCAGACAAAACCTCTTTGGAGAGGTGAACTGACTGCCCTGTTCACCCCCACTTTGGAAATAACTGCACTCATTTCCTACCTGCTCCCAGCAGTGTGGGATGGTGGGATAGCATCACACTTCCCACACTAAGCATCCCACCATGTCACTTGTTCCACCTAAACCTCAGTCCCAAAACAAAAGGGGAACTCGCTTCTGAACCCTCTTCACTTCATTTCAGATGTCTTATATGCTTGATCTCCAACCCACCCCCCACTCAGGAGAAAGATCCCCCGCTTACACCCTACCATCTTGTTGCATTCTGATGTTGTCATCAGCCTTCAGCTTGCTGTCCTCTTTGTACCACTGGGTCTGAACCTCATCGTTTGAAATCTCACAGACAAAAGATGCACTCCCATATTCATTCACTTCCACATCTTCCAGTGGTTTAACAATCTTGATATCTCCAGCTGTGAAACAGTAGAGACATATTTGTCAGGGTATTTCCAGAACTGAGTGCAGCATCTTTTCCTTACACATATTTGCATAGAAAATAAGTAGGATTATGTTTTATTCTAAACCATCATCCATTCCTGAGTCATTTCTCTCTTCAACACAGTCAATGCATTATTGCCCTTGAACTTAAAAGACAGACTTACTAGCTACAATGGAGCTCCCTGCAAACAGTTTTCATGGAAACCAGATTCTCATTTATTCTAAAACCTTTCAAGCAAAATTAAGGGTAGAAAAACAATAGAACTGACTGAATCTTTAAGGTCATTTAGTTCCAGTCCCCCTGCTATAGGCAGGGACACCTCCCTCCACACCAACTCTTCTCCTCAGGGTCAAGGCTTCTCTCAAATCATTCTCCTCTAAGCCTGTGCCTGTGCTTGGGATTGCCCTGACCCAGGTGCAGGGCCTTGTACTTGGCCACACTCAAGTTCATGAGGCTGCCAAGGGCCCACCTCTCCAGCCTGTCCAGGTCCCTCTGGGTAGCATCCCTTCCCTCTAGCACATCAACAGCACCGCTCAGCTTGGTGTCATCTGCAAACTTGCTGAGGGTTCATTTGATTCCACTCTCCATGTTGCCTACAAAAATGTTAAATAACACTGGTCCCAACACTACCCTCCACCTGGACACTCAGCTACTCACTGCAACTCTCTGAGTGTGACCATCCAGACAGTTCCCTATCCTGCAACTGGTCCATCCATCAAAACCATTTTTCTCCAGTTTGGTGACCAGGATGTCATGCAGGACGGGATCAAATGCTCTGCACAAGTCCCAGTAGATGATGTCAGTTGCTCTCCCATTATCCACTGATGCTGTTACTCCATCATGAAAGGCCACCAAGTTTGTCAGGCATGGCTTGACCTTGATGAAGCCATATTGGTTACCACCAATTACCTCATCTTTATTTTCCAAACTATGCCAAGGAGAAATAGACAGAACTCTACAATGTCGTGTCACTACAAACCTGTCTGAACCATTGGCTTCTCTGCATGCTCATCACTAGTCTCTCCTTAGCTTGTGTGCCCACAAACAATGTATGGGGAATGTCAGCCACAAATCTTACCTAGGGGACATCTTTGCTTCAAAATCCCTTGAACATCACACAATCCCTTTTAACTCTCCAGGTCTGCATTTATTTATGTCAGAATCAGGCCATATTTCTGTGCTGCTATATCCCTTTCCTTCTGAAGGGCCTGGATACAACTTGGATTAACCTCAGGAGAAGAGTTCCTGTATAGAATCATAGATTTACCCAGGTTGGAAAAGACATTGAAGATCATCAAGTCCAATCGCAGCCTAACCAGTACCCTAACTCTAAAAACCCTACACTAAATCATATCCCTGAGTACCACATCCAAAAGGCTCTTAAACACAACCAGGGATGGCGATTCAACCACCTTTCTGGGGAGCCTATTCCAGTACCTAAAATCTCTAGTACCTAAATCTCTCTAAAAGAGCACAGGTATTAATCTGACCAGAAAGGTTCCTGTTTATTCATAAAATGAGCCTTTTCTGCTCCATCTTGCATAGGCCACTGGGCACAGGGTAGCTGGGAGACCACAGAAAAAGTGGTTCTGTGAGCAATAGGGAAACTACTGCCTAATCCAACTCCTCCAATCTCTGCGCTCTGCCAGCATGTCTAAATAGGGTGGCAGATACACACAGGAGATAAATATTTCCACTTCCCTCAGCCAACACTGCTCTGAATTTCTATGGGACACACAGTTGGATGAAAAGGCATTTGACAAAGAAGGAAATGAAAGAGTTTAATCTGCTGTGTCATTCTCTCGGTAGCCAGAATAACTAACCCTCGCCAGTGTTAGTTCAAAGAATAGGCAGATTTTATCTCCTGACATGAGCAGTAATTCAAAGAAGCTGGTATATGATCCAGTATCCTGCATATTCACTGCAGGCAGGCAAAGACATTATGAGATAAGGGAGATCTACACATCACTTGTTATGAACACCTCATAAAGATAAAACCACACACAAGAGGAGAGTTTATGAAGAGGACTACTCTTGGACTACTTTCCAAGAGGCATCAATTAGTAACTCTCTTCGCTCATTTTTCACACTACTCTACAGTGTCCTCCTGAGCCCCCTTACTCCTGTTGCCAACTGCTGATGCAGGGAATCCTGAGGAACCAAGGATTCATAGTTGTTCCATCAGTAGTCCTTGGTCAGCTCTCCCTCCCTGCCCCTTCTGTTTTGATCCCACTAACCAAATTTTAGTTAGTCTGAAAAGAGGATGGAAACCTCCGCAGCAATTAGTTTCTAAATATCTTGCAATGGGCAGCTTGTAGGAGCCCCATCTCAATGCCCACAGCACAGGAGGCAGGACTGCTTAGCCCATGCACTAGTGCATTTACCAGCACAGATGTAAGTCCAGATCTATGCACACCAAATACAGGCTCTCAGTTTGCACAAGGAGGCATCCATGGAGCTGAAGTATTAGACAGATATTGTGGTGGGGCAGCAGTTATTAAGACGCCAGACAGAAAGGACACAGATAACGTGGCAACTCAGCTTTACCATTATGACTGATGATGGAACATCTAATTTCACTGCTCAAAAAAGAACTTCCATATAACTGGAAAGGATGAAATTCACAGGGGAAACCACACACAGACACACACAAAAGCAATACAAAGGAGATGAAGGATGGTTCACATACTAGTGATTCACTCTGAGACGCAAGCAAATGAAAGAGTATCCCCAACCATTTGCCTCCCCAAATGCTAAATATATAAACTCGTTGCTGTGATAACTCCGCCAGACGTGAGTCATACACTGTAAAACCTTATGGGGTCAATCAGTTTAACTTCATAAATTCATTACACCAACAAAAACAGACCATCGTGTCCAGGCAGGTTCATTTCAGCTCTTCAAAGCTGTTGGTAAAACTGCCTGAGAGCTGAAATGCTTACCAGCAAAAGCTAAAACCTGTAAATCAAATGTAATAGGCTGGCTTTGTCTACTGTATAGAAATGATGCCTGAAAAAAAGAAAATAAAAAAGAACGTAAACCAGAACAAATGGAATGGCTGCATAAAACAGCCAGTACTGAAACAGCAACCCAACCTGGTTGCAGAATGAGAGAGAAAATGAGAGTTCACCAAAGTCATGGGACAGGACACATGTTCATGTTCATGCTAACACTGAACCCAAGTGGCCACATGAGGACAGCATCTAGTAGGAAATCAGAAAAAAGCATCCTTTCAGACGTCCCTTGGGAAGGTGGAATCTACCAGGGCACAGCAGACCCGTGTGTTCAGTAACCAGTCTGATGCTTCAGAGCCCAATGATGAGCTACAAACTGGGGTTTAACCAATGCAACACATGGAGGGAAAATCTGTCTTGAGCATAAAGAAGAAAGAGAAAGGTATCCAAAAGGACTAACCAAGAAATGCCCAAACTGCCCATGAAGCATTTCTTCCCGTGGTGCAAAATACCACAAGAGGATTTATTTGCTCTTTCAGTTAAACATAAAATGAACCTTTAGGGTAGCTGATGTCTTGTCTTAGGCTGCTCAGCATGTGGATGTTCCCTGATCTTCATATTCACACTTGTGAATAATGAGACTTCTCTTATTTCCCTGGGAAGTAATGCCCACTTTTTTACTTTGACAGAGCTCCTTCCCATCCTAGAAGGGAAAATATCAAGTCAGATCTCCATTAGTCCTTCCATCTCTGCACTCAGCAAAGGGAGCCTTCAGATCTATGCTTAATTCACCCACTCCCCTAGAATTAATGGAACTGTGCTTACTGGAACATATGCTGAAGCTTAAGCACAGTGCAGTGTTTTCAACAATTAAGGAATGGCTATAGAACATGCATAAATTCTGGCTGACCTATGACAGCTTAAAGCACTGCGGAGGACTGTTAACAAGCCTGTTTGGACATCACCTTGAATAAATGACGTTATCCCCAAGTAAGGGAAGGAACAGCTGAGCACCGGGGAGGTACACAAAGTGCCAGAGCAAATTCTCACACTGTCAGGTGCAAAGAAAACTGAGATTTCACCCCAAAAACCCAGTTCACAACAAGGCTACAAAATCCCGGCTGAGAATTTCTGTGTTAGACTTGAAGCTCAAGACTGTACTGTAGTTCAACCAACAATATTTTGTGCAGCATGACCTAAAAAGTTCACAATAAAACCAAAACAAACTTCAATTTCAACTTGATAAATGAACTCAGGACATAATAACAAAGAGTGCTGATCTGGGCAAGTAAAAGAGCATAAAGAAAAGAGAGCAGTGAAAAAGCTATCAAGGAAAAGCTCAGACTCGCATCCCTTGGAAGTGAAATTAAACGCTCTCATCCATTTCCAGAGAAGTCAGAAAGGAAAATACCATTACATGCCATACCTTGAACCACTTGACGTCCATGTTGGGCCTGGACAGCTCACACTCAAATGTGACCTTGTCCTTCTCAATGACGCTACTGTCTGCCAATGGTTTGCTGATTTTCACAGGCAATTCTAAGAAGGAGAAAGAAGAATGTGGATTTAGTTGGGAACTTAGTTTTGTTCATAACCAAGTCCATGGGTGCTGTTAAATGGATCCTTCCAGATGGAAAAAACATTTCAGGTGGCCTCCTAGATTTTACCCCTTTTTGTGTTGCACGCAAGACTGAAAAAAAAAATTACTTCTGCAAAGTTCTTCTTGTCATAAGGAAACAAATATTTGGGGAATGGCAGAACCAGGTAAAATTTTCCTTCACGTCAAGAAAGTATAAATTTCACTCTCATGCTCTTGGTGTGGTTTCTGCTATGATTATTTGGACTAATTAAGCTTCTCCCTGATGAAAGCCTAGAAGTATATCACAAGAAGGACCAACTTACCCGTGACCTTTTATTTGTCTTACTCAAGCATCTCCTCCTGACCAAAACTGACAATAAAAGATTCAGCCAGACTACAGGTTTGAGCAGCTGAGTTGTTTCTAGGATCTCCTGCAATCTCAAGCTTGGAACACACACTTGTCTTTTGACTAAGTGTCTCTTATAGTGCAGTAAAACAACAGGTTTTCACACAGCGATTCCTCATTTACCTTGATCTGAAATCATTCTCAAACCATGTGGGATCAGTCCAGGGAGAAGGGGAGGAGAGGGGAAGGGAAAGGGGAAGTCCACAGTCCTCTAAAATCAGGCTTCTTAGCCTAAAGCTCAACAGCAAATAGCAGTCCACTTCCCCACATTGCTAGACTCCGAGCATTTAAAGAACATCAGCTGACCTCATTATGAGCTCTAACATAGCCAAAGGAATTCATATATTCAAATATTATTCTCTTGAGTGATGAGAAATATGGAGCATAACTTCAGACTTCTGCTGTTAAACTCTCACTTCTATCATAAACCAGAGTAAGAGTTCAATGCTGTTTTAGATGGAGGACTCATATTTTAAATAACTCATCTCATTAAGGCTTGGATTCCCTACTACAATTAGTTAAATTCCAGTTTGGATCATGCTTCACCTTGGATCACTTAGGGCTTCAGCCACTTATTGGAACTAACTCAATTTGTCTACAGAGAAGCTGTTTTCTATAGCAACAATAAGCTGTGATTGCAACTGGATGTCGGGAGAGCACAAATCCCGCAGTTATCCTGTACCAACATCCTCTCCTTCCATCAGAACAGCAAGTTTTTAAACCAGACTCATGCAAGCTTGCATGACACACCTTGTGTAAAACTGTTGGCAGCCATCAGGACAGCCAGTTGCTTCCTGTATAGACACTGTTCCATCAGTTTTGGTTTTTTGTCTCGCTAGAACAACAGCCAGTGTCTGAAAACTCCCACAACTGAAGCAACCACGCTGATATATCGCAGTCACTGGAGGTGCTCAAGAGCCACGGGTATGTGGCACTGGGGACGTGGTTAGTAAGTCCAGTGAGGGTGGGCTGGGTTGGACTCAGCTATCTCAGTGGTCTTTTCCAGCCTTGGGTGCAACTTGTAAGAGGGAATGAAGCAGCAAACTGCCCAGCACTGAGCTGCATTCTTCTGACACATGGTATCAGTGAACTGCTGTATTTCCCTATCTTCTCTGGAGCTATTGATCTAACCTAACTGAAAAAGTAAGCCTGAACCTAGATATAAATCAGGATCATAGTCACCCATGGTTGCTTATATATTCAGAAAGACACTCTAGAGGGTAATTCAGCGCATCTAGAAATTAAAGTAGAAGTTCCTTAGTCAAAAATATTCCACAGCCAGATTTTCACCTCGCTACCACTACATTAAAAAGGAGAATCCAACTTGTGGTGTGGGTCATTGATGTTGTTCCGGGGGGAGTTGTGGCTGTTCCATGCCCACAGGGTAGAAGACAGCCAGTCTTCCTCTAAGCCACATAAAAAGCTGCTTAGTGCTCCCAAAGCGAATGCTCACCAGTTGTTTCCAACTTGAAGGTCATCTTCTGGCCAGCAGCCTCGCAGATGTATTCTCCAGCATCTTTCTTCTCCAGCTGCTCCACAACCAGACGCCGTGTTTTGCCCACAGATTCCATTCTGAACTTTCTGGAGGAGGCAAGCAGTCTTCCATCCTTGAACCATTTTACTTCGGTTGGATCCTGTGCTACTTCACAGCTGAGGGAGGCACTTGCTGCCAGGGCAGCACTCACCTCTTTCTGCACCTGCTCCTGGTTTATAAACACAGGTTTTGGCTCTGAGGGAAGAAAAGAAAAAGTATTGACTGAGGGACCGAAATGAGACCAACCTGCAGGTTTGTATGTACAGGTTGGAACAGGTTTAGGTTACCACTTGTGCCCAAACTAATAGCCTTCACTAGAGAATATCAGCTCTTCTGTTGAAACAAAGTGTCAAATCTAGGCAAGAAAGAACCTAGGAACTGAAGGAACCAAGAGGGTCCTTGAACACCAGTCCCATGGTTGCAAGTCACTATGCAAACATATTGAACCCAAAAGAACATCTGTCCTGCAGGCAACCAAAACCTGAGTTCCTTTTACTTAAGACCCACTGTGAAACATCAAAACACATAAACATGTGATAGTCAAACCACTGGCTGCCTTTTCATGACCCAGAACAGTACTCCTGGCTTCCTGAACAGACTCCTCATGGCCTCTACCATTGCCACAACTGTGACTGTCAAAGGCACAAAGGAAATATGCTCACCAACGCAGTCCTTTGTTCTTTGTGTGTGATTTGCAGATATCTATCTTACTTTGAGCTCTGGCAATAGTCAGCTCTACCAGGTCTCTTACTGTGAGTAGCAGACTCACCTATCCAGATGCAGCCTCCAACATAAAGGCATAGTAAAAAGGCAGTGTACTACTAGGAGAAGTTCCTGCTTCTCCTGCCATGAAAGGCTGCAAGTACAACATGCACTCCAGCCTCACTGCACATACTTATCTTAGTCAAATGTTTAGGTGAACAAGAATTACAGTTTGGGATCTCAGGCACAGGAGAGATTTGAATAATATCTTGAATATTGCTTCCACTGTACATATATTACTAATTATTGCTCTACAGACAGACTGAAACAGGTCTTTGTGTCATACTGAAACCAAATACTTTCTACAAACCCAGGCAATCAAGTCTAAGGAAAAAACCTCAGCACAGACTACTGCACCTGGATCACTGTATAATAGAAACTAGATTTTACTTTACTGTTCTCTGCTGTATTTCATACAACACCTGTCTTACCTGTGACATGAATCTTGAAGGTGAGTTTCTGGCCAGCAGCCTCGCAGCTGTACTCCCCTGCATCTTTCTTCTCCACCTGGCTCACCACCAGCCGACGCTGTTTGCCCTCTGACTCTACCTTGAACTTCTTGCTCGAGGTGATCAGTTTCCCCTCCTTTTATCACTTGACCTCTGTGATAAAATGTTTGCTCATTAAGACCGGGATGTGGTAGCATTGTGGTGGAGTGCTTGTTCATTAGGACCGTGATATGATGGTGGAATATGGAGGCCACAAGGGTTGCAGAACACTCTAATTTTATGGGTAGATTGTGTACTCTGCATAGTTACAGGCAAAGCGCGCCCCGATGGATACAAAGTTCCACGGAAGGACCAACCAAGGAACGACACACCAAGTCGCACGATCACGACCGACCAATTAAAGGACAATACGCTCGGGATGGACAATACAAAAGAAGTTGCAAGGGACGGGACGGCGCGGCAGTTGGAGGAACAATAATCCCCCTGTCGCCCAGCGCTGAATTGCCTTTTAGTTTTACCCGCTACAATTAATAAAAGTTTATAATTGGAACATTATTGGCTCATTGCTTATAAATTGATGACAACCTCCATCTTCTCCTGGGCCACCTCGCAGCTCAGCGTGGCATTTTTCTGTTGTTGCAGCCTTCACCACCTTCTGTACCTTCTCCTTGTTTGTAAATACAAATTCTGGCTCTGAAAAGAGAGAGATACATTAGTTTGGCCTCTTGAAAGAAGAGCAGGTTTTGGGGAAGGAGTCAGAAAAATGAATCAGTTCTCCCAGTCTGATGCCCCAAGAGAATGATGTGGAGAGAAGTTGTGCAATTTATGGATGCCCCATCCCTGAAAACGTTCAAGTCTAGGCTGGATGGGTGTTAGAGCAACCTAGTCACAAAGAATGTGTTCCTTTCCAGGACAGAGATTGGAACTGGATGATCCTCCAGGTCCCTTCCAACAAAAGGCATTCTGTGATGCTTCTTGTATGACTCTCATGACTCTTTTGTCCCCTAGCTGCCATTTACTTATGTCTTCAAAACATCAACTTATACAAAACATTCCTGTAGTATTCTCTCCCATGCTAAATGAGCCCTTCCAAGACAAAAACATGTTACATAGAGCACACCCCCTAGTGCTTGACACAAAGCCCCTGTTCTGAAACTTCCTGAGACGCAGCTGCATTGCAGAGTTGTTCTAGTGGTACAGGCACGTGGGAATGGAGAAGTGCAATCAGAACTTTCTTGTCTATGGCCTCATTCCCACAGCAAAAGGAAATTCCTGAAGATTTTAAAAGATGGAGCTGCCTCACAACTGTATTTAGAATAATTTGTTCAATTTCCTCATCAGAAATTAACCACCCCAAAGTTCAGCTCCAAAAATTTTAAGCATAGCAGGGAAAACTTACAAACTAATGACCGTTTTCTAAAACATTCTAGAATGAAAGGCCAAAATGTGTTCTCTCTCACCTGTGACATGAATCTTGAAGGTGAGTTTCTGGCCAGCAGCCTCGCAGCTGTACTCCCCTGCATCTTTCTTCTCTACCTGGATCACCACCAGCCGACACTGTTTGCCCTCTGACTCCACCTTGAACTTCTTGCTCGAGGTGATCAGTTTCCCCTCCTTGTACCACTTCACCTCCATCTTCTCCTGGGCCACCTCGCAGCTCAGCGTGGCATTTTGAGTCAGTGCAGCCTTCACCTCCTTTTGTACCTTGTCCTTGTTTGTAAACACGTCTTCTTTCTCTGCAGGGACATCACAACAGTCACACCATTTTGCTGTAGTCTGCTGCAGAGCTTACTCCAGTTCCCCATTTTCATTATACTTGCCCTTCACAGGGACCATCATGATGCCTCATTAAGACAGGAAAATACTTTCCCCTCTATTTTGCCTTGGGAAATGAATAGGCATATCATTTCATATCATATCATAAATCTAAACATTTCGCAGTCTGATAGCAGATTTGGACATGAGATTTAGAACACCTGCATGCACTGCTGAACCTCCTCCCTTCTCTTTGTTTCTTCTGATGTCTCTCTACATTTCCAGTAAATCAGAAGGGAATGGCCCTCTAGAACAGGTTGCCCAAGGAGACTGTGGATGCTCCATCCCTGCAGGCATTCAAGGCCAGGCTGGATGTGGTTCTGGGCAGCCTGGGCTGCTGCTTGGCAACCCTGCACATAGGAAGAAGGGGGTTGGAACTGGATGAGCACTGTGGGCCTTTGCAACCCAGGCCATTTATGAGTCTGATTAGTGGCATTTTCCACCTCATTGTGTCATTCAAATTTTGTAACCAGATCTCATCAAACACCTCCCCTTTTCTCACTCCTTGCATGCCTGGTGTGCTCTTGCACTGTAACCCTACAGACACCAGCTGACTACAAGAGCTGCACAAGTTACCCTCCTTGCCTATTGTTTGTTGCAGTAATTCATTCCTGGATGGAAAAGCACATGTAGAAAAGTGTTGCTATGACACTAGATGACAAAGAAAGTCCTATAGCCAAAATGTTTTGCACCAGAGAGGCTGTAAGTTGATCCTCCAAATGCAAGACACACAAAATGAAGTGTTCCTTTATCTCTGGGATTCCAAGCATTTTCTCACCTCTGACTTTCACTTGGAATGTTGCTTTGTCATCTTTTGTTTCACAGCTGTAGCTCCCTTGGTCTTTCAGGGTCACATTTTTGACCATGAGCTTGCGGTGCGTCCCCTGGGAGATGATGGTTGTCCTCTGGTCCTGCTTCACCTCTATTTGATCTTTCTTCTATACGACAGCTCCGCTTGCAGCTGACACCTCACACACCAGCTCCAGGTCTTCAGAAGGACTGACTGATATTTCTGGAGTCGTTTTGGACTTGCTGACAAAATTAATGGCTTCATCTGAAGAAAAAAAGAGAAAGTGGTTTACATCCTGACTCAGGCTTATTCAGCACAGCATTAAGATACAGTTAGAACTGATTGTAATGTCTCTGCTCATTACATCTGGGGGATCAAGTTTCACCTCTGGAGGTACTCACATACAAACATGTGCTTGATTCTCCTGTGTAAGGAAAGAGTAAGTTCTATGCAGACAGTTCTTATTTCTTCTAATCAATTCTGTATTCTGCACATGTTCTTCTGAAGCTAAAATGAAGGCAGCTAAGTAACCTGTTTGCAATACATGAACAAACCAATTCAACACCTTGTCTCTAAGCTAACAAGCAGCGTTTGATGAGCACATCAGTATTTCATGCCCTTCATTCCATCCAGACTGTATTGGCAATAACTATGCTGGTATTAACAAGGATAGCAATTACAAGCAAAATGGTAGAAATACAGAAGATATAAGGAAAAGGGAACTCACCAGAGCTGAGGCGATCCTCCCTGGTGAGCGATCTCCAAGAGATGCTGCCTCAGTGAGGGTCAGCCCTTAAATGAGGTCTCAGAGGAGGTGGAGTCGAACTCCACCCCTCCAGGGAGCACAGCTACATAACTTTCACCTGTGCTCCCACAGCTGACCCCACACTTGCCTCAGCTGATCAATCAGTGGTTCACATTGTGATCTCCCATACACTCCACCCCTTCACAACGTGAACCAATGATTAGGTGAGTTCCCCTTATTACAGAGACCCAATCACGATGCTGATACAATCTCCCGTCGCATTAGATGTTGATATTATTCAAATGATGATGATTGGATGGGTGTTTATGATCTTCCATGGGCCAGTGCTTGATAGATGTTACCGGAGACAAATCATCTTGAAGTGCAGGTCCGTCTGCGTTTCATCAGTCCAGAGTAATGGTCCTAGAGGCTTAGAATCAATCTTAAGGGGAGTAATATAGATGTTTCAAGGGTACTAGGAGGGGAAGATCCGCCCTCCAGGGCAAGATACAGGCCGTGTTCTTACCTTGGGTCAATACTTCTGCTTGTACTGGATTATGTCCCGGCCTCCGATACCATACCCTCTGGCCAGATATCTGTGGCTGTATAACTATATCTGGCACCAGAGGAGGAGTCTTGATCTGCCACAGGGACATAATAGGTGTTCCTTTAGCAATAAAGGCCGGAGTATTGACCACGATGTCAGTAGGCCATGTACCTATCACCGAGGGGATGACTGAACCTCCCACCTCCAATAATCTCCCCCAAGGTGCAAGTAGGCCACACCATTTGGGTCCTACCTGCACCTTCCAAGGCCAATTTATCTTATGGATTCCCGGTTCTAAATTCTCAGGGGCAGGGAGCAGAAGATTATTTTCAGTACCAACCTGCGGTTTTACCTTATTATCGGTGCCTGTAATTTGGATCCTAAGAGGGGAGGCCCATATAGTTTGTAACATTTTCAGGGCACTGGGTCTGCCATCCCGAGGTCTTTCATTCAGGTCCCGCACGGTTTCATATAATCTTTTTGTCCACCCCTGCAGGGACTGAGAGTCTGTTTTCAGGGCAGCCTTAAGGATACCATTATAACGTTCAATAAGGCCTGCCCCTGTTGGGTTATATGGCAGGTGGAATCGCCATTCAATGTTGTTTTCTTCTGCCCAGCGCTGTATCATCGCTCCAGTGAAGTGAGTCCCTTGGTCACTCTCGATAACTTGAGGTGTCCCGTATGCAGACATCAGTTTAGTAAGTGCCTTAATTGTGTATGCTTGATTTGCCTTTGGTACAGGATAGGCTTGCAGCAGTCCACTTACAGTGTCAACGCAGGTCAGGGCATATCTCGCCCCCTCAGACCGAGGGAGGGGCCCAATGTAGTCGACCTGCCATCTCTGAAGAGGACTATATCCTCTAGCAATGTGGGATGTTGTTTCAGGCAACGGTCTCGGTCTCATCTTTGAGCAAGCATCGCAATCCTGACATGCTTGAACGATATCAGATAGTTGTACAGGCAGCCCCCATGCTTTAGCAGCTGCCCACATTATCTTCTGTCCAGCATGCCGTAGCTTCTGATGTAACCAACGGGCAATATTTTCAGATTGTGAATTCTCAATCCATCGGATTCGGGCCAGTGTGTCAGCTTCATCATTTCCTGGTGACTGCAAGGGTTGATGACCAGAGACATGGTAGACACATACTGTCCTGTGTTTGACCGTATTCCAAATGTCTACCCACATGTCTTTACCCCAAATCGGTCGGGCGTGGATAGTCCATTCCTGGGTAGCCCATTGCGTAATCCACAGAGTGAGCCCCCGGTACACAGCCCAACTATCTGTTCAGGACGCCGTCACCAGGTTCTTTAGTTATAACCATCCACACGGCTCGCAATTCTGCCCATTGGCTGCTTTGACCATCCCCCTCATCAAACCAGATGGTCTCAGTAGAGGGATGGTATGCTATTGCTCGCCACTTGCTCGGGTTGCCTCTGCTGGACCCATCCGTATACCAGGCATCTTCAGGAATAGGATATCTTCCTTCCTGAACGGGACTCTTCTCTGGTGGAGCAACCATTGGTTCTTTTGATGTATCACTGTGATACGTCACTGGGCCTAGGATCTTCTGTAGTTCTTCTTTAAGTGGAGATGAAGACAGACTGCTTCTCTGGCTTAGATAGGCGACCCATCGTGCCACCGTTTGTGCTTGGGCCACCCCTGTCTTAGGAAGGTGAGTCAAATCTCTCACCCACCCCTGGATTGGTAATGAAGTCTTAACTATGACCTCTGCTGTTTGCGTTATCGGCTCTACTGCTTGTAATGCCGAATAGGCAGCCAATAACTGTTTCTCAATCATGCTATATCGTTCTTCTGCTCCGTGCCAAACCTGAGACCAGAATCCAATGGGGGTTCGAACAGAACTCTGGCGTTGCCACAGGCCCCAGCCAAAACCATCTTGAGTAACATGAACATCTAGTTCAGCTGGGAGGGTCGGATCAAATATACCCAACGCCTGAGCTTGTTTAACTGCCAGTTTTGCCTGTTGGAAAGCATCCTGTTCTATCTTTCCCCAATTCCATGATTGACCCTTCTTTGTAAGCTTGTATAATGGCCTTAATAGCTGAGCTAAATGAAGTATAAAGGAGCGCCAATACCCCAATATACCCAAACATTCTTGCAATTGTTTTGATGTTGTAGGGACTGGAAACGCTTGGACTTTATCTACTACCGCACTGGGTAGTACTTTGGTTTTCCCGGACCAAATTACTCCCAGGAGTTTTACAGATAGCCCCGGACCTTGCACCTTCTGTGGGTTTATAGCCCACCCTCTTTTCTGCAGGTAAGCTATCAACAAATCTCCTGCTTGTCTCACTGCCTCTAACGAATCGGATGTTAACAGGAGGTCATCAATATAATGATATAAATTGACATTATTTGGCTTTTCCCACTTAGCCAGATCACGTGCCACTAAATTATGACAAAAAGTGGGCGAGTGTACGTACCCTTGGGGTAGGACCTGGAAAGTCCATTGCCTCCCTTCCCATGTAAATGCAAACTGATCTTGCGATTCTTCACTGATTGGAATACTGAAGAATGCATTCGCCAAATCCAAGACACAGTGATATGTTTTGATTTCCCTGCTTAGTGTGTCCATTAGGGAGGCAATATTGGGTACAGCCGCATGAACAGGTGGCATGACCTTATTTAATTCCCTATAGTCTACTGTCATCCTCCATGTTCCATCCGGTTTTCGCACTGGCCATATTGGGGAGTTATATGGGCTATGTGCAGGCCTTATAATACCCACTCTTTCTAATTCCTGCACCGTCTTTGTTATTTCATCCTGCCCACCCGGGAGTCTGTACTGTTTCACATTAGTAATCCGGCGTGGCTTCGGCAAACAAATAGGCTCATGTTTTGCATGGCCTCTCAATATTGTCTGGATTGCCCGGATACTAATGCATCTCTGCCGCAATCAGAACTCTCCCACTGTTGTATGGAGAGCCAGACCCCACAGGATATCAATTCCTAATATATACTCTGGAATTGGGGCAATGGATACCTTGTACTCCCGTGGTGGAAGACGCCCGACCCCCAGTTTTACCCAGGTTTGGGTGACCGGAATGGTTTGTCCCCCAAAACCTCCAATCATCACTCTATTACCTTAAAATTTAGTTGGGTCTCCATATATTATAGATGTCTCTGCCCCGGTATCAACTAGGGCCATAACCTTCTGTATATTCTTTCGGGACCAGTATATCGTCAGTTCCACATAGGGCCTCCGGTCCCGTCTAGAGGCCCTAGGAGGACTGACATCCCTCGTCAAGCCATGAACTGAGCCAGATTCAAGTCTTTTACCTCCGATACCTCCGGTGTCGTAACCCGAGGCACCTGAGGTGGCTTCTTTTTCCTATTTGGAACTATAAAATCTTCTAAATTCCATGTTGTTGTTGGTCGCCGCTCTATAAATCTTATCCCTGGCCTTTTGGGTTTATTCTGAAATTTTTGTTCATCCTTCAGTTGCTTCCACAACTGAAGGAGAACCTGATTGGGCTGCCCATCAATTTTTGAAAACTGAACGCCTGCCCGGAGCAGATCATTAAACATTTGTTTCCGGGATACCCTAACAGGTCCTGCCCGAGAAGTTCGCGGGGCCAATCTTCTGGCTCGCACTATTGGAAAAGCCTCGGCATCCTCAATCACCCTGATATTGCGCTTAGCTCGTAAACGCTCAGTTTCTCCGAGGTCTGCTACTAATTGGGCGGCTTGTTGGACTACTGCCTCTGCGGATACTACTGGATTAAGTATGGAAACCAAGGTTCCATACATATGAGAGGGTGCTTGCTGTAAAATTAGGTCCCTCATTCCCGCAGAAAATTTAACCATATCAGGGCTATCGAATGTGTCTTTGTAGATAGCCTCTCTCATACCTAATTCGCATATATAATTTTGAAGGTCTTCCATAGAAGACCACATCCCTGTGTTTACTGGCATGTCAGTTTTATTTGTCCACACCATGCGGCAAGCAGCCATTATCCATTCTACAATTGAATGGTTTTCTTCAGGGAACTGAGTCCCAGCATACAGTCTCTGCTGAAGGGCAGGATGTACTGTTATTGTGGCCAACTTAGATACTTCGGGGCCACTAACCAGTACACTATCTGCCCCTGAATCCCATAACCGTAATAACCAAGCCGGAACACTTTCCCTTGGCCTTTGCCTAAATCGTTGCACTAGGTCCATGAGTTCAGTAGGCGAATATGGACGGGCTGTTACATGTAAAACAGATTCGGCAGGGGGCCATTGATCAGGAGGCACTCCTGCTGGTCGATCTTGAATTTTCTTTGTTTTTTGAGTTATTACTGGACGGACTTCTAGTGAGTCCGTCTCAGATGGTTTTTCTAGATCAGATTTAGTGATCTTATTTTGATTCATTTCTTCAGGATCTTGATCGTCATTAAATGAAATGTATCTAATTTGAGGGTTGGAGGAAGAAAATGACGGTTTTTTTTCCTGTCAATAGATTGATCTCACCCTCCAATTTTTCAATACGGGCCTTTAACAATTCATTTTCATGTGCAATGTTGTTTGATTTTATCTCTGCCCGATTTAAAGCATTTAATAATGGCCAGGCTGCCATAGATGCAGCCATTCGCTTTTCTTTTGTAATTAAGATATCTTTTTGTAGTCCTAGAAAGTAATCAGTTAGACAATAGGCGTCCATGTTATTTGGTACTCTTAAAGGGCCCCATTGTTCAATAATTGTTGCTAATTGGTAATATGGGGACGCCTCAAAACCTGGAATTTGTCCAGGAAGGCATGTCCCTAAGGGGGTGGTCTTCTCCCCCTTGTACCAATTAAAGATTTTCCACACAAAGGACATTTTTTTTTTCCTTATATTTCTAGATGCCAAGTCAGTGGCTCCTGCCTGGCTCGCCAAATGTATTGGCAATAACTATGCTGGTATTAACAAGGATAGCAATTACAAGCAAAATGGTAGAAATACAGAAGATATAAGGAAAAGGGAACTCACCAGAGCTGAGGCAATCCTCCCTGGTGAGCAATCTCCAAGAGATGCTGCCTCAGTGAGGGTCAGCCCTTAAATGAGGTCTCAGAGGAGGTGGAGTCGAACTCCACCCCTCCAGGGAGCACAGCTACATAACTTTCACCTGTGCTCCCACAGCTGACCCCACACTTGCCTCAGCTGATCAATCAGTGGTTCACATTGTGATCTCCCATACACAGACAGAACCTGCCTGAGGAGCAAGCTGATGGCTGTCAGCTACAGGCAGACCTAGCTTTGTACTGCATTTCTTAGAGCAACAACTGTTGCTTTCAGTCACTGAATATACCAAGGCCAATTACTATGCCAGGAACATTTATGGCATCAGTGAACAAAAAATGCGTTAAAAATTGTAATAGACAGGAGCCATTTATTCTTTTATAACTAGGTGACCAAAGAACAACAGTCCTTCTAGAGTCAAGCTGTTAAGAACTAATAGCATCAATCAATATCACATAGATAGATTACTTCCCTGCCCTAAGACCATCTTGCGACCATTTGGTGCTCCTAATTAAGCCCTCTTGATGGCATTTTGTCTGAGCCATGCGACATTTTGTGATAGGAGTTACTGCTAGTGTTCCCTTAACCCTACACCAAAGTAGGAGGTATCCATTCTCAGGGAATCATGCAGGCTTCCTCTGTATTTGATGCTCAGAGACAGCCCCAGAACTTTTCAAATCTTAGCTTAGCTCTCATCCAATAATGTTCATCAAACAGTGCAACTTGTCCTTTGGGGATGCCTTTGTTCTGCATCAACCAGTTCCAACGGAGTCTTCTTGGCTTGTTTTAGATCAGTTTTTCAACAGATAAAGCCAGGGTCTTTGAATTACAAAGTGAAATTGCAGAATGCATGATTCTCAACCAAACAGAACAGCAGGTGGGATGCAGGGTGAATACCTGAGCCAACACCACCTGCAAGCAATCCTTCAGTATCTTAGGAATCTCTAGCCACCCCAAATCCAGTGTTGTGCTTGATCTATCATCTCTGCTGAGATTTTAGCTAAGCTGATGGTGAGCATCACGGTGGTGATGGGTGAGCAGTCAGACTAGAGGGTCTTAATCAACCGTAAGGATCCTGTGATCAGAGGAACGTGAATGTGCTGTTAAAGGTCACAAGCGCTGCACTGCAGCATGAGCATACACAGCGAAAGGCTTTCAGTAGAGCTTCAGTTCATAAATGAGGACTGGGTTATGGAAAATAGGCTCAAGATATAAAACAGAAAACAGATCTTAACGCCAGGTTCTGTGAATGCAACCAGCTGAATTTCACAGATATTGAATTTCAATGACAATTTCTTGTGTTATTTTACCCTCCAGCTCCACCCTGAACAGGAACATGTCAGTGACAAGCATTACTCCTCCAGGCTTGACCTAACAGTGCTTTACTTGCACTATGAGCTAATGGCTGTGCTTACAGCACCTCAGGGAGACACCTCAGAGATCACAATGTCCTTCGGGTACAGCAGGAGACACTCAACTCTCCAAATGTGGAGTTTAATTTGTCCAAAGAGGAGACAGGATTCCCATGCTAATAACTTAGGACCATTTCAGTCATAGGTTTAAAGATGATGTAAGTGCTGAGGCAATACATGAACTAGATGAATGAAGCCCAGATGTCAGGGCTCAAGTCGTGACTCCAGCCCCAGCTGGAGCTAAGGCTGTCTTGAATTCATCACAACACAGTTACATTATTTGCTCATACTGTGGATTTGCATAGGGACAACAGGAAGGTCAGAATTGCTTCAATAGAGCTATGCAATCTTTGTCCTAAATACTGGAAACCCACAGCGTTGGACAAATAAAATGAATTAAGTCTGAAGTGCTTTACATGGATTGTGATCCTATGTTTGCCTCACAAACTTACCTGAGACTTTCCAATCAAAAATCAGAGTGTCATCTCCAATTGTGTAGATGTATGTTCCCTCGTCTTCTTTCGTTACAGCTGAAGCCACAAGCTTATGCAGTTTCCCTTTATCTTCCATTGTGAATTTCTTACTGGTCTTGATTTCTTTGCCATTTTTGTACCACTTCACCATGACATTGGCTTCAGAGGTCTCAGAAACAAATTCAGCTTGTTTTCCAGCAACGGCCCTGATTACTCCTCCACTTGTCTCTTTGATTACGAAGTTTGCCAGTGCTGAAACAAAATATGAAGACACAAAATACATATGATGGTAAAGAACTGCAGGGACATTGGTGACCATGAGGCATTCATTTATCATAAGATCAAACGTGCACGTTTAATCCTAGTTCTAATTGCTAGATTCTAATTCAGAAGCTGGCAAATTGGCAGCTTTTATAAACCACGTACCAGATTACCTTATCTCCACAAGTTGAAGGACATACACTGTACAGGGGACAGAGCCAAAGGAAGAAGCCCAAGGCTTCAAGAAAATGTCTAAAATAGGAAAACTGAGGAAAGAATTGGAACAAGCAAACTAGAAGGAAATCAATGGAGGGGGTATCTATTACTGCACTGTAACCCCCTGGCAAACAAATCGAGCCTAAAAGATAGAGATATCACTTAGGACTGAAAAGAAAAAAGAAAAAAAAGAATTCCTTTATGGAAATTAATTGGAGTGCAAAAGTTAGATGATAAAACTGGCCCTTATTAACACACAGTGGAATAATTGACTTCAAAGATTCAAAATCTCACCACTGTCTTAGCCAAAAGTTCAAGCCTAAGTCCACGGTCCTATTTTACTGAGGGTAATTGAGCTTGTTTTCCAACTTCTTGTTAACATATCATTTCAAAACAGCGCACACAACTGAGTTGGGTCTGTTGAGACAGCGCAGTCAGAGCTGCTAAAATCAAAGTCTGGATTATGCATGCATTTGTTCTGCAGTTCCAAGAACACGCATGTATAATACAAATTCAACAACGTTCTACAGAATGCCTGTATTTAGGAGCTCGAGAGCCAGCTGATGGACACTGGGATGACTGAGATCCTGTCAATACATTTAACTCCATCCTATCATACAGTCAAATTTCATTCATTTTTTCAGGAACTGTCTCTTATCATTGTAGTCCCGTCACCACTGCTGGATGTGAGCCCAACCACACAAAAGCAGCTGCTGGTTTTCACTGCAGATACTGCAGTAAGGAGAAACAGCCTCCAGACTGGACCAGCTGAGCGTGGCCCTACCAGGATTTGCTCCAAAGGTCTTATTACCAGTAGTGCTTCCCGATGAAATACATGGGGGTCCTCCTTTGATTCCAACCCCAACCCACCCCACCATGCCCCCTGATAACATCCATCAGGGCCACATCTCGACAGCTCCTGAACACCTCCAGGGATCCCACCACCTACCTGGGCAGCCTGTGCCAGTTAATTCTATGGGCAGACCTGCCAGTATGAAATATTATGCTAACATGACAAAGAGAGAGAAGAAAAGCAAAATTAAGACTAGCTGACAAGCCTTGGCAGGAAGTTCTGCTCTCCATCAATTTAGTCCCTGTGACTCTTCACAGGTGTTTTCTACATTTGGGATCACTGCTACAAAAAGAGATGTTGACATCATCTCTTGTGGCCACCCTGACAGAAGAGCAGGAAGGCTGGGATGCTCTTTTTCCTGTCTTTCCCTTGATTTCCTCTATATCTTAGGGACGAATCACAGGACAGAACACAGAAATCAAATGGCTCTACAAAGCAGATTGGCCAGTTCAAGTCAAAACAGCCACTGAAAACACCCCAGATGCTGTCTGACAACAGCTGGACTGTCGGGGAGTCAGGTGAATGCAGTCTGCTGGCCCTGGGCAGGAAGAGGACAGCCCAGACTGTCACATACCTTTCACTGAAAGCTGATAGAGCATTTTATCCCCCTCACAGATGCACTGATAACTTGCAGCATCATCCATTGAGTCGTTGTGAATTTTCAGGGTGTGTTTCTTCCCCACAATTTGCAGTTCATAATTTTCACTGGCCTTGAGCTCCTTCCCATCCTTCATCCACTCCACAGTAGCGCCTGTGTCTGAAAGCTCAGCCTGCAGTTTGGCTTCCTCACGCAGCCAAGCGCAGATCTTTTCTACATCTTTGCTCTTCTTGGTAAATCTCACTGCAGCACTTGTCAGGAGCAAAGGCCTCGTTATTTCAATTTATATCAGGCTAACGTGGTCAATGTTTGCTGCAACATCTCTGAAAAAGTATCACCTTCTGTTCCTGCACTCATCATTGTGTCAGTGCTGAGCAATTCACGATATTTCATTTGGTCTTCTTGCTGGATTTACTAAGTAAAAATCAACCAAACATCTCCTTCTACTGATTAATAATGCTCTAAACATGCTTCTGCAGAGGTTTCCACCCAATGACAAACAGGTCCTCCCATCATGAATGTTTATTTGTTCTACTTTGTCATGCAAAGCTGATTGATAGAGATATTATTGGAATGATTGCTCCCCTACTTCTAAACTATTCCAGTGCAATCAGAAAGGCTGTCTGAACCTGCAGCTGAAAGTACTGCTCTATGGTCATGCAGTGGTAAACCTGGTGACTGAATGCACTGGCCAATAGCTGTGAACTGCAGACATTCATCAGCTGGCATGCTTGCACGTTGTTGTAAGGTCAATAGTAAACATGGCATCCCCTCCAGGTACAGCTTCACCAGTTGTTAGGGGGGATTTCACAGCCAGGACTGGGTCTGAGGAAGAACATGTATGTCTTAATGCTCTTTAGATGCAAGTCTGGTATCTCATTTAGAGATGGAAGATTAAATCATAGGTACATTTCTACTTCTCCCTTTGCATGAGTGCTAGAAGAAGCACTTCTGTGCTTAAGATCTGTTACAGAAAGTTCTGCCTCTTGCACATGTGAGATATCAAAAGATAAGGATATTCATGTCTCTGTCACAGAAACAACTCGTATCACTTTAGTGGTAGCTGGAGGTTGATAGGAGATAGGAGAACTAGGAATAAAGGAAAGCCTTTGGTGTGTTAATGCACTGCTAACCTTAAAGTCAAAGGAAGCATCTTTAGGGAACCAACACAGCTGCTCAGCACACACTGACCCATTTCCATTGGGGTTTTTGTGCTTACCAAGGTGCACGCTCCCTGGGAATTCCAGAGACGGGCTCTGTCCATGCGCATTGACTGCAGACACTCGGAACTGATCATCAGCCTCTTCAGACAGATTGCTCACCGTGAACTCTGGGACGGGGACATGAGACTCGTGGCACCTCACCCAGGTGAAGCCAGTTAGTTTCTTGCATTCCACAATGTAGCCATCGACTGGAATGGGGCGGTGCATCTTCGGAGGGGACCATGCCAGCGTCACTGAGGTTTCTGTTTTATTTTTCACCACGGGGTCAGTTGGGGGCTGGGTGGGAGGTTTTCTGGGAGCTGAACAGAAATAAATTTCAGAAATATTAGCATAAGGTCATGTAGGCTGGAAAAGACCTTCAAAAGACCTTCAAAATCAGCAGACTCAACTTTCAGCATGACCTACTGAGTCCCACCATTAACTACTGTGGTACCTGAGGACATACATGACAAGCTTATTCCTGCAGGTATTTACATAGTGAATATATTCACCCTCTGGTTGCTTTGGAACATTTTAGAGGTTAAAATCCCATCAGACTTTTTCACTGTGTGCAGCCACTGATACAGGCAGGAGGCTGGGAATTACCTGATGGGCTCTAGTTACAGACTACTGACACAGTCAAGGATTGATTTCATTTAATTTTGGCCACCAGAAAGTTTGGTGTCTGGTTTCAGTCACCCATCTGGACTCCAATTATAATCATATGGAGAACAGCACATTCAGGAGAACTCATCTCAATAAACCTGAATGAAATCACAGAATCATAGGATCATGGGAGGGCTTGGGTTGGAAGAAACCTTCAAGATCATTAAGTGCTAGATGCCAAAGGTCCCACTAACACAGTATTAAGCCAAAAGCTAGATGCTGGAATCAGATCTCCTGACCTTACCATCAGAAACTGAGATGTCATATTTTGCTCAGAGGTGCCTGCTTGTAGGAGGGACAGCTTCCGAGCTTTTTCTGCTCCAGGAACCAGCTCGAGCTTCAGAATTTAAACAGCAGTCAGAAATTAAACTGAGCTTTGTCACCTCCATCAAATAGAAGGAGTGGTTGGGTGGTACAGCTTTCCAAATCGCTTAGAAACTGTCACAACAATCAGATGCCTACCTTTTCTTTTTTAACTTGTTAATACATAGAGCTTAATAGCATCAGAATGCCCCAAGCACTTCAGACAACAGGACAGCTGTAAACCCTTCTTTAAGGATTCCTTTGTTTAACCACTGAGTAACTGTAATTCAGTGGTGCTGGTAGGAGAAGGGAAGTCCTAATCTTCCCAGATGGTGAACAGAGTTGATGTTCACATGCAGACTGGTGCTGCAGCAGAGCCAGAAACCACTCATTTGGGAAACACAGCACCAAGAAAATAATGGGAATAGCTTCATAAAATCAGGAGCTTCACTCAAATTTCATGTCAGATCTATAATTCTTCCTATTTTCAGGAAGAAATGATTTCCCTTTTTCTTGTAGTTTTATTTTCTTTTCCTTTCCAGCAAGCAGCTTTGTAGCTTACAAATTGTTTTCTAATCACCTCCTGGTGTGGACAAATCACACAGGTCTGACTCCATGTTTTACATAGTTAGCATATTATATTTGTTCCACTATGGAACTGTACAGTCATAGAATGGCCTGGGTTGAAAAGGATCCCAAAAATCATCCAGTTCCAACCCCCTGCTATGTGCAGGGACGCCATCCACCAGACCAGGCTGCCCAGAGCCACATCCAGCCTGGCCTTGAATGCCTGCAGGGATGGGGCATCCACAGCCTCCTTGGGCAACCTGTTCCAGTGCGTCACCACCCTCTGAGCGAAAAACATCTTCCTAAGATCCAACCTGATCCACAACCCCTACACACCCTCAGAGCCCCCTAGAGCCCCTAGTCCTCCTATTGCCCACCACAGCCCCATATGCCCACTAGAGTCCCCCTCAACTCTCTTTACAGGCCCTGCACAGCTCTATATAACAGTCTTATAGAACTACCTCTAGTAGAAGCAATCTCCACACAGAGATCCTTTCCCAGCACACTGCGCCACGGGGGGAGCAAAACGGGGGGGGGCACATAGACACACAGCACCGGGGGGGCCCGTAACCGACCCCCACCCATCCTTTAAAGGGGTGGGGGGTCCGTTTTAATGGGGGGGGGGGCGAGATCGCCTTCACCCCCCACCCCCCCATCCCCACCCCATCCTTTAAAAGGGGGGTGTCCATTTTGGTGTTGGGGGGCAGTGACAATCCGCCCCCCCACCCCATCGTTTAAAGGAGGGGGGGTCCGAGACCACCCCCCCCACCCCATCTTTTAAGGGGGGGGGTCAGGGGCTCATGGGGGGCAGCACATCGTGCACAACATTGTGGGGGGGGGGGGCTTTAAAAGGGGGGAGTTACAAAAAGCATAGCTCTCAACTATAGATGGGATTGGGGGGGGCTCAATCGATGGGGGGGCCCCTTCATGCAGGGGGGGCACAGCGTAAGGCAGCGGCTTTGAGGGGGGGTGTTGGGGCTGTTTGGCCTTTGGGGGGGTTATTGTGTGCCCCACCCCCACCACCCCCACACACAATGGGGTGTTAATGTGGGGGGGGGGGGCTTAGATTAGTTTCGTTCCCTGTAGCACTGCCCCCCCCCGTCATTAACCCCCCCGCTTTATCCTTACGGCTGAGCCCCCCCCCGACAGCGCCCCATTCATCTTGATGGGGGGGGGGGTTTGTCACACGACCCCGGCGCGGCTTACGGCACATCGTCGACCCCACCCGACCCCCCATAACCCCACCCGGGGGGGGAGGGGGCGATGTGGTGAGTGGGGGGGGGGTTCCGGAGGTGGGGGTGAGCAAAGCGCAATATGGGGGGGGGGGGTCCTATAACTGGAGGGCAGCGGCTGCACAAAGAGCCCGCGGGGGTCGGAGAGCAGCACTTTGGCTGGGGGGGGTCCACGGGGTCCGGGGGTAATGCTGCCCCACCCCCTCCCCCACCCCCCACTGCTGACCCCCCCCCCGCGTTGCCCCCTCGCCCCAACGTCAGCTCCTGCTGCAGCTCCTCGTCGCTCTCCTCCTCCTCTTCCTCGTCTGGGGGGTCAATATGTGGGGGGGGTCCCATCGGGCAGCGGCAGCTCCGCCGGCTCCGATTGGCTGAGCCGCAGTGCGCGGGAGCGGCTGTTGTGTGCCGGTCGGTGGAGGGGCGGCTCTTCATGGAGCTGCCCCGCAGCCAACAACAGCCTGAATGAGATCCTGGAGTCCCAGACGCTGGAGGATGAGCTGGGAAAGAGCAGAGGCTCCCCACAGAAGGGCAAATCACGTCTGATAACGTGAGTGTGGAGCACAGCCAGCCCCTTCCTCACATGTGTGGGGCTTCCATGTTCCTCTGTGCCCATTGCAATGTGCCACCCCAATCCTGCTGCCCATCCAGGAGTGGATGGGATGAGCAGGTTGGGATGCACAGAGCAGTGCTCAGACATTGCTGGGACATTTGTGCACTGCTGTTGAGCTTCCCTTTGTGCAGCAGGGGAGAGGATGGAGGTTTACAGGTGGATGGTTGTTATTTCTATGGCATTGCACAGGTGGTAGAACCATGTCCATTCCCAAACTTATTCCAGGGCATGCGGGAATTTGTGCAGTTGTAGTTCCTGAATTGTGCTATTTAAAACCCTCCTGTAAATGGGGATGTTTTGTAATGCCTGCTGGGGCTGCAGGCAGCATTGCCTTCCTCCTTAGGGGGCAGGTTTAATCACAAGCCTCCCTATTTCCTATCACAAACGTCCTACAAACCATTTCTGGGCATTGCTGTCTCGGCCTGGATCTCAGCTCCTGAGACTGTCAGATGTGAAGCAGCAGCAGCTGGGACAGGGCTGGCTCTGTGTGCCCTCTCTGGGTCTGTGGGCACAGAGTGGGGCAGAGGGATGACTGTGAGAGGGAGGAATTGCCCAGCCACAAGAAAGAGGAAATCAGCTGAAAAGGGGAGATTTGAGAAGCACTGAGGCTGTGGCTGCTTTGACAGTAAGAAGAAACCAAGCTGTCACTGTGCAGATGGGAACTCCAGTAGGAGAGCTGTGGTGGCTTTACAGATGGCAGACAGCAGCTGGAGTGTAGAGCCAAGGGTAGGGGGGGGATCTTCCTCTTAGCAATGCCATGCAAAGAATGATGCAGACTCCTGCAGGGTCGGCTTTGCTGTGTGACCCTGGGTGGAAGCAGCTGGAAGGTCTCAGCCCTTCTGCATTATCCCAGGAGCTGGGGCAGTGCTCGGTCTCATCCCACCTCTGCTAATAGCAAATGCAGAATCCCTTATCTGAGTGCCCTTTTCTCTCATGTAGAGTCACCAACCCTGGGAAGTTCACAAAAAGTTTGGGTGTTGTGTTGAGGGATGTGATTTAACTGGGAAGTATTGGTGATGGTTGGACTGGATGATCATAAGATCATCCAGATCATAAGATCTGAGATCATAAGATCATAAGATCATCCAGGTCTTTTCCAACCTTGAAAATTCTATGGAGTTGTAGCAGATTGTGGGGGTGTAGGTGTGGTATATATATGTACACAGATGGGAATATCCGTATGGAAAAGATAGATCCATGTGTGTTCTGGGCTGCACTGAAAAAGGGGTGGCCAGCAGGAGAGGGAGGTGATTGTCCACTCCTGCTCAGCTCTTGTGAGGCCATATTTGCAGCACTGTGTCCAGGCCTGGGAAGGATGTGGAGCTGTTGGGGGGGGTCCAGAGGAGGGCCACTGTGATGATCAGAGGGCTAGAGCAGCTCTCCTATGAGGAAAGGTGGAGGGATCTGGGCTTGTTTAGCCTGGAGAATGGAAGGCTGTGGGGAGACCTCATTGTGGCCTTTGAGTACTTGAAGGGAGCGTATAAACAGGAGGGGGAATGGCTGTTTATGAGGGTGGATAATGATAGGACAAGGGGGAATGGTTTAAAACTGAGACTGGGGAGGTATAGGTTGGATCTTAGGTAGATGTTTTTTGCTCAGAGGGTGGTGACACACTGGAACAGGTTGCCCAAGGAGGCTGTGGATGCCCCATTCAAGGCCTGCAGGCATTCAAGGCCAGGTTGGATGGGCTCTGTCCATGAGCATTGACTGCAGACACTTGGAACTGATCATCACCCTCTGCAGACAGATTTACAGCCCCTGCACAGCTCTATATAACAGTCTTATAGAACTACCTCTAGTAGAAGCAATCTCCACACAGAGATCTTTTCCCAGCGCCCCTTTGTGACATCATAATGCCCCTTTGTGACATCATAACACCCTTTGTGACATCATAATGCACCTTTCTGATGTCATAATGCCCCTTTCTGACGTCATAATGACCCATTGTGATGTCTTAATGCCCCTTTGTGACGTCATAATGCCCTTTGTGATGTCATAATGCCATTTGAGACGTCATAAGGCTCCTTTGTTTTCATAATGCCTCTTTGTGACGTGATAATGCCTCTTTGTGACGTCATAATGCCCTTTGTGACATCTTAATTCCCCTTTGTGATGTCTTAATGCTCTTTTGTGGTGTCACAATACCCCTTTGTGATGTCATAACACCCCTTTGTGACATCATAATGCCCCTTTCAGACGTCATAATGACCCTTTTTGACGTCATAATTCCCCTTTGTGATGTCATAATGCTTCTTTGTGATGTCATAATGCTACTTTGTGACGTCATAACGCCCTTTGTGACGTCATAATGCCCTTTGAGACGTCATAATGCTCCTTTGTGATGTCATAATGCTCCTTTGTGATTCATAATGCCCTTTGTGATGTCATAATGCCCTTTCTGACGTCATAATGTCCCTTTGTGATGTCATAATGCTTCTTTGTGAGGTATCTGTGGTGCCATTGATAATGAAGTGTGATGAACTGGAAGGCTTTCAGTAGAATTTCAGCCCTAATGTAAACAGTGACTTGAACTCTGGAATTCTGTGTAAAATCATTAGCTAGCTTGTGGTCCGGGTCTTCAAACCAAAGGCTGTGAGGTGCTGCTCTTGTTGACGCAGGCTGTGAAAGATGACTTGAGCTCTAAGAGTAATTTCCCTTCTGCTCTTTATATGAACGTCAAATCCACAATTAGAATATTAAGAAGATAATATAAAAGTTTGTGCTGCTGGACTGAGGACTTCCATTAGCTGTTAGCCATAGTTTGGAACTTGCAAAGCAATCATATTGGAGCCTTGCTGGGCAACCTGCTCCAGTGTCTCACCACACCCACAGTAAAGCATTTCCTCCTAATATCCAATCCTAATCTACCTTCTTCCCATGTAAAGCCATTTCCCCTCATTCTGTTGCTACCTGCCCTTATGAAAAGTCCCTCCCCAGCCTTCCCTGTAGGCCCTCTTCAGATACTGGAAGGCCACTCTAAGGTCTCCTTGGAGTCTTCTCCAGGCTGAAGAGCCCCATCTCTCTCAGCCTGTGCACATAGTAGAGGTGCTTTCAGCCCTCTCTGATCACCTTCATGGCCCTCCTCTGGACCTGCCTGAATATCTCCAAGTCCTTCTTGTGTTGAGGGCTCCAGAACTGCGTGCAGTGCTCCAGATGGGGTTTCAATGAGAGGAGTGTGGAGGGGCAGCACCACCTCCCTCGACCTGCTGGTCATGCTTCTGTGCTTTAAGCTTATGCTTTAAGGTCCTATATGCTTTAAGGTTTAGATAGTGCAGTCGCCTCACCTCTTCAGGTTTATCTGTGAAGGTCCCTTCCAAGTGAACCGTGCTGATCCAGACAGTTCGGACTGCTCATTAAAATGTTTTAGTAAGTTGGGCTGGTCCTATGAAGCAGTATGACTGCAGTAAGCAGTGTACATGGTGCGCTGTGAGTACTGCACACATTCCTCTTGGCAGCTTGTGGAACAGAAACTGTGCATTGTTTGGATTGTGTAAGTATTCCTGTTGGTCTCTTGTGATGCTTACCTTCCTAGAGCACCTTTCCTCGTTTGGCTCTACATATTTTGGTACCTTACTTGTTCTGTTTGGCTTAGCAGGGAAGGTCTTCTTCTGAAGCATCCTCAGTCTTGGTCTGGGCAGCATACTTAGAAATGACATGGACGTTACATGAGTGGGTGGTCAAAGGGGGGAAGAACTCACCTTTCTGATCTGTTTCCTTTTAGAACACAGTCCTGGAGAGGATTTGCTTTCCTTGTTTCCTGGAGACTTGGATTCTTAGATGGTTTTGACTGCAGCTATTTCTGATGTTAATTCCTTTTTCTGTACTTTAGTAGCCAAGTGCAAGTGGAGTGCTTTGGGAATTGTCTGAAGTTGCCAGGTTGCGTGTGATCACATATGTAACGTGGAGTTATGTGTGGTGCCAGTGATAAGTGTGATGAACTTGAAGGCTTTCAGTACAATTTCAGCCCTAATGTAAACAGTGACTTGAACTCTGGAATTCTGTGTAAAATCATTAGCTAGCTTGTGGTCCAGGTCTTGAAACCAAAGGCTATGAGGTGCTGCTCTTGTTGACGCAGGCTGTGAAAGATGACTTGAGCTCTAAGAGTAATTTCCCTTCTGCTCTTTATATGAACGTCATATTAACAATTAGAATATTAAGAACATAATATAAAAGTTGTTGCTGCTGGCCTGTGGACTTCCATTAGCTGTTAGCCATAGTTTGGAACTTGCAAACCAATCTTATTTAGACTTTAGTGGTGAAATCTTCTGATGAAATCTTCCTTCTAATTCTGCAAAAGAATCTCGGTGGAACATTTCTGTCTGAAAAGGCTCTGGCATATGAAGATGTGCCAGACTGCAGCCATGTGCCAGATGCGTTTGGATCCATGGAATTTTCTGATGTAGCTTCAGTGTTTGAAGAATCTCCACTAGATCTAAATACTCAGAAAACAAAGCAGGTGTGTGAAGATGTACAGCTAGTTTCTTACAGAAAATTACAGCTCTTAATCTAGAAATCTGCTTCTCATTGTATCTAGTGCTTACTCCATATTTAAGTATCTAGTGGACCTTGACCAAAGGAAGATAAAGATAGAGCAAAGAAGTATGTTAAGCATAAATTTTGTTGCCTTCTACCTGTAGGCCATGGTTGGTTTGACGTGATCCCTAACTCCAGTGTTTGGTTTGCACAGAAACAGCAAGCAAGGGAACAAGTAAAGGAGTCAGTGAGGATTTTAAAACACAATGGGAAGCGATAAGGCACAGTTAATAAGATTCTGGAGTTAGGCTGGAGGTAGGCAGAGGTTGAAAGGTACCGAAAGAAATTCAATCTTACTGTGTTGGACAACAAAATCCACTGTGATATTATTCAAATTTTTAACTAAACCAAGTGATAATTCATATTTATGTTTAGATAAGCTGGTGAGGGTTAATCCTCAATGGAGAATTGAGATGAACAAATCAAAAAATGGTGTTTGACAGTCTATAAGAAACGAACTTATTCTAGGAGAGAATCAGAGTTTTCAACTGTTTTGTTCAATAGCCAAATAATGTATGATATTTTTATAAGCATTGTGTCTGACCTTCTCAGCTGTTAGAATTTCTTTGACAGTAACTTCTCCGTCTGTGATCAGAAAACCTTTTGTTCCGTCTCTGGCACCATTCGAGGCATGATACTCAACTGGGTGATATGGAATTCACACTGTCAACTCCAGTGACAAGAAAAGTGGCATCTAAGAAGCGTGCAAACATAGAGAATGTTGATGCAGAGTCAGCGTTAAGAAATGAGCTGCCCTTTGCATTTCCTGCTCCAAAGGCCTTCTTTTCGAAGAGCCAGACAGAGAAGCAAGTAGAAGGCATATCTTTTTAGGCGCCTACTTCCAAAGGTATGTTGTATCTAACAAATGGAAACCTAGAACATGTGTAGCTTCGGAATTTTTTACTTTTAATATGAATGCAATACTTGTAGGTCCTAAAATTCTGAAAGGTTTCAGTGTGGGGTTTATTTGGTCATAGCACATACAGCTGCCATCCTGTACATCTGACAGTGCACTGCAAGCGGTTTAACCATATATCAGGGCATGGTACACGTCTGTTAATGATAGAAGTTCTCACAGTTTCACAAGGAGCATGCCTTGAGATGCATTCAGATAATGAGATAAGTGCTGTGTTCCTAAAACTAGCATGTGTCTCCACTCTCCATCGAGATTTAGTAGATAATTTCTTTAACAATTATGATGAGAGTTTTGTTTTGTTTTTATTTTTTTCTGGGCTATTATTTTGAGTGAAAGAAAAGGGTATGCTTTTATTTAAGCGAGCTTTTGATTGCATCATGCTTCTAAATTAAATGTAACCTACTGAATTCCTCATGATAGCATACGAGTACTTGCGTGTATCTGTTCTCCCTAATAGAGGGAGAAGAGACTCAGTGAACCTGGACAGTGTTACCCAGGGTTGTGAGAACAGCTAAATGATTGTTGAGAACTGGTCAACTCGTGAGCCTGAGACCTGGGATCCTCCATCCTAGGGTGGAACTTTACTGGAGCACGTGGGTGCCACAGCAACAAAAGGACTGTGTACAATAGACTGAGAGTTTGCTGAGTTTCTTGGTTTACAGAAAGCACAACTAACTCAGCAGCAAGTGACGTATTTGGGATAGGAGATGACAGCTGGACTTTGAACCTTAAGGACTGCCAAGAAAGAAGCCATCTGCTCAACCCCTGAGCTGCAAACTGCCAAGGAACTCCATACGTTGCCAGGAATGACAGGAGGGTGCCAACCATGGATACACAGCTACGGACTGATGGTAAACTTGAAACAGCTTGAAGTGAGTAAGGGATATCCAGGGTGCACTGGTGCTCAATATTCAAGAAGCCCATCAATCTACACTGGGCCAAAGGATACCAGTTTTAATATCTCATGCAGTGTTTACTGTATTGGAGGCAAAAGGGGGACATTGGCTTTCACCCCACAGAATCACAGAATCACAGAATTACCCGGGTTGGAAGGGACCTCAAGGATCATGTAGTTCCAACCCCCCTGCCTAGCAGGGCCACCAAACATACGCCTTTACTAGATCAGGTTGCCCAGGGCCCCGTCCAACCTGGTCTTGAACGCCTCCAAGGACGGGGCATCCACAACCTCCCTGGGCAGCCTATTCCAGGACCTAACCACTCTTCTAGTAAAGAACTTTCCCCTAACATCCAACCTAAATCTTCCCTCCTTCAACTTAAAACCATTTCCCCTAGTCCTGCTATTATCAGCCCTTTCGAAGAGTTTACTCCCCTCCTGGGAGTAAGTTCCCTTCAGGTACTGAAAGGCTGCAATGAGGTCACCCCGCAACCTTCTCTTCTCCAGGCTGAACAAACCCAACTCCCTCAGCCTGTCCTCATAGGGGAGGTGCTCCAGCCCCCTGATCATCTTCCTGTCCCTCCTCTGGACCCTTTCCAAAATCTCCATATCTTTTTTGTACTGAGGGCTCCGCACCTGGACACAGTACTCCAGATGGGGCCTCACAAGAGCAGAGTAGAGAGGGACGATCACCTCCCTATCCCTGCTGACCACCCCTCTCCTGATGGAGCCCAGGATCCCATTTGCTTTCCGGGCTGCCAGAGCGCACTGCTGGCTCATGTTAAGTTTCTCATCTATCAGGACCCCTAGGTCTTTTTCAGCCGAGCTGCTCTCAAGGACAACTCCTCCCAGCCTGTACAGGTGCCTGGGGTTCTTCCGGCCCAAGTGCAAAACCTTGCACTTTGCTGTGTTGAACCTCATTAGGTTCACCCGAGCCCAGCTTTCCAGCCTGTCAAGGTCCCTCTGAATGGCATCTGTTCACCCCAAAGATTCCCGAAATACCAGGCCATCCTGGTAGAGCAGGGTGATATAGAAATAATTGTAACTACTATTGCCAACCCAGTATCTTTCCTTAGCGGAACTCCCCTGGTGGAGAACCAGGATGACATCACTGCTTTGAAACAACTGATGCTGCACATTACATCCAGTCAGTCGGAGCTGAAGGACGAACCCTTAGAAGATGCAGAAGACGCCTGATTTACCAGCAGCTGCAGTTTTGTGAGACAAGGAGGCTTTAAGGCAGGATATGCAGTAACTGCTACTGAGCAGGGAATGGAAGCACAACCATCAGCCATGGGGACTACCCGTCAGAAGGCTGAAATAACTGCCTTGACGAGAGCCTTAATGATATGGACAGATGCTAACTATGTGTTTGGGGTGTCACACGCTCATAGTACCATCTGAAAAGAGCAAGGATTGCTCACACACAAGGAAAAGAGCGTGATGTAAATGTACCTATGTTGTAGGGCACAGTTCTCTATCCAGGCCCAAGTCTGTGTGGGTGTCTCCTCTATCCACAAAGCTGCTCACACTGCAGGAGGCACAGGCTGAGAGGAGAGGCCAGAGCAGCTCTCCCACTGTGACACGGAGCAGCAGGATACAAGTAAAGGAAGGCCCCACAGCTGTACTGGGAAGATTCCACACAGTCATCAATTTTTCATCTGAAAGGTAAAGAGGAATTCCCTTTTCTGCCCCTATCATCATTGGTCGGGTGAGTAGCAATGATGCCCGGTGTGCTTCCATCAATGGAGCAGAATAGGCGGAAGGCTGGGGTGCAGGCTGACCTCTGCTGAGGTGAGTGGGGGCTCAGGGTGTTGCTCAGTGGTAGATTTGTTCACACTGAGTTCTAACAGGAAACTTGCTCAACATCGAAGGCCTTGCAAAAGTCTGGCTGAGTGATGTCAGTTGCTTTTCCTTTCCCTACTGATGCTGTCACTCCACTGTAGAAGGCCACCAAAGCGACCAGGCTGCATGTCTCCGTTTCTGCTGTTTCTTCATTTCCTTCTTGTTGCTCCCTGTAACCAGCAGGTTCAGCCATGCTGCTTTCCTGCCTCCTCTACTGTGTTTCGTGTGGTCGGGATGGAGCTCAGATCTCCAGCTCTGAGTAAGGTTTTCTGAGAAAGTTACCATCTCTTTTCCATTCCTTTACCCCTAAAAACAGTTTTCCAGTGTCTCTCATGCAAGAATTCTTTGAACAGCCTGCAGCTGACTCTCCTGATGCTCAGGGTCCTGACTTTGCTTTTTGCCAGGCCCGCATTCCTTGAGATGAGGAACTCTAGGAGGGCATGGTCACTACAGCCCTGACCACCTCCAGTCTTAACCCCTGCTGTGCACCATGTCCAGTAATGCTTCCCTTCTGCTTGGTGTGCTTAATACTTGACCCACAAAGTTATTGTCAGTGCACTCCAGCAGGCTCTCAGACAGCTTGCAGCAACTGGGATTGGTGCTGGGTGGTTGCTGGGAGGTGTCTCAGCAGAAAAGCTGGGCTGGGGTGGGCGTGCTATGTCAGTCCTCATCGCAGCTGGCAGAGAGAGTTAGAGGAGGGTGATGGGTGCTGCCTGCTCTCAGTGCTGCTGCACTGAATTTGGGGCACAGCAGCACACTGGTGAGTGAGCTGGGAGGGAGACGGACTGCTGCTGTGCATGGCTAGGCCAGAGCTGGAGGATTGTCAAACACGTGAGTCATGCTGGTGCAGCCATTGCAGCTGCAGCAGTTGTAGAAGACAAAGAGGTTTTGTAGAGGACAGAGGGTGGTGATTCATGGTTTGATGTCCAGGTGGAGGCCGATAACAAGTGGTGTCATCCAGGAGTCTGTCTTGGGACCAGTGCTTTTTTACATGGTTATCAGAGACACCAATGATGCAATGGAGTGCACCCTCTGCTGTTTGCTGAGTGGTGCGGCTGACGCAGTGGAAGGAAGGGATGCCATTCAGAGGGAGCTCAACCGAGAGGTTGGCCTACGTGAATCTAATGAGGTTGAACACAGCAAAGTGCAAGGTTTTGCACTTGGGCTGGAGGAATCCCAGGCATTTCTACAGACTGGGAGGAGCAGTCCTTAAGAGAAGCCCCGCAGAGAAGGACCTGGGGGTCCTGGTGGATGAAAAACAGAACGTGAGCCATCAGCGTGCTCTTGCAGCTCAGAGAGCAAATGGTCCCCTGGGCTCCATCAGAAGAGGGGATGGCCAGCAGGGACAGGGAGGTGATTGATCTTCATGATCCTTGAGGTCCCTTCCAACCCGGGCCATTCTATGATTCTGTGATTACACTCGCTGTCAGAAATAACAGCAGCTGTACAGAAGCTGGATATATTTTGGGACAGTTCTTGTAACCAGCTGATTTTAAGACCTTGCCCGAATTGGGGGTCTAAATTGCATGTTAGGAGAAAGCTGGTAAAGTGGCTATTGCTCATTCTTTTTCATTTGCTGATTCTTTCTTTAGTTTTCCTTTTCCAAAGGAGATTCTGGTGATGGAAGCAGTTGAAGAAAGAACCAAAGCAGCTCTTGCCAAGAGTGCTTGAAGTCCCTGTGGAGAGAAGCAAAGAACTTGGGCTTCCTCTGGGATGCTCCCCACCATGTCTCAGGAAGGAGACAACTGCTGTTCCACTTTCTGCTCTTTGTGTGGAAAGGTACGTCTGGGTTTTCTTCTACCTGTTTTTCTTTTTCTGGCTTTGAAGGAGAAGGGGTGGAGCAAGAGGAGACCCACTGGTCATTTGTTACCTCAAGAACAGGATGGATTCTGCATTCACTGTGAGAAACTTGGGCTAGTAGCATGGGCATGTTTCAGGCTGGACTCTTCTTTTGCTGCTTGGTTTCCTTTTGGCTACAGGGAGACAGCTGTCTAAAGGTGTGTTTTCAGACCCACTCTCCAAAACCATGTTTCATTGTTGCAGGTGGTTCAGTGTGCTCTTGCAGGGTAGATGCTGTAGTTTGCTGTAGAATCTAAATGGTTTCTGTTCCTAGGGGAGGACTGAGAGGAGGTAGTGAGAAGAGAATTCAATGCCTTAGGTGTATCTTAGTGAGAAATGTTGGCATGAGGTGCTGGAAGTCTTGAGTTGTCAAAGGCCAGTGATGCTCAGACTCCTTAACCTGCTGGAGCAGGGTGGAAGCAAGGAGTGGGCACTGCCGTCACACAAGCTGCACTTGGTTCTGGTCTGCCAGGTTTGTGCTGGCCTGGATTTCTTCTGAGAAGTTTGTTGGAGCTGCTTGGAGTAGTGAAGGGTGGGGAAGAAGTGCTGCTCCAGAGCTATGAGACGTGCAGCTCCTTCTGAAGTGCTCCTGATAAGGACGGAGCGCATTTGCTGCAGCTTTCTCTGCAGATGTGCTCCTCACCTTGAAATCCTCCTGGTTTGTCCTCAGCTCCTGACCACGGCCTGTTCTCTGTTTTGCAGGCTGATAACATGCAGAAGCCGCAGCTGGTGCGTGCTATGTCATCTTTAAACGTACCAGCATTTGCGGCAGCCCATGTTATTAAGAGCCACGTCACCCAGGGGCCAGATGAGCTCTCTCTGGAGGTAAGCAGTTCCAGGCATTCCGTGTTGTCGTGCATAGAAGAGGGCAGTCCTTTCTGCTTTGTTTTCCTACCAGATTTGCTGAATCTGGGATTGATGTTTCAATCTCTTTCAGGTCAGAGATCTGGTGAGCATTGTTGATATGAGGACATATCAACAGGCTGAGCCCCTGGTGGAGAGGCAAGCGTGGCTTTGAGGTAGGCACACGTTTTTGACTAGAGAGCACAACTTCAGTAGAGTTGGGAATCTCAGCTTGGAGCTGCTCTGCCTGCAACGGATGGCTGCTGGATGCAAACAGTTGCCCTGTGTCACTGTCAGTGGACCTTCCCTTTGGCTCTGGGCTCGGGCTAATGCTCACCTGTCTTTCTGTTCTAATTACAGGTTGGGCTTTTCCCTGGTGAGTGCATGGAACTCATCAGCGGAAAAGTTCCCGATTCCCTCCTCAATTCATTGCCAAAGCCAGGTGCGTAATTTACATTTGACAACGCGAGTTAGTCAAATAGGGTCAGAACGTTACTTTCAGGGGGTTTGTTTATGCCCAAGTTCAGCAAGCTTAGAAAGAGAACTACAGTAATCTCCTTGGGCACCTCCAGGGATGGGGAAAATCCATTCTTGCGTGTCCTTGTTGGGAATGTTCTTCCCGTTGTTACATGCTCTGTCGAATGCATTGCGCTCAGCTTCGTCCAACCGAGCCAGGCCTGAAATGAACTGGTTTCTTTGTTTTGTTGCGCAGAGCCAAAGAAATGGGGCAAGCTCATCAACGGCCTTTGTTCCCTGGTGAAGGCCAGCCCCGGGAGAGCAAAGCAGCCTGAGCCTCCGACATTCTCCGGATCCATGTCCTTGCTTGACATCGTTGAGAGGTATTTAGCCTTCAGGACTTGAGGGCTGAGCTGTAGGAATGGAAGCATCCTCTGCTGTTTGAAACAGAGGGCGTTTCTAAGCTGTGTTTCAGCAGAAAGTAGGCAGTGCCCAGAACAGGCAACTTTTGGCCAGGGCTCGGTGCAGCTCTTCCCTCACCCTGCACCACGTCTGACAGCATGCTCTGTTTTCTCTGCAGAATGAGTTCTCCCAGTAAGAGGGCAGAGTCAGCAGCTGGCAGTTGGTGTTCCTGCTTCTGCCTGGGCAAACCATCCCCTGTGGCCAAACGCCAACTGCAGAGCAGTGCCAGGGAGCCCTCTGAAGCAGAAGTCTTGGTCCTGGCAGGTAAGGGTGCAAGTCCAGCTTACAAAACACTGCTTGTCAGCAACACAGGTAGAATTCATGCTTTCAGTGGGCTTGTACCTCCTACTGGCGTTCAAGCCCGTCTTGATCCCTGTCTTTCCCAAATGAGTCTCTTGTCAACACAAGAGCTGGACCTGCACGTGGATCACTTTCAAGACAGTGACACTGTTGCTAGAAGCCTATTTGCTTCTGCCCACCACCACTACATAGCCAAATGTCAAGAATCTCCATGGTTCATCTTGTGAACGTTCGACACTAACTGCTGTACATCTGCTCCTTCCTAGGTGACCCGAGCCCTTGTATATCCCCAAGACGCAGGGCATGTTACGATGACGCATCTTCCATCAATGAAGAGTTGTTACTAAGCACAGAATGCTGCAGTTCAGATGAAAGCCTTCCGTACAACATCAGCTATCAAGAGAAGAAGGTCATCATCGTTGAAGCCTTCATTCATCCCATCCCTACTGAAGCTGCTGACCTGAGCCCACCAGACACCTCAGGCACCAGCCTGGACTCAATGTCTCTGCAGTGCAGCCCAGCCCAAGCACAGCCTGAGTGCCCCGACAGCAGCACCACCATGCAGGCTCAGGTCAGCATCACCGAGGAGAAGCTGAGCATCTCGCAGGAGGGCACAGAATCAGGACATGAGTCCCAGGCTCCGGGCAACAGCACGGTCTCTGAGCAGCTCTCATGATTACAAGAGAGGATGAGTCCCATCTTTCCTCCAGACCTCACACCCCCTCCTTTCTCCTATTGAATAAAGGCACGCTCGTGCTCAATCAACGCCTTGACTGAATTCCGAGTTTTCATTCGCAGAGATTGGGATGAGTGCAAGAAACTGCAAGGCAGCTCAGCTTACAACACTCTGGCTGTGGGGTTTGTGCGGCCGAGCTCTGGGTGTGTTCCCATTTTGCCTGACTTTGGGATGCCTGCAGCGAGAGCTCTGCTGCCGTTGTGTATGGCAGCAAATAGTCTCTAGCATCCTGGATGCTGCTCATGAAAGCCCCAAGCTTCCTGGCTGTGGCTGTGATGCTTTTCAGGGCCTTTTGATGCTCTTTGATGCCGTGGCTGCTCCCTAACACCTCTGTCCTCCCGCCGTGTCCATTCCTGGCTCTCACCTGTGAGCTGTCCCTGCAGATCATCTCTAGCCCTGCCATCATCGCGCTGCGGCAGGAGGAACTCGCCCTGACCAACATCAGGCAGTGCTGCCTGCCTCTCTCACTCTCTAGACCAAGTGTAACTACGCTGTCATGGAGACAAATGCTTTCTGTCACATCCTCCATCCCTGCAGACATTTACCGGTAGGTGGCTCTTGCAGAAGAAGATTCAAGCAGCAGAACCTTTTGCTCAGCTACAGCACACAAATGCTACAAAAGCAGGAATAACCCGCAAGCTCTGGGTCTGTTTGTCTTGCACAGGCATGCACTAACTGCGTTTGATGGTACCCCCCATCCTTGATTTCCTTTCTAGCTCCTTGTATGATGGCGCTGCTGAGCCAGGAACAAGCTGCCCAGTGTGGCAGAGCATGGTGCAGGGCTGTGCTGGGACCTCCTCCCCTTCATCTGCTGCAGATCAGTGCCACACACGTGCCATCGAGATGCTCTGGCACGGGATGTGCCTCCAACCCAAAGCTCCTTCCCACCTCCCAAGGAAAAGCAAAGCAACCCAAGCATCTCCAGCAAAGCTGCCCAGCAGACAGCAGGGAATGCAAACAGCTTCTGGCTGCTCCCCTGAACTCCTGTCCTAAGTAATAGACCCCATGAGGACTGGCTGGGAAATCAGTGCATGACACATGTGAGTGTGCACAGAATTGTGCAAAGCAGTGGGGTTCCATGAGTTTGTGTGTGTGTGTATCTCTGCTGTTATGAAAGCATGGGAAGACTGCCTTACTGAGTCCCAGATAATTACTTATCCTCAAATGATTTTTCCTGGCCAAATTTAGAGCCTCTCACAGGTAATCGAGACCAACAGGCTGTTGTTGCACAATCAACAGACACAATCTAGATGAATAGCTGAGGAAAATAAAGCATCATGCCAAGGGTACTAGATAAGTGAGCAGCTTGAGATCTGCACATTTATGTGATACTCATGGTCTTAGACAATATTTGCTTAGTGAGGTCACATAGAATGAAAGTAAAATAGAAGAAGTGCAATTGGTCTCAGTTCACAGCTGGCTGGTTTGTCTCAGGCTAATCCTGAACTGCCTCAAGCGACTGCTTTGGTGTTCTACAGAACAGCAACTTCAGAGATCTCTTTCTATTACTAAGTGTTTGAAAGAGCAATTTGCTCTGTTAATTATCCATCATTTCTGTGCAGTCTGTTTTGTCAGACTTGTCTTTAGCTTCCAAGTTGTATGTGAAGAATTGTTTCCGTTGTAATGCACAATGTACTAAAAATTGAGAGATGAAAATGTGAAGAGTTTTTCCAGCTTTGATTTCATGTCTGGAATTTTGGAACCCACTACTTGCAGTTGTTAATCTGTCCAAACTGGTTTGGTTTGGAATGCCCTCATCCTTCTTGAATCGCTGTTAAAGGCGGAGCAATTCCTACAAGTGCCATGGCCCCACTGTTGTTCTAATTCTTGTTTCTTTGTTTTCCACACGCTGCTTTTCAAGCCTCCTTTTTCTTTACAGTCAAAGTGAGAATTGCATTGTGAGGTGTCTGAACCTTGTTGTGCCTGTACATAAATAGAACAGCAGCAAAGCCTGACAGGTGACTGTGCTGACAGCTCTCGTAGCCAGTAACACGTAACTGTGCTAAATCCCTTGTGACGGCTTTGATTTCATTTTTGCCAGTGAAATCCTTGTAAAAGGAACTGCAGCAGTGTGATGAGCTAAGGTGAAGATGCTGGTTTTAGTAGTGCTCTAAGCTGAGTGGAAGGGCAATTGAATGAGGGTTATATGCTTTCTCTGGGACGATAAGGTTTTATTTCCTGAGGGAAAGAGCCAGCTTTTCATGGGCTATATGTGGGCTTTGGCAAGGGCAGACAATCCAGTCTGTCAGGAAGCCATTTGAGGTGCTTCAGGTTTGTAAGCTTGTCTTTTTGTTTTTCAGGCGGATATTTGGAGCATGGGTGTAGTGCTGTATGCTCTGCTGTGTGGGTTTTCCCTTTGGATGATGACAATATGATAGCACTCTACAGGAGGATACCAGTGGGTATCAGTGGTGCTAGAATACACTGAGAAGGGAAATAGCTGAGCTTGACAAGAGGCCTTGCTTTTCGGATGGCAGAACATGCTGAGCTGTGGGTAGAAAGGCCTGTCTGCTGAATATTGTCCCTGTTTTTGCTGCTTTGTCTACCAGTATTTTGTGGATTTGGTTCTACACTTGGTTGGCCTATGTGGCACTGTAGCCTAATTCTGTACCATGATAGCATACAGAATTTAAGGAGAAGTATTTTCTTGCCAATGGGCTGGATTTTTTGTATCTGGTTCTTCAACTGGCTGCTCCCTATACTATCTGTAGTAAAAATACAGACACATCATTTGATTTCCCTGAAATGAATGTTCCTAAATGCCAGCTCTTCTCATGTGTACAAAGATCAAAGTTCTGCATTTGCTATTAGAATTTCCTCTTCCAGAATCAGGAGGTAATGTAGGACCCCACAGATTGCCTTCAGAATCCAACAGTTAGTTCTGTTTCCTTTCGGAGTGCATAACAACCTGAGCACATGAATTGAATGGCGTGGCTTTTTAGTCTGGTACAAACTCTGCTGTACACTGAAACTTGGTCCATTTGTAAGCAGGACTTTTTCCATCTCTTCATGACAGCAGAAAACCCTTTGTGCTAATCATGATGCCAAGAAGCAGAATGCGGCAGATGATCCAACTGCTTCAGGTGTTCATTTCCTTAAAACTGAGAATAGTTTTGGACTGAGAGTTTGTAAGCAGAACGGAGCTCTTAAAGCTGTCAGAGATTATTTCTGCACTGTTCAATTCTATCTGCACAACATACACAGGATCTCAGAACTGCGTTGCTTGAATTGGTGGAACTTGTTGAAGTGAACTGGGATGAGCAAGTTTTAGAACTTAGAGTGCTGTAAAAAATGGATAATCTCATGAGTATTAAGGTACAGGATTGCTATTTCTGCACTGAATTTGTTTTTATTTTACATGGCTGTGATCTGAAAGTTGCTTGAAACGCAGGCACCTAGGCACTGTCGTGTAACTGAATTTCACACATTATAGGTCCTGAAATATCCTGGAATCAAAAACTCTGACTTGTTTTAAGTCTGCTGCTTGAGTATAATCAGGGTCATAGTGTCTGTGTGCAGTGTTTCTTTCCCTGTAATGCTCCACATCATTTCATTTTGGGAATATTGAAGGAAATGGACTATGTGCCATAACTGTTGTTAGAACAAACTATGCCTGGTGTGATCTTATGCATAGGTTCTGTAACTGCTCTTCACAGCTCAGGTGTTTGACCTTCTTTTTGATGAAGTGATGAAATACTGCTGGTTTCTATTTGTGCTTCTAGGCACCTTGAAGCTCTTAGGAATAGAACAATTGTCTCCAGTTCTTTTCAGTGATATCAGTAACAGCTCGAGTGCTGCTGCCCACTAGGTAGACCCAAAGAAGCAGATTACAGTGAAACAACTCACGAGCTGGACCTGAATGAGGATCACTTTCAAGACAGTGGCTCTGTTGCTTGAAGCCTTTTTGCTTCTTCCTGCCGCCACTCTATTACCAAGTATCAACAACCTTTCATGATTCAACTTGCAACGTTTGACACTAACCCTTGTGTTTCTATGCCTTCCTAGGTGATTCAAGCCCTTGTCAACCCCAAAGATCCAAACCAAGTAGTGATGTGCAGTGTGTTTCCATCAATGGAGAGTTCTTATTAAGCATGAATCGCTGCAATTCGGATGACAGCCTTCCACATGGTAACAGTGATGGACACAAGGGGCTCATCCACGTTCATGCTCTCATATCTCCTGGCTCTGCTGAAGATGCTGACCTGAGCCTGCCAGACACAGCAGTCACCTGCCCGGATTGTGACTCAGCGCCTTTGCAGTGCTGCCCATCCCAAGCACAGCCCGAGTGCACCAACAGCAGCAGCACCATGCAGGAGCAGGTCAGCATCAGTGAGGTGAAGCTGAGCATCTTAGATGGGGACTTGGAGTCAGGCTGCCAGTCCCAGGCACCAGGCAGCAGCACCAGCTCTGAGCCACTCTCATCTTGACAAGAGGAGTCCCATCTTCACCCTTGACCTCTCAAGCCCTCCTGTCTTTTATTGAATAAAGTCACTCTCATGCTCAGTCATCGCCTTGACTGCATTCCGAGTCTTCATTCACAGGGATTGGGATGAATGCAACAAACAGCAAGGCAGCTCAGCTTGCAACACTCTGGCTGTGGGGTTCGTGCAGGCAGAGCTCTGGGTTCCCATTTTGCCTGGCTTTGGGATGTCTGCAGCAAGATCTCTACCATTTTGTATGGGAGCAAATAATCTCTAGCATCCAGGTTGCTGCTCATGATATATCCCAGTCTTCCTGGCTGTTGCTTTGTGATACCTTTCAAAGCCTTCTGATACTCTTTGATGCCTTGGCTGCTCCCTAACACCTCTGTCCTCCTGCCATGTTGACTCACATCTCCCACTTTTAAGCTGGCTTTGCAGATCATCTCCAGCCCTGTCATCATCACGCTGCAGCAGGAGGTGCTCACCTGGCCCAATGTCTGGCAGTACTGCTTGTTCTGCAGATGAGCGGCTGCCTCCTCATCTCTTCAGCTACAGTAGTTTTTCTCAGGGCAGTTAGATGCAGTCATGCTCCTCTGGATTTGGTGTGTTAAATCCATGCTGCATGGCAGCAGTCAGTGCAATACAAAGGTGTTCTGTGTGCCACAGCATTTCTCCAGGGGCTGCCAAAGGTAGAAGCACAACACAGCACCATCCTTCTGACAGTAATGTCTGTGAGTGTTAGACATGTGAGCACTGCATCATCCCCAGCGTGTCAGTGCTTTTCCACACCAACCTGACTCTCACACTCTGCACTGAATGTAACTCTGCTCTTGTGGAGACAAATGCTTTCTGTCACATCCTCCATCCCTGCAACCATTTGCCAGTAGGCAGCTCTTGCAGAAGAATCAAGCAGCAGAACCTTGTGCTCACCCTACAACATGCAAATGCTATGAAAGCAGAAATAACCTGGCATGCTCTGGGTCTGCAAGGCTGCACAGATGGGAGAGGTAGATTGTGTTTTTGCAGTGGAAGTTTCCAGTATTTTCAGTACATAGTGTAGGCCCTAACTGAATGTATAACCCTCTTGTAAAACAGCTGTATAAGTAGTTTTTGCACCAAGAAAGTTGCTGAACAGAGTTAAGTTCAGACTGGGGGCATTCTGACATGGGTAGAATTGAGACAAGCACAAGATAAATACACAGGGTGGGTAGAGCCCAGCACAGGACAGAATGAATGTACTGACTTTTGGAAACATTGCCCTTCTCTGTCCGCAGAAAAGTACAAGGCAAACCTAAAAACAAGGGGTTGGTAATTGACCTTATACGGAAATGAATCCTAGCAACAGTCTCGAGGAGTCTGTGAGCCTGAGATGCTCAACCAATGAGAGCCATGAGAGCATCACCTGCATTGGGTTTAGGGCACAGAACAGAATTGATTTCACTGACTGGTGTGCAGTTTCTCCCTTGCCAACAGGGGATGTGCGCGCAGTATTGCAGTAATGAATAAGCACTGCTGCTATCGCTGCCAGCTTTGCCTAACTAGAAATCTTTGACTTTGAGAGTTTCTCACACAAGGGGAGAGGGTAAGAAAGTAAAGAGGCACAGAAAACTAAGGAAAACTGCTCTTCTTATCTATAAAAATTGATACAATTGATGCTGTCGTGCATTTATTTATTTATTTTTAATTTTTTGTCAATGTCAGATTGTTTTAAAATATCCACACACCAAAATCTGACTACCAAGCAAATTTAATGAAAATGAAATGAAGGTGAGTTAGCGGAAAGCACAAGGCCATATTATATTGGGCTCTAGCAAATTTACAGGCAGTCACTGCACGAAGAGGTAGATCTGAGTTGCACATTATATGATTCCCACAAAGATTAAGGAAATCTGAAGCTTTCAATATATTTTTTTAATTCTTTTTTCATTTCATTTTTTAAACACCTGACCCAGACCCCAACCCTCACAGGAGCTGTAAAGATAACAGCATTAACCTGCAATGTAACTCTAATCCTAACCCTTACCCTGATTCTACAGGGGACTGTCTGAAACGGACATCAATTCAATTACTCATTTATTTATTGACAGACATTCAAGTTTGCTACGTTTGGAGAAGTTTTTATTTGTTTGCTGTGGTTTGTTTTTTTCTTTTTTTCTTTTTTTTTCCCCCCTTCCCTCCTCTTCCATCTTTGTGTTCTTCCCCTATAATCAAAAGAACGGATCCCCAGGGTCTGTCCCGCAGACGTTCTTTCCGTGGTCTCTGCTGCCACCTGCTGGCCAATACACGGAACTGCCACTGTTGGGCGTTTGGTGCCGCAGGAAGCACAACGCAGATCTGAGTTCTGACCGGTCTACGCAGCAAATCCGCCAATCTTTATTGTGATAAGCCCTCCACATGGCATTGCACACGCACTCGAACACGCAACAGGCATAGATTTCTCTTAACTCCTTGAGGAGCAGGCAAGCAGAACAACTGAGCGCACCACTGCTTGTGATTGGGCCACCCCCATCATAGAGATGTGTGTTAGATCTTTTACCCACCCCTGGACTGGCCTTGTTGTTTAACGATAACCTCTGAAATCTGAGCTACTGGTTCTACCACCTGTAGTGTAGAATAGGTAGCCAATAAATGCTTTTCAACTGTGATGTATCTTTATTCTGCTCCATGCCAAACCTGTGGCCAAAACCTCATAGGGGTTCACAAAGAACTCTGGCTCTGCCAGAGCCCCCATCCAGACCCTTCTTGAGTTACATTCACATCTAGTTTGGCTGAAAAGGTTGGACTATAAATACTCAGTGCTTGGGCCTGTTTAACAGATATTTTTTCCTGATTATGCTGTCCATCGATCTTTTTAAACTGAATTCCTGCTCTAATCTGGTCTTTAAACATTTGTTGTCTCAAGACCCTAATGGGTCCAGACTGGATTACCTTAGGGGCTGGACACCTAAGTCATGGCAGCAGATGGTTCTCTGCCTTTCTCAGACCTTTCCACCACCATTCAGAGCCTGCATCCGGCTGTAGGCACTCTTGTCTCCCCATCAATTGGGCAGCCTGTTGTATTACAGCACCTGAGGGCCACTGGGGGTTTCAGTATGGATAACATAGACCCATACTGATGTAAAGGTGATGGCTGTAGGATGAGATCCCTCGTTCCTGATGAAAAATTTATTGACTGGGCTCTCAAAATCATCTTCATAGATTGCCTCTTTCATGCCTAATTCTCTAATATAATTTTGTTAGTCCTCCATAGAGGACCACAGGCTGATATTTAATGGTATGTCATTCTTATTTGGCCATGTTATATGACACACAGCCATAAATCATTCACTGATCAAATGGCTATCCTCATTATGTTGGACAGAGCATACAGTCTTTGCCTGAGGGCAGGGTGAGTAGTAATGGATGTCAGTTTTGAAATTTCCAGTCCATTCACCATAGCGCTTTCTGCCTCCATGTCCCATAACCAGAGCAGCTATGCTGGCATGCTCTCTTGGTTTCTGTCTAAACCACTGTACTATATCCATCAGTTCAGCTGCTGTATTATGGGCAGCAGGGCTTGGGGGGTTGGATACTGGTCAGGGCACTCCCACCAGCCTATCCTGCATTTTTTATTTTTTTTTTTTCATTTTTGGGTTACAATCAGTCAGATCTCAAATAGATCTAGTCCAAATGGAACCTCAAAATCTGACCTTTTAGTGCCTTCATTTACAGAGTCCATTTTATACAGATTCCCTTGTACAGGGTCCCCATGGTCTTCCAGAGAGATGTTTCTGATCTTCCATAGGAGAATGATTGAATTAGGTTTTTTCCCCATCAAAACTGCCACCTGTCTTTCCAGTTTTTCAACACTATCATTCAATAGCTGATTTGCATCAGCCTGAGCCTCTTCAGTTATGTTCAGACAGTTCAAGGCCATTAAAAGTGGCCATGCCACCATGAACACAGCTAACTGTCATTCTCAAGTTGTAAGTATGTCTTTGCTAAGACCATGGAAATACTCAGTCAGGTGGGCCAGGGACTCATGGACCCTCCCTCCGTCCCACACAGGGCCCCATTTTTCAGTGACAGAAGCAGTGCTGCATTTTGAGGATCCTAGGAATCCCAGGACATGCCCTGACAAAAGGTCATTCAAAGGGGTAGTCTTTCCCCATCCAAACAACTCCATGATATTCACAGAATCACAGAATTGTAGGGGTTGGAAGGGACCTCCAGAGACCACTGAGTCCAGCCCCCTGCCAAAGCAGGTTCCCTACACCACGTCGCACAGCTCGGCATCCAGGCAGGTCTTGAATATCTCCAGAGAAGGAGATTCCACAACCACCCTGGGCAGCCTGTTCCAGTGCTCTGTCACTCTCACCGTAAAGAAGTTATTGCACACATTAGTGCAGAACTTCCTATGGTGCAGTTTCTGTCTGTTTCCCCTTGTCCCGTCTCCACACACTGCTGAAAAGAGTCTGGCCTCAACACTTTGCCCCCCACACCTCAAATATTTATAGAACCTGGATCCTGTCCCCTCTCAGCCTTCTTTTCTCAAGGCTAAACAGACCCAGTTCCCTCAGTCTCTCCTCATTGGGGAGATGCTCCAGGCCCTTCACCATCTTAGTGGCCCTCTGCTGGACTCTTTCTAAGAGATCCCTGTCTTTTTTTTACTGGGGAGCCCAGAACTGGACACAATATTCCAGATGAGGCCTCACCAGGGCAGAGTAGAGGGGGAGGATCACCTCCTTCGACCTGCTGGACACGCTCTTTTTAATGCACCCCAGGATGCCATTGGCTTTTTTGGCTACAAGGGCACACTGCTGGCTCATGGTTAATCTGTCGTCCACCAGGACGCCCAGGTCCCTCTCAGCAGAGCTCCTCCCCAGCAGCTCTTCCCCCAGCCTGTACTGGTGCATGCAATTATTTCTCCCTAGGTGCAAGACTCTACACTTGCTTTTGTTAAACCTCATCCGGTTTCTTACTGCCCAGCTCTCCAGCCTGTCCAGGTCTCGCTGAATGGCAGCACAGCCTTCAGGCGTGTCAGCCAATCCTCCCAACTTCGTGTCATCAGCAAACTTGCTGAGGGTGGTCATTGATGAAGATGTTGAACAAGACCGGACCCAGCACAGACCCCTGGGGGATGCCGCTAGTTACAGCCCTGCAGCCGGACACTGCACCGCCAACGACAACCCTCTGCACTCTGCCAGTCAGCCAGTTCTCGACCCACTTCACTGTCCAATCACCTATCCCATACTTCCTCAGCTTTGGTATAAGTATGTCATGGGAGACTGTATCAGTTATAGAGGTTATAGAGTTCAATTCCTGTAGTCAATTTGGCGGCCCAGGTGGGACCAGCTCTGTTCGCTGCAGGACCAGCTGAGAGGGAGACACTTTTGGCGCACCCTGAGATTTCTCTGAAGGACTCCCTTCCTCACCTGATCACTGCAGGGACAGACAAGGACCACCCATAGGTGGACCAGGTATGTGTATGGTAAGTGGAGCCCATATGTCTTGAGGAGACATCCTACACAGTTTACAGCCATACGTGCTGCTCCCAGGGAGGTGAGCTCATGGCTTTGGTTGCCAGCTGGGGTAGGAAGACTCCTTGGGTGAGTTCCTATGAAAGGGAACTGTATGTCATATGAATGGAAACAAGAACAAATACTCTCTCCCAGGTAGTTGGCAATAGGAGGGACCTAGGTTGGTCTCTCCTACGGGTATGGGATATAGTGGATAGCCTGTCAAATGGTAGTCTGGGTTCTCCAAGTTGTAATCACGGGGGTTATAGGTTGTATGTTCAATATTATCATCTGCTTTAAGTGTTTGGTACCGTGTGTCAAGCCGACTCTGGGAAAAACATTAACGTTTGCAACTGGTCGACCAGAGTATGAGTGTTATTAAGATTCCAGCTAGAAAACGTTGTCAGCATTGTGTAGTATGAATAAACCATGGTTTTTGATCTAAATGTCAGAGTGAGTGTGGTGTGAGTGAGACACAGAACAGCTGCAGGGTGAGTGCCGAGTCCCGATCCATGTTTCCTTCCTCCTGTGAGGGAAATGGCCAGACACGGACAAAGTGAAAGACTGTGTTGTCTGTCCACTCATATGTACTTTCTGCTTGTATGTAAGAAGACGGGAGTTTGTACTCTGTAGATTAGTAAGATTGTCCTGAGGAGAGGTGTACATTCCACCCGACCAATGAATGTCAACCCATTTATGTAATACTATGTACTGCTTGCGAGGAAGTGTGTGAGGGAGGTGGTTCAATCAGTGCTGGTTCTGTGGCACAGTGTTTATAACTGAAGAATACAGACTGTATTAAGGGAGTTTATGTGAACTGAAGAACTGTACTGTTTGACAAACAGTTTTGATGGTATAAGAAAGTGTAATTGTTAATGATATATGGAAGTGTACTTGAGGGAATGTGGAAGTGTATCTGAGCATACAAACAGAGGAAGCATTTACAGAAGAAAAAAGGTTAAAGTGAGTTTACCTGCACTGACATGAGAGCAACACCCTGCACCGCAGCCCTGTGAGCTGAGCAGAGCAGAGCAGAGACACAGTCCTCACGTATCAGGTAGTGTTATTCTGCTTACCAAATGAATGAGTTCACTACAGAAGAGGCAAATCTTCCCCTCTGCTCCATTTGTGGCATACTCTGGAGTTCAAGACATTGCAAAGCTATGGCACATCTACTTTCTTTCACTGATGACGCCTTAGTATGCTCTTGGCTGTCATTTCAATTGCATCTAAAGAAGTCTAGGGTCATACCAGCTGACAGGAAGCTGGCAAATGTTGTCTCATTGTAAGGAAGAGCAAGAAAGATGACATGGGCAATTATGCACCTGTCAGTCCAGAGCCTGGTAAAATTATGGAGAAAATGATGGTGGGAGTTATGGAAAAACAGCTGAAGGACAATTCTGTCATTGGTCGCAGCCAACCCAAGTTTGTGAGGCGAAGGTCCTGTTTAATTTAAGCTCATTTTGTGACACAGTTATCCGTTTAGTTGACCAAGGGAAGCCAGTTGATGTAATCCTTGAGGATTTCAGTGGAGATTTTGATACTGTTTCTCACAACAACCTTCTGGACAGAATGTTCTGCATATGGCTAGACAGAAACACAATGTGGTGGGTGAGCAGTTGGCCAGTAGGTCAGTCCCAAAGGATTATAGTCAGTTTTTTTCATCAGGCTGGTAGATGGCCACTGTCGGGGTCCCCAGGGTTCCATTTTGGGGCCACTTTCCTTTCATGTTTATGCAGATGACTTGCATGCAGGACTAGAAGACGTTCTGAGCAAGTTTGCTGATGAGACCAGATGAGGAGGTGCTGTTGCCTCGACTGAGGGTGGAGAGGACTTGCAGAGAGATGTGGACAAGTCAGAGAAGTGGGTACCAGTTGGTACTAAGCACCAAGTGCATAACGTATAACAAGAACAAGTGCCTGATTGTGCACCGCAGAACATAAAGGACATCAAACTCTGGGAGAATGTGTAAACGAGGGCACTGGAACTGAGAGATCTGAAGTTCAGAGTTTCACAGGGATTGGCTGCTTGTTCAGACTGGGCCCTTCTCACATCCCTTCTCACATCCTGCAATGAAACATAGGTCTCATATGGGACATGAACCTCACAGCGTCCTTGCACCACATGTAGAGCCTGGGATCTTCTGTCCCCATGTCTTTCATTTAACATCATACAGACCTCCAACCCATTGCCCCAGGAAATGCCAGGAGCCAACATGAGATACAGGACCTCTCTACCACTAGTCTTGTAATCAGGGCTTGACCTGTCTGCTTCGTAAGGCAAAGGAGAGGTTTCTTAGCATGCCAGTGCCTTTGCCTGCCTGTAGTCATGGCTTCCAGTTATCTTCTCTAACAAGTCCCTTGGGAAGTTTGCTTGTTAATGTTCCTCAGTGGGCCCATTAATACTCCAAGAAACTTCACTGTTACTTCTGACTTTGTCTTGTTGAGCACTTTGTGCAAACTTCTCTCTGCACTGGAGGCTGATGAACTCAGCATCAAATGCACCCTGGGACCATTATAACCTAAAGAATCTCCTGTGCCTTATGCCATCTTGTTATCTTCTTCAGGTTATCAGACCTTGTTCAGCAAAAAGGAGGGATATCTGGAGAGAGCTTAAAGAATCCATTATAAATTTATTGTCTATTTATTTATAGTTGGGTTTAAAGAAGACATTAAAGCAGCACTGTGCAACTGATACCAATCCAGGATGTCCCAATGAGTTCTGTACTGTTACTGTGTTGACAAGGTCCTTCTCAACCTCCCCACCCAATTTCTGCTCACAACGGACCTATGGGACTTGCATCACTTTTCTTCACATCACTCTTCTCCTCTGCATTCATCCGCTCAGTGTTAAAACTGCTTTGCACCAACTCCCACTGGCTTTCCTCAGAGAACCAGCTGCACATGGAAAAGGAAAGATTTCTCTTTTTTATCTGGCCAGCAAATGGAAGGAAAGGTGATGCAACTGAATGAACAGTAGAACACTGTGATCAACTGCATGCCATGATCAAGCGGCATCTATTGAAGTTTGTCATTCATATGGAATACTTTTAAAAGAAATGATTTATACTGAGGTAGGACAGGATAGATTGAATCACAGTGAAGTAGTTGACAACAGAGGCCATCAGACTCTGGGAGATAGAGCAAATTCCAGTAATCTTCCTGGGATAGATCAGCCAGGTAGTTGAGAGGTATCAACTTAAAACTGATCAGGACTTCTGAGTATTTCACACATTGAGACGGGTTAACACATTCTCACTGATTCTCAGAATTTGGGGAGATGGAACAAATTCCAGTAATACCCCTGAAAGTCAGAAATCAGACAGATAATTGGGAGGTATCTGACTGAACAAAGAGCAAGGGATGGAGAAATCTGGAGGGCAGTGGGAGTAGTGTGTGCCCAAATGGCCTGCTGAAAACATGCCCTTAACCATGGCCATTTCTTTAGGAGAGTTGAAAACACCTGGAGGATGAGACACATCAAATAGGCAGCAGGGAAGAGTAGTGCTGGGCACCGGGCTATAGTCACAGGGCATTGGCACTGGCACTGCTGTCTGTGTCTCTGAATCTGAAGGCATTTGTGTCCAGCGAACACAGTTCTGGAAAACATCGTAGTTTCAGTAAAAGAAAAAAAAAGAAAGAAAGAAAAAAAAAAGACATAAAATCACCTCAAAGATTCATATATACAACTTAAAATGGAACAAGACTCATGAGAATTTCTCATGTTGAGAAGGGTAAACACATTTTCATTGATTTCCATCTTTGTCTTCAATTATTTTTTTCAGTTTTATTGACATTTATGATCAACTATTAAGCTTACAGCCTCAAAATAAATAAATAAAAAGAGATATATTTGCATCTTGCACATGGCCTGATGCCCCTTTGACCTTCACAGTTCCCACAAGTCCTTCCATGCCAGAAAGTATGAGATCCAGCAGAGCACCTCTCCTCTTTGGTTCCTCCACTGCTTGGCCAAGAAGCTGCCATCTGTGCTCTCCAGGGATCTGCTGGATGCCACATGCCCTGCTGTGCTGTCCCTGCCGCACATACTGGAGTGAAAAAGGCTCCCAAAGGGGACAATGGCCAGACAACATCAGATTCCCATCTGTCTGCAAAGGGCACCTACCATTGACTGTCCCTGATCAGGAAGACAGGAAAAGACACTGTTGGTCTCCTCTGTTGGCCATTTCCATTAGCTCTGACCTGTCTGCTCTTCCATCCCCAGGCAGAGCTCAGTGCACTCTCACAGAGGGCATTCACCCTTCTGTGTCTCCTCGCCCATCCATCCTAAAGACTCGGTATCCCCCTTGTGCTACAATGCAGTTGTGGAAGACATTAAACTGTGTCCCCATGGTCCAAACAGGAGCTCAGGCCTGCAGCTCTACCAAGATTTCTAGCTTCTTGTGTGTTGGTGTTTGCATTAGTGCAAAAATACAGGAGTAAACATCCTAATTGAAAAGCATCACTGGACATAGCCTGACTGGATAGCTCATCTATGGTATCAGTGTGCAGAAGGTGGCACACAAACATTAGACCGATCGTGGGTCTTGGAGCTGACGTAGCAGCACGGACTCACCATGGGCATGGCTTTGCTGAAGGCCCTGTGCAGCACTTGCAGCTGCATGTGAATTCACCAGACAGCTGGTGCTATCCCCTCTCTGGCCCTCGGCTGATGCCCAAGAAGGAGGTGTCTGTCTCAGGGATTTCCCACACGGTTTACAAGCACTGGCACACATCAGGAGCAGCCCAGGCATCTTGGGCATCACCCAGTGTCTGTGTGTGAGCAACTGCCACGCAGATGAAGGACCAAGGACTCAGAGCAGGAGCTCACATGCAGGCAACTCCTTGTGCACTTCTGAACTGAATCAGAGGAATCCCAGCTCCTGTGGGTGTGTAGGGAGCTGAATCCCATTTCAGCTCCAGGATTTCTGTCAAGGGAGGAGACTCCTGCACTGCCTCAGCTGGATCACTGTCCTGCACAGGGAAAGTCCAAACCTCCCCGTCCTCATCTGGGTGCCCTTTTTGCTTCATCAAACTAACTCTGAAAGTACTCGTTATATGTCTCCAATCAGTCACTGACCACTGGACATGTGGTGGTTAATTGAGCGAATTTCAAAGCACAGTCATGATGCTGTTGTCTTTCAGGAGCTGTTGGCCATGAGGACCCAGGGACATGTCAGGGGAGACGTGTGGGAAGGATACAAATGACATAATCTGCTGCTTGCTTGTCCAGGCTCCTGGGACACAGGGAGCTCATACAAGTGGGCAGAGCTGCAGTGAGACAGCTGTGCCCAGGAGCAGCTCTTGTGCACAGCACAGCCTGCAGGTGACAGAAGGAGAGGAGAGAAACTGGAGAGAGCTTGCAGGATGTCTATGGTGTGAGCAGGCTGCATGCTCTCTGCAGGAGCATTGCTCACAGACCATGACAAGGTAAGTCTCACTGCAGACCGTGAGCTGCTTTTCATAGAGGGTCAACTTAATTTGGGATATCCCATAGCAGATCTGTCTGCAGGCACTGCATGTTCCTTTACTGTGGAAAAAGCCTTCTGCTCCAGCTGAGGGCTTCCATACTGCAGTGTCAGAGCACAGCCCTGAGGGCTGCGTGTCCCAGCATGGCTCCAGGTGGGTGCCCAGGGCTGTCCTGCAGAGCAGGGTCCCTGCTGTGCCCCAGGGGCTGTGTACCGGGTATGGGACTCTGCCGCCTGCCAGGCTCAGCACTCAGCCTGCCCGGGGAGCTGCCCAGGGCGCTGCGGGGAGACGTGTGGGGGGAAGGAGCCCCCTGGCAGGGCTTGTGCTGCCACAGCTGCTGCCTGGGGCAGGGGATCACAACTCCACTGCACAACAGTATGATTCTGAGGGTACTTTGCAAGAGGAGAGCCAAGGCAGGGGGTTTCCATTTCCTGTTCTGAGGCAAAGAGGTTTGGAGTCAGAAATCTAAAAGGGGCAATAAGAGTTCTGAGAATTTTTCGTCAATCAATTGCTTGTTTTGTGAACAGTCACACATGATGTGCTTTCAGTCTCCCCATTCTCGAAGGATGGAATTATCATCATTTTGTGTAGGCATGAATAATTCACTTATCCTACAAACAGGCAGCATTTTCTAAGTGAAACTGAATGCCACAGAAGCTGGGGTAGGGGGCTCTAAGAGCACTTGGGGTAAAGATATGAGACATGAAACAGATGAAAATATCCAGGGAGAAGGGATAAGAAAATAAGAGGAAGGTTAGAGCTCCATATGCTGTTTCTGCTTAAGGAATGTTGAAATACATGAAATTAAATGCAAGTAATGGTGCTAAATGTACACTGTTGTAGGAGAATTAAAACATTTCATAGTATAGCAGGAGTAGTGCCTCTGAGAATGGTCTGGACTTGTCATTATCTTCTGCACTCTGAGCAGGACTCCAAGCCCAACAACAGCAGATGCCCAACAGCAGCTCCATCAGCGAGTTCCTCCTGCTGCCGTTGGCAGACACGCGGCAGCTGCAGCTCCTGCACTTCTGGCTCTTCCTGGGCATCTACCTGGCTGCCCTCCTGGGCAACGGCCTCATCAGCACAGCCGTAGCCTGCGACCGCCGCCTGCACACCCCCATGTACTTCTTCCTCCTCAACCTGGCCCTCCTCGACCTGGGCTGCATCTCCACCACTCTCCCCAAAGCCATGGCCAACACCCTCTGGGACACCAGGGCCATCTCCTATGCAGGATGTGCTGCACAGCTCTTTTTCTTTACCTTCTTCATGTCAGCAGAGTATTCCCTTCTCACCATCATGTCCTATGACCGCTATGTTGCCATCTGCAAGCCCCTGCACTACGGGACCTTGATGGACAGCAGAGCTTGTGCCACCATGGCAGCAGCTGCCTGGGGCACTGGGGTTCTCAATTCCCTGCTGCACACTGCCAGTACGTTTTCACTGCCTCTCTGCCAAGGCAATGTTGTCAACCAGTTTTTCTGTGAAATCCCCCAGATCCTCAAGCTCTCCTGCTCAGAATCAAATCTCAGGGAAGTTGTGTTTCTCTTTTTTGGTGTGAGTTTAGGCTTTGGCTGCTTTGTTTTCATAGTGGTGTCCTATGTGCAGATCTTCATGGCTGTGCTGAGGATGCCCTCTGAGCAGGGACGGCACAAAGCCTTCTCCACGTGCCTCCCTCACCTGGCCGTGGTTTCCCTGTTTCTCATCACTGTCATTTTTGCCTACCTGAAGCCCCCCTCAATTTCGTCCCCACTCCTGAATCTGTCAATGGCAGTTCTGTACGCAGTGGTTCCTCCAACACTGAACCCTGTTATCTACAGCATGAGGAACAGGGAGATCAAGCACGCTCTCAGGAAGATGTTGCAATACGCACTATTCCAGCTTCTATAAAATGCACAACTTCCTCAATAGGATTCCCAGTGATGGTTCCTCATCCTTTATGCATCTTTGATTGTTTGATTATGTGAGATATAGCAACGTGGAAAAATATACATATATATATTATTGAACTTATAAATAAAAATGTATTACTCTTTTTTCCTACCTGATTTCCATTTTTTCACTCCAAGAGCTCATGTAAACGTATCCAGATTCCTCGAATACGTTAAAGTATACCTAAAAAGGTTTCAAAATAGACTTTTACTTAGCTTTTCTTTTTTCCTACTTTGTCTGGATTTGGGGAGGTACATCCACGGACAGCAGCTCAACATGCTGTTTTCATTTCTGATCTCTTTACACCACCAAAGTGCTCTGAAGCCCTCTCATTTGTGCAGTCCTGAAGGTCTTGTGTGTCTCATGACAGTCCTGTTGCCTCTACAGCAGCAATCCAGGGCTGCAGTCAGTAGCCGGCAATATGAACAGGTCTGTCAGAGCTGGTCTCCTTGCTGGCACTGCCATAACAAGAGGGCCCCTTTAGAGCAGGACCAGAGAACTGGAGGGAGGCCTCTTCCAAAGCTGGTGTAAGGAATATACATCAGGAGCTGCTCGCTGAGAAAACCTTGAGATCTTCAGGTGCTCTTCACTGTGTGACCAGATCAGAATGAATAGTCCCAAGGAGATCCGTAAGCGTCTCAGGGCATTGTTGTGGTTTAAGTTTTATGGGTTGAGACAAAGAGAAAAAGAAAAGGATAATAATTATGACAAATGTATTTATACATATATAATATATTTAGTGTATTTTCACACATATACAACATATGCAGTGTAGCAAAACCTTGGAGCTGCTGCAGGGTCTGTGCCAGGAGTTGCAGAGGCTGCAGCACTGTCAGCAGATCCAGCTCTCTGGATCTGGCACACTGCAGTCATGTGTGTATCTTGGGATTACCAGAGCCACAGCAGACCTGCCCCCAATATTCTACCAGTTTCTCAGGATCCTGCAGTTGCTCGGATATGAAGTTCCAAAGCCCTGGGGGTGCCCACCGCTCCAGGCAGCTGCCCAGACCGTCCCACACTCTCTGCCATGCAGAGCCTTCTCACCTTGGGGCAGATCTCTCACTGATATTCCTGAATAATTGTTTAACCTCAATCCTAGAATCATAGAATCACCAAGGTTGGAAAAGGCCTAAAAGATCATCCAGTCCAACCGTTCACCTATTACCTATAGCTCCCACTAAACCATGTTCCTCAACACAATATCCAGTACACCCCCGGACTCACAGAGGCGACAATGTAAATTGTGTAATTCCTAATCATATGGACAATATTACTTCCAAAACCCAAAGGTGACCGCAGAGCTGAACGTGCACAAAACATCACTTTGTCAGCTGCCAATTTTAACATGGTACAAACTGAGGTCAAACAGCATAGCAAAATAAATACCCTAATCCAGCAACCAAGCACCAAGTAAGGAGCTGTGCTGTGAAGGTTCATGAGAAGACTCAACAAGCTCCACACATAGGGAAACAATTAGCATCATGGCCTGCACTTTTCCAACTCCCACAAAGCCCTGAGTTATCTCACTCTGGACAGTTGTGCTGTTATCTCAACCCTTGGAGACTCACATCAGGCACCGAAATGACAGTGGTTGTTGAACCCAACATGTGGCTCAGCAGCTCACAGTGCTTGGTGCACTGCCCCATTCACTGTGGGATGGGGAAGAGAATTGGGAAAAAAAAGTACAGCTTGTGGGTTGTAACAAAGCAATTTACTAAGAGAGATAAAAGGAGAGGAGTAATAGTTATCACTATATATCCGTTGATATGGAATCGTATGTAACAACTGATGCACAAGCACTTGCTCAGCACCACCAGACTGATGCTCAGCTGGGCCCTGGGCAGTGAAGAGACTGAGATGAACTCCCACCCCTTTAAATACAATTTCTGCTTGCTGTCAGCTGATAGAGAACGTCCCTTTGGCCACTATCAGTCAGCTGTCCTCACTCTGTTCCCTCCCAGCTCCATGTGCCCTTTACTGACCATGGCCTTGGCTCTGTACAACACTGCTTAGCAGCAGCTGTAAACATCAGAGTGTTATCAATGTTTTTCTCCAAGAACCAAAACACTGCACCATAGCAGGCAGTCTGAAGAAAAAAAAATCATCTGAGCTGTAACTCAGATTCCTGCCTGTCCCCCTCCTCTTGTTCTTCCTGATCAGGAAGCAAGGAACAGAATCTGCTGCTCTTCTTTTTGAAACCTTTCCATCAGTATTCAGGTGGCTCCTCTGCCATCCCCAGGCAGAGCTCAGTGCACTCTCACAGATGGCAGCAGCCTTTCTTCATCTTCATTGCCTAATCGTAATGAAGAGTCTGTACCTACTTTGCTACAGTTCAGAGGTGGGAACCATCCCACCATGTCTCTGTGAGACAAACAAGACCCTAGGCCTGCAAAGGCACAGAGATTTGGAGTTAGCTGAGTGAATGTTTGTGGTCCTCTCATTAGTGTAAGGGTTCTTCAGAAAGCATCCCCTTCCAGAAGCATGTTTTGATTTAGCCTGTCTGGGCCTTGCATCTACACCGTGGTACTGATGTTCAGGGCCTTGCTCAGAAGCAGCAGCCTGCATGAAAGGAAATGCTCTGTGGTTTTCTCTTGATTTGTCCCATTTATTTCCCATGCTACCCGCACTGGTCTACAGGCACTTTAGGGCAGCAGCAGGTTGGGGTTACCCCCAGAGGGTTCACAATAAGATTTAGGATGGGGCATTTGCAACAAGACTTTCTCTGAGGAATCCTCACATAATCCTATGGAACAACTCAGAGGCTTTCCCTGCAGTCTCCAAGAGCAACAACATCCCTCAGCCCTTCTCTGTCACATCCAATTCCCCTCCCTTCGCCCTTTGGACCTGGTTTAAAGCCCTTTAATCAATCAGTGCAGGAGCATTTCAGATGGGGTCATGGAGGAGGCAGACTGCCATTCTTGGGGTGGCCATTTTCCCAGGAGGGCATGGTGGGAGGGCTTTGTCCCATCTGGTTCCACCAACACTTGCATCCACCCAGCAGAAGGCTGTGCCCTCTGTGTCCCACTTGACCTCTGCATGGAGCTTACAGTTGGCAGTGACATGGCTGAGGAGCTCTGGGCATGGATTAAGGGACAGGGAAGTAATGTGCCTTCCTAACTTCCTCCCTTCATACCTTAGCAACTTCCTTGTAATCTCCCCAAGTACCCAGCCCCTTCTTCCAGAGGGCATAGATTCTCTTTTTCTTCCTGAGTCTCAACAGTTTTTCCCAGTTCATCTGCACTGGTCTTCTTCCCCTATCACTCACCTTATGGCATTCAGGGACAGCCTGATCTCGTGCCTTTAAGATTTCCATCTTGAGGCGTGTCCAGGCTTCCTGGACCCCTTTACCCATAAGGAGCGACTCCCAAGGGACCTGTGCTACAAGTGTCCTGAACAGGTCAAAGTCCGCCCTCTAGAAGTTCAGGATAGTAGTTTTGCTAGTCACCCTTCTGACATCTCCAAGAATAGAGAATTCTACCATTTCATGGCCACTCTGCCCGAGACAGTCCTCAGCCTTCTCAACTCCTACCAGTCCTTCACTGTTAGTGAAGAGCAGGTCTAGCAAGGAACCCCCCCTGGTAGGCCTTCATACCAGCTGAGTAAGGAAGCTGTCTTCTATGCAATCTAGAAACCTCTTGGACTGATTCCTCTGCTCTTTATTATATTTCCAGCATATATCAGGGAAGTTGAAGTCTCCCAAGAGAATGAGTGCTGGTGATCATGCGACTTCAGTAAGCTGCTCATAGAATGCCTCACCCATCAATTCACCTTGATTAGGCAGTCTATAAGAGACTTTTAGCAAGATGTCACACCTACAGGTCTTTCCCCTGATCCTTACAAACATGCACGCATCTTGATGGTTCTGAAGCCCAAGCTCTTCAACATCAAAACTCTCTTTAATATAAAGGGCCACACCACCACCCTTCCTTCCTCATCTATCCCTTCTGAAGAGCTTGTAACCATCCATCACAGCACTCCAGTCATGGCAGTGGTCCCACCATGGGTCAGTAATAGCAACTAGGTCATGGTTTGTCAGATGCACAGTTGCTTCCAGCTCCTCCTGCTTGTTGACCAAGCTCCTTGTGTTGGTGTAGACACTTCAGCTGAGGCATCTACCTCTCTCCCAGCTCAAGCAGCATTTCCCTAGGCTCATCTCTGGTGAGCCCTGCTTTGTCCCCTCCCCCATTGTAGCTAGTTTAAAGCTCTTTCGATAAGCCCCGCTACCTTCTGTGCTAGGATTCATTTCCCCCTTTGAGACAGTTGGGTTCCATTCATGGATAATAGACCACAGGCCAAGTAAACTGTCCTGTGATCAAAGAACTCAAAGTTTCTGGCTCAGTACCAACCTCTGAGACAATTGTTCATTTCTTTGCTTTCCAAGCCTGCTCTGTGTCCCTCACTGCCACTGAAGTTATAGAACAAAAAAATCACTTGATCTCCCACTCTGTGAACTAAATGGCCTTAGTTCCTGAAATCTCTATTCATAGTTCGTAGTCTTATCTAAGAAATTTCATCACTGCCCACCTAAACTATGAGTAGTGGAAAATAATCAGTGCACCTAACCAGCATGGGGAGTTTCCTCATTATGTCCCTGACCTGAAGCCAAGAAGGCAGCAGACTTCCTGATGGCTCGGGTCCAGTCTGCAAATGGGGCCCTCTATTCCTCTGAGAAGGGAGTCACCCACCACGGCCACCCTTCTTTCTTTCATGGCAGAGGAAATCACAAGGCTTGGTAGTGACTGCCTTGCATTAGGTTCCCTCCTAGGCAGATCCTCCATTGCCTCCCCATTCTTATCTCCTTCAGATTTCAGAGTGTCAAAACTGTTGCTTAGAGGGAGCAGGGGTTGAGGGCTAGGCAGGCATGGGGGGGCTCCTGTGACATTGAGTTGGGACTCTCTTCCAATCCTCCTCATCAGTCAGGTCTGTCCGACTGTGACAGGGCAGGGAGTCAACCACTTTTCTGGGGGTATCTGCCTGGAAGCCTTGCCTCGGGGATGCCAGCAAGTCACTCCACAAGCCCATCTCCTGATCACACTCCCTGATGGTGAATTGTGAGTAAAACCTTGAGTAAAGCATGAGTTCACCTATAGAAAAGTATGAGTAGAAACCTGTATTGTCATGAAGGTAAACCCAGAGTAAACCCAGGATCCCATCCATCAGGCATGCACAGCCTCTAAGGGCAACTTTTTCCAGTGTTGCTGTGTAAAAATATAGGTTCCTCACATCTAACCTATGTCTCTCCTTTTTAATTTAAATCCATTTCCATTTGTCCTGTTATCATCAGACCATCCCATCCTTATTCTAGTGTTAGGCATCTCATCCTCAGATGGAAACCCTGGGGCTGAATTGGGATCAGTTTTTCAAAGAACCACGGGGGCTGCAAGTTCACCTAGCTGAGTTCAGATGTGCACAGTGAGGTGTCTGTGTGTGAGTCCCTCATCTGAATCCTTGGTTTTTATTCCACAGTGACTGCACTGCTCGTACACAGTCTCTCAGTGATGCCCAAGGTGCCTTGGGTGATCCTAGTTTTGTGCTAGTGCTTGTAAACTGTGACGGAAAATCTATGAGATAGACACCTCCTTCTGGAGCATCAGCTGAGGGCCAGAAGGGAGGTATTCTTGGCCATCCTAAATACCACTGCAGCCCCGTGGTTAGGGCTCCCATTGTGTCTTTTGCACCTGACCCCATGGAGTACGTAGTGATATTCAGCTTATCAAAAGTATGAGCTCAGAACAGAAGAGGCAGATTTTCCTCTCTGCTCCATCTGTGGCATAGTCTGGATTTCAAGGCATTGCAAAGCTATGGCACATCTACGTTCTTGCACTGATGACACTCTAGCATGCTCTGGGCTCACATTTCAATGGCATCTAATAAATCTAGGGTCATACCAGTTGACAGGAAGCTGGCAAATATTGTCACATTGTAAGGAAGAGCAAGAAAGATGACACGGGCAACTATGGACCTGTCAGTCTCACTACAGTGCTTGGTAAAATTATGGAGAAAATGATGGTGGGAGTTATGGAAAAACAACTGAAGGACAGGTCACAGACAACACAAGATACAGAGGGGAAGGTCCTATTTAATTTCAGGTCTTTTTATGACACCTTTATCCATTGAGCTGAACAAGGGAAGGCAGTTGATGTAATCCTTGAGGATTTCAGTAGAGCTTTTGATACTATTTCTCCAGCACCCTTCTGGACAGAAATTCCTGCATACAGCTAGACAGAAACAGAACGTGGTGTGTTGTAATACAAGAAGAATTTTACAGAGCAGCAGCCATGGATTGAGATAAGGAGTTCACAGAGCAGCAGCTGCGGAGCAGGATAAACAGCATGAGAACAAAGGACATCTCTAGGAAAAGAATGAATGGCTCGTGGCTTTGAAGGGGGGTTAAAGGGTTGTTAGTGCAGTAGCTTTCCTCCAATTAGCGTGTGTGATTTTTGGACACCCTTTTCTGTCTCCTTTAAAATCATGGCTTTTCGGGCAATAAATTGATGCAGCTATATGTAACTATATTGGTGTTTGTCTGTTTGTACCAGCGCGCTGACATTTTGCCTTTCAGGTTCATTAGCAGTGGTGAGTGAGCAGTTGGCCAGTAGTTCTGTCCCAAAGGATTATAGTCAGTGGGTTCCATCGGGCTGGTAGATGGTCACTGTCAGAGTTTCCCAGGGCTCCACTTTAGGGCCACTTTCCTTTAATGTTTATGCAGATGACTTGCATGCAGGACTAGAAGATGTTCTGAGCAAGTTTGCTGGTGAGACCAGATGAGGAGGTGCTGTTGCCTCCACTTAGGGTGGAGAGGACTTGCAGAGAGATGTGGACAAGTCAGAAAACTGGGTACCAGTTGGTACTAAGCACCAAGTGCATAAAGTATAACAAGAACAAGTGCCTGATTGTGCACCTGGGTATGGGCAACCCTGGACATAAACACTGTCTGTATATTGGACACATGAGAGACGTCTGACTGAAAAGGACTGGGGGTCCTGCTCAACATAAAATTTTAAGTGAGTCAGCAGTGTGCCCAGCCAGCCAAGAAGGCCAACAGTCCCCTAAAGTGCATCAAGCAATTTATTGCCAGCTGGGTGAGGGAAAGGGTTGTCCCTGTCTGCTCTGCATTGCTATACCCTCACCAGGAGCACTGTGTGCACTTCTGGGCAATGCAGAACATAACAGACATCAAACGATGGTAGAGTGTGCACAGGAGGACATTGGAACTTAGAGATCTGAAGTTCAGAGTTTCATTGGGATTGACTGCTTGTTCAGACTGGGCCCTTCTCACACCCCACATCCTGTGATGAGACACAGGGCACATGTGGGATATGAACTTTAACAGCATCCTTGCACCACATGCAAATGCTTTTCCCAGTGCTTCAGTGTTCCACCACCCATTGCTTTCAACATAATTTTCAACACCCCATTGTATCTTTTAATTTTACCAGAAGCTGGTGCATGGTAGGGGATATGATAAATCCACTCAATGCCATGAACTTTGGCCCAAGTATTTATTAAGGGAATTTTTGAAATGTGTCCCATTATGAGACTCAGTTCTTTCTGAGGTGTCATGTCTCTATAGGACTTGTTTCTAACAACCCAATATTGTGTTTCTGGCAGTAGCATGGGATACTGCGTATGTTTCAAGCCACCCAGTGGTTGCTTCCACCATGGTAAGCACAAAACGCTTATCATTATGAGATCCTGGCAAGGTGACATCATTCACCTGTTACTCCTCCCCATATTTATACTTTTGCCTTGGCCTTCCCCCCAGAGAGGCTTCATATTCTTGGCTTGTTTAATTATGGCACATGATTCACAGTCATGAATAACCAGTGCAATAGCATCCATAGTTAAGTCCACCCCTCAGTCTCTAGCCCAATTATATGTTATGTCCATTCCTTGATGGCCTGAGGTCTCATGGAACCATCAAGCTTGAAATAATTCACTCTTGTTCTGCCAGTCCAAGTCTATTTGAGCCACCTCAATCCTGGCAGCTCGACCTACCTGATGGTTGTTTTGTTGTTCTGCAATAGCCCGACTCTTGGGCAAGTGTGCATCCACGTGACACACATTTACAATCATATCTTTTTTTTGAGCAGTTATGTTTTTCTACAGTTCAGCAGCCCAAATAGGTTTACACCTCCGTTGCCAGTTATTTTGTTCCCACTGCTGTAACAACCCCCATAAGGCATTTGCCACCATCCATGAGTCAGTATAAAGATAAAGCATTGGCCACCTCTCCCGTTCAGCCACATTTAAGGTCAGCTGGACAGCTTTTACCTCTGCAAACTGACTTGATTCTCCTTTACCTTCAGTGGCCTCTGCGACCTGTCGTGTGGGGCTCCAAACAGCAGCTTTCCATCTCCGATGCTTCCCTACAATATGAAATGATCCATCAGTGAAAAGAGCATATTTCTTTTCATTTTCTGGTAGTTCGATGTATGGTGGGGCCGCTTTAGCACATGACACCTCTTCTCCTGGTGATGTTCCAAACTTTTTATCTTCAGGCCAGTTCATGATCACTTCTAAAATTCCTGGACGATTGAGGTTCCCCATCCGCACTTGTTGTCTAATCAGTGCAATCCACTTGCTCCAGGTGGCATCGGTAGCATGATGGGTGGAGGGAACCTCCCCTTTCAACATCCGGTTCATCATTGACAGTCGAGGTGCCAGAAAGAGCTGCATTTCAGTACCAGCTACTTCGGAAGCAGCCCGAGCCCCCTTATACGTGGCTAAGATCTCCTTCTCAGTTGGAGTGTAGCACTCTTCAGACCCCTTGTACGTTCAGCTCCAAAATCCCAGGGGTCAGCCTTGGATCCCTCCTGAGGCTCTTTGCCACAAACTCCAAGTGGGACCTTTCTCTCCAGCAGCAGTATAGAGGATGTTCTTTACATCCTGTCCAGTCCGTACTGGCCCCAGGTCCACGGCACAGGCTATCTCCTGTTTAATCTGTTCAAAAGCCTGATGCTGTTCTGGGCCCTATGCAAAATCATTCTTCTTCTGCATCACCTGATAAAGGGGGCTTACAATGAGGCTGTAGTTTGGAATATGCATCCTCCAAAAGCCCACTGCACCCAGGAAAGATTGTGTCTCTTTCTTGCTAGTTGGTGGAGACATGGCAGTGATTTTGTCGATTACTGTTGGGATGTGATGACATCCATCCTGCCACTTTATACCTAAGAACTGAATTTCCTGGGCAGGCCCTTTTACTTTGCTTCACTTAATAGCAAAACTGGCTCATAGAAGAATTTGAATTATTTGCTCTCCAGCACAGCAGCACTCAGTGGGGGTGTGACCTCATTCAGGCCACGGTAGTCTACTGTCAGCCTCCATTCTCCACTGGCTTTACGCACTGGCCATATGGAGCTGTTAAAAGGTGAGTGAGTTTTACTGATCACTCCCTGATTCTCCAACTGGCGAATCAAATCATGAATGGGGAGCAAGGAATCCCTGTTGGTGCGATACTGCCGTCTGTGCACTGTCTTTGTAGCAATCGGTACCTGCTGCTCTTTTATTTTTACTCGTAGCAGCCTCACAACAGACGGGTCCTCTGACAGGCCAGGTAAAACTGACAGCTGCTTAATGTTGTCCATATCTACAGCAGCGATTCCAAAGGCCCAGTGATACCCCTTAGTATCCTTGTAATGCCCTCTTCTGAGGTAATCAATACCAGGTATGAACGGAAACCCTGGGCCACTCACATAGGATGTTTTTTCCAGTCTTTACCAGTGAGGCTTATTTCAGCCTCCAACACAGTCAGTTCTTGAGAGATATCCAGAAATATGGTTTGATTCTGTCCCTTCATGACTGGAGGGCATTAGGGTGCACTGTGCACCAGTATCCACCAGTGCCTTATATTTCTGTGGTTCTGATGTGCCAGGCCATCAAATCCACACAGTCCAATAAACTCTATTATCCCTTCCACTCCCTTGACTGAGGGCAGGGCCCCTCTATTGGTTACCTGTGATAACTGGAGCAGCCGTACTGGTGGTTGGACTGTTTTGTAGTTCCCTCACCCATGCTCATAGTACAGGAGTAGGCTGGTCATGCCACTTCCTCATGTCTTCTCTGTGGTCACGTAGGTAACGCCACAAGGAAACACGTGGTGTAATTTACTGTTGTTCCTTGCTCGATCTGGAAAGCACTTGTGTCTAATAGCTGAGATTTTTAATGATACACATGAAGGCTTTATGGTCGTTAATTTCTTTATGATCTCTCGCCTTCAACTGAAGCAGCAGCTAGGCCAATTACCAAGTGACACCAAGGAGATGAAGTGGCAAAATGGCGATTTATTGAAACAGACACATCCTTATATAACCTACGCCTTTTTGTCTACACCCAGTGTATTACACTAAGATTCTTCCAGAATATGGGGAAGGGCTTGTCACATCACAACAAGCTACCGTCCCAGCTGTCCCAACAGCGAAGCAACCAGGTAACAAGAGATTCATTCTGGTGCCGTGTGTACTCCTTTCTTACGCCTTCGATTTCAGTCATCTTCAGGGGTCGACAAACAGTAACAGAGATTTCCTCCTCGTCACTCTCTTCTTCATGCCACTTTTCCTTTTGCCTTTCTCGGTACTTATCCAGACCTGTCACCTGGATCTTCTGTTGCCTCCTCCTCCACTTCTTTTTTCCGTTCTAGATGTGAGGACATCCATTTCCATTTCTTGACTTCCACAAGGGCAATTGATATTGTTACTGGTGCCTCCTGTGACTGATCAAAATTGACTTGGGGATTTCACTTTTTGGCTTGAACCTCAGCTCGGAAACTCTCTCTTTTCAGAACAGTGTTCTATAGAGCACGGTAAGCACAAGCCAAGCCCCAAATAAGTCGTACCCCCTTAGATCTATCTAGGCTGCACCATGCCTGACTCAAATACTGGCTTAGTTTCTCGGGATCCCACAGGTGTTCAAGAGTTAAATCCCATGACATTGCGGGCCCCCACGTCTTGGCGAACCTGAAGGCAAAAGTCAGTGTTCTAGGACAAACAATCACACACCAATATAGTTAAATATAGCTGTGTCCATCTATTGCCTGAAAAGCCGTACTTTTATAGCAAACAAACAAGGGTGTTCAAAAATCACACGTACTAATTGGAAGAAAGCTTCTGCAATAAGAACCCTAAAACCCCGCTTCAAAGCCACGAGCCTTTCACTCTTTTGCTAGAGGTGTCCTTGGTTCTCATGCTGTTTATCCTGCTCCGCAGCTGCTGCTCTGAAAAGTGCTTATCTTGATCCATGGCTGCTGCTCTGTAAAATTCTTCTTGTATTACAACAGAATGGCAGTTCCCTGGGGTCTCCAACACACTTCCAGCCAGCTGGCAAATGCCGCTGAGGACCTTCAGGAAAGAAATGCCCTGGGTAGTGACAATGTTCACTGGACAACTGTGAGCCCCACAATGGGTCTGGTACCTTGTGCCATCTTCTGAACACCAGTACCACAGTGTAGATGCAAGGCCCAGCCAGGCAAAATCAAAACATGCTTCTGGAAGGGGATGCTTTCTGAAGAGTCGTTACACTAATGAGAGGACCACAAACATTCACTCAGCTAACTCCAAATCTCTGTGCCTTTGCAGGCCTAGGGTCTTGTTTGGTTCACAGAGACATGGTGGGTAGATTCTCAGCTCTGTACTGTAGCAAATGGGGTACAGATTCTGCATGACGGATGGGCAATGAAGAAGAAGAAAGGCTGCTGCCATCCATGAGAGGGCACTTGCAGCGACTCGGCACGGACTCAGATGTGAACGATCCAAATCGTTTATTACAAGTTCTCACATCCCTTATATACCTTCACAAGTTGTTATTTTCTAACTTTCCCATCCGCCCTTACAACTTTCCCAAACATCTTACATGTCAACAAAGCATTCTACAAAACACTTTTCAACTGTCCATGCAGGCACATAACCAATCAGAGCTGTGAGACTCTTCTTCTCCTTGCAGAGGTGTCCTTGGTTCCCATGCTGTTTATCTTGCTCCACAGCTGCTGCTCTGAACAGCTTTTCTTGTATTCCCACAGGCACTGAGCTCTGCCTGGGGATGGCAGAGGAGCCAGCTGAGAACTGATGGAAAGGGCTCAGAAAGGAGAGCAGCAGATTCTGTTTGCTTCCTGATCAGGAAGAACAAGAAGAGGGGACAGGCAGGAATCTGAGTTACAGCTGGGATGGAATTGTTTTCTTCAGACTGTCCGCTGTGGTGCAGTGTTTTGGTTCTAGGAGAAAACCACTGATAACACTCTGATGTTTACAGCTGCTGCTAAGCAGTGTTGTACAGAGCCAAGGCCATGGTCAGTGGAGGGCACATGGAGCTGGGAGGGAACAGAGTGAGGACAGCTGACTGATAGTGGCCAAAGGGACGTTCTCTATCAGCTGACAGCAAGCAGAAATTGTACTGAAAGGGGTGGGAGTTCATCTCAGTCTCTTCACTGCCCAGGGTCCAGCTGAGCATCAGTCTGGTGGTGCTGAGCAAGTGCTTGTGCATCAGTTGTTACATACAATTCCATATCAACGGATATATAGTGATAACTATTACTCCTCTCCTTTTATCTCTCTTAGTAAATTGCTTTGTTAAAACCCAGAAGTTGTACTTTTTTTCCCAGTTCTCATCCCCATCCCACTGGGAATGGGGCAGTGCACCAAGCACTGTGAGCTGCTGAGCCACATGTTGGGTTCAACAACCACCATCATTTTGGTGCCTGATGTGAGGCTCCAAGGGTTGAGATAGCAGCACATCTGTCCTGAGCAGATAGGGCTTTGTGGGAGCTGGAGAAGTGCAGGCCATGGTGCTGTTATGTGTGGATGTGCTTCCTATGTGTGGAGCTTGTTGAGTCTTCTCATGAAGCTTCACTGCACAGCTCCTTACTTGGTGCTTGGTTGCTGGATTAGGGTATTTATTTTGCTATGCTGTTTGACCTCAGTTTGTACCACGATAAAATTGGCAGCTGACAAAGTGAAGTTTTGTGCACATTCAGCTCTGTGGTCATCTTTGGGTTTTGGAAGTAACATTGTCCATATGATTAGGAATTACACAATTTACATTGTCGCCTCTGTGAGTCCGGGGGTGTACTGGATACTGTGTTGAGGGACATGGTTTAGTGGGAGCTATAGGTAATAGGTGAACGGTTGGACTGGATGATCTTTTAGGCCTTTTCCAACCTTGGTGATTCTATGATTCTAGGATTGAGGTTAAACAATTATTCAGGAATATCACTGAGAGATCTGCCCCAAGGTGAGAAGGCTCTGCATGGCGGGGGGTGTGGGACAGTCTGGGCAGCTGCCTGGAGCGGTGGGCACCCCCAGGGCTTTGGAACTTCATCTCCGAGCAACTGCAGGATCCTGAGAAACTGGTAGAATATTGGGGGCAGGTCTGCTGTGGCACTGGTAACCCCCAAGATGCACAAATGACTGCAGTGTGCCAGATCCAGAGAGCTGGAAATGCTGACAGTGCTGCAACCTCTGCAACTCCTGGCACAGACCCTGCAGCAGCTCCAAGGTTTTGCTACATGCCCTGCAGTTGCTCCAAGCTCTGGGACAGATCCCGCTGTCTCTCCATCCCTCATAATGAGCTCTGCAGTTACTCGTGCTACGGGTCCTGTAGCTGTTCCAAGTATGGAAATAAGAAAATGGTACAAATTCCTCCCAAGGGAGGAAGTACAGCCCTGCGGTGGCTCCAACCCCTCCAATGAGCCCAGTGGCTGCTCCAACATAGTCACAGGTCCTGTGGTGATTCCAGCTCTGGCAATGAACTCTGAGGTCACTTCAACTCCTGCAACAGCCCAACAGCCACTTCAGCTCCTACAGTGAACCCTGTGGCTGTTAAAACCCCTGCAACTAATCCTGGACTTGCAAACAGATGCACATAGGGATTAGTTCATATATGTTTGCAACTGCATATGTTGTATATGTGTGAAAATACACTAAATATATTATATATGTATAAATACATTTGTCATAATTATTATCCTTTTCCTTTTCTCTTTGTCTCAACCCATAAACCTTAAACCACAGCACTGCCCCGAGACGCTTACGGATTTCCTTGGGACTATTCAATCTGATCTGGTCACACAGTGAAGAGCACCTGAAGATCTCAAGGTTTTCTCAGGGAGCAGCTCCTGAGGTATATTCCTTACACCAGCTTTGGAAGAGGCCTCCCTCCAGTTCTCTGGTTCTGCTCTGAAGGTGCCCTCTTGTTATGGCAGTGCCAGCAAGGAGACCAGCTCTGACAGACCTGTTCATATTGCCGGCTACTGACTGCAGCCCTGGATTGCTGCTGTAGAGGCAACAGGACTGTCGTGAGACACAGAAGACCTTCAGGACTGCACAAATGAGAGGACTCAAGAGCACTGCAGCACTGGTAAGAGCACTTAATGAAAAGAGCACTTTGTGCTGCTGTCTGTTGCTGTACCTCCCCAGATCCAGGGAGCTTCCAAGTAGGAAGAAAGAAAAGCTAAGTAAGTCTATTTTGAAAGCTTTTTAGGTATCTTATAACATATTCAGGGAATCTGGTTCCATGTTTACATGAGTTCTTGGAGTGAGAAAATGGAAATTAGGTAGGAAAGAATTTAAATACATTTTTATTTATAAGTTCAATAACATTTTTTTTTTGCACATTCCTATATCTCACATAATCAAACAGACAAAGATGCATAAAACATAAAGAACCATCACTGGGAATCCTATTTAGGAAGTTGTGCATTTTATTGTAGCTGGAATAGTGCGTATTGCAACACCTTCCTGAAAGCGTGCTTGATCTCCCTGTTCCTCATGCTGTAGATAATAGGGTTTAGTGTTGGAGGAACCACTGCATACAGAAGTGCCACTGTCAGATCCAGGAGTGGGGAGGAAATGGACGGGGGCTTCAGGTAGGCAAAAGCACCAGTGCTGAGAAACAGGGAGACCACGGCCAGGTGAGGGAGGCACATGGAGAAGGCTTTGTGCCGTCCCTGCTCAGAGGGCATCCTCAGCACAGCCATGAAGATCTGCACATAGGACACCACTATGAAAACAAAGCAGCCAAAGCCTAAACTCACACCAAAAAAGAGAAACACAACTTCCCTGAGATTTGATTCTGAGCAAGAGAGCTTGATGATCTGGGGGATTTCACAGAAAAACTGGTTGACAACATTGCCTTGGCAGAGAGGCAGTGAGAATGTACTGGCAGTGTGCAGCAGGGAATAGAGAACCCCAGCGCCCCAGGCAGCTGCTGCCATGGTGGCACAAGCTCTGCTGTCCATCAAGGTCCCGTAGTGCAGAGGCTTGCAGATGGCAACGTAGCGGTCATAGGACATGATGGTGAGAAGGGACAAATCTGCTGAGAGGAAGAAGACAAAGAAAAAGATCTGTGCAGCACATCCTGTGTAGGAGATGGCCCTGGTGTCCCAGAGGGCGTTGGCCATGGCTTTGGGGATTGTGGTGGAGATGCAGCCCAGGTCGAGGAGGGCCAGGTTGAGGAGGAAGAAGTACATGGGGATGTGCAGGTGGCGGTCGCAGGCTACGGCTGTGCTGATGAGGCCGTTGCCCAGGAGGGCAGCCAGGTAGATGCCCAGGAAGAGCCAGAAGTGCAGGAGCTGCAGCTGCCGCGTGTCTGCCAACGGCAGCAGGAGGAACTCGCTGATGGAGCTGCTGTTGGACATCTGCTGTTGTTGGGCTTGGAGTCCTGCTCAGAGTGCAGAAGATAATGACAAGTCCAGACCATTCTCAGAGACACTCCTCCTGCAATAATATAAAATGTTTTCATTCTCCTACAACAGTGTACATTTAGCACCATTACTTGCATTTAATTTCATTTTGTTCAGCATTCCTTAGGCAGAAGCAGCATTTGGAGCTCTAACCATTCCTCTTACTTTCTTACCTTATCCTGTCTCCCTGGATATTTTCATCTGTTTCCTGTCTCGTATCTTTACACCAACTGCTCTTAGTGCCCCAAAAGCAGCCTCTGTGCCATTCAACTTCAGTTAGAAAAAGCTGCCTGTTCACAGCTAAAGTAAATTATTCATGCCTACAGAAAATAATGATAATTAATATTGTTTCCATCCTTCAAAAAATGGGAGACTGGAAGCACAAAACGTATGACTGTTCACAAAAAAAGCAACTGATGTGATGGATGCAAAATTCTCAGAAGTGTGACAACTACTTTCTGCCTCCAATTCGTTTTGCCTCAGAACAAGAAATGAGAATCCCCTGCTTTGGATCTCCTCTTCCAAGGGCCCTAGAAAACAGAGTTGTGCAGTGGAGCTGTGATCCCCTGCCCCAGGCAGCAGCTGTGGCAGCACAAGCCCTGCCGGGGGGCTCCTTCCCCCCACCCGTCTCCCTGCAGCACCCTGGGCAGCTCCCCGGGCAGGCTGAGTGCTGAGCCTGGCAGGCGGCAGAGTCCCATACCCGGCACACAGCCTCTGGGGCACAGCAGGGACCCTGCTCTGCAGGACAGCCCTGGGTACCCGCCTGCAGCCCCAGCTGCACATCCTGCAGCCATACAGGGGCACACAGCCCTTAGGGCTGTGCTCTGACACTGCAGCACAGAAGACCAGACCTGGAGCAGAAGGCTTTTAACAAAGTAAAGAAACATGCAGTGCCTGCAGCCAGATCTGCTATGGGGTGTCCCAGATTGTTAACCCTCTATGAAAAGCAGCTCACGGTCTGCAGTGAGACTTACCGTGTCATGGTCTGTGAGGAAACCTCCTGCAGCAAGCTCACAGCCCACTCACACCACACACATCCTGTAAGCTCTCTCCCCTTTCTCTTCTCTTCTTCTGTCAGCTGCAGGCTGTGCTGTGCACAAGAGCTGCTCCTGGGTACAGCTCTGTCTCTCTGCACTTCTGCCCTCATTTATGAGCTCCCTGTGTCCCAGGAGCCTGGCCCAGCTCAGCAACAGATTATGTCATTTTTATCCTTTCCACTCATTTCCCCTGACATGTCCCTGGGTCCTCATGGCCAATAGCTACTAAAATACAACAGCATCATGACTGTGAGTTGAAATTTGCTCAATTAACCACCACATGTCCAGTGGTCAGTGACTGATTGGAGACATATGGGGAGTGCTCCCAGTTATTGTTTGATGAAACAATAAGGGCACCCAGACAAGGAAGGCGAGGTTTGGACTTTCCCTGTGCAGAGCAGTGATCCAGTTGAGGCAGTGCAGGAGTCTCATCCCTTGACAGAAATCCTGGAGCTGAAATGGGATTCAGCTCCCTACACACCCACAGGAGCTGGGATTCCTCTGGTTCAGCTCAGAAGTGCACAAGGAGTTGCCTGCATGTGAGCTCCTGCTCTGAGTCCTCGGTCCTTCAGCTGGGAGGCAGCTGCTCACACACAGACACTGGGTGATGCCCAAGGTGCCTGGGCTTCTCCTGATGTGTGCCAGTGCTTGTAAACCGTGTGGGAAATCCCTGAGATAGACACCTCCTTCCTGGGCATCAGCTGAGGGCCAGAGAGGGGATAGCACTGCCTGTCTGGTGAATTCACATGCAGCTGCAAGAGCAGCACAGGGCCATCAGCAAAGCCATGCCCATGGTGTGACCATGTTGCTATGTCAACTCCAAGGCCCACAATCGGTCTACTGTCTGTGTGCCACCTTCTGCGCACTAATACCATGGATGAGCTCTCCAGTCCGGCTAAGTCCAGTGATGCTTTCCAATGAGGATGTTTACTCCTGTATTTTTGCACTAATGCAAACACCAACGCACAAGAAGCTAGAAATCTTGGTAGAGCTGCAGGCCTGAGCTCCTGTTTGGACCATGGGGACACAGTTGAATGGCTTCCACAACTGCACTGTAGCACAAGGGGGATACTGAGTCTTTAGGATGGATGGGTGAGGAGACAAGGAAGAGCGACTGCCCTCTGTGAGAGTGCACTGAGCTCTGCCTGGGGATGGCAGAGCAGCCAGGTCAGAGCTAATGGAAATGGCCAACAGAGGAGACCAACAGTGTCTGTACCTGTCTTCCTGATCAGGGAGAGCAAGTGGAAGGTGCCCTCTGCAGACAGATGGGAGTCTCATGTTGTCTGGCCATTGTCCCCTTTGGGAGCCTTTTTCACTCCAGTATGTGCTGCAGGGACAGCACAGCAGGGCATGTGGCATCCAGCAGATCCCTGGAGAGCACAGATGGCAGCTTCTTGACCAAGCCATGGAGGAACCAAAGAGGAGAGGTGCTCTGCTGGATCTCATACTCACCGGCATGGAAGGTTTGGTGGGAATTGTGAAGGTGAAAGGGGCATCAGGCCACGTGCAAAAGACAAAAGGATCTAATTTTATTTATGTATTTATTTATTTTGAGGCTGTAAGCTTAAAAGATGAACATATATGTCAAAAAAACTGAAACAAAGAATTGAAGACAAAGATAGAAATCAATGAAAATGTGTTAACGCTTTTCAACATGAGAAATCCTCATGAGTCTTGTTCCATTTTTAGTTGTAAATATGAGTCTTTGTAGGGATTTTGTGTCTTTTTTTTTTTTTTTTTTTTTTTTTTTCCTTTAATTCAGATGCTTTCAGGTACAGAGACACAGACAGCGATGCCAGTGCCATCATTGCCCTGTGACTAAATCCTGGCGCCCACCGCTGCTCTTCCCTGCTGCCTATTTGATCCCTCATCCTCCAGGTGTCTCCAGGTGTCCTAAATAAATGGTCGTGGTTAAAGGCATATTTTCAGCAGGCCATTTAGACACATGCTCCTGCCACAGCCTGACAGATTTCCCCATCCCTTTCTTATTGTTCAGTCAGATACCTTCCAATTATCTGTCTGATTTGTGACTTTTAGGGGGATGACTAAAATTTGCTCCATCTCACCAAAGACTGATGGACTATGTTGTCAACTCCTTCACTGTGATTCTATCTATCCCTTCCTATCTTTTCTTTTTCTCTTACTTTTTCTTTTTCTATGTCGTTTTCTTCTCCTTTTCCTTTTCCTTTTCCTTTTCCTTTTCCTTTTCCTTTTCCTTTTCCTTTTCCTTTTCCTTTTCTTTTTCCTTTTTCTTTTCCTTTTCTTTTTCCTTTTCCCTTTCCATATCCTTTCTTTTTTCCTTTTTCTATTTCTTTTTTTTTCTCTTTCTCCCTTTCATTTTTTCATGCTTTAAAGAAAGCATGAATTCTGTAAGATGTTCATTAATGTCAGTAAAAGTGAAAAAAAGAGTTGAAGACAAAGATAGAAATCAAGAAGAAAGTGTTAACCCGTCTCAGTGTGTGAAATACTCACGAGTCCTGTTCAATTCTAAGTTGATACCTCCCAACTCCCTGGCTGATCTTTCCAAGGGAGATTACTGAAATTTGCTCCATTCCTCAAAAGTCTGTTGTCAAATCCTTCACCGTGATTCTATCTATCCTATCCTATCTGTTTCTAACTCATTTCATGTGCAAATATTCCCTATGAAAAATAAACCTCAATAGAAGCTGCTTGGACACGGCATGCAGTTGATCACTGTGTTTTACTGTTCATTCAATTGCATCACCTTTCCTTCTGTTTGTTGGACATAAATAAAGAGAATTCTTTCTTTTTCCATGTGCAGCTGGTTCTCTGTGGAAAGCCAGTGGGAGTTGGTACAAAGGAGGTTTAACACTGAGCGGGTGACAGCAGAGTGATGTAAGGAAAACTGATGCAAGTGCCATGAGGCCAATGTGAGTAGTGGGGTGGGGAGATTGAGGAGGAACTTTGTCCACACAGAAAGAGAATAGAACTCATTGGGGACAACCTGGATTGGCATCAGTTGCAAAATGCTTCTTTTACTTCTTGTATAAAACAATCCATAAATAAATAGAAAATAAATGCTGTTTTGATTCTTGCTCTTTATGCACTCTCCATTTTGCTGAACAAGTTCTGAAAACCTGAAGAAGAGAACAGGAAGGCACAAGGCACAGGAGGCTCTTTAAGGTTAGAATGGGCCCCAGGGCGTATTTGCTGCTAAGTCTGTCAACCTCCAGTGCAGAGAGAAGTTTGCACAAAGAACTCAGCAAGACAAAGTCAGAAGCAACAGTGAAGTTTCTTGGAGTATTAATGGGACCACTGAGGGCCATTATCAAGTAAGCTTCCCAAGGCACTAATTAGAGCAGATAATTGGAAGCCATTACTCCAGTCAGGCAAAGGCACTGGCATGGTGGCTCTGATGCTAAGAAAATCCTCCTTTGTCTTAAGAAGCAAACAGGACAAGCCCTGATTCCCAGACCCTTGGCAGGGAGATCCTGTCTCTCATGTTGGCTCAGGGCCCTTCCTGGGGCAGTGGGATGGAGTTCTGTATGATGTTTAATGAAAGACATGGGGACAGAGATCCCAGGCTCTGCATTAGGTGCAATGATACTGTCAAGTTCATGTCCCATGTGTGCCCCGTGTCTCATCGCAGGATGTGGGATGTGAGAAGGGCTCTGTCTAAACAGGCAGTCAATCACAGTGAAATTCTGAACTTCAGATCTCCCAGTTCCAGTGCCCTCCTGTGCACACCCTCCCATTGTTTGATGTCCTTTATGTTCTGCATTGCCCAGAAGTGAACCTAGTGCTCCAGGTGATGCTGGAGCTGCACAGAGCAGAGAGGGACAATCCTTTCCCTCACCCAGATGGCAATAAAATGCCTGATGTGCTCCAGGGGACCGTTAGCTTTCCTGGCTGTCTGGGCACACTGCTGACTCACATTCAATTAGATTTTGACCAGAACCCCCAGTTCTTTTCAGTCAGAACTCTCTCCAGTGTCCCGTATACATTCTGTGTTTATGTCCAGGGTTGCCCCTACCCAGTTGCACAATCAGGCACTTGTTCTTGTTAGATGTTATTCACTTGGTGCTTAGTACCAATTGGTACCCACTTCTCTGACTTGTCCACATCTCTCTGCAAGTCCTCTCCACCCTCAGTGGAGGCAACAGCACCTCCTCATCTAGTATCATCAGCGAACATAAGCAAAAATTCCTGCATGCAAGTCATCCACAAAAACATGGAAGAGAAGTGGCCCTATAATGGAGCCCTGGGGAACCCTGATAGTGACCATCTACCAGCCTGATGGAACCCATTGACTGTAATCCTTTGGGGCTGACCTACTGGCCAACAGCTCATCCACCACATTCTGTTTCTGTCTAGCCGTATGCAGGACATTCTGTCCAGAAGGGTGCTGTGAGAAATAGTCTTAAAAGCTCTACTAAAATTCTCAAGGATAACATCAACTGTCAACCCTTGGTCAACCAATTCACTAACATTGTCATAAAAAGACCTATAGTTAAACAGGAACTTCCCCTCGGGATCCTGTGTTGACTGTGACCAATGACACAATTGTCCTTCAGGTGATTTTCAATCACTCTCACAATCACTTTCTCCATAATTTTACCAGGCACTGGAGTTAGACTGACTGGTTCATAATTTCACCTGTCATCTTTCTTGCTCTTCCTTACAATGAGACAACATTTGCCAGCTTCTCTTCAACTTGTATGACCATGGATTTATTTAGATGCCATTGAAATGAGAGCCCAGAGAATACTAAGGTGTCATCATTGCAAGAACATAGATGTGCCATAGCTTTGCAGTGTATTGAACTCTGGAGTATGCCACAGATGAAGCATAGAGAAAGACTGGCCTCTTCTGTTGGCAAGCAGAATAACACTGCTTGATACATGGGGACTGTGTCTCTGCTCTGCTATGCTCTGCTTGCAGGGGAAAGGTGCAGGGGGTTGCTCTCATGTCAGTGCTCATATCTGAGGTGTGGGTTCAAAGTGGAGAGACCAGGCTTTTTTCAGCAGTGTGTGGAGACAAGACAAGGGGAAATGGAACAGAAACAGGAGCATAGGAAGTTCTGCACAAATGTGTGCAAGAACATCTTTACAGTGAGAGTGACAGAGCCCTGGAATAGGCTGCCCAAGGGGTTGGGGAGTCTCCTTCTTTGGAGATATTCAAGACCAGCCTGGACGCCCACCTGTGTGCCTACCTGGTGTTCCCCAGGGGTCTGTGCTGGGGCCTGTCCTCTTCAGTATCTTTATTGATGACCTGGATGAGGGCACTGCGTGCATCCTATGTAGGTTTGCAGACTACACCAAATTGGCTGGGAGTGTGGATCTGCCTGAAGTTAGCAAGGCCCTACTGAGGGATCTGGACAGGCTGGAGAGCTGGGCTGAAGCCAATGGGGTGAGGTTCACCAAGACCAAATGCCACGTCCTGAAATTTGGGACCTGGAATGGACTGCCCAGGTGGGTGGTGGATTCAGTGACCATGGAGGCGTTCAAGGAATGATTGGATGTTGTGTTGAGGGACATGGTTTAGTGGGGGCTGATAGGTGACCAGCCGTACTGGATGATCATTTATGTCTTTTCTAACTTTGGTGATTCTATTATTCTCTGATATCCCGTCCTTGTATGAGTGCCCTCTTTGAGCAAACACTCTCTGGGATGACTCAGAACATGTCTGGAATTAGTCACTGACCACTGGTCATCTGGTGTTTAATTCAACAGATTTTAATGTACTGTCATGATGCTGTTGTCTTTCAGGAGCTGTTGGCCATGAGGACCCCAGGACACCACAGGGGAGATGAGTGGGAAGGATAAAAAATGACATCATCTGTTACTGAGTTGGGCTGGGCTTCTGGGACACAGGGAGCTCATAAAAGTGAGAAGTGTTGTAGAGGGAATGCTGTGCCCAGGAGCAGCTCTTGTGCACAGCACAGCAGGGCTGGGGCTTGAGCAGCAATTCACATGACGATAGAAGAAAGGGAGAGAGAGCTTACAGTGTTTGATCAGCGTGAACCTGCTGTAAACGGACTGCAGGAGCACTGATAACAGATCAACAGAATGGTAAGTGTCTAGCAGTAGGCAATGCAGCTGATTTTCCTGGAGGGATCACCAAATCGGGGACATCCCGTAGCAGATCTGGCTGCAGGCACTGCATGTTTCTTTACTGTGTTAAAAGCCTTCTGCTCCAGCTGAGGGCTACCGTGCTGCAGCACCAGAGCACAGCCCTGAGGGCTGCGTGTCCCAGCACGGCTGCAGGCTGTGCAGCTGGGGCTGCAGGCAGGTGCCCAGGGCTGTCCTGCAGAGCAGGGTCCCTGCTGTGCCCCAGGGGCTGTGTGCCGGGTATGGGACTCTGCCGCCTGCCAGGCTCAGCACTCAGCCTGCCTGGGGAGCTGCCCAGGGCGCTGTGGGGAGACGGGTGGGGGGAAGGAGCCCCCCAGCAGGGCTTGTGCTGCCACAGCTGCTGCCTGGGGCAGGGGATCACAGCTCCACTGCACAACAGGATGTTTGTGAGGGCACTTTGCAAGAGGAGAGCCAAGGCAGGGGATTTCCATTTCTGTTATGAGGCAAAGAGAATTGGGGTCAGAAATCTAAAAGGGACAATAAGAGTTATGAGAATTTTTCATCAACCAGTTGCTTGTTTTGTGAACACTCACACATGATGTGCTTTCAGTCTCCCCTTTCTCAAAGGATGGAATTATGATCATTTTCTGTAGGCATGAATAATTCACCTATCCTACAAAGAGGCAGCATTTTCTAACTGAAACTGAATGCCACAGAAGCTCGGGTAGGGGGCTCTAAAAGCACTTGGGGTAAAGATATGAGACTTGAAACAGATGAAAATATCCATGGAGAAGGGATAAGAAAATAAGAGGGAGGTCAGAGCACCATATGCTGCTTCTGCTTAAGGAATGCTGAAATACATGAAATTAAATGCAAGTAATGGTGCTAAATGTACACTGTTGTAAGAGAATAAAAACATTTCATAGTATAGCAGGAAGAGTGTCTCTGAGAATGGTTTGGACTTGTCATTATCTTCTGCACTCTGAGCAGGACTCCAAGCCCAACAGCAGCTCCATCAGCGAGTTCCTCCTGCTGCCGTTGGCAGACACGCGGCAGCTGCAGCTCCTGCACTTCTGGCTCTTCCTGGGCATCTACCTGGCTGCCCTCCTGGGCAACGGCCTCATCAGCACAGCCGTAGCCTGCGACCGCCGCCTGCACACCCCCATGTACTTCTTCCTCCTCAACCTGGCCCTCCTCGACCTGGGCTGCATCTCCACCACTCTCCCCAAAGCCATGGCCAACGCCCTCTGGGACACCAGGGCCATCTCCTACTCCGGGTGTGCTGCACAGGTCTTTTTCTTTGTCTTCTTCATCTCAGCAGAGTATTCCCTTCTCACCATCATGTCCTATGACCGTTATGTTGCCATCTGCAAGCCCCTGCACTACGGGACCTTGATGGACAGCAGAGCTTGTGCCACCATGGCAGCAGCTGCCTGGGGCACTGGGGTTCTCAATTCCCTGCTGCACACTGCCAGTACGTTTTCACTGCCTCTCTGCCAAGGCAATGTTGTGAACCAGTTTTTCTGTGAAATCCCCCAGATCCTCAAGCTCTCCTGCTCAGCATCCTACCTCAGGGAAGTTGTGTTTATCTTTTTTGGTGTGAGTTTAGGCTTTGGTTGCTTTGTTTTCATAGTTGTGTCCTATGTGCAGATCTTCGTGGCTGTGCTGAAGATGCCCTCTGAGCAGGGACGGCACAAAGCCTTCTCCACGTGCCTCCCTCACCTGGCCGTGGTCTCCCTAGTTGTCAGCACTGGCATTTTTGCCAACCTGAAGCCCCCAACCATTTCCTCCCCACTCCTGGATCTGTCAATGGCAGTTCTGTACGCAGTGGTTCCTCCAACACTGAACCCTATTATCTACAGCATGAGGAACAGGGAGATCAAGCACGCTCTCGGGAAGATCTTGCAATACGCACTATTCCAGCTTCCATAAAATGTACATCTTCATCATAGGATTCCCAATGATGGTTCTTTATGTTTTATGCATCTTTGATTGTTTGATTATGTGAGATATAGCAACGTGCAAAAAAATATATATTATTGAACTTAAAAATAAAATTGTATTACACCTCTTTCCAAACCAATTTCCTTTTTTTCATTCCAAGAGCTCATGTAAACATGTATCCAGATTCCCCAAATACGTTAAAAGATACCTAAAAAGGTTTCAAAATAAACTTAGCTTTTCTTTTTTCCTACTTTGTCTGGATTTAGGTAGATACAGCCACAGACAGCAGCTCAACGTGCTCTTTTCATTTCTGATCTCCTTACACTGCCACAGTGCTCTCAAGTCCTCTCATTTGTGCAGTCCTGATGGTCTTGTGTGTCTCACGACCGTCCTGTTGCCTCTACAGCAGCAATCCAGGGCTGCAGTCAGTGGCCGGCAATACGAACGGCTGTGTCAGAGCTGGTCTCCTTGCTGGCACTGCCATAACAAGAGGGCCCCTTTAGAGCAGGACCAGAGAACTGGAGGCCTCTTCCAAAGCTCGTGTTAGGAATATACCTCAGGAGCTGCTCGCTGAGAAAACCTCGAGATCTACTGGTGCTCTTCAGTGTGTGACCCAATCAAATTGAATAGTCCCAAGGTAATCAGTAAGAGACTCGGGGCAGTGCTGTGGTTTAAATTTTATGAGTTGAGATAAAGAGAAAAAGAAAATATATACACATATACAACATACGCAGTTGCAATGATATATGAATTAAGCCCTATGTTTATCTGTTTGCAAGTCCAGGACTAGTTGCAGGGGTTTTAGCAGCCATAGGGTTCACTGTAGGAGCTGTTGCACTTTCAGGCTGTTGCAGGAGTTGAAGTGACCTCAGAGTTCATTGCCAGAGCTGGGACCACCACAGGACATGTGACTATGTTGGAGCAGCCACTGGGCTCATTGGAGGGGTTGGAGTGACCACAGGACTGAACCTCCTGGCACAGTGCACCTCCCTTGGGAGGAATTTGTTTCACTTTCTTATCACTGTACTTGGAACAGCTACAGGACCTGTAGCAGGAGTGACTGCAGAGCTCATTATGAGGGGTGGAGTGACAGCGGGATCTGTCCAGAGCGTGGAGTAACTGCAGAACGTGTAGCAAAACCTTGGAGCTGCTGCAGGGTCTGTGCCAGGAGTTGCAGAGGCTGCAGCACTGTCAGCAGATCCAGCTCTCTTCCCCTTGACGATGCTGAAGACCCACTTATGGGGCTGGGGATGCAGTTATGGGGCTGGGGACTCAGATATGTGTCTGTGTTCCTACTTATGGGGCTGGAGAGGCAGTTATGGGACTGGGGATGCAGTTATGGGGCTGCAGATGCACGTATGGGGCTGGAGATAAGCCTATGGGGCTGGGGAACCACATATGGGTCACACTTATGGGTACAGGTATGACAACCAGGGACCCCCATAGTGTCCCCACTGGGGTCACAGTTATGGGGCTGGAGATGCAGTTATGGGGCTGGGGACGCACTTATGGGGCTGGGGAGGCAGTTATGGTGCTGGGGAGGCATTTATGGGTCACACTTATGGAGCTGGGGTCCCCATTGGCCCCTATGGGGCCACACTTATGGGGCTGGGGACCCACTTATGGGACAGGGGTCACACTTCTGGGATTTTGGGTCACACTTATGGGGCTGGGGATGCACTTATGGGTCCACTCATGGGTCCGGTGACCCACTTATGGGTTTAGGGGCCCACTTATTTGCTGTGGTCACACTTATTGGGACCCCATTAAGGTTTATGGGGACGTCATTAGTGTTTGGGGTCACAGCTATTAAGCTAGAGCCTCACTTATGGGTCCCACTTATGGGGCTGTGTTCACACTTACGGGGTTTGGGGTCCCCATTGGCCCCTATGGGGTCACACTTATGGGGCTGGGGATGCAGTTATGTGTCTGGAGCCTCAATTATGGGTCACACTTATGGGAGTGGGGATATCTTGAAGTCTTTAGGGTCACACTTATGGGTCTGAGGACCCGCTTACGAGTCTGTGTTCCCACTTATGGGTCTGTGTTCCCACTTACAGGTCTGGAGCCTCACTTGTGTGTCATACTTATGGGTCTGGAGCCTCACTTATGGGTCTGGAGCCTCACTTATGGGGCTTGGGGTCCCCATTGGCCCCTATGGGTTCACACTTATGTGGCTAGAATCATAGTTATGGGGGTTTGGGTGACGCTTATGGGTCGGGGGGCACACATATAGGTCTGGATCCTCACTTATGGGTCCCACTTACGGGTTTGTGTTCCCACTCATGGGTCTGGGGTCCCCATTGGCCCCTATGGGGTCACACTTATGGGTTGCACTTACCTTGTTGCTTGCCGGCCTTCCCGTTGTCATTGGGATGATTAGGATCACATATAAAGGCCTTGATGGACTCATCACCCTGATAATGCAGCAGGCAATAGAGCAGGATGGCCCTAGAGTTGGTGACTTGCAGAATCAAACTCCATAACCACCAAGTAGTTATAAAGCAGGTATGTTTAATGAGTGATGCGCACACACCCTGGTGCAAGGGGGAGAGCTCCACCTCACTTGCACACCATCAGGAGAAAGCGTGCAACAGATATAGGCTGAACTAATACATCATCAATAGTTGGAAGGAATTTGGATACATAGCTGGGTGGACAGGGGGAGGGCGGTAGATGTAGTCTACCTTGATTTCAGTAAAGCTTTTGATACTGTCCCCCATGACATCCTTATAACAAAGCTGAGGAAGTATGGGATAGATGAGTGGACGGTGAAGTGGGTTGAGAATTGGCTGACTGGCAGAGTGCAGAGGGTTGTCGTTGGCGGTGCGGTGTCTGGCTGGAGGCCTGTAACTAGTGGCGTCCCCCAGGGGTCCATACTGGGTCCGGTCTTGTTCAACATCTTCATCAAGGACCTTGATGAGGGGATAGTGACCACCCTCAGCAAGTTTGCTGATGACACGAAGTTGGGAGGATTGGCTGACACACCTGAAGGCTGTGCTGCCATTCAGTGAGACCTGGACAGGCTGGAGAGCTGGGCAGTAAGACACCGGATGAGGTTTAACAAAAGCAAGTGTAGAGTCTTGCACCTGGGTAGAAATAATTGCATGCACCAGTACAGGCTGGGGGAAGAGCTGCTGGAGAGGAGCTCTGCTGAGAGGAACCTGGGCATCCTGGTGGACGACAGATTGACCATGAGCCAGCAGTGTGCCCTTGTAGCCAAAAAGACCAATGGCATTATGGGGTGTATTAAAAAGAGCGTTTCCAGCAGGTCGAAGGAGGTGATCCTCCCCCTCTACTCTGCCCTGGTGAGGCCTCATCTGGAATACTGTGTCCAGTTCTGGGCTCCCCAGTACAAAAAAGACAGGGATCTCTTGGAAAGAGTCCAGCAGAGGGCCACAAAGATGGTGAAGGTCCTGGAGCATCTTCCCTATGAGGAGAGACTTATGGAACTGGGTCTGTTTAGCCTTGAGAAAAGAAGGCTGAGAGGGGACTTGATCCAGGTTTATAAATACCTGAGGTGTGGGGGCCATAGTGGCAAGGCTGGTCTCTTTTCAGTAGTGCGTGGGGATAGGACTAGGGGTAATGGGATGAAAGTACAGCATAGGAAGTTCCACACGAATGTGTACAAGAACTTCTTTGCAGTGAGGGTGACGGAGCACTGGAACAGGCTGCCCAGGGAGGTGGTAGAGTCTCCTTCTCTGGAGATATTCAAGACCCACTTGGATGCCTACCTGCGTGACATGGTGTAGGGAGCCTGCTTTGGCAGGGGGGCTGGACTTGATGATCTCTAGAGGTCCCTTCCAACCCCTAAGATTGTGTGAGTCTGTGATTCTGTGAGTAATAGGCACCTGAGAGTGCAGAGTTATTCAGATGACCAAATGGATGAATACACCAAAAGAAGAGACAGATCTTTCTCTATACATCTAGTGAAAATTCCAGAGCTTATGCCATTCCAAAGCTGTGACAAACACACATTCTGTCACTGATGGCACCTTTCTTTGTTTTGGGCTCTCATTTAAATGGCATTTCCTTGGGGTCTCCAGCACACCCTAAGTCAGCTGGCAAATGCAGCTGAGAACCTTCAGGAAATCCATGTCCTGGTAGTGTCAGTGCTTGCTGGACAACTGTGAGCCCCACAATGGGTCTTGTTCCTGTGTAGCACCTTCTGAACAGCAGTACCATGTTGCAGATGCGAGACCAAGCCAAGCTAAATCTAGTCATGCTTCTTGAAAGAGATGCTTTCTGAAGAGTCTTTACACTAATGAGAAGACCACAAACATTCACTCAGTGAGCTCGAAATCACTGTGCATTTTCAGGCCTACAGTCTTGTTTGTCTCGCAGAGACATGGTGGGATGGTTCCTACCTCTTAGCTGTAGCAAATGGCATAGAGAATCTTTTTGACGGATGGCCAAGGAAGATGAGGAACAGCTGCTGCCCTCTGTGAGAGTGCACTGAGCTCTGCCTGGGGATGGCAGAGGAGCCAGCTGAGAACTGATGGAAAGGTCTCAAAGAGGAGAGTGGCATATTCTGTTCCTTGCTTCCTGATCAGGAAGAACAAGAGCAGGGGGACAGGCAGGAATCTGAGTTACAGCTCAGATGGAATTGTTTTCTTCAGACTGTCTGCTGTGGTGCAGTGTTTTGGTTCTAGGAGAAAACCATTGATAACACTCTGGTGTTTACAGCTGCTGCTAAGCAGTGTTCTACAGAGCCAAGGCCATGGTCAGTAAAGGGCACATGGAGCTGGGAGGGAACAGAGTGAGGACAGCTGACTGATAGTGGCCAAAGGGACGTTCTCTATCAGCTGACAGCAAGCAGAAATTGTATTGAAAGGGGTGGGAGTTCATCTCAGCCTCTTCACTGCCCAGGGCCCAGCTGGGCATCAGTCTGGTGGTGCTGAGCAAGTGCTTGTGCATCAGTTGTTACATACAATTCCATATCAACGGAAATATAGTGATAACTATTACTCCTCTCCTTTTATCTCTCTTAGTAAATTGCTTTGTTACAACCCAGAAGTTGTACTTTTTTTTCCCAATTCTCTTCCCCATCCCACAGGGAATGGGGCAGTGCACAAAGCACTGTGAGCTGCTGAGCCACATGTTGGGTTCAACAACCACTGTCATTTCGGTGCCTGATGTGAGGCTCCAAGGGTTGAGATAACAGCACAACTGTCCAGAGTGAGATAACTCAGGGCTTTGTGGGAGTTGGAGAAGTGCAGGCCATGATGCTAATTGTTTCCCTATTTGTGGAGCTTGTTGAGTCTTCTCATGAAGCTTCACTGCACAGCTCCTTACTTGGTGCTTGGATGCTACATTAGGGTATTTATTTTGCTATGCTGTTTGACCTTAGTTTGTACCACGATAAAATTTGCAGCTGACAAAGTGAAGTTTTGTGCACATTCAGCTCTGCGGTCATCTTTGGGTTTTGGAAGTAATATTGTCCATATGATTAGGAATTATACAATTTACATTTTCGCCTCTGTGAGTCCGGGGGTGTACTGGATATTGTGTTGAGGGACATGGTTTAGTGGGAGCTATAGGTAATAGGTGAACGGTTGGAATGGATGATCTTTCAGGCCTTTTCCAACCTTGGTGATTCTATGAATCTATGATTGAGGTTAAACAATTATTCAGGAATATCAGTGAGAGATCTGCCCCAAGGTGAGAAGGCTCTGCATGGCAGGGGGTGTGGGACAGTCTGGGCAGCTGCCTGGAGCGGTGGGCACCCCCAGGGCTTTGGAACTTCATCTCCGAGCAACTGCAGGATCCTGAGAAACTGGTAGAATATTGGGGGCAGGTCTGCTGTGGCTCTGGTAATCCCGACTGCAGTGTGCCAGATCCAGAGAGCTGGAAATGCTGACAGTGCTGCAACCTCTTCAACTCCTGGCACAGACCCTGCAGCAGCTCCAAGGTTTTGCTACACGTCCTGCAGTTGCTCCAAGCTCTGGGACAGATCCCACTGTCACTCCATCCCTCATAATGAGCTCTGCAGTCACTCCTGCTACGGGTCCTGTAGCTGTTCCAAGTATGGTAATAAGAAAATGGTACAAATTCCTCCCAAGGGAGGAAGTACAGCCCTGCGGTGGCTCCAACCCCTCCAATGAGCCCAGTGGCTGCTCCAACATAGTCACAGGTCCCGTGGTGGTTTCAGCTCTGGGAATGAACTCTGAGGTCACTTCAACTCCTGCAACAGCCCGACAGCCACTTCAGCTCCTACAGTGAACCCTGTGGCTGTTAAAACCCCTGCAACTAGTCCTGGACTTGCAAACAGATGCGCATAGGGATTAGTTCATATATGTTTGCAACTGCATATGTTGTATATGTGTGAAAATACACTAAATATATTATATATGTATAAATACATTTGTCATAATTATTATCCTTTTCTTTTTCTCTTTGTCTCAACCCATAAACCTTAAACCACAGCACTGCACCGAGATGCTTACGGATCTCCTTGGGACTATTCAATCTGATCTGGTCACACAGTGAAGAGCACCTGAAGATCTCAAGGTTTTCTGAGGGAGTAGCACAAGGGGGATACCGAGTCTTTAGGATGGATGGGCGAGGAGATAAAGAAGGGTGACTACCCTCTGTGAGAGTGCACTGAGCTCTGCCTGGGGATGGAAGAGCAGACAGGTCAGAGCTTATGGAAATGGCCAACAGAGGAGACCATCAGTGTCTTTTCCTGTCTTCCTGATCAGGGAGAGCAAGTGGAAGGTGCCCTCTGCAGACAGATGGGATTCTGATGTTGTCTGTCCCTTGTCCCATTTGGGGGCCTTTGTCACTCCATTATCTGCGGCAGGGACAGCACAGCAGGGCATGTGGCATCCAGCAGATCCCTGGAGAGCACAGATGGCAGCTTCTTGACCAAGTAGTGGAGGAACCAAAGAGGAGAGGTGCTCTGCTGGATCTCATACTTTCTGTCATGAAGGGACTTGTGGGAACTGTGAAGGTCACAAGGGCATCAGGCCATGTGCAAGATGCAAATGTATCTCTTTTAATTTATTTATTTATTTTGAGGCTGTAAGCTTAATAGTTGAACATAAATGTCAATAAATCTGAAACAAATAATTGAAGACAAAGATGGAAATCAATGAAAATGTGTTAACCCTTCTCAACATGAGAAATTCTCATGAGTCTTGTTCCATTTTAAGTTGTAAATATGAATCTTTGAGGTGATTTGATGTCTTTTTTTTTCTTTTACTGAAACTACAATGTTTTCCAGAACTGTGTTCGCTGGACACAAATGCCTTCAGGTTCAGAGACACAGACAGTGGTGCCAGTGCCAATGCCCTGTGACTATAGCCCGGTGCCCAGCACTACTCTTCCCTGCTGCCTATTTGATGTGTCTCATCCTCCAAGTTTTTTCAGCTCTCCTAAATAAATGGCCATGGTTAAGGGCATGTTTTCAGCAGACCATTTGGGCACACACTACTCCCACTGCCCTCCAGATTTCTCCATCCCTTGCTCTTTGTTCAGTCAGATACCTCCCAATTATCTGTCTGATTTCTGACTTTTAGGGGGATTACTGGAATTTGTTCCATCTCCCCAAATTCTGAGAATCAGTGAGAATGTGTTAACCCGTCTCAATGTGTGAAATACTCACAAGTCCTGTTCAGTTTTAAGTTGATACCTCTCAACTACCTGGCTGATCTATCCCAGGAAGATTACTGGAATTTGCTCTATCTCCCAGAGTCTGATGGCCTCTGTTTTCAACTACTTCACTGTGATTCAATCTATCCTATCCTACCTCAGTATAAATCATTTCTTTTAAAAGTATTCCATATGAATGACAAACTTCAATAGATGCCGCTTGAACATGGCATGCAGTTGATCACTGTGTTTTACTGTTCATTCAATTGCATCACCTTTCTTTCCATTTGCTGGCCAGATAAAAAAGAGAAATCTTTCCTTTTCCATGTGTAGCTGGTTCTCTGAGGAAAGCCAGTGGGAGTTGGTGCAAAGCAGTTTTAACACTGAGCGGATGAATGCAGAGGAGAAGAGTGATGTGAAGCAAAGTGATGCAAGTCCCATAGGTCCATTGTGAGCAGAAATTGGGTGGGGAGGTTGAGAAGGACCTTTGTCAACACAGTAACAGTACAGAACTCATTGGGACATCCTGGATTGGTATCAGTTGCACAGTGCTGCTTTAAACCCAGCTATAAATAAATAGACAATAAATTTATAATGGATTCTTTAAGCTCTCTCCAGATATCCCTCCTTTTTGCTGAACAAGTTCTTATAACTTGAAGAAGATAACAAGATGGCATAAGGCACAGGAGATTCTTTAGGTTATAATGGGCCCCAGGGTGCATTTGATGCTGAGTTCATCAGCCTCCAGTGCAGAGAGAAGTTTGCACAAAGTGCTCAACAAGACAAAGTCAGAAGTAACAGTGAAGTTTCTTGGAGTATTAATGGGCCCACTGAGGAACATTAACAAGCAAGCTTCCCAAGGGACTTGTTAGAGAAGATAACTGGAAGCCATGACTACAGGCAGGCAAAGGCACTGGCATGCTAAGAAACCTCTCCTTTGCCTTACAAAGCAGACAGGTCAAGCCCTGATTGCAAGACCAGTGGTAGAGAGGTCCTGTATCTCATGTTGGCTCCGGGCATTTCCTGGGGCAATGGGTTGGAATTTTGTATGATGTTAAATGATAGACATGGGGACAAAAGATCCCAGGCTCTACATGTGGTGCAAGGACGCTGTGAGGTTCATGTCCCATATGAGACCTATGTTTCATTGCAGGATCTGAGAAGGGATGTGAGAAGGGCCCAGTCTGAACAAGCAGTCAATCCCTATGAAACTCTGAACTTCAGATCTCTCAGTTCCAGTGCCCTCCTTTGCACATTCTCCCAGAGTTTGAAGTCCTTTATGTTCTGCGGTGCCCAGAAGTGCACCTAGTGCTGCTAGTGAGGCAGTAGCAATGCAGAGCAGAGAGGGATGATCCTTTCCCTCACCCAGCTGGCAATAAGTTGCTTCATGCACTCCAGGGGACTGTTGTTTTTCCTGGCTGCCTTGGCACACTGCTGACTCACATTCAGTGTGATGCTGACCAGCACATCAATCCTTTCCAGTCAGACTCCTCTCCAGTGTCCCATATCCAGTCAGTGTGTATGTCCAGGGTTGCCCCTACCCAGGTGCACAATCAGGCACTTGTTCTTGTTATACTTTATGCACTTGGTGCTTAGTACCAACTGGTACCCACTTCTCTGACTTGTCCACATCTCTCTGCAAGTCCTCTCCACCCTCAGTGGAGGCAACAGCACCTCCTCATCTGGTCTCATTAGCAAACTTGCTCAGAACGTCTTCTAGTCCTGCATTCAAGTCATCTGCATAAACATGAAAGGAAAGTGGCCCCAAAATGGAACCCTGGGGACCCCGACAGTGACCATCTACCAGCCTGATGGAAAAAACTGACTATAATCCTTTGGGACTGACCTACTGGCCAACTGCTCACCCACCACATTGTGTTTCTGTCTAGCCATATGCAGAACATTCTGTCCAGAAGGTTGTTGTGAGAAACAGTATCAAAATTTCCACTGAAATCCTCAAGGATTACATCAACTGGCTTCCCTTGGTCAACTAAACGGATAACTGTGTCACAGAATGAGCTTAAATTAAACAGGACCTTCGCCTCACAAACTTGTGTTGGCTGTGCCATAGCTTTGCAATGCCTTGAACTCCAGAGTATGCCACAAATGGAGCAAAGGGGAAGATTTGCCTCTTCTGTAGTGAACTCATTCATTTGGTAAGCAGAATAACACTACCTGATACATGGGGACTGTGTCTCTGCTCTGCTCTGCTCAGCTCACAGGGCAGAGGTGCAGGGTGTTGTTCTCATGTCAGTGCAGGTAAACTTGCTTTAACCCTTTTTCCTCTGTAAATGCTTCCTCTATTTCTATGCTCAGATACACTTCCACATTCCCTCAAGTACACTTTCTTATATAATTAACAATTACACTTTCTTATACCATCAAAACAGTTTGTCAAACAGTACAGTTCTTCAGTTCACATAAACTCCCTTAATACAGTCTGTATTCTTCAGTTATAAACACTGTGCCACAGAACCAGCACTGACTGAACCACCTCCCTCACACACTTCCTCACAAGCAGTACATAGTATTACATAAATGGGTTCACACTCATTGGTGGTGGAATGTACACCTCTCCTCAGGACCATCTTATTAATCTACAGAGTACAAACTCCCATCTTCTTACATACAAGCAGAAAGTACTTATGAGTGGACAGACAACACAGTCTTTCACTTTGTCCGTGTCTGGCCATTTCGCTCACAGGAGGAAGGAAACACGGGTCGGGACTTGGCACTCACCCTGCAGCTGTTCTGTGTCTCACTCACACCACACTCACTCTGACATTTAGATCAAAAACCATGGTTTATTCATACTACACAATGCTGACAACGTTTTCTAGCTGGAATCTTAATAACACTCATACTCTGGTCAACCAGTTGCAAACGTTAATTTTTTTCCCAGAGTCGGCTTGACACACGGTACCAAACACTTAAAGCAGATGATAATATTGAACATACAACCTATTAGCCCCATGATTACACCTTGGAGAACCCAGGCTACCATTTGACAGGCTATCCACTATGTCCCATACCCGTAGGAGAGACCAACCTAGGTCCCTCCTATTGCCAACCACATGGGAGAGAGTATTTGTTCTTGTTTCCATTCATATGACATACAGTTCCCTTTCATAGGAACTCACCCAAGGAGTCTTCCTACCCCAGCTGGCAACCAAAGCCATGAGCTCACCTCCCTGGGAGCAGCACGTATGGCTGTAAACTGTGTAGGATGTCTCCTCAAGACATATGGGCTCCACTTACCATACACATACCTGGTCCACCTATGGGTGGTCCTTGTCTGTCCCTGCAGTGATCAGGTGAGGAAGGGAGTCCTTCAGAGAAATCTCAGGGTGCGCCAAAAGTGTCTCCCTCTCAGCTGGTCCTGCAGCGAACAGAGCTGGTCCCACCTGGGCCGCCAAATTGACTACAGGAATTGAACTCTATAACCTCTATAACTGATACAGTCTCCCATGACATACTTATACCAAAGTTGAGGAAGTATGGGATAGGTGATTGGACAGTGAAGTGGGTCGAGAATTGGCTGACTGGCAGAGTGCAGAGGGTTGTCATTGGCGGTGCAGTGTCTGGCTGAAGGCCTGTAACGAGCGGCATCCCCCAGGGGTCTGTGCTCAGTCCGGTCTTGTTCAACATCTTCATCAATGACCACCCTCAGCAAGTTTGCTGAAGACACGAAGTTGGGAGGATTGGCTGACACACCTGAAGGCTGTGATGCCATTCAGCGAGACCTGGACAGGCTGGAGAGCCGGGCAGTAAGAAACCGGATGAGGTTTAACAAAAGCAAGTGTAGAGTCTTGCACCTGGGTAGAAATAATTGCATGCACCAGTACAGGCTGGGGGAAGAGCTTCTGGAGAGGAGCTCTGCTGAGAGGGACTTGGGCGTCCTGGTGGACGACAGATTGACCATGAGCCAGCAGTGTGCCCTTGTAGCCAAAAAAGCCAATGGCATCATGGGGTGCATTAAAAAGAGCGTGTCCAGCAGGTCGAAGGAGGTGATCCTCCCCCTCTACTCTGCCCTGGTGAGGCCTCATCTGGAATATTGTGTCCAGTTCATGGCTCCCCAGTACAAAAAAGACAGGGATCTCTTGGAAAGAGTCCAGCGGAAAGCCACTAAGATGGTGAAGGGCCTGGAGCATCTCCCCTATGAGGAGAGACTTAGGGAACTCGGTCTGTTTAGCCTTGAGAAAAGAAGGCTGAGAGGGGACAGGATCCAGGTTAATAAATACCTGAGGTGTGGGGGTCATAGTGGTGAGGCAGGTGTCTTTTCAGAAATGCGTGGGGACAGGATTAGGGGTAATGGGATGAAAGTACAGCATAGGAAGTTCTGCACTAATGTGCATCTCTATGATGGGGGTGGCCCAATCACAAGCAGTGGTGCGCTCAGTTGTTCTGCTTGCCTGCTCCTCAAGGAGTTAGGAGAAATCTGTACCTGTTGCGTGTTCGAGTGCATGCGCAATGCCATGTGGAGGGCTTATCACAATAAAGATTGGCGGATTTGCTGCGTAGACCGGTCAGAACTCAGATCTGCGTTGTGCTTCCTGCGGCACCGAACGCCTAACAGTGGCAGTTCCGTGTATTGGCCAGCAGGTGGCAGCAGAGACCACGGAAAGAACGTCTGCGGGACAGACCCTGGGGATCCGTTCTCTTTTGATTATAGGGGAAGAACACAAAGATGGAAGAGGAGGTAAGGGGGGAAAAAAAAAAAGAAAAAAAGATAAAACCAAACCACAGCAAACAAATAAAAACTTCTCCGAACGTAGCAAACGTGAATCTCTGTCAATAAATAAATGAGTAATTGAATTGATGTCCATTTCCCCTCCCCCCCGCTCCCCCCCACTTCCGAGATGAAAAAACACCTGGTATCAATTGGACAGATGCACACAGTGAAGCCAGGGATGGTCTGAAACGCAAAGCAGCTGAGCAGCTTTTAGAAGAAAACAGAGTAGTAACAACTTCTGTACCTACATTCACCACTCTGAGATCCTGTCTGGGTCACCCAAGGCTTGTAAATAACCACTGGGTCGGTTCTGATGTCGAGTGATTTGTTGTCAGTTCTCTCATGGTTCTCCGGTCAGTTCTCCGGTGCCAGGATCTGCCACAGGGCATTCTGACCACGGGCATCATGTTTCTACGCTGCCTCCTGCATTTAACAGGCAATGGGACTGCCCAGCATGTGCAAGGCAGCACCTCTTTCACACCACCAGAATGTTTAAGGCTGTTGGGATTGTTGTTAGCGTCCCATTAACACTGAGGCTAGAGATACCCTTAGGATTGACATTACTATTAGCATTACTTTGATGGTGCCCTATCTGGGTCATTTCCAGGGGATGTCAGGAGTAAGGCACAGTGTCAGGAGAAAAAGAACAGACTCTGTTACTTTATAAACGTGATAATAGAGAGAGTTCATTGGAAAAAATACAACTCTTAAATAATGCAAAGCATGCTTCTGATTGGATGCAGGCATCATCTGGGCTCTGTTTAATATTACTTCTAAGGTAAAGATTATTGTTACCTTAATGATTGTTTTTTGGATTATGATCAGGGTTAAGGTTCCTTTTGCTACAAACTTCTAGCATCATTTTTGTTGTTACATTTGGAGTTAGAGACGATTTTAGAATCAGGGTAAGGGTTAGGATTAGAGTTACATTGCGGGTTAATGCTGTTGTCTTTACAGCTCCTGTGAGGGTTGGGGTCTGGGTCAGGTGTTTAAAAAATGAAATGAAAAAAGAATAAAAAAAAATATATTGAAAGCTTCAGATTTCCTTAATCTTTGTGGGAATCATATAATGTGCAACTCAAATCTACCTCTTCGTGCAGTGACTGCCTGTAAATTTGCTAGAGCCTGATATAATATGGCCTTGTGCCATAGTCCTCCAGATTGTTGCTAGGATTCCTTTCCATATATTGAAATTGAATTGACCTAATATATAGGTCAGTTACCAACCTCTTGTTTTTAGGTCTGCCTTGTACTTTTCTGCGGACAGAGAAGGGCAATGTTTCCAAAAGTCAGTACATTCACAGAATCACAGAATCACAGAATCACAGAATCACAGAATTACCCGGGTTGGAAGGGACCTCAAGGATCATGTAGTTCCAACCCCCCTGCCTAGCAGGGCCACCAAACATACGCATTTACTAGATCAGGTTGCCCAGGGCCCCGTCCAACCTGGTCTTGAACACCTCCAAGGACGGGGCATCCACAACCTCACTGGGCAGCCTGTTCCAGGACCTAACCACCCTTCTAGTAAAGAACTTACCCCTAACATCCAACCTAAATCTTCCCTCCTTCAACTTAAAACCATTTCCCCTAGTCCTGCTATTATCAGCCCTTTCGAAGAGTTTACTCCCCTCCTGGGAGTAAGTTCCCTTCAGGTACTGAAAGGCTGCAATGAGGTCACCCCGCAACCTTCTCTTCTCCAGGCTGAACAAACCCAACTCCCTCAGCCTGTCCTCATAGGGGAGGTGCTCCAGCCCCCTGATCATCTTTGTGGCCCTCCTCTGGACCCTTTCCAAAATCTCCATATCTTTTTTGTACTGAGGGCTCCACACCTGGACACAGTACTCCAGATGGGGCCTCACAAGAGCAGAGTAGAGAGGGACGATCACCTCCCTATCCCTGCTGACCACCCCTCTCCTGATGGAGCCCAGGATCCCATTTGCTTTCTGGGCTGCCAGAGCGCACTGCTGGCTCATGTTAAGTTTCTCATCTATCAGGACCCCTAGGTCTTTTTCAGCCGAGCTGCTCTCAAGGACAACTCCTCCCAGCCTGTACAGGTGCCTGGGGTTCTTCCGGCCCAAGTGCAAAACCTTGCACTTTGCCGTGTTGAACCTCATTAGGTTCACCCGAGCCCAGCTTTCCAGCCTGTCAAGGTCCCTCTGAATGGCATCTGTTCCCTCCTCCGTATCAACTGCACCACTCAGCTTGGTGTCATCAGCAAACTTGCTGAGGGTGCACTCCATTCCCTCATCGATGTCATTAATAAAGATGTTAAAGAGCACCGGTCCCAAGACAGACCCTTGAGGGACGCCGCTCGTTACCGGCCTCCACCTGGACATAGAGCCATTGACCACCACCCTCTGTCTCCGGCCTTTCAACCAATTGCTTATCCATCTAGTTGTCCACCCATCAAATCCACCTCCCTCCAATTTGGAGATGAGGATGTGATGGGGGACCATGTCAAAGGCCTTGCTCAGGTCCAGGTAAATGACATCGGTCGCCTTCCCTTCATCCACCAACGCCGTCACTCCATCATAGAAGGCCACAAGATTAGTTAAGCATGACCTTCCCCTGGTGAAGCCGTGCTGGCTGTCTCGGATCACATGCTTGTTCTTTATGTGATCAAGCATGTTGTCCAGGAGGATCTGTTCCATAATCTTCCCAGGCACGGAGGTGAGACTCACCGGCCTGTAGTTACCCGGGTCGTCCCTGCTCCCCTTCTTGTAAATGGGAGTGACGTGACCCTTCCTCCAATCATCCGGGACCTCACCTGACAGCCACGACTTCTCAAATATGATGGAGAGCGGCTCAGCAACCACCTCAGCCAGCTCCTTCAGGACCCTGGGATGCACGCCATCTGGCCCCATAGACTTATACTCATTCAGTCTAAGGAGGCACTCTCGGACTTGCTCTACCCTTACAGTGGGGAGGGATTTACCTCCTTGGTCCCCACATGGAGGGATGGGGGTGCAAGACTTAGGGACGTGAAAAAGACTAGAATCCTGGCCACCAGTGAAGACCGAGGTGAAGAACTCATTCAGCACCTCAGCTTTCTCTTCATCTGTTGAAGCCATTTCTCCTTTTGAATTTACCAGAGTAGGTACGCCCATTTTGGCCTGTCTCTTCTGGCCAATGTACCTGTAGAAGGTTTTCTTATTGTTTTTCACATCCCTCGCCAAGTTCAGTTCTGCCTGCGCCTTGGCTTTCCTGATCCCACATCTGCAAGTTCGGACGGCATCCCTGTATTCTTCCCGGGTGACACAGCCTTGTTTCCAGAGCTTGTACACCCCTTTCTTCACCCTCAGTTCTCTTAGCAGGTCCTTGCTGAGCCATGCCGGTTTTCTACCTCTCCTGCCCACTTTCTTAATCAGGGGAATGGAGACCTCTTGTGCTGCCAGGAGGGCATCCTTGAACAGTAGCCAGCTCTCCTCAACGTCCTTATCTTTGAGGGCAGCGCGCCAGGGGATCTTGGCCAGCATTCCATTGAGTAGCTTGAAGTCTGCTCTTCTAAAGTTGAGCATCCTGGTCCTGCTCTTTGCCAGGCCCACATCGCTTGAGATCACAAACTCAACCAGGGCATGATCGCTGGAGCCCAGGCAGCCTCCAACCTTGACGCCTTTGATGATCTCCTCAGCGTTGGTGAGCAGCAGGTCCAGCAACGCTTGACCTCTGGTCGGTCTGTCCAATACCTGAACCAGAAAGCTATCATCAATGGATTCCAAGAGCCTTCTGGAGCTCTTGCAGCTCGCCGTGTGGTTTTCCCAACAGATGTCAGGATGGTTGAAGTCCCCCACCAGGACAAGAGCCCGTGAGCCAGACGCCTCACGCATCTGGAGCAAGAAAGCCTCATCAGCAGCCTCCCCTTGATCAGGTGGCCTGTAGTATACCCCTAATACCAGCTGACCTTTATTAGTCCCATCTCTAATCCTAACCCACAGGCTCTCAACCTGTTCTTGATTGTTTCTCATGGGGAGCTCCTCACAGTTTATCCAATCTCTGACATAAAGGGCGACTCCCCCACCCTTCCTACCTCGCCTATCTCTCCTAAAGAGCCTATAGCCATCGATGGTAGTATCCCAATTGTGGGAGTCATCCCACCATGTTTCTGTGATAGCAACAATGTCATAATTTTCAGAGTGCATCACAGTTTCCAGTTCCTCCTGCTTGTTACTCAGGCTCCGTGCATTAGTATAAAGGCACTTCAGCCGGGCTGTCCGTCTCACCACCTTCATAAGCGATCCAGGATCCGCTAGAACAGCGGCATCCCCAGCACCCCCCTGCCCTACTCCCTCCTTTTGCACTCTGCAATCTTTGCCCACAGAGTTTGGTACAATCCCTCGAATGCACCGTTCAACCCCAAATGCACCGTTCAACCCCAATAACATTCATTCTGTCCTGTGCTGGGCTCTACCCACCCTGCGTATTTATCTTGTGCTTGTCTCAATTCTCCCCATGTCAGAATGCCCCCAGTCTGAACTTAACTCTGTTCAGCAACTTTCTTGGTGGAAAAACTACTTATACAGCTGTTTTACAAGTGGGTTATACATTCAGTTAGGGCCTACACTGTGTACTGAAAATACTGGAAACTTCCACTGCAAAAACACAATCTACCTCTCCCTTCTGTGCAGCCTTGCAGACCCAGAGCACGCCAGGTTATTTCTGCTTTCATAGCATTTGCATGCTGTAGGGTGAGCAAAAGGTTCTGCTGCTTGATTCTTCTGCAAGAGCTGCCTACCGGCAAATGGTTGCAGGGATGGAGGATGTGACAGAAAGCATTTGTCTCCACAAGAGCAGAGTTACATTCAGTGCAGAGTGTGAGAGTCAGGTTGGTGTGGAAAAGCACTGACACGCTGGGGATGATGCAGTGCTCACATGTCTAAAACTCACAGACATTACTGTCAGAAGGATGGTGCTGTGTTGTGCTTCTACCTTTGGCAGCCCCTGGAGAAATGCTGCGGCACACAGAACACCTTTGTATTGCACTGACTGCTGCCATGCAGCATGGATTTAACACACCAAATCCAGAGGAGCATGACTGCATCTAACTGCCCTGAGAAAAACTACTGTAGCTGAAGAGATGAGGAGGCAGCTGCTCATCTGCAGAACAAGCAGTACTGCCAGACATTGGGCCAGGTGAGCACCTCCTGCTGCAGCGTGATGATGACAGGGCTGGAGATGATCTGCAAAGCCAGCTTCAAAGTGGGAGACATGAGTCAACATGGCAGGAGGACAGAGGTGTTAGGGAGCAGCCAAGGCATCAAAGAGTATCAAAAGGCTTTAAAAGGTATCACAAAGCGACAGCCAGGAAGACTGGGATTATCATGAGCAGCAACCTGGATGCTAGAGATTATTTGCTGCCATACAAAATGGTAGAGATCTTGCTGCAGACATCCCAAAGCCAGGCAAAATGGGAACCCAGAGCTCTGCCTGCATGAACCCCACAGCCATAGCATTGCAAGCTGAGCTGCCTTGCTGTTTGTTGCATTCATCCCAATCCCTGTGAATGAAGACTCGGAATGCAGCCGAGGCGATGATTGAGCATGTGAGTGACTTTATTCAATAAAAGACAGGAGGGCTTGAGAGGTCAAGGGTGAAGATAGGACTCCTCTTGTCAAGATGAGAGTGGCTCAGAGCTTGTGCTGCTGCCTGGTGCCTGGGACTGGCAGCCTGACTCTAAGTCCCCATCTAAGATGCTCAGCTTCACCTCACTGATGCTGCCCTGCTCCTGCATGGTGGTGCTGCTGTTGGGGCACTCGGGCTGTGCTTGGGATGGGCAGCACTGCAAAGGCGCTGGGTCACAATCCAGGCAGGTGACTGTGGTGTCTGGCAGGCTCAGGTCAGGAGCTTCAGCAGAGCCAGGAGATATGAGAGCATGAACGTGGATGAGCCCCTTGTGTCCATCACTGTTACCATGTGGAAGGCTGTCATCCGAATTGCAGCGATTTGTGCTTAATAAGAACTCTCCATTGATGGAAACACACTGCACATCACTACTTGGTTTGGATCTTTGGGGTTGACAAGGGCTCGAATTATCTAGGAAGGCACAGAAACACAAGGGTTAGTGTCAAACGTTTGCAAGTTGAATCATGCAAGAGGTTGTTGATACTTGGTAATAGAGTGGCGGCAGGACGAAGCAAATAAGCTTGAAGCAACAGAGCCACTGTCTTGAAAGTGATCCTCGTGCAGGTCCATAAGTTTTGACTCTGCCTGGACTTCATATGGGGTAGTATGACATCACAAAGGGGTGATATGATGTCACAAAGGGGCATTATGATGTCACAAATAAGCATTATGATGTCACAAAGGGGCATTATGATGTAACAAAGGGGCATTATGATGTCAAAAAGGGGCATAATGACATCACAAATAAGCATTATGACGTCACAAAGGGGTATTAGGACGTCACAAAGGATCGTTATGATGTCACAAAGAGGCATTATGACATCACAAAGGGGTATTGTGACGTCATAAAGGGGCATTGTGATATCACAAAGGAGCATTATGACATCACAAAGGGCATTATGACATCACAAAGAAGCATTATGATGTCACAAAGGGGCATTGTGACGTCACAAAGGGGAGACATTATGTCATCACAAAGGGGCATTGTGATATCACAAAGGAGCATTATGACATCACAAAGAAGCATTGTGATGTCACAAAGAAGCATTATGATGTCACAAAGGGGCATTGTGATGTCACAAAGGGGCATTGTGACGCCACAAAGGGGCGTTATGATGTCACAAAGGGGCATTATGATGTCACAAAGGGGCATTATTACGTCACAAAGGAGCATTATGATGTCACAAAGGAGCATTATGACATGACAAAGGGGTGATATGATGTCACAAATGGGCATTATGACGTCACAAATAAGCATTATGATGTCACAAAGGGGCACTATAATGTCAAAAAGGGGCATTATGACATCACAAATAAGCATTATGACGTCACAAAGGGCATTATGACATCACAAAGGGGCATCATGACGTCACAAAGGATCATTATGACGTCACAAAGAGGCATTATGACATCACAAAGGGGCATCGTGACGTCAGAAAGGGGCATCGTGATGTCAGAAAGGAGCATTATGACATCACAAAGGGCATTATGACATCACAAAGAAGCATTATGACGTCACAAAGGGGCATTATGATATCACAAAGGGGTGTTACCATCACCCTGCGCCCAACTCCTCTCTCCCTCCTATTGGCTCCCTCTCCCACCAATCCCCGATCTCCCCTCCCCTTAGACATTGAATTCTCTTCTCACTACCTCCTCCCAGTCCTCCCCTAGGAACAGAAACCATTCAGATTCTACAGCAAACTACAGCATCTGCACTGCAAGAGCACACTGAACCACCTGCAACAATGAAACATGGTTTTGGAGAGTGGGTTTGAAAACACACCTTTAGACAGCTGTCTCCCTGTGGCCAAAAGGAAACCAAGCAGCAAAAGAAGAGTCCAGCCTGAAACATGCCCATGCTACTAGCCCAGGTTTTTCACAGTCAATGCAGAATCCATCCTGTTCATGAGGTGACAAATGACCAGTGGGTCTCCCCTTGCTCCACCCCTTCTCCTTCAAAGCCAGAAAAAGAAAGAAAAAACAAGCTTCTGTACAGCTGCCGTTATTTCTGACAGCGAGTGTAATCACAGAATCATAGAATGGCCCGGGCTGGAAGGGACCTCAAGGATCATGAAGATCAATCACCTCCCTGTCCCTGCTGGCCATCCCCTCTTCTGATGGAGCCCAGGGGACCATTTGCTCTCTGAGCTGCAAGAGCACGCTGATGGCTCACGTTCTGTTTTTCATCCACCAGGACCCCCAGGTCCTTCTCTGCGGGGCTTCTCTTAAGGACTGCTCCTCCCAGGCTGTACAGATGCCTGGGATTCCTCCAGCCCAAGTGCAAAACCTTGCACTTTGCTGTGTTCAACCTCATTAGATTCACCTAGGCCAACCTCTCGGTTGAGCTCCCTCTGAATGGCATCCCTTCCTTCCACTGCATCAGCCGCACCACTCAGCAAACAGCAGAGGGTGCACTCCATTGCATCATTGGTGTCACTGATAACCATGTTAAAAAGCACTGGTCCCAAGACAGACTCCTGGATGACACCACTTGTTATTGGCCTCCACCTGGACACAGAACCATGAATCACCACCCTCTGTCTGTGGCCTTTCAACCAATCCCTTATCCACCAGGTGGTCCACCTGTCAAATCCACATCCCTCCAGTTTAGAGATAAGGATGTGGTGGAGGGCCATGTCAAAGATCTTACTCAAGTCCAGGTCAATGACATCAGTTTCCTTCCTTTTGTCCACAAATGCCGTCACTCCATCATAGAAGACCACCAGATTGGTTAGGCATGGCCTTCCCCTGCTAAAGCCACGCTGACTGTCTTGGATCACATGCTCATTCCTTATGTGATCAAGCATGTCTTTGAGGCGGATCTGTTCTTCACCATCTTCATCACAGTTCTACATTTGAATCAAATAATTGGTGTTGCTGTCACCAAGAAAACCTCTTTGTCTTCTACTCCTGCTGCACATCTGTGCTTTCACCAGAAGCAAAGGGAGAGGCCACCTCCTAGATCCAAATTTTAAGAAACCAACACCCAATAGGTGTCATCTGAAGTAAAATAGGAGAGAAATTAAGATGAATCTTTTGCATCCAGCTTGGATCACTCCCTCACTCAGGCAAACCACCATCAGATCAAGGAGATGCTGCCTTCAGCTTAGAGACTGTATGGGAAATCACAGCTTGAACCTCTGATTAATCAGCTGAGGCAAGTGTTGGGCCAGCTGCGGGAGCACAGGTGAGAGTAATCTAGCTGTGCTCCCAGAAGGGGTGGACCTCGACTGCACCTCTTCTGAGACCTCACCTCATTTAAAGGCTGACCACCACTAAGGCAGAATCTCTTGGAGACTGCTCCCCAGTTGAGACTGCCTCAGCTTTCTGGTCAAGGCACCAACATTGGTGAGCTTTCCTTTGCTAATAATCTTTGACTATTTACCACCATCTTGGTTAACATCTTTTAACTAGCCACCCTTACAGAGACCATAAGGGCTTGGGCTTCCAAACTCTCAGCAAGCATTTGGATCAGACAGCTTCCTGCTGGGGAGCCCCCTGCATCACTGCTGCCTCCTTTCGTACTGGACCTGCAGATGCTTCAGAGCTCATTAGCATGGACTTCCTTCCTCCGCTCAGCAGCTGCTCCTGCACTCACCTTCATTCCTACTCAGATACCGGCCGCTTCCAGCACCAGCTGACCTGCAAGACACAGAAAGGAAAGGTGGGAGTCATGCAAACGCAGAAGCCCAAGGCTGCGTCACCACCATGTATGGCAGCCTCGGGAAGTCAGCTGCAACTACATCCTTTGTCAGAATGGAAACAGGCACCGTCAATTAAGTGTGACCTCTGAACTCATTGCCACCATCAGAAATAGGCACTGAAATTGCTCACTTCACTGCAGCTGGTTACCTCCTGATTTTGGGTAAATGCGGACACTGTCTTGAGGGCTACCAGAAAAACGACATCAACTTCATTGTAGGTGGTTAAGCTTGGAAGCTGGACTTGAGCAAGAAAAGTTTCTCAGCTCAGAATCACAGAATTATCAAGGTTGGAGAAGACCTACAAAATCATCTGGTCCAACCATTACCAATACTTCCCGGATAAATCATACCTCTCAACACAACATCCAAACGTTTCTTGAGCACTCCCATGGTCGGTGACTCCACCACCTCCCTGGGCAGTGCTATCCAATGCCTGAATACCCTTTAGGGGAAGTAATATTTCCTAATGTCCAGCCTGAATCTTTCCTGGCACAGCTTAAAACCATTCCCTCTAGATCTATAACTGATCACACGAGAGAAGAGGCCAAACCCCAGCTCACTACAACCTCCCTTCAGGACGTTATAGAGAGTTATAAGGTCTCCCCTGAGCCTGCTCTTTTCCAAGCTGAACAATCCTAGTTCCCTCAGCAGCTCCTCGTAAGGATTGTGCTCCAGACCCCTCACTACCTTCGTAGCTGAAGACGTTCCAGAACCGCAAGGTTTTCTTGCAGGGAGGGGCCCAAAACTGAATAGGTCAAACATCCTTCTCTCCATCATTGCTGTCACGTGGAAGGCTGTCCTTGGAACTGCAGTGACTCATGCATCCTAACTGCACTCCATTGATGGAAGCACAACGTGCATCATTGCAAATTGCTGGTGGGTTCCTGTGTTGGCGAGGGATGGATTCACCTGGAAAGAGTAGATACACAGCATTTAGCGTCAAACTTTCAATATCCAAGGAGGCAAAGGCTTGGTGCTGCCTGTCAAGCAGGTTTCAAGCAGCTTGTGAGACTCATTTGGGAAAGACAGGAGTCAACCAAAGATGTCAGGCACGGGCTTGAATGCCAGAAGGAGGTACAAGCCCACTGAAAGCATGAATTCTACCTGTGTTGCTGACAAGCAGTGTTTTGAAAGCTGGATTTGCACCCTTACCTGCCAGGACCAAGACTTCTGCTTCAGAGGGCTCCCTGGCACTGCTCTGCAGTTGGTGTTTGGCCACAGGGGATGGTTTGCCCAGGCAGAAGCAGGAACGCCAACTGCCAGCTGGTGACTCTGCCCTCTTACTGGGAGAACTCAGTCTGGAGAGAAAACAGAGCATGCTGTCAGTCGTGGTGCAGGGTGAGGGAAGAGCTGCACCGAGCCCTTGCCAATAGTTGCCTGTTCCCGCCACTGCCTGCTTTCTGCTGAAACACAGCCTAGAAACACCCTCTGTTTCAAACAGCAGAGGATGCTTCCATTCCTACAGTTCAGCCCTCAAGTCCTGCTGGCTACATTCCTCTCAATGATTTCAAGCAAGATTCGGAGCATGTGAGCAAAGGCTCCACAGCCGGACAGGAAACGAGCTGGCAGGCGTAACTGCTTTCTGAGGAACCGTACAGTTATAAGGGAAGCTCAAAAGCATCCCTGACTCTTACGTTAACACCTCCTCGGCCTCAGCTCACTGCCACCTTTAATTTCTAGTGCCAGCAAGTCTGACCAACAGCTCTGCTTACAGGAGAAGCACAATTGGTTTCAGGCACATGGCCCTGAAATCTGGAAAACCCCAAGATTTCCATGTACAGCCAGCACAGAACAGGATAGACGCCAGCGTGGCTTTCTGCATCTTGTGACTGCCTGCCCAACCAGAAAGGAAAGGCACCTTGTGTGGCTCCACTGAGGCCATAGGGCAACTGTGTGTTAGTTGAATCCTCAAAGATATAATGGACAAAAAATAAACCAATAAAAATCATCCGAACAATGATGGTAGGGGCTGGAAAGGGAATTCCTCTTTCTTTATCTTTCAGATGGAAAATCAATGATTGCGTTGAAGTTCCTCAGTACAGCTGCAGGCCCTTCCTCCACTTGTATCTTGCTGCTCCGTGTTGCAACAGGAGAGCTGCTCTGGCCTCTCCTCTCAGCCTGTGCCGCCTGCACGGTGAGCAGCTTTGTGGATGAAGAGACCCACACAGACTTGGGCCCAGGCAGAGAACTGTGCCCTGCAAGGGAAAACCACAGCTAAGACAGAAAAGGAAGCAGCAGCACAGCCATCCCCATTCTGCATATCTCTCAGAACTGCTCATCCGAGCCACTGGAAGAAGAGGAGCTCAAAATAACTGTGTGCTCAGAGGTATGCTCGTGGCAAAGGACACAGCCACAATTAAGAGCAGCTCACTGTATCTTAAGAGGCAAACAAAAAGCCTAGAAAAACTAGGGGCCAGAGATCTCAGAAAGCATCACTGCCACACTTCAATCAAGTTTCACCTGCTTGCAAAACATCTTAAGAGCAGTGATGGTTTTCTCCATGTAAGGCTTGGACACTCTCAGGACCCATCAACAGGGCACCATATTCTAACCTAAGCCCAGAAGCCTGCTGTCTCCTCAACAGTAACAGAATTTTCAAAGGTCTTGGAGAAGCCCTGGATTGGATGAAGCTGTCAGATTTAGATCAAGCTAATGGAGGAAGATGCTCACCTACTCCCTCTCCCATGGCTGGTGTGGATTTGGAGCAGAAAAGGACGTCTGTGTAAATAATACTGTTGAAATATCAACTGGTAGAGCAGTGTTGCACATTGTACAAATCACAGTTGGACATCCATGGACAGCTGATGATAAAAGTAATTGTAGGGGAAGAGCTGGATGAAATATTGTTAAAAACAAATAATCATTTTAGCTGCACGTTTGTAAGCATTTCTTTTCATCCTTCTCAAAACAGTTTCATGGCAGAATAAAGAGGACACGTTCACACAGACATTTCCACAGCCAGACTAGGGAATAATCAAAGAATATCAACCAAAATGTGTTTCCTACCAGTTACATGAATCTTGAAGGTGAGTTTCTAGCCAGCAGCCTCGCAGCTGTACTCCCCTTTGTTGCAGTAATTCATTCCTGGATGTAAATCACATGTAGAAAAGTGTTGCTATGATACTAGATGACAGAGAAAGTCCTATAGCCAAAATGTTTTGCACCAGAGAGGCTGTCAGTTGATCCTCCAAATGCAAGACACACCAAATGAAGCGTTCCTTTATCTCTGGGATTCCAAGCATTTTCTGACCTCTGACTTTCACTTGGAATGTTGCTTTGTTGCTTTGTCATCTTTTGTTTCACAGCTGTAGCTCCATTGGTCTTTCAGGGTCACATTTTTGACCATGAGGTTGCGGTGCGTCCCCTGGGAGATGATGGTTGTCTTCTGGTCCTGCTTCACCTCTGTTTGATCTTTCTTCCATACAACAGCTCCGCTTGCAGCTGACACCTCACACACCAGCTCCAGGTCTTCAGAAGGACTGACTGATATTTCTGGAGTCATTTTGGGCTTGTTGACAACATTAATGGCTTCATCTGAAGAAAAAAAGAGAAAGTGGTTTACATCCTGACTCAGGCTTATTCAGCACAGCATGAAGATACAGTTAGAACTGATTGTAATGTCTCTGCTCATTACATTTGGGTGATTGAGTTTCACCTCTGGAGATACTCACATACAAACGTGTGCTTGATTCTCCTGTGTAAGGAAACAGTAAGTTCTATGCAGACAGTTCTTATTTCTTTTAATCAATTCTGTATTCTGCACGTGTTCTTCTGTAGCTAAAATGAAGGCAGCTAAGTAACGTGTTTTCAATGCATGAACAAACCTATTCAACACCTTGTCTCTAAGCTAACAAGCAGCGTTTGATGAGCACATCAGTATTTCATGCCCTTCATTCCATCCAGACAGAACCTGCCTGAGGAGCAAGCTGATGGCTGTCAGCTACAGGCAGACCAAGCTTAGTATTGCATTTCTGACAGCAACAACTGTTGCTTTCAGTCACTGGATATACCAAGGCCAATTGCTATGCCAGGCACATTTATGGCATCAGTGAACAAATAATGCATTAAAAATTGTAATAGACAGGAGCCATCTATTCTTTTAAAACTAGGTGACCAAAGAAGAACAGCCCCTCTAGAGTCAAGCTGTTAAGAACTAATAGCATCAATCAGTATCACATAGATAGATTACTTCCCTGCCCTAAGACCATCTTGTGACCATTTGTTGCTCCTAATTAAGCCCTCTTGATGGCATTTTTGTCTGAGCCACGTGACATTTTGTGATAGGAGTTACTGCTAGTGTTCCCTTCACCCTGCACCAAAGTAGGAGGTATCCATTCTCAGGGAATCATGCAGGCTTCCTCTGTATTTGATGCTCAGAGACAGCCCCAGAACTTTTTAATCTTAGCTTAACTCTCATCCAATAATGTTCATCAAACAGTGCAACTTGTCCTTTGGGGATGCCTTTGTTCTGCATCCACCAGTTCCAATGGAGTCTTCTTGGCTTGTTTTAGATCAGTTTTTCAACAGATAAAGAAAGGGTCTTTGAATTACAAAGTGAAATTGCAGAATGCATGATTCTCAACCAAACAGAACGGGAGGTGGGATGCAGGGTGAATACCTGAGCCAACACCACCTGCAAGCAACCCTTCAATATCTTAGGAATCTCTAGCCATCCCAAATCCAGTGTTGTGCTTGATCTATCATCTCTGCTGAGTTTTTAGCCTGCTGATAGTGAGCATAATGGTGGTGATGGGTGAGCAGTTGGACTAGAGGGTCTTAATCAACCTTAAGGAGCCTGTGATCAGAGGAATGTGAATGTGCTGTTAAAGGTCACAAGCGCTGCACTGCAGCATGAGCATACACAGCAAAAGGCTTTCAGTAGAGCTTCAGTTCATAAATGAGGACTGGGTTATGGAAAAGAGGTTCAAGAAATAAACCAGAAACCAGATCTTAACGCCAGGTTCTGTGAATGCAGCCAGCTGAATTTCACAGATATTGAATTTCAATGACAATTTCTTGTGTTATTTTACCCTCCAGCTCCACCCTGAACAGGAACAGGTCAGTGACAAGCATTACTCCTCCAGGCTTGACCTGACAGTGCTTTACTTGTACTATGAGCTAATGCCAGGAAGAGCAGGAAAAGAGTTTCATCCACGTGCCTTCTCCTTCCTTAGTAAAACCAGTGTGAAACTGCAGCCACGTCAGGCTGAAGGAGACGTCTCAGATGTCCTGCCTGGATGCAGGAGCTCACGTGTCAGAGGATGTCTGGCACGTCAAGTCTCATGGCAGTGCAGTGCATGACAAACTGCAACAACACTTTCCTGTGGGTTCCTTTGGGCACGAGGCCCAGCGGGTGACACACCTCTGGCTGCAGCTCTTCAGAGCCTCCCAGCAGCCACGTGATGCCCATGGGAGAGACACAGCTGACCCGCACAGCAGATGATTTACCAGCTAGCTCTGCTTTACAGCAAGAGAAGATAAAAGTGGTGATGCTGAATGGTGAAATACTGCGAGTGTGTGGCATAGGTATAAGATTTGTGAGCCTGAGGATGTTCAAAGTCAGGATGGACAGGGCTCAGAGCACCTGATGGAGCTGCGGTGCCCCTGTTCATTGCAAGGGAGTCCAACTAGCTGACCCTTAAGGGTCTCTTCCCTATCTATGAGATACACAAAAGCTGATTCTGCAGTAACCAAGCTACCAACAGCAGCTGTTTGTCTTACAGCTTGCCAACACAGATTTTAAAATAACAGCATTGATTACTCATTTGATAGTCACATTACAGTGCAAAGCACATGGAAACGTCCATCAGCTAATTCATTTAATTCTTTGGGCAGACCTGCCAGTATGAAATATTATGCTAACATGACAGAGAGAAGAAAAGCAAAATTAAGACTAGCTGACAAGCCGTGGCAGGAAGTTCTGCTCTCCATCAATTTAGTCCCATTATTCAATTCTGTTTGGAGATGTCTCCATGACTCTCTGGAGTTTGTTCTTTGAGAAGAAGCAATTAAGTAAGCTCTCCAATGCCAAAGTGCATACACTACTCTAGGCCTTTCTTGTTTCTCCATGGATCAACAAGGGTGACAAGCCAGCAGAAGATGATGAAGAGCCTCATCATGCAAACTCATGCATTTTATCCCCCTCACAGATGCACTGACAACTTACAGCATCATCCATTGAGACGTTGTGAATTTTCAGGGTGTGTTTCTTCCCCACAATGTGCAGTTCATATTTTCCACTGGCCTTGAGCTCCTTCCCATCCTTCATCCACTCCACAGTAGCGCCTGTGTCTGAAAGCTCAGCCTGCAGTTTGGCTTCCTCACGCAGCCGAGTGGAGATCTTTTCTACATCTTTGCTCTTATTGGTAAATCTCACTGCAGCACCTGTCAGGAGCAAAGGCCTCGTTAGTTCAATTGATATCAGGCTAACGTGGTCAATGTTTGCTGCAACATCTCTGAAAAAGTATCACCTTCTGTTCCTGCACTCATCATTGTGTCACTGCTGAGCAATTCAAGATATTTCATTTGGTGTTCTTGCCGGATTTACTAAGTAAAAATCAACCAAACATCTCCTTCTACTGATTAAGAATGCTCTAAACAAGCTTCTGCAGAGGTTTCCACCCAATGACAAACAGGTCCTCCCATCATGAATGTTTATTTGTTCTATTTTGTCATGCAAAGCTGATTGATAGAGATATTATTGGAATGATTGCTCCCCTACTTCTAAATTATTCCAGTGCAATCAGAAAGGCTGTCTGAACCTGGAGCTGAAAGTACTGCTCTATGGTGATGCAGTGGTAAACCTGGTGACTGAATGCACTGGCCAATAGCTGTGAACTGCAGACATTCATCAGCTGGCATGAAGCAATCTGGTTCAGATACCAAGCAGCTGGGTAGACTGGCTTACCCTACACTCAGTGCTATCATGTTTAGGTCATTACCAGGACTCACATCAGTCCATGGGATGCAATTTCAGGTATTTGGTACAGGCAGTGAATGCCTGCAGCCCCAGTTCTAATCATCAGATCACAGCAACTATGCCTTGACTGTAAGAGGAAAGGAGAAGGATCAAAGCAAATACCTCTCACTCTCATCTTGGTGCTGACATCAACATTTTCGGCAACAAATTTCACTTCTGCTCCACCATCATTCTTGGTGATGTTCTTTATGATTAGGCTGTGAGTAGTTTGGGTTCTCTTGATGATGCAGGTCTCGCTTTCCTGTAAGACTTTACCACTGAGGTACCAAGTGCTGCAACACATTGTTGTAAGATCAGTAGTAAACATGGCATCCCCTCCAGGTACAGCTTCACCAGTTGTTAGGGGGGATTTCACAGCCAGGACTGGTTCTGAGGAAGAACAACATGGATGTCTTAATGCTCTTTAGATGCAAGTCTGGTATCTCATTTAGAGATGGAAGATTAAATCATATGTACATTTCTACTTCTCCCTTTGCATGAGTGCTGGAAGAAGCACTTCTATGCTTAAGATCTGTTACAGAAAGTTCTGCCTCTTGCACATGTGAGATATCAAAAGATAAGTATATTCATGTCTCTCTCACAGAAACAGAACTTGTATCACTTTAGTGGTAGCTGGAGGTTGACAGGAGAACTAGTAATAAAGGAAAGCCTTTGGTGTGTTAATGCACTACTATCCTTAAAGTCAAATGAAACATCTTTAGGGAACCAACACAACTGCTCAGCTCACACTGACCCATTTCCATTGGGGTTTTTGTGCTTACCAAGGTGCACGCTCCCTGGGAATTCCAGAGACGGGCTCTGTCCATGCGTATTGACTGCAGACACTCGGAACTGATCATCAGCCTCTTCAGACAGATTGCTCACCGTGAACTCTGGGACGGGGACATGAGACTCGTGGCACCTCACCCAGGTGAAGCCAGTTAGTTTATTGCCTTCCACAATGTAGCCATCGATTGGAATGGGGGTTGCATCTTCGGAGGGGACCATGCCAGCGTCACTGAGGTTTCTGTTTTATTTTTCACCACGGGGTCAGCTGGGGGCTGGGTGGGAGGTTTTCTGGGAGCTGAACAGAAATAAATACAGAAATATTAGCATAAGGTCATGTAGGCTGGAAAAGACCTTCAAGATCAGCAGACTCAACTTTCAGCATGACCTACTGAGTCCCACCATTAACTACTGTGGTACCTGAGGACATACATGACAAGCTTATTCCTGCAGGTATTTGCATAGTGAATATATTCACCCTCTGGTTGCTTTGGAACATTTTAGAGGTTAAAATCCCATCAGACTTTTTCACTGTGTGCAGCCACTGATACAGGCAGGAGGCTGGGAATTACCTGATGGGCTCTAGTTACAGACTACTGACACAGTAAAGGATTGATTTCATTTCATTTTGGCCATCAGAAAGTTTGGTGTCTGGTTTAAGTCATCCATCTAGACTCCAATTATAATCATATGGAGAACAGCGCATTTAGGAGAACTCATCTTAATAAACCTGAGTGAAATCACAGAATCATAGGATCATGGGAGGGCTTGGGTTGGAAGAAACCTTCAAGATCATCCAGTTCTAAACACCCTGCCATGGGCTGGCTGCCCACTAACCAGCTCAGGCTGCCCATCACCCATCCAACCTCGCCTTCAACACCAAGGACAGGCATCCACAGCTTCTCTGGGCAGCCTGAGATGGAAGCAATGAGCCACATGTTGAAGATACTCAAACATTCATGACTGTAGAGAGAGCCAAATACTCCATACATATTGCCTGCCTGGTCAATGGTATTAAAATGCCAACAACAGACTCATCCAGCTCATGGAAAATGGTGTGAACATGGCGTACAGGATTCTTCCAACATCGAGTTAGATCTGCAAAGTGTAAAAATAGGAAATCTCAATGCAATGCAATTTTCCCTCATAACATAAATAGACACATAACTGTTTTGGGGTGCACTGTTACCAGCCTGTCAGTTGCTGTTGGTCAGTGCTAGATGCCAAAGGTCCCACTAACATAGCATGAAGCTGAAAGCTAGACGCTGGAATCAGATCTCCTGACCTTACCATCAGAAATCGAGATGTCATATTTTGCTCAGAGGTGCCTGCTTGTAGGAGGGACAGCTTCCGAGCTTTTTCTGCTCCAGGAACCAGCTCCAGCTTCAGGATTTAAACAGCAGTCAGAAATTAAACTGAGCTTTGTCACCTCCATCAACAGAAGGAGTGGTTGGGTGGTACAGCTTTCCAAATCACTTAGAAACTGGCACAACAATCAGATGCCTACCTTTTCTTTTTGAACTTGTTAATACATAGAGCTTAATAGCATCAGAATGCCCCAAGCACTTCAGATAACACGACAGCTGTAAACCCTTCTTTAAGGATTCCTTTGTTTAACCACTGAGTAACTGTAATTCAGTGGTGCTGGTGGGAGAAGGGAAGTCCTAATCTTCCCAGATGGTGAATAGAGTTGATGTTCACATGCAGACTGGTGCTGCAGCACAGCCAGAAACCACTCATTTGGGAAACACAGCACCAAGAAAATAATGGGAATAGCTTCATAAAATCAGGCAGCTTCACCCAAATTTCATGTCAGGTCCATTATTCTTCCTATTTTCAGGAAGAAAGGTTTTCCCTTTTTCTTGTAGTTTTATTTTCTTTTCCTTTCATGCAAGCAGCTTTGTAGCTTAAAAAATTGTTTTCTAATCACCTCCTGGTGTGGACAAATCACACAGGTTTGACTCCATGTTTTACATAGTTAGCATTTTATATTTGTTCCAGTATGGAACTGTACAGCCATAGAATGGCCTGGGTTGAAAAGGATCTCAAAGATCATCCAGTTCCAACCCCCTGCTATGTGCAGGGTCGCCAACCACCAGACCAGGCTGCCCAGAGCCACAATCCAGCCTTTCCTCATAGGAGAGCTGCTCCAACCCTCTGATCATCACAGTGGCCCCTCCTCTGGACCCACCCCAACAGCACCACAACCTTATTGTCCACAGAAAGCATATAACCCTCATTCAATTGCCCTTCCACTCAGCTTTGAGCACTACTAAAACCAGCATCTTCACCTTAGCTCATCACAGTGCTGCAGTTCCTTTTACAAGGATTTCACTGGCAAAAATTAAATCAAAGCCATCACAAGGGATTTAGCACAGTTACATGTTACTGGCTACGAGAGCTGTCAGCACAGTCACCTGTCAGGCTTTGCTGCTGTTCTCTTTATGTAGAGGCACAACAAGGTTCAGACACCTCACAGTGCAATTCTCACTTGGACTGTAAAGAAAAAGGAGGCTTGAAAAGCAGCGTGTGGAAAACAAAGAAACAAGAATTAGAACAACAGTGGGGCCATGGCACTTGTAGGAATTGTTCTGCCTTTAACAGCAGAGCTTTTCAAGAAGTATGAGGGCATTGCAAACCAGACCAGTTTGGACAGATTAACAACTGCAAGCAGTGGGTTCCAAAATTCCAGACATGAAATCAAAGCTGGAAAAACTCTTCACATTTTCATCTCTCAATTTTTCGTACATTGTGCATTACAGTGCAAACAAGTCTTCACATACAACTTGGAAGCTAAAGACAAGTCTGACAAAACAGACTGCACAAAAATGATGGATAATTAACAGAGCAAATTGCTCTTTCAAAAACAGAGTTTATGTCTTCTGGTCATAACACTTCAGAAGCCTCAGAGGCTTCTTCTCCTTTGTATATTTTCATTAATCTTAGATTTTGTTTTCATTCAATGTGACCTCACTAAACAAATATTGTCTAAGACCATGAGTATCACATAAATGTGCAGATCTCAAGCTGCTCACTTATCTAGTACCCTTGGCATGATGCTTTATTTTCCTCAGCTGATCATCTAGATTGTGCCTGTTGATTGTGCAACAACAGCCTGTTGGTCTCGATTACCTGTGAGAGGCTCTAACTTTGGCCAGGAAAAATCATTTGAGGATAAGTAATTCTCTTGGAATCAGTAAGGCAGTCTTCCCATTCTTTCTTACCAGCACCCATCTTACATGTTAATAAAGGCTTCTGGAAATCAGTTTGAAGATCAAGAAACAATTCAGTTCAAGCATATGCAATCACAGGATTTGTACGTCACCTGCAAAAGTCATTTTATTCTATCCACAATCTCATCCTACATGCAGTTCCTTAGAGGGTTCCTTAGGCACACCAACCCCATGCTCCTATTACAGACCCTTGCATAAGACAGGTGATATACCTACAAGATTATCTACAGCTTAGACTATGAAAACAGGGAGTCTAGCTAGAGAAAATTATCTACCTGTGCTTCTGAGCAATCTGTTAACCACTCTCATACAGTTCAGGCCAATCCAAACAAGATGCAATGACATGTCAGCCACAGAAACAGCTTGATTTTAAGGAGTTTGTTTGGACAAGCCCCTGTTGCATACGGTGGTCAAACATGCATTACTTGGGGGCACATTGTATTTGATTTAACACATCCTCTTACCTCTGGCTTTGCACAGAGTCCAAAGTCTATCAGCTTCAAATTGTCAATCAGCAGATTTTCCCGGTGGATGAGAAAGCAGTCAGGAATGATTTCCACCCAAATGCCCAAGGAAACATCTTTTCTCTTCTCTTATTTCCTGCTGTGGACAGTGGTTCCCAGTCTACTCAAAGCTCGCTCTCTCTCGCTGTCTCAGAGATCTTCACTGACTGCTGGCAAGTTCCCATCTTCCAATATCCCAGGTGGGAAATACTAGCTTGTATCTGTTGGAAAGGACCTGGGGACTAGGAGGACAAGTGGTGAGAGACCACAGGCTGAATGCAAGCCAGCAGTGTGCTCTGACAGAAAAGAAGTACAACAAGATCATCAGCTGCATTAAAAAGCAGCACAACCAGACCAGGACAAGTCATTCCTGCTTCAACACTCATTGCACCACATCTACAATACTGTATCTGGTTTTTGGCCAGGAAGGATAACAACCTGAAACAAACTCTGAAGCAAGTTCTATGGATGACCTCCAGCCTGTTCAGGGGGCTGAAGCTCCCACTCAGAGAAGAGAAGCTGGGGAGAATGATCTTTGTGACAGAAAATCCATTGGATGGGGCCAGAGGAATGCATCTCACCCCATACCCTCTGTACAGCCACCATTTGTTTAAAGGATCACTCTTCCTTGAGGCACAAAACTAGAGCAGGTTACACAACAGACTGACACCACAAGGGCTTCTCTCGAGATACAAACTGCAGCAAAGAGCATCACAAAAATGTGAAACCAACACTCAGATCAGATCTGTGTCTCTGCTCCGCTCATTAGGAGCATCATGTTTTACTCCCCTTTCAGAGGAAGATACTTCTTCAAGGATAACAAAATCCAGCTCAGCTACAGAACACAGTACCACATAGCAATAAATATCTAACATTTCCTGTAGGGAAAGAATCCTAAGCACAAGTTATTATCTGAGTTTCAGCTGGGACTGAATTATCTTCTTCAGTGTCTGATATAATACTACGTTTTCATTCTAGAGAAACAATGGAGATAGCGCAGTGATGCTTACAGTTGCTGCCAGGCAGCGTTGTACAGAGCCACAGTCAATCTCAGCTGAGAGCCCAAGGAAGTGAGAAGGAACAGAACTAGGACAGCTGACTTAAACTGGCCAAAGGATATTCCATACTATATGACATATTGTGGAAGGAGTTTTGAAGGGGGTATAACTTCATGTAAATCTCTTCCACTACTAGGAGGCTAACTGGACACTGATTGGTAGGTGGTGAGCAATTGCTTTTGCATTCATCATAACTATTATCCTTTTCTCTATCTCAGTACATAATTCTATCTCAACCCATGAGTTCTACTTTGTGTTACTTCTCCCCCCTTCAGTTCTCTCCTGCAATCCACTGGAATGGAGTGGAGTACTGTAACTCTCTCTGCCAACAGAAAAATAAAAACACATTCATTATTATTTATGGAAGACTGACTGCAGTTCAGGCTCACTGGTTTGAGGTCTCTGGGCATAACCCTGACTGTGAACAGAAGCAATTGCTGAAACAGTCTGTCAAAAAAAGACTGGAGCTTCCTCTTCCAAAAGGCGGTCCTTAGAAACAATGCAATCAAACAGCTTCCCTGTAAGATAAGGTTATCTGAAAATGCATTTAGAGAGTATCAGAGAAAGATAAGTAAGAAAGACAGCACAGAAAGCAGAAACTATTTCGTACCTCTATGACTATAAATATTTCTTTGATGTCTCTCTTACGTGATCCAATGGGCAAACATGTTGATGACTTCAGTTCTTCATGGCATCAATTTCTGTTTTAGCATGAGGCAAGTCATCCTTAAGAGACCATAAAAGCAAGCGATGAAATCGCTAACTACTGTGACATACCAGGTACCACATCTGACTGCTGTGGAACAGAACAAGCACATATGGGACAGTACACAATTCAACATCAACTCAGCAATGACTGACATCACTCCCATAGAAATTCTGAAACAGAGCTGTGAAAAATGAAAAGTAAAACATTCAGCATTTTCATTGGCATTTTGGTAAAGTTGCTGTAATAATGTAACAATAATGTAATGTAATGTAATGATGTAATAACTTCCTCCATTTTAAAGCCAGAGAATTCTGCCCTCTGAACAACCAGCAACAAGATTTGTGGTGCTCTGTTAAACTTTTTCCAGCTCTACAGCATCTTTCAAAAGGCAATGGGACCAGTAGGCTGCATTCGTATGTACCATCCCACCTGCCCCCGTGTTCTTGAGAACTCCACAACTCCAACAGAAGATATTATCATATTTAAATGCCTTTTGGCTTACCCCTACAGTAACTTTCTCCATGATTTTTAGTGCAACTTTTTCACCAGTAAGAAGATGCCGCCCGAGTTTTACCTTGGCAAAACCACCTACAAATCAAAACACAGATGCTTAAAGTTGAGTGTGAATTCTTCTCTAATATAACATTACAATTTCCAACTGGTTTAAAAAACGAATTTCAAATTTATACAAATGAAACCTGACTTAGAGAACTGACAAGAGCTGTTAATCTATTCTCAGATTAATTCTAGAGTGGTGAGACAGACTGTTAGGCGTGCTGTTTCTGTACAAAGATGACACTTACCCGTTCCAACTGTTTCATGGAATTCCTAGTACTTGAGAATTTCCTCGTAGTCACTGACAGACATCCTGAATGTGCAAGAACTGAAGATCCTCCAAGCACGTGCAATGAGGAAGTGCCAGCAGTGTTCACATCCTACTTAGGACATATTCTTAGAGGCAGAAGGGACACTCGTGGCAGATCCAGCAATGCTCATCTTCTCACCAACGTGCATCCCCCTCTCACCCAGCAACAACAAAACACAGTGCATGAAGCTGGCTTCACTTAGGTTAACAATATGGAACATCCCTCAGGGCTTTGTGCCACAGAGCAGTAGCAGGGCTGGACTACAGCTTGAGGAAGCAGTGGAAGCCTTTCCCTGTATGGTTACAGTGTCCCTGCACGCACCCCACAGCCAGAGCGTTGCAAGCTGAGCTGTCTTGCTGTTTCTTGTACTCATCCCAATCTCTGCGAATGAAAACTCAGAATTCAGTCAAGGCGTTGATTGAGCACGAGCGTGCCTTTATTCAATAGGAAAAAGGAGGGGGTGTGAGGTCTGGAGGAAAGATGGGACTCATTCTCTGTTGTCTGACGAGAGTGTCTCAGAAGTCGTGCTGTTGCCCGGAGCCTTGGACTCTTGGCCTGATTCTACCTCCCCCTCCAAGATGTTTGGCTTCTCCTCTGTAATGCTGACCTGAGCCTGCATGGTTGTGCTGCTGTCGGGGCACTCGTGCTGTGCTTGGGCTGGGCTGTCCTCGAAAGGCACTCGGTTCAGGCTGGTGCCTGAGGAGTCTGGCAGGCTCAGGTCAGCAGCTTCAACAGGTATGGGATGAACGAGAGCTTCAACGATGATGGCATTCTTCCCTTTATAACTGATGTTATACGGAAGGCTTTCATCTGAACTGCAGCATCCTGTGCTTAGTAACAGTTCTTCATTGATGGAATCACAGGATGCTGCATCGTAACATGCCTGGCGTCTTGGAGATATACAAGGGCTCGGGTCACCTAGGAAGGAGTAGACGCACAGCAGTTAGTGTCAAAGTTTCACAAGATGAATCATGAAACAGGTTCTTGACATTTGGCTATGCAGTGATGGTGGGCAGAAGCAAATAGGCTTCTAGCAACAGTGTCACTGTCTTGAAAGTGATCCTCGTGCAGGTCCAGCTCTTGTGTTGACAAGAGACTCATTTGGGAAAGACAGGGGTCAACTGAAGATGTCAGGCACAGGCTTGAATGCCAGAAGGATGTACAAGCCCACTGAAAGCATGAATTCTACCTGTGTTGCTGACAAGCAGTGATTTGAAAGCTGGATTTGCATGCTTACCTGCCAGGACCACGACTTCAGCTTCAGAGGGCTCCCTGGCACTGCTCTGCAGTTGGCGTTTGGCCACAGGGGATGGTTTGCCCAGGCAGAAGCAGGAACGCCAACTGCAAGCTGCTGACTCTGCCCTCTTACTGGGAGAACTCATTCTGCAGAGAAAACAGAGCATGCTGTCAGTCATGGTGCAGGGTGAGGGAAGAGCTGCACCGAACCCTTGCCAATAGTTGCCTGTTCCGGGCAATGCCTGGTTTCTGCTGAAACACAGCTTAGAAAAGCGCTCTGTTTCAAACAGCAGAGGATGCTTCCATTCCTACAGCTCAGCCCTCAAGTCCTGTTGGCTAAATACCTCTCAACGATGTCAAGCAGGGTCATGGATCCCGAGAATGTTGGAGGCTCAGGCTGCTTCGCTCTCCTGGGGCAGGCCTTCAACAGGGAACGAAGGCAGGAGATGAACTTGCCCCGTTTCTTTGGCTCTGCGCAACAAAACAAAAAAACAAGTTCATTTCAGCCCTGGCTCGGTTGGACGAGGCCGAGTGCAACACATTCAACAGAACACGTAACAACAGAAAGCATGTTCCCAACAAGGACACACAAGAACGGATTTTCCCCATCCCTGGAGGTGCCCAAGGAGCTTAATGCAGTTCTCTTTCTAAGCTTGCTCAACTCGGGCATTAATGAACCCCCTGAAAGCCACGTTCAGACCCCATTTTACTAACCCGCATTGTCAAATGTAAAATACGCACCTGGCTTTGGCAATGAATGTAGGATGGACTCGGGCAGTTTTCCCCTGATGAGTTCCACGCACTCACCAGGTTAAAAAACCAACCTGTAATAAGAACAAAAAGACAGGTGGGCATTAGCCCAAGCCCAGAGCCAAAGGGAAGGTCCTCTGACACCGACACAGGGCAACTGTTTGCATCCAGCAGCCATCCTGTGCAGGCAGAGCAGCTCCAACCGGAGATTCCCGACTCTACTGAAGCTGTGCTCTCTAGTCAAAAATGTGTTCCTACCTCAAAGCCACGCTTGCCTCTCCAAAAGGGGCTCATCTCCTTTGGTGGCATATCAACAATGCACACGATGTCTCCAACCTGCAAAAGATTGAAACATCAATCCCAGCTTCAGCACAGCTAAAACAAAAGCCTTCTTCTACGACACAAAATATGAGAGTATTCCCAAGGCGTTCACACTCTATACTAATTCTGTGCACAACAACAAGGAACGCCTGGAACTGCTTACCTCCAGAGAGAGCTCATCCGGCCCCTGGGCGACATGGCTCCTAATAACATGGGCTGCCGCAATCGCTGGTACGTTTAAAGATGACATAGCACGCACCAGCTGCGGCTCCCGCATGTTATCAGCCTGCAAAACAGAGCACAGGCCGTGGTCAGGAGATGAGGACAAACCAGGAGGATTTCAAGGTGAGGAGCACATCTGCAAAGAAAGCTGCAGCAAATGCGCTCCGTCCTTATCAGGAGCACTTCAGAAGGAGCTGCACGTCTCATCACAGTTATTTCCCTTTCTGGCGTGCATTGCCAGGCCATGCAAAGATGCATCTCTCTCTACCCAGACTAATCAGCAATGGCACTGGCACAGACAGGTGGCCAGGCCCTTTTTGGCCCATTCTTTCCTGCAGGAGAGTACACCTGCAGCTCCTTCTAATGGCTCAACACAGGGAAAAAAGACTGGCCAGAGCTTCATACTGTACCTCCGTCGCCGCCAACTCAGGCTCACGGCTGATCCCACTGCACGCAGCACCCATCACAGCAAGTGTGAACAGCTGGAACAGAGCAGAAACACACTTCTGTTTTCTCTATTCACACAGCACAGTATGGACAGACTTCTTCAGAGCTACCCGCGCATACCCTGCGGCAAAACCATGCGGGGGACAAAACATGGCACGTACCTGGCAGTGAGATCACCTCAAGCTATCTGCAGCAGTTCCTTGTCGCTTTGCTCGGATGAAATGAGAGCAAAAGCTGCACTGAGGCAGTGGGCGGAGGGTGAGGAGAGGAGAGAGAAAGAGCAGGTCAGTGAGCAGGGCTAAGACAGTCATGGAATAACACACACAGCACAACTGTCCCACCCACTTGCTGCAAGACATGCTGAGTCTCAGGCTACGTGATGCCTGTCCGCCCAGCAACTTTACAATGCTTCCACTACTGAGCAAAGACAATGGAAGAAGCACGGGACAGGTGCCAACTTTACTGATACCCCCTTTGGAACGTGTGTACCGGGGAAAATTACGTCTGATGGTCAAGAGTAAGCAATACGGTGCTGTGAGCTCAAACAGCCAGCAGTTCTCAACACCTCACTGCCCACCCATCCATCGCACGTCAGCTCAGCTTACCTACAAGCTGCTGCACACGACGGTGAGAAGAAAAAGCACTAAAGATACTAACTAAAGCCACTAACTAAAGGCACTAACTAACTAACGGCACTAACTAACTAAAGGCACTAACTAACTAACGGAACTAACTAACTAACGGCACTAACTAACAACAGTAACTAACTAACAACAGTAACTAACTAACAACACTAACTAACTAACAAAACTAACTAACTAACAAAACTAACTAACTAACGGCACAAAAGGCACAAGACCAACAAGACAACCAACCACTCCGACCACTAGCTCACCCACAAAGGAACACAGAACGCACCGCTCCTCCCCTCATTCCAGCCGCTTATGACATCACCAACGGCCAACAGCCTGGTCCACCATGACCCCCCACAAGGCGGGGAGCCAAGACCACGTGGTCACATCTGATTCCAACACGGCACCACAACATTCCAGGACTCAGTGTGGGCTTGGAATTCTATCCTGGTGTGGCAGCGCAATGGGAGGTGTTAGGGCACAGCTGAAGAGCTGACAGACAACGGACGTTTCCAAAGGAGGGTGCCAGATTAACTCTCAGCATTCTCTTGCGGGGCTCTTAGGAATGCTTCAAACCCATTTTCACTGCCTAGCTCATTTCTAGAAAGTCCAGTTGAGAAATGCTCACTTTGTCTGGGGAACGCCTCTATGCATCATGAATGAAAAATAAAATAAAATGGGCACGCGACCCTATGAAACTTACCTCTCTGCTCTTGCTGTCAGCCAGACACCTCAGATGAGCATGACGTGTCCCTGCTCCTGAATGAAGATTCACCCAAGTCTGTGTTCCTCTCTGCTCCTTCTCTGGGTCTAAAAGAAACACAGACAGAGATGATTACAAGATCCTTTGTGCAGACGAAAGACAAGGGTGCACATGAATTCTGTTTAGCAAGAAATACTACATTCCCAATGGTACTTGAATCCTCCTTTGGGGCTGGAGCTCAACAGGTCAACACATCAGAAATAACACAAAGTGCATCTGGAAGACGTGTCTCAAAGCCCAGAAAATCCAACACGGGAGGGGGCTGGACAGTGGACCACAAGTGTCCATTTCCATTGCAGCTCCCTGTAGAGAACAGCACCAATCAGCAGGCGTGAATCAATTCATTCACAAGCTGCACAATGACTCTGTTCTTTACATGATAAAGAAACACACAGAGATTCCTGACCAAAATGTTGGGAGTTAATAACGACCAAAGAGGTTCCTGTTCCTACGCCTCATCCTCTCACCCCAACTCCTGGGTGATGCCCACAGGCTTCAAGTCAGCTCTCAAATCCATTGAACTCCAGTCACAGAACTCCATCAAGAAGGATGTCACACATGTGACACTTACATACATTTTGCATCAGAAACAGTGACGCCAGCAGGAGCAGAGAGGTGACTGTCCCTCTGTACTCAGCACTGGTGAGGCCACAACTCGAATTCTGCGTCCAGTTTGTGGCCCCTCACTGAGAAAAAGACACTGAGGCATTGGAACGTGTTCAAAGAAGGGCAACAAAGCTGGTGAGGGGTCTGAAGCACAATGGGGCCATATGAGGAGAGGCTGCAGGAGATGGGAATGTCCAGCCTGGAGAAGAGGTGGCTCAGGGGAAACCTCATTGCTCTCTATAACTTCCTGAAGGGAGGTTGCAGTGAGCTGGTGCTTGGCCTCTTCTCTCGTGTCATTACTGATAGAACTAGAGGGAATGTTTTCAAGCTGCGGCAGGAGAGGTTCAGGCTGGACATTAGGAAATATTACTTCTCAGAAAGGGTGGCCAGGCACTGGAATGGACTGCCCAGGGAGGTGGTGGAGTCACCCACCCTGGGGGTGTTCAAGGAACGTCTGCAGAAATCCCTGCTGAAATCCTGACCTCTGCCACAGGTGGCTGAGTGACACAAAAGCTGTGTCCTTGGTTCCCGGCCTTACCTTCACATGCTGTTCATCTTGCTCTGCAGCTCCTGTTCTGAATAGTCTTCTTATATTCCCATGTGATGTACCCTGAAATACATCATTTAGTGAGTCTGAACAAAACATAAGACATTAATTGGAACTGTGAAGAAATGTTTTTTGCACTTTACTTGGAGGATGTTACATGCTATACCTTCTTTTCTCAATTGTAACACATGATTTTTTATAAAAAGAAACATAGCAAGTCAGCTCTTCAGTGTGCATATTGATGAAACTTGGTGAAATACAACTTTAGAAAAAGGTAATTTGAAAATTTAAATATTCTTATCAGAATCTCTGCTATTAGTTACCGTTCCAATGTTCTGATTTGATGATGATTCTCTCAGAGCTGTTTTGTCACTCGCCACCTCAAATGCACTTCAAGTGCTTTAGGAGCATCACTGGAATTTTGAATAAACTCGATATATTTTAGGAAAGCTGCTACAGATGCACGACTGCAGTACTTTGGAAAAATATAATCTTGATTGAACGCTGAACAGTGTTATTTAATTATAATCCAGGTAATTAAATTAATTAAACCAAGGGAATCACCTCCCAGTCAGTCAGCTCCCACCAGGGAACTCGCTTCCCTGCCAAGCAGATGCAACCAACACAAGCTGCTACATCACTCTAGGGCCCCACTGAGTCTTCCCAAGGGGTCTCCAAAGGCTTCCCTGTTGACTTCTGGGAACCTGGAAACACTCACATGGAAACCAGTGCCCCCTAATGTGCCCCAGAGGTTTCTCAGGGCCCTGCAATTAGCTCTACAGACATCCAGACATGCCCCAGAGCAAGTATGTGTGCTGTAGGGAGCCCAAGAGACATTCCAGAGTATGCTAGTACTCCTCAGTGAGCTCAAGGGTTCTTCACCTGTCTCTAAATATGCCATACTTGACTTTGTTTTCTCTTCTGGAGCTTAGTTCTCAGCTTTGCTTTCTCATGCCATTTATCATTCAGTTTAGAGATTATTTTAACTAAAATATTTTAATCCACCATATTTTCTGAAAACTAAGAATTGATCCCGCTCAAGGAAACAGAAGAGAAAAACATCACCCACAGGCTGCAGATATTTACCTCGACTTCTCTACATGCCATCCCCAGTGTGCTTTTCAACTCACCTTGCACAGTGACCCTGGCTTTTGTTTCAGAGTCCTCTGTCTCACAGGTGTACTCCCCGCTGTCCTTGGCGGTAGAGTCATAGATGATCAGAATGGCCCCAGTTCCCTCCTACTGCAAGTCGTACTTCTGGCTTTTTCTGATTGCTTTGCCATCCTTGTACCACCTGATGTTCACATCTGGTTTCGACAGCTCACGGCTCAGGCTGATGTCCTGCCCTGCTGCTGCTGTCTTATCCTCCAGCTGTTTTGTTACCTCAGTAGGTTTTTCTGAAAGAAAACATGCTTTTTGAGTAACATACACTTAGGGTAGGATGCCTCTCTCAAAATACACGCATCTACATGCTGGACATAAGTTAGAGAGGCACTTGCAACAGACGCCATCCTACAGCCAGCAGTAATCTGTAAAGTACAGACAATAGAATTGCAGGCACCATTAATTCTCTCTTAAATCTACCCCATTGAGGATGATGAACCATGTCTGAAAACTGCCTCTTCCTTCTCTCCACTGATCACACTGGGAGCCTCAGATGATGCTCTCAGATGCACATGTTCTAGATAGGAATTTGTTGTACAGCTAGATGATGTGAAGGCCATCCCTTCAGCTTATACTTAGAGGATATTTGCTCCCACAGTTCCCTCAACAGATCATTCCTGATTTACTGTTAATGGAACAAGCTGTAGTGAGATGCCCATTTCCAACACTACCCCAGTGCTTTGGGTAGTTCTCACATTTGTGTAAAATGGTTCCTCCTTTTACATATTTTTAAGAGAAATTCTCAGTGCTTCAAGGTTCAAGTAGAAGGTTGCTATTCACTTTAACCATATTATGAGTTAGCTCTCATGACAATCTTATCAGAAGACAGTTGAAGGAATCAGACCCCAGAATCTCTCCCATCTCATTACCTTTCACAGACTGAGAGGCTTTGGAGGTTAGACCACGGGCAATAAAAACGACTTCCCCAGAGTCAGTAGGAGTCACACTTTTGATAAAGAGAGTCTCTTACCAACCCACGTTAGAAGCTTTAAATCGCCCACCACTTTCCACTCTGCTTCCATTCAGTGTCCACTTGAACTCATCAATGCTTTCATGGGACAGAATGCATTCAAAAGTGCAATCTTCTACCTCCTGGATTTCATTGTTTTTCAGCCGTTTGCTAATGCCAATATTCAGCTCTGGAAGATAAGAGATAGGTTAGTATGAGGTTTAGATGGAGAAAAGGCATTCGTGACCAATGTGAGTAGCAGTACTGGTGTTTGAACTCAGGATTTGCAGATCATGGCTGCGTTCCTCACTGATGTATTCTCTAAGACATTCTCCACTCAGAATTACCAGAAAGCTATAAAAAAAAAGAGACGTGAATCTCTTGGCTTTGCTCTGGAAGAACTACAAGGAGAGCAGCTCAGTCCATGGAGCACAATGAAGATTCAATGAGCTACAGAGGGAAAAACCTAACAGAGAGGACAACTCTAGGATGCTGCGTGAGAAAAAGGGTTTTGCCTACGACAAGACATTAAATGTTTCTATTAGCTAATTTGTTACCATCCTCCCCCTACTGGTGTTCAAACCATTTCTCCATTTTAGGGATGTTTAGAAAGGAAACATTTCCAGGACATTCTTGACGTTTTTTGTGATTTTCATGGCAAAAGGAGATACATTTACTTCAAAAGCAATGGGAATTTTCCAGACATCACTGCGCTAAATTGCAGAAATACAGTTCTATTGTAGAAACTATTAAGGCTCGTGGGGGAATAGGTGTAAGACATAGTGACCACACTGAATGTGCTTTTAGCACTCCTTCACTTTCCACAGTACTTACCCTGAACGCCGACATTTGACTTGGCAACATCAGTGCCAATATCACAGGTATAGAAACCTGCATCTGGCTTCTCGAGGTCATGGAGAAGGAGACATAGGGTCTTCCCAGACTGTACCAGCTCATACTTGTTGCCAGAAGTGAGCACATCACCGTCCTTTTTCCTCACTGGTTTGACCTTCTCTTTAGAGACTTCACATTCCAATTTAATCACACTCCGCTCCTCACCAAAAACATCATCCAAGGACTTCATGAAGACAGCAGGCTTCTCTGTAATTAAACAGGCAAAACAGAACAACGTGATACAGAAGTTGAGACATTTCCAGTTGCTTTCAGCTTTTTAAGGAGAGATCAATAAATCTTTACCAGTACTGACAACACCAATATAGAACCTAAAGCGGTTTCATGTCTCTTGACAGAATGCGCTTTAAGGAATTCTGAACTAATCAGTAGGAGAATACAGGGAACAGGAGGGACAGCCTGCATTGCTGTGGGTGGGACTGATATCATATGAAGTTATTGGGATGCAGCTCTTCTAAAGCTGGAGAGCTGGCATTGCCCTCACATGGAGCAGAGCTCATACAGCAGGCCACAGGATTAAGAGGATAAGCTGATCTCTCCCTGCAGTCATAAATCCTTGGAGACAACAGCATTGACACTGCATGGCACTGAAGCAGTAAAAAAATTGCTCCTGTAACTCTTCTTGTGTTAAGTAAAATGATGATAAAAAGCAATGGAATGCTTTGGCAGGACACCAAAACCATCCTCCTTCGTTGATATCTGCTGCAATGGAACCTTCCACTGGAAGAAAGCCCCTGATAACTTGTCACCCCAGAGAGGTGAGCTTTAGAAGCAGGATTGCTTCACAATAGAATGAACTGGAGCTCCTTAGCATCTCTTACATCCAGGAGGGTTGTGACCAGACCCACCTATCACCTTCAGGCGCGCGCTTTCTGACACCTTGTCTGACTTCACTGTCACTGTGCCAGCATCTTCAGGCTTAACCTGACTCATTGTCAGTGTGCAGCAACTGCCAACGTTCTTGATGTCATTGTAATTGTTGGTGTAAAGGAGGTTGCCATTCAGGAACCATTCCACGTCCTCGTCATCATGGGACAGCTCGCAGGAGAAGACAGCAGAGCTCTCTTCTTCAGTTTCCACATCATGCAGGTGCTTCGTCACTTCTACATTGCGAGCTGTGGGGAAACAAGGTGAACTGTTACAAAAATAAGAACCTTAAGAAGAGAAATCTGAGGTGAAATAGGACATGGAAGAGGCCACCCTCCATGCTCATACATTCAGCTGTCAGAGTGGCCTAAGTCTCTGCAATTTCTGCCTTGCACTTGTACACACCAGCATCATCGGGCTTCAGCTTCAGAATCTTGAGCTCTGCTGAATGCTTATCCCTCTTGATCTTGTACTTCTCAGAGGGCTCGATGGGTGGGTGGCCCTTGAACCATTTCACAACCTTCGGAGAAGGCCTGAAGTCACAGGACAGGATGACAGAATGACGTTCCAAAGCTGTCTTGTCCTCCAACTTCCTGGTGATTTGTAAATGGTAATCTGCAAAACAGGGGTGGAAGAGAAGAAAGGATGAGGACAATTGGAAGAAGAGGAAAGTCTCTTGCGTGTATTCCATTCCAATTAATTCCATGTTCACAATTGTGCTTTGAACCACTCTAAAGATAAAACAAACGATTGCCTATAGGGAATGCCATTGACTACATTTCTATAAAGTAATACTGTATATTATCTACTAAATGCAAGGTCCAGCTCTTGTTCTGTGCTTATTAAATTGCTCCCAGTTGAGGCTTTTTTTCAAATAGGAGTGAGTTGAAAATATAACAAGTACTTTAGGATGTGAATGGAGACTCTTACGCTGGGGACAACAGCAGATAAGAAGCCTGGAAGTTTCCTTCAGATGAAATCAATGACAAACTGCATCAAATTTAGGTGCTACCAAACTTAAACTTGTCTAGTTCAGAAATACAATTAATTCCACCTGATTTGACTTCTTTGGTATAGCCAAGGACAAAACCTCAGCTCTGTAGGTCTGAATAGTAAGCACATCACAACTATTCAAACAGATCTTTTACTGAGATGCAGCTGTCTTATTTAGTGTCCAACGACTTTTAAAAGGAAATGGAGCAGACCCTCCAGAAAACACACAATATTTCAAAGACTCCAGTGAAGGAAGACTGTACGTTAATTAATTCTTCATCTTCATGATGTAAATCAAGCCAGGATACGTTACCTCTGATGAGCAGATTGGCTGTGGATTTGGATTTGCCAATTGAGAACTGAATGGTGCCTGTCATATCAGTGGTGGTTTTCGGTATGGTCAGCCGGTGGATGGTGCCTTCTTGCTGCATAATCAAGTTTCTGCCAGCCTGTAAGATTTCTTCACGCAGATACCACTTGGGAGGTTTCATAGAAGGAATGGATATCTCGCATTCAAATTTGGCTTCTTCAGGCTCAGTCACATCCTCATCACACAGCTCCTTTACTACATTAATGGATTGCTCTTTAAGAAGGATGGAACACGAGAAAGCAGAGATTTAGAAGGAATATAAAAAACCCATACATTATCACCCTACTTACTCATGTCAGCATTACTGCACATGAACACTACACCTATCAGCTCAAAATGCCTTAAAACATCATTAAAAAAGTAGTAGAAAGAAAGGAAAGTTGTTAAGAAGTCAGACAATAAGACTGACAACCTGAAGAGAGCCCAGATCTTCTGATTCCCAGTCCAACATCCAAATCAAATCATGACCTTCCCATCTCGATATCAAACTCCTCGCATTACGAAATGGAATAGAGGATCAGTGAAACACAGACATTGATAATTACTTTGGTTAAATACAGCAACGTAGCTCTGAACAACAAGTTTTCTCCTAGTAAAGGTCTCTGTAGCTCAAATGTAATGACTCTACTTAGGAGAAATTCATTTTCCAGGATGTTCTTGCCCTTATAATTGTAACAGTGGCAAAGCTGGGGACTGAACTCTTGAGTACTGTGCTAACTCAAATGTCTCCCTTTTCTTTACCACACTTAACATCATATATATACCCTAACATTGTATATATTAAAAAAAAAACACAACCTGTGCTCATTTCAAACAGACAGAGAAGATGAAGAAAAATTCAAGCTATGTTTTTATCCCTCAACGTTCAAACACAAATCTGAAGTCTAAAGGTAGAAAATCAACTTCCTAAGAAAATCGCCTGTTTTACTTAGCAAAGTAAATCCCAAAAGACAAGCTGGATATTTTGTGGGCAGAAAGGCAGGTAGGTTGGAGCTTTTATTTCTGTGAAAGGTCATGGTGGTGTTTAACTTCCTTGACATTAAAGCAAAGGATGTTAGCTGGTTTATAACATAAGATAATTTAAGCAAAATCGTCATCAGAAGCATAATTACCTTTCACTGTAAGATGGGCACGAGATTCTGCCTTTTCTGCTACAGATTTTATTTCTGCTGCATCATTGACTTGGACACGTGTGTAAGTCAGCGAGTAGGTCTTTCCTGAAGCAGAGAACCACAGAGTCACTAAGGCTGGAAAAGACCACTAAGGTCATCTAGTCCAACCGCCAACTCATCCCTACCAAACTGTGCTCTTGAGAGCAAACCCACAACTACACTTGGCTTCCTTGAGCAAACAGCTCTGAGGCACATGGCCAGGCTGAGCATCATCCATCTGGTTTCACAGCATCACTGCCTGTTCTCTCATGTCAATGAAACCAGCCATTCCCCCACATCCACATCCCACCAAAGCTGCTTAGTGTTCCCAAAGCGAATGCTCACCAGTTGTTTCCAACTTGAAGGTCATCTTCTGGCCAGCAGCCTCGCAGATGTATTCTCCAGCATCTTTCTTCTCCAGCTGCTCCACAACCAGACGCCGTGTTTTGCCCACAGATTCCATTCTGAACTTTCTGGAGGAGGCAAGCAGTCTTCCATCCTTGGATCATTTTACTTAGATTGGATCCTGTGCTACTTCACAGCTGAGGGAGGCACTTGCTGCCAGGGCAGCACTCAGCTCTTTCTGCACCTTCTCCTGGTTTATAAACACAGGTTTTGGCTCTGAGGGAAGAAAAGAAAAAGTATTGACTGAGGGACTGAAATGAGACCATCTTGAAGGTTTGTATGTACAGCTTGGAACAGGTTTAGGTTACCACTTGTGCCCAAACTAATAGCCTTCACTAGAGAATATCAGCTCTTCTGTTGAAACAAAGTGTCAAATCTAGGCAAGAAAGAACCTAGGAACTGAAGGAACCAAGAGGGTCCTTGAACACCAGTCCCATGGTTGCAAGTCACTATGCAAACATATTGAACCCAAAAGAACATCTGTCCTGCAGGCAACCAAAACCTGAGTTCCTTTTACTTCAGACCCACTGTGAAACATCAAAACACATAAACGTGTGATAGTCAAATCACTGGCTGCCTTTTCATGACCCAGAACAGTACTCCTGGCTTCCTGAACAGACTCCTCATGGCATCTACCATTGCCACAACTGTGACTGTCAAAGACACAAAGGAAATATGCTCACCAATGCAGTCCTTTGTTCTTTGTGTGTGATTTGCAGATATCTATTTTACTTTGAGCTCTGGGAATAGTCAGCTCTACCAGGTCTCTTACTGTGAGTAGCAGACTCACCTATCCAGATGCAGCCTCCAACATAAAGGCATAGGAAAAAGGCAGTGTACTACTAGGAGAAGTTCCTGCTTCTCCTGCCATGAAAGCCTGCACGTACAACATGCACTCCAGCCTCACTGCACATACTTATCTTAGTCAAATGTTTCGGTGAACAAGAATTACAGTTTGGGATCTCAGGCACAGGAGAGATTTGAATAATATCTTGAATATTGCTTCCATTGTACATATATCAGTAATTATTATTCTACAGACAGACTGAAACAGGTCTTTGTGCAATACTGAAACCAAATACTTTCTACAAACCCAGGCAATCAAGTCTAGGGAAAAAACCTCAGCACAGACTACTGCAACTGGATCACTGTATAATAGAAACTAGATTTTACTTTACTGTTCTCTGCTGTATTTCAGACAACACCTGTCTCACCTGTGACATGAATCTTGAAGGTGAGTTTCTGGCCAGCAGCCTCGCAGCTGTACTCCCCTGCATCTTTCTTCTCCACCTGGCTCACCACCAGCCGACGCTGTTTGCCCTCTGACTCCACCTTGAACTTCTTGCTCCAGGTGATCAGTTTCCCCTCCTTGTACCACTTCACCTCCATCTTCTCCTGGGCCACCTCGCAGCTCAGCGTGGCATTTTCTGTTGGTGCAGCCTTCATCTCCTTTTGTATCTTGTCCTTCTCTGTAAACACGTCTTCTTTCTCTGCAGGGACATCACAAGAGTCACACAGTTTTGCTGTAGTCTGCTGCAGAGCTTACTCCAGTTGCCCGTTTTCATTATACTTGCACTTCACAGGGAGCATCGTGATGCCTCACTAAGACAGGAAAATACTTTCCCCTCTATTTTGCCTTGGGAAATGATAGACATATCATTTCATGTCATATCATATCATATCATATCACATCATATCACAAAGCTAAACATTTTGCAGTCTGATAGCAGATTTGGACATGAGATTTAGAACACCTGCATGCACTGCTGAACCTCCTATCTTATCTTTTTTTCTTCTGATGTCTCTCTACATTTCCAGTAAATCAGAAGGGAATGGCCCTCTAGAACAGGTTGCCCAAGGAGACTGTGGATGCTCCATCCCTGCAGGCATTCAAGACCAGGCTGGATGTGGTTCTGGGCAGCCTGGGCTGCTGCTTGGCAACCCCGCACATAGGAGGGGGCTGGAACTGGATGCGCACCGTGGGCCTTTGCAACCCAGGCCATTTATGAGTCTGATTATTTGCATTTTCCACCTCATTGTGTCACTCAAATTTTGTAACCAGATCTCTTCAAACACCTCCCCTTTTCTCACTCCTTGCATGCCTGGTGTGCACTTGCACTGTAACCCTGCAGACACCAGCTGACTACAAGAGCTGCACAAGTTACCCTCCTTGCCTATGGTTTGTTGCAGTAATTCATTCCTGGATGGAAAAGCACATGTAGAAAAGTGTTGCTATGACACTAGATGACAAAGAAAGTCCTATAGCCAAAATGTTTTGCACCAGAGAGGCTGTCAGTTGATCCTCCCAATGAAAGAAACACCAAATGAAGCGTTCCGTTATCTCTGGGATTCCAAGCATTTTCTCACCTCTGACTTTCACTTGGAATGTTGCTTTGTCATCTTTTGTTTCACAGCTGTAGCTCCCTTGGTCTTTCAGGGTCACATTTTTGACCATGAGCTTGCGGTGCGTCCCCTGGGAGATGATGGTTGTCCTCTGGTCCTGCTTCACCTCTGTTTGATCTTTCTTCCATACGACAGCTCCGCTTGCAGCTGACACCTCACACACCAGCTCCAGGTCTTCAGAAGGACTGACTGATATTTCTGGAGTCGTTTTGGGCTTCTTGACAAAATTAATGGCTCCATCTGAAGAAAAAAAGAGAAAGTGGTTTACATCCTGACACAGGCTTATTCAGCACAGCATGAAGATACAGTTAGAACTGATTGTAATGTCTCTGCTCATTACATTTGGGTGATCGAGTTTCACCTCTGGAGGTACTCACATACAAATGTGTGCTTGATTCTCCTGTGGAAGGAAAGAGTAAGTTCTATGCAGACAGTTCTTATTTCTTCTAATCAATTCTGTATTCTGCACATGTTCTTCTGAAGCTAAAATGAAGGCAGCTAAGTAACGTGTTTGCAATACATGAACAAACCTATTCAACACCTTGTCTCTAAGCTAACAAGCAGCGTTTGATGAGCACATCAGTATTTCATGCCCTTCACTCCATCCAGACAGAACCTGCCTGAGGAGCAAGCTGATGGCTGTCAGCTACAGGCAGACCTAGCTTAGTATTGCAGTTCTTAGAGCAACAACTGTTGCTTTCAGTCACTGAATATACCAAGGCCAATTGCTATGCCAGGCACATTTATGGCATCAGTGAACAAATAATGCGTTAAAAATTGTAATAGACAGGAGCCATCTATTCTTTTAAAACTAGGTGACCAAAGAAGAACAGTCCCTCTAGAGTCAAGCTGTTAAGAACTAACAGCATCAACCAATATCACATACATAGATTACTTCCCTGCCCTAAGACCATCTTGTGACCATTTGGTGCTCCTAATTAAGCCCTCTTGATGGCATTTTGTCTGAGCCATGTGACATTTTGTGATAGGAGTTACTGCTAGTGTTCCCTTAACCCAACACCAAAGTAGGAGGTATCCATTCTCAGGGAATCATGCAGGCTTCCTCTGTCTTTGATGCTCAGAGACAGCCCCAGAACCTTTTAAATCTTAGCTTAACTCTCATCCAATAATGTTCATCAAACAGTGCAACTTGTCCTTTGGGGATGCCTTTGTTCTGCATCCACCAGTTCCAACGGAGTCTTCTTGGCTTGTTTTAGATCAGTTTGTCAACGGGTAAAGCCAGGGTCTTTGAATTACAAAGTGAAATTGCAGAATGCATGATTCTTAACCAAACAGAACGGGAGGTGGGATGCAGGGTGAATACCTGAGCCAACACCACCTGCAAGCAATCCTTCAATATCTTAGGAATCTCTAGCCATCCCAAATCCAGTGTTGTGCTTGATCTATCATCTCTGCTGAGTTTTTAGCTAGCTGATGGTGAGCATCATGGTGGTGCTGGGTGAGCAGTTGGACTAGAGGGTCTTAATCAACCTTAAGGATCCTGTGATCAGAGGAACGTGAATGTGCTGTTAAAGGTCACAAGAGCTGCACTGCAGCATGAGCATACACAGCGAAAGGCTTTCAGTAGAGCTTCAGTTCATAAATGAGGACTGGGTTATGGAAAATAAACCAGAAAACAGATCTTAACGCCAGGTTCTGTGAATGCAGCCAGCTGAATTTCTCAGATATTGAATTTCAATGATTCTTCACAGGTCTCTTCTACATTTGGGATCACTGCTACAAAAAGAGCTGTTTACGTCATCTCTCGTGGCCACCCTGAGAGAAGAGCAGGAAGGCTGGGATGCTCTTTTTCCTATCTTTCCCTTCATTTCCTCTATATCTTAGGGACGAATCACAGGACACAACACAGAAATCAAATGGCTCTACAAAGCAGATTGGCCAGTTCAAGTCAAAACAGCCACTGAAAACACCCCAGATGCTGTCTGACAACAGCTGGACTGTCGGGGAGTCAGGTGAATGCAGTCTGCTGGCCCTGGGCCGGAAGAGGACAGAGCATTTTATCCCCCTCACAGATGCATTGATAACATCCAGCATCATCCATTGAGACGCTGTGAATTTTCAGGGTGTGTTTCTTCCCCACAATGTGCAGTTCCTATTTTTCACTGGCCTTGAGCTCCTTCCCATCCTTCACCCACTCCACAGTAGCACCTGTGTCTGAAAGCTCAGCCTGCAGTTTGGCTTCCTCACGCAGCCGAGTGGAGATCTTTTCTACATCTTTGCTCTTATTGGTAAATCTCACTGCAGCACCTGTCAGGAGCAAAGGCCTCGTTATTTCAATTGATATCAGGCTAACGTGGTCAATGTCTGCTGCAAGATCTCTGAAAAAGTATCACCTTCTGTTCCTGCACTCATCATTGTGTCAGTGCTGAGCAATTCAAGATATTTCATTTGGTCTTCTTGCCGGATTTACTAAGTAAAAATCAACCAAACATCTCCTTCTACTGATTAATAATGCTCTAAACATGCTTCTGCAGAGGTTTCCACCCAATGACAAACAGCTCCTCCCATCATGAATGTTTAATTGTTCTATTTGGTCACACAAATCTGATTGAAAGAGTTATTATTGGAATGATTGCTCCCCTACTTCTAAACTATTCCAGTGCAATCAGAAAGGCTGTCTGAACCTGGAGCTGAAAGTACTGCTCTATGGTGATGCAGTGGTAAACCTGGTGACTGAATGCACTGGCCAAGAGCTGTGAACTGCAGTCATTCATCAGCTGGCATGAAGCAATCTGGTTCAGATACCAAGCAGCTGGGTAGATTGGCTTACCCTACACTCAGTGCTATCATGTTTAGGTCATTACCAGGTCTCACGACAGTCCATGGGATGCAATTTCAGGTATTTGGTACAGTCAGTGAATGCCTGCAGCCCCACTTCTAATCATCAGATCACAGCAACTATGCCTTGACTGTAAGAGGAAAGGAGAAGGATCAAAGCAAATACCTCTCACTCTCATCTTGGTGCTGACATCAACATTTTTGGCAACAAATTTCACTTCTGCTCCATCATCCTTCTTGGGGACGTTCTTCATGATTAGGCTGTGAGTAGTTTGGGTTCTCTTGATGATGCAGGTCTCGCTTTCCTGTAAGACTTTACCATTGAGGTACCAAGTGCCGCAACACATTGTTGTAAGATCAATAGTAAACATGGCATCCCCTCCAGGTACAGCTTCACCGGTTGTTAGGGGGGATTTCACAGCCAGGACTGGTTCTGAGGAAGAACAACATGGATGTCTTAATGCTCTTTAGATGCAAGTCTGGTATCTCATTTAGAGAAGGAAGATTAAATCATAGGGACATTTCTACTTCTCCCTTTGCATGAGTGCTGGAAGAAGCACTTCTATGCTTCAGATCTGTTACAGAAAGTTCTGCCTCTTGCACATGTGAGATATCAAAAGATAAGGATATTCATGTCTCTGTCACAGAAACATAACTTGTATCACTTTAGTGGTATCTGGAGGTTGATAGGAGATAGGAGAACTAGGAATAAAGGAAAGCCTTTGGTGTGTTAATGCACTACTGCCCTTAAAGTCAAAGGAAACATCTTTAGGGAACCAACACAGCTGCTCAGCACACACTGACCCATTTCCATTGGGGTTTTTGTGCTTACCAAGGTGCACGCTCCCTGGGAATTCCAGAGACGGGCTCTGTCCATGCGCATTGACTGCAGACACTCGGAACTGATCATCAGCCTCTTCAGACAGATTGCTCACCATGAACTCTGGGACGGGGACATGAGACTCGTGGCACCTCACCCACGTGAAGCCAGTTAGTTTATTGGGTTCCACATGTAGCCATCGATTGGAATGGGGCGGTACATCTTCGGAGGGGACCATGCCAGCATCACTGAGCTTTCTGTTTTATTTTTCACCACGGGGTCAGCTGGGGGCTGGGTGGGAGGTTTTCTGGGAGCTGAGCAGAAATAAATACAGAAATATTAGCATAAGGTCATTTAGGCTGGAAAAGACCTTCAAGATCAGCAGACTCAACTTTCAGCATGACCTACTGAGTCCCACCATTAACTACTGTGCTACCTGAGGACATACATGACAAGCTTATCCCTGGAGGTATTTGCATAGTGAATATATTCACCCTCTGGTTGCTTTGGAACATTTTAGAGGTTAAAATCCCATCAGACTTTTTCACTGTGTGCAGCCACTGATACAGGCAGGAGGCTGGGAATTACCTGATGGGCTCTAGTTACAGACTACTGACACAGTAAAGGATTGAGTTCATTTCATTTTGGCCATCAGAAAGTTTGGTGGCTGGTTTAAGTCACCCATCTAGACTCCAATTATAAGCATATGGAGAACAGCACATTTAGGAGAACTCATCTCATCTTAATAAACCTGAATGAAATCACAGAATCATAGGATCACGGGAGGGCTTGGGTTGGAAGAAACCTTCAAGATCATTAAGTGCTAGATGCCAAAGGTCCCACTAACATAGCATGAAGCCGAAAGCTAGACGCTGGAATCAGATCTCCTGACCTTACCATCAGAAACTGAGATGTCATATTTTGCTCAGAGGTGCCTGCTTGTAGGAGGGACAGCTTCCGAGCTTTTTATGCTCCAGGAACCAGCTCGAGCTTCAGAATTTAAACAGCAGTCAGAAATTAAACTGAGCTTTGTCACCTCCATCAAATAGAAGGAGTGGTTGGGTGGTACAGCTTTCCAAATAACTTAGAAACTGGCACAACAATCAGATGCCTACTTTTTCTTTTTGAACTTGTTAATACATAGAGCTTAATAGCATCAGAATGCCCCAAGAACTTCAGATAACACGACAGCTGTAAACCCTTCTTTAAGGATTCCTTTGTTTAACCACTGAGTAACTGTAATTCAGTGGTGCTGGTGGGAGAAGGGAAGTCCTAATCTTCCCAGACGGTGAATAGAGTTGATGTTCACATGCAGACTGGTGCTGCAGCACAGCCAGAAACCACTCATTTGGGACACACAGCACCAAGAAAATAATGGGAATAGCTTCATAAAATCAGGCAGCTTCACCCAAATTTCATGTCAGGTCCATTATTCTTCCTATTTTCAGGAAGAAAGGTTTTCCCTTTTTCTTGTAGTTTTCGTTTCATGCAAGCAGCTTTGTAGCTTACAAATTGTTTTCTAATCACCTCCTGGCGTGGACAAATCACACAGGTTTGACTCCATGTTTTACATAGTTAGTGTCATCAATTTATAAGTAATGAGCCAATAATGTTCCAATTAGAAACTTTTATTAATTGTAGCGGGTAAAACAAAAAGGCAATTTAGCGCTGGGCGACAGGGGGATTATCGTTCCTCCAACTGCCGCACCGTCCCGTCCCTTGCAACTTCTTTTGTATTGTCCATCCCGAGCGTATTGTCCTTTAATTGGTCGGTCGTGATCGTGCCACTTGGTGTGTCGTTCCTTGGTTGGTCCTTCCGTGAAACTTTGTATCCATCGGGGCGCGCTTTGCCTGTAACTATGCAGAGTACACAATCTACCCATAAAATTAGAGTGTTCTGCAACCCTTGTGGCCTCCATATTCCACCATCACATCCCGGTCCTAATGAACAAGCACTCCACCACAATGCTACCACATCCCGGTCTTAATGAGCAAACATTTTATCACAGTCCCCCCTTTTCTTTTATTGTACTATTTTGTTTTGCTCATTAAACCGTTTTAGTTCTTGTCGACTCCTGGGCTCTTTTTCTTTGTTCTAACTGTTTTCTTAGTTCAGCCATTGTATCTATTGCTACCCCCGTTTGATCAACGTTGGTGCAACATTGTTCTTTAAGAGCCACACATAGTCCCCCTTGCTGCAATAGGAGAAGATCCAACCCCCTTCTATTTTGTAACACTACTTCTGATGGGACCACTTAAATGGCTCATGTGTCTGTACCTCTGTACCCCAACCCTCATTAATGAGACTTAATATTATTATCAATTGAGCTAGTTTTAGATAGGCAGTTTTCCCACTGCAGTAGTGAGTCTTTAATTGTTCGGGGGAGTTATTTCCAGTCTTGGGGTATCTTCTGGATCCTAAATCTTTGGATTCATTCATAATGGAGCAGACCCCTCCACATGTTTTATCTCCTCTGCCTCGCCCATCGACTCGGTTGCCTCGAGCCATGGGGTGTATAATCTTCTCGGCAGCAAGAGTATTCTTCAGGAGGGGCTGGTTTTGCTTCCCTTTTAAGTGGGTCTTTGGGGTACTGCACCCTATTCTTTTTCCCACTGGTTATACACTTAAGTGATGCTGGTAAGGATCCAAATTCACCCCCAGGTTTACCCCCTTCTATTAAAATTTCCACGGCCACTCTGAAGGCTAATAACCAATTTGTGTATCCCTGTTTTCGCAGTGGGTCCACTACCCCTCTAAAACATATCCCAACAGTTGCATTCACAATAGTCAAAATATTCCCTTCTACATTAAATTCTATACTGATACGTTTATACAATCATTGTTAATTCATGTTCTCATTTTCCTTGACGGAGGGTTTCGTGACAGTTTTACTTTCAAATCACCCGCTGGACTAGTGACTCTCCATTTGTGATTTTGTACTGGACCCTTAACACGACTAGCATGTGTCCATCCTTTTTCAGCAGTTCTGATGGCAGTATTGGTAGTCAATAATACCAGATAGGGACCTTCCCAGCGAGGCTGCAGTGTGGTTTCTCTCCAGGTCTTTATCAGAACCCAATCTCCAGGCTTTATTCGATGGAGGGTAATGTCCAGAGGGGGTCTTTGAGTCAATTGTCCCTTTTTCCACAATTCCTGTTTATACTTCATTAATTCCGTGATATAAGCTTGAATGTTCTTATCTAACACCCCCGGGTGATCTTTAGGGGTTCCCGCATCATATGGCATCCCGTATAACATTTCGAAGGGAGATATTCCTATGTCAGCCCGGGGCTGGGCCCTAAGGTTTAAGAGGGCAAGGGGAATGCATTTTATCCATGAGAGCTTAGTTTCTAGTGTTAATTTGGCCAATTGCTTTTTTAGTTCCCCATTCATTCTCTCTACTCGCCCTGAACTCTGTGGGTGCCAGGGAGTATGTTCTTCCCATTTTATTCCCAAGGCTTCAGCTATATTTCTAGTGATTCTTGATGTAAAGTGTGGTCCTTGATCTGAATCTATTACTTCTGTTACCCCATACCTAGGGATGATTTGTTCGAGTAATATTTTTGTTACTACCTGAGCTGTTGCTTTAGTTGTGGGGAATGCCTCTACATAATGTGTGAGGTGGTCTATTATGACTAATACATATTTATATCTTCCTACTTTAGGAAATTCGGTAAAGTCAATTTGGACTCTAGAAAATGGCCTAGTGGCCAAGGGTCTTCCCCCCATAGGCAGTTTTCTTTGTACGGCTCTGTTTATCTTTAAGCACGTAATACATCCTTGAGTAATATGTCTAGCTAAATTATGTAGGCCTATACACATGTACTTAGTGGCAAAATGATCTATTAAAGCTTGGCTTCCCCAGTGGGTCCGTTCGTGCAACTGGGTCAGCACCTGAGATGCTATTGACTTAGGCAGTACCTCTCTCCCGTCAGCTAGATACCACCTCCCTTCTGTGTTTTTAGTTATTCCCATTTGATTCAGTTTTTGTTCTTCCTTCGGTGTAAACGAAGGGGCCTCATCATGTGTCAATTCTTCCTGCCTCTCCTGCCTCAGGACCAATTCCCTGAGGGCAGCTTGCTTAGCTTCTAGGTCTGCTGCATTATTTCCTCTAGTCTTGTAATCGGTTCCCTGTTGGTGTCCTCTAAGGTGTACCACCGCTATCTTCTTTGGTTTTCGTAGGGCCACTAAGAGTTGCTTTATTAATTCTTGATGTATTAAGTCCTTTCCTTGGGAATTTATCAATCCCCTTTCTTCCCAAATCTTCCCAAAGGTATGTATTACCCCATAACTATATTTGGAATCGGTATAGATAGTGCCCTCTTTTCCCTGTAATCTTTTTAGTGCCTGTAAAACAGCATACAGCTCGCAAGCTTGAGCTGACCAAGTGTTACTCAAGGGTCCTGATTCCAATACCCGGAGGGTCTTTCCATCTACTATTGCATAACCTGATCTTCTCTTTCCCTCCACTACTCTAGAGGATCCATCCACAAATAATTTTTCCCCTTCTCTTAATTCTTCTTCTTCTAAATCTGGTCTGAATTTTGTTTGTTCTTCTATCGTATGTAAACAGTTATGAATGAGTCCCACATTTTCGGGTTTTCCATATAAGAATTCTGCAGGATTCTGGAGACTTGTGGTCTCCAGGGTTAAGTTAGGGGCTTCCAGTAAGATACCCTCATACTTTAGAAGACGAGAATCAGATATCCATTTTTCAGCTTTTTGTTGGAGCACATTTCTAATATTGTGGGGAGATAGTACCTTTATATTGCTGTTAAAAGTAATTTTCCTGGCTTCTTCTACCAATAACGCACACCCAACAATTGCTTGTAAGCAAGTGGGCCATCCTCGGCTCACAGGGTCTAATAATTTTGACAAATATCCAACGGGTTTCTTCTTCCCTGCCCAATCCTGTGTTAAAACCCCATAGGCTGTACCACTGTCTATGTTAACGAACAAATAAAAGGGTCTTTTTAAGTCAGGCAGGCTCAAGACAGGGGCATTGATGAGATCCTCCTTCAGCTTTTGTAGATTCTCTTCATCTTGTCTATCCCACTTTATTAATCCATCGGTACTGAGCTTTTGATATAGGAACTTTACTTTACTGCTATAATTTTCAATCCATTGTCTACAATATCCCACTAATCCCAGCAATTGTCTTATTTGTCTCTTATTGCTTGGCGACGTCAGGGACAATATTCCTTGTATCCTTTCAGGATCTATCTTCTTTTCTCCTTTACTCAGGTAATGCCCTAGATATCTAACCTCCTCTTCCACAAATTGCAATTTCCTTTTTGATACTTTAAGTCCTTTCAGTCCCAAAAAGTTCAGCAATTTAATACTTTCTTTCCGAACCTTTCCCTCATCCTCTCCAGCAATTAATAGATCATCTACATACTGTATTAATTTGGTATCAGGATCTAGCTGATACTCTTGCAGGATCTGTTCTAGGGCTTGCCCAAACAAATTAGGGGATTCTGTGAAGCCTTGGGGGAGTACAGTCCATCTTAATTGCTGTTTTCTGTTAGTATCTGGGTCTTCCCACTCAAATGCAAAAAAATCGCGGCATGTCTCATCTAAAGGGCAAGCCCAAAAAGCATCTTTTGAGTCTATGACACTATACCACAAGTTGTCGGGCCCTAATTTACTTAGCAACGTATAGGGATTAGCTACAACTGGGAACCTAGATACAGTGCGCTTGTTAATTTCCCTCAGATCATGAACCAACCGATATGTTCCATCAGGTTTCTTTACCGGTAATATAGGGGTATTAAATGGGGACATACAGGGTTCCAGTAATCCTTTGCTCACTAATCTATCTATTTCTGGTTTGAGACCCCTCCTTCCTTCCAGGGAAATAGGATATTGTTTTATTTTTACTGGGATTTCAGGATTCTTGATTTTTACCGTGAAAGGGAGTATTTTTAGTTGTCCCACACTCTCGGGGGTATACCAGACATCAGAATTGATCTCTTGTTCATCCTCTACCCTAAGAGGGCAGAGTTTGATTCTCAATTCTTTATTCTCTACTTCTAGTCCTATGCCTAATGCAATAATCAGATCCCGTCCTAACAAATTGAACTCTGCTTCAGGCAGTATCAAGAAATCACCCAAACCCACTTTGGACTCTGCTTCTATCATTACATTTTTAACTATTCCTACTGTAAAAGGTTCTCCCTTTGCTCCTATTACTTTGGTAGTTTCCCGGGAAGGTTTGCATCCGAGGGGGATCTGTTGTATAGTAGACCTTTCTGCTCCTGAATCTACTAGAAACTCTACCTCCTCAGCTTGGGGACCAATTTTCAATTTTATCAAGGGCTCCTGTTGTTTCTGGGTCCCCAATATATAGAGCCCCTGACACCCCTAGTCTTCTTGGAAGGACTTTTCGTCTCTCATTCTAACCCTGCAGTCCCTCTTCAGGTGTCCCTTTTTCCTGCAATAATAGCATATTCTCTCCTCCTCCCTGTTTTCAGGCTTCCTAAATTTTTGCTGTCCTGGAATTCGATTTTGCGTCCATCCCCCCATTTTCCTTTCCAATTCCCTACTTTCTCTGACCGCTGCTACCATCATCCTAACCTGCCTATTATGTCTTTCTTCCTCCCTTCTTACATATACCTTCTGAGCTTCCCTCAAAAGTTCATAGAGCCCCCGATCCTGCCAGTTTTCCATCTTTTCCAGCTTCTTCCGGATATCCTCCCAAGCCTTAGCTACAAACTGGGTTTTGAGCAAAGCCTGTCCTATCGGTGTATCGGGATCCAACCCTGAATATAGTTGTAAATTTTTACGCAACCTTTCCAACCATTCAGTGGGTGTCTCTTCCTTCTTTTGTCTTTCATTAAAAGCTTTATTTATATTCTGACCTCTTGGGACTGCCTCCCTAATGCCCTGGATAATGATAGTTCGCATGTCCTGCATGTGAGTCCTATGATGTTGATTTTGATGGTCCCATTGCAGATTCTGTAAGGGCCATTTAATATCCGCAGCGGGCCCGTGGGCATGTTGAGCATCCCAAATGCACATCCCTGCACGCCTAATCATACCTCTCTCTTCTGCTGTGAACAGTATACTTAGAATAGATTGTAGTTCCTCCCAGGTATAAACATTTGGCCCTAAGAACTGATCTACTCTGTCTGCCACCCCCAGGGGATCTTCTAGTATATTACCCATTTCCTTCTTAAAATCTCTAACATCCCCTGAACTTAAGGGCACTGATATAAACCCCATCTGAGGTTGTGGACCTCCCATGGGCATTTCTCTTAAAGGGTAGAGGTTATTTTGTCGTGCCTTTGCCCATGTCACAGGCCCTCCCCCTTCTATCTTTTGTACTTCCCCCTCTCTCGAATCCATCTGCCCATGATCCAACTGAGGAGGAGAAGGTAGGGGAATTGCTGGTGGTAAAGCATATGGTGGGGGTCCCACTAAGGCCTCCTCTTCCCTTCGAGGTTTACGTTTTTCGACATCTTTTTCTGTTCGTGTCAAATTAAAAATGGGGACTCCTAAACCCTCTGGGCGAGTGACCCATACTGCTGCATAGTCACTTTCTTCTTGATTGAAAGGGGTTTTGGAGTTTACCCAAAAATTTAATTGCTGTTGTACCCAATCTTCATTAGAACCATACTTAGGCCACCATACTGCCGGGCCAATTTGTTGTCCGCTCCAAATTTCTACACAATAATAAATCATCTTTGCCTTATCTTTATTTCTTGTTCCTGGATAGTGCGTCCAGGCACTTAGCATGAACCCTAGAGGTGAGTCCTTAGGAATGGATGGTCGTTTAGAAGGGGCGGATGGTTTAGTTTTACACTGCCCCATCTCGTTCTTTACTTCTTGCTCTCTTGTTTTATTCAACGTCTGTAGCTCCCCCTAGTGCCCGTAGCTCTAGGATGCGATCTTATAATATCCTTCCCTAGAGCCCGTAGCTCTAGGGGAATACCTAAGAATAACCCTCCCTAGAGCCCGTAGCTCTAGGGGAATACCTAAGAATAACCTTCCCTAGAGCCCGTAGCTCTAGGGGAATACCTAAGAATAACCCTCCCTAGAGCCCGTAGCTCTAGGGGAATACCTAAGAATAACCTTCCCTAGAGCCCGTAGCCCTAGGGGTTGTGGTGGTGAAAGGGTCCCGCTTATACACTGTACCCACCCTTCGGCGTGCCCTCACTCAGTGTTGCATTCACTCGCTTCCCCCAGGTCGTGGCCCATGCCCTCGCGGGCAATGGGAACCGCACTACTGTGGGGTCCACACTCGCTCGGGTTAGTGCCGGCTGCCAGCCCCCCTTCACAAGCACACAACACTTGCCACACGCCGGATTCCCAACCCAGACCGGACTATACTCACCTGTCCTGCGTCTTCGTCCGGACTTTCGTACACGAAATTTAAAGGGTTAACCGGTTTTTCCTTGCCTTTGTGTTTTAAATTTCGGATCGTCGGCGGGAGTAGGACGGGAGGATAGGAGCCGAGGCCGCCTATTTAGGCGGGGCGCCCCCTCAGGCTCCTCATACCTACGCCAGTATTCCCGTCCGAGTCACGGCGCCAAATTGTCATCAATTTATAAGTAATGAGCCAATAATGTTCCAATTAGAAACTTTTATTAATTGTAGTGGGTAAAACAAAAAGGCAATTCAGCGCTGGGCGACAGGGGGATTATCGTTCCTCCAACTGCCGCACCGTCCCGTCCCTTGCAACTTCTTTTGTATTGTCCATCCCGAGCGTATTGTCCTTTAATTGGTCGGTCGTGATCGTGCCACTTGGTGTGTCGTTCCTTGGTTGGTCCTTCCGTGAAACTTTGTATCCATCGGGGCGCGCTTTGCCTGTAACTATGCAGAGTACACAATCTACCCATAAAATTAGAGTGTTCTGCAACCCTTGTGGCCTCCATATTCCACCATCACATCCCGGTCCTAATGAACAAGCACTCCACCACAATGCTACCACATCCCGGTCTTAATGAGCAAACATTTTATCACAGTTAGCATATTATATTTGTTCCAGTATGGAAATGTACAGTCATAGAATGGCCTGGTTTGAAAAGAATCTCAAAGATCATCCAGTTCCAACCCCCTGCGATGTGCAGGGTCGCCAACCACCAGACCAGGCTGCCCAGAGCCACATGCAGCCTTTCCTCACAGGAGAGCTGCTCCAGCCCTCTGATCATCACAGTGGCCCTCCTCTGGACCCACCCCAACAGCTCCACATCCTTCCCCGGCCTGGACACAGTGCTGCAAATGGGGCCTCACAAGAGCTGAGCAGGAGGGGACAATCCCCCTCTGCCCCCCCACAGCCCCACACCCCCCCTGTCCTCCCCGCACTCCCCATCAGCCCATCCCACCTCAGTGCTACCTCTGTCTCTTCTCTCCTCTCCCCGTCCCAGCGCCGGCCTCCCCCGGCCTCCCATTGGGCAGCGGCAGCTCTGCCGGCTCCGATTGGCTGAGCCGCAGTGCGCGGGAGTGGCCGTTGTGGGGGGGGCAGAGGGGGATGTGGGGCTGCAATGTGTCAGCGTCAGGAGCGCAGGTTAAGGCAGCTGAGCTGTGTGAGCAGTTGTGTTTGAGTCTGGCTGCAGCTCTCTTAGACCCCACTGAAGGGCTGAGTGCCACTGGGAAAGGATCTCAGTGTGGAGATTGCTTCTACTAGAGGTAGTTCTGTAAGACTGTTCTATAGAGCTGTGCAGGGGCTGTAAAGGGAGTTGAGGGGGACTCTAGGGGGTATATGGGGCTGTGGTGGGCCATAGGAGGACTAGGGGCTCTAGGGGGCTCTGAGGGTGTGTAGGGGTTGTGGGGAGCTATTGGAGGATATGGGCAGGTCTGGGGCTTTAAGGGGTGGTGTATGGAGAGATAGAGGGTTGTAGGGGCCTTAGGGTGATATGGGGCTACTGGGGGCTGTTGGGGGCAAATATGGGAAGGAATATGGAGGAGTACTGCTGCCCTGCAGCCAACAATAGCCTGAATGAGATCCTGGAGTCCCAGACGCTGGAGGATGAGCTGGGAAAGAGCAGAGGCTCCCCACAGAAGGGTAAATCACATCTGATAACGTGAGTGTGGAGCACAGCCAGCCCCTTCCTCACATGTGTGGGGCTTCCATGTTCCTCTGTGCCCATTGCAGTGTGCCACCCCAATCCTGCTGCCCAGCCAGGAGTGGATGGGATGAGCAGGTTGGGATGCACAGAGCAGTGCTCAGACATTGCTGGGACATTTGTGCACTGCTGTTGAGCTTCCCTTTGTGCAGCAGGGGAGAGGATGGAGGTTTACAGGTGGATGGTTGTTATTTCTATGGCATTGCACAGGTGGTAGAACCTTGTCCATTCCCAAACTTATTCCAGGGCATGCGGGAATTTGTGCAGTTGTAGTTCCTGAATTGTGCTATTTAAAACCCTCCTGTAAATGGGGATGTTTTGTAATGCCTGCTGGGGCTGCAGGCAGCATTGCCTTCCTCCTTAGGGGGCAGGTTTAATCACAAACCTCCCTATTTCCTATCACAAACGTCCTACAAACCATGTCTGGGCAGTGCTGTCTCGGCCTGGATCTCAGCTCCTGAGACTGTCAGATGTGAAGCAGCAGCAGCTGGGACAGGGCTGGCTCTGTGTGCCCTCTGTGGGTCTGTGGGCACAGAGTGGGGCAGAGGGATGACTGTGAGAGGGAGGAATTGCCCAGCCACTAGAAAGAGGAAATCAGCTGAAAAGGGGAGATTTTAGAAGCACTGAGCCTGTGGCTGCTTTGACAGTAAGAAGAAACCAAGCTGTCACTGTGCAGATGGGAACTCCAGTAGGAGAGCTGTGGTGGCTTTACAGATGGCAGACAGCAGCTGGAGTGTAGAGCCAAGGGTAGGGGGGGGATCTTCCTCTTAGCAATGTCATGCAAAGAATGATGCAGACTCCTGCAGGGTCGGCTTTGCTGTGTGACCCTGGGTGGAAGCAGCTGGAAGGTCTCAGCCCTTCTGCGTTATCCCAGGAGCTGGGGCAGTGCTCGGTCTCATCCCACCTCTGCTAATAGCAAATGCAGAATCCCTTATCTGTGTGCCCTTTTCTCTCATGGAGAGTCACCAACCCTGGGAAGTTCAAGAAAAGTTTGGATGTTGTGTTGAGGGATATGATTTAACTGGGAAGTATTGGTGATGGTTGGACTGGATGATCTTATAGGTCTTTTTCAACCTTGATAATTCTATGGAGTTGTAGCAGATTGTGGGGGTGTAGGTGTGGTATATATATGTACATCTATGGGAATATACGTATGAAAAAGATAGATCCATGCACATAGCAGGGGGTTGGAACTGGATGATCTTTGAGATCCTTTTCAAACCAGGCCATTCTATGACTGTACAGTTCCATACAGGAACAAATATAAAATGCTAACTATGTAAAACATGGAGTCAAACCTGTGTGATTTGTCCACACCAGGAGGTGATTAGAAAACAATTTGTAAGCTACAAAGCTGCTTGCATGAAAGGAAAAGAAAATGATACTACAAGAAAAAGGGAAAATATTTCTTCCTGAAAATAGGAAGAATAATGGACCTGACATGAAATTTGGGTGAAGCTGCCTGATTTTATGAAGCTATTCCCATTATTTTCTTGGTGCTGTGTGTCCCAAATGAGTGGTTTCTGGCTGTGCTGCAGCACCAGTCTGCATGTGAACATCAACTCTATTCACCGTCTGGGAAGATTAGGACTTCCCTTCTCCCACCAGCACCACTGAATTACAGTTACTCAGTGGTTAAACAAAGGAATCCTTAAAGAAGGGTTTACAGCTGTCGTGTTATCTGAAGTGCTTGGGGCATTCTGATGCTATTAAGCTCTATGTATTAACAAGTTCAAAAAGAAAAAGTAGGCATCTGATTGTTGTGACAGTTTCTAAGTGATTTGGAAAGCTGTACCACCCAACCACTCCTTCTATTTGATGGAGGTGACAAAGCTCAGTTTAATTTCTGACTGCTGTTTAAATTCTGAAGCTCGAGCTGGTTCCTGGAGCAGAAAAAGCTTGGAAGCTGTCCCTCCTACAAGCAGGCACCTCTGAGCAAAATATGACATCTCAATTTCTGATGGTAAGGTCAGGAGATCTGATTCCAGCATCTCGCTTTCGGCTTCATGCTATGTTAGTGGGACCTTTGGCATTTAGCACTTAATGATCTTGAAGGTTTATTCCAACACAAGCCCTCCCGTGATCCTATGATTCTGTGATTTCATTCAGGTTTATTAGGATGAGATGAGTTCTGCTGAATGCGCTGTTCTCTATATGCTTATAATTGGAGTCTAGATGGGTGACTTAAACCAGCCACCAAACTTTCTGATGGCCAAAATGAAATGAAATCAATCCTTTACTGTGTCAGTAGTCTGTAACTAGAGCCCATCAGGTAATTCCCAGCCTCCTGCCTGTATCAGTGGCTGCACACAGTGAAAAAGTCTGATGGGATTTTAACCTCTAAAATGTTCCAAAGCAACCAGAGGGTGAATATATTCACTATGCAAATACCTCCAGGGATAAGCTTGTCATGTATGTCCTCAGGTAGCACAGTAGTTAATGGTGGGACTCAGTAGGTCATGCTGAAAGTTGAGTCTGCTGATCTTGAAGGTCTTTTCCAGCCTACATGACCTTATGCTAATATTTCTGTATTTATTTCTGTTCAGCTCCCAGAAAACCTCCCACCCAGCCCCCAGCTGACCCCGTGGTGAAAAATAAAACAGAAAGCTCAGTAATGCTGGCATGGTCCCCTCTGAAGATGCACCGCCCCATTCCAATCGATGGCTACATGTGGAACCCAATAAACTAACTGGCTTCACCTGGGTGAGGTGCCACGAGTCTCATGTCCCCGTCCCAGAGTTCACGGTGAGCAATCTGTCTGAAGAGGCTGATGATCAGTTCCGAGTGTCTGCAGTCAATGCGCATGGACATAGCCTGTATCTGGAATTCCCAGGGAGCGTGCACCTTTGTAAGCACAAAAACCCCAATGGAAATGGGTCAGTGTGAGCTGAGGAGCTGTGTATGTTCCCTTAATATGTTTCCTTTGACTGTAAATATAGTAGTGCATTAACACACCAAAGGCTTTCCTTTATTCCTAGTTCTCCTATCTCCTATCAACATCCAGCTACCACTGAAGTGATACAAGATATATTTCTGTGACAGAGACATGAATATCCTTATCTTTTGATATCTCACATGTGCAAGAGGCAGAACTTTCTGTAACAGATCTGAAGCATAGAAGTGCTTCTTCCAGCACTCATGCAAAGGGAGAAGTAGAAATGTCCCTATGATTTAATCTTCCTTCTCTAAATGAGATACCAGACTTGCATCTAAAGAGCATTAAGACATCCATGTTGTTCTTCCTCAGAACCAGTCCTGGCTGTGAAATCCCCCCTAACAACCGGTGAAGCTGTACCTGGAGGGGATGCCATGTTTACTATTGACCTTACAACAACGTGTTGCGGCATTTGGTACCTCAGTGGTAAAGTCTTACAGGAAAGTGAGACCTGCATCATCAAGAGAACCCAAACTACTCACAGCCTAATGATAAAGAACGTCACCAAGAACGATGAGGGAGCAGAAGAAGTGAAATTTGTTGCCAAAAATGTTGATGTCAGCACCAAGATGAGAGTGAGAGGTATTTGCTTTGATCCTTCTCCTTTCCTCTTACAGTCAAGGCATAGTTGCTGTGATCTGATGATTAGAAGTGGGGCTGCAGGCATTCACTGACTGTACCAAATACCTGAAACTGCATCACATGGACTGACGTGAGTCCCGGTAATGACCTAAACATGATAGCACTGAGTGTAGGGTAAGCCAGTCTACCCAGCTGCTTGGTATCTGAACCAGATTGCTTCATGCCAGCTGATGAATGTCTGCAGTTCACAGCTATTGGCCAGTGCATTCAGTCAGCAGGTTTACCACTGCATCACCATAGGGCAGTACTTTCAGCTCCAGGCTCAGACAGCCTTTCTGATTGCACTGGAATAGTTTAGAAGTAGGGGAGCAATCATTCCAATAATATCTCTATCAATCAGCTTAGCATGACAAAGTAGAACAAATAAACATTCATTATGGGAGGAGCTGTTTGTCATTGGGTGAAAACCTCTGCAGAAGCATGTTTAGAGCACTATTAATCAGTAGAAGGAGATGTTTGGTTGATTTTTACTTAGTAAATCCGGCAAGAAGAGCAAATGAAATATCTTGAATTGCTCAGCAGTGACACAATGATGAGTGCAGGAACAGAAGGTGATACTTTTTCAGAGATGTTGCAGCAAACATTGACCACGTTAGCCTGATATCAATTGAAATAACGAGGCCTTTGCTCCTGAACGGTGCTGCAGTGAGATTTACCAAGAAGAGCAAAAATGTAGAAAAGATCTGCGCTCGGCTGCGTGAGGAAGCCAAACTGCAGGCTGAGCTTTCAGACACAGGCGCTACTGTGGAGTGGATGAAGGATGGGAAGGAGCTCAAGGCCAGTGGAAAATATGAACTCCACATTGAGGGGAAGAAACACACCCTGAAAATTCACAGCGTCTCAATGGATGCTGCTGGAAGTTGTCAGTGCATCTGTGAGGGGGATAAAATGCTCTATCAGCTTTCAGTGAAAGGTATGTGACAGTCTGGGCTGTGCTCTTCCGGCCCAGGGCCAGCAGACTGCATTCACCTGACTCCCCGACAGTCCAGCTGTTGTCAGACAGCATCTGGGGTGTTTTCAGTGGCTGTTTTGACTTGAACTGGCCAATCTGCTTTGTAGAGCCATTTGATTTCTGTGCTCTGTCCTGTGATTCGTCCCTAAGATATAGAGGAAGTCAAGGGAAAGATAGGAAAAAGAGCATCCCAGCCTTCCTGCTCTTCTGTCAGGGTGGCCACGAGAGATGATGTCAACAGCTCTTTTTGTAGCAGTGATCCCAAATGTAGAAGAGACCTGTGAAGTGTATACACTTTGGCATTGGAGAGCTTACTTAATTGCCTCTTCTCAAAGAACAAACTCCAGAGAGGCATGGAGACAGCTCCCAACAGAATTGAATAATGGGACTAAATTGATGGAGAGCAGAACTTCCTGCCAAGGCTTGTCAGCTAGTCTTAATTTTGCTTTTCTTCTCTCTCTTTGTCATGTTAGCATAATATTTCATACTGGCTGGTCTTCCCACAGAATTAACTGGCACAGGCTGCCCAGGTAGGTGGTGGGATCCCTGGAGGTGTTCAGAACTGTGGAGATGTGGCCCTGATGGATGTTATCAGGGGACATGGTGGGGTGGGTTGGGGTTGGAATCAAAGGAGGACCCCCATGTATTTCATCAGGAAGCACTACTGGTAATAAGACCTTTGGAGCAAATCCTGGTAGGGCCACGCTCAGCTGGTCCAGTCCGGAGGCTGTTCCTCCTTACTGCAGTATCTGCAGTGAAAACCAGCAACTGCTTTTGTGTGGCTGGGCTCACATCCAGCAGTGGTGAGGGGACTACAATGATAAGAGACAGTTCCTGAAAAAATGAATGAAATTTGACAGTATGATAGGATGGAGTTAAATGTATTGACAGGATCTCAGTCATCCCAGTGTCCATCAGCTGGCTCTCGAGCTCCTAAATACAGGCATTCTGTAGAGCGTTGTTGAATTTGTATTATACATGTGTGTTCTTGGAACTGCAGAACAAATGCATGCATAATCCAGACTTTGATTTTAGCAGTTCTGACTGCGCTGTTTCAACAGACCCAACTCAGTTGTGTGCGCTGTTTTGAAATGATATGTTAACAAGAAGTTGGAAAACAAGCTCAATTACCCTCAGTAAAATAGGACCGTGGACTTAGGCTTATACTTTTGGCTAAGACAGTGGTGAGATTTTGAATCTTTGAAGTCAATTATTCCACTGTGTGTTAATAGGGGCCAGTTTTATCATCTAACTTTTGCGCTCCAATTAATTTCCATAAAGGAGTTCTGTTTTTCTTTTCAGTCCTAAGTGATATCTCCATCTTTTAGGCTCGATTTGTTTGCCAGGGGGTTACAGTGCAGTAATAGATACCCCCTCCATTGATTTCCTTCTAGTTTGCTTGTTCCAATTCTTTCCTCAGTTTTCCTATTTTAGACATTTTCTTGAAGCCTTGGGCTTCTTCCTTTGGCTCTGTCCCCTGTCCAGTGTATGTCCTTCAACTTGTGGAGATAAGGTAATCTGGTACGTGGTTTATAAAAGCTGCCAATTTGCCAGCTTCTGAATTAGAATCTAGCAATTAGAACTAGGACTAAACGTGCACGTTTGATCTTATGATAAATGAATGCCTCATGGTCACCAATGTCCCTGCAGTTCTTTACCATCATACATATTTTGTGTGTCCATATTTTGTTTCAGCACTGGCAAATTTTGTAATCAAAGAGACAACTGGAGGAGTAATCAGGGCCATTGCTGGAAAACAAGCTGAATTTGTTTCTGAGACCTCTGAAGCCAATGTCATGGTGAAGTGGTACAAAAATGGCAAAGAAATAACGACCAGTAAGAAATTCACAATGGAAGATAAAGGGAAACTGCATAAGCTTGTGGCTTCAGCTGTAACAAAAGAAGACGAGGGAACATACATCTGCAAAATTGGAGATGACACTCTGATTTTTGATTGGAAAGTCTCAGGTAAGTTTGTGAGGCAAACATAGGATCACAATCCATATAAAGCACTTCAGACTTAATTCATTTGATTTGTCCAACCCTGTGGGTTTCCAGTATTTAGGACAAAGATTGCATATCTCTATTGAAGTAATTCTGACCTTACTGTTGTCCCTGTGCAAATCCACAGTACGAGCAAATAATGTAACCGTGTTGTGATGAATTCAGGACAGCCTTAGCTCCAGCTAGGGCTGGAGTCATGACTTGAGCCCTGACATATGGGCTTCATTCTTCTAGTTCATGAATTGCCTCAGCACTTACATCATCTTTAAACCTATGACTGAAATGTTCCTAAGTTCTTAGCATGGGAATCCTGTCTCCTCTTTTGACAAATTAAACTCCACATTTGGAGAGTTGAGTTTCTCCTGCTGTACCCGAAGGACGTTGTGATCGCTGAGGTGTCTCCCTGAGGTGCTGTAAGCACAGCCATTAGCTCATAGTACAAGAAAAACACTGTCAGGTCAAGCCTGGAGGAGTAATGTTTGTCACTGACATGTTCCTGTTCAGGATGGAGCTGGAGGGTAAAATAACACAAGAAATTGTCATTGAAATTCAATATCTGTGAAATTCAGCTGGCTGCATTCACAGAACCTGGTGTTAAGATCTGTTTTCTGGTTTCTATCTTGAGCATATTTTCCATAACCCAGTTTTCATTTATGAACTGAAGCTCTACTGAAAGCCTTTCGCTGTAATCTATCTATGTGATATTGATTGATGCTATTAGTTCTTATCAGCTTGACTCTAGAGGGACTGTTCTTCTTTGGTCACCTAGTTTTAAAAGAATAGATGGCTCCTGTCTATTACAATTTTTAACGCATTATTTGTTCACTGATGCCATAAATGTGCCTGGCATAGTAATTGGCCTTGGTATATCCAGTGACTGAAAGCAACAGTTGTTGCTCTAAGAACTGCAATACTAAGCTAGGTCTGCCTGTAGCTGACAGCCATCAGCTTGCTCCTCAGGCAGGTTCTGTCTGGATGGAATGAAGGGCATGAAATACTGATGTGCTCATCAAACGCTGCTTGTTAGCTTAGAGACAAGGTGTTGAATAGGTTTGTTCATGTATTGCAAACACGTTACTTAGCTGCCTTCATTTTAGCTTCAGAAGAACATGTGCAGAATACAGAATTGATTAAAAGAAATAAGAACTGTCTGCATAGAACTTACTCTTTCCTTACACAGGAGAATCAAGCACACATTTGTATGTGAGTACCTCCAGAGGTGAAACTCGATCCCCCAGATGTAATGAGCAGAGACATTACAATCAGCTCTAACTGTATCTTAATGCTATGCTCAGTAAGCCTGAGTCAGGATGTAAACCACTTTCTCTTTTTTTCTTCAGATGAAGCCATTAATTTTGTCAACAAGCCCAAAACGACTCCAGAAATATCAGTCAGTCCTTCTGAAGACCTGGAGCTGGTGTGTGAGGTGTCAGCTGCAAGCGGAGCTGTCGTATGGAAGAAAGATCAAACAGAGGTGAAGCAGGACCAGAGGACAACCATCATCTCCCAGGGGACGCACCGCAAGCTCATGGTCAAAAATGTGACCCTGAAAGACCAAGGGAGCTACAGCTGTGAAACAAAAGATGACAAAGCAACATTCCAAGTGAAAGACAGAGGTGAGAAAATGCTTGGAATCCCAGAGATAACGGAACGCTTCATTTGGTGTTTCTTTCATTGGGAGGATCAACTGACAGCCTCTCTGGTGCAAAACATTTTGGCTATAGGACTTTCTTTGTCATCTAGTGTCATAGCAACACTTTTCTACATGTGCTTTTACATCCAGGAATGAATTACTGCAACAAACAATAGGCAAGGAGGGTAACTTGTGTAGCTCTTGTAGTCAGCTGGTGTCTGCAGGGTTACAGTGCAAGAGCACACGAGGCATGCAAGGAGTGAGAAAAGGGGGGGTGTTTGAAGAGATCTGGTTACAAAATTTGAATGACACAATTAGGTGGAAAATGCCAATAATCAGACTCATAAATGGCCTGGGTTGCAAAGGCCCACAGCGCTCATCCAGTTCCAACCCCCTTCTTCCTATGTGCAGGGTTGCCAAGCAGCAGCCCAGGCTGCCCAGAACCACATCCAGCCTGGTCTTGAATGCCTGCAGGGATGGAGCATCCACAGTCTCCTTGGGCAACCTGTTCTAGAGGGCCATTCCCTTCTGATTTACTGGAAATGTAGAGAGACATCAGAAGAAAAAAAGATAAGGGAGGAGGTTCAGTTGTGCATGCAGGTGTTCTAAATCACATGTCCAAATCTGCTATCAGACTGCAAAATGTTTAGCTTTGTGATATGATGTGATATGATATGATATGATATGATATGATATGATATGATATGATATGATATGCCTATCATTTCCCAAGGCAAAATAGAGAGGAAAGTGTTTTCCTGTCTTAATGAGGCATCACGATGCTCCCTGTGAAGGGCAAGTATAGTGAAAACGGGGAACTGGAGTAAGCTCTGCAGCAGACTACAGCAAAACGGTGTGACTGTTGTGATGTCCCTGCAGAGAAAGAAGACCTGTTTACAAACAAGGACAAGGTACAAAAGGAGGTGAAGGCTGTACTGACTCAAAATGCCACGCTGAGCTGCGAGGTGGCCCAGGAGAAGACGGAGGTGAAGTGGTACAAGGAGGGGAAACTGATCACCTGGAGCAAGAAGTTCAAGGTGGAGTCAGAGGGCAAACAGCGTCGGCTGGTGGTGAGCCAGGTGGAGAAGAAAGATGCAGGGGAGTACAGCTGCGAGGCTGCTGGCCAGAAACTCACCTTCATGATTCATGTCACAGGCGAGAGAAATTGTTTTGACTGTATTGAACCCCCCAACAAAGAAGGAGGGGAAATTTAAGTGGTTTGACACATTCAACCCCAGCATTCAGTGATGTAGACGGTGCTTAAATTCTGTTTAATTCGTGTGCTTTTCTGTTTGCCTTCTGAAGCTATGAACACTTAGGACTTGGGTAGCCTCAGCTTAAGACAGGCTGGAAATAATTGGGGAATTTCCTTGGGGATCTCATGTAGATGCAGTGATAGCAAAATGAGAAGTCAATAATTACAGGGGAAATTAAAGGTTATTAAAGATATCTTCAGGGCACAAGCACACCCCTGCAAATGCTTCTTCCTAAATAGTCTCAGAGACAGCATTTGGTCACAGTGCTAGATGGCAGCATTGGTGGTTTCTATTAAATTAAAGAAACCTGCAACTAAAAAGGTTTTCCCATATTGTCTTTTGTTTTCTTCTCTATAGCAGGTACAAAAGAAATGCTTAAAAATAGAAAGCCTTCAAGCTGGTGCTTTTCTTTCCAGAAATGGAGGAAGACAGGCGTTCTATTTATTAGGAGAGTCTGATAAGAAAGTGTAAAAAGGCTTTTTACCAGGGTCTATAGCAACATAACAAGGGGCAATGGTTTCAAAAGTGAAGAGGGTAGACTCAGTTTGGACATGAGAAAAGTTCTTTATGATGAGGGTGGTGATACACTGGAACAGACTGTCCAGTGAAGGTTGTGGGTGACTCATCATTGGAGTGTCCAAGGCCAGGCTGGATGGGGACCCTGGGCAGCCTCATTTAGTAAATGATGTCCCTGACCACGGCAAGAGGTTGGACTGGATGATCTTTAAAGCTTCCTTCTATACCCAAACCATTCTATGATTCCATTGGGGTAACCATTTTATTACTGCAGCAAACAGCATGGGCTGGTGGTGAGCCAGGTGGAGAAGAAAGATGCAGGGGAGTACAGCTGCGAGGCTGCTGGCCAGAAACTCACCTTCAAGATTCATGTCACAGGTAAGACAGGTGTTGTATGAAATACAGCAGAGAACAGTAAAGTAAAATCTAGTTTCTATTATGCAGTGCAGTAGTCTGTGCTGAGGTTTTTTCCCTAGACTTGATTGCCTGGGTTTGTAGAAAGTATTTGGTTTCAGTATGACACAAAGACCTGTTTCAGTCTGTCTGTAGAACAATAATTAGTAATATATGTACAGTGGAAGCAATATTCAAGATATTATTCAAATCTCTCCTGTGCCTGAGATCCCAAACTGTAATTCTTGTTCACCTAAACATTTGACTAAGATAAGTATGTGCAGTGAGGCTGGAGTGCATGTTCTACGTGCAGCCTTTTGTGGCAGGAGAAGCAGGAACTTCTCCTAGTAGTACACTGCCTTTTTACTATGCCTTTATGTTGGAGGCTGCATCTGGATAGGTGAGTCTGCTACTCACAGTAAGAGACCTGGTAGAGCTGACTATTCCCAGAGCTCAAAGTAAGATAGATATCTGCAAATCACACACAAAGAACAAAGGACTGCGTTGGTGAGCGTATTTCCTTTGTGCCTTTGACAGTCACAGTTGTGGCAATGGTAGAGGCCATGAGGAGTCTGTTCAGGAAGCCAGGAGTATTGTTCTGGGTCATGAAAAGGCAGCCAGTGGTTTGACTATCGCATGTTTATGTGTTTTGATGTTTCACAGTGGGTCTTAAGTAAAAGAAACTCAGGTTTTGGTTGCCTGCAGGACAGATGTTCTTTTAGGTTCAATATGTTTGCATAGTGACTTGCAACCATGGGACTGGTGTTCAAGGACCCTCTTGGTTCCTTCAGTTCCTCGGTTCTTTCTTGCCTAGATTTGACACTTTGTTTCAACAGAAGAGCTGATATTCTCTAGTGAAGGCTATTAGTTTGGGCACAAGTGGTAACCTAAACCTGTTCCAATTTGTACATACAAACCAGCAAGATGGTTTCATTTCAGTCCCTCAGTCAATACTTTTCTTCCCTCAGAGCCAAAACCTGTGTTTATAAACCAGGAGAAGGTGCAGAAAGAGGTGAGTGATTTTGTTCATCTTCGCACGCCTAATCACCTGATCTGTTTCAGTGACCAGTAGCTGAAAGCAGGCATGGGACGTTCTAAAGAGCAGAGAAAGAGATAGGGAGGAAGGTGATTAAGACAATCCCCTCTGCTGCTGTGTGTCCCAGAACTGCCCAGTTCTGTGGCAAAGCGTTGTACAAGATGAGGAGGCCAAGAGAACGGGAGTAGAATGAATAGAAAATATGCCTTAGTTAGGCCATGCTCAGCATATTAATACATCTTATCTCTTCCTAAAGCATTTGGTAGGATGTGTTCAGAGCCTCAGCTCTTCCTGGCTCTGCTAAGACATTGGAAGGTAGTCTTTCAGCCTCTTTAAGGCACTGTTCTTACATTGCAGAAATATGATAATATAATTCCATGCTGATAATATCTCCAGATTTCTGTCTTTTGGGTTTCTTTCAGCCTGCCCTGATCCCTGAGTCTGTCTGTTCATGGGGTTTTTTATTTGGTTTTGTAGAACATGTTTCTTAGCTTCTGCATTCTCATAGTTCCTTTCTTTTTTCTGCGTCTTTAGAAATCGCAGTAAAGTTCACTAAGAAGCTCAAAGCTGTTAATGCTGAGATTGGAGGCACAGTCACTTTAACCTGTTAAGTGAGCCATGCCAAAGGGAAGGTGGTGTGGAGCAAGAATGCAGTTGAGGGGGGTTGGACTCGATGATCTCTAGATGTCCCTTCCAACCCCTACAATTCTGTGATTCTGTGAGATCAAACCAAGCAAAGGTTTCCAGGTTGATGAGGAAGGGGTCAGAAGAACCCTGACAATAACAGGGATCCGGGCTGAGGATGAGGGAGAGTACTTGTGTGAGTCCAGAGATGACAAGAGCAGCATTACCATCACCCCCAAAGTGATGGTAATGCTGCAGTCTCTGGAAATGAAGGCTGACAGTGTGGAAGGATCCTTGGCTTCCCTCATCAGCCATTACAACACTGCAAAGCTGAGTTCATTTGTGTGTTTATGCTGTTCTTTGTGTTAACAACCAAGTACAAAACTTGTCTTTCTCTCTAAATAACTGTGGAACAACTGCTTTTGAAGAGCACAGCTGTTAAGTGGGCAAATCAGCCTTCAAGGCTGGAATTAAGCATCCCAAATGTAAGATGGGATTTATTTTACCCCTTCTTTGCCTCTTTTCTTCTTGCATCTTTGTAGATGAAAGGAGGATCTCCTCTACACGCAGGAGATGTGAGTGTGAGTTATGGTGATCACTTCCTGCGAGTCATAAAATCTGATGCTTCCAATGAAATCATTGACTCTGTTGGCTCTTTGAAGGTGCTCATATATAATATGATAGCAGGCTTTGAGTATATAAAAGGCTCTTAGAAAGTGGAAGCAAACAATCTGTTCTCTGTGCAGAAATAAGGGACTTCAATTGCAATGACAAAGATGCAAGTTCTACAACAGAAAAGCTTTTTAATGGTTGGATGACTGGATAAGTCATTTGGAGGGGCTTTGAAGCCTTCACGGTGGGTTTCAGAAAAGGTTAGTGAAATATCTGGGGCACAAAGAGCTGAGCATGTCCTGGAGCAATGGAGAAGGGCTGGATGATTTTTGCGGGTATTTTCAGCCATAGAATTTTGTGTTCTGGTGGTGTCAGTACATTCTTTTGTACAACATGGACGGGTTGGTTTGTTGCATTGGTTCAGACTTTTGTACTAGGAGCTCAGCAGTGGTTAAAGCTCACACTTCTGCAAAGTAAACAAGCTCCTGCAATTCGTCTCTACTCTGTTTTAGCTGTGGATTAGCTTGACAGTTCCCTTCCATAAGCTTTATGGTTCCCTTCTGTAAGTCTACTTACATAGAGTGAGTTGCTTAACTTTAAGTCTTGCTCCAGGACTTTAAGCATATTATTAGCAAAAAATATCACAAATAATTTCACCAACAATTCTCCCCACCCATCTGTAGCTTTCTTTTTTTTCACTGGAAGGTTTTACACTGGCAGATAGGGTGGGCATGTAGAAACAACCCCATTAATTCTGACGAAGCTCTGATTTCTCTGACTGGCCTTTGTTTTGTGATTCTGCATGCATGCCCTGTAGCTAAAGCCTGGATGTCTTCCCCAACACCTTCAGTCTCCCATCCTTACTTAAGTTACTCCATTGTAAATCTCTCTGCTAGTCCAAGAGAGTTTTTATTTTACCCCTTCTGTGAGGCAGCAGCTGGATGGGAAGGATGAGATGAGGACAAGGTTGTTTGGGTGGCTTTTTTTTTTTTTTGCCTAAGAGCCAACTGGGAATCAAAGATACCAAAAATTGAAGACAAACTGTGTCATACCGAGCAGGGTTTGTCAAATCACTGGCATGCACTGTTAGGACAACTTCATCATCAACATATTCTGGGCTGACAGTTGTCACAAAATTCTGCTTCTGTGTCCCAAAATGTGCACTTATCACTTCTATTGGCAGTTGCTCATCTTTTCTCCAAACTGAATGGTTGTAGGAAATAAAACAGACAAGCAAACAAACCAAACAACCCGCAGATATTAACTTGCAGCTGATTGTCAGTGCTGATCGTTGGGCCATGTGCATCACTTCACATACTTCTGCGGCCAACAGACATTGGAAAATACAAAGACCTTCAGAGACTACTTGAATTTCTAGATGCACTGAATTACCCTCTAGAGTGTATTTCTGAATATATAAGGAACCACGGGTGACTATGATCCTGATTTATATCTAGGTTCAGGCTTACTGTTTCAGTTAGGTTAGATGAATAATAGTTCCAGAGAAGATAGGGAAATACAGCACTTCATTGATACCACATGTCAGAAGAATGCAGCTCAGTGCTGGGCAGTTTGCTGCTTCATTCCCTCTTACAAGTTGGACCCAAGGCTGGAAAAGACCACTGAGATAGCTGAGCCCAACCCAGCCCACCCTCACTGGACTTACTAACCACGTCCCCAGTGCCACATACCCGTGGCTCTTGAGCACCTCCAGTGACTGCGGTATATCAGCGTGGTTGCTTCAGCTGTGTGAGTTTTCACCACTGGATGTTGTTCTAGCGAGGCAAAAAACCCAAACTGATGGAAAAGTGTCTATACAGGAAGCAACTGGCTGTCCTGATGGCTGCCAACAGTTTTGCACAAGGTGTGTCATGCAAGCTTGCATGAGTCTGGTTTAAAATCTTGCAGTTCTGATGGAAGGAGAGGATGTTGGTACAGGATAACTGCGGGATTTGTGCTCTCCCGACATCCAGTTGCAATCCCAGCTTATTGTTGCTATAGAAAACAGCTTCTCTGTAGACAAACTGAGTTAGTACCATTAAGTGGCTGAATCCCTAAGTGATCCAAGGTGAAGCATGATCCAAACTGGAATTTAGCTAATTGTAGTAGGGAATCCAAGCCTTAATGAGCTGAGTTATTTAAAGTATGAGTCTTCCATCTAAAACAGCATTGAACTGTTACCCTGGTTGATGATAGAAGTGAGAGTTGAACAGCAGAAGTCTGAAGTTATGCTCCATATTTCTCATCACTCAAGAGAATATTTGAATATGTGAATTCCTTTGGCTATGTTAGAGCTCATAATGAGGTAAGCTGATGTTCTTTAAATGCTCGGAGTCTAGCAATGTGGGCAAGTGGACTGCTATTTGCTGTTGAGCTTTAGGCTAAGAAGCCTGATTTTAGAGGACAGTGGACTTCCCCTTTCCCTTCCCCTCTCCTCCCCTTCTCCCTGGACTGATCCCGCATGGTTTGTGAATGATTTCAGAGCAAGGTAAATGAGGAATAGCCATGTGAAAACCTGTTGTTTTACTGCACTGTAAAAGACACTTAGTCAAAAGACAAGTGTGTGTTCCAAGCTTGAGATTGCAGGAGATCCTAGAAACAACTCAGCTGCTCAAACCTGTAGTCTGGCTGAATATTTTATTGTCAGTTTTGGTCAGGAGGAGATGCTTGAGTAAGACAAATAAAAGGTCATGGGTAAGTTGGTCCTTCTTGTGATATACTTCTAGGCTTTCATCAGGGAAAAGCTTAATTAGTCCAAATAATTATAGCAGAAACATCACACCAAGAACATGTGAGTGATATTTCAAATTTCTTGACGTGACGGTAAATTTTACCCCATTCTGCCATTCCCCAAATGCTTGTTTCCTTATGACAAGAAGAACTTTGCAAAAGTAATTTCTTTTCAGTCTTGTGTGCAACACAAAAAGGGGTAAAATCTAGGAGGCCACCTGAAATGTTTTTTCCATCTGGAAGAATCCATTTAAGAGCACCCATGGACTTGGTTATGAACAAGTTTTCTTCTTTGCAAAGGCTGTTGCTTAATTAGCAGATACTGTACCTGGGAGAGGAAGAGGGAAGTAACTTGTTTTGGAAGTCCTGATGCTATTCAAGCATTCAAGGCCAGGCTGGATGGGGCTTTGTGCAATCTGGTGTAGAGGGAAGCATCCCTGCCTACAGCAGGGGGGGGTTGGATCTGGATGATCTCAAAGGTCCCTTCCAACCTACACCTTTCTCTGATTCCTTTGATGATTCTATTTCTCAGCTGCTGGTGTGAGATCTCCAACCTGTCCCCGTTGTCTTTCAGTGCGGCAGATGAAGCTGGTGAAAGGTCTGCAGCCCCTGGAATTCCCTGAGAAGGGAACTGTCACCTTTTCGGTGGAGGTGTCCCATGAGGATGTGGAAGGGACTTGGCAGAAGGACGGCGTGCGGCTGAAGCCTGCACCAAATATCACGATGGGTGTCCAGGGGAAGAAACATTCCTTGACACTTTCTTCTGTGACCCTTGAAGATGCAGGACTCATTTCCTTTAAAGCAGAAGGCATTAATTCATCGGGGAGGCTCACTGTGACCGGTATTGGTTGGTGCAAGGTGTCATTATCTGCTCCTGTCCCAGATTACTTGAACAGCAGAACCAGCTTTCCTTCCAGCTGCAAAGAATGTTATGCACTGGGCCATTGCCACCAGAATATCCCTCCTATATGAAGAGGATTGTTGTAACATGATTGTCCCTAGCACAAGTAATGATAATGGGCTCAAAACAGCAGGTTTTATTGTTGTTAATTTCAAGCTCTAATAAGCATGGAGAGTAGGCACTACCTTTCATTATTCTTTATGCCAGATGCTCCTAGAGACCTCATTCCCAACTAAATCCACATCCTTCTTTCTACTTCTCAGAATTGCCTTTGTAAATCAGCAAACCATTGGCAGACATTAGCATCACTCAGAAGGACAAGGTCACATTTGAGTGTGAGCTGTCCAGGCCCAAGGTGGACATCAAGTGGTTCAAGGTATGGCATGTAATGGAATTTTCCTTTCTGACTTCTCTGGAAATGAATGAGAGCCTTTAATTTCACTTCCAAGGGATGCGAGTCTGAGCTTTTGCCTGATAGCTTTTGCACTGCTCTCTTTTCTCTATGGTCTTTTACTTGCCCAGATCAGCACTCTTTGTTATTATGTCCTGAGTTCATTTATCAAGTTTAAATTGAAGTTTGTTTTTGGTTTCTTGTGAACTCCTGAGGTCTTGCTGTACAAAATATTGTTGGTTGGAGTAGAGTCTTGAGCTTCAACTCTAACACAGAAATTGTCAGCCAGGATTTTGTAGCCTTGTTGTGAACTGGGTTTTAGGGTGAAATCTCAGTTTTCTTTGCACCTGACAGTGTGAGAATTTGCTCTGGCACTTTGTGTACCTCCCTGGTGCTCAGTTGTTCCTTCCCTTACTTGGGGATAACGTCATTTATTCAAGATGATGTCCAAACGAGTTTGTTAACAGTCCTCCGCAGTGCTTTAAGCTGTCATAGGTCAGCCAGAATTTCTGAATTTTCTATAGTCATTCCTACATGTTGAAAACACTGCACTGTGCTTAAGCTTCAGCATATGTGCCAGTAAGCACAGTTCCATTAATTCTAGGGGAGTGGGTGAATTAAGCATAGATCTGAAGGCTGCCTTTGCTCAGTGCAGAGATGGAAGGACTCATGGAGATCTGACTTGATATTTTCCCTTCTAGGATAGGAAAGAGCTCCATCAAAGTAAAAAAGGGGGCATTACTTCCCAGGGAAATAAGAGAAGTCTCATTATTCACAAGTGGTGAACTCTCATTTTCTCTCTCAGTCTGCAACCAGGTTGGGTTGCTGTTTCAGTACTGGCTGTTTTATGCAGGAACTCTGCTCCTGAGGTTAATCCAAGTTGTATCCGAGCCCTTCAGAATGAAAGGGAAATAGCAGCACAGAAATATGGTCTGATTCTGACATAAATAAGTGCAGACCTGGAGATGTAAAATGGATTGTGTGATGTTCAAGGGATTTTGAAGCAAAGACGTCTCCTAGGTAAGATTTGTGGCTGACATTCCCCATACATTGTGGGCACACAAGCTAAGGAGAGACTAATGATGAGCATGCAGAGAAGCCAATGGTTCAGACAGGTTTGTTGTTTGGAAAATAAAGATGAGGTGATTGGTGGTAACCAATATGGCTTCATCGAGGTCAAGCCATGCCTGACAAACTTGGTGGCTTTCATGATGGAGTAACAGCATCAGTGGATAATGGGAGAGCAACTGACATCATCTACTTGGACTTGTGCAGAGCATTTGATCCCGTCCTGCATGACATCCTGGTCACCAAACTGGAGAAAAATGATTTTGATGGATGGACCAGTTGCAGGATAGGGAACTGTCTGGATGGTCACACTCAGAGAGCAGCAGTCAATAGCTCAGTGTCCAGGTGGAGGGTGGTGTTGGGACCAGTGTTATTTAACATTTTTGTAGGCAACATGGACAGTGGAATCAAATGCAGCCTCAGCAAGTTTGCAGATGACACCAGGCTGAGCAGTGCTGTTGATGTGCTAGAGGGAAGGGATGCTACCCAGAGGAACCTGGACAGGCTGGAGAGGTGGGCCCTTGGCAGCCTCATGAACTTGAGTGTGGCCAAGTCCAAGGCCCTGCACCTGGGTCAGGGCAATCCCAAGCACAGGCACAGGCTTAGAGGAGAATGATTTGAGAGAAGCCTTGACCCTGTTAAGAAGAGTTGGTCTGGAGGGAGGTGTCCCTGCCTATAGCAGAGGGACTGGAACTAAATGACCTTAAAGATTCATTCCATCCTATTGTTTTTCTAACCTTAATTTTGCTTGAAGAGTTTTAGAATAAATGAGATTCTGGTTTCCGTGAAAAGTATTTGCAGGGAGCTCCATTGTAGCTAGTAAGTCTATCTTTAAGTTCAAAGGCAATAATGCATTTACCGTGTTGAAGAGAGAAATGAATCAGGAATGGATGATGGTTTAGAATAAAACATAATCCTACTTATTTTCCAAGCAAATATGTGTAAGGAAAAGATGCTGCACTCAGTTCTGGAAATACCCTGACAAATATATCTCTAGTGTTTCACAGCTGGAGATATCAAGATTGTTAAACCACTGGAAGATGTGGAAGTGAATGAATATGGGAGTGAATCTTTTGTCTGTGAGATTTCACACGATGAGGTTCAGAGCCAGTGGTACAAAGATGACGACAAGCTGAAGGCTGATGACAACATCAGAATGCGGCAAGATGGTAGGGTGTAAGAGGGGGATCTTTCTCCTGAGTGGGGGGTGGGTTGGAGATCAAGCATATAAGACATCTGAAATGAAGTGAAGAAGGTTCAAAAGGGAGTTGCCCTTTTGTTTTGGGACTGAGGTTATGGTGGAACAAGTGACATGGTGGGAAGCTTAGTGTGGGAAGTGTGATGCTATCCCACCATCCCACACTGCCGGGAGCAGGTAGGAAATGAGTGCAGTTCTTTCCAAAGTGGGGGTGAACAGGGCAGTCAGTTCACCTCTCCAAAGAGGTTTTGTCTGGCAGTGAGTGTGATCCTTCTGTCTCAGGTACTTTAATGGTGACGGTGGCCGCATTCGGTCAGTCCTTGTAGAAGCCATGTTTAGATTCCACTTTGGTGGGGATGTGGATGTGGGGGAATGGGTGGTTTCATTGACATGAGAGAACAGGCAGTGATGCTGTGAAACCAGATGGGTGATGCTCAGCCTGGCCATGTGCCTCAGAACTCTTTGCTCAAGGAAGCCAAGTATAGTTGTGGGTTTGCTCTCAAGAGCACAGTTTGGTAGGGATGAGTTGGAGGTTGGACTAGATGACCTTAGTGGTCTTTTCCAGCCTTAGTGACTCTGTGGTTCTCTGCTTCAGTAAAGACCTACTTGCTGACTTACACACGTGTCCAAGTCAATGATGCAGCAGAAATCGAATTTGTAGCATAAAGGGCAGAATCTCGTGCCCATCTTACAGTTAAAGGTAACTATGCTTCTGATGATGATTTCGCTTAAATTATGTTATAAACGAGCTTACATCCTTTGCTTTAATGTCAAGGAAGTTAAACACCACCAGGACCTTTGACAGAAATAAAAACTCCTACCTACCTACCTTTGTGCCCACAAAATCTCCAGCTTGTCTTTTGGGATTTACTTTTGCTAAGTAAAACAGATTGTTTTCTTAGGAGGTTGATTTTCTACCTTTAGTCTTCAGATTTGTGTTTGAATGTTGAGGGATAAAAAACATAGCTTGAGTTTTTCTTCATTTTCTCTGTCTGTTTCAGAAGAGCACAGGTTTTGGGTTTTTTTTAATATATACAATGTTAGGGTATATATATGATGTTAAGTGTGATAAAGAAAATGGAGACATTTGAGTTAGCACACTACTCAAGAGTTCAGTCCCCAGCTTTGCCACTGTTAGAATGATAAGGGCAAGAACATCCTGGAAAAGGAATTTCTCCTAAGTTGAGTCATTACATTTGAGCTACAGAGACCTTTACTAGGAGAAAACTTGTTCAGAGCTAAGTTGCTGTATTTAACCAAAGTATTTATCAGTGTTCGTGTTTCATTGAACCTCTTTTCCATTTTGTAATGCGAGGAGTTTGATATCGGGATGGGAAGGTCATGGTTTGATTTGGATGTTGAACTGGGAATCAGAAGATCTGGGCTCTCTTCAGGTTGTCAGTCTTATTGTCTGACTTCTTAACAACATTCCTTTCTTTCTATTATTTTTTAATGATTTTTTAAGGCATTTTGAGGTGATAGGTGTAGTGTTCATGTGCAGTAATGCTGACGTGAGTAAGTAGGGTGATAATGTAAGAGTTTTTTACATTCTTTCTAAATATCTGCTTTCTCTTGTTCCATCCTTCTTAAAGAGCAATCCATTAATGTAGTAAAGGAGCTGTGTGATGAGGATGTGACTGAGCCTGAAGAAGCCAAATTTGAATGCGAGATATCCATTCCTTCTGTGAAACCTCGCAAGTGGTATCTACGTGGGGAAGTCTAACAGGCTGGCAGAAACTTGATTATGCAGCAAGAAGGACAGCCCTCCCGCCCACATGACCGCTACTATCCAATCACCGTCTCCGCCGCCCCCGCCCCTCGTGGTGCTGTGCTGTCCCGTGGTGCATTGTGCGGTGTCGGTAAGATGGTGGCCGTGAGTCTGAGGCTCGGAGACCTGGTGTGGTGAGTTCAGTGCGCTGCGCTGCGGGCGGAGCGCAGTCCGATCCGATCCGATGGAGTAGAAGGACGCTAAAGCCAAACATGGGGCAAAGCAATGGCAATGGCACCTGCAGCACGGACACCCCGCAGCCCTGCCCGGCCCCGCACCTTCATAGATGATCCCGCATCCTCCCCGCTGGGTGGGCGGGGAGGAACGAAAAGGGACGGGATGGGATGGGATGGGATGGGATGGGATGGGATGGGATGGGATGGATGGGATGGATGGGATGGGATGGATGGGGTGGGATGGGATGGGGATGGGGATGGGATGGGATGGGATAGAGATGGGATGGGGATGGGATGGAGTGGGATGGGATGGGATGGGGAACGGGAGGGAATGGAAAGGAACGTAAGGGCTGTGCCAGCAATGCCGCCGCCAGAGGCCGCCCAGGCCCCGACCACCGGGGTACCACGAAGCCACGGCAGCTGCTGGGGCCGCTCCCTGCACAGCGGCTTTGCCCCCAGCTCCTGAATCCCCCGTCGTTGTGTTCCCCCATGAGCCCCTGCCCTGAGTGCTGTGCTTCAGCCTCAGTTATTGAGCCCACTGTTACTGCCTTCTCAAAGGGTTGCCCAAGGAATCAGAACAGCAGAGCTCCCATTGGGCCCAAGGCAGAGTTTTGCTGAGGGTGAAGGAAGGAGGAAGTTTCAGCCCTGGATGGACGCCGTTCTGTGCCCAGAGAGGAGCTTTGTGCCCTCGATGCTGAAGCAGCACCCAGAGCTGGCGGCGGGTGCAGGACCTGAACTCAGAGCCACAAGGAAATCAGAACAGGATGCAGTCAGTGCTGATTGTCACTGCTTTGACTCGGCTTTAAGACTCTGTGCAGAGTCTCAGAAATACCCACAGAGTAACAACAAAAAGGAGCAGGGCTGGAGAGGAACAGGGCTGGTTTTAATTGTTGTTGTTTTAAACTGTCCAATCAGGCGATGGTGTTAAGCCGTCATGTCGGACAGGTCCAGAAGGAGCTCATCCACATCCTCAACGTCACATCAGTTTCTCCTTCCAGTTCTTCTGTGAGCTCCATCAGAAGCTCCTCAAGGTTGTTGTCTTCAGTGATGGCTGCTTCCCCCGCCCCTGTGCAGCTCAGCTGCTAATTTTCTGCCCCTTGTGAGGAACATGATGTAGTGTTGGATTCCTCTGGCTGTGCCATGGGGTCTGTGTGGCTTCCTGGGAGCAGCTCCAGACTTGTGGGAAGGAAAAGAACAATCTACGTGACATTTCTGAGATGTGCTTTCAGCTCTGAGGTCTGTAGTTGACCCTCCCGCCCCTCACACCCACATAGGGGTAACCTGCGGCTGCCTTTGGAGTTAAGGAAACCGGCAGGTGCCTTTTACATCTGTTCAAGTAGAGCAGTTTGAGTCTGGCAATCAGGGGCTGGGCTTTGTAGCAGAAACACATTGCCACCCTCAATGCTTTGTCTGTAAACATGTCAAGAAATCTTCCTCTGCAAAATCCTGCTTGCTGGCTGAGGTACTTTTCCCCATGAACTCAGCAGAGGTTTTGACAAAGCAGTTTCAATGATCTCAGATGACCTCTTCCTTTGTTTCATTATGCCATGACACATCTCAAACACCCCATTTTCCCCCAGTGTGAAAGAACTTCTGTCTGATGGGAAAAGGGCATTAAGGAAGAACAAGTTGTGGTCATCACCTGCTTGGAAGCTTTATGACTTCGGTGCTGAGCACGGTGTATTCGGGCGGGACTGAAGCAAGAGTCTCCTAGGAAGAAACAAGACAGAGTATGAAGCACAGGTCAGAGTTTCCACAAGTACCTTGTGAGACATCTGCTGCCTTCAAGGGAAACAGAAGAGCTGTAGAACACTTGGAATTTCTTCCTTTTCTTCAAGGGCAATGTAAACCTTTCATATCCACTACTGCTTTTGCCACTGCTCTTACCATTGGTAGTTTTTTAGCTGGGGGCTCATCCGCGTCCTCAGCAGCAGATGGATGAATTTCTGCTGCTTTTCGTTTCTGTCTCCGCGTTGGGGGGAAGGTGTTTTTCCAATCAATGGGCCTCACAGAGACCCTGCGCCCACCTAAAGTAAAAGGAAGAGAGAGCTGGTACTGTCTTGCTGCGCCTCAAGAGAGATCAAGTTCTCTTATCAGTCCCACCACCCTTCCACAAAGTTAAATACATTTGGCCAGTGGAATTGCATTGCCCTGTCCGGGATTCTCAGCCATGTTTTGCACACGGTCATCTCTGTGTACCAACAACGCATACAAAGGAACAAAGAAACCCAATAGCTGCACTCAGTAATAATCCAGGGCAAGGAAAAGTCTGACAGAGAGCAATGCAAAATGACAGCACTGCTTTTCTGAGGCACCGTAACAAGCTCCTCGTGCTCACCTTTAACTCTTTTCTTGCAGGGTGATTCCCCTGCTTTTCCCTTCTCCTCCTCCGACCGTTTGCGTTTTAGTCCAGCTGGGCCATGGGAGGAAACTGGGATGTCAACTGCAAAGAGTCCCGGGAAAGAACAGTCAGATCTCAGTAGAAAAACAGTGCATCAAACCCAGGAGCCTGTTGAGTATCTGTACCTCTCTCTGGTGCCTTGTCAACCTCTGTCTGGTTCCCCAGACTTTTTGCAAGGCCGCTCTTTGGAGGAAGGCCACTGGTGTCAAGTTCTGGCAGAAAAGAAACAAGGAATGATTGATGAGCGTCTCTTTGGGGGCAGGTTTGAGCACAGTCAACCACAAGCTTCACATTTTCAAGCACTGTTTGTTACATTTGCCTTCCGCTGCCCAAATGCTGTGCAGTCAGCACAGACCTGCAGTGCATCTTCCTCACTCCAGAAAAAGCCCAGCGCTGCTCTGACAGCCAAAGCACAGACGGATATTTCACTATCACGACTCTCCCCTGCCTCCCCAATGAATGGTGACATGCATCCTGCACCCGCTCAGAACTGACATTCAGAATTGAGCCTTTCATGCTTCACGCCATCGGACACTCACTGTGGCTCAGTAGCGCAGTCGGTCTGTTCCCACCGCGTTCCTTCAGGTGGCGAAAGGCGCAGTGTGGTTTCTGGCAGCCTCCGGGCTGGTTCTCCCAGAAGCAGGGAATCAAACTGCGCTGCTTCTGCAGAGAGAAGGAAAGGAAGGGCCATGGAAACAGGCACATCAGGTCTGCAGGGAGATGCCGCGCTCCAACAGCCATCAGAAACCATTGTGTGGAGACTTAGCTCTGTACCCTCATTTCCTGCCCCTCCTTTCACTACTCCAAGCAGCCAGAATGAACTGCTCTGGAGAAATCCAGGATGGAGAAGGCCTGATAGGGCACAACTGAGCCCTGCTGGCAGGAGGGCAGTGCCACTCTCTCCTACCACCCAGCTCCAGCAGCTTTAGGAGGCTGAGCAATGCGAGCTTTTTGCATCTGGGGAGAAAATGCTTTTGGCTCCTAATGCAAACATCTCCCGCTGTGATATACCTAAGGCACTGAATTCTCTGCCTTCTTTACCTCCTCCCAGTCCCCTCTAGAAACAGAAACCAGTAAGATTTTCACAGCAAACATATCCAGCCTGCAGAAGTGCATTCAGCCCAACCACAGCCATGAAAAGTGGTGTTGTAGACTAAGCTGGAAAGCACATCTTTAGGCAAACACTCACATCAATCCTCATGTGACGGAACTTGCAGTTACTCCTCAAGCAGCCGCCCTCCATCCACAGTCTGCAGACTCGTTCGCTCCCCAGAGCCGCTTCACAGTGGCGGAAGGGGCAGCTGTCTCCCTGCAAGCACAAGGAAACCACAGGAAAATAAGAGCACAGCCTGAAACGTGTCCATGCCATTAGCCCAGGCTGTTAGCAGCGCTATGAGGGTAACATCACCAGCAGGTCTCCCCTGCTCCACCCCTTTCTCTTCAACATGAGGAAATGGAAGAAAACCCAGGCAGAAGAAAGTCAACCGTACCTTAGTGCAGGTGGAGTAGAAGTAGAAGTAGCAGTCCCCTCTTTGCTGAGACATGGTCAAATTCTTAGAGCCCGTCTGGGTTATCTCCAGAGGAATTCCCTGCTCTTGCAAAGAGACGGTTGTGCTCGAACTGCTTGGATCCCCAAAGAGTCCTCTCGGACCGGAACCCTACAGGAAGTGCCTACAAGGGAAGAATCATGAGGAATAAGCATTTTCCCAGCTTTCTTTTGATGCAGTTTGGGCTCTCGAGGAGGGCAATGCCTTGGAAGCAGCTGGTTGCAAGAACTGTGCCAGCTCTGGAACCAATGTGTGTCTAAGTGCCATGACTTCCCCAGCAAGTGCTGTTCTTCATCCCACCAGCAGTTATATACCTTGCAGCATACATTTTGTGTTCCTGCCATGAGAAGGACTCCATCATCTACCCTTGCTGCAGCTGCAGTGGATTCAGTGCTACCACTCACACGTTTGAGAAACCTCCAGTTCTGGCTTACCCGGGCACAGCTGCAGTTCTCCTCCCTTCCAGCTAACACACCAGTGCAATGGCTGGGCAACGCCGTCAGTGAGAGCAGGTAGCACCAGCAGCCACCACCACCGTCACTGCCAGCCGGGACGAGGGCTGACACAGCGTGTCCACACTCTGCGCAGCACTCACAACTCTGGCACTCACTGGTGGCAGCCGCGGCCCCAGGCAGCGCTTGTGAGCTCACTGTGCTTGTGATGTCACTGCACAGCCCACGGCCCAGCTCAGCACCTGGATCTCACCAGGACTTCAGGGGGTTCTGTTAAAAATGTGCTGGATCCGGGGGTCAATAAAGCACAAGTTGCACTCCATGAAGTCTGTGCTCTCCTTCCCTTCTAATGTCTAAAACAAAGGCTGGGGACCAGCAGCAGTTCTGCAGGGCTGTAGCAGTGATGCTCTGTCACGGCTTGAAGCAGAGATTGAGCACCTGGTGGGATGGCAGGGCCAACCCAGGGCAGCTCAGGCACATGCAAACCCCTCCCAGACATCACTGAAAGGTTGGCAGTGCAGGTGAGGGTGTCTGACTGGAGATCACTGCCTGCCTGAGCCCTTCCAATGGTCAGCAGTTTTTTCCTTCCTTTCTGTGCCCACAGCTGCTGCACTCGGGCTTATCCTCACCTGCTGCAGCCCAGGACTTTGATACCCCATTATCACTGCTGTGCTTTCCATTGCACTGCAGCATCACACAGGGCAGTAATGGCAGTTCATCATCCTCACCAAAACGTGTGACAGAATCTCACAAGGAATCAATTTCCCCTGCAAACAGCCACTCGGAAGGGCCTCCATTGAGCTGGGAGCTCCTCCCCAGCCCAGCTGTTCTGCTCAGACTCCTTCCAGCAGCCGCCCAGCACCAAATCCAGCTCACCTTATTGGCCTGGTCAGTCCGGGCTGTGCCCAGCTCACACACACGCCGCAGCGGTGCCTGCAGTGGGCTCCCAAAGGATGATCTCCAACAAGGAACGCTCACAGCTCAGTGTCTGTGTGCAGCACGCTCACCAGAGCACCAGCTCTGCTCGACAGCTGGGGGCCAAACCCTCCCAACCCAGCAATGACTGTGACCTCACACAGACCAACATCACTGCTGCTCTTTCATCATAAACACAGGCAGCCAGCACCTCCTAGATCCAATTGTAAGAGACCAACACAAGGGTCACCCAGTGGGGTTATCTGAAGTAAAGTAACAGAGAACTGAGGTGACTCTTGTCACAACACTGGGAATGGGGACCAAACCTTCAGGCCAGGTTTCTTGCAGTTAAGATTCCTCAGAGGGAGGTTTGCAGTCCCAGAGAAGCCCATGAGCTCCTCTGCACGATGCTCGGAGCAGAGCTGCCTCGTGATTCATCAGTGCTCCATTCCATAACTAAGTACATCTCAGATGAAATAATAATATTTCATGGTCACTTCTTCCTTTCTGTGAGACAAGCCTTAAATGTGTCTTTTTAAAGTCGTCGTGCACCGAATCTACAGCATGCTAGCAATATAGCTAGGTATAATGACATCACATAGAATGGAGTGTTTGCAGGGCTTAAGGCCGTGAATCACGGGTGAGATATGATATTCCCACTGCAATGATGCTTTTAGGGCAGGTTTAAGTGCCTTCCGCTTTGTGTAACGTGGAGTCTGTAGGATGACAATAATGATTGTGGAATCACACTCATCTTTGAGCTCTAACTCACATCCACGTCAGGAGCCTTCCCAAAGATCAGGCCCTGGTTTGCCTGCCCTGCTGGGCCCAGCTCAGTGCAGGACAGGAGATGGATTTCTGCTGTCCCTGTGCTCAGACTCCACAGCCCAAGATAAGCTGCAGCTGAGATCTCACAGAGCACTCTGAGGTTTCTCTGCAGCTGTTTTCTGCTGCTGTTACACAGCACGGAATAGCTGGGATCCCCCAGGCACTGCCCTCGCACCAATAACTCCATTGTGCTCAGGATGTGCCAATGTGCTGAAGTCAAACTGTGCCATGTGGGTTTCACACAGATCGAACGCAGGCTGCAGATCTGCTGGCAGCCCTCAGGAGCTCCCCTGCCCTAATCCCACTCTTGCACTCCTTCCCTTCGTGCTCTTGTGGCCTTTAATAACACCGTGACACCTGACAGCCTCCTCCTGTCTGTAAGCTGTCATTTTATGCAGCCGTTTCTCTTCCGTTTACCCCCCAAACTGAAGATGTTTCCCTGCAGTGAATAAGCGATGAGGTTCTTTTCACCTCTCCTTGGACAACTTCCTTTATTGTTTTTTCGGAGCATTAGGGACTCTGAGACCCTGGAGTGTGTCCAGAGAGGAGCAATGGAGCTGAGAAGGGCCTGGAGCTCAGTGGGGTCCTATGGGGGTGACCAAGGGGACGGCAGGCAGCCAGTTTTCCCTGTTTTTCTCTCTGGATCCATCCCCGCCTCAATGGGGCCATCAAACCCTTTTGCTGCAGAACCCGCAGGCACTTCACCTTGAAGGATCATTACCTACATTGAAACTACTGTTACATGCAGGCGCACAGGAGTGCCCTGGTTTTCACAGGCTCTGGGCAGAGACGTTCAGGTCTGGAGGCATTTGGGGCATCACTAATTGAGCTGCAAAATGAGCTTATAGCTCCTGACTCCTCCCATCCAGAAATATCGCTCCTATATCGGCCCGCGCTGCCGGAGCTCACGGGACTCGGCTCCCCGCCGCCGGGATCGGGTGGTGTGTGCGGGGCTGGGGGTCGGGCTGTATTGTGCTGTTGTGTTGTGATGTTGTGTTGTGTTATGTTGTGTGTTCCCGGTGTTCCCCTGCCGCTCTCCAGCTCGGCTCGTTCCGGCCCCGCATCGTTCTGTGATTCCCCCCCCCCCGCCCCTTGGCGGCTCCATACATGCACACGGCGGCAGCGCGGCCCGCGCGGCGCACACGGGGATGCCGCAGCTCCGCCCCACCCCGCCCGGCTGCAGCTCCGTCCGCTCAGCGCCGCATCTCGGTGTCGGGGCGGCGCCGCGCGGCTCATTGGGTCCCGTTGGCGGGCGGAGCGCGGTGGGGCTCGGCAGCGGCGGATTGGAACGGAGCGGATCGGAACGGAACGGAGCGGATCGACGCGGGGCGCAGCGCATCGCTGTGGGGCTGGCACGATGCTGGAGATCCAGCTGGATGATGGCGGCGTGGGGGGGTACCCGGGCAACGACTATTGCTCGGGGTCGGTGATGTCGGAGCGGGTGTCGGGCCTGGCCAACAGCATCTACCGCGAGTTCGAGCGGCTCATCCACTGCTACAACGAGGAGGTGGTGAAGTAGCTGATGCCGCTGGTGGTGACGGTGCTGGAGAACCTGGACTCGGTGCTGACCGATAACCAGGAGCACGAGGTGGAGCTGGAGCTGCTGCAGGAGGACAATGAGCAGCTGCTCACACAGTACGAGTGGGAGAAGGTGCTGCGCAAACAGGCCGAGGAGGTGAGTGAGAGCGGCCCAGCGCCAACGGGGCCTGGCATCCATCTTGTGCGCGGCGCCAAGGGCCGGGGATGTGATGCAATGTGATGCGATGATATGATGCGATGCGATGTGATGATGTGATACGATGTGATGTGATGTGCTGCGGCGGTACCCGCATCGCAGGCCGCGCTCCCGGCCCCGCTCCATCCGCTCCGCGCAGCCCGTGCGGAGGGGAAGGGGAATGGCTGGGAATGGCTGGGAATAGCTGGGAATGGCTGGGAATAGCTGGGAATGGCTCCGCGTTGCTGCGCTGCCCCGAGCTCGAACACCGGCTGCACGGGGATGACTGGAGGATTCCTGCCGGTTTCGGGTTTAAACGCGGCCCTCAGATGGTTGATGTCTTCCCTGTACTTCCCCTGCCCTGGAGATGGTTCCCTGTCTGATCTCAGCGGCCTTTCCCCGGGCACTGCGGGTCCCGGATCCCCGGGGCTGCGGCAGGTGCTGGGAGCGGGCGGCATCGGGGCACAGCGCCTCATGCGGGGACAAAGGAGCCGAGCTGAGCGCGCTGCTCCGCACTGAGCGCTCGAGTCCGCCGACACCACCGGCATCTTTCTGGCCATAGGCGCAGCCGGGCGGCTCCGGCCTCCAGCAGGGCTGGTCTGCGACGTGCCGGACACATTTGTACCGCTAGAAGTGTAATGCTGCCGTGTCATCAGCATGTCTTTGCAAAGCTGCTGGGAAAGGAATGTATGCGTCTGTATTGGCTGTGTTTTAACACTGGGAGAGTAGAGGGTTTTTTCCGTCCCAGGAGTCTTGCTCAGAGTCGGGTTTTGATTTGCTTAGATGTGGTAAATGAAATCCCTTCATGACTCCAGAGTAAAGCGCCGTGCAGTATTTCAATGGAGGTGCTCTGGGTGCTGGATGGTGAGGACGTGAGCCCAGGACATTTATCGCCCTGTACTAATGCTGGTCAATTTGGGTTGTAGCCTTAAGTTTTAAGTATGTGTTAATAAAACTTACAGCTGATCTTTTCAAATTCATATGAAGGCAGGGAGGGATTGAAAAGCAATTCCAAGTGTGGGACTTCATTCCACAAGCCGGTATTTTGTAGCTTCTGAGAATTAAATACTTGGAAATGTGCTGCTGCTGGGGAGGAGTGGGGCTCGGGGCGTGGGGTGGAACAGCCCCATGGATGGATCCTGCATCTTTGGACTCGTATCTTTCTGCTCTCAGTTTACCAGGTACAGGGGGTGCTGCTTCCTGCTGTGCCTGCTCCTGGAAGCAGATGTGGTGACAACATTTACGTCCTGCAGGGACGCTCGGACCCACAGCACGGTGCTGTTGGCAGATGTAAAAGCACTCTGTCATCCTCAGGCGCATCTGAGCTGAATGGGCAAAAAAGTATCTGCATAGGGCCTTGTTAGCAGAAAGGAATAGATAATGTGCTTCTATGAGAACAAATGGGTTTTGCCCCCTGTGTAGCCTCTGCTATCAGCTCACGTGTGTGAGATACAGCTGTCATTCCCTTTGTGTGTGACCAAAGCACACCATTACCTGCAGCAGTTTCCTGTGTGCCTCTTCCTGTGCAGTGGATTACGTGTTATGGAAGTGAAAATCTCTTATGCTACAGAGAATTCTGCTGTTCATCAGCTCATTGTAAGCAGAGAAATGCACCCCCCACCAGAGCATGCCTTGCACTTCGGTAGCAGGGGAAGCCCATCTCCGTCCCTGAGCAGCACTTGGCGCTGTGTGCTTTGCCTGTCCTAGGTCTGCAGCTTCCAGCCCCACCTTCAGTGGGGGTTCCACCTCCAGGAGCGATGTTCAATCCCTTGCTGTTGAGTTCTTTGCGTGTATCAATGATCATTTCAACAGCTGCAGCAATGCTGGGGAGCTGGGAGTCGGTGATCACAAAGTAATTTGTTCCTGTATTGCAATATCATGTCATGGGTGTCTGATTACATCGTTAGTTTATTGATGTTAAGTGAACTGAAACCAGCAGTGGATGTTATTCTCTGGCATAAAAGTTGTGTCGTATCCTCCTGTTCCCGCTACTGCAGAACCACCAGATCTTGTTTTACATAAGCGTGCACCCAGCCATGTCCTGCTCCATTGGGGCAGCTTGCACAGCCTTCATTTCCCTTCCTCTGAAGCAGAGGTTTCTGTCTCCATGTTCTGCCACTCATTACCCCAGGATGGTTGCATTCAGTATCTTTCAAAATACTCTCAGCCAAAAGCGAAGCTTTTCTGGACACTTTGACTGCAGAGTGACTCAATATTTTCCACTTGCTCTAAAATAGGGCAGCAGAAGCACCCGGACAAGAGCACTGAAGTCAGAAGTCCCTTGAAATGAAGCAGTGCAGTCAGTCTGTGATTGCAGGGCTCAGAATGTCACATTTCTTTTCCTTGACCTCCAAAACACTGAAGCTGTGGAACAGCGTCAGCTTTTCAGTATTGCCGTGTTCTTCCACCTGCTTTGCATTGTGTGAGCGCAGGGTAATGGCTGCACCTCTCCTAGAGCCCATTTAGGGGCTGACTGCTGCTGGCAAGGGTCTCTTTCTGGAGATCCCCCCTTGGTGCAGCTTTCCCATGTGAATCCGAGATCTTCTGCTCCAGGTGAGCGATCTTCTTCCCTTCCTTTATAGCACCTCTGTTGTGCCGCTCCTGTCATTGCACAGAGCTGGGGCTGCCCTGTCCCAGTGCAGAGTACAGCACTTCCCTTGTTAATCCTCATGTGGAGCCTAATGCACATCCCACTAACTCGTCAAGCTCTCACTGCAAGGCCTCCCTACACTCCAGGGAGCCAGCAGCTCCCACTATTTAGTGACATCTGCAGCTTATGCATAGGACCTTGCATAGGAATTTTCTTCCTGCTCTGTAGCGGGTGTTAGGATGGCACCCACTTGTAGGAGCACAGAACTGGGAGGGACCTGCTGACTCAGCAGCCCATTCCTCAGCACTGCAAACAGTTGCATTACAGAAGCTGCTTCATAAATGTATCAGGCTTTGTCTTAAAGCCATTACTTAAACCTCTTGCGTCTGCTCTTCTAAAAGTGACCTCCTCCTGAATTCCACTTTCTTTTTTTTTTTTTAACTTGCAGCCTGTTTTTACTGGTTTGTTCTTGTGCCAGCATTGACTTTTACTCCAAGTAACTTCTGCCTCCATGAGATATCTGTGCCTTTGAAGTATTAATAGAAACCAGTCCTGCCTTTGGTCTCCATTGTGTTGGTGGCACGAGCCGAGCTCTGCTCGCTGCCTGCTGGAGGAGGGTCAGGTTGGAGTGCCCCATGGAGGGATCTGTGTGCAGCTGGTTTGGGTGACACTTGGCTGTGCCTGGTTTGATCCCTGGGCGTGTGGGGCTGCAATAGCAGGTGGCTTTCCTGGAAGGCTTCAGCATGAATTGGAGTGTTGCACTGTTCAAAATGACAATGGTAGGATTTATCTGGTGTGATCACCCTGCGTGTTCACCTGTGTGACATCCTGTTGGCTGGAGATGGCAGCACGTCTGTCTGTCTCCTCACACTGTGTTGCAGCTGACCTGGGGCTCATCTTTGCTTTGTGCTCAGCTCCCTTCTCTCAAGTCTTCTCATTGCAGTCACGATGTTTGCATGCCCTTGCCCAGTCCCAGCTCCTCTCTGACCATCAGCATCGCTTCGTTCCTCCTGTGTGATGTTTTGATTCTCTTCATGAGTGGCATCTCCCAGTCCGGTCTCATCTGCTGCACTCGAGTAGCACCTCCTGCCCTGTCAGCCCCACTTACCACAAGGCTGCCTTGAAGAGCTCTGTTAGCTGCCTGTGCTCCCTTTGTGCTCCTCTACAGTGATCCATGGTGTGCGGGGGCAGAGCTGTGTCAGGGCTGGGAAGAGCCCATCTGCCTGCCCTGGCTCTGCCATAGCACCAGGCCTGCTTCATGGAGAGCATTTAAAGGGCAGAGCATCTCATTCTTCAAAAAAAGGCTCAGATCCCTTGGAATAGGAATCCAGGAGATGGTTTTATTGATATATGCCAAAATAACAGCATTTGATTTCACAGAAGCATTTGAAGACCAATCTACAACTATAAAGTAGCTAACACATAAAAGATGTGCTTGTGAATCCTTGAAATTAGCAAGAGAAGCAAAAGCCCTTAAGGGCTGCAGTTGTCAAGGGGATGTTATTTCACTGAGGCTGTGTGCTCCTGTGCAGGTGGAGGTGTTCCTTCAGAGGAGTGTTTCTCTTTGGGGAGGATAGCAAAGATTTGAGCGTGGGGTGTAGCTCAAAGCATCTGCCCACCAGGCAGTACTGCGTCCTGCCACCAGTGGGTTCTGCCCTATTTCTTTGTCTTGGCCTCCTAAGACAGAATACTGTCAACGTAACTTCCCGAATTGCCAGTTAATTACTGCCCCAAATTGTGAGTTGGAGGCTGCACAGCCTGCATTGGCTCCCTGGCTGACAGCCTTCCTGCAGGTGGGGAGTGGAATGCGGTGTGAGTCCTTCCTGCCCTGCAGACAGCCCCCTCCTCACAGGCAGCTGTGCGTCCAGCTGTGCGTCCAGCTGTGCATCCAGCTGTGCGTCCAGCTGTGCATCCAGCTGTGCATCCAGCTGTGCATCCTCCCTGTTCTCCCGGGCAGTGCATCCCAGCGCTGCTCTCTGCCCAGCCGCAGGGTAAGGTGACGGCTGAGCTGCTGCTGTTCCCGTCAGCATGTAATACGTGCTGCCAGCCAGCCCAGATTAAGACCTTATAATAAGATTTCTGCATATATGCACATCTAGCTCACTCTGCCTGATTTATTGTTAATATGATATGATGGTTTCTGACCGCATGCTACTATTTTTAGTCATTTTCTTCCTCTGAAAGCCAGTAATGCAGGAAGCTCAGCCATCTCCAGTGTACCGCTGCTTTGCAGAGGAATACTCGTTCTTTCACTTGAGATGATTTTGTGCTCGTTGTTTTCCATTTAACGATGAGCGTGTGAACCATGGTGCTGGTTGTAACCTTATCCTGAGATGTTAGAGACCAGCGATCCTGCTTGAAATCCAGAGAGAGGCTCCAGCAAGACTAATTTGTATGTGTACAGCAGCGTCATGTTCCATCATTACTAACTGTTTAAAATATATCTGGCTCCTATAACTGCTGGAAAATTATCCTTTGAAAGCAAGTATGAAGGGATTGGAAAAAATAGTAATGCTGTGCTCGGCTTTGCTCTCCCAGGACAAGTGGGAGTGGGCTCTTTGTTCTTCCAGTTCACCCATTGATTTCATTGTAGTGGGGTAGAAAAGAAAGGAAGATTTTCCCTTCAACATCATTTGAATTACCTGTTCCTGAGGCCTCACTTCTTGAGCCTGTCCAGGCTCCATGGCATCCCTTCCTTCTGTTCTGGTGCAGTTTGTAAACATATGTGTGGAAAATAGATAGCTGTGTGTTACTGTCAGTTAACATCTGCAATGTTGAAGTCACCCATAAGGACCGGGGCAGCTGGATTTCAGGTCTCTCTCAGTTCCTTAGAGAACAGTGCCTCCATGTCCCCATGCTTGCTGGGTGGCCACTCCCACGGCACCCACTTTATTTGCTTGTCTTGACTTTCTGATGCAGGGGGAGACACTGGCTGGGAGATTCTGATGGAGGAACAGCCAAGAAGCGTTTTGGAGCCAGACAGAGTGAGGAGCCGTTGGGTCCCTGTGCCCAGAGCTGGTGTTCGATCTCTGTAGGAGATGGAGCAGGATATTGCTGCAGTGCACTCACCTGAGATGCTCTTCTTCCCTGAGAACACTTAGAGTGGCATTAATTTTTAATGCTGCTGTCTCTGTTTCTTCTCCACGTGGTTGGCTCATTGCTAGTTTGCAGTTTGTTTGAGTACTTTGAGGCTGCAAGACAGACAGGACTAAGAAGAGCCTTAGTGTGGAATGTTTAATCTTCCAATCGGTTTCACTAAACTAAACCAAAGCAATGGTAGCAAATCCAGGAATCCTATTAAAGTTGACCTACATAGTGGGAATAAAATTGGTCTCCTGCTTTCTTTTGCTTCCTGTTTTACTGTTGAGAGTTCTGTGAATGTTTTCCTTAGAGTCAGTTAAAGTTTATTGCTACTCCAAGCACAATTCCTGCCTGGCTGGGTGGCACACGCCTGGGTGGGGAGCTGGGAAGAGATGGGCACCTTGTGCCAGGAGAGCTGCACAAGAGTGAAAGCCAAGCAAGTGAGAAGGTAGAGGGATTTAGCGCTGGGCTGTAATTGGAAGTTTGTCAACAGAGCATTAGCATGGAGTGCTTCCAGCAAACCCTGAGAGGGGGCAGAGGGAAATACTGCTTTTCTTAGCATAGCTTCAACCAGTCCAAACCAAGTGAAATGGCTTCTTTAGGCCTGTTGCTCAGTGTGGCTGTCTTGGTTAGAACTTTTTCTTTTTTACTGATGCCCAGAGAAGACTGGCCGGGATTTTCTTGCTGTGAGGTCTCATCACTCACTGCTTCCATTCTGCACCAATTGAGGCATAACTCAACTTACAGAACTGAAAAAGTAAGACTCAAGTTTTTCTTAGCAGCTCTGGAGCTGAATGTGCCATCCTTATAGAATCACCTGTCAAAGTTGCTCTGGTTTTTACCATGTAACTCTCTACCCCTTCTCTGATGTGTGCCTGAAAAAACCTCTGGTCTGAGATGTGGGAAGTGGATTGCAAAGGAGACTGTGAGGTGTGACGGTTGTGGGTTGGTTTTCCACAAGGCTTGTATGTTTCCTGCAAAATTTAGATGCAACATCATTAATAGTGGGAACTTTTTGATGTCTGAAGGAGATTTCTGACGTAGGCACTTCTAAATGCGTGACCGTAGACACAGAATTTGGCTTTTCTGACATAAAACTAACAGGAATCCAAATTCAGCCTAGCATGATAAAGGTGTTGTTGAAGATGATGGAACCGTGTTGGTTTACATAACTTGCATTGGCCAGCAGATTATATCTTAATGATACACAAAGTACATCTTTTACTTTATTTTAGAAGATAAGTATTTCTAGCTTGAGTAAATGCTGTTTTAACTTAAAGCACATAGAAATTCTTATCTCTTGCTTTTTTTGTGTGTGTACATATATATATATGTATATATACGCACACATAGTATAGGAGGAGAGAAGAGGAAAAGTCAAATACGTTTAGGTCTGTTCCTCATCCCTGCTTCCTTCTCTGGTTTTTCCCTGTACAGAAGTTCATAGAGTTTGAAGATGCACTGGAACAGCAGAAGAAAGAGCTACAAATCCAAGTGGAACACCTTGAATTTCAGACTCGACAGTTGGAGCTGAAGACCAAAAACTATGCAGATCAGAGTAAGCAAAGCTGTGCACCAGATACAATTATGTAGTTTGCTTTCCATGAGCATATACTTGCAGATATTCTTCATGTGCTGTTTTTTCTTGTTTGTTTTAATGTAGTTTGTGGAAAGCCTGAAATCTGTGGCTGTCCCTTTCTTTGGTATAAAAATCAGAGCAATCTACAGGGTGCGACATATCCACACTAGTGTAGTGCAGGTTTCATTGCTTCTCTTGCATGGAGCATGTCTAGATCTGTATGTTAGCTGATGGATGGAATCTTTTCTTGGCAGTTTCACGGCTGGAGGAGCGTGAATCAGAAATGAAGAAAGAGTATAATGCTTTACATCAGCGTCACACAGAGGTAAGCTGTTGCCTGATTCCTTCCAAATAAACAAACTCTTAGCTTACCCATAAAACCACATCAGAGAATTGGGTTTTTCATCCTGACAGTGACTAGAGCTTCAGAAACTTGAGAGCATCAACATTATCTGAAGGGAGGGTGCAAGGAGGATGAAGCCATGCTCTTTTCAGTGGTGCCCAGTGCCAGAACAAGAATCAGAGGGTGCAAACCGGAACACGGGAGGTTCTGTCTGAACAGCAGATAGCACTTTTTAAAAGAAATTTTAAGTAATTGGAAGTAAATGCTGGAAAACAATATTCAAAAAACAGAAATCACAGAATATCCCAAGTTGGAAGGGACCCATAATGATCATGGAGTCCAATGGAGTCTTTTGTTTTATTCTGTTTGCCTCACGTATTTTTTCCTCTTCTCAGATGATCCAGACCTATGTGGAACACATCGAACGATCCAAGATGCAGCAGGTTGTGGGAAATAATCAAACTGAGGGCAGTGTACCTGGGAGAAGGTAGGGCCATAACCTCTCCATATAATGTTTGCCATCCAGGAACTTATCAATTGAGTGCATATTTGCAAGAGAAAGAAACCAAAGGATCTTTCCCTGTGGGCATGGATTGTACCTGAAGCTTTTTGTAATGGGTTGAGGGTGAGTTGTGGATAAGTTCTCTAAGGTTTGACAGAGAAGATTTTTTGTGTTCTGTTACAAAGCTTAGACTTCATTGTGCTGCTGCAGATGGACGTCTTCTGGAAAGCAACGTTTGTGTTCTCAGGTATCATGTAAAAGACTGATCCATAAAATGGATGGGGATGGAAGAGAGTGTTCATTTGTGTGTGTCTGTGTGCATGTGTGATAGCCAGCGAAACTGGAGTAGTTAAACGCATTAGCCTTTATGTAACTTCTTCCCCAGTTTCTTAAGGGAAGATTTATCTGAGTCAGTCACTCAATAGATCTACTTATGCCCATGAAAGTGCTTTGTTTTTTTCCCCAAAGTGATCAGAGCCAGCCTCTGTTTAAAGGAATGGCCCACTGATCATTCAAAAACTGCATAAAGGATTCATAGAAAGAAAGAGGAGCACGCTTAAAAATCACCATTTCTGTATAATTAGTTGCATTAGTTGCTCCCTCTGGAGCTGTATGCAGATACGAAGTGAGCATTGCTAACCATGCTTTCAATCCATTATACAATTGTATAGCTCCATAAGAAAAAGTGGCTAGCTTAAACATGGCCCAATATGTTCGGAGCGTCTCAAAAAAGGAACCAATGGCACACAGTCCCTGGTAAAACAAATTCAGTAGAGAAAACATTTTTTTTTTTTTTCCTCCAATAGAGAGAAAAAAGTAAAAGAAAACAAAGCTCAGCAGTGTTTATAAAATATACCGGAGTATTGGCAGTCCGCCTGGACTTTCAAGGTCAAGCTCGCAGGTGCAGAATCGCAAACACGAGATAGCTCCTTAACAGGGAAAAAAACTCGTAGCTCTGTTAAAAGCTAAAAGAGCAACAGAAGAAAACACAGAAAAAACAGCAACTCAATTTGCCCGCATTCTCCACCAAAATCTGTCACGGTTTGAACTAAAAATCCACCTGCGCCCGTGACAGGGGCCGTGGGCCCCGGAGGGGCCCTAGGCCGAAAGGAAAAAAATTAATTAGGAAAAGAAAACAGCGGCAACGATCTAAGGAGGCACACTCTTTTACTAAATACTATATCGAAATACAGGATAACACAATATAATACAATATAATTGAAAATTGAGCTAATGAATGATGCAAAATAGGAGAGAGAATGAGTCCCGTAACCGAGAGGCCTACTGTGAATCTAGGCGAACGGCTGAAGGCTCCCACACACTGCCCTGAACGCCAGAACTCGAAAGACGTCAGTCTGTTCTGCGACCAAGTTAATATAGAGTCCAGGTCCCGTGACCTATCGTGTTGCTCTCTGGGAGATGTAGTCTTCTTCTGTAAGTTGCAGATTCAGTAAAATTATTCATGCTTTATATGATGTTATGATGTGGAATACTGATAGCAAAATTACAAAATTATTAAACCATGACACTGTTAAAATCAGCTTTTGGATATGTAGAGGGAGAATTTTTTCGGTGAATAACTGTGTGTTTAGGGCAGGAATGGATGATCCTTGATTTCACATGGTAGATGTTCTTCACCTGCTCTGTACTCATTTTACAAATCATTTCATGCTGTAACAGTAAACAAATGGTGAATTCTTCATCAGATATGTCTGCTACTGTAAGGTCTTTGTCTGATTTCAAAGTTAAAGTCAGGAGTCAAACTAAAAGAAGAAAAAACTAGTTTGATAAGGACGTATAGAAATTCTGCCTTTCTGTAACACAGCTTTGTTGGAAGTAACCGCGGGAGACAAGTCTCATGCTATCATGGTCAACAAGTCTCATTTATTAGGTGTTACAGCATCTCATTTTTGGGGTGGGGGCCGTAGAGGCTGACAACGCAGAGAGCGACGTGTGCGGTGGGGCAGGCGGCCGCTGGCTGGGAACGGCTGCTTGTGTCAGAGCGCGGCCGCTGTTCTTTCGTGCGCTGCTTCTCATGTTTCCCGACTTCCTATAGCATACAGCAGCGTTGTGGGTGTTGGATTGACACTTGCTGCGCCAAATCCCAGTGGCTTGGCACTCGTGACGGATGTGGCCAGTTTTTTCAAAACGGAAACATTTCATGCGGGAGCTGTTCTGCGAGCGTGGGCTTGTTGCGACTGCAGCTTGGAGGTGTGCAAGGGCTGCTAACACTTGATTCTGAGAAGCCTCAGCCTGTGCCTTTAATCCTGCCCCTAGCTCTTTAATAGCCTCCACTATGAAAGCCTGAGCCCCCGTGGGCACGCTCGATAATCTGTCTAACGCCTCCTCTATTGTCCAGTTACTCCTCAAAGTACTTAGAATGCCACGAGCTGTAGCATTACAATTCTGAAGTGCACAATGTTTTAGCATTATTTCCCTCATGTACTCTGGTACTCCAGCCTTCTCTATGGCTCCGGCTACCTTATCTAGAAACACTCCAAAATCTTCATTTCTTCCCTGCCGGATTCCCATATAAGACGGCAGCCCACCTGGTGCCTTGATCTTATCCATAGCCTGCCTGGCCAGATACATTGACTCCCTACATTTAACTGGTCCTAATAAAGCCTGGGCCTCTGTCCGGATGAAAGGACCCACCCCTAAAAGTTCTTCAATGGTTACGTTATACAAGGGATCTCCGGGCTGCCTAACTATCACAGCGCTCTGTTGGCACGTCTCTTCCCAATAAGCATTAAATAGCAGTTGTTCGTGCTGCGAAAAAATCAACCTAGCTATAGCCCGACGATCAGATGGCAACAAAACCTGAGTACTCCAGATATAATCCAGTATCTGTCTCGCTGGCTCACTTTTTACTCCAAACTGACTGACCGTAGACCGAAATAGTGAGAACAACTTCCAATCTAAAGCACTGATAGCAGCCTGTGTCCCGCCTGCAGGATCAGGCGAATACCCCACTGACAGCACCGCCTGTTGCAGCGCTTCCAACGCCTCACCGTCTCCCGCCTCTAAACAAGCCCGCGCCAGCGCAGCCCAAGCCCCCCCCTGCTCCCTCGTGACGGCCTCCGCCAGGTCACTCTGTGCCCCAGGGAGCGGCTCATTGCAAACGGGGGTTGAGGGGTCCGGCTGTAGCGCCATGGTTGATGCAGGCGGCTCGTCTGATACGGACGTGCTGGGAGACGGAGACGGGGCACTCGGCTCCACAGCCACCGGCAACGCAGGCTCGGCGGCCGGCAGCAACTTTACGGTGGACACTGCAGGGGGCACCGGGCAATCTGACCATTCATTATAATTCTTATTCCTCCCCTGCACAGCTGCAGCTCTTCTCTCCTCATTATTGCTACCATTACTATTAATAAAAATAACATTTTTAGTGACAGGCGAGGGCAGGGGGCTGCGTTGGGCCCTATGGGAGCCCCCCCCCATCCTGGCACACTCCCCCAGGCTGATCCAGCACTTCCATGTGGGTGATTGCAGCAAATCATTATAAACCACACGCCACCACTTCCCACATTTTTTAGCCATTTTCTCCCCATCTATCATTCCCTGAAAAATTGCATCTCCAAATTTACGCCACTCAGCAAGATCATGCACTAAATGCGGATTCTGAAATAACCCTTTAGCATACCCATACACTAATAACTTAGGGAATTCCTTTTCCAAGTCTATCCCGTTAAACTGTCTCCGCCTAAGAAAAGCGGTAAATAAATTATATGCTGCTTGCCTGTCCATATTTACTCACGTCGGTACCGTTGCAGCCCTCCAGGCTTCGGCAGCACGTATCGCTCGAGCACACCTCTGTGGTCACTTGAGACACGGAGCTCCAAGTTTAGCTCTTTCGTCGTCCGTCTAGCTGCGGGACCCAAACCCAACGCAGTTCTTCGCTCGTGGCAGCCCCTTTTTCCTTATCACGTCGAGGGTCACCATTTGTTGGAAGTAACCGCGGGAGACAAGTCTCATGCTATCATGGTCAACAAGTCTTGTTTATTAGGTGTTACAGCATCTCATTTATACAATCAGTAATAAGTTCATGCATATTGCAAAAGTTAAGCTCAGGATTGGTGGGTTACACGTTACTTCATCTGACCTTTGTGGTTAGTCTTATGGATACTTTTACTTTGCAGCTCTGTCTACGTCTTGCTACACATCTTGCTTTTCCCTCAGGCCGTCCTTGCCTCTAGATAAATATTTCGTCTTTAGCTACATACCCTGTCTTTTCACATCCTGATTTCTCCATAGCTGCTTAGCCCGTGATCGGCCCTAGGATAGACCGTCTTTGTCTTTAATCACGTTCATTCTTTTACAATTTAACTAGTGGAATCTCTTCATGTCCTTTCTCATGAAGCCATTCTGCATAAACATTCTCCACATAGATCTGACCCACATCAGACACACAGCAGCTCCGGCCCCAAAGATCTGACCCACATCTGCCCCACAGAGCCTTCTGCCCCGTAGATCTGACCCACATCTGCCCCACAGCTACTCCTGCCCCATAGATCTGACCCACATGTGCCCCACAGCAGCTCCTGCCCCATAGATCTGACCAACATGAGCCCCACAGTATCTTCTGCCCCATAGATCTGACGCCCATCAGCCCCACAGCATCTTCTGCCCCATCGATCTGACCCACATCTGCCCCACAGAGCCTTCTGCTCTAAAAATCTGGCCCACATCTGCCCCACAGCAGCTCCTGTCTCATAGATCAGAACAACATCAGCACCACAGCAGCTCCTGCCCCATAGATCTGACCCACATCAGCCACACAGCTGCTCCTGCCCCATAGATCTGATCCCAATCAGCACCACAGCAGCTCCTGCCCCATAGATCTGACCCACATCAGTGTCACGGGTTACTTAGATTTACCTATGCCCGTGACAGGGGAAGCCACCCCGTGGGCCCCCCTCCCAGGGCCCGGAATGGATGGGGAAAAAGGGAGTGGGATAAAACAGCGACAATCTAAGGAGGAAAAACTTATTTTACTAAATATGATACCGAAATACAAGATAACACAATATAATATAATTGAGACTAACAAATTGAACGAAACAGAGAGAGAGAGTCTCCGAAAACCGAGAGGCCTACTGTGAACTCTAAGCGACATGGCTGGAACGCTTCCCACTCTCCGAGAAGTTCGAGAGAAGAAGGAGGGCACTCCAGCCTGGGAACGAGATTATACAGCGTCCTGGTCCCGTGACTTATCATTAACCCTGTTGTTCTCTGGGATATGTAGTCTTCTTCTGTGGACTGCACATTCAACAGAAGTATCCATACTTGACATGATGTTATGATGTGGAATACTGATAGCAAAATTACAAAATTACAAAACCATGACATTCCACCCCTTATTCTACATTATTACATCATGGTAAATATATATATACATATATATACACTTATGTAAAATTATGATAGCTAAACAGTAGAATTACATGTAACATAACTAAATGTACAACTATAATAACTAAAATACACTACACATGCAAACATATATATATAAATACATAACATTATTGACTGCACTCCCCCAGCATCAAATTCCCTTGTGGCACACATTGAACATCCCCATCCTTCTGCATTACCCACCAAGTGCACCCAGGTCCCTGGGCAAAGACAGTTCCACGGATAGGTTTGCCCTTTCCTGAAGCTGGAAGGACCCAAACAGCTTTTCCCAACATGTTCTTTACATGTACAACAGGGACCTTATCTCCTTCTACAGTGTGTAGGGGGCTAGATTGACTAGGACCATTACGATTGGCAGATCCTCTAGTATTCACCAACCAAGTGGCTTCTGCCAGATTCTTCTCCCAGTGCTTAAATGTTCCACCACCCATTGCTTTCAACATAGTTTTCAACACCCCATTGTATCTTTTAATTTTACCAGAAGCTGGTGCATGGTAGGGGATATGATAAATCCACTCAATGCCGTGAACTTTGGCCCAAGTATTTATTACGGGAATTTTTGAAATGTGTCCCATTATGAGACTCAGTTCTTTCTGAGGTGTCATGTCGCCACAGGACTTGTTTCTCAAGACCTAATATGGTGTTTCGAGCAGTAGCATGGGGTACTGCGTATGTTTCAAGCCACCCAGTGGTTGCCTCTACCATAGTGAGTACATAACACTTACCACTGCGAGATCGTGGCAAGGTGATATAATCAACCTGCCACGCCTCCCCATATTTATACTTTTGCCATCGCCCTTCCTCCCAGAGTGGTTTCATCCTTCTGGCTTGTTTAATTATGGCACATGTTTCACAATCATGAATAATCTGCGCAATAGCGTCCATGGTTAAGTCCACCCCTCGGTCTCTGGCCCACTTATATGTTGCGTCTCTTCCTTGATGGCCTGAGGTCTCATGAGCCCATCGAGCTAGAAATAATTCGCCCTTATTCTGCCAATCCAAGTTGATTTGAGCCACCTCAATTCTAGCAGCTTTATCTACCTGATGGTTGTTTTGTTGTTCTTCAGTAGCCCGACTTTTGGGCACATGTGCATCCACATGACGCACCTTTACAACCATATTCTTTGTTCGGGAAGCAATGTCCTTCCATAGTTCAGCGGCCCAAACAGATTTTCCCCTCCGTTGCCAGTTATTTTGTTCCCACCGCTGTAACCAACCCCATAAGGCATTTGCCACCATCCATGAGTCAGTATAAAGATACAGCATTGGCCACCTCTCCCGTTCCGCAACATCTAAGGCCAGCTGGACAGCTTTTACCTCTGCAAACTGACTTGATTCTCCCTTACCTTCAGTGGCCTCTGCAACCTGTCGTGTGGGGCTCCACACAGCAGCTTTCCATTTGCGATGCTTCCCTACAATGCGACATGATCCGTCAGTGAATAGGGCATATTTCTTTTCATTTTCTGGTAATTCGTTGTATGGTGGGGCCTCTTTAGCACGTGATACCTCTTCTGCTGGTGATGTTCCAAACTTTTTATCTTCAGGCCAGTCCATGATTACCTCTAGGATTCCTGGACGATTGAGGTTTCCCATTCGCGCTCGCTGTGTAATCAGCGTAATCCACTTGCTCCAGGTGACATCGGTAGCATGATGGGTGGAGGGAACCTGTCCTTTGAACATCCAGTTCAGCACTGGCAGTCGAGGTGCCAAAAGGAGCTGTGTTTCAGTCCCGACTACTTCAGAAGCAGCCCGAACCCCCTCATACGCGGCTAAGATCTCCTTCTCAGTTGGAGTGTAGCACTCTTCAGACCCCTTATATGATCGACTCCAGAATCCCAGGGGTCGGCCTCGGGTCTCTCCTGAGGCTCTTTGCCACAAACTCCAAGTGGGGCCTTTCTCTCCAGCAGCAGTGTAGAGGATGTTCTTTACATCCTGTCCAGTCCGTACTGGCCCCAGGGCTACAGCACAGGCTATCTCTTGTTTAATCTGTTCAAAAGCCTGCTGCTGCTCAGGGCCCCATGCAAAATCATTCTTCTTCCGCGTCGCCTGATAAAGGGGGCTTACAATGAGGCTGTAGTTTGGAATGTGCATCCTCCAAAAGCCTACTGCACCCAGGAAAGATCTCTTTCTTGCTAGTTGGTGGAGACATGGCAGTGATTTTGTCGATCACATCTGCTGGGATGTGACGACGTCCATCCTGCCACTTTATACCTAAGAACTGAATTTCCTGAACAGGTCCTTGTACTTTGCTTCGCTTAATAGCAAAGCCAGCTTGTAGAAGAATCCGGATTATCTGCTCTCCTTTTGTGAAAACTTCTTCTGCTGTATCGCCCCACACAACAATGTCATCAATGTACTGCAGGTGTTCAGGAGCACCACCCTGTTCCAGTACAGTTTGGACCAACCCATGGCAAATGGTTGGGCTGTGTTTCCACCCCTGGGGCAAACGGTTCCAAGTATACTGAATGCCCCTCCAGGTGAAGGCAAACTGTGGCTTGCATTCTGCGGCCAAAGGAATAGAAAAGAAGGCATTGGCAATGTCAATGGTGGCATACCATTTGGCTGCTTTTGACTCCAGCTCGTACTGGAGTTCCAACATGTCCGGCACAGCAGCGCTCAATGGGGGTGTGACCTCATTCAGGCCACGGTAGTCTACTGTCAGCTTCCATTCTCCACTGGCTTTACGCACTGGCCATATGGGACTGTTAAAAGGTGAGTGAGTTTTACTGATCACTCCCTGATTCTCCAACTGGCGAATCAAATCATGAATGGGGAGCAAGGAATCCCTGTTGGTGCGATACTGCCGTCTGTGCACTGTCTTTGTAGCAATCGGTACCTGCTGCTCTTTTACTCGTAGCAGCCCCACAACAGATGGGTCCTCTGACAGGCCAGGCAAAACAGACAGCTGCTTAATGTTGTCCATGTCTACAGCAGCTATCCCAAAGGCCCATCGATACCCCTTAGGATCCTTGAAATGCCCCCTTCTGAGGTAATCAATACCCAGTATACATGGAGCCCCTGGGCCAGTCACAATAGGATGTTTTTGCCAGTCTTTGCCAGTGAGGCTTATTTCAGCCTCCAGCACAGTCAATTCTTGAGAGCCCCCAGTCACTCCAGAAATATGGATTGATTCTGTCCCTTCATGACTGGAGGGCATTAGGGTGCACTGTGCACCGGTATCCACCAACGCCTTATATTCCTGTGGTTCTGATGTGCCAGGCCATCGAATCCACACAGTCCAATAAACTCTATTATCCCTTTCCCTCCCCTGACTGAGGGCAGGGCCCCTCTATTAGTTACCTGTGATGACTGGAGCAACTCCACTGGTGGTTGGTATGTCTAGTAGTTCTTTCACCCGTGCTCGTAGTGCAGACGTGGGCTGATCATGCCACTTCCTCATGTCTTCTCCACGGTCACGTAGGTAGCGCCGCATGGAAACACGCGGTGCAATCGTACTGTTGTTCTTTGCTCGAGCTGGGAAGCGTGTGCGTTTAACAGCTGAGACTTTTGATGATGCAGGTGGGGAGTAGGACTGGACTAGTTTGATCAGATCCTTCATTAGACCTGGTGGCCCGTACGAGGATTGACCTTCATCAGTTTTTTCTGATACTATTACGGGATCATTACAATTAGTTGATGGAAACAATTTCTTGCACATTTCATCTACTCGGTTTTCTAGCCGTGAGATGGCAGAAACTGCGGCATGCAGTTGGGGGAGCTGCTGATCGGTGGTTTGAAGCATTATAATCAGCTCAACAACTCGGGGCCATCTGTCCACGAATCCTTTAGATCCTGATACCAATGACTGTGCAATTCTCTCTGGTGCTGTACTTGTGATTTTCTGCCACATGTCAGGATCGGCCCTCACTCTCTCAGGGTCAAGTTCGCTTGGATCAGGGCTGTACAACATTTTCGCCATGGCCAATTCCCTCAGGCGCTGAATACCTTTTTGGACGGTATTCCAACTATCAAATTTAGGCTTCAAAGCATCCTTATAGGGGTACCTTTCTCTCACGGCTTCTAACAGCCGCAACCAGAGAGTAGCAGCTCCATCCGAACATCTGCTAATCCCTCTGTCGATACCTGCATCTTGGGCAATGCTTCCTAGTTGGCGAGCTTCATTACCATCTAGAGACAAGCTGTTGGCCCCGTTGTCCCAGCAGCGAAGCAACCAAGCAAGGATACCTTCATCTTGACGCCGTGTGAACTCCTTTCTTGAGCCTTGGATTTCAGTCAGCTTCAGAGGTCGACAATAGGTGATTTCCTCCTCATCATCAGTCTCTTCTTCATGCCTCTTGGTTTTTGCCTTTGCTTTTTTCGGTACTGCTCCATGCCCGGCACCTGGGTCTTCTGCTGCCCCCCCCCCGTGCTTCTCCTTCTTTTCGTTCTAGACGCATGGACACCCGTTTCCATTTCTTGCCTTCCACAGGGGCAACTGATATTGCTACTGATGCCTCCTGTGACTGATCAGAATTAACTTGGGCTTGAATCTCAGATCGGAAACTCTCTCTCTCCAGAATAGTATGATACAAAGCACGGTATGCATAAGCCAAACCCCACATAAGGTTTACCTCCTTAGATCTCTGACCCAAATACTCACTTAATTTCTTAGGGTCCCTTAGGTGTTCAAGAGTGAAATCCCATGACACTGCGGGTCCCCATGCTTCTAAGACTTTTCCTAAACCTTTCCATATTCCCTGCCAGTCATCATTCTCTGGTTCTGGAGGAGACTTCCGCATAGAACGAATGCATAGGAACATATATGCATGCATTGATAGTGATAACATGAATGCAAGTATGAACCCTATCTCAGTTATTGAAAAGCGTGTGGAAATCTGAGAGTACAACCTAAATAAAAAGGGTTTTTTTAGCCTGTACAATGAATTAAACATGGTGGTGTTTGTAAAATTGCCTGTTCCATCTGGGATGCAAGTATTTGTAAAATTGCCTGTTCCATCTGGGATGCAAGTGTTTGTAAGATTCACAATTCCATCTGGGGTGTAGATGCCAAAATTCTGACCATACCACATCTCGTAAAAGTACCAGGCAGGTGTCTCCATCAGTATCCACCTTATTAGGCTATATATCTGCACAATTCCACAACACCAAATTATGGTGTTAATAGTTGACCAATACTTTAAGAAGATCATAATTGCTTTCAATCCCTTAAACAGAGCAACTGGGATGAAGAGTGGATTCATAGCTGGCAGGCTCTGTAAAAGTCAGAGCTAGCTAGCTTTGCTCTAAGGGAGAAAGAAATCCCTTTGTTTTCTACACAAAAGTTAGATAGCAGTGCTGAGAATGTGCAGCAGCCCTTAATGTTGACAATTTGTCTGGTATTTCAAGGTCACGTTCTCCGTGAGCAGCTACGGAAAGATAACACTCCCAACACTCCCGTAACGAAGCTCTTTAAGAGCAAAGAGAGAGTTGTTCTAAAAGCTAAAAAGCTCTATGCCCGCATTCTCCACCAAAAAATCTGTCACGGGTTACTTAGATTTACCTATGCCCGTGACAGGGGAAGCCACCCCACGCCCCCCCCCCCCCCCCCCCCGGGGCCCGGAAAGGAGGGGGAAAAGGGGAGTGGGATAAAACAGCGACAATCTAAGGAGGAAAAACTTATTTTACTAAATATGATATCGAAATACAAGATAACACAATATAATATAATTAAGGCTAACAAAATCGAACGAAACAGAGAGAGAGAGAGTCTCCGAAAACCGAGAGGCCTACTGTGAACTCTAGGCGACACGGCTGGAATGCTTCCCACTCTCCGAGAAGTTCGAGAGAAGAAGGAGGGCACACCAGCCTGGGAACGAGATTATATAGAGTCCTGGTCCCGTGACTTATTGTTACTCCTGTTGTTCTCTGGGATATGTAGTCTTCTTCTGTGGACTGCACATTCAACAGAAGTATCCATACTTGACATGATGTTATGATGTGGAATACTGATAGCAAAATTACAAAATTACAAAACCATGACACCAGTTAAAGAAAAACACAGCCCCAAGCTAATGGAATATTTATGGAAACTTGAATCTGCAAATTTGTACAACTTTATGCATGAACTTTATATGCAAAAGAGTAAGTGTACAGAAGTAGGAATCCTCATATTTTGTTTAGAGATCAACTGACTAAGAGAGACAGATATCAACACTTAAGTGATCAACTTGTCCAGGGTTTTATCTTTCTTTTGAAAGTAAGAGGACTGTGAGTTGGAATGAAATTTCTTAGAGAACTGTTTATCTACCATTTAGATGTAGATGGAGTGATTCCTGGCTGCCTTATAGGGATTGCTGAAGCAGGGAAGATAGAAAGAATATAGCTGTGAATTATCTATCTCGTTCCCATGTTTCTTAGATCTAATAAGATTTTCTACTGGTGTGGAGTGGAAGGTTTGAGTAGTGCCATGGTAAAAGTGTTCTTCCAGACTGAAAACCTTTTGCTGTTAATTCTGTATAGAAATCTGAGGCACCTGATTACGTGTTCAGAGGACTTTAATTCCTTCACTAGTATCAAATACTATGTGATGTGAGGGCATGGCTTGCATATTACGACAGTTTTTCACTTAGAAGTTGCTACTTGGTGTTGTGAACTGCTATGTAATAATGATTTTAATCAATCTGAGCTACATTCCTTTTCCCTTTTTTTTTTTTGTTTGTTTGTTTGTTTTACAGTAGTTGTAAATGAGAGAAAGAAAAAGAACACTGTAGAGCAAAAGAAAATTGAACACATGGAACAAAAGTGCTCCACGTACCGAAAGGAAGTACTAGCACTGAGGGAAAGAACTGAAATCTTGGAACGTCATTTAACTTTGCTTGAAGAACAATGCAGTAGAGAAAAAAATAAAAAAGAAGATTTCAGTAAGCAGGTAACAAGCCTGCGTATTGAGCTTTCTTTTTCTGAAGAAACAGCTGATGCCCTCCGTGAACAAATTCTGCAGGGTCAAGCTGACTATCGGGAAATTGCTTCTGAACTGGATGAACAGAAATCTATAAATATGACACTAGAAGACAAAAATGCCCAACTAACTAACAACATAGAAGTTGCCAAAGAATATATAATTGATAAAGTGTCACAAGTAAAAGAAATGCGGACCAAATTAGATGAATTATACAAATGTCACTTAGAGTTTCACGCCATCGGTACTGACTTTGTCAGTGTAAAGGATTCCTCAGACTCTGAAAAAGATGAGCCAGGGACATCTCAAATTAGTTCTGCATGCATTCAGTCACAGACTTCTTCCATCTCAGATCTTGTGCAGGACCTCTCCTTTAACTATAGTCTTGAAAGGATTTGAGAAGTATGCAGAAGTATTGTTGATGTTTCCTCACAAAAAAGTCAGCACATCAAAGCACTGCTTCAAGACAATGAAAACCTAAAGGCGGGACTGAATAATGCTGAAAATCATAATCGTCAACTACTAATGAAGCTATGTGAGATTACAACTCAGACTAGTCAGGAAGAAGATCTTGTGAATCAGTTACATGAGCAAATAGAAAAGAAAACTCAGGACTTTGAAGAAAAGACTGCAGAAGATCAGAGAGTGATTGCACAATTTCAGGAGGAAGTTGCCAACTGTGAGGTAAAAATAAGAGAGCTTGAATATCGCCTGGAGGCTTACAAGACAATGGAAGACAATGTGTCAAAACTCAATGAATTACTTAAAGAAAAAGAATCTATTATTGTTAATCTGGAGACAGTTACAGCTACTCTGCAGGAGAAGTCTGCTAATGCAGACAAAAAGGTTGAAGATTTAAGTAGCAAAGAAGCAAATCTGATTCAAGAAGTTATGCAGCTGAAAAACAGCTTGGAGCAGATGAAACATTCTCTTCGGGAAAAGGAAAAGAGTGAAATGGAGAAAGTGCAATGTATAGAATCGTAAGTAACCACTGAGTTAACTTAGAGCCCTTTGAGAATGAACTAGAGTTAAAAATAGTTAATGGGAACATCCCTTTGACTTAATGCATTTGCATGCTTATCAATGGCCAAACTACTACTTTAGGATGCTTTGGTATGCTACTTGAGTTCCAAGGGAAAACAGGAGTGTGCAAGGAAATGAAGAATAATATGGGGATTTCTGGTGGTTTTGTTGTATATCCCTCAGAATAGCATCTGAATAATTTATTGCTTCAGCATCTGATTATGAGAAGCAAGATGAAATTCAAAAGTAATTGTTTAAATCACTGGTCTAGATAGATTTAAGAGTCTATTTACAAATAGAAACCAACAGGCAGGGCATGGATTAAGCTGTAATTGCTGTTTCCATGAGATGTGTAACAGTAATGTTCTTTGTGTCTTTATTTTTCACATAAGGCTAGAAAATATTCTTTCTGAGAGTTCTGCCCTTGTACTGAATCTGAAAAAAGATTTGCAGAGGAAAGAAGAAGAGTATGCAGATCTAAAAGACAAACATTCTGATGCCGAGAAACAAATTCAGCAAGTACAAAGCGAGGTTTGTAGTCAACTGAGATATTTTTTTCTGTAAGATTATGCTTGGCTTTCTGCTGTTAAAACTTCTCAAACTTTAACTATGAAGCTGGAAATTTCACACTAGTGTGGCTAGCAGCAAATCTTAGGTAAAGTTGCCATTGAAGCTCTAGAGGGGAGCAGAAGTTAAAACATGGTTTCACATAGATAATGAACAGAGGAAAGTAAAGTTGGTTGGTAGTCTGGAATAAGGTTTGTGAAGAGAATAGCTAATCTGCCTCTGGAGGGGACTTGTTATTATCTCTACGTTACTGGTGACTTGCCATTGGTATCCGTGGTAACTCCAAAGCCTAAAACCTAAGTCTTGTGAAAAAACGCTGATAACTGGGAAGAAGAATGCTATTTACTTGAAGAGAAATAGACTAATTTCCAGAGGCTCTTTAATATAAGCATGTATATATTTTTTCTTCAATTTCAGCTTCAGTGATGTTAATAGTTAAAATTTAATTATTAAACAAGAAGATATCTTAAAACCCATTTTGCAGGATCTTAGTCTGAAAGTTTATTGGGTGTGCTTGGGGTGGAAAATTGAAGCTTAAAAATGAATTCATGTCTTCCTTGGTAACCTTGCACTTGCTGTCGTTTTCCTACTCAGCACTTGTTTGTGAATTCCTCTTTATTTAACAAACAAGTATTTGGCCAGGTTGGATTACAGAAGTCTTTTAATGAACCGTGAGCTGTGCTTACATTACAGGTGTCCATGATGCGTTCTGTGGAGGAATCCCTCAGGAACAGGATGGATGAACTTGAAAGGATTAATAACCAGTTTAAGGATGAGCTGGATTATAAAGACTATACTATCCAACAACTTAAACAGGTATTTTTCTTGCTCTTAATTTTTATTAAATGAATGATGCAGGTTTTCCAAGCAACAGGAAAAAGGTCAAAAAAAAAATAAAAATTGGAGCAAAATGAAAGTGGCCAACTGAAATTAGTGGTAGACCATGAAAGATATTCAAATGATTAGTCACTACAGAGCACTGGCAGATTGCTTTAAATACAATAATCTGCATAGTAAATACATATGTAATACATGCATGTAACCTGATCTTGTTGAGTGACATCACGATATGTTAATTGAAATGTCTTACCATAAACTCTTTTTATCAGCTTGAGTCCTTATTTATGCTATATGAAAAACTTATTAATTCTAGGCTGTCTTAAAGATTCTGCTTGTTTCTACTGTGTATGCTTTTCTTTCAACATGAAATATAGGAGCTGGAGGAAAAGGACCATAATCTTCAAAAGTGGCGTGAGGAGAGAGATCAGTTAGTAGAAGCTTTGGAAGAACAGCTCAAAACTTTGGCTTCTAATGTCATACAAAAAGAGACAGAAATAGCAGAACTGAGACAATCTGCCTTAAAGGATTCAAGCAAGGTCAGCTCTCCTTTCCTCCTACCTGATTAGCTACCCATAAATTCTGTAAAACTCCTGTACCTGCTCTTTGTATTCTGGGTGTGGTTCTGTTCTTGAACACTGTCGTATTGACATCATGTGCAACTAACCAAAAAAAGCACCAGATTTTATTTTTGTTCTTCAGAAACAGAATTTCTGTTAATTACTAAAATTTCAATTTTTTCAGTAGTTCAGATAAGCAGATGTCAGTTTGATGCTTATGATCCTACAGTCAGACTGGACATCTGTAGCTTTTTCCGATAATTCACAGCATTTCCGGATCCCAAGCTAGGCTCAATACTCAGACAGTAGTTCTGTCTCAGGTTGCTTACTTTCTTTGCTTTCTCTGAGGTAGTATCTACAATGGCATGAAAAGACAGAAGGGGACGTGGAGAGAGATTAAGGGAAGCATCAAAAAGCAGAGGGGGGATGATCTCTGGAAGTTGCATTTCTTATTTCAACATCCAGCTTTTAATCAGGATAGCCAATCTAAGCCGTAGCATAGAATTTCAGAAGCTAAACAGAAGACTAAATGAGTTGTGCTCTTTTGAGAATGTTTGGATTCACATTGTCTGAGAAGAAAGATGTTCTCATAGCAAAACTTCCCCTACAACTGCCGACTTTCTCACAGTACCGAGGATTTGGGAACAAATAAAAGCTCGGGTTATTATATCTTAAGAGAGATGAAGGCTGAAGCACATAAGTAAAATAGAAGAATCAAAATATATTGTATTACAACTTCCCAGGCAATTCTGTGACTACTGCACTTGTAACAGTGACCGTACAAATCCGTGAAATGTTACTGTTCTTGAATAGTTAAGTGTTCTAGCCTGCAATTCTAAAACTGATGCTACTAAGTAATTGCAATACTGCTTGTGTGTGTTAATTCCTTTTGCCAATCCCACAACTCAGCAGTTTTTACTGTTTATTAGGATAATGCAACTGTGATAGAAGAGTTAAGAAAAGAACTGGCTGACAAAGATGACTTTATAAAGGAATTAAAACAACGCATTAACCACAGTAGCCCTCAGTGTTTGCCAGAAATACCTTTACTTGAAGAAAGACAAAGTAGAAGGAATGACTCTAGTAGAAGGAATGAAAAGGTATGATTATATTTATAGAAAGTCAGTACTTAACATCTTGTTAACCCCTTTTTGTTCTTCTGTTTTCCTAGGAGATACTGGAGCTGGAATCATTTTTCTTAGCATATAGTCCTTCAACTACATATTCAGTGATGAGTACTTGTTGGTTCTTTTTGTCTTCCACTCAAACATGAGCTCTCATCTTCTCAAAAATATTTTATTTACTAGAACACCATCTCTCTGTGTACATTATGGAACTTTTCCATGCAGTGTTCCATGTATTCGTATGTGGATGCTGAAGATTAGGCAGAGGTTTAGCCTTTGGTGTTCTAACATAGCAGCTGTGAGCGTGCAGAGTATGGGGGGAATGGATGACAAAACGACCAGCGTTACAGATTTTGTCCCTAAATAATGTCTCACTTTCTCTCTTTTGGAGGCAGAATACTGCCTGAGACTGTTAGTGAGACCCAGTAGGGTGTATCTGAAGATCACACAATGAATAGATGTTACTACCTTCCCACACTTGTGCTGTGTTTCAGCTTACGTGTTCATGTGGCGTCTGAGCTTGAGGTTTTACACTGTAACTTTAGAAAACTCGAGATATTTTGGAGGTCTAATGCATAGCCTAATCTTTACTCCTTTTAAATATTTACAGCCTAGGAAACAACAAAGCAAAACTAAAACTGGAGAAAGTATTCCATTAAGATGCAAAGCTGAAGACAATTATTTGTCACGTCGATGTACTAGGAGCCTCACTTCATTAAATGAATCTGAGGTTAGTATGAAACTTCAGATCTGAAAATGTTGTGATTGTATTGCTTTTGATAAGGAATGAGTAGGAAAAGATCTCATGTTCTCTAAACAATTCCCAAGTTTTAATTTATTTATCCCTTTCAAGGTGATCAGATCACCTGTTTTTATAGCCTTTGATAGGAAAAAAAGCTGTTGAAACAATTGTGTGATGAATTTTTGTCAGGTGCTGTTGAAAACTCTCCTCATGTTAATGCTTATGAAGTGGCTCATGATTAGATAAGTTACTTGGAAAAAATTCATGGAGCCACTGAAACGGGCACAGCAAATTGAACTTATTTTCTTCCTCTGCAGGATTTCTGGATATTGTTTTGTTAGCAGATGATGTTAATCATTCCTATATAAGTTTTTAATTGCTAACTTTCATAAAACAGCAGTTACATATATTTTAAAAACAAAGTATTTATTAACCAACTTAATTCTTGGAAATACAGTGGGTGGTGATACTCCATTCAGATTCTTAGCAGAGCCTGATAAAGTGGCTCTGACTACTTTTTGTCTTTCTACAATCTTTGGTAACTTTTTGAGAGGAAGAAGACTCCCCTCAGGGGGTTGGAACAGTGTAAGTAGTAAAAGCTGCTAGTCTGTGTTTGGGACACTGGAGTTTGCTAGTTACTAGCAGCAGTAGAAGCAGCCATCTACCATTTTCTGATGTCCCCAGCAGCCTGTCTTCCATGTGTTCAACCAGCATCTGAACTCATTTTTGATATGCTAGCTGAATTCCTGCCATAGAGAAGGAGGAGTCCAGGTGATCTCAGTTCTGACTTTGTTGTTCCTGTTGAGAAAAACAGGATTGGGTGGATTGTGGACAGTAAGTGCTGCTGGGGAAATGCATACTGACATTTCCCTGTCACTTAGCTGTGCATTTGCTGCCATTTGACCATGAGCAGGTACATGATAGCCTTCAGCTTAAGTACGGTGTCATTGCTTGAATGTCTGTATTCTCTCCAGGGAAAAGATAGCAATGGAGTTCTTTAATGACTTGTACTGGGCTTGCACCTTGCCAGCTGGACCTTACTTATGTAAATAACATCTCTAGTGTAGAAGAGGAAGGGCAAATTCCCTAAGATTAAGCTGGAAGTTAATCGAACACTTGAATCAAATGCTCCTGTTCCTGCCCAGTTCTGACGCAGCAGAGTTGAGATGAAGAAAATTGTGCCAGTTCTACCACCATTCTCTATAAAAAAAAAAGTGTAGTTCTCTGTGCCCTTGAGAAAAAATGACTTGTAAAGTATCAGGCTCAGTTTAACATGGAGAACTTTTTTTGTGATCATAGATTGGAAATAATTTTAAATGTAACAAGTTCTAGGAAAGAAGGGTAAAACTCTGCTGTAACTGAAATAGACTCCTTCTGTTACAAGTGTTCTTACAGCAGGAAAATCGAATGCTTACATATCCTTTTCCAGATGCTTTATAGCTTTTTAATCTCATGGCTACCTTAACACTTGCACTTAAAATTCTTCTGTGCTATCAGGAGCATTTGGAAACTGTCCTCGACTCTTCTGGAGTGTCCGCAGGAAATGGCAAAACTAGTCGCTTCCCAAAACCGGAGCTGGAAATCCCACTGACACCTCTGCAACCTGATAAGACGGAGATAAAGCAGCACGGCAGCATGATACCTTTAGGAGTGAAAATGCCTAAGGCAAAAAAGAAAAGAAGTGATGACATGGATGAGGTATGACCTAGACCCAACAGAAAACAAAATATCTGATGCCTTTTTAACATTCTCATTTAAGCATTAAAAAAATGCTATTTCTACCTCAGTAAAGTAGTTGAAGAATTTAATCAATGAACTGCTTTAATGAACAAAACTAATAGCCAAGCTCAGTGATAATGGTTTAAGAGAAGGGAATTTCTCTTAACTCCACTGTGTATTTTCTTTGAAACCTGTAGACATAAATCAGCTTTTTAGACATCATGAGATGTCTAATACTGATATCTTCATGTCCTGTTTTTATAATTGAATGCTTATTTATTATTTGATTTACAGTGGAATAGTTACCACTAGCAAATACTTCCCTACTATTAGCAAAAGTGTTTAAAGTGTTCACTTTTGTGACATCAGTTGTTCTTTCCAAAAGAATCATGGCTGAAACTTGTCTTATTTTCCCAGGATTTTGTGAAAAGTGAGAACACGAAAAATACAAAATGTGTCATGGCTTTTAATTCACCCTCTGCAAGTGACGAGAAAATGGTTGGTTTTTGTTCTAGTTTTGAAGCTAGCTTGGGACTTCCTGTAATTGTGTGGTCACACGAAAGAAGCAGTGTCTTATCCTTATGTGTATACCTGAATGGGAATCTTACATGCTTATGAGCTCTTCCTATTAAATTCCATAAGCTAACCAAAGGGCAAGTCAGTCTGTCCCCAGAGCGTGTAATGGCTGTACTGTGTAATGATTTGGAGGGAAGGATATTGCACACTGAATAGTTGGGAAGAGAAGCTTTAGTGTATTATCGTGTGCTTTTGTAAGTGAAGCCCTTGTATTAAACTAAGGTTCATATCATTAATATGCATGGCAGTTATTAAAAGCAGATGTTCACATGTGATAGCAGTATCCTTGGCATGGTCAGAGTATGAGTAGTAGATTTTTCCCATCTGTTGTCTTCTGTTTTGTATGTTTGTTTATTTTATGTAATTAGAACAGCTTATGTAAGAAACAACTCCACAGCTTGGGAGCTACTTTTAAAGAAACTACTGCCTTATTAAGAAACTTTAAGAAACGTATGCCTTGAAATAGCTGAGATTTTGACAACTCCCTAAAGGGTATAAAATTGTCTACATTACTTGCCGTTGTGGTATCATCAGCATAATGAACAGAGGTGTCAGTAGTAAAGCTCAAAATGTCAACTTAAAATAACGTTGAACTAAAATGAAGTTTAAACAATGCTCTTGTTTCACATGTTCACGTCTCTGTTGAACAGAAATCTGGAAAAGACTACTTCCTGAGAAAGCAAGTACATACTTCAAGACTGACTAAAAAGGATGAAACACTGCAAAAAGTTGGAGATTTTATTCAAAGCTCTCCTTCTATTATACACTCTAAAGGTTGGTGTAGAATAAGTTTTATTCCATGTTTTCTAGACATTGTAGAATGGCTTGTTTCTGCTGTAGGCTATTAATGTATGTGTTCTTAGAGAACTTGTCTGCCATGTTAAGTTGTCTTGTCCTTTGATTTATGAAGTAAATGCATTTATTCGTCTCTTCAGAGATTCATTATTACATTTGTGAAAACCTACAAGTATACAGAGAAAGTTGGTTCTGTCTTGTGCTTCTGTCAGCACGGAAGTTAGGCCTGTTGTTTAACTCCTGCTGAAGTTTCTGACTTCCAGCGACTTCTGAGCCATGATTGTCTTTCATACTCCATTTTAATGCGTGCTTTAAGCTGCCGTACCTGAAGCTATAAACTGTTTCAGCTATAGAAGCAATAAAGAACCTCGATGAACAAATACAATTTCTGAGTATTTTCACTTAAATTTTACGTGTCATTTATAAACCAAGTTTGTTACGAAGCTTTTCTTGCATTCAGTGATTTAAAGACTCACAAAACCAGTAAGTTGATTGGTTTATGTATCAAAACAAATTTCTTCTAGCCAAGAAGCTGATGTCAGCAGTAAGTTCTCCTAAATCAAACTAACCTGAAAGTCTCAAAGAAGGAGAGACCAAGCCAAAACGATCCAAAAGGAAGCTGTATTCCACTGTCGTTTCTGGCCCTCTAGATATACCTGCTTCTTCGGTAAGCGATTATACTGTAGTCTTGGCTTAAAATAAACTACTAAGGAGTCCAAACAGACTGGAGGTTTCATCTATTTGCAGGAGGAGGTTGAAAGTACTGAGGTATTTCTTTCTTCTACCAAGTCATTCTTATTGGTCTTCCTGCTGTTCTGTTTTAGAAAACAATCCTCAAAGATCTCTGTGTTTGGCTGGCTTACAGTTTACTAAGTAGGTGATGTAGCAATCACGGAGATGTCTTCTAATTTGGAATCTTAGATAATTTCAATGTGTTGGAGTGGGATTATTCTACTACACGCTTTTCTAGAGCACAACTTAGACAGCTTTTTAGGTATGCTTAAACTATGATCTCCTGTCTAAGCCAACTTGCAAAGGATCTGATGTGCCAGTTTCATGACTCTGTCGGCAGCTATTGTGCTAAGAACATTCTTGCTCTGTTGGAACTGCATCTTTTAATTATATTAGAGTCCTTTTTCTGTTCAGCATAGTGATCATTTGCCCATACTGTAATATCCCTCTGAATTTTTTGATGATTTGATGAATGATAGGGGCAGAAACCAAAATGTTATATTTTTTTTGTTAGAGGGTGAAGAAGATGAGAATTTCTTTTCTCACTGTAGTTCTGAGAACATGGAACTGAACCGAGAACTGAAATTCTGGTCAAGTCATAGCTACAGGGATTGAGGCTAAAAATGTTTTCTGAACGCTTCATGTTTCACAAAACAAGTATTATAATACTCTTTTGAAAACAAGTATTTCAAAATGAAAGCTGCCTTCAGGCTTTCCTCAGATGTGTGTGCTTTTTTAAGATAAACAGGATTTTGTACATTCTCCATATTTGTTCCTTGTGATTAAGCTGCATTAAAATGATCTCGGTATCCCATAGTTTTGTGAATAAAATATAATAAGCAAATTCCATTCTGAAATCCATTTAGGGGAAGAAATATGTTTGCGTGGGTCAAGAAGAGCTTGTCAGTCTTGTGCGAAAAGATGAGTAACTTTTGAAATGTTTTCTTCAGGAATCTGAGGAACAAAAGAAGGAAAGTGATCATCTGATCATCAAGCGACGGCTGAGATCCAGAACAGCTAAAAAACCTTGAAGAAGCATGTTTGTTCCCCTTTCTCAGGACATACTTTTATCATATTATTAAAACTGGTTGTTAATAAACAGTAACAGTTACTCCGTTGTGTTCTTAAATTTGTATATAGGTGTACAGTGTCTCTCTGACAGTTTCAAACTGACTCCATTGAGGCTGAAATAAATACAAGCTTTCTTAAACTGGGTTTGGATTTTATTGTGGTTAAGGATTTATTTATTTTTGTCTTGCCTCCCCTGTATAGGAACAGTATCTCTAGGACTGATTGCTATTTACCCATTGTGCAGTAATAACTGTACTTGTTCAGGATGGCCTGGCTTGCTTTTTTCACGTGACTGGTGTACTTAGCAGAAATCCGGGGGAGAGAAGAGCATGAATACACATTTGTGTATTAAATCAAATGTATTGAATATACATTTGTGTATACTTAATTTTTGGATCTTTTTAAAGAATTGTCTTTGGAGAGAAGATGGTGCCAATTCCTCTCTGTGGAAGAAAGATGCTTTCCCTCACTTGTGTGAATTCAGCTTTAAATTAATAAACTTAGAAAAATAAGCCAAATACATTTGGGGGGAATTCTAATATCCATGAATGTTAATCTACTGTTTGAAGTGTTCCAGTCTGGAGTAAACATTTCAGAGTATATTCTAACCATCCCCCAACCCTTCTGTTTGTGTTTTGGAAAGAGATGAAATTACTTTCGCAATGACCTGTATTTGATATGCAAGAAATAAGGTAATCCCAATGAGTTTATTTGCTCTGATTTCTTGCTCAGGCAGCTTTCTCTATTTTGTTGAATTACTGCCAACCATACAAATACTGTTGGTTTATTTTTCTCTTTTACTTGGACTACTGGATTGTTTTGAATGTTCATTTTTGGTCTGTTTCATTCCCATCATGCATCTTTCGTAGGTGTCCAACCTTTTGGCTTGCCTGGGCCATGCTGAGTGAAGCACAACTGTCTTGGACTGCATAAAAAATATATTTTATAGATAATTAACAAAACTTTTATTTTTATTAAATATTTCCTCTTTTTATTAAAACATAAAAAGAGGAACATGCATGGTTCAGTTCCATAGATCCTGAATTGTAAGATCAAATTCTCATTCCAAGTTGCTTCTCTAGTTTCCAGACTTTAGACGAATTGTAGCCTTATATTCTTCTGTATTACATCCTTTCTGGAGTAAAGTAGTATCTTCCACCTAACTTTCAAATGGCAAATCAAGCCTGACTATCAAATTATGCAGCTCTTCCATTGCTCCCTGATCCAACAGCATCATCAGTGTCTGCTGCATTTTTATATTACTGAATGAGAATTAATCCTTCTCATCAGCTCATGCTTGACACTGCCATCTTCTTTCTCACCTCTTCATTCAAATACTACATAGAATAATCTGACCATCTCTCAAACTTGGCTTTCTTTCCTAAGTAGAAATAAATGCATTTGTCAGGAGATTTTGTTTAAGGTTTTCATAGGCAGTTTTACACTTTGAGGTCTTTCATCCTTCTGGACAGATGTTCTGTTTTCTCCTACGTGTGGTTTAGTTATCAGCCTAGACCGACCTTTTTCAGGACTAGAGTTGACTTCTTTCATGGCTGGAGTAGAGCGCATCACTGATGACACTTAGGTGATAGGTGAGTGTTTCTGCATTTTAAACAAGTGTCATTGCTCTATTATCTGGTGCTCTGTGTTGGAAGCTTGAAGCTAGCACATCTTGCTCTGGCATTTTCTGTGTGTCCTTTTCCAGTTGGCAAGCTCTGACTGCTAGAACCCAAGATGCTAAAGCAATATTTAGACTCAAACACATTTAATGAAAGGAGGCAATCTGTGTGTGTGCGCTTTCTCCAGTGAGACTGGCACTGTTCCCTCGTGTCTTTACCAGATAACTAGACTTTATTTCCCATGGCTGAAATATGATCTGTCATCTGCCCTGAAGGAAACAAGCTTTGTAGCTTAGGATTCCTTGTTAGTCCAGGTGAAGAGAGCTTTGCCTTCAGTGCCCTGCCTGGATTTTGGTCTTGGTGTAAAGGCTCAGACTGTGACATTCTGACTGCTGTTTTGAGGCTTACCTTTTGTCTCGCACGTGATAAGGATGAAAATTTAGCAGAAATACCTTTTCAATGTTTCAATACATGCTGGTGATTCTGTGATATCTTTTTCTGGTGTGAATAATTGTTGTTTAGTGTTGTTTTTTGTCCTGCTGTTAAAATGGAGGTGTTTTTTCTCTACAAAGCCTGATTTAGGCACTTAAGCTTATAACAACCTCTGTGGTAACAGGCTGTGTGTGGATTAACACTCATCCAGAAACACATGCAGAGGAAGCAGGGATGGTGCTGCTCAGGTCTTACTAAATGTAGGCTCAGCCTGATATAGATGCATTCCAGCGGAGATACCCAGCACTTACGTACTTTTGCTTTCACATAAATGCCCGAAATGAGCTGGGCATCAGCACGTTGTTAGAAAGCTCCCTGACTGTTTCCCAATTGATTCTTGTAGGACTTGGAGGGCTTTGAGTCTAAGACCTGGGAGATGGTGAAGAAACCCAAGGCAAGTGCTGCTCAGCTGAGCAAGAAAGCCATGGAAAGCAAAAAGAAGCGATAAGGGCTTGAGCAGGAAGGCACAAAGGACAGCAAAATCGCCTGGAATGCTTCCTCAGAAGTGCACCAAAGGCAACGGACTGCGTGGTCTGTTTTTCAGGCATGGCTGTGCTTTCCCTTTCGTGGACTGCGGATTGGAACTAAGGAAGCTGGAAGGGAAGGGCTTCCAATGAATTAGCAGCAAAGAGGACTTCACCTATTTGGGACTTGATATATGGCAAGAGCTGAAGACACTGCATTCCTTTAGGGTCTGTCTCTTCAGGGCCAGGGACGGTCTAGTGTTAGCCTGAAATATGGCTAGAAGGGTCTGGAGAGAGGTGGTGTCGTAGCCACAGAGTCTCTGTAAGGCATCTGGAGCTTCCTGATGCCAGCTCACTGCTTGGTTTGTTTGATCACAGATGAGTCAACGGGAGGAGAACCTGATGTGTTAGGTGCCCCAGAGCTTACAGTGGCTTTGAAGAAAAGGGTTCTGTGGTGGGGCTGCAAGTCTGCCATCCTTTTGCATACACAGACTGCCATCCTCAATTGACAAATGCATTGTGAGCCCGGGTCCAGCAGCAGTGCTGTGCTGTGTCTGTTCTCTACCAGAAGACTAGCAGCACATTTACTGGAACCATCAGTGTGAGAAGGACCGCGTTTGCTTCTCTCCCTTGCTGTTGGTGGATGAGTCAGGTGGGCAGCATGAGGAGAACAGAACAAAGCATGTGAGACAAAAGCACTCCGAAGTTGCTTGGAGATCTCAGGACAAAGAAACATGACAAAAATATCTCACACCAATTACATATAATCTTTGTTTCAAATTAAAACAAAAGTAACTTTTTAAAAGTCATGCTGCCTCTTTCTGTTTACTATGAAAGCTTCTTGAGCTCTGTAGAAACACAGGGACATCCATGGCCTGTTCACGAGAGTGACGCGTTTAGGGGAGGCCTTTCAGCTCCTTCGATCTGTGTGAGGGTGGTTGGCTCAAACTTTCAGGCATGCGTGTGTCCGTGCTTGACTTGGAAGCAGCAAAATGTCTGCCAGAACACCTCCACCTTCCTGGAAAGAGGAAACGGTGCAATGTCTTAATTAATTTGCCTCTCATGAGGGATGTTGGCTCCAAGAGCCCCCATGGAGGTAGCAAAATAAAGGCAGTGTTTGTTAATAGGATCGGGGGATTAGATGGGGATTCAGTCGATTGATAATGGGGATTTCTGTAGGCCCCATGGCAAGTGTAGCTGTAGCAGGGAGCTGCCTGGCAGCCTCTTGGACTGCAGGAGGAGCGGTGAGCTGGGTGAGCTCTGGCTGGTGTTACTTGGTTCCCTCCCCAGAAGAGGAAAGGAAGGAAAGACTGTGCGCTAAGTCCTCAAATTCCCAGGCATCTATCTCAAGCAGTTTTTCTCTTCCATTTTTGACTGTTCAAGCAGGTCTCCCTCTCTGACCACATGCTGTCCCGCTCACAATGCATGCTTGTGCTCCTCCAGTGCAAGCTGCATGATCCCTTGAGGCAGGCTCATAAGCAGCTCGTGACCCGAGTTCCAGTTCACATAGTTCAATTAAATCCCTATTAATCCTGCTCAGACCTAATTGACTTTCATTCTCATACATGTGCTCCTCTCTGCTTTAGAGATGCTCTCTGCTGATGTTCCCCACTGGCAGCAGCGGAAGAGCCAAGGCTGTCTGTGAAAAGAACCAATACTTCCTTCTTGCTGCTCTGGAAGTTTTGAAGCCAAGATTCTTTCCCAGCCTGGTGTAAAAAACATGAAAAGAGCCCTTTGGTGCCTGGGTGCCAGGGAGGGTCAAGGCTCCGTGTGGTGATACTTAAGGAGAAAGCAATGAGGCTGTAGGAGGGGAGGAGGTGGTCGCTGCCTCTGTTCATGGAGGTAGTTCTTCCAGGAAGGTGTGCTGTTGCTCACAGCGTGTTCCTGCAGGGATCAAGATGACTGTATTGATTTTGTTTGCTTCTGAATCTCATGAAGCATTGGACTGACTGCAGCGAGGAAGTGGGATGATGAATGGAGAGTGCTGGCACTTGGATCCTGGCTGCTTGTTTGGTGATGAGGTTGGCTGCCAGGTTTGGTGCTCTGAAAGGATCTGACCCTCCTCATCCTCAGACCAGAAGGGATGATTTGGCTGGGGCCATCCCACAAGAGATACGGAAGCAAACCAGTGTCGGCTTTGGTGTGTCTGAAACTGCTGCTGACTGCAGGGCAAAGGTCCTGCTCTCCTCCAGTACCTGTAGCTTGTCGCTTTGAGCAGTTCTTCTAAGTTTATGGAGTGGTTTTGTGGCTTTTGTTAAGTGGATCAGAGCAGTCGCTGGTCAAAACGTCCCTTGTTTGGGCTGGCAATTACAGGGTGATGATCCTGTTGGTTTCACATCTCTTCCTTTAAATTCAGCTGCTTTTCCCATCTTTCATTCTTGGTCTTCCCAACTTCACCGCCCACCCCGGTCTGTCACCACACATCAGTGCTGTGCAGTCCCCACCTCTGGTGATGTTCACTTCCTTCCCCTCAGCTTGTGGGGTTTCACTTGGAGCCCGAAGGCCCTTGTGTGGCTCTGGAGCTTTCTGTACCCTGTGTGAACAGCAGCTGGCTGCAGCCAAAGGCCCTCAGACTGCAGCTGAAGCAGAGCCCAGTTGATTCCTGCACAGCCTGGGTCCAACCCACCTGCCAAATACAGAACCATGCTGCTGTGTGAGAGCCTCCAGGCCGGAGAGAAGGATCCCAGCATTAGTCCCCCTGCTTGGCAAACCTAAACCAGCCCAAAGCTCATAACCATGGGTTCCTGATGCTGGCCATGCTAATTGCTTGCTGTCACATCCACACTCTTTGCAAGTCTGCCAAGCTCAGTGATTGTAAAATGATAGAATTCCTGAGCTGGAGGGTCCCTGCGAGGACCACTGAGTCCAGCTCCTGGCTGCACGCTTCAATGGCTCCAGGTGGGGATGGCAAAAAGCTGCTTGAGTTCCTGAAAAGATCAGAGCAAAGGCTCTGCTGCATCTGTCTGCGACTCAAACACCACCATTGTGTTATTCATAGTAATAATTCCTACAAATATAGTTGGAATTTGCAGCGAGCAAAGCGCAGCTCACCTCAGGAACAGAATCAAAGGCTGGCACAGTCTGGAGCACACACCTCTGCCTGTTTTGCTGTTGCCTGGGCAGATTGCAGCTTGATGACATCCAACAGCAAAGCAGTTCTCCTTCAGCAGGTATCTTCTGAACTCACAAGCACCTCTGCACTGCAGAGCAGCCCTGTGTTTAACAAGGCTGTCCATCGTTCACACTGCTTTCAGATCTGACATTCCTCTCCTAGCACCCAGGACCAATGCTTAGTCACTTCCCCATGAGGAGGAATGACTTAGCATTAGGTAGTAGATGAGAAAAGGATTCTTTCCTATGTTGCTCCCTCATAAGCTCAATAACCACATGCTGCACGTGGGTAACAAGAGCCAAACAGGAGCCGTTCCATCCCAGACTACACCTGCAGATGTCTCCACAAGGTCCATCTGAAGAGTCTCACAGCTGAAGGTCCTGGGACTGCTCTTCCTCTCTCCAAACACACGGTAGCTGAGGAAAGCTCCCTATTAGCTGAAGAGACCAATTTCAGGACCTTCACTGACTGGAGGAGCCACTGTGGGACACAGGTGTCCCCTCCCACTCCCCTCTCTCCACAGCCGACCATGGTGCAGCTCTTGGAAAGATGACGGAGCTGTCTAAATCAAACCCTAGCACTGACTACATAAACAAATACATTGACTAGCTGCATGAAGAGCAAGCAGCAGACATTGCAACAGCAGGTCAAATGCAACCTCAAAGATTTACTAACGAAGAGTCAAAATGCTACATTTCCATGGGAAGCCTAAAACGGATCAGCTCAGGTGTGATAGTGGCTCCCACGGCGGTTCTGCTCCACACATTGCTGGTGCACTTGCTAAGACACCTCATCTTTGTCTTTGGACACTGGGAAAAGGGGAAAACATTTTGCTACTGGTATGTCATTCTTGGGAATGGGAAAGAAAGTGAGTGTGGGACTTGGGTCACATCACTGCAGCCTATGGAGAGCCCTTGGGGTGTGTGGCTGCCCTGCAGCACCGCACTGCCGCTCCACTGCTCCAACAACACCTACAGCAGCTGTGCACATAAGGATGGCAGACTACAGGGAGTGCCATGCGGGTGCTGCAGGGCTTCATCCCCTAAGCCCGCAGTATCAGCAGTGCCCAGCTGGCTTTGCTGCACAGCCTTATCACCTGAGAGTCTGCAGACTTGGGGGAAAAGCTCAGCAGCTGCGCAGCTGCCGAGGTTCCGTGTTATGCCCCGGCCTGCACACAGCCCGGCTCTCCCTGCTCTGCTCTCCCAGTGTTTCCTGCAGCCCCTGTGCTGTGACCAACACGAGCGGGGCTCGGGCCCAACGCCCGCTCACATCCCCAGCAGGCAGAAATAGCACACGACAGAAACCCAGCCTACCTGCAACCCCCAGCAGCAGTTCAATCCTTCATTTCTACACTTGTGCTTCGTAACACCAAACCAATAACGACAGGACGAGCATCTCTTTGAGTCATTTTATAAAAGTATTTGACTTACAGAGATATTGTTACAGTTTCCTGAGTATTGGAAATTACAATACAAGGAAATTTCCACAATTAACTTCATACAGTATTTTACCATCCAGTGCTGCTGATCCCTGTTCACGTCCTTGTTCAATAGAGCAATACACAAACAGTGATGCTGGAAGAAAATGAAGACACCACAAGAATCAGGGGCTGGAGATACCAACAGAACCAAGAGCTGAATTCACAGACAGGGCACAGCATGTCAGAATGATGCAAACAAGACAATTTTAACAGGCTTTTCTTTTTCAAGATTTTTTTTCTTTTTCTGGAATAGAAACACATTAAAATATCAGCTCCCGCTGCTTGATCAGATGAAGACATGACGCATTTACTGTGCAGCTTCATATAGGAACACCTGAGCTACCTGGAGCAATAAGGCTTTGTTAATTCGTTCATCAGCAGCTCTGCATCTCATTCAGTTTTTCATGTCATTTTCATAAGGCAAACAACGAAACAGAAGTTACTTTCATGTTTGAGAATTGGGATTAGTTGGCAGCTACATACGAGTATGTATTTGTTATGCAGTATGAATTCACACAGATCAGGTTGCTCAAGCAGTGCTGGGAGCAGTAAAGTCATTCATCTCAGCTGGAAGTCCAATATTACCTGGGGTAGCAGACGCTGTGGGGTTATCAGTTGCAAATAACAGCTTTTCCTTCAGCTGCTCATAATTCTTATAGGCTGGAAGGTCCAAGCGATTGAAACTGAAAACAAAGAGAAACCTTAAGTATTGAACAACAGTTTAAACCACCAAATATCCATTAGGAACACAGGCATATGAACTGTCCTGTTCAGAAGGAAAACTGCATTTGTACCCTCTAAAACACCTGTATCTTGACATGCACTTGTCTATGAAAGTGAGAGTTAAAGCACAACAAGCACCTGAGCAGCGATAACTTTCCATAACTGGCAATGTATTTAGTAACAAGTCTCACCTAATCTCTCTTCTGTATCTGAAACTTAAAATCTGAGCATCTTCACAAAGCACCAGCGTAACTGAGAAACTGAGCTGAAGCTACATTTTCTCCAGCCAAGAGGGAGCATGAGCGTGGCTATTTATTTTCATTGCCAAGATCGAGCGTGGTGATAATGAAAGATCAATCCCAAACTCTTTAAAAAAAGGACAACCTTAAGTACTAAAAGTAGCTTTACGTTTTTAGTGATGTGCAGATCCATGGCGTTTACAATGGAATCAGCTCCACAACAAAACTGCTTTTCAGAAGTTCAACTATTACTCAGCAGAGCTTACTGCCATAGCCCAGTGCTTTGCTTTCACACAGTCTCAGACACTTCCATATCACACCCACTTCCTAAAATCTCAAAGTAGATTTCCATCCATAAGAACAGAACCACAGCAGAGTTTGATCCTTCGTACTTACCAGGTGTGACTTCCAGGTAACCAGTTTTCCTTTCCAACTTTCTCAATGCAAAATTTTTGGGGTCTGTTGCTCCCTGTACAAAAATCAAACAATGAATTCTTAGGTCTAACTGCCCGTGTATACCAGTAGGTAATACATGAACACAGTGCGTGAAAACAAGACTATAACTACTTGCAGAGCACAAAGACATTTGTCTCTCGCTACATCCCTCTGAAGAAATCCACGTAGTGAAATGCATCAATATGAAGCGGTTTTCAAAGAAACTCAACCACTGAATCACATCGTTGGTTTGGTACTGGAAGGAATCTCTGGAGTTTACCTAGTCCTGCCACTCTGATCAACCAAGGATACCCAGAGCAGGCTGCCCTGCCAGGACCACGTCAGAAACCATGGATCAAGTCACTGATGCAAGGCGTGTTCACATTCCATCCATCCCTTTTTCTATCATAGCTCTACCAATATGCAAGACTCAGATTCCATATAAATTCATTAAAAAATACCCTTAAACACACAGCTTGGTCCTTATTAAGAAAAAAGGAAATAACATGAGCATAAAATGCATTAAAGAGGGCTCGTTACCCGTGAGGTCAGCAAATCCTCCTACTGGTAATCTGCACGTTCCAGTAACAAACTGTAGAAATCTCATTCTCTTCTCATTATCTATTTATTTCCCAAACTGAAAAATAATAATTAACATTGATGTCAAGTTTAATATTGAAATGTTCACTTCCCCATCCCCCATGGGACAGCTGGATTAGCAGTTATCATTTACATTTACATGCTACTTATCTGTTGAGTAATTCTGACTATTGCTCATTAAGCTGTTGCTGCGTTCTTGTGTGGAAAAAAGAAGTCTACAAACCTGCCAGAACCACAATATCTGTCTGCAGGTTCTGCTATCATGCCGGTAGATGGTATTGCCTCTGCCAGTCATTCAGATCAATTTCTTGAATTCCACACAGGAGCACCTTTAGGGAAGAAAAATTTCATAAACATGGAAACTACAAGCTACTACTTTGCTTCTACAGCAAGACTATTGTACTGAAATACTACTGTACTTCAAAGCACCCGCAATCACAGTACGCTTGGTTTTAATATTAAACTCTGAAACTTCCACAGCAAATAATAACATCCGTGGCAACAAAGAAGATACACCAGTCATGAAAACGAATGCATTTAGACATATAAACCATACTTTCTCATTGCCTAACCGTACAATTCTGTGCTAGAAATACGATGTTCTGCTGCAGAGTATAATTTGGAGAGACCAAAAGCAGCTAAAACCTGCTCCACTCTGTAATTTGACCATCCGCTGATATTTGGTTCTTATCTCCCTTGCTTTCCAGTCACTCACTCTTTAGACACACGCAAATCACATTGTCAAGGACTACAAAAACACTGTCAGCCAAAAAATTTATTCTGGCAGAATCTTAACATTAGAAATGTGTCTAAATTGGTTGCAAAGAAGAAAGTGAAGAACAACACAGTAACCAAATACTACCTGATACATAAGGCTTCTCTCACACATTCTGAAAGCAGAACCACCAGTCTTAATGAACTCTGCTCTTCAGACTCTGACTGAAATTCAAGTATTACATGTAGCAGCCTGGATCTGACAATAGTCTTTTACCTCCAGCTCCTTAGCATCAAAGGACCGCAGATACTGCTGGGGCAGAATTTCATTGAAGCCTTCAAAAGAAGCTTGTGTCTGTTCCTCAGCGCCTCAGGAAACTCTCCATTCTGCTACCAGCCTGGAAAAGACACAGAAGGATCATTTAAAACGGGCTACGCTAACCCAAGTTCATCTTTGTTAGTTTGTTTTGAAATGAACCGTAAGCTGTGTTAAGAAAAATGCTGGAAAGTTCTGGGGATAGAGCACTGTGTAACTGTATTCTAATTGTGTTCCCAACCTTCACCCTGCACAAACAATTTTAAGTTAAAACCCTATGTTTCCAACCACTCAACTATGGAAAGCATTTTAGGCTCCAATAGCAGGCAGCATCTACTCACTGTTGATATTAATGAGAGCACAGGAGTCCCTTGCTACCCGGAGGAAGAAAAAAATGCAGAGCTATATTCATCTAATATGTTCCATACTTGTTTCTGTTAATCAGGAAACTTTGCTCTGTGGTAGAAACTCCACTCTCCATTAAGAAAAGGGAGAAAAGCAGGCAGGAGACGCAAAGAACCTGAACCCAGGGAGAAGCAGATATTATGCTGAATTCAAGCCTAACCTGTCAGGAGAACTGGAATCGAAAGGAGAGATGAAACTCTGGGGAACGCAACACAGGACACAGAGTGTGACAAAAGAACATTGCTTAAGCTGGAATACGAGCTCTCCCTGGCTTCCTCAAAACCAGAAGAGAATGGTCTTCTGCAGGTACTCCCTCCTCTCTATCCCAATGAGTATTTTGCACAACTGCCAATGCCAATACGTTCCTTCTGCAAATGTCGCTGTTTCTGTGAAACCTTTCCAGATGACTCGTGACAAAAGCAATTTCTACTCCCGCATCCCTCAAAACCTTCCCACAAAGAAGCCTTCACAGATCAGATGGTAAGAAAGAGGGAATTCTACGGCCACAGCAATAAAGCGTGCAAAAAAGCAACCAACACAACCACGCCAAGCCGCAGCCCGGACTCGTCCCGCTCACTGCAATCCAGACCCACTCCATCCGTACAAACTTTCATCCACGCCCACTGCCCCAGCCCAACACGGCACCGAGGTGTGCGGATCCATCGGCACCAATTCCAGCGGGGAGTCCTCATTCACAGCCCCGGAACAACAACGCACACCAACACGGCCAGGGCCGGCTCAGGCTCTGCCTCCAGGCTTTTGGGGCCGGCCGGGTGACTCCGCAGCACAGCAAGACCGTGGAGCCTCCCGGGAGCCGCCTCTGGGTGCCGGCAGCGCCGCAAGCTCCTCCCCCGACAGCCCCTCTGTGCCCCCGCACCGAGGCCCGACCCCTTTCGCAGCACAGAGCCCGCTCCTCCCGGCCCCGCTCATGGCCGCCATGCCGCCATGGCCCGGAAGTGCTCTCCGCCGCCTGCAGGAAGCACTTCCTGTCACTGGCACTGTCACGTGGCTCAGGCCGGGCTGGGGCCTGGTGGGGGGGGGCGGCTGCCGGACAAGGACCCAAAATTCACGTCTCGTTCCGTGTCTTTCCTCTCACTTTCCCTCCTTTACATTCCCATTCCCTTCCTTCCTTCCTCGGCCTCGTCCCCTTCCCTTCACCACCTCCCTGTGTCCATTCCAGTGCCTGGCCACCTGTTCTGACCAGTAATACCTTGTAGTGTCCAGCTTGAATCTCCCCTGTCGCAGCTTGAAGCCATTCCCTCTGGTCCTATCATTAATGACACGAGAGAAGAGGCCGAGCCCCAGCTCACTACAGCCTCCCTTCAGGAAGTTAGAGAGAGCAATGAGGTCTCCCCTGAGCCTCCTCTTCTCCAGGCTGAACATTCCCAGCTCCCTCAGCTGCTCCTCATACGGCCTGTGCTCCAGACCCCTCACCAGCTTTGTTGCCCTCCTCTGAACACGTTCCAGGGCCTCCATGTCTTCCTTGCAGTGAGGGGCCCAAAACTGAACACAGCACTCGAGCTGCGGCCTCATCAGTGCTGACAACAGGGGGACAATCACCTCTCTGCTCCTGCTGGCAACACTGTTTCTGATGCAGGCCAGGATGCAGTTGGCCTTCTTATTATACAGCAAAGGAATCTCCTGAAAAGGAAACCAGAATATCTGGCAACATGAAACAAAGTTCTGATTCATAAAAGACTGGCAGCAAGGCCTGAATCTCTTGTGTAATCTGCTCTTGATTTATCCCATTAGCACTAGGTGGAATGCAGAAGCTTCCTGAGACGTGATAATCAAAACCTAGTCCAATGCCTTTAAAAAAGCCTTTAAGAGATTACTCCTCCTTGGCTGTTTAAAATAAACTTAGGTAATACAAAATGTTGGAAAATTTTTGGACAGCTCCCCAGGGCCGGGCTTTGGAAGGCCGTATTGACGAGAGTCAATCAAGCTCCGGCTGCAGGCGTATATGTGTGTGCCAGTTCTTTAACACAGTAGGAATCACAACTTGCTGCATGATCAAAATTCTACATATGCTACTCCTGAACCCCAATTACTTCCAGCAGTGTTAAATTACCCCTGATCTCAAAGCAGAACAAAACAACAAAATGCCACACCAATACTGAATACATAGAAACAAACAACTCCTTGGGCCTCAAGGGGAGGCTGATGCACAGGCCACGGCTGCCAGCGTGCAGCTGGGCTTCCCAGGGCAAACAGCAACACACGGTGCATCAGAAGCTGAAGGAGCCCTCAGGGAAGAGAGGCCAACTCAAGGGGCTGAGCACGGGACACCCTTCTTCCTGCCGGGCTGCTTCCCCTCCTCTGGTTTCTTTCTGTCAGTCCTCAGAGAGCAAGGAGATGCTCACAGCCTGTCACCAGCACTTACGGGTTGGCTGAAAGGCCACAGGTTGGGAAGACCAACAAGGAAACGGGGGAAAACCTGCACCATGTCAAGGGAGAGACGTGAAGCCGACCGCTTCATCGCCCTGTGATTGCCAGCCCGAGCGAGGGACGTTCTGACCAGCTACTGAAAGAGGCAGCACCAGGTTTAGAAAGTTTGCTTCAATTTTATTGCGTACAAGAAGATTTGGCTTCTATTTATTACCCCGCCCACACCCCAAAATGAAACCCCAGTGCCCAGAATTTCCGCTTAGCAATCAGTCACTCAGCCTCCAGTCAGACCCAAGGAGAAGCCTGACCATGGGGCTACGTCACCTCCTCCCTCTCCAGTCCCAGCCAGCCCTATTTCAGCCTAACCCTACACCAGGCCTGGACCTCAAGAGACACACCCTGAAGGAACGCAGCGTCTCCAGCTCTTGCCGTACACCAAGTCCTGCACAGGTGAAGCCCTCTTTGCTTCTAACGCAGCACAAGCCCTTCCTGTCCAGTTCACTTCCATCATCTCCACCGTCCATGACAGGGAAAGCACGGCTGTGCCAGTAAACTGGACTGTTCAGTCAGCAGCTTTTGGTGCCACCTCCGAGGAAGCGTTGCAGGTGGTTCTGCTGTCCTTTGTAGCTTCTTGCTCAAGCCCTCATCATTGCTTTCTGCTTTCCTTCTCGGCTTTCTTCCTCAGCTGAGTAGCGCTTGCCTTGCCTCGGCAAGCTTGCTGCAAGAGTGAAAAAAGAGGCACTATTTCACTCACGCACGCTGCCAGCACAGGCTGACTTAGAGAGCTGCTCGCAAGATATCCCTGGACTACGGACCCAAGAACAAGGAAGGACACAAAACTCACATCTGCATTGTCTGTTACCGCATGCCAAGGAAGAGTCCTCACACTCGAGCACTGCCCCACTTGCAGCTGAGGGGAGGAGGAGCTGGAAAGGACAGGTGGACAGAAAAGAAGGGAAAAGCTGAAGAGGCAAGAATCAACTTCTCCCCGAGGCAGATCACACCTTCGTGGCCACTCTTTTAGGGATGCTCACCATTCCTAATCCTAGCATTAGCAAGATGAAAATTCACCACCTACCTTTTCACGCTCCTCGGGTACGCACTGAGGGCCGTGCCGTGGCTGTGCTGCACAACACCAGTGACTGAAAGAAAGCACGCAGAGAGCGGATCTGTTGCAGACAGTGCCAGGAGCTGTGCTTGAACAACGCTTACGGTAAGGCATGCCTACCTTGCCATGGCCACACTTTGGGAGCTCTGGGACACAGCCACGTGTTGCTCTCCTGAGTCCCAGCTCCATTTCTCAGCCACTCATGCTCTGCTCCACCATGTTCTGCAAAGGAAAAGTCCCAAGAGGGAAATTCAGTTCATCGCAGATGTCATCAAACCTCTGCTCTCAGGGCAGTCGCACTCATTGCTCGGGGTGAGCAACCAGCTGCGTGCTTACCCAAGGAGCAGCGGTTACTTTGACTTGAGTGTAGCAGCCAATGCCTGACTGTAAGTACGAACACTAACCTATGCCTAACTCTAAAATAACAACAGAAACCTATGCCTAACCCTAAAGAACAAACAGGAACCTATGCCTAACTCTAAAGAACAAACAGGAACCTATCCCTAACGCTAAAACTAAACTGAACGCTAACACTAACCTAACACTACCATCAACAACAAAGAACAGAACAAGCACCTAACTCCAACAGGGGGAAGAAGGAACTGGGGGCCCACAGAACTGGTGGAGCAACAAGGAGGAGGAGAAGAAGATGTTAAATAATGCCACCCAGCTAACGCTGGGGGCAGGGGCCGCGCAGCAGGAAAGGAGCCGAGTGCCTGGACCAGTGATGGTGAAGCTGTGACCATGCCAACGCGGGGCCTGGCACGGTGGTGTGGTGCCAGGCCAGCTATGCCGCAGGCGGATCCACATCCATGGGCTCCTCTGGAGGGGGATCAACCTCCATCGGTTCCTCAGGAGGGGGATCCACCTCCATCGGTTCCTCTGGAGGGGGATCCACCTCCATCGGTTCCTCTGGAGGGGGATCCACCTCCATAGGCTCCACATGGGTGGTGGTCACGGGGCTGGTCCAGGCATGATGGAATATGGCTCTCTTACCCCTCCTCTGCCTGGTGGTCATGGCGGGCCCCCTCCTCCTTCTCACTCCTAGGGCCCCCAGCTCCATCCTCCCGCCTGAAACAGGGAAAACTTCTACCCTAGTCCTCTTAGCTGCTGACATGGCTGCTAACTGCCACAACTGTCAGAGGCGAGTGTGTTGCACACGGCAGCGGTGACCAAGATGACATGGAGAGGGTTCTAAAATGGCGGCCGCACTGCTGGCACTGGTGTTCCACATAGGATGAGGAGGGGGCTGGTAATAGCAGGACAAGGGGAAACTGATTTAAGGGACAAGGGGAAACTGATTTAAGTTGAAAGAGGGAAGATTTAGGTTGGATGTTAGGGGGAAAGTTGTTTACTAGGAGAGTGGTTAGGCCCTGGAACAGGCTGCCCAGGGAGGTTGTGGATGCCCCGTCCTTGGAGGTGTTCAGGGCCAGGTTGGACAGGGCCCTGGGCAACCTGATCTAGTAAAGGTGTATGTTTGGTGGCCCTGCCAGGCAGGGGGGTTTGTTCTTCATGATCCATGAGGTCACTTCCAACCCGGGTCATTCTGTGATTCTGTGATACTGGTGTGTGGCTGTTTGTCCCAGCGCGCTGACCTTTTGTCTTCAGGTTCACCAACAAGACTGTAACTGATTTATGGAGGAGGCAAGTGATGGGTGCTACTGTGTGACAATCAACATCACTTTGTGGACATTTGAAAGCACCTTCCTCCACAGCTGTTCACCTCCAGAAGAGGGTGCTCAGAAGTGTTTACTGGCAGAAGATCTGGCTCCAGATTGGTACCTACACGTACCCACAGCAGCGCTCTGTGCCTTCATTTCCCTCTTGGCAGAGCAGCTCCTGCCCCCCTCTTCTCCTCCAGCTTCTTTCATTGCACACAAGTCCCCAGATCTGCCTCTGCAGCCGTAAACCTTCCCAGAGAACTTGTTCTCCCATAGGGCAGTCACAGTCACCCTCCTCACTACGAAGCAGCTTCAGGTTGGATGCTCTCAAACAAACAGAGATTTCAGCCTCACCCCATCACAATGCTGACCGTTTCCACAAAGGAGAATCACCTTCTCAAGAGGCTCCAACTGTGCCCATGTACACAGTGTCACCAGTGGACCAGTCACCCCAGAAGTTGCCAAAGTGTGTGGTGGGACAACTCACATGGTCTGGTGATAAGGAAAAGAAACTCTGGTCCTTCTGCCCTGGTCCTGATGCTCCCTGAAAGGGGCTTCCATGCAATGCTCTACAGAGGCAGAGGACTTGCTACATTTAGAGGTGCAGAAAAACCTTTTTCTCCCCGGCTTCCCTCTTGGGACCAGTGACAACTTCTGCTAATGGAGAATGCATTTCAAGAAACCCTGGGCCACCTCCGCGGTCTGAGACCACCACAATTAAACAGTGTCACACCAACAGTGTAGGACATTGTTCTGTGATTTCCCCACGCTGGTACCCACAAACACCTATCCACACACACACACACACACACACACGATGCTTTGGGTTTGGTTTAAAGGAATCAGAAACAGCTTCTAGGCTTTAAACAGCAAATAGCCCATAACAATCTGCAGACCCTGTAAGTCTCTCTCTTAAGTGCACCACTGCACCAGATTTGTACCCAGAGGACTGAGAGGAGTCAGCGTGGGAGGCTGATGGACTGATGCTCAAGACAGCAGGCAAGTGAGTGACAGAGACCATCACTGCACACGTCACCTTTCCAGTGGCACTGGTTTTCCTGGCAGCTGCTCCCGGGGCAGAGTAACAGCCCAGCAGGGACCTGGGATCAAGCTGTGCCACCAGACCTTACAGGGAGGTCAAAAGAAGCCAGAAGGGGAGTATTGCATGGGCAGAGCTTCCTGCTGATGCCAAAGGCTGGCACAGTCTGGAGCACACACCTCTGCCTGTTTGGCTGTTGCCCGGGCAGATTGCAGCTTGATTACAAAATCACACAGAATCACAGAGTTGTAGGGGTTGGAAGGGACCTCTAGAGATCATCGAGATCATCCAACCCCCCTGCCAAAGCAGGCTCCCTACACCACATCACACAGCTCGGCATCCAGGCGGGTCTTGAATATCTCCAGAGAAGGAGACTCCACCACCTCTCTGGGCAGCCTGTTCCAGTGCTCCGTCACCCTCACTGTAAAGAAGTTCTAAATATGATAACGAAATACAAGATAACACAATATAATATAACTGAGGCTAACAAATCAAACAAACGGGGAATGAGAGAGTCCCTGAAAACCGAGAGGCTGACTGTGAACTCTAGGCGACACGGCTGGAACGCTTCCCACTCTCCGAGAAGTTGGAGAGAAGAAGGAGGGCACTCCAGCCTGGGAACGAGATTATACAGCGTCCTGGTCCCGTGACTTATCATTAACCCTGTTGTTCTCTGGGATATGTAGTCTTCTTCTGTGGACTGCACATTCAATACAAGTATCCATACTTTACATGATGTTATGATGTGGAATACTGAGAGCAAAATTACAACATTACAAAACCATGACAGCCACATCAGCCCCACAGCAGCTCCTGCCCCATAGATCAGACCCACATCTGCCCCACAGAAGCTCCTGCCCCATAGATCTGACCCACATATGCCCCAGAGCAGCTCCTGCCCCATAGATCTGACTCACATGTGCACCAGAGCAGCTCCTGCCCCAAAGATCTGATCCACATCTGCCCCACTGCATCTCCTGCCCCATAGATCTGCCCCACAACAGATCCTGCCCCATAGATCAGACCGACATCTGCCCCACAGCAGATCCTGCCCAATTGATCTATCCCCCATCAGACCCACAGCAGCTCCAGCACCATAGATCCGACCCACATCTACCCCACAGCAGCTCCTGCCCCATAGATCTGACCCACATGTGCCCCAGAGCAGCTCCTATCCCATAGATCAGACACACCTCTGCCCCACAGCAGCTCCTGCCCCATAGATCTGACCCCCCTCAGCCCCACAGCAGCTCCTGCCCCATAGATCTGACCCCCCTCAGCCCCACAGCAGCTCCTGCCCCATAGATCTGATCCACATCTACCCACCTTTGAAGTACTTTGGTCCTTCTCTGCCAGTCGATCGCTGCAGCATCTGGTTGTCTCCTGCTCAACATTCTGTCCTACATCCCTCCTACACAGGCCAGAAACCAAGGCACAGAAAGTATAAGGGATCCCCAAGGGTCTGAGGCATCTTCCCTGCTGGAACAGCAATGGAGGACACAAGACCACAAGAAGCCAGATTCAGGCAGAGAAGCTTGAGGGTGCAGCCATCTGCATTAAGGTTGCTATGGTTTGGCGTTGCAAATACTACTCTGCCTGACTGGGGCAGGGCAGGCTTACGCAAGTGTTTAAGCAGACGTCTTTCTGGTCCTGTAGGAAGCAGCAGGTCTGAATTAAAAGGAGCAATGAGGCAAGGAGTGCCCTGAGCTTGTTTCCTAAATAGAAGGCAGTGTGGGACAATTTGAGGAACAGGAATTCAACTACTGTAATGCAGAGCACTATTTTTGTCGCCTTCCAGCAGTCACCGATTAATGGAAGATTCTTGTCCTTCCCAGACTCCACTGTTGGTAACTCACATCTACAGCCTCTCTGGGCAGCCTGTGCCATTGCCTCACCACCCTCTGTCTGAAAAAGTTTCCCCCTAGTATCTAACCTAACATGTAGCCTAATTCTCCTCTCTTTATTCACAGGAGATGTGCTCTAGACCTCTAATTATCATTCTGACCTTCCTCTGGAGCTAATCCAGAAGCTCTGCACCTTTCTTGTGCTGTGGGCTCCAGATCTGGACACAGTACTGCAGATGGGGACTCATGAAGGCAGAGTGGAGGGGAGCAAGAGCCTACTTCTCCATGCTGCCACTTCTCTGTGGATACAGTTGGTCTTCCAGACTGCAAGCACACACTGCTGGTTCATGTCCATCTTTTTGTCCACCAGATCCTCCAAATCGTTCTCCACATTTCTTCCATGAGGAACAGCTCCATGATCTTCCCAGGCACAGAGGTAAGGCTCACTGGCCTGTAGTTTCCCATGTGATTTCCTTCCTGCCTTTCTAAAAACTGGGAGTGATGTTTCCCTTTTCCAGACCCCAGGGACTTCTCCTGCCTTCTTCTGACAGCCATGACTTTTCAAATATGGTGGAGAATGGCTGGGTGAGCGTATCAACCAGCTCCCTCATGACTCTGGGAAGCACGTCATCCTGCCCCATGGACTTGGACATATCCAGTCTTATGAGGAGGTCTTGGACTTGCTCGTCTCTTACAGTAGGAAGGATTTTGCTCCCCTGGTGTCCACCTAAATGTTCAGAGTCATGAATGTCATTCACTTTCTAGGCTCTTCTTGTGGCTCCTTAAAGTCCAAGAAGTCTCATTTTCAGCTCTCCTTACACTTTTACCACACAAAGTAACCTGTTCCAGTTGCTTTCTCTTGTGGAAGGACAAAGGAGATTGACAGTGCACCATAAGTCAGAATATAAACTGCTGCTATACAGAAAATATTTCTGATTTCTTCAGTATTTGTCTGGAAGACAAAGATCATAGAAAAATGTTCTAAAGTGTGAAGAACGAGCCCCTTTCAGGACTGAAAATGACTTCTGCTTTAGATGAATAACATGAATGTCTTACAGGCAAAAAATACTAATCTGGAAAATATGAAATAGGAGTCAGAAAAGTTCCTGATGAGCTGCACATGAAGAGTATGGCAGAGTTTCCTTAGGGTAACCATCTTCTTTATTACCCTACAGGAATGGGTAACAAGGGCAGGAGTATGGTTCATCATTCCCTTCTTAGTTTGATGGCAGCTCCCTCTTTGTGCTGGGAAGGTAAATAATGATGGGAGAGACCCCTGGGTTTTGGTGGGACATGAAATATCTGTGGTCACAGCAGGTATGTGTCAGCTGTCACAAGGCAGACATACACAGGTAATGCAGGGTAAATTAAACGAGAGCCTGTACAATGAATATGATTAAAAACGGTGTAATAACAGCTCAACAAGAAAACCACTTGAAAGAAAGCAGGGGATCTGGCAGTGTGCTATTCTATATGCTAATTATAGAATGGATATTTGGCTGACGTTAGTAAGAATGTGCAATGTGTAATTTTTATGTGTCAGATAAGTACAATAGGCTGTTTTCTATATTTAAGAAACCCTGACACTTGGGTCTCCAGGCTGTCTCCCCAAGTTATTCCCTAGTGTGCTTCACAACACTAAGAATGTGTAACTGGATCATTCTCTTAGCCCTCTTGCGTTGCTAAGTGTGAGATCCTCTGTTCAGAATTGGATTAGCTATCAATGAGTGATGCACAGATGCTATGGCAGACCCACAGTCCTTCCACTTCTGCCCTCCTACTGCTGACCTGTGAGTGCAGATGTACTGTTCTATAAGATGCTTTAGAGAGCTCAGACTTAGCCAGTTGCTGCACACACAGAAAGGCAGAGGGAAGGGCTGAAAGTCTGTGGTGACAAAGCTGGGCTGCTGAGGGGCTGATTTTCAGTTCTGTCACAGAAATCCCAGGGCCATTTGCAGTCCTTCAGGCAACTGCCCATTTGTAATAGGCTGACAAACTTGTCTTGTGCGTCACATCTGTTCAGGCTGCCGAATTCTTGGAGCAGGGTTCATTTCCTATGGAGAAAACCTCACTCTGTTTGGGTCTCTCCCTTTCTACAAAGAAAGGAAAATGACAGCAATCAAAATGATAAACACAAACATAGGACATTGCTTAGTTAGGATGTGTTTAACAGTCAACAGCAGTGTAACACTTATTCCTCAGGCAAAGAAAATAAGAAAACGAGCCATCTGGGCTTGTCTCTTTCCAGTTTTGAATGAGGCAACAGCATTAATCTTTTATTCCCTCCATTTTGGGCCTGGTAAACTTGGAGTTCTGAGAGATGTGGTTTTTGGTGAATAGATGTGGCCTTCAGTATTCTCCTTTTACTCCAAAGTCTGAATCTCTGCATTCCCCCATATCACATTAATGCTTTCTTTCCCCCTCCCCCCTCCCAATAAATAAATAAATAAATAAAAACAAAAATTAATAATAATAAAAAAGCAAGCTCTCAGCTTATGAAGAAATAGCTGACAACAACCTTCTGGACAAAGCGTTTTTATGGAGTACAGTTCATATTTATAGGGAAAAAAGATCCAGAACTTTGTGCTCTGTAGTCTCCCAGTACCATATCCCACACATGCTAACACACCCTTAGGACAAAGATTACAACTGGAAATAATGATGTGGCAGTTATCCTCCACCCTGATAAAACTTCATCCATTGATGAAAAAGGTGTGTTCCACAACCTAGTGCTCATGCCATGTGGTTCCTATCAGTGGGAGAAAGTAAGGGGGAAAGCTAGAAGGTACTGTTCACATTAAGGAAATACAAGAGAAGATTTTTTTTGTTTTCCTGCACAGAGGTTGCCTTGCTTAAGCTTTATTCTGCTATGGAGGAAATGCATACACTTTTCTTCCTCATTTTCCCTTGCTAACAGAGGGAAAAGTCTGACAAGAAGAGTTATTGTCACCTTCCTCATCCTTACTACTTGCTGACACTGGAGAAGAAAATCCTCTGGGGACTACATGGCTTTGTTTCTTGGCTGTCTACTGTGCAGTTGTCCCTTCTCTTCACTTTCTCATTTCCTTAAGGTAACATCAAGCTGATGTGTGCAGCCCACCAATAAAAGTCTGTGGAAGTAAGCCTTTCTCAGGAGGTGCTGTGCTACTGTCCTCACTCATTTGCAAAGTTCCCTCTCCATTCTTTAGCATAATCTCCAGGTGGGAATGGCAGGAGGCAGTTACAGAAGGAACTGCCAGACCCCAAAGCAGAGCTGGTGCAGGAGGGTACCACACAGCCATGACTTCAGGTTGGGAACTCAGAAGACCATCATACTTGAGCAAGGAAGAGTCCCTTTAAATAATGAGATGTGCAGAAACACCAATGAGTAGAGAAATAAAAAATCTAGCCTTTTCAGTTTATCATATTGGCTTATAAGTTGTGAGAAATCTATGCTAGTTCTTTGAGAGGGACAGATTTTGTTTCTCTACTTTTCAGCTTACATTTGCACCACTGAGTTACTGATGGAAAAGGAATCTTACCTATAACAAAGATAAGCTTTATCTACTGATTGCTTTAAATAAACCCTCATTCCTTTCAGCTTTCACATCTTGTAGTCTGTTAATCCCGTCAATCATTGACTTTAAATGTAGGAAATATGTAGTAAATGCATGTAAAGCTCTCTCAGTGTGTGTCAGAGAATCCAGCCACAAGCCTAAGAACAAGTAGGGGCCCTAGCCTTAAAAGAAACTGGGGGTGGGGAGTCAAACCACATTTGGGCCACCACCACAATAAATAAAATCCAGGCAAAATATGGGTGAACCATGGGCTGACAGATCAGCCTCAAAGGGTTAAAGTAAAGAGGTCAGCCAGGTTGGATGGCCCTGTTCTAACCTGACCTGCTGGGTAGCAGCGCTCCCATGGCAGGGGTTGGGTGGGCCCTGAGGTCCCTTCCAACCCAACTATTCTGTGGTTCTATGATCCCTGAGAGCCCCTTCCAAATCGGGATATTCCGTGATTCAATCTCGTGTGCTGAGCGCTCCCTCTGCTGGCACACACACATAGCTGGATTTTTCCCTACTCAGGCTGGGAAAAAAACGTGCCAGTGGAGCTGATGAAATGAAAGAGGTCATCGAAACAGAGCCCATGGGGACTTGAAGGCTGAGCTTACCTTTTCTTCTTGGTACAGTTAGCGATCAGCGTCGTTCATTACTTTCAGCACCATGCAGATAGCGCCTGTATTTTACACAGGACTTAGAGCTGGTTTTCTTATTAACTGGAACGGCCAGTAAAAGAATCTGAAGTTTTTCTTCAGTTTCTGATAACAGGGCAACAAGTTTGTTTAGTCACTTCTTTTTTACAAAAGCTGTGACCTGAGGAACGGATTTATAAGCAGAGCATTTCTACACTCATGTAAAAATCCTGTGGAATGCAAATGTCCAGAAGAATTTTAGCACCCACTGTGGGGTTTGTCCTTCCAGTGCAGAGCAGACTGGCACATTGTTCAGCCTTGTCTGTTTAGAGCATAAAGTCCAAGAATGGCACCACATGAAAGTTTGTCATGCAAGGATCAAGTACCCCTCATAGTCAGCACCATCAACTCCCACAATATCCCACAGCACAGCACTGAGGACCTGAGTGGAAGGTGGTGGGATACCTGTCTATGTTCCCATGATGCTGCCTCTAGGACACATGCTCATCCCTGGATAAGCAGTATAGCAAAAACACATCATCAGAAAACAAAGATTCCATCTTTCTGTTTTTCCTTGTCTATTGCTACTGAATTTCTTGTTCCATTGGGCTCGAATCCATAATGGCTTATATATGGATATGACAGTCCTGTCCTCTCTCCCCTCTAAACATGTGTACAACCACACAAGCAGCCAGACACAGCCCTGACACAGTTGCCATTCACAATCACTATCCCCCAGGGCAGCACAGTAAGCTTTCATCCCACAGGATGAACTACTGCTTTAATGGAGAGGGGAAAACACAGGGGGCAGCCAGAGACAGCTTTGTTCTGCTCTGGATGCATCTCCAGCAAAATCACGTTCAGTTAGGTGGCATACATCTCACAGTAACAGAGGGCAGTTTGCTATCTGCAGAAAAGGTGAAAACCAAAAGAAGTATTATCCACAAAACATAAAGAAATACTGTTATATGTCTTCTCTTTGAGTCATTATACACAGTCATTACAGAAAAAATGTTCTCCTTGCTGGGCATTGCAGCAGGATTTAGTTACGTCTTCTCTTAGAGATCCACATCTTATTCATGCTTACACCATGTCAAGTCAAAATGAGGACGGGCATTTTGTAGATGCGTGGTATGAGAGGCCAATATTCTGTTAGTAATGCTTTCCTCCCAAGGTTTGAAGGCAGCACCTTTTCCAGCCTCATTTCAAATACTGCATCACATTTAAATCCCAGCTTTCCTAACACAGATGCAATGTTAGGAAGCCATGTGAGGAAAGACAGGGATGGCTTTAAGTCTCTAAATAAGAAGAAAGAGAATCATCATCAAGGAGGCTGACTGACTGAAAAAGAATGTGCTTTTCCAGGCCATTTCTGAAGGTACAGCTGAGGGCTAACCCATGACAGTTACTTTACTTGTTGAATAACATTTTTATGTATGTGTTTTATGTTTTGCTTTTTGTCACTTTGCCTCATGTTTAATTGCTCTGTTCCAAAGTTTTGCTGAAGGGAACTGAGGAATGGTTTGAATGGCAGTAAATGTGGATATCACAGATCCAAAACATGGCCAGAACTCAACATTGTAAAAGCTGCGATTTGACCCTCGCTCAACAAATACTTTGTACATTTAAACAGGCAAAAAAAGAACCAGCTTTAAACTGAGATGAAACCACAGATCAGAGATGAACATTTCATTAAATACTGGACAAAGCAGTAGAAACTCTTGCTCTCTTCTTGTTTGCAGATCATGAGAGTTCAGAAAAGCCCATGGAATTATATCTGATTTATAATCTGATTTATAAGCAGCACTGCATTGAGACAAGATGGGGATGAAAGGACAGAGGACAGCTCTGGTGAAAAGGGCTGGGCATCACCTTGGGGTGATCATTGTGACTCCATGTTGGGAGTGGCCGAAGCCCCCATCACAAACACGTGCCATCACAATGACACCCCATCAGAACCCCCAGGGTGTTCAGAAGGATTTCACTTGCCGAGTGGCACAGCGAAAACCGCTTTGTCGCAGAAATGTCTGCAAGGACAAACTTCAATTGGACTGAGCAAAGACGCTCCCACCCTGCAAGAGGTGGTCAAGGATCGGCTCGTGATGCTGCTCACTCCCATGTCCGTCTTTAGCAATTGAAAATCTCCTGTACCTTGCTGTCTTTCAAGCGCAAGGTGATAACAACTGACTCTTCTCCTTTGCCTTTTGCAGCCTCTCATCAACTGGAACCCAGACTTCGGAGGAGAGAGCTCTCGGCTCCTCGAGCAGCGCAGGCCGAGATCTGCCCGGAGAAGGAGAGCCGAGACGGGCCCCTGCTGCTGCTCCTGCTGCTGCTGCTGCTCCTGCTCCCGCAGGGGCTGCCTGCAGGCAGCGGGTCCGGCAGCCGGCACCCAGGCGGCTGCAGCCAGGGGACCCCGGCCTCCCAAGCGCCGAAGGAGAAACCGCAGCCGACGCCGAGCTCGAGCCTCTCACAGCCGGCCAATGCGTGCTGCAGCAGCTTGGGGAATGAACCAGCCTCTGGACCCATCCCTGCTGCCACCAAACAGCGGCTGGAGCCCTGGAGACATTTCTACTTCCTTGTCGTTCACCGCTTCATCTTACATGGGAGACAGCTTGCCACGCAACCCAGCGCTGCAGGAACTTCCCTGGCGCCCAAGAGAGCAAGAGCAGCGTGCTCCTGAGGCCGGCCTGCTTTTCCACTCCTTATCGCTCACGGTGAACATACAGCATGAAGTCACGGTGATGCCAGAGGAGTGGGAGCCTTGGGAGGACCCGCAGCGCCCACCTTTCACCATCTCTGTCTGGGTAGAGGAAGGCTGCTGGCTGCGCACCGATGAAGATAACTATGATAAAGATGATGAGTGAGCGCCCTACAGTGGGGTCATGTCGGCGCCCGCATAGTGGCCCGAGGTGGTAGTGGATAGACAGATAGTTATAAGGACAGGTTGTTTCAATAATAAATCGTTTCAGTTGTCACTTCAGTTTGGTCATTCACTCCTTTCCTTGAGGGCGAGATCTCAGATGCGATTTTAATTTTGCCAGTGAAAACGTGCAAGGCTTTGGCTTGGTTGACCGAGTTGTACTCCCGCAGGGAACTCATCCCGATACTTCCATCACCCGCCCCTCATCCCGCCCCGCTCGGCCCTGGCTTCGCCCGGCTCCCCGGGCCGCGGCTGCGCGGAGGGCGGTGTGAGCGGGGAGCGCGTCCCGTGCCGAGCCAACAGCCGCCCCATAGCCATGCCGCCATGCTGCCCAACACTGGGTAAGGCGACCTGGGCTTTCCCCCTTCCTTCAGCGAGGCCGCGAGCTCCGAGCCACAGGAGCTGCCGGGGCAGAGCTGGGGCCGGGGCCGGGGCCGGGGCTGGGGCCGGGGCCGGGGCCGGGGCCGGGGCCGGGGACGGGGACGGGGACGGGGACGGGGACGGGGCCGGGCGGAGGGACAGACGTGTGCTCCGCAGCCCCTTGAGGGCGATGGGACGCGGGGTGGAGGCCGCGGCCGGGCACGGTGGCCCCGGAGCGGCTGGGTCGAACCCGGAGTCCCGCTCGGTGCTGTTTGCTCACGGGCCGAGCTGTGTGCACGTCCGGAGGGCAAAGTGCGGCTGTGGATGTGCTGTGGAATCTGAATTGAGTGACTGCTGCGGCGTTATTTCTGCACTGCTAATGAACGGGGACATACGTTGACCTTATTCGTTCCCATGTGTTGCAAGCAGTAGTCATGAGATCCTGTATGAGTGCAGAAAGCGCCCACGGTGCAGCCTGTGGGCTGCCCTGGTTGCAGCCGTGCCTGCTGCAAAAGGAGCCCACCTGCATGATTCTAACTCCCTGAACCTGTCCAGTTAACATTTCTCTTACCCCTTAGGCTGTTCAACCATCCAGACTATTATGTATTTACTTGGATACAAAAGTATTTTGAGAGATGGTAATGAAAGCCTTGCTAATGTGAATGGTGTCAGCTGTTATCACTTTGGCCTCAAATCCTTTCATTCTATCACAGAAGTCAATCAGGTTCACCAGGCTTGATTTTACCTACTGAGATTGATGATGCATTGGAACATGCTGCCCAGGGAAGTGGTGAAGTCACCATCCCTGGTGATGTTCAGGAAGGGTTTAGATGTGGCACTGAAGGACATGGTTTAGTGGCCATAGTGGGGATGGGTTGAAGGTTGGACTATATTGTCTTTTCCAACCTTCCAAGTTCTAAGATTACCTCTCATCTATGGCTAGTTTCTCATGTCCTGGTAAACCATGTTCCTAAGCAAGGCACTACCAGTGTCTGCTCTCACTGAATCACCCATGCCACTCAGCAACGCCTTTCCCTTGTTCATGCTCTTCCTACCCACATTATAGCAGATAAACAAGTTGCCACTGGCTTCCCTTGCAAGTCTCAGCTGCAGGTGAACTTTGGTTCTCCTCACACTGTGCTGAAATGCTCATGCAATATTCCCAGTTCCTTTTTATCTCACTGGTGCTTCCACTCTGTGTGACACCTTTGTACACAGGGGCTCAGTCACAAGTCGTTTGCACAGCTGTGTCAGCCTGCTGGTTGGTTGGACAGACTTGTGGGGATTTATTGGGTTAAATGCAGTTACTTGCAAACTGAGTTTTACTGTGAAAGCCTTAAGGAAAATCATGGTCATTTTTGAAAATCTGATTTTTGGCTCTTGTCTTTGGCACCCTGCATTGGGATTGTGATCCTGGACTTTGCCTTTACAGCGTGTTGAGCTACTGGTCCTCTGTGTTCAGAGGGCCAAAAGAATTAAATTACAGAGAGCTGCACTGAGTATCAAAACGTTAGAATTGGTTGGTTTTGTTGTTTTTAGAAGTCACTCCTTTTCTGCTTTTGGAGAATGCAGCAGTTCTGTTGTGGGCAGCCTTGGATTATTGTACAAAAAGTCTTCAGTGGTGGTGAAAGGCTTATATTTCCAAGAAGGTTCTGCAGGTAAGAGTTAAGAGTTTTTCATAGGATTTCTTAATACTACACCATGTTTTCTATTCCCAATAGAGATAGGAAGGCAAAATCTTTTTTTCTCTATGCTTCCACATTTGATTTGGTAGCGATAAAGCTCATTGCTGTCTTTTTAAATAGAAATTATCTTTGAGGAGTGAAGGAGGCCCCAATTGCGTCTTTGGGCTAGAACATATGTTGCTCATCTTAAACCTGTGGATTATCTTTTAAACTTCAACACTTGGAACATGGTTAAACTCCTCTTGCAGGTCCATGTTCCTTCTCTGCAACACCCCCTTCTCAGAGTATACAAAAAGGATTTACAACGTGCTTTTTTCCTTTTTTTTTTCCCTCCCCAATTCAATACTCATGTAAAAGGGTCAGTTTGTATCTGAAGGGGGTGGTAGGAGCTGGGAGAGTTTCTGTACTCTAGGAAGATGATGCTTTGACCCCAGAAAGTTGATTTTTCCGTGACTTACATCCTTCAAAAGTAAAATTCTATGTGTAGACTAAATATGTATCCTACTAAATATGGGATTTTTGTGTGCTTTTTGTAGCCTACACAATTTGTAAATATGGCATGTCCATGTGTGTCTTGGGAATGGCAGAAGAATTTAAAGGAGAAGTTGCTGTCAATGCTTTATGGCCTAAAACAGGTGATTATTTTGAATTGTTGTGTTTTGTCCTATACAGGTGGTCTTCTTTAGGACTGATTCAGAACACCGAGCACTTCTGTGTATTTTTTTGTGATCAAAGATGTTGTGTGGGTATTGGCTTTCTTTCCTAGTTCTCACTGTTGCCTTCCTATTTTCACTTAAACTTGCCTTCAGCCTGAGCACATTCTGCTTTTTCTCCTGTCTTGTCACTGCTCCTTTCAACATGACTCAAACTTTGGTTTGCACACCATCCCTGAGTAGTATTGGACATTTATGTTAATATTTAGAATCCCCAGCTAGTTAGATTGCCAGGAAATAGATGAAGCTGACAAGATATGTACCTCTGTAGATGTAAAAAAAAAAAAAGTTTTGGCTGAGTGGGAAATCAATTGCTTTTTCACACAACCATCCAACACTTCTTGCAAGTCACAGCACACTGAAGGGCCGCATAGCAGAAAAATAACTTGGTGTGCCCATCTTATACTAGCTCCAGTTTATTGTCCATGGGTCAGTGAGGACCAGGGCTGCTGTTGAAGGTTTGGTAGCTGCTGAACAAAGAGACCAGTGTCTTGAAAGCATTAGAAGCAGCAAGTGAGCTTTCAAAATTTGTATGTATCAGTGTTTCCTTGATGAAAACTGTTCATGTTCTGAAGTATAAAAGTTTGTAATGTTCAGTCTAGGAAGAAAAATGTTGTTTTGAAAGGTTTATCTGCCAAAACAAAAGTTAACTACTTTAGAGAGTGAGAGAGGTGACTTCTGTAGTATCTACATTACAATTACAAAGTTTTTAATTTAAAGAACATCATATATATGTGATCAGCTTCAATGCTGGAGATTAACACTGTGCTAGTATGGTTCTATTGGTTCATCCAGCTCCTTGAAACAAGAAAATATGCTGATAGTGAGATGTTATGAGCTCTCGATTTAACTAAAAGTGAAAGAGGTAGCCTGCCAAAAGGATGTAAGAGTGTGAATGAGTAGTAGAGGTACTGCAGGGTCAAAGTGGAAGATGCTGTATGTATGAATTAATGGAAAACCAGCAGCACTTTGTATGAAATAGATGGAAGGATGTGCAGATTGCAGGACAGTAGATGGTTTTTCATATCAGTCTTTGCCCATAGTTTTGCTATATTTAGAACAATAATAATTGGCTGTAATGTGAAAGTAGAGGAGCATAAGCCAGGAAAAGTTTGAGTTGGTGCTATTGGGTTTCTCATCTTTAACTTAGAGTCACTTTGTTATCTCACAAGTTATTGTGGGGCTAAAATTGAGATTTTCAGTATGGTAATGGCTGCAGAAAATGTTAATTGCTGATGCACATTCACTTTGAGAAAGATAGTTGTCCTGTTAGTTTTTCATGTCCTGAATAAAGCCAGAGGAAGTCTTTGTGTGGAAAGTATTGATAGAAGCATTGAATAATATGAATATTACAAGGAGTTCTTCCCTTTATTCCTCTTTTGGTTCCTTTAATACTTTTCAAGTAAGGGAATCTTTACACTTTGAGGATTGTTTGCTGGTTGACCATTCTTCGCTGGTTGATGGTTTTTCACAGTTTAGTCTTCTCATGATTTACTTTCATGTGAGAGGAGAATAAAGTTTATGCATTTGCCAAAGAGATGAGTATGTGATGTCATTAGTGTTAAACTTGTAATTTCCTGTCCTCTGAATTTTCCAGCCATACATACAGCTGCTATGGATATGCTGGGAGGATCCGGAATAGAGAAGCAGTGCAGAAAAACTGACATAATTGCAGATGCTGCATATTGCATTTTAACAAAGCCGAAAACTTTCACTGGAAACTTCATTATTGATGAAGTTCTACTGAGAGAAGAAGGCGTTAAGGATTTTGATGTCTATGCAATTGCACCAGGTAAAAGAGATCTTTAAAATGAGAAGTTTGCGAAGGAAGGAAGGCCATATGGGGAATATGGATATATTCCTTTGACTCAGTCAAAAGATGCTTTGCCTCACGTTTGAGAATGTGGATTCTGGGAAAGCACATAATAGTCCACTGAGGCTCTAATAATCAATGCCTATATAAATATATATATATATATATATACATTTTAAACCCATTAGCAAAAAGAAAATAGACCTGCACCACAAGCGCATGTATTACTATTTACCAAATAGTGAGATAGTGTTTCTTCATCTTCAGATGTTTCTGACTGAATTTGTAAGAGGCTTCTGGGTCTGATTTTAAATGTACCAGAACCTAAACATGTCACCTCGTCTTCTTTCAACCTGTAGTTCATTTACTGGTAAATTGAGGTGCTGTTGCCTTCAGAATGGATTCCTGTTTGTGCTGTTCACCCTTACTTGGGCTTACTGTTATTGTTCAACTCCCCTTTAGGTCACCCCCTGATGCCTGACTTCTTCTTGGATGCTGAAACTGACATGACAGCCACATAATCAGAAGGCCGTGGAAGGGCAACCTCTGCATGTACATGTCGATTATTTGTGATGATAATGAATGCCTCCTCTATTTCAAGTTACTTTTGGACTACATTCAAGCTATGTGGCAAAATCTCTTGTATTTGGGCTGTTTGATTTATGGAAGTGACTTTAGTGTCTGCAACTTTCACAGTTCATAATCAGCACCTTGTTTTGAACAACCTTTTTGCTTTTTACCACCAGAGTTAAGTGGTATGAAGATTATGAGTAAATATTGCTGTAAAAAAATCACAAGCCATCAGCATATTTTGCAGGAGTGTTACATCTTTCTTGCAGTGTGAGAACTTGAGAAGCTTCTATTCCTACATGAAGTTCTCACAGTCATACATGATGTGAATGTCTACAAGATGAAATAGAGAAGTTGTTTTTTTACAAAAGCATCAGGTTCACTTTTTCAGAATAGTGATGTTTCTATTGGAGGGCAAATAGGAATACTGAATATGTTTTATAGGAGTGCCAAAACAAATATAGGAAAGAAAGAGGCTAAGTTTGAAAAGAGCCCAGTTCCCTTGAAAATACTATTTGTGAGTGCGCACTTAGACTTTTCTGCCAGGAACTGATACTGCCAACTGCCCAGATCTCCAACACAGTAGCAATTCACTGAGTAGAATAATTATTTCCTGATACACTGACCTTCTGCATGGCTTTTAGGGGCTGCTAAGCATTACATGCCTTATAAATTGCAAATGCTCTTTCTTAATGTTAAATGAGCACATTCACTGCAGTGTAGAAAGTTGCTGATTAAAGTAGTGAATTGATTCACACCTTAGAAGCTTTTGCAGAAGAACTGCTGAAAACATATATATTCTTAGAAAGATAAGTGAGATAGAGCGTTCCAGCATTTTACAGAGAATCCATCTGTTTCTTTTAGGTGCTTCACAGGCATCAGGTGGAGCCAAGCTTAATAAAGAATCAGCTTCAGCGGGGCCTGTTGCAGAAACATTCAGAGTTATTCAGGGAGAACTCAATAAAGAAATAGTGAAATCCACGCAGGGCGTCTTTCAGTTTGAATTGTCAGGTAAGACCATCACTTGTAAAATTCTCAAATGCTCACTTTTCTAGCAAGAGTCAGTCTGTATTTTCACATGTAAATACTTGTCTTTTATAACTGGTCTAGGAACAGGGACATCTTTGGGTGTGCTCTATAAGATGCTGCCTTTCAGAGCCAACTTCAGCACATGTGGGATTTACCCTGCTCTGTTGTCACAGGGAGATGCTTTCTGCATCAGCAGCATGTGCTGCTCTTTTGGGGACTGTGGTGTGTTTTCCTGGTGTTTCATTTCTGCTGTGTCACCCTGCTGGCCGTGCTGCACAGGGTCAGCATGGTAGTTCTGTTCCAAACCCCTGCTGCCTCCAGCTCCACCAGCAGCCACTGCCTTGTCCCCTGACACTGTGGCATTGTGGGGCATCTGCTGGGGCTGACCTTGTCTGCACAGAGAGCGCGGGGCAGCTTCTGGCACAGCACCTCCAGCATGTCTAGCACGAAGATGGGAGAGAAAAGCAGGCGGGGGTAGCAAAGGGCAGGGCACATCAGTCCTTGTGGTGCTGCCACAGGTTCTCCCTGTTCCACTCAGGTGATGAAGGAGGCACTTGGTACCTTGACCTGAAAACCAGCAGTGGGAGTGCTGGGTTTGGGAAGCCTCCTGCAGCAGCTGATGTTGTGATGAGCATGTCGAGTGGCGACTTTGTGAAGATGTTCACTGGTGAGTAACAAACGGGTTTGGCAGAACTGAGGCAGCTACTGGTGGCAGGAAACATCTTGCTGATGGATGAGCTGACAGGCTCACCTCTCTTTGTGGTCTTGGAATTGGATGAGCTGTAGCTGGAAGTGCATGGCCTTTAAATTCCCTTCCAAGGTAAGTCACTCTGTGAGTCCATGATTTTATAATAAAAATATCTACTGCTTTGTTCAGTAGCTATTGAACTTTTCAGAGCGTAGCTTCAGAAAGCATCCAGTCAATCTGTTGAACCTCTTTTCTGATGCTTTTACAGTAGAACTTGGTAGCAAAGTAACTACTATATGATATCACAATCTCCAGTTCCTTTCCTTTTCCTGATGATTCTGTGTCTTCTTTTTAGGTAAACTAAAGCCAACCATGGCCTTCATGTCAGGAAAATTAAGGATTAAAGGTAGCATTGAAGCTAGAGAAGATGCTGACACAGTTTAATGCTAAACTGTGAGGGAGAAGCTGTACCAGCAGAACATCCAGCCTTTCTTTTATAATAGCAATGCTACATTTTAAAACGATAATCTACTTTTTTCTGTTTTTTTGTGTGTATAACAACTGTGGATTAAATGCTGATCTTTTAGAGAAGATCTAATTTAGTTTTATTAAGACTGAAAGGTGTTTGTGATTAAACAATTCCTTCTTGAGAATACTTCTATTATGTAACTGGTGTTTTCCTTTCTTACACTCCTTTGGAGCAATGCAACACACCTGAAGTGGGTTTTCTTTTACATATTTGCTTGCATGCGTGCATGTCCCATAAGAAGTCTGGGAGGAGCAAATATCACCTTGCAGATCTTCACACTAACACACCCCCAGCCCAGACTGCCACAAACAAGGTAATCCCTCCCACAGCACCTGCGTGCAGCACCAGAAGGTTTAAACTACAACATGTTTACAGGCACATCACCTTCCCTCTTTAGCATGGAAAGAATGGAAACTCATGAGAAAAAGCACAAATGCTCTCTAAGTGGACAAGAGCACAGATCCTCCTCCTGGTTCAAGAGCACGTGCAAAGCCAGAGGTAGCAACCTCACAGTGTTGCCAAGAGAACTGCTCAAAATGTAGGGCATTTTACTCCTAAGTATGTAGAGAATATTTCAAGACTTAGAATTTATTTTCTAACTCGTGCAATGGTCAAATAGTTTATAGTCTTCAAAGCCTGTGCTCAAACAAAATTATTTGTGCTGTAAAGGTTCCATCCCTGTTGAATTCTGGTAATAATACAGAGAATGTTGAATTCACTTATGCACTCTGCAGTCCCAGCACCATGAAAAACATGAAGGAACTTTCCTTTTGAGGTGACAGCTTGCCTGTGGCTGTGTGGTTGTTCCCACACTTGGCTACATTATGCAATACTGTATGTGTAATGCTGGTTGCAGCAGTGCAATCAGGAAGTATGCCTTAGGATTGCCAGGGCTGTTACATCTGGAAGGAGATGTAAGCAGATGTGGCTTGTTCTCATCTAGATAAGATGAAGAGTATTGAGGGGATAGTGCAAGAAAAAGAATCTTTCAAAAGCAGTCAAACAAGTGCTTTGCTGCATGACCTGAAAGGGTGATGGTACCAGATTGTCTTGGTGTGAGCACATGGTAAGATTTTTGTGTTAATAACTAAAGACCGTTAGATACGCTGCTGTTCTCTGAGCTGAATAAACATCAGCTGGCGGTACCTCATGTATGAGCAGAGGATGGGTGAGAAGGTGGTGTGTTTGGAAACTGGGGGTGGCTGGGATCTAGAAGATGCAGAGTGAGCTGACAAAAGGTAAAGGTTGAAAACAAAATGGGAAAAGAGTTTTGCCAGTTCCTCAGCCGGTGACCCTCCTGAGAACTGAGAGTGGGGAAAAATTAATCAGATGAAATTCCAGCTCCCTCCCTTGAAGACTGACAACGATTTTAGAGGCACATGTTCATGTTGGACTACACCTCTTTTCCCCTATGAATAAAAACCTTGCTGCCTCAAAAAACAGGGCACCTTACCCTTCTTTGATCCAGTCTTGCTCAAATCTGGAGGAGCTGGAGAGAGCTGCAGCATAAGTATTCACATGTAGTAGTACTTTTAAGCACAACCTGTAGGTGACAGCAGGGCAGCAGCACCTGCAGTGCTGTGGGCTGCTCATGGGTGTGTTGCTCAATTCTATGCAGCTGGGAGCTGCTTGCAAAATGCTGAATGTGCTGTGACCAGCACAGTGCAGAGCTTTTACTCTATCTCACTTTCTGCCTTCCCTCGGAATAATGCACCTACTCTATCACAATTGCATTTGTGTAAAAATGAATATTTGAAACCCTGTTCTTTTGGTTACTCAGCTGATCTCCATTCCCTTGTTAGCAGTCCTGTGTTTTTTTATGGCTTGCACCATCATTAGTCATCTGCCTGTGCTATAAGATTCTCCTTTATCTCTCGTTTGCCTACGCCATATTCAAGCATTTCCAGGAAAAGCTCAGGGTATTGAAATATCCTTCAGTGGTCTAAGTATTCTTTCAGAATATAGGAGGAAGGAATGTGCTTTAAGCACCCGCATCTAAGTAGCTTCTGCTACACTCATAAATTAGATCTAATCCAACACCTGTGAATAACAGCTCCCCTCTGCTTTATAGTTTAGCTGTTCTTTTGGAAACCTTAATTGTGAGTATTGTGTGAGAAACAATTGATGCAATTACATTTGCTGGAAAGAATAACGACTGTCACTTCCTTTGGAACAAGAGGAAGTACACCATTTTGTGCTTTTTCTGTCTAATACAACAGCACATGTGAGATAACTAGTGACTAGATCTAAGGGAAGACATGTAATATGTTCTCTCCACAAGTAATTCAGCTTCAGCAGATCCACTGCAGTTACATTTTCTAAGGTACCTCAAACGAGATCAAGGCTTGGCTTTTCAAAAGATGCGTTTGCATGTGGGAGGGAACCTCTGAATGTTGTGCAATGAGCTGCAGCCTCTCTTCAGCCCCTAAATTAATGAAGATCCGTGTAAGTATGTTCAGCACACAATCAAAGTGCTGCCAAAACAGTCCCATTTAATGCAATTATCAGCTACTTTGCACTGTCCATGCTTTCCCTTTGTTGGCACCTACAACACAATGCTGTCACAAGGGGAGCACGCAGGCACACAGCCCTTGGCAGCCCTTCTACATGATGCTGGGCAGAGGTGAAAATACAAAGAGGCTCAGTGAGGCAGGCACAGAGTGCCAGTGTCAGGTGCTCAGGTGGGGCTATGGGCATTCTGGGGACCTTCCCTGCCCAGAAAGTGTCTTTTTTGGCTCAGTGAGAGTGTTTTGAAGGCCCTCCAGGAAAGCATGATTTGGGAGTGGAAGATTGGTATGTCATGCTGGTCACACATCCATCCTAGTGCAGAACAGAGAGCATTCATTCACACTCCTACTACTGCTCCTTTAAGCTCTCCTACAGTCTGCAGTTCTGATTTACCAGCAGTCAGCAAAGAAATCATAGCTTCTTCCTACTCATTTGTCTCTAGCAGTCAAATAAAACCATTTGTGTCAAACCTTTCTCTCTGTAGCACCTGCTTTGGCCTGGAGGCGTCTCCCTCAGACTCACAGATAAGCATGCTGGCCCTGAAGGATTCCAAACCATGGCTCTCACCACAGCTCCCCTCTCCCCAAGTTGAAACATACCTTTTTACAGTTATAAACTGCATGTAAAGATCATCATACTCGAATAGAATGCACATGTTTTGACTTAGCCAAATGGAACTGTGCGATAATAGTTACTTGCAAAGAGTTTGCTCTGCTCTCCAAGCCATTTTGAAAGCTGTGTGCCTTGAAGGCCAACTGCTCTGATTTTAATGCCTCTTTTATCCATATTTCTGTGCCTAATTCAGTCATACTGCAAAAGTGAAGGTAGTTATATGGATTTACAGCACCTTTGGGTCTCAGCAGCAGCCTGGAGACACGAAGCACATGTGCTTGGAGACTCATACTGCCCAAGTGCTCTTTTCTTCACCAAAGGTCCTCTTCCTCAGTTAGAAGGTGCCATGGTGGAGCTGCAGGATCCTTCTTCGGGGAGATTTGATCACCAGAGTGAGGAGATGATTATACAGAATTTGTCCACATGGGTGTGTGTGCATGATGACACTAAGCTGAGTGGTGCAGTTGAAGGAATGCCATTCAGAGGGACCTTGACAGGCTTGAAAGGTGGGCCTGAGTGAACCTAATGAGGTTCAACATGGCAAAGTGCAAGGTTTTGCACTTAGGTTGGAAGAACCCCAGGCACCTGTACAGGCTGGGAGGAGTTGTCCTTGAGAGCAGCTCGGCAGAGAAGGACCTGGGGGTCCTGATGGATGAGAAACTTAACATGAGCCAGCAGTGCGCTCTGGCAGCCCGGAAAGCAAATGGGATCCTGGGCTCCATCAGGAGAGGGGTGGTCAGCAGGTGATCATCCCTCTCTACTCTGCTCTTGTGAGGCCCCATCTGTTGTACCGTGTCCAGGTGTGGAGCCCTCAGTACAAAAAAGACGTGGAGCTGTTGGAAGGGGCCCAGAGGAGGGTCACGAAGATGATCAGGGGGCTGGAGCACCTCCCCTATGAGGACAGGCTGAGGGAGTTGGGTTTGTTCAGCCTGGAGAAGAGAAGGTTGCGGGGTGACCTCATTGCAGCCTTTCAATACCTGAAGGGAACTTACTGCCAGGAGGGGAGTAAACTCTTGGAAAGGGCTGATAATAGCAGGACTAGGGAAAACTGATTTAAGTTGAAAGAGGGAAGATTTAGGTTGGATGTTAGGGGGAAAGTTGTTTACTAGGAGAGTGGTTAGGCCCTGGAACAGGCTGCCCAGGGAGGTTGTGGATGCCCCGACCTTGGGGGTGTTCAGGGCCAGGTTGGACGGGGCCCTGGGCAACCTGATCTAGTAAAGGTGTATGTTTGGTGGCCCTGCCAGGCAGGGGGGTTTGTTCTTCATGATCCATGAGGTCCCTTCCAACCTGGGTCATTCTGTGATTCTGCGATTCTGTGATTCTGTGATCTACTCCCCATCAGCCACACAGCAGCTTCAGCCCCATAGATCTGACCAACATTAGCCACACAGCAGCTCCTGACCCATAGATCTGACCCACATCTGCCCCACAACAGCTCCCGCCCCATAGATCATCCACATATCTGCCCCACAGCAGCTCCTACCCCATAGATCTGACCCACATCACCCCCACAGCAGATCCTGACCCATAGTTCTGACCCCCTTCAGCCCCACAGCAGCTCCTGCCCAATAGATCAGACCCACATCTGCCCCACAGCTACTCCTGCCCCATAGATGTGACCCACATCTGCCCCACGGCATCTCCTGCCCCATAGATCTGACACACAGCAGATCCTGCCCAATTGATCTAACCCCCATCAGACCCACAACAGCTCCAACCCAATAGATCCGACCCACATCTACCCCACAGCAGCTCCTCCCCATAGATCTGACCCACATGTGCCCCAGGGCAGCTCCTGTCCCATAGATCTGCCCCACAGCATGTCCTGCCCCATAGATCTCACCCACATCTGACCCACAGCAGCTCCTGCCCCATAGATCTGACCCACAGCAGCTCCTGCCCCATAGATGTGATCCATATCTGCCCCAAAGCAACTCTTGCCCCATAGATCTGACCCACAGCAGCTCCTGCCCCATAGATCTGACCCACGTCTGACCCACAGCAGCTCCTGCCCCATAGATCTGACCCATATCTGCCCCAAAGCAACTCATGCCCCATAGATCTGACCCACATCTGCCCTAAAGCAACTACTGCCCCATAGATCAGAACCACAGCAGCTCCTGCCCCATAGATGTGAAACATTTCTGCCCCACAGAAGTTCCTGCCCCATAGATCAGAACCACAGCAGCTCCTGCCCCATAGATCTGACCCACATCAGCCACACAGCAGCCCCTACCCCATAGATCTGACCCACGTTTGCGCCACAGCATCTCCTGCCCCATAGATCTGACCCACATCAGCCCCACAGCAGCTCCAGCCCCATAGATCTGACCCCCCTAAGCCCAACAGCAGCTCCTGCCCCATAGATCTGACCCACATCTGCCCCACAGAAGCTCGTGCCCCATCGATCTGACCCACATCTGCCCCACAGCAGCTCCTTCCCCATAGATCTCACCCACATCAGCACGAAAGCATCTCGTGCCCCATAGTTCAGGCCCAAATCATCTCCACAGTAGCTCCTCACCCATAGATCTGACCCACAGCAGCTCCACAGCAGCTCCTGCCCCATAGATCTGTCCCACATGAGCCCCACAGCAGCTTCTGCCCCATAGATCTGATCCATGTGTGCCCCACAGCAGCTCCTGCCCCATAAATCTGACTCGCTTGTGCCCCACAGCAGCTCCAATCCCATAGATCTGCCCCACATCTGCCCCACAGCAGCTCCTGCCCAATAGATCTGACCCACATCAGCCCCACAGAAGCTCCTGCCCCATAGATCTGACCCACAGATCTGACCCACAGCAACTCCTGCCCCATAGATCTGAAACCCCTCAGCCCCACAGCAGATCCTGCCCCATAGATCTGACCCTCATAAGCCCCAGAGCAGCCACTGACCTATAGATCTGACCAACAGCAGCTCCTGCCCTACAGATCTGACCCTCATCAGACCCACAACAACTCCTGCCCCATAGATCTGCCCCAGAGCAGCTCCTGCCCCATAGGTCTCAATCAAATGTGCCCCACACCAGCTCCTGCCCCATAGATCTGACCCACATGTGCCCCACAGCAGCTCCTGCCCCATAGATCTGATCTACATCTGCCCCACAGCAGCTCCTGCCTCATAGATCTGACCCACATCTGCCCGACAGCAGCTCCTGCCCCATAGACCTGACCCACAGCAGCTCCTGCCCCATAGATATGACCCATATCTGCCCCACAGAAGCTCCAGCCCCATAGATCTGACCCACAGCAGCTCCTGCCCCATAGATGTGATCCATATCTGCCCCAAAGCAACTCTTGCCCCATAGATCTGACCCACAGCAGCTCCTGCCCCATAGATCTGACCCACGTCTGACCCACAGCAGCTCCTGCCCCATAGATCTGACCCATATCTGCCCCAAAGCAACTCATGCCCCATAGATCTGACCCACATCTGCCCTAAAGCAACTACTGCCCCATAGATCAGAACCACAGCAGCTCCTGCCCCATAGATGTGAAACATTTCTGCCCCACAGAAGTTCCTGCCCCATAGATCAGAACCACAGCAGCTCCTGCCCCATAGATCTGACCCACATCAGCCACACAGCAGCCCCTACCCCATAGATCTGACCCACGTTTGCGCCACAGCATCTCCTGCCCCATAGATCTGACCCACATCAGCCCCACAGCAGCTCCAGCCCCATAGATCTGACCCCCCTAAGCCCAACAGCAGCTCCTGCCCCATAGATCTGACCCACATCTGCCCCACAGAAGCTCGTGCCCCATCGATCTGACCCACATCTGCCCCACAGCAGCTCCTTCCCCATAGATCTCACCCACATCAGCACGAAAGCATCTCGTGCCCCATAGTTCAGGCCCAAATCATCTCCACAGTAGCTCCTCACCCATAGATCTGACCCACAGCAGCTCCACAGCAGCTCCTGCCCCATAGATCTGTCCCACATGAGCCCCACAGCAGCTTCTGCCCCATAGATCAGATCCATGTGTGCCCCACAGCAGCTCCTGCCCCATAAATCTGACTCGCTTGTGCCCCACAGCAGCTCCAATCCCATAGATCTGCCCCACATCTGCCCCACAGCAGCTCCTGCCCAATAGATCTGACCCACATCAGCCCCACAGAAGCTCCTGCCCCATAGATCTGACCCACAGATCTGACCCACAGCAACTCCTGCCCCATAGATCTGAAACCCCTCAGCCCCACAGCAGATCCTGCCCCATAGATCTGACCCTCATAAGCCCCAGAGCAGCCACTGACCTATAGATCTGACCAACAGCAGCTCCTGCCCTACAGATCTGACCCTCATCAGACCCACAACAACTCCTGCCCCATAGATCTGCCCCAGAGCAGCTCCTGCCCCATAGGTCTCAATCAAATGTGCCCCACACCAGCTCCTGCCCCATAGATCTGACCCACATCTCCCCACAGCAGCTCCTACCCCATACAACTGACTAACATATCCCCCACAGCAGCTCCTGCCCCATAGATCTGACCCACATGTGCCCCAGAGCAGCTCCTGCCCCATAGATCTGACCTACATCTGCCCCACAGCAGCTCCTGCCTCATAGATCTGACCCACATCTGCCCGACAGCAGCTCCTGCCCCATAGACCTGACCCACAGCAGCTCCTGCCCCATAGATATGACCCATATCTGCCCCACAGAAGCTCCAGCCCCATAGATCGGGCCCTCAGCATCCAAACAGCAGCTCATGCCACATAGATCTGACCGACATCAGACTCACAGCAACTCCTGCACTATAGATCTGACCCACATGTGCCCCACAGGAGATCCTGCCCCATAGATCTGACCCGCAGCAGATCCTGCCCCAAAGATCTAACCCACACCTGCCCCACAGCAGCTCCTGCCCCATAGATCTGACCAACATCTGCCCCACAGCAGCTCCTGCCCTATAGTTCTGACCCATATCTGCCCCACAGAAGCTCCTACCCCATAGATCTGATCCACATATGACCCAAAGCAGCTCCTGCCCCATAGATCTGACCCACGTCTGCCCCACGGCATCTCCTGCCCTATAGGTCAGACCCACGTCAGCCCCCACAGCAGCTCCTGCCCCATCGATCTGACCCACATCAGCCCCACAGCAGCTCCAGCCCCATAGATCTGACCCCCCTAAGCCCAACAGCAGCTCCTGCCCCATAGATCTGACCCACATCTGCCCCACAGAAGCTCGTGCCCCATCGATCTGACCCACATCTGCCCCACAGCAGCTCCTTCCCCATAGATCTCACCCACATCAGCACGAAAGCATCTCGTGCCCCATAGTTCAGGCCCAAATCATCTCCACAGTAGCTCCTCACCCATAGATCTGACCCACAGCAGCTCCACAGCAGCTCCTGCCCCATAGATCTGTCCCACATGAGCCCCACAGCAGCTTCTGCCCCATAGAACTGATCCATGTGTGCCCCACAGCAGCTCCTGCCCCATAGATCTGACTCCCTTGTGCCCCACAGCAGCTCCAATCCCATAGATCTGCCCCACAGCAGCTCCTGCCCCATAGATCTGACCCACATCTGCCCCACAGCAGCTCCTGCCCTATAGATCTGACCCACATAAGCCCCACAGCAGCTCCTGCCAAATTGATCTGACCTACAGCAGCTCCTTCCCCATAGATCTGACCCACATCAGCCCCACAGCATCTCGTGCCCCATAGTTCTGACCCAAATCATCTGCACAGTAGCTTCTGCCCCATAGATCTGACCCACATCAGCCCCACTGCATCTCCTGCCCCATAAATCTGACCCACAGCAGATCCTGCCTCATGCATCTGACCCACATCTGCCCCATAGCAGCTCCTGCGCCATAGATCTGACCCACGTCAGCCCCACAGGAGCTCCTGCCCCATAGATCTGACTCACTTGTGCCCCAGAGCAGCTCCTGTCCCATAGATCTGCCCCACAGCAGCTCCTGCCCCATAGATCTGACCCGCATCAGTCCCACAGCAGCTCCTGCCGAATAGATCAGACCCACATCAGCACCATAGCAGCTCCTGACCCATAGATCAGAACCATATGTGCCCCACAGCAGCTCCTGCCCCATAGATCAGACCAACATTTGCCCCACAGCAGCTCCTGCTCCATTGATCTGACCCACAGCAGCTCCTGCCCCATAGACCTCACCCACATCAGCTCCTCAGCAGCTCCTGCCCCATAGATCTCACCCACATCTGCCCCACATCAGCTCCTGCCCCATAGATCTGACGCCCATCAGCCTCACAGAATCTCCTGCCCCATAGATCTGACCAACATCAGCCCCACAGCAGCTCCTGCCCCAGAGATCTGATCCACATGTGCCCCCCAGCATCTCCTGACCCATAGATCTGACCCACATCTGCCAGACAGCAGCTCCTGACCCATAGATCTGACCCACGTCTGGGCCAGAGCAGCTCCTGCCCCATAGATCTGACCCACATCGCCCCACAGCAGCTCCTGCCCCAGAGATCTGACTCAAATATACCCGACAGCAGCTTCTGCCCAATAGATCTAACCCTCAGCATCTCCTGCCCCATAGATCTCACCCACATCTGCCCCACAGCAGTTCCTGCCCCATAGATCTGACCCACATCAGCCCCACTGCAGCTCTTGCCCCATAGATCTTACCCACATCACCCCCACAGCAGCTCCTGCCCCATAGATCTGACCCACATCAGCCCCACAGAATCTCCTGCCTCATAGATCTGACCCACATCAGACCCACAGCATCCCCTGCCCCATAGATCTGACCCACATCAGCCACACAGCAGCTCCTGCCCCAAAGATCTGACCCACATCAGCCCCACAGCAGCTCCTGCCCCATAGATCTGAACCACAGCAGCTCCTGCCCCATAGATCTGACCCACATCAGACCCACAGCATATCCTGACCCAGAGATCTGACACACAGCATCAGCCCCACAGCAGCTCCTGCCCCTTAGATCTGACCTACAGCAGCCCCAAAGCAGCTACTGCCCCATAGATGTGACCCTCATCAACCCCATATCAGTTCCTGCCCCATAGATGTGAGCCACATCATCCCCACAGCAGCTCCTGCCCCATAGATATGACCCACATCTACCCCTCAGCAGCTTATGCCCCATAGATCTGACACATATGTGACCCACAGCAGCTCCTGCCCCATAGATCTGACCCACATCTGCCCCACAACAACTCCTGCCCCATAGATCTGACCCTCATCTCCCCACAGCAACTCCTGCCCCATAGAACTGACCCACATCTGCCCCACAACAGATCCTGCCGCATAGATCTGACCCACATGTGCCCCACAGCAGCCCCTGCCCCATAGATCTGACCCACATCTGCCCCACAGCAGCTCCTGCCCCATAGATCTGACCCACAGCAGCTCCTGCCCAATAGATCTGACACACATCAGCCCCGAAGAAGCTCCTGCCCCATAGATCTGACCCACGTCTGCCCCACAGCTGCTTTTGCCCCTTAGATCTGATCATCATCAGCCCCACAGCCGCTCCTGCCCCATTGTTCTGACCCACATCTGTCCCACAGCAGCTCCTGCCCCATAGATCTGACCCACATCTGTCCCACAGCAGCTCCTGCCCCATAGATCTGACCCACATCTGTCCCACAGCAGCTCCTGCCCAATAGATCTGACCCACATGTGCCCCCGAGCAGCTCCTGCCCCATAGATCCTACCCAATCAGCCCCACAGCAGCTCGGGCCAATATATCTGACCCACATCAGCTCCACAGCAGCTCCTGCCCCATATATATGACCAACATCAGCCCCACAGCAGCACCTGCCCTATAAATCTGACCCACATCTGCCCCACAGCATCTCTAGACCCATAGTTCTTACCACATCAACACCACAGTAGCTCCTCCCCATAGATCTGCCCCACAGTAGCTCTAGCTCCATAGATCTGACCCCAGCAGACCCACAGCATCTTATGCCCCACAGATCTGACCCTCATCATCTCCACAGCAGCTCCTGACCCATGGATCTGAACCACAGCAGCTCCTGCCCCATAGATCTGACCCACAACAGCTACTGCCTTATAGATCTGACTCACATCAGCCCCACTGCAGCTCCTGCCCCATAGATTTGACCAGCATCAGCCCCACACCATCCCCTGCCCCATAGTTCTGACCCACATCATCTCCATAGTAGCAACAGCCCCATAGATCTGACCCACATCAGCCCGACAGCAGCTCCTGCCCCATAGATCTGACCAGCATCAGCCCCACAGCAGCTCCTGCCCCAGAGATCTGACCCAAATCATTTCCACAGCAGCTCCTGCCCCATAGATCTGCCCCACTACTGCCCCACAACAACTCCTGCCCCATTGATCTGACCCTCATCTGCCCCACAGCAACTCCTGCCCCATAGAACTGACCCACATCTGCCCCACAACAGATCCTGCCGCATTGATCTGACCCACATGTGCCCCACAGCAGCCCCTGCCCCATTGATCTGACCCACATCTGCCCCACAGCAGCTCCTTCCCCATAGATCTGACCCACATGTGCCCTTCAGCAACTCATGCCCCATAGATCTGACCCACAGCATCTCCTGCCCCATTGATATGAGCCATATCTACCCCACAGCAATTCCTGGCCCATAGATGTGGCCCTCATCAGCCTCACAGCAGCTCCTGCCCCATAGATCTGACCCACATAAGCCCCACTGCAGCTCCTGCCCCAGAGATCTGACCCAAATCATCTCCACAGGAGCTCCTGCCCCATAGATCTGCCCCACTACTGCCCCACAGCAGCTCCTGCCACATAGATCTGACCCACATCAGCCCCACAGAAGTTCCTGCCCCATAGATCTTACGCACAGGAGCTCCTGCCCCATAGATCTGACCCACGTCTGCCCCACAGCAGCTCCTGCACCATCGATCTGACCCCAATCAGTCCTACAGCAGCTCCTGCCCCATAGATCTGACACATATCTTCCCCACAGCAGCTCCTGCCCCATAGATCTGACACACATCAGCGCCACAGCAGCTCCTGCCCCATTGATCAGATCCACATCTACCCCACAGTAGCTCCTGCCCCATAGATCTGACCCCAATCAGTCCTACAGCAGCTCCTGCCCCATAGATCTGACCCACTTCAGCCCCACAGCAGCTCCTGCCCCATAGATCTGACCCACTTTAGCCCCACAGCAGCTCTTGACCCATAGATCTGATCCACGTGTGCCCCACAGCAGCTCCTGCCCCATTGATCTGACTCACTTGTGCCCCACAGCAGCTCCAGTCCCATAGATCTGCCCCACAGCAGCTCCTGCCCCATAGATCTGACCCACAGCAGCCCCACAGCAGCTCCTGTCCTATAGATCCTACCCACAGCCGCTCCTGCCCCATAGATCTGACCCACATCTGCCCCACAGCAGCTCCTTCCCCATAGATCTGATCCATATCAGCCCCACAGCAGCTCCTGCCCCAGAGATCTGACCCAAATCATTTCCACAGCAGCTCCTGCCCCATAGATCTGCCCCACTACTGCCCCACAACAACTCCTGCCCCATTGATCTGACCCTCATCTGCCCCACAGCAACTCCTGCCCCATAGAACTGACCCACATCTGCCCCACAACAGATCCTGCCGCATTGATCTGACCCACATGTGCCCCACAGCAGCCCCTGCCCCATTGATCTGACCCACATCTGCCCCACAGCAGCTCCTTCCCCATAGATCTGACCCACATGTGCCCTTCAGCAAGTCATGCCCCATAGATCTGACCCACAGCATCTCCTGCCCCATTGATATGAGCCATATCTACCCCACAGCATTTCCTGGCCCATAGATGTGGCCCTCTTCAGCCTCACAGCAGCTCCTGCCCCATAGATCTGACCCACATAAGCCCCACTGCAGCTCCTGCCCCAGAGATCTGACCCAAATCATCTCCACAGGAGCTCCTGCCCCATAGATCTGCCCCACTACTGCCCCACAGCAGCTCCTGCCACATAGATCTGACCCACATCAGCCCCACAGAAGTTCCTGCCCCATAGATCTTACGCACAGGAGCTCCTGCCCCATAGATCTGACCCACGTCTGCCCCACAGCAGCTCCTGCACCATCGATCTGACCCCAATCAGTCCTACAGCAGCTCCTGCCCCATAGATCTGACACATATCTTCCCCACAGCAGCTCCTGCCCCATAGATCTGACACACATCAGCGCCACAGCAGCTCCTGTCCCATTGATCAGACCCACATCTACCCCACAGTAGCTCCTGCCCCATAGATCTGACCCCAATCAGTCCTACAGCAGCTCCTGCCCCATAGATCTGACCCACTTCAGCCCCACAGCAGATCCTGCCCCATAGATCTGACCCACTTTAGCCCCACAGCAGCTCTTGACCCATAGATCTGATCCACGTGTGCCCCACAGCAGCTCCTGCCCCATTGATCTGACTCACTTGTGCCCCACAGCAGCTCCAGTCCCATAGATCTGCCCCACAGCAGCTCCTGCCCCAGAGATCTGACCCACAGCAGCCCCACAGCAGCTCCTGTCCTATAGATCCTACCCACAGCCGCTCCTGCCCCATAGATCTGACCCACATCTGCCCCACAGCAGCTCCTTCCCCATAGATCTGACCCATATCAGCCCCACATCAGCTCCTGTCCCATAGATCTGTCCCACAGCAGCTCCTGCCCCATAGATCAGATTCACATCTCCCCACAGCAGCTCCTGCCCCATATATCTGACTCTAATATACCCGACAGCAGCTTCTGCCCCATAGATCTGCCCCACAGCATCTCCTGCTCCATTGATATGAGCCATATCTACCCCACAGCAATTCCTGGCCCATAGATGTGACCCTCATCAGCCTCACAGCAGCTCCTGCCCCATAGATCTGACCCACATAAGCCCCTCTGAAGCTCCTGCCCCAGAGATCTGACCCAAATCATCTCCACAGCAGCTCCTGCCCCATAGATCTGACATACATGTGCCCCACAGCAGCTCCTGCCTCATAGATCTGACCCACATGTGCCCCACAGCAGCTCCTGCCCCTTAGATCTGTCCCACAGCAGCTTCTGACACATAGATCTGACCCTCATCATCCCCACAACAGCTCCTGCCCCATAGATCTGACCCACATCTGCCCCACAGCAGCTCCTGCCTCATAGATCTGACCTACACACTACATCCGGATCTCACTACAGCCTCCCTTCAGGAAGTTAGAGAGAGCAATGAGGTCTCCCCTGAGCCTCCTCTTCTCCAGGCTGAACAATCCCAGCTCCCTCAGCTGCTCCTCATACGGCCTGTGCTCCAGACCCCTCACCAGCTTTGTTGCCCTCCTCTGAACGCGTTCCGGGGCCTCCATGTCTTCCTTGCAGTGAGGGGCCCAAAACTGAACACAGCACTCAAGCTGCGGCCTCATCAGTGCTGAGAACAGGGGGACAATCACCTCTCTGCTCCTGCTGGCAACACTGTTTCTGATGCAGGCCAGGATGCCCTTGGCCTTCTTAATATACAGCAAAGGAATCTCCTGAAAAGGAAACCAGAATATCTGGCAACATGAAACAAAGTTCTGATTCATAAAAGACTGGCAGCAAGGCCTGAATCTCTTGTGTAATCTGCTCTTGATTTATCCCATTAGCACTAGGTGGAATGCAGAAGCTTCCTGAGACGTGATAATCAAAACCTAGTCCAATGCCTTTAAAAAAGCCTTTAAGAGATTACTCCTCCTTGGCTGTTTAAAATAAACTTAGGTAATACAAAATGTTGGAAAATTTTTGGACAGCTCCCCAGGGCCGGGCTTTGGAAGGCCGTATTGACGAGAGTCAATCAAGCTCCGGCTGCAGGCGTATATGTGTGTGCCAGTTCTTCAACACAGTAGAAATCACAACTTGCTGCGTGATCAAAATTCTGCATGTGCTACTCCTGAACCCCAATTACTTCCAACGGTGTTAAATTACCCCTTGATCTCAAAGCTGAACAAAACAACAAAATGCCACACCAATACTGAATATATAAAAACAAACAACTCCTTGGGCCTCAAGGGGAGGATGATGCACAGGCCACGGCTGCCAGCGTGCAGCTGGGCTTCCCAGGGCAAACAGCAGCACACGGTGCATCAGAAGCTGAAAGAACCCTCAGGGAAGAGAGGCCAACTCAAGGGGCTGAGCACGGGACACCCTTCTTCCTGCCGGGCTGCTTCCCCTCCTCTGGTTTCTTTCTGTCAGTCCTCAGAGAGCAAGGAGATGCTCACAGCCTGTCACCAGCACTTACGGGTTGGCTGAAAGGCCACAGGTTGGGAAGACCAACAAGGAAACGGGGGAAAACCTGCACCATGTCAAGGGAGAGACGTGAAGCCGACCGCTTCATCGCCCTGTGATTGCCAGCCCGAGCGAGGGACGTTCTGACCAGCTACTGAAAGAGGCAGCACCAGGTTTAGAAAGTTCGCTTCAACCTTATTGCGTACAAGAAGATTTGGCTTGTATTTATTACCCCGCCCACACCCCAAAATGAAACCCCAGTGCCCAGGATTGCCGCTTAGCAATCAGTCACTCAGCCTCCAGTCAGACCCAAGGAGAAGCCAAACCCCAGGGCTACGTCACCTCCTCCCTCTCCAGTCCCAGCCAGCCCTATTTCAACCTAACCCTACACTAGGCCTGGACCTCAAGAGACACACCCTGAAGGAACGCAGCGTCTCCAGCTCTTGCCGTACACCAAGTCCTGCACAGGTGAAGCCCTCTTTGCTTCTAAAGCAGCACAAGTCCTTCCTGTCCAGTTCACTTCCATCATCTCCACCGTTCATGACAGGGAAAGCACGGCTGTGCCAGTAAACTGGACTGTTCAGTCAGCAGCTTTTGGTGCCACCTCCGAGAAAGTGCTGCAGGTGGTTCTGCTGTCCTTTGTAGCTTCTTGCTCAGGCCATCATCATTGCTTTCTGCTTTCCTTCTCGGCTTTCTTCCTCAGCTGAGCAGCGCTTGCCTTGCCTCAGCTTTCTTCACTCTCTCCCAAGTCTCAGTCCCCAAACTCTCCGAGTCCTACAAGAATCAATTCGGAAACGCTCAGGGAACCTTCTCAGCTAACAACTGGTTGGCGGCTCGCTTTGGGAGCTCAAGTCACCCTGCTGGGCACGTTGGGCTGCCAGAACTGGGAACCGCCTTCCTGACAGTCGGGCACACAAGAAACTCCACCCCTGTCTCGTTCCCCAAATCCCACACAAACCAGAGCCTAAAGCCCTTTCCTGCAAGGCGGTCCCTGCACGGGCGGGAGGACCCTCTGCCTGGCAGCTCATAGGGATCAGCAGTAGCCACAGGATAAGACTGAGCTGGCACCTCCAGGCTGCTGGCAACAGTTACAGATGGTTCCCTCCCACCCAGTTGCCCGTGCCTTTCTCCTATCCCATGAGAGCACCACTTACTGCCTTTGGGAACTTGGAAACTTGCAGCATGATGGCCAGCACAGAGAAGCTGCAAAACGGCTCCGTAGAAGAGTCTGTGGCGCAGCATGTTCTTCATTAGCATGGGCTCAGGGATCTCAGGTGGCCAGAAATGCAGTTCAGCAGCCATAGCACAGACAGCCTGCTGCTCTACTGCTCTCTTATGGAGGCTGCCTGCTGTGAGGGGGGAAAAAGAGGCATCATTACTCTCAGGCACTGTGATGGAGTTACTTCCTGCTAGAAACATTTCCAGGCTGACTTAGAGAAGTGCTCTGAATCTTGGTCACCTTGGGCTACCGACCCAAGAACAAAGAGGGACAACAAACTTGCATTTCAATTGCCCTTTAGCGCCTGCCTCGGAGAAGAGCCCTCAGCCTTCAGTATTGCTGCACTTACAGGTGAGGGGAAGAGAAGCAAGAGGACGGGTGGGTGTCAAAGAAGGGAAAATTTACCAGGCAAGAATAAACCTATCCCTGAGCTCCATCACACACATGTGAATACTGCCTTACTAATATGAACAATAACATCATTCACACAGCTAAATTTACTCACATTCACGTACCTGGTTGTGGACATGTTCGAGGCCTCGCTGCTGCTGTGCTGTTCAACGCTGGCCACAGCAATAAAGCGCGCAGAAAGCCCATCTGTTGCAGACAGAGGAGTGAGCCGTGCTTAACCAACACTGCTTCAGTGCACGCTTAAAGTAAGGCACACCTACCTTGCGCTGGCCATGCAGGAAGCTCGTGACGCAGCTCCAGACGGCTCTCCTGAGGCCCAGCTTCATTTCACGGCCACTCACGCTCTGCTGATGGACATTCTGCAACGGAAAAGCCACCGGATGCAAATCCCATCCCTCGCAGATGGTATCAGACCTCTGCTCTCATGGCAGTTGCACTCACGGCTCCGGGGGAGAAAGCAGACGTGTGCTTACCGAGCGAGCGCTGTTTGCTGCCAGCTGCTGGTAGGAACCCACGCCCAACCCTACAGTACCAACAGTAACCTATGCCTAACTCTACTATGGGAACAACAATCTACTCCTAACACTAAAGAATGAAGAGGAACAAACTCCTAACAGGAAAACACCAACTACTAACACTAAACCTACTCCTAACCTACTCCTAACACTAAAAAATGAACAATAAGCAATGCCTAATTCGAAAACACAAACAATAACCTATGCCTAACTCAAAAACACTAACAACAACCTACACCTAACTCTAAAACTAAACTAAACCCAAAAACCAACTATAGAAACAGGGACTGGAACAAACAGGGTAAAGATGGGACTGGGGGCCCACAGAATGTGGCTGCAGAATAGGCCCAAAGGAGGAACAGATGTTACAAAAATGCCACCCAGCTAATGCAGGGGGCGGGGGCCGTGCAGCGGGTAAGGAGCTCAGTGCCTGGACCAGCCACGGTGGAGCTGTGACCATGCCAGCGCGGGGCCTGGCACGGTGGTGTGGTGCCAGGCCAGCTATGCCGCGGGCGGATCCACCTCCATGGGCTCCTCTGCAGGTGGATCCACCTCCATGGGCTCCTCTGCAGGTGGATCCACCTCCATTCGCTCATCTGGAGGTGGATCCACCTCCATAGGCTCCACATGGGTGGTGGTCACGGGGCTGGTCCAGGCATGATGGAATATGGCTCTCTTACCCAGCCTCTGCCTGGTGGTCATGGCGGGCCCCCTCCTCCTTCTCATTCCTAGAGCCCCCAGCTCCATCCTCCCGCCTGAAACAGAGAAAACTTCTACCCTAGCCCTCTTAGCTGCCGACATGGCTGCTAACTGCCACAGCTGTCAGAGGCGAGTGCGTTGCACGCGGCAGTGGTGACCAAGGTGACGTGGAGAGGGTTCTAAAATGGCGGCCGCACTGCTGGCACTGGTGTTCCACATAGGATGAGGAGGGGGCTGGTAATAGCAGGACAAGGGGAAACTGATTTAAGTTGAAAGAGGGAAGATTTAGGTTGGATGTTAGGGGGAAAGTCGTTTACTAGGAGAGTGGTTAGGCCCTGGAACGGGCTGCCCAGGGAGGTTGTGGATGCCCCGTCCTTGGGGGTGTTCAGGGCCAGGTTGGACAGGGCCCTGGGCAACCTGATCTAGTAAAGGTGTATGTTTGGTGGCCCTGCCAGGCAGGGGGGTTTGTTCTTCATGATCCATGAGGTCCCTTCCAACCTGGGTCATTCTGTGATTCTGTGATACTGGTGTGTGGCTGTTTGTCCCAGCGCGCTGACCTTTTGTCTTCAGGTTCACCAACAAGACTGTAACTGATTTATGGAGGAGGCAAGTGATGGGTGCTACTGTGTGACAATCAACATCACTTTGTGGACATTTGAAAGCACCTTCCTCCAGAGCTGTTCACCTCCAGAAGAGGGTGCTCAGAAGTGTTTACTGGCAGAAGATCTGGCAGCTGCCCCCCCCCCCAACAGGCCCCAGCCCGGCCTGAGCCACGTGACAGTGACAGGAAGTGCTTCCTGCAGGCGGCGGAGAGCACTTCCGGGCCATGGCGGCCATGAGCGGGGCCGGGAGGAGCGGGCTCTGAGCTGCGAACGGGGTCGGGCCTCGGTGCGGGGGCACGGAGGGGCTGTCGGGGGAGGAGCTCGCGGCGCTGCCGGCACCCAGAGGCGGCTCCCGGGTGGCTCCACGGTCTCGCTGTGCTGCGGAGTCACCCGGCCAGCCCCAAAAGCCTGGAGGCAGAGCCTGAGCTGGCCCCGGCCCAGATCGTGTGGTGCGGCTCCGGCCGTGCTGGGCTGTGCGGCACCAAGAGGAAGACGGCCGTTCGTTTGCCGGCCGCTCGCTGGCTGTAAGATCCGGGTGGCGCCGAGGCCCGGTTAAGAAACGGCGTGGATGAAGGTTTGTACGGATGGAGTGGGTCTGGATTGCAGTGAGTGGGACGAGTCCGGGCTGCGGTTTGGCGTGGTTGTGTTGGTTGCTTTGAAGGGCTGCCGTCATAGGTCGGAGGGAGGGAGAGGGAGAGGGAGGGATGAACAGGGAAGCAGAAAACAGATGCTCTGCTGGAATTCAGAATAAAGGGGGGCTAAAAGGGGGATAGTTAAAGGTAGTTTACAGAAAATGATTTAGTTAGAATAACAAGGAATGGAGACAGTGGGTCTGGAAGAGCAGGAAGGATGAAGATTAAGGAGTGAGAACTCCCTGAGACACCTGGCGAGAAGGGGATTAGGTGTTGCAACTCCTCTTTTGATATTTGCATCTCCCTGACAAGATGGGCGATAACAAGAGGGGGTCTGCATGATAAAGAATGTGTATTAGAATTAAGGGATGCATGTTAGAATTACGGGAAATCATTGACTATGCATGAGGTGTACCTATATCTGTATCACGGTTTTACAAGTTGGTGTGCAAGTTTGGAGGAGCTATCCCCCTTGCACCCAGCGCTGGAATAAAACATACCTGCTTTATAACCCATCTCTGGATTATAGAGTTTGATTCCGCAAGTCAGGGAGCTTTGAACAGTGCGGGCAGTCAGGAGCACGTCGCGTTTCTGCCTGCTGTGTTGGCGCTGCCGTAAGTCTTTGGGTCCCCAGGGAGGCTCTCCCTGGGGGTGTCCCGATTGGAAGGCAGGATTCAATCCCGCCGCAGCCCGTCCATGGCAGGCAGACGCTTCTCTCCTCTGCTCATGGGACTCAGCAGTGCCAGGGGTTTCACAGCGCGTGTTGCAGTGGCTGGCAGCCTCCGTGTGTTTTTCTGTCGCAAACAGGATCCCATGGTGGAGCCGAACTAGAAGCAGACATTGGTGTCTTGTGGCAGGAGCAAGGGCAGTGGAAGCGCTGCCCAATGCCGGGCGGTGGTGACTGCCATGAGAGCAGGGGTCTGATACCATCTGTGAGGGATGGGATTTGCATCCGGTGGCTTTTCCGTTGCAGAATGTCCAGCAGCAGAGCGTGAGTGGCCGTGAAATGAAGCTGGGCCTCAGGAGAGCCGCCTGGAGCTGCATCACGAGCACCTTGTGTGTGTGCTGGCCATCATGCTGCCAGTTTCCAAGTTCCCAGAGGCAGTAAGTGGTGCTCTCATGGGCTGAGAGAAAGGCACGGGCAACTGGCTGGGAGGGAACTGCCAAATACAAGATACGAAATACTAAAGTATTGATGCTACAGATAAAGCTCAGTTTGCATTTTTGTTAGAGTCTGTGACAACAAATACAATGTCCCTGAAGAAATGGCTTTTTTGGCCATTAAAAGACAAAATGCAATCTTTTGATTTGCACAAAGCAGTAAAAACAACACTGGAGCGATTTTCTTTATCCTTTGACAGAGTCTCTGGGTCTTTAATGTTCCTTCCCACCCAAACCATTCCACAATTCTATATTTCCACAATGTAAATGTGAAAATATCTGCCATGGTCTCCTGCTGCTCTAGATGACTGGGAATCCTCAGCGTCCATAACAAGCCCAGGGGGAGCCTGGTCCTTGCGGTGGAACAGATCTACCCAGTGGGACACGCTCCCAGTAATTCTTCCCCAGCAGCCTGGCACTCACCCACTAAGGGGTGCCACAAGCACCCACTCTATGCAGCCCTGCTGCACAGGAGGAGCAGCCCGTGGGGAGGCCCAGCCAGCAGCCTGGGGATGTGAGGTCACTATGCCCTGCCACATTGCTGCCTTGTGCCACAAGATCACAATGCCCAGCTGCGTGCTCTAGGTGTTCTGTGCCCCAATAGCAGCACTCGTTGTGGCTGTAGCAGTGGTGGTAGCAGCATGGCACGAGTACTGGGGGCCACGGCCCCCACCTGCCTTGCCGTCCTCCTACTGATAGCCATGTGTTGTCAGGAGACTTGTGCTGCTCCAGGGCGAGCAGCAGGAGCAGGTGGGTGGGCAGAGATGGGGTAAAAAATAAGCGGAAATGAGAGTGAGAAGCCCAGGTTCTGGTTCCAGTGGCTCTGTGCCTTATAGCCCTAAGGCTGCCTTCGATGGGGGCGGGGGGGTATTGGAAAAGGGGGACAGACAGCACCACATGAGCTGGGCAAGGGCATGAGGAAGCCCTGTGCTCCCACGGCTCTGCCGCTGGCTGGGTGGAGCATGCTCTTCATCCTGGGGGTGTCCCAGGGGAGAACGTGGAAGGTGTGTGCTGGGAAAAGCATGAGCATTTCTGCTCCAGCTGCCTGATGCTCCCCATAGAAAAATCCTGGTTCCCAACAGAGACCCCCAGCTGTAGCCCAGTGTGTTTCAGGCACCTTTTCTTTGTATGCTCTTCCACGCGGTCCCGGAGGGGTGCTGCATGTGGCCAGGAGGGAGCATTTGTAAAGCTGCCGAGTGCTAGGCTCCAGGTCACCCTGGCCCCTGTATAGCTTTGGCGATCAAGGCCTGAGTCTCCCATCCTGTTACCTGTCCCCTTCCCTGTCCCCTTCCCTGTCACTAAGGGAGAGGAAGATCACAGCATGCAATGGGAACATCCCTCTTCTGTTCTTTCTTCTAGATGATGACATTGGTACTCCTTCCTCAGATGACTGGAAGGAGACTGCTTTTGTGCCTCAGGGGAAACTCCGAGGTAAGTTGTGAGTGTCTGTTTCCTTGGAAGTCGAAAAATTAGTGCTATAATAGCTTATTTGGGTACGTAAGGCTCTCCAAAGGTCTTTCAAGTCTCTTTGTGCTTTGAAGGTCGTACACAGATCAGTCATTAGTATTTCTTTACTTGGAGAATTGTCATATTTCAGTGGGAAGGCGGCCCTTGCCAGTCTTTGCTCCTATTCCTTTGCTGTTTGGGCCATGTCATTCCCTGACCTGCAGCCAGTCCTCACAGGTCACTGCAGGAAAAAAAACAAGGCAGACCCCAGTGCACAGCGGAAGCTCTCCTCACCTGTGTCTGATCACTCTGGTGCCTGCAGGCCCCTTTGGTGCATTTCAAAAGCAAAGTCGCGTCCCTGAGCCTGGGGTGGATGCCAGACGTAAGTCACCAGTCTTCATCTCATGATCTTTGCTCATATTTGGTTGTGGAAGTTCAGGAGGGGTTCATCTTTTCACTGCCTGGTGATTTCTTCTCCATGAGAAGCTTGGGTAGTCACTGTTTCTTGGGTGCTGCATGCTCCCAGCATCCCGTTGACTTTGTCTCCGTACATCAGAGATCTCCCCACTAAAAAAACCTTGAGGGGCCAAATGTTCTTCTATGCCTTCTCTGAAGATTGTTTTACATGGCCTGGAGAGAGTATCTGGAAAGCTGCTGAGTGCCAGCCAACTGCCCACCTGGCTTCTCTGCAGCTTTGCAACTTTTGACCCAGGTCTGAGTGCCATGTCATCACCTGAGCCCCTTCCAGTCACTGCAGGTCCCTAAGGAAGAGAGAAATCACAGCATACCATGGCACCCAAACAGCAGCACCCTGGCACATGAGTGGCAGGCCCAGCTGCCCCCGGGCATCAACACCAGGAGATGTTTCTCGTCGATGCTGTGCCTATAAGCAACGCTTTGCCAAAGCCTCAGCATAATCCAGCCTGTGAGCCTCAGGGCAGTCCCACAGGAAAGGGCCTTTAGATCTTGCCCTTCCTCTTCCACCCCCTTCCCTTCTCCAGGCAGTTCTACACACGGTTCCTTTTTGGACTGCCACGGTGCCACTGCAGGCACCCAACAACTATTTGCCAGATGCTTCTGTGTGGCAGGGAGAGGAGAGTGCTGTGGAGCAGTGCTGTCATTCCAGTGTAAACAGGTGTCTGACAGGAGCTGCTCTGTCTGTGTTTGCTGACAGCTCCTAGTGGAGTTGAATGGCATCCAGTTTCCCAGCTGAGCTCCAGGACAGAAGCCCCAGCGATTCAAATGGGTACGTCATGAGATTTTACTTCCTTTGAGAGATGCCAGCTCACAGTCCTAATGTCATCCAGGTGCGTCTGCAGGTGTGAGTGAGAATGCACACCTGTGTGTGTGTGCCCTGCCCTCGCACAATGCCCTGGTCCCATTCAGTGATGCCGTTATGCGTTTAGGTAAGCTGCAGTGTGTGGTGAAAAGTTCTCATTCTTTGGTTGCAGAAGTGCCTCCAGGGAAGGCCGTGCTAAATCCTTAGTTGTGCTGGAACCCCACAGGCATCCCAGGGGTGGCTGTTGTCGTTACTGACTTCACTGAAAAGACCGTTCAGTTTAATACCTTGTTTGTCTGAAAGTTATCTTAATGCTTTCTGTTTAGGTCCTGAGAAACAGAAAGAGGCCCTGGAAACAGGAAAATATCTGCAGACACTGCCCCCTCTGCTAATGAAAATCATGAAGGACAAAGCACGTGGTAGGTGTATTTCCGTCTGTTCCTTGAAAGGCTTGTGAAACTGAATTTCTAGAAATACATGTGGAGAAACTGCACCATCTTCCTGATGAGAAGCAGTTACTTACAGTCCCACTCCCTTACCTCCTTTCTAAAGAGACAGGTGGAGCACCTATGCGCTGGCTTGCATTTTGGAATGGCAGAGTTCGCACACTGACTGTCCCCCTGAGAGTAATAGAGGCCATGCACACAACAACTGTCACTCCAGGTAAGGGCCGCTCATAGAGCTCCGTGGCCGTGGTTAGAGGTTGCTCCCCTCCCACTGCAGCCAGTTCCCAGGGACTTAGGAACTTTGTCCTTTTGGGAACTAGGCCACCAGAACCACATTCAGCAGATAAGGAGAGGAAACAGGACCCTCCATAGTACCTCCTGTGCACAGACCCTGCATTCCAGAGCTTGCTGTGCTTCCCCTGAGCCACCAGGCACAACAGCAGCCTGGAGCGGGATCCTTCCTGTGGTTGTTCTTGTCCATGTCACTCAAAGCAGCAGCTGGTGAAACAGATCCACATTGTTTTTCCAGGTGCGAATGGTGAGGAACACACAAATGCCGCAGACAATAATTTTATCGAGAAGTACTGCCTGGGATTCGGTGCAGCTATCTTCGTTACCATGCTGATGGCAATGTTTTCTTGCTATCGTCTTGTCCGACAATGGAGGCATATAAACCAGTGAGTTCTTGTTCACCCCCAACCCCATCTTGCCCCCTCTCTTTACTATAGGGATCCTGTGAGCAAGGAGGCATTTCTAGTTAAAGCAGCATAGAGAAGCCAGTTAGTTGTTGCCTAACACTGTCTGAGATTGACACTGTCAGACATTTAACTGGCCTCGCCATTCCTGCTGCATGTTCTTACTGCTGGGCCTGAGACAGGCCCGGAGCTGAGAGTGACTCTATCATGCACTGTGAGGAAGGAGAGCAGGGGGTTCTCCTGTGCCCTCAGCACGTTTCTCTCCCTGCAGGCACCTTGCTGAAGATGCTGCAGTCCAGCATATTGCCCGCAGCAACCTCACGCTTGGACAAACAGCTTGCTCGCCTCAGTGCGCTGCACAGAAAAGACGTGGCACAAACAACCGGTGCCTGTGCAGTGACAATCTGCCCACCAGCCGCAGAGCATCACCAGAGCGGCCCCTGCCAGGCCTGACGGCTGTCGGGCTCAGCTGCCCCCAGTGCAGCTCCCGTAGCCCAACAGCCCAGGCTCCGTGGCCCCTGGGAAGTACATCAGGCCATATGGCCCCTATCCACCTTGGGCATCAACACCTCTTTCAGGGGACAGGAGGGATCCACCTGGTTTGGAAGCTTGCAGTCATCGGCTAGCACCCAAACAGCAGCACCCTGGCATCAACACCACCCTCCCGTCCCCCACCACCATCCTTCAGGGGTTGGCAGTGGCTCCCTCAAAGTGTCACCCGCAGGCAGCCACTGCCTCAGGGAAGCCTGAGAGGCCTGTCAGCCTCCAGCACCATCTCTGCCCTCACCCTCCCCTCCACCATCCATCAGGGGATGGAAGCGACCCCAGCAGAGTATAGACCTGGGGACATCATCCAACAGACGGACGACCATTACCTGGGGGAAGCCAACTGGCCCAGCAGCCCCCTGTCCCCCCCAGGAACTGTCACCAACTTTCCTTCACCATCCTTCAGGATGTTGGAGCAGCCCCCACAGGGTGGCAGTTTGAGGGCATCGTCCGACACCCAGAAAACTACAGCCAGGGGAAAGCATACCAGGCCCCACAGCTCCCAGCCCCCCACAGCACCAACTCTGCCCTCCCGCTCCTCTCCTCCATCCTTCAGGATGTGGGAGTGGCCCCCCCCCACAGGGTCGGCATGGGGGCAACACCTGTAAAACCTCTGCCTGGAAAAAGTATGACAGGCCCAGCAGCCCCAAGATCCCCCCAGCACCACCTCTCTCTTCATGCTCCTCTCCACCATTGGTCAGGTGGTGGGAGCATCATCACTGGTCAACACAACAGGGGCTTCTTTCTTTAACATCCTTATTACACCTTCTGAACTGAGTATACCTTTTCTACAAAAATTCTCAGCACCACAGATGATCATATTCAAAACATCTATAACTATATGGAATATAGATATTGTAAATTAATTCAATAAAGTTCAACAACAAAACAAAATAACCAAGAAGCTGCTTCCTTCAAAAGGCAGAGTATTCTGACGAGGAGAAAACAGCAATACTAACATCACGTCACAGCGTTGCCATCAGGGCTCAAGCTAAGGCAGCCAGCTGACCAGGGCAGAACTTGTGTTAGATGCTGCTCAGTGACAACACCCAGAATGAAGTAGCAAGGATGTGAAGTGTAGGAGACTACTTGCGCTTATCACATTCTGTCTGCTGTAACAGCACTACTCAAAGATTTCTAATCGGGCCAAGATCTTTGTGAAGCAGCAGTTTGTTCATTACTGCCATCATGGGCGCACACCCCTACTGACTGTTGGGCAGGGCTGCAGTGGAGAACGCCCTCCACACGCAGTCCTGGGCAGGCAAGGGCTGTCGGTGCACAGTGCCACACGCTCCTTGCCATCTGCACACACGTGGGCTGGCTTTGCACTGCCAGGCACATCGTCTCGCCTGGGCACTGCAGGTCCTCGCTTGGTGGTATGCAGAGACAGCGGGGCCAACAGATGAAGTTATCTGTGTTGTGTGCAATACTTGTATGACTTGGGAGCTGACAATCCTTGTGGTTCTCTGTCCTGCTCCAATTTATAGGAAGGAGAGGAGGTCCATACGTGTATGCCTGAGCATGGTTCAAATGTTGGAGGACGGACGCTATTACGATTTAGGGTGATTAGGAAGGGAAGGCGGGCAATAGAAAAGACAGGAAAAAGAATCAAGGAGTCTTTATAGGAAGCAAGAGGGAGAGAGAGTCACCACCATGGATCTGACGTGTTTAGTAGTTCAGTCATTGATCTTCAGTAGTGGTGGGTCATCAGGAGTTGTTGTTCCGCTGACGATGACTGTGACCACGGCAACAGTTTCCAATGATAGTATAAACTTACAAATAAGTCCAACGTGGTTCAGTCAGCTCTCCTTGGTGTGACAGCTCAAATCCAAAATGGTTGAGTCAGCTCTCCTTGGAATGGCAGCTTCTGGCTCTGGGATCTCATCTGGACCTTGCCAGCAGACAAGAGGGAGCAGGGACGCCCACCTGCTTCTTGTTCTTCACAGGACACGATGGTATCATTCCCCAGTTTTCCCATACCAAGCTGGAGCCAGATCTTCTGCCAGTAAACACTTCTGAGCACCCTCTTCTGGAGGTGAACAGCTCTGGAGGAAGGTGCTTTCAAATGTCCACAAAGTGATGTTGATTGTCACACAGTAGCACCCATCACTTGCCTCCTCCATAAATCAATTACAGTCTTGTTGGTGAACCTGAAGACAAAAGGTCAGCGCGCTGGGACAAGCAGCCACACACCAGTATCACAGAATCACAGAATGACCCAGGTTGGAAGGGACCTCATGGATCATGAAGAACAAACCCCCCTGCCTGGCAGGGCCACCAAACATACACCTTTACTAGATCAGGTTGCCCAGGGCCCTGTCCAACCTGGCCCTGAACACCCCCAAGGACGGGGCATCCACAACCTCCCTGGGCAGCCCGTTCCAGGGCCTAACCACTCTCCTAGTAAACAACTTTCCCCCTAACATCCAACCTAAATCTTCCCTCTTTCAACTTAAATCAGTTTCCCCTTGTCCTGCTATTACCAGCCCCCTCCTCATCCTATGTGGAACACCAGTGCCAGCAGTGCGGCCGCCATTTTAGAACCCTCTCCACGTCACCTTGGTCACCGCTGCCGCGCGCAACGCACTCGCCTCTGACAGCTGTGGCAGTTAGCAGCCATGTCGGCAGCTAAGAGGGCTAGGGTAGAAGTTTTCCCTGTTTCAGGCGAGAGGATGGAGCTGGGGGCCCTAGGAGTGAGAAGGAGGAGGGGGCCCGCCATGACCACCAGGCAGAGGAGCCCCCCTGCTAAGGGGCACATGTCGGTCAGATCTCTGAGGCAGGGTCTGAGGTGGGTCATATCTACGGAACAGGTGCTGCTGTGGGGCTTATGTGGGTCAGATCTATAGGGAAGGAGCTGCTGTGGGGCAGGTGTGTGTCATATCTATGGGGCAGGAGCTGCTGTGGGGCTGGTGTGGGTCAGATCAATGGGGCAGGACCTGGTGTGGGGCTGATGTGGGTCAGATCTATGAGGCAGGAGCTGCTGTAGGGCTGATTTGGATCAGATCTATGGGGCAGGAGCTGCTGTGGGGTAGTTGTGGGTCAGATCTATGGGGCAGGATCTGCTCTGGGGCACATGTGAGTGAGATCTATGGGGCAGGAGCTGCTGTAGTGCAGATGTGGGTCAGATCTATGGGGCAGGAGCTGCTGTGGGTCAGATCTATGGGACAGGAGGTGATGTGGTGCACATGTGAGTCAGATCTATAGACCAGGAGCTGCTGTGCGGCTGATGTGGGTAAGGTCTATGGGGCAGGAGCTGCTCTGGGGCACATGTTGGTCAGATCTATGGGGCAGGAGCTGCTGTGGGTCAGATCTACTGGGCAGGAGCTGCTGTGGGGCTGATGTGGGTCAGATCTATGGGGCAGGTGTTGCTGTGGATCTGATATGGGTCAGATATATGGGGCAGGAGCTGCTATGGGGCAGATGTGGGTCAGATCTATGGGGCAGGAGCTGCAGTGGGGCAGATGTGAGTCAGATCAATGGGGCAGGAGCTGCTGTGGGAATGATGAGGGTCAGATCTATGGGGCAGGAGCTGCTGTGGGGTAGATCTATGGGGCAGGAGCTGTTGTGAGGCTGATGATGGTCTGATCTATAAGGCAGGAGCTGCTGTGGGGCGCATGTGGGTCAGATGTATGGGGCAGAAGCTGCTGTGTGGCAGATGTGGGTCAGATCTATAGGGCAGGAGCTGCTGTGGGGCACATGTGGGTCAGATGTATGGGGCAGGAGCTGCTGTGTGGCTGATGTGGGTCAGATCTATGGGGCAGGAGCTGCTGTGGGGCACATGTGGGTCAGATCTATGGGGCAGGAGCTGCTTTGGGGCATATGTGGGTCAGATCTATGGGGTAGGTGCTGCTGTGGAGCTGATGTTGGTAAGATCTATGGGGCAGGAGCTGCTGTGGGGTATATGTGGGTCAGATCTATGGGGCAGGAGCTGCTGTGGGGATAATGTGGGTCAGATCGATTGGGCAGGATCTGGTATGGGGCTGATGAGGGTGAGATCTATGGGGCAGGAGCTGCTGTGGGGCTGATTGGGATCAGATCTATGACTTAGGAGCTGCTGTGGGTCAGATCTATGGGGCAGGAGCTGCTGTGGGTCAGATCTATGGGGCAGGATCTGCTGTGGGTCATATGAGGGTCAGATCTATGAGTTAGGAGCTGCTGTGGGTCAGATCTATGGGGCAGGAGATGCTAAGGGGCACATGTGGGTCAGATCTATGAGGCAGGGGCTGAGGTGGGTCATATCTATGGGGCAGGAGCTGCTGTGGGGCTGATGTATGTCAGATCTACGGAACAGGTGCTGCTGTGGGGCTTATGTGGGTCAGATCGATAGGGAAGGAGCTGCTGTGGGGCAGGTGTGTGTCATATCTATGGGGCAGGAGCTGCTGTGGGGTAGTTGTAGGTCAGATCTATGGGGCAGGAGCTGGTGTGGGGCTGATTTGGGTCAGATCTATGGGGCAGGAGCTGCTGTGGGGTAGTTGTGGGTCAGATCTATGGGGCAGGATCTGCTCTGGGGCACATGTGAGTGAGATCTATGGGGCAGGAGATGCTGTGGGGTAGATGTTGGTCAGATCTATGGGGCAGGAGTAGCTGTGGGGCATATGTGAGTCAGATGTATGCGGCAGGAGCTGCTGTAGTGCAGATGTGGGTCAGATCTATGGGGCAGGAGCTGCTGTGGGGTAGTTGTGGGTCAGATCTATCGGGCAGTATCTGCTCTGGGGCACATGTGAGTGGGATCTATGGGGCAGGAGCTCCTGTAGTGCAGATGTGGGTCAGATCTATGGGGCAGGAGCTGCTGTGGGGCAGATCTATGGGACAGGAGGTGCTGTGGTGCACATGTGGGTCAGATCTATAGACAAGGAGCTGCTGTGCGGCTGATGTGGGTAAGGTCTATGGGGCAGGAGCTGCTCTGGGGCACATGTTGGTCAGATCTATGGGGCAGGAGCCGCTGTGGGTCAGATCTACTGGGCTGGAGCTGCTGTGGGGCTGATGTGGGTCAGATCTATGGGGCAGGAGCTCCTGTGGGGCACATGTATATCAGATCTTTGGGGCAGGAGCAGTTGTGGGGATGATGTGTGTCAGATCTACGGAACAGGTGCTGCTGTGGGTTTATGTGGGTCAGATCTATAGGGAAGGAGCTGCTGTGGAGCTGATGTTGGTTAGATCTATGGGGCAGGAGCTGCTGTGGGGCCTATGTGGGTCAGATCTGTGGGACAGGAGCTGCTGTGTGGCTCATGTGGTTGAGATCTATGGGGCAGGAGCTGCTGTGGGGAAGACGTGGGTCAGATCTATGGGGCAGGAGCTGCTGTGGGGAAGACGTGGGTCAGATCTATGGGGCAGGAGCTGCTGTGGGGGTGCTGTGTGTCAGATCTATGGGGCAGGAGCTTCTGTGGGGTAGATGTGGGTCAGATCTATGGGACTGGAGCTTCTGTGGATCTGATGGGGGCTAGATCTATAGGGCAGGAGCTGCTGTGGGGGTGATGTGTGTCAGATCTATGGGGCAGGAGCTGCTGTGGGGTAGATCTATGGGGCAGGAGCTGTTGTGAGGCTGATGATGGTCTGATCTATAAGGCAGGAGCTGCTGTGGGGCGCATGTGGGTCAGATGTATGGGGCAGAAGCTGCTGTGTGGCTGATGTGGGTCAGATCTATAGGGCAGGAGCTGCTGTGGGGCACATGTGGGTCAGATGTATGGGGCAGGAGCTGCTGTGGGGCTGATGTGGGTCAGATCTATGGGGCAGGAGCTGCTGTGGGGCACATGTGGGTCAGATCTATGGGGCAGGAGCTGCTTTGGGGCATATGTGGGTCAGATCTATGGGGCAGGAGCTGCTGTGGGGCACATGTGGGTCAGATCTATGGGGCAGGAGCTGCTTTGGGGCATATGTGGGTCAGATCTATGGGGTAGGTGCTGCTGTGGAGCTGATGTTGGTAAGATCTATGGGGCAGGAGCTGCTGTGGGGATAATGTGGGTCAGATCGATTGGGCAGGATCTGGTATGGGGCTGATGAGGGTGAGATCTATGGGGCAGGAGCTGCTGTGGGGCTGATTGGGATCAGATCTATGACTTAGGAGCTGCTGTGGGTCAGATCTATGGGGCAGGATCTGCTGTGGGTCATATGAGGGTCAGATCTATGAGTTAGGAGCTGCTGTGGGTCAGATCTATGGGGCAGGAGATGCTAAGGGGCACATGTGGGTCAGATCTATGAGGCAGGGGCTGAGGTGGGTCATATCTATGGGGCAGGAGCTGCTGTGGGGCTGATGTATGTCTGATCTACGGAACAGGTGCTGCTGTGGGGCTTATGTGGGTCAGATCGATAGGGAAGGAGCTGCTGTGGGGCAGGTGTGTGTCATATCTATGGGGCAGGAGCTGCTGTGGGGTAGTTGTAGGTCAGATCTATGGGGCAGGAGCTGTTGTGTGGCTGATTTGGGTCAGATCTATGGGGCAGGAGCTGGTGTGGGGCTGATTTGGGTCAGATCTATGGGGCAGGAGCTGCTGTGGGGTAGTTGTGGGTCAGATCTATGGGGCAGGATCTGCTCTGGGTCACATGTGAGTGAGATCTATGGGGCAGGAGATGCTGTGGGGTAGATGTTGGTCAGATCTATGGGGCAGGAGTAGCTGTGGGGCATATGTGAGTCAGATGTATGCGGCAGGAGCTGCTGTAGTGCAGATGTGGGTCAGATCTATGGGGCAGGAGCTGCTGTGGGGTAGTTGTGGGTCAGATCTATCGGGCAGTATCTGCTCTGGGGCACATGTGAGTGGGATCTATGGGGCAGGAGCTGCTGTAGTGCAGATGTGGGTCAGATCTATGGGGCAGGAGCTGCTGTGGGGCAGATCTATGGGACAGGAGGTGCTGTGGTGCACATGTGGGTCAGATCTATAGACAAGGAGCTGCTGTGCGGCTGATGTGGGTAAGGTCTATGGGGCAGGAGCTGCTCTGGGGCACATGTTGGTCAGATCTATGGGGCAGGAGCCGCTGTGGGTCAGATCTACTGGGCTGGAGCTGCTGTGGGGCTGATGTGGGTCAGATCTATGGGGCAGGAGCTCCTGTGGGGCACATGTATATCAGATTTTTGGGGCAGGAGCAGTTGTGGGGATGATGTGTGTCAGATCTACGGAACAGGTGCTGCTGTGGGTCTTATGTGGGTCAGATCTATAGGGAAGGAGCTGCTGTGGAGCTGATGTTGGTTAGATCTATGGGGCAGGAGCTGCTGTGGGGCCTATGTGGGTCAGATCTGTGGGACAGGAGCTGCTGTGTGGCTCATGTGGTTGAGATCTATGGGGCAGGAGCTGCTGTGGGGAAGACGTGGGTCAGATCTATGGGGCAGGAGCTGCTGTGGGGAAGACGTGGGTCAGATCTATGGGGCAGGAGCTGCTGTGGGGGTGCTGTGTGTCAGATCTATGGGGCAGGAGCTTCTGTGGGGTAGATGTGGGTCAGATCTATGGGACTGGAGCTTCTGTGGATCTGATGGGGGCTAGATCTATAGGGCAGGAGCTGCTGTGGGGGTGATGTGTGTCAGATCTATGGGGCAGGAGATGCTATGGCGCTGATGTTGGTAAGTTATATGGGGCAGGAGCTGCTGTGGGGTAGATGTGGGTCAGATCTATGGGGCGGGAGCTGCTGTGGGGCTGATGTGGGTCTGATCTATGGGGCAGGAGCTGTTCTGGGGCAGATGTGGGTGAGATCTATGTGGCAGGAGCAGCTGTCGGTCAGATCTATGGGGTTGGAGCTCCTACGGGGCTGATGTGGGTTGGATCTATGGGGCAGGAGCTGCTGTGGGGGTGGTGTTGGTCAGATCTGTGGGGCGGGAGCTGCTGTGTGGCTGATGTGGGTCAGATCTATGGGGCAGGAGCTGCTGTGGGGCCTATGTGGGTCAGATCTGTGGGACAGGAGCTGCTGTGGGGCTCATGTGGTTGACATCTATGGGGCAGGCGTTGCTGTGGATCTGATATGGGTCAGATATATGGGGCAGGAGCTGCTATGGGGCAGATGTGGGTCAGATCTATGGGGCAGGAGTTGCAGTGGGGATGATGAGGGTCAGATCTATGGGGCAGGAGCTGCTGTGGGGTAGATCTATGGGGCAGGAGCTGTTGTGAGGCTGATGATGGTCTGATCTATAAGGCAGGAGCTGCTGTGGGGCGCAAGTGGGTCAGATGTATGGGGCAGGAGCTGCTGTGTGGCTGATGTGGGTCAGATCTATGGGGCAGGAGCTGCTGTGGGGCACATGTGGGTCAGATGTATGGGGCAGGAGCTGCTGTGTGGCTGATGTGGGTCAGATCTATGGGGCAGGAGCTGCTTTGGGGCAGATGTGGGTCAGATCTATGGGGTAGGTGCTGCTGTCGAGCTGATGTTGGTAAGATCTATGGGGCAGGAGCTGCTGTGTGGCTGATGTGGGTCAGATCTCTTGGGCAGGAGCTGCTGTGGGGCACATGTGGGTCAGATCTATGGGGCAGGAGCTGCTTTGTGGCAGATGTGAGTCAGATCTATGGGGTAGGAGCTGCTGTGGGGCAGATGTGGGTCAGATCTATGGGGCAGGAGCTGCTGTGGGGCTGATGAGGGTGAGATCTATGGGGCAGGAGCTGCTGTGGGGCTGATTGGGATCAGATCTATGGGGCAGGAGCTGCTGTGTGGCTGATGTGGGTCAGATCTCTTGGGCAGGAGCTGCTGTGGGGCACATGTGGGTCAGATCTATGGGGCAGGAGCTGCTTTGTGGCAGATGTGAGTCAGATCTATGGGGTAGGAGCTGCTGTGGGGCAGATGTGGGTCAGATCTATGGGGCAGGAGCTGCTGTGGGGCTGATGAGGGTCAGATCTATTGGGCAGGAGCTGCTGTGGTGCTGATGTGTTTAAGATCTATGAGACAGGAGCTGCTGTGGGGCAGATGTGGGTCAGATCTATTGGGAAGGAGCTGTTGTGGGGCACATGGGTATCAGATCTTTGGGGCAGGTGCTGTTGTGGGGCACATGTCGGTAGATCTATGTGGCAGGAGCTGCTGTGGGGCTGGTGTTGGTCAGATCTGTGGGACAGGAGCTGCTGTGGGGCTCATGAGGTTGAGATCTATGGGGCAGGCGTTGCTGTGGGGATGATGTGGGTCAGATATATGGGGCAGAAGCTGCTGTGGGGCAGATGTGGGTCTGATCTATGGGCCAGGAGCTGCAGTGGGGCAGATGTGGGTCTGATCTATGGGCAGGAGCTGCTGTGGGGCTGATGTGGGTCTGATCTATGGGGTAGGTGCTGCTGTGGAGCTGATGTTGGTAAGATCTATGGGGCAGGAGCTGCTGTGGGGTATATGTGGGTCATATCTGTGGGGCAGGTGCTGCTGTGTTGCTGCTGAGGGTCAGATCTATGGGGCAGAAGATGCTGTGGGGATTATGAGGGTCACATCTATGGAGCAGGAGCTGCTGTGTGGTAGATCTATGGGGCAGGAGCTGTTGTGAGGCTGATGAGGGTCTGATCTGTAAGGCATTAGCTGCAGTGGGGCATATGTGTGTCAGATTTATTGGGCAGGAGCTGCTGTAGGGCGCGTGTGGGTCAGATCTATGGGGCAGGAGCTGCTGTGGGGCAGATGTGGGTAAGATCTATGGGGCAGGAGCTGCTGTGGGGCAGATGTGGGTAAGATCTATGGGGCAGGAGCTGCTGTGGGGCTGAAGTGGGTCAGATCTATGGGGCAGGAGCTGCTGTGGGGCAGATGTGGGTCAGATCTATGGGGCAGGAGCTGCTGTCGGGCTGATGTGGGTCAGACCTATGGGGCAGAAGCTGCTGTGGTGGTGATGAGGTTCAGATCTATGGGGTAGGAGCTTTTGTGAGGCTGATGATGGTCTGATCTATAAGGCAGGAGCATCTGTGTGGCGCATTTGGGTCAGATGTATGGGGCAGGAGCTGCTGTGGGGCACATGTGGGTCAGATGTATGGGGCAGGAGCTGCTGTGTGGCTGATGTGGGTCAGATCTCTGGGGCAGGCGCTGCTTTGGTGCTGATGTTGTTCTTATCTATGAGACAGGAGCTGCTGTAAGGCAGATGTGGGTCAGATTTTTAGGGCAGAAGGCTCTGTGGGGCAGATGTGCGTCAGATCGATGGGGCAGAAGATACTGTGGGGCTGATGGGCGTCAGATCTATGGGGCAGAAGATGCTGTGGGGCTAATGTGGGTCAGATCTATGGTGTAGGAGCTGCTGTGGGGCACATGTTGGTCAGATCTATGGGGCCGGAGCTGCTGTGGGGCTGATTGGGGTAAGATCTGTGGGGCAGGAGTAGCTGTGGGCAGATGTGGGTCAGATCTATGGGGCAGGAGCTGCTGTGGGGCAGATCTCTTGGACAGGAGCTGCTCTGGGGCACATTTTGGTCAGATCTATGGGGCAGGAGCTGCTGTGGTGTAGATGTGGGTCAGATCTATGGGACTGGAGCTGCTGTGGGTCTGATGGGGCTAGATCTATGGGGCTGGAGCTGTTGTGGGGGTGATGTGGGTCCGATCTATGTGGCAGGAGCTGCTGTGGTGCTGATGTTGTTCTGATCTATGAGACAGGAGCTGTTGTGGGGCAGATGTGGGCCAGATTTTTAGAGCAGAAGGCTCTGTGGGGCAGATGTGGGTCAGATCGATGGGGCAGAAGATGCTGTGGGGCTCATGTTGGTCAGATCTATGGGGCAGGAGCTGCTGTGGGGCACATGTGGGTCAGATCTATGGGGCAGGAGTAGCTGTGGGGCAGATGTTGGTCAGATCTATGGGGCAGGAGCTGCTGTGGGGTAGATGTGGGTCAGATCTATGGGACTGGAGCTGCTGTGGGTCTGATGGGGCTAGATCTATGGGGCTGGAGCTGCTGTGGGGGTGATGTGGGTCCGATCTATGGGGCAGGAGCTGCTGTTTGGCTGATGTGGGTCTGATCTATGGGGCAGGAGCTTCTTTGGGGCTGATGTGGGTCAGATCTATGGGGCGGGAGCTGTTCTGGGGCAGATGTGGGTCTGATCTATGTGGCAGGAGCAGCTGTCGGTCAGATCTATGGTGTTGGAGCTCCTAAGGTGCAGATGTGGGGGAGATCTATGGGGCAGGAGATGCTGTGGGGCTGATGTGGGTCAGATCTATTGGGCAGGAGCTGCTGTGGGTCAGATCTATTGGGCAGGAGCTGCTGTGGTGCTGATGTGGTTAAGATCTATGAGTCAGAAGCTGTTGTGGGGCAGATGTGGGGCAGATCTACGGGGCAGAAGGCTCTGTGGGGCAGATGTGGGTCAGATATTTGGGGCCGGAGCTGCTGTGCGTCTGATGTGGGTCAGATCTATGTGGAGAATGTTTATGCAGAATGGCTTCATGAGAAAGGACATGAAGAGATTCCACTAGTTAAATTGTAAAAGAATGAACATGATTAAAGACAAAGACGGTCTATCCTAGGGCCGATCACGGGCTAAGCAGCTATGGAGAAATCAGGATGTGAAAAGACAGGGTATGTAACTAAAGACGAAATATGTATCTAGAGGCAAGGACGGCCTGAGGGAAAAGCAAGATGTGTAGCAAGGTGTAGACAGAGCTGCAAAGAAAAAGTATCCATAAGACTAACCACAAAGGTCAGATGAAGTAATATCTAATTCACCACTCCTGAGCTTTACTTTTGCAATATGCATGAACTTATTACTGATTGTATAAATGAGATGCTGTAACACCTAATAAACGAGACTTGTTGACCATGATAGCATGAGACTTGTCTCCCGCGGTTACTTCCAACAAAGCTGTGTTACAGAAAGGCAGAATTTCTATACGTCCTTATCAAACTAGTTTTTTCTTCTTTTAGTTTGACTCCTGACTTTAACTTTGAAATCAGACAAAGACCTTACAGTAGCAGACGTATCTGATGAAGAATTGTCATGGTTTAATAATTTTGTATTTTTTGTTATCAGTATTCCACATCATAACATCATATAAAGCATGAATAATTTTACTGAATCTGCAACTTACAGAAGAAGACTACATCTCCCAGGGAACAACACGATAAGTCACGGGACCTGGACTCTATATTAACTCTGTCGCAGAACAGACTGACGTCTTTCGAGTTCTGGCGTTCAGGGGAGTGTGTGGGAGCCTTCAGCCGTTCGCCTAGATTCACAGTAGGCCTCTCGGTTACGGGACTCATTCTCTCTCCTATTTTGCTTGATTCGTTAGCTCAATTTTCAATTATATTGTATTATATTGTGTTATCCTGTATTTCGATATAGTATTTAGTAAATAAGTGTGCCTCCTTAGATCGTTGCCGCTGTTTTCTTTTCCTAATTAACTTTTTCCTTTCGGCCTAGGGCCCCTCCGGGGCCTACGGCCCCTGTCACGGACGCAGGTGGATTTGTAGTTCAAACCGTGACAGATTTTGGTGGAGAATGCGGGCAAATTGAGTTGCTGTTTTTCTGTGTTTTCTTCTGTTGCTCTTTTAGCTTTTAACAGAGCTACGAGTTTTTTTCCCTGTTAAGGAGCTATCTCGTGTTTGCGATTCTGCACCTGCGAGCTTGACCTTGAAAGTCCAGGCGGACTGCCAATACTCCGGTATATTTTATAAACACTGCTGAGCTTTGTTTTCTTTTACTTTTTTCTCTCTATTGGAGGAAAAAAAAATGTTTTCTCTACTAAATTTGTTTTACCAGGGACTGTGTGCCATTGGTTCCTTTTTTGAGACGCTCCGAACATATTGGGTCATGTTTAAGCTGGCCACTTTTTCTTATGGAGCTATACAATTGTATAATGGATTGAAAGCATGGTTAGCAATGCTCACTTCGTATCTGTATACAGCTCCAGAGGGAGCAACTAATGCAACTAATTATACAGAAATGGTGATTTTTAAGCGTGCTCCTTTTTCTTTCTATGAATCCTTTATGCAGTTCTTGAATGATCAGTGGGCCACACTCTTAATCTCCCTGATCTTACTGTTGGTTATTGTAATAATCTCACTCAGTATCTGGATTTATAACATCCGGAGGAAGTCTTCCCTAGAACCAGAGAATACTGAGTGGCAGGGAATTGAAGAGATTCTCAAAGGACAGACATCTTCAGTGTTATGGAGCTTCACTCCTGAACACTTGAAGAATCCTGAGAGTTTGATTGCATATTTGAGGCAGGAATGTTGTGGCTCAGGCAGATCTCAGGAGGCACAAATGATTTTGGGCCTAGCTAATGCTTATCGGGCCTTAGTCAATACCATTCCTGAGAGGGAAGTTTTTGAAGCTGAGAGAGAGAGTCTCAGGGCCGAGAAGGAGAGTCTTAGAGCTGAGGCAGAAAAACTTTGGACTGAGAAGGTAGAGAGAGAAAAAGCTTTTGAAGCTGAGAGAAAAGATCTCCTGTACCAACGAGACTCAATCTGGTACGAGAAGGAGAGTCTTAGAGCTGACGCAGAAAAACTTTGGGATGAGAAGGTAGAGAGAGAAAAAGTTTTTGAAGCTGAGAGAAAAGATCTCCTGTACCAACGAGACTCAATCTGGTACGAGAAAGAGAATCTTAGAGCTGACGCAGAAAAACTTTGGGATGAGAAAAGCTCCCTACAATCCCAACTCAACACTCTCCAGTCCGAGCACAGCGCCCTCCGGTCCGAGCACGACACTCTCCAGTCCGAGCACGGCGCCCTCCAGTCCGAGCACGACACTCTCCAGTCCGAGCACGGCGCCCTCCAGTCCGAGCATGACACTCTCCAGACTGAGCGCGATGCCCTCCGGTCCAAGCACGACACTCTCCAGTCCGAGCACAGCGCCCTCCAGTCCGAGCACGACACTCTCCAGTCCGAGCACAGTGCCCTCCGGTCCGAGCACGACACTCTCCAGTCCGAGCACAGCGCCCTCCGGTCCGAGTACAACACTCTCCAGACTGAGCGCGATGCCCTCTGGACCGAGCACAATGCCCTCCAGACCGAGCACAACACTCTCCAGTCCAAGTATGACGCCGTCCAGTCTGAGTGCGGCACCCTCCAGGCCAAACATGATGCCTTCCAATCCAACTGCGACACCCTCCAGTCCGAGCACAACACTCTTCAGTCTGTGCATAATGCCCTCCGGTCCGAGCATAACGCTCTTCAGACTGAGCACAATGCCCTCCGGACCGAGCACAACACTCTTCAGTCCGAGCATAATGCCCTCCAGTCCGAGCATAACGCTCTTCAGACCGAGCACAATGCCCTCCAGACCAAGCTCAACACTCTCCAGACTGAGCACACTGCCCTCCAGGCCGAGCATAACGTCCTCCGGTTCGGGTACAACACTCTCCAGTCCAACTACAACAGCCTCCAGACTGAGCTTGGTGCTGTCCAGTTTGAGCGGAACGCTCTCCGAGACCAGCTATGTGCCCTCCAGGGTGAGTTGAATGTATTTAACCAACTACCAGGGGCACATGTAGTCCAATTTGGCCAGCCATTGGGGGCACATGTAGTCCAATCTGACCAGCCACCGGGGGCACAGGTAGTCCAATTGGACCAACCATCTGGGACACCAGATACAATGTTGGTTGCCCCTGTAAGAGGGCGAAAGACAAAACAAGTTTCAACTCAGTTAGAGAAAATGCAGAAGGAGTTAGAAGAGCGGAGGGAGTTAGGAGAGCAGGACTCAGGAGACTCAGGGGAGCAGGGGGAGTCAGAAGACCAGAAGAAGTTGGAGGAGCAGAGGATGTTAGAGGGGTATAAGAAGATGATAGAGGAGCAGAAGATGATAGAGGAGCAGAAGATGATAGAGGAGCAGAAGATGATAGAGGAGCAGAAGAAGTTAGAGGAGCAGAGAAAGTTAGGAGAGAGGAAAAAGAAGGAGGGTTACCTGGAGGAAATAACACAAGCATCAGGGTCAGGGTCAGAGTCAGAAGAGGAGCCAAAAGCTACTTTTTCTTTACGAGAATTTCTCAAGTCCAAACTTGTAGATGGGGCAGCCTCATCCACACAGTTGCCACCATCAACACCTGGGACTCTTGATAGAGCAAAAGGTGAGCAAAGTATTACGACCATTATTGATCGATCTTTTAAACTGAGTGAAATTCGAGATCTAAGAAAGGATTACACACGTCAGCCAAAAGAAAATATGGTCACTTGGTTACTTCGCTGCTGGGACAATGGTGCCAACAGTGCATGGCTCGATGGCAGTGAAGCTCGCCAACTGGGTAGCATTTCCAGGGACCCACGTGTGGACAGAGGTATTGGCACATGCCAAAATCGGTCCTACACCCTCTGGAAGCGGATGTTGATAGCGGTAAGAGATAGATTCCCCTTTAAACGGGACTTGGAGCCTGAGAGAAAGAAATGGACTGATATTGAGAAAGGTATCCAGTTTTTGAGAGAAAATGCTCTGGTGGAAATGCTATACAGCCGCGAGTTCAATCGTAATGATCCAGACCAATTACATGATCCCGAAGCAGTCCACGTTCCACGACAGATGTGGCGTGACTTTACAAAAGCAGCTCCAGAAAAGCATGCCAGTGCACTTGCATTAGTATATGGCAAAGGGGACAGGAAACCCTTTGTGAATGAACTAATTGGCAGACTTCAGGAACTTGAATTATTTATAAGCGCCACAGAAGTTAATCTGTATACTTCAGCCATTGTCAAAATTGTGGAAAGGTTAAGCGAAGTGGAGGGAACACAAAATGATATTATTGACAAATTGGCTAATGTGCCTGATGTAGATGAATCCACGGTGGTACAAGATGATGGAAACCAGGATTTCCACAATCGCCTATTGAGGAAGCTAAACAACATGAGTTCCTCTCGACCTGTATCATCGAAAATCTCAACCATTAAAAAGAGACGTCCTCGTATTCAAGCAAATGACGATGATAAGTCACCTCGAATCAACAATGAGACTACACGTCTTGCCTTGTTGCTTTTCCTCTGTAGTCATGGGGAGGACATGAAGAAGTGGTGTAATTCATCCACTTCTGCACTTCAGGCACGAGTGAAAGAATTACAAGGTGAAACAACTACCAAGGTGAACTCTTCCAAGAAGGGGAGAGTTCCAGTTGCTGCAAGTCAACGAGGTAAACAATAGAGGGGCCCTGCCCCCAGCCAGGGGGGGGATAGGGACAATAGAGTATACTGGACTGTGTGGATTAAGTGGCCTGGCACACCTCAACCACAGAAATATAAAGCCTTGGTGGACACTGGTGCACAATGCACCCTAATGCCCTCAAGTCACCAAGGGACACAACCAATATATATCCATGGAGTGACTGGGGGTTCCCAAGAATTGACTATGTTGGAGGCCGAAATAAGCCTCACTGGTAAAAACTGGCGAAGGCACCCTATTGTGACTGGTCCAGAGCTCCATGTATACTGGGAATCGATTACCTTAGGATGGGATATTTCAAGGATCCCAAGGGGTATCGATGGGCCTTTGGGATAGCTGCTGTAAACACAAATGGTGTTAAGCAGCTGTCAACTTTACCTGGTCTGTCAGATGATCCTTCTGCTGTGGGGTTGCTCCAGGTAAAAGACCAAGAGGTACCAATTGCCACCAAAGTGGTTCACAGACGGCAGTACCGCACCAATAGGGAGTCATTGCTCCCCATTCACAAGCTAATTCGCCAATTAGAAAATCAGGGAGTGATTAGCAAAACGCACTCGCCTTTTAACAGCCCCATATGGCCAGTGCGTAAAACCAGTGGGGAATGGAGGCTAACGGTAGATTACCGTGGCCTGAATGAAGTTACACCTCCATTAAGTGCTGCTGTACCAGACATGCTAGAACTCCAGTATGAATTGGAGTCAAAAGAAGCTAGGTGGTATGCCACCATTGATATTGCTAATGCCTTCTTTTCCATCCCATTGGCTGCAAAATGTAGGCCACAGTTTGCTTTTACCTGGAGAGGTATTCAGTATACCTGGAACCGTTTACCCCAGGGGTGGAAGCACAGCCCAACAATTTGCCATGGATTGATCCAAGCTGTTTTGGAACAGGGTAATGCTCCTGAACACTTGCAGTATATTGATGACATTGTGGTGTGGGGCCATACAGCAGCAGAGGTTTTCAAGAAAGGGAAACAGATAATCCAAATTCTTTTGAAAGCTGGTTTTGCCATTAAGCGCAGCAAGGTGAAGGGGCCTGCCCAGGAAATCCAGTTCTTAGGCATAAAATGGCAAGATGGACGTCGACACATCCCAGCAGATGTGATTGACAAAATCACTGCTATGTCTCCGCCCACAAATAAAACAGAGACCCAATCTTTTCTGGGAGTAGTGGGCTTTTGGAGAATGCATGTCCCAAACTACAGCCACATAGTGAGCCCTCTCTATCAGGTAACACGGAAGAAGAATAATTTCTCATGGGGTCCTGAGCAGCAGCAGGCTTTTGAGCAGATAAAACAAGAAATAGCCCGTGCCGTGGCCTTGGGGCCAGTACGGACGGGACAGGGTGTGAAGAACATCCTCTACACTGCTGCTGGAGAGAAAGGTCCCACCTGGAGTTTGTGGCAAAGAGCCTCAGGAGAGACCCGAGGCCGACCCCTAGGATTTTGGAGTCGAGCATATAAAGGGTCTGAGGAGCGCTACACTCCGACTGAGAAGGAGATCTTAGCCGTGTATGAGGGGGTTCGGGCTGCTTCTGAAGTAGTTGGGACAGAGGTTCAGCTTCTTCTAGCACCTCGCTTGCCAGTAATAAACTGGATGTTTAAAGGACAGGTTCCCTCCACCCATCATGCTACTGATGCCACTTGGAGTAAGTGGATTTCATTAATTACTCAACGAGCTCGAATGGGAAAACTCAGCCGTCCTGGAATTCTAGAAGTGATCATGGACTGGCCTGAGAGTAAAAAAATTGAAATACCACCTACAGAAGAGGTATCACGTGCTAAAGAGGCACCACCATACAATGAGCTACCAGAAAATGAAAAGAAATTTGCCCTATTCACAGACGGATCATGTCGTATTGTAGGGAAGCATCGCAGATGGAAAGCTGCTGTATGGAGCCCCACACGACAAGTTGCAGAGGCCACTGAAGGTAAAGGAGAATCAAGTCAATTTGCAGAGGTAAAGGCTGTTCATCTGGCTTTAGATGTGGCTGAATGGGAGAGGTGGCCAATGCTTCATCTTTATACTGATTCATGGATGGTGGCCAATGCCTTATGGGGGTGGTTGCAACAGTGGGAAGATGATAATTGGCAACGAAAGGGTAAACCTGTTTGGGCTGCTGAACTGTGGAAAGACATTGCTGCCCGAATAAGGAACATTGTTGTAAAGGTGCGCCATGTAGATGCTCATGTGCCTAAAAGTAAGGCTACTGAAGAACATAAAAATAACCATCAGGTTGATCGAGCTGCCAAAATTGAGGTGGCTCAAATAGACTTGGACTGGCAGAACAAGGGTGAATTATTCCTAGCTCGGTGGGCCCATGAGACTTCAGGTCATCAAGGAAGGGATGCAACATGTAAGTGGGCCAGAGACCGAGGGGTGGACTTAACTATGGACGCTATTGCTCAGGTTATTCATGATTGTGAAACATGCGCCATAATTAAACAAGCCAAGAGGATGAAACCTCTTTGGGGGGAAGGGCGATGGCAAAAGTATAAATATGGAGAGGCGTGGCAGGTTGATTATATCACCTTGCCACGATCTCGCAATGGTAAGCGTTATGTACTCACCATGGTGGAGGCAACCACTGGGTGGCTCGAAACATACGCAGTACCCCATGCTACCGCCCGAAACACCATATTAGGGTTGGAAAAGCAAATCCTGTGGCGGCATGGCACTCCAGAAAGAATTGAATCAGATAATGGGACCCATTTTAAAAATTCCCTTGTAACCACTTGGGCTAAAAATCATGGCATTGAGTGGATTTACCATATTCCCTATCATGCACCAGCTTCTGGTAAGATTGAACGATTCAATGGGTTGTTGAAAACTATGTTGAAAGCAATGGGTGGCGGAACGTATAAAAATTGGGAGAACCATTTGGCAGAAGCCACCTGGGTTGTCAACACTCGAGGTTCTAGTAATCGCAATGGTCCTAACCAATCCAGCTCCCTACGTACCGTGGAGGGAGATAAGGTTCCTGTAGTACACATAAAGAGCGTGTTGGGAAAGACGGTTTGGGTCCTTCCAGCATCTGGAAAGGGCAAACCTCTCCGGGGTACTGTCTTTGCCCAGGGACCTGGGTGCACGTGGTGGGTGATGGACAAAAATGGGAATGTCCAATGTGTACCGCAAGGGAATTTGATGTTGGGGGAGTGCAGCCAATGATTTTCCTGTAGATATATAGGTAGAGTCTCAGAAAATATTTCAATTAGGTACAGAATAGTTCAATTAGGTATAGGACTTAAGATAGAGTGGATTAATGTTAAGGAAACACTTTTCTCTATATACCTTAATTAGGCATTCTGTAAGCAAGTTTTCCATCTGGACTCTATATCCTGCACTGGCCATGCATGTGTAGAGCACACATGGAAAGAAGTATAAGTCAAAAGGAAATCTGCTGTGGTGGCTGGGAAAGGATGAGTGCACCTTGATGAAGGGGACGCCCTACTAGCGCTGCCTTTCCCCTCTACCGCTGACACATTTTCCTTTTTCTGGCAGGTTTGCCATTTTCTCAAAATTAAGAAATAGTAGGTTAGGTTATAGAGTTTTGTTCTCAACTTAGGGATTTGTATGGAATAAATATAAATTGTTGAGAAAAATAAGGTTGCTGATTATTCACAATTATACATATGAGTGTGTATGTATGTATAAACATAATGTAATGATGTAGAATAAGGGGTGGAATGTCATGGTTTAATAATTTTGTATTTTTTGCTATCAGTATTCCACATAATAACATCATATAGAGCATGAATAATTTTACTGAATCTGCAACTTACAGAAGAAGACTACATCTCCCAGGGAACAACACGATAGGTCACGGGACCTGGACTCTATATTAACTCTGTCGCAGAACAGACTGACGTCTTTCGAGTTCTGGCGTTCAGGGGAGTGTGTGGGAGCCTTCAGCCGTTCGCCTAGATTCACAGTAGGCCTCTCGGTTACGGGACTCATTCTCTCTCCTATTTTGCTTGATTCGTTAGCTCAATTTTCAATTTTCAATTATATTGTATTCTATTGTGTTATCCTGTATTTCGATATAGTATTTAGTAAATAAGTGTGCCTCCTTAGATCGTTGCCGCTGTTTTCTTTTCCTAATTAACTTTTTCCTTTCGGCCTAGGGCCCCTCCGGGGCCTACGGCCCCTGTCACGGACGCAGGTGGATTTGTAGTTCAAACCGTGACAGTTTGACTCCTGACTTTAACTTTGAAATCAGACAAAGACCTTACAGTAGCAGACGTATCTGATGAAGAATTCACCATTTGTTTACTGTTACAGCATGAAATGATTTGTAAAATGAGTACAGAGCAGGTAAAGAACATCTACCATGTGAAATCAAGGATCATCCATTCCTGCCCTAAACACACACTTATTCACCGAAAAAATTCTCCCTCTACATATCCAAAAGCTGATTTTAACAGAAATCAGAGCATAGACAGAAACACACAATCAAAATTAAAATGTTTCTTTGTGAGTCATTATGAAGTTAATAAAACATTTAATAAACACAGTGAGTCCGAGCTTCAGAGATGCTTTGTGTTTTTATTTATTTATCTAGCCGGAAGAATGTACACACACATTTCCTTGGACTGTGGTATTGAGAGATACACTTAAAGCAATCAAGCTGAAGTATAACAGAAGTATATCTAAAGCACCTTTCTTGAAGGACGGCAGGATCACTGAGGATAAGATAATACAGAGCCATAAATGAGAAGGATCAGAAGGACCAACCAACCTGTATAGCATTTCAGAGTGTAGCTGGTTCTTAGAAGAACGAATGACTCTATGGTTCTATGATTCTGTGACTTAAGGTTGGAAAAGACCACTGAAGGTCATCTAGTTCAACCATCAACCCACTCCCAGCATGCCCACTATGTCCCTCAGAGCCACATCTACACGTTTCTTGGACGTCTGCAGGGATGGTGATTCCACCATCACCCTGGGCAAACCTTTCCAATACCTAATGACTATTTTTGAGAAGTTGTTTCTCCGAACATCCAGTAGAACCTCTCCTGGCACAACTCTAAGCCACTCCCTCTTGTCCTGTCACTAGTTACACACAAAAAGAGGTTGAACCTCACCTCACCACAACCCCCCTTCAGGAAGTTGTAGAGAGCAATGAGGTCTCCCCCCAAGCCTCCTCTTCGCCGGACTAAATACCCCCAGCTTCCTCAGCTGCTCCTCACAAGACTTATGCTCCAGACCCCACACCAGCCTCATTACCATTCTATGAACATGTGCCAGGGTCTTTCTTGTAGTGAGGGGGCCCAAAAATGAACACAGTACTCAAGTCACAGCTTCACCAGTGCCAAGTACTGAGAGATTATCACCTCCCTGGTCCTGCTGGCAACACTATTTCTGATACAAGCCAGGCCTTCTAGGCTACCAGGCACACTGCTGGCTCACATTCATCTGGCTGTCAACGAACACCTCCAGAATCTAGATTCTAGCCACAAGCCTGCAAAATGGAGTGGCATGATATTGTGATCAAAGTGCAGTAGCTGGCACTTGACTTTGTTGAAGCTTATACAATTGCCTTCAGCCCATTGATCCAGCCAAATCAGATCCCTCTGTAAGGCCTTCCTACTCTCAGGCAAATCAACACTTCCTTCCAGCGAGGAGTCATCTGCAAATACACTGAGGATACACTCAATCCCCCCATCCAGATCATCAATAAAGATATTAAACAGGACCTACCCCTATACTGACGCCTGGGGAAAAAAAAAAAAAAAAGTCAATTAATGAAGCTGGGAAACAGCACAACATTAGGCACCTCTTTGTATTCTAAGTGAGACAAGAAAGAATATTTTCCACTTTAAATTCACAGTATGTAATTAGCAACAGGATAATAGTTATCTATAAATACCTACAAAATCCTTTTACTGAAGGCTTGTTTTGTTCTGGAGACAAACCATCTGTGCATTCCACTCAGAATCTGTATTTACAAATGCTCTGACTTATGTCATTGATATCAGATCAAAAGAACCACAAGCTAAAAACTGCTAACAAAGATAAGAACCAGCTTAAGTCGATCTGCATATACTAAAAGTTTAACTCTCACTGGGTTAGTAGAAAAAAACTACAGTACTGGAATGTAGAGGATTTTACAGACACTTTACACCTGTGTTTTTAACTGTGTATCTGAAGCCCAGGCTGCCCAGCAAAGCCACCAGGTGGCATGAACACATAGTACCAGAGGTGCTTTCTCTCACCATCCCTCAGCAAAGGCACTGCCCCAAAACAAACTGTGCGATCAACCTACCAAATGACAGAAGCACAAAATCATTTATCTGAAATGAATCTGAAAATATCTGGCAAACCAATACCCTTCATAAAGAGAGGAAGAGATGATTAACAAAAAAAATACATTCTATTTCCTCACAATTATTGGGTTCAACTTCAGGCATCTTTTTATTCACTCAACATATCCTTTAAATATCAGGTCACAGTAGCAGCCCCTGTTTTGTTACACAAGATGAAGAGCAGTCATGCCCTGCCCGGCATTAGAGTTCTCATCACCTGTTAACTCATCTGCGAGCTCATATGCAGCAATAATGTATAGATCAACCAGGAAATTAAAAAACAAATAAAAAACCAGCAGGATGCCATAAATGTTGCACTGATTCAGCAACAGGAGATAGTATTTACCTATTTGTGGCGTTCGACTCTCTAAGACAAGATCAAACCATTTCAGAAACAATAAATGTCAAAAACCCTCTCAAATCTGTATCAAAGAGCATCAAGACCTCCAAAACATTGTACCCTAGAGCTTAAACTCTCAGGAAAGAAGATGACACATACATACAAGAAAATACTTTAAGGCTGTCAGAGAGAAGGCACCTACTACATTAAAGCATTGCAACTCGATCCTTGCAACACTGCAGTACTTGCAATCTTTACAGTTAGCTGAATTCCATTTCTAGACCATCAGAAGAGCAGTAGAACAGGTGCCATTTGTAAACAGTGAGCTCTTCAGGAGTACAAGATGGATATTAACACTACCCAGCAAATGCATGCCTTGGGCAACAAATACATGAGCTCTACTTCACAGTGTCAATTGATGTGATATCTAAAGTATTCATAAATAATATCCACATATACTATTGGTTCCATTTAAATCTAATCAGAACTTGGTACAGTGTATATTAACAGTAATTGCAAAAACGGATTTCAAGTTAAATTTTTCAATACATGGTCCTTCTACAAGGAATATAATGATTGCACCCAAAAAATTCAAATAGCATATCCATGCATCATTTAGATTGCTAAGAGGGATTAATAATTATTTGACAAATGAAATGGATGCAACAAAAGACAGAAAGTACTGATCACACAAGAACATTACGTGCGTGAAAACAGAGGATACTCAAAGTCCATGACGTGTTAAATCACCACTAAGATCATCACGTCCATCTATCAGAGACAAACATGAACTTTTATTGAATACTACACGCCATACGTGTTTTGCATGTGTGTAATGGCCAGGGAGACCTGAGGGGGTCATGGGATCACATGGCTGAGGCCCCACTCTGGTAGGAAACACCCATGCCAAGCACATGAGATGTGGGGAAGGGAGAGGGCAGCGGCACTGGGAAAAGCCCAGAAACTTGAGCTGGGGCTGGAGCACGTGCTGCGGGTGAGGACGGCTCACTGTGATGAGCCAGCAGTGGACTGCGGCATCGCTGTGAGACGGGCAGTGATGTACCCAAGCGAAGGTCAAGCGAAGGTGACGCCCAGCAGTTTGGCCAAGCCATGGTTGGAGACATCACCAGGCAACGGATTGTGACCCCATAGGCCACGACGGCTTTGACGCGGGCGCAGCAGCTCAGCCCAGCAGTTCGTGCCTGGCCTCCGACCGAGTGTGTGTGCGAGGACTGGAGTGTGGACAGGGCGAGCTTTGGTGCTGGAAAGTGCTCTGGGTGCTGTTAGCACAGCTCCCAGCGGCCTTCTCAGAGCCATTTGTTCTTTCCCCGAGCCTGCTGGGAGCAGGCAGACGGGACATCCTAGAGAAAAAAGCGTGTGCAGCAGCACAGGTAGGCGGCACAGAGACTGGCAGCGGGGGGGCACAACTTGAGGGACCCTTCCCAGGCCGGAGTCTGACTAATGTCTCTTGTCCTCTTCCAGCGTGTCACCTGCTGCTGCTGCTGCAGCGTTAGTGCTGGGGAGCACGTTACCATCTCCCGCTCCCACTGGCCCACCGCAACTGGTGGAAGGATGGAGGCAGAGTTTGAGACACGCTGCCCCGTGTGCCTGGAGAACTGGGACAGCGCAGCATACGCCATGCCTTGCTGCCACCAGTTCTGCTTCCGCTGCATCCAGCGGTGGACAAGCACCAGGCCCCAGTGTCCGCTGTGCAAACGGGATGTGAAGACCATCATTCACTCCGTGCAAGCGGACGACAACTACAAGGAGGTGGAGGTCAGACCAGCTGCACAGGCGTCCGTTGCTACACGGAGACCCGCACTCCACCACGCAGCCCGGCCATGGCCTGCAGTGCCCACGCATCCTCTGGGCGGCCTCTCCCCTGCCACCTGGGCTTCCCTCTTCAGGGAGCACCCAGCCCTGCTGCGGCCCCTGCGGTCCTGGCTGCGCCAGAACCTGCACCGCATCCTGGGCACCGAGGGGCCACAGGCAAATATCCTGGTTGACAGTGTCATCTGGCCCTGCTCCTCGTAGGCTTGGCAGAGGGGATCCTGATAGAAATGCTGGATCCTGACCTGCACGGCCACACGGTGACCTTTGTGAGGCACTTCATCGCCTTTGTGGTGCGGAGGTGCAGCCGGGTGGCAGGCCGCTTCCTGGGCCTCAACATCCCCCCTGCTCCTGGGGCACAGGAGGCCACAGCAGCAGAGCCCAGAGCTGCCACACCAGAGGAGCCACCTGTCCCTGGCTCAGCACCCTCCAGCAGCCCTGCCAGCTCCAACAGGGACGAAATGCTGGGCAGGGCAACACAAGAGGTTCGTGGGCATCCCAGCCGCCCACACGGCAACCCTGCAACTGTCACCACAGAGCAGGCAGCGCCTCAGGAGGAGCCAGGAGAGCCTGTGGCAGGGCCCTCCGGCACCAGCCCACCTGAGGGGACCCGGCGAGCCCCGAAGAGGAAGGCCGGCGACTCACAGGCCTCAGCACCATCAAAGAAGAGGCCACCCCGCCGGCAGCAATAGAAGAGCCCATGGGGCAGCTGAGGAGGCTGGGGCCAGGCAGCACCTGGGACACACACTGGCCCCAACGGACCCTTGTCATCACCGTCCAATTCAACCTCAAATAGAAAACAGAAAGACTGAAAACAATAAATTAACATTGAATAAAATTGAAAAACAAAGACCCACATCAGCCACACAGCAGCTCCTGCCCCATAGATCTAACTAACATATGCCCGACAGCAGGTTCTGCCCCATAGATCTAACCCACAGCATCTCCTGCCCCATTGATATGACCCACATCTGCCCCACAGCAGCTCCTGACCCGTAGATCTTACTCTCATCAGCCCCACAGCAACTCCTGCCCCATAGATCTGACCCCAATCAGCCCCAGTGCAGCTCTTGCCCCATTGATATGACCCACATCAGTCCCACAGCATCTCCTGCTCCATAGATCTGACCCACATCTGCCCCACAGCAGCACTTGTTCCATAGATCTGACCCACAGCAGAGCCACAGCAGTTCCTGCCCTATAGATCTGACCCACATGTGCCCCACAGCAGCTCCTGCCCCATAGATCTGACCCACAGCAGCTCCTGCCCCATAGATCTGCCCCACAGCAGCTCCTGCCCCATAGATCTGCCCCACAGCAGCTCCTGCCCCATTGAGCTGACGCACATATACCCCACAGCAGCTCCTTCCCTATAGATCTGACCCACATCTGCCCCACAGCTACTCCTGCCTCATAGATCTGACCCACATCAGCCCGACAGCAGCTCCTGCCCCATAGATCTGACCCACGTCTACGCCACAGCAGCTCCTGCCCCACGGATCTGACCCACATCTGCCCCACAGCAGCTCCTGCCCCATAGATTTGAACCCCCTCAGCCCCACAGCAGCTCCTGCCCCATAGATCTGACCCACATCTGCCCAAATCAGCTCCTGCCCCATAGATCTGACCCACTTCTACGCCACAGCAGATACTGCCCCATGGATCTGACCCACATCTGCCCCACAGCAGCTCCTGCCCCATAGATTTGAACCCCCTCAGTTCCACAGCAGCTCATGCCCCATAGATCTGACCCACATCTGCCCAAATCAGCTCCTACCACATAGATCTGACCCACAACAGCCCCACAGCAGCTCCTGCCCCATAGATCTGACCCACATCAGCCCCACACACCTCCTACCCCATAGATCTGACCCACATCTGCCCCACAGCAGCTCCTGCCCCATAGATCTGACTCACATCTGCCCCACAGCAGCTCCTGCCCCATAGATCTGACCCACATCAGCCCCACAGCAGCTCCTGCCCCATAGATCTGACCCACATGTGCCCCACAGCAACTCTTGCCCCGTAGATCTGACACACATCTTCCTCACAGGAGCTCCTGCCCCATAAATTTGACAGACAGCAGCTCATGCCCGATAAATCTTACCGAAATCTGCCCCACACCATCTCCTGCCCCATAGATCTAACTCACATGTGCCCCACAGCAGCTCCTGCCCCATAGATCTGACCCACAGCAGCTGCTGCCCTATAGATCTGATTCAAATCTGCCCCACAGCAGCTCCAGCTCCATAGATCTGACCCACATGTGCCCCACAGCTTCTCCTTACAAATAGATGTGACCCACATCAGCTCCTGCCCCATAGATCTGACCCACGTGCTCCAGAGCAGCTCTGCCCCATTGATTTGACCCACATCAGCCCCACTGCAGCTCCTGCCCTATAGATCTGACCCTAATCAGCCCTACAGCAGCTCCTGCCCCATAGATCTGGCCCACATGTGCCCCTACTGCATCTACTGCCCCATAGATCTGACCCACATGTGCCCAACAGCAGCTCCTGCCCCACTGATCTGACCCACATCAGCCCCACAGGAGATCCTGCCCCATAGATCTGATCCACATCAGCCCCACTGCAGCTCCTGCCCCATAGATCTGACCCACAGCAGCTCCTAAGTCATAGATCTGATCCCAATCAGCCCCACAGCAGCTCCTGCCCCATAGATCTCACCCTCATCAGCCCCATACCAGATCCTGCCCAATCGATCTGACCCACATTATCCCCACAGCAGCTCCTGCCCCATAGATCTGACCCACATATACCCCACTGCAGCTCCTGCCCTATAGATCTGACCCACATCAGCCCCACAGCAGCTCCTGCCCCATAGATCTGACCCACATGTGCCCCACAGCAGCTCCTACCTCATAGATCTGACCCACAGAAGCTCCTGCCCCATAGATCTGAAACATCAGCCCCACAGCAGCTCATGCCCCATAGATCTGAACCACATCTGCCCCACAGCTGTCCCTCCCCATTGTTCTGACACACAACAGGTCCTGCCCATAGATCTGACCCACATCTGCCCCACAGCAGCTCATACCCCATAGATCTGACCCACATGAGCTCCTGCCCCATAGATCTGAACCACAGCAGCTGCTGCCTTATAGATTTGACACACATCTGCACCACAGCAACTCCTGCCCCATCGATCTGACCCACATGTGCCCCACAGCTGCTCCTGCCCCATTGATCTGCACCACAGCATCTCCTGCCCAATAGATGTGACTCACATGCGCCACAAAGCAGCTCCTGCCGCATTGAACTGACCAAAATTAGCCCCACAGCAGCTCCTGCCCCATAGATCTGACCCACATTTGCACCACAGCAGCTCCTGCCCCATTGATCTGACGCACATCACCTCCTGAAGCATAGATCTTACCCATATGTACCCCACAGCATCTCCTGCCCCATAGATCTAAAACCCATGAGGCCCTAGCAGCTCCTGCCTCATAGATCTGACCCACATATGCACCACAGCAGCTTTTGCCCATAGATCTGACCAACATCAGCCCCACAGCAGCTTCTACCCCATAGATATAACCCACATCCACCCCACAGCAGCTGCTGCCCTGTAGATCTGAACCATTTCATAGTTTCATAGTTTCATAGTTTTCGTGCGGGTTGGAAGGGACCTTAGAGATCATCGAGTCCAGCCCCCGGAATTCGAGCCTCTGTGTAGCAGAGTGGCACTTCTACCACTTGCGCCACAGGGGGGATTCGAACTCCGGGCCCCAGTGTTGCAAGGGGGCATCTTTAACCACTGCACCACCGGGGCACACATTTCTTCCCCACAGCAGTTCCTGCACAATAGATCTAGCCCACAGCAGCTCCTACCCATAGATCTGACCCACATCAGCCCCACAGCAGCTCCTGCCCCATAGATCTGACCCAAATCTGCCCCACAGCAGCTCCTGCCTCATAGATCTGACCCAAATCTGCCCTACAGCTGATCCTGCCCCATACACTTAGTAAATAAGTGTGCCTCCTTAGATCGTTGCCGCTGTTTTCTTTTCCTAATTAACTTTTTCCTTTCGGCCTAGGGCCCCTCCGGGGGCCACGGCCCTCTGTCACGGACGCAGGTGGATTTTTAGTTCAAACCGTGACAGATTTTGGTGGAGAATGCGGGCATCGATCCCGCTACCTCTCGCATAAGACCAATTACATGATCCTGAGATAGTCCGTGTACCACGACAAATGTGGCGTGACTTTACAAGGGCTGCTCCAGAAAAGCATGCCAGTGCACTTTCATTAGTATATAACCAAGGGGAAAGGAAACCCCTTGTTAATGAACTAATTGCTAAACTTCAGGAGCTTGAATTATTTATAAGCACTACAGAAGTTAATCGTTATACTTCAGCCATTGTCAAAATAGCTGAAAGGTTAAACAGAATGGAGGGAACACAAAATGATATTATTGACAAATTGGCTAATGTGCCTGATGTAGATGAATCCACGGTGGTACAAGATGATGGAAACCAGGATTTCCACAATCGCCTATTGAGGAAGCTAAACAACATGAGTTCCTCTCGACCTGTATCATCGAAAATCTCAACCATTAAAAAGAGACGTCCTCGTATTCAAGCAAATGACGATGATAAGTCACCTCGAATCAACAATGAGACTACACGTCTTGCCTTGTTGCTTTTCCTCTGTAGTCATGGGGAGGACATGAAGAAGTGGTATAATTCATCCACTTCTGCACTTCAGGCACGAGTGAAAGAATTACAAGGTGAAACAACTACCAAGGTGAACTCTTCCAAGAAGGGGAGAGTTCCAGTTGCTGCAAGTCAACGAGGTAAACAATAGAGGGGCCCTGCCCCCAGCCAGGGGGGGGAAAGGGACAATAGAGTATACTGGACTGTGTGGATTAAGTGGCCTGGCACACCTCAACCACAGAAATATAAAGCCTTGGTGGACACTGGTGCACAATGCACCCTAATGCCCTCAAGTCACCAAGGGACACAACCAATATATATCCATGGAGTGACTGGGGGTTCCCAAGAATTGACTATGTTGGAGGCCGAAATAAGCCTCACTGGTAAAAACTGGCGAAGGCACCCTATTGTGACTGGTCCAGAGGCTCCATGTATACTGGGAATTGATTACCTTAGGATGGGATATTTCAAGGATCCCAAGGGGTATCGATGGGCCTTTGGGATAGCTGCTGTAAACACAAATGGTGTTAAGCAGCTGTCAACTTTACCTGGTCTGTCAGATGATCCTTCTGCTGTGGGGTTGCTCCAGGTAAAAGACCAAGAGGTACCAATTGCCACCAAAGTGGTTCACAGACGGCAGTACCGCACCAATAGGGAGTCATTGCTCCCCATTCACAAGCTAATTCGCCAATTAGAAAATCAGGGAGTGATTAGCAAAACTCACTCACCTTTTAACAGCCCCATATGGCCAGTGCGTAAAACCAGTGGGGAATGGAGGCTGACGGTAGATTACCGTGGCCTGAATGAAGTTACACCTCCATTAAGTGCTGCTGTACCAGACATGCTAGAACTCCAGTATGAATTGGAGTCAAAAGAAGCTTGGTGGTATGCCACCATTGACATTGCTAATGCCTTCTTTTCTATCCCATTGGCTGCAAAATGTAGGCCACAGTTTGCTTTTACCTGGAGAGGTATTCAGTATACCTGGAACCGTTTACCCCAGGGGTGGAAGCACAGCCCAACAATTTGCCATGGATTGATCCAAGCTGTTTTGGAACAGGGTAATGCTCCTGAGCACTTGCAGTATATTGATGACATTGTAGTGTGGGGCCATACAGCAGCAGAGGTTTCCAAGAAAGGGAAACAGATAATCCAAATTCTTTTGAAAGCTGGTTTTGCCATTAAGCGCAGCAAGGTGAAGGGGCCTGCCCAGGAAATCCAGTTCTTAGGTATAAAATGGCAAGATGGACGTCGTCACATCCCAGCAGATGTGATTGACAAAATCACTGCTATGTCTCCGCCCACAAATAAAACAGAGACCCAATCTTTTCTGGGAGTAGTGGGTTTTTGGAGAATGCATGTCCCAAACTACAGCCACATAGTGAGCCCTCTCTATCAGGTAACACGGAAGAAGAATAATTTCTCATGGGGTCCTGAGCAGCAGCAGGCTTTTGAGCAGATAAAACAAGAAATAGCCCGTGCCGTGGCCTTGGGGCCAGTACGGACGGGACAGGGTGTGAAGAACATCCTCTACACTGCTGCTGGAGAGAAAGGTCCCACCTGGAGTTTGTGGCAAAGAGCCTCAGGAGAGACCCGAGGCCGACCCCTAGGATTTTGGAGTCGAGCATATAAAGGGTCTGAGGAGCGCTACACTCCAACTGAGAAGGAGATCTTAGCCGTGTATGAGGGGGTTCGGGCTGCTTCTGAAGTAGTTGGGACAGAGGTTCAGCTTCTTCTAGCACCTCGCTTGCCAGTAATAAACTGGATGTTTAAAGGACAGGTTCCCTCCACCCATCATGCTACTGATGCCACTTGGAGTAAGTGGATTTCATTAATTACTCAACGAGCTCGAATGGGAAAACTCAGCCGTCCTGGAATTCTAGAAGTGATCATGGACTGGCCTGAGAGTAAAAAAATTGAAACACCACCTACAGAAGAGGTTTCACGTGCTAAAGAGGCACCACCATACAATGAGCTACCAGAAAACGAAAAGAAATTTGCCCTATTCACAGACGGATCATGTCGTATTGTAGGGAAACATCGCAGATGGAAAGCTGCTGTATGGAGCCCCACACGACAAGTTGCAGAGGCCACTGAAGGTAAAGGAGAATCAAGTCAATTTGCAGAGGTAAAGGCTGTTCAGCTAGCTTTAGATGTGGCTGAACGGGAGAGGTGGCCAATGCTTCATCTTTATACTGATTCATGGATGGTGGCCAATGCCTTATGGGGGTGGTTGCAACAGTGGGAGGATGATAATTGGCAACGAAAGGGTAAACCTGTTTGGGCTGCTGAACTGTGGAAAGACATTGCTGCCCGAATAAGGAACATTGTTGTAAAGGTGCGCCATGTAGATGCTCATGTGCCTAAAAGTAAGGCTACTGAAGAACATAAAAATAACCATCAGGTTGATCGAGCTGCCAAAATTGAGGTGGCTCAAATAGACTTGGACTGGCAGAACAAGGGTGAATTATTCCTAGCTCGGTGGGCCCATGAGACTTCAGGTCATCAAGGAAGGGATGCAACATATAAGTGGGCCAGAGACCGAGGGGTGGACTTAACTATGGACGCTATTGCTCAGGTTATTCATGATTGTGAAACATGCGCCATAATTAAACAAGCCAAGAGGATGAAACCTCTTTGGGGGGAAGGGCGATGGCAAAAGTATAAATATGGAGAGGCGTGGCAGGTTGATTATATCACCTTGCCACGATCTCGCAATGGTAAGCGTTATGTACTCACCATGGTGGAGGCAACCACTGGGTGGCTCGAAACATACGCAGTACCCCATGCTACCGCCCGAAACACCATATTAGGGTTGGAAAAGCAAATCCTGTGGCAGCATGGCACTCCAGAAAGAATTGAATCAGATAATGGGACCCATTTTAAAAATTCCCTTGTAACCACTTGGGCCAAAAATCATGGCATTGAGTGGATTTACCATATTCCCTATCATGCACCAGCTTCTGGTAAGATTGAACGATTCAATGGGTTGTTGAAAACTATGTTGAAAGCAATGGGTGGCGGAACATATAAAAACTGGGAGAACCATTTAGCAGAAGCCACCTGGTTAGTCAACACTCGAGGATCTAGTAATCGTAATGGTCCTAACCAATCCAGCTCCCTACGTACTGTGGAGGGAGATAAGGTTCCTGTAGTACACATAAAGAGCGTGTTGGGAAAGACGGTTTGGGTCCTTCCAGCGTCTGGAAAGGGCAAACCTCTCCGGGGTACTGTCTTTGCCCAGGGACCTGGGTGCACATGGTGGGTGATGGACAAAAATGGGAATGTTCAATGTGTACCACAAGGGAATTTGATGTTGGGGGAGTGCAGCCAATGATTTTCCTGTAGATATATAGGTAGAGTCTCAGAAAATATTTCAATTAGGTACAGAATAGTTCAATTAGGTATAGGACTTAAGATAGAATGGATTAATGTTAAGGAAACACTTTCTTCTCTATATACCTTAATTAGGCATTCTGTAAGCAAGTTTTCCATCTGGACTCTATATCCTGCACTGGCCATGCATGTGTAGAGCACACATGGAAAGAAGTATAAGTCAAAAGGAAATCTGCTGTGGTGGCTGGGAAAAGATGAGTGCACCTTGATGTGGGGGACGCCCTACTAGCGCTGCCTTTTCCCTCTACCACTGACACGTTTTCCTTTTTCTGGCAGTTTTGCCATTTTCTCAAAATTAAGAAATAGTAGGTTTGGTTATAGAGTTTTGTTCTCAACTTAGGGATTTGTATGGAATAAATATAAATTGTTGAGAAAAAAAAAAGGTTGCTGATTATTCACAATTATACATATGAGTGTGTATGTATGTATAAACATAATGTAATGATGTAGAATAAGGGGTGGAATGTCATGGTTTAATAATTTTGTAATTTTTGCTATCAGTATTCCACATCATAACATCATATAAAGCATGAATAATTTTACTGAATCTGCAACTTACAGAAGAAGACTACATCACCCAGGGAACAACAAGATAGGTCACGGGACCTGGACTCTATATTAACTTGGTCGCAGAACAGACTGACGTCTTTCGAGTTCTGGCGTTCAGGGGAGTGTGTGGGAGCCTTCAGCCGTTCGCCTAGATTCACAGTAGGCCTCTTGGTTACGGGACTCATTCTCTCTCCTATTTTGCTTGATTCGTTAGCTCAATTTTCAATTTTCAATTATATTGTATTATATTGAGTTATCCTGTATTTCGATATAGTATTTAGTAAATAAGTGTGCCTCCTTAGATCGTTGCCACTGTTTTCTTTTCCTAATTAACTTTTTCCTTTCGGCCTAGGGCCCCTCCGGGGCCCACGGCCCCCTGTCACGGACGCAGGTGGATTTTTAGTTCAAACCGTGACAATTTCCCACAGCAGCTCCTGCCACATAGATCTACCGACATGTGCCCCACAACAGCTCCTGCCCCAAAGATCTGATACTGATGTGCCTCATGGGAGCTCCTGCCCCATAGATCTGACCCACATCTGCCCCACAGCAGCTCCTGTCTCATAGATCTTAACCACATCAGCACCACAGCAGCTCCTGCCCCATAGATCTGACCCTCATCAGCCACACAACATCTCCTGCCACATAGATCTGACCCACATCTGCCCCAGAACAGCTCCTGCCCCATTGATCTCACCCACATCAGCCCCAAAGTAGCTCCTGCCCACATGAGCCACACAGCAGCTCCTGACCCATAGATCTCACCCACATCGGACCCACAACACCTCCCGCCCCATAGATCTGACCCACATCTACCCCACAGCAGCTCCCGCCCCATATATCTAGCCCCCATCAGACCCACAGAAGCTCCTGCCCCATAGATCTGACCCACATGTGCCCCAGAGCAGCTCCTGTCCAAGAGATCTGCCAAACAGCAGCTCCTGCCCCATAGATCTGACCCACATCTGCCCCACAGCAGCTCCTGCCCCATAGATCTAGCCCCCATCAGACCCACAGCAGCTCCTGCCCCATAGATCTGACCCAAATGTGCCCCAGAGCAGCTCCTGTCCAAGAGATCTGCCCCACAGCAGCTCCAGCCCAATAGATCTGACCCACATCTGCCCCACAGCAGCTCCTGCCCCATAGATCTGACCCACATCTGCCCCATAGTATCTCCTGCCCCATAGATCTGACCCACATCAGACCCAGAGCAGCTGCTGACCCATAGATCTGACCCAAATCTGCCCAGCAGCAGCTCCTGCCTCATAGATCTGACCCAAATCTGCCCCACAGCATCTCCTGCACCATAGATCTGACCCACATGTGCCCCACAGCAGCTCCAAACTCATAGATCTGACCAACATGAGTCCAACAGCAGATTTTGCACCATAGATATGTCCCTCATCTGCCCCACAGCAACGCCTGCCCCATAGATCTGACCCACATCAGCCCCACAGCAGCTCCTGCCCCATAGATTTGACCCAAATCTGCCCCATAGCAGCTCCTGCCCCATAGATCTGACTCACATCTGCCCCATAGCATCTCCTGCCCCATAGATCTGACCCACATGTGCCCCACAGCAGCTCCTACCCCATAGATCTGAACCACATGTGCTCCACTGCAGCTCCAGTCCCGTAGATCTGGCCCACAGCAGCCCATGCCCCATAGATCTGACCCACAGCATCTCCTGCCCCTTACATCTGACCCACATCATACCCACAGCAGCTCCTGCCCCATAGATCTGACCCACATCAGCCCCACAGCACCTCCTGCCCCATAGATCTGACCCACATCAGACCCAGAGCAGCTGCTGACCCATAGATCTGACCCAAATCTGCCCAGCAGCAGCTCCTGCCTCATAGATCTGACCCAAATCTGCCCCACAGCATCTCCTGCACCATAGATCTGACCCACATGTGCTCCACAGCAGCTCCAAACTCATAGATCTGACCCACATCAGTCCAACAGCAGATTTTGCACCATATATATGTCCCTCATCTGCCCCACAGCAACTCCTGCCCCATAGATCTGACCCACATCAGCCCCACAGCAGCTCCTGCCCCATAGTTCTGACCCAAATCTGCCCCATAGCAGCTCCTGCCTCATAGATCTGACCCAAATCTGCCCCACAGCAACTCCTGCCCCATAGATCTGACCCAAATCTGCCCCACAGCAGCTCCTGCCTCATAGATCTGACCCAAATCTGCCCTACTGCTGATCCTGCCCCATACATCTGAACCACAGCAGTTCCTGCCACATAGATCTGACCCAAATCTGCCCTACAGCAGCTCCTGCCCATAGATCTGACCCACATGTGCACCACAGCATCTCCTGCCCCATAGATCTGACTGTCATGCTCAGACTGAGCACAATGCCCTCCGGGCCGAGCATAACGTCCTCCGGTTCGATCACAACACTCTCCAGTCCAACTACGACAGCCTCCAGACTGAGCTCGGTGCCGTCCAGTTTGAGCGGAACGCTCTCCGAGACCAGCTATGTGCCCTCCGGGGTGAGCTTAATGTATGTAACCAACTACCAGGGGCGCATGTAGTCCAATTGGACCAACCATCGGGGACACCAGATACAATGTTGGTTGCCCCTGTAAGAGGGCGAAAGACAAAACGAGTTTCAACTCAGTTAGAGAAACAGCAGAAGGAGTTGGAAGAGCGGAGGGAGTTAGTAGAGCAGGACTCAGGAGAGCAGGGGGAGTCAGAAGACCAGAGGAGGTTGGAGGAGCAGAGGATGTTAGAGGGGTACAAGAAGATGTTAGAGGAGCAGAAGTTAGAGGAGCAGAGAAAGTTAGGAGAGAGGAAAAAGAAGGAGGGTTACCTGGAGGAAATAACACAAGCATCAGGGTCAGAGTCAGAAGAGGAGCCAAAAGCCAGATTTTCTTTACGAGAATTTCTCGAGTCCAAACTTAGAGATGGGGCAGCCTCACCGACACAGCTGCCACCATCAACACCTGGGACTCTTGACAGAGCAAAAGGTGAGCAAAGTATAACGACCATTATTGATCGATCTTTTAAACTGAGTGAAATTCGAGATCTAAGAAAGGATTTCACACGTCAGCCAAAAGAACATATGGTCACTTGGTTACTTCGCTGCTGGGACAATGGTGCCAACAGTGCGTGGCTCGATGGCAGTGAAGCTCGCCAATTGGGTAGCATTTCCAGGGACTCACGTGTGGACAGAGGTATTGGCACATGCCAAAATCAGTCCTACACCCTCTGGAAGCGGATGTTGATAGTGGTAAGAGATAGATTCCCCTTCAAACGGGACTTGGAGCCTGAGAGAAAGAAATGGACTGAAATAGAGAAAGGTATCCAATTTTTGAGAGAAAATGCTCTGGTGGAAATGCTATACAGCCGCGAGTTCAATCGTAATGATCCAGACCAATTACATGATCCTGAAGCAGTCCGCGTTCCACGACAAATGTGGCGTGACTTTACAAAAGCAGCTCCAGAAAAGCATGCCAGTGCACTTGCATTAGTATATGGCAAAGGGGACAGGAAACCCTTTGTGAATGAACTAATTAGCAGCCTTCAGGAACTTGAATTATTTATAAGCGCCACAGAAGTTAATCTGTATACTTCAGCCATTGTCAAAATAGTGGAAAGATTAAAGAAAACGGAGGGAACACAAAGTGATATTATTGACAAATTGGCTAATGTGCCTGATGTAGATGAATCCATGGTGGTACAAGATGATGGAGACCAAGATTTCCACGATCGCCTATTGAGAAAGCTAAACAAAATGAGTTCCTCTCGACCTGTATCATCGAAAATCTCAACCATAAAAATGAGACGTCCGCGTATTCAAGCAAATGACAACGATAAGACTACACATCTTGCCTTGTTGCTTTTCCTCTGTAGTCATGGGGAGGACATGAAGAAGTGATGTAATTCATCCACTTCTGCACTTCAGGCACGTGTGAAAGAATTACAAGGTGAAACAACCACCAAGGTGAACTCTTCCAAGAAGGGGAGAGTTCCAGTTGCTGCAAGCCACCGAGGTAAACAATAGAGGGACCCTGCCCCCAGCCAGGGGGGGGAAAGGGACAATAGAGTATACTGGACTGTGTGGATTAAGTGGCCTGGCACATCTCGACCACAGAAATATAAAGCCTTTGTGGACACTGATGCACAATGCACCCTAATGCCCTCAAGTCACCAAGGGACACAACCAATATATATCCATGGAGTGACTGGGGGTTCCCAAGAATTGACTATGTTGGAGGCCGAAATAAGCCTCACTGGTAAAAACTGGCGAAGGCACCCTATTGTGACTGGTCCAGAGGCTCCATGTATACTGGGAATCGATTACCTTAGGATGGGATATTTTAAGAATCCCAAGGGGTATCATTGGGCGTTTGGGATAGCTGCTGTTAACACAAACGGTGTTAAGCAGCTGTCAACTTTACCTGGTCTGTCAGATGATCCTTCTGCTGTGGGGTTGCACAAGGTAAATGAAGGCCTGAATGGAGTGGCCTGAATGAAGTCACACCTCCATTAAGTGCTGCTGTACCAGACATGCTAGAACTCCAGTATGAACTAGAGTCAAAAGAAGCTAGGTGGTATGCCACCATTGACATTGCTAATGCCTTCTTTTCCATCCCATTGGCTGCAAAATGTAGGCCACAGTTTGCTTTTACCTGGAGAGGTATTCAGTACACCTGGAACCGTTTACCTCAAGGGTGGAAGCACAGCCCAACAATTTGCCATGGGTTGATCCAAGCTGTTTTGGAACAGGGTGATGCTCCTGAGCACTTGCAGTATATTGATGATATTGTAGTGTGGGGCCATACAGCAGCAGAGGTTTCCAAGAAAGGGAAACAGATAATCCAAATTCTTTTGCAAGCTGGTTTTGCCATTAAGCGCAGCAAGGTGAAGGGGCCTGCCCAGGAAATCCAGTTCTTAGGTATAAAATGGCAAGATGGACGTCGTCACATCCCAGCAGATGTGATTGACAAAATCACTGCTATGTCTCCGCCCACCGACAAGACAGAGACCCAATCTTTTCTGGGAGTAGTGGGCTTTTGGAGAATGCATGTCCCAAACTACAGCCACATAGTGAGCCCCCTCTATCAGGTAACACGGAAGAAGAATAATTTCTCATGGGGTCCTGAGCAGCAGCAGGCTTTTGAGCAGAGAAAACAAGAAATAGCCCGTGCCGTGGCCTTGGGGCCAGTACGGACGGGGCAGGATGTGAGGATCCGAGGCCGACCCCTAGGATTTTGGAGTCAAGCATATAAAGGGTCTGAGGAGTGCTACACTCCGACTAAGAAGGAGATCTTAGCCGTGTATGAGGGGGTTCGGGCTGCTTCTGAAGTAGTTGGGACAGAGGTTCAGCTTCTTCTAGCACCTCGCTTGCCAGTAATAAACTGGATGTTTAAAGGACAGGTTCCCTCCACCCATCATGCTACTGATGTCACTTGGAGTAAGTGGATTTCATTAATTACTCAACGAGCTCGAATGGGAAAACTCAGCCGTCCTGGAATTCTAGAAGTGATCATGGACTGGCCTGAGATTAAAAAAATTGAAACACCACCTACAGAAGAGGTATCACGCGCTAAAGAGGCACCACCATACAATGAGCTACCAGAAAACGAAAAGTAATTTGCCCTATTCACAGACGGATCATGTCGTATTGTAGGGAAGCATCGCAGATGGAAAGCTGCTGTATGGAGCCCCACACAACAAGTTGCAGAGGCCACTGAAGGTAAAGGAGAATCAAGTCAATTTGCAGAGGTAAAGGCTGTTCAGCTGGCTTTAGATGTGGCTGAACGGGAGAGGTGGCCAATGCTTCATCTTTATACTGATTCATGGATGGTGGCAAATGCCTTATGGGGGTGGCTGCAACAGTGGAACCATCCTCTGCTACCAAATCTGTCACGGTTTGAACGAAAAATCCACCTGCGTCCGTGACAAGGGCCGTGGGCCCCTGAAGTGCCCTCGGCCGAAAAGAAAAAGTTAATTAAGAAAAGAAAACAGCGGCAACGATGTAAGGAGGCACACTTATTTACTAAATACTATATCGAAATACAAGATAACACAATAGAATACAATATAATTGAAAATTGAGCTAACGAATCAAGCAAAATAGGAGAGAGAATGAGTCCCGTAACCGAGAGGCCTACTGTGAATCTAGGCGAACGGCTGAAGGCTCCCACACACTGCCCTGAACGCCAGAACTCGAAAGACGTCAGTCTGTTCTGCGACCAAGTTAATATAGAGTCCAGGTCCCGTGACCTATCGTGTTGCTCTCTGGGAGATGTAGTCTTCTTCTGTAAGTTGCAGATTCAGTAAAATTATTCATGCTTTATATGATGTTATGATGTGGAATACTGATAGCAAAATTACAGAATTATTAAACCATGACACTGTTAAAATCAGCTTTTGGATATGTAGAGGGAGAATTTTTTCGGTGAATAACTGTGTGTTTAGGGCAGGAATGGATGATCCTTGATTTCACATGGTAGATGTTCTTTACCTGCTCTGTACTCATTTTACAAATCATTTCATGCTGTAACAGTAAACAAATGGTGAATTCTTCATCAGATACGTCTGCTACTGTAAGGTCTTTGTCTGATTTCAAAGTTAAAGTCAGGAGTCAAACTAAAAGAAGAAAAAACTAGTTTGATAAGGACGTATAGAAATTCTGACTTTCTGTAACACAGCTTTGTTGGAAGTAACCGCGGGAGACAAGTCTCATGCTATCATGGTCAACAAGTCTCGTTTATTAGGTGTTACAGCATCTCATTTTTTGGGGGGGGGCCGTAGAGGTCGACAACACAGCGAGCGACGTATGCGGGGGGGGGGCAGGCGGCCGCTGGCTGGGAACGGCTGCTTGTGTCAGAGCGCGGCCGCTGTTCTTTCGTGCGCTGCTTCTCACGTTTCCCGACTTCCTATAGCATACAGCAGCGTTGTGGGTGTTGGATTGACACTTGCTGCGCCAAATCCCAGTGGCTTGGCACTCGTGACTGATGTGGCCAGTTTTTTCAAAACGGAAACATTTCATGCGGGAGCTGTTCTGCGAGCGTGGGCTTGTAGCGACTGCAGCTTGGAGGGGTGCAAGGGCTGCTAACACTTGATTCTGAGAAGCCTCAGCCTGTGCCTTTAATCCTGCCCCTAGCTCTTTAATAGCCTCCACTATGAAAGCCTGAGCCCCCGTGGGCACGCTCGATAATCTGTCTAACGCCTCCTCTATTGTCCAGTTACTCCTCAAAGTACTTAGAATGCCACGAGCTGTAGCATTACAATTCTGAAGTGCACAATGTTTTAGCATTATTTCCCTCATGTACTCTGGTACTCCAGCCTTCTCTATGGCTCCGGCTACCTTATCTAGAAACGCTCCAAATTCCTCGTTTCTTCCCTGCCGGATTCCCATATAAGACGGCAGCCCACCTGGTGCCTTGATCTTATCCATAGCCTGCCTGGCCAGATACATTGACTCCCTACATTTAACTGGTCCTAATAAAGCCTGGGCCTCTGTCCGGATGAAAGGACCCACCCCTAAAAGTTCTTCAACGCTTACGTTATACAAGGGATCTCCGGGCTGCCTAACTATCACAGCGCTCTGTTGGCACGTCTCTTCCCAATAAGCATTAAATAGCAGTTGTTCGTGCTGCGAAAAAATCAACCTAGCTATAGCCCGACGATCAGATGGCAACAAAACCTGAGTACTCCAGATATAATCCAGTATCTGTCTCGCTGGCTCACTTTTTACTCCAAACTGACTGACCGTAGACCACAATAGTGACAACTTCCAATCTAAAGCACTGATAGCAGCCTGTGTCCCGCCTGCAGGATCAGGCGAATACCCCACCGACAGCACCGCCTGTTGCAGCGCTTCCAACGCCTCACCATCTCCCGCCTCTAAACAAGCCCGCGCCAGCGCAGCCCAAGCCCCCCCCCCGCTCCCGCGTGACGGCCTCCGACAGGTCACTCTGTGCCCCAGGGAGCGGCTCATTGCAAACGGGGGTCGAGGGGGCCGGCTGTAGCGCCATGGTCGATGCAGGCGGCTCGTCTGATACGGACGTGCTGGGAGACGGAGACGGGGCACTCGGCTCCACAGCCACCGGCAACGCAGGCTCGGCGGCCGGCAGCAACTTTACGGTGGACACTGCAGGGGGCACCGGGCAATCTGACCATTCATTATAATTCTTATTCCTCCCCTGCACAGCTGCAGCTCTTCTCTCCTCATTATTGCTACCATTACTATTAATAAAAATAACATTTTTAGTGACAGGTGAGGGCAGGGGGCTGCGTTGGGCCCTATGGGAGCCCCCCCCATCCTGGCACACTCCCCCAGGCTGATCCAGCGCTTCCATGTGGGTGATTGCAGCAAATCATTATAAACCACACGCCACCACTTCCCACATTTTTTAGCCATTTTCTCCCCATCTATCATTCCCTGAAAAATTGCATCTCCAAATTTACGCCACTCAGCAAGATCATGCACTAAATGCGGATTCTGAAATAACCCTTTAGCATACCCATACACTAATAACTTAGGGAATTCCTTTTCCAAGTCTATCCCGTTAAACTGTCTCCGCCTAAGAAAAGCGGTAAATAAATTATATGCTGCTTGCCTGTCCATATTTACTCACGTCGGTACCGTTGCAGCCCTCCAGGCTTCGGCAGCACGTATCGCTCGAGCCCACCTCTGTGGTCACTCGAGACACGGAGCTCCAAGTTTAGCTCTTTCGTCGTCCGTCTAGCTGCGGGACCCAAACCCAACGCAGTTCTTCGCTCGTGGCAGCCCCTTTTTCCTTATCACGTCGAGGGTCACCATTTGTTGGAAGTAACCGCGGGAGACAAGTCTCATGCTATCATGATCAACAAGTCTCGTTTATTAGGTGTTACAGCATCTCATTTATACAATCAGTAATAAGTTCATGCATATTGAAAAAGTAAAGCTCAGGATTGGTGGGTTACACATTACTTCATCTGACCTTTGTGGTTAGTCTTATGGATACTTTTTCTTTGCAGCTCTGTCTACACCTTGCTACACATCTTGCTTTTCCCTCAGGCCGTCCTTGCCTCTAGATACATATTTCGTCTTTAGCTACATACCCTGTCTTTTCACATCCTGATTCCTCCATAGCTTCTTAGCCCGTGATCGGCCCTAGGATAGACCGTCTTTGTCTTTAATCACGTTCATTCTTTTACAATTTAACTAGTGGAATCTCTTCATGTCCTTTCTCATGAAGCCATTCTGCATAAACATTCTCCACATAGATCTGACCCACATCAGACGCACAGCAGCTCCGGCCCCAAATATCTGACCCACATCTGCCCCACAGAGCCTTCTGCCCCGTAGATCTGACCCACATCTGCCCCACAACAGCTCCTGACTCATAGATCTTAACCACATCAGCACCACAGCAGCTCCTGCCCAATAGATCTGACCCACAGCAGCTCCTGCCCAATAGATCTGACCCACATCAGCCCCACAGCATCTCCTGCCCCATAGATCTCCCCCACATCTGCACCTTAGGAGCTCCAACACCATAGATCTGACCGACAGCTGCTCCTGCCACATAGATCAGACCCACATCTGCCCCAGAACAGCTCCCGCCCCATAGATCTGACCCACATCAGCCCCAAAGAAGCTCCTGCCCCATAGATCAGACCCACATCAGCCAAACAGCAGCTCCTGCCCCATAGATCGGACCCACATCACCCCCACAGCAGCTCCAGCCTCATAGATCTAGCCCCATCAGACCCACAGCAGCTCCAGTCCCATAGATCTGACCCACATCTACCCCACAGCAGCTCCTGCCCCATAGATCTGACCAAAATGTGCCCCACAGCAGCTCCTGCCCCATAGATCTGACCAACATCTGCCCCACAGCTACTCCTGCCCCATAGATCTGACCCACATGTGCTACACAGCAGCTCCTGCCCCATAGATCTGACCAACATGAGCCCCACAGCATCTTCTGCCCCATCGATCTGACCCACATCTGCCCCACAGAGCCTTCTGCTCTAAAAATCTGGCCCACATCTGCCCCACAACAGCTCCTGTCTCATAGATCAGAACAACATCAGCACCACAGCAGCTCCTGCCACATAGATCTGACCCACATCAGCCACACAGCAGCTCCTGCCCCATAGATCTGATCCCAATCAGCCACACAGCAGCTCCTGCCCCATAGATCTGACCCACATTATCCCCACAGCAGTTCCTGCCCCATAGAACTTACCCTCATCAGCCCCACAGCAGCTCCTGCCCCATAGATCAGAACCACATCTGCCCCACAGCATCTTCTGCCCCATAGATCTGACCCTCAGCAGCAACACACCAGCACCTGCCCCACAGATCTGACCCACATATACCTAACAGCAGCTCCTGCCCCATCGATCTTACCAGCATCAGCTCCACAGCAGCACCTACCCCATAGATCTGACCCACATCTGCCCCTAAGCAGCTCCTGCCCATAGATCTGACCCACATGTGCCCCACAGCAGATCCTGCCCTTTAGATCTGACCCACATCAGCCACACAGCAGCTCCTGCCCCATACATCTGACACACATGTGCCCCACAGCAGCTCCTGCCCCATACATCTGACTCAAATGCGCCCCACAGAGGCTCCTGCCTTATAGATCAGACCATCATCAGCCTCACAACAGCTCCTGCCCCATAGATCTGACCCTCATCATCCCCACAGCAGCTCCTGCCCCATAGATCTCAACCACATGAGCCCCACAGCAGCTCCTGTCCCACAGATCTGACCCACATAGGCCCCACAGCAGCTCCTGTCCCATAGATCTGACCCTCAGCAGCAACACAGCAGCTCCTGCCCCACAGATCTGACCAACACCAGCCCCACAGCAGCTCCTGCCCCATTGATCTGACTCACATCTGCCCCACTGCAGTTCCTGCCCCATATATCTGACGCCCATCAATCCCACAGCATTATCTGCCCCATCGATCTGACCCACATCTGCCCCACAGGGCTTTCTGCCCTAAAAATCTGACCCACATATGCCGCACAGCAGTTCCTGTCTCATAGTTCAGAACAACATCAGCACCACAGCAGCTCCTGCCACACAGATCTGACCCACATCAGCACCACAGCAGCTCCTGCCCCATAGATCAGACCCACATCAGCCACACAGCAGCTCCTGCCCCATAGATCTGATCCCAATCAACACCACTGCAGCTCCTGCCCCATAGATCAGACCCACATCTGCCCCACAGCAGCTCCTGCCCCATAGATCTGACCCACATCTGCCCCATAGCAGCTCCTGCCCCATACATCTGACCCCAATCAGCCCCACAGCAGCTCCTGCCCCATAGATCTGACCCACATCAGCTCCACAGCAACGCCTGCCCCATAGATCTCAACCACATGAGCCCCACAGCAGCTCCTGTCCCACAGATCTGACCCACATAGGCCCCACAGCAGCTCCTGCCCCATAGATCTGACCCTCAGCAGCAACACAGCAGCTCCTGCCCCACAGATCTGACCAACACCAGCCCCACAGCAGCTCCTGACCCATAGATCTGACCAACATCAACTCCACAGCAGCACCTATCTCATAGATCTGACCCACATTCCCCACAGCAGCTCCTGCCACATAGATCTACCGACATGTGCCCCACAGCAGCTCCTGCCCCATACATCTGACCCAAATGCGCCCCACAGAGGCTCCTGCCTTATAGATCAGACCATCATCAGCCTCACAACAGCTCCTGCCCCATAGATCTGACCCTCATCATCCCCACAGCAGCTCCTGCCCCATAGATCTCAACCACATGAGCCCCACAGCAGCTCCTGTCCCACAGATCTGACCCACATAGGCCCCACAGCAGCTCCTGTCCCATAGATCTGACCCTCAGCAGCAACACAGCAGCTCCTGCCCCACAGATCTGACCAACACCAGCCCCACAGCAGCTCCTGCCCCATTGATCTGACTCACATCTGCCCCACTGCAGTTCCTGCCCCATATATCTGACGCCCATCAATCCCACAGCATTATCTGCCCCATCGATCTGACCCACATCTGCCCCACAGGGCTTTCTGCCCTAAAAATCTGACCCACATATGCCGCACAGCAGTTCCTGTCTCATAGTTCAGAACAACATCAGCACCACAGCAGCTCCTGCCACACAGATCTGACCCACATCAGCACCACAGCAGCTCCTGCCCCATAGATCAGACCCACATCAGCCACACAGCAGCTCCTGCCCCATAGATCTGATCCCAATCAACACCACTGCAGCTCCTGCCCCATAGATCAGACCCACATCTGCCCCACAGCAGCTCCTGCCCCATAGATCTGACCCACATCTGCCCCATAGCAGCTCCTGCCCCATACATCTGACCCCAATCAGCCCCACAGCAGCTCCTGCCCCATAGATCTGACCCACATCAGCTCCACAGCAACGCCTGCCCCATAGATCTCAACCACATGAGCCCCACAGCAGCTCCTGTCCCACAGATCTGACCCACATAGGCCCCACAGCAGCTCCTGCCCCATAGATCTGACCCTCAGCAGCAACACAGCAGCTCCTGCCCCACAGATCTGACCAACACCAGCCCCACAGCAGCTCCTGACCCATAGATCTGACCAACATCAACTCCACAGCAGCACCTATCTCATAGATCTGACCCACATTCCCCACAGCAGCTCCTGCCACATAGATCTACCGACATGTGCCCCACAGCAGCTCCTGCCCCATACATCTGACCCAAATGCGCCCCACAGAGGCTCCTGCCTTATAGATCAGACCATCATCAGCCTCACAACAGCTCCTGCCCCATAGATCTGACCCTCATCATCCCCACAGCAGCTCCTGCCCCATAGATCTCAACCACATGAGCCCCACAGCAGCTCCTGTCCCACAGATCTGACCCACATAGGCCCCACAGCAGCTCCTGTCCCATAGATCTGACCCTCAGCAGCAACACAGCAGCTCCTGCCCCACAGATCTGACCAACACCAGCCCCACAGCAGCTCCTGCCCCATTGATCTGACTCACATCTGCCCCACTGCAGTTCCTGCCCCATATATCTGACGCCCATCAATCCCACAGCATTATCTGCCCCATCGATCTGACCCACATCTGCCCCACAGGGCTTTCTGCCCTAAAAATCTGACCCACATATGCCGCACAGCAATTCCTGTCTCATAGTTCAGAACAACATCAGCACCACAGCAGCTCCTGCCCCATAGATCAGACCCACATCAGCACCACAGCAGCTCCTGCCCCATAGATCAGACCCACATCAGCCACACAGCAGCTCCTGCCCCATAGATCTGATCCCAATCAACACCACTGCAGCTCCTGCCCCATAGATCAGACCCACATCTGCCCCACAGCAGCTCCTGCCCCATAGATCTGACCCACATCTGCCCCATAGCAGCTCCTGCCCCATACATCTGACCCCAATCAGCCCCACAGCAGCTCCTGCCCCATAGATCTGACCCACATCAGATCCACAGCAACGCCTGCCCCATAGATCTCAACCACATGAGCCCCACAGCAGCTCCTGTCCCACAGATCTGACCCACATAGGCCCCACAGCAGCTCCTGCCCCATAGATCTGACCCTCAGCAGCAACACAGCAGCTCCTGCCCCACAGATCTGACCAACACCAGCCCCACAGCAGCTCCTGACCCATAGATCTGACCAACATCAACTCCACAGCAGCACCTATCTCATAGATCTGACCCACATTCCCCACAGCAGCTCCTGCCACATAGATCTACCGACATGTGCCCCACAACAGCTCCTGCCCCAAAGATCTGATACTGATGTGCCTCACGGGAGCTCCTGCCCCATAGATCTGACCCACATCTGCCCCACAGCAGCTCCTGACTCATAGATCTTAACCACATCAGCACCACAGAAGCTCCTGCCCAATAGATCTGACCCACAGCAGCTCCTGCCCAATAGATCTGACCCACATCAGCCCCACAGCATCTCCTGCCCCATAGATCTCCCCCACATCTGCACCTTAGGAGCTCCAACACCATAGATCTGACCGACAGCTGCTCCTGCCACATAGATCAGACCCACATCTGCCCCAGAACAGCTCCCGCCCCATAGATCTGACCCACATCAGCCCCAAAGAAGCTCCTGCCCCATAGATCAGACCCACATCAGCCAAACAGCAGCTCCTGCCCCATAGCTCGGACCCACATCACCCCCACAGCAGCTCCAGCCCCATAGATCTAGCCCCATCAGACCCACAGCAGCTCCTGCCCCATAGATCTGACCAAAATGTGCCCCACAGCAGCTCCTGCCCCATAGATCTGACCCACATCTGCCCCACAGCTACTCCTGCCCCATAGATCTGACCCACATGTGCCCCACAGCAGCTCCTGCCCCATAGATCTGACAAACATGAGCCCCACAGCATCTTCTGCCCCATAGATCTTACGCCCATCAGCCCCACAGAATCTTCTGCCTCATCGATCTGACCCACATCTGCCCCACAGAGCCTTCTGCTCTAAAAATCTGGCCCACATCTGCCCCACAGCAGCTCCTGTCTCATAGATCAGAACAACATCAGCACCACAGCAGCTTCTGCCACATAGATCTGACCCACATCAGCCACACAGCAGCTCCTGCCCCATAGATCTGATCCCAATTTGCACCACAGCAGCTCCTGCCCCATAGATCTGACCCACATCAGCCACACAGCAGCTCCTGCCCCATAGATCTGATCCCAATCAGCACCACAGCAGCTCCTGCCCCATAGATCTGACCCACATCAGCCACACAAGAGCTCCTGCCCCATACATCGGACCCATACCAGATCCTGCCCCATCGGTCTGACCCACATTATCCCCACAGCAGTTCCTGCCCCATAGATCAGACCCACATCTGCCCCACAGCATCTTCTGCCCCATAGATCTGACCCTCAGCAGCAACACACCAGCACCTGCCCCACAGATCTGACCCACATATACCCCACAGCAGCTCCTGCCCCATCGATCTTACCAGCATCAGCTCCACAGCAGCACCTACCCCATAGATCTGACCCACATCTGCCCCAAAGCAGCTCCTGCCCATAGATCTGACCCACATGTGCCCCACAGCAGCTCCTGCCCCATAGATCTGACCCACATCAGCCACACAGCAGCTCCTGCCCCATACATCTGACCCACATGTGCCCCACAGCAGCTCCTGCCCCATACATCTGACCCAAATGCGCCCCACAGAGGCTCCTGCCTTATAGATCAGACCATCATCAGCCTCACAACAGCTCCTGCCCCATAGATCTGACCCTCATCATCCCCACAGCAGCTCCTGCCCCATAGATCTCAACCACATGAGCCCCACAGCAGCTCCTGTCCTACAGATCTGACCCACATAGGCCCCACAGCAGCTCCTGCCCCATAGATCTGACCCTCAGCAGCAACACAGCAGCTCCTGCCCCACAGATCTGACCAACACCAGCCCCACAGCAGCTCCTGCCCCATTGATCTGACTCACATCTGCCCCACTGCAGCTCCTGCCCCATAGATCTGACGCCCATCAACCCCACAGCATTATCTGCCTTATCGATCTGACCCACATCTGCCCCACAGGGCTTTCTGCCCTAAAAATCTGACCCACATCTGCCCCACAGCAGCTCCTGTCTCATAGATCAGAACAACATCAGCACCACAGAAGCTCCTGCCACATAGATCTGACCCACATCAGCCACACAGCAGCTCCTGCCCCATAGATCTGATCCCAATCAGCACCACAGCAGCTCCTGCCCCATAGATCAGACCCACATCAGCCACACAGCAGCTCCTGCCCCATAGATCTGACACCAATCAGCCCCATAGCAGCTCCTGCCCCATAGATCTGACCCACATCAGATCCACAGCAACGCCTGCCCCATAGATCTCAACCACATGAGCCCCACAGCAGCTCCTGTCCCACAGATCTGACCCACATAGGCCCCACAGCAGCTCCTGCCCCATAGATCTGACCCTCAGCAGCAACACAGCAGCTCCTGCCCCACAGATCTGACCAACACCACCCCCACAGCAGCTCCTGCCCCATAGATCTGACCAACATCAACTCCACAGCAGCACCTACCCCATAGATCTGACCCACATTCCCCACAGCAGCTCCTGCCACATAGATCTACCGACATGTGCCCCACAACAGCTCCTGCCCCAAAGATCTGATACTGATGTGCCCCACGGGAGCTCCTGCCCCATAGATCTGACCCACATCTGCCCCACAGCAGCTCCCGACTCATAGATCTTAACCACATCAGCACCACAGCAGCTCCTGCCACATAGATCTGACCATCATCAGCCACACAACAGCTCCTGCCTCATAGATCTGACCCACATCAGCCCCACAGCATCTCCTGCCCCATAGATCCGACCCACATCTGCACCTTAGGAGCTCCAACCCCATAGATCTGACCGACAGCTGCTCCTGCCACATAGATCTGACCCACATCTGCCCCAAAGTAGCTCCTGCCCACATCAGCCACACAGCAGCTCCTGACCCATAGATCTCACCCACATCGGACCCACAACACCTCCCGCCCCATAGATCTGACCCACATCGGACCCACAGCAGTTCCTGACCCATAGATCAGACCCACATCTACCCCACAGCAGCTCCCACCCCATATATCTAGCCCCCATCAGACCCACAGAAGCTCCTGCCCCATAGATCTGACCCAAATGTGCCCCAGAGCAGCTCCTGTCCAAGAGATCTGCCAAACAGCAGCTCCTGCCCCATAGATCTAGCCCCCATCAGACCCCCAGCAGCTCCAATCCCATAGATCTGACCCACATCTACCCCACAGAAGCTCCTGCCCCATAGGTCTGACCCAAATGTGCCCCAGATCAGCTCCTGTCCAAGAGATCTGCCCCACAGCAGCTCCTGCCCCATAGATCTGACCCACGTCTGCCCCACAGTAGCTCCTGCCCCATAGATCTCAACCACATGAGCCACACAGCAGTTCCTGTCCCACAGATCTGACCCACATGTGCCCCACAGCAGCTTTATAACCCAGAGATGGGTTATAAAGCAGGTATGTTTATTCCAGCGTTGCGCAGCGCCGGGTGCAAGGGGGATAGCTTCTCCAAACTTGCACACCGTAAGGAGAAAAGTGTGTTACAGATATAGGTTAAGCTAATACATAATCAATAGTCTCCTCCTCAGTTTGATTACATATTCATTACATTCCCTATGGCCCCGTTCCCTGCGACCCCATTCCCTCATTCCCCCTGACCCCATTCCCCGCGACCCTTGCTGTTGTTTTGGGGTGAAATTCTTCTTCTGTTTTCTTCTTGGTGTTATCTGCTGGTACCATTCTCCCACGTAAGCATCGTCTTGCCCGGGGGTATCTAATCCTTCTTCTTGTCAGAGGTCTCTGGACAGTTTCTTCTTATCTTTATTGCCCTCTTCTCTGGTTTTCTTTTGACTAAGTGTCTGTAATTCCCCCTTTCCCTGCACTTTTAAATGTACAGTTACCCTTTGTCTTGGTTTCTGTGAAGTTCCCCTTTCCCTTTCTATAGCAAAGTGTTACCTTACCACCATTTTGAGGCTTTGCTCACTCTTCACTACCCCATAGATCTGACCCACATGTGCTCCACTGCAGCTCCAGTCCCGTAGATCTGGCCCACAGCAGCCCATGCCCCATAGATCTGACCCACATCATACCCACAGCAGCTCCTGCCCCATAGATCTGACCCACATCAGACCCAGAGCAGCTGCTGACCCATAGATCTGACCCAAATCTGCCCCGCAGCAGCTCCTGCCTCATAGATCTGACCCAAATCTGCCCCACAACAGCTCCTGCACCATAGATCTGACCTACATGTGCCCCACAGCAGCTCCAGACTCATAGATCTGACCCACATCAGTCCAACAGCAGATTTTGCACCATAGATATGTCCCTCATCTGCCCCACAGCAACTCCTGCCCCATAGATCTGACCCACATCAGCCCCATAGCAGCTCCTGCCCCACAGATCTGACCCAAATCTGCCCCATAGCAGCTCCTGCCTCATAGATCTGACCCAAATCTGCCCCACAGCAGCTCCTGCCCCATAGATCTGACCCAAATCTGCCCTACAGCTGATCCTGCCCCATACATCTGAACCACAGCAGTTCCTGCCCCATAGATTTGACCCAAATCTGCCCTACAGCAGCTCCTGCCCATAGATCTGACCCACATGTGCACCACAGCATCTCCTGCCCCATAGATCTGACTGTCATGCTCAGACTGAGCACAATGCCCTCCGGGCCGAGCATAACGTCCTCCGGTTCGATCACAACACTCTCCAGTCCAACTACGACAGCCTCCAGACTGAGCTCGGTGCCGTCCAGTTTGAGCGGAACGCTCTCCGAGACCAGCTATGTGCCCTCCGGGGTGAGCTTAATGTATGTAACCAACTACCAGGGGCACATGTAGTCCAATTGGACCAACCATCGGGGACACCAGATACAATGTTGGTTGCCCCTGTAAGAGGGCGAAAGACAAAACGAGTTTCAACTCAGTTAGAGAAACAGCAGAAGGAGTTGGAAGAGCGGAGGGAGTTAGTAGAGCAGGACTCAGGAGAGCAGGGGGAGTCAGAAGACCAGAGGAGGTTGGAGGAGCAGAGGATGTTAGAGGGGTACAAGAAGATGTTAGAGGAGCAGAAGTTAGAGGAGCAGAGAAAGTTAGGAGAGAGGAAAAAGAAGGAGGGTTACCTGGAGGAAATAACACAAGCATCAGGGTCAGAGTCAGAAGAGGAGCCAAAAGCCAGATTTTCTTTACGAGAATTTCTCGAGTCCAAACTTAGAGATGGGGCAGCCTCACCGACACAGCTGCCACCATCAACACCTGGGACTCTTGATAGAGCAAAAGGTGAGCAAAGTATAACGACCATTATTGATCGATCTTTTAAACTGAGTGAAATTCGAGATCTAAGAAAGGATTTCACACGTCAGCCAAAAGAACATATGGTCACTTGGTTACTTCGCTGCTGGGACAATGGTGCCAACAGTGCGTGGCTCGATGGCAGTGAAGCTCGCCAACTGGGTAGCATTTCCAGGGACTCACGTGTGGACAGAGGTATTGGCACATGCCAAAATCAGTCCTACACCCTCTGGAAGCGGATGTTGATAGCGGTAAGAGATAGATTCCCCTTCAAACGGGACTTGGAGCCTGAGAGAAAGAAATGGACTGAAATAGAGAAAGGTATCCAATTTTTGAGAGAAAATGTTCTGGTGGAAATGCTATACAGCCGCGAGTTCAATCGTAATGATCCAGACCAATTACATGATCCTGAAGCAGTCCGCGTTCCACGACAAATGTGGCGTGACTTTACAAAAGCAGCTCCAGAAAAGCATGCCAGTGCACTTGCATTAGTATATGGCAAAGGGGACAGGAAACCCTTTGTGAATGAACTAATTAGCAGGCTTCAGGAACTTGAATTATTTATAAGCGCCACAGAAGTTAATCTGTATACTTCAGCCATTGTCAAAATAGTGGAAAGATTAAAGAAAACGGAGGGAACACAAAGTGATATTATTGACAAATTGGCTAATGTGCCTGATGTAGATGAATCCATGGTGGTACAAGATGATGGAGACCAGGATTTCCACGATCGCCTATAGAGAAAGCTAAACAACATGAGTTCCTCTTGACCTGTATCATCGAAAATCTCAACCATTTAAAAGAGACGTCCGCGTATTCAAGCAAATGACAACGATAAGACACCTCGTATGCAAGCAAATGACAATGATAAGACTACACATCTTGCCTTGTTGCTTTTCCTCTGTAGTCATGGGGAGGACATGAAGAAGTGATGTAATTCATCCACTTCTGCACTTCAGGCACGTGTGAAAGAATTACAAGGTGAAACAACCACCAAGGTGAACTCTTCCAAGAAGGGGAGAGTTCCAGTTGCTGCAAACCAGCGAGGTAAACAATAGAGGGACCCTGCCCCCAGCCAGGGGGGGGAAAGGGACAATAGAGTATACTGGACTGTGTGGATTAAATGGCCTGGCACATCTCGACCACAGAAATATAAAGCCTTGGTGGACACTGATGCACAATGCACCCTAATGCCCTCAAGTCACCAAGGGACACAACCAATATATATCCATGGAGTGACTGGAGGTTCCCAAGAATTGACTATGTTGGAGGCCAAAATAAGCCTCACTGGTAAAAACTGGCAGAGACACCCTATTGTGACTGGTCCAGAGGCTCCACGTATACTGGGAATCGATTACCTTAGGATGGGATATTTTACAGATCCCAAAGGGTATCGATGGGCCTTTGGGATAGCTGCTGTTAACACAAACGGTGTTAAGCAGCTGTCAACTTTACCTGGTCTGTCAGATGATCCTTCTGCTGTGGGGTTGCACCAGGTAAAAGACCAAGAGGTACCAATTGTCACCAGAGTGGTTCACAGACGGCAGTACCGCACCAATAGGGACTCATTGCTCCCCATTCACAAGCTAATTCGCCAATTAGAGAATCAGGGAGCGATTAGCAAAACTCACTCGCCTTTTAACAGCCCCATATGGCCAGTGTGTAAAACCAGTGGGGAATGGAGGCTGACGGTGGATTACCGTGGCCTGAATGAAGTCACACCTCCATTAAGTGCTGCTGTACCAGACATGCTAGAACTCCAGTATGAACTAGAGTCAAAAGAAGCTAGGTGGTATGCCACCATTGACATTGCTAATGCCTTCTTTTCCATCCCATTGGCTGCAAAATGTAGGCCACAGTTTGCTTTTACCTGGAGGGGTATTCAGTACACCTGGAACCGTTTACCTCAAGGGTGGAAGCACAGCCCAACAATTTGCCATGGGTTGATCCAAGCTGTTTTGGAACAGGGTGATGCTCCTGAGCACTTGCTGTATATTGATGATATTGTAGTGTGGGGCCATACAGCAGCAGAGGTTTTCAAGAAAGGGAAACAGATAATCCAAATTCTTTTGCAAGCTGGTTTTGCCATTAAGCGCAGCAAGGTGAAGGGGCCTGCCCAGGAAATCCAGTTCTTAGGTATAAAATGGCAAGATGGACGTCGTCACATCCCAGCAGATGTGATTGACAAAATCACTGCTATGTCTCCGCCCACCGACAAGACAGAGACCCAATCTTTTCTGGGAGTAGTGGGCTTTTGGAGAATGCATGTCCCAAACTACAGCCACATAGTGAGCCCCCTCTATCAGGTAACACGGAAGAAGAATAATTTCTCATGGGGTCCTGAGCAGCAGCAGGCTTTTGAGCAGATAAAACAAGAAATAGCCCGTGCCGTGGCCTTGGGGCCAGTACGGACGGGACAGGATGTGAGGATCCGAGGCCGACCCCTAGGATTTTGGAGTCAAGCATATAAAGGGTCTGAGGAGCGCTACACTCCGACTAAGAAGGAGATCTTAGCCGTGTATGAGGGGGTTCGGGCTGCTTCTGAAGTAGTTGGGACAGAGGTTCAGCTTCTTCTAGCACCTCGCTTGCCAGTAATAAACTGGATGTTTAAAGGACAGGTTCCCTCCACCCATCATGCTACTGATGCCACTTGGAGTAAGTGGATTTCATTAATTACTCAACGAGCTGGAATGGGAAAACTCAGCCGTCCTGGAATTCTAGAAGTGATCATGGACTGGGCTGAGAGTAAAAAAATTGAAACACCACCTACAGAAGAGGTATCACGCGCTAAAGAGGCACCACCATACAATGAGCTACCAGAAAATGAAAAGTAATTTGCCCTATTCACAGACGGATCATGTCGTATTGTAGGGAAGCATTGCAGATGGAAAGCTGCTGTATGGAGCCCCACACAACAAGTTGCAGAGGCCACTAAAGGTAAAGGAGAATCAAGTCAATTTGCAGAGGTAAAGGCTGTTCAGCTGGCTTTAGATGTGGCTGAACGGGAGAGGTGGCCAATGCTTCATCTTTATACTGATTCATGGATGGTGGCAAATGCCTTATGGGGGTGGCTGCAACAGTGGAACCATCCTCTGCTACCAAATCTGTCACGGTTTGAACGAAAAATCCACCTGTGTCCGTGACAAGGGCCGTGGGCCCCTGAAGGGCCCTAGGCCGAAAAGAAAAATTTAATTAAGAAAAGAAAACAGCGGCAACGATCTAAGGAGGCACACTTATTTACTAAATACTATATCGAAATACAAGATAACACAATAGAATACAATATAATTGAAAATTGAGCTAATGAATCAAGCAAAATAGGAGAGAGAATGAGTCCCGTAACCGAGAGGCCTACTGTGAATCTAGGCGAACGGCTGAAGGCTCCCACACACTCCCCTGAATGCCAGAACTGAAAAGACATCAGTCTGTTCTGCGACCGAGTTAATATAGAGTCCAGGTCCCGTGACCTATCGTGTTGCTCTCTGGGAGATGTAGTCTTCTTCTGTAAGTTGCAGATTCAGTAAAATTATTCATGCTTTATATGATGTTATGATGTGGAATACTGATAGCAAAATTACAAAATTATTAAACCATGACACTGTTAAAATCAGCTTTTGGATATGTAGAGGGAGAATTTTTTCGGTGAATAACTGTGTGTTTAGGGCAGGAATGGATGATCCTTGATTTCACATGGTAGATGTTCTTTACCTGCTCTGTACTCATTTTACAAATCATTTCATGCTGTAACAGTAAACAAATGGTGAATTCTTCATCAGATACGTCTGCTACTGTAAGGTCTTTGTCTGATTTCAAAGTTAAAGTCAGGAGTCAAACTAAAAGAAGAAAAAACTAGTTTGATAAGGACGTATAGAAATTCTGCCTTTCTGTAACACAGCTTTGTTGGAAGTAACCGCGGGAGACAAGTCTCATGCTATCATGGTCAACAAGCCTCGTTTATTAGGTGTTACAGCATCTCATTTTTTGGGGGGGGGCCGTAGAGGCCGACAACACAGCGAGCGACATGTGCGAGGGGGGGCAGGCGGCCGCTGGCTGGGAACGGCTGCTTGTGTCAGAGCACGGCCGCTGTTCTTTCGTGCGCTGCTTCTCACGTTTCCCGACTTCCTATAGCATACAGCAGCGTTGTGGGTGTTGGATTGACACTTGCTGCGCCAAATCCCAGTGGCTTGGCACTCGTGACTGATGTGGCCAGTTTTTTCAAAACGGAAACATTTCATGCGGGAGCTGTTCTGCGAGCGTGGGCTTGTAGCGACTGCAGCTTGGAGGGGTGCAAGGGCTGCTAACACTTGATTCTGAGAAGCCTCAGCCTGTGCCTTTAATCCTGCCCCTAGCTCTTTAATAGCCTCCACTATGAAAGCCTGAGCCCCCGTGGGCACGCTCGATAATCTGTCTAACGCCTCCTCTATTGTCCAGTTACTCCTCAAAGTACTTAGAATGCCACGAACTGTAGCATTACAATTCTGAAGTGCACAATGTTTTAGCATTATTTCCCTCATGTACTCTGGTACTCCAGCCTTCTCTATGGCTCCGGCTACCTTATCTAGAAACGCTCCAAAATCCTCATTTCTACCCTGCCGGATTCCCATATAAAACGGCAGCCCACCTGGTGCCTTGATCTTATCCATAGCCTGCCTGGCCAGATACATTGACTCCCTACATTTAACAGGTCCTAATAAAGCCTGGGCCTCTGTCCGGATGAAAGGACCCACCCCTAAAAGTTCTTCAATGGTTACATTATACAAGGGATCTCTGGGCTGCCTAACTATCACAGCGCTCTGTTGGCACGTCTCTTCCCAATAAGCATTAAATAGCAGTTGTTCGTGCTGCGAAAAATTCAACCTAGCTATAGCCCGACGATCAGATGGCAACAAAACCTGAGTACTCCAGATATAATCCAGTATTTGTCTCGCTGGCTCACTTTTTACTCCAAACTGACTGACCGTAGACCACAATAGTGAGAACAACTTCCAATCTAAAGCACTGATAGCAGCCTGTGTCCCGCCTGCAGGATCAGGCGAATACCCCACCGACAGCACCGCCTGTTGCAGCGCTTCCAACGCCTCACCGTCTCCCGCGTCTAAACAAGCCCGCGCCAGCGCAGCCCAAGCCCCCCCCCCGCTCCCGCGTGACGGCCTCCGACAGGTCACTCTGTGCCCCAGGGAGCGGCTCATTGCAAACGGGGGTCGAGGGGGCCGGCTGTAGCGCCATGGTCGATGCAGGCGGCTCGTCTGATACGGACGTGCTGGGAGACGGAGACGGGGCACTCGGCTCCACAGCCACCGGCAACGCAGGCTCGGCGGCCGGCAGCAACTTTACGGTGGACACTGCAGGGGGCACCGGGCAATCTGACCATTCATTATAATTCTTATTCCTCCCCTGCACAGCTGCAGCTCTTCTCTCCTCATTATTGCTACCATTACTATTAATAAAAATAACATTTTTAGTGACAGGTGAGGGCAGGGGGCTGCGTTGGGCCCTATGGGAGCCCCCCCCATCCTGGCACACTCCCCCAGGCTGATCCAGCGCTTCCATGTGGGTGATTGCAGCAAATCATTATAAACCACACACCACCACTTCCCACATTTTTTAGCCATTTTCTCCCCATCTATCATTCCCTGAAAAATTGCATCTCCAAATTTACGCCACTCAGCAAGATCATGCACTAAATGCGGATTCTGAAATAACCCTTTAGCATACCCATACACTAATAACTTAGGGAATTCCTTTTCCAAGTCTATCCCGTTAAACTGTCTCCGCCTAAGAAAAGCGGTAAATAAATTATATGCTGCTTGCCTGTCCATATTTACTCACGTCGGTACCGTTGCAGCCCTCCAGGCTTCGGCAGCACGTATCGCTCGAGCCCACCTCTGTGGTCACTCGAGACACGGAGCTCCAAGTTTAGCTCTTTCGTCGTCCGTCTAGCTGCGGGACCCAAACCCAACGCAGTTCTTCGCTCGTGGCAGCCCCTTTTTCCTTATCACGTCGAGGGTCACCATTTGTTGGAAGTAACCGCGGGAGACAAGTCTCATGCTATCATGGTCAACAAGTCTCGTTTATTAGGTGTTACAGCATCTCATTTATACAATCAGTAATAAGTTCATGCATATTGAAAAAGTAAAGCTCAGGATTGGTGGATTACACATTACTTCATCTGACCTTTGCGGTTAGTCTTATGGATACTTTTTCTTTGCAGCTCTGTCTACACCTTGCTACACATCTTGCTTTTCCCTCAGGCCGTCCTTGCCTCTAGATACATATTTCGTCTTTAGCTACATACCCTGTCTTTTCACATCCTGATTTCTCCATAGCTGCTTAGCCCGTGATCGGCCCTAGGATAGACCGTCTTTGTCTTTAATCACGTTCATTCTTTTACAATTTAACTAGTGGAATCTCTTCATGTCCTTTCTCATGAAGCCATTCTGCATAAACATTCTCCACATAGATCTGACCCACATCAGACGCACAGCAGCTCCGGCCCCAAAGATCTGACCCACATCTGCCCCACAGAGCCTTCTGCCCCGTAGATCTGACCCACATCTGCCCCACAACAGCTCCTGACTCATAGATCTTAACCGCATCAGCACCACAGCAGCTCCTGCCCAATAGATCTGACCCACAGCAGCTCCTGCCCAATAGATCTGACCCACATCAGCCCCACAGCATCTCCTGCCCCATAGATCTCCCCCACATCTGCACCTTAGGAGCTCCAACACCATAGATCTGACCGACAGCTGCTCCTGCCCCATAGATCCGACCCACATCTGCCCCTTAGGAGCTCCAACACCATAGATCTGACCGACAGCTGCTCCTGCCACATAGATCAGACCCACATCTGCCCCAGAACAGCTCCCGCCCCATAGATCTGACCCACATCAGCCCCAAAGAAGCTCCTGCCCCATAGATCAGACCCACATCAGCCAAACAGCAGCTCCTGCCGCATAGATCGGACCCACATCACCCCCACAGCAGCTCCTGCCCCATAGATCTAGCCCCATCAGACCCACAGCAGCTCCAGTCCCATAGATCTGACCCACATCTACCCCACAGCAGCTCCTGCCCCATAGATCTGACGAAAATGTGCCCCACAGCAGCTCCTGCCCCATAGATCTGACCAACATGAGCCCCACAGCATCTTCTTCCCCATCGATCTGACCCACATGTGCCCCACAGCAGCTCCTGCCCCATAGATCTGACCAACATGAGCCCCACAGCATCTTCTGCCCCATAGATCTGATGCCCATCAGCCCCACAGCATCTTCTGCCCCATCGATCTGACCCACATCTGCCCCACAGAGCCTTCTGCTCTAAAAATCTGGCCCACATCTGCCCCACAGCAGCTCCTGTCTCATAGATCAGAACAACATCAGCACCACAGCAGCTCCTGCCACATAGATCTGACCCACATCAGCCACACAGCAGCTCCTGCCCCATAGATCTGATCCCAATCAGCACCACAGCAGCTCCTGCCCCATAGATCTGACCCACATCAGTGTCACGGGTTACTTAGATTTACCTATGCCCGTGACAGGGGAAGCCACCCCGTGGGCCCCCCTCCCAGGGCCCTGAAAGGAGGGGGAAAAAGGGAGTTGGATAAAACAGCGACAATCTAAGGAGGAAAAACTCATTTATTGAGTTAATTGAGACTAACAAATCGAACGAAACAGAGAGAGAGAGTCCCCAAAAACCGAGAGGCCTACTGTGAACTCTAGGCGACACGGCTGAAACGCTTCCCACTCTCCGAGAAGTTCGAGAGAAGAAGGAGGGCACTCCAGCCTGGGAACGAGATTATACAGCGTCCTGGTCCCGTGACTTATCATTAACCCTGTTGTTCTCTGGGATATGTAGTCTTCTTCTGTGGACTGCACATTCAATAGAAGTATCCATACTTTACATGATGTTATGATGTGGAATACTGATAGCAAAATTACAAAATTATAAAACCATGACATTCCACCCCTTATTCTACATTATTACATCATGGTTAATATATATATACATATATATACACGTATGTAAAATTATGATAGCTAAACAGTAGAATTACATGTAACATAACTAAATGTACAACTATAATAACTAAAATACACTACACATGCAAACATATATATATAAATACATAACATTATTGACTGCACTCCCCCAGCATCAAATTCCCTTGTGGCACACATTGAACATCCCCATCCTTCTGCATTACCCACCAAGTGCACCCAGGTCCCTGGGCAAAGACAGTTCCACGGATAGGTTTGCCCTTTCCTGAAGCTGGAAGGACCCAAACAGCTTTTCCCAACATGTTCTTTACATGTACAACAGGGACCTTATCTCCTTCTACAGTGTGTAGGGGGCTAGATTGACTAGGACCATTACGATTGGCAGATCCTCTAGTATTCACCAACCAAGTGGCTTCTGCCAGATTCTTCTCCCAGTGCTTAAATGTTCCACCACCCATTGCTTTCAACATAGTTTTCAACACCCCATTGTATCTTTTAATTTTACCAGAAGCTGGTGCATGGTAGGGGATATGATAAATCCACTCAATGCCGTGAACTTTGGCCCAAGTATTTATTACGGGAATTTTTGAAATGTGTCCCATTATGAGACTCAGTTCTTTCTGAGGTGTCATGTCGCCACAGGACTTGTTTCTCAAGACCTAATATGGTGTTTCGAGCAGTAGCATGGGGTACTGCGTATGTTTCAAGCCACCCAGTGGTTGCCTCTACCATAGTGAGTACATAACACTTACCACTGCGAGATCGTGGCAAGGTGATATAATCAACCTGCCACGCCTCCCCATATTTATACTTTTGCCATCGCCCTTCCTCCCAGAGTGGTTTCATCCTTCTGGCTTGTTTAATTATGGCACATGTTTCACAATCATGAATAACCTGCGCAATAGCGTCCATGGTTAAGTCCACCCCTCGGTCTCTGGCCCACTTATATGTTGCGTCTCTTCCTTGATGGCCTGAGGTCTCATGAGCCCATCGAGCTAGAAATAATTCGCCCTTATTCTGCCAATCCAAGTCGATTTGAGCCACCTCAATTCTAGCAGCTTTATCTACCTGATGGTTGTTTTGTTGTTCTTCAGTAGCCCGACTTTTGGGCACATGTGCATCCACATGACGCACCTTTACAACCATATTCTTTGTTCGGGAAGCAATGTCCTTCCATAGTTCAGCGGCCCAAACAGATTTTCCCCTCCGTTGCCAGTTATTTTGTTCCCACCGCTGTAACCACCCCCATAAGGCATTTGCCACCATCCATGAGTCAGTATAAAGATACAGCATTGGCCACCTCTCCCGTTCTGCAACATCTAAGGCCAGCTGGACAGCTTTTACCTCTGCAAACTGACTTGATTCTCCCTTACCTTCAGTGGCCTCTGCAACCTGTCGTGTGGGGCTCCACACAGCAGCTTTCCATTTGCGATGCTTCCCTACAATGCGACATGATCCGTCAGTGAATAGGGCATATTTCTTTTCATTTTCTGGTAATTCGTTGTATGGTGGGGCCTCTTTAGCACGTGATACCTCTTCTGCTGGTGATGTTCCAAACTTTTTATCTTCAGGCCAGTCCATGATTACCTCTAGGATTCCTGGACGATTGAGGTTTCCCATTCGCGCTCGCTGTGTAATCAGCGTAATCCACTTGCTCCAGGTGACATCGGTAGCATGATGGGTGGAGGGAACCTGTCCTTTGAACATCCAGTTCAGCACTGGCAGTCGAGGTGCCAAAAGGAGCTGTGTTTCAGTCCCGACTACTTCAGAAGCAGCCCGAACCCCCTCATACGCGGCTAAGATCTCTTTCTCAGTTGGAGTGTAGCACACTTCAGACCCCTTATATGATCGACTCCAGAATCCCAGGGGTCGGCCTCGGGTCTCTCCTGAGGCTCTTTGCCACAAACTCCAAGTGGGGCCTTTCTCTCCAGCAGCAGTGTAGAGGATGTTCTTTACATCCTGTCCAGTCCGTACTGGCCCCAGGGCTACAGCACGGGCTATCTCTTGTTTAATCTGTTCAAAAGCCTGCTGCTGCTCAGGGCCCCATGCAAAATCATTCTTCTTCCGCGTCGCCTGATAAAGGGGGCTTACAATGAGGCTGTAGTTTGGAATGTGCATCCTCCAAAAGCCCACTGCACCCAGGAAAGATCTCTTTCTTGCTAGTTGGTGGAGACATGGCAGTGATTTTGTCGATCACATCTGCTGGGATGTGACGACGTCCATCCTGCTACTTTATACCTAAGAACTGAATTTCCTGGGCAGGTCCTTTTACTTTGCTTCGCTTAATAGCAAAGCCAGCTTGTAGAAGAATCCGGATTATCTGCTCTCCTTTTGTGAAAACTTGTTCTGCTGTATCGCCCCACACAACAATGTCACCAATGTACTGCAGGTGTTCAGGAGCACCACCCTGTTCCAGTACAGTTTGGACCAACCCATGGCAAATGGTTGGGCTGTGTTTCCACCCCTGGGGCAAACGGTTCCAAGTATACTGAATGCCCCTCCAGGTGAAGGCAAACTGTGGCTTGCATTCTGCGGCCAAAGGAATAGAGAAGAAGGCATTGGCAATGTCAATGGTGGCATACCATTTGGCTGCTTTTGACTCCAGCTCGTACTGGAGTTCCAACATGTCCGGCACAGCAGCGCTCAATGAAGGTGTGACCTCATTCAGGCCACGGTAGTCTACTGTCAGCCTCCATTCTCCACTGGCTTTACGCACTGGCCATATGGGACTGTTAAAAGGTGAGTGAGTTTTACTGATCACTCCCTGATTCTCCAACTGGCGAATCAAATCATGAATGGGGAGCAAGGAATCCCTGTTGGTGCGATACTGCCGTCTGTGCACTGTCTTTGTAGCAATCGGTACCTGCTGCTCTTTTACTCGTAGCAGCCCCACAACAGACGGGTCCTCTGACAGGCCAGGTAAAACAGACAGCTGCTTAGTGTTGTCCATGTCTACAGCAGCTATCCCAAAGGCCCATCGATACCCTTTAGGATCCTTGAAATGCCCCCTTCTGAGGTAATCAATACCCAGTATACATGGAGCCCCTGGGCCAGTCACAATAGGATGTTTTTGCCAGTCTTTGCCAGTGAGGCTTATTTCAGCCTCCAGCACAGTCAATTCTTGAGAGCCCCCAGTCACTCCAGAAATATGGATTGATTCTGTCCCTTCATGACTGGAGGGCATTAGGGTGCACTGTGCACCGGTATCCACCAACGCCTTATATTCCTGTGGTTCTGATGTGCCAGGCCAACGAATCCACAAAGTCCAATAAACTCTATTATCCCTTTCCCTCCCCTGACTGAGGGCAGGGCCCCTCTATTGGTTACCTGTGATGACTGGAGCAACTCCACTGGTGGTTGGTATGTCTAGTAGTTCTTTCACCCGTGCTCGTAGTGCAGAAGTAGGCTGATCATGCCACTTCCTCGTGTCTTCTCCACGGTCACGTAGGTAGCGCCGCATGGAAACACGCGGTGCAATCGTACTGTTGTTCTTTGCTCGAGCTGGGAAGCGTGTGCGTTTAACAGCTGAGACTTTTGATGATGCAGGTGAGGAGTAGGACTGGAATACTTTGATCAGATCCTTCATTAGACCTGGTGACCCGTACGAGGATTGACCTTCATCAGTTGTTTCTGATACTATTACGGGATCATTACAATTAGTTGATGGAAGCAATTTCTTGCACATTTCATCTACTCGGTTTTCTAGCCGTGAGATGGCAGAAACTGCGGCATGCAGTTGGGGGAGCTGCTGATCGGTGGTTTGAAGCATTATAATCAGCTCAACAACTCGGGGCCATCTGTCCACGAATGCTTTAGATCCTGATACCAATGACTGTGCAATTCTCTCTGGTGCTGTACTTGTGATTTTCTGCCACATGTCAGGATCGGCCCTCACTCTCTCAGGGTCAAGTTCGCTTGGATCAGGGCTGTACAACATTTTCGCCATGGCCAATTCCCTCAGGCGCTGAATACCTTTTTGGACGGTATTCCAACTATCAAATTTAGGCTTCAAAGCATCCTTATAGGGGTACCTTTCTCTCACGGCTTCTAACAGCCGCAACCAGAGAGTGGCAGCTCCATCCGAACATCTGCTAATCCCTCTGTCGATACCTGCATCTTGGGCAATGCTTCCTAGTTGGCGAGCTTCATTACCATCTAGAGACAAGCTGTTAGCCCCGTTGTCCCAGCAGCGAAGCAACCAAGCAAGGATACCTTCATCTTGACGCCGTGTGAACTTCTTTCTTGAGCCTTGGATTTCAGTCAGGTTCAGAGGTCGACAATAGATGATTTCCTCATCATCATCAGTCTCTTCTTCATGCCTCTTGGTTTTTGCCTTTGCTTTTTTCGGTACTGCTCCATGCCCGGCACCTGGGTCTTCTGCTGCCCCCCCCTGTGCTTCTCCTTCTTTTCGTTCTAGATGCATGGACACCCGTTTCCATTTCTTGCCTTCCACAGGGGCAACTGATATTGCTCCTGATGCCTCCTGTGACTGATCAGAATTAACTTGGGCTTGAATCTCAGATCGGAAACTCTCTCTCTTCAGAATAGTATGATACAAAGCACGGTATGCATAAGCCAAACCCCACATAAGGTTTACCTCCTTAGATCTCTGACCCAAATACTCACTTAATTTCTTAGGGTCCCTTAGGTGTTCAAGAGTGAAATCCCATGACACTGTGGGTCCCCATGCTTCTAAGACTTTTCCTAAACCTTTCCATATTCCCTGCCAGTCATCATTCTCTGGTTCTGGAGGAGACTTCCGCATAGAACGAATGCATAGGAACATATATGCATGCATTGATAGTGATAACATGAATGCAAGTATGAACCCTATCTCAGTTATTGAAAAGCGTGTGGAAATCTGAGAGTACAACCTAAATAAAAAGGGTTTTTTTAGCCTGTACAATGAATTAAACATGGTGGTGTTTGTAAAATTGCCTGTTCCATCTGGGATGCAAGTATTTGTAAAATTGCCTGTTCCATCTGGGAAGCAAGTGTTTGTAAGATTCACAATTCCATCTGGGGTGTAGGTGCCAAAATTCTGACCATACCACATCTCGTAAAAGTACCAGGCAGGTGTCTCCATCAGTATCCACCTTATTAGGCTATATACCTGCACAATTCCACAACACCAAATTATGGTGTTAATAGTTGACCAATACTTTAAGAAGATCATAATTGCTTTCAATCCTTTAAACAGAGCAACTGGGATGAAGAGTGGATTCATAGCTGGCAGGCTCTGTAAAAGTCAGAGCTAGCTAGCTTTGCTCTAAGGGAGAAAGAAATCCCTTTGTTTTCTACACAAAAGTTAGATAGCAATGCTGAGAATGTGCAGCAGCCCTTAATGTTGACAATTTGTCTGGTATTTCAAGGTCACGTTCTCTGTGAGCAGCTACGGAAAGATAGCACTCCCAACACTCCCGTAACGAAGCTCTTTAAGAGCAAAGAGAGAGTCGTTCTAAAAGCTAAAAAGCTCTATGCCCGCATTCTCCACCAAAAGAATCTGTCACGGGTTACTTAGATTTACCTATGCCCGTGACAGGGGAAGCCACCCCACGGCCCCCCCCCCCCCCCGGGGCCCGGAAAGGAGGGGGAAAAGGGGAGTGGGATAAAACAGCGACAATCTAAGGAGGAAAAACTTATTTTACTAAATATGATATCGAAATACAAGATAACACAATATAATATAATTAAGGCTAACAAATCGAACGTAACCGAGAGAGAGAGAGTCTCCGAAAACCGAGAGGCCTACTGTGAACTCTAAGCGACACGGCTGGAACGCTTCCCACTCTCCGAGAAGTTCGAGAGAAGAAGGAGGGCACTCCAGCCTGGGAATGAGATTATATAGAGTCCTGGTCCCGTGACTTATTGTTACTCCTGTTGTTCTCTGGAATATGTAGTCTTCTTCTGTGGACTGCACATTCAACAGAAGTATCCATACTTGACATGATGTTATGATGTGGAATACTGATAGCAAAATTACAAAATTACAAAACCATGACAGATGGGGACTTAGAGTCAGGCTGCCAGTCCCAGGCACCAGGCAGCAGCACAAGCTCTGAGCCACTCTCATCTTGACAAGAAGAGTCCCATCTTCACCCTTGACCTCTCAAGCCCTCCTGTCTTTTATTGAATAAAGTCACCCTCATGCTCAGTCATCGCCTTGACTGCATTCCGAGTCTTCATTCACAGGGATTGGGATGAATGCAACAAACAGCAAGGCAGCTCAGCTTGCAATGCTATGGCTGTGGGGTTCGTGCAGGCAGAGCTCTGGGTTCCCATTTTGCCTGGCTTTGGGATGTCTGCAGCAAGATCTCTACCATTTTGTATGGGAGCAAATAATCTCTAGCATCCAGGTTGCTGCTCATGATAATCCCAGTCTTCCTGGCTGTTGCTTTGTGATACTTTTCAAAGCCTTCTGATACTCTTTGATGCCTTGGCTGCTCCCTAACACCTCTGTCCTCCTGCCATGTTGACTCATGTCTCCCACTTTTAAGCTGGCTTTGCAGATCATCTCCAGCCCTGTCATCATCACGCTGCAGCAGGAGGTGCTCACCTGGCCCAATGTCTGGCAGTACTGCTTGTTCTGCAGATGAGCAGCTGCCTCCTCATCTCTTCAGCTACAGTAGTTTTTCTCAGGGAAGTTAGATGCAGTCATGCTCCTCTGGATTTGGTGTGTTAAATCCATGCTGCATGGCAGCAGTTAGTGCAATACAAAGGTGTTCTGTGTGCCACAGCATTTCTCCAGGGGCTGCCAAAGGTAGAAGCACAACACAGCACCATCCTTCTGACAGTAATGTCTGTGAGTGTTTGACATGTGAGCACTGCATCATCCCCAGCGTGTCAGTGCTTTTCCACACCAACCTGACTCTCACACTCTCTGCACTGAATGTAACTCTGCTCTCGTGGAGACAAATGCTTTCTGTCACATCCTCCATCCCTGCAACCATTTGCCGGTAGGCAGCTCTTGCAGAAGAATCAAGCAGCAGAACCTTTTGCTCACCCTACAGCATGCAAATGCTATGAAAGCAGAAATAACCTGGCATGCTCTGGGTCTGCAAGGCTGCACAGATGGGAGAGGTAGATTGTGTTTTTGCAGTGGAAGTTTCCAGTATTTTCAGTACATAGTGTAGGCCCTAACTGAATGTATAACCCTCTTGTAAAACAGCTGTATAAGTAGTTTTTCCACCAAGAAAGTTGCTGAGCAGAGTTAAGTTCAGACTGGGGGCATTCTGACATGGGGAGAATTGAGACAAGCTCAAGATAAATACACAGGGTGGGTAGAGCCCAGCACAGGACAGAATGAATGTACTGACTTTTGGAAACATCGCCCTTCTCTCTCCACAGAAAAGTACAAGGCATACCTAAAAACAAGAGGTTGGTAATTGACCTTATATGGAAATGAATCCTAGCAACAGTCTGGAGGAGTCTGTGAGCCTGAGATGCTCAACCAATGAGAGCCATGAGAGCATCACCTGCATTGGGTTTAGGGCATAGAACAGAATTGATTTCACTGACTGGTGTGCAATTTCTCCCTTGCCAACAGGGGATGTGCGCACAGTATTGCAATAATGAATAAGCACTGCTGCTATCGCTGCCATCTTTGCCTAACTAGAAATCTTTGACTTTGAGAGTTTCTCACACAAGGGGAGAGGTAAGAAAGTAAAGAGGCACAGAAAACTAAGGGAAACTGCTCTTCTTATCTATAAAAATTGATACAATTGATGCTGTCGTGCATTTTTTAATTTATTTTTAATTTTTTGCCAATGTCAGTTAGATTGTTTTAAAATATCCACACACCAAAATCTGACTACCAAGCAAATGTAATGAAAATGAAATGAAGGTGAGTTAGTGGAAAGCACAAGGCCATATTATATTAGGCTCTAGAAAATTTACAGGCAGTCACTGCACGAAGAGGTAGATCTGAGTTGCACATTATATGATTTCCACAAAGATTAAGGAAATCTGAAGCTTTCAATATATTTTTTTTATTCTTTTTTCATTTCATTTTTTTAAACACATAACCCAGACCCCAACCCTCACAGGAGCTGTAAAGATAACAGCATTAACCCACAATGTAACTCTAATCCTAACTCTTACCCTGATTCTAAAATCGTCCCTAACTGCAAATGTAACAACAAAAATGATGCTAGAAGTTTGTAGCAAAAGGAACCTTAACCCTGATCATAATCCAAAAAACAATCATTAAGGTAACAATAATCTTTACCTTAAGAGTAATATTAATCAGAGCCTAGATGATGCCTGCATCCAATCAGAAGCATGCTTTGTATTATTTGAGTTGTATTTTTTCCAATGAACTCTCTCTATTATCACTTTTATAAAGTAACAGAGTCTGTTCTTTTTATCCTGACACTGTGCCTTACTCCTGACATCCCCTGGAAATGACCCAGATAGGGCACCATCAAAGTAATGCTAATAGTAATGTCAATCCTAAGGGTATCTCTAGCCTCAGTGTTAATGGGACGCTAACAACAATCCCAACAGCCTTAAACATTCTGGTGGTGTGAAAGAGGTGCTGCCTTGCACATGCTGGGCAGTCCCATTGCCTGTTAAATGCAGGCGGCAGCGTAGAAACATGATGCCCGTGGTCAGAATGCCCTGTGGCAGATCCTGGCACCGGAGAACTGACCGGAGAACCATGAGAGAACTGACAACAAATCACTCGACATCAGAACCGACCCAGTGGTTATTTACAAGCCTTGGGTGACCCAGACAGGATCTCAGAGTGGTGAATGTAGGTACAGAAGTTGTTACTACTCTGTTTTCTTCTAAAAGTTGCTCAGCTGCTTTGCGTTTCAGACCATCCCTGGCTTCACTGTTTCCATGTGTCCAATTGATACCAGGTGTTTTTTCATCTCAGAAGTTGGGGGGGGGGGGAGGGGAAATGAACATCAATTCAATTACTCATTTATTTATTGACAGAGATTCACGTTTGCTACGTTTGGAGAAATTTTTATTTGTTTGCTGTGGTTTGATTTTTTCTTTTTTTCTTTTTTTTTTTCCCCCTTCCCTCCTCTTCCATCTTTGTGTTCTTCCCCTATAATCAAAAGAGAACGGATCCCCAGGGTCTGTCCCGCAGACGTTCTTTCCGTGGTCTCTGCTGCCACCTGCTGGCCAATACACGGAACTGCCACTGTTGGGCGTTTGGTGCCGCAGGAAGCACAACGCAGATCTGAGTTCTGACCGGTCTACGCAGCAAATCCGCCAATCTTTATTGTGATAAGCCCTCCACACGGCATTGCGCATGCACTCGAACACGCAGCAGGCATAGATTTCTCCTAACTCCTTGAGGAGCAGGCAAGCAGAACAACTGAGCGCACCACTGCTTGTGATTGGGCCACCCCCATCATAGAGATGTGTGTTAGATCTTTTACCCACCCCTGGACTGGCCTAGTTGTTTAACGATAACCTCTGAAATCTGAGTTACTGGTTCTACCACCTGTAGTGTAGAATAGGTAGCCAATAAATGCTTTTCAACTGTGATGTATCTTTATTCTGCTCCATGCCAAACCTGTGACCAAAACCTCATAGGGGTTCACCTCATGGGGGCCAGAGCCCCCATCCAGACCCTTCTTGAGTTACATTCGCATCTAGTTTGGCTGAAAAGGTTGGACTGAAAATACTCAGTGCGTGGGCCTGTTTAACAGATATTTTTTCCTGATTATGCTGTCCATCGATCTTTTGAAACTGAACTCCTGCTCTAATCTGGTCTTTAAACATTTGTTGTCTCAAGACCCTAATGGGTCCAGACTGGATTACCTTAGGGGCTGGACGCCTAAGTCATGGCAGCAGATGGTTCTCTGACCTTTTCACCACCATTCAGAGCCTGCATCTGGCCATAGGCACTCTTGTCTCCCCATCAATTGGGCAGCCTGTTGTATTACAGCACTTGAGGGCCACTGGGGGGTTCAGTATGGATAACATAGACCCATACTGATGTAAAGGTGATGGCTGTAGGACGAGATCCCTCGTTCCTGATGAAAAATTTATTGACTGGGCTCTCAAAATCATCTTCATAGATTGCCTCTTTCATGCCTAATTCTCTAATATAATTTTGTTAGTCCTCCATAGAGGACCACAGGCTGATATTTAATGGTATGTCATTCTTATTTGGCCATGTTATATGACACACAGCCATAAATCATTCACTGATCAAATGGCTATCCTCATTATGTTGGACAGAGCATACAGTCTTTGCCTGAGGGCAGGGTGAGTAGTAATGGATGTCAGTTTTGAAATTTCCAGTCCATTCACCACAGCGCTTTCTGCCTCCATGTCCCATAACCAGAGCAGCTATGCTGGCATGCTCTCTTGGTTTCTGTCTAAACCACTGTACTATATCCAACAGTTCAGCTGCTGTATTATGGGCAGCAGGGTTTGGGGGGTTGGACACTGGTCAGGGCACTCCCACCAGCCTATCCTGCATTTATTTTTTCATTTTTTTGGTTACAATCAGTCAGATCTCAAAAAGATCTAGTCCAAAGGGAACCTCAAAATCTGACCTTTTAGTGCCTTCATTTACAGAGTCCATTTAATACAGATTCCCTTGTACAGGGTCCCCATGGTCTTCCAGAGAGATGTTACTGATCTTCCATAGGAGAATGATTGAATTAGGTTTTTTTCCCATCAAAACTGCCACCTGTCTTTCCAGTTTTTCAACACTGTCATTCAATAGCTGATTTGCATCAGCCTGAGCCTCTTCAGTTATGTTCAGACAGTTCAAGGCCATCAGCAGTGGCCATGCCACCATGAACGCAGCTAACTCTCATTCTCAAGTTGTAAGTATGTCTTTGCTAAGACCATGGAAATACTCAGTCAGGTGGGCCAGGGACTCATGGACCCTCCCTCCATCCCACACAGGGCCCCATTTTTCAGTGACAGAAGCAATGCTGCATTTTAAGGATCCTAGGAATCCCAGGACATGCCCTGACAAAAGGTCATTCAAAGGGGTAGTCTTTCCCCATCCAAACCACCCCATGATATTCACAGAATCACAGAATTGTAGGGGTTGGAAGGGACCTCCAGAGACCATTGAGTCCAGTCCCCCTGCCAAAGCAGGTTCCCTACACCACGTCGCACAGCTCGGCATCCAGGCAGGTCTTGAATATCTCCAGAGAAGGAGATTCCACAACCACCCTGGGCAGCCTGTTCCAGTGCTCCGTCACTCTCACCATAAAGAAGTTATTGCACACATTAGTGCAGAACTTCCTATGCTGTACTTTCATCCCATTACCCCTAATCCTGTCCCCAGGCATTACTGAAAAGACACCAGCCTCACCACTATGACCCCCACACCTCAGGTATTTATTAACCTGGATCCTGTCCCCTCTCAGCCTTCTTTTCTCAAGGCTAAACAGACCCAGTTCCCTCAGTCTCTCCTCATAGGGGAGATGCTCCAGGCCCTTCACCATCTCAGTGGCCCTCCACTGGACTCTTTCTAAGCGATCCCTGTCTTTTTTGTACTGGGGAGCCCAGAACTGGACACAGTATTCCAGATGAGGCCTCACCAGGGCAGAGTAGAGGGGGAGGATCACCTCCTTCGACCTGCTGGACACGCTCTTTTTAATGCACCCAATGATGCCATTGGCCTTTTTGGCTACAAGGGCACACTGCTGGCTCATGGCCAATGCGTCGTCCTCCAAAACGCCCAGGTCCCTCTCGACCCAGTTCACTGTCCAATCACCTATCCCATACTTCCTCAACTTTGCTATAAGTATGTCATGGGAGACTGTATCAGTTATAGAGGTTATAGAGTTCAATTCCTGTAGTCAATTTGGCGGCCCAGGTGGGACCAGCTCTGTTCGCTGCAGGACCAGCTGAGAGGGAGACACTTTTGGCGCACCCTGAGATTTCTCTGAAGGACTCCCTTCCTCACCTGATCACTGCAGGGACAGACAAGGACCACCCATAGGTGGACCAGGTATGTGTATGGTAAGTGGAGCCCATATGTCTTGAGGAGACATCCTACACAGTTTACAGCCATACGTGCTGCTCCCAGGGAGGTGAGCTCATGGCTTTGGTTGCCAGCTGGAGTAGGAAGACTCTTTGGGTGAGTTCCTATGAAAGGGAACTGTATGTCATATGAATGGAAACAAGAACAAATACTCTCTTCCAGGTTGTTGGCAATAGGAGGGACCTAGGTTGGTCTCTCCTACGGGTATGGGATATAGTGGATAGCCTGCCAAATGGTAGCCTGGGTTCTCCAAGTTGTAATCACGGGGGTTATAGGTTGCATGTTCAATATTATCATCTGCTTTAAGTGTTTGGTACCGTGTGTCAAGCCGACTCTGGGAAAAACATTAACGTTTGCAACTGGTCGACCAGAGTATGAGTGTTATTAAGATTCCAGCTAGAAAACATTGTCAGCATTGTGTAGTATGAATAAACCATGGTTTTTGATCTAAATGTCAGAGTGAGTGTGGTGTGAGTGAGACACAGAACAGCTGCAGGGTAAGTGCCGAGTCCCGACCCGTGTTTCCTTCCTCCTGTGAGGGAAATGGCCGGACACGGACAAAGTGAAAGACTGTGTTGTCTGTCCACTCATAAGTACTTTCTGCTTGTATGTAAGAAGACGGGAGTTTGTACTCTGTAGATTAGTAAGATTGTCCTGAGGAGAGGTGTACATTCCACCCGACCAATGAGTGTCAACCCATTTATGTAATACTATGTACTGCTTGCGAGGAAGTGTGTGAGGGAGGTGGTTCAATCAGTGCTGGTTCTGTGGCACAGTGTTTATAGCTGAAGAATACAGACTGTATTAAGGGAGTTTATGTGAACTGAAGAACTGTACTGTTTGACAAACTTTTTTGATGGTATAAGAAAATGTAATTGTTAATGATATATGAAAGTATACTTGAGGGAATGTGGAAGTGTATCTGAGCATAGAAATAGAGGAAGCATTTACAGAGGAAAAAGGGTTAAAGCGAGTTTACCTGCACTGACATGAGAGCAACACCCTGCACCGCTGCCCTGTGAGCCTAGCAGAGCAGAGCAGAGACACAGTCCCCGTGTATTGGGTAGTGTTATTCTGCTTACCAAATGAATGAGTTCACTACAGAAGGGGCAAATCTTCCCCTCTGCTCCATTCCATTTGTGGCATACTCTGGATTCAAGGCATTGCAAAGCTATGGCACATCTACTTTCTTTCAATGATGACACCTTAGTGTGCTCTGGGCTCTCATTTCAATTGCATCTATAGAAGTCTAGGGTCATGCCAGCTGACAGGAAGCTGGAAAATGTTGTCTCCTTGTAAGGAAGAGCAAGAAAGATGACATGGGCAATTATGGACCTGCCAGTCCAGAGCCTGGTAAAATTATGGAGAAAATGATGGTGGGAGTTATGGAAAAACAGCTGAAGGACAATTCTGTCATTGGTCGCAGCCAACACAAGTTTGTGAGGCGAAGGTCCTGTTTAATTTAAGCTCATTCTGTGACACAGTTATCCGTTTAGTTGACCAAGGGAAGCCAGTTGATGTAATCCTTGAGGATTTCAGTGGAGATTTTGATACTGTTTCTCACAACAACCTTCTGGACAGAATGTTCTGCATATGGCTAGACAGAAACACAATGTGGTGGGTGAGCAGTTGGCCAGTAGGTCAGTCCCAAAGGATTATAGTCAGTGGGTTCCATCAGGCTGGTAGATGGTCACTGTCGGGGTCCCCAGGGTTCCATTTTGGGGCCACTTTCCATTCATGTTTATGCAGATGACTTGAATGCAGGACTAGAAGATGTTCTGAGCAAGTTTGCTGATGAGACCAGATGAGGAGGTGCTGTTGCCTCCACTGAGGGTGGAGAGGACTTGCAGAGAGATGTGGACAAGTCAGAAAACTGGGTACCAGTTGGTACTAAGCACCAAGTGCATAAAGTATAACAAGAACAAGTGCCTGATTGTGCACCTGGGTAGGGGCAACCCTGGACATACACACTGACTGGATATGGGACACTGGAGAGAAGTCTGACTGGAAAGGGTTGGGGTGCTGGTCAGCATCACACTGAATGTGAGTCAGCAGTGTGCCAAGGCAGCCAGGAAAGCCAACAGTCCCCTGGAGTGCATGAAGCAACTTATTGCCAGCTGGGTGAGGGAAAGGATCGTCCCTCTATGCTCTGCATTGCTACTGCCTCACTAGCAGCACTAGGTGCACTTCTGGGCACCGCAGAACATAAAGGACATCAAACTCTGGGAGAATGTGCAAAGGAGGGCACTGGAACTGAGAGATATAAAGTTCAGAGTTTCACAGGGATTGACTGCTTGTTCAGACTGGGCCCTTCTCACATCCCACATCCTGCAATGAGACACAGGGCACATATGGGACATGAACCTCACAGCGTCCTTGCACCACATGTAGAGCCTGGGATCTTCTGTCCCCATGTCTTTCATTTAACATCATACGGACCTCCAACTCACTGCCCCAGGAAGGATCCTTAGTTAGCATGAGGTCCTCCCTGCCAAGGGTCTGGGGATCAGGGCTTGTCCTGTTTGCTTCATAAAACAAAGGAGAGGTTTCTTAGCATCAGAGCCACCATGCCAGTGCCTCTTCCTGCCTGTAGTCTTGGCTTCCAATTATCTGCTCTAACAAGTCCCTTGGGAAGCTTGCTTGATAATGGTCCTCAGTTGGCCCATTAATGCTCCAAGAAACTTCACTGTTACTTCTGACTTTGTCTTGTTGAGCACTCTGTGCAAACTTCTCTCTGCACTGGACGTTGATCGACTCAGCATCAAATGCGCCCTGGGGCCCATTATAACCTAAAGAATCTCCTGTGTTTTATGCCGCCTTGTTATCTTCTTCAGGTTATCAGAACTTGTTCAGCAAAAAGGAGGGATATCTGGAGAGAGCTTAAAGAGAAAGAATCCATTATAAATTTATTGTCTCTTTATTTATAGCTGGGTTTAAAGCAGCACTGTGCAACTGATACCAATCCAGGATGTCCCAATGAGTTCTGTACTGTTACTGTGTTGACAAAGGTCCTTCTCAACCTCCCCACCCAATTTCTGCTCACAATGGACCTATGGGACTTGCATCACTTTTCTTCACATCACTCTTCTCCTCTGCATTCATCCGCTCAGTGTTAAAACTGCTTTACACCAACTCCCACTGGCTTTCCTCAGAGAACCAGCTGCACATGGAAAAGGAAAGATTTCTCTTTTTTATCTGGCCAGCAAACGGAAGGAAACGTGATGCAATTGAATGAACAGTAAAACACAGTGATCAACTGCATGCCATGTTCAAGCTGCATCTATTGAAGTTTGTCTTTCATATGGAATATTTTTAAAAGAAATGATTTATACTGAGGTAGGATAGGATAGATTGAATCACAGTGAAGGAGTTGACAACAGAGTCCATCAGACTCTGGGAGATGGAGCAAATTCCAGTAATCTCCCTGGGATAGATAAGCCAGGTAGTTGAGAGGTATCAACTTAAAACTGAACAGGACTTGTGAGTATTTCACACATTGGAATGCTTAACACATTCTCATTGATTTCTATCTTTGTCTTCAAACTCTTTTTTTTCACTTTTACTGACATTAATGAACATCTTTTAGACATTGTGCTTTAAAAAAGAAAGAAAGAGAAAAAGAAAAAGAAAAAGAAAAAGAAAAAGAGAAAGAAAAAGAAAAAGAAAAAGAAAAAGAAAAAGAAAAAGAAAAAGAAAAAGAAAAAGAAAAAGAAAAAGAAAAAGAAAAAGAAAAAGAAAAAGAAAAAGAAAAAGAAAAAGAAAAAGAAAAAGAAAAAGAAAAAGAAAAAGAAAAAGAAAAAGAAAAAGAAAAAGAAAAAAAAGAGAAAAAGAAAGAGAAAAAGAAAGAGAAAAAGAAAGAGAAAAAGAAAGAGAAAAAGAAAAGATAGGAAGGGATAGATAGAATTATGGTGAAGGATTTGACAACGCAGTCAATCAGACTTTGGAGAGATGGAGCAAATTCAAGTAATCTCCTTGAAAGTCTGAAATCAGACAGATAATTGGGAGGTATCTGACTGAACAAAGAGCAAGGGATGGAGAAATCTGGAGGGCAGTGGGAGTAGTTTGTGCCCAAATGGCCTGCTGAAAACATGCCCTTAACTATGGCCATTTATTTAGGAGAGCTGAAAAAACTTGGAGGATGAGGCACATCAAATAGGCAGCAGGGAAGATTAGTGCTGGGCACCGGGCAATAGTCACAGGGCATTGGCACTGGCACCACTGTCTGTGTCTCTGAATCTGAAGACATTTGTGTCCAGCGAACACAGTTCTGGAAAACACTGTAGTTTCAGTAAAAGAAAAAAAAAGACATCAAATCACCTCAAAGATTCATATTTACAACTTATAATGGAACAAGACTCATGAGAATTTCTCATGTTGAGGAGGGTTAACACATTTTCATTGATTTCCATCTTTGTCTTCAATTATTTGTTTCAGTTTTATTGACATTTATGATCAACTATTAAGCTTACAGCCTCAAAATAAATAAATAAATTATAAGAGATACATTTGCATCTTGCACGTGGCCTGATGCCCCTTTCACCTTCACAATTCCCACCAGACCTTCCATGCCGGAGAGTATGAGATCCAGCAGAGCACCTCTCCTCTTTGGTTCCTCCATGGCTTGGTCAAGAAGCTGCCATCTGTGCTCTCCATGGATCTGCTGGATGGCACATGCCCTGCTGTGCTGTCCCTGCCACAGATAATGGATTGACAAAGGCCACCAAATGGGACAAGGGACAGACAACATCAGATTCCCATCTCTCTGCAGAGGGCTCCTTCCATTGACTGTCCCTGATCAGGAAGACAGGAAAACACACTGATGGTCTCCTCTGTTTGCCATTTCCATAAGCTCTGACCTGTCTGCTCTTCCATTCCCAGGCTGAGCTCAGTGCACTCTCACAGAGGGCAGTCGCCCTTCTTTGTCTCCTCGCCTATCCATCCTAAAGACTCGGTATCCCCCTTGTGCTACAGTGCAGTTGTGGAAGCCATTCAACTGTGTCCCATGGTCCAAACAGGAGCTCAGGCCTGCAGCTCTACCAAGATTTCTAGCTTCTTGTGTGTTGGTGTTTGCATTAGTGCAAAAGCACAGAAGTAAACATCCTAATTGAAAAGCATCACTGGACATTGCCTGACTGGATAGGTCATCTATGGTATCAGTGTGCAGAAGGTGGCACACAGACATTAGACCGATCGTGGGTCTTGGAGGTGACCTAGCAACACGGACGCACTTATGGCATTGCTTTCCAGAAGGCCCTGTGCTGCTCTTGTAGCTGCATGTGAATTCACCAGACAGCCGGTGCTATCCCCTCTCTGGCCCTCAGCTGATGTCCAGAAAGGAGGTGTCTATCTCAGGGATTTCCCACACGGTTTACAAGCTCTGGCACACATCAGGAGCAGCCCAGGCACCTTGGGCATCACCCAGTGTCTGTTTGTAAGCAGCTACGTCCCTGCTGAAGGACTGAGGACTCAGAGCAGGAGCTCACATGCAGGCAACTCCTTGTGCACTTCTGAACTGAACCAGATGAATCCCAGCTCCTGTGGGTGTGTAGGGAGCTGAATCCCATTTCAGCTCCAGGATTTCTGTCAACAGATCAGACTCCTGCACTGCCTCAGCTGGATCACTGCCCTGCACAGGGAAAGTCCAAACCTCACCTTCCTTGTCTGGTTGCCCTTATTGTTTCATCAAACAAACTCTGGGAGCACTCCCCATATGTCTCCAATCAGTCACTGACCACTGGACATGTGGTGATTTCAAAGCACAGTCATGATGCTGTTTTCTTTCAGGAGCTGTTGGCCATGAGGATACAGGGACATTTCAGGCGAGATGAGTGGGAAGGATAAAAATGACATCATCTGCTGCTTGCTTGTCCAGGCTCCTGGGACACAGGGAGCTCATAAAACTGTGCAGGGCTGCAGAGAGACAGCTGTGCCCAGGAGCAGCTCTTGTGCACAGCACAGCCTGCAGGTGACAGAAGAAGAGGAGAGAAACTGGAGAGAGCTTACAGGATGTTTGTGGTGTGAGAGGGCTTCGAGCTCACTGCAAGAGGTTTGCTCACAGACCATGACAGGGTAAGTCTCACTACAGACCATGCAGATGCTTTTCATAGAGGGTTAACTTAATCTGTGACATCCAGTAGCAGATCTGGATGCAGGCACTGCATATTCCTTTACTGTGTTAATAGCCTTCTGCTACAGCTGAGGGCTTCAGTGCTGCAGCATCGGAGCACAGCCCTGAGGGCTGCATGTCCCAGCACGGCTGCAGGCTGTGCAGCCGGGGCTGCAGGCGGGTGCCCAGGGCTGTCCTGCAGAGCAGGGTCCCTGCTGTGCCCCAGGGGCTGTGTGCCGGGTATGGGACTCTGCCGCCTGCCAGGCTCAGCACTCAGCCTGCCCGGGGAGCTGCCCAGGGCGCTGTGGGGAGACGTGTTGGGGGAAGGAGCCCCCCAGCAGGGCTTGTGCTGCCACAGCTGCTGCCTGGGTCAGGGGATCACAGCTCCACTGCACAACTGAAGGTTTCTGTGGGTACTTTGCAAGAAAAGAGCCAAGGCAGGGGGTTTCCATTTCCTGTTCTGGGGCAAAAAGGATTGGAGTCAGAAATCTAAAAGGGGCTATCAGAGATCCAAGAATTTTTCATGAATCAATTGCTTGTTTTGTGAAGAGTCACATATTATGTGCTCTCAGTCTCCCCTTACTCTAATAATTGAACCAATTGTAATTACCTTCATTTTCTGCAGGCATGAATAATACATTTATCTTAAAATCAGGAAGCATTACATAACTGAAACTGATTGTCACTGAAGCTGGGGTAAGGGGCCCTAAGAGCACTTGGGGTAAAGATAAGACAAGAAACAGTAGGAAATATCCAGGGAGAAGGGATAAGATAATAAGAGGAAGGTTAGAGCTCCATCTGCTGCTTCTGCTTAAGGAATGCTGAACTACATTAAAATAAATGCAAGTAATGGTGCTAAACGTACACTGCTATAGGAGAATTAAAACATTTCATATTATAGCAGGAGGAGTGTCTCTGAGAATGGTTTGGGCTTGTCATTATCTTCTGCACTCTGAGCAGGACTCCAAGCCCAACAACAGCAGATGCCCAACAGCAGCTCCATCAGCGAGTTCCTCCTGCTGCCGTTGGCAGACACGCGGCAGCTGCAGCTCCTGCACTTCTGGCTCTTCCTGGGCATCTACCTGGCTGCCCTCCTGGGCAACGGCCTCATCAGCACAGCCGTAGCCTGCGACCGCCGCCTGCACACCCCCATGTACTTCTTCCTCCTCAACCTGGCCCTCCTCGACCTGGGCTGCATCTCCACCACTCTTCCCAAAGCCATGGCCAACGCCCTCTCGGACACCAGAGCCATCTCCTACACAGGATGTGCTGCACAGCTCTTTTTCTTCTCCTTCTTCCTCTCAGCAGAGTATTCCCTTCTCACCATCATGTCCTATGACCGCTACGTTGCCATCTGCAAGCCCCTGCACTACGGGACCTTGATGGACAGCAGAGCTTGTGCCACCATGGCAGCAGCTGCCTGGGGCACTGGGGTTCTCAATTCCCTGCTGCACACTGCCAGTACGTTTTCACTGCCTCTCTGCCAAGGCAATGTTGTCAACCAATTTTTCTGTGAAATCCCCCAGATCCTCAAGCTTTCCTGCTCAGACTCCAACCTTAGGGAAGTTGTGTTTCTCATTTTTAGTGCCAATTTATTCTTTGGTTGTTTTGTTTTCATAGTGGTGTCCTATGTGCAGATCTTTGTGGCTGTGCTGAGGATGCCCTCTGAGCAGGGACGGCACAAAGCCTTCTCCACGTGCCTCCCTCACCTGGCTGTGGTCTCCCTGTTTGTCAGCACTGCCGCTTTTGCCTACCTGAAGCCCCCGTCCACTTCCTCCGCACTCCTGGATCTGACAGTGGCACTTCTGTATGCAGTGGTTCCTCCAACCCTGAACCCTGTTATCTACAGCACAAGGAACAGGGAGATCAAGCACGCTCTCAGGAAGTTGCTGCAGTACACACTATTCCAGCTTCCATAAAATGCACAACCTCCTCATTGGATTCCCAGTGATGGCTCTTTATGGTTTATGCCTCTTTTGTTGTTTGATTGTGTGAGATATAGCAACGTGCAAAAAAAAAAGAAAAATATTATTGAACTTATAAATAAAAATATATTTCACTTCTTTCCTACCTAATTTCCATTTTCTCTATCCAAAAGCTCATGGAAACATGTAACCAGATTCCCTGAATACATTTTAAGGTACCTAAAAAGGTTTTAAAATAGACATTTGCTTAGCTTTTCTTCCTTCCTACTTTGTCTGGATTTGGGGAGGTACAGCCACAGACAGCAGCTCAACGTGTTTTTTTTCATTTCTGGTCTCCTTACACTGCCACAGTGCTCTGAAGTCCTCTCATTTGTGCAGTCCTGAAGGTCTTGTGTGTCTCATGACAGTCCTGTTGTCTCTACAGCAGCACTCTGGGGCTGCAGTCAGTAGCCGGCAATACGAACGGCTGTGTCAGAGCTGGTCTCCTTGCTGGTACTGCCATAACAAGAGGGCCCCTTTAGAGCAGGACCAGAGAACTGGAGGCCTCTTTCAAAGCTGGTGTAAGGAATATACCTCAGGAGCTGCTCCCTGAGAAGACTTCAAGATATTCTGGTGCTCTTCAGTGTGTGACCAGATCAGATTGAATAGTCCCAAGGAGATCAGTAAGAGACTCAGGGCAGTGCTGTGGTTAAAGGTTTATGGGTTGAGATAAAGAGAAAAGAGGAAAAAAAAAAAAAAGAGAGAGAAGAAAAAGAAGAAAAAGAAGAAGAAAAAAGAGAAAAAGAAAAGGATAATAGTTTTGACAAATGTATTTATACATATATATTTAGTATATTTTCACACATATACAATATATGCATTTGCAAACATATATGAACTGATTCTTATGTTTTTCTGTTTGCAAGTTCAGAACTAGTTGCAGGGGTTTTAACAGCCATAGTATTCACTGTAGGAACTGAAGTGACTGTTGGGCTGTCGCAGGAGTTGGAGCAATTGCCAGAGCTGGAATCACCGCAGGACCTGTGACTGAAGTTGGAGCAGCCACTGGGCTCATTGGAGGGGTTGGACCACAGGGCTGTACCTCCTGGCACAGTGCACCTCCCTTGGGAGGAATTTGTTTCATTTTCTTATAGCAATACTTGGAACAACTACAGGACCTGTTGCAGGAGTGACTGCAGAGCTCATTATGAGGGGTGGAGTGACAGCGGGATCTGTCCAGAGCATGGAGCAAACGCAGGACATGTGGCAAAACCTTGGAGCTGCTGCAGGGTCTGTGCCAAGAGTTGCAGAGGCTGCAGCACTGTCAGCATTTCCAGCTCTCTGGATCTGGCACACTGCAGTCATGTGTGTTTCTTGGGGGCTACCAGAGCCACAGCAGACCTGCCCCCAATATTCTACCAGTTTATCAGGATCCTGCAGTTGCTCAGAGATGAAGTTCCAAAGCCCTGGGGGTGCCCACCACTCCAGGCAGCTGCCCAGACCATCCCACACCCCCTGCCATGCAGAGCCTTCTCACCTTGGGGCAGATCTCTCAGTGATATTCCTGAATAACTGTTTAATCTCAATCCTAGAATCATAGAATCACCAAGGCTGGAAAAGGCCTGAAAGATCATCCAATCCAACCGTTCACCTATTACCAATAGCTCCCACTTAGCCATGTCCCTCAACACAATATCCAGTCTTTCCTTGAATACCCCTGGGCTCACAGAGACGACAGTGTAAATTGTGTAATTCCTAATCATATGGACAATATTACTTCCAAAACCCAAAGATGTCCAAAGAGCTGAATGTGCACAAAACTTCACTTTGCCAATTTTATCGTGGTACAAACCAAGGTCAAACAGCATAGCAAAATAAATACCCTAATCCAGCATCCAGAGTTGACAAATAATGCAGCAGGGAAAACAAGCAGCAAGCAAGGAGCTGTGCAATGCAGCTTCATGAGAAGACTCAGCAAGCTTCACAAATAGGGAAACTGTCAGCACCATGGCCTGCACATCTCTAACTCCCACAAAGCCCTGTCCACTCTGGACAGATGTGCTGTTACCACAACCCTTGGAGCCTCACATCAGGCACCAAAATGACAGTGGTTGTTGAACCCAACATGTGGCTCAGCAGCACACAGTGCTTTGTGCACTGCCCCATTCCCAGTGGGATGGGGATGAGAACTGGGAAAAAAAGTACAACTTCTGGGTTGTAACAAAACAGTTTACTAAGAGCGATAAAAGGCGAGGAGTAATAGTTATCACTATATATCCGTTGATATGGAATCGTATGTAACAACTGATGCACAAGCACTTGCTCAGCACCACCAGACTGATGCTCAGCTGGGCCCAGGGAGGGAAGAGACTGAGTTGAACTCCCACCCCTTTCAATACAATTTCTTCTTGCTGTCAGCTGATAGAGAACGTCCCTTTGGCCACTTTCAGTCAGCTGTCCTCACTCTGTTCCCTCCCAGCTCCATGTGCCCTTTACTGACCATGGCCTTGGCTCCGTACAACACTGCTTAGCAGCAGCTGTAAACATCAGAGTGTTATCAATGATTTTCTCCAAGAACCAAAACACTGCACCATAGCAGGCAGTCTGAAGAAAAAAAATTCATCTGAGCTGTAAGTCAGATTCCTGCCTGTCCCCCTGCTCTTGTTCTTCCTGATCAGGAAGCAAGGAACAGAATCTGCTGCTCTTCTTTTTGAAACCTTTCCACCAGTATTCAGGTGGCTCCCCTGCCATCCCCAGGCAGAGCTCAGTGCACTCTCACAGATGGCAGCAGCCTTTCTTCTTCTTCATTGCCTAATCGTAATGAAGAGTCTGTACCTACTTTGCTACAGTTCAGAGGTGGGAACCATCCCACCATGTCTCTGTGAGACAAACAAGACCCTAGGCCTGCAAAGGCACAGAGATTTGGAGTTCGCTGAGTGAATGTTTGTGGTCCTCTCATTAGTGTAAGGATTCTTCAGAATGCATCCCCTTACAGAAGCATGTTTTGATTTAGCCTGGCTGGGCCTTGCATCTACACCGTGGTACTGGTGTTCAGGGCCTTGCTCAGAAGCAGAAGCCTGTGCCCTCTGTGTCCCACTTGAACTCTGCATGGAGCTTACAGTTGGCAGTGACATGGCTGAGAAGCTCTGGGCATGGATTAAGGGACAGGGAAGTAATGTGCCTTCCTAACTTCCTCCCTGCATACCTTAGCAACATCCTTGTAATCTCCCCAAGTATCCTGTCCCTTCTTCCAGAGGGCGTAGATTCTCTTTTTCTTCCTGAGTCTCAACAATTGTTCCCAGTTCATCTGCACTGGTCTTCTTCCCCTATGGCTCACCTTACGGCATTCAGGGACAGCCTGATCTCGTGCCTTTAAGATTTCCATCTTGAGGAGTGTCCAGGCTTCCTGGACCCCTTTACCCATAAGGAGCGACTCCCAAGGGACCTGTGCTACAAGTGTCCTGAACAGGTCAAAGTCCGCCCTCTAGAAGTTCAGGATAGTAGTTTTGCTAGTCACCCTTCTGACATCTCCAAGAATAGAGAATTCTACCATTTCATGGCCACTCTGCCCAAGACAGTCCCCAACCTTCTCAACTCCTACCAGTCCTTCACTGTTAGTGAAGAGCAGGTCTAGCAAGGAACCACCGCTGGTAGGACTTCATACCAGCTGCGTAAGGAAGCTGTCTTGCATGCAATCTCTAAACCTCTTGGACTGATCCTCTGCTATTTATTATATTCCCAGCATATATAAGAGAAGTTGTAGTCTCCCAGAAAATGAGTGCTGGCAATCTTGCGACTTCAGTAAGCTGCTCATAGAATGCTTCACCCATCAATTAGGCAGTCTATAAGAAACCTTTAGCAAGATGTCACACTTACAGGCCTTTCCCCCGATCCTTACAAACATGCACTTCATTCTGAAGCCCAAGCTCTTCAACATCAAAACTCTCTTTAATATAAAGGGCCACACCACCACCCTTCCTTCCTCCTCTATCCCTTCTGAAGAGCTTGTAACCATCCATCACAGCACTCCAGTCATGGCAGTGGTCCCACCATGGGTCAGTAATAGCAACTAGGTCATGGTTTGTCAGATGCACATTTGCTTCCAGCTCCTCCTGCTTGTTGAGCAAGCTGCGTGCGTTGGTGTAGACGCACTTCAGCTGAGACATCTGCCTCTCTCCCAGCTCAAACAGCATTTCCCTAGGCTTATCTCTGGTAAGCCCTGTTTTGTCCCCTCCCCCATCGTAGCTAGTTTAAAGCTCTTTCGATAAGACCCGCTACCGTCTGTGCTAGGATTCACTTCCCCCTTTGAGACGGTTGGGTTCCATTCATGGATAACAGACCATGGGCCAAGTAAACTGCCCTGTGATCAAAGAAACCAAAGTTTCTGGCTCAGTACCAACCTCTGAGACAATTGTTCATTGCTTTGCTTTCCAAGCCTGCTCTGTGTCCCTCACTGCCACTGAAGGTATAGAACAAAAAATCACTTGATCTCCCACTTTGTGAACTAAATGGCCTAAATTCCTGAAATCTCTTTTTATAGTTTGTAGTCTTCTCTAAGAAATTTCATCACTGCCCACCTAAACTATGAGTAGTGGAAAATAATCAGTGGACCTAACGAGCATGGGGAGTTTCTTCATTATGTCCCTGACCTGCAGCCAAGAAGGCAGCAGACTTCCTGACAACTCGGGTCCAGTCTGCAAATGGGGCCCTCTATTCCTCTGAGAAGAAAGTCACCCACCACGGCCACCCTTCTTTCTTTCATGGCAGAGGAAGTCACAAGGCTTGGTAGTGACCGCCTTGCATTAGGTTCCCTCCTAGGCAGATCCTCCATTGCCTCCCTATTCTTATCTCCTTCAGATTTCAGAGTGTCAAACCTGTTGCTTAGAGGGAGCAGGGGTTGAGGGCTAGGCAGGCATGTGGGGGCTCCTGTGATGTTGAGTTGGGACTCTCTTCCAACCCTCCTCATCAGTCAGGTCGGTCCGACTGTGACAGGGCAGGGAGTCAACCACTTTTCTGGGGGTATCTGCCTGGCAGCCTTCCCTCGGGGATGCCAGCAAGTCACTCCACCAGCCCATCTCCAGATCACACACCCTGATGGTAAACTGTGAGTAAAACCTTGAGTAAAGTGAAAGTTCACCTAGAGAAAAGTATGAGTAGAAACCTGGATTGACGTGAGGGTAAACCCAGAGTAAAACCAGGATCCCATCCATCATCATGCTCAGCCTCTAAGGGGAACATTTTCCAGTGTTGCTGTGTAAAAATATAGGTTCCTCACATCTAAACTATGTCTCCCCTTTTTAATTTAAATCCATTTCCATTTGTCCTGTTATCATCAAACCATCCCATCCTTATTCTAGCGTTAGGCATCTCATCCTCAGATGGAAACCCTGGGGCTGAATTGGGATCAGTTTTTCAAAGAACCACGGGAGCTGAAAGTTCACCTAGCTGAGTTCAGATGTGCACAGTGAGGTGTCTGTGTGTGAGTCCCTCATCTGAATCCTTGGTTTTTATTCCACAGGGACTGCACTGTTCATACACAGACTCTCAGTGATGCCCAAGGTGCCTTGGGTGATCCTAGTTTTGTGCTAGTGCTTGTAAACTGTGACGGAAAATCTATGAGATAGACACCTCCTTCTGGAGCATCAGCTGAGGGCCAGAAGGGAGGTATTCCTGGCCATCCTAAATACCACTGCAGCCCCGTGCTTAGGGCACCCAGTGTGTCTTTTGCACCTGACCCCATGGAGTACGTAGTGATATTCAGCTTACCGAAAGGATGAGCTCAGAACAGAAGAGGCAGATTTTCTTCTCTGCTCCATCTGTGGCATAGTCTGGATTTCAAGGCATTGCAAAGCTATGGCACATCTACGTTCTTGCACTGATGACACTTTAGCATGCTCTGGGCTCGCATTTCAATGGCATCTAATAAATCTAGGGTCATACCAGTTGACAGGAAGCTGGCAAATGTTGTCTCTTTGTAAGGAAGAACAAGAAAGATGACACGGGAAATTATGGACCTGTCAGTCTCACTCCAGTGCCTGGTAAAATTATGGAGAAAATGATGGTGGGAGTTATGGAAAAACACCTGAAGGACAATTCTGTCATTGGTCACAGACAACACAAGATAAAGAGGGGAAGGTCCTATTTAATTTCAGGTCTTTTTATGACACCTTTATCCATTGAGCTGAACAAGGGAAGGCAGTTGATGTAATCCTTGAGGATTTCAGTAGAGCTTTTGATACTATTTCTCCAGCACCCTTCTGGACAGAAATTCCTGCATACAGCTAGACAGAAACAGAACGTGGTGTTTTGTAATACAAGAAGAATTTTACAGAGCAGCAGCCATGGATTGAGATAAGGAGTTCACAGAGCAGCAGCTGCGGAGCAGGATAAACAGCATGAGAACAAAGGACATCTCTAGGAAAAGAATGAATGGCTCGTGGCTTTGAAGGGGGGTTATAGGGTTGTTATTGCAGTAGCTTTCCTCCAATTAGCGTCTGTGATTTTTGGACACCCTTGTCTGTCTCCTTTAAAATCATGGCTTTTCGGGCAATAAATTGACGCAGCTATATGTAACTATATTGGTGTTTGTCTGCTTGTCCCAGCACGCTGACATTTTGCCTTTCAGGTTCACCAGCAGTGGTGAGTGAGCAGTTGTCCAGTAGTTCTGTCCCAAAGGATTATAGTCAGTGGGTTCCATCGGGCTGGTAGATGGTCACTGTCAGAGTTCCCCAGGGTTCCATTTTAGGGCCACTTTCCTTTCATGTTTATGCAGATGACTTGCATGCAGGACTAGAAGACGTTCTGAGCAAGTTTGCTGGTGAGACCAGATGAGGACGTGCTGTTGCCTCCAATGAGGGTGGAGAGGACTTGCAGAGAGATGTGGACAAGTCGGAGAAGTGGGTATCAGTTGGTACTAAGCACCAAGTGCATAACGCATAACAAGAACAAGTGCCTGATTGTGCACCTGGGTATGGGCAACCCTGGACATAAACACTGTCTGTATATTGGACACATGAGAGACGTCTGACTGAAAAGGATTGGGGGTCCTGCTCAACATAAAATTTTAAGTGAGTCAGCAGTGTGCCCAGCCAGCCAAGAAGGCCAACAGTCCCCTAAAGTGCATCAAGCAATTTATTGCCAGCTGGGTGAGTGAAAGGGTCGTCCCTGTCTGCTCTGCATTGCTATAGCCTCACCAGGAGCACTGGGTTCACTTCTGGGCAATGCAGAACATAACAGACATCAAACGATGGTAGAGTGTGCACAGGAGGACATCTGAAGTTCAGAGTTTCACTGGGATTGACTGCTTGTTCAGATGGGGCCCTTCTCACACCCCACATCCTGTGATGAGACACAGGGCACATGTGGGATATGAACTTTAACAGCATCCTTGCACCACATGCAAATGCTTTTCCCAGTGCTTCAGTGTTCCACCACCCATTGCTTTCAACATAGTTTTCAACACCCCATTGTATCTTTTAATTTTACCAGAAGCTGGTGCATGGTAGGGGATATGATAAATCCACTCAATGCCGTGAACTTTGGCCCAAGTATTTATTACGGGAATTTTTGAAATGTGTCCCATTATGAGACTCAGTTCTTTCTGAGGTGTCATGTCTCTATAGGACTTGTTTCTAACAACCCAATATTGTGTTTCTGGCAGTAGCATGGGGTACTGCGTATGTTTCAAGCCACCCAGTGGTTGCTTCCACCATGGTAAGCACAAAACGCTTATCATTATGAGATCCTGGCATGGTGACATCATTCACCTGTCACTCCTCCCCGTATTTATACTTTTGCCTTGGCCTTCCCCCCAGAGAGGCTTCATATTCTTGGCTTGTTTAATTATGGTACATGATTCACAGTCATGAATAACCAGTGCAATAGCATCCATAGTTAAGTCCACCCCTCAGTCTCTAGCCCAATTATATGTTATGTCCATTCCTTGATGGCCTGAGGTCTCATGGAACCATCAAGCTTGAAATAATTCACTCTTGTTCTGCCAGTCCAAGTCTATTTGAGCCACCTCAATTCTGGCAGCTCGATCTACCTGATGGTTGTTTTGTTGTTCTGCAATAGCCCGACTCTTGGGCAAGTGTGCATCCACGTGACACACATTTACAATCATATCTTTTTTTTGAGCAGTTATGTTTTTCTACAGTTCAGCAGCCCAAATAGGTTTACACCTCCATTGCCAGTTATTTTGTTCCCACTGCTGTAACAACCCCCATAAGGCATTTGCCACCATCCATGAGTCAGTATAAAGATAAAGCATTGGCCACCTCTCCCGTTCAGCCACATCTAAGGTCAGCTGGACAGCTTTTACCTCTGCAAACTGACTTGATTCTCCTTTACCTTCTGTGGCCTCTGCGACCTGTCGTGTGGGGCTCCAAAGAGCAGCTTTCCATCTCTGATGCTTCCCTACAATATGAAATGATCCATCAGTGAAAAGAGCATATTTCTTTTCATTTTCTGGTAGTTCGATGTATGGTGGGGCCACTTTAGCACATGACACCTCTTCTCCTGGTGATGTTCCAAACTTTTTATCTTCAGGCCAGTTCATGATCACTTCTAAAATTCCTGGACGATTGAGGTTCCCCATCCGCGCTTGTTGTCTAATCAGTGCAATCCACTTGCTCCAGGTGACATCAGTAGCATGATGGGTGGAGGGAACCTCCCCTTTCAACATCCGGTTCATCATTGACAGTCGAGGTGCCAGAAAGAGCTGCATTTCAGTACCAGCTACTTCGGAAGCAGCCCGAGCCCCCTTATACGTGGCTAAGATCTCCTTCTCAGTTGGAGTGTAGCACTCTTCAGACCCCTTGTACGCTCAGCTCCAAAATCCCAGGGGTCAGCCTTGGGTCCCTCCTGAGGCTCTTTGCCACAAACTCCAAGTGGGACCTTTCTCTCCAGCAGCAGTATAGAGGATGTTCTTTACATCCTGTCCAGTCCGTACTGGCCCCAGGTCCACGGCACAGGCTATCTCCTGTTTAATCTGTTCAAAAGCCTGCTGCTGCTCTGGGCCCTATGCAAAATCATTCTTCTTCTGCATCACCTGATAAAGGGGGCTTACAATGAGGCTGTAGTTTGGAATGTGCATCCTCCAAAAGCCCACTGCACCCAGGAAAGATTGTGTCTCTTTCTTGCTAGTTGGTGGAGACATGGCAGTGATTTTGTCGATCACTGTTGGGATGTGATGACATCCATCCTGCCACTTTATACCTAAGAACTGAATTTCCTGGGCAGGCCCTTTTACTTTGCTTCACTTAATAGCAAAACTGGCTCATAGAAGAATTTGAATTATTTGCTCTCCAGCACAGCAGCACTCAGTGGGGGTGTGACCTCATTCAGGCCACGGTAGTCTACTGTCAGCCTCCATTCTCCACTGGCTTTACGCGCTGGCCATATGGAGCTGTTAAAAGGTGAGTGAGTTTTACTGATCACTCCCTGATTCTCCAACTGGCGAATCAAATCATGAATGGGGAGCAAGGAATCCCTGTTGGTGCGATACTGCTGTCTGTGCACTGTCTTTGTAGCAATCGGTACCTGCTGCTCTTTTATTTTTACTCGTAGCAGCCTCACAACAGACGGGTCCTCTGACAGGCCAGGTAAAACTGACAGCTGCTTAATGTTGTCCATATCTACAGCAGCGATTCCAAAGGCCCAGTGATACCCCTTAGTATCCTTGAAATGCCCTCTTCTGAGGTAATCAATACCAAGTATGAACGGAAACCCTGGGCCACTCACATAGGATGTTTTTTCCAGTCTTTACCAGTGAGGCTTATTTCAGCCTCCAACACAGTCAATTCTTGAGAGATATCCAGAAATATGGATTGATTCTCTCCCTTCATGACTGGAGGGCATTAGGGTGCTCTGTGCACCAGTATCCACCAGTGCCTTATATTTCTGTGTTTCTGATGTGCCAGGCCATCAAATCCACACAGTCCAATAAACTCTATTATCCCTTCCACTCCCTTGACTGAGGGCAGGGCCCCTCTATTTGTTACCTGTGATAACTGGAGCAGCCGTACTGGTGGTTGGACTGTTTTGTAGTTCCCTCACCCGTGCTCATAGTACAGGAGTAGGCTGGTCATGCCACTTCCTCATGTCTTCTCTGTGGTCACGTAGGTAACGCCACAAGGAAACACGAAGTGCAATTTACTGTTGTTCCTTGCTCGATCTGGAAAGCGCTTGTGTCTAATAGCTGAGAATTTTAATGATACACATGAAGGCTTTATGGTCGTTAATTTCTTTACAATCTCTCACCTTCAACTGAAGCAGCAGCTAGGCCAATTACCAAGTGACACCAAGGTGATGAAGTGGCAAAATGGGAATTTATTGAAACAGACTCATCCTTATATAACCTACGCCTTTTAGTCTACACCCACTGTATTACACGTCACTAAGATTCTTCCAGAATATGGGGAAGGGCCTGTCATGTCACAACAAGCTACCGTCCCAGCTGTCCCAACAGCGAAGCAACCAGGTAACAAGAGATTCATTCTGGTGCCGTGTGAACTCCTTTCTTACGCCTTGGATTTCAGTCATCTTCAGGGGTCGACAAATAGTAATAGAGATTTCTTCCTCATCACTCTCTTCTTCATGCCTCTTAACTTTTCCTTTTGCCTTTCTCGGTGCTGATCCAAACCTGTCACCTGGATCTTCTGTTGCCTCCTCCTCCACTTCTTTTTTCTGTTCCAGACGTGAGGACACCCATTTCCATTTCTTGCCTTCCACAAGGGCAACTGATATTTTTACTGGTGCCTCCTGTGACTGATCAAAATTGACTTGGGGATTTCCCTTTTTGGCTTGAACCTCAGCTCGGAAACTCTCTCTTTTCGGAACAGTGTTATATAGAGCACGGTAAGCACAAGCCAAGCCCCAAATAAGTCGTACCCCCATAGATCTATCTAGGCTGCACCATCCCTGACTCAAATACTGGCTTAGTTTCTCGGGATCCCACAGGTGTTCAAGAGTTAAATCCCATGACATTGCAGGCCCCAATGTGTTGGCGAACCTGAAGGCAAAAGTCAGCGTTCTAGGACAAACAACCACACACCAATATAGTTAATTATAGCTGTGTCCATCTATTGCCTGAAAAGCCGTACTTTTATAGCAAACAAACAACGGTGTTCAAAAATCACACGTACTAATTGGAAGAAAGCTTCTGCAATAAGAACCCTAAAACCCCGCTTCAAATCCACGAGCCTTTTACTCTTTTGCTAGAGGTGTCCTTGGTTCTCATGCTGTTTATCCTGCTCCGCAGCTGCTGCTCTGTAAAGTGCTTATCTTGATCCATGGCTGCTGCTCTGTAAAATTCTTCTTGTATTACAACAGAATGGCAGTTCCCTGGGGTCTCCAGCACACCCCCAGCCAGCTGGCAAATGCTGCTGAGGACCTTCAGGAAAGTAATGCCCTGGGTAGTGACAATGTCCACTGGACAACTGTGAGCCCCACAATGGGTCTGGTACCTTGTACCATCTTCTGAACACCAGCAGTACGGTGTAGATGCAAGGCCCAGCCAGGCAAAATCAAAACATGCTTCTGGAAGGGGATGCATTCTGAAGAGTCGTTACACTAATGAGAGGGCCACAAACATTCACTCAGCTAACTCCAAATCTCTGTGCCTTTGCAGGCCTAGGGTCTTGTTTGGTTCACAGAGACATGGTGGGTTGATTCTCAGCTCTGTACTGTAGCAAAGGGGGTACAGATTCTGCGTGACGGATGGGCAAGGAAGAAGAGAAAAGGCTGCTGCCATCCATGAGAGGGCACTGAGCTCTGCCTGGGGATGGCAGAGGAGCCAGCTGAGAACTGATGGAAAGGGCTCAGAGAGGAGAGCGGCAGATTCTGTTCCTTGCTTCCTGATCAGGAAGAACAAGAAGAAGGAACAGGCAGGAATCTGAGTTACAGCTGGGATGGAATTGTTTTCTTCAGACTGTCTGCTGTGGTGCAGTGTTTTGGTTCTTGGAGAAAACCATTGATAACACTCTGATGTTTACAGCTGCTGCTAAGCAGTGTTCTACAGAGCCAAGGCCATGGACAGTGGAGGGCACATGGAGCTGGGAGGGAACAGAGTGAGGACAGCTGACTGAAAGTGGCCAAAGGGACGTTCTCTATCAGCTGACAGCAAGCAGAAATTGTATTGAAAGGGGTGGGAGTTCATCTCAGTCTCTTCACTGCCCAGGGTCCAGCTGAGCATCAGTCTGGTGGTGCTGAGCAAGTGCTTGTGCATCAGTTGTTACATACAATTCCATATCAACGGATATATAGTGATAACTATTACTCCTCTCCTTTTATCTCTCTTAGAAAACTGCTTTGTTACAACCCAGAAGTTGTACTTTTTTTCCCAGTTCTCATCCCCATCCCACAGTGAATGGGGCAGTGCACCAAGCACTGTGTGCTGCTGAGCCATATGTTGGGTTCAACAACCACTGTCATTTTGGTGCCTGATGTGAGACTCCAAGGGTTGAGATAACGGCACATCTGTCCTGAGCAGATAGGGCTTTGTGGGAGCTGGAGAAGTGCAGGCCATGGTGCTGATATGTGTGGATGTGCTCCCTATGTGTGAGCTTGTTGAGTCTTCTCATGAAGCTTCACTGCACAGCTCCTTACTTGGTGCTTGGATGCTTGATTAGGGTATTTATTTTGCTATGCTGTTTGACCTCAGTTTGTACCACGATAAAATTGGCAGCTGACAAAGTGAAGTTTTGTGCACATTCAGCTCTGCGGTCATCTTTGGGTTTTGGAAGTAACATTGTCCATATGATTAGGAATTACACAATTTACATTGTCGCCTCTGTGAGTCCGGGGGTGTACTGGATATTGTGTTGAGGGACATGGTTTAGTGGGAGCTATTGGTAATAGGTGAACGGTTGGAATGGATGATTTTTTAGGCCTTTTCCAGCCTTGGTGATTCTATGAATCTATGATTGAGGTTAAACAATTATTCAGGAATATCACTGAGAGATCTGCCCCAAGGTGAGAAGGCTCTGCATGGCAGAGGGTGTGGGACAGTCTGGGCAGCTGCCTGGAGCGGTGGACACACCCAGGGCTTTGGAACTTCATCTCTGAGCAACTGCAGGATCCTGATAAACTGGTAGAATATTGGGGGCAGGTCTGCTGTGGCTCTGGTAACCCCCAAGAGGCACAAATGACTGCAGTGTGCCAGATCCAGAGAGCTGGATCTGCTGACAGTGCTGCAGCCTCTGCAACTCCTGGCACAGACCCTGCAGCAGCTCCAAGGTTTTGCTACACGTCCTGCAGTTGCTCCAAGCTCTGGGACAGATCCCGCTGTCACTCCATCCCTCATAATGAGCTCTGCAGTTACTCGTGCTACGGGTCCTGTAGCTGTTCCAAGTATGGTAGTAAGAAAATGATACAAATTCCTCCCAAGGGAGGAAGTACAGCCCTGCGGTGACTCCAACCCCTCCAATGAGCCCAGTGGCTGCTCCAACATAGTCACAGGTCCTGTGGTGGTTCCAGCTCTGGCAATGAACTCTGAGGTCACTTCAACTCCTGCAACAGCCCAACAGCCACTTCATCTCCTAAAGTGAACCCTGTGGCTGTTAAAACCCCTGCAACTTGTCCTGGACTTGCAAACAGATGCGCATAGGGATTAGTTCATATATGTTTGCAACTGCATATGTTGTATATGTGAGAAAATACACTAAATATATTATATATGTATAAATACATTTGTCATAATTATTATCCTTTTCTTTTTCTCTTTGTCTCAACCCATAAACCTTAAACCACAGCACTGCCCCGAGACGCTTAAGGATTTCCTTGGGACTATTCAATCTGATCTGGTCACACACTGAAGTGCATCAGAAGATCTCGAGGTTTTCTCAGGGAGCAGCTCCTGAGGTATATTCCTTACGCCACCTTTGGAAGAGGCCTCCCTCCAGTTCTCTGGTCCTGCTCTAAAGGGGCCCTCTTGTTATGGCAGTGCCAGCAAGGAGACCAGCTCTGACAGACCTGTTCATATTGCCGGCTACTGACTGCAGCCCTGGATTGCTGCTGTAGAGGCAACAGGACTGTTGTGAGACACACAAGACCTTCAGGACTGCACAAATGAGAGAACTTGAGAGCACTGTGGTGGTGTAAAGAGATCAGAAATGAAAAGAGCACGTTGAGCTGCTGTCTGTGCCTGTACCTCCCCAAATCCAGACAAAGAAGGAAAAAAGAAAAGCTAAGTAAAAGTCTATTTTGAAACCTATTTAGGTATCTTTTAACGTATTTGGGGAATCTGGATACATGTTTACATGAGCTCTTGGAGTGAAAATAGGGAAATTAGGTAGGAAAAAAGTGTAATACATTTTTATTTATAAGTTCAATAATATATATATATATATATTTGCACGTTGCTATATCTCACATAATCAAACAATCAAAGATGCATAAAGGATGAAGAACCATCACTGGGAATCCTATGAGGAAGTTGTGCATTTTATAGAAGCTGGAATAGTGCGTATTGCAACACCTTCCTGAGAGCGTGCTTGATCTCCCTGTTCCTCAGGCTGTAGATAATAGGGTTCAGTGTTGGAGGAACCACTGAGTACAGAAGTGCCACTATCAGATCCAGGAGTGGGGAGGAAATGGAGGGGGGCTTCAGGTAGGCAAAAAAGGCAGTGCTGAGAAACAGGGAGACCACAGCCAGGTGAGGGAGGCATGTAGAGAAGGCTTTGTGCCGTCCCTGCTCAGAGGGCATCCTCAGCACAGCCATGAAGATCTGCACATAGGACACAACTATGAAAACAAAGCACCCAAATACTAAACTGACACCTAAAAAGAGAAACACAACTTCCCTGAGATAGGAGGCTGAGCAGGAGAGTTTGAGGATCTGGGGGATTTCACAGAAAAACTGGTTGACAACATTGCCTTGGCAGAGAGGCAGTGAAAACGTACTGGCAGTGTGCAGCAGGGAATAGAGAACCCCAGTGCCCCAGGCAGCTGCTGCCATGGTGGCACAAGCTCTGCTGTCCATCAAGGTCCCGTAGTGCAGGGGCTTGCAGATGGCAACGTAGCGGTCATAGGACATGATGGTGAGAAGGGAATACTCTGCTGAGAGGAAGAAGGTAAAGAAAAAGACCTGTGCAGCACATCCTGTGTAGGAGATGGCCCTGGTGTCCCAGAGGGCGTTGGCCATGGCTTTGGGGAGAGTGGTGGAGATGCTGCCCAGGTCGAGGAGGGCCAGGTTGAGGAGGAAGAAGTACATGGGGGTGTGCAAGCGGCGGTCGCAGGCTACGGCTGTGCTGATGAGGCCGTTGCCCAGGAGGGCAGCCAGGTAGATGCCCAGGAAGAGCCAGAAGTGCAGGAGCTGCAGCTGCCGCGTGTCTGCCAACGGCAGCAGGAGGAACTCGCTGATGGAGCTGCTGTTGGGCATCTGCTGATCCTGGGCTTGGAGTCCTGTTCAGAGTGCTGAAGATAATGACAAGTCCAGACCATTCTCAGAGACACTCCTTCTGCTATACTATAGATGTTCTCCTTTCTGCTTTCTCCTGTACTGTAAAAGATTTTCTTTCCCTTTGCAAAATGTTCATTTAACTCCAGAATTTGAAGTTATTTTCATGAGCTACACCATCCCTAAGGAGCAGAAGATGAGGGAGCTCTTATTTGCTTTTCATTTCCTAATCATATCAAAGCCTCCTGGATATTTTCCTGTTTAGCACAACTGCTTTTCAAGACTCCAGCCCCTATCTCTGTGCACTACAACTTCTCATAGAGAAATCAGCCTTTTTGCAATATAAGCGAACTATTAATGTCTGCAGAAAAACACAAGAACTGAAAGTGACTGTATCCTGTAGGAAGGAAAGGCTGAAAGCACAACTTGTGTGACTGTTCACAAAACAAGTGATGGATTGAAGAAATACCGGGGAGTCTCAGAACTGTTTTAAATTTTACAGCCCTTATTAGATTCCTGCCTCCAATCCTTTTTCCTTTCCTAGGAGCAGGGCATGGAAAATCTCTGCCTTGACTCTGCTCTTGCAGAGAACCCTTACAAACATTCTGTTGTGCAGTGGAGCTGTGATCCCCCTGCCCCAGGCAGCAGCTGTGGCAGTAGAAGACCTGCCGGGGGGCTCTTTCCCTCCACACCACATGTCTCCCCACAGCACCCTGGGCAGCTGAGCCTGGCAGGTGTCAGAGTCCCATACCCGGCACACAGCCCCTGGGGCACAGCAGGGACTCTGCTCTGCAGGACAGCCCTGGGCACCCGCCTGCAGCCCCGGCTGCACAGCCTGCAGCCGTGCTGAGACATGCAGCCCTCAGGGCTGTGCTCTGACACTGAAGCAGGGAAGCCCTCAGCTGGAGCAGAAGGCTTTTAACACAGTAAAGAAACATGCAGTGCCTGCATCCAGATCTGCTATGGGATATCCCAAATTAAGTTAACCCTCTATGAAAAGCAGCTCATGGTCTGCAGTGAGAATTACCTTGTCATGGTCTGTGAGCAATGCTCCTGCAGTGAGCTCACAGCCCGCTCACACCACACACATCCTGTAAGCTCTCTCCAATTTCTCTCCTCTCCTTCTGTCACCTGCAGGCTGTGCTGTGCACAAGAGCTGCTCCTGGGCACAGCAGTCTCTCTGCAGCCCTGCACACTTTTATGAGCTCCCTGTGTCCCAGGAGCCTGGACAAGCAAGCAGCAGATTATGTCATTTTTATCCTTCCCACTCATGTCCCATGACACATCCCTGGGTCTTCATGGCCAACAGCTCCTGAAAGACAACAGCATCATGACTGTGCTTTGAAATCTGCTTAATTAACCACCACATGTCCAGTGGTCAGTGACTGATTGGAGACATATGGGGAGTGCTCCCAGAGTTCGTTTGATGAAACAATAAGGGCACCCAGACAAGGAAGGCGAGGTTTGGACTTTCCCTGTGCAGGACAGTGATCCAGCTGAGGCAGTGCAGGAGTCTCATCCCTTGACAGAAATCCTGGAGCTGAAATGGGATTCAGCTCCCTACACACCCACAGGAGCTGGGATTCCTCTGGTTCAGCTCAGAAGTGCACAAGGAGTTGCCTGCATGTGAGCTCCTGCTCTGAGTCCTCAGTCCTTCAGCAGGGACGTAGCTGCTTACAAACAGACACTGGGTGATGCCCAAGGTGCCTGGGCTGCTCCTGATGTGTGCCAGAGCTTGTAAACCGTGTGGAAATCCCTGAGATAGACACCTCCTTTCTGGACATCAGCTGAGGGCCAGAGAGGGGATAGCACCGGCTGTCTGGTGAATTCACATGCAGCTGCAAGTGCAGCACAGGGCCTTCAGCAAAGCCATGCCCATGGTGTGACCGTGCTGCTATGTCACCTCCAAGACCCACGATCGGTCTAATATTTGTGTGCCACCTTCTGCACACTGATACCATAGATGAGCTATCCAGTCAGGCTATGTCCAGTGATGCTTTTCAATTAGGATGTTTACTTCTGTGCTTTTGCACTAATGCAAACAACAACACACAAGAAGCTAGAAATCTTGGTAGAGCTGCAGGCCTGAGCTCCTGTTTGGACCATGGGGACACAGTTTAATGGCTTCCACAACTGCACTGTAGCACAAGGGGGATACCGAGTCTTTAGGATGGATGGGCGAGGAGATAAAGAAGGGTGACTGCCCTCTGTGAGAGTGCACTGAGCTCTGCCTGGGGATGGAAGAGCAGACAGGTCAGAGCTAATGGAAATGGCCAACAGAGGAGACCATCAGTGTCTTTTCCTGTCTTCCTGATCAGGGAGAGCAAGTGGAAGGTGCCCTCTGCAGACAGATGGGAGTCTCATGTTGTCTGGCCATTGTCCCCTTTGGGAGCCTTTTTCACTCCAGTATATGCTGCAGGGTCAGCACAGCAGGGCATGTGGCATCCAGCAGATCCATGGAGAGCACAGATGGCAGCTTCTTGACCAAGCCATGGAGGAACCAAAGAGGAGAGGTGCTCTGCTGGATCTCATACTCTCCAGCATGGAAGGTCTGGTGGGAATTGTGAAGGTGAAAGGGGCATCAGGCCACGTGCAAAAGACAAAAGAATCTAATTTTATTTATGTATTTATTTATTTATTTTGAGGCTGTAAGCTTAAAAGATGAACATATATGTCAATAAAACTGAAACAAAGAATTGAAGACAAAGATAGAAATCAATGAAAATGTGTTAACCCTTTTCAACATGAGAAATTCTCATGAGTCTTGTTCCATTTTTAGTTGTAAATATGAGTCTTTGTAGGGATTTTGTCTTTTTTTTTTTTTTTTTTTTTTTTTTCCTTTAATTCAGATGCTTTCAGGTACAGAGACACAGACAGCGATGCCAGTGCCATCATTGCCCTGTGACTAAATCCCGGCGCCCACCGCTGCTCTTCCCTGCTGCCTATTTGATCCCTCATCCTCCAGGTGTCTCCAGCTGTCCTAAATAAATGGTCGTGGTTAAAGGCATGTTTTCAGCAGGCCATTTAGACACATGCTCCTGCCACAGCCTGCCAGATTTCCCCATCCCTTTCTTATTGTTCAGTCAGATACCTCCCAATTATCTGTCTGATTTCTGACTTTTAGGGGGATGACTAAAATTTGCTCCATCTCGCCAAAGACTGATGGACTGTGTTGTCAACTCCTTCACTGTGATTCTATCTATCCCTTCCTATCTTTTCTTTTTCTCTTACTTTTTCTTTTTCTATGTCGTTTTCTTCTCCTTTTCCTTTTCCTTTTCCTTTTCCTTTTCCTTTTCCTTTTCCTTTTCCTTTTCCTTTTCCTTTTCCTTTTCCTTTTCTTTTCCTTTTTCTTTTCCTTTTCTTTTTCCTTTTCCCTTTCCGTATTTTTTTTTTCCTTTTTCTATTTCTATTTCTTTTTTTTTTCTCTTTCTTTCTTTCTTTCTTTCTTTCTTTCTTTCTTTCTTTCTTTCTTTCTTTCTTTCTTTCTTTCTTTCTTTCTTTCTTTCTTTCTTTCTTTCTTTCATTTTTTCATGCTTTAAAGAAAGCATGAATTCTGAAAGATGTTCATTAATGTCAGTAAAAGTGAAAAAAAGAGTTGAAGACAAAGATAGAAATCAAGAAGAAAGTGTTAACCCGTCTCAGTGTGTGAAATACTCACGAGTCCTGTTCAATTCTAAGTTGATACCTCCCAACTCCCTGGCTGATCTATCCCAGGGAGATTACTGAAATTTGCTCCATTCCTCAAAAGTCTGTTGTCAAATCCTTCACCGTGATTCTATCTATCCCATCCTATCTGTTTCTAACTCATTTCTTGTGCAAATATTCCCTATGAAAAATAAACCTCAATAGAAGCTGCTTGGACATGGCATGCAGTTGATCACTGTGTTTTACTGTTCATTCAATTGCATCACCTTTCCTTCTGTTTGTTGGCCGTAAATAAAGAGAATTCTTTCTTTTTCCATGTGCAGATGGTTCTCTGTGGAAAGCCATTGGGAGTTGGTACAAAGGAGTTTTAACACTGAGCAGGTGACGGTAGAGGAGAAGATTGATGTGAGGAAAAGTGATGCAAGTCCCATGGGGCCAGTGTGAGTAGGAGTGGGATGGGGAGGTTGAGGAGGAACTTTGTCAACACAGTAACAGTACAGAAGTCATTGGGACATCCTGGATTGACATCAGTTGCAAAGTGCTTCTTTAACTTCTTGTATAAAACAAACTATAAATAAATAAATAGACAATAAATGCATTTTGGATTCTTGCTCTTTAAGCTCTCTCCATTTTGCTGAAGACATTCTGAAAACCTGAAGAAGAGAACAGGAAGGTACAAGGCACAAGAGGCTCTTTAGGTTATAATGGGCCCCAGTGAGCATTTGGTGCTGAGTCCATCAACCTCCAGTGCAGAGAGAAGTTTGCACAAAGTGCTCAAGAAGACAAAGTCAGAAGTAACAGTGAAGTTTCTTGGAATATTAATGGTCCCACTGAGGGCCATTACCAAGTAAGCTTCCCAACAGACTAGTTAGAGAAGATAACTGGAAGCCATGACTACAGGCAGGCAAAGGCACTGGCATGCTAAGAAACCTCTCCTTTGCCTTACGAAGCAGACAGGTCAAGCCCCGATTGCAAGACCAGAAGTAGGGAGATCCTGTATCTCATGTTGGCTCAGGGCACTTCCTGTGGCAGTGAGTTGGAAGTCTATATGATGTTAAGTGAAAGACATAGGAACGGAAGATCCCAGGCTCTGCATGTGGTGCAAGGATGCTGTTATGTTCCTATCCCACATGTGCCCTGTGTCTCATTGCAGGATGTGGGATGTGAGAAGGGCCCAGTCTGAACAAGCAGTCAATCCCTGTGAAACTCTGAACTTCAGATCTCTCAGTTCCAATGCCCTCCAGTGCACACTCTCCCATAGTTTTATGTCCTTTATGTTATGCGGTGCCCAGAAGTGCACCCAGTGCTCCAGGTGATGGCTGTAGCAATGCAGAGCAAAGAGGGACAACCCTTTCTCACCCAGCTCTCAATAAATTGCTTTATGCGCTCCAGGGTACCGTTGGCCTTCCTGGCTGCCTGGGCACACTGCTGACTCACTTCCAATTTTATGTTGAGAAGGACCCGCAATGCTTTTCAGTCAGACGTCTCTCATGTGTCCCATATCCAGTCAGTGTGTATGTCCAGGGTTGCCCATACCCAGGTGCACAATCAGGCACTTGTTATACGTTATGCACTTGGTGCTTAGTACCAACTGGTACCCAGTTTTCTGACTTGTCCACATCTCTCTGCAAGTCCTCTCCACCCTCAGTGGAGGGAACAGCACCTCCTCATCTGGTATCATCAGCGAATATCAACAAAAAGTCTTGCACGCAAGTCTTTCGCAAAAACATGACAGAGAATGACCCTAAAATGGAGCTCTGAGGAACCCTGATAGTGACCATCTACCAGCCTGTTGGAACCCATTGACTCTAATCCTTTGGGCCTGACCTACCAGCCAACATCTCACCCACCACATTCTGTTTCTCTCTAGCCGTTATGCAGGAAGTTCTGTCCAGAAGGGTGCTGTGAGAAATAGTCTCAAAAGCTCTACTAAAATTCTGAAGGATAACATCAACTGTCAATCCTTGGTCAACCAATTCACTAACATTGTCATAGAAAGACCTATAGTTAAACAGGACCTTCCCCTCGGGAACTTGTGTTGGCTGTGACCAATGACATAATTGTCCTTCAGGTGATTTTCAATCACTCCCACCATCACTTTCTCCATAATTTTACCAGGCACTGGAGTGAGACTGACAAGTCCATAGTTGCCCCTGTCATCTTTGTTGCTCTTCCTTACAATGAGACATTTGCCAGCTTCCCGTCAACTGGTATGACCCTAGATTTATTAGATGCCATTGAAATGCGAGCCCAGAGCATACTAAGGTGTCATCATTGTAAGGACATAGATGTGCCAGAGCTTTGCAGTGCCTTGAACTCTAGAGTATGAAACAGATGGAGCATAGAGAAAGACTGGCCTCTTCTGTTGGTTAGCAGAATAACACTACATGATACATGGGGTCTCTGCTCTGCTGGGAGTGTGGATGTGCCTGAAGTTAGCAAGGCCTTGCTTAGGAATCTGGACAGGCTGGAGAGCTGGGCTGAAGCTAATGGGATGAGGTTCACCAAGACCAAGTGCCACGTCCTGAACTTTGGGGCCTGGAATGGACTTCCAAGTGTGGGGGGCTGGATTCACTGACCCTGGAGGAGTTCAAGGAATGACTGGTTGTTGTGTTGAGGAACATAGATTAGTGGGAGCTATTCGTGATAGGTGACCAGCTGGAGTGGATGATCTTTTAGGTCTTTTCAAACCTTGGTGATTCTATGATTCTACGATATCCTGTCCTTGTATGAGTGCCCTCTTTGAGCAAACACTCTCTGGGAAAACTCAGCACATGTCTGGAATTAGTCACTGACCACTAGAAATCTGGTGTTTAATTCAACAGATTTTAATGTACTGTCATGATGCTGTTGTCTTTCAGGAGCGGTTGGCCATGAGGACCCTGGGACACCACAGGGGAGATGAGTGGGAAGGATAAAAAATGACATCATCTGTTACTGATATGCACTTGTCACGGTTTGAACTAAAAATCCACCTGCGTCCGTGACAGGGGCCGTAGGCCCCGGAGGGGCCCTAGGCCGAAAGGAAAAAGTTAATTAGGAAAAGAAAACAGCGGCAACGATCTAAGGAGGCACACTTATTTACTAAATACTATATCGAAATACAGGATAACACAATATAATACAATATAATTGAAAATTGAGCTAACGAATCAAGCAAAATAGGAGAGAGAATGAGTCCCGTAACCGAGAGGCCTACTGTAAATCTAGGCGAACGGCTGAAGGCTCCCACACACTCCCCTGAACGCCAGAACTCGAAAGACGTCAGTCTGTTCTGCGACAGAGTTAATATAGAGTCCAGGTCCCGTGACCTATCGTGTTGTTCCCTGGGAGATGTAGTCTTCTTCTGTAAGTTGCAGATTCAGTAAAATTATTCATGCTTAATATGATGTTATGATGTGGAATACTGATAGCAAAAATTACAAAATTATTAAACCATGACATTCCACCCCTTATTCTACATCATTACATTATGTTTATACATACATACACACTCATATGTATAATTGTGAATAATCAGCAACCTTATTTTTCTCAACAATTTATATTTATTCCATACAAATCCCTAAGTTGAGAACAAAACTCTATAACCTAACCTACTATTTATTAATTTCGAGAAAATGGCAAAACTGCCAGAAAAAGGAAAACATGTCAGCGGTAGAGGGGAAAGGCAGCGCTAGTAGGGCGTCCCCCACATCAAGGTGCACTCATCCTTTCCCAGCCACCACAGCAGATTCCCTTTTGACTTATACTTCTTTCCATGTGTGCTCTACACATGCATGGCCAGTGCAGGATATAGAGTCCAGATGGAAAACTTGCTTACAGAATGCCTAATTAAGGTATATAGAGAAAAAGTGTTTCCTTAACATTAATCCACTCTATCTTAAGTCCTATACCTAATTGAACTATTCTGTACCTAATTGAAATATTTTCTGAGACTCTACCTATATATTTACAGGAAAATCATTGGCTGCACTCCCCCAACATTAAATTCCCTTGTGGTACACATTGAACATTCCCATTTTTGTCCATCACCCACCATGTGCACCCAGGTCCCTGGGCAAAGACAGTACCCCGGAGAGGTTTGCCCTTCCCAGACGCTGGAAGGACCCAAACTGTCTTTCCCAACACGCTCTTTATGTGTACTACAGGAACCTTATCTCCCTCCACGGTACGTAGGGAGCTGGATTGGTTAGGACCATTGCGATTACTAGATCCTCGAGTGTTGACCAACCAGGTGGCTTCTGCTAAATGGTTCTCCCAATTTTTATACGTTCCGCCACCCATTGCTTTCAACATAGTTTTCAACAACCCATTGAATCGTTCAATCTTACCAGAAGCTGGTGCATGATAGGGAATATGGTAAATCCACTCAATGCCATGATTTTTGGCCCAAGTGGTTACAAGGGAATTTTTAAAATGGGTCCCATTATCTGATTCAATTCTTTCTGGAGTGCCATGCCGCCACAGGATTTGCTTTTCCAACCCTAATATGGTGTTTCGGGCGGTAGCATGGGGTACTGCGTATGTTTCGAGCCACCCAGTGGTTGCCTCCACCATGGTGAGTACATAACGCTTACCATTGCGAGATCGTGGCAAGGTGATATAATCAACCTGCCATGCCTCTCCATATTTATACTTTTGCCATCGCCCTTCCCCCCAAAGAGGTTTCATCCTCTTGGCTTGTTTAATTATGGCGCATGTTTCACAATCATGAATAACCTGAGCGATAGCGTCCATAGTTAAGTCCACCCCTCGGTCTCTGGCCCACTTATATGTTGCATCCCTTCCTTGATGACCTGAAGTCTCATGGGCCCACCGAGCTAGGAATAATTCACCCTTGTTCTGCCAGTCCAAGTCTATTTGAGCCACCTCAATTTTGGCAGCTCGATCAACCTGATGGTTATTTTTATGTTCTTCAGTAGCCTTACTTTTAGGCACATGAGCATCTACATGGCGCACCTTTACAACAATGTTCCTTATTCGGGCAGCAATGTCTTTCCACAGTTCAGCAGCCCAAACAGGTTTACCCTTTCGTTGCCAATTATCATCTTCCCACTGTTGCAACCACCCCCATAAGGCATTTGCCACCATCCATGAATCAGTATAAAGATGAAGCATTGGCCACCTCTCCCGTTCAGCCACATCTAAAGCCAGCTGAACAGCCTTTACCTCTGCAAATTGACTTGATTCTCCTTTACCTTCAGTGGCCTCTGCAACTTGTCGTGTGGGGCTCCATACAGCAGCTTTCCATCTGCGATGCTTCCCTACAATACGACATGATCCGTCTGTGAATAGGGCAAATTTCTTTTCGTTTTCTGGTAGCTCATTGTATGGTGGTGCCTCTTTAGCACGTGATACCTCTTCTGTAGGTGGTATTTCAATTTTTTTACTCTCAGGCCAGTCCATGATCACTTCTAGAATTCCAGGACGGCTGAGTTTTCCCATTCGAGCTCGTTGAGTAATTAATGAAATCCACTTACTCCAAGTGGCATCAGTAGCATGATGGGTGGAGGGAACCTGTCCTTTAAACATCCAGTTTATTACTGGCAAGTGAGGTGCTAGAAGAAGCTGAACCTCTGTCCCAACTACTTCAGAAGCAGCCCGAACCCCCTCATACACGGCTAAGATCTCCTTCTCAGTTGGAGTGTAGCGCTCCTCAGACCCTTTATATGCTCGACTCCAAAATCCTAGGGGTCGGCCTCGGGTCTCTCCTGAGGCTCTTTGCCACAAACTCCAGGTGGGACCTTTCTCTCCAGCAGCAGTGTAGAGGATGTTCTTCACATCCTGTCCCGTCCGTACTGGCCCCAAGGCCACGGCACGGGCTATTTCTTGTTTTATCTGCTCAAAAGCCTGCTGCTGCTCAGGACCCCATGAGAAATTATTCTTCTTCCGTGTTACCTGATAGAGAGGGCTCACTATGTGGCTGTAGTTTGGGACATGCATTCTCCAAAAGCCCACTACTCCCAGAAAAGATTGGGTCTCTGTTTTATTTGTGGGCGGAGACATAGCAGTGATTTTGTCAATCACATCTGCTGGGATGTGACGACGTCCATCTTGCCATTTTATGCCTAAGAACTGGATTTCCTGGGCAGGCCCCTTCACCTTGCTGCGCTTAATGGCAAAACCAGCTTTCAAAAGAATTTGGATTATCTGTTTCCCTTTCTTGGAAACCTCTGCTGCTGTATGGCCCCACACCACAATGTCATCAATATACTGCAAGTGCTCAGGAGCATTACCCTGTTCCAAAACAGCTTGGATCAATCCATGGCAAATTGTTGGGCTGTGCTTCCACCCCTGGGGTAAACGGTTCCAGGTATACTGAATACCTCTCCAGGTAAAAGCAAACTGTGGCCTACATTTTGCAGCCAATGGAATGGAAAAGAAGGCATTAGCAATATCAATGGTGGCATACCACCTAGCTTCTTTTGACTCTAGTTCATACTGGAGTTCTAGCATGTCTGGTACAGCAGCACTTAATGGAGGTGTGACTTCATTCAGGCCACGGTAATCTACCGTCAGCCTCCATTCCCCACTGGTTTTACGCACTGGCCATATGGGGCTGTTAAAAGGCGAGTGCGTTTTGCTAATCACTCCCTGATTTTCTAATTGGCGAATTAGCTTGTGAATGGGGAGCAATGAGTCCCTATTGGTGCGGTACTGCCGTCTGTGAACCACTTTGGTGGCAATTGGTACCTCTTGGTCTTTTACCTGGAGCAACCCCACAGCAGAAGGATCATCTGACAGACCAGGTAAAGTTGACAGCTGCTTAACACCATTTGTGTTTACAGCAGCTATCCCAAAGGCCCATCGATACCCCTTGGGATCCTTGAAATATCCCATCCTAAGGTAATCGATTCCCAGTATACATGGAGCCTCTGGACCAGTCACAATAGGGTGCCTTCGCCAGTTTTTACCAGTGAGGCTTATTTCGGCCTCCAACATAGTCAATTCTTGGGAACCCCCAGTCACTCCATGGATATATATTGGTTGTGTCCCTTGGTGACTTGAGGGCATTAGGGTGCATTGTGCACCAGTGTCCACCAAGGCTTTATATTTCTGTGGTTGAGATGTGCCAGGCCACTTAATCCACACAGTCCAGTATACTCTGTTGTCCCTTTCCCCCCCCTGGCTGGGGGCAGGGCCCCTCTATTGTTTACCTCGTTGACTTGCAGCAACTGGAACTCTCCCCTTCTTGGAAGAGTTCACCTTGGTAGTTGTTTCACCTTGTAATTCTTTCACTCGTGCCTGAAGTGCAGAAGTGGATGAATTACACCACTTCTTCATGTCCTCCCCATGACTACAGAGGAAAAGCAACAAGGCAAGACGTGTAGTCTCATTGTTGATTCGAGGTGACTTATCATCGTCATTTGCTTGAATACGAGGACGTCTCTTTTTAATGGTTGAGATTTTCGATGATACAGGTCGAGAGGAACTCATGTTGTTTAGCTTCCTCAATAGGCGATTGTGGAAATCCTGGTTTCCATCATCTTGTACCACCGTGGATTCATCTACATCAGGCACATTAGCCAGTTTGTCAATAATATCATTTTGTGTTCCCTCCACTTCGTTTAACCTTTCCACAATTTTGACAATGGCTGAAGTATACAGATTAACTTCTGTGGCGCTTATAAATAATTCAAGTTCCTGAAGTCTGCCAATTAGTTCATTCACAAAGGGTTTCCTGTCCCCTTTGCCATATACTAATGCAAGTGCACTGGCATGCTTTTCTGGAGCTGCTTTTGTAAAGTCACGCCACATTTGTCGTGGAACGCGGACTGCTTCAGGATCATGTAATTGGTCTGGATCATTACGATTGAACTCGCGGCTGTATAGCATTTCCACCAGAGCATTTTCTCTCAAAAATTGGATACCTTTCTCAATATCAGTCCATTTCTTTCTCTCAGGCTCCAAGTCCCGTTTAAAGGGGAATCTATCTCTTACCGCTATCAACATCCGCTTCCAGAGGGTGTAGGACCTCTACATTTTGGCATGTGCCAATACCTCTGTCCACACGTGGGTCCCTGGAAATGCTACCCAGTTGGCGAGCTTCACTGCCATCGAGCCATGCACTGTTGGCACCATTGTCCCAGCAGCGAAGTAACCAAGTGACCATATTTTCTTTTGGCTGACGTGTGTAATCCTTTCTTAGATCTCGAATTTCACTCAGTTTAAAAGATCGATCAATAATGGTCGTAATACTTTGCTCACCTTTTGCTCTATCAAGAGTCCCAGGTGTTGATGGTGGCAACTGTGTTGATGAGGCTGCCCCATCTACAAGTTTGGACTTGAGAAATTCTCGTAAAGAAAAAGTAGCTTTTGGCTCCTCTTCTGACTCTGACCCTGACCCTGATGCTTGTGTTATTTCCTCCAGGTAACCCTCCTTCTTTTTCCTCTCTCCTAACTTTCTCTGCTCCTCTAACTTCTTCTGCTCCTCTATCATCTTCTGCTCCTCTATCATCTTCTGCTCCTCTATCATCTTCTTATACCCCTCTAACATCCTCTGCTCCTCCAACTTCTTCTGGTCTTCTGACTCCCCCTGCTCCCCTGAGTCTCCTGAGTCCTGCTCTCCTAACTCCCTCCGCTCTTCTAACTCCTTCTGCATTTTCTCTAACTGAGTTGAAACTTGCTTTGTCTTTCGCCCTCTTACAGGGGCAACCAACATTGTATCTGGTGTCCCAGATGGTTGGTCCAATTGGACTACCTGTGCCCCCGGTGGCTGGTCAGATTGGACTACATGTGCCCCCAATGGCTGGCCAAATTGGACTACATGTGCCCCTGGTAGTTGGTTAAATACATTCAACTCACCCTGGAAGGCACATAGCTGGTCTCGGAGAGCGTTCCGCTCAAACTGGACAGCACCAAGCTCAGTCTGGAGGCTGTTGTAGTTGGACTGGAGAGTGTTGTACCCGAACCGGAGGACGTTATGCTCGGCCTGGAGGGCAGTGTGCTCAGTCTGGAGAGTGTTGATCTTGGTCTGGAGGGCATTGTGCTCGGTCTGAAGAGCGTTATGCTCGGACTGGAGGGCATTATGCTCGGACTGAAGAGTGTTGTGCTCGGTCCGAAGGGCATTGTGCTCAGTCTGAAGAGCGTTATGCTCGGACCGGAGGGCATTATGCACAGACTGAAGAGTGTTGTGCTCGGACTGGAGGGTGTCACAGTTGGATTGGAAGGCATCATGCTTGGCCTGGAGGGTGCCGCACTCAGACTGGACGGCGTCATACTTGGACTGGAGAGTGTTGTGCTCGGTCTGGAGGGCATTGTGCTCGGTCCGGAGGGCATCGCGCTCAGTCTGGAGAGTGTTGTACTCGGACCGGAGGGCGCTGTGCTCGGACTGGAGAATGTCGTGCTCGGACCGGAGGGCGCTGTGCTCGGACTGGAGAGTGTCGTGCTCGGACCGGAGGGCATCGCGCTCAGTCTGGAGAGTGTCATGCTCGGACTGGAGGGCGCCGTGCTCGGACTGGAGAGTGTCGTGCTCGGACTGGAGGGCGCCGTGCTCGGACTGGAGAGTGTCGTGCTCGGACCGGAGGGCGCTGTGCTCGGACTGGAGAGTGTCGTGCTCGGACCGGAGGGCGCTGTGCTCGGACTGGAGAGTGTTGAGTTGGGATTGCAGGGAGCTTTTCTCATCCCAAAGTTTTTCTGCGTCAGCTCTAAGATTCTCTTTCTCGTACCAGATTGAGTCTCGTTGGTACAGGAGATCTTTTCTCTCAGCTTCAAAAACTTTTTCTCTCTCTACCTTCTCATCCCAAAGTTTTTCTGCGTCAGCTCTAAGACTCTCTTTCTCGTACCAGATTGAGTCTCGTTGGTACAGGAGATCTTTTCTCTCAGCTTCAAAAGCTTTTTCTCTCTCTACCTTCTCAGTCCAAAGTTTTTCTGCCTCAGCTCTAAGACTCTCCTTCTCGGCCCTGAGACTCTCTCTCTCAGCTTCAAAAACTTCCCTCTCAGGAATGGTATTGACTAAGGCCCGATAAGCATTAGCTAGGCCCAAAATCATTTGTGCCTCCTGAGATCTGCCTGAGCCACAACATTCCTGCCTCAAATATGCAATCAAACTCTCAGGATTCTTCAAGTGTTCAGGAGTGAAGCTCCATAACACTGAAGATGTCTGTCCTTTGAGAATCTCTTCAATTCCCTGCCACTCAGTATTCTCTGGTTCTAGGGAAGACTTCCTCCGGATGTTATAAATCCAGATACTGAGTGAGATTATTACAATAATCAACAGTAAGATCAGGGAGATTAAGAGTGTGGCCCACTGATCATTCAAAAACTGCATAAAGGATTCATAGAAAGAAAGAGGAGCACGCTTAAAAATCACCATTTCTGTATAATTAGTTGCATTAGTTGCTCCCTCTGGAGCTGTATACAGATACGAAGTGAGCATTGCTAACCATGCTTTCAATCCATTATACAATTGTATAGCTCCATAAGAAAAAGTGGCTAGCTTAAACATGGCCCAATATGTTCGGAGCGTCTCAAAAAAGGAACCAATGGCACACAGTCCCTGGTAAAACAAATTTAGTAGAGAAAACATTTTTTTTTTTTTTTTTTTTCCTCCAATAGAGAGAAAAAAGTAAAAGAAAACAAAGCTCAGCAGTGTTTATAAAATATACCGGAGTATTGGCAGTCCGCCTGGACTTTCAAGGTCAAGCTCGCAGGTGCAGAATCGCAAACACGAGATAGCTCCTTAACAGGGAAAAAAACTTGTAGCTCTGTTAAAAGCTAAAAGAGCAACAGAAGAAAACACAGAAAAACAGCAACTCAATATGCCCGCATTCTCCACCAAAATCTGTCACGGTTTGAACTAAAAATCCACCTGCGTCCGTGACAGGGGCCGTAGGCCCCGGAGGGGCCCTAGGCCGAAAGGAAAAAGTTAATTAGGAAAAGAAAACAGCGGCAACGATCTAAGGAGGCACACTTATTTACTAAATACTATATCGAAATACAGGATAACACAATATAATGCAATATAATTGAAAATTGAGCTAACGAATCAAGCAAAATAGGAGAGAGAATGAGTCCCGTAACCGAGAGGCCTACTGTAAATCTAGGCGAATGGCTGAAGGCTCCCACACACTCCCCTGAACGCCAGAACTCGAAAGACGTCAGTCTGTTCTGCGACAGAGTTAATATAGAGTCCAGGTCCCGTGACCTATCGTGTTGTTCCCTGGGAGATGTAGTCTTCTTCTGTAAGTTGCAGATTCAGTAAAATTATTCATGCTTAATATGATGTTATGATGTGGAATACTGATAGCAAAAATTACAAAATTATTAAACCATGACAGCACTGAGCTCCTCAGATACAGGGAGCTCATAAATGTGGGCAATGTTTTAGATGTGCCAAGGTGCATCTCTTGTGCGCAGCACAGCAAGGCTGGGGCTTCATCAGCAGTTGACATGAGGATAGAAGAGAAGGGAGAGAGAGCGTACAGAGTTCACACAGTGTGAGCCTGCTGTGAGCTGACTGCTGGAGCATTGATAACAGACCACAGCATGGTAAGTGTCTAGCAGTAGGCAATGGAGCTACTTTTCCTGGAGGGATCACCAATCTGGGACACCCCATAGCTGATCTGGCTGCAGGCACCGCATGATTCTTTACTATGTTAAAAGCCTTCTGCTCCAACTGAGGGCTTCTGTGCTGCAGTATCAGACCACAGCCCTGAGGGCTGCGTGTCCCAGCATGGCTGCAGGCTGTGCAGCCGGGGCTGCAGGCGGGTGCCCAGGGCTGTCCTGCAGAGCAGGGTCCCTGCTGTGCCCCAGGGGCTGTGTGCCGGGTATGGGACTCTGCTGCCTGCCAGGCTCAGCACTCAGCCTGCCCGGGGAGCTGCCCAGGGCGCTGCGGGAAGTCGTGTGGGGGGAAGGAGCCCCCCAGCAGGGCTTGTGCTGCCACAGCTGCTGCCTGGGGCAGGGGATCACAGCTCCACTGCTCAACAGAATGTTTGTGAACGGTCTTGGCAAGAGCGAAGGCAGGGATTTTGCAATTATTTTTCTGAGGGAAAGCAGAAAGGACTGGAGGCAGAAATAGAATAGGGGCTGTAAAATTTAAAACACAGCTATGTTACTCACAAGTATTTCTTCAATCAATTGCTTGTTTTGTGAACAGTGACACAGGTTGTGCTTTCAACCTCTCATTTCTAAAAGGAAAGAATCAGTTTATTGTTATCTGAAGACTTTAATATTGCACTTACCCTGCAAACAGGCATATTTGTCTTAAGACATATTGAAGTGCAAAAAGGCTGGGGCTGGGGGTCTAAGAGAAGCTGGAGTAAAAATATGTGATGAGTAAAGGGCACCTAACAGGAAAGTATTCAGGAGTCTGGGATATGATTATGAAATGAGAAAAAAGTAAGAGCTCCTTAATCTTCTACTTCTGTAGTGACGGTGAAGCTCACGAAAATAAATTGAAGTTATGGAGTTAAATGAAAATTATCCAAAGGTAAATGAATACATTTCACAGTACAGCAGAAGGAGTGTCTCTGAGAATGGTCTGGACTTGTCATTATCTTCTGCACTCTGAGCAGGACTCCAAGCCCAACAACAGCAGATGCCCAACAGCAGCTCCATCAGCGAGTTCCTCCTGCTGCCGTTGGCAGACACGTGGCAGCTGCAGCTCCTGCACTTCTGGCTCTTCCTGGGCATCTACCTGGCTGCCCTCCTGGGCAATGGCCTCATCAGCACAGCCGTAGCCTGCGACCGCCGCCTGCACACCCCCATGTACTTCTTCCTCCTCAACCTGGCCCTCCTCGACCTGGGCTGCATCTCCACCACTCTCCCCAAAGCCATGGCCAACGCCCTCTGGGACACCAGGGCCATCTCCTACACAGGATGTGCTGCACAGCTCTTTTTCTTTCTCTTCTTCATCTCAGCAGAGTATTTCCTTCTCACCATCATGTCCTATGACCGCTACGTTGCCATCTGCAAGCCCCTGCACTACGGGACCTTGATGGACAGCAGAGCTTGTGCCACCATGGCAGCAGCTGCCTGGGGCACTGGGATTCTCAATTCCCTTCTGCACACTGCCAGTACGTTTTCTCTGCCTCTCTGCCAAGGCAATGTTGTGAACCAGTTTTTCTGTGAAATCCCCCAGATCCTCAAGCTCTCCTGCTTAGAATCCTACCTCAGGGAAGTTGTGTTTATCTTTTTTAGTATCAGTTTAATCTTTGGGTGCTTTGTTTTCATAGTTGTGTCCTATGTGCACATCTTCATGGCTGTGCTGAGGATGCCCTCTGGGCAGGGAAGGCACAAAGCCTTCTCCACGTGCCTCCCTCACCTGGCCGTGGTCTCCCTATTTATCATCACTGGCTTTTATGCCTATCTCAATCCCTACTCTGTCTCCTCTCCATCCATGAACCTGATGGTGGCAGTTATGTACTCAGTGGTACCGCCAGCACTGAACCCTATTATCTACAGCATGAGGAACCAGGAAGTCAAGGATGCAGTGAGGAAAGCGATGTCCATATGTGTTTCAAAAACACTGAACTGCCCATCTTTTCTAATTCATGACAAGTAATGCATCTTTTTACTGTTGCAAACACTTTGTTTTATTTAGTTTTGATCAATTTTTATAATTGTAATGTATTAAATGTTATCCTTTTTTTTTTTTTGCTAAAATATAATTATTGAAATAAATTCCTCTTATCTTGTGCCTTTGTTGTGTAGCCCAGAGACACTGTATATAATGAACCAGGCTCTCTGTGAACCTTAACAGAATAAAGGACGTGCAGTGACTTTGTCTGTCCTCCTTCTTGTGAGACATTTATGGAGGTCTTGGGGTTGGATGTGCTCAGAAACCCACAGTCCAGCAGGAAGCAAATAGCTATTCATCAAACTGTGCAGTGACTTCAGCCTGCAACAGCTGACGGGCCATCCCTGGTCTCCTGGCTGGGGTCTGTGTTTTCAGGCTCACATCTGTCAGTGCCTCTGACAGACCAGCAGCAGCAGCTGATTTGCACGTTGGTTGTCACGTCCCCTCTTCATCATTCCCTGTGAGACCCTGCACAGGACAAGTTCTTGGATATGGGTTATCATGTCAGAAGTTTCCAAGCTTCATAGAATCATAGGATCATAGAACTACCCAGGTTGGAAAAGACCTTGAATATCATCAATTCCAACCGCAGCCTAACCATAGTACACTAACTCTAACAACCCTCTGCTAAATCATATCTCTGAGCAGCACATCCAAAAAGCTCTTGAACACATCCAGAGACGATGACTCAACCACCACCCTAGGGACCCTATTCCTGTGTTTAACTACCCTTTCTGTAAAAAGGTGTTTTATAACGTCCAGCCTGAACTTATCCTGGCACAACTTGAGGCCATTTCCCCTCATCCTGTCACTTGTCACCAGTGAGAAGAGAATTGCCCCACTCTCACTGTAAGCCCCCATCAGATCCCTCAGCCTCTCCTCATAGGGTTGATTTTCCAAGCCCTTCACAAGCCTCTTTGCCTTTCTCTGGACCTGCTCCAGTACCTCCATGACTTTATTGTTCTGAGCTGTCCAGAAACGGACACAGTACTCGAGGTGTAACCTCACCAATGCCGAGTACAGGGGTAGGATGACTTCCCTAGTCCTGCTCACCCCACCATTCCTGATCCAAGCCAGGATGCCATTGGCCCTCTTGGCCACTTGGGCACACTGCTGGCTCATATTCAGCCAACTGTCCATCAGCACACCAAGGTCCCTTTCCATCAGGTAGCTTTCCAGCCACACCTCCCCAAGTCTATATGGTTGCCTGGGGTTGTTGTGACCAAAATGCAGGACCCAACAACTGGTCCCATTGAAGCTCACGCCATTAATCTTGACCCATAGATCCAGCCGATCCAGGTCCCTCTGTAATGCCCTTCTCCCCTCAGGCAAATCAACACTCCCTTCCAACTTGGTATCCTCTACAAACTTACTGAGGGTGCACACAATCCCCTCATCCAGATCATCAGTGAAGAAATATAGAAGATATACAAAATAGCTTCCAAAACCCAAAGATGAACTCAGAGCTGAATATGTACAAAACTTAATTTTGTCAGCTGCAAATTTTATCATGATATAAACCAAGGTCAAACAGCATAGCAAAATAAATACCCTAATCCAGAATCCAGAGTTGACAAATAATGCAGCAGGGAAAGGAAGCAGCAAGCAAGGAGCTGTGCACTGAAGCTTTATGAGAAGGCTCAGCAAGCTCCACAAATAAGGGAACAATCAGCATCATTGCCAGCAGTTCTCCAGCTCCCACGAAGCCCTGTGTTATCTCACTCTGAATAGATGTGCTGTTATCTCAACCCTTGGAGACTCACATCAGGCACCAAAATGACGGTGGTGGTTGAACCCAGCAGGCGGGTCAGCTGCACACAGTGCTCTGTGCACTGCCCCATTCCCAGTGCGATGGGGAGGAGAACTGGGAAAAAAAGTACAACTTGTGGGTTGTAACAAAGCAATTTACTAAGAGAGATAAAATGAGAGGAGTAATAGTTATCACTATATATCTGTTGATATGGAATTGTATGTAACAACTGATGCACAAGCACTTGCTCATCACCACCAGACTGATGCCCAGCTGGGCCCTGGGCAGTCAAGAGAGTGAGATGAACTCTCAACACTTTCAACACTCCTTCTGCTTGCTGTCAGATGGTACGCAACATCCCTTCAGCCACTTTCAGTCAGCTGTCCTCACTGTTCCCTCCCACTTCCTTGAGCCCTCCACTGACCATGGCCTTGGCTCTGTATAATGCTTCTTAGCAGCAGCTGTAAACACCACAGTGTTATCAACGTTTTTTTTCACCTAGAACCAAAAAACTGCACCATAGCAGGCAGTCTGAAGAAAAAAATTCCATCCCAGATGTAACTCATATTCCTGCTTTTCCTCCTCCTCTTGTTCTTCCTGATCAAGAAGCAAGGAACACAATCTGCTGTTCTCCTTTTAGTGCCCTTTCCATCAGTTCTCATCTGGCTCCTCTGCCATCCCCAGGCAGAGCTCAGTGCACTCTCACAGACGGCAGCAGCCATTTCTAATTGTCCTTGGCCATCCGTCATAAAGAATCGGTATCTGCTCTGCTACAGTTCAGAGGTGAGAACCATCCCACCATGTCCCTGAGAGACAAACAAGACCCTAGGCCTGCAAAGGCACAGAGATTTGGAGTTCGCTGAGTGAATGTTTGTGGTCCTCTCATTAGTGTAAAGATTCTTCAGAAAGCATCCCCTTCCAGAAGCATGCTTTGATTTAGCCTGGCTGGGCCTTGCATCTACACCGTGGCACTGGTGTTCAGGGCCTTGCTCAGAAGCAGCAGCCTGCATGAAAGGAAATGCTCTGTGGTTTTCTCTTGATTTGTCCCGTTTATTTCCCATGCTACCCGCACTGGTCTACAGGCACTATAGGGCAGCAGCAGGTTGGAGTTACCCCCAGAGGGTACACAGTAAGATTTAGGACGAGGTATTGGCAATAAGACCTTCTCTGAGGAATCCTCCCACAGTCCTATGGAACAACTCAGAGGCTTTCCATTCAATCTCCAACAGCAACAACATCCCTCAGCCCTTCTCTGTCACATCCAATTCCCCTCCCTTCCCACTTCGGACCTGGTTTAAAGCCGTTTAATCAATCAGTGCAGGAGCATTTCAGATGGGGTCATGGAGGAGGCAGACTGCCATTCTTGGGGTGGCCATTTTCCCAGGAGGGCATGGTGGGAGGGCTTTGTCCCATCGGTTCCACCAACACTTGCATCCACCCAGCAGAAGGCTGTGCTCTCTGTGTCCCACTTGAACTCTGCATGGAGCTTACAGTTGGCAGTGACATGGCTGAGAAGCTCTGGGCATGGATTAAGGGACAGGGAAGTAATGTGCCTTCCTAACTTCCTCCCTTCATACCTTAGCAACTTCCTTGTAATCTCCCCAAGTATCCTGTCCCTTCTTCCAGAGGGCGTAGATTCTCTTTTTCTTCCTTAGTCTCAATAGTTTTTCCCAGTTCATCTGCACTGGTCTTCTTCCCCTATGGCTCACCTTATGGCATTCAGGGACAGCCTGATCTCGTGCCTTTAAGATTTCCATCTTGAGGAGTGTCCAGGCTTCCTGGACCCCTTTACCCATAAGGAGCGACTCCCAAGGGACCTGTGCTACAAGTGTCCTGAACAGGTCAAAGTCCGCCCTCTAGAAGTTCAGGATAGTAGTTTTGCTAGTCACCCTTCTGACATCTCCAAGAATAGAGAATTCTACTATTTCATGGCCACTCTGCCCAAGACAGTCCCCAACCTTCTCAACTCCTACCAGTCCTTCACTGTTAGTGAAGAGCAGATCTAGCAAGGAACCACCGCTGGTAGGACTTCATACCAGCTGCTTAAGGAAGCTGTCTTGCATGCAATCTATAAACCTCTTGGACTGCTTCCTCTGCTCTTTATTATATTCCCAGCATATATCAGAGAAGTTGTAGTCTCCCAAGAAAATGAGTGCTGGCAATCTTGCGACTTCAGTAAGCTGCTCATAGAATGCCTCACCCATCAATTAGGCGGTCTATAAGAAACCTTTAGCAAGATGTCACACTTACAGGCCTTTCCCCCGATCCTTACAAACATGCACTTCATTCTGAAGCCCAAGCTCTTCAACATCAAAACTCTCTTTAATATAAAGGGCCACACCTCCACCCTTCCTTCCTCCTCTATCCCTTCTGAAGAGCTTGTAACCATCCATCACAGCACTCCAGTCATGGCAGTGGTCCCACCATGGGTCGGTAATAGCAACTAGATTATGGTTTGTCAGATGCACGGTTGCTTCCACCTCCTCCTGCTTGTTGACCAAGCTGCGTGCGTTGGTGTAGACGCACTTCAGCTGAGGCATCTGCTTCTCTCCCAGCTCAAACAGCATTTCCCTAGGCTCATCTCTGGTGAGCCCTGTTTTGTCCCCTCCCCCATCGTAGCTAGTTTAAAGCTCTTTCGATAAGCCCCGCTACCGTCTGTGCTAGGATTCACTTCCCCCTTTGAGACAGTTGGGTTCCATTCATGGATAACAGACCATGGGCCAAGTAAACTGTCCTGTGATCAAATGGGGCCCTCTATTCCTCTGAGAAGGGAGTCACCCACCACAGCCACCCTTCTTTCTTTCATGGCAGAGGAAGTCACAAGGCTTGGTAGTGACTGCCTTGCATTAGGCTCCCTCCTAGGCAGATCCTCCATTGCCTCCCCATTCTTATCTCCTTCAGATTTCAGAGTGTCAAACCTGTTGCTTAGAGGGAGCAGGGGTTGAGGGCTAGGCAGGCATGTGGGGGCTCCTGTGATGTTGAGTTGGGACTCTCTTCCAACCCTCCTCATCAGTCAGGTCTGTCTGACTGTGACAGGGCAGGGAGTCAACCACTTTTCTGGGGGTATCTGCCTGGCAGCCTTCCCTCGGTGATGCCAGCAAGTCACTCCACCAGCCCATCTCCCGATCACACTCCCTGATGGTAAATTGTGAGTAAAACCTTGAGTAAAGTGAGAGTTCACCTAGAGAAAAGTATGAGTAGAAACCTGGATTGACGTGAGGGTAAACCCAGAGTAAACCCAGGATCCCATCCATCGGGCGTGCACAGCCTCTGAGGGCAACTTTTTCCAGTGTTGCTGTGTAAAAATATAGGTTCCTCACATCGAACCTATGTATCCCCTTTTTAATTTAAATCCGTTTCCATTTGTCCTGTTATCATCAAACCATCCCATCCTTATTCTAGCGTTAGGCATCTCATCCTCAGATTGAAACCCTGGGGCTGAATTGGGATCAGTTTTTCAAAGAACCATGGGAGCTGAAAGTTCACCTAGCTGAGTTCAGATGTGCACAGTGAGGTGTCTGTGTGTGAGTCCCTCATCTGAATCCTTGGTTTTTATTCCACAGGGACTGCACTGTTCATACACAGACTCTCAGTGATGCCCAAGGTGCCTTGGGTGATCCTAGTTTTGTGCTAGTGCTTGTAAACTGTGACGGAAAATCTATGAGATAGACACCTCCTTCTGGAGCATCAGCTGAGGGCCAGAAGGGAGGTATTCTTGGCCATCCTAAATACCACCACAGCCGCATGCTTAGGGCACCCAGTGTGTCTTTTGGGCCTGTCCCCATGGAGTATGTAGTGATATTCAGCTTACCGAAAGGATGAGCTCAGAACAGAAGAGGCAGATCTTCCTCTCTGCTCCATCTGTGGCATAGTCTGGATTTCAAGGCATTGCAAAGATATGGCACATCTACATTCTTGCACTGATGACAATTTAGTATGCTCTGGGCTCGCATTTCAATGGCATCTAATAAATCTAGGGTCATACCAGTTTTCAGGAAGCTGGCAAATGTTGTCTTATCGTAAGGAAGAGCAAGAAAGATTACAAGGGGTACTATGGACCTCTCAGTCTCACTCCAGTGCTTGATAAAATTACGGAGAAAATGATGGTGGGAGTTATGGAAAAACACCTGAAGTACAATTACAGAATCACAGAATCAGAGAATCACAGAATTACTCGGGTTGGAAGGGACCTCAAGGATCATGTAGTTCCAACCCCCCTGCCTAGCAGGGCCACCAAACATACACATTTACTAGATCAGGTTGCCCAGGGCCCCATCCAACCTGGTCTTGAACACCTCCAAGGACAGGGCATCCACAACCTCACTGGGCAGCCTGTTCCAGTACCTAACCACCCTTCTAGAAAGAACTTTCCCCTAACATCCAACCTAAATCTTCCCTCCTTCAACTTAAAACCATTTCCCCTAGTCCTGCTATTATCAGCCCTTTCGAAGAGTTTACTCCCCTCCTGGGAGTAAGTTCCCTTCAGGTATTGAAAGGCTGCAATGAGGTCACCCCGCAACCTTCTCTTCTCCAGGCTGAACAAACCCAACTCCCTCAGCCTGTCCTCATAGGGGAGGTGCTCCAGCCCCCTGATCATCTTCGTGGCCCTCCTCTGGACCCTTTCCAAAATCTCCATGTCTTTCTTGTACTGAGGTTCTCCACACCTGGACATGGTACAACAGATGGGGCCTCACAAGAGCCTAGTAGAGAGGGACAGTCACCTCCCTATCCCTGCTGACCACCCCTCTCCTGATGGAGCCCAGGATCCCTTTTGCTTTCCGAGCTGCCAGAGTGCACTGCTGGCTCATGTTGAGTCTCTTGTCCATCAGGACCCCCAGGTCCTTCTCTGCCGAGCTGCTCTCAAGGACCACTCCTCCCAGCCTGTACAGGTGCCTGGGGTTCTTCCGGCCCAAGTGCAAAACCTTGCACTTTGCCGTGTTGAACCTCATTAGGTTCACCTGAGCCCAGCTTTCCAGCCTGTCGAGGTCCCTCTGAATGGCATCCGTTCCCTCCACCGTATCGACCACACCACTCAGCTTGGTGTTGTCAGCAAACTTGCTGAGGGTGCACTCCATTCCCTCATCGATGTCATTAATAAAGATGTTAAAGAGCACCGGTCCCAAGACAGACCCTTGGGGGACACCGCTCGTTACCGGCCTCCACCTGGACATAGAGCCATTGACCACCACCCTCTGTCTGTGGCCTTTCAACCAATTGCTTATCCCTCGAGTTGTCCACCCATCAAATCCACTTCCCTCCAATTTGGAGATGAGGATGTTATGGGGGACCATGTCAAAGGCCTTGCTCAGGTCCAGGTAAATGACATCGGTCGCCTTCCCTTCGTCCACCAACACCGTCACTCCATCATAGAAGGCCACAAGATTAGTTAAGCATGACCTTCCCCTGGTGAAGCCGTGCTGGCTGTCTCGGATCACATGCTCATTCCTTATGTGATCGAGCATGTTGTCCAGGAGGATCTGTTCCATAATCTTCCCAGGCACGGAGGTGAGACTCACCGGCCTGTAGTTACCCGGGTCATCCCTGCTCCCCTTCTTGTAAATGGGAGTGACGTGACCCTTCCTCCAATCATCCGGGACCTCACCTGACAGCCACAACTTCTCAAATATGATGGAGAGCGGCTCAGCAACCACCTCAGCCAGCTCCTTCAGGACCCTGGGATGCACACCATCTGACCTCATAGACTTGTACTTATTCAATCTAAGGAGGCACTCTCGGACTTGCTCTACCCTTGCAGTGGGGAGGGATTTACCTCCTTGGTCCCCACATAGAGGTATGGGGGTGCAGGGCTTAGGGACATGAAAAAGACTAGAATCCTGGCAACCAGTGAAGACCGAGGTGAAGAACTCCTTCAGCACCTCAGCTTTCTCTTCATCTGTTGAAGCCAGTTCTCCTTTTAAACTTACCAAAGTAGGTATGCCCATTTTGGCCTGTCTCTTCTGGCCAATGTACCTGTAGAAGGTTTTCTTATTGTTTTTCATGTCCCTCACCAGGTTCAGTTCTGCCTGCGCCTTGGCTTCCCTGATCCCACGTCTGCAAGTCCGGATGGCATCCCTGTATTCTTCCCAGGTGACACAGCCTTGTTTCCAGAGCTTGTACGCAAAGCCAAAATCTCAGATTACTTTTGGAGTTATCAGATCGCATGTGCAAACACTCATTGGTCAGGTCCTGTAGAGGTAAATGATTACCTCCTTAGACAGGTTTGATGTTTTACACAGGTTTCCATGCAATGCAGAGATACATTGTGTCGAGGCCAACACCAGGGCCTACAAACCCTTCACAAAATGAAGGAAAGCAGTAAAACTCCCTAACACCGCACTGATTTCCAAGCCTTGGTACCCCCAGAGAGATGGAAGGGAGGACTTTCAGTATAGCACTGTATCATCTGTTATAAGTCATTAACTGAAATTTCAATATCTGACATAGACATTAAAACATTTTAAATTAGGAGTGTGCATCTCTGTAGGAAAAACAAAGATACAGTATTACACATAAAATACAAGATAAATCACCAGCAGCAATAATAAAAGACAGGCTGAAACTCTCAAGTTGACACTGAACTTGGCACTTCTTCAAAACAATGGCTCTGTTTTATAAATGACAAATTAGCCATTGCACCTGTCTGCTGGGATTAATACCGACTTGGTAACTGTCGTTCTGCGTTCATTACTATATCCAAAGTCTTTGCAAAACAGGCTGTCTTGTTCTACTCTCAAAATAAAATCAGTCAATCTATACATGAATCTGAAAACGTATGAACCAGAGCAATTCCAAGTCCCTTTACCTTCAAACACTTATCCTGGATGTAGGTTCTTCCACTGGACTAAGGCTACACACCATCCTGTCTTTCTTCTTGCCTTTTGAGTGTGCTAAGGTGCTCGTCTGAGATCCAGTCCGTAAGAAGAGTCAGGAGTCCATAAACTTCAGAGTTCAGTGGTAGCTGTAATATATTCACATATATTCACAAAGCTATTTCAGCTTTCAACTTGATGATCTTATAAACCTCTAACCTCGCTCCTATTTAGAAATGCTCTACCAGAAACATAAAGCCCATTTTTACAAAGCTCTTACATGTCTCAAACCCTTACTGCAACAAAACATTCACAGCCAAAACAAACTAGTTGTACACAATCTATGGGAATCAATTCAGAAGCTGTCTAAAGGCTTGCTTCATATATTCCCAAACTGAAGAATTCTTATGTTGTATTTTTCTGCGTAAGAGTACAAGCAAAATGGTGGGCAATCCTGCTGAAAACAATGCCATGCCTCCAATCCTTCCCACACCTACCATCCTCACACCCTAAAACTCTCAATGGGGAATTACTTTTCACTTCTTTCAACTCAGACATTTCATTTAACATATCATGCAAACTAAATTTAGCCTCTGAAAAGTTCAGCCGGCTGTGGCAGTGTGTCCTTCTGCAAAAGAAAACACAAAAGCTACTGGGACTTGGAACTACTTTGTATATCAAGATCAGAAGGAACTGAGAAGTTTTCAAGTACAAAGAACTTACTTTTCCAGATTGCTTTTTCCAGACTGCTTTTCCAGCAGTGACAACAAGCGCAGACACCCCGGAGGACATCGCAGACATTGATGATCTGCTGGCATGCATCAATGATGATGAGTTTGGGCACAGCAGAGCTGGCAAGGGATGCTGGGGTGGCTGCAGCAAGACAAGAGCTCCTCCAGTCTGAAGATCTCCATCACCATCGCTGCTGTCAACAACTTTGCTGCCTTGTTTTCTTCCTGGCTAGGAGAGATGGTCATGCACTGTGCAAAGGGTGTGTTGATCTGGGGACACTGGGCAGTACTGCTGACACTGGGAGGTTCACTGGGGAGCAATGGGAGGCTATTGAAAGCCGCAGACAGCACTGAGGTGGCACTGAGTTTGCACAAGGACAGTCTAGACAATACAAGGAGGCAGTGGGAGCTTATTGGGGAATGGCAAAGAGCACCAGGGGGCACTGGAGAGCTTTGGACAGCACTTGACATGAGGGAGGAGATTCAGACAGTACCCAGGTGGCACATTCTAACCTCATTCATTTCCTGCTCTCCAGCATCTCACCCCTGACCCCACGCTGCTTGGCTCTGCCCAGGGAGATATGTTCCACGCATTCCCACCCTGACGCCGTCACTCAGTGGCACATTTGTCACCAACAGGCTCGCCGTGGGTCCTGAGGAGGGCTGGGGGTGTCCTGTGAAAGCAACCCCAGTGACAGACCTGGTCCTGAGCCCTGGAACACATGGATCCTGGAAAACTACCTTTAATGCTGCCAACGTCAGCTTTATCTCATCCCCTTGGGACTCCATTTGGGGGCTTTGTGGGAGCTAACCGCTTCCCCTGTTTCAAGCTGGTGCTACCCCTTGCTTGTTGATGCTTTGTGCTCTGGCAAACATGCCCATAAAGGCTAAAGCAACGCTGCACCCTCACTTTAAGTCAGACATCATTCAACCAGTTCAAATAGTCCCAGAAGCAGAAATACAAAGTAGAAATCCTTTGCTAAGCAAGCACACGTCTACCTGCCTTTGCTTCGCAAGCACCTTCCTTTCCCTGACCTTGGAAGACGTCTGCTCTTTCATTCTTAGCAATGCCCCTGTACACAATTGAAAGCCAAAAGGGAGAGTCCACACCACATCTGTGGTCTCAGCAGAGTTCACAGTTACCTCAAATGCACAGAGCACCTACAAAAGCATCACAGAAGCTCCAACAAGGAAGGAAAACAAATCCAGGACACAGCAGAGGGCTCCCAGCTCTCCGTAGGTGACACCTGCTGCGTGGGCACAGGATGCACAGGAATTGCACCTCACCTCTCCCCCATTTCTACAGGCATTGAGAGGTATTGCAGAAAGGCACCATAAGGCTGGTGGAGAAGACTGGCTGTACATGAGAATTCTCACTTCCCTGGTGCTACAGCACTGCTTATCTAGATGACGAATATCTGTCTACAGACCTGTCTAAACACCTCTCCTGAGAGACTTGCCCAAGAGGCCAGAGCCATTATTCCTGTGTGGCAGGCTGACTCACAGAACAGCAGGCTTCTCTTCACGGCACATCACGTGGACACAAACAGGCTGCTGCTGCAAGGAAGGGAATTTCTCCTGAGCGTCTCACCACAGACGCTTCCTCTGCTCTGCTTTCCTGCAAAGACACGAGGATGAAAGCATCAGTTCCTCTGAGCAACGACTGGCAGCAACTCCAGAAAATCTCCCATTCAAAAGCAGTTCCCAGAGACACACAATGGAGTCCTGCACAGTTAACACAAGCTTTCACTGTGGCCTTTGGAGAAACAAGCAGCCTTGGTGGTCCTGGTTCCCAAGGGCTCCATTTGATCACCTTTCGGGCACAGCGTGAGAGCTTCTCTCCTACAAATCTATGCCCCGAGTACCATTCTCCACTCCAAAACTAATTCCGACATAGAGCTGCGGTGCAGGCATTGGACACTGAGCAGAGCAGGAGAAGAGCAGGAAATGGGAATAGTGGATACAGGTAAGACAGAACGAAAGAAGAGCAGAAAAGCAGAAGAGAGGAATGAGAAAGGGTGCAGGTAAGAAAGAAGAGCAGCACACAAAAAGGGCAACACAGGAAAGGACCAAAGACAGGCAAGGCAGAAAAACAATGGGAAGAGGAGAAGAGCAGAAGAAAAAGGAGAGGGTGAAGGTAAGGAAGACATGCAGACGAGGAGAAGAGCAGAAAGGGAGATGAGCAGATAGAGGTAAGGCAGGAAGGCAGAAGTGGAGAGGAGCTGAAGAGGAGAAGAGTGAATGGCTGTATGGCAGAAGGACGGAAGACGAGAAGAGAGGAGAGCGGTCAGTGAGAAGTGCAGAAGAGAAAAAGAGCAGAAGGGAGGAAGAGAGGGCAGAAGAGCAGAGAAGGAAAAGCGCCCTGGAGCAGAAGAGCAGAGAGTGGTTGGAAGAGAAGAACAGTAGAGCATGAGAGGTGCAAAGAGGATGCAGTGAAGTGGGAAGAGCAGATGAGAAGAACGGGAGAGGATGCGGGTAAGAAAGAAAAGCAGAAGAGGAGTAGACATGAAAGAGAGGAGTGAGAATCCAAGGAAAGAAAAAGAGCAGAAGAGCTGAAGAGGAGAGGAGAAGAGTCAGGGAGAAGAGCTGAAGGGTGGATGGTGGATGAGGAAAGGGAAGCAGCCAAGAAGGAAGAGCAGCAAAGACAGTGCTGTGTGTTCTGCCCCAAGATACGTTGGAAGCCAGGAGAAAAGGTCCACGCTCTCAGGTTAGAGATGGGACGGGAAGGATGTTTGGGTCTGACAAATGGAACCATGGCAAGCCTGGGGGAAAGGGGCTGAGCCCAACGGTCACAGAAGCCCCGTTGGGGGAGGGGCTCCCCTAACTGCCACTCTCCAGCTGTCATGGCAGGTAAGGCAGCAGGCTCCCCCTGCTCCCGTGCTTCAGCTGGCCAAGGCTGAAGCCCCAGATCCCAGCTGAAGCCCCACAAGCCACCCTTGTGAGCCACATCTCAGCCCAGCAGCCCAGCAGCCCAGATCTTAGCCCAGTGCCCCTTCTGGCCTTTCCCCACAGAGAGAATCCCTCGAGGAGCGCTGACGGTGCCTGTGACGCCTGAAGCCACTTTTCCACAAGCCAATGTGCTGCCACCGGACCCCGCCTGGATGCAGCCCACCATCCGCGGACCGATGCCGGTACCACCCCAACCCCTCCCTGTACCCAGTGCCACCCACCTGGTGCCTCAGGCCTCTGTCTGGCCTGGGGTACCAGGTGTCTGGGGACAGGCAGCACAGCAGCTCCCACCTGGGGGGCTGCCCCCAACTGCGGGGCTGCACTCACTGCTGCTGCAGCTGCTGCCTGGGGGGCTGCACCCACCGATGGCTCCCCCCGCTGCCCCTGGTCACTGCTGGGGACATCCCCTGATGGCAGGGACGCTGCCTGTGGCCTGGGGCCGTGCCCCATGCAGAGCCCCCGCAGCCCGCAGGCACCTGCCTGCCACAGGCCCCCGTCCGCCCCGGCCCCCCGCCACTTCTTTTGCAGGTACCGGCACTGCAGCAGCATGTGCTCCCCGTGCCCTGCACCCTGCCCGCCAGCTGGGAGCCGCCTATGGAGCCCTTGCAAGACGCCGTGCTGCTCATGGAGGACCAGGGGCACCCAGTGTCCACCCATGGCTGCCCCCATCCTGACACGGCTCTGCTCACCTGCAGCGCTGCCACGCCGCAATCAGGCCGTGAGTTCAGGGGCTGCAGAGCGGGCGGCTGGCTGTGGGAAAGCTGCCGGCATTGCCCCACTGGAAATCTTCTGGCTTTTCCAGCAGGGACAACAAGCACAGGCACCCTGCAGGACACAGCAGACATGGATCATCTGCTGGCATGGATCGACCACGGTGAGTTTGTTGGCAGCAGAGCTGGCCAGGCTTGGTGGTACCCAGTGCTCCCAGCTGTGGGAGAGCTGCCAGCATTGCATTGTGTCCAGTTCATGGCTCCCCAGTACAAAAAAGACAGGGATCTCTTGGAAAGAGTCCAGCGGAGGGTCACAAAGATGGTGAAGGGCCTGGAGCATCTCCCCTATGAGGAGAGAGTAAGTGAACTGGGTCTGTTTAGCCTTGAGAAAAGAAGGCTGAGAGGGGACTTGATCCAGGTTTATAAATACCTGAAGTGTGGGAGCCACAGTGGTGAGTCTGGTCTCTTTTCAGTAGTGCGTGGGGACAGGACTAGGAGTAACGGGCTGAAACTTCAGCATAGGAAGTTCCGCATTAGTGTGTGCAAGAACTTCTTTACGGTGAGGGTGACGGAGCACTGGAACAGGCTGCCCAGGGAGGTGGTGGAGTCTCCTTCTCTGGAGCTATTCAAGACCCGCCTGGATGCCGAGCTGTGCAACATGGTGTAGGGAGCCTGCTTTGGCAGGGGGGTTGGACTCGATGATCTCTAGAGGTCCCTTCCAACCCCTACAATTCTGTGATTCTGTGATGAAGCTGCAGGTCCAGTTCTCTTCCTTTCAAGTTCTTTCTCCCATTTTTGTCCAATTCTTTGTCCTTTTAAGTTTCTTATTCCAATTTTTTTGTCCAATTCTTTTCCTTTTTACTTTTTTATACAATTCTTTTCTCTATTTTTTGTCTAATCCTTTGTCCGATTTGTGTACATTTTGTCTCCATTTTTTGTCTTTTTGTCCCTGCCCTACATAATTACCTCACCTGGTGCCTATGCCAATTTTACTGTGGTCAGAATGACCTAGTCTCAAGTTTACTCTGTTCGGAAGCTTTCTTTGTGAAAGGCAACTTTTCCTATGCTACATACTGACAATTTATGCTGCAAAAACACAACCTACCTCTCACACCTGGAATCTATTACTCAGGGACGCTGTAGGGGACGCTGCACAGGTTGGCAGTATTGTGTGGAGCTTGGGGGCAGACGCTTCCTTCTGTTCTGAGCAGAGACGAGGGCCCAGCCCCCTTCCTCTCGTGGGCTGTCTAGGTCTCTGACCTGCAGCTGAGCAGCTGGATTGGCTCCTCCCACTCGCGGGGACTTAGGATGAGGCTGTTTGTCTGCGGTGGAAGTAGGCTCACACCTCCCCCTACCTGTCTCCTTCACAGATTCCCAAAAGCTCCTCAGGCTGCTGATTTAAGGCAGGAAGGCCTTAAAAATTCATCCCTTGTAAGACTGAGAATTTATTACACTGGACTGGACTAAAACAACAAAAAACAACAAAAAACACCAAAAACACCAAAACAACTTAAAAAAATTTATATATTATATATTATTTATATATTATATATATTATAATATATGATTATATAATGTATATTATAATATATATAATGTACATTATATACATAATATATATAATATAATAAATACAATAATAAATAATATTATATTATATATATTATATATATTATAATATTTTAAAAAATCTAATAAAAATACCCAAACCCAAAAAGTGTGTCCAGTCTTCTTGTTTTTAGACAGTCTGCTTTTGTAAAGTTACAAGGAAAGGTAGAGGCTGAGGAAAGCCTCCAAAGTCTTTCTCAAGCGCTCTACCTACAAGTATTAGAATCAAGAGAGAAAGGAATCATCACTGCTTGCCTCTGTTCTTTGGGACACCTGAAGTACCTTGGAAGGCCACACTTCCTGAGCCCTACAGACAGTCTGTCCCAAAGCAGCTGTTTGATCATTTCCACTGGGTGACAATGCATAGCGCTTGCATCGTCTGCAGGCACGGACTCAGATGCAAATCCACATCCTTAACTGTAGGTCCATACATCCTTTATATACATGCTCCAGCTCCCCCTTGAAATTTTCTTTCTGTCCCTACATGTCAGCAGAGCACTTAGCAAGTCTCCTTCACGTCTAGACACCAACTGCCCATACAAGTGTGTTTGATAACGCACACGGCTGCAGCCAGCACTCTGTGTAAAGAGAAACTGTCAGAGAGCTGCACATCAGGGAGGGGTTCCTTGGTCTCAGCCTCTGCTTGCTTTTCTGGCTGGCTGTGAGGGACGCTCACAACCAGGTGAGATGGCACACAGAGGGCGTGGATCTCTGGGAGATAGGAGAGTTACATTCCTTGGAGCCAGATGTGCGTTCTTCATTCTCGAGTGTTGAAATCTCTTCTGGTGACAAAGCTGGTGAGACTCAGACAGAGGCATGAGAAGACCTAAAAGACAGCAAGAGCTGTAACAGTACCTGTGGGAGCTGCTGATGAGCATGGACTTGATCAGCCTGGTTCTCCAGGGAAGGTTTTGGAGAAGGCAAGGGGCAAGAGATGGGAGCACAGGGAGACAGCGAGATGCTCTCAGCCAGCATTTGTGTGCTGGGGACAGAAAAGCCACTGGCACTGGAGTTTCTTGCTTGCTTGCAGGAGACTCGAGCTTTGTGGAGGTGGCCGTGTATTTCAGCAGGGAGGAGCAGGCGCAGGGAGTGCTCTGCCGAGATGTGATGCCGTAGACATACGATTCCATGGCCCTGCTGGCAGAGGGCTTTGCTGCCTTTCCTCCTCATGAAGGCATCTTGGGCACTGCAGTGAGCCTGCACATGTAGCAGAATAAGTGCAGTGCATTTCCTTCCTGATGAATGCAACAGCAACTACAAAAGAAACACGAATGAGTGTGAGTATCAGAAGAGATTAATGTGCTCTGGACTCTGAGGAAAGACCCACAGTCACCGCTGGCAAGTAGGTGTCAGTCAACCTTTCAATGAGGTTAGGGAGGGATGAAACAAGGCTCCAAGTATTTGTTGCACAGTTGAGTTGCTTCCTGCTGTGCTTCACAGCACAACGTGTTTTTATAAAGATGAATGCCTGGGAAACGGAAAGACTACTTTCATACACCTTGTTTGTGTTAGTTGACTGCAGTTCCAACCAGCTGGACATACAGGGTCTGGCAAATGACACCTGGAAGGAGGTACAGGCAGGAGGCCCATCACCCTGCAACCTCCAGGTGAGGGAGAGCAGGCAAGGATTCCTTTGGGACCTGCAGGTTCACTGTGTGCAGCATTACATGCAGGAGCATCTGAGTATAGAGATGATGGCAGAGGTACAGAGCTAAGCATCACAGAGAGGGAGAGTTGCTCATCTTGTCTCCCACGGTAAGACAGGAACTAGGAGCCACGAGGAAAATGTGGCCGCATTCTGCTTTCCTCTTCTGTCCCACACCAGCCCCGTCAGAGGGGAGGAACAGCCACGCTTCCACTGAGATGTTCCTCTTCATGCACAAATGAGCGTGCACGGAGCTGTGGGCAGTGCTGGGGCTGCACACACGTGGGTGTGCACAGGTGTATCCATGCACTGCAGAGATTTGTGCACGCATGTGGGAGGGTGTGCAAGGACGAGGTGGTACGTGTGTGTGTGTGTGTGTGTGTGCAGGGATGGGGTGGTACGTGTGTGTGTGTGTGTGTGTGTGTGTGTGTGTGTGCAAGGATGAGCTGGTACGTGTGTGTGTGTGTGTGTGTGTGTGTGCAGAGATGGGGTGGCATGTGTGTGTGTGTGTGTGCGTGTGTGTGTGTGCAGGGATGGGGTGGTACGTGTGTGTGTGTGAGTGTTTGTGTGTGTGTGCAGGGATGGGGTGGTACGTGTGTGTGTGTGTGTGTTTGTGTCTGTACAGGGATGGGGTGGTGTGTGTGTGTGTGTGCAAGGATGTGGTGGTATGTGTGTGTGTATGTGTGTGTGTGTGCAGGGATGGGGTGCTACGTGTGTCTGTGTGTGTGTGTGTGTGTGTGTGTGCAGGAATGGGGTGGTACGTGTGTGTGTGTGTGTGTGTGTGCAGGGATGGGGTGGTACGTGTGTGTGTGTGTGTGTGTGTGCAGGGATGGGGTGTTGTGTGTATGTGTGTGTGTGTGCAGGGATGGGGTGGTGTGTGTGTGTGTGTGTGTGTGTGTGTGTGCAGGGATGGGGTGGTATGTGTGTGTGTGTGTGTGTGTGTGTGTGTGTGTGTGTGTGTGCAAGGATGGGGTGGTACGTGTGTGTGTGTGTGTGCAGGGATGGGGTGGCACGTGTGTGTGTGTGTGTGTGTGTGTGTGTGTGTGTGCAGGGATGGGGTGGTGGCCATTTGCACGAGCACAGAGGTGTGCAAAGCGGTGGGCGATTGCTCCGTTGAAGCAAGAAGCAAGCGTGACAGTGCTCCAGTCGTAAGGAAGTGCATTGCTGGAACAGGGCAGAGATGAGCCTGCAACTGCAGCCTCCTTTGCACAGCCCAGCTCTCAGAGGGTGAGACAGTTGTGCTTCCTGAGCAGCTCAGGGACGTTGTGGACAGAAGCAGCCGAGTCCAAAGTTCCTGGTGTGAAGTGCTCCGAACATCGAGCTCTCTATGCGAGCTCCCCGCTGACAGCACTGCTCCCCTCTGCCCTCACCCGGGCCTGCTGGGAGCTGCAGGGCCTGCTGGGAGCTGCAGGCCCCGCAGGAACTACCACTCCCAGGATGCTGTGTGGCAGCACCGGGCGCCGCCATGACAGTGCTGTGTGCAGTGCTGTGCAGGGCTGGGCCTGTGGGCTCAGGGCACCGGGTGCTCCTTCCCTGAGCCTGCCAGGAGGTAAGGCACCGTGAGGGTGGTTTGGGGGAGACCAAAAGACGTAGAGAGGACGTAGGTGGGACATGGAGGTGAGATAGATGGGGCATGAACTGGATCTAGAGAGAGGGGTGAGAAGGCAAGGTGGATATCCGACAGGTGGGGACAGGGGCCTGTACAGGTCAAGGGCCAAGTCCAGCTCTGCAAGCACAGCAACATGTCGGGGACGCCGGGCTGCGGCTGGGGATGGAGCAGAGCAAGATGGAGAAAGGGGGGAACATTCAGGGAGCGAAGAAATCTCCAAGTGGGGCTTTCTCCATAGCTCAGCCTGCAGCGCAGCCACACGACCTAGGCAGGCCTCAGACTGGGATCCTGCTGCTGGGTGCTGCAGGGTGCAGCCTGGCTCAGTCCTCTCTGCACCTGGGGACTGATGGCTGTGTCTGGGATGGCAGTGAGCCTCCTCCACTCCAGGCTGAGCCACTCAGCTCTCCCAGAATTCCCGTCCATCCCCCTTTCTCATCCCTCCATTCCCACGCAGAACTGACTGAGGAGGGGAGGGATGGGTCCAATGGTGGTGGCAGATCTGGGACACTGCCCTTTCTGCTGCCCAGACTGGGGAGGTGGGCTTTGTAACTGAATAAATGGCCGCAGGCAGAGGTATAGCAAAGTGAATGCAAGGCATAATTGAACATACCAAACAGTCAAGAAATGACAGTATTCCCAACCATTTCCCACCCTAACAATTCTTCTGATCCCACCCCCTAAAACTCCCACCCCCAATCAACTTCTCGCCCCCCCCTCCCGCTCCCTCCCACCAATAGTTCCCTCCCTGTGCAAAAAAACCTCCCAGCCCCCTGTTGTAATCCAAGAAGAATGGCAGCAGCCATGGATCAAGAGAAGGACATGACAGAGCAGCAGCTGTGGAGCAGGATAAAGAGCAAACCGTGTTGGTGGTGGATGCGACAGGCAGTGCCAGCAGGGCGTCCCCTGCTTCAAAGTGCACCTTTCCTCTCTCACCCAGCACACATTCTCTCCTGCATTCAGGGTCTGAGGGATTTCTTCCAGTTGTACTCCATATCCGCATGGCCAGTGCATGATACTGAGCCCAAGTGGAACACCTGCTTGGAAAATGAAATCAACTCTCCCATTCAGTTCTATGAGCATGCGCCTTCCTCTCAAGTGATGCGTGGTCATATTTGAAAAATCCAAATTAGTTGGATATAAGAGAGGTAATAGCATCATAACCGAGCATTACTAATACATTCAATGATTATTGCCGCAGATTCCAGCACCACTGGTAACATCAGATCCTATTGGATTCACGTCCAATCTATTAAATTAGTAGAAGCACACGATAACCTGGATAATGCCTAATAACTCTGGTTCCTGAGACAGTAGTTGGTGAACCTGAAGGCAAAAGGTCAGCGTGCTAGGACAAACAGCCAGACTGCAGTATGGTTAAATATGGCTGCGTCCATCGACTGCCCGAAAAGCCATGCTTTTATAGCAGACAGACGAGGGCATTTAAAACCATACACACCAATTGGAGGAAAGCTACCGCAATAACAACCCCCCCTACAAAGACCCGCCTTGAAAGCCGCGAGCTACTCATTCTTTTCCTAGAGGTGTCCTTGTTTCTCATGCTGTTTCTCCCTCCACAGCTGCTGCTCTGTGAAGCCCTTCTCTTGATGCATGGCTGCTGCTCTGTAAAATTCTTCTGGTATTACAACGGCCCCCCAGATTCCCACCCTACCAGTAGCAGAGTACAGCCCACCCCATTTCATTGCCCACCCCAAAAAGGTCCCACCGCCAATTCCCATGAATTCCCACCCCAAACTCCCGCCCCCCAACCACTCCCCCACCCCAAAAATTCCCCACCCCCAATTCCCACCCGCCAGCCACCCCCAATTCCCACCCTGATATTGGCCACCCCAAGAATTCCCACCCCTTCCCCCCCAACCATTTCCCACCCCCCACCCAGCATTTCCCAGCCCGGAGCTTTGACAGTGCAACGCTTTGTCGGTCCATCAGCTTCAGAGCCCCGCAGTGCCACAGTCCAAAATGCTGTTTGCGGACAGCCCAGTTTGGGAGGGGTAGGGCTGGGGCCGGTGCTGGTGCCCCTGGAACACTGCTGCTGCTCTCTGGGTGTGGTGGGGGCCGGCCAGGAGCCCAGGGCTACAGGGAAGCGCCTTGGTCGGTTACGGCCACGTCTCCTGCTCCATCAAGTGGGCTGGTTTCCTGGTCATCTCCCGCTGGAGCCGCTGTTGGGGTGTGATGGGCACCAAGTCCTCCTGCCGGCCGCCGTGCTGACACAGGCAGCTCCGCCTGGCGCCGGTGGTTGTGTCCTGGAACATGCTGGCAGCGCGGTGGCTTCCTGGTTGTGGCGGGGACACTGGCTGCCAGTGTGCTGCTTGTGCCCGCTGCTCTGGCCTCTTGTGGTGGTGCAGGTGGGTGCTGGGCACTTAGCCGGCTGGCTGCTGTCCCCGTGCTGCTTGTCTGCCATTTGGCAGGAAATGCAGCTGGGTGGATGTCAAAGGCGGCTGAGCAGCACCCGGGGCTGCCTCCGCCGTGCCTCCTCCATCAGGTGTGCAGTGCAGGGCGACGGAGGTGCGGGGGCAGCCAGGGGGGTGGGCAGTGCCAGGTGGGTGAGAAGCACTCGGGGCTGCCTTCGCCGTGCCTCCTCCATGAGCTGTCCAGTTTGCATCAGAGGAGGCATGGGGTGCTTGGCCGGCTGGCTGCTGTCCCCGTGCTGCTTGTCCTTGTCTGCCAGCCGGCAGGAGATGCACCCGGGTGGCAGTGCCAGGCGTCTGAGATGCACCCGGGGCTGCCTCCGCCGCGCCTCTTCCATCAGATGTGCGGTGCGGGGCGACGGAGGTGCGGGGGCAGCCAGGGGGATTGGCTCAGGCAGCTCAGGTGATGCTGGCTGCCGCCAGAGCGGGTTTGTGAGGAGCCCTGATTCAGGATTGGGCTCTTTGCTGAGCTCCCTGCTGGCTCCCGGGGAGTCAGGGTGCTCTGTGTTGTTCTTATTCTCTTTGGTCCCCTCTCTTGTGACTGCAGGCAGGCCCTGGTTGTGCTGGGGGACCTCCAGAGCACTCATCGCTTCTGAAAAAGCAAGAGCATCCCCCAGAGCAGAAGGATGATGGCAGCCTTCCCACACCTGCTGGGTGCAGACAGCCACCCGTCAATCACTTCTGTAAGCCACAAACTCACCAAGAATGCAGGTGAGGAAACTGTCCATTTCCATGTCGTCCTCACGTCTGTTGCTGCTGGGTGTCTCTTCTGGAAAAGGAAGGAAGAAAATGCCCAGTGGGGCAGTTCCAGCTTTCCCACTCAGCCACTCGGTGCAGACACCCCCCCAGCAGCTCTGCTGCCCCCAGACTCACCCTGGCTGATCCATGTCAGCAGCTGGTCAAAGTCTGTGCTGTCATCTTGGATGGCCGTCTCGGACACCAGGGCAGAGTAGAGGGGGAGGATAACCTCCTTTGACCTGCTGGACACGCTCTTTTTAATGCACCCCAGTATGCCATTTTCTTTTTTGGCTACAAGGGCACACTGCTGGCTCATGGTCAATCTGTTGTCCACCAGGATGCCCAGGTCCCTCTCAGCAGATCTCCTCTCCAGAAGGTCTTCCCCCAGCCTGTACTGGTGCATGCAATTATTTCTACCCAGGTGCAAGACTCTACACTTGCTTTTGTTAAACCTCATCTGGTTTCTTACTGCCCAGCTCTCCAGCCTGTCCAGGTCCCGCTGAATGGCAGCACAGCCTTCAGGCGTGTCAGCCAATCCTCCCAACTTCGTGTCATCAGCAAACTTGCTGAGGGTGGTCACTATCCCCTCATCAAGGTCATTGATGAAGCCGTTGAACAAGACCGGACCCAGTACAAACCCCTGGGGGATGCCACTAGTTACAGGCCTCCAGCCAGACACCGCACCGCCAACAACAACCCTCTGCACTCTGCCAGTCAGCCAATTCTCGACCCACTTCACTGTCCGCTCATCTATCCCATATTTCCTCAGCTTTGTTATAAGGATGTCATGGGGGACAGTATCAAAAGCCTTACTGAAATCAAGGTAGACTACATCTACTGCTCTCCCCCCGTCCACTCAGCTAGTGACATCTTCATAAAAAGCCACCAGGTTGGTCGATCATGACCTCCCCTTGGTGAACCCATGCTGAGGACTCCTGATAACCTCCTTATCTCCCAGTTGTCTGGAGATGGCATCCAGCACAAGCTGTTCCATCACCTTCCCTGGGACAGAGGTGAGGCTGACTGGCCTATAATTACCCGGGTCTTCCTTCTTGCCCTTTCTGAAGACCGGACTGACACTGGCCATCCTCCAGTCTGATGTATTAGGCGGCACGAACTCACGGGATGTAACGCGATAGGCCTCCCCGTGCTCGGTAATGTATATGTATGAGGCTGAAATTTGAGCCCTATATAAGGGTCTCACACGGTTCATTAAACGCCATTTTACAGCTCACCATATTGGTGTGATCAGCGTGTAACTTGGTCATGGGGCCGTCAGATGCACATTCTCAATGATGGACGTAGTTCTTTAGGTTACCTTACACAAGGCAACAATTGGTGCCCCGTGTGAGGACGTCCTGAGAGTGAGTGTGCGACGGCTAACCGCGAGACAGACGCGAATCCTACGGTTAGATCCCGTGGAAGCGCCGGAGGGGCGATATATTGGCTGCAGCTACTGATTATCCTGCGGTGAGACCGTGGAAGACCGTGGGACTTTGGGCCCGGGTATATATACAAAGGGTGCGAGGACGTACGGTGTCGAGCACCAGAAAAAACATGGATTCCGTCACAAAGGTACTATTACGGGTTTGTAAAACCCACTGCGGTAGGAATGCTCCTTCTAAGAAGGAGATTGTTGCCGTTATTACTTTTTTGCAGGAAGCGGAGCTTTCACCCTCCCCTTGTAATTTGCTCGATTCGGAGCGGTGGGAATCTTTCACCGCTGCCCTGCTCCTAAGAGCAACAAACGATTATAAGGCGGAGGAGTTAAAAACCTGGGTTTTGGTCCTGGGTGCGCTTAAAGCGGCTAAGGAGGAGAAAAAGATCCAGGCAGTCGCGAATGGGGTTTTTGGGGTAGGTTCCGGGACGTCTGGGGTCCCGGAGGGTGCGGAGGAACCGCTCCCTTGCGGCGACTCCGTACCCAAGATGGCGCCGACCACGCCGGCCGTTTTCACAATGGCCATGGCGGTGCCCGAAACAACTCCGGAAGGGATGGCGGAAGTTGCCTCATCTGGGGAGGGGCCGCCATATTATCCCCGCCTATACCCCTGTTTGCAGAGCTTTCGTTCACCTGAGGGGGGTGGGTCCTGTCCGAGGGAGGGAGAGTCATGGGGGGAGGCGCGCCGTGGAGGCGTTAAGCCACCCCTAGACCCGTCCCCGGAGGAGGGACCTCATTCCCCGAAAGGGGAGGAACGAAAGGTACTGCCTGCCCCTACCCCTTTGGTTTCGCCTCCCGAGGAGGGGGAGGAGAAAGGGGAGGAACAAAAGGTCCTGTCTGCCTTCACCCCGTCGGTTTCGTCTCCCGCGAAGGGGGAGGAGAAAGGGGAGGAACGGAAGGAATTGCCTGTCCCCACCCAGTCGGTCGTGGTTCCCCGGAGGAGGGGGGAGAAGTGGGAGGAGCGAGAGATATCGCGTAAGCCCACTGATTGGACTGACATTTGCGATACAATGCGAGAGGTGGGGCTCAAGGAGCGGGACTGGGCGGTGTTCCCAATTGTAGTCAAACAGGAGGGACCGGTTTGGGTACCTTTGGAAGCAAAAGCAGTTGCTCGGTTTATAGAGGCGATTGACAAAAAGGGATTGAGATCCCCGATGACAATGAGTGCCTTTGAGGCTCTCGTAGCCCCAGGTCCCCTACTCCCATATGATATTGAAAGCCTTATGAGAGTAGCCCTCGAACCAGTACAGTTTACTGTGTGGAAGGAGGAGTGGATAATACAACTCAAAGCTGTTTTAGCACAGGCTGCGCGCGATCCACAGCATCCAGCAAATGGGAAGGAGGGAGATCCAAAAACTGATTTAATGAGGCTTTCAGGTTCATCTGCGGATTTGGCTGGATCTGCAGAGAGGCAGCTTAGAGACCTCCGCCCAGGAGAGCTGCTTGCCACCACGGGGGCAGCTACCTCTGCTTTTATACACTTTATAAGAAAAGCAGAGCCTGTAGCCCCGTGGTCAGAGATTATGCAGGGTCCCTCAGAGTCATTCTCTGAGTTTGCCAATCGATTGATATGGGCAGTAGAAGGATCGGAACTGCCTAAGGAAGCGCTGACTTCTGTTATAAAGGATTGCCTGAAGCAAAAGGCTCATAAAAGTGACTCTTCAGAAAAAGGAAAAAGAACAGATAAAGAACTGCTGCTAGTACCAACGAGAAGGACATCTGTTGTATCACTTGCTGTGTGTCTTTGTGTAATTGCATTCATTACCGGGGGAGAGGGTACTCACTTAACATCACAACCAGAAAATATTTGGGTTACATGGTCTAATCGAACTGGGCAGAAAGATTTCTGCCTTAGCCTGCAGTCAGCCACATCACCGTTTAGAACATGCCTTATAGGTGTACCCAGGTGGGACCCAAAGGAGTTTAACGGATATGTGCATAAGAACAACTGCAAGAGAGATGCAGTGGACAAAGTTTTCTTTATGAAAGCATTTGAGTCTAAATTCACTGACTGGGCCAGAATGTCTGCATGTTTTATTAGATCCTTGAACACCTCCTTGCCCTGGGATCCACCAGAGTTGCAGCTTCTTGGATCCCAATCGGTTGGTAACGTAACATGGAATAAGAACTCTCAAAAGTGGGAACGCCCGGTTAGATGTTTGTATTTTTCGGGTTTTAGGACACCGGGTCAACTGTCCAATCGCAGGGTATGGGAAGGCCTACTCGGGAATGGGGCACCATTCTCGGGAACAACTGGGTCGGAACCCTTTACTTTACTTAACCCCATTCAATTTGACATATATAGCTTGTCAGGGGCATATTGTGGTTTCTCAGCTGAAAGGGTGGAGGGATTCTCCCATCCCTGCTCCGGGGATGGCTCCAAGAATGGATTTGCAGACCAATGCATAAAGCAGGGTGGGAGGTGGCTCTCTTACAATCAGAAGTATGTGGTACGTCATCCTAACGGGTCCACCTATAATCTCTCATGCTACTGGGGCCCTGACGATCTGGCATGTTCTGGTTGTTGTTCTCGAAAAGAACCTTTAGCTGGGGAAGGAATAAACTGCAATGGTACAGCCAAGGCCCTTCCTAAGGACATATTTTTGATATGTGGGGATAGAGCTTGGCAAGGGATACCAAAGAATCCAGTTGGGGGGCCGTGTTATTTGGGAAAGCTGACCTTGTTGGCTCCCAATCACACTGCAATGATAAGTGTTATGAAAAAGATCGATCGAGCTCGACGCCAGAAAAGGTCAATAAAAACATTGGACCAGGATTGTAGTGATGAGGTTCAGCTGTGGGGTCCCACAGCTAGAATCTTTGCATCCGTCTTAGCTCCGGGAGTAGCTTCAGCCCAGGCCCTAAGAGAAATTGAGAGATTGGCATGTTGGTCCGTGAAGCAAGCTAATGTCACCACAGCAGTCCTGTCGGAACTCCTGATGGACGTTAACAACATCAGACACGCTGTTCTTCAAAATAGAGCTGCAATTGACTTTCTGCTGCTTGCTCAAGGGCACGGGTGCAAGGACTTTGAAGGGATGTGTTGTTTCAATCTGAGCGACCACAGCGATTCGATACATAGGAAGTTGGAATGGATGCAAGAACACACGAAGAAGATCGCAATAGATGATGCATTCGGAAGCTGGTTGGAGGGACTGTTTGGTAATCTGGGCCCATGGCTTAAGCAGTTTCTCAAAGTATTAATCATAGGTATTTTATTCTTTTTAGCTTTAATGATTTGCTTACCTTGTTTGTTTCAGTGTGTCCAGGGTTGTTTACAGCGTATGATAGAATTGAGAAGAAGAAGGAACTGTATAAACCCAAGATGCCTTGGATATAATCATTAGAAAACTACTGATGTTATTAGATATTGCACTACCTACCTCTGTAGTTTGTCTACCTCACTTTTTAGATAACTTATTAAGTTTAAATTATAGAGACTAACATTTTTATATTAGGATTAAGGATTAGCGTTCGGGATGTAACGGGGCATACTTTATCGAGCATGGAGAGGGGGAAATGATGTATTAGGCGGCACGAACTCACGGGATGTAACGCGATAGGCCTCCCCGTGCTCGGTAATGTATATGTATGAGGCTGAAATTTGAGCCCTATATAAGGGTCTCACACGGTTCATTAAACGCCATTTTACAGCTCACCATATTGGTGTGATCAGCGTGTAACTTGGTCATGGGGCCGTCAGATGCACATTCTCAATGATGGACGTAGTTCTTTAGGTTACCTTACACAAGGCAACACCAGTCTTCAGGCATCACCCCAGTTCTCCAAGACCTCTGATACATTACAGAGAGCGGCTCAGCAGCGACCTCCACCAGCTCTCTCAGCACCCGCAAATGCACCCCTTCAGATCCCATGGCTTTATGAACATCGGTGTGGCCTAGGCGCTCAAGGGCTACCTCTTCCTTGACTAAAGGAAGTCTTTCATTTCCCAGACCCTCTCAGTAAGCTCCAGGGTATGGGATTCCTGAGGGTGACCTTTCTCACTGAAGACAGAAGCAAAGAAGGTCTTCAGTATCTCCACCTTCTCAGCATCCTTGGTTACCAGAATACCCCCCGTCACATAGTACAGGACCTACATTCTCCCTAGTCTTCCTTTTCCTGTTAGCGTACTTTAAAAAGCCTTTATCACCATTGCCAGATTCAATCCCAGGTGTTTTTTAGCCTTCCAACAGCAGCAACTCATGTGCACATCTGCTCTAAGCAAAGAGGAGTCCCATCTCCCATGCTTCTGTGGGGAACCGAATCTCATTTCAACCCCTGGGTTTTACATCTGAAGATGAGAGACCCGCACTGACTGCCTCAGCTGAATGACAGCCCTGCAAATGGGAAGTCAGAGGGTCCCTGTCCTTGTCAGCGTGTCTTTTTTATTAAGGGCCAGGAGCAGAGCTTTCCAGATGAGGCATTTGCACTTCTGCTAGGCAAACACGATCTGTTAGGACAAACTGGCATAGTAAAAGAGATCTCAAAGTCAAAAGTTAGGTACATGGGCCCATAAACAAGTAGGATGTGCAGTTAAGACAAGGGAAGAACATCCTGCACACTAAAAGGAACATGTCTCAAGAAGTAGGCCAGAACCAGACTACTTCTATCAAACAAGAAAGGGTAAAAAGGACAGAGCAAGGAAGACTTTGAGCCTTTGCAAGAAAGACGTCTGACTTCATCCCCATGACTGCTGGAGGGAGACCCCCGCTATAAACAGCACGTGCACCAGATTGAAGGGCAGAATGTAAATGAGTTACTGGAAACAATGAATATGTAGATGAGTTCCAGGAAATTTGTTGGATATGTATCAGCTTGGCTTTCAAATATGTATCACTTCTGCTTGCTGCTGTGCAAGATAGGAGTGATCCCCTTTGCACCCAGTGCCTAATAAACGTATTCCTACTTTATAATCTAACTCTGGATTATAGAGTTTGATTCCGCAACTCAAAACCATGCTTCTGGAATGAGTTAGTCCACTGGTGAATACTTGATCTGACACCCATATGCCTGTGCAGAGATGACCCTTCTGTCTGTCAGGAGCTTTCAGCCCTGGAGCCCCAGGGAAATCTCCAGGGGAAGCAGTGAGGAAGAGAAATTCAAATCCTCTGGTGTGCTGAGCTGTGCCACACTCCTGGGACTCAGGTAGCTCATACAAGTGGATGGTGCTGCAGAGAGACAGCTGTTTCCAGGAGCAGCTCTTGTGCACAGCACAGCCTGCAGCTGACAGAAGGAGAGGAGAGAAAGGGGAGAGAGTTTCCAGGATGTGTATGGTGTGAGCAGGCTGTGAGCTGGCAACAGGAACATTGCTCACTGACCATGACACGGTAAGTCTCATTGAAGACAATGCAGCTGCTATTCATAGAGTGTTAACTAAAACTGAGACATCCCATAGCAGATCTGGTTGCAGGCACTGCATGTTACTTTTCTTTGGAAAAAGACTTCTGCTTTGACAGTGGGCTTCCATGCTGCAGTATGAAAGCACAGCCCTGAGGGATGTGTGGACCAAGATGGCTGCGGGCTGTGCAGCCAGGTCTCTGCAGGTGGGTGCTCAGGGCTGTCCTGCAGAGCAGGGTCCCTGCTGTGCCCCAGCGGCTGTGTGCTGAGGCAGAGACGCTGCCACCTGCCAGGCTCAGCACTCAGCCTGCCAGGGGAACTGCCCAGGGCGCTGCGGGGAGACGTGTGGGGGGAAAGAGTCCCCCGTCAGGGCTTCTGCTGCCACAGCTGCAGCCAGCGGCAGGGGGATCACAGCTCCACTGCACAACAGAATGTTTTGCAAGAGCAGAGCCAAGGCAGGGATTTTCCATTTCCTGTTCTGAGGGAAGGCAAAAAGGATTGGAGGCAGAAATCTAAAAGGGGCTGTCAACTTTGAACACAGCTCTGAGACTCCTGAATTTTTCTGCAATCAATCGCTTGTTTTGTGAACAGTCACACAGGCTGTGCTTTCAGCTTCTCCTCTCTTGAAGGGTGATTCTAGTTAAAATTATCATCATTTTCTGTTGATGTGTATAATGCACTTATCATGCCAACAGGCAAATTTCTCTAAGACAAAGTGCACAGAGATTGGGATTGGGGACACTAAGAGAAGTGCGGGCAAAGGTATGAGACATAAAACAGACAAAAATATCCAGGGATATGGAATAAGATCAGAAAATGAGAGGAAGGTTAAGGCTCTATATGCTTTATTTGCTTAAGGAATGCTGAAATTCATGAAATTAAATTCAAATAATGGTGCTAAATGAACATTGTCATAGTAGAATTTCATTTCATGATTTAATAATACATCATTTCATAATACATCAGGAAGAGTGTGTCTGAGAATGGTCTGGACTTGTCATTATCTTCTGCACTCTGAACAGGACTCCAAGCCCAACAACAGCAGATGCCCAACAGCAGCTCCATCAGTGAGTTCCTCCTGCTGCCATTGGCAGACACGCGGCAGCTGCAGCTCCTGCACTTCTGGCTCTTCCTGGGCATCTACCTGGCTGCCCTCCTGGGCAACGGCCTCATCAGCACAGCCGTAGCCTGCGACCGCCGCCTGCACACCCCCATGTACTTCTTCCTCCTCAACCTGGCCCTCCTCGACCTGGGCTGCATCTCCACCACTCTCCCCAAAGCCATGGCCAACGCCCTCTGGGACACCAGGGCCATCTCCTACACAGGATGTGCTGCACAGCTCTTTTTCTTTCTCTTCTTCATCTCAGCAGAGTATTCCCTTCTCACCATCATGTCCTATGACCGCTACGTTGCCATCTGCAAGCCCCTGCACTACGGGACCTTGATGGACAGCAGAGCTTGTGCCACCATGGCAGCAGCTGCCTGTGGCTCTGGGGTTCTCAATTCCCTGCTGCACACTGCCAGTACGTTTTCACTGCCTCTCTGCCAAGGCAATGTTGTGAACCAGTTTTTCTGTGAAATCCCCCAGATACTCAAGCTCTCCTGCTCTGGCTCCTACCTCATGGAATTTGTGTTTCTCATTTTTAATGCCAGTTTAGTCTTTGGTTGCTTTGTTTTCATAGTTGTGTCCTATGTGCACATCTTCATGGCTGTGCTGAGGATGCCCTCTGAGCAGGGACAGCACAAAGCCTTTTCCACATGCCTCCCTCACCTGGCCGTGGTCTCCCTATTTGTCAGCACTGCCTTTTTTGCCTACCTGAAACCCCCCTCCATTTCTTCCCCAATTCTGGATCTGACAGTGGCAGTTCTGTATGCAGTGGTTCCTCCAACACTGAACCCTATTATCTACAGCGTGAGGAACAGGGAGATCAAGCATTCTCTCAGGAAGGTTTTGCAATACGCACTATTCCAGCTTCCATAAAATGCACATCTTCCTCATAGGATTCCCAGTGATGGTTCTTTATATTTTATGCATATATACTTTTTTGATCATGTATGATACAGAAATCTGGAGACAAATGTTGCAAATTATTTCTCTTCTTTCCGGCCTACTTTCCATTTTCTCACTCCAAGAGCTCAAGTAAACATTGAACCAGATTTCCTGATTAGGTTAAGAGATAAATAAAAAGTTTTCAAAATTGACTTTTCTTTATCTCTTCCCTCTTCCTACATTGTTCGGGTCTGGGTCGGGGGGACAGTAACAGACAGCTGCACAACATTCTCTTTTCAATCCTGCTCTCTTTACACTGCCACAGTGCTCTCAACTCTTCTCATTTGTGCAGGCTCAAGGACTTGTGTGTCTCACAACAGTCCAGTTGTCTCTACAGCAGCACTCTGGGGCTGCAGTCAGTAGCCGGCAACATGAATGGCTGTGTCAGGGCTGGTCTCCTTGCTGGCACTGCCATAACAAGAGGGCTGCTTCAGAGCAGGACCAGAGAACTGGAGGCCTCTTCCAAAGCTGGTGTAAGGAATATACCTCAGCAGCTGCTCCCTGAGAAGACCTCAAGATCTTCTGATGCTCTTCACTGTGTGACCAGATCAGATTGTATAATCCCAATGAGATCAGTAAGAGACTCGGGGCAGTCCTGTGGTTTAAGGTTTATGGGTTGAGATAAAAAGAAAAGGATAATAATTATGACAATATATATATACATATATAATATATTTAGTATATTTTCACACATATACGACATAAGCTGTTGCAAACATATACAAACTAATCCCTATGTGTATCTGTTTGCAAGTCCAGGACTAATTGCAGGGGTTTTAAGAGCCATAGGGTTCACTGTAGGAGCTGAAGTGACTGTCAGGCTGTTGCAGGAGTTGAAGCAACCTCAGAGCTCATTGTCAGAGCTGGAATCACCACAGGACCTGTGAGTAAGTTGGAGCAGCCACTGGGCTCATTGGAGGGGTTGGAGCCACCGCAGGGCTGAACCTCCTGGCACAGTGCACCTCCCTTGGGCAGCATTTGTTTCATTTTCTCTCGGCGATACTTGGAACAGCTACAGGACCTGCAGCAAGAGTGACTGCAGAGGGGCAGAGTGACAGTGGGATCTGTCCAGAGCTTGGAGCAACCGCAGGACTTGTAGCAAAATCTTGGATCTACTGCATTGTCTGTACCAGGAGTTGCAGAGGCTGTAGCACTGTCAGCAGATCCAGCTCTCTAGATCTGGCACACTGCAGTCATTTGTGCCTGTTTGGGATTACCAGTGCCACTGCAGACCTGCCCCCAATATTCTACCAGTTTTTCAGGATCCTGCAGTTGCTCGGAGATGAAGTTCCAAAGCCCTGGAGGTGCCCACCGCTCCAGGCAGCTGCCCAGACCGTCCCACACCCCCTGCCATGCAGAGCCTTCTCACCTTGGGGCAGATCTCTCAGTGATATTCCTGAATAACTGTTTAATCTCAATCCTAGAATCATAGAATCACCAAGGCTGGAAAAGGCCTGAAAGATCATCCAATCCAACCGTTCACCTATTACCAATAGCTCCCACTTAGCCATGTCCCTCAACACATTATCCAGTCTTTCCTTGAATACCCCTGGGCTCACAGAGACGACAGTGTAAATTGTGTAATTCCTAATCATACCAACAATATTACTTCCAAAACCCAAAGATGTCCAAAGAGCTGAATGTGCACAAAACTTCACTTTGCCAATTTTATCGTGGTACAAACCAAGGTCAAACAGCATAGCAAAATAAATACCCTAATCCAGCATCCAGAGTTGACAAATAATGCAGCAGGGAAAACAAGCAGCAAGTAAGGACCTGTGCAATGCAGCTTCATGAGAAGACTCAGCAAGCTTCACAAATAGGGAAACTATCAGCACCATGGCCTGCACATCTCCAACTCCCACAAAGCCCTGTCCACTCTGGACAGATGTGCTGTTACCACAACCCTTGGAGCCTCACATCAGGCACCAAAATGACTGTGGTTGTTGAACCCAACATGTGGCTCAGCAGCACACAGTGCTTTGTGCACTGCCCAATTCCCAGTGGGATGGGGATGAGAACTGGGAAAAAAAGTACAACTTGTGGGCTGTAACAAAGCAGTTTACTAAGAGAGATAAAAGGAGAGGAGTAATAGTTATCACTATATATCCGTTGATATGGAATCGTATGTAACAACTGATGCACAAGCACTTGCTCAGCACCACCAGACTGATGCTCAGCTGGACCCTGGGCAGTGAAGAGACTGAGATGAACTCCCACCCCTTTCAATACAATTTCTGCTTGCTGTCAGCTGATAGAGAACGTCCCTTTGGCCACTATCAGTCAGCTGTCCTCACTCTGTTCCCTCCCAGCTCCATGTGCCCTCCACTGTCCATGGCCTTGGCTCTGTAGAACACTGCTTAGCAGCAGCTGTAAACATCAGAGTGTTATCAATGGTTTTCTCCAAGAACCAAAACACTGCACCACAGCAGACAGTCTGAAGAAAACAATTCCATCCCAGCTGTAACTCAGATTCCTGCCTGTTCCTTCTTCTTGTTCTTCCTGATCAGGAAGCAAGGAACAGAATCTGCCGCTCTCCTCTCTGAGCCCTTTCCATCAGTTCTCAGCTGGCTCCTCTGCCATCCCCAGGCAGAGCTCAGTGCCCTCTCATGGATGGCAGCAGCCTTTTCTCTTCTTCCTTGCCCATCCGTCACGCAGAATCTGTACCCCCTTTGCTACAGTACAGAGCTGAGAATCAACCCACCATGTCTCTGTGAACCAAACAAGACCCTAGGCCTGCAAAGGCACAGAGATTTGGAGTTAGCTGAGTGAATGTTTGTGGCCCTCTCATTAGCGTAACGACTCTTCAGAATGCATCCCCTTCCAGAAGCATGCTTTGATTTAGCCTGGCTGGGTCTTGCATCTACACTGTGGTACTGGTGTTCAGGGCCTTGCTCAGAAGCAGCAGCCTGCATGAAAGGAAATGCTCTGTGGTATTCTCTTGATTTGTCCCATTTATTTCTCATGCTACCCGCACTGGTCTACAGGCACTTTAGGGCAGCAGCAGGTTGGGGTTACCCCCAGAGGGTTCACAATAAGATTTAGGATGGGGCATTTGCAACAAGACTTTCTCTGAGGAATCCTCACACAATCCTATGGAACAACTCAGAGGCTTTCCATTCAATCTCCAAGAGCAACAACATCCCTCAGCCCTTCTCTGTCACATCCAATTCCCCACCCTTCTCCACCTGGACCTGGTTTAAAGCCCTTTAATCAATCAGTGCAGGAGCATTTCAGATGGGGTCATGGAGGAGGCAGACTGCCATTCTTGGGGTGGCCATTTTCCCAGGAGGGCATGGTGGGAGGGCTTTGTCCCATCGGTTCAACCAACACTTGCATCCACCCAGCAGAAGACTGTGCCCTCTGTGTCCAACTTGAACTCTGCATGGAGCTTACAGTTGGCAGTGACATGGCTGAGAAGCTCTGGGCATGGATTAAGGGACAGGGAAGTAATGTGCCTTCCTAACTTCCTCCCTTCATACCTTAGCAACTTCCTTGTAATCTCCCCAGTATCCTGTCCCTTCTTCCAGAGGGCATTTATTCTCTTTTTCTTCCTGAGTCTCAATAGTTTTTCCCAGTTCATCTGCACTGGTCTTCTTCCCCTATGGCTCACCTTATGGCATTCAGGGACAGCCTGATCTCGTGCCTTTAAGATTTCCATCTTGAGGAGTGTCCAGGCTTCCTGGACCCCTTTACCCATAAGGAGCGACTCCCAAGGGACTTGTGCTACAAGTGTCCTGAACAGGTCAAAGTCCGCCCTCTAGAAGTTCAGGATAGTAGTTTTGCTAGTCACCCTTCTGACATCTCCAAGAATAGAGAATTCTACCATTTCATGGCCACTCTGCCCAAGACACTCCCCAACCTTCTCAACTCCTACCAGTCCTTCACTGTTAGTGAAGAGCAGGTCTAGCAAGGAACCACCGCTGGTAGGACTTCATACCAGCTGCTTAAGGAAGCTGTCTTGCATGCAATCTATAAACCTCTTGGACTGATTCCTCTGCTATTTATTATATTCCCAGCATATATCAGAGAAGTTGTAGTCTCCCAAGAAAATGAGTGCTGGCAATCTTGTGACTTCAGTAAGCTGCTCATAGAATGCCTCACCCATCAATTAGGCGGTCTATAAGAAACCTTTAGCAAGATGTCACACTTACAGGCCTTTCCCCTGATCCTTACAAACATGCACTTCATTCTGAAGCCCAAGCTCTTCAACATCAAAACTCTCTTTAATATAAAGGGCCACACCACCACCCTTCCTTCCTCATCTATCCCTTCTGAAGAGCTTGTAACCATCCATCACAGCACTCCAGTCATGGCAGTGGTCCCACCATGGGTCGGTAATAGCAACTAGGTCATGGTTTGTCAGATGCACAGTTGCTTCCAGCTCCTCCTGCTTGTTGACCAAGCTGCGTGCGTTGTTGTAGACGCACTTCAGCTGAGGCATCTGCCTCTCTCCCAGCTCAAGAAGCGCTCCCCTAGGCTTATCTCTGGTAAGCCCTGTTTTGTCCCCTCCCCCATCGTAGCTAGTTTAAAGCTCTTTCGATAAGCCCCACTACCTTCTGTGCTAGGATTAATTTTCCCCTTTGAGACAGTTGACTTCCATTCATGGATAACAGACCATGGGCCAAGTAAACTGTCCTGTGATCAAAGAAACCAAAGATTCTGGCTCAATACCAGTCTCTGAGACAACTGTTCATTGCTTTGCTTTCCAAGCCTGCTCGTGTCCCTCACTGCCACTGAAGGTATAGAACAAAAAATCATTTGATCTCCCACTCTGTGAACTAAATGGCCTAAAGTCCTGAAATCTCTTTTCATAGTTTGTAGTCTTATCTAAGAAATTTCATTACTGCCCACATAAACTATGAGTAGTGGAAAATAATCAGTGGACCTAACCAGCATGGGGAGTTTCCTCGTTATGTCCCTGACCTGAAACCAAGAAGGCAGCACACTTACTGTCGGCTCGGGTCCAGTCTGCAAATGGGACCCTCTATTCCTCTGAGAAGGGAGTCACCCACCACGGCCACCCTTCTTTCTTTCATGGCAGAGGAAGTCACAAGGCTTGGTTCCCTCCTAGGCAGATCCTCCATTGCCTCCCTATTCTTATCTCCTTCAGATTTCAGAGTGTCAAACCTGTTGCTTAGAGGGAGCAGAGGTAGAGGGCTAGGCAGGCATGGGGGGGCTCCTGTGATGTTGAGTTGGGACTCTCTTCCAACCCTCCTCATCAGTCATGTCTGTCCGACTGTGACAGGGCAGGGAGTCAACCACTTTTCTGGGGGTATCTGCGTGGCAGCCTTCCCTCGGGGATGCCAGCAAGTCACTCCACCAGCCCATCTCCAGATCACACACCCTGATGGTAAATTGTGAGTAAAACCTTGAGTAAAGTGAGAGTTCACCTAGAGAAAAGTATGAGTAGAAACCTGGATTGATGTGAGGGTAAACCCAGAGTAAAACCAGGATCCCATCCATCATCATGCTCGGCCTCTAAGGGGAACATTTTCCAGTGTTGCTGTGTAAAAATATAGGTTCCTCACATCTAACCTATGTCTCCCCTTTTTAATTTAAATCCGTTTCCATTTGTCCTGTTATCATCAGACCATCCCATCCTTATTCTAGCGTTAGGCATCTCATCCTCAGATGGAAACCCTGGGGCTGAATTGGGATCAGTTTTTCAAAGAACCACGGGGGCTGCAAGTTCACCTAGCTGAGTTCAGATGTGCACAGTAAGGTGTCTGTGTGTGAGTCCCTCATCTGAATCCTTGGTTTTTATTCCACAGGGACTGCACTGCTCGTACACAGTCTCTCAGTGATGCCCAAGGTGCCTTGGGTGATCCTAGTTTTGTGCTAGTGCTTGTAAACTGTGACGGAAAATCTATGAGATAGACACCTCCTTCTGGAGCATCAGCTGAGGGCCAGAAGGGAGGTATTCTTGGCCATCCTAACAACCACTGCAGCCCCGTGCTTAGGGCACCCATTGTGTCTTTTGCACCTGACCCCATGGAGTACGTAGTGATATTCAGCTTACCGAAAGGATGAGCTCAGAACAGAAGAGGCAGATTTTCTTCTCTGCTCCATCTGTGGCATAGTCTGGATTTCAAGGCATTGCAAAGCTATGGCACATCTACGTTCTTGCACTGATGACACTTCAGCATGCTCTGGGCGCGCATTTCAATGGCATCTAATAAATCTAGGGTCATACCAGTTGACAGGAAGCTGGCAAATGTTGTCTCATTGTAAGGAAGAACAAGAAAGATGACACGGGCAATTATGGACCTGTCAGTCTCACTCCAGTGCCTGGTAAAATTATGGAGAAAATGATGGTGGGAGTTATGGAAAAACAACTGAAAGACAATTCTGTCATTGGTCACAGACAACACAAGATACAGAGGGGAAGGTCCTATTTAATTTCAGGTCTTTTTATGACACCTTTATCCATTGAGCTGAACAAGGGAAGGCAGTTGATGTAATCCTTGAGGATTTCAGTAGAGCTTTTGATACTATTTCTCCAGCACCCTTCTGGACAGAAATTCCTGCATACGGCTAGACAGAAAGAGAACGTGGTGTGTTGTAATACAAGAAGAATTTTACAGAGCAGCAGCCATGGATTGAGATAAGGAGTTCACAGAGCAGCAGCTGCGGAGCAGGATAAACAGCATGAGAACAAAGGACATCTCTAGGAAAAGAATGAATGGCTCGTGGCTTTGAAGGGGGGTTATAGGGTTGTTATTGCAGTAGCTTTCCTCCAATTAGCGTCTGTGATTTTTGGACACCCTTGTCTGTCTCCTTTAAAATCATGGCTTTTCGGGCAATAAATTGACGCAGCTATATGTAAATATATTGGTGTTTGTCTGCTTGTCCCAGCACGCTGACATTTTGCCTTTCAGGTTCACCAGCAGTGGTGAGTGAGCAGTTGTCCAGTAGTTCTGTCCCAAAGGATTATAGTCAGTGGGTTCCATAGGGCTGGTAGATGGTCACTGTCAGAGTTCCCCAGGGTTCCATTTTAGGGCCAGCAGGGAATTGAGAACCCCAGTGCCCCAGGCAGCTGCTGCCATGGTGGCACAAGCTCTGCTGTCCCCGTAGTGCAGGGGCTTGCAGATGGCAACGTAGCGGTCATAGGACATGATGGTGAGAAGTGAAAACTCTGCTGACATGAAGAGGAGAAGGAAAACACAACTTCCCTGAGATAGGAGGCTGAGCAGGAGAGCTTGAGGATCTGGGGGATTTCACAGAAAAACTGGTTCACAACATTGCCTTGGCAGAGAGGCAGTGAAAACGTACTGGCAGTGTGCAGCAGGGAATAGAGAACCCCAGTGCCCCAGGCAGCTGCTGCCATGGTGGCACAAGCTCTGCTGTCCATCAAGGTCCCGTAGTGCAGGGGCTTGCAGATGGCAACATAGCGGTCATAGGACATGATGGTGAGAATGGAACACTCTGCTGAGAGGAAGAAGAGAAAGAAAAAGAGCTGTGCAGCACATCCTGTGTAGGAGATGGCCCTGGTGTCCCAGAGGATGTTGGCCATGGCTTTGGGGAGAGTGGTGGAGATGCTGCCCAGGTCGAGGAGGGCCAGGTTGAGGAGGAAGAAGTACATGGGGGTGTGCAGGCGGCGGTCGCAGGCTACGGCTGTGCTGATGAGGCCGTTGCCCAGGAGGGCAGCCAGGTAGATGCCCAGGAAGAGCCAGAAGTGCAGGAGCTGCAGCTGCCGCGTGTCTGCCAATGGCAGCAGGAGGAACTCACTGATGGAGCTGCTGTTGGGCATCTGCTGTTGTTCCTGGGCTTGGAGTCCTGCTCAGAGTGCAGAAGATAATGACAAGTCCAAACCATTCTCAGAGACACTCCTCCTGCTATAATATGAAATGTTTTAATTCTCCTACAGCAGTGTACGTTTAGCACCATTATTTGCATTTATTTTAATGTAGTTCAGCATTCCTTAAGCAGAAGCAGCAGATGGAGCTCTAACCTTCCTCTTATTATCTTATCCCTTCTCCCTGGATATTTCCTACTGTTACTTGTCTTATCTTTACCCCAAGTGCTCTTAGGGCCCCTTACCCCAGCTTCAGTGACATTCAGTTTCAGTTACGTAATGCTGCCTGATTTTAAGATAAATGTATTATTCATGCCTGCAGAAAATGAAGGTAATTACAATTGGTTCAATTATTAGAGTAAGGGGAGACTGAGAGCACATAATGTGTGACTGTTCACAAAACAAGCAATTGATTCATGAAAAATTCTTGGATCTCTGATAGCCCCTTTTAGATTTCTGACTCCAATCCTTTTTGCCCCAGAACAGGAAATGGAAACCCCCTGCCTTGGCTCTTTTCTTGCCAAGTACCCACAGAAACCTTCAGTTGTGCAGTGGAGCTGTGATCCCCTGACCCAGGCAGCAGCTGTGGCAGCACAAGCCCTGCTGGGGGCTCCTTCCCCCAACACGTCTCCCTGCAGCGCTCTGGGCAGCTCCCCGGGCAGGCTGAGTGCTGAGCCTGGCAGGTGGCAGAGTCCCATACCTGGCACACAGCCCCTGGGGCACAGCAGGGACCCTGCTCTGCAGGACAGCCCTGGGCACCCGCCTGCAGCCCCGGCTGCACAGCCTGCAGCCGTGCTGGGACACGCAGCCCTCAGGGCTGTTCTCTGATGCTGCAGCACTGAAGCCCTCAGCTGTAGCAGAAGGCTATTAACACAGTAAAGGAATATGCAGTGCCTGCATCCAGATCTGCTACTGGATGTCACAGATTAAGTTAACCCTCTATGAAAAGCATCTGCATGGTCTGTAGTGAGACTTACCCTGTCATGGTCTGTGAGCAAACCTCTTGCAGTGAGCTCGAAGCCCTCTCACACCACAGACATCCTGTAAGCTCTCTCCAGTTTCTCTCCTCTTCTTCTGTCACCTGCAGGCTGTGCTGTGCACAAGAGCTGCTCCTGGGCACAGCTGTCTCTCTGCAGCCCTGCACAGTTTTATGAGCTCCCTGTGTCCCAGGAGCCTGGACAAGCAAGCAGCAGATGATGTCATTTTTATCCTTCCCACTCATCTCGCCTGAAATGTCCCTGTGTCCTCATGGCCAACAGCTCCTGAAAGAAAACAGCATCATGACTGTGCTTTGAAATCTGCTTAATTAACCACCACATGTCCGGTGGTCAGTGACTGATTGGAGACATATGGGGAGTGCTCCCAGAGATCGTTTGATGAAACAATAAGGGCAACCAGACAAGGAAGGTGAGGTTTGGACTTTCCCTGTGCAGGGCAGTGATCCAGCTAAGGCAGTGCAGGAGTCTCATCTGTTGACAGAAATCCTGGAGCTGAAATGGGATTCAGCTCCCTACACACCCACAGGAGCTGGGATTCCTCTGGTTCAGTTCAGAAGTGCACAAGGAGTTGCCTGCATGTGAGCTCCTGCTCTGAGTCCTCAGTCCTTCAGCAGGGACGTAGCTGCTTACAAACAGACACTGGGTGATGCCCAAGGTGCCTGGGCTGCTCCTGATGTGTGCCAGTGCTTGTAAACCGTGTGGTAAGTCCCTGAGATAGACACCTCCTTCCTGAGCATCAGCTGAAGGCCAGAGAGGGGATAGCACCGGCTGTCTGCTGAATTCACATGCAGCTACAAGAGCAGCACAGGGCCTTCTGGAAAGCAATGCCATAAGTGCGTCCGTGTTGCTACGTCACCTCCAAACCCACGATCGGTCTAATGTCTGTGTGCCACCTTCTGCACACTGATACCATAGATGAGCTATCCAGTCAGGCAATGTCCAGTGATGCTTTCCAGTGAGGATGTTTACTCCTGTATTTTTGCACTAATGCAAACACCAACGCACAAGAAGCTAGAAATCTTGGTAGAGCTGCTGGCCTGAGCTCCTGTTTGGACCATGGGGGACACAGTTTAATGGCTTCCACAACTGCACTGTAGCACAAGGGGGATACCGAGTCTTTAGGATGGATGGGCGAGGAGATAAAGAAGGGTGACTGCCCTCTGTGAGAGTGCACTGAGCTCTGCCTGGGGATGGCAGAGCAGCCAGGTCAGACCTAATGGAAATGGCCAACAGAGGAGACAAACAGTGTCTGTACCTGTCTTCCTGATCAAGGAGAGCAAGTGGAAGGTGCCCTCTGCAGACAGATGGGAGTCTGATGTTGTCTGGCCATTGTCCCATTTGGGAGCCATTTTCACTCCAGTATGTGCTGCAGGGACAGCACAGCAGGGCATGTGGCATCCAGCAGATCCATGGAGAGCACAGATGGCAGCTTCTTGACCAAGCCATAGAGGAACCAAAGAGGAGAGGTGCTCTGCTGGATCTCATACTCTCCAGCATGGAAGGTCTGGTGGGAATTGTGAAGGTGAAAGGGGCATCAGGCCATGTGCAAAAGACAAAAGGATCTAATTTTATTTATGTATTTATTTATTTATTTTGAGGCTGTAAGTTTAAAAGATGAACATATATGTCAATAAAACTGAAACAAAGAATTGAAGACAAAGATAGAAATCAATGAAAATGTGTTAACCCTTTTTAACATGAGAAATTCTCATGAGTCTTGTTCCATTTTTAGTTGTAAATATGAGTCTTTGTAGGGATTTTGTGTCTTTTTTTTTTTTTTTCCCTTTAATTCAGATGCTTTCAGGTACAGAGACACAGACAGCGATGCCAGTGCCATCATTGCCCTGTGACTAAATCCCGGCGCCCACCGCTGCTCTTCCCTGCTGCCTATTTGATCCCTCATCCTCCAGGTGTCTCCAGCTGTCCTAAATAAATGGTCGTGGTTAAAGGCATGTTTTCAGCAGGCCATTTAGACACATGCTCCTGCCACAGCCTGCCAGATTTCCCCATCCCTTTCTTATTGTTCAGTCAGATACCTCCCAATTATCTGTCTGATTTCTGACTTTTAGGGGGATGACTAAAATTTGCTCCATCTCGCCAAAGACTGATGGACTGTGTTGTCAACTCCTTCACTGTGATTCTATCTATCCCTTCCTATCTTTTCTTTTTCTCTTACTTTTTCTTTTTCTCTTACTTTTTCTTTTTCTCCTACTTTTTGTTTTTCTATGTTGTTTTCTTCTCCTTTTCCTTTTCCTTTTCCTTTTCCTTTTCCTTTTCCTTTTCCTTTTCCTTTTCCTTTTCCTTTTCCTTTTCCTTTTCCTTTTCCTTTTCCTTTTCCTTTTCCTTTTCCTTTTCCTTTTCCTTTTCTTTTTCCATATCCTTTTTTTTTCATTTTTCTATTTCTATTTCTTTATTTACTCTTTCTCTCTTTCATTTTTTCATGCTTTAAAGAAAGCATGAATTCTGAAAGATGTTCATTAATGTCAGTAAAAGTGAAAAAAAGAGTTGAAGACAAAGATAGAAATCAAGAAGAAAGTGTTAACCCGTCTCAGTGTGTGAAATACTCACGAGTCCTGTTCAGTTCTAAGTTGATACCTCCCAACTTCCTGGCTGATCTATCCAAGGGAGATTACTGAAATTTGCTCAATTCCTCAAAAGTCTGTTGTCAAATCCTTCACCGTGATTCTATCTATCCCATCCTATCTGTTTCTAACTCATTTCTTGTGCAAATATTCCCTATGAAAAATAAACCTCAATAGAAGCTGCTTGGACATGGCATGCAGTTGATCACTGTGTTTTACTGTTCATTCAATTGCATCACCTTTCCTTCTGTTTGTTGGTCGTAAATAAAGAGAATTCTTTCTTTTTCTGTGTGCAGCTTGTTCTCTGTGGAAAGCCAGTGGGAGTTGGTACAAAGGAGGTTTAACACTGAGCGGGTGACGGTAGAGGAGAAGATTGATGTGAGGAAAAGTGATGCAAGTCCCATGGGGCCAGTGTGAGTAGGAGTGGGATGGGGAGGTTGAGGAGGAACTTTGTCAACACAGTAACAGTACAGAAGTCATTGGGACATCCTGGATTGACATCAGTTGCAAAGTGCTTCTTTAACTTCTTGTATAAAACAAACTATAAATAAATAGACAATAAATGCATTTTGGATTCTTGCTCTTTAAGCTCTCTCCATTTTGCTGAAGACATTCTGAAAACCTGAAGAAGAGAACAGGAAGGTACAAGGCACAAGAGGCTCTTTAGGTTATAATGGGCCCCAGTGAGCATTTGGTGCTGAGTCCATCAACCTCCAGTGCAGAGAGAAGTTTGCACAAAGTGCTCAAGAAGACAAAGTCAGAAGTAACAGTGAAGTTTCTTGGAATATTAATGGTCCCACTGAGGGCCATTACCAAGTAAGCTTCCCAACAGACTAGTTAGAGAAGATAACTGGAAGCCATGACTACAGGCAGGCAAAGGCACTGGCATGCTAAGAAACCTCTCCTTTGCCTTACGAAGCAGACAGGTCAAGCCCCGATTGCAAAACCAGAAAAAGGGAGATCCTGTATCTCATGTTGGCTCAGGGCACTTCCTGTGGCAGTGAGTTGGAAGTCTATATGATGTTAAGTGAAAGACATAGGAACGGAAGATCCCAGGCTCTGCATGTGGTGCAAGGATGCTGTTAAGTTCCTATCCCACATGTGCCCTGTGTCTCATTGCAGGATGTGGGATGTGAGAAGGGCCCAGTCTGAACAAGCAGTCAATCCCTGTGAAACTCTGAACTTCAGATCTCTCAGTTCCAATGCCCTCCAGTGCACACTCTCCCATAGTTTTATGTCCTTTATGTTATGCGGTGCCCAGAAGTGCACCCAGTGCTCCAGGTGAGGCTGTAGCAATGCAGAGCAAAGAGGGACAACCCTTTCTCTCACCAACTGGCAATAAATTGCTTTATGTACTCCAGGGTACCGTTGGCCTTCCTGGCTGCCTGGGCACACTGCTGACTCACTTCCAATTTTATGTTGAGAAGGACTCCCAATGCTTTTCAGTCAGACCTCTCTCATGTGTCCCATATCCAGTCAGTGTGTATGTCCAGGGTTGCCCATACCCAGGTGCACAATCAGGCACTTGTTATACGTTATGCACTTGGTGCTTAGTACCAACTGGTACCCAGTTTTCTGACTTGTCCACATCTCTCTGCAAGTCCTCTCCACCCTCAGTGGAGGGAACAGCACCTCCTCATCTGGTCTTATCAGTAAACTTGCTCAGAACATCTTCTAGTCCTGCATGCAAGTCATCTGCATAAACATGAAAGGAAAGTGGCCCTAAAGTGGAGCCCTGGGAAACTCTGACAGTGACCATCTACCAGCCCAATGGAACCCACTGACTATAATCCTTTGGGACAGAACTACTGGCCAACTGCTCACCCACTACTGCTGGTGAACCTGAAAGGCAAAATGTCAGCATGCTGGGACAAGCAGACAAACACCAATATGGTTAAATATAGCTGCATCAATTTATTGCCCGAAAAGACATACTTTTATAGGAGACAGACAAGGGTGTCCAAAAATCACACACACTAATTGGAGGAAAGCTACTGCAATAACAACCTGTCATGGTTTTGTAATTTTGTAATTTTGCTATCAGTATTCCACATCATAACATCATGTAAAGTATGGATACTTCTATTGAATGTGCAGTCCACAGAAGAAGACTACATATCCCAGAGAACAACAGGGGTAGTGATAATTCACGGGACCAGGACTCTATATAATCTCGTTCCCAGGCTGGAGTGCCCTCCTTCTTCTCTCGAACTTCTCGGAGAGTGGGAAGCGTTCCAGCCGTGTCGCCTAAAGTTCACAGTAGGCCTCTCGGTTTTCAGGGACTCTCTCTCTCTGTTTCGTTCGATTTGTTAGCCTCAATTATATTATATTGTGTTATCTTGTATTTCGATATCATATTTAGTAAAATAAATTTTTCCTCCTTAGATTGTTGGTGTTTTATCCCACTCCCCTTTTCCCCTCCTTTCCGGGCCCCGGGGTGGGGGACCCACGGGGTGGCTTCCCCTGTCACGGGCATAGGTAAATCTAAGTAACCCGTGACACACCGTTTGTGTTAACAGCAGCTATCCCAAAGGCCCATCGATACCCCTTGGGATCCTTAAAATATCCCATCCTAAGGTAATTGATACACAGTATACATGGAGCCTCTGGACGAGTCACAATAGGGTGTCTCTGCCAGTTTTTACCAGTGAGGCTTATTTCGGCCTCCAACATAGTCAATTCTTGGGAACCCCCAGTCACTCCATGTATATATATTGGTTGTGTTCCTTGGTGACTTGAGGGCATTAGGGTGCATTGTGCACCAGTGTCCACCAAGGCTTTATATTTCTGTGGTCGAGATGTGCCAGGCCACTTAATCCACACAGTCCAGTATACTCTATTGTCCCTTTCCCCCCACTGGCTGGGGGCAGGGCCCCTCTATTGTTTACCTCGGTGGCTTGCAGCGACTGGAACTTTCCCCTTCTTGGAAGAGTTCACCTTGGTGGTTGTTTCACATTGTAATTCTTTCACTCGTGCCTGAAGTGCAGAAGTGGATGAATTACACCACTTCTTCATGTCCTCCCCATGACTACAGAGGAAATACAACAAGGCAAGACGTGTAGTCTTATCATTGTCATTTGCTTGAATACGAGGACGTCTCTTTTTTATGGTTGAGATTTTCAATGATACGGGTCGAGAGGAACTCATGTTGTTTAGCTTTCTCAATAGGCGATAGTGGAAATCCTGGTCTCCGTCATCTTGTACCACCGTGGATTCATCTACATCAGGCACATTAGCCAATTTGTCAATAATATCACTTTGTGTTCCCTCCATTTTGTTTAATCTTTCCACTATTTTGACAATGGCTGAAGTATACAGATTAACTTCTGTAGCGCTTATAAATAATTCACGTTCTTGAAGTCTGCTAATTAGTTCATTCATAAGGGGTTTCCTTTCCCCTTTGCCATATACTAATGCAAGTGCACTGGCATGCTTTTCTGGAGCTGCCTTTGTAAAGTCACGCCACATTTGTCGTGGAACACGGACTGTTTCAGGATCATGTAATTGGTTTGGATCGTTACGATTGAACTCGCGGCTGTATAGCATTTCCACCAGAGCACTTTCTCTCAAAAACTGAATACCTTTCTCTATATCAGTCCATTTCTTTTTCTCAGGCTCCAAGTCCCGTTTAAAGGGGAATCTATCTCTTACCACTATCAACATCCACTTCCAGAGGGTTTAGGACTGATTTTGGCATGTGCCAATACCTCTGTCCACACGTGAGTCCCTGGAAATGCTACCCAGTTGGCGAGCTTCACTGCCATCGAGCCATGCACTGTTGGCACCATTGTCCCAGCAGTGAAGTAACCAAGTGACCATATATTCTTTTGGCTGACATGTGAAATCCTTTCTTAGATCTCGAATTTCACTCAGTTTTAAAGATCAATCAATTATGGTTGTAATACTTTGCTCGCCTTTGGCTCTATCAAGAGTCCCAGGTGTTGATGGTGGCAACTGTGTTGATGAGGCTGCCCCATCTAGAAGTTTGGACTCGAGAAATTCTCGTAATGAAAATCTAACTTTTGGCTCCTCTTCTTCTTCTAACTCTGACTCTTGTATTATTTCCTCCAGGTAACCCTCCTTCTTTTTCCTCTCTCCTAACTTCCTCTGCTCCTCTAACATCTTCTTATACTCCTCTAACATCCTCTGCTCCTCCAACTTCCTCTGGTCTTCTGACTCCCCCTGCGCTCCTGAGTCCCCCTGCTCTCCTGAGTCTCCCTGCTCTCCCGAGTCCTGCTCTCCTAACTCCCTCTGCTCTTCTAACTCCTTCTGCATTTTCTCTAACTGAGTTGAGACTCGTTTTGGTTTTCGCCCTCTTACAGGGGCAACCAACATTGTATCTGGTGCCCCCGGTGGTTTGTTAAGTTCGAGTACATACGGTTCAGACTTGAGGGTGTTGCATTCTGCCCTGAGGATGTTATAACTAGACTGGAGGGCGTCGTGCTTGCACTTGAGGGCGTTGCGCTCTGCCCGGAGAGTGTCATACCTGGACCGGAGGTCTTTGTGGTCAGACTGGAAAGCATCGTGCCCGATCTGGAGGTCGTCGTACAAAGACCAGAGGGTGTTACGATTGGCTTTGAGGGCGTTGTAGTCGATCATGAGGTCAGTGTACAAAGAGTCAATAGCGTCATGCTTGAACTGGAGATTGACGCACTCAGATTGGAGGGCATCGTGTTTGGACTGGAGAGCGAGGCACTCGGATCGGAAGGTGTTGTGCTCAGACTGGAGAGCATTATACTCAGACTCAAGGGCGATGTGCCTGGCCCGGAGAGTGTTGTGCTCAGACTGGAGAGCATTATACTCAGACTCAAGGGCGATGTGCCTGGCCCGGAGAGTGTTGTGCTCAGACTGAAGGGCATTATGCTCTGACCGGAAGGCGTTGTGCTCGGACTGGAGAGTGTCGTGCTCAGACCGGAGGGCACTGTGCTTGGACTGGAGAGTGTCATGCTCGGACTGGAGGGTGCTGTGCTCAGACTGGAGAGTGTCGTGCTCAGACCGGAGGGCGCTGTGCTCGGACTGGAGAGTGTCATGCTCGGACGGGAGGGCGCTGTGCTCGGACTGGAGAGTGTCGAGTTTGGATTGCAGGGAGCTTTTCTCATTTCGGAGAGCCTCTCCCTCATACCAAAAGGTGTCTCTTTGATATAGGAGATCTTTTCTCTCAGCTTCAAAAGCTTTTTCTCTCTCTACCTTCTCAGCCCAAAGTCTTTCTCCCTCAGCTCTAAGACTCTCCTTCGCATACCAGAATGAGTCTCATAGATAAAGGCGGTCTTTTCCCTCAGCTCTAAGACTCTTATTCTCGGCCATGAGACTCTCTCTCTCAGCTTCAAAAACTTCCATTCTGTCCTGTCCCAGTTTGGTCCATTCCGTTCAGTCCAGTCCTGTGGTTCCGTTCCCACAGCAGAGCCCTCAGCAGGGCCGGCACCCCCATGGAGTCGCACCACGGCTCCCATATAGGGCTGTGATCTCTTATAGGGCCCTGATCCCATAGGGGGTCCTGATCCCATATAGGGCTGTGCTCCCTTATAGGGCCGTGCTCCCCTATAGGGCCATGCTCCCTTATGGGGCCATGCTCCTCTATAGGGCTTTGATCCCATATAGGGCCCTGATCCCATATAGGGCTGTGATCCCTTATAGAGCCATGCTCCCATAGCCGTCCATGCTCCACTATAGGGCCGTGCTCCCATTGCCGTCCATGCTCCATTCCCGCCCCCAGCCCCGTCCCCCACCTCCTTTATCCCCCGACTCCCCCCTTTATCCCCCCCCATTGGAGCCGCCTCGTCTGCCCTGTGGGGCGGCGTCGTCTGGGGCTGCTGCCGTGTGGGGTCAGTGGTGCTGCTGTGGGGTGGGGCTGGTACCGGGGGAGCGTTGGGTGGGGGGCACCTCATGGGGATTAGATGAGCTCGGGACGGGAAACGAAGGCACCTGGCGACGGGGAAACTGCTCCTCAAAGCCTTCACCGACAAACCTAAAATAAGGGCACAAGCAAACCGGTTAACCCCTAGTAATCTTTGTGCACGAAGGCCGAATGAAGACCCACGGGGTGGGTAAGTATAGGCCGGTGAAGCCGTTCAGTTGGGGTTGGGTTCCCCGGGGCACAATGACTGAGACGTCCAATTGCGGGCGAAGCGAGTGCGGACCCCTCGGTAGTGTGGTTCCCACATCCCGCGAGGGACTGGGTGACAAAAAGGGGGAAGCGTGTGTGTGCATGTGTGCGTGTGTGTGTGTGCGTGTGTGTGCGAGTGTGTTTGCGTGTGTGTGTGTGTGTGTGTGCGTGTGTGTGTGTGCGTGTGTGTGCGTGTGTGCGTGTGTGTGTGTGTGCGTGCGTGTGTGCATGTGTGTGAGTGTGTGCGTGCATGTCCATGTGTGCGAGTGTGCGTGCGTGTGTGTGTGCGTGCATGTCCGTGTGTGCGAGTGTGCGTGCGTGTATGTGTGCGTGAGTGTGTGCGCGCGTGTGCGCGTGTGTGCATGACTATGCAAAAAGAAAAGATGATACAAATGAGAATTTGGGAAAATGAAATGGGAAAATGGACATTACCTGATGGATGGGTGGTTTTACCAAAATCAGTAGCTATGAGGGTGTTACGGAGGTTCCATGTTACATTGGGGTACTCAGGCCTTAGTGTATCAGTTTGCCAATAATTATATGTGTACAGGGCTATATAACATAGCAAAGGGGATTGTTAATGGATATATGACTTGCTGGAGGGTGAATGCAAAGAATATGAGAAAAAGAATCCCAGGAGGGCGAGAATTGGCTTATCGACCCTTCGCAAGGATCCAGTTGGACTTTACTGAACTCCCTAAAACTGGGAGATATAAATATTTATTAGTGATTGTAGACCATCTTACAAACTATGTTGAGGCATTCCCTAAAGCAAGGGCTACAGCACAAACAGTAGTGAAGGTACTATTAGAAAATATAATTCCTCGATATGGAATTAGAGAAGCAATAGATTCTGTCAGGGGACCTCATTTTGTGTCAAAGGTTACACGTGACACAATGAAAATTCTAAGGATTAAATGGGAATATCATACTCCTTGGCACCCTCAGAGCTCTGGTAAAGTAGAACGAATGAATGGGGAAATTAAAAAACAACTTAGAAAATTAATGATAGGAACTAAGACATCTTGGATGAAATTCTTGCTGTTAGCTCTGTTAAATATATGTGTGAAGCCCAGAACTGATCTGGGAATTTCGCCTTTTGAAATGCTGTATGGTATGCCCTATCATCTTGAAATACCTCTTGGTCACCCCCATTTACAAGATGATCAATTAAAATCTTATACAATTAATGAATGGGTGCAAGGAACTACAAGAAGGATCTGATTGCACAGCAGTCCCCATTGGAGATAGCAATCCATAGGATACAGCCAGGGGATGGGGTCCTAATAAAAACTTGGAAAGAAGCTACACTAACACCACAAGGGGAAGGTCCCTATGTTGTTTTATTTACTGCAGAAACAGCTATTCGAACCGCAGAGAGAGGATGGACTCATGCCAGCCGTGTTAAAGGACCCATCGGTGACGAGAAGTGGGAGGTAGCTCCCGGGAGTGACGACTTGAAACTCACACTGCGACAAGCCCAATGGGTATTCCAGGTAAAGGCTTCCCCTGAAGAACACTGCTGCTGCTGAGAAGAACTAAAAAAACCCCTCGTAGCTGGTTGCAACCCAGTTGACGAGTGAGGCAGAGGAGTGAATTGTGGAGAAAGATGGGCCTTAGGGGTATCCATTGGTACTTGGGGATTCTCACAGTGATCACATTTTGTATAGCAGCACAACGCCACCCACACCAAGCTTCCTTACATCCCTGTGTGACCTGGTACCTATACAGCCCAGTCTAAACCAAAAGGGTTACTATTTTTGCCTAAGCTCAAACCCAGGGAGGGGATACTGTAACCACCCAGGCTCATATTACTGTGCCTATTAGGGATGTGAAACTATTGCCTCAGATTGGGCACCTGGGGCTGGGCAGGATAAATATCTACAAGCAGGGCATGGACCCTATGTGTGCATACCTCCTAACCGAAACCCACAGTTGGGAAGATGGGCTGTGTGGGGATTAAAGACAGAGAGAGAGAAACATCTGCCAGCAACTATGGATAAGTGTAACAAATCCAGATAACCCAGTGTGGCTGTTAGGGAAAATATGGGGTGTAAGTAACTTGCGGAATCAAACTCTATAACACATAGATGGGTTATAAAGCAGGTATGTTTATTCCAGCGCTGGGTGCAAGGGGGATAGCTCCACCAAACTTGCACACGGACTTGTAAAATCGTGACACAGATATAGGTACATCTCATACATAGTCAATGATTTCTCAGAATTCTGATACATATTCAATAGTTGTTTAGCATGCAGACCCCCTCTTGTTCTTATCAGGGGGATGCAACTCCTCTTCTGGTATTTACAACATCTATTCTCCTCCTTGCCTGATGTCTTCCGTGAGGTCTCACTCCTTATCTGCATCCTTCCTGCTCTCCCAGGCCCCTTGTTTCCTTTAAACAAAGAGGGAAGGAAGGGAGGGGTGCGCTGGGGGGGGAATGGGAGTGGTGGAGGAGGGTTGATGTCAGACTGTGAAATCAATTTTTTTAATCTTAATTCTGCTTCAGAAACAACATCTGATTCCCACGCTCTCTGCTTGGTATTTTGTCTTTTGATGCAAACACGTAAGCCCCATTGGTGCCTGGTTCAGCAGTTCAACTTCCTTTGCGCCCTTTGCCTGGTTGTAGGGAAGGTGGCAGGCTCTGATTCAATGACGGTGTTGTATGGACACAGTATTTATCGCCGTGTATCCAAAGGTGCAACAGTTTCTGGAAACCCAGGTGGGATCCTATAGTTGATGGTTCTCTCGCCACCAAGTATCCAGTTGTCAGCAGTGGGTGAGTTCACTGGGACTTTGGGGATGGGAGGTGCCAACTAGCAAGCCTTCAATATCTGCTACTAAAATCAGACTTGGAAGCACGTTACACGTGGGAAATACACTTGGTGCAGGAAAGGGGATTTCCTTAGCCATCAAAAAAAGATGAAACTGCAGATCTATCAACAAAAATGTAAGCACGTGACACTTGACTTGGCGGGTCTGTGGGAAGGTCAGCTTCTCCGTGTTTGTATTTCAGCCATCATCCTCCACACTGGAGAGGATTTATCCGCTTGGCTTGTTTAATTGCAGCACGTTTCACACGCGTGGATAACCTGTGCGTATTGTGTCACTACCCCTGTGGCCTGAGGTGGTGCACCAGGCTGGAAATAATGCCTTCTTGGGGTTGTTGAAGCTCTGCAAAAGTTTGCCAAGCAAAGCTGTGGATGCTCCATCCCTGGAGGTGTTCAAGGCCAGGCTGGATGGAACTCTGGGCAGCAAGACTCTGTGGGTGGCATCTCTGCCCGAGGCAGTGGGGCTGGGGTTCTGAGTTCTTCACTGTCCCTTGCAAGCCAAGCCATTCTATGATTCTGCATTTCTATGATGTAAGCACCAGCCCCACACAGCACTGGTGCAGTGCATCACAAGAGCAGCAGCCTGCGGGGAGCCACCACCTGGAATCACAGAGATGTGAGGTCACAATGCCCCATCCTATGACTGTGCTGAGCTGCGTCATGAGCTCACAAGGCCTGGCTGCAGGCTTGGCTCAGTGCAACACTCACTGTGGCTGCAGCTGTGGTGTTGGAAGCGTGGTGCAAGTGTGGGGGCGGCCATGGACCCTGCCCGCCTTGTCCTCTTCCTCCTATTGGTGGCCATGTGTTTCCAGGAGAGCTGTGCTGCTCCGTGGCGAGCACGGGGAGCAGGTGAGTGGGTAGAGATGGGACCCAAACTGTGCAGCGCTGGGAGCAAGAAGTCAGGCTGTGTCCCCACGGCCCTGTAGTACACTTGCCTGGGGTCTGCCTTCCATGGGGGTGTTGCTGGGTAGGGGGTGATGGGCAGCACTGCAGGAGCCGGGCAAGAGCCCGTGGCTGCGCTGCTCCCCAGGGCTGGCTCCAGCCATGCCAGGCTGTAGCTCTGCTAATTGCTGGCTGCAGCACAGCCTTCGTCCTGGGAGATGCCTGGGGAGAGTTCAGAAGAGGCGTGCTGGGCGTGCATGAGCATTTCTGCTTCAGGCTCATGGCACTCCCCAGTTTCCAAGCCAGAGCCCCAGTCCACAGCCCAGGGGAAGAGACAGGTGTGCTTTCCTCCAGTGCCTCAGTGTGACCTTGCTGTCCATCAGAGGCCTCCCAGTAAGAAAGCCCTGGGGGGCTGCATCTTCTTCCACGTAATCTGTGAGAGATGTGGCACGTGGCCCAGAGAGAGCACTGCATATGCTGCCAGGTGCCAGCCTACGGGTCATCCCGTCCACCCTGCAACTTTGGAAATCATGACCTGAGTTATTCTCCCATGCCCCACATCCAGTTACTGAGGGAGAAGGAGATCACACCATATAGTGTATATAAGTGGGAACTTATCTCATTTGTTCTTGATTCTAGTTGATGAGCTTCGTGCTCCCTTTCCGGATGCTCCTTTGGATCCGGACTTCATGCCTGTGCCTGGGGGACAACCCAGGGGTAAGTTGTGAGTGTCTGTTTCCTTGGAGGCTGAAACGTTCATGCTCTCAGGCTTCATTTCCCCTGTATGCTCTGCTCTGCTACTCAGTTGATGCTGTAGTGCGTGACTAAAACTTTTCATGGGTCTTTGGTTGCAGAAGTGCCCCCAGTGCGGGCCTTGCCCGGTCATCGGTTTCCTCCTGTGCTGGAGCCCAGCTGGAATCCCAGCAGTGAGTACTCTGTCTTCACTGACTTGGCTGACTCGCCGCTGATCTTCAGATCTTCATGCACATGATATTTAACTTCATACATTCTGTTAAGGTCCGGAAAGAGAAGAGGATGAATCCAAACGAGGAAAATACTCTCAGGGCTCATCCCGTCTTCTGAAGCGACTGCTGAAGGAAATGGAGAAGGCAGAGCGTGGTGGGTATACTTCAGTCTGTTCACTGTGGGACCTGGGAAGCTGAGGTGTGATATACAGGTGTGGGCAGGCTGTAGCCTGCACAGCAGGAAGGGATGGGTCAGAGCCGTGCTGCAGCCGTGTTCCATGTATCACCTTGCAGGTGCTGTCAAGCACCAGAGCTGGTCTGCTGCCAGATGGTCTGCATCCAGCCAAGACCCAGAGGCAGCTGCTCCCCCAGCACAACCATTACTTGTCAGAGCTGCTTTGTGCAGTCGTTGGCACCCAGATGGCAGCAAGTGGCAAAGTGGCAAGCGCTGTGCTTCTGTTCATCCAAAGCCCTCCGTGCAGCTGAGCAAGTTCAAGGCAGGAGGAGCATCCCGAGCAGGGTTGGCTGCCTTTGCTAATGCTGGAAATGAGATGGAGATGCTAATTCTGAAGGCTTGGACTGTGTGTTAGAGCTTGGATTTCAGCCTGCAGCTACCTGGCTGTGACGGGCTGGTGACAGCACAGTATGTGAGGGCCTTGCACAGGAGCTGATTCCTCAAGAGGTGTGAGGGAGTCAGCATTGTCCAATAGCTGGGAGGGCCCAAATGCCCTTGGGTAACAGAGGGGCTCACAGTGTACTTGGGGGGGGCCCTGGACTTTACCTGAGTTCGGGATTGGAGAAGCTCAGTTTTTGATGAGGGCACGTGACATCCCAATCCTACTGCCCTGCTTTCTTTCTAAAGGAACGGACCAACAAAGTGAGAGGGATGCACTCCAGGAAGGTGGATATCCCACACTGCCGGTCCCGGATGCGCTGCAGGAAGGTGGTTATCCCACACTGCCCGTCCCGGACAGAGGAATACAGGCAGCACCAACCGGCATGCCAGGTAATTTCTGTCCTATGATCATACGGTGTCACGAACCAGAGTCACTGCATTCCTGCAGGCTCTTGCTGCCAGCTCTTGCACACCAGGTCAGCAGCTAGACCTGAGCGTGTGAGCATAGAGCACATGTAAAAGAAGCAGGAGTGTTTCTCCCCTGGGCTGGCTCTGGCTGTGCCCTGTGCTGGCTGAAGCCTGACCTTCAGCCTGGGGGGCATCCCACAGGGGGAGCTCAGGACACGCATGCCGGGAAAAGCGTGAGGGATTCTGCTCTGTAGCTCTCCCCACGGACCAAGCCCAGACCCCAGAGTACAGCCCCAGCTCTCGGCCCAGAGGAGGACACGGGTAGTGCCTGTGCAGCCTCTCTGTACCCAACGAGAGGTGGAAGCAATCCTTCTTGTCCTCCGGTTCTTCGGCACCAGAGACGGAGGCACCCACTGACAAAATGACCTCTTGGGTCCATGAAGCACACTGAGAGATTATCTGTAGCGCAGCTGAAGGTAACGTGGGACATTTTCTCATTTCTTCCAGGGATGAACACAGGCAAAAGCACAGAGGCTGCTGCTCACATATCTGTGCGGAAGCGCCGCATTCCGGTGACGGTCTCAGCGATGCTGCTGCCTGCGCTGGTGCTGGCCGTTGGTGTTGTGATATGGGTGCTCAAAGACTACCTGTGAGTTGGCCTTTCCCCAGAACACCTTATTGCTGCATTTGGCAATGAAGCATTTGTGGTGCCAGGATCCTGGACGGCCAAATCAGCTGCTGGCAGTACACTGCCAGGACTTAGGTTGCAAAGTCTTTCAAGTTTCCCCTTATTTCCTGTCAGTGAGTAGTGCTTTCTGAAACTCATTCTCACAGAGCACGCAAGAGGGAAAAGAGAGCAGCAGAAGCAGCAGATGGAGCTGGGGAAGGCAACGAGACAGACTCTGACCCAGTCAAACAAGAATCTCCGTAATAGCTCCAGTCCGTTCCATTCTGCCATTGAAGAGGCCCGAAGTCTTCAAGGTCATCTGGAAGACCAGGAGCTTGAACTGAAAGCCATGAAAGAGATCCTTGGGAACAGTCCTGAGTGCTGCCTTCTGTCAGAGGACGGCCCTGAATGTGAGAGCAGAGCTTTTGTCCTTCATCCTGCATACTCCAGGACAGGTATCACCAGCAGTTTGAAGATTCTTAGCTCGACACAGCTACATTCCTGTTGAGGGTCCTAATGAGGACCCAGAAAACGAGCTTCCTCGGACTGCCGGACAAAACGTCATGTCTTTGGAGATGTGGGTGAGAATGGCTGGTTTCAGGGAGAGCTGACAGATGGCACAAGAGGACTGGTCCCTTCCAATGTGGTTGCGGAGCTTTCAGATGATGAACTGGATACACCTGGAGATCCTGTCAGAATTCCTGCACTGCTCCATCTGCAAGACTACCATTGCTCCACTCAATGGAACAACTCGATGTTGAGCAGAATGTGGTTGAGCTCCTTCGGGAACTCTCTGAGGCGACTGACAGCGGAACTGCATAGCTTTATTGTATATTAAAAATAACCAAACAACTGTCCCCTCCCTCTCCCTTCCCCTCGCACCCCTCCACCCCTCAACCCCCCCCCCCCCCCCAAAAAAAAGACAAAAAAGCCCAAAAAAAACCCTAAAAAACCAACAAAAAACAACCCACCCTCAATAAAACAAAAAACCAAAACCAATTAAAATCTCAACGCTGTTCTTTTTCTGGGATACACTGAGGTGACGCTTCTTCTAGCTTAGACTTTGCAATGAGTTTGTGTCACAGAGTTCTCTCTAGAGCTCACTAGGTGACAGTGGGAACAAACCCAGGGAGAGAAGGAACAAAGAACCTCCCCTCTCTAACAGCGCGGTGCGGCGCGGCCAAGAGGGGAAGGGAAGTAAGATTGCGAGTGGGTCTAGGAGGGAAAAAATGAAAAAAAACCAACGATCTGAGAATGAACAGCAGTTTAACGAACCCAGTGACACTAAACAACAACGATGTTGCAGAACGGCGGGAGAAAAGCAGACGACCACACCTGTCATTGACATATGATCAGCTAATCTCGTTTATTCCTTGGCTGTGTGTACCTTTATAATACGGATAATTAGCTCATACATATTGCAAAAGTGGAGCTCATCATTGGTTCCCAATTACATACCATCCCCGAGTATCTTAACAGCTTGTTGTTATCATCCTGAAAGATACTCCCTTGCTGAGTTCCCAGAACCATGGCTAGTTTCTCACCATCACAGGGCATCCTGATGTTCTCACTGTCCTTGCAGGTGTTATGGCTGCTTGATTAACCACACCGTGTTTACGACCCTTCTCAGCTAACTAGCTGTAAAAAACACTCTCTACAGGACCCAAGAGATTACCTTCAGAATTCAACAGTTAGTTCTGTTTCCTTTCTGAGTGCATAACAACCTGAGCAAATGAATTGAATGACGTGGCTTGTTAGTCTGGTACAAACTCTGCTGTACACTGGAACTTGGTCCATTTGTAAGCAGGACTTCGTCCATCTCTGCAGGACAGCAGAAAACCCTTTGTGCTAATCATGATGCCAAGAAGCAGAATGCGGCAAATGGCAGATGATCCAACTGCTTCAGGTGTTCATTTCCTTAAAACTGCGAATAATTTTGGACTGAGAGTTTGTAAGCAGAACAGAGCTCTTAAAGCTGTCAGAGATTATTTCTGCACTGTTCAATTCTATCTGCATAACATACATAGGATCTCAGAACTGTGTTGCTTGAACTGGTGGAACTTGTTGAAGTGAACTGGGATGAGCAAGTTTTAGAACTTAGTCAGAGTGCTGTAAAAAATGGATAATCTCATGAGTATTAAGGTACAGGATTGCTATTTCTGCACTGAATTTGTTTTTATTTTACATGGCTGTGATCTGAAAGTTGCTTGAAACACAGGCACCTAGGCACTGTCGTGTAACTGAATTTCACACATGATAGGTCCTGAAATATCTTGGAATCTAAAACTCTGACTTGTTGTAAGTCTGCTGCTTGAGTATAATCAGGGTCATAGTGTCTGTGTGCAGTGTTTCTTTCCCTGTAATGCTCCACATCATTTCATTTTGGGAATATTGAAGGAAATGGACTATGTGCCATAACTGTTGTTAGAACAAAGTATGTCTGGTGTGATCTTATGCATAGGTTCTGTAACTGCTCTTCACAGCTCAGGTGTTTGACCTTCCTTTTGGTGAAGTGATGAAATACTGCTAGTTTCTATTTGTGCTTCTAGACATCTTGAAGCTCTTAGGAATAGAACAATTGTCTCCAGTTCTTTTCAGTGATATCAGTAACAGCTCGAGTGCTGCTGCCCACTAGGTAGACCCAAAGAAGCGGATTACAGTGAAACAACACACGAGCTGGACTTGCATGAGGATCACTTTCAAGACAGTGGCTCTGTTGCTTGAAGCCTATTTGCTTCTTTCTGACGCCACTCTATTACCAAATATCAACAACCTTTCATGATTCAACTTGCAAATGTTTGACACAAACCCTTGTGTTTCTATGCCTTCCTAGGTGATTCGAGCCCTTGTCAACCCCAGAGATCCAAACCAAGTAGTGATGTGCAGTGTGTTTCCATCAATGGAGAGTTCTTATTAAGCACGAATCGCTGCAATTCGGATGACAGCCTTCCACATGGTAACAGTGATGGACACAAGGGGCTCATCCACGTTCATGCTCTCATATCTCCTGGCTCTGCTGAAGCTCGTGACCTGAGCCTGCCAGACACAGCAGTCACCTGCCTGGATTGTGACCCAGCGCCTTTGCAGTGCTGCCCATCCCAAGCACAGCCCGAGTGCCCCAGCAGCAGCACCACCATGCAGGAGCAGGTCAGCATCAGTGAGGTGAAGCTGAGCATCTTAGATGGGGACTTAGAGTCAGGCTGCCAGTCCCAGGCACCAGGCAGCAGCACAAGCTCTGAGCCACTCTCATCTTGACAAGAGGAGTCCCATCTTCACCCTTGACCTCTCAAGCCCTCCTGTCTTTTATTGAATAAAGTCACTTACATGCTCAGTCATCGCCTCGAATGCATTCCGAGTCTTCATTCACAGGGATTGGGATGAATGCAACAAACAGCAAGGCAGCTCAGCTTGCAATGCTATGGCTGTGGGGTTCGTGCAGGCAGAGCTCTGGGTTCCCATTTTGCCTGGCTTTGGGATGTCTGCAGCAAGATCTCAACCATTTTGTATGGGAGCAAATAATCTCTAGCATCCAGGTTGCTGCTCATGATAATCCCAGTCTTCCTGGCTGTCACTTTGTGATACCTTTCAAAGCCTTTTGATACTCTTTGATGCCTTGGCTGCTCCCTAACACCTCTGTCCTCCTGCCATGTTGACTCACGTCTCCCACTTTTAAGCTGGCTTTGCAGATCATCTCCAGCCCTGTCATCATCACGCTGCAGCAGGAGGTGCTCACCTGGCCCAATGTCTGGCAGTACTGCTTGTTCTGCAGATGAGCAGCTGCCTCCTCATCTCTTCAGCTACAGTAGTTTTTCTCAGGGAAGTTAGATGCAGTCATGCTCCTCTGGATTTGGTGTGTTAAATCCATGCTGCATGGCAGCAGTCAGTGCAATACAAAGGTGTTCTGTGTGCCACAGCATTTCTCCAGGGGCTGCCAAAGGTAGAAGCACAACACAGCACCATCCTTCTGACAGTAATGTCTGTGAGTTTTAGACATGTGAGCACTGCATCATCCCCAGCGTGTCAGTGCTTTTCCACACCAACCTGACTCTCACACTCTCTGCACTGAATGTAACTATGCTCTTGTGGAGACAAATGCTTTCTGTCACATCCTCCATCCCTGCAACCATTTGCCGGTAGGCAGCTCTTGCAGAAGAATCAAGCAGCAGAACCTTTTGCTCACCCTACAGCATGCAAATGCTATGAAAGCAGAAATAACCTGGCATGCTCTGGGTCTGCAAGGCTGCACAGATGGGAGAGGTAGATTGTGTTTTTGCAGTGGAAGTTTCCAGTATTTTCAGTACATAGTGTAGGCCCTAACTGAATGTATAACCCTCTTGTAAAACAGCTGTATAAGTAGTTTTTCCACCGAGAAAGTTGCTGAACAGAGTTAAGTTCAGACTGGGGGCATTCTGACATGGGTAGAATTGAAACAAGCACAAGATAAATACGCAGGGTGGGCAGAGCCCAGCACAGGACAGAATGAATGTACTGACTTTTGGAAACATTGCCCGTCTCTGTCCGCAGAAAAGTATAAGGCAGACCTAAAAACAAGAGGTTGGTAACTGACCTATATATTAGGTCAATTCAATTTCAGTATATGGAAATGAATCCTAGCAACAGTCTGGATGACTATGGCACAAGGCCATATTACATTAGGCTCTAGCAAATTTACAGGCAGTCACTGCACGAAGAGGTAGATTTGAGTTGCACATTATATGATTCCCACAAAGATTAAGGAAATCTGATGCTTTCAATATTTTTTTAAAATTCTTTTTTCATTTCATTTTTTTAAACACATGACCCAGACCCCAACCCTCACAGGAGCTGTAAAGACAACAGCATTAACCCGCAGTGTAACTGTAATCCTAACCCTTACCCTGATTCTAAAATCGTCTCTAACTCCAAATGTAACAACAAAAATGATGCTAGAAGTTTGTAGCAAAAGGAACCTTAACCCTGATCATAATCCAAAAACAGTCATTAAGGTAACAATAATCTTTACCTTAAAAGTAATATTAATCAGAGCCCAGGTGATGCCTGCATCCAATCAGAAGCATGCTTTGTATTATTTAAGAGTTGTATTTTTTCCAATGAACTCTCTCTATTATCACGTTTATAAAGTATCAGAGTCTGTTCTTTTTCTCCTGACACTGTGCCTTACTCCTGACATCCCCTGGAAATGACCCAGATAGGGCACCATCAAAGTAATGCTAATAGTAATGTCAATCCTAAGGGTATCTCTAGCCTCAGTGTTAATGGGACGCTAACAACAATCCCAACAGCCTTAAACATTCTGGTGGTGTGAAAGAGGTGCTGCCTTGCACATGCTGGGCAGTCCCATTGCCTGTTAAATGTGGGCGGCAGCGTAGAAACATGATGCCCGTGGTCAGAATGCCCTGTGGCAGATCCTGGCACCGGAGAACTGACCGGAGAACCATGAGAGAACTGACAACAAATCACTCGACATCAGAACCGACCCAGTGGTTATTTACAAGCCTTGGGTGACCCAGACAGGATCTCAGAGTGGTGAATGTAGGTACAGAAGTTGTTACTACTCTGTTTTCTTCTAAAAGCTGCTCAGCTGCTTTGCGTTTCAGACCATCCCTGGCTTCACTGTGTGCATCTGTCCAATTGATACCAGGTGTTTTTTTTTCATCTCAGAAGTTTTGGGGGGGGGGGGCGGGGGGGGAAGGGACATCAATTCAATTACTCATTTATTTATTGACAGAGATTCACGTTTGCTACGTTTGGAGAAGTTTTTATTTGTTTGCTGTGGTTTGATTTTTTCTTTTTTTTTTTTTCCCCCCCCTTCCCTCCTCTTCCATCTTAGTGTTCTTCCCCTATAATCAAAAGAGAACGGATCCCCAGGGTCTGTCCCGCAGACGTTCTTTCCGTGGTCTCTGCTGCCACCTGCTGGCCAATACACGGAACTGCCACTGCTGGGCGTTTGGTGCCGCAGGAAGCACAACGCAGATCTGAGTTCTGACCGGTCTACGCAGCAAATCCGCCAATCTTTATTGTGATAAGCCCTCCACACGGCATTGCGCATGCACTCGAACACGCAGCAGGCATAGATTTCTCCTAACTCCTTGAGGAGCAGGCAAGCAGAACAACTGAGCGCACCACTGCTTGTGATTGGGCCACCCCCATCATAGAGATGTGTGTTAGATCTTTTACCCACCCCTGGACTGGCCTAGTTGTTTAACGATAACCTCTGAAATCTGAGTTACTGGTTCTACCACCTGTAGTGTAGAATAGGTAGCCAATAAATGCTTTTCAACTGTGATGTATCTTTATTCTGCTCCATGCCAAACCTGTGACCAAAACCTCACAGGGGTTCACAAAGAACTCTGGCTCTGCCAGAGCCCCCATCCAGACCCTTCTTGAGTTACATTCACATCTAGTTTGCCTGAAAAGGTTGGACTGAAAATACTCAGTGCTTGGGCCTGTTTAACAGATATTTTTTCCTGATTATGCTGTCCATCAATCTTTTTAAACTGAACTCCTGCTCTAATCTGGTCTTTAAACATTTGTTGTCTCAAGACCCTAATGGGTCCAGACTGGATTACCTTAGGGGCTGGACGCCTAAGTCATGGCAGCAGATGGTTCTCTGACCTTTCCACCACCATTCAGAGCCTGCATCTGGCCGTAGGCACTCTTGTCTCCCCATCAATTGGGCAGCCTGTTGTATTACAGCACCTGAGGGCCACTGGAGGGTTCAGTATGGATAACATAGACCCATCCTGATGTAAAGGTGATGGCTGTAGGATGAGATCCCTCGTTCCTGATGAAAAATTTATTGACTGGGCTCTCAAAATCATCTTCATAGATTCCCTCTTTCATGCCTAATTCTCTAATATAATTTTGTTAGTCCTCCATAGAGGACCACAGGCTGATATTTAAAGGTATGTCATTCTTATTTGGCCATGTTATATGACACACAGCCATAAATCATTCACTGATCAAATGGCTATCCTCATTATGTTGGACAGAGCATACAGTCTTTGCCTGAGGGCAGAGTGAGTAGTAATGGATGTCAGTTTTGAAATTTCCAGTCCATTCACCACAGCGCTTTCTGCCTCCATGTCCCATAACCAGAGCAGCTATGCTGGCATGCTCTCTTGGTTTCTGTCTAAACCACTGTACTATATCCAACAGTTCAGCTGCTGTATTATGGGCAGCAGGGTTTGGGGGGTTGGACACTGGTCAGGGCACTCCCACCAGCCTATCCTGCATTTTTTTTTCATTTTTGGGTTACAATCAGTCAGATCTCAAATAGATCTAGTCCAAATGGAACCTCAAAATCTGACCTTGTAGTGCCTTCATTTACAGAGTCCATTTTATACAGATTCCCTTGTACAGGGTCCCCATGGTCTTCCAGAGAGATGTTCCTGATCTTCCATAGGAGAATGATTGAATTAGGTTTTTTCCCCATCAAAACTGCCACCTGTCTTTCCAGTTTTTCAACACTGTCATTCAATAGCTGATTTGCATCAGCCTGAGCCTCTTCAGTTATGTTCAGACAGTTCAAGGCCATCAGCAGTGGCCATGCCACCATGAACGCAGCTAACTGTCATTCTCAAGTTGTAAGTATGTCTTTGCTAAGACCATGGAAATACTCAGTCAGGTGGGCCAGGGACTCATGGACCCTCCCTCCGTCCCACACAGGGCCCCATTTTTCAGTGACAGAAGCAATGCTGCATTTTGAGGATCCTAGGAATCCCAGGACATGCCCTGACAAAAGGTCATTCAAAGGGGTAGTCTTTCCCCATCCAAACCACCCCATGATATTCACAGAATCACAGAATTGTAAAGGTTGGAAGGGACCTCCAGAGACCACTGAGTCCAGCCCCCCTGCCAAAGCAGGTTCCCTACACCACGTTGCACAGCTCGGCTTCCAGGCAGGTCTTGAATATCTCCAGAGAAGGAGATTCCACCACCTCCCTGGGCAGCCTGTTCCAGTGCTCTGTCACTCTCACCGTAAAGAAGTTATTGCACACATTAGTGCAGAACTTCCTATGGTGCAGTTTCTGTCTGTTTCCCCTTGTCCCGTCTCCACACACTGCTGAAAAGAGTCTGGCCTCACCACTTTGCCCCCCACACCTCAAATATTTATAGACCTGGATCAGGTCCCCTCTCAGCCTTCTTTTCTCAAGGCTAAACAGACTCAGTTCCCTCAGTCTCTCCTCATTGGGGAGATGCTCCAGGCCCTTCACCATCTTTGTGGCCCTCCGCTGGACTCTTTCCAAGAGATCCCTGTCTTTTTTATACTGGGGAGCCCAGAACTGGACACAATATTCCAGATGAGGCCTCACCAGGGCAGAGTAGAGGGGGAGGATCACCTCCTTCAACCTGCTGGACACGCTCTTTTTAATGCACCCCAGTATGCCATTGGCTTTTTTGGCTACAAGGGAACACTGCTGGCTCATGGTCAATCTGTCGTCCACCAGGACACCCAGGTCCCTCTCAGCAGAGCTCCTCTCCAGCAGCTCATCCCCCAGCCTGTACTGGTGCATGCAATTATTTCTCCCTAGGTGCAAGACTCTACACTTGCTTTTGTTAAACCTCATCCGGTTTCTTACTGCCAGGCTCTCCAGCCTGTCCAGGTCTCGCTGAATGGCAGCACAGCCTTCAGGTGTATCAGCCAATCCTCCCAACGTCGTGTCATCAGCAAACTTGCTGAGGGTGGTCATTATCCCCCATCAAGGTCATTGATGAAGATGTTGAACAAAACCGGACCCAGCACAGACCCCTGGGGGACGCCGCTCGTTACAGGCCTTCAGCCAGACACTGCACCACCAACGACAACCCTCTGCACTCTGCCAGTTAGCCCATTCTCGACCCACTTCACTGTCCACTCACCTATCCCATACTTCCTCAACTTTGGTATAAGTATGTCATGGGAGACTGTATCAGTTATAGAGGTTATAGAGTTCAATTCCTGTAGTCAATTTGGCGGCCCAGGTGGGACCAGCTCTGTTCGCTGCAGGACCAGCTGAGAGGGAGACACTTTTGGTGCACCCTGAGATTTCTCTGAAGGACTCCCTTCCTCACCTGATCACTGCAGGGACAGACAAGGACCACCCATAGGTGGACCAGGTATGTGTATGGTAAGTGGAGCCCATATGTCTTGAGGAGACATCCTTCACAGTTTACAGCCATACGTGCTGCTCCCAGGGAGGTGAGCTCATGGCTTTGGTTGCCAGCTGGGGTAGGAAGACTCCTTGGGTGAGTTCCTATGAAAGGGAACTGTATGTCATATGAATGGAAACAAGAACAAATACTCTCTCCCAGGTGGTTGGCAATAGGAGGGACCTAGGTTGGTCTCTCCTACGGGTATGGGATATAGTGGATAGCCTGTCAAATGGTAGCCTGGGTTCTCCAAGGTGTAATCACAGGGCTTATAGGTTGTATGTTCAATATTATCATCTGCTTTAAGTGTTTGGTACTGTGTGTCAAGCTGACTCTGGGAAAAACATTAACGTTTACAACTGGTCGACCAGAGTATGAGTGTTATTAAGATTCCAGCTAGAAAATGTTGTCAGCATTGTGTAGTATGAATAAACCATGGTTTTTGATCTAAATGTCAGAGTGAGTGTGGTGTGAGTGAGACCCAGAACAGCTGCAGGGTGAGTGCCGAGTCCCGATCCATGCTTCCTTCCTCCTGTAAGGGAAATGGCCGGACACGGACAAAGTGAAAGACTGTGTTGTCTGTCCACTCATATGTACTTTCTGCTTGTATGTAAAAAGACGGGAGTTTGTACTCTGTAGATTAGTAAGATTGTCCTGAGGAGAGGTGTACATTCCACCCAACCAATGAGTGTCAAACCATTTATGTAATACTATGTACTGCTTGCGAGGAAGTGTGTGAGGGAGGTGGTTCAGTCAGTGCTGGTTCTGTGGCACAGTGTTTATAACTGAAGAATACAGACTGTATTAAGGCAGTTTATGTGAACTGAAGAACCGTACTGTTTGACAAACTGTTTTGATGGTATAAGAAAGTGTAATTGTTAATGATATATGGAAGTGTACTTGAGGGAATGTAGAAGTGTATCTGAGCATACAAATAGAGGAAGCATTTACAGAGGAAAAAGGGTTAAAGTGAGTTTACCTGCACTGACATGAGAGCAACACCCTGCACCACTGCCCTGTGAGCTGAGTAGAGCAGAGCAGAGACACAGTCCCCATGTATCAGGTAGTGTTATTCTGCTTACCAAATGAATGAGTTCACTACAGAAGAGGCAAATCTTCCCCTCTGCTGCATTTGTGGCATACTCTGGAGTTCGAGACATTGCAAAGCTATGGCACATCTACTTTCTTTCAATGATGGCGCCTTAGTGTGCTCTGGGCTCTCATTTCAATTGCATCTAAAGAAGTCTAGGGTCATGATATCTGACAGGAAGCTGGAAAATGTTGTCTCATTGTAAGGAAGAGCAAGAAAGATGACATGGGCAATTATGGACCTGTCAGTCCAGAGCCTGGTAAAATTATGGAGAAAATGATGGTGGGAGTTATGGAAAAACAGCTGAAGGACAATTCTGTCATTGGTCGCAGCCAACACAAGTTTGTGAGGCGAAGGTCCTGTTTAATTTAAGCTCATTTTGTAACACAGTCATCCGTTTAGTTGACCAAGGGAAGCCAGTTGATGTAATCCTTGAGGATTTCAGTGGAGATTTTGACACTGTTTCTCACAACCTTCTGGACAGAATGTTCTGCATACGGCTAGACAGAAACACAATGTGGTGGGTGAGCAGTTGGCCAGTAGGTCAGTCCCAAAGGATTATAGTCAGTGGGTTCCATCAGGATGGTAGATGGTCACTGTCGGAGTCCCCAGGGTTCCCCAAAAATGGAACACTTTCCTTTCATGTTTATGCAGATGACTTGAATGCAGGACTAGAAGACGTTCTGAGCAAGTTTGCTGATGAGACCAGATGAGGAGGTGCTGTTGCCTCCACTGAGGGTGGAGAGGACTTGCAGAGAGATGTGGACAAGTCAGAGAACTGGGTACCAGTTGGTACTAAGCACCAAGTGCATAAAGTATAACAAGAACAAGTGCCTGATTGTGCACCTGGGTAGGGGCAATGCTGGACATACACACTGACTGGATATGGGACACTGGAGAGAAGTCTGACTGGAAAGGATTGGGGTGCTGGTCAGCATCACACTGAATGTGAGTCAGCAGTGTACCAAGGCAGCCAGAAAGCCAACAGTCCCCTGGAGTGCATGAAGCAACTTATTGCCAGCTGGGTGAGGGAAAGGATCGTCCCTCTCTGCTCTGCATTGCTACTGCCTCACTAGCAGCACTAGGTGCACTTCTGGGCACCGCAGAACATAACGGACTTCAAACTCTGGGAGAAAGTGCAAAGGAGGGCACTGGAACTGAGAGATGTGAAGTTCAGAGTTTCACAGGGATTGACTGCTTGTTCACACTGGGCCCTTCTCACATCCCTTCTCACATCCTGCAATGAAACATAGGTCTCATATGGGACATGAACCTCACAGCATCCTTGCACCACATGTAGAGCCTGGGATCTTCTGTCCCCATGTCTTTCATTTAACATCATACGGACCTCCAACCCATTGCCCCAGGAAATGCCAGGAGCCAACATGAGATACAGGATCTCTCTACCACTGGTCTTGTAATCAGGGCTTGTCCTGTCTGCTTCGTAAGGCAAAGGAGAGGTTTCTTAGCATGCCAGTGCCTTTGCCTGCCTGTAGTCATGGCTTCCAGTTATCTTCTCTAACAAGTCCCTTGGGAAGCTTACTTGTTAATGTTCCTCAGTGGGCCCATTAATACTCCAAGAAACTTCACTGTTACTTCTGACTTTGTCTTGTTGAGCACTTTGTGCAAACTTCTCTCTGCACTGGAGGCTGATGAACTCAGCATCAAATGCGCCCTGGGCCCATTATAACCTAAAGAATCTCCTGTGCCTTATGCCATCTTGTTATCTTCTTCAGGTTATCAGAACTTGTTCAGCAAAAAGGAGGGATATCTGGAGAGAGCTTAAAGAGAAAGAATCCATTATAAATTTATTTTCTATTTATTTATAGCTGGGTTTAAAGCAGCACTGTGCAACTGATACCAATCCAGGATGTCCCAATGAGTTCTGTACTGTTACTATGTTGACAAAGGTCCTTCTCAACCTCCCCACCCAATTTCTGCCCACAATGGACCTATGGGACTTGCATCACTTTTCTTCACATCACTCTTCTCCTCTGCATTCATCCACTCAGTGTTAAAACTGCTTTGCACCAACTCCCACTGGCTTTCCTCAGAGAACCAGCTGCACATGGAAAAGGAAAGATTTCTCTTTTTTATCTGGCCAGCAAATGGAAGGAAAGGTGATGCAATTGAATGAACAGTAAAACACAGTGATCAACTGCATGCCATGATCAAGCGGCATCTATTGAAGTTTGTCTTTCATATGGAATACTTTTAAAATAAATGATTTAGACTGAGATAGGATAGGATAGATTGAATCACAGTGAAGTAGTTGACAACAGAGGCCATCAGACTCTGGGAGTTGGAGCAAATTCCAGTAATCTTCCTGGGATAGATCAGCCAGGTAGTTGAGAGGTATCAACTTAAAACTGAACAGGACTTGTGAGTATTTCACACATTGAGACGAGTTAACATATTCTCACTGATTTCTATTTTTGTCTCCAACTCTGTTTTTCACTTTTACTGACATTAATGAACATCTTTCAGACTTCGTGCCTTAATAAAAAAGAGAGAGTGATTGAGAAAAAGATAAAGTATAAGAAGAAAAAGAATAGATAGGAAGGGATAGATCAAATCACAGTGAAGGAGTTGACAACACATTCCATCAGACTTTGGGGAGATGGAACAAATTCCAGTAATCCCCCTGAAAGTCAGAAATCAGACAGATAATTGGGAGGTATCTGACTGAACAAAGAGCAAGGGATGGAGAAATCTGGAGGGCAGTGGGAGTAGTGTGTGCCCAAATGGCCTGCTGAAAACATGCCCTTAACCATGGCCATTTATTTAGGAGAGCTGAAAACACTTGGAGGATGAGACACATCAAGTAGGCAGCAGGGAAGAGTAGTGCTGGGCACCGGGCTATAGTCACAGGGCATTGGCACTGGCACCGCTGTCTGTGTCTCTGAATCTGAAGACATCTGTGTCCAGCGAACACAGTTCTGGAAAACATTGTAGTTTCAGTAAAAGAAAATAAAAGACATTAAATCACCTCAAAGATTCATATTTACAACTTAAAATGGAACAAGACTCATGAGAATTTCTCATGTTGAGAAGGGTTAACACATTTTCATTGATTTCCATCTTTGTTTTCAATTATTTGTTTCAGTTTTATTGACATTTATGATCAACTATTAAGCTTACAGCCTCAAAATAAATAAATAAATAAAAAGAGATACATTTGCATCTTGCACATGGCCTGATGCCCCTTTGACCTTCACAGTTCCCACAAGTCCTTCCATGCCGGAGAGTATGAGATCCAGCAGAGCACCTCTCCTCTTTGGTTCCTCCACTGCTTGGTCAAGAAGCTGCCATCTGTGCTCTCCATGGATCTGCTGGATGCCACATGCCCTGCTGTGCTGTCCCTGCCGCAGATAATGGAGTGACAAAGGCCACCAAATGGGACAAGGGACAGACAACATCAGATTCCCATCTGTCTGCAGAGGGCACCTTCCATTTACTCTCTCTGATCAGGAAGACAGGAAAACACACTGATGGTCTCCTCTGTTTGCCATTTCCATTAGCTCTGACCTGTCTGCTCTTCCATCCCCAGGCAGAGCTCAGTGCACTCTCACAGAGGGCATTCACCCTTCTTTATCTCCTCGCCCATCCATCCTAAAGACTCGGTATCCCCCTTGTGCTACAGTGCAGTTGTGGAAGCCTTTAAACTGTGTCCCCATGGTCCAAACAGGAGCTCAGGCCTGCAGCTCTATCAAGATTTTTAGCTTACTGTTTGTTGGTGTTTGCATTAGTGCAAAAGCACAGAAGTAAACATCCTAATTGAAAAGCATCACTGGACATAGCCTGACTGGATAGCTCATCTATGGTATCAGTGTGCAGAAGGTGGCACACAAACATTAGACCGATTGTGGGTTTTGGAGCTGACGTAGCAGCACGGACACATCATGGTCATGGCTTTCCTGAAGGCCCTGAGCTGCACTTGCAGGTATGAGTGAATTCACCGGACAGCCGGTGCTATCCCCTCTCTGGCCCTCGGCTGATGCCCAGGAAGGAGCTGTCTATCTCAGGGATTTCCCACACAGTTTACAAGCACTGGCACACATCAGGAGCAGCCCAGGCACCTTGGGCATCACCCAGTGTCTGTGTGTGAGCAGCTGCCTCCCTGCTGAAGGACTGAGGACTCAGAGCAGGAGCTCACATGCAGGCAACTCCTTGTGCACTTCTGAACTGAACCAGAGGAATCCCAGCTCCTGTGGGTGTGTAGGGAGCTGAATCCCATTTCAGCTCCAGGATTTCTGTCAAGGAATGAGACTCCTGCACTGCCTCAGCTGGATCACTGCCCTGCACAGAGAAAGTCCAAACCTCCCATTATTGTCTGGGTCCCTATTGTGCTTCATCAAATGAAATCTGGGAGCACTCCCCATATGTCTCCAATCAGTCACTGACCACTGGACATGTGGTGATTAATTGAGCGGATTTCAAAGCACAGTCATGATGCTGTTGTCTTTCAGGAGCTGTTGGCCATGAGGACCCAGGGACATGTCAGGGGAGACGAGTGGGAAGGATAAAAATGACAGCATCTGCTGCTTGCTTGTCCTGGCACCTGGGACACAGGGAGCTCATACAAGTGGGCAGAGCTGCAGAGAGACAGCTGTGCCCAGGAGCAGCTCTTGTGCACAGCACAGCCTGCAGGTGACAGAAAGAGAGGAGAGAACTGGAGAGAGCTTGCAGGATGTGTGTGGTGTGAGCGGGCTGTGAGCTCACTGCAGGAGCATTGCTCACAGACCATGACATGGTAAGTCTCACTGCAGACCATGAGCTGCTTTTCATAGAGGGTCAACTTAATTTGGGATATCCCATAGCAGATCTGGATGCAGGCACTGCATGTTCCTTTACTGTGGAAAAAGCCTTCTGCTCCAGCTGAGAGCTTCCATACTGCAGTGTCAGAGCACAGCCATGAGGGCTGCATGTCCCAGCACGGCTGCAGGCTGTGCAGCCGGGGTTGCAGGCGGGTGCCCAGGGCTGTCCTGCAGAGCAGGGTCCCTGCTGTGCCCCAGGGGCTGTGTGCCGGGTATGGGACTCTGCCGCCTGCCAAGCTCAGCACTCAGCCTGCCCGGGGAGCTGCCCGGGGAGCTGCCCAGGGCGCTGCGGGGAGACGTGTGGGGGGAAGGAGCCCGTGGCAGGGCTTGTGCTGCCACAGCTGCTGCCTGGGGCAGGGGATCAAAGCTACACTGCACAACTCTGTTTTCTAGGGCCCTTGGAAGAGGAGATCCAAGGCAGGGGATTCTCATTTCTTGTTCTGAGGCAAAACGAATTGAAGGCAGAAAGTAGCTGTCACACTTCTGAGTATTTTGCATCCATCAGTTGCTTTTATTGTGAACAGTCATACGTTTTGTGCTTCCAGTCTCCCATTTTTTGAAGGATGGAAACAATATTAATTATCATTTTCTGTAGGTATGAATAATTCACTTTAGCTGTGAACAGGCAGCTTTTTCTAACTGAAGTTGAATGGCACATAGGCTGCTTTTGGGGCACTAAGAGCAGTTGGGGTAAAGATACGAGACAGGAAACAGATGAAAATATCCAGGGAGACAGGATAAGGTAAGAAAGTAAGAGGAATGGTTAGAGCTCCAAATGCTGCTTCTGCCTAAGGAATGCTGAACAAAATGAAATTAAATGCAAGTAATGGTGCTAAATGTACACTGTTGTAGGAGAATGAAAACATTTCATATTATTGCAGGAGCAGTGTCTCTGAGAATGGTCTGGACTTGTCATTATCTTCTGCACTCTGAGCAGGACTCCAAGCCCAACAACAGCAGATGCCCAACAGCAGCTCCATCAGCGAGTTCCTCCTGCTGCCGTTGGCAGACACGCGGCAGCTGCAGCTCCTGCACTTCTGGCTCTTCCTGGGCATCTACCTGGCTGCCCTCCTGGGCAACGGCCTCATCAGCACAGCCGTAGCCTGCGACCACCGCCTGCACACCCCCATGTACTTCTTCCTCCTCAACCTGGCCCTCCTCGACCTGGGCTGCATCTCCACCACTCTCCCCAAAGCCATGGCCAATGCCCTCTGGGACACCAGGGCCATCTCCTACACAGGATGTGCTGCACAGCTCTTTTTCTTTCTCTTCTTCATCTCAGCAGAGTATTTCCTTCTCACCATCATGTCCTATGACGGCTACGTTGCCATCTGCAAGCCCCTGCACTACGGGACCTTGATGGACAGCAGAGCTTGTGCCACCATGGCAGCAGCTGCCTGGGGCACTGGGGTTCTCTATTCCCTGCTGCACACTGCCAGTACATTTTCACTGCCTCTCTGCCAAGGAAACATTGTGAACCAGTTTTTCTGTGAAATCCCCCAGATCCTCAAACTCTCCTGCTCAGCCTCCTATCTCAGGGAAGTTGTGTTTCTCTGTTTTGGTGTCAGTTTAGCCTTTGGCTGCTTTGTTTTCATAGTTGTGTCCTATGTGCAGATCTTCATGGCTGTGCTGAGGATGCCCTCTGAGCAGGGACGGCACAAAGCCTTCTCCACGTGCCTCCCTCACCTGGCTGTGGTCTCCCTGTTTCTCAGCACTGGTGCTTTTGCCTACCTGAAGCCCGCGTCCACTTCCTCCCCACTCCTGGATCTGACAGTGGCACTTCTGTACGCAGTGGTTCCTCCAACACTGAACCCTATTATCTACAGCATGAGGAACAGGGAGATCAAGCACGCTCTCAGGAAGGTGTTGCAATACGCACTATTCCAGCTACAATAAAATGCACAACTTCCTCAATAGGATTCCCAGTGATGGTTCTTTATGTTTTATGCATCTTTGATTGTTTGATTATGTGAGATATAGGAATGTGCAAAAAAAAAATGTTATTGAACTTATAAATAAAAATGTATTTAAATTCTTTCCTATCTAATTTCCGTTTTCTCGCTCCAAGAGCTCATGTAAACACGGAACCAGATTCCCTGAATATGTTATAAGATACCTAAAAAGCTTTCAAAATAGACTTACTTAGCTTTTCTTTCTTCCTACTTTGCCTGGGTTTGGGGAGGTACAGCCACAGACAGCAGCACAAAGTGCTCTTTTCATTCATGTGCTCTTTCCAGTGCTGCAGTGCTCTTGAGTCCTCTCATTTGTGCAGTCCTGAAGGTCTTGTGTGTCTCACGACAGTCCTGTTGCCTCTACAGCAGCAATTCAGGGCTGCAGTCAGTAGCCGGCAATATGAACAGGTCTGTCAGGGCTGGTCTCCTTGCTGGCACTGCCATAACAAGAGGGCTGCTTCAGAGCAGGTCCAGAGAACTGGAGGCCTCTTCCAAAGCTGGTGTAAGGAATATACCTCAGGAGCTGCTCTCTGAGAAGACTTCAAGATATTCTGGGGCATTTCACTGACTGGCAGGGATAGTTTCAGAAGTCCCAAGAAGATCTGTAAGGGACTCAAGGCAGTGCTGAGGATTAGAATCTGTGGTCTAAGGTCAAGATAAAAAGAAAACGATTATAAATATGATTAATGCATATATACATATATATATAGTATATTTTCACATATATACAATATAGGCAGTTGCTAACATATGTGCATGTACTAATACATATACATATCATACATAGATGATAGAAGTTTATATGCATATCAGTTTGCAAGTCCAGGACCTGTTGCAGGGTTTTTAACAGCCCCAAGGTTCACTGTAGGAACTGGAGAGGCTCTTTTCCTATTGCAGGAGTTGGAGCAATTGCAGAGCTCATTGCCAGAGCTGAAATCACCGCAGGACCTGTGACTGAAGTTGGAGCAGCCACTGTGCTCATTGGAGGGGTTGGAGTGACCACAGGGCTGTACCTCCTGGCACAGTGCACCTCCCTTGGGAGGAATTTGTTTCACTTTCTTATAGCAATACTTGGAACAGCTACAGGACCTGTTGCAGGAGTGACTGCAGAGCTCATTATGAGGGGTGGAGTGACAGCGGGATCTGTCCAGAGCATGGAGCAAACGCAGGACATGTGGCAAAACCTTGGAGCTGCTGCAGGGTCTGTGCCAAGAGTTGCAGAGGCTGCAGCACTGTCAGCATTTCCAGCTCTCTGGATCTGGCACACTGCAGTCATGTGTGTTTCTTGGGGGCTACCAGAGCCACAGCAGACCTGCCCCCAATATTCTACCAGTTTCTCAGGATCCTGCAGTTGCTCAGAGATGAAGTTCCAAAGCCCTGGGGGTGCCCACCCCTCCAGGCAGCTGCCCAGACCATCCCACACCCCCTGCCATGCAGAGCCTTCTCACCTTGGGGCAGATCTCTCACTGATATTTCTGAATAACTGTTTAATCTGAAACATAAGCTGAAACACATTAATGACACATAACAGTGGGAGTGTGCTGGTGTAAGCATCCCATGGATAGTCAAAATTTTCAAGAGCTATTGGAACTAGCTGTCAATCTCCAGGACAAAAAGAAGTGAGAGTGAGTCTGAGGGACTACTGGAAAGTGTCATCCCTTCTCTCCTCCGTAGCAAGACTCCCTGAGGAGTCCAAGTCAAGGGTGTAATTACTAATCTTATCAACAGTATAACTTCCATAACTCAAAGATGACATCAGAGATCAATGTGCACAAAACTTCATTTTGTCAGCTGCCAATTTTATCATGATATAAACCAGAGTCAAACAGCATACCAAAATAAATACCCTAATCCAGCCCCCAGAGCTGGCAAACAGTACAGCAAGAAAAACAAGCAGCAAGCAAGGAGCTGTGCAATGCAGCTTCATGAGAAGACTCAACAAGCTCCACAAATGGGGAAACAATCAGCATCATGGCCTGCAGTTCTCCAGCTCCCACAAAGACCTGTGTTAACTCACTCAGGACAGATGTGCTGTTATCTCAATCGTTGGAGCCTCTCATCGGGCACCCGAATGATGGTGGTTGTTGAATCCAGCATGTGGCTCAGCAGCTCACAGTGCTTTGTGCACTGCCCAATTCCCAGTGGGATGGGGAAGAGAATTGGGGAAAAAAAGTACAACGTGTGGGTTGTAACAAAGCAGTTTACTAAGAGATATAAAAGGAGAGGAGTAATAGTTATCACTATATATCTGTTGATATGGAATCGTATGTAACAACTGATGCACAAGCACTTGCTCATCACCACCAGACTGATGCTCAGCTGGGCCCTGGGCAGTGAAGAGACTGAGATGAACTCCCACCCCTTTCAATACAATTTCTGCTTGCTGTCAGCTGATAGAGAACGTCCCTTTGGCCACTTTCAGTCAGCTGTCCTCACTCTGTTCCCTCCCAGCTCCATGTGCCCTTTACTGACCATGGCCTTGGCTCTGTAGAACACTGCTTAGCAGCAGCTGTAAACATCAGAGTGTTATCAATGATTTTCTCCTAGAACCAAAACACTGCACCATAGCAGGCAATCTGAAGAAAAAAAATTCATCTGAGCTGTAACTCAGATTCCTGCCTGTCCCCTCTTCTTGTTCTTCCTGATCAGGAAGCAAGGAACAGAATCTGCTGCTCTTCTTTTTGAAATCTTTCCATCAGTATTCAGGTGGCACCTCTGCCATCCCCAGGCAGAGCTCAGTGCACTCTCACAGATGGCAGCAGCCTTTCTTCTTCATTGCCTAATACTAATGAAGAGTCTGTACCTACTTTGCTACAGTTCAGAGGTGGGAACCATCCCACCATGTCTCTGTGAGACAAAAAAGACCCTAGGCCTGCAAAGGCACAGAGATTTGGAGTTAGCTGAGTGAATGTTTGTGGTCCTCTCATTAGTGTAAGGATTCTTCAGAAAGCATCCCCTTCCAGAAGCGTGCTTTGATTTAGCCTGTCTGGGTCTTGCATCTACACTGTGGTACTGATGTTCAGGGCCTTGCTCAGAATCAGCAGCCTGCATGAAAGGAAAAGCTCTGTGGTTTTCTCTTGATTTGTCCCGTTTATTTCCCATGCTACCCGCACTGGTCTACAGGCACTTTAGGGCAGCAGCAGGTTGGGGTTACCCCCAGAGGGTACATAGTAAGATTTAGGACGGGGTATTGGCAACAAGACTTTCTCTGAGGAATCCTCACACAATCCTATAGAACAACTCAGAGGCTTTCCATTCAATCTCCAACAGCAACAACATCCCTCAGCCCTTCTCTGTCACATCCAATTCCCCACCCTTCCCCATTTGGACCTGGTTTAAAGCCGTTTAATCAATCAGTGCAGGAGCATTTCAGATGGGGTCATGGAGGAGGCAGACTGCCATTCTTGGGGTGGCCATTTTCCCAGGAGGGCATGGTGGGAGGGCTTTGTCCCATCGGTTCCACCAACACTTGCATCCACCCAGCAGAAGGCTGTGCCCTCTGTGTCCCACTTGACCTCTGCATGGAGCTTACAGTTGGCAGTGACATGGCTGAGAAGCTCTGGGCATGGATTGAGGGACAGGGAAGTAATGTGCCTTCCTAACTTCCTCCCTTCATACCTTAGCAACTTCCTTGTAATCTCCCCAAGTATCCTGTCCCTTCTTCCAGAGGGCGTAGATTCTCTTTTTCTTCCTTAGTCTCAATAGTTTTTCCCAGTTCATCTGCACTGGTCTTCTTCCCCTATGGCTCACCTTATGGCATTCAGGGACAGCCTGATCTCGTGCCTTTAAGATTTCCATCTTGAGGAGTGTCCAGGCTTCCTGGACCCCTTTACCCATAAGGAGCGACTCCCAAGGGACCTGTGCTACAAGTGTCCTGAACAGGTCAAAGTCCGCCCTCTAGAAGTTCAGGATAGTAGTTTTGCTAGTCACCCTTCTGACATCTCCAAGAATAGAGAATTCTACTATTTCATGGCCACTCTGCGCAAGACAGTCCCCAACCTTCTCAACTCCTACCAGTCCTTCACTGTTAGTGAAGAGCAGGTCTAGCAAGGAACCACCCCTGGTAGGATTTCATACCAGCTGCGTAAGGAAGCTGTCTTGCATGCAATCTATAAACCTCTTGGACTGATTCCTCTGCTCTTTATTATATTCCCAGCATATATCAGAGAAGTTGTAGTCTCCCAAGAAAATGAGTTCTGGCAATCTTGCGACTTCAGTAAGCTGCTCATAGAATGCCTCACCCATCAATTAGGCGGTCTATAAGAAACCTTTAGCAAGATGTCACACTTACAGGCCTTTCCCCTGATCCTTACAAACATGCACTTCATTCTGAAGCCCAAGCTCTTCAACATCAAAACTCTCTTTAATATAAAGGGCCACACCACCACCCTTCCTTCCTCCTCTATCCCTTCTGAAGAGCTTGTAGCCATCCATCACAGCACTCCAGTCATGGCAGTGGTCCCACCATGGGTCAGTAATAGCAACTAGGTTATGGTTTGTCAGATGCACAGTTGCTTCCAGCTCCTCCTGCTTGTTGACCAAGCTGCGTGCGTTGGTGTAGACGCACTTCAGCTGAGGCATCTGCCTCTCTCCCAGCTCAAACAGCATTTCCCTAGGCTTCTCTCTGGTAAGCCCTGTTTTGTCCCCTCCCCCATCGTAGCTAGTTTAAAGCTCTTTCGATAAGCCCCGCTACCGTCTGTGCTAGGATTCACTTCCCCCTTTGAGACAGTTGACTTCCATTCATGGATAACAGACCATGGGCCAAGTAAACTGCCCTGTGATCAAAGAAACCAAAGTTTCTGGCTCAATACCAGTCTCTGAGACAATTGTTCATTGCTTTGCTTTCCAAGCCTGCCCTGTGTCCCTTACTGACACTGAAGGTATAGAACAAAAAAATCACTTGATCTCCCACTCTGTTAACTAAATGGCCTAAATTCCTGAAATCTCTTTTTATAGTTTGTAGTCTTATCTAAGAAATTTCATCACTGCCCACCTAAACTATGAGTAGTGGAAAATAATCAGTGGACCTAACCAGCATTGGGGGTTTCCTCATTATGTCCCTGACCTGAAGCCAAGAAGGCAGCAGACTTCCTGACAACTCGGGTCCAGTCTGCAAATGGGGCCCTCTATTCCTCTGAGAAGGGAGTCACCCACCACGGCCACCCTTCTTTCTTTCATGGCAGAGGAAGTCACAAGGCTTGGTAGTGACTGCCTTGCATTAGGTTCCCTCCTAGGCAGATCCTCCATTGCCTCCCCATTCTTATCTCCTTCAGATTTCAGAGTGTCAAACCTGTTGCTTAGATGGATCAGGGGTCGAGGGCTAGGCAGGCATGGGGGGGCTCCTGTGATGTTGAGTTGGGACTCTCTTCCAACCCTCCTCATCAGTCAGGTCTGTCTGACTGTGACAGGGCAGGGAGTCAACCACTTTTCTGGGGGTATCTGCCTGGCAGCCTTCCCTCGGTGATGCCAGCAAGTCACTCCACCAGCCCATCTCCTGATCACACACCCTGATGGTGAATTGTGAGTAAAACCTTGAGTAAAGTGAGAGTTCACCTAGAGAAAAGTATGAGTAGAAACCTGGATTGACGTGAGGGTAAACCCAGAGTAAAACCAGGATCCCATCCATCATCATGCTCGGCCTCTAAGGGGAACATTTTCCAGTGTTGCTGTGAAAAAAAAAGGTTCCTCACATCTAACCTATGTCTCCCCTTTTTAATTTAAATCCATTTCCATTTGTCCTGTTATCAACAGACCATCCCATCCTTACTCTAGTGTTAGGCATCTCATCCTCAGATGGAAACCCTGGAGCTGAATTGGGATCAGTTTTTCAAAGAACCACGGGAGCTGAAAGTTCACCTAGCTGAGTTCAGATGTGCACAGTGAGGTGTCTGTGTGTGAGTCCCTCATCTGAATCCTTGGTTTTTATTCCACAGCGACTGCACTGCTCATACGCAGACTCTCAGTGATGCCCAAGCTTCCTTGGGTGATCCTAGTTTTGTGCTAGTGCTTGTAAACTGTGACAGAAAATCTATGAGATAGACACCTCCTTCTGGAGCATCAGCTGAGGGCCAGAAGGGAGGTATTCTTGGCCATCCTAAATACAACTGCAGCCCCGTGCTTAGGGCACCCAGTGTGTCTTTTGCACCTGACCCCATGGAGTACGTAGTGATATTCAGCTTATCAAAAGGATAAGCTCAGAACAGAAGAGGCAGATTTTCCTCTCTTCTCCATCTGTGGCATAGTCTGGATTTCAAGGCATTGCAAAGATATGGCACATCTACGTTCTTGCACTGATGACACTTTAGCATGCTCTGGGCTCGCATTTCAATGGCATCTAATAAATCTAGGGTCATACCTGTTGACAGGAAGCTGGCAAATGTTGTCTCATTGTAAGGAAGAGCAAGAAAGATGACACGGGCAACTATGGACCTGTCAGTCTCACTACAGTGCTTGGTAAAATTATGGAGAAAATGATGGTGGGAGTTATGGAAAAACAACTGAAGGACAGGTCACAGACAACACAAGATACAGAGGGGAAGGTCCTATTTAAATTCAGGTCTTTTTATGACACCTTTATCCATTGAGCTGAACAAGGGAAGGCAGTTGATGTAATCCTTGAGGATTTCAGTAGAGCTTTTGATACTATTTCTCCAGCACCCTTCTGGACAGAAATTCCTGCATACAGCTAGACAGAAACAGAACGTGGTGTGTTGTAATACAAGAAGAATTTTACAGAGCAGCAGCCATGGATTGAGATAAGGAGTTCACAGAGCAGCAGCTGCGGAGCAGGATAAACAGCATGAGAACAAAGGACATCTCTAGGAAAAGAATGAATGGCTCGTGGCTTTGAAGGGGGGTTATAGGGTTGTTATTGCAGTAGCTTTCCTCCAATTACCGTGTGTGATTTTTGGACACCCTTGTCTGTCTCCTATAAAAGCATGGCTTTTCAGGCAATAAATTGATACCGCTATATGTAACTATATTGGTGTTTGTCTGTTTGTCCCAGCACGCTGACATTTTGCCTTTCAGGTTCACCAGCAGTGGTGGGTGAGCAGTTGGCCAGTAGTTCTGTCCCAAAGGATTATAGTCAGTGGGTTCCATTGGGCTGGTAGATGGTCACTGTCAGAGTTCCCCAGGGTTCCATTTTAGGGCCACTTTCCTTTCATGTTTATGCAGATGACTTGCATGCAGGACTAGAAGATGTTCTGAGCAAGTTTGCTGGTGAGACCAGATGAGGAGGTGCTGTTGCCTCCACTGAGGGTGGAGAGGACTTGCAGAGAGATGTGGACAAGTCAGAAAACTGGGTACCAGTTGGTACTAAGCACCATGTGCATAACGCATAAGAAGAACAAGTGCCTGATTGTGCACCTGGGTATGGGCAACCGTGGACATAAACACTGTCTGTATATTGGACACATGAGAGAGGTCTGACTGAAAAGGATTGGGGGTCCTGCTCAACATAAAATTTTAAGTGAGTCAGCAGTGTGCCCAGCCAGCCAAGAAGGCCAACAGTCCCCTAATGTGCATCAAGCAATTTATTGCCAGCTGGGTGGGAGAAAGGTTCGTCCCTCTTTGCTCTGCATTGCTACAGCTTCACCTGGAGCACTGGGTGCACTTCTGGGCACCGCAGAACATAAAGAACATCAAACTATGGGAGAGTGTGCACAGGAGGGCACTGGAACTGAGAGATCTGAAGTTCAGAGTTTCACTGGGATTGACTGCTTGTTCAGACTGGGCCCTTCTCACACCCCACATCCTGTGATGAGACACAGGGCACATGTGGGATATGAACTTTAACGGCATCCTTGCACCACATGCAAATGCTTTTCCCAGTGCTTCAGTGTTCCACCACCCATTCCTTTCAACATAGTTTTCAACACCCCATTGTATCTTTTAATTTTACCAGAAGCTGGTGCATGGTAGGGGATATGATAAATCCACTCAATGCCATGAACTTTGGCCCAAGTATTTATTAAGGGAATTTTTGAAATGTGTCCCATTATGAGACTCAGTTCTTTCTGAGGTGTCATGTCTCTATAGGACTTGTTTCTAACAACCCAATATTGTGTTTCTGGCAGTAGCATGGGGTACTGTGTATGTTTCAAGCCACCCAGTGGTTGCTTCCACCATGGTAAGCACAAAACGCTTATCATTATGAGATCCTGGCAAGGTGACATCATTCACCTGTCACTCCTCCCCATATTTATACTTTTGCCTTGGCCTTCCCCCCAGAGAGGCTTCATATTCTTGGCTTGTTTAATTATGGCACATGATTCACAGTCATGAATAACCAGTGCAATAGCATCCATAGTTAAGTCCACCCCTCAGTCTCTAGCCCAATTATATGTTATGTCCATTCCTTGATGGCCTGAGGTCTCATGGAACCATCAAGCTTGAAATAATTCACTCTTGTTCTGCCAGTCCAAGTCTATCTGAGCCACCTCAATTCTGGCAGCTCGACCTACCTGATGGTTGTTTTGTTGTTCTGCAATAGCCCGACTCTTGGGCAAGTGTGCATCCATGTGACACACCTTTACAATCATATCTTTTTTTTGAGCAGTTATGTTTTTCTACAGTTCAGCAGCCCAAATAGGTTTACACCTCCATTGCCAGTTATTTTGTTCCCACTGCTGTAACAACCCCCATAAGGCATTTGCCACCATCCATGAGTCAGTATAAAGATAAAGCATTGGCCACCTCTCCCGTTCAGCCACATCTAAGGTCAGCTGGACAGCTTTTACCTCTGCAAACTGACTTGATTCTACTTTACCTTCAGTGGCCTCTGCGACCTGTCGTGTGGGGTTCCAAAGAGCAGCTTTCCATCTCCGATGCTTCCCTACAATATGAAATGATCCATCAGTGAAAAGAGCATATTTCTTTTCATTTTCTGGTAGTTCGATGTATGGTGGGGCCGCTTTAGCACATGACACCTCTTCTCCTGGTGATGTTCCAAACTTTTTATCTTCAGGCCAGTTCATGATCACTTCTAAAATTCCTGGACGATTGAGGTTCCCCATCCGCGCTTGTTGTCTAATCAGTGCAATCCACTTGCTCCAGGTGGCATCGGTAGCATGATGGATGGAGGGAACCTCCCCTTTCAACATCCGGTTCATCATTGACAGTCGAGGTGCCAGAAAGAGCTGCATTTCAGTACCAGCTACTTCGGAAGCAGCCCGAGCCCCCTTATACGTGGCTAAGATCTCCTTCTCAGTTGGAGTGGAGCTGGGAGGGAACAGAGTGAGGACAGCTGACTGAAAGTGGCCAAAGGGACGTTCTCTATCAGCTGACAGCAAGCAGAAATTGTATTGAAAGGGGTGGGAGTTCATCTCAGTCTCTTAACTGCCCAGAGCCCAGCTGAGCATCAGTCTGGTGGTGCTGAGCAAGTGCTTGTGCATCAGTTGTTACATACGATTCCGTATCAACGGATATATAGTGATAACTATTACTCCTCTCCTTTTATCTCTCTTAGTAAACTGCTTTGTTACAACCCAGAAGTTGTACTTTTTTTCCCAGTTCTCATCCCCATCCCACTGGGAATTGGGCAGTGCACAAAGCACTGTGAGCTGCTGAGCCACATGTTGGGTTCAACAACCACTGTCATTTTGGTGCCTGATGTGAGGCTCCAAGGGTTGAGATAGCAGCACATCTGTCCAGAGTGAGATAACTCAGGGCTTTGTGGGAGCTGGAGAAGTGCAGGCCATGGTGCTGGTATGTGTGGATGTGCTCCCTATGTGTGGAGCTTGTTGTGTCTTCTCATGAAGCTTCACTGCACAGCTCCTTACTTGGTGCTTGGATGCTGGATTAGGGTATTTATTTTGCTATGCTGTTTGACCTCAGTTTGTACCACGATAAATTGGCACCTGTCAAAGTGAAGTTTTGTGCACATTCAGCTCTGCGGTCATCTTTGGGTTTTGGAAATAACATTGTCCATATGATTAGGAATTACACAATTTACATTGTCACCTCTGTGAGTCCGGAGGTGTACTGGATATTGTGTTGAGGGACATGGTTTAGTGGGAGCTATAGGTAATAGGTGAACGGTTGGAATGGATGATCTTTTAGGCCTTTTCCAGCCTTGGTGATTCTATGAATCTATGATTGAGGTTAAACAATTATTCAGAAATATCACTGAGAGATCTGCCCCAAGGTGAGAAGGCTCTGCATGGCAGAGGGTGTGGGACAGTCTGGGCAGCTGCCTGGAGCGGTGGGCACCCCCAGGGCTTTGGAACTTCATCTCCGAGCAACTGCAGGATCCTGAGAAACTGGTAGAATATTGGGGGCAGGTCTGCTGTGGCTCTGGTATGACTGCAGTGTGCCAGATCCAGAGAGCTGGATCTGCTGACAGTGCTGCAGCCTCTGCAACTCCTGGCACAGACCCTGCAGCAGCTCCAAGGTTTTGCTACACATCCTGCAGTTGCTCCAAGCTCTGGGACAGATCCCACTGTCACTCCATCCCTCATAATGAGCTCTGCAGTTACTCGTGCTACGGGTCCTGTAGCTGTTCCAACTATGGTAATAAGAAAATGGTACAAATTCCTCCCAAGGGAGGAAGTACAGCCCTGCGGTGGCTCCAACCCCTCCAATGAGCCCAGTGGCTGCTCCAACTTAGTCACAGGTCCTGTGGTGGTTCCAGCTCTGGCAATGAACTCTGAGGTCACTTCAACTCCTGCAACAGCCCGACAGCCACTTCAGCTCCTACAGTGAACCCTGTGGCTGTTAAAACCCCTGCAACTAGTCCTGGACTTGCAAACAGATGCGCATAGGGATTAGTTCATATATGTTTGCAACTGCATATGTTGTATATGTGTGAAAATACACTAAATATATTATATATGTATAAATACATTTGTCATAATTATTATCCTTTTCTTTTTCTCTTTGTCTCAACCCATAAACCTTAAACCACAGAACTGCCCCGAGATGCTTACGGATTTCCTTGGGACTATTCAATCTGATCTGGTCACACACTGAAGAGCATCAGAAGATCTCGAGGTTTTCTCAGGGAGCAGCTCCTGAGGTATATTCCTTACACCAGCTTTGGAAGAGGCCTCCCTCCAGTTCTCTGGTCCTGCTCTAAAGGGGCCCTCTTGTTATGGCAGTGCCAGCAAGGAGACCAGCTCTGACAGACCTGTTCATATTGCTGGCTACTGACTGCAGCCCTGGATTGCTGCTGTAGAGGCAACAGGACGGTCGTGAGACACACAAGACCTTCAGGACTGCACAAATGAGAGGACTTGAGAGCACTGTAGTGGTGTAAAGAGATCAGAAATGAAAAGAGCATGTTGAGCTGCTGTCTGTGGCTGTACCTCCCCAAATCCAGACAAAGTAGGAAAAAAGAAAAGCTAAGTAAGTCTATTTTGAAACCTTTTTAGGTATCTTTTAACATATTCGGGGAATCTGGATACATGTTTACATGAGCTCTTGGAGTGAAAAAAAGGAAATTAGGTAGGAAAAACTGTAATACATTTTTATTTATAAGTTCAATAATATATATATATATTTGCATGTTGCTATATCTCACATAATCAAACAATCAAAGATGCATAAAACATGAAGAACCATCACTGGGAATACTATGAGGAAGTTGTGCATTTTATGGAAGCTGGAATAGTGCGTATTGCAACACCTTCCTTAGAGCGTGCTTGATCTCCCTGTTCCTCATGCTGTAGATAATAGGGTTCAGTGTTGGAGGAACCACTGAGTACAGAAGTGCCATTGTCAGATCCAGGAGTGGGGAGGAAATGGAGGGGGGCTTCAGGTAGGCAAAAAAGCCAGTGCTGACAAATAGGGAGACCACAGCCAGGTGAGGGAGGCACGTGGAGAAGGCTTTGTGCCGTCCCTGCTCAGAGGGCATCCTCAGCACAGCCATGAAGATCTGCACATAGGACACAACTATGAAAACAAAGCAGCCAAAGGCTAAACTGACACCAAAACAGAGAAACACAACTTCCCTGAGATAGGAGGCTGAGCAGGAGAGTTTGAGGATCTGGGGGATTTCACAGAAAAACTGGTTCACAATGTTTCCTTGGCAGAGAGGCAGTGAAAACGTACTGGCAGTGTGCAGCAGGGAATAGAGAACCCCAGTGCCCCAGGCAGCTGCTGCCATGGTGGCACAAGCTCTGCTGTCCATCAAGGTCCCGTAGTGCAGGGGCTTGCAGATGGCAACGTAGCCGTCATAGGACATGATGGTGAGAAGGAAATACTCTGCTGAGATGAAGAAGAGAAAGAAAAAGAGCTGTGCAGCACATCCTGTGTAGGAGATGGCCCTGGTGTCCCAGAGGGCATTGGCCATGGCTTTGGGGAGAGTGGTGGAGATGCAGCCCAGGTCGAGGAGGGCCAGGTTGAGGAGGAAGAAGTACATGGGGGTGTGCAGGCGGTGGTCGCAGGCTACGGCTGTGCTGATGAGGCCGTTGCCCAGGAGGGCAGCCAGGTAGATGCCCAGGAAGAGCCAGAAGTGCAGGAGCTGCAGCTGCCGCGTGTCTGCCAACGGCAGCAGGAGGAACTCACTGATGGAGCTGCTGTTGGGCATCTGCTGTTGTTGGGCTTGGAGTCCTGCTCAGAGTGCAGAAGATAATGACAAGTCCAGACCATTCTCAGAGACACTGCTCCTGCAATAATATGAAATGTTTTCATTCTCCTACAACAGTGTACATTTAGCACCATTACTTGCATTTAATTTCATGTATTTTAGCATTCCTAAAGCAGAAGCAGCATATGGAGCTCTGACTTTCCTCTTCTTCTTATCTTATTACTTCTCCCTGGATATTTCCTTCTGTTTCTTGTCTTATCTTTACCCCAAGTGCTCTTAGAGCCCCCTACCCCAGCTTCTGTGGCATTCAGTTTCAGTTAGATAATGCTGCCTGTTTTTATGATAAGCAAATTATTCATGCCTGCAGAAACTGAAGATAATTACAATTGGTTCCATTCTTAGAGAAGGCGTAGACTGAGAGCACATCATGTGTGACTGTTCACAAAACAAGCAAATGACTGAAAAAAATTCTCAGATCTCTGACAGCCCCTTTTAGGTTTCTGACTCCAATCGTTTTTGCCCCAGAATAGGAAATGGAAACCTCCTGCCTTCTTTCTCCTCTTGCCACGGGCCTTCACAAACATGCTATTGTGCAGTGGAGCTGTGATCCCCCTGCCTCAGGCAGCAGCTGTGGCAGCACAAGCCCTGCCGCGGGCTCCTTCCCCCCACACGTCTCCCCGCAGCGCCCTGGGCAGCTCCCCGGGCAGGCTGAGTGCTGAGCCTGGCAGGCGGCAGAGTCCCATACCCGGCACACAGCCCCTGGGGCACAGCAGGGACCCTGCTCTGCAGGACAGCCCTGGGCACCCACCTGCAGCCCCGGCTGCACAGCCTGCAGCCGTGCTGGGACACGCAGCCCTCATGGCTGTGCTCTGACACTGAAGCAGGGAAGACCTCTGCTGGAGCAGAAGGCCTTTAACACAGTAAAGGAATATGCAGTGCTTGCAGCCAGATCTGCTACGGGATGTCTCAGATTAAGTTAACCCTCTATGAAAAGCATCTGCATGGTCTGCAGTGAGACTTACCCTGTCATGATCTGTGAGGAAACCTCTTGCAGTGAGCTCGAAGCCCTCTCACACCACACACATCCTGTCAGCTCTCTTCAGTTTCTCTCTTCTTTTTCTGTCACTTGCAGGCTGTGCTGTGCACGAGAGCTGCTCCTGGGCACAGCTGTCTCTCTGCAGCTCTGCCCACTTTTATGATCTCCCTGTGTCCTTGGAGCCTGGACTAGCAAGCAGCAGATGATGTCACTTTTATCCTTCCCACTCATCTCCCCTGAAACGTCCCTGTGTCCTCACAGCCAACAGCTCCTGACAGACAACAGCATCATGACTGTGCTTTGAAATCCGCTCAATTAACCACCGTATGTCCAGTGGTCAGTGACTGATTGGAGACATATAGCGAGTGCTACCTGAGTTCATTTGATGAAGCACAATAGGGACCCAGACAATAATGGGAGGTTTGGACTTTCCCTGTGCAGGGCAGTGATCCAGCTGAGGCAGTGCAGGAGTCTCATCCATTGACAGAAATCCTGGAGCTGAAATGGGATTCAGCCCCCTACACACCCACAGGAGCTGGGATTCCTCTGGTTCAGTTCAGAAGTGCACAAGGAGTTGTCTGCATGTGAGCTCCTGCTCTGAATCCTCAGCCCTTCAGCTGGGAGGCAGCTGCTTACACACAGACACTGGGTGATGCCCAAGGTGCCTGGGCTGCTCCTGATGTGTGCCAGTGCTTGTAAACCATTTGGGTAATCCCTGAGATAGACAGCTCCTTCCTGAGCATCAGCTGATGGCCAGAGAGGGGATAGTACTGGCTGTCTGGTGAATTCACATGGGTCTTCAGGAAAGCCATGCCCTACGAGTATCCATTTTGCTAAGTCAACTCCAAGGCCCATGATCCGTCTAATGACTGTGTGCCACCTTCTGCACACTGATACCATAGATGAGCTGCAGGCCTGAGCTCCTGTTTCGACAACAGGGACAAAGTTTAATGGCTTCCACAACTTCACTGTAGCGCAAGGGGGATACAGAGTCTTTAGGATGGATGGGCAAGTAGTCAAGGAAGGGCGAATTCCCTCTATGAGAGTGCATTGAGCTCTGCCTGGGGATGGAAGAGCAGCCAGGTCAGAGCTAATGGAAATGGCCAACAGAGGAGACCATCAGTGTCTGTTCCTGGCTTATTGATCACGGAGGGCATGTGGAATGTGCCCTCTGCAGACATATAAGAGACTCACGTTGTCAGGCCATTGTCCCCTTTGGGATCCTTTTTCACTCCAGTATCTGCTTCAAGGACAGCACAGCAGGGCATGTGCTATCCAGCAGATCTGTGGAGAGCACGGATTAAGTTGTAAATATGAATCTTTGAGGTGACTTGATGTCTCTTTTCTTTTATTTCTTTTCTTTTTTTTTTTTTTTCTCTCTTTTTCTGAAACTACGACGTTTTCCAGAACTGTGTTTGCTGGACACAGATGCCTTCAGGTTCAGGGACACAGACAGCGGTGCCAGTGCCAATGCCCTGTGACTAAATCCCGGCGCCCGCCACTGCTCTTCCCTGCTGCCTATTTGATGTCCCTCATCCTCCAGATGTCTCCAGCTCTCCTAAATAAATGGCCGTGGTTAAGGGCATGTTTTCAGCAGGCCATTTGGACACACGCTCCTGCCACAGCCTGTCAGATTTCCCCATCCCTTGCTGTTTGTTCAGTCAGATACCTCCCAATTATCTGTCTGACTTCTGACTTTTAGGAGGATGACTCAAATTTGCTCCATCTTGCCAAAGTCTGATAGATAGCGTTGTCAACTCCTTCATCGTGATTCAATCTATCCCTTCCTATCTTTTCTTCTTCTTTTTTCTTTTTCTTTTTCTTTTTCTTTTTCTTTTTCTTTTTCTTTTTCTTTTTCTTTTTCTTTTTCTTTTTCTTTTTCTTTTTCTTTTTCTTTTTCTTTTTCTTTTTCTTTTTCTTTTTCTTTTTCTTTTTCTTTTTCTTTTTCTTTTTCTTTTCCTTTTTCTTTTTCTTTTTCTTTTTCTTTTTCTTTTTCTTTTTCTTTTTCTTTTTCTTTTTCTTTTTCTTTTTCCTTTTCTTTTTCTTTTTCTTTTTCCTTTTCTTTTTCTTTTTCTTTTTCTTTTTCTTTTTCTTTTTCTTTTTCTTTTTCTTTTTCTTTTTCTTTTTCTTTTTCTATGTCGTTTTCTTCTCCTTTTTCTTTTTCTTTTTCTTTTTCTTTTTCTTTTTCTTTTTCTTTTTCTTTTTCTTTTTCTTTTTCTTTTTCTTTTTCTTTTTCTTTTTCTTTTTCTTTTTCTTTTTCTTTTTCTTTTTCTTTTTCTTTTTCTTTTTCTTTTCCTTTATCTTTTCCTTTTTCTTTTTTTTTCTTTTCCTTTTTCTTTTTCTTTTTCTATGTCGTTTTCTTCTCCTTTTTCTTTCCTTTCCCTTTTCCCTTTCCATATACTTTTTTTTCTTTTCCCTTTCCATTTTCCTTTTTCTACTTCTCTTCTTTTCTTTTTCTTTTTCACTTTCTCTCTTTTATTTCTTCATGCTTTAAAAAAAGCATGAATTCTGAAAGCTGTTCAGTAATGTCAGTAAAAGTGAAAAAAAGAGTTGAAGACAAAGATAGAAATCAAGAAGAACGTGTTAACCCGACTCAAAGTGTAAAATACTCATGAGTCCTGTTCAGTTTTAAGTTGATACCTCCCAAATCCCTGGATGATTTATCCCAGGGAGATTACTGGAATTTGCTCCATTCCTCCAAATTCTGTTGTCAAATCCTTCACCGTGATTCTATCTATCCCATCCTATCTGTGTCTAACTCATTTCTTGTGGAAATACTCCCTAGGAAACATAAACCTCAATAAAAGCAGCTTGGACACGGCATGCAGTTGATCAATGTGCTTTACTGTTCATTCAATTGCATCACCTTTCCTTCTGTTTGTTGGCCATAAGTAAATAGAATTCTTTCTTTTTCCATGTGCAGCTGGTTCTCTGTGGAAAGCCAGTGGGAGTTGGTACAAAGGAGGTTTAACACTGAGCAGGTGACGGCAGAGTGATGTGAGGAAAACTGATGCAAGTGCCATGGGGCCAGTGTGAGTAGAAGTGGGGTGGGGAGATTGAGGAGGAACTTTGTCCACAACGAAACAGAATAGAACTCACTGGGGACATCCTGAATTGACATCAGTTGCAAAGTGCTTCTTTTACTTCCTGTATAAAACAAACTATAAACAAATAGACAATAACTGAATTTTGGATTCTTGCTCTTTATGCACTCTCCATTTTGCTGAACAAGTTCTGAAAACCTGAAGAAGAGAACAGGAAGGCACAAGGCACAGGAGGCTCTTTAAGGTTAGAATGGGCCCCAGGGCGTATTTGCTGCTAAGTCCGTCAACCTCCAGTGCAGAGAGAAGTTTGCACAAAGAACTCAGCAAGACAAAGTCAGAAGTAACAGTGAAGTTTCTTGGTGTATTAATGGGCCCACTGAGGGCCATTAGCAAGCAAGCTTCCCAAGGCACTAATTAGAGCAGATAATTGGAAGCCATTACTCCAGTCAGGCAAAGGCACTGGCATGGTGGCTCTGATGCTAAGAAAATCCTCCTTTGTCTTAAGAAGCAAACAGGACAAGCCCTGATTCCCAGACCCTTGGCAGGGAGATCCTGTCTCTCATGTTGGCTCAGGGCCCTTCCTGGGGCAGTGGGATGGAGGTCTGTATGATGCTAAATGAAAGACATGGGGACAGAGATCCCAGGCTCTGCATTAGGTGCAATGATACTGTCAAGTTCATGTCCCATGTGTGCCCTATGTCTCATCACAGGATGTGGGATGTGAGAAGGGCTCTGTCTAAACAAGCAGTCAATCACAGTGAAATTCTGAACTTCAGATCTCCCAGTTCCAGTGCCCTCCTGTGCACACCCTCCCATCGTTTGATGTCCTTTATGTTCTGCATTGCCCAGAAGTGCACCTAGTGCTCCAGGTGATGCTGGAGCTGCACAGAGCAGAGAGGGACAATCCTTTCTCTCACCCAGATGGCAATAAAATGCCTGATGTGCTCCAGAGGACCGTTAGCTTTCCTGGCTGTCTGGGCACACTGCTGACTCACATTCAATTAGATTTTGACCAGAACCCCCAGTCCTTTTCAGTCAGAACTCTCTCCAGTGTCCCGTATACATTCTGTGTTTATGTCCAGGGTTGCCCCTACCCAGTTGCACAATCAGGCACTTGTTCTTGTTAGACGTTATTCACTTGGTGCTTAGTACCAACTGGTACCCACTTCTCTGACTTGTCCACATCTCTCTGCAAGTCCTCCCCACCCTCAGTGGAGGCAACAGCACCTCCTCATCTGCTATCATCAGCGAACATAAGCAAAAATTCCTGCATGCAAGTCATCCACAAAAACATGGAAGAGAAGTGGCCCTATAATGGAGCCCTGGGGAACCCTGATAGTGACCATCTACCAGGCTGATGGAACCCATTGACTGTAATCCTTTGGGGCTGACCTACTGGCCAACTGCTCACCCACCACATTCTGTTTCTGTCTAGCCGTATGCAGGACATTCTGTCCAGAAGGGTTCTGTGAGAAATAGTCTTAAAATCTCTACTAAAATTCTCAAGGATAACATCAACTGTCAACCCTTGGTCAACCAATTCACTAACATTGTCATAAGAAGACCTATAGTTAAACAGGAACTGCCCCTCGGGATCTTGTGTTGACTGTGACCAATGAAACAATTGTCCTTCAGGTGATTTTCAATCACTCTCACAATCACTTTCTCCATAATTTTACCATGCACTGAGTTAGACTGACTGGTTAATAATTGCCCCTGTCATCTTTCTTGCTCTTCCTTACAATGAGACAACATTTGCCAGCTTCTCTTCAACTTGTATGACCATGGATTTATTTAGATGCCATTGAAATGAGAGCCCAGAGAATACTAAGGTGTCATCATTGCAAGAACATAGATGTGCCATAGCTTTGCAGTGTATTGAACTCTGGAGTATGCCACAGATGAAGCATAGAGAAAGACTGGCCTCTTCTGTTGGTAAGCAGAGTAACACTGCGTGATACATGGGGACTGTGTCTCTGCTCTGCTATGCTCTGCTAGCAGGGGAAAGGTGCAGGGGGCTGCTCTCATGTCAGTGCTCATATCTGAGGTGTGGGGTCAAAGTGGAGAGACCAGGCTTTTTTCAGCAGTGTGTGGAGACAAGACAAGGGGAAATGGAACAGAAACTGGAGCATAGGAAGTTCTGCACAAATGTGTGCAAGAACATCTTTACAGTGAGGGTGACAGAGCCCTGGAACAGGCTGCCCAAGGGGTTGGGGAGTCTCCTTCTTTGGAGATATTCAAGACCAGCCTGGATGCCCACCTGTGTGCCTACCTGGTGTTCCCCAGGGGTCTGTGCTGGGGCCTGTCCTCTTCAGTATCTTTATTGATGACCTGGATGAGGGCACTGAGTGCATCCTATGTAGGTTTGCAAATTACACCAAATTGGCTGGGAGTGTGGATCTGCCTGAAGTTAGCAAGGCCCCACTGAGGGATCTGGACAGGCTGGAGAGCTGGGCTGAAGCCAATGGGATGAGGTTCACCAAGACCAAATGCCACGTCCTGAACTTTGGGACCTGGAATGGACTGCCCAGGGGGGTGGTGGATTCAGTGACCCTGGAGGCGTTCAAGGAATGATTGGATGTTTTGTTGTGGGACATGGTTTAGTGGGAGCTGATAGGTGACCAGCCGTACTGGATGATCATTTAGGTCTTTTCTAACTTTGGTGATTCTATTATTCTATGATATCCCGTCCTTGTATGAGTGCCCTCTTTGAGCAAACACTCTCTGGGATGACTCAGAACATGTCTGGAATTAGTCACTGACCACTGGTCATCTGGTGTTTAATTCAACAGATTTTAATGTACTGTCATGATGCTGTTGTCTTTCAGGAGCTGTTGGCCGTGAGGACCCCGGGACACCACAGGGGAGATGAGTGGGAAGGATAAAAAATGACATCATCTGTTACTGAGTTGGGCTGGACTTCTGGGACACAGGGAGCTCATAAAAGTGGGAAGTGTTGTAGAGAGAATGCTGTGCCCAGGAGCATCTCTTGTGCGCAGCACAGCAGGGCTGGGGCTTAAGCAGCAATTCACATGAGGATAGAAGAAAGGGAGAGAGAGCTTACAGTGTTTGTACAGCGTGAACCTGCTGTGAACGGACTGCAGGAGCACTGATAACAGATCAACAGAATGGTAAGTGTCTTGCAGTAGGCAATGCAGCTGATTTTCCTGGAGGGATCACCAAATCGGGGACTTCCCGTAGCAGATCTGGCTGCAGGCACTGCATGTTTCTTTACTATGTTAAAGGCCTTCTGCTCCAGCAGAGGTCTTCCCTGCTTCAGTGTCAGAGCACAGCCATGAGGGCTGCGTGTCCCAGCATGGCTGCAGGCTGTGCAGCCGGGGCTGCAGGTGGTTGCCCAGGGCTGTCCTGCAGAGCAGGGTCCCTGCTGTGCCCCAGGGGCTGTGTGCCGGGTATGGGACTCTGCCGCCTGCCAGGCTCAGCACTCAGCCTGCCCGGGGAGCTGCCCAGGGGAGACGTGTGGGGGGAAGGAGCCCGTGGCAGGGCTTGTGCTGCCACAGCTGGTGCCTGGGTCGGGGGGATCAGAGCTCCACTGCACAACGGATTGGTTTTTAAGGTACTTTGCAAGAGGAGTGCCACGGCAGGAGGTTTCCATTTCCTGTTCTGAGGAAAAGAGGATTGGAAACAGAAATCTAAAAGGAGATATCAGAGATCTGTGAATTTTTCTTCAATAAATTGCTTGTGGCCTGAACAGACAGACGTGATGTGCATTCAATCCCCCCTTTCTCAGAAGATGGAACCAGTTGTAATTAACATCATTTTCTGTAGACATGAATTATTCACTTATCCTACAAACAGGCAGCATTTTCTAACTGAAACTGAAAGTCACAGAAGCTGGGGTAGGGGGGCACTAAGAGCACTTGGGGTAAATATATGAGACATGAAACAGATGAAAATATCCAGGGAGAAGGGATAAGAAAATAAGAGGAAGGTTAGAGCTCCATATGCTGCTTCTGCTTAAGGAATGCTGATCTACATGAAATTAAATGCAAGTAATGGTGCTAAATGTACACTGTTGTAAGAGAATAAAAACATTTCATAGTATAGCAGGAGGAGTGTCTCTGAGAATGGTCTGGACTTGTCATTATCTTCTGCACTCTGAGCAGGACTCCAAGCCCAGAAGCAGCAGATGCCCAACAGCAGCTCCATCAGTGAGTTCCTCCTGCTGCCGTTGGCAGACACGCGGCAGCTGCAGCTCCTGCACTTCTGGCTCTTCCTGGGCATCTACCTGGCTGCCCTCCTGGGCAATGGCCTCATCAGCACAGCCGTAGCCTGCGACCGCCGCCTGCACACCCCCATGTACTTCTTCCTCCTCAACCTGGCCCTCCTTGACCTGGGCAGCATCTCCACCACTCTCCCCAAAGCCATGGCCAATGCCCTCTGGGACACCAGGGCCATCTCCTACACAGGATGTGCTGCACAGCTCTTTTTCTATGTCTTCTTCATGTCAGCAGAGTTGTTCCTTCTCACCATCATGTCCTATGACCGCTACGTTGCCATCTGCAAGCCCCTGCACTACAGGACCTTGATGGACAGCAGAGCTTGTGCCACCATGGCAGCAGCTGCCTGGGGCACTGGGGTTCTCTGTTCCCTTCTGCACACTGCCAGTACATTTTCACTGCCTCTCTGCCAAGGCAATGTTGTCAACCAGTTTTTCTGTGAAATCCCCCAGATCCTCAAGCTCTCTTGCTCAGAATCAAATCTCAGGGAAATTGTGCTTCTCTTTTTTGGTTCCAGTTTAGTCCTTGGGTGTTTTGTTTTCATCGTTGTGTCGTATGTGCAGATCTTCATGGCTGTGCTGAGGATGCCCTCTGAGCAGGGACGGCACAAAGCCTTCTCCACGTGCCTCCCTCACCTGGCTGTGGTCTCCCTGTTTCTCAGCACTGGCATTTTTGCCTACCTGAAGCCCCCATCCTTTTCCTCCCTACTCCTGAATCTGACAGTTGCACTTCTGTACGCAGTGGTTCCTCCAACCCTGAACCCTGTTATCTACAGCATGAGGAACAGTGAGATCAAGCACTCTCTAAGGAAGGTGTTGCAATACGCACTATTCCAGCTTCCATAAATTGCACAACTTCCTCATAGGATTCCCAGTGATGGTTCTTCATGTTTTATGCATCTTTGATTGTTTGATTATGTGAGATATAGCATTTTGCAAAAAATCTGTTATTGGACTTATAAATAAAAATGTATTACACTTATTTCCTACCTAAATTCCTTTTTTTCACTCCAAGAGCTCATGTAAACATGTATCCAGATTCCCCGAATACGTTAAAATATACCTAAAAAGCTTTCAAAATGACATTTACTTAGCTTTTCTTTTTTCCTACTTTGTCTGGATTTGGGGAGGTACAGCCACAGACAGCAGCTCAACGTACTCTTTTCATTTCTGATCTCTACACCACCACAGTGCTCTCAAGTCCTCTCATTTGTGCAGTCCTGATAGTCTTGTGTGTCTCACGACAGTCCTGTTGCCTCTACAGCAGCACTCCAGGGCTGCAGTCAGTGGCTGGCAATACGAACAGATGTGTCAGAGCTGGTCTCCTTGCTGGCACTGCCATAACAAGAGGGCACCTTCAGAGCAGGTCCAGAGAACTGGAGGGAGGCCTCTTCCATAGCTGGTGTAAGGAATATATCTCAGGAGCTGCTCCCTGAGAAAACCTCGAGATTTTCTGGTGCTCTTCAGTGTGAGACCGGATCAGATTGAATAGTCCCAAGGAGATCCATAAGCATCTCGGGGCAGTGCTGTGGTTTAAAGTTTATAGGTTGAGACTAAGAGAAAAAGAAAAGGATAATAATTATGACAAATGTATTTATACATATATATTTAGTGTATTTTCACGCATATACAACATATGCAGTTGGAGAGGAAAAGGCCTAAAAGATCATCCAGTACAACCGTTCACCTATTACCTATAGCTCCCACTAAACCATGTCCCTCAACACAATATCCAGTACACCCCCGGACTCACAGAGTCGACAATGTAAATTGTGTAATTCCTAATCATATGGACAATATTACTTCCAAAACCCAAAGATGACCGCAGAGCTGAATGTGCACAAAACTTCACTTTGTCAGCTGCCAAATATATTGTGGTACAAACTGAGGCCAAACAGCATAGCAAAATAAATACCCTAATCAAGCATCCAAGCACCAAGTAAGGAGCTGTGCAGTGAAGCTTCATGAGAAGACTCAACAAGCTCACACATAGGGAGCACATCCACACATACCAGCACCATGGCCTGCACTTCTCCAGCTCCCACAAAGCCATGAGTTATCTCACTCTGGATAGATGTGCTGCTATCTGAACCCTTGGAGTCTCACATCAGGCACCGAAATGACAGTGGTTGTTGAACCCAACATGTGGCTCAGCAGCACACAGTGCTTTGTGCACTGCCCAATTCCCAGTGGGATGGGGATGAGAACTGGGAAAAAAAGTACAACTTCTGGGTTGTAACAAAGCAGTTTACTAAGAGAGATAAAAGGAGAGGAGTAATAGTTATCACTATATATCCGTAGATATGGAATTGTATGTAACAATGGATGCACAAGCACTTGCTCAGCACCACCAGACTGATGCTCAGCTGGGCTCTGAGCAGTTAAGAGACTGAGATGAACTCCCACCCCTTTCAATACAATTTCTGCTTGCTGTCAGGTGATAGAGAACGTCCCTTTGGCCACTATCAGTCAGCTGTCCTCACTCTGTTCCCTCCCAGCTCCACTCCAACTGAGAAGGAGATCTTAGCCACGTATAAGGGGGCTCGGGCTGCTTCCGAAGTAGCTGGTACTGAAATGCAGCTCTTTCTGGCACCTCGACTGTCAATGATGAACCAGATGTTGAAAGCGGAGGTTCCCTCCATCCATCATGCTACCGATGCCACCTGGAGCAAGTGGATTGCACTGATTAGACAACAAGCGCAGATGGGGAACCTCAATCGTCCAGGAATTTTAGAAGTGATCATGAACTGGCCTGAAGATAAAAAGTTTGGAACATCACCAGGAGGTGTCATGTGCTAAAGCGGCCCCACCATACATCGAACTACCAGAAAATGAAAAGAAATATGCTCTTTTCACTGATGGATCATTTTATATTGTAGGGAAGCATCGGAGATGGAAAGCTGCTGTCTGGAGCCCCACACGACAGGTCGCAGAGGCCACTGAAGGTAAAGGAGAATCAAATCAGTTTGCAGAGGTAAAAGCTGTCCAGCTGACCTTAGATGTGGCTGAACGGGAGAGGTGGCCAATGCTTTATCTTTATACTGACTCATGGATAGTGGCAAATGCCTTATGGGGGTTGTTACAGCAGTGGGAACAAAATAACTAGCAATGGAGGTGTAAACCTATTTGGGCTGCTGAACTGTAGAAAAACATAACTGCTCAAAAAAAAGATATGATTGTAAAGGTGTGTCACATGGATGCACACTTGCCCAAGAGTCGGGCTATTGCAGAACAACAAAACAACCATCAGGTAGGTCGAGCTGCCAGAATTGAGGTGGCTCAGATAGACTTGGACTGGCAGAACAAGAGTGAATTATTTCAAGCTTGATGGTTCCATGAGACCTCAGGCCATCAAGGAATGGACATAACATATAATTGGGCTAGAGACTGAGGGGTGGACTTAACTATGGATGCTATTGCACTGGTTATTCATGACTGTGAATCATGTGCCATAATTAAACAAGCCAAGAATATGAAGCCTCTCTGGGGGGAAGGCCAAGGCAAAAGTATAAATATGGGGAGGAGTGACAGGTGAATGATGTCACCTTGCCAGGATCTCATAATGATAAGCGTTTTGTGCTTACCATGGTGGAAGCAACCACTGGGTGGCTTGAAACATACGCAGTACCCCATGCTACTGCCAGAAACACAATATTGGGTTGTTAGAAACAAGTCCTATAGAGACATGACACCTCAGAAAGAACTGAGTCTCATAATGGGACACATTTCAAAAATTCCCTTAATAAATACTTGGGCCAAAGTTCATGGCATTGAGTGGATTTATCATATCCCCTACCATGCACCAGCTTCTGGTAAAATTAAAAGATACAATGGGGTGTTGAAAACTATGTTGAAAGCAATGGGTGGTGGAACACTGAAGCACTGGGAAAAGCATTTGCATGTGGTGCAAGGATGCCATTAAAGTTCATATCCCACATGTGCCCTGTGTCTCATCACAGGATGTGGGGTGTGAGAAGGGCCCAGTCTGAACAAGCAGTCAATCCCAGTGAAACTCTGAACTTCAGATCTCTCAGTTCCAGTGCCCTCCTGTGCACACTCTCCCATAGTTTGATGTTCTTTATGTTCTGCGGTGCCCAGAAGTGCACCCAGTGCTCCAGGTGAGGCAGTAGCAATGCAGAGCAGAGAGGGATGATCCTTTCCCTCACCCAGCTGGCAATAAGTTGCTTGATGCACTTTAGGGGACTGTTGGCCTTCTTGGCTGGCTGGGCACACTGCTGACTCACTTAAAATTTTATGTTGAGCAGGACCCCCAATCTTTTTCAGTCAGACGTCTCTCATGTGTCCAATATACAGACAGTGTTTATGTCCAGGGTTGCCCATACCCAGGTGCACAATCAGGCACTTGTTCTTGTTATGCGTTATGCACATGGTGCTTAGTACCAACTGGTACCCAGTTTTCTGACTTGTCCACATCTCTCTGCAAGTCCTCTCCACCCTCAGTGGAGGCAACAGCACTTCCTCATCTGGCCTCACCAGCAAACTTGCTCAGAACATCTTCTAGTCCTGCATGCAAGTCATCTGCATAAACATGAAAGGAAAGTGGCCCTAAAATAGAACCCTGGGGAACTCTGGAAGTGACCATCTACCAGCCCGATGGAACCCACTGACTATAATCCTTTTGGACAGAACTACTGGCCAACTGCTCACCCACCACTGCTGGTGAAACTGAAAGGCAAAATGTCAGCGTGCTGGGACAAACAGACAAACACCAATATAGTTACTTATAGCTACGTCAATTTATTGCCCAAAAAGCCATGATTTTAAAGGAGACAGACAAGGGTGTCCAAAAATCACACACGCTAATTGGAGGAAAGCTACTGCAATAACAACCCTATAACCCCCCTTCAAAGCCACGAGCCATTCATTCTTTTCCTAGAGATGTCCTTTGTTCCCATGCTGTTTATCCTGCTCTGCAGCTGCTGCTCTGTGAACTCCTTATCTCAATCCATGGCTGCTGCTTTGTAAAATTCTTCTTGTATTACAACACACCACGTTCTGTTTCTGTCTAGCTGTATGCAGGAATTTCTGTCCAGAAGGGTGCTGGAGAAATAGTATCAAAAGCTCTGCTGAAATCCTCAAGGGTTGCATCAACAGCCTTCCCTTGTTCAGCTCAATGGATAAAGGTGTCATAAAAAGACCTGAAATTAAATAGGACCTTCCCCTCTGTATCTTGTGTTGTCTGTGACCTGTCCTTCAGTTGTTTTTCCATAACTCCCACCATCATTTTCTCCATAATTTTACCAAGCACTGTAGCGAGACTGACAGGTCCATAGTTGCCCGTGTCATCTTTCTTGCTCTTCCTTACAATGTGACAACATTTGCCAGCTTCCTGTCAACAGGTATGACCCTAGATTTATTAGATGCCATTGAAATGCGAGCCCAGAGCATGCTAAAGTGTCATCAGTGCAAGAACGTAGATGTGCCATATCTTTGCAATGCCTTGAAATCCAGACTATGCCACAGATGGAGCAGAGAGGAAAATCTGCCTCTTCTGTTCTGAGCGCATCCTTTTGATAAGCTGAATATCACTACGTACTCCATGGGGTCAGGTGCAAAAGACACAATGGGTGCCCTAAGCACAGGGCTGCAGTGGTATTTAGGATGGCCAAGAATACCTCCCTTCTGGCCCTCAGCTGATGCTCCAGAAGGAGGTGTCTATCTCATAGATTTTCCGTCACAGTTTACAAGCACTAGCACAAAACTAGGATCACCCAAGGCACCTTGGGCATCACTGAGAGTCTGTGTATGAGCAGTGCAGTCGCTGTGGAATAAAAACCAAGGATTCAGATGAGGGACTCACACACAGACACCTCACTGTGCACATCTGAACTCAGCTAGGTGAACTTGCAGCCCCCGTGGTTCTTTGAAAAACTGATCCCAATTCAGCCCCAGGGTTTCCATCTGAGGATGAGATGCCTAACGCTAGAATAAGGATGGGATGGTCTGATGATAACAGGACAAATGGAAATGGATTTAAATTAAAAAGGGGAGACATAGGTTAGATGTGAGGAACCTATTTTTTTACACAGCAACACTGGAAAAAGTTGCCCTTAGAGGCTGTGCATGCCCGATGGATGGGATCCTGGGTTTACTCTGGGTTTACCCTCACGTCAGTCCATGTTTCTACTCATACTTTTCTCTAGGTGAACTCTCACTTTACTCAAGGTTTTACTCACAGTTTACCATCAGGGAGTGTGATCTGGAGATGGGCTGGTGGAGTGACTTGCTGGCATCCCCGAGGGAAGGCTGCCAGGCAGATACCCCCAGAAAAGTGGTTGACTCCCTGCCCTGTCACAGTCGGACAGACCTGACTGATGAGGAGGGTTGGAAGAGAGTCCCAACTCAACATCACAGGAGCCCCCCCATGCCTGCCTAGCCTTCGACCCCTGATCCATCTAAGCAACAGGTTTGACACTCTGAAATCTGAAGGAGATAAGAATGGGGAGGCAATGGAGGATCTGCCTAGGAGGGAACCTAATGCAAGGCAGTCACTACCAAGCCTTGTGACTTCCTCTGCCATGAAAGAAAGAAGGGTGGTCGTGGTGGGTGACTCCCTTCTCAGAGGAATAGAGGGCCCCATTTGCAGACTGGACCCGAGCCGTCAGTAAGTCTGCTGCCTTCTTGGTTTCAGGTCAGGGACATAACGAGGAAACTCCCCATGCTGGTTAGGTCCACTGATTATTTTCCACTACTCATAGTTTATGTGGGCAGTAATGAAATTTCTTAGATAAGACTACAAACTATGAAAAGAGATTTCAGAACTTTAGGCCATTTAGTTCACAGAGTGGGAGATCAAGTGATTTTTTGTTCTATACCTTCAGTGGCAGTGAGAGACACAGAGCAGGCTTGGAAAGCAAAGCAATGAACAGTTGTCTCAGAGACTGGTATTGAGCCAGAAACTTTGGTTTCTTTGATCACAGGGCAGTTTACTTGGCCCATGGTCTGTTATCCATGAATGGAACTCAACTGTCTCAAAGGGGAAAATGAATCCTCGCACAGAAGGTAGTGGGGCTTATTGAAAGAGCTTTAAACTAGCTACGATGGGGGAGGGGACAAAACAAGGCTCACCAGAGATCAGCCTAGGGGAACACTTCTTGAGCTGGGAGAGAGGCAGATGCCTCAGCTGAAGTGCGTCTACACCAACGCACGCAGCTTGGTCAACAAGCAGGAGGAGCTGGAAGCAACTGTGCATCTGACAAACCATGACCTAGTTGCGATTACCGACCCATGGTGGGACCACTGCCATGACTGGAGTGCTGCGATGGATGGTTACAAGCTCTTCAGAAGGGATAGATGAGGAAGGAAGGGTGGTGGTGTGGCCCTTTATATTAAAGAGAGTTTTGATGTTGAAGAGCTTGGGCTTCAGAATGAAGTGCATGTTTGCAAGGATCAGGGGAAAGGCCTGTAGTGTGACATCTTGATAAAGGTTTCTTATAGACCGCCTAATTGATGGGTGAGGCATTCTATGAGCAGCTTACTGAAGTCGCAAGATTGCCAGAACTCATTTTCTTGGGAGACTACAACTTCTCTGATATATGCTGGGAATATAATAAAGAGCAGAGGAAGCAGTCCAAGAGGTTTCTAGATTGTATGGAAGTCAGCTTCCTTACGCAGCTGGTATGAAGGCCCACCAGATGTGGTTCCTTGCTAGACCCGCTCTTCACTAACAGTGAAGGACTGGTTGGAGTTTAGAAGGTTGGGGACTGTCTTGGGCAGAGTGGCCATGAAATGGTAGAATTCTCTATTCTTGGAGATGTCAGAAGGGTGATTAGCAAAACTACTATCCTGAACTTCTAGAGGGCGGACTTTGACCTGTTCAGGACACTTGTAGCACAGGTCCCTTGGGAGTCGCTCCTTATGGGTAAAGGGGTCCAGGAAGCCTGGACACTCCTCAAGATGGAAATCTTAAAGGCACAAAATCAGGCTGTCCGTGAATGCCATCAGGTGAGCCATAGGGGAAGAGGACCAGTGTAGTTGAACTGGGAAAAACTGTTGAGACTCAGGAAGAAAAAGAGAATCTCCGTCGTTGAGAAGAAAGGACAGGATACTTGGGGAGATTACAAGGAAGTTGCTATGCTATGAAGGGAGGAATTTAAGAAGCTACCTTACTTACTTGTCCATTAGTCCATGCCCAGAGCTTCTCAGCCATGTCCCTGTCAACTGTAAGCTCCATGCAGAATTCAAGTGGGACACAGAGGGCACAGCCTTCTGCTGGGTGGATACAAGTGTTGGTTGAACTGGATGGGACAAGCCCTCCCACCATGCCCTCCTGGGAAAATGGCCACCCCAAGAATGGCAGTCTGCCTCCTCCATGACCCCATCTGAAATGCTCCTACACTGATTGATTAAAGGGCTTTAAACCAGGTCCAAAGGGCAAAGGGAGGGGAACTGGATGTGACAGAGAAGGGCTGAGGGATGTTGTTGGTGTTGGAGATTGCAGGGAAAGCCTCTGAGTTGTTCCATAGGACTGTGGGAGGATTCCTCAGAGAAGGTCTTACTGCCAATACCCCGTCCTAAATCTTACTATGTACCCTCTGGGGGTAACCCCAACCTGCTGCTGCCCAAAATTGCCTGTAGACCAGTGCGGGTAGCATGGGAAATAAACGGGACAACTCAAGAGGAAACCACAGAGCATTTCCTTTCATGCAGGCTTCTGCTTCTGAGCAAGGCCCTGAACACCAGTACCACAGTGTAGATGAAAGGCCTAGCGAGGCTAAATCAAAACATGCTTCTGGAAGGGGATGCTTTCTGAAGAGTCTTTACACTAATGAGAGGACCACAAACATTCACTCAGCGAACTCCAAATCTCTGTGCCTTTGCGGGCCTAGGGTCTTGTTTGTCTCTCAGGGACATGGTGGGATGGTTCTCACCTCTGAGCTGTAGCAGAGCAGATACCAATTCTTTATGACGGATGGCCAAGGACAATTAGGAAAGGCTGCTGCAGTCTGTGAGAGTGCACTGAGCTCTGCCTGGGGATGGCAGAGGAGCCAGCTGAGAACTGATAGAAAGTGCTCAGAGAGGAGAGCAGCAGATTCTGTTCCTTGCTTCCTGATCAGGAAGAACAAGAGGAGGAGGACAAGCAGGTATCTGAGTTACAGCTGGGATGGAATTGTTTTCTTCAGGCTGCCTACTATGGTGCAGTTTTTTGTTTCTATGAGAAGAACAACGGTGATAACACTCTGATGTTTACAGCTGCTGCTAAGCAGCATTGTACAGAGCCAAGGCCATGGTCAGTGGAGGGCTCAAGTTGCTGGGAGGGAACAGACTATGCACTGCTGACTGGAAGTGGTCAAAGGGATGTTTTGTAGCACCTGACAGCAAGCAGAAATTGTATTGAAAGGGGTGGGAGTTCATCTCAGTCTCTTCACTGCCCAGTGCCCAACTGAGCATCAGTCTGGTGATACTGAGCAAGCGCTTGTGCATCAGTTGTTACATACTACTCCATATAAATAGATATATAGTGATAACTATTTCACCTCTGCTTTTATCTCTTTTTTCAAATTGCTTTGTTACAACCCAGAAGTTGTACTTTTTTTCCCCAGTTCTCTTCCCCATCCCACTGGGAATGGGACAGTGCACAAAGCACTGTGTGCTGCTGAGCCACATGCTGGATTCAACAACCACCATCATTTTGGTGCCCGATGTGAGACTCCAATGATTGAGATAACAGCACATCTGTCCAGAGCGAGATAACACAGGGCTTTGTGGGAGCTGGAGAACTGCAGGCCATGATGCTGATAGTTTCCCTATTTGTGGAGACTGATGAGTCTTCTCATGAAGCTGCATTGCACAGCTCCTTGCTTGCTGCTTGTTTTCCCTGCTGCATCATTTGTCAACTCAGGATGCTGGATTAGGGTATTTATTTTGGTATGCTGTTTGACTCTGGTTTATATCATGATAAAATTGGCAGCTGACAAAATGAAGTTTTGTGCACATTGATCTCTGATGTCATCTTTGAGTTATGGAAGTTATACTGTTGATAAGATTAGTAATTACACCCTTGACTTGGACTCCTCAGGGAGTCTTGCTACGGAGGAGAGAAGGGATGACACTTTCCAGTAGTCCCTCAGACTCACTCTCACTTCTTTTTGTCCTGGAGATTGACAGCTAGTTCCAATAGCTCTTGAAAATTTTGACTATCCATGGGATGCTTACACCAGCACACTCCCACTGTTATGTGTCATTAATGTGTTTCAGCTTATGTTTCAGATTAAACAGTTATTCAGAAATATCAGTGAGAGATCTGCCCCAAGGTGAGAAGGCTCTGCATGGCAGGGGGTGTGGGATGGTCTGGGCAGCTGCCTGGAGGGGTGGGCACCCCCAGGGCTTTGGAACTTCATCTCTGAGCAACTGCAGGATCCTGAGAAACTGGTAGAATATTGGGGGCAGGTCTGCTGTGGCTCTGGTAGCCCCCAAGAAACACACATGACTGCAGTGTGCCAGATCCAGAGAGCTGGAAATGCTGACAGTGCTGCAGCCTCTGCAACTCTTGGCACAGACCCTGCAGCAGCTCCAAGGTTTTGCCACATGTCCTGCGTTTGCTCCATGCTCTGGACAGATCCCGCTGTCACTCCACCCCTCATAATGAGCTCTGCAGTCACTCCTGCAACAGGTCCTGTAGCTGTTCCAAGTATTGCTATAAGAAAGTGAAACAAATTCCTCCCAAGGGAGGTGCACTGTGCCAGGAGGTACAGCCCTGTGGTCACTCCAACCCCTCCAATGAGCACAGTGGCTGCTCCAACTTCAGTCACAGGTCCTGCGGTGATTTCAGCTCTGGCAATGAGCTCTGCAATTGCTCCAACTCCTGCAATAGGAAAAGAGCCTCTCCAGTTCCTACAGTGAACCTTGGGGCTGTTAAAAACCCTGCAACAGGTCCTGGACTTGCAAACTGATATGCATATAAACTTCTATCATCTATGTATGATATGTATATGTATTAGTACATGCACATATGTTAGCAACTGCCTATATTGTATATATGTGAAAATATACTATATATATAAGATATGTATATATGCATTTATCATATTTATAATCGTTTTCTTTTTATCTTGACCTTAGACCACAGATTCTAATCCTCAGCACTGCCTTGAGTCCCTTACAGATCTCCTTGGGACTTCTGAAACTATCCCTGCCAGTCAGTGAAATGCACCAGAATATCTTGAAGTCTTCTCAGGGAGCAGCTCCTGAGGTACATTCCTTAAACCAGATTTGGAAGAGGCCTCCAGTTCTCTGGACCTGCTCCGAAGGGGCCCTCTTGTTATGGCAGTGACAGCAAGGAGACCAGCACTGATGCAGTCGTTCTTATTGCTGGCTACTGACTGCTGTCCCGGAGTGCTGCTGTAGAGACAACAGGACTGTCATGAGACACAGAAGACATTCAGCCTGCACAAATGAGAGGACTTGAGAGCACTGTGGCAGTGTAAAGAGATCAGAAATGAAAATCACAGAATCATAGAATCACAGAATTGTAGGGGTTGGAAGGGACCTCCAGAGATCATCGAGTCCAACCCCCCTGCCAAAGCAGGCTCCCTACACCATGTCACACAGCTAGGCGTCCAGGCGGGTCATAAATATCTCCAGAGAAGGAGACTCCACCACCTCCCTGGGCAGCCTGTTCCAGTGCTCCATCACCCTCACTGTAAAGAAGTTCTTGCACACATTCGTGCGGAACTTCCTATGCTGTACGTTGAGCTGCTGTCTGTGGCTGCACCTCCCCAAATCCAGACAAAGTAGGAAGAAAGAAAAGCTTAGCAAATGTCTTTTTTGAAACCTTTTTAGGTATCTTATAACGTTTTCAGGGAATCTGGTTACATGTTTACACCAGCTCCTAAAGTGACAAAATGAAATTAGGTAGGAAAGAATTTAAATTCATTTTTATTTATAAGTTCAATAACATTATTTTCTTTTGCACATTCCTATATCTCACATAATCAAACAACTAAAGATACATAAAACATGAAGAACCACCTCTGGGAATCCTATGAGGAAGTTGTGCATTTTATGGAAGCTGGAATAGTGTGTATTGCAACACCTTCCTGAGAGCGTGCTTGATCTCCCTGTTCCTCATGCTGTAGATAACAGGGTTCAGGGTTGGAGGAACCACTGCGTACAGAAGTGCAACTGTCAGATCCAGGAGTGGGGAGGAGATGGAGGGGGGCTTCAGGTAGGCAAAAAAGCCAGTGCTGACAAATAGGGAGACCACAGCCAGGTGAGGGAGGCACGTGGAGAAGGCTTTGTGCCGTCCTTGCTCAGAGGGAATCCTCAGCACAGCCACAAAGATCTGCACATAAGACACCACTATGAAAACAAAGCATCCAAAGAATAAACTTGCACTAAAAATTATAAACACAATTTCCCTGAGATTTGATTCTGAGCAAGAGAGCTTGAGGATCTGGGGGATTTCACAGAAAAACTGGTTCACAACATTGCCTTGGCAGAGAGGCAGTGAAAACGTACTGGCAGTGTGCAGCAGGGAATAGAGAACCCCAGTGACCCAGGCAGCTGCTGCCATGGTGGCACAAGCTCTGATGTCCATCAAGGTCCCGTAGCGCAGGGGCTTGCAGATGGCAACGTAGCGGTCATAGCACATGATGGTGAGAAGGGAAAACTCTGCTGAGATGAAGAAGGTAAAGAAAAAGAGCTGTGCAGCACATCCTGCATAGGAGATGGCCCTGGTGTCCCAGAGGGTGTTGGCCATGGCTTTGGGGAGAGTGGTGGAGATGCAGCCCAGGTCGAGGAGGGCCAGGTTGAGGAGGAAGAAGTACATGGGGGTGTGCAGGCGGCGGTCGCAGGCTACGGCTGTGCTGATGAGGCCGTTGCCCAGGAGGGCAGCCAGGTAGATGCCCAGGAAGAGCCAGAAGTGCAGGAGCTGCAGCTGCCGCGTGTCTGCCAACAGCAGCAGGAGGAACTCGCTGATGGAGCTGCTGTTGGGCATCTGCTGTTGTTGGGCTTTGAGTCCTGCTCAGAGTGCAGAAGATAATGACAAATATAGACCATTCTCAGAGACACTCCTCCCGCTATAATATGAAATGTTTTAATTCTCCTACAACAGTGTACATTTAGCACCATTACTTGCATTTAATTTCATGTATTTTAGCATTCCTAAAGCAGAAGCAGCATATGGAGCTCTGACTTTCCTCTTCTTCTTATCTTATCCCTTCTCCCTGGATATTTCCTTCTGTTTCTTGTCTTATCTTTACCCCAAGTGCTCTTGGAGCCCCCTACCCCAGCTTCTGTGGCATTCAGTTTCAGTTAGATAATGCTGCCTGTTTTTATGATAAGCAAATTATTCATGCCTGCAAAAACTGAAGATAATTACAATTGATTCCATTCTTAGAGAAGGTGTAGACTGAGAGCACATCATGTGTGACTGTTCACAAAACAAGCAAATGACTGAAAAAAATTCTCAGATCTCTGACAGCCCCTTTTAGGTTTCTGACTCCAATCGTTTTTGCCCCAGAATAGGAAATGGAAACCTCCTGCCTTCGTTCTCCTCTTGCCACGGGCCTTCACAAACATGCTATTGTGCAGTGGAGCTGTGATCCCCCTGCCCCAGGCAGCAGCTGTGGCAGCACAAGCCCTGCCACGGGCTCCTTCCCCCCACACGTCTCCCCGCAGCGCCCTGGGCAGCTCCCCGGGCAGGCTGAGTGCTGAGCCTGGCAGGCGGCAGAGTCCCATACCCGGCACACAGCCCCTGGGGCACAGCAGGGACCCTGCTCTGCAGGACAGCCCTGGGCAACCACCTGCAGCCCTGGCTGCACAGCCTGCAGCCATGCTGGGACACGCAGCCCTCATGGCTGTGCTCTGACACTGAAGCAGGGAAGACCTCTGCTGGAGCAGAAGGCCTTTAACACAGTAAAGAAATATGCAGTGCCTGCAGCCAGATCTGCTACGGGATGTCCCAGATTAAGTTAACCCTCTATGAAAAGCATCTGCATGGTCTGCAGTGAGACTTACCCTGTCATGATCTGTGAGGAAACCTCTTGCAGTGAGCTCGAAGCCCTCTCACCCCACACACATCCTGTAAGCTCTCTTCACTTTCTCTCTTCTTTTTCTGTCACCTGCAGGCTGTGCTGTGCACAAGAGCTGCTCCTGGGCACAGCTGTCTCTCTGCAGCCCTGCACACTTTTATGAGCTCCCTGTGTCCCAGGTGCCAGGACAAGCAAGCAGCAGATGATGTCATTTTTATCCTTCCCACTCATCTCCCCTGAAACGTCCCTGTGTCCTCACGGCCAACAGCTCCTGAAAGACAACAGCATCATGACTGTGCTTTGAAATCCGCTCAATTAACCACCACATGTCCAGTGGTCAGTGACTGATTGGAGACATATGGGGAGTTCTCCCAGAGATCGTTTGATGAAACAATAAGGGCACCCAGACAAGGAAGGCGAGGTTTGGACTTTCCCTGTGCAGGACAGTGATCCAGTTGAGGCAGTGCAGGAGTCTCATCCTTTGACAGAAATCCTGGAGCTGAAATGGGATTCAGCTCCCCACAGAACCACAGGAGCTGGGATTCCTCTGGTTCAGTTCAGAAGTGCACAAGGAGTTGCCTGCATGTGAGCTCCTGCTCTGAGTCCTTGGTTCTTCAGCTGGGAGGCAGCTGCTCACACACAGACACTGGGTGATGCCCACCATGCCTGGGCTGCTCCTGATGTGTGCCAGTGCTTGTAAACCATGTGGGAAATCCCTGAGATAGACACCACCTTCCTGGGCATCAGCCGAGGGCCAGAGAGGGGATAGCACCGGCTGTCCGGTGAATTCACTCACAGCTGCAAGTGCAGCACAGGGCCTTCAGCAAAGCCATGCCCATGGTGTGTCCGTGCTGCTACGTCAGCTCCAAAACCCACAATCGGTCTAATGTTTGTGTGCCACCTTCTGCACACTGATACCATAGATGAGCTATCCAGTCAGGCTATGTCCAGTGATGCTTTTCAATTAGGATGTTTACTTCTGTGCTTTTGCACTAATGCAAACACCAACAAACAGTAAGCTAGAAATCTTGATAGAGCTGCAGGCCTGAGCTCCTGTTTGGACCATGGGGACACAGTTTAAAGGCTTCCACAACTGCACTGTAGCACAAGGGGGATACCGAGTCTTTAGGATGGATGGGCGAGGAGATAAAGAAGGGTGACTGCCCTCTGTGAGAGTGCACTGAGCTCTGCCTGGGGATGGCAGAGCAGACAGGTCAGAGCTAATGGAAATGGCAAACAGAGGAGACCATCAGTGTCTTTTCATGTCTTCCTGATCAGGGACAGTTAATGGAAGGTGCCCTCTGCAGACAGATGGGAATCTGATGTTGTCTGTCCCTTGTCCCATTTGGTGGCCTTTGTCACTCCATTATCTGCGGCAGGGACAGCACAGCAGGGCATGTGGCATCCAGCAGATCCATGGAGAGCACAGATGGCAGCTTCTTGACCACGCAGTGGAGGAACCAAAGAGGAGAGGTGCTCTGCTGGATCTCATACTCTCCGGCATGGAAGGACTTGTGGGAACTGTGAAGGTCAAAGGGGCATCAGGCCATGTGCAAGATGCAAATGTATCTCTTTTTATTTATTTATTTATTTTGAGTTTGTAAGCTTAATAGTTGAACATAAATGTCAATAAAACTGAAACAAATAATTGAAGACAAAGATGGAAAACAATGAAAATGTGTTAACCCTTTTCAACAGGAGAAATTCTCATGAGTCTTGTTCCATTTTAAGTTGTAAATATGAATCTTTGAGGTGATTTAATGTCTTTTATTTTCTTTTACTGAAACTAAAATGTTTTCCAGAACTGTGTTCGCTGGACACAAATGCCTTCAGGTTCAGAGACACAGACAGCGGTGCCAGTGCCAATGCCCTGTGAATATAGCCCGGTGCCAGGCACTACTCTTCCCTGCTGCCTACTTGATGTGTCTCATCCTCCAAGTGTTTTCAGCTCTCCTAAATAAATGGCCATGGTTAAGGGCATGTTTTCAGCAGGCCATTTGGGCACACACTACTCCCACTGCCCTCCAGATTTCTCCATCCCTTGCTCTTTGTTCAGTCAGATACCTCCCAATTATCTGTCTGATTTCTGACTTTTAGGGGGATTACTGGAATTTGTTCCATCTCCCCAAAGTCTGATGGAATGTGTTGTCAACTCCTTCACTGTGATTTGATCTATCCCTTCCTATCTATTCTTTTTCTTTTTCTTCTTATACTTTATCTTTTTCTCAATCACTCTCTCTTTTTTATTAAGGCACGAAGTCTGAAAGATGTTCATTAATGTCAGTAAAAGTGTAAAATAGAGTTGGAGACAAAAATAGAAATCAGTGACAATATGTTAACTCGTCTCAATGTGTGAAATACTCACAAGTCCTGTTCAGTTTTAAGTTGATACCTCTCAACTACCTGGCTGATCTATCCCAGGAAGATTACTGGAATTTGCTCCAACTCCCAGAGTCTGATGGCCTCTGTTGTCAACTACTTCACTGTGATTCAATCTATCCTATCCTACCTCAGTCTAAATGATTTCTTTTAAAAGTATTCCATATGAAAGACAAACTTCAATAGATGCAGCTTGAACATGGCATGCAGTTGATCACTGTGTTTTACTGTTCATTCAATTGCATCACCTTTCTTTCCATTTGCTGGCCAGATAAAAAAGAGAAATCTTTCCTTTTCCATGTGCAGCTGGTTCTCTGAGGAAAGCCAGTGGGAGTTGGTGTAAAGCAGTTTTAACACTGAGCGGATGAATGCAGAAAAGAAGAGTGATGTGAAGAAAAGTGATGCAAATCCCATAGGTCCATTGTGGGCAGAAATTGGGTGGGGAGGTTGAGAAGGACCTTTGTCAACACAGTAACAGTACAGAACTCATTGGGACATCCTGGATTGGTATCAGTTGCACAGAGCTGCTTTAAACCCAGCTATAAATAAAGAGACAATAAATTTATAATGGATTCTTTCTCTTTAAGCTCTCTCCATATATCCCTCCTTTTTGCTGAACAAGTTCTGATAACCTGAAGAAGATAACAAGATGGCATAAAACACAGGAGATTCTTTAGGTTATAATGGGCCCCAGGGTGCATTTGATGCTGAGTCAATCAGCCTCCAGTGCAGAGAGAAGTTTGCACAAAGTGCTCAACAATACAAAGTCAGAAGTAACAGTGAAGTTTCTTGGAGTATTAATGGGCCCACTGAGGAACATTAACAAGTAAGCTTCCCAAGGGACTTGTTAGAGAAGATAACTGGAAGCCATGACTACAGGCAGGCAAAGGCACTGGCATGCTAAGAAACCTCTCCTTTGCCTTACGAAGCAGACAGGTCAAGCCCTGATTGCAAGACCAGCGGTAGAGAGGTCCTGTATCTCATGTTGGCTCCGGGCACTTCCTGGGGCAATGGGTTGGAATTTTGTATGATGTTAAATGAAAGACATGGGGACAGAAGATCCCAGGCTCTACATGTGGTGCAAGGATGCTGTGAGGTTCATGTCCCATATGAGACCTATGTTTCATTGCAGGATGTGAGAAGGGATGTGAGAAGGGCCCAGTGTGAACAAGCAGTCAATCCCTGTGAAACTCTGAACTTCACATCTCTCAGTTCCAGTGCCCTCCTTTGCACTTTCTCCCAGAGTTTGAAGTCCGTTATGTTCTGCGGTGCCCAGAAGTGCACCTAGTGCTGCTAGTGAGGCAGTAGCAATGCAGAGCAGAGAGGGACGATCCTTTCCCTCACCCAGCTGGCAATAAGTTGCTTCATGCACTCCAGGGGACCGTTGGCTTTCCTGGCTGCCTTGGCACACTGCTGACTCACATTCAGTGTGATGCTGACCAGCACCCCAATCCTTTCCAGTCAGAATCCTCTCCAGTGTCCCATATCCAGTCAGTGTGTATGTCCAGCATTGCCCCTACCCAGGTGCACAATCAGGCACTTGTTCTTGTTATACTTTATGCACTTGGTGCTTAGTACCAACTGGTACCCACTTCTCTGACTTGTCCACATCTCTCTGCAAATCCTCTCCACCCTCAGTGGAGGCAACAGCACCTCCTCATCTGGTCTTATCAGCAAACTTGCTCAGAACGTCTTCTAGTCCTGCATTCAAGTCATCTGCATAAACATGAAAGGAAAGTGGCCCCAAAATGGAAACCTGGGGACCCCGACAGTGACCATCTACCAGCCTGATGGAACCCACTGACTATAATCCATTGGGACTGACCTACTGGCCAACTGCTCACCCACCACGTTGTGTTTCAGTCTAGCCATATGCAGAACATTCTGTCCAGAAGGTTGTTGTGAGAAACAGTATCAAAATTTCCACTGAAATCCTCAAGGATTACATCAACTGGCTTCCCTTGGTCAACTAAATGGATAACTGTGTCACAGAATGAGCTTAAATTAAACAGGACCTTCGCCTCACAAACTTGGGTTGGCTGCGACCAATGACAGAATTGTCCTTCAGCTTTTTTTCCATAACTCCCACCATCATTTTCTCCATAATTTTACCAGGCTCTGGACTGACAGGTCCATAATTGCCCGTGTCATCTTTCTTACTCTTCCTTACAATGAGACAACATTTTCCAGCTTCCTGTCAGATATCATGACCCTAGACTTCTTTAGATGCAATTGAAATGAGAGCCCAGAGCATACTAAGGTGTCATCATTGAAAGAAAGTAGATGTGCCATAGCTTTGCAATGCCTTGAACTCCAGAGTATGCCACAGATGGAGCAGAGGGGAAGATTTGCCTCTTCTGTAGTGAACTCATTCATTTGGTAAGCAGAATAACACTACCTGATACATGGGGACTGTGTCTCTGCTCTGCTCTGCTCAGCTCACAGGGCAGCGGTGCAGGGTGTTGCTCTCATGTCAGTGCAGGTAAACTCACTTTAACCCTTTTTCCTCTGTAAATGCTTCCTCTGTTTCTATGCTCAGATACACTTCCACATTCCCTCAAGTAGACTTCCATATATAATTAAAAATTACACTTTCTTATACCATCAAAACAGTTTGTCAAACAGTACAGTTCTTCAGTGCACATAAACTCCCTTAATACAGTCTGTATTCTTCAGTTATATACACTGTGCCACAGAACCAACACTGATTGAACCACCTCCCTCACACACTTCCTCACAAGCAGTACATAGTATTACATAAATGGGTTGACACTCATTGGTGGTGGAATGTACACCTCTCCTCAGGACAATCTTACTAATCTACAGAGTACAAACTCCCATCTTCTTACATACAAGCAGAAAGTACTTATGAGTGGACAGACAACACAGTCTTTCACTTTGTCTGTGCCCGGCCATTTCCCTCACAGGAGGAAGGAAGCATGGATCGGGACTCGGCACTCACCCTGCAGCTGTTCTGTGTCTCACTCACACCACACTCACTCTGACATTTAGATCAAAAACCATGGTTTATTCATACTACACAATGCTGACAACGTTTTCTAGCTGGAATCTTAATAACACTCATACTCTGGTCGACCAGTTGCAAACGTTAATGTTTTTCCCAGAGTCGGCTTGACACACGGTACCAAACACTTAAAGCAGATGATAATATTGAACATACAACCTATAAGCCCCATGATTACACCTTGGAGAACCCAGGCTACCATTTGACAGGCTATCCACTATATCCCATACCCGTAGGAGAGACCAACATAGGTCCCTCCTATACCAACCACCTGGGAGAGAGTATTTGTTCTTGTTTCCATTCATATGACATACAGTTCCCTTTCATAGGAACTCACCCAAGGAGTCTTCCTACCCCAGCTGGCAACCAAAGCCATGAGCTCACCTCCCTGGGAGCAGCACGTATGGCTGTAAACTGTGAAGGATGTCTCCTCAAGACATATGGGCTCCACTTACCATACACATACCTGGTCCACCTATGGGTGGTCCTTGTCTGTCCCTGCAGTGATCAGGTGAGGAAGGGAGTCCTTCAGAGAAATCTCAGGGTGCGCCAAAAGTGTCTCCCTCTCAGCTGGTCCTGCAGCGAACAGAGCTGGTCCCACCTGGGCCGCCAAATTGACTACAGGAATTGAACTCTATAACCTCTATAACTGATACAGTCTCCCATGACATACTTATACTAAAGTTGAGGAAGTATGGGATAGGTGAGTGGACAGTGAAGTGGGTCGAGAATGGGCTAACTGGCAGAGTGCAGAGGGTTGTCGTTGGTGGTGCAGTGTCTGGCTGAAGGCCTGTAACGAGCGGCGTCCCCCAGGGGTCTGTGCTGGGTCCGGTCTTGTTCAACATCTTCATCAATGACCTTGATGGGGGATAATGACCACCCTCAGCAAGTTTGCTGATGACACGACGTTGGGAGGATTGGCTGATACACCTGAAGGCTGTGCTGCCATTCAGCGAGACCTGGACAGGCTGGAGAGCCTGGCAGTAAGAAACCGGATGAGGTTTAACAAAAGCAAGTGTAGAGTCTTGCACCTGGGTAGAAATAACTGCATGCACCAGTACAGGCTGGGGGATGAGCTGCTGGAGAGTAGCTCTGCTGAGAGGGACCTGGGTGTCCTGGTGGACGACAGATTGACCATGAGCCAGCAGTGTTCCCTTGTAGCCAAAAAAGCCAATGGCATACTGGGGTGCATTAAAAAGAGCGTGTCCAGCAGGTTGAAGGAGGTGATCCTCCCCCTCTACTCTGCCCTGGTGAGGCCTCATCTGGAATATTGTGTCCAGTTCTGGGCTCCCCGGTATAAAAAAGACAGGGATCTCTTGGAAAGAGTCCAGCGGAGGGCCACAAAGATGGTGAAGGGCCTGGAGCATCTCCCCTATGAGTAGAGACTGATGGAACTGGGTCTGTTTAGCCTTGAGAAAAGAAGGCTGAGAGGGGACCTGATCCAGGTCTATAAATATTTGAGGTGTGGGGGGCAAAGTGGTGAGGCCAGACTCTTTTCAGCAGTGTGTGGAGACGGGACAAGGGGAAACAGACAGAAACTGGACCATAGGAAGTTCTGCACTAATGTGTGCAATAACTTCTTTATGGTGAGGGTGACAGAGCACTAGAACAGGCTGCCCACGGTGGTTGTGGAATCTCCTTCTCTGGAGATATTCAAGACCTGCCTGGATGCCGAGCTGTGCAATGTGGTGTAGGGAACCTGCTTTGGCAGGGGGGTTGGACTCAATGGTCTCTGGAGGTCCCTTCCAACCCCTACAATTCTGTGATTCTGTGAATATCATGGGGTGGTTTGGATGGGGAATGACTACCGCTTTGAATGACCTTTTGTCAGGGCATGTCCTGGGATTCCTAGGATCCTCAAAATGCAGCATTGCTTCTGTCACTGAAAAATGGGGCCCTGTGTGGGACGAAGGGAGGGTCCATGAGTCCCTGGCCCACCTGACTGAGTATTTCCATGGTCTTAGCAAAGACATACGTACAACTTGAGAATGACAATTAGCTGCGTTCATGGTGGCATGGCCACTGCTGATGGCCTTGAACTGTCTGAACATAACTGAAGAGGCTCAGGCTGATGCAAATCAGCTATTGAATGATAGTGTTGAAAAACTGGAAAGACAGGTGGCAGTTTTGATGGGAAAAAAACCTAATTCAATCATTCTCCTATGGAAGATCAGTAACAACTCTCTGGAGGACCATGGGGACCCTGTACAAGGGAATCTGTATTAAATGGACTCTGTAAATGAAGGCACTAAAAGGTCAGATTTTGAGGTTCCATTTGGACTAGATCTATTTGAGATCTGACTGATTGTAACCCAAAAATGAAAAAAAAAATGCAGGATAGGCTGGTGGGAGTGCCCTGACCAGTGTCCAACCCCCCAAACCCTGCTGCCCATAATACAGCAGCTGAACTGATGGATATAGTACAATGGTTTAGACAGAAACCAAGAGAGCATGCCAGCATAGCTGCTCTGGTTATGGGACATGGAGGCAGAAAGCGCTGTGGTGAATGGACTGGAAATTCAAAACTGACATCCATTACTACTCACCCTGCCCTCAGGCAAAGACTGTATGCTCTGTCCAACATAATGAGGATAGCCATTTGATCAGTGAATGATTTATGGCTGTGTGTCATATAACATGGCCAAATAAGAATGACATACCATTAAATATCAGCCTGTGGTCCTCTATGGAGGACTAACAAAATTATATTAAAGAATTAGGCATGAAAGAGGCAATCTATGAAGATGATTTTGAGAGCCCAGTCAATAAATTTTTCATCAGGAACAAGGGATCTCATCCTACAGCCATCACCTTTACATCTGGATGGGTCTATGTTATCCATACTGAACCCCCTAGTGGCCCTCAGGTGCTGTAATACAACAGGCTGCCCAATTGATGGGGAGACAAGAGTGCCTATGGCCAGATGCAGGCTCTGAATGGTGGTGAAAAGGTCAGAGAACCATCTGCTGCCATGACTTAGGCGTCCAGCCCCTAAGGTAATCCAGTCTGGACCCATTAGGGTCTTGAGACAACAAATGTTTAAAGACCAGATTAGAGCAGGAGTTCAGTTTAAAAAGATCGATGGACAGCATAATCAGGAAAAAATATCTGTTAAACAGGCCCAAGCACTGAGTATTTTCAGTCCAACCTTTTCAGGCAAACTAGATGTGAATGTAACTCAAGAAGGGTCTGGATGGGGGCTCTGGCAGAGCCAGAGTTCTTTGTGAACCCCTATGAGGTTTTGGTCACAGGTTTGGCATGGAGCAGAATAAAGATACATCACAGTTGAAAAGCATTTATTGGCTACCTATTCTACACTACAGGTGGTAGAACCAGTAACTCAGATTTCAGAGGTTATCGTTAAACAACAAGGCCAGTCCAGGGGTGGGTAAAAGATCTAACACACATCTCTATGATGGGGGTGGCCCAATCACAAGCATTGGTGCGCTCAGTTGTTCTGCTTGCCTGCTCCTCAAGGAGTTAGGAGAAATCTGTGCCTGTTGCGTGTTCGAGTGCATGCGCAATGCCATGTGGAGGGCTTATCGCAATAAAGATTGGCGGATTTGCTGCGTAGACCGGTCAGAACTCAGATCTGCGTTGTGCTTCCTGCGGCCAACGCCCAACAGTGGCAGTTCCGTGTATTGGCCAGCAGGTGGCAGCAGAGACCACGGAAAGAACGTCTGCGGGACAGACCCTGGGGATCCGTTCTCTTTTGATTATAAGGGGAAGAACACAATGATGGAAGAGGAAGGAAGGGGGGGAAAAAAAAGAAAAAAAGAAAAAAACAAACCACAGCAAACAAATAAAAACTTCTCAAAATGTAGCAAACGTGAATGTCTGTCAATAAATAAATGAGTAATTGAATTGATGTCCCTGCCCCCCCCGCCCCCCCCCCCCAAAAACTTCTGAGATGAAAAAAAAACACCTGTTATCAATTGGACAGATGCACACAGTGAAGCCAGGGATGGCCTGAAACGCAAAGCAGCTGAGCAGCTTTTAGAAGAAAACAGAGTAGTAACAACTTCTGTACCTACACTCACCACTCTGAGATCCTGTCTGGGTCACCCAAGGCTTGTAAATAACCACTGGGTCGGTTCTGATGTCGAGTGATTTGTTGTCAGTTCTCTCATGGTTCTCCGGTCAGTTCTCTGGTTCCAGGATCTGCCACAGGGCATTCTGACCACGGGCATCATGTTTCTACACTGCCGCCCGCATTTAACAGGCAATGGGACTGCCCAGCATGTGCAAGGCAGCACCTCTTTCACACCACCAGAATGTTTAAGGCTGTTGGGATTGCTTTTAGCGTCCCATTAACACTGAGGCTAGAGATACCCTTAGGATTGACATTACTATTAGCATTACTTTGATGGTGCCCTATCTGGGTCATTTCCAGGGGATGTCAGGAGTAAGGCACAGTGTCAAGAGAAAAAGAACAGACTCTGTTACTTTATAAACGTGATAATAGAGAGAGTTCACTGGAAAATACACAACTCTTAAATAATACAAAGCATGCTTCTGATTGGATGCAGGCATCATCTGGGCTCTGATTAATATTACTCTTAAGGTAAAGATTATTGTTACCATAATGATTTTTGTTTTGGATTATGATCAGGGTTAAGGTTCCTTTTGCTACAAACTTCTAGCATCATTTTTTTTGTTACATTTGGAGTTAGGGACGATTTTAGAATCAGGGTAAGGGTTAGGATTAGAGTTACATTCGGGTTAAAGCTGTTATCTTTACAGCTCCTGTGGGGGTTGGGGTCTGGTTCAGTTGTTTAAAAATGAAATGAAAAAAGAATAAAAAAAATATATTGAAAGCTTCAGATTTCCTTAATCTTTGTGGAAATCATATAATGTGCAACTCAGATCTACCTCTTCGTGCAGTGACTGCCTGTAAATTTGCTAGAGCCTAATATAATATGGCCTTGTGCTTTCCGCTAACTCACCTTCATTTCATTTTCAGAAATGAAGACGATGACTGAGCATGAGAGTGACTTTATTCAATAAAAGACAGAAGGGCTTGAGAGGTCAGGGGTGAAGATGGGACTCCTCTTGTCAAGATGAGAGTGGCTCAGAGCTTGTGCTGCTGCCTGGTGCCTGGGACTGGCAGCCTGACTCTAAGTCCCCATCTAAGATGCTCAGCTTCACCTCACTGATGCTGACCTGTTCTTGCATGGTGGTGCTGCTGCTGGGGCACTCGGGCTGTGCTTGGGATGGGCAGCTCTGCAAAGGCTCTGGGTCACAATCCAGGCAGGTGACTGCTGTGTCTGGCAGGCTCAGGTCAGCATCTTCAGCAGAGCCAGGAGATATGAGAGCATGAACGTGGATGAGCCCCTTGTGTCCATCACTGTTACCATGTGGAAGGCTGTCATCCGAATTGCAGCGATTCGTGCTTAATAAGAACTCTCCATTGATGGAAACACACTGCACATCACTACTTGGTTTGGATCTTTGGGGTTGACAAGGGCTCGAATCACCTAGGAAGGCATAGAAACACAAGGGTTAGTGTCAAACGTTTGCAAGTTGAATCATGAAAGAGGTTGTTGATACTTGGTAATAGAGTGGCGGCAGGAAGAAGCAAATAGGCTTCAAGCCTATTTGTCTTGAAAGTGATCCTCATGCAAGTCCAGCTCATGTGTTGTTTCACTGTAATCTGCTTCTTTGGGTCTACCTAGTGGGCAGCAACACTCGAGCTGTTACTGATATCACTGAAAAGAACTGGAGACAATTGTTCTATTCCTAAGAGCTTCAAGCACAAATAGAAACCAGCAGTATTTCATCACTTCACCAAAAGGAAGGTCAAACACCTGAGCTGTGAAGAGCAGTTACAGAACCTATGCATAAGATCACACCAGGCATAGTTTGTTCTAACAACAGTTATGGCACATAGTCCATTTCCTTCAATATTCCCAAAATGAAATGATGTGGAGCATTACAGGGAAAGAAACACTACACACAGACACTATGACCCTGATTATACTCAAGCAGCAGACTTAAAACAAGTCAGAGTTTTAGATTCCAGGATATTTCAGGACCTATCATGTGTGAAATTCAGTTACACAACAGTGCCTAGGTGCCTGCGTTTCAAGCAACTTTCAGATCACAGCCATGTAAAATAAAAACAAATTCAGTGCAGAAATAGCAATCCTGTACCTTAATACTCATGAGATTATCCATTTTTTACAGCACTCTAAGTTCTAAAACTTGCTCATCCCAGTTCACTTCAACAAGTTCCACCAGTTCAAGCAACGCAGTTCTGAGATCCTATGTATGTTATGCAGATAGAATTGAACAGTGCAGAAATAATCTCTGACAGCTTTAGGAGCTCCGTTCTGCTTACAAACTCTCAGTCCAAAACTATTCTCAGTTTTAAGGAAATGAACACCTGAAGCAGTTGGATCATCTGCCATTTGCTGCATTCTGCTTCTTGGCATCATGATTAGCACAAAGGCTTTTCTGCTGTCCTGCAGAGATGGACGAAATCCTGCTGACAAATGGACCATGTTCCAGTGTACAGCAGAGTTTGTACCAGACTAAAAAGCCACGTCATTCAATTCATTTGCTCAGGTTGTTATGCACTCAGAAAGGAAACAGAACTAACTGTTGAATTCTGAAGGTAATCTGTGGGGTCCTGTAGAGAGTTTTTTTTACAGCTAGTTAGCTGAGAAGGGTCGTAAACATGGTGCGGTTAATCAAGCAGCCATAACACCTGCAAGGACAGTGAGAACATCAGGATGCCCTGTGATGGTGAGAAACTAGCCATGGTTTTGGGAACTCAGCAAGGGAGTATCTTTCAGGATGATAACAACAAGCTGTTAAGATACTCGGGGATGGTATGTAATTGGGAACCAATGATGAGCTCCACTTTTGCAATATGTATGAGCTAATTATCCGTATTATAAAGGTACACACAGCCAAGGAATAAACGAGATTAGCTGATCATATGTCAATGACAGGTGTGGTCGTCTGCTTTTCTCCCGCCGTTCTGCAACATACATACATCAAATGAGATGAGATGAAAGGTCTTTTCTCATGGTATATTGATGAACAGGGTGAAGATACTGCTAAACAAGTTTCTTCCCAGCAGGGAAGAAATGAGGATTTTGGAGCGCCTCTAGATATGGTAGCTGGAGCCATAGAGAAGGCTGGAGTACCAGAGTACATGAGGGAAATAATGCTAAAACATTGTGCACTTCAGAATTGTAATGTTACAGCACGTGGCATTCTAAGTACTTTGAGGAGTAACTGGACAATAGAGGAGGCGTTACACAGATTATCAAGCGTTCCCACAGGGGCTCAGGCTTTCATAGTTGAGGCTATTAAAGAGCTAGGGGCAGGATTAAAGGCACAGGCTGAGGCTTCTCAGAATCAAGTGTCAGCAGCTCTTGCACCCTTACAAGCGTCTGCGGTAACCAGCGCAGGCCCAAGCACCTCTGTTAAATGTTTCCGGTGCGGCGTTAAGGGACATTTGCGACGGAATTGCCAAGCTGTCGGTGTGTGGTGCCAGAACTGCCGCTCGGACAACCACAACACCGTCACCTGCCGTCACCGGTCGGGAAACCTCCAGCCCAGCGGGAGAAAGAACAGCGGCCGCGCTCTGACACAACCAGCCGTTCCCAGCCAGCGGCCGCCTGCCGCCCCCCCCATGTCGCTGGCCGCGTTGTCGGCCTCTACGGCCCCCCCGCCCTTCAGTCCGCCTACGTTGCTCATCGCGCCCCTGCCCTCTGCTGCCCCCCACATCGTTCTCTGCGCCTCGCCGTGCCGCCCCCCCCTCGTCGTGCGTGGCTGCGTCTGTGCAGCCCGCGTGTAACGTGGTTAAAGACACGGACGGACCGAAACCAGGGGATCGTTGTGAACCCGGTCCTGTAGATCCAGAAAGAGAATTGGACGCATTTCCTCCTGATGATACTTTGAAGGGAGCAGGAACGACAAATTTCCCTGCAGCGTACTGTGATGTCTTAGAGCAGTGCAGAAAAGAAACAATATTAAGGGGTGATGCTGACACATTGCAAGCCTTTCCTATGTTGTATCAGCCGAATCAGGTCCCCCGTTGGGGATCCCTGCCTTATGAGGCAGAGAAGGAGCTAAGGGAGTCAGCGAGAACATACGGAGTTCAGTCAGCCTTTACATACAATCTTTTGGTTGCAAACAGTGACAGTTACGCTATGACCCTTCACGACTGGAAAATTGTGTTAAGAATGATCCTCTCTCCTATGCAATACACCGTGTTTATGACTGAATATCAGCTACATAATTTGACTGATAACTCTTTGCCTCAGACTCGGACAAATCCATGTGGCACAGCACCTCTTCAACTGTGTCAGACAGATGTCACTCACGTTCCTGAATTTGGCCGTCTAAAATATGCACATGTAACAATAGCTACTCATTCTTCTTATGTATTTGCCACAACACATACAGGTGAACGCAGTCATGACACCCATAAACACTGGTTATCTGCTTATGCTGCTATAGGAATTCCACATACTACAAAAACAGATAATGGGCCTGCATATACCTCTAAGGCCACTCGAACTTTCCTCCAAGAAGGGGGTGTTAAACATACTACGGCCATTGCTCATTCTCCCACTGGACAAGCTATCACTGAGCACATTTATCAAACATTGAAATCCATTCTTCTTATTATTAAACAAAAAAGGGGGAATATGGGAGACACGCTACAAGAAATATTATGCAAGGTTTTGCTTGTTTTGTTTGTGCTGAATTTTTTGAAAATATTATGTAAGGTTTTGCTTGTTTTGTTTGTGCTGAATTTTTTGAATTGTGTTCATAGAGATACAGCTTATGTGGATCGTCATTTTGAGGCTTCCGCAGTGCTCAAGGAACAGCCTATGGTTAATGTTTGGAATATGGCCACAGGACTTTGGGACTGTTCCCTACCACTGACAACTTGGGGTTGTGAATATGCTCGTATTTCCACAGGGACTGGCCCTATGTGGGTTCCAGCATGATATCTTCGGTCTCATCTGAAGGCAGAAAATAGCATCCAGCCTTCATAGTAATTGTAATTGTGTGTTTCTTACTTAGTGATATTGCTTTGTAACTTGCTGTGTTATAGATAATATTAGTAATAGTTTGACATAGTGTGTGATTTTCTGTTTTACCAATGCAGTCTCAAGATTTAGAGTTTAAGGTATTAGCTAGGATGTTGTGTGCTTCTTCTATTTTAGTAATAGATCAGATGTATATTAAACAGGATTTGATCTAATCAATACTAGAATCTACAGGAATAGCTCTTTTAATGTTTTAGTACTGTTTGGTTATGATGTTATTAGCCTATTAGTTAGCTTTTCTTAATTTGCAAAGACAAAACCTGGAAAGGAAACCCAGGCAAAGAGATGACCCTGTATCATAGAATAGATACCTCTCTTACATCCAACTAATTGGGATCTGAAAATATAACCATGCATCATTTTAGACAAAAGTGCACGCTAATAGAACTAAATTTGATAGTTTATTCTGTTTTCCAAGCAGGTGTTCCACTTGGGCTCTATATCACGCACTGGCCATGCGGATATGGTGTACAACTGGAAGAGACCCTGAATGAAGGAGAGAATCTGTGATGGGTGAGAGAGGAAATGTGCACCTTGAAGCAGGGGACGCCCTGCTAGCACTACCTGTCGCATCCACCACCAACGTGAATTGCTGTTTCTCAAGGGTCAATAAGTAATAATGCCCCTAGTGATACTTTAGTACATTTGTCCTCTAAAATTGGTTCTATTTGACATGCTACTTCATAAAATTGCATGATCATTAATCAATTATTAGCCCGGATAACTCAGTCGGTAGAGCATTGTTATGAGCATCCTAAAAGCATTTATTGCACAAATTTTAGTGGTCATTAAAATCAATATATCAGAGTATATGAACACTGAAGACTTTTCCTGATCAGTTACAGATTAACACAATGGGACCCTCACGGATTTATTTTCAGGTTGCAGAAACTTAGGTTGCAGTACAAACATGTTTGTTCTTTTTAGTGGGTTTAAGAGTAATGTTGTTATGTTGTATTTGACTTGTCTCTTTTTTCACTTTTAGAGTATTGTCAATCAAGGCCTTGATTGATTTATAATAGTTATGTTATTAATTTAAGTAGTGTTGCTATTCTATAGGCAGTATTGTAATAAGAATTCTACGGAGCGTCCGTCATGGATCCAGATGAGAAGTTCACAGAAGAGCAGCTACGAAGCAGGATAAAACTACATGAGAACTGATTGAACAAATGAACTGAACTGCTTGTTAAATATGATTAATCGGTCGTTAAATCAAACCCTTTTTCAGCCTAAAAGAAAACGGGGGAAATGTAGAGAGTGTTTTTTACAGCTAGTTAGCTGAGAAGGGTCGTAAACACGGTGCAGCTAAGCAAGCAGCCATAACACCTGCAAGGACAGCAAGAACAACAGGATGCCCTGGGATGGTGAGAAACTAGCCATGGTTCTGGGAACTCAGCAAGGGAGTAGCTTTCAGTTGATAACAACAAGCTGTTAAGATACTCGGGGATGGTATGTAATTGGGAACCAATGATGAGCTCCAGTTTTGCAATATGTATGAGCTAATTATCCGTATTATAAAGGTACACGAAGCCAAGGAATAAATGAGATTCGCTGATCATATGTCAATGACAGGTGTGGTTGTCTGCTTTTCTCCCGCCGTTCTGCAACAAACATCTATATACAAATTTAAGAACACAACGGAGTAACTGTTACTGTTTATTAACAACCAGGTTTAATAATACGATAAAAGTATGTCCTGAGAAAGGGGAACAAACATGCTTCTTCAAGGTTTTTTAGCTGTTCTGGATCTCAGCCGTCGCTTGATGATCAGATGATCACTTTCCTTCTTTTGTTCCTCAGATTCCTGAAGAAAACATTTCAAAAGTTACTCATCTTTTCACACAAGACTGACAAGCTCTTCTTGACCCACGCAATCATATTTCTTCCCCTAAATGGATTTCAGAATGGAATTTGATTATTATATTTTATTCAGAAAACTATGGGATACCGAGATCATTTTAATGCAGCTTAATCACAAGGAACAAATATGGAGAATGTACAAAATCCTGTTTATCTTAAAAAAGCACACACATCTGAGGAAAGCCTGAAGGCAGCTTTCATTTTGAAATACTTGTTTTCAAAAGAGTATTATAATACTTGTTTTGTGAAACATGAAGCGTTCAGAAAACATTTTTAGCCTCAATCCCTGTAGCTATGACTTGCCCAGAATTTCAGTTCTTGGTTCAGTTCCATGTTCTCAGAACTACAGTGAGAAAAGAAATTCTCATCTTCTTCATCCTCTAACAAAAAAAAAAAAACATTTTGGTTTCTGCCCCTATCATTCGTCAAATCATCAAAAAATTCAGAGGGATATTACAGTATGGGCAAATGATCACTATGCTGAACAGAAAAAGGACTCTAATATAATTAAAAGATGCAGTTCCAACAGAGCAAGAATGTTCTTAGCACAATAGCTGCCGACAGAGTCATGAAACTGGCACATCAGATCCTTTGCAAGTTGGCTTAGACAGGAGATCATAGTTTAAGCATACCTAAAAAGCTGTCTAAGTTGTGCTCTAGAAAAGCGTGTAGTAGAATAATCCCACTCCAACACATTGAGATTATCTATGATTCCAAATTAGAAGACATCTCCGTGATTGCTACATCACCTACTTAGTAAACTGTAAGCCAGCCAAACACAGAGATCTTTGAGGACAAAATAAAACAGAACAGCAGGAAGACCAACAAGAATGACTTGGTAGAATAAAGAAATACCTCAGTACTTTCAACCTCCCCCTGCAAATAGATGAAACCTCCAGTCTGTTTGGACTCCTTAGTAGTTTATTTTAAGCCAAGACTACAGTATAATCGCTTACCGAAGAAGCAGGTATATCTAGAGGGCCAGAAACGACAGTTGAATACAGCTTCCTTTTGCATTGTTTTGGCTTGGTCTCTCCTTCTTCGAGATTTTCAGGTTCGTTTGATTTAGGAGAACTTACTGCTGACATCAGCTTCTTGGCTAGAAGAAATTTGTTTAGATACATAAACCAATCAACTTACTGGTTTTGTGAGTCTTTAAATCACTGAATGCAAAAAAAGCTTCGTAACAAACTTGGTTTATAAATGACACGTAAAATTTAAGTGAAAATACTCAGAAATTGTATTTGTTCATCGAGGTTCTTTATTGCTTCTATAGCTGAAACAGTTTATAGCTTCAGGTACGGCAACTTAAAGCACGCATTAAAATGGAGTATGAAAGACAATCATGGCTCAGAAGTCGCTGGAAGTCAGAAACTTCAGCAGGAGTTAAACAACAGGCCTAACTTTCATGCTGACAGAAGCACAAGACAGAACCAACTTTCTCTGTATACTTGTAGGTTTTCACAAATGTAATAATGAATCTCTGAAGAGACGAATAAATGCATTTACTTCATAAATCAAAGGACAAGACAACTTAACATGGCAGACAAGTTCTCTAAGAACACATACATTAATAGCCTACAGCAGAAACAAGCCATTCTACAATGTCTAGAAAACATGGAATAAAACTTATTCTACACCAACCTCTAGAGTGTATAATAGAAGGAGAGCTTTGAATAAAATCTCCAACTTTTTGCAGTGTTTCATCCTTCTTTTTAGTCAGTCTTGAAGCATGTACTCGCTTTCTTAGGAAGTAGTCTTTTCCGGATTTCTGTTCAACAGAGATGTGAACATGTGAAACAAGAGCATTGTTTAAACTTCATTTTAGTTCAACGTTATTTTAAGTTGACATTTTGAGCTTTACTACTGACACCTCTGTTCATTATGCTGATGATACCACAACGGCAAGTAATGTAGACAATTTTATACCCTTTAGGGAGTTGTCAAAATCTCAGCTATTTCAAGGCATACGTTTCTTAAAGTTTCTTAATAAGGCAGTAGTTTCTTTAAAAGTAGCTCCCAAGCTGTGGAGTTGTTTCTTACATAAGCTGTTCTAATTACATAAAATAAACAAACATACAAAACAGAAGACAACAGATGGGAAAAATCTACTACTCATACTCTGACCATGCCAAGGATACTGCTATCACATGTGAACATCTGTTTTTAATAACTGCCATGCATATTAATGATATGAACCTTAGTTTAATACAAGGGCTTCACTTACAAAAGCACACGATAATACACTAAAGCTTCTCTTCCCAACTATTCAGTGTGCAATATCCTTCCCTCCAAATCATTACACAGTACAGCCATTACACGCTCTGGGGACAGACTGACTTGCCCTTTGGTTAGCTTATGGAATTTAATAGGAAGAGCTCATAAGCATGTAAGATTCCCATTCAGGTATACACATAAGGATAAGACACTGCTTCTTTCGTGTGAACACACAATTACAGGAAGTCCCAAGCTAGCTTCAAAACTAGAACAAAAACCAACCATTTTCTCGTCACTTGCAGAGGGTGAATTAAAAGCCATGACAGATTTTGTATTTTTCGTGTTCTCACTTTTCACCAAATCCTGGGAAAATAAGACACGTTTCAGCCATGATTCTTTTGGAAAGAACAATTGATGTCACAAAAGTGAACACTTTAAACACTTTTGCTAATAGTAGGAAAGTATTTGCTAGTGGTAACTATTCCACTGTAAATCAGATAATAAATAAGCATTCAATTATAAAAACAGGACATTAAGATATCAGTATTAGACATCTCATGATGTCTAAAAAGCTGTACAGGTTTCAAAGAAAATATACAATGGAGTTAAGAGAAATTCCCTTCTCTTAAACCATTATCACTGAGCTTGGCTATTAGTTTTGTTCATTAAAGCAGTTCATTGATTAAATTCTTCAACTACTTTACTGAGGTAGAAATAGCATTTTTATAATGCTTGAATGAGAATGGTAAAAAGGCACCAGATATTTTTTTTTCTGTTGGGTCTAGGTCATACTTCATCCATGTCATCACTTCTTTTCTTTTTTGCCTTAGGCATTTTCACTCCTAAAGGTATCATGCTGCCGTGCTGCTTTATCTCCATCTTATCATGTTGCAGAGGTGTCAGTGGGATTTTCAGCTCCGGTTTTGGGAACCGACTAGTTTTGCCATTTTCTGCGGACACTCCAGAAGAGTCGAGGACAGTTTCTAAATGCTCCTGATAGCACAGAAGAATTTTAAGTGCAAGTGTTAAGGTAGCCATGAGATTAAAAAGCTATAAAGCATCTGGAAAAGGATATGCAAGCATTCGATTTTCCTGCTGTAAGAACACTTGTAACAGAAGGAGTCTATTTCAGTTACAGCAGAGTTTTACCCTTCTTTCCTAGAACTTGTTACATTTAAAATTATTTCCAATCTATGATCACAAAAAAAGTTCAAAAAGACAAAAAGAACCAACAAGTACTCATCACTGAATTTGTAGTTAAAGGACTATATGCTAAGAAAAATGATTCTAGCTCCAGTATCTCCTAGGAAAACAGAAGAACAAAAAGGGGTTAACAAGATGTTAAGTACTGACTTTCTATAAATATAATCGTACCTTTTCATTTACAGAGTCATTCCTTCTACTTTGTCTTTCTTCAAGTAAAGGTATTTCTGGCAAACACTGAGGGCTACTGTGGCTAATGCGTTGTTTTAATTCCTTTATAAAGTCATCTTTGTCAGCCAGTTCTTTTCTTAACTCTTCTATCACAGTTGCATTATCCTAATAAACAGTAAAAACTGCTGAGTTGTGGGATTGGCAAAAGGAATTAACACACACAAGCAGTATTGCAATTACTTAGTAGCATCAGTTTTAGAATTGCAGGCTACAACACTTAACTATTCAAGAACAGTAACATTTCACGGATTTGTACGGTCACTGTTACAAGTGCAGTAGTCACAGAATTGCCTGGGAAGTTGTAATACAATATATTTTGATTCTTCTATTTTACTTATGTGCTTCAGCCTTCATCTCCCTTAAGATATAATAACCCGAGCTTTTATTTGTTCCCAAATCCTCGGTACTGTGAGAAAGTTGGCAGTTGTAGGGGAAGTTTTGCTATGAGAACATCTTTCTTCTCAGACAATGTGAATCCAAACATTCTCAAAAGAGCACAACTCATTTAGTCTTCTGTTTAGCTTCTGAAATTCTATGCTACGGCTTAGATTGGCTATCCTGACTAAAAGCTGGATGTTGAAATAAGAAATGCAACTTCCAGAGATCATCCCCCCTCTGCTTTTTGATGCTTCCCTAAATCTCTCTCCACGTCCCTTTCTGTCTTTTCATGCCATTGTAGATACTACCTCAGAGAAAGCAAAGAAAGTAAGAAACCTGAGACAGAACTACTGTCTGAGTATTGAGCCTAGCTTGGGATCCGGAAATGCTGTGAATTATCGGAAAAAGCTACAGATGTCCAGTCTGACTGTAGGATCATAAGCATCAAACTGACATCTGCTTATCTGAACTACTGAAAAAATTGAAATTTTAGTAATTAACAGAAATTCTCTTTCTGAAGAACAAAAATAAAAGCTGGTGCTTTTTTTGGTTAGTTGCACATGATGTCAATACGACAGTGTTCAAGAACAGAAGCACACCCAGAATACAAAGAGCAGGTACAGGAGTCTTACAGAATTTATGGGTAGCTAATCAGGTAGGAGGAAAGGAGAGCTGACCTTGCTTGAATCCTTTAAGGTAGATTGTCTCAGTTCTGCTATTTCTGTCTCTTTTTGTATGGCATTAGAAGCCAAAGTTTTGAGCTGTTCTTCCAAAGCTTCAACTAACTGATCTCTCTCCTCACGCCACTTTTGAAGATTATGGTCCTTTTCCTCCAGCTCCTATATTTCATGATGAAAGAAAAGCATACACAGTAAAAACAAGCAGAATTTTTAAGACAGCCTAGAATTAATAAGTTTTTCATATAGCATAAATAAGGACTCAAGCTGATAAAAAGAGTTTATGGTAAGACAATTCAATTAACATATCGTGATGTCACTCAACAAGATCAGGTTACATGCATGTATTACATATGTATTTACTATGCAGATTATTGTATTGAAAACAATCTGCCAGTGCTCTGTAGTGACTAATTATTTGAATATCTTTCATGGTCTACCGCTAATTTCAGTTGGCCACTTTCATTTTGCTCCAATTTTTTTTTTTTTTTGACCTTTTTCCTGTTGCTTGGAAAACCTGCATCATTCATTTAATAAAAATTAAGAGCAAGAAAAATACCTGTTTAAGTTGTTGGATAGTATAGTCTTTATAATCCAGCTCATCCTTAAACTGGTTATTAATGCTTTCAAGTTCTTCCACCTTGTTCCTGAGGGATTCCTCCACAGAACGCATCGTGGACACCTGTAATGTAAGCACAGCTCACGGTTCATTAAAAGACTTCTGTAATCCAACCTGGCAAAATACTTCTTTGTTAAATAAAGAGGAATTCACAAACAAGTGCTGAGTAGGAAAACGACAGCAAGTGCAAGGTTACCAAGGAAGACATGAATTCATTTTTAAGCTTCAATTTTCCACCCCAAGCACACCCAATAAACTTTCAGACTAAGTACCTGCAAAATGGGTTTTAAAATATCTACTTGTTTAATAATTAAATTTTAACTATTAACATCACTGAAGCTGAAATTGAAGAAAAAAATATACATGCTTATATTAAAGAGCCTCTGGAAATTAGTCTATTTCTCTTCAAGTAAATAGCATTCTTCTTCCCAGTTATCAGCGTTTTTTCACAAGACTTTGGTTTTAGGCTTTGGAGTTACCACGGATACCAATGGCAAGTCACCAGTAACGTAGAGATAATAACAAGTCCCCTCCAGAGGCAGATTAGCTATTCTCTTCACAAACCTTATTCCAGACTACCAACCAACTTTACTTTCCTCTGTTCATTATCTATGCGAAACCATGTTTTAACTTCTGGTCCCCTCTAGAGCTTCAATGGCAACTTTACCTAAGATTTGCTGCTAGCCACACTAGTGTGAAATTTCCAGCTTCATAGTTAAAGTTTGAGAAGTTTTAACAGCAGAAAGCCAAGCATAATCTTACAGAAAAAAATATCTCAGTTGACTACAAACCTCGCTTTGTACTTGCTGAATTTGTTTCTCGGCATCAGAATGTTTGTCTTTTAGATCTGCATACTCTTTTTCTTTCCTCTGCAAATCCTTTTTCAAATTCAGTACAAGGGCAGAACTCTCAGAAAGAATATTTTCTAGCCTTATGTTAAAAATAAAGAGACAAAGAACATTACTGTTACACATCTAATGGAAACAGCAATTACAGCTTAATCCATGCCCTGCCTGTTGGTTTCTATTTGTAAATAGACTCTTAAATCTATCTAGACCAGTGACAAGATTTAAACAATTACTTTTGAATTTCAGCTTGCTTCTCATAATCAGATGCTGAAGCAATAAATTATTCAGATGCTATTCTGAGGGATATACAACAAAACCACCAGAAATCCCCATATTATTCTTCATTTCCTTGCACACTCCTGTTTTCCCTTGGAACTCAAGTAGCATACCAAAGCATCCTAAAGTAGTAGTTTGGCCATTGATAAGCATGCAGATGCATTAAGTCGAAGGGATGTTCCCATTAACTATTTTTAACTCTAGTTCATTATCAAAGGGCTCTAAGTTAACTCAGTGGTTACTTACGATTCTATACGTTGCACTTTCTCCATTTCACTCTTTTCCTTTTCCCGAAGAGAATGTTTCATCTGCTCCAAGCTGTTTTTCAGCTGCATAACTTCTTGAATCAGATTTGCTTCATTGCTACTTAACTCTTCAAACTTTTTGTCTGCATTTGCAGACTTCTCCTGCAGAGTTGCTGTAACTGTCTCCAGATTAACAATAATAGATTCAGATTAATAGATTAAGAAACATGGGAACGAGATAGATAATTCACAGCTATATTCTTTCTATCTTCCGTGCTTCAGCAATCCCTATAAGGCAGCCAGGAATCACTCCATCTACATCTAAATGGTAGATAAAAAGTTCTCTAAGAAATTTCATTCCAACTCACAGTCCTCTTACTTTCAAAAGAAAGATAAAACTCTGGACAAGTTGATCACTTAAGTGTTGGTATCGGTCTCTCATATTCAGTTGATCTCTAAACAAAATATGAGGATTCCTACTTCTGTCCACACTTACTCTTTTGCATATAAAGTTCACTCATAAAGTTGTACAAATTTGCAGATTCAAGTTTCCATAAATATTCCATTAGCTTGGGGCTGTTTTTTTCTTTAACTGGTGAGCAATTAGCTAAAATCACATGCATTTTCTTTCTATCAAAAGCGACTTCTGCTGTATTTCATCATTGCTTTAGAATCCAGTTATGTCCATTCCATAATATGCATACTTTAAGTATTAGAAAAATAAATATAAGTCAAGACTTACTAGGGATTGTGTCACCACAACAATATATTCCATGGTGATTCTTGTACAGTCCTTTTATTACTACAACTACAGAAATGCAGAATTTTATAGTGCCCACGTGCAGCCTGCATTACATACAGATTCACATGTACTGCATGGAAACAGCCTCTTAACTCATCTAAGGAGTTTTATATACAGCCCTCAACTGATTTAAAAGTCATACTGAAGAAACAGCAGTGGCATATTCCACCCCAAACCAGGTTTTGGGTTTTGACTGCTGCTCCCAGCAACACTAGTGAGGGGAATATGATTTATAAGTAATCTAAACACTTTATGCTGAAAACAACAAGCAAGCACTAAAGCAAGATAAATAAGACTAGGGAGAAGATGTGTAATGTTCAGTCTAGAAGCTCCTTACACAGGAAGTAGGGAAAAAGCATTATTACAGAGCATAGTGTCACGGGTTACTTAGATTTATCTATGCCCGTGACAGGGGAAGCCACCCCACGCCCCCCCCCCCCCCCGGGGCCTGGAAAGGAGGGGGAAAAGGGGAGTGGGATAAAACAGCGACAATCTAAGGAGGAAAAACTTATTTTACTAAATATGATATCGAAATACAAGATAACACAATATAATATAATTAAGGCTAACAAAATCGAACGAAACAGAGAGAGAGAGTCTCCGAAAACCGAGAGGCCTACTGTGAACTCTAGGCGACACGGCTGGAACGCTTCCCACTCTCCGAGAAGTTCGAGAGAAGAAGGAGGGCACTCCAGCCTGGGAACGAGATTATATAGAGTCCTGGTCCCGTGACTTATTGTTACTCCTGTTGTTCTCTGGGATATGTAGTCTTCTTCTGTGGACTGCACATTCAACAGAAGTATCCATACTTGACATGATGTTATGATGTGGAATACTGATAGCAAAATTACAAAACCATGACATTCCACCCCTTATTCTACATTATTACATCATGGTTAATATATACATATATATACATATATATACACATATGTAAAATTGTGATAGCTAAATAGTAGAATTGCATGTAACATAACTAAATGTACAACTATAATAACTAAAATATACTACACATGCAAACATATATATATATATAGATACATAAAATTATTGACTGCACTCCCCCAGCATCAAATTCCCTTGTGGCACACATTGAACATCCCCATCCTTCTGCATTACCCACCAAGTGCACCCAGGTCCCTGGGCAAAGACAGTTCCACGGATAGGTTTGCCCTTTCCAGAAGCTGGAAGGACCCAAACAGCTTTTCCCAACATGTTCTTTACATGTATAACAGGGACCTTATCTCCTTCTACAGTGTGTAGGGGGCTAGATTGACTAGGACCATCACGATTGACAGATCCTCTAGTATTGACCAACCAAGTGGCTTCTGCTAGATTCTTCTCCCAGTGCTTAAATGTTCCACCACCCATTGCTTTCAACATAGTTTTCAACAACCCATTATATCGTTCAATTTTACCAGAAGCTGGTGCATGGTAGGGAATATGATAAATCCACTCAATGCCATGATCTTTGGCCCAAGTATTTATAAGAGAATTTTTGAAATGTGTCCCATTATCAGATTCAATTCTTTCTGGGGTACCATGTCGCCACAGGACTTGTTTCTCAAGACCTAATATGGTGTTTCGAGCAGTTGCATGGGGTACTGCATATGTTTCGAGCCACCCAGTGGTTGCCTCTACCATAGTGAGTACATAACACTTACCACTGCGAGATCGTGGCAAGGTGATATAATCAACCTGCCACGCCTCCCCATATTTATACTTTTGCCATCGCCCTTCCTCCCAGAGAGGTTTCATCCTTCTGGCTTGTTTAATTATGGCACATGTTTCACAATCATGAATAACCTGCGCAATAGCGTCCATGGTTAAGTCCACCCCTCGGTCTCTGGCCCACTTATATGTTGCGTCTCTTCCTTGATGGCCTGAGGTCTCATGAGCCCATCGAGCTAGAAATAATTCGCCCTTATTCTGCCAATCCAAGTCGATTTGAGCCACCTCAATTCTAGCAGCTTTATCTACCTGATGGTTGTTTTGTTGTTCTTCAGTAGCCCGACTTTTGGGCACATGTGCATCCACATGACGCACCTTTACAACCATATTCTTTGTTCAGGAAGCAATGTCCTTCCATAGTTCAGCGGCCCAAACAGATTTTCCCCTCCGTTGCCAGTTATTTTGTTCCCACCGCTGTAACCACCCCCATAAGGCATTTGCCACCATCCATGAGTCAGTATAAAGATACAGCATTGGCCACCTCTCCCGTTCAGCAACATCTAAGGCCAGCTGGACAGCTTTTACCTCTGCAAACTGACTTGATTCTCCCTTACCTTCAGTGGCCTCTGCAACCTGTCGTGTGGGGCTCCACACAGCAGCTTTCCATTTGCGATGCTTCCCTACAATGCGACATGATCCGTCAGTGAATAGGGCATATTTCTTTTCATTTTCTGGTAATTCGTTGTATGGTGGGGCCTCTTTAGCACGTGATACCTCTTCTGCTGGTGATGTTCCAAACTTTTTATCTTCAGGCCAGTCCATGATTACCTCTAGGATTCCTGGACGATTGAGGTTTCCCATTCGCGCTCGCTGTGTAATCAGCGTAATCCACTTGCTCCGGGTGACATCGGTAGCATGATGGGTGGAGGGAACCTGTCCTTTGAACATCCAGTTCAGCACTGGCAGTCGAGGTGCCAAAAGGAGCTGTGTTTCAGTCCCGACTACTTCGGAAGCAGCCCGAACCCCCTCATACGCGGCTAAGATCTCCTTCTCAGTTGGAGTGTAGCACTCTTCAGACCCCTTATATGATCGACTCCAGAATCCCAGGGGTCGGCCTCGGGTCTCTCCTGAGGCTCTTTGCCACAAACTCCAAGTGGGGCCTTTCTCTCCAGCAGCAGTGTAGAGGATGTTCTTTACATCCTGTCCAGTCCGTACTGGCCCCAGGGCTACAGCACGGGCTATCTCTTGTTTAATCTGTTCAAAAGCCTGCTGCTGCTCAGGGCCCCATGCAAAATCATTCTTCTTCCGCGTTACCTGATAAAGGGGGCTTACAATGAGGCTGTAGTTTGGAATGTGCATCCTCCAAAAGCCTACTGCACCCAGGAAAGATTGTGTCTCTTTCTTGCTAGTTGGTGGAGACATGGCAGTGATTTTGTCGATCACATCCGCTGGGATGTGACGACGTCCATCCTGCCACTTTATACCTAAGAACTGAATTTCCTGGGCAGGTCCTTTTACTTTGCTTCGCTTAATAGCAAAGCCAGCTTGTAGAAGAATCCGGATTATCTGCTCTCCTTTTGTGAAAACTTCTGCTGCTGTATCGCCCCACACAACAATGTCATCAATGTACTGCAGGTGTTCAGGAGCACCACCCTGTTCCAGTACAGTTTGGACCAACCCATGGCAAATGGTTGGGCTGTGTTTCCACCCCTGGGGCAAACGGTTCCAAGTATACTGAATGCCCCTCCAGGTGAAGGCAAACTGTGGCTTGCATTCTGCGGCCAAAGGAATAGAAAAGAAGGCATTGGCAATGTCAATGGTGGCATACCATTTGGCTGCTTTTGACTCCAGCTCGTACTGGAGTTCCAACATGTCCGGCACAGCAGCGCTCAATGGGGGTGTGACCTCATTCAGGCCACGGTAGTCTACTGTCAGCCTCCATTCTCCACTGGCTTTACGCACTGGCCATATGGGACTGTTAAAAGGTGAGTGAGTTTTACTGATCACTCCCTGATTCTCCAACTGGCAAATCAAATCATGAATGGGGAGCAAGGAATCCCTGTTGGTGCGATACTGCCGTCTGTGCACTGTCTTTGTAGCAATCGGTACCTGCTGCTCTTTTACTCGTAGCAGCCCCACAACAGACGGGTCCTCTGACAGGCCAGGCAAAACAGACAGCTGCTTAATGTTGTCCATGTCTACAGCAGCTATCCCAAAGGCCCATCGATACCCCTTAGGATCCTTGAAATGCCCCCTTCTGAGGTAATCAATACCCAGTATACATGGAGCCCCTGGGCCAGTCACAATAGGATGTTTTTGCCAGTCTTTGCCAGTGAGGCTTATTTCAGCCTCCAGCACAGTCAATTCTTGAGAGCCCCCAGTCACTCCAGAAATATGGATTGATTCTGTCCCTTCATGACTGGAGGGCATTAGGGTGCACTGTGCACCGGTATCCACCAGTGCCTTATACTCCTGTGGTTCTGATGTGCCAGGCCATCGAATCCACACAGTCCAATAAACTCTATTATCCCTTTCCCTCCCCTGACTGAGGGCAGGGCCCCTCTATTGGTTACCTGTGATGACTGGAGCAACTCCACTGGTGGTTGGTATGTCTAGCAGTTCTTTCACCCGTGCTCGTAGTGCAGAAGTAGGCTGATCATGCCACTTCCTCATGTCTTCTCCACGGTCACGTAGGTAGCGCCACATGGAAACACGCGGTGCAATCGTACTGTTGTTCTTTGCTCGAGCTGGGAAGCGTGTGCGTTTAACAGCTGAGACTTTTGATGATGCAGGTGGGGAGTAGGACTGGACTAGTTTGATCAGATCCTTCATTAGACCTGGTGGCCCGTACGAGGATTGACCTTCATCAGTTGTTTCTGATACTATTACAGGATCATTACAATTAGTTGATGGAAACAATTTCTTGCACATTTCATCTACTCGGTTTTCTAGCCGTGAGATGGCAGAAACTGCGGCATGCAGTTGGGGGAGCTGCTGATCGATGGTTTGAAGCATTATAATCAGCTCAACAACTCGGGGCCATCTGTCCACGAATCCTTTAGATCCTGATACCAATGACTGTGCAATTCTCTCTGGTGCTTTACTTGTGATTTTCTGCCACATGTCAGGATCGGCCCTCACTCTCTCAGGGTCAAGTTCGCTTGGATCAGGGCTGTACAACATTTTCGCCATGGCCAATTCCCTCAGGCGCTGAATACCTTTTTGGACGGTATTCCAACTATCAAATTTAGGCTTCAAAGCATCCTTATAGGGGTACCTTTCTCTCACGGCTTCTAACAGCCGCAACCAGAGAGTGGCAGCTCCATCCGAACATCTGCTAATCCCTCTGTCGATACCTGCATCTTGGGCAATGCTTCCTAGTTGGCGAACTTCATTACCATCTAGAGACAAGCTGTTGGCCCCGTTGTCCCAGCAGCGAAGCAACCAAGCAAGGATACCTTCATCTTGACGCCGTGTGAACTCCTTTCTTGAGCCTTGGATTTCAGTCAGCTTCAGAGGTCGACAATAGGTGATTTCCTCCTCATCATCAGTCTCTTCTTCATGCCTCTTGGTTTTTGCCTTTGCTTTTTTCGGTACTGCTCCATGCCCGGCACCTGGGTCTTCTGCTGCCCCCCCCTGTGCTTCTCCTTCTTTTCGTTCTAGACGCATGGACACCCGTTTCCATTTCTTGCCTTCCACAGGGGCAACTGATATTGCTACTGATGCCTCCTGTGACTGATCAGAATTAACTTGGGCTTGAATCTCAGATCGGAAACTCTCTCTCTCCAGAATAGTATGATACAAAGCACGGTATGCATAAGCCAAACCCCACATAAGGTTTACCTCCTTAGATCTCTGACCCAAATACTCACTTAATTTCTTAGGGTCCCTTAGGTGTTCAAGAGTGAAATCCCATGACACTGCGGGTCCCCATGCTTCTAAGACTTTTCCTAAACCTTTCCATATTCCCTGCCAGTCATCATTCTCTGGTTCTGGAGGAGACTTCCGCATAGAACGAATGCATAGGAACATATATGCATGCATTGATAGTGATAACATGAATGCAAGTATGAACCCTATCTCAGTTATTGAAAAGCGTGTGGAAATCTGAGAGTACAACCTAAATAAAAAGGGTTTTTTTAGCCTGTACAATGAATTAAACATGGTGGTGTTTGTAAAATTGCCTGTTCCATCTGGGATGCAAGTATTTGTAAAATTGCCTGTTCCATCTGGGATGCAAGTGTTTGTAAGATTCACAATTCCATCTGAGGTGTAGATGCCAAAATTCTGACCATACCACATCTCGTAAAAGTACCAGGCAGGTGTCTCCATCAGTATCCACCTTATTAGGCTATATATCTGCACAATTCCACAACACCAAATTATGGTGTTAATAGTTGACCAATACTTTAAGAAGATCATAATTGCTTTCAATCCCTTAAACAGAGCAACTGGGATGAAGAGTGGATTCATAGCTGGCAGGCTCTGTAAAAGTCAGAGCTAGCTAGCTTTGCTCTAAGGGAGAAAGAAATCCCTTTGTTTTCTACACAAAAGTTAGATAGCAATGCTGAGAATGTGCAGCAGCCCTTAATGTTGACAATTTGTCTGGTATTTCAAGGTCACGTTCTCCGTGAGCAGCTACGGAAAGATAACACTCCCAACACTCCTGTAACTAAGCTCTTTAAGAGCAAAGAGAGAGTTGTTCTAAAAGCTAAAAAGCTCTATGCCCGCATTCTCCACCAAAAATCTGTCACGGGTTACTTAGATTTACCTATGCCCGTGACAGGGGAAGCCACCCCACGCCCCCCCCCCGGGGCCTGGAAAGGAGGGGGAAAAGGGGAGTGGGATAAAACAGCGACAATCTAAGGAGGAAAAACTTATTTTACTAAATATGATATCGAAATACAAGATAACACAATATAATATAATTAAGGCTAACAAAATCGAACGAAACAGAGAGAGAGAGTCTCCGAAAACCGAGAGGCCTACTGTGAACTCTAGGCGACACGGCTGGAACGCTTCCCACTCTCCGAGAAGTTCGAGAGAAGAAGGAGGGCACTCCAGCCTGGGAACGAGATTATATAGAGTCCTGGTCCCGTGACTTATTGTTACTCCTGTTGTTCTCTGGGATATGTAGTCTTCTTCTGTGGACTGCACATTCAACAGAAGTATCCATACTTGACATGATGTTATGATGTGGAATACTGATAGCAAAATTACAAAACCATGACACATAGGAAACGAGACTTAAAGCTCAGAGAATGGTGTAAATACCATGAACTTGAAGCTGAGATAACCTAGCATCTCCTAAAACACTTTTGCTCGTGCTACTTATATAACTAATTCTACAAAAGAACCAGCACAACATACATGTGCTCATTGTTCTACTGTGTATATTTAACATAACGAAAGAATATATATTAAGCGGTTTTTGAAATTGGACGCTATTAATACTCACAAATAGAAGAAAATTTTAACATGATTGAATACTCAGTACTTCTTAACAGAAAACTTCATGCTGACATTGTGACTATCAGCTACCCATTTTAATTCCTATGTGGAGCATTGCTGTCATTAATTTTTAAATGAGAGCTTTGGTCATATGATTAGAACAAACCCACTACTATTTGGAGTATGGAGGAGTCCACATCCCTCCCTCAGTCTCTGGTAAGATGCTTATATGTGATGCCATTCAGTGGTCACATTAGGATTCAATATTTATGCCAAATAAAGGCAGCAGGGACAAATCATCCAAGAACAGCATCTCATCCAAAGAAGGCCTTGACTTTCTCCCTTGCACATATTTTGCAAGAGGAATACAAGAAAGGAAGGGACTACAGCTAAGTTTTAGATTTTCCCTTCTACATTGTATATGCCTTCCGTAATTCTAGGAACACTGATGCTCAGCTGTGCCCAGAAGTGAAGTTAAATGCATCAGAGCTTATCCAAACCATTTTGCTCAAATATTGCCCATGAGTGAGCAATTAGCAGGTCGTCAACAATTTTGATAGTTGCTTCAGGAAAAACAAAACAAACAAACAAAAAAAAGCACTTGAGCAGCTGATGCTACTCAGAAGATCAGCAACAGCAGTTGAAACAATCCTAAAGAAACTGCTTTAAAACTATTACCAAATCTGCAAGTGCATCAACAGATGAGGAAAAAGCAGCAAAAAGGAAAAAAATAGTGCAAAAAACTTTGATTCTTAAGCATTCAAAAATGAACAGCATAGGACCTTCTGAAAAAGGGATATTTACATAACAGTTACTTCTATTTACAGTTTAACACAGTGGCTTTTCTCCTTATACCATAAGGTACGTGCTTCACAGCCTTTTGCTTCCTATCCGGAATAGGAAGCAATTTATTGTTTTGGAAGACACCCTGTTCAACGATGGAAGAAACCGTACCTTTCTTTGGAGGTGGCTCTTCCACAGTAGGTTTATCTTCATCAGTACTGCGCTTTCTTCCCACTTCCAACTCAGTTTTCTCTTGTTTCAGTGCTGTAACTGAAAGCACTGAAAATTGGCTGCTTTCAGTTCCTTTATTAGTGTTCTCTTCTGCCGGTTCTGCTTTAATGGTAGTTAAATGGTAGGCAGTCTTTTCCTGTATTGATATAAGATCAGTTACATTGAAGCTTAACAAAAGGAGCACTTAAGTCTCAGTAATCTTCTGTAGGCAAATATTTACACAAAACCATACAGCTAAAATATTTACCCGGTGACTCTATAGACATCAGTTACAAATCTCAATAGCAGACAGAACAAGTACACCTTCAGATAATGACAAGTGCAATACTCGGTAGAGTATACAAGGGAAAGCAAGAGCCTAGCAGGTTACAAAGTAAAAGACTTGCACACAATCAAGAGTTTACCAGTTTATCAAAGAATTTCCTGTTTCCAAGAAGTCAACAAAATTACAAACATGGTCAAAGAGCAAATGGTCAGCTCTCATACAAGTTCATCACATCACACTTCAGCTAAGCTGCTAAAATCACTTTCATCGTGACAGATATAATCCAACCTTAAAGCTTAGTCAGCTCTGTCACGCATATTTTAGATTGTGTCCTTGACCACAAGTGAAGCTTCCTTACTTACAAGATGACGATTGTTAAGCCATGCTGGCACTGCCAAGGACTGATTATTCATCTTTAGTAACTTATGAAAAGAAAAGCCTCAGAAGTGTTCAGGCCACACAATCTCACAGATAGAGTTGGAGCCTTGTTCTTGGAAGAAGTAATAGGTGAGGACATGACTACTCATCACAGACAGCTTTAATAATAATGTCATCTTTCTGCACCACGATGTCCATTAGCTCTAGAATCCTTTCATTTTGTGCATTCATTTTCTTGGAAATAAAAAATAAAAACAATTCAGTCATCAGTTTCTAATGTAGTGTTAAGTAGCTGAATTACACAATGCATTAAAGGGAAATTCAGTTAAGCTAAGCTCGGTAAGAAATCTATTAATGGAGCCTACTGGAATAGCATTTTAAGCTACCACAAGTTGGTATTAAAACAATTTTACACAACATCTTCTTGATAAAGTTACCTCAGTTGCTTCTTTAAGTTGCTCAACAGACTCATCCAATTTAATCATCTGCATTTCAAAGTCTGTAACACACAGAAAAGGTTGTGTTACATAAGTAGCCAATAGATAGTTTATTAAGTAATCAATTTTTCCAGATATTCTAATGTTTAGGTAGCTTTTGAACAGATTAATTAATTTGCATGTGGTCTTCACTTATTGGGAGTGATTCAAAAGTTTTCTATATTTCTTGGAACGAAAACATTGCATCAACAAGACATAAAGAAGAGTAGAGATTACAATATAAAAGTAAAAATCAAGATATAGACATTTAACCCCATACTTACAAAAGCGTAAAGCTGCTAGTTGCAGTTTAAAGGAGAGGGGGAAAAAAAGAAAAGAAATAACCAAAAACCGTGGAATTGCTGAACCTGAATATACACAAGGAACAAACTATCACTTATCTACAGGCTATGGTTCCAAAGGTAGAACATCTCCTCTAATTCCTACTCAAACTGGTTATTTCTCTTTTAGATTAATGAACTATTTCTGTCTTCTACCTTTCACATCGCATAACTCACCTTTGTTCTTCTGCATCAGCTCTTCTTCAGTTTTAAGTAGTTTGGTGTTTTTCTCTATTAGCTCTTCTTTGGTCTCCATCAGTTCAAAGTTAGTTTTCTCCAGCTGTTTTTCAAACCAGCCAGTATCTTCCTTCGGGTCCCCCAGGGATACAATGGAACTATGTGCTGCCTCAGCTTGCACTTTAATATCCATGACATCATAATGCACAGAATCAAGAATGCCCTCAGGATCAACACATGTTTCAGGCACTATGCTATGTTCTCCACCCTGAAACGTAATTTATAATCAGTTAAAACTGGTGAATAGCTGACTACATAATAGCTGTTATTTCTACACATAGTCTGGATAGCCACTATGAAGACAGCCATACAAGAAGTTTTTAATTTCAGCTTCAAAACCCACCTCACAAATTCACATACAACACGACAGTGATTCGTATGGGGGGAACACTCCCCCTTTTTTTTTTTTTTTTTTTTTTTTTTTAAATATTACCCCAGATTGATCTCCTTCAAATTTAACGTACAAGTTCGGACTCCCCTTTTCTTTGTATACAGCGTAAATTTTCATTTTGTGTTGCAGAAACAAGGAAAACGCCCAAATTCCCAAAGCTTTCTGAAACTGTTCTTAAGGCTCAGCAACTATTCCTGCTAGATGAAGAATAGATGTATCTTGCTCATCATACAGCAACACAGCATGCACTTCTTTGTAAACAGCCTTGTGTTACTATAAGATGTGCCCATAACATTTAAATAGTAAAAAGGAAAATATTTAAGAAAAAAAAAAGAAAAATACCAGGGTGTCATGGTTTAATAATTTTGTAATTTTGCTATCAGTATTCCACATCATAACATCATATAAAGCATGAATAATTTTACTGCTCCCGAACACTTGCAGTATATTGATGATATTGTCGTGTGGGGCCATACAGCAGCAGAGATTTTCAAGAAAAGAAAACAGATAATCCAAATTCTTTTGCAAGCTGGTTTTGCCATTAAGCGCAGCAAGGTGAAGGGGTCTGCCCAGGAAATCCAGTTCTTAGGTGTAAAATGGCAAGATGGGCATCGACACATCCCAGCAGATGTGATTGAAAAAATCACTGCTATGTCTCCTCCCACCAACAAGACAGAGACCCAATCTTTTCTGGGAGTAGTGGGCTTTTGGAGAATGCATGTCCCAAACTACAGCCACATAGTGAGCCCCCTCTATCAGGTAACACGGAAGAAGAATAATTTCTCATGGGGTCCTGAGCAGCAGCAGGCTTTTGAGCAGAGAAAACAAGAGATAGCCCGTGCCGTGGCCTTGGGGCCAGTATGGACAGGACAGGATGTAAAGAACATCCTCTACACTGCTGCTGGAGAGAAAGGTCCCACTTGGAGTTTGTGGCAAAGAGCTTTAGGAGAAACCCAAGGCCAACCCCCGGGACTTTGGAGTCGAGCATATAAAGGGTCTGAGGACTGCTACACTCCAACTGAGAAGGAGATCTTAGCTGTGTATGAGGGGGTTTGGGCTGCTTCTGAAGTAGTTGGGACAGAGGTTCAGCTCCTTCTAGCACCTCGCTTGCCTGTGGCTTCCCTGTCATGGACACAGGTAGATTTTTGTTTAAACCGTGACAACTACCCAGAATGCAGCATAAGGGAATTTTTGCCTAGAACTCTGGAGGACTATTTTTAACTCAGAAAGGTCAGAGATAGAAAGTTCACACTGATTTCTGGGTCACCAGCCTCACCGTACATCAGCATTTTTGGTTTTTAAATGATACATAAAGTTCTCAATGGCACTGCTCTAGTCGGTAGTTCTTTCCCTTTCCATGCAGCTTGCTCTGTGCATGGCTTGTGAACCGCTATTCAGGCCAGACAGCTGCAGCCCCAAAGACCTGCCATAAATGTACAAATTCTACCAGGATAATGTCTTGGTAGTGGAGAAACAGGATGCGCAGTCATATGGCTCTCACACATACCTTGTACAACCGGCTTGGCTCTGGACTGGGCATCACCAATGTCACAGGTGTACACGTCACTGTCACTTTTCTCCAGATTTCTTATGCTCATCTGCAGGTCTCGTCCTTTCTGTGCCCTCTTGTATTTCCTGCCAGGCCTGAGCTCAGCAATGCCTTTCCTCCATATGACGAAGGATGCGGCTTTCTCGCTCTGACATGTAAAAAGTGCACTTCCACTTTCTTCAATTTTCACATCTGAAAGTTCCTTGATAAAGTAATTAGGTTTTTCTGGAAGGAAAAAAAAAAAGGATGAGGGTGTAGGACAAAGGGATTTGTTACCCCAACAAGTCCCAAGCATACAGAGGTGTCCTGAATCTCCTTTGCCCTCATTTCAGAATATCACATAGAGATGCAAAGAGTCTAAGAAGACCACAGAGTCCACCCATTTACATAGGTTTGATAATTCCAGTAGATATCTGGAAAGTTCAATACCATTATACATGCGCTGGTAGGATCTCATCTGATAAACTGCATATAGTTTTGATTACACATATTCAATATAGACTAATTCAGATTGCCATCTTTTCTTGGCTCACTAACACCCAAGACGATAGAATCATAGAATTATCACAAAATCATATAGTGGCCTGAGTAGAAAAGGACCTCAAAGATCATCTAGTTTCAAACCCCCTCCAAGGGGTCACCAACCACCAGACCAGGCTGCCCAGATCCACATCACACTGGAGAATCATTCAGTTTCCAGATTATTTTAAGGAAAAGATTTTAATCCATCATATTTTCTGAAAACTAAGAATTGATCCTGCTCAAGGAAACAGAAGAGAAAAACATCACCCACAGGCTGCAGATATTTACCTCGACTTCTCTACATGCCATCCCCAGTGTGCTTTTCAACTCACCTTGCACAGTGACCCTGGCTTTTGTTATGGAGTCCTCTGTCTCACAGGGGTACTCCCCACTGTCCTTGGCAGTAGAGTCATGGATGATCAGAATGGCCCCACTTCCCTCCTGCTGCAAGTCGTACTTCTGGCTTTTTCTGATTGCTTTGCCATCCTTGTACCACCTGATGTTCAAATCCGGTTTTAACAGCTCACAGCTCAGGCTGATGTCCTGCCCTGCTGCTGCTGTCTTATCCTCCAGCTGTTTTGAAACCTCAGTAGGTTTTCCTGGAAGAAAACATTGCTTTTTGAGTAACATACACTTAGGGTAGGATGCCTCTCTCAAAATACATGCATCTACATGCTGGAGATAAGTTAGAGAGGCACTTGCAACAAACGCCATCCTACAGCCAGCAGTAATCTGCAAAGTACAGACAATAGAATTCCAGGCAGCATTTATTCTCTCTTAAATCTACCCAATTGAGGATGATGAACCACGTCTGAAAACTGCCTCTTTCTTCTCTCCACTCATCACACTGGGAGCCTCGGATGATGCTCTCAGATGCACATGTTCTAGATAGGAATTTGTTGTACAGCTAGCTGATGTGAAGGCCATCCCTTCAGCTTATACTTAGAGGATATTTGCTCCCACAGTTCCCTCAACAGAGCATTCCCAATTTACTGGTAATGGAACAAGCTGTAGTGAGATGCCCATTTCCAACACTACCCCAGTGCTTTGGGTAGTTCTCACATTTGTGTAAAATGTTTCCTCCTTTTACTTATTTTTAAGAGAAATTCTCAGTGCTTCGAGGTTCAAGTAGAAGGTTGCTATTCACTTTAACCATATTATGAGTTAGCTCTCACAACAATCTTATCAGAAGACAGTTGAAGGAATCAGACCCCAGAATCTCTCCCATCTCATTACCTTTCACAGACAGAGAGGCTTTGGAGGTTAGACCACGGGCAGTAAAAAACGACTTCCCCAGCGTCAGTAGGAGTCACACTTTTGATAATGAGAGTATATTTCCGACTCACGTTAGAAGCTTTAAATTGCCCACCACTTTCCACTCTGCTTCCATTCAGTGTCCAGTTGAACTCATCAATGCTTTCATGGGACGGAATGCATTCAAAAGTACAATCTTCTCCCTCCTGGATTTCAGTGGTTTTCAGCCGTTTGGTAATGCCACTATTCAGCTCTGGAAGGTAAGAGATAGGTTAGTATGAGGTTTATATGGAGAAAAGGCATTTGTGACTGACATGAGTAGCAGTACTGGTGTTTTAACTCAGGATTTCCAGAACATGGCTGCATTCCTTACTGATGTATTCTCTAAGACATTCTCCACTCAGAATTACCAGAAAGCTATAAAAAAAGAGAGACGTGAATCTCTTGTCTTTGCTCTGGAAGAACTACAATTAGAGCAGCTCAGTCCATGGAGCAGAATGAAGATTCAATGAGCTACAGAGGGAACAACGTAACAGAGAGGACAACTCTAGGATGCTGCGTGAGAAAAAGGGTTTTGCCTATGACAAGAAATTAAATGTTTCTATTAGCTAATTTGTTACCATCCTACCCCTATTGGTGTTCAAACCATTTCTCCATTTTAGGGATGTTTAGAAAGGAAATATTTCCAGGACATTCTTGATGTGTTTGGTGATTTTCATGGCAAAATGAGATACATTTACATCAAAAGCAATGGGAATTTTCCAGACATCACTCTGCTAAATTGCAGTAATACACTTCTATTGTAGAAACTAGTAAGGCTCGTGGGGGAATAGGTCTAAGACATAGTGACCACACTCAATGTGCTTTCAGCACTCCTTTACTTTCCACAGTACTTACCCTGAATGCCGACCTTTGATTTGGCAACATCACTGCCAATATCACAGGTATATAAACCTGCATCTGACTTCTCGAGGTCATGGAGAAGGGGAAATAGGGTCTTCCCAGACTGTACCAGCTCATACTTGTTGCCAGAAGTGAGCACAACACCGTCCTTCTTCCACACTGGTTTGACCTTCTCTTTAGAGACTTCACATTCCAATTTAATCACACCCCGCTCCTCACCAAAAACATCATCCAAGGACTTCATGAAGACAGCAGGCTTCTCTGCAATTAAAAGGGCAAAACAGAACAATGTGATACAGAAGTTGAGACATTTACAGTTGCTTTCAGATTTTTAAAGAGGGATAAATAAATCTTTACCAGCACTGATGACACCAATATAGAACCTAAAGCGGTTTCATGTGTGTTGACTGAATGCACTTTATGGAATTCTGAACTAATCAGTAGGAGAATACAGGGAACAGGAGGGACAGCCTGCATTGCCAATGGGTGGGACTGATATCATATGAAGTAATTGGGATGCATCTCTTCTAAAGCTGGAGAGCTGGCATTGCCCTCACATGGAGCAGAGCTCATACAGCAGGCCACAGGATTAAGAGGATAAGCTGCTGAACACTTTTGATTTTCCTGATTTATTGACTCCTTTTATCTATCTTCTATTTCACACATCAGATGTTTATACTGGGGAAAAAACTTCCACCAAATGCAAAGGAAAGGAGAAAGAGGAAATCCTTCAAACTCTGAGCGCATAGAGTAAAAGAGCTTAATTGCTGGGGAGAGCAGATTAGAATCACAGTACCCTTAGAATTGGAAGAGACCCTTAAAGGCCATCTAGCCCAGCTCCCCTGCAATAAAAAGGGACATTCACAGCTAGATCAGGTTGCTCACAGCCTGGTCATTAGTCATCCCAGAGGCAAAACACACACTGAATGATCTCTCCCTGCAGTCATAAATCCTTGGAGACAACAGCATTGACACTGCATGTTACTGAAGCAGTAAAAGAAACTGCTCTTGTAACTCTCCTTGTGCTAAATAAAATGATGATAAAAAGCAATGGAATGCTTTGGCAGGACACCAAAACCATCCTCCTTCGTTGATATCTGCTGCAATGGAACCTTCCACTGGAAGAAAGTCTCTGATGACTTGTCACCCCAGAGAGGTGAGCTTTAGAAGCAGGACTGCTGACAATAGAAAGAACTGGAGCTCCTTAGCATCTCTTACATCCAGGAGGGATGTGATCAGACCCACCTATCACCTTCAGGTGCGCTTTCTGACACCTTGTCTGACTTCACTGTCACTGTGCCAGCATCCTCAGGCTTAACCTGCTTCATTGTCAGTGTGCAGCAATTGCCAACGTTCTTGATGTCATTGTAATTGTTGGTGTAAATGAGGTTGCCATTCAGGAACCATTCCACGTCCTCGTCATCATGGGACAGCTCGCAGGAGAAGACAGCAGAGCTCTCTTCTTCAATTTCCACATCCTGCAGGTGCTTCGTTACTTCTACATTGCGAGCTGTGGGGAAACAAGGTGAACTGTTACCACTGTTACTATAAATCATACTGGGATGTGGTAGAATGGTTGGACTAGATGATCTTTGTGTAATCTTCTCAGTGAACATTATACGTTTATAAAGTTAGCAGGAGAGAATGGCAGAAATCAACCTCAAGAAGAGAAATCTGAGGTGAAATAGGACATGGAAGAGGCCACCCTCCCTGCTCATACCTTCAGCTGTCAGCGTGGCCTCAGTCTCTGCAATTCCTGCCTTGCACTTGTACACACCAGCATCATCGGGCTTCAGCTTCAGAATCTTGAGCTCTGCTGAATGCTTATCCCTCTTGATCTTGTACTTCTCAGAGGGCTTGATGAGTGTGCGGCCCTTGAACCATTTCACAACCTTTGGAGAAGGCCTGAAGTCACAGGACAGGATGACAGAATGACGTTCCAAAGCTGTCTTGTCCTCCAACTTCCTGGTGATTTCTATATGGTAATCTGCAAAGCAGGGGTGGAAGAGAAGAAAGGATGAGGACAATTGGAAGAAGAGGAAAGTCTCTTGCGTGTATTCCATTCCAATTAATGTCATGTTCACAATGGTTCTTTGAACGACTCTAAAGATAAAACAAACGATTGTCTATAGGAAATGCCATTGACTACATTTCTATAAAGTAATACTGTATATTATCTACCAAATGCAAGGTCCAGCTCTTGTTCTGTGCTTATTAAATTGCTCCCAGTTGAGGCTTTTATTCAAATAAGAGTGAGTTGAAAATATAACAAATACTTCAGGATGTGAATGGAGACTCTTACGCTGGGGACAACAACAGATAAAAAGCCTGGAAGTTTCTTTCAGGTGAAATCAATGACAAACTGCATCAAATTTAGGTGCTACCAAACTTAACCTTGTCTAGTTCAGAAATACAAATAATTTCACCTGATCTGACTTCTTTGGTATAGCCAAGGACAAAACCTCAGCTCTGTAGATATGAATAGTAAGCACATCACAGCTATTCAAACAGATCTTTTACTGAGATGCAGCTGTCTCATTTAGTGTCCAACGACTTTGAACTGGAAATGGAGCAGACCCTCCAGACACACACAAAATATTTCAAAGACCCCAGTGAAGGAAGACTGTACGTTAATTAATTCTTCATCTTCATGATGTAAACCAAGCCTGGATATGTTACCTCTGACAAGCAGATTAGCTGTGGATTTTGATTTGCCAATTGAGAACTGACTGGTGCTTGTCATATCAGTGGTGGTTTTCGGTATGGTCAGCTGGTGGATGGTGCCTTCTTGCTGCATAATCAAGTTTCTGCCAGCCTGTTAGACTTCCCCACGTAGATACCACTTGGGAGGTTTCACAGAAGGAATGGATATCTCGCATTCAAATTTGGCTTCTTCAGGCTCAGTCACATAGTCATCACACAGCTCCTTTACTAGATTAATGGATTGCTCTTTAAGAAGGATGGAACAAGAGAAAGCAGAGATTTAGAAGGAATGTAAAAAACCCTTACATTATCACCCCACTTACTCACGTCAGCATTACTGCACATGAACACTACACCTATCAGCTCAGAATGCCTTGAAACATCATTAAAAAATAATAGAAAGAAAAGAATGTTGTTAAGAAGTCAGACAATAAGACTGACAACCTGAAAAGAGCCCAGATCTTCTGATTCCCAGTCCAACATCTAAATCAAACCATGACCTTCCCATCCCAATATCAAACTCCTCGCATTACGAAATGGAAAAGAGGTTCAATGAAACACGGACATTGATAATTACTTTGGTTAAATACAGCAACATAGCTCTGAACAACAAGTTTTCACCTAGTAAAGGTCTCTGTAGCTCAAATGTAATGACTCTACTTAGGAGAAATTCATTTTCCAGGATGTTCTTGCCCTTATAATGGTAACAGTGGCAAAGCTGGGGACTGAACTCTTGAGTAGTGTACTAACTCAAATGTCTCCCTTTTCTTTATCACAGTTAACATCATATATATACCCTAACACTGTATATATTAAAAAAAAAACAAAAACAACCCTGTGCTCTTTTCAAACAGACAGAGAAAATGAAGAAAATGTCAAGCTATGTTTTTTATCCCTCAACGTTCAAACACAAATCTGAAGTCTAAACGTAGAAAATCAACCTCCTAAGAAAATAATCTGTTTTACTTAGCAAAAGTAAAACCCAAAAGAGAAGCTGGATATTTTGTGGGCAGAAAGGTAGGTAGGTAGGTAGGAGTTTTTATTTCTGTGAAAGGTCCTGGTGGCGTTCAACTTTTTTGACATTCTTGCAAATGATGTTAGCTGGTCCATGTCACTTGTTCCACCCTAACCTCAGTCCCAAAACAAAAGGGGAACTCCCTTCTGAACCTTCTTCACTTCATTTCAGATGTCCTTTCTCCTTCATCTCCAACCCACCCCCCACTCAGGAGAAAGATCTCCCTCTTACACCCTACCATCTTGCCGCATTCTGATGTTGTCATCAGCCTTCAGCTTGTCGTCATCTTTGTACCACTGGCTCTGAACCTCATCGTGTGAAATCTCAGACAAAAGACGCACTCCCATATTCATTCACTTCCACATCTTCCAGTGGTTTAACAATCTTGATATCTCCAGCTGTGAAACAGTAGAGATATATTTGTCAGGGTATTTCCAGAACTGAGTGCAGCATCTTTTCCTTACACATATTTGCATAGAAAATAAGTAGGATTATGTTTTATTCTAAACCATCATCCATTCCTGAGTCATTTCTCTCTTCAACACAGTCAATGCATTATTGCCCTTGAAGTAAAAGATAGACTTACTAGCTAGAGTGGAGCTCCCTGCAAACAGTTTTCATGGAAACCAGAATCTCATTTATTCTAAAACCTTTCAAGCAAAATTAAGGGTAGAAAAACAATAGAACTGACTGAATCTTTAAGGTCATTTAGTTCCAGTCCCCCTGCTATAGGCAGGGACACCTCCCTCCAGACCAACTCTTCTCCTCAGGGTCAAGGCTTCTCTCAAATCATTCTCCTCTAAGCCTGTGCCTGTGCTTGGGATTGCCCTGACCCAGGTGCAGGGCCTTGTACTTGGCCACACTCAAGTTCATGAGGCTGCCAAGGGCCCACCTCTCCAGCCTGTCCAGGTCCCTCTGGGTAGCATCCCTTCCCTCTAGCACATCAACAGCACTGCTCAGCTTGGTGTCATCTGCAAACTTGCTGAGGCTGCATTTGATTCCACTGTCCATGTTGCCTACAAAAATGTTAAATAACACTGGTCCCAACACCACCCTCCACCTGGACACTGAGCTATTGACTGCAGCTCTCTGAGTGTGACCATCCAGACAGTTCCCTATCCTGCAACTGGTCCATCCATCAAAACCATTTTTCTCCACTTTGGTGACCAGGATGTCATGCAGGATGGGATCAAATGCTCTGCACAAGTCCAAGTAGATGATGTCAGTTGCTCTCCCATTATCCACTGATGCTGTGAACCATCATGAAAGGCCACCAAGTTTGTCAGGCATGGCTTGAATTTGAGGAAGCCATATTGGTTACCACCATCACCTCATCTTTATTTTCCAAACTATGCCAAGGAGAAATAGACAGAACTCTACAATGTTGTGTCACTACAAACCTGTCTGAATCATTTGCTTCTCTGCATGCTCATCACTAGTCTCTCCTTAGCTTGTGTGCCCACAATGTATGGGGAATGTCAGCCACAAATCTTACCTAGGGGACATCTTTGCTTCAAAATCCCTTGAACATCACACAATCCTTTTAAACTGTCCAGGTCTGCACTTCTTTATGTCAGAATCAGGCCATATTTCTGTGCTGCTATTTCCCTTTCCTTCTGAAGGGCCTGGATACAACTTGGATTAACCTCAGGAGCAGAGTTCCTGCATAAAACAGCCAGTATTGAAACAGCAACCCAACCTGGTTGCAGACTGAGAGAGAAAATGAGAGTTCACCACCTGTGAATAATGAGACTTCTCTTATTTCCCTGGGAAGTAATGCCCACTTTTTTACTTTGACGGAGCTCCTTCCCATCCTAGAAGGGAAAATATCAAGTCAAATCTACATTAGTCCTTCCATCTCTGCACTGGGCAAAGGCAGCCTTCAGATCTATGTTTAATTCACCCAGTTCCCTAGAATTAATGGAACTGTACTTACTGGAACATATGCTGAAGCTTAAGCACAGTGCAGTGTTTTCAACATGTAGGAATGGCTATAGAACATGCATAAATTCTGGCTGACATATGACAGCTTAAAGCACTGCAGAGGACTGTTAACAAGCCCTTTTGGACATCACCTTGAATAAATGACGTTATCCCCAAGTAAGGGAAGGAACAGCTGAGCACCGGGGAGGTACACAAAGGGCCAGAGCAAATTCTCACACTGTCAGGTGCAAAGAAAACTGAGATTTCACCCTAAAACCCAGCTCACAACAAGGCTACAAAATCCTGGCTGAGAATTTCTGAATGCTCACCAGTTGCTTCCAGCTCGAAGGTCATCTTCTGGCCAGCAGCCTCGCAGATGTATTCTCCAGCATCTTTCCTCTCCAGCTGCTCCACAACCAGACGCCGTGTTTTGCCCACAGATTCCATTCTGAACTTTCTGGAGGAGGCAAGCAGTCTTCCATCCTTGAACCATTTTACTCCAGTTGGATCCTGTGCTACTTCACAGCTGAGGGAGGCACTTGCTGCCAGGGCAGCACTCACCTCTTTCTGCACCTTCTCCTGGTTTATAAACACAGGTTTTGGCTCTGAGGGAAAAAAAGAAAAACAGAAGGACTGAAATGAAACCATCTTGCAGGTTTTTATGTACAGGTTGGAACAGGTTTAGGTTACCACTTGTGCCCAAACTAATAGCCTTCACTAGAGAATATCAGCTCTTCTGTTGAAACAAAGTGTCAAATCTAGGCAAGAAAGAACCTAGGAACTGAAGGAACCAAGAGTCCTTGAACACCAGTCCCATGGTTGCAATTCACTATGCAAACATATTTAACCCAAAAGAACATCTGTCCTGCAGGCAACCAAAACCTGAATTCCTTTTGCTTAAGACCCACTGTGAAACATCAAAACACATAAACATGCGATAGTCAAACCACTGGCTGCCTTTTCATGACCCAGAACAGTACTCCTGGCTTCCTGAACAGACTCCTCATGGCCTCTACCATTGCCACAACTTTGACTGTCAAAGGCACAAAGGAAATATGCTCACCAACGCAGTCCTTTGTTCTTTGTGTGTGATTTGCAGATATCTATCTTACTTTGAGCTCTGGGAATAGTCAGCTCTACCAGGTCTCTTACTGTGAGTAGCAGACTCACCTATCCAGATGCAGCCTCCAACATAAAGGCATAGTAAAAAGGCAGTGTACTACTAGGAGAAGTTCCTGCTTCTCCTGCCATGAAAGGCTGCACGTACAACATGCACTCCAGCCTCACTGCACATACTTATCTTAGTCAAATGTTTAGGTGAACAAGAATTACAGTTTGGGATCTCAGGCACAGGAGAGATTTGAATAATATCTTGAATATTGCTTCCACTGTACATATATCAGTAATTATTATTCTGCAGACAGACTGAAACAGGTCTTTGTGCCATACTAAAACCAAATACTTTCTACAAACCCCGGCAGTCAAGTATAGTGAAAAAACCTCAGTACAGACTACTGCACCTGGATCACTTTATAATAGAAACTAGATTTTACTTTACTGTTCTCTGCTGTATTTCAGACAACACCTGTCTTACCTGTGACATGAATCTTGAAGGTGAGTTTCTGGCCAGCAGCCTCGCAGCTGTACTCCCCTGCATCTTTCTTCTCCACCTGGCTCACCACCAGCCGACGCTGTTTGCCCTCTGACTCCACCTTGAACTTCTTGCTCGAGGTGATCAGTTTCCCCTCCTTGTACCACTTCACCTCTGTCTTCTCCTGGGCCACCTCGCAGCTCAGCGTGGCATTTTGAGTCAGTACAGCCTTCACCTCCTTTTGTACCTTGTCCTTGTTTGTAAACACGTCTTCTTTCTCTGCAGGGACATCACAACAGTCACACCGTTTTGCTGTAGTCTGCTGCAGAGCCAACTCCAGTTCCCCATTTTCACTATACTTGCCCTTCACAGGGAGCATCGTGATGCCTCATTAAGACAGGAAAATACTTTCCCCTCTATTTTGCCTTGGGAAATGATAAGCATATCATTTCATATCACATCATATCACATCATATCAGAAAGCTAAACATTTCGCAGTCTGATAGCAGATTTGGACATGAGATTTAGAACACCTGCATGCACTGCTGAACCTCCTCCCTTATCTTTTTTTCTTCTCATGTCTCTCTACATTTCCAGTAAATCAGAAGGGAACGGCCCTCTAGAACAGGTTTCCCAAGGAGACTGTGGATGCTCCATCCCTGCAGGCATTCAAGGCCAGGCTGGATGTGGTTCTGGGCAGCCTGGGCTGCTGCTTGGCAACCCTGCACATAGGAAGAAGGGGGTTGGAACTGGATGAGCACTGTGGGCCTTTGCAACCCAGGCCATTTATGAGTCTGATTAGTGGCATTTTCCACCTCATTGTGTCATTCAAATTTTGTAACCAGATCTCATCAAACACCTCCCCTTTTCTCACTCCTTGCATGCCTGGTGTGCTCTTGCACTGTAACCCTGCAGACACAGCTGACTACAAGAGCTGCACAAGTTACCCTCCTTGCCTATGGTTTGTTGCAGTAATTCATTCCTGGATGGAAAAGCACATGTAGAAAAGTGTTGCTATGACACTAGATGACAAAGAAAGTCCTATAGCCAAAATGTTTTGCACCAGAGAGGCTGTCAGTTGACCCTCCCAATGCAAGAAACATAAAATGAAGCATTCCTTTATCTCCGGGATTTCAAGCATTTTCTCACCTCTGACTTTCACTTGGAATGTTGCTTTGTCATCTTCTGTTTCACAGCTGTAGCTCCCTTGGTCTTTCAGGGTCACATTTTTAACCACGAGCTTGCGGTGTGTCCCCTGGGAGATGATGGTTGTCCTCTGGTCCTGCTTCACCTCTGTTTGATCTTTCTTCCATACGACAGCTCCGCTTGCAGCTGACACCTCACACACCAGCTCCAGGTCTTCAGAAGGACTGACTGATATTTCTGGAGTCATTTTGGGCTTGTTGACAGAATTAATGGCTTCATCTGAAGAAAAAAAGAGAAAGTGGTTTACATCCTGACTCAGGCTTATTCAGCGCAGCATGAAGATACAGTTAGAACTGATTGTAATGTCTCTGCTCATTACATTTGGGTGATCGAGTTTCACCTCTGGAGGTACTCACATACAAATGTGTGCTTGATTCTCCTGTGTAAAGGAAAGAGTAAGTTCTATGCAGACAGTTCTTATTTCTTTTAATCAATTCTGTATTCTGCACATGTTCTTCTGAAGATAAAATGAAGGCAGCTAAGTAACGTGTTTGCAATACATGAACAAACCTATTTAACACCTTGTCTCTAAGCTAACAAGCAACGTTTGATGAGCACATAAGTATTTCATGCCCTTCATTCCATCCAGACAGAACCTGCCTGAGGAGCAAGCTGATGGCTGTCAGCTACAGGCAGACCTAGCTTAGTCTTGCATTTCTTAGAGCAACAACTGTTGCTTTCAGTCACTGAATATACCAAGGCCAATTGCTATGCCAGGCACATTTATGGCATCAGTGAACAAATAATTCGTTAAAAATTGTAATAGACAGGAGCCATCTATTCTTTTATAACTAGGTGACCAAAGAAGAACAGTCCCTCTAGAGTCAAGCTGTTAAGAACTAATAGCATCAATCAATATCACATAGATAGATTACTTCCCTGCCCTAAGACCATCTTGTGACCATTTGGTGCTCCTAATTAAGCCCTCTTGATGGCATTTTGTCTGAGCCATGTGACATTTTGTGATAGGAGTTACTGCCAGTGTTCCCTTAACCCTACACCAAAGTAGGAGGTATCCATTCTCAGGGAATCATGCAGGCTTCCTCTGTATTTGATGCTCAGAGACAGCCCCAGAACTTTTTAAATCTTAGCTTAGCTCTCATCCAATAATGTTCATCAAACAGTGCAACTTGTCCTTTGGGGATGCCTTTGTTCTACATCAACCAGTTCCAACGGAGTCTTCTTGGCTTGTTTTAGATCAGTTTTTCAACAGATAAAGCCAGGGTTTTTGAATTACAAAGTGAAATTGCAGAATGCATGATTCTCAACCAAACAGAACGGGAGGTGGGATGCAGGGTGAATACCTGAGCCAATACCACCTGCAAGCAATCCTTCAATATCTTAGGAATCTCTAGCCATCCCAAATCCAGTGTTGTGCTTGATCTATCATCTCTGCTGAGTTTTTAGCTAGCTGATGGTGAGCATCATGGTGGTGATGGGTGAGCAGTCGGACTAGAGGGTCTTAATCATCCTTAAGGATCCTCTGATCAGAGGAACGTGAATGTGCTGTTAGAGGTCACAAGCGCTGCGCTGCAGCATGAGCATACACAGCGAAAGGCTTTCAGTAGAGCTTCAGTTCATAAATGAGGACTGGGTTATGGAAAATTGGCTCAAGATATAAAACAGAAAACAGATCTTAACGCCAGGTTCTGTGAATGCAGCCAGCTGAATTTCACAGATATTGAATATCAATGACAATTTCTTGTGTTATTTTACCCTCCAGCTCCACCCTGAACAGGAACATGTCAGTGACAAGCATTACTCCTCCAGGCTTGACCTGACAGTGTTTTACTTGCACTATGAGCTAATGGCTGTGCTTACAGCACCTCAGGGAGACACCTCAGAGATCACAACATCCTTCGGGTACAGCAGGAGACACTGAACTCTCCAAATATTGAGTTTAATTTGTCCACAGAGGAGACAGGATTCCAATGTTAAGAACTTAGGACCATTTCAGTCAGAGGTTTAAAGATGATGTAAGCGCTGAGGCAATTCAAGAACTAGAAGAATGAAGCCCAGATGTCAGGGCTCAAGTCGTGACTCCAGCGTCAGTTGGAGCTAAGGCTGTCCTGAATTCATCACAACACAGTTAGATTATTTGCTCATCCTGTGGATTTGCATAGGGACAACAGGAAGGTCAGAATTGCTTCAATAGAGCTATGCAATCTTTGTCCTAAATACTGGAAACCCACAGGGTTGGACAAATCAAATGAATTAAGTCTGAAGTGCTTTACATGGATTGTGATCCCATGTTTGCCTCACAAACTTACCTTAGACTTTCAATTCAAACATCGGAGTGTCATCTCCAATTTTGCAGATGTTCCCTCGTCTTCTTTTGTTACAGCTGAAGCCACAAGCTTATGCAGTTTCCCTTTATCTTCCATTGTGAATTTCTTACTGGTTGTGATTTCTTTGCCATTTTTGTACAACTTCACCATGACATTGGCTTCAGAGGTCTCAGAAACAAATTCAGCTTGTTTTCCAGCAACGGCCCTGATAACTCCTCCACTTGTCTCTTTGTTTATGAAGTCTGCCAGTGCTGAAACAAAATATGGACACTCAAAATACATATGATGGTAAAGAACTGCAGGGACATTGGTGACCATGAGGCATTCATTTATCATAAGACCAAACGTACACGTTTAATCCTAGTTCTAATTGCTAGATTCTAATTCAGAAGCTGGCAAATTGGCAGCTTTTATAAACCACGTACCAGATTACCTTATCTCCACAAGTTTAAGGACATACACTGTACAGGGGACAGAGCCAAAGGAAGAAGCCCAAGGCTTCAAGAAAATGTCTGAAATAGGAAAACTGAGGAAAGAATTGGAACAAGCAAACTAGAAGGAAATCAATGGAGGGGGTATCTATTACTGCATTGTAACCCCCTGGCAAACAAATCGAGCCTAAAAGATGGAGATATCACTTAGGACTGAAAAGAAAAACAGAATTCCTTTATGGAAATTAATTGGAGCGCAAAAGTTAGATGATGAAATTGGCCCCTATTAACACACAGTGGAATAACTGACTTCAAAGATTCAAAATCTCACCACTGTCTTAGCCAAAGGTTTAAGCCTAAGGCCACGGTCCTATTTTACTCCAGGTAAAGTTCAGTTTCTCTCTACATCTGTGTAAGAAAAAGCCCACCATGGAATGACAGCTAAGTAAACATCCCTGTGACTCTTCACAGGTCTCTTCTACATTTGGGATCACTGCTACAAAAAGAGCTGTTTACATCATCTCTCGTGGCAACCCTGAGAGAAGAGCAGGAAGACTGGGATGCTCTTTTTCCTATCTTTCCCTTGATTTCCTCTATATCTTAGGGACGAATCACAGCACAGAACACAGAAATCAAATGGCTCTACAAAGCAGATTGGCCAGTTCAAGTAAAAACAGCCACTGAAAACACCCCACATGCTGTCTGACCACAGCTGGACTGTCGGGGAGTCAGGTGAATGCAGTCTGCTGGCCCTGGGCAGGAAGAGCACAGCCCAGACTGTCACATACCTTTCACTGAAAGCTGATAGAGCATTTTATCCCCCTCACAGATGCACTGACAACTTCCAGCATTATCCATTGAGTCGTTGTGAATTTTCAGGGTGTGTTTCTTCCCCACAATTTGCAGTTCATATTTTTCACTGGCCTTGAGCTCTTTCCCATCCTTCATCCACTCCACAGTAGCACCTGTGTCTGAAAGCTCAGCCTGCAGTTTGGCTTCCTCACGCAGCCGAGCGCAGATCTTTTCTACATCTTTGCTCTTCTTGGTAAATCTCACTGCAGCACCTGTCAGGAGCAAAGGCCTCATTATTTCAATTTATATCAGGCTAACGTGGTCAATATTTGCCGCAAGATCTCTGAAAAAGTATCACCTTCTGTTCCTGTACTCATCATTGTGTCAGTGCTGAGCAATTCAAGATATTTAATTTGTTCTTGTTGCCGGATTTACTAAGTAAAAATCAACCAAACATCTCCTTCTACTGATTAATAAAGCTCTAAACGTGCTTCTGCAGAGGTTTCCACCCAATGATAAACAGGTCCTCCCATAATGAATGTTTATTTGTTCTATTTTGTCATGCAAAGCTGATTGATAGAGATACAATTGGAATGATTGCTCCCCTACTTCTAAACTATTCCAGTGCAATCAGAAAGGCTGTCTGAACCTGGAGCTGAAAGTACTGCTCTGTGGTGATGCAGTGGTAAACATGGTGACTGAATGCACTGGCCAATAGCTGTGAACTGCAGACATTCATCAGCTGGCACAAAGCAATCTGGTTCAGATACCAAGCAGCTGGGTAGACTGGCTTACCCTACACTCAGTGCTATCATGTTTAGGTCATTACCAGGACTCACGTCAGTCCATGGGATGAAGTTTCAGGTATTTGGTACAGTCAGTGAATGCCTGCAGCCCCAGTTCTAATAATCAGATCACAGCAACTATGCCTTGACTGTAAGAGGAAAGGAGAAGGATCAAAGCAAATACCTCTCACTCTCATCTTGGTGCTAACATCAACATTTTTGGCAACAAATTTCACTTCTGCTCCATCATCGTTCTTGGTGACGTTCTTTATGATTAGGCTGTGAGTAGTTTGGGTTCTCTTGATGATCCAGGTCTCGCTTTCCTGTAAGACTTTACCACTGAGGTACCAAGTGCCGCAACACGTTGTTGTAAGGTCAATAGTAAACATGGCATCCCCTCCAGGTACAGCTTCACCAGTTTTTAGGGGGATTTCACAGCCAGGACTGGTTCTGAGGAAGAACATGAATGTCTTAATGCTCTTTAGATGCAAGTCTGGTATCTCATTTAGAGATGGAAGATTAAATCATAGGTACATTTCTACTTCTCCCTTTGCATGAGTGCTAGAAGAAGCACTTCTATGCTTAAGATCTGTTACAGAAAGTTCTGCCTCTTGCACATGTGAGATATCAAAAGATAAGGATATTCATGTCTCTGTCACAGAAATAGAAGTTGTATCACTTTAGTGGTAGCTGGAGGTTGATAGGAGATAGGAGAACTAGGAATAAAGGAAAGCCTTTGGTGTGTTAATGCACTACTGTCCTTAAAGTCAAAGGAAACATCTTTAGGGAACCAACACAGCTGCTCAGCACACACTGACCCATTTCCATTGGGGTTTTTGTGCTTACCAAGGTGCACGCTCCCTGGGAATTCCAGAGACGGGCTCTGTCCATGAGCATTGACTGCAGACACTTGGAACTGATCATCAGCCTCTGCAGACAGATTTACAGCCCCTGCACAGCTCTATATAACAGTCTTACAGAACTACCTCTAGTAGAAGCAATCTCCACACAGAGATCCTTTCCCAGCACACTCCGACACGGGGGGGGGGCAAAACTGGGAGGGGGCCACATACAAACACAGCGCCGGGGGGGGCCCGTAACTGACCCCCACCCATCCTTTAAAGGGGTGGGGGGTCCGTTTTAATGGGGGGGGCCCGAGAGCACCTTCACCCCCCCCCCATCCCCACCCCATCCTTTAAAAGGGGGGTGTCCATTTTGGTGGGGGGGGGGCAGTGACAATCCCCCCCCCCCCACCCCATCGTTTAAAGGAGGGGGGGTCCGAGACCACCCCCCCACACCCCATCTGTTAAGGGGGGGGGTCAGGGGCTCATGGGGGGCAGCACAACGTGCACAACTTTGGGGGGGGGGGCTTTAAAAGGGGGGGGGTTACAAAAAGCATAGCTCTCAACTATAGATGGGATTGGGGGGGGCTCAATCGATGGGGGGGGCCCTTCATGCAGGGGGGGCACAGTGTAAGGCAGCGGCTTTGAGGGGGGGGGTTGGGGCTGTTTGGCCTTTGGGGGGGTTATTGTGTGCCCCACCCCCACCACCCCCCCACACAATGGGGTGTTAATGTGGGGGGGGGGGCTTAGATTAGTTGCGTTCCCTATATCGCTGCCCCCCCCGTCATTAACCCCCCCGCTTTATCCTTACGGCTGAGCCCCCCCCCGACAGCTCCCCATTCATCTTGATGGGGGGGGGGTTTGTCACACGACCCCGGCGCGGCTTACGGCACATCGTCGACCCCACCCCCACCCCCCATAACCCCACCCGGGGGGGGAGGGGGGCGATGTGGGGAGGGGGGGGGTTTCCGGGGTTGGGGGGGGGTGGGCAAAGCGCAATATGGTGGGGTGGGCACAAATTGGGGGGGGGGTCCTATAACTGGAGGGCAGTGGCTGCACAAAGAGCCCGCGGGGGTCGGAGAGCAGCACTTTGGCTGGGGGGGGGGGTGTCCACGGGGTCCGGGGGTAATGCTGAACCACCTCCTCCCCCACCCCCCACTGCCGACCCCCTCCCACGTTGCCCCCCCGCCCCAACGTCAGCTCCTGCGGCAGCTCCTCGCCGCTCTCCTCCTCCTCTTCCTCGTCTGGGGGGTAAATATGTGGGGGGGGGGGTCCCATCGGGCAGCGGCAGCTCCGCCGGCTCCGATTGGCTGAGCCGCAGTGCGCGGGAGCGGCTGTTGTGTGCCGGTCGGTGGAGGGGCGGCTCTTCATGGAGCTGCCCCGCAGCCAACAACAGCCTGAATGAGATCCTGGAGTCCCAGACGCTGGAGGATGAGCTGGGAAAGAGCAGAGGCTCCCCACAGAAGGGCAAATCACGTCTGATAACGTGAGTGTGGAGCACAGCCAGCCCTATCCTCACATGTGTGGGGCTTCCATGTTCCTCTGTGCCCATTGCAGTGTGCCACCCCAATCCTGCTGCCCAGCCAGGAGTGGATGGGATGAGCAGGTTGGGATGCACAGAGCAGTGCTCAGACATTGCTGGGACATTTGTGCACTGCTGTTGAGCTTCCCTTTGTGCAGCAGGGGAGAGGATGGAGGTTTACAGGTGGATGGTTGTTATTTCGATGGCATTGCACAGGTGGTAGAACCTTGTCCATTCCCAAACTTATTCCAGGGCATGCGGGAATTTGTGCAGTTGTAGTTCCAGAATTGTGCTATTTAAAACCCTCCTGTAAATGGAGATGTTTTGTAATGCCTGCTGGGGCTGCAGGCAGCATTGCCTTCCTCCTTAGGGGGCAGGTTTAATCACAAACCTCCCTATTTCCTATCACAAACGTCCTACAAACCATGTCTGGGCATTGCTGTCTCGGCCTGGATCTCAGCTCCTGAGACTGTCAGATGTGAAGCAGCAGCAGCTGGGACAGGGCTGGCTCTGTGTGCCCTCTGTGGGTCTGTGGGCACAGAGTGGGGCAGAGGGATGACTGTGAGAGGGAGGAATTGCCCAGCCACTAGAAAGAGGAAATCAGCTGAAAAGGGGAGATTTTAGAAGCACTGAGGCTGTGGCTGCTTTGACAGTAAGAAGAAACCAAGCTGTCACTGTGCAGATGGGAACTCCAGTAGGAGAGCTGTGGTGGCTTTACAGATGGCAGACAGCAGCTGGAGTGTAGAGCCAAGGGTAGGGGGGGGGATCTTCCTCTTAGCAATGCCATGCAAAGAATGATGCAGACTCCTGCAGGGTCGGCTTTGCTGTGTGACCCTGGGTGGAAGCAGCTGGAAGGTCTCAGCCCTTCTGCGTTATCCCAGGAGCTGGGGCAGTGCTCGGTCTCATCCCACCTCTGCTAATAGCAAATGCAGAATCCCTTATCTGAGTGCCCTTTTCTCTCATGTAGAGTCACCAACCCTGGGAAGTTCACAAAAAGTTTGGGTGTTGTGTTGACGGATGTGATTTAACTGGGAAGTATTGGTGATGGTTGGACTGGATGATCATAAGATCATCCAGATCATAAGATCTGAGATCATAAGATCATCCAGGTCTTTCCAACCTTGAAAATTCTATGGAGTTGTAGCAGATTGTGGGGGTCTAGGTGTGGTATATATATGTACACAGATGGGAATATCCGTATGGAAAAGATAGATCCATGTGTGTTCTGGGCTGCACTGAAAAAGGGGTGGCCAGCAGGAGAGGGAGTTGATTGTCCCCTCCTGCTCAGCTCTTGTGAGGCCATATTTGCAGCACTGTGTCCAGGCCTGGGAAGGATGTGGAGCTGTTGGGGGAGGTCCAGAGGAGGGCCACTGTGATGATCAGAGGGCTGGAGCAGCTCTCCTATGAGGAAAGGTGGAGGGATCTGGGCTTGTTTAGCCTGGAGAAGAGAAGGCTGTGGGGAGACCTCATTGTGGCCTTTGAGTACTTGAAGGGAGCGTATAAACAGGAGGGGGAATGGCTGTTTATGAGGGTGGATAATGATAGGACAAGGGGGAATGGTTTAAAACTGAGACTGGGGAGGTATAGGTTGGATCTTAGGTAGATGTTTTTTGATCAGAGGGTGGTGACGCACTGGAACAGGTTGCCCAAGGAGGCTGTGGATGCCCCATTCAAGGCCTGCAGGCATCCAAGGCCAGGTTGGATGGGCTCTGTCCATGAGCATTGACTGCAGACACTTGGAACTGATCATCAGCCTCTGCAGACAGATTTACAGCCCCTGCACAGCTCTATATAACAGTCTTATAGAACTACCTCTAGTAGAAGCAATCTCCACACAGAGATCTTTTCCCAGCGCCCCTTTGTGACGTCATAATGCCCCTTTGTGACATCATAACACCCTTTGTGACATCATAATGCACCTTTCTGATGTCATACTGCCCCTTTCTGACGTCATAATGACCCATTGTGATGTCTTAATGCCCCTTTGTGACGGCATAATGCCCTTTGTGATGTCATAATGCCATTTGAGACGTCATAAGGCTCCTTTGTTTTCATAATGCCTCTTTGTGACGTGATAATGCCTCTTTGTGACGTCATAATGCCCTTTGTGACGTCTTAATTCCCCTTTGTGATGTCTTAATGCTCTTTTGTGATGTCAAAATACCCCTTTGTGATGTCATAACACCCCTTTGTGATGTCATAACACCCCTTTGTGACATCATAATGCCCCTTTCAGACGTCATAATGCCCCTTTCAGACGTCATAATGACCCTTTTATGACGTCATAATTCCCCTTTGTGATGTCATAATGCTTCTTTGTGATGTCATAATGCTACTTTGTGACGTCATAACGCCCTTTGTGACGTCATGATGCCCTTTGAGACGTCATAATGCTCCTTTGTGATGTCATAATGCTCCTTTGTGATTCATAATGCCCTTTGTGATGTCATAATGCCCTTTCTGACGTCATAATGCCCCTTTGTGATGTCATAATGCTTCTTTGTGAGGTATCTGTGGTGCCATTGATAATGAAGTGTGATGAACTGGAAGGCTTTCAGTAGAATTGCAGCCCTAACATAAACAATGACTTGAACTCTGGAATTCTGTGTAAAATCATTAACTAGCTTGTGGTCTGGGTCTTCAAACCAAAGGCTGTGAGGTGCTGCTCTTGTTGACACAGGCTGTGAAAGATGACTTGAGCTCTAAGAGTAATTTCCCTTCTGCTCTTTATATGAACGTCAAATCCACAATTAGAATATTAAGAAGATAATATAAAAGTTTGTGCTGCTGGACTGAGGACTTCCATTAGCTGTTAGCCATAGTTTGGAACTTGCAAAGCAATCATATTGGAGACTTGCTGGGCAACCTGCTCCAGTGTCTCACCACACCCACAGTAAAGCATTTCTTCCTAATATCCAATCCTAATCTACCTTCTTCCCATGTAAAGCCATTTCCCCTAGTTCTGTTGCTACCTGCCCTTATGAAAAGTCCCTCCCCATCCTTCCCTGTAGGCCCTCTTCAGATACTGGAAGGCCACTCTAAGGTCTCCTTGGAGTCTTCTCCAGGCTGAAGAGCCCCATCTCTCTCAGCCTGTGCACATAGCAGAGGTGCTTTCAGCCCTCTCTGATCACCTTCATGGCCCTCCTCTGGACCTGCCTGAACATCTCCAAGTCCTTCTTGTGTTGAGGGCTCCAGAACTGCGTGCTGCGCTCCAGATGGGGTTTCAATGAGAGGAGTGTGGAGGGGCAGCACCACCTCCGTCGACATGCTGGTCATGCTTCTGTGCTTTAAGCTTATGCTTTAAGGTCCTATATGCTTTAAGGTTTAGATAGTGCAGTCGCCTCACCTCTTCAGGTTTATCTGTGAAGGTCCCTTCCAAGTGAACCGTGCTGATCCAGACAGTTCGGACTGCTCATTAAAATGTTTTAGTAAGTTGGGCTGGTCCTACGAAGCAGTATGACTGCAGTAAGCAGTGTACATGGTGTGCTGTGAGTACTGCACACATTCCTCTTGGCAGCTTGTGGAACAGAAACTGTGCATTGTTTGGATTGTGTAAGTATTCCTGTTGGTCTCTTGTGATGCTTACCTTCTTAGAGCACCTTTCCTCGTTTGGCTCTACATATTTTGGTACCTTACTTGTTCTGTTTGGCTTAGCAGGGAAGGTCTTCTTCTGAAGCATCCTCAGTCTTGGTCTGGGCAGCATACTTAGAAATGACATGGACGTTACATGAGTGGGTGGTCAAAGGGGGGAAGAACTCACCTTTCTGATCTGTTTCCTTTTAGAACACAGTCCTGGAGAGGATTTGCTTTCCTTGTTTCCTGGAGACTTGGATTCTTAGATGGTTTTGACTGCAGCTATTTCTGATGTTAATTCCTTTTTCTGTACTTTAGTAGCCAAGTGCAAGTGGAGTGCTTTGGGAATTGTCTGAAGTTGCCAGGTTGCGTGTGATCACATATGTAACGTGGAGTTATGTGTGGTGCCAGTGATAATTAAGTGTGATGAACTTGAAGGCTTTCAGTACAATTTCAGCCCTAATGTAAACAGTGACTTGAACTCTGGAATTCTGTGTAAAATCATTAGCTAGCTTGTGGTCCGGGTCTTGAAATCAAAGGCTATGAGGTGCTGCTCTTGTTGACACAGGCTGTGTCAAAGATGACTTGAGCTCTAAGAGTAATTTCCCTTCTGCTCTTGATATGAACGTCATATCAACAATTAGAATATTAAGAACATAATATAAAAGTTGTTGCTGCTGGCCTGTGGACTTCCATTAGCTGTTAGCCATAGTTTGGAACTTGCAAAGCAATCTTATTTAGACTTTAGTGGTGAAATCTTCTGATGAAATCTTCCTTCTAATTCTGCAAAAGAATCTCGATGGAACATTTCTGTCTGAAAAGGCTCTGGCATATGAAGATGTGCCAGACTGCAGCCATGTGCCAGATGCATTTGGATCCATGGAATTTTCTGATGTAGCTTCAGTGTTTGAAGAATCTCCACTAGATCTAAATACTCAGAAAACAAAGCAGGTGTGTGAAGATGTACAGCTAGTTTCTTACAGAAAAAATACAGCTCTTAATCTAGAAATCTGCTTCTCATTGTATCTAGTGCTTACTCCATATTTAAGTATCTAGTGGACCTTGACCAAAGGAAGATAAAGATAGAGCAAAGAAGTATGTTAAGCATAAATTTTGTTGCCTTCTACCTGTAGGCCATGGTTGGTTTGACGTGATCCCTAACTCCAGTGTTTGGTTTGAACAGAAACAGCAAGCAAGGCAACAAGTAAAGGAGTCAGTGAGGATTTTAAAACACAATGGGAAGCGATAAGGCACAGTTAATAAGATTCTGGAGTTAGGCTGGAGGTAGGCAGAGGTTGAAAGGTACCGAAAGAAATTCAATCTTACTGTGTTGGACAACAAAATCCACTGTGATATTATTCAAATTTTTAACTAAACCAAGTGATAATTCATATTTATGTTTAGATAAGCTGGTGAGGGTTAATCCTCAATGGAGAATTGAGATGAACAAATCAAAAAATGGCGTTTGACAGTCTATAAGAAACGAACTTATTCTAGGAGAGAATGAGAGTTTTCAACTGTTTTGTTCAATAGCCAAATAATGTATGATATTTTTATAAGCATTGTGTCTGACCTTCTCAGCTGTTAGAATTTCTTTGACAGTAACTTCTCCGGCTGTGATCAGAAAACCTTTTGTTCCGTCTCTGGCACCATTCGAGGCATGATACTCAACTGGGTGATATGGAATTCACACTGTCAACTCCAGTGACAAGAAAAGTGGCATCTAAGAAGCGTGCAAACACAGAGAATGTTGATGCAGAGTCAGCGTTAAGAAATGAGCTGCCCTTTGCATTTCCTGCTCCAAAGGCCTTCTTTTCGAAGAGCCAGACAGAGAAGCAAGTAGAAGGCATATCCTTTCAGGCGCCTACTTCCAAAGGTATGTTGTATGTAACAAATGGAAACCTAGAACATGTGTAGCTTAGGAATTTTTTACTTTAAATATGAATGCAATACTTGTAGGTCCTAAAATTCTGAAAGGTTTCAGTGTGGGGTTTATTTGGTCACAGCACATACAGCTGCCATCCTGTACATCTGACAGTGCACTGCAAGCGTTTTAACCATATATCAGGGCACAGTACACGTCTGTTAATGATAGAAGTTCTCACAGTTTCACAAGGAGCATGCCTTGAGATGCATTCAGATAATGAGATAAGCGCTGTGTTCCTAAAACTAGCATGTGTCTCCACTCTCCATCGAGATCTAGTAGATAATTTCTTTAACAATTATGATGAGGGTTTTGTTTTGTTTTTATTTTTTTCTGGGCTATTATTTTGAGTGAAAGAAAAGGGTATGCTTTTATTTAAGCGAGCTTTTGATTGCATCATGCTTCTAAATTAAATGTAACCTACTGGATTCCTCATGATAGCATATGAGTACTTGCGTGTATCTGTTCTCCCTAATAGAGGGAGAAGAGACTCAGTGAACCTGGACAGTGTTACCCAGGGTTGTGAGAACAGCTAAATGATTGTTGAGAACTGGTCAACTCGTGAGCCTGAGACCTGGCATCCTCCATCTGGTGGAACTTTACTGGAACACGTGGGTGCCACAGCAACAAAAGGACTGTGTACAATAGACTGAGAGTTTGCTGAGTTTCTTGGTTGACAGAAAGCACAACTAACTCAGCAGCAAGTGACGTATTTGGGATAGGAGATGACAGCTGGACTTTGAACCTTAAGGACTGCCAAGAAAGAAGCCATCTGCTCAACCCCTGAGCTGCAAACTGCCAAGCAACTCCATACGTTGCCAGGAATGACAGGAGGGTGCCGACCATGGATACACAGCTACGGACTGATGGTAAACTTGAAACAGCTTGAAGTGAGTAAGGGATATCCAGGGTGCACTGGTGGTCAATATTCAAGAAGCCCATCAATCTACACTGGGCCAAAGGATACCAGTTTTAATATCTCATGCAGTGTTTACTGTATTGGAGGCAAAAGGGGGACATTGGCTTTCACCCCAAAGATTCCCGAAATACCAGGCCATCCTGGTAGAGCAGGGTGATATAGAAATAATTGTAACTACTATTGCCAACCCAGTATCTTTCCTTAGCGGAACTCCCCTGGTGGAGAACCAGGATGACATCACTGCTTTGAAACAACTGATGCTGCACATTATATCCAGTCGGTCAGAGCTGAAGGACGAACCCTTAGAAGATGCAGAAGACGCCTGGTTTACCAGCAGCTGCAGTTTTGTGAGACAAGGAGGCTGTAAGGCAGGACATGCAGTAACTGCTACTGAGCAGGGAATGGAAGCACAACCATCAGCCGTGGGGACTACCCCTTCAGAAGGCTGAAATAACTGCCTTGACGAGAGCCTTAATGATATGGACAGATGCTAAATATGTGTTTGGGGTGTCACACGCTCATAGTACCATCTGAAAAGAGCAAGGATTGCTCACACACAAGGAAAAGTGCATGATGTAAATGTACCTATGTTGTAGGGCACAGTTCTCTATCCAGGCCCAAGTCTGTGTGGGTGTCTCCTCTATCCACAAAGCTGCTCACACTGCAGGAGGCACAGGCTGAGAGGAGAGGCCAGAGCAGCTCTCCCACTGTGACACAGAGCAGCAGGATACAAGTAAAGGAAGGCCCCGCAGCTGTACTGGGAAGATTCCACACAGTCATCAATTTTTCATCTGAAAGGTAAAGAGGAATTCCCTTTTCTGCCCCTATCATCATTGGTTGGGTGAGTAGCAATGATGCCCGGTGTGCTTCCATCAATGGAGCAGAATAGGCGGAAGGCTGGTGTGCAGGCTGACCTCTGCTGAGGTGAGTGGGGGCTCAGGGTGTTGCTCAGTGGTAGATTTGTTCACACTGAGCTCTAACAGGAAACTTGCTCAACATCAAAGGCCTTGCAAAAGTCTGGCTGAGTGATGTCAGTTGCTTTTCCTTTCCCTACTGATGCTGTCACTCCACTGTAGAAGGCCACCAAAGCGACCAGGCTGCATGTCTCCGTTTCTGCTGTTTCTCCATTTCCTTCTTGTTGCTCCCTGTAACCAGCAGGTTCAGCCATGCTGCTTTCCTGCCTCCTCTGCTGTGTTTCGTGTGGTCGGGATGGAGCTCAGAGCTCCAGCTCTGAGAAAGGTTTTCTGAGAAAGTTACCATCTCTTTTCCATTCCTTTACCCCTAAAAACAGTTTACCAGTGTCTCTCATGCAAGAATTCTTTGAACAGCCTGCAGCTGACTCTCCTGAAGCTCAGGGTCCTGACTTTGCTTTTTGCCAGGCCCGCATTCCTTGAGATGAGGAACTCTAGGAGGGCATGGTCACTACAGCCCTGACCACCTCCAGTCTTAACCCCTGCTGTGCACCATGTCCAGTAATGCTTCCCTTCTGCTTGGTTTGCTTAATGCTTGGCCCACAAAGTTATTGTCAGTGCACTCCAGCAGGCTCTCAGACAGCTTGCAGCAACTGGGATTGGTGCTGGGTGGTTGCTGGGAGGTGTCTCAGCAGAAAAGCTGGGCTGGGGTGGGCGTGCTGTGTCAGTCCTCATCGCAGCTGGCAGAGAGAGTTAGAGGAGGGTGATGGGTGCTGCCTGCTCTCAATGCTGCTGCACTGAATTTGGGGCACAGCAGCACACTGGTGAGTGAGCTGGGAGGGAGACGGACTGCTGCTGTGCATGGCTAGGCCAGAGCTGGAGGATTGTCAAACGTGAGTCATGCTGGTGCAGCCATTGCAGCTGCAGCAGGAGTAGAAGACAAAGAGGTTTTGTAGAGGACAGAGGGTGGTGACTCATGGTTTGATGTCCGGGTGGAGGCCGATAACAAGTGGTGTCATCCAGGAGTCTGTCTTGGGACCAGTGCTTTTTTACATGGTTATCAGAGACACCAATGATGCAATGGAGTGCACCCTCTGCTGTTTGCTGAGTGAGCTCAACCGAGAGGTTGGCCTACGTGAATCTAATGAGGTTGAACACAGCAAAGTGCAAGGTTTTGCACTTGGGCTGGAGGAATCCCAGGCATTTCTACAGACTGGGAGGAGCAGTCCTTAAGAGAAGCCCCGCAGAGAAGGACCTGGGGGTCCTGGTGGATGAAAAACAGAACGTGAGCCATCAGCGTGCTCTTGCAGCTCAGAGAGCAAATAGTCCCCTGGGCTCCATCAGAAGAGGGGATGGCCAGCAGGGACAGGGAGGTGATTGATCTTCATGATCCTTGAGGTCCCTTCCAACCCGGGCCATTCTATGATTCTGTGATTACACTCGCTGTCAGAAAGAATGGCAGCTGTACAGAAGCTGGATATATTTTGGGACAGTTCTTGTAACCAGTTGATTTTAAGACCTTGCCTGAGTCAAGAGTCTAAATTGAGTGTCAGAAGAAAGCTGGTAAAGTGGCTATTTCTTATTCTTTTTCATTTGCTGATTCTTTCATTCGGGTTCGTTTTCCAAAGGAGATTCTGGTGATGGAAGCAATTGAAGAAAGAACAAAAGCAGCTCTTGCCAAGAGTGCTTGAAGTCCCTGTGGAGAGAAGCAAAGAACTTGGGCTTCCTCTGGGATGCTCCCCACCATGTCTCAGGAAGGAGACAACTGCTGTTCCACTTTCTGCTCTTTGTGTGGCAAGGTACGTCTGGGTTTTCTTCTACCTGTTTTTCTTTTTCTGGCTTTGAAGGAGAAGGGGTGGAGCAAGAGGAGACCCACTGGTCATTTGTTACCTCAAGAACAGGATGGATTCTGCATTCACTGTGAGAAACCTGGGCTAGTAGCATGGGCATGTTTCAGGCTGGACTTTTCTTTTCCTTCTTGGTTTCCTTTTGGCTACAGGGAGACAGCTGTCTAGAGGTGTGTTTTCAGACCCACTCTCCAAAACCATGTTGCATTGTTGCAGGTGGTTCAGTGTGCTCTTGCAGGGTAGATGCTGTAGTTTGCTCTAGAATCTAAATGGTTTCTGTTCCTACGGGAGGACTGGGAGGAGGTAGTGAGAAGAGAATTCAATGCCTTAGGTGTATCTTAGTGAGAAATGTTGGCATGAGGTGCTGGAAGTCTTGAGTTGTCAAAGGCCAGTGAGGCTCAGACTCCTTAACCTGCTGTAGCAGGGTGGATGCAAGGAGTGGGCACTGCCGTCACACAAGCTGCACTTGGTTCTGGTCTGCCAGGTCTGTGCTGGCCTGGATTTCTTCTGAGAAGTTTGTTGGAGCTGCTTGGAGTAGTGAAGGGTGGGGAAGAAGTGCTGCTCCAGAGCTATGAGACGTGCAGCTCCTTCTGAAGTGCTCCTGATAAGGACGGAGCGCATTTGCTGCAGCTTTCTCTGCAGATGTGCTCCTCACCTTGAAATCCTCCTGGTTTGTCCTCAGCTCCTGACCACGGCTTGTGCTCTGTTTTGCAGGCTGATAACATGCAGAAGCCACAGCTGGTGCGTGCTATGTCATCTTTAAACGTACCAGCGTTTGCGGCAGCCCATGTTATTAAGAGCCACGTCGCCCAGGGGCCAGATGAGCTCTCTCTGGAGGTAAGCAGTTCCAGGCGTTCCGTGTTGTCGTGCATAGAAGAGGGCAGTCCTTTCTGCTTTGTTTTCCTACCAGATTTGCTGAATCTGGGATTGATGTTTCAATCTCTTGCAGGTCGGAGATCTGGTGAGCATTGTTGATATGAGGACATATCAACAGGCTGAGCCCCTGGTGGAGAGGCAAGCGTGGCTTTGAGGTAGGCACACGTTTTTGACTAGAGAGCACAACTTCAGTAGAGTTGGGAATCTCAGCTTGGAGCTGCTCTGCCTGCACAGGATGGCTGCTGGATGCAAACAGTTGCCCTGTGTCACTGTCAGTGGACCTTCCCTTTGGCTCTGGGCTTGGGCTAATGCTCACCTGTCTTTTTGTTCTAGTTACAGGTTGGGCTTTTCCCTGGTGAGTGCATGGAACTCATCAGCGGAAAAGTTCCCGATTCCCTCCTCAATTCATTGCCAAAGCCACGTGCGTAATTTACATTTGACAACGCGAGTTAGTCAAATAGGGTCAGAACGTTACTTTCAGGGGGTTTGTTTATGCCCAAGTTCAGCAAGCTTAGAAAGAGAACTACAGTAATCTCCTTGGGCACCTCTAGGGATGGGGAAAATCCATTCTTGTGTGTCCTTGTTGGGAATGTTCTTCCCGTTGTTACATGCTCTGTCGAATGCGTTGCGCTCAGCTTCGTCCAACCGAGCCAGGCCTGAAATGAACTGGTTTCTTTGTTTTGTTGCGCAGAGCCAAAGAAATGGGGCAAGCTCATCAACCGCCTTCGTTCCCTGGTGAAGGCCAGCCCCGCGAGAGCGAAGCACCCTGAGCCTCCGACATTCTCCGGATCCATGTCCTTGCTTGACATCGTTGAGAGGTATTTAGCCTTCAGGACTTGAGGGCTGAGCTGTAGGAATGGAAGCATCCTCTGCTGTTTGAAACAGAGGGCATTTCTAAGCTGTGTTTCAGCAGAAAGCAGGCAGTGCCCGGAACAGGCAACTTTTGGCCAGGGCTCGGTGCAGCTCTTCCCTCACCCTGCACCACATCAGCATGCTCTGTTTTCTCTGCAGAATGAGTTCTCCCAGTAAGAAGGCAGAGTCAGCAGCTGGCAGTTGGTGTTCCTGCTTCTGCCTGGGCAAACCATCCCCTGTGGCTAAACGCCAACTGCAGAGCAGTGCCAGGGAGCCCTCTGAAGCTGAAGTCTTGGTCCTGGCAGGTAAGGGTGCAAGTCCAGCTTACAAAACACTGCTTGTCAGCAACACAGGTAGAATTCATGCTTTCAGTGGGCTTGTACCTCCTTCTGGCGTTCAAGTCCGTGCCTGACATCTTCAGTTGACACCTGTCTTTCCCAAATGAGTCTCTTGTCAACACAAGAGCTGGACCTGCACGTGGATCACTTTCAAGACAGTGACACTGTTGCTAGAAGCCTATTTGCTTCTGCCCACCACCACTACATAGCCAAATGTCAAGAATCTCCATGGTTCATCTTGCGAACATTCGACACTAACTGCTGTACATCTGCTCCTTCCTAGGTGACCCGAGCCCTTGTATATCCCCAAGACGCAGGGCATGTTACGATGACGCATCTTCCATCAATGAAGAGTTGTTACTAAGCACAGGATGCTGCAGTTCAGATGAAAGCCTTCCGTATAACATCAGCTATCAAGAGAAGAATGTCATCATCGCTGAAGCGCTCATTCATCCCATCCATACTGAAGCTGCTGACCTTAGCCTGCCAGACACCTCAGGCACCAGCCTGGACTCAATGTCTCTGCAGTGCAGCCCAGCCCAAGCACAGCCCGAGTGCCCCGACAGCAGCACCACCATGCAGGCTCAGGTCAGCATCACCGAGGAGAAGCCGAGCATCTCGCAGGGGGGCACAGAATCAGGACACGAGTCCCAGGCTCCGGGCAACAGCACAGGCTCTGAGCAGCTCTCATGATTACAAGAGAGGATGAGTCCCATCTTTCCTCCAGACCTCACACCCCCTCCTTTCTCCTATTGAATAAAGGCACGCTCGTGCTCAATCAACGCCTTGACTGAATTCTGAGGTTTCATTCGCAGAGACTGGGATGAGTGCAAGAAACATCAAGGCAGCTCAGCTTACAACACTCTGGCTGTGGGGTTTGTGCGGCCGAGCTCTGGGTGTGTTCCCATTTTGCCTGACTTTGGGATGCCTGCAGCGAGAGCTCTGCTGCCGTTGTGTATGGCAGCAAATAGTCTCTAGCATCCTGGATGCTGCTCATGAAAGCCCCAAGCTTCCTGGCTGTGGCTCAGTGATGCTTTTCAGGGCCTTTTGATGCTCTTGGACGCCATGGCTGCTCCCTAACACCTCTGTCCTCCTGCCATGTCCATTCCTGGCTCCCACCTGTGAGCTATCCCTGCAGATCATCTCAAGCCCTGCCATCATCGCTCTGCAGCAGGAGGAGCTCGCCCTGACCAACATCAGGCAGTGCTGCCTGCCTCTCACACTCTCTAGACCAAGTGTAACTACGCTGTCGTGGAGACAAATGCTTTCTGTCACATCCTCCATCCCCGCAGACATTTACCGCTATGCGGCTCTTGCAGAAGAAGATTCAAGCAGCAGAACCTTTTGCTCAGCTACAGCACACAAATGCTACAAAAGCAGAAATAACCCACAAGCTCTGGGTCTATTTGTCTTGCACAGGCATGCACTAACTGCATTTGATGTTACCCCCTATCCTTGATTTCCTTCCCTGCTTCTTGTCTGATGGCGCTGCTGAGCCAGGAACAAGCTGCCCAGTGTGGCAGAGCATGGTGCAGGGCTGTGCTGGGACCTCCTCCCCTTAATCTGCTGCAGATCAGTGCCCCACACGTGCCATTGGGATGCTCTGGCACGGGATGTGCCTCCAACCCAAAGCTTCTTCCCACCTTCCAAGGAAAAACAAAGCAACCCAAGCATCTCCAGCAAAGCTGCCCAGCAGACAGCAGGGAATGCAAACAGCTTCTGACTGCTCCCTTGCACTCCCGTCCTAAGTAAGAGACCCCACGAGGACTGGCTGGGAAATCAGTGCATGACACACGTGAGTGTGCACAGGATTGTGCAAAGCAGTGGGGTTCCACGAGTTTGTGTGTGTGTTTATCTCTGCTGTTATGAAAGCATGGGAAGACTGCCTTACTGAGTCCCAGATAATTACTTATCCTCAAATGATTTTTCCTGGCCAAATTTAGAGCCACTCACAGGTAATCGAGACCAACAGGCTGTTGTTGCACAATCAACAGGCACAATCTCGATGATCAGCTGAGGAAAATAAAGCATCATGCCAAGGGTACTAGATAAGTGAGCAGCTTGAGATCTGCACATTTATGTGATACTCATGGTGTTAGACAATATTTGCCTAGAGGGGTCACATTGAATGAAAGCAAAATAGAAGATGAATGAAAATATGCACAGGAGAAGAAGCCTCTGAGGCTTCTGAAGTGTTATGACCAGAAGACATGAACTCTGTTAAAGCAAACGTTTCTCTCTATTTTTTGTGTTTTTCCAGGCAGGCCTTGATTACCGCCTGAACACATGCTGTGGAAGCCCAGCTTATGCAGCACCAGAGCTAATCCAGGGCAAAGCGTCTTTTGGCTCAGAGGGATGTAGAGCGTTGTTTGTTTTCCCCCCTTTCCCTTCCCTCTCCACAGAGCATTTAAAGGCAGTGGAGCTCAGGTAGGCTCTCTTGGTTTCCCTTCTGAATTCTGCTAGGTTGCATCGCTTGGTAGCTCTCAGAAGCTGTCAGTGGCCACAGACTAGAAAAGTGCAATTGGTCTCAGTTCACACAGCTGGCTGGTTCGTCTCAGGCTAATCCTGAACTGCCTCAAGCGACTGCTTTGGGGCTCTACAAAACAGCAACTTCAGAGATCTCTTTCTATTACTAAGTTTTTGAAAGAGCAATTTGCTCTGTTAATTATCCATCATTTCTGTGCAGTCTGTTTTGTCAGACTTGTCTTTAGATTCCAAGTTGTATGTGAAGAGTTGTTTGCACTGTAATGCACAATGTACTAAAAATTGAGAGATGAAAATGTGAAGAGTTTTTCCAGCTTTGATTTCATGTCTGGAATTTTGGAACCCACTACTTGCAGTTGTTAATCTGTCCAAACTGGTCTGGTTTGGAATGCCCTCATCCTTCTTGAATCGCTGTTAAAGGCGGAGCAATTCCTACAAGTGCCATGGCCCCACTGTTGTTCTAATTCTTGTTTCTTTGTTTTCCACACCCTGCTTTTCAAGCCTCCTTTTTCTTTACAGTCAAAGTGAGAACTGCACTGTGAGTTGTCTGAACCTTGTTGTGCCTATGCATAAATAGAACAGCAGCAAAGCCAGACAGGTGACTGTGCTGACAGCTCTCGTAGCCAGTAACACGTAACTGTGCTAAATTCCTTGTGACGGCTTTGATTTCATTTTTGCCAGTGAAATCCTTGTAAAAGGAACTGCAGCAGTGTGATGAGCTAAGGTGAAGATGCTGGTTTTAGTAGTGCTCTAAGCTGAGTGGAAGGGCAATTGAATGAGGGTTATATGCTTTCTCTGGGACGATAATGTTTTATTTCCTGAGGGAAAGAGCCAGCTTTTCATGGGCTATATGTGGGCTTTGGCAAGGGCAGACAATCCAGTCTGTCAGGAAGCCATTTGAGGTGCTTCAGGTTTGTAAGCTTGTCTTTTTGTTTCTCAGGTGGATATTTGGAGCATGGGTGTACTGCTGTATGCTCTGCTGTGTGGGTTTTTCCTTTGGATGATGACAATATGATGGCACTCTACAGGAGGATACCAGTGGGTATCAGTGGTGCTAGAATACACTGAGAAGGGAAATAGCTGAGCTTGACAAGAGGCCTTGCTTTTCGGATGGCAGAACATGCTGAGCTGTGGGTAGAAAGGCCTGTCTGCTGAATATTGTCCCTGTTTTTGTTGCTTTGTCTACCAGTATTTTGTGGATTTGGTTCTATGCTTGGTTGGCCTATGTGGCGCTGTAGCCTGATTCTATACCATAATAGCATACAGAATTAAGGAGACTTAGAGTCAGGCTGCCAGTCCCAGGCACCAGGCAGCAGCACCAGCTCTGAGCCACTCTCATCTTGACAAGAGGAGTCCCATCTTCACCCTTGACCTCTCAAGCCCTCCTGTCTTTTATTGAATTAAGTCACTTACATGCTCAGTCATCGCCTCGAATGCATTCTGAGTCTTCATTCACAGGGATTGGGATGAATGCAACAAACAGCAAGGCAGCTCAGCTTGCAACACTCTGGCTGTGGGGTTCGTGCAGGCAGAGCTCTGGGTTCCCATTTTGCCTGGCTTTGGGATGTCTGCAGCAAGATCTCTACCATTTTGTATGGGAGCAAATAATCTCTAGCATCCAGGTTGCTGCTCATGATATATCCCAGTCTTCCTGGCTGTTGCTTTGTGATACCTTTCAAAGCCTTTTGATACTCTCTGATGCCTTGGCTGCTCCCTAACACCTCTGTCCTCCTGCCATGTTGACTCACGTCTCCCACTTTTAAGCTGGCTTTGCAGATCATCTCCAGCCCTGTCATCATCACGCTGCAGCAGGAGGTGCTCACCTGGCCCAATGTCTGGCAGTACTGCTTGTTCTGCAGATGAGCAGCTGCCTCCTCATCTCTTCAGCTACAGTAGTTTTTCTCAGGGCAGTTAGATGCAGTCATGCTCCTCTGGATTTGGTGTGTTAAATCCATGCTGCATGGCAGCAGTCAGTGCAATACAAAGGTGTTCTGTGTGCCACAGCATTTCTCCAGGGGCTGCCAAAGGTAGAAGCACAACACAGCACCATCCTTCTGACAGTAATGTCTGTGAGTTTTAGACATGTGAGCACTGCATCATCCCCAGCGTGTCAGTGCTTTTCCACACCAACCTGACTCTCACACTCTGCACTGAATGTAACTCTGCTCTTGTGGAGACAAATGCTTTCTGTCACATTTTCCATCCCTGCAACCATTTGCCGGTAGGTAGCTCTTGCAGAAGGATCAAGCAGCAGAACCTTTTGCTCACCCTACAGCATGCAAATGCTATGAAAGCAGAAATAACCTGGCATGCTCTGGGTCTGCAAGGCTGCACAGATGGGAGAGGTAGATTGTGTTTTTGCAGTGGAGGTTTCCAGTATTTTCAGTACATAGTGTAGGCCCTAACTGAATGTATAACCCTCTTGTAAAACAGCTGTATAAGTAGTTTTTGCACCAAGAAAGTTGCTGAACAGAGTTAAGTTCAGACTGGGGGCATTCTGACATGGGGAGAATTGAGACAAGCACAAGATAAATACACAGGGTGGGTAGAGCCCAGCACAGGACAGAATGAATGTACTGACTTTTGGAAACATCGCCCTTCTCTCTCCGCAGAAAAGTACAAGGCAAACCTAAAAACAAGAGGTTGGTAATTGACCTTATATGGAAATGAATCCTAGCAACAGTCTTGAGGAGTCTGTGAGCCTGTGATGCTCAACCAATGAGAGCCATGAGAGCATTACCTGCATTGGGTTTAGGGCACAGAACAGAATTGATTTCACTGACTGGTGTGCAGTTTCTCCCTTGCCAAAAGGGGATGTGCGCGCAGTATTGCAGTAATGAATAAGCACTGCTGCTATCGCTACCAGCTTTGCCTAACTAGAAATCTTTGACTTTGAGAGTTTCTCACACAAGGGTTAAGGGTAAGAAAGTAAAGAGGCACAGAAAACTAAGGGAAACTGCTCTTCTTTATGTTATCTATAAAAATTGATACTATGCTGTTGTACACTTTTTTTTTAATTTTATATTTAATTTTTTGCCAATGTCAGTTAGATTGTTTTAAAATATCCACACACCAAAATCTGACTACCAAGCAAATGTAATGAAAATGAAATGAAGGTGAGTTAGCGGAAAGCACATGCCCATATTATATTAGGCTCTAGCAAATTTACAGGCAGTCACTGCACGAAGAGGTAGATCTGAGTTGCACATTATATGATTTCCACAAAGATTAAGGAAATCTGAAGCTTTCAATATATTTTTTTATTCTTTTTTCATTTCATTTTTTAAACACCTGACCCAGACCCCAACCCTCACAGGAGCTGTAAAGATAACAGCATTAACCTCCAATATAACTCAAATCCTAACCCTTACCCTGATTCTAAAATCGTCTCTAACTCCAAATGTAACAACAAAAATGATGCTAGAAGTTTGTAGCAAAAGGAACCTTAACCCTGATCATAATCCAAAAACAGTCATTAAGGTAACAATAATCTTTACCTTAAAAGTAATATTAATCAGAGCCCAGGTGATGCCTGCATCCAATCAGAAGCATGCTTTGTATTATTTAAGAGTTGTATTTTTTCCAATGAACTCTCTCTATTATCACGTTTATAAAGTAACAGAGTCTGTTCTTTTTATCCTGACACTGTGCCTTACTCCTGACATCCCCTGGAAATGACCCAGATAGGGCACCATCAAAGTAATGCTAATAGTAATGTCAATCCTAAGGGTATCTATAGCCTCAGTGTTAATGGGACGCTAACAACAATCCCAACAGCCTTAAACATTCTGGTGGTGTGAAAGAGGTGCTGCCTTGCACATGCTGGGCAGTCCCATTGCCTGTTAAATGCAGGCGGCAGCGTAGAAACATGATGCCCGTGGTCAGAATGCCCTGTGGCAGATCCTGGCACCGGAGAACTGACCGGAGAACCATGAGAGAACTGACAACAAATCACTTGACATCAGAACCGACCCAGTGGTTATTTACAAGCCTTGGGTGACCCAGACAGGATCTCAGAGTGGTGAATGTAGGTACAGAAGTTGTTACTACTCTGTCTTCTTCTAAAAGCTGCTCAGCTGCTTTGCGTTTCAGACCATCCCTGGCTTCACTGTGTGCATCTGTCCAATTGATACCAGGTGGTTTTTCATCTCAGAAGTTGGGGGGGGCGGGGGGCAGAGGGGAAAGGGATATCAATTCAATTACTCATTTATTTATTGACAGAGATTCACGTTTGCTACGTTTGGAGAAGTTTTATTTGTTTGCTGTGGTTTGGTTTTTTCTTTTTTTCTTTTTTTTTTTCCCCCTTCCCTCCTCTTCCATCTTTGTGTTCTTCCCCTATAATCAAAAGAGAACGGATCCCCAGGGTCTGTCCCGCAGATGGTCTTTCCTTGGTCTCTGCTGCCACCTGCTGGCCAATACACGGAACTGCCACTGTTGGGCGTTTGGTGCCGCAGGAAGCACAACGCAGATCTGAGTTCTGACCGGTCTACGCAGCAAATCCGCCAATCTTTATTGCGATAAGCCCTCCACATGGCATTGCGCACGCACTCGAACACGCAGCAGGCATAGATTTCTCCTAACTCCTTGAGGAGCAGGCAAGCAGAACAACTGAGCGCACCACTGCTTGTGATTGGGCCACCCCCATCTTAGAGATGTGTGTTAGATCTTTTACCCACCCCTGGACTGGCCTTGTTGCTTAACGATAACCTCTGAAATCTGAGTTACTGGTTCTACCACCTGTAGTGTAGAATAGGTAGCCAATAAATGCTTTTCAACTGTGATGTATCTTTATTCTGCTCCATGCCAAACCTGTGACCAAAACCTCATAGGGGTTCACAAAGAACTCTGGCTCTGCCAGAGCCCCCATCCAGACCCTTCTTGAGTTACATTCACATCTAGTTTGCCTGAAAAGGTTGGACTGAAAATACTCAGTGCTTGGGCCTGTTTAACAGATATTTTTTCCTGATTATGCTGTCCATCGATCTTTTTAAACTGAACTCCTGCTCTAATCTGGTCTTTAAACATTTGCTGTCTCAAGACCCTAATGGGTCCAGACTGGATTACCTTAGGGGCTGGACGCCTAAGTCATGGCAGCAGATGGTTCTCTGACCTTTTCACCACCATTCAGAGCCTGCATCTGGCCATAGGCACTCTTGTCTCCCCATCAATTGGGCAGCCTGTTGTATTACAGCACCTGAGGGCCACTAGGGGGTTCAGTATGGATAACATAGACCCATCCTGATGTAAAGGTGATGGCTGTAGGATGAGATCCCTCGTTCCTGATGAAAAATTTATTGACTGGGCTCTCAAAATCATCTTCATAGATTGCCTCTTTCATGCCTAATTCTCTAATATAATTTTGTTAGTCCTCCATAGAGGAACACAGGCTGATGTTTAATGGTATGTCATTCTTATTTGGCCATGTTATATGACACACAGCCATAAATCATTCACTGATCAAATGGCTATCCTCATTATGTTGGACAGAGCATACAGTCTTTGCCTGAGGGCAGGGTGAGTAGTAATGGATGTCAGTTTTGAAATTTCCAGTCCGTTCACCACAGCGCTTTCTGCCTCCATGTCCCATAACCAAAGCAGCTATGCTGGCATGCTCTCTTGGTTTCTGTCTAAACCACTGTACTATATCCATCAGTTCAGCTGCTGTATTATGGGCAGCAGGGTTTGGGGGGTTGGACACTGGTCAGGGCACTCCCACCAACCTATCCTGCATTTATTTATTTTTTTTTTCATTTTTGGGTTACAATCAGTCAGATCTCAAATAGATCTAGACCAAATGGAACCTCAAAATCTGACCTTTTAGTGCCTTCATTTACAGAGTCCATATTATACAGATTCCCTTGTACAGGGTCCCCATGGTCTTCCAGAGAGATGTTCCTGATCTTCCATAGGAGAATGATTGAATTAGGTTTTTTCCCCATCAAAACTGCCACCTGTCTTTCCAGTTTTTCAACACTATCATTCAATAGCTGATTTGCATCAGCCTGAGCCTCTTCAGTTATGTTCAGACAGTTCAAGGCCATCAGCAGTGGCCATGCCACCATGAACGCAGCTAATTGTCATTCTCATGTTGTACGTATGTCTTTGCTAAGACCATGGAAATACTCAGTCAGGTGGGCCAGGGACTCATGGACCCTCCCTCCGTCCCACACAGGGCCCCATTTTTCAGTGACAGAAGCAGTGCTGCATTTTGAGGATCCTAGGAATCCCAGGACATGCCCTGACAAAAGGTCATTCAAAGCAGTAGTCTTTCCCCATCCAAACAACCCCATGATATTCACAGAATCACAGAATTGTAGGGGTTGGAAGGGACCTCCAGAGACCATTGAGTCCAACCCCCCTGCCAAAGCAGGTTCCCTACACCACGTTGCACAGCTCGGCATCCAGGCAGGTCTTGAAAATCTCCAGAGGAGGAGATTCCACAACCACCCTGGGCAGCCTGTTCCAGTGCTCTGTCACTCTCACCATAAAGAAGTTATTGCACACATTAGTGCAGAACTTCCTATGGTCCAGTTTCTGTCTGTTTCCCCTTGTCCCATCTCCACACACTTCTGAAAAGAGTCTCGCCTCACCTCTTTGCCCCCCACACCTCAAATATTTATAGACCTGGATCAGGTCCCCTCTCAGCCTTCTTTTCTCAAGGCTAAACAGACCCAGTTCCCTAAGTCTCTCCTCATAGGGGAGATGCTCCAGGCCCTTCACCATCTTACTGGCCCTCTGCTGGACTCTTTCTAAGAGATCCCTGTCTTTTTTGTACTGGGGAGCCCAGAACTGGACACAATATTCCAGATGAGGCCTCACCAGGGCAGAGTAGAGGGGGAGGATCACCTCCTTCGACCTGCTGGACACGCTCTTTTTAATGCACCCCATAATGCCATTGGCTTTTTAGGCTACAAGGGCACACTGCTGGCTCATGGCCAATCTGTCGTCCACCAGGACGCCAAGGTCCCTCTCAGCAGAGCTCCTCTCCAGCAGCTCTTCCCCCAGCCTGTACTGGTGCATGCAGTTATTTCTACCCAGGTGCAAGACTCTACACTTGCTTTTGTTAAACCTCATCCGGTTTCTTACTGCCCAGCTCTCCAGCCTGTCCAGGTCTCGCTGAATGGCAGCACAGCCTTCAGGTGTGTCAGCCAATCCTCCCAACTTCGTGTCATCAGCAAACTTGCTGAGGGTGGTCACTATCCCCTCATCAAGGTCATTGATGAAGATGTTGAACAAGACCAGACCCAGCACAGACCCCTGGGGGACGCCGCTAGTTACAGCCCTGCAGCCAGACACTGCACCGCCAACGACAACCCTCTGCACTCTGCCAGTCAGCCAATTCTCGACCCACTTCACTGTCCACTCACCTATCCCATACTTCCTCAACTTTGGTATAAGTATGTCATGGGAGACTGTATCAGTTATAGAGGTTATAGAGTTCAATTCCTGCAGTCAATTTGGCGGCCCAGGTGGGACCAGCTCTGTTCGCTGCAGGACCAGCTGAGAGGGAGACACTTTTGGCGCACCCTGAGATTTCTCTGAAGGACTCCCTTCCTCACCTGATCACTGCAGGGACAGACAAGGACCACCCATAGGTGGACCAGGTATGTGTATGGTAAGTGGAGCCCATATGTCTTGAGGAGACATCCTTCACAGTTTACAGCCATACGTGCTGCTCCCAGGGAGGTGAGCTCATGGCTTTGGTTGCCAGCTGGGGTAGGAAGACTCCTTGGGTGAGTTCCTATGAAAGGGAACTGTATGTCATATGAATGGAAACAAGAAAAAATACTCTCTCCCAGGTAGTTGACAATAGGAGGGACCTAGGTTGGTCTCTCCTACGGGTATGGGATATAGTGGATAGCCTGTCAAATGGTAGCCTGGGTTCTCCAAGTTGTAATCATGGGGCTTATAGGTTGTATGTTCAATATTATCATCTGCTTTAAGTGTTTGGTACCGTGTGTCAAGACGACTCTGGGAAAAACATTAACGTTTGCAACTGGTCGACCAGAGTATGAGTGTTATTAAGATTCCAGCTAGAAAACGTTGTCAGCATTGTGTAGTATGAATAAACCATGATTTTTGATCTAAATGTCAGAGTGAGTGTGGTGTGAGTGAGACACAGAACAGCTGCAGGGTGAGTGCCGAGTCCCGATCCATGTTTCCTTCCTCCTGTGAGGGAAATGGCCGGACACGGACAAAGTGAAAGACTGTGTTGTCTGTCCACTCATAAGTACTTTCTGCTTGTATGTAAGAAGATGGGAGTTTGTACTCTGTAGATTAGTAAGATGGTCCTGAGGAGAGGTGTACATTCCACCCGACCAATGAGTGTCAACCCATTTATGTAATACTGTGTACTGCTTGCAGGGAAGTGTGTGAGGGAGGTGGTTCAATCAGTGCTGGTTCTGTGGCACAGTGTTTATAACTGAAGAATACAGGCTGTATTAAGGGAGTTTATGTGAACACAAGAACTGTATTGTTTGACGAACTTTTTTGATGGTATAAGAAAGTGTATTGTTGTTAATGATATATGGAAGTGTACTTGAGGGAATGTGGAAGTGTATCTGAGCATACAAATGGAGGAAGCATTTACAGAGGAAAAAGGGTTAAAGCAAGTTTACCTGCACTGACATGAGAGCAACACCCTGAACCCTGTGAGCTGAGCAGAGAATAGTGGAGACACAGTCCCCATGTATCAGGTAGTGTTATTCTGCTTACCAAATGAATGAGTTCACTACAGAAGAGGCAAATCTTCCCCTCTGCTCCATCTGTGGCATTCTCTGGAGTTCAAGGCATTGCAAAGCTATGGCACATCTACTTTCTTTCAATGATGACACCTTAGTGTGCTCTGGGCTCTCATTTCAATTGCATCTATAGAAGTCTAGGGTCATGCCAGCTGACAGGAAGCTGGCAAATGTTGTCTCATTGTAAGGAAGAGCAAGAAAGATGACATGGGCAATTATGGACCTGTCGGTCCAGAGCCTGGTAAAATTATGGAGAAAATGATGGTGGGAGTTATGGAAAAACAGCTGAAGGACAATTCTGTCATTGGTCGCAGCCAACACAAGTTTGTGAGGCGAAGGTCCTGTTTAATTTAAGCTCATTTTGTAACACAGTCATCCGTTTAGTTGACCAAGGGAAGCCAGTTGATGTAATCCTTGAGGATTTCAGTGGAGATTTTGACACTGTTTCTCACAACCTTCTGGACAGAATGTTCTGCATACGGCTAGACAGAAACACAATGTGGTGGGTGAGCAGTTGGCCAGTAGGTCAGTCCCAAAGGATTATAGTCAGTGGGTTCCATCAGGATGGTAGATGGTCACTGTCGGAGTCCCCAGGGTTCCATTTTGGGGCCACTTTCCTTTCATGTTTATGCAGATGACTTGAATGCAGGACTAGAAGACGTTCTGAGCAAGTTTGCTGATGAGACCAGATGAGGAGGTGCTGTTGCCTCCACTGAGGGTGGAGAGGACTTGCAGAGAGATGTGGACAAGTCAGAGAACTGGGTACCAGTTGGTACTAAGCACCAAGTGCATAAAGTATAACAAGAACAAGTGCCTGATTGTGCACCTGGGTAGGGGCAATGCTGGACATACACACTGACTGGATATGGGACACTGGAGAGAAGTCTGACTGGAAAGGATTGGGGTGCTGGTCAGCATCACACTGAATGTGAGTCAGCAGTGTGCCAAGGCAGCCAGGAAAGCCAACGGTCCCCTGGAGTGCATGAAGCAACTTATTGCCAGCTGGGTGAGGGAAAGGATCATCCCTCTCTGCTCTGCATTGCTACTGCCTCACTAGCAGCACTAGGTGCACTTCTGGGCACCGCAGAAGATAAAGGACATCAAAGTATGGGAGAGTGTGCACAGGAGGGCACTGGAACTGAGAGATCTGAAGTTCAGAGTTTCACTGGGATTGACTGCTTGTTCAGACTGGGCCCTTCTCACACACTAAAACATCCTGTGATGAGACACAGGGCACATGTGGGATATGAACTTTAACAGCATCCTTGCACCACATGCAAATGCTTTTCCCAGTGCTTCAGTGTTCCACCACCCATTGCTTATAACATAGTTTTCAACACCCCATTGTATCTTTTAGTTTTACCAGAAGCTGGTGCATGGTAGGGGATATGATAAATCCACTCAATGCCATGAACTTTGGCCCAAGTATTTATTAAGGGAATTTTTGAAATGTGTCCCATTATGAGACTCAGTTCTTTCTGAGGTGTCATGTCTCTATAGGACTTGTTTCTAACAACCCAATATTGTGTTTCTGGCAGTAGCATGGGGTACTGCGTATGTTTCAAGCCACCCAGTGGTTGCTTCCACCATGGTAAGCACAAAACGCTTATCATTATGAGATCCTGGCAAGGTGACATCATTCACCTGTCACTCCTCCCCATATTTATACTTTTGCCTTGGCCTTCCCCCCAGAGAGGCTTCATATTCTTGGCTTGTTTAATTATGGCACATGATTCACAGTCATGAATAACCAGTGCAATAGCATCCATAGTTAAGTCCACCCCTCAGTCTCTAGCCCAATTATATGTTATGTCCATTCCTTGATGGCCTGAGGTCTCATGGAACCATCAAGCTTGAAATAATTCACTCTTGTTCTGCCAGTCCAAGTCTATTTGAGCCACCTCAATTCTGGCAGCTCGACCTACCTGATGGTTGTTTTGTTGTTCTGCAATAGCCCGACTCTTGGGCAAGTGTGCATCCACGTGACACACCTTTACAATCATATCTTTTTTTTGAGCAGTTATGTTTTTCTACATTTCAGCAGCCCAAATAGGTTTACACCTCCGTTGCCAGTTATTTTGTTCCCACTGCTGTAACAACCCCCATAAGGCATTTGCCACCATCCATGAGTCAGTATAAAGATAAAGCATTGGCCACCTCTCCCGTTCAGCCACATCTAAGGTCAGCTGGACAGCTTTTACCTCTGCAAACTGACTTGATTCTCCTTTACCTTCTGTGGCCTCTGCGACCTGTCGTGTGGGGCTCCAAAGAGCAGCTTTCCATCTCCGATGCTTCCCTACAATATGAAATGATCCATCAGTGAAAAGAGCATATTTCTTTTCATTTTCTGGTAGTTCGATGTATGGTGGGGCCACTTTAGCACATGACACCTCTTCTGCTGGTGATGTTCCAAACTTTTTCTCTTCAGGCCAGTTCATGATCACTTCTAAAATTCCTGGACGATTGAGGTTCCCCATCCGCGCTTGTTGTCTAATCAGTGCAATCCACTTGCTCCAGGTGACATCAGTAGCATGATGGGTGGAGGGAACCTCCCCTTTCAACATCCGGTTCATCATTGACAGTTGAGGTGCCAGAAAGAGCTGCATTTCAGTACCAGCTACTTCGGAAGCAGCCCGAGCCCCCTTATACGTGGCTAAGATCTCCTTCTCAGTTGGAGTGTAGCACTCTTCAGACCCCTTGTACGCTCAGCTCCAAAATCCCAGGGGTCAGCCTTGGGTCCCTCCTGAGGCTCTTTGCCACAAACTCCAAGTGGGACCTTTCTCTCCAGCAGCAGTATAGAGGATGTTCTTTACATCCTGTCCAGTCCGTACTGGCCCCAGGTCCACGGCACAGGCTATCTCCTGTTTAATCTGTTCAAAAGCCTGCTGCTGCTCTGGGCCCTATGCAAAATCATTCTTCTTCTGCATCACCTGATAAAGGGGGCTTACAATGAGGCTGTAGTTTGGAATGTGCATCCTCCAAAAGCCCACTGCACCCAGGAAAGATTGTGTCTCTTTCTTGCTAGTTGGTGGAGACATGGCAGTGATTTTGTCGATCACTGTTGGGATGTGATGACATCCATCCTGCCACTTTATACCTAAGAACTGAATTTCCTGGGCAGGCCCTTTTACTTTGCTTCACTTAATAGCAAAACTGGCTCATAGAAGAATTTGAATTATTTGCTCTCCAGCACAGCAGCACTCAGTGGGGGTGTGACCTCATTCAGGCCACGGTAGTCTACTGTCAGCCTCCATTCTCCACTGGCTTTACGCACTGGCCATATGGAGCTGTTAAAAGGTGAGTGAGTTTTACTGATCACTCCCTGATTCTCCAACTGGCGAATCAAATCATGAATGGGGAGCAAGGAATCCCTGTTGGTGCGATACTGCCGTCTGTGCACTGTCTTTGTAGCAATCGGTACCTGCTGCTCTTTTATTTTTACTCATAGCAGCCTCACAACAGACGGGTCCTCTGACAGGCCAGGTAAAACTGACAGCTGCTTAATGATGTCCATATCTACAGCAGCGATTCCAAAGGCCCAGTGATACCCCTTAGTATCCTTGAAATGCCCTCTTCTGAGGTAATCAATACCAAGTATGAACGGAAACCCTGGGCCACTCACATAGGATGTTTTTTCCAGTCTTTACCAGTGAGGCTTATTTCAGCCTCCAACACAGTCAATTCTTGAGAGATATCCAGAAATATGGATTGATTCTGTCCCTTCATGACTGGAGGGCATTAGGGTGCACTGTGCACCGGTATCCACCAGTGCCTTATATTTCTGTGGTTCTGATGTGCCAGGCCATCGAATCCACACAGTCCAATAAACTCTATTATCCCTTCCACTCCCTTGACTGAGGGCAGGGCCCCTCTATTGGTTACCTGTGATAACTGGAGCAGCCGTACTGGTGGTTGGACTGTTTTGTAGTTCCCTCACCCGTGCTAATAGTACAGGAGTAGGCTGGTCATGCCACTTCCTCATGTCTTCTCTGTGGTCACGTAGGTAACGCCACAAGGAAACACGCAGTGCAATTTACTGTTGTTCCTTGCTCGATCTGGAAAGTGCTTGTGTCTAATAGCTGAGATTTTTAATGATACACATGAAGGCTTTATGGTCGTTAATTTCTTTACGATCTCTCGCCTTCAACTGAAGCAGCAGCTAAGCCAATTACCAAGTGACACCAAGGAGATGAAGTGGCAAAATGGAGATTTATTGAAACAGACACATCCTTATATAACCTACGCCTTTTCGTCTACACCCACTGCATTACACTAAGATTCTTCCAGAATATGGGGAAGGGCCTGTCACATCACAACAAGCTACCGTCCCAGCTGTCCCAACAGCGAAGCAACCAGGTAACAAGAGATTCATTCTGGTGCCGTGTGAACTCCTTTCTTACGCCTTGGATTTCAGTCATCTTCAGGGGTCGACAAACAGTAATAGAGATTTCCTCCTCATCACTCTCTTCTTCATGCCACTTTTCCTTTTGCCTTTCTCGGTACTGATCCAGACCTGTCACCTGGATCTTCTGTTGCCTCCTCCTCCACTTCTTTTTTCCGTTCTAGTCGTGAGGACATCCATTTCCATTTCTTGCCTTCCACAGAGGCAACTGATATTGTTACTGGTGCCTCCTGTGACTGATCAAAATTGACTTGGGGATTTCCCTTTTTGGCTTGAACCTCAGCTCGGAAACTCTCTCTTTTCGGAACAGTGTTATATAGAGCACGGTAAGCACAAGCCAAGCCCCAAATAAGTCGTACCCCCTTAGATCTATCTAGGCTGCACCATCCCTGACTCAAATACTGGCTTAGTTTCTCGGGATCCCACAGGTGTTCAAGAGTTAAATCCCATGACATTGCGGGCCCCCACGTCTTGGCGAACCTGAAGGCAAAAGGTCAGTGTTCTAGGACAAACAACCACACACCAATATAGTTAATTATAGCTGTGTCCATCTATTGCCTGAAAAGCCGTACTTTTATAGCAAACAAACAAGGGTGTTCAAAAATCACATGTACTAATTGGAAGAAAGCTTCTGCAATAAGAACCCTAAAACCCCGCTTCAAATCCACGAGCCTTTCACTCTTTTGCTAGAGGTGTCCTTGGTTCTCATGCTGTTTATCCTGCTCCGCAGCTGCTGCTCTGTAAAGTGCTTATCTTGATCCATGGCTGCTGCTCTGTAAAATTCTTCTTGTATTACAACAGAATGGCAGTTCCCTGGGGTCTCCAACACACCTCCAGCCAGCTGGCAAATGCCACTGAGGACCTTTAGGAAAGACATGCCCTGGGTAGTGACAATGTCCACTGGACAACTGTGAGCCCCACAATGGGTCTGGTACCTGTGTGCCATCTTCTGAACACCAGTACCACGGTGTAGATGCAAGGCCCAGCCAGGCAAAATCAAAACATGCTTCTGGAAGGGGATGCTTTCTGAAGAGTCTTTACACTAATGAGAGGACCACAAACATTCACTCAGCTAACTCCAAATCTCTGTGCCTTTGCAGGCCTAGGGTCTTGTTTGGTTCACAGAGACATGGTGGGTTGATTCTCAGCTCTGTACTGTAGCAAATGGTGTACAGATTCTGCGTGACGGATGGGCAAGGAAGATGAGGAAAGGCTGCTGCCATCCATGAGAGGGCACTGAGCTCTGCCTGGGGATGGCAGAGGAGCCAGCTGAGAACTGATGGAAAGGGCTCAGAGAGGAGAGCGGCAGATTCTGTTCCTTGCTTCCTGATCAGGAAGAACAAGAAGAGGGGACAGGCAGGAATCTGAGTTACAGCTCAGATGGAATTGTTTTCTTCAGACTGTCTGCTGTGGTGCAGTGTTTTGGTTCTTGGAGAAAACCATTGATAACACTCTGATGTTTACAGCTGCTGCTAAGCAGTGTTGTACGGAGCCAAGGCCATGGTCAGTGGAGGGCACATGGAGCTGGCAGGGAACAGAGTGAGGACAGCTGACTGATAGTGGCCAAAGGGACGTTCTCTATCACCTGACAGCAAGCAGAAATTGTATTGAAAGGGGTGGGAGTTCATATCAGTCTCTTCACTGCACAGGGTCCAGCTGAGCATCAGTCTGGTGGTGCTGAGCAAGTGCTTGTGCATCCGTTGTTACATACAATTCCATATCAACGGATATACAGTGATAACTATTACTCCTCTCCTTTTATCTCTCTTAGTAAAATGCTTTGTTACAACCCAGAAGTTGTACTTTTTTTCCCAGTTCTCATCCCCATCCCACTGGGAATTGGGCAGTGCACAAAGCACTGTGTGCTGCTGAGCCACATGTTGGGTTCAACAACCACAGTCATTTTGGTGCCTGATGTGAGACTCCAAGGGTTGAGACAGCAGCACATCTGTCCAGAGTGAGATAACTCAGGGCTTTGTGGGAGCTGGAGAAGTGCAGGCCATGGTGCTGATATGTGTGGATGTGCTCCCTATGTGTGGAGCTTGTTGAGTCTTCTCATGAAGCTTCACTGCACAGCTCCTTACTTGGTGCTTGGATGCTGCATTAGGGTATTTATTTTGCTATGCTGTTTGACCTCAGTTTGTACCACGATAAAATTGGCAGCTGACAAAGTGAAGTTTTGTGCACATTCAGCTCTGCGGTCATCTTTGGGTTTTGGAAGTAACATTGTCCATATGATTACAGAATCACAGAATCACAGAATTACCCGGGTTGGAAGGGACCTCAAGGATCATGTAGTTCCAACCCCCCTGCCTGGCAGGGCCACCAAACATACACCTTTACTAGATCAGGTTGCCCAGGGCCCCGTCCAACCTGGCCTTGAACACCTCCAAGGACGGGGCATCCACAACCTCACTGGGCAGCCTGTTCCAGGACCTAACCACTCTTCTAGTAAAGAACTTTCCCCTAACATCCAACCTAAATCTTCCCTCCTTCAACTTAAAACCATTTCCCCTATTCCTGCTATTATCAGCCCTTTCGAAGAGTTTACTCCCTTCCTCGGAGTAAGTTCCCTTCAGGTATTGAAAGGCTGCAATGAGGTCAATTAGGAATTACACAATTTACATTGTCGCCTCTGTGAGTCCGGGGGTGTACTGGATATTGTGTTGAGGGACATGGTTTAGTGGGAGCTATAGGTAATAGGTGAACGGTTGGACTGGATGATCTTTTAGGCCTTTTCCAATCTTGGTGATTCTATGAATCTACGATTGAGGTTAAACAATTATTCAGGAATATCAGTGAGAGATCTGCTCCAAGGTGAGAAGGCTCTGCATGGCAGGGGGTGTGGGATGGTCTGGGCAGCTGCCTGGAGCGGTGGGCACCCCCAGGGCTTTGGAACTTCATCTCCGAGCAACTGCAGGATCCTGAGAAACTGGTAGAATATTGGGGGCAGGTCTGCTGTGGCTCTGGTAATCCTAAACAGGCACAAATGACTGCAGTGTGCCAGATCCAGAGAGCTGGATCTGCTGACAGTGCTGCAGCCTCTGCAACTCCTGGCACAGACCCTGCAGCAGCTCCAAGGTTTTGCTACACTGCATATGTTGTATATGTGTGAAAATACACTAAATATATTATATATGTATAAATACATTTGTCATAATTATTATCCTTTTCTTTTTCTCTTTGTCACAATCCATAAACCTTAAACCACAGCACTGCCCCGAGACGCTTACGGATCTCCTTGGGACTATTCATTCTGATCTGGTCACACAGTGAAGAGCATCAGAAGATCTCGAGGTTTTCTCAGGGAGCAGCTCCTGAGATATATTCCTTACACCAGGTTTGGAAGAGGCCTCCCTCCAGTTCTCTGGTCCTGCACTAAAGGTGCCCTCTTGTTATGGCAGTGCCAGCAAGGAGACCAGCTCTGACAGACCTGTTCATATTGCCGGCTACTGACTGCAGCCCCAGAGTGCTGCTGTAGAGACAACAGGACGGTCATGAGACACACAAGACCTTCAGGACTGCACAAATGAGAGAACTTGAGAGCACTGTGGTGGTGTAAAGAGATCAGAAATGAAAAGAGCACGTTGAACTGCTGTCTGTTGCTGTATCTACCTAAATCCAGACAAAGTAGGAAAAAAGAAAATCTAAGTAAAAGTTTATTTTTAAACATTTTTAGGTATCTTTTAAAGTATTTGGGGAATCTGGATAGATGTTTAAATGAGCTCTTGGAGTGAAAAAATGGAAATTAGTTTGGAAAGAGTTGTAATATAATTTTATTTTTAAGTTCAATAATATATATATAGGTTTTTTGCACGTTGCTATATCTCACATAATCAAACAATCAAAGATGCATAAAACATAAAGAACCATCATTGGGAATCCTATGATGAAGCTGTACATTTTATGGAAGCTGGAATAGTGCGTATTGCAAGATCTTCCTGAGAGCGTGCTTGATCTCCCTGTTCCTCATGCTGTAGATAATAGGGTTCAGTGTTGGAGGAACCACTGTGTACAGAAGTGCCATTGTCAGATCCAGGAGTGGGGAGGAAATGGACGGGGGCTTCAGGTTGGCAAAAACACCAGTGCTGACAAATAGGGAGACCACGGCCAGGTGAGGGAGGCACGTGGAGAAGGCTTTGTGCCGTCCCTGCTCAGAGGGCATCCTCAGCACAGCCACGAAGATCTGCACATAGGACACAACTATGAAAACAAAGCAACCAAAGCCTAAACTCACACCAAAAAAGAGAAACACAACTTCCCTGAGGTAGGATTCTAAGCAGGAGAGTTTGAGGATCTGGGGGATTTCACAGAAAAACTGGTTGACAACGTTGCCTTGGCAGAGAGGCAGTGAAAACGTACTGGCAGTGTGCAGCAGGGAATTGAGAACCCCAGTGCCCCAGGCAGCTGCTGCCATGGTGGCACAAGCTCTGCTGTCCATCAAGGTCCCGTAGTGCAGGGGCTTGCAGATGGCAACATAGCGGTCATAGGACATGATGGTGAGAAGGGAAAACTCTGCTGAGATGAAGAAGACATAGAAAAAGATCTGTGCAGCACATCCTGTGTAGGAGATGGCCCTGGTGTCCCAGAGGGTGTTGGCCATGGCTTTGGGGAGAGTGGTGGAGATGCAGCCCAGGTCGAGGAGGGCCAGGTTGAGGAGGTAGAAGTACATGGGGGTGTGCAGGCGGCGGTCGCAGGCTACGGCTGTGCTGATGAGGCCGTTGCCCAGGAGGGCAGCCAGGTAGATGCCCAGGAAGAGCCACAAGTGCAGGAGCTGCAGCTGCCGCGTGTCTGCCAACGGCAGCAGGAGGAACTCGCTGATGGAGCTGCTGTTGGGCATCTGCTGTTGTTGGACTTGGAGTCCTGTTCAGAGTGCAGAAGGTAATGACAAGTCCAGACCATTCTCAGACACACTCCTCCTGCTATACTATGAAATGTTTTTATTCTCTTACAACAGTGTACATTTAGCACTATTACTTGCATTCAATTTCATTTATTTCAGCATTCCTTAAGCAGAAGCAGCGTATGGTGCTCTGACCTCCCTCTTATTTTCTTATCCCTTTTCCATGGATATTTTCATCTGTTTCAAGTCTCATATCTTTACCCCAAGTGCTCTTAGAGCCCCCTACCCCAGCTTCTGTGGCATTCAGTTTCAGTTAGAAAATGCTGCCTGTTTGTAGGATAAGTGAATTATTCATGCCTACAGAAAATGAAGATAATTCCGTCCTTTGAGAAAGGGGAGACTGAAAGCACATCACGTGTGACTGTTCAGGAAACAAGGAATTTATTGAAGAAAAATTCACAGATCTCTGATAGCTCCTTTTAGATATCTGTTTCCAATCCTCTTTTCCTCAGAACAGGAAATGGAAACCCCCTGCCTTGGCTCTCCTCTTGCAAAAGAACCTTAGAAACATCCTGTTGTGCAGTGAAGCTGTGATCCCCCTGCCCCAGGCAGCAGCTGTGGCAGCACAAGCCCTGCCGGGGGGCTCCTTCCCCCCACACGTCTCCCCGCAGCGCCCTGGGCAGCTCCCCGGGCAGGCTGAGTGCTGAGCCTGGCAGGCGGCAGAGTCCCATACCCGGCACACAGCCCCTGGGGCACAGCAGGGACCCTGCTCTGCAGGACAGCCCTGGGCACCCGCCTGCAGCCCCGGCTGCACAGCCTGCAGCCGTGCTGGGACACGCAGCCCTCAGGGCTGTGCTCAGACGCTGCAGCACAGAAACCCTCAGCTGGAGCAGAAGGCTTTTTCCATAGTAAAGAAACATGCAGTGCCTGCATCCAGATCTGCTATGGGATATCCCAAATTAAGTTAACCCTCTATGAAAAGCAGCTCATGGTCTTCAGTGAGACTTACCTTGTCATGGTCTGTGAGCAATGCTCCTGCAGAGAGCTCACAGCCCGCTCACCCCACACACATCCTGTAAGCTCTCTTCACTTTCTCTCTTCTTTTTCTGTCACCTGCAGGCTGTGCTGTGCACAAGAGCTGCTCCTGGGCACAGCTGTCTCTCTGCAGCTCTGCCCACTTTTATGAGCTCCCTGTGTCCCAGGAGCCCAGCCCAGCTCAGCTACAGACTATGTCATTTTTATCCTTCCCACTCATCTCCCCTGACATGTCCCTGGGTCTTCATGGCCAACAGATCCTGAAAGACAACATCATCATGACTGTGCTTTGAAATCCGCTCAATTAACCACCACATGTCCAGTGGTCAGTGACTGATTGGAGACATATGGGGAGTTCTCCCAGAGATTGTTTGATGAAACAATAAGGGCAACCAGACAAGGAAGGGGAGGTTTGGACTTTTCCTGTGCAGGACAGTGATCCAGCTGAGGCAGTGCAGGAATCTCATCCCTTGACAGAAATCCTGGAGCTGAAATGGGATTCAGCTCCCTACACACCCACAGGAGCTGGGATTCCTCTGGTTCAGTTCAGAAGTGCACAAGGAGTTGCCTGCACGTGAGCTCCTGCTCTGAGTCCTCGGCCCTTCAGCAGGGAGGCTGTTGCTCACACACAGACACTGGGTGATGCCCACCATGCCTGGGCTGCTCCTGATGTGTGCCAGTGCTTGTAAACCGTGTGGTAAGTCCCTGAGATAGAAAGCTCATTCCTGGGCATGAACTGAGGGCCAGAGAGGGGATTGCACTGGCTGTCTGGTGAATTCACATGCAGCTGCAAGAGCAGCACAGGGCCTTCTGGAAAGCGATGCCGTAAGTGCGTCCCTGTTGCTACGTCACCTCCAAGACCCACGATCCGTCTAATGTTTGTGTGCCACCTTCTGCACACTGATACCATAGATGAGCTATCCAGTCAGGCTATGTCCAGTGATGCTTTTCAATTAGGATGTTTACTTCTGTGGTTTTGCACTAATGCAAACACCAACAAACAGTAAGCTAGAAATCTTGGTAGAGCTGCTGGCCTGAGCTCCTGTTTGGACCATGGGGACACAGTTTAATGGCTTCCACAACTTCACTGTAGCACAAGGGGGATACAGAGTCTTTAGGATGGATGGGCGAGGAGACATAGAAAGGTGACTGCCCACTGTGAGAGTGCACTGAGATCTGCCTGAGGATGAAAGAGCAGACAGGTCAGAGCTAATTCAAATGGCAAACAGAGGAGACCATCAGTGTGTTTTCCTGTCTTCTTGATCAGGGAGAGTAAGTGGAAGGTGCCCTCTGCAGACAGATGGGAATCTGATGTTGTCTGTCCCTTGTCCTATTTGGGGGCCTTTGTCACTCCATTATCTGCGGCAGGGACAGCACAGCAGGGCATGTGGCATCCAGCAGATCCATGGAGAGCACAGATGGCAGCTTCTTGACCAAGCAGTGGAGGAACCAAAGAGGAGAGGTGCTCTGCTGGATCTCATACTCTCCGGCAATGAAGGCCTCGTTGGAACTGTGAAGGTCAAAGGGGCATCAGGCGAAATACAAGACACAAATGCATCACTTGTTATTCATTTATTTATTTATCTATTTATTTATTTATTTTGAGGCTACAAGCTATAAAGATGTTCATTAATGTCAATAAAAATGAGACAAGGCATTGAAAACAAAGATCAAAATCAGTGAAAATGTTTTAACCCTTCTCAACATGGGAAATTCTCATTAGTCTTGTTCCATTTTAAGTTGTATATATGAATCTTTGAGGTGATTTGATGTCTTTTTTTTTTTTTTTTTTTTTTTCTTTCTTTTTCTGAAACTACGATGTTTTCCACAACTGTGTTTGCTGGACACAAATGCCTTCAGGTTCAGGGACACAGACAGCGGTGCCAGTGCCAATGCCCTGTGACTATAGCCCGGTGCCCGGCATTACTCTTCCCTGCTGCCTATTTGATGTCCCTCATCCTCCAGGTGTCTCCAGCTCTCCTCAATAAATGGCTGTGGTTAAGGGCATGTTTTCAGCAGATCATTTAGACACATGCTCCTGCCACAGCCTGCCAGATTTCCCCATCCCTTGCTCTTTGTTCAGTCAGATACCTCCCAATTATCTGTCTGATTTCTGACATTTAGGGGGATGACTCAAATTTGCTCCATCTTGCCAAAGTCTGATCGACTGTGTTGTCAACTCCTTCACCGCGATTCTATCTATCCCTTCCTATCTTTGATTTTCTCTTTCTTTTTGTTTTTCTGTGTCATTTTCTTCTCCATTTCTTTCCTTTTCCTTTTCTTATTCTCTTTCCATATACTTTATTTTTCTTTTTCCTTTCTCTTTTCCTTTTTCTATTTCTCTTCTTTTTTTTTCCTTTTTCTCTTTCTCTTTATTTTCATGCTTTAAAAAAAGCATGTATTCTGAAATCCGTTCATTAATGTCAGTAAAAGTGATAAAAAGAGTTGAAGACAAAGATAGAAATCAATAACAAGGGTGTTAACCCATTTCAAAGTGTGAAATACTCACAAGTACTGTTCAGTTTTAAGTTGATATCTCCCAACTCCCTGGACGATTTATCCCAGGGAGATTACTGGAATTTGCTCCATCCCCTAAAGTCTGTTGTCAAATCCTTCACTGTGATTCTATCTATCCCATCCTATCTGTGTCTAACTCATTTCTTGTGCAAATACTCCCTATGAAACATAAACCTCAATAGAAGCAGCTTGGACATGGCATGCAGTTGATCACTGTGTTTTACTGTTCATTCAATTACATCACCTTTCCTTCTCTTTGTTGGCCATAAATAAAGATAATTCTTTCTTTTTCTGTGTGCAACTGGTTCTCTGTGGAAAGCCAGTGGGAGTTGGTACAAAGGAGGTTTAACACTGAGCGGATGACGGCAGAGGAGAAGAGTGATGTGAGGAAAAGTGATGCAAGTCCCATGGGGCCAATGTGAGTAGAAGCGAGGTGGGGAGCTTGAGGAGGAACTTTGTCCACACAGAAACAGAATAGAACTCATTGGGGACATCCTGGATTGACATCAGTAGCAGAATGCTTCTTTTACTTCCTGTATAAAACAAACTATAAATAAATAGACAATAACTGCATTTTGTATTCTTGATCTTTAAGCTGTCTCCATTTTGCTGAACAAGTTCTGAAAACCTGAAGAAGAGAACAGGAAGGCACAAGGCACAAGAGGCTCTTTAGGTTATAATGGGCCCCAGGGATGTTGCTGCATCCATCAACCTCCAGTGCAGACAGAAGTTTGCACAAAGAACTCAGCAAGACAAAGTCAGAAGTAACAGTGAAGTTTCTTGGAGTATGAATGGGCCCACCGAGGGCCATTAGCAAGCAAGCTTCCCAAGGCACTAATTAGAGCAGATAATTGGAAGCCATTACTCCAGTCAGGCAAAGGCACTGGCATGGTGGCTCTGATGCTAAGAAAATCCTCCTTTGTCTTAAGAAGCAAACAGGACAAGCCCTGATTCCCAGACCCTTGGCAGGGAGGTCCTGTCTCTCATGTTGGCTCAGGGCCCTTCCTGGGGCAGTGGGATGGAGGTCTGTATGATGTTAAATGAAAGACATGGGGACAGAGATCCCAGGCTCTGCATTGGGTACAATGTTAATGTCAAGTTCATGTCCCACGTGTGCCCTGTGTCTCATCACAGGATGTGGGGTGTGAGAAGGGCCCCATCTAAACAAGCAGTCAATCACAGTGAAACTCTGAACTTCAGATCTCTCAGTTCCAGTGCCCTCCTGTGCACACCCTCCCATCGCTTGATGTCCTTTATGTTCTGCATTGGTCAGAAGTGCACCTAGTGCTCCAGGTGAGGCTGTAGCAATGCAGAGCAAAGAGGGACAACGCTTTCCCTCACCCAGTTGGCAATAAATTCCCTGATGCGCTCCAGGGGACCGTTAGCTTTCCTGGCTGCCTGGGCACACTGCTGACTCACTTCCAATTTGATGTTGACCAGGACCCCCAGTCCCTTTCAGTCAGAGCGTTCTCCAGTGTCCCTTATACATTCTGTGTTTATGTCCAGGTTTGCCCCTACCCAGTTGCACAATTAGGCACTTGTTCTGGTTAGACGTTATTCACTTGGTGCTTAGTACCAACTGGTACCCATTTCTCTGACTTGTCCACATCTCTCTGCAAGTCCTCTCCACCCTCAGTGGAGGCAGCAGCACCTCCTCATCTGCTATCATCAGCGAACATCAACAAAAAGTCTTGCATGCAAGTCATTCGCAAAAACATGACAGAGAAGTGACAATAAAATGGAGCTCTGGGGAACCCTGCTAGTGACCATCTACCAGCCTGTTGGAACCCATTGACTCTAATCCTTTGGGCCTGACCTACCAGCCAACATCTCACCCACCACATTCTGTTTCCGTCTAGCCGTATGCAGGACGTTCTGTCCAGAAGGGTGCTGTGAGAAATAGTCTCAAAAGCTCTACTAAAATTCTGAAGGATAACATCAACTGCCAACCCTTGGTCAACCAATTCACTAACATTGTCATAAAAAGACCTATAGTTAAACAGGACCTTCCTTTCTGGAACTTGTGTTGGCTGTGACCAATGACAGAACTGTCCTTCAGGTGATTTTCAGTCACTCCCACCATCACTTTCTCCATATTTTTACCAGGTGCTGGAGTGAGACTGACAGGTCCATAGTTGCCCGTGTCATCTTTCTTGCTCTTCCTTACAATGAGACAACATTTGCCAGCTTCTCGTCAACTGGTATGAGCCTAGACATATTTAGATGCCATTGAAATGAGAGCCCAGAGCATACTAAGGTGTCATCATTGCAAGAACATAGATGTGCCATAGCTTTGCAGTGCATTGAACTCTGGAGTATGCCGCAGATGGAGCATAGAGAAAGACTGGCCTCTTCTGTTGGTAAGCAGAATAACACTGCATGATACATGGGGACTGTGTCTCTGCTCTGCTATGCTCTGCTCGCAGGGGAAAGGTGCAAAGGGTTGCTCTCATGTCAGTGCTCATATCTGAGGTGTGGGGTCAAAGTGGAGAGACCAGGCTTTTTTCAGCAGTGTGTGGAGACAAAACAAGGGAAAATGGAACAGAAACAGGAGCATAGAAAGTTCTGCATGAATGTGTGCAAGAACATCTTTACAGTGAGGGTGACAGAGCCCTGGAACAGAATGCCCAAGGGGTTGGGGAGTCTCCTTCTCTGGAGATATTCAAGACCCACCTGGACACCTACCTGTGTGCCTACCTGGTGTTCCCCAAGGGTCTGTGCTGGGGCCTGTCCTCTTCAGTATCTTTACTGAAGACCTATATGAGAGCATTGAGTGCATCCTATGTAGGTTTGCAGACTACACCATATTGGCTGGGAGTGTGGATCTTCCTTGAGTTACCAAGGCCCTGCTGAGGGATCTGGACAGGCTGGAGAGCTGGGCTGAAGCCAATGGGATGAGGTTCACCAAGACCAAATGCCACGTTGTCACAGTTTGAACGAAAAATTCACCTGCGTCAGTGACAGGGGCCGTGGGCCCCGGAGGGGCGCTAGGCCAAAAGGAAAAAGTTAATTAGGAAAAAAAGAAAACAGCGGCAACGATCTAAGGAGGCACACTTATTTACTAAATACTCTATCGAAATATCGGATAACACAATATAATACAATATAATTGAAAATTGAAAATTGAGCTAATGAATCAAGCAAAATAGGAGAGAGAATGAGTCCCGTAACCGAGAGGCCTACTGTGAAATTTAGGCGAGACAGCTGAAGGCTCCCACACACTGCCCTGAACGCCAGAACTCGAAAGACGTCAGTCTGTTCTGTGACCGAGTTAAGATAGAGTCCAGGTCCCGTGATCTATCGTGTTGTTCTCTGGGAGATGTAGTCTTCTTCTATAAGTTGCAGATTCAGTAAAATTATTCATGCTTTATATGATGTTATGATGTGGAATACTGATAGCAAAATTACAAAATTATTAAACCATGACACACGTCCTGAACTTTGGAACTTGGAATGGACTGCCCAGGGGGGTGGTGGATTCAATGACCCTGGAGGCGTTCAAGGAATGATTGGATGTTGTGTTGTGGGACATGGTTTAGTGGGAGCCGATAGGTGACCAGCTGGAGTGGATGATCTTTTAGGTCTTTTCCAACCTTGGTGATTCTATGATTCTATGATATCCTGTCCTTGTATGAGTGCCCTCTTTGAGCAAACACTCTCTGGGAGGACTCAGCACATGTCTGGAATTAGTCACTGACCACTAGAAATCTGGTGTTTAATTCAACAGATTTTAATGTACTGTCATGATGCTGTTGTCTTTCAGGAGCTGTTGGCCATGAGGACCCCGGGACACCACAGGGGAGATGAGTGGGAAGGATTAAAAATGACATCATCTGTTACTGATCTGGGCTGGGCTTCTGGGACACAGGGAGCTCATAAAAGTGGAAAGTGTTGTAGTTGTAGTGCTCAGCTGTGCCCAGGATCAGCTCTTCTGCACAGCACAGCAGGGCTGGGGATTGAGCAGCAGTTCACATGAGTATAGAAGAGAAGGGTGAGAGAGCTTCCAGTGTTTGTACAGTGTGAGCCTGCTGTGAGCTGACTACAGGAGCACTGATAACAGATCAGCAGAATGGTAAGTGTCATGCAGTAGGCAATGCAGCTGCTTTTCCTGGAGGAATCACCAAACTGGGGACATCCCATAGCAGATCTGGCTGCAAGCACCGCATGTTTCTTTACTATGTTAAAAGCCTTCTGCTCCAGCTGAGGGTTTCTGTGCTGCAGCGTCTGAGCACAGCCCTGAGGGCTGCGTGTCCCAGCACGGCTGCAGGCTGTGCAGCCGGGGCTGCAGGCGGGTGCCCAGGGCTGTCCTGCAGAGCAGGGTCCCTGCTGTGCCCCAGGGGCTGTGTGCCGGGTATGGGACTCTGCCGCCTGCCAGGCTCAGCACTCAGCCTGCCCGGGGAGCTGCCCAGGGTGCTGCGGGGAGACGTGTGGGGGGAAGGAGCCCCCAGCAGGGCTTGTGCTGCCACAGCTGCTGCCTGGGGCAGGGGGATCACAGCTCCACTGCACAACTGAATGTTGGTAAGGGTACTTTGCAAGAGGAGAGCGAAGGCAGGGGGTTTCCATTTCCTGTTCTGAGGCAAAGAGGTTTGGAGTCAGAAATCTAAAAGGGGCAATAAGAGTTCTGAGAATTTTTCGTCAATCAATTGCTTATTTTGTGATCAGTCATACATGATGTGCTTTCAGTCTCCCCTTTCTCGAAGGATGGAATTATCATCATTTTCTGTAGGCATGAATAATTCACTTATCCTACAAACAGGCAGCATTTTCTAACTGAAACTGAATGACACAGAAGCTGGGGTAAAAAGCTCTAAGAGCACTTGGGATAAAGATATGAGACATGAAACATGAAAATATTGTGGGAGAAGGCATAAGAAAATCAAAGGAAGGTTAGAGCTCCATATGCTGCTTCTGCTTAAGGAATGTTGAAATACATGAAATTAAATGCAAGTAATGGTGCTAAATGTACACTGTTGTAAGGGAATAAAAACATTTCATAGTATAGCAGGAGGAGTGTGTCTGAGAATGGTCTGGACTTGTCATTATCTTCTGCACTCTGAGCAGGACTCAAAGCCCAACAACAGCAGATGTCCAACAGCAGCTCCATCAGCGAGTTCCTCCTGCTGCCGTTGGCAGACACGCGGCAGCTGCAGCTCCTGCACTTGTGGCTCTTCCTGGGCATCTACCTGGCTGCCCTCCTGGGCAACGGCCTCATCAGCACAGCCGTAGCCTGCGACCGCCGCCTGCACACCCCCATGTACTTCTACCTCCTCAACCTGGCCCTCCTCGACCTGGGCTGCATCTCCACCACTCTCCCCAAAGCCATGGCCAACGCACTCTGGGATACCAGGGCCATCTCCTATGCAGGATGTGCTGCACAGATCTTTTTCTATGTCTTCTTCATGTCAGCAGAGTTGTTCCTTCTCACCATCATGTCCTATGACCGCTATGTTGCCATCTGCAAGCCCCTGCACTATGGGACCTTGATGGACAGCAGAGCTTGTTCCACCATGGCAGCAGCTGCCTGGGGCACTGGGGTACTCTGTTCCCTTCTGCACACTGCCAGTACGTTTTCACTGCCTCTCTGCCAAGGCAATGTTGTCAACCAGTTTTTCTGTGAAATCCCCCAGATCCTCAAGCTCTCCTTCTCAGCATCCTACCTCAGGGAAGTTGTGTTTCTCTTTTTTGGTGTGAGTTTAGGCTTTGGTTGCTTTGTTTTCATAGTGGTGTCCTATGTGCAGATCTTCGTGGCTGTGCTGAGGATGCCCTCTGAGCAGGGACGGCACAAAGCCTTCTCCACGTGCCTCACTCACCTGGCCGTGGTCTCCCTATTTGTCTGCACTGCCTTTTTTGCCTACCTGAAGCCCCCGTCCATTTCCTCCCCACTCCTGGATCTGACAGTGGCACATCTGTATGCAGTGGTTCCTCCAACACTGAACCCGATTATCTACAGCACGAGGAACAGGGAGATCAAGCACGCTCTCAGGAAGGTGTTGCAGTGAGCACTATTCCAGCTTCCATAAAATGGACAACTTCCTCATAGGATTCCCAGTGATGGTTCTTCATGTTTTATGCATCTTTGATTGTTTGATTATGTGAGATATAGCAACGTGCAAAAAAATGTTATTGAACTTATAAATAAAAATGTATTACACTTATTTCCTACCTAATTTCCATTTTTTCACTCCAAGAGCTCATGTAAACATGTATCCAGATTCCCTGAATACGTTAAAGTATACCTAAAAAGGTTTCAAAATAGACTTTTACTTAGCTTTTCTTTTTTCCTACTTTGTCTGGATTTGGGGAGGTACAGCCACAGACAGCAGCTCAACGTGCTCTTTTCATTTCTGATCTCTTTACACCACCACAGTGCTCTCAAGTTCTCTCATTTGTGCAGTCCTGAAAGTCTTGTGTGTCTCACGACCGTCCTGTTGTCTCTACAGCAGCACTCTGGGGCTGCAGTCAGTAGCCGGCAATATGAACAGGTCTGTCAGAGCTGGTCTCCTTGCTGGCACTGCCATAACAAGAGGGCACCTTTAGTGCAGGACCAGAGAACTGGAGGGAGGCCTCTTCCAAAGCTGATGAAAAGAATATACATCAGGAGCTGCTCCCTGAGAAAACCTCGAGATCTTCAGGTGCTCTTCACTGTGTGACCAGATCAGATTGAATAGTCCCAAGGAAATCCGTAAGCGTCTCAGGGCAGTGCTGTGGTTTAAGGTTTATGGGTTGAGACAAAGAGAAAAAGAAAAGCATAACAATTATGACAAATGTATTTATACATATATAATATATTTAGTGTATTTTCACACATATACAACATATGCAGTTGCAAACATATATGAACTAATCCCTGTGCGCATCTGTTTGCAAGTCCAGGACTAGTTGCAGGGGTTTTAACAGCCACAGGGTTCACTGTAGGAGCTGAAGTGGCTGTCGGGCTGTTGCAGGAGTTGAAGTGACCTCAGAGTTCATTGCCAGAGCTGAAACCACCACAGGACCTGTGACTATGTTGGAGCTGCCACTGGGCTCATTGGAGGGGTTGGAGCCACCGCAGGGCTGTACTTCCTCCCTTGGGAGGAATTTGTACCATTTTCTTATTACCATACTTGGAACAGCTACAGGATCCGTAGCAGGAGTGACTACAGAGCTCATTATGAGGGATGGAGTGACAGTGGGATCTGTCCCAGAGCTTGGAGAAACTGCAGGACGTGTAGCAAAACCTTGGAGCTGCTGCAGGGTCTGTGCCAGGAGTTGCAGAGGTTGCAGCACTGTCAGCAGATCCAGCTCTCTGGATCTGGCACACTGCAGTCATACCAGAGCCACAGCAGACCTGCCCCCAATATTCTACCAGTTTCTCAGGATCCTGCAGTTGCTCGGAGATGAAGTTCCAAAGCCCTGGGGGTGCCCACCGCTCCAGGCAGCTGCCCAGAATGTCCCACACCCCCTGCCATGCAGAGCCTTCTCACCTTGGGGCAGATCTCTCACTGATATTCCTGAATAATTGTTTAACCTCAATCATAGATTCATCGAATCACCAAGGCTGGAAAAGGCCTAAAAGATCATCCAGTCCAACCGTTCACCTATTACCTATAGCTCCCACTAAACCATGTCCCTCAACACAATATCCAGTACACCCCCGGACTCACAGAGGCGACAATGTAAATTGTGTAATTCCTAATCATATGGACAATGTTACTTCCAAAACCCAAAGATGACCGCAGAGCTGAATGTGCACAAAACTTCACTTTGTCAGCTGCCAATTTTATCGTGGTACAAACTGAGGTCAAACAGCATAGCAAAATAAATACCCTAATGCAGCATCCAAGCACCAAGTAAGGAGCTGTGCAGTGAAGCTTCATGAGAAGACTCAACAAGCTCCACACATAGGGAGCACATCCACACATATCAGCACCATGGCCTGCACTTCTCCAGCTCCCACAAAGCCCTGAGTTATCTCACTCTGGACAGATGTGCTGCTGTCTCAACCCTTGGAGTCTCACATCAGGCACCAAAATGACTGTGGTTGTTGAACCCAACATGTGGCTCAGCAGCACACAGTGCTTTGTGCACTGCCCAATTCCCAGTGGGATGGGGATGAGAACTGGGAAAAAAAGTACAACTTCTGGGTTGTAACAAAGCATTTTACTAAGAGAGATAAAAGGAGAGGAGTAATAGTTATCACTGTATATCCGTTGATATGGAATTGTATGTAACAACGGATGCACAAGCACTTGCTCAGCACCACCAGACTGATGCTCAGCTGGACCCTGTGCAGTGAAGAGACTGATATGAACTCCCACCCCTTTCAATACAATTTCTGCTTGCTGTCAGGTGATAGAGAACGTCCCTTTGGCCACTATCAGTCAGCTGTCCTCACTCTGTTCCCTCCCAGCTCCATGTGCCTTCCACTGACCATGGCCTTGGCTCCGTACAACACTGCTTAGCAGCAGCTGTAAACATCAGAGTGTTATCAATGGTTTTCTCCAAGAACCAAAACACTGCACCACAGCAGACAGTCTGAAGAAAACAATTCCATCTGAGCTGTAACTCAGATTCCTGCCTGTCCCCTCTTCTTGTTCTTCCTGATCAGGAAGCAAGGAACAGAATCTGCCGCTCTTCTTTTTGAAACCTTTCCATCAGTTCTCAGCTGGCTCCTCTGCCATCCCCAGGCAGAGCTCAGTGCCCTCTCATGGATGGCAGCAGCCTTTCCTCATCTTCCTTGCCCATCCGTCACGCAGAATCTGTACACCATTTGCTACAGTACAGAGCTGAGAATCAACCCACCATGTCTCTGTGAACCAAACAAGACCCTAGGCCTGCAAAGGCACAGAGATTTGGAGTTAGCTGAGTGAATGTTTGTGGTCCTCTCATTAGTGTAAAGACTCTTCAGAAAGCATCCCCTTCCAGAAGCATGTTTTGATTTTGCCTGGCTGGGCCTTGCATCTACACCGTGGTACTGGTGTTCAGAAGATGGCACACAGGTACCAGACCCATTGTGGGGCTCACAGTTGTCCAGTGGACATTGTCACTACCCAGGGCATGTCTTTCCTAAAGGTCCTCAGTGGCATTTGCCAGCTGGCTGGAGGTGTGTTGGAGACCCCAGGGAACTGCCATTCTGTTGTAATACAAGAAGAATTTTACAGAGCAGCAGCCATGGATCAAGATAAGCACTTTACAGAGCAGCAGCTGCGGAGCAGGATAAACAGCATGAGAACCAAGGACACCTCTAGCAAAAGAGTGAAAGGCTCGTGGATTTGAAGCGGGGTTTTAGGGTTCTTATTGCAGAAGCTTTCTTCCAATTAGTACATGTGATTTTTGAACACCCTTGTTTGTTTGCTATAAAAGTACGGCTTTTCAGGCAATAGATGGACACAGCTATAATTAACTATATTGGTGTGTGGTTGTTTGTCCTAGAACACTGACCTTTTGCCTTCAGGTTCGCCAAGACGTGGGGGCCCGCAATGTCATGGGATTTAACTCTTGAACACCTGTGGGATCCCGAGAAACTAAGCCAGTATTTGAGTCAGGGATGGTGCAGCCTAGATAGATCTAAGGGGGTATGACTTATTTGGGGCTTGGCTTGTGCTTACCGTGCTCTATATAACACTGTTCCGAAAAGAGAGAGTTTCCGAGCTGAGGTTCAAGCCAAAAAGGGAAATCCCCAAGTCAATTTTGATCAGTCACAGGAGGCACCAGTAACAATATCAGTTGCCTCTGTGGAAGGCAAGAAATGGAAATGGATGTCCTCACGACTAGAACGGAAAAAAGAAGTGGAGGAGGAGGCAACAGAAGATCCAGGTGACAGGTCTGGATCAGTACCGAGAAAGGCAAAAGGAAAAGTGGCATGAAGAAGAGAGTGATGAGGAGGAAATCTCTATTACTGTTTGTCGACCCCTGAAGATGACTGAAATCCAAGGCGTAAGAAAGGAGTTCACACGGCACCAGAATGAATCTCTTGTTACCTGGTTGCTTCACTGTTGGGACAGCTGGGACGGTAGCTTGTTGTGATGTGACAGGCCCTTCCCCATATTCTGGAAGAATCTTAGTGTAATGCAGTGGGTGTAGACGAAAAGGCGTAGGTTATATAAGGATGTGTCTGTTTCAATAAATCTCCATTTTGCCACTTCATCTCCTTGGTGTCACTTGGTAATTGGCTTAGCTGCTGCTTCAGTTGAAGGCGAGAGATCGTAAAGAAATTAACGACCATAAAGCCTTCATGTGTATCATTAAAAATCTCAGCTATTAGACACAAGCACTTTCCAGATCGAGCAAGGAACAACAGTAAATTGCACTGCGTGTTTCCTTGTGGCGTTACCTACGTGACCACAGAGAAGACATGAGGAAGTGGCATGACCAGCCTACTCCTGTACTATTAGCACGGGTGAGGGAACTACAAAACAGTCCAACCACCAGTACGGCTGCTCCAGTTATCACAGGTAACCAATAGAGGGGCCCTGCCCTCAGTCAAGGGAGTGGAAGGGATAATAGAGTTTATTGGACTGTGTGGATTCGATGGCCTGGCACATCAGAACCACAGAAATATAAGGCACTGGTGGATACCGGTGCACAGTGCACCCTAATGCCCTCCAGTCATGAAGGGACAGAATCAATCCATATTTCTGGATATCTCTCAAGAATTGACTGTGTTGGAGGCTGAAATAAGCCTCACTGGTAAAGACTGGAAAAAACATCCTATGTGAGTGGCCCAGGGTTTCCGTTCATACTTGGTATTGATTACCTCAGAAGAGGGCATTTCAAGGATACTAAGGGGTATCACTGGGCCTTTGGAATCGCTGCTGTAGATATGGACATCATTAAGCAGCTGTCAGTTTTACCTGGCCTGTCAGAGGACCCGTCTGTTGTGAGGCTGCTATGAGTAAAAATAAAAGAGCAGCAGGTACCGATTGCTACAAAGACAGTGCACAGACGGCAGTATCGCACCAACAGGGATTCCTTGCTCCCCATTCATGATTTGATTCGCCAGTTGGAGAATCAGGGAGTGATCAGTAAAACTCACTCACCTTTTAACAGCTCCATATGGCCAGTGCGTAAAGCCAGTGGAGAATGGAGGCTGACAGTAGACTACCGTGGCCTGAATGAGGTCACACCCCCACTGAGTGCTGCTGTGCTGGAGAGCAAATAATTCAAATTCTTCTATGAGCCAGTTTTGCTATTAAGTGAAGCAAAGTAAAAGGGCCTGCCCAGGAAATTCAGTTCTTAGGTATAAAGTGGCAGGATGGATGTCATCACATCCCAACAGTGATCGACAAAATCACTGCCATGTCTCCACCAACTAGCAAGAAAGAGACACAATCTTTCCTGGGTGCAGTGGGCTTTTGGAGGATGCACATTCCAAACTACAGCCTCATTGTAAGCCCCCTTTATCAGGTGATGCAGAAGAAGAATGATTTTGCATAGGGCCCAGAGCAGCAGCAGGCTTTTGAACAGATTAAACAGGAGATAGCCTGTGCCGTGGACCTGGGGCCAGTACGGACTGGACAGGATGTAAAGAACATCCTCTATACTGCTGCTGGAGAGAAAGGTCCCACTTGGAGTTTGTGGCAAAGAGCCTCAGGAGGGACCCAAGGCTGACCCCTGGGATTTTGGAGCTGAGCGTACAAGGGGTCTGAAGAGTGCTACACTCCAACTGAGAAGGAGATCTTAGCCACGTATAAGGGGGCTCGGGCTGCTTCCGAAGTAGCTGGTACTGAAATGCAGCTCTTTCTGGCACCTCAACTGTCAATGATGAACCGGATGTTGAAAGGGGAGGTTCCCTCCACCCATCATGCTACTGATGTCACCTGGAGCAAGTGGATTGCACTGATTAGACAACAAGCGCGGATGGGGAACCTCAATCGTCCAGGAATTTTAGAAGTGATCATGAACTGGCCTGAAGAGAAAAAGTTTGGAACATCACCAGCAGAAGAGGTGTCATGTGCTAAAGTGGCCCCACCATACATCGAACTACCAGAAAATGAAAAGAAATATGCTCTTTTCACTGATGGATCATTTCATATTGTAGGGAAGCATCGGAGATGGAAAGCTGCTCTTTGGAGCCCCACACGACAGGTCGCAGAGGCCACAGAAGGTAAAGGAGAATCAAGTCAGTTTGCAGAGGTAAAAGCTGTCCAGCTGACCTTAGATGTGGCTGAACGGGAGAGGTGGCCAATGCTTTATCTTTATACTGACTCATGGATGGTGGCAAATGCCTTATGGGGGTTGTTACAGCAGTGGGAACAAAATAACTGGCAACGGAGGTGTAAACCTATTTGGGCTGCTGAAATGTAGAAAAACATAACTGCTCAAAAAAAAGATATGATTGTAAAGGTGTGTCACGTGGATGCACACTTGCCCAAGAGTCGGGCTATTGCAGAACAACAAAACAACCATCAGGTAGGTCGAGCTGCCAGAATTGAGGTGGCTCAAATAGACTTGGACTGGCAGAACAAGAGTGAATTATTTCAAGCTTGATGGTTCCATGAGACCTCAGGCCATCAAGGAATGGACATAACATATAATTGGGCTAGAGACTGAGGGGTGGACTTAACTATGGATGCTATTGCACTGGTTATTCATGACTGTGAATCATGTGCCATAATTAAACAAGCCAAGAATATGAAGCCTCTCTGGGGGGAAGGCCAAGGCAAAAGTATAAATATGGGGAGGAGTGACAGGTGAATGATGTCACCTTGCCAGGATCTCATAATGATAAGCGTTTTGTGCTTACCATGGTGGAAGCAACCACTGGGTGGCTTGAAACATACGCAGTACCCCATGCTACTGCCAGAAACACAATATTGGGTTGTTAGAAACAAGTCCTATAGAGACATGACACCTCAGAAAGAACTGAGTCTCATAATGGGACACATTTCAAAAATTCCCTTAATAAATACTTGGGCCAAAGTTCATGGCATTGAGTGGATTTATCATATCCCCTACCATGCACCAGCTTCTGGTAAAACTAAAAGATACAATGGGGTGTTGAAAACTATGTTATAAGCAATGGGTGGTGGAACACTGAAGCACTGGGAAAAGCATTTGCATGTGGTGCAAGGATGCTGTTAAAGTTCATATCCCACATGTGCCCTGTGTCTCATCACAGGATGTTTTAGTGTGTGAGAAGGGCCCAGTCTGAACAAGCAGTCAATCCCAGTGAAACTCTGAACTTCAGATCTCTCAGTTCCAGTGCCCTCCTGTGCACACTCTCCCATACTTTGATGTCCTTTATGTTCTGCGGTGCCCAGAAGTGCACCTAGTGCTGCTAGTGAGGCTGTAGCAATGCAGAGCAGAGAGGGATGATCCTTTCCCTCACCCAGCTGGCAATAAATTGCTTGATGCACTTTAGGGGACTGTTGGCCTTCTTGGCTGGCTGGGCACACTGCTGACTCACTTAAAATTTTATGTTGAGCAGGACCCCCAATCCTTTTCAGTCAGACGTCTCTCATGTGTCCAATATACAGACAGTGTTTATGTCCAGGGTTGCCCATACCCAGGTGCACAATCAGGCACTTGTTCTTGTTATGCGTTATGCACTTGGTGCTTAGTACCAATTGGTACCCACTTCTCTGACTTGTCCACATCTCTCTGCAAGTCCTCTCCACCCTCAGTGGAGGCAACAGCACCTCCTCATCTGGTCTCACCAGTAAACTTGCTCAGAACATCTTCTAGTCCTGCATGCAAGTCATCTGCATAAACATGAAAGGAAACTGGCCCTAAAATGGAACCCTTGGGGAACTCTGACAGTGACCATCTACCAGCCCAATGGAACCCACTGACTATAATCCTTTGGGACAGAACTACTGGCCAACTGCTCACCCACCACTGCTGGTGAACCTGAAAGGCAAAATGTCAGCGTGCTGGGTCAAACAGACAAACACCAATATGGTTACATATAGCTGCTTCAATTTATTACTCGAAAAGCCATGCTTTTATAGGAGACAGACAAGGGCGTCCAAAAATCACACACGCTAATTGGAGGAAAGCTACTGCAATAACAACCCTATAACCCCCCTTCAAAGCCACGAGCCATTCATTCTTTTCCTAGAGATGTCCTTTGTTCTCATGCTGTTTATCCTGCTCCGCAGCTGCAGCTCTGTGAACTCCTTATCTCAATCCATGGCTGCTGCTCTGTAAAATTCTTCTTGTATTACAACACACCACGTTCTGTTTCTGTCTAGCTGTATGCAGGAATTTCTGTCCAGAAGGGTGCTGGAGAAATAGTATCAAAAGCTCTACTGAAATCCTCAAGGATTGCATCAACTGCCTTCCCTTGTTCAGCTCAATGGATAAAGGTGTCATATAAAGACTTGAAATTAAATAGGACCATCCCCTCGGGATACTGTGTTGTCTGTGACCAATCACAGAATTGTACTTCAGGTGTTTTTCCATAACTCCCACCATCATTTTCTCCATAATTTTACCAAGCACTGTAGTGAGACTGACAGGTCCATAGTTGCCCGTGTCATCTTTCTTGCTCTTCCTTACAATGTGACATTTGCCAGCTTCCTGTCAACTGGTATGACCCTAGATTTATTAGATGCCATTGAAATGCGAGACCAGAGCATACTAAATTGTCATCAGTGCAAGAACGTAGATGTGCCATAGCTTTGCAATGCCTTGAAATCCAGACTATGCCACAGATGGAGCAGAGAGGAAGATCTGCCTCTTCTGTTCTGAGCTCATCCTTTTGATAAGCTGAATATCACTACGTACTCCATGGGGTCAGGTGCAAAAGACACAATGGGTGCCCTAAGCACAGGGCTGCAGTGGTATTTAGGATGGCCAAGAATACCTCCCTTCTGGCCCTCAGCTGATGCTCCAGAAGGAGGTGTCTATCTCATAGATTTTCCGTCACAGTTTACAAGCACTAGCACAAAACTAGGATCACCCAAGGCACCTTGGGCATCACTGAGAGTCTGTGTATGAGCAGTGCAGTCGCTGTGGAATAAAAACCAAGGATTCAGATGAGGGACTCACACACAGACACCTCACTGTGCACATCTGAACTCAGCTAGGTGAACTTGCAGCCCCCGTGGTTCTTTGAAAAACTGATCCCAATTCAGCCCCAGGGTTTCCATCTGAGGATGAGATGCCTAACACTAGAATAAGGATGGGATGGTCTGTTGATAACAGGACAAATGGAAATGGATTTAAATTAAAAAGGGGAGATATAGGTTAGATGTGAGGAACCTATATTTTTACACAGCAACACTGGAAAATGTTCCCCTTAGAGGCTGAGCATGATGATGGATGGGATCCTGGTTTTACTCTGGGTTTACCCTCACGTCAATCCAGTTTTCTACTCATACTTTTCTCTAGGTGAACTCTCACTTTACTCAAGGTTTTACTCACAATTTACCATCAGGGTGTGTGATCGGGAGATGGGCTGGTGGAGTGACTTGCTGGCATCACCGAGGGAAGGCTGCCAGGCAGATACCCTCAGAAAGTGGTTGACTCCCTGCCCTGTCACAGTCGGACAGACCTGACTGATGAGGAGGGTTGGAAGAGAGTCCCAACTCAACACCACAGGAGCCCCCCCATGCCTGCCTAGCCCTCGACCCCTGATCCATCCAAGCAACAGGTTTGACACTCTGAAATCTGAAGGAGATAAGAATAGGGAGGCAATGGAGGATCTGCCTAGGAGGGAACCTAATGCAAGGCAGTCACTACCAAGCCTTGTGACTTCCTCTGCCATGAAAGAAAGAAGGGTGGCCATGGTGGGTGACTCCCTTCTCAGAGGAATAGAGGGCCCCATTTGCAGACTGGACCCGAGTTGTCAGGAAGTCTGCTGCCTTCTTGGCTTCAGGTCAGGGACATAATGAGGAAACTACCAAAGCTGGTTAGGTCCACTGATTATTTTCCACTACTCATAGTTTAGGTGGGCAGTGATGAAATTTCTTAGATAAGACTACAAACTATGAAAAGAGATTTCAGGAATTTAGACCATTTAGTTCACAAAGTGGGAGATCAAGTGATTTTTTGTTCTATACCTTCAGGGGCAGTGAGGGACACGGAGCAGGCTTGGAAAGCAAAGCAATGAACAATTGTCTCAGAGGTTGGTACTGAGCCAGAAACTTTGAGTTCTTTGATCACAGGACAGTTTACTTGGCCCATGGCCTGTTATCCATGAATGGAACCCAACTGTCTCAAAGGGGAAAATGAATCCTAGCACAGACGGTAGCGGGGCTTATTGAAAGAGCTTTAAACTAGCTACGATAAGGGAGGGGACAAAACAGGGCTTACAAGAGATAAGACTAGGGAAATGCTGTTTGAGCTGGGAGAGAGGCAGATGCCTCAGCTGAAGTGCGTCTACACCAACGCACGCAGCTTGGTCAACAAGCAGGCGGAGCTGGAAGCAACTGTGCATCTGACAAACCATAACCTAGTTGCTATTACTGACCCATGGTGGGACCACTGCCATGACTGGAGTGCTGTGATGGATGGTTACAAGCTCTTCAGAAGGGATAGAGGAGGAAGGAAGGGTGGTGGTGTGGCCCTTTATATTAAAGAGAGTTTTGATGTTGAAGAGCTTGAGCTTCAGAATGAAGTGCATGTTTGTAAGGATCAGGGGAAAGGCCTGTAAGTGTGACATCATGCTAAAGGTTTCTTATAGACCGCCTAATTGATGGGTGAGGCATTCTATGAGCAGCTTACTGAAGTCGCAAGATTGCCAGCACTCATTTTCTTGGGAGACTACAACCTCCCTGATATATGCTGGGAATATAATAAAGAGCAGAGGAATCAGTCCAAGAGGTTTCTAGATTGTATGGAAGACAGCTTCCTTACGCAGCTGGTATGAAGGCCTACCAGATGTGGTTCCTTGCTAGACCTGCTCTTCACTAACAGTGAAGGACTGGTTGGAGTTTAGGAGGTTGGGGACTGTCTTGGGCAGAGTGGCCATGAAATGGTAGAATTCTCTATTCTTGGAGATGTCAGAAGGGTGACTAGCAAAACTACGATCCTGAACTTCTAGAGGGCGGACTTTGACCTGTTCAGGACACTTGTAGCACAGGTCCCTTGGGAGTCGCTCCTTATGGGTAAAGGGGTCCAGGAAGCCTGGACACGCCTCAAGATGGAAATCTTAAAGGCACGAGATCAGGCTGTCCCTGAATGCCATAAGGTGAGCCATAGGGGAAGAAGACCAGTGCAGATGAACTGGGAAAAACTATTGAGACTCAGGAAGAAAAAGAGAATCTACGCCCTCTGGAAGAAGGGACAGGATACTTGGGGAGATTAAAAGGAAGTTGCTAAGGTATGAAGGGAGGAAGTTAGGAAGGCACATTACTTCCCTGTCCCTTAATCCATGCCCAGAGCTACTCAGCCATGTCACTGCCAACTGTAAGCTCCATGCAGAGTTCAAGTGGGACACAGAGGGCACAGCCTTCTGCTGGGTGGATGCAAGTGTTAGTGGAACCAGATGGGACAAAGCCCTCCCACCAAGCCCTCCTGGGAAAATGGCCACCCCAAGAATGGCAGTCTGCCTCCTCCATGACCCCATCTGAAATGCTCCTGCACTGATTGATTAAAGGGCTTTAAACCAGGTCCAAATGGGGAAGGGAGGGGAATTGGATGTGACAGAGAAGGGCTGAGGGATGTTGTTGCTCTTGGAGATTGCAGGGAAAGCCTCTGAGTTGTTCCATAGGATTGTGTGAGGATTCCTCAGAGAAAGTCTTGTTGCCAATACCCCATCCTAAATCTTATTGTGAACCCTCTGGGGGTAACCCCAACCTGCTGCTGCGCTAAAGTGCCTGTAGACCAGTGCAGGTAGCATGAGAAATAAATGGGACAAATCAAGAGAAAACCACAGAGCATTTCCTTTCATGCAGGCTGCTGCTTCTGAGCAAGGCCCTGAACATCAGTACCACAGTGTAGATGCAAGACCCAGACAGGCTAAATCAAAGCATGCTTCTGGAAGGGGATGCTTTCTGAAGAATCCTTATACTAATGAGAGGACCACAAACATTCACTCAGCGAACTCCAAATCTCTGTGCCTTTGCAGGCCTAGGGTCTTGTTTGTCACACAGAGACATGATGGGATGGTTCCCACCTCTGAACTGTAGCAAAGTAGGTACAGACTCTTCATTACGATTAGGCAATGAAGATGAAGAAAGGCTGCTGCCATCTGTGAGAGTGCACTGAGCTCTGCCTGGGGATGGCAGAGGAGCCAGCTGAGAACTGATGGAAAGGTTTCAAAAAGAAGAGCAGCAGATTCTGTTCCTTGCTTCCTGATCAGGAAGAACAAGAAGAGGGGACAGGCAGGAATCTGAGTTACAGCTCAGATGAATTTTTCTTCTTCAGACTGCCTGCTGTGGTGCAGTGTTTTGGTTCTAGGAGAAAATCATTGATAACACTCTGATGTTTGCAGCTGCTGCTAAGCAGTGTTGTACAGAGCCAAGGCCATGGTCAGTAAAGGGCACATGGAGTTGGGAGGGAACAGAGTGAGGACAGCTGACTGATAGTGGCCAAAGGGACGTTCTCTATCAGCTGACAGCAAGCAGAAATTGTATTGAAATGGGTGGGAGTTCATCTCAGTCTATTCACTGCTCAGGGTCCAGCTGAGCATCAGTCTGGTGGTGCTGAGCAAGTGCTTGTGCATCAGTTGTTACATACGATTCTATATCAACGGATATACAGTGATAACTATTACTCCTCTCCTTTTATCTCTCTTAGTAAATTGCTTTGTTACAACCCAGAAGTTGTACTTTTTTTCCCAGTTCTCATCCCCATCCCACTGGGAATTGGGCAGTGCACAAAGCACTGTGAGCTGCTGAGCCACATGTTGGGTTCAACAACCACAGTCATTTTGGTGCCTGATGTGAGGCTCCAAGGGTTGTGGTAACAGCACATCTGTCCAGAGTGGACAGGGCTTTGTGGGAGTTGGAGATGTGCAGGCCATGGTGTTGATAGTTTCCCTATTTGTGAAGCTTGCTGAGTCTTCTCATGAAGCTGCATTGCACAGCTCCTTACTTGCTGCTTGTTTTCCCTGCTGCATTATTTGTCAACTCTGGATGCTGGATTAGGGTATTTATTTTGCTATGCTGTTTGACCTTGGTTTGTACCACGATAAAATTGGCAAAGTGAAGTTTTGTGCACATTCAGCTCTTTGGACATCTTTGGGTTTTGGAAGTAATATTGTTGGTATGATTAGGAATTACACATTTTACACTGTCCTCTCTGGGAGCCCAGGCGTGTTCAAGGAGAGACTGGATATTGTGTTGAGGGACATGGTTAAGGGGAGCTATTGGTAATAGGTGAACGGTTGGATTGGATGATCTTTCAGGCCTTTTCCAGCCTTGGTGATTCTATGATTCTAGGATTGAGGTTAAACAATTATTCAGGAATATCACTGAGAGATCTGCCCCAAGGTGAGAAGGCTCTGCATAGCAGAGGGTGTGGGACAGTCTGGGCAGCTGCCTGGAGTGGTGGGCACCCCCAGGGCTTCTGAACTTCATCTCCGAGCGACTGCAGGATCCTGAGAAACTGGTAGAATATTGGAGACAGGTCTGCTGTGGCTCTGGTAATCCTAAACAGGCACAAATGACTGCAGTGTGCCAGGGCCTGGCCCACACCTACTGAGCTGTGTTCAACACTATTCAGCATCTTCAAGGGGAAGAGAGCTGGATCTACTGACATTGCTGCAGCCTCTGCAACTCCTGGCACAGTCCCTGCAATAGCTCCAAGTTTTTGCTACACATCCTGCAGTTGCTCCAAGCTCTGGACAGATCCCACCGTCACTCCACCCCTCATAAGGAGCTCTGCGGTCACTTATGCTACAGGTCCTGTAGCTGTTCCAAGTATTGAGATAAGAAAATTAAGCAAACCCCTGAGTGCTGCTGTAGAGACGACGGGACTGCTGTGAGACACACAAGACCTTCAGGCCTGTAGATATGAGAGGACTCAAATCCTCTGTGCACTTTGGCAGTGTAAAGAGAGGAGGAATGAAAAGAACTAGTTGTGCTTCTATCTGTGGCTGTACCTTCCCCAAATCCAGACAAAGTTGGATAAGAGAAGAGCTAAGGAAAAGCGTATTTTGAATGTTATTTATTTATCTCTTAACCTATTCGGGGAATCTGGTTCCATGTTTACATGAGCTCTTGGAGTGAGAAAATGGATAGTAGGTGGGAAAGAAGTGAAACACATTTTTATTTATAAGTTCAATAACATTTTTTTGCGCGTTGCTATATCTCACATAATCAATCAAACAAAGATGCATAAAAGATGAAGAACCATCACTGGGAATCCTGCGAGGAAGATGTGCACTTTATTGAAGCTGGAATAGTGCTTATTGCAAAATCTTCCTGAGAGAATGATTGATCTCCCTGTTCCTCATGCTGTAGATAATAGGGTTCAGTGTTGGAGGAACCACTGAGTACAGAAGTGCCACTGTCAGATCCAGGAGTGGGGAGGAAATGGAGCGGGGTTTCAGGTAGGCAAAAAAGCCAGTGCAGACAAATAGGGAGACCACGGCCAGGTGAGGGAGGCACGTGGAGAAGGCTTTGTGCCGTCTCTGCTCAGAGGGCATCCTCAGCACAGCCATGAACATCTGCACACAGGACACAACTATTAAAACATAGCAGCCTACGTCTAAACTGATAGTAAAAATGAGAAACACAACTTCCCTGAGATTTGATTCTGAGTAGGAGAGCTTGAGGATCTGGGGGATTTCACAGAAAAACTGGTTGACAACATTGCCTTGGCAGAGAGGCAGTGAAAACGTACTGGCAGTGTGCAGCAGGGAATTGAGAACCCCAGTGCCCCAGGCAGCTGCTGCCATGGTGGCACAAGCTCTGCTGTCCATCAAGGTCCCGTAGTGCAGGGGCTTGCAGATGGCAACATAGCGGTCATAGGACATGATGGTGAGAAGGGAACACTCTGCTGAGAGGAAGAAGACATAGAAAAAGAGCTGTGCAGCACATCCTGTGTAGGAGATGGCCCTGGAGTCCGAGAGGGCATTGGCCATGGCTTTGGGGAGAGTGGTGGAGATGCAGCCCAGGTCGAGGAGGGCCAGGTTGAGGAGGAAGAAGTACATGGGGGTGTACAGGCGGCGGTCGCAGGCTACGGCTGTGCTGATGAGGCCGTTGCCCAGGAGGGCAGCCAGGTAGATGCCCAGGAAGAGCCAGAAGTGCAGGAGCTGCAGCTGCCGCGTGTCTGCCAACGGCAGCAGGAGGAACTCGCTGATGGAGCTGCTGTTGGGCATCTGCTGTTGTTGGGCTTGGAGTCCTGTTCAGAGTGCAGAAGATAATGACAAGTCCAGACCATTCTCAGAGACACTCCTCCTGCTATACTATGAAATGTTTTTATTCTCTTACAACAGTGTACATTTAGCACCATTACTTGCATTCAATTTCATTTATTTCAGCATTCCTTAAGCAGAAGAAGCATATGGAGCTCTAACCTTCCTCTTATTTTCTTATCCCTTCTCCCTGGATATTTTCATCTGTTTCAAGTCTCATATGTTTACCCCAAGTGCTCTTAGAGCCCCCTACCCGAGCTTCTGTGGCATTCAGTTTCAGTTAGAAAATGCTGCCTGTTTGTAGGATAAGTGAATTATTCATGCCTACAGAAAATGATGATAATTCCATCCTTCGAGAAAGGGGAGACTGAAAGCACATCATGTGTGACTGTTCACAAAAGAAGCAATTGATTGACGAAAAATTCTCAGAACTCTTATTGCCCCTTTTAGATTTCTGACTCCAAACCTCTTTGCCTCAGAACAGGAAATGGAAACCCCCTGCCTTGGCTCTCCTCTTGCAAAGTGCCCTTAGAAACATTCAGCTGTGCAGTGTAGCTGTGATCCCCTGCCCCAGGCAGCAGCAGCACAAGCCCTGCCGGGGGGCTCCTTCCCCCCACCCGTCTCCCCACAGCGCCCTGGGCAGCTCCCCGGGCAGGCTGAGTGCTGAGCCTGGCAGGCGGCAGAGTCCCATACCCGGCACACAGCCCCTGGGGCACAGCAGGGACCCTGCTCTGCAGGACAGCCCTGGGCACCCGCCTGCAGCCCCGGCTGCACAGCCTGCAGCCGTGCTGGGACACACAGCCCTCAGGGCTGTGCTCTGACACTGCAGCACGGAAGCCCTCAGCTGGAGCAGAAGGCTTTTTCCACAGTAAAGAAATATGCAGTGCCCTCAGCTGGATCTGCTATGGGGTGTCCCAGATTGTTAGCGCTCTATGAAAAGCAGCTCACGGTCCGTAGAGAGACTTACCGTGTCGTGGTCTGTGAGCAATGTTCCTGCATCGATCTCACAGCCCGCTCACACCATACACATCATGTAAGCTCTCTCCAATTTCTCTCCACTCCTTCTGTCACCTGCAGGCTGTGCTGTGCACAAGAGCTGCTCCTGGGCACAGCTGTCTCTCTGCAGCCCTGCACACTTTTATGAGCTCCCTGTGTCCCAGGAGCCTGGACAAGCAAGCAGCAGATTATGTCATTTTTTATCCTTCCCACTCGTGTCCCCTGACATGTCCCTGGGTCTTCATGGCCAACAGATCCTGAAAGACAACAGCATCATGACTGTGCTTTGAAATTCGCTCAATTAACCACCACATGTCCAGTGGTCAGTGACTGATTGGAGACATATGGGGAGTGCTCCCAGAGTTCGTTTGATGAAACAATAAGGGCACCCAGACAAGGAAGGCGAGGTTTGGACTTTCCCTGTGCAGGACAGTGATCCAGCTGAGGCAGTGCAGGAGTCTCATCCCTTGACAGAAATCCTGGAGCTGAAATGGGATTCAGCTCCCTACACACCCACAGGAGCTGGGATTCCTCTGGTTCAGTTCAGAAGTGCACAAGGAGTTGCCTGCATGTGAGCTCCTGCTCTGAGTCCTCGGCCCTTCAGCAGGGAGGCTGTTGCTCACACACAGACACTGGGTGATGCCCAAGGTGCCTGGGCTGCTCCTGATGTGTGCCAGTGCTTGTAAACCGTGTGGGAAGTCCCTGAGACAGACACCTCCTTCCTGGGCATCAGCTGAGGGCCAGAGAGGGGATAGCACCGGCTGTCTGGTGAATTCACACGCAGCTGCAAGAGCAGCACAGGGCCTTCAGCAAAGCCATGACCATGGTGTGTCCGTGCTGCTACGTCTATCTAATGCCTGTGTGCCACCTTCTGCACACTGATACCATAGATTGGAATCTGATGTTGTCTGTCCCTTGTCCCATTTGGGGGCCTTTGTCAATCCATTATCTGTGGCAGGGACAGCACAGCAGGGCATGTGGCATCCAGCAGATCCATGGAGAGCACAGATGGCAGCTTCTTGACCAAGCAGTGGAGGAACCAAAGAGGAGAGGTGCTCTGCTGGATCTCATACACACCGGTATGGAAGGACTTGTGGGAACTGTGAAGGTCACAGGGGCATCAGGCCATGTGCAAGATGCAAATGTATCTCTCTTAATTTATTTATTTATTTTGAGGCTGTAAGCTTAATAGTTGATCATAAATGTCAATAAAACTGAAACAAATAATTGAAGACAAAGATGGAAATCAATGAAAATGTGTTAACCCTTCTCAACATGAAAAATTCTCATGAGTCTTGTTCCATTATAAGTTGTAAATACGAATCTTTGAGGTGATTTGATGTCTTTTTTTTTCTTTTACTGAAACTACAATGTTTTTCAGAACTGTGTTCGCTGGACACAAATGCCTTCAGATTCAGAGACACAGACAGCGGTGCCAGTGCCAATGCCCTGTGACTATAGCCCGGTGCCTGGCGCTACTCTTCCCTGCTGCCTAATTGATGTGCCTCATCCTCCAGGTTTTTTCAGCTCTCCTAAAGAAATGGCCGTGGTTAAGGGCATGTTTTCAGCAGGCCATTTGGGCACAAACTACTCCCACTGCCCTCCAGATTTCTCCATCCCTTGCTCTTTGTTCAGTCAGATACCTCCCAATTATCTGTCTGATTTCTGACTTTCAGGGGGATTACTGGAATTTGTTCCATCTCCCCAAATTCTGAGAATCAGTGAGAATGTGTTAACCAGTCTCAATGTGTGAAATACTCACAAGTCCTGATCAGTTTTAAGTTGATACCTCTCAACTACCTGGCTGATCTATCCCAAGGAGATTACTGGAATTTGCTCCATCTCCCAGAGTCTGATGGCCTCTGTTGTCAACTACTTCACTGTGATTCAATCTATCCTATCCTACCTCAGTATAAATCATTTCTTTTAAAAGTATTCCATATGAAAGACAAACTTCAATAGATGCAGCTTGAACATGGCATGCAGTTGATCACTGTGTTTTACTGTTCATTCATTGCATCACCTTTCCTTCCATTTGCTGGCCAGATAAAAAAGAGAAATCTTTCCTTTTCCACGTGTAGCTGGTTCTCTGAGGAAAGCCAGTGGGAATTGGTGCAAAGCAGTTTTAACACTGAGTGGATGAATGCAGAGGAGAAGAGTGATGTGAAGAAAAGTTATTTAAGTCCCATAGGTCCATTGTGAGAAGAAATTGGGTGGGGAGGTTGAGAAGGACCTTTGTCAACACAGTAACAGTACAGAACTCAACGGGACATCCTGGATTGGTATCAGTTGCACAGTGCTTCTTTAAACCCAGATATAAATAAAGAGAAAATAAATTTATAATGGATTCTATCTCTTTAATCTCTCTCCAGATATCCCTCCCTTTTGCTGAACAAGTTCTGATAACCTGAAGAAGATAACAAGATGGCATAAGGCAAAGGAGATTCTTTAGGTTATAATGGTCCCAGGGTGCATTTGATGCTGAGTTCATCAGCCTCCAGTGCAGAGAGAAGTTTGCACAAAGTGCTCAACAAGACAAAGTCAGAAGTAACAGTGAAGTTTCTTGGAGTATTAATGGGCCCAGTGAGGGCCATTACCAAGCAAGCTTCCCAAGGGACTTGTTAGAGAAGATAACTGGAAGCCATGACTACAGGCAGGCAAAGGCACTGGCATGCTAAGAAACCTCTCCTTTGCCTTACGAAGCAGACAGGTCAAGCCCTGATTGCAAGACCAGTGGTAGAGAGGTCCTGTATCTCATGTTGGCTCCTGGCATTTCCTGGGGCAATGGGTTGGAGGTCTGTATGATGTTAAATGAAAGACATGGGGACAGAAGATCCCAGGCTCTACATGTGGTGCAAGGACACTGTGAGGTTCATGTCCCATATGAGACCTATGTTTCATTGCAGGATGTGAGCAGGGATGTGAGAAGGGCCCAGTGTGAACAAGCAGTCAATCCCTGTGAAATTCTGAACTTCAGATCACTCAGTTCCAGTGCCCTCCTTTGCACATTCTCCCAGAGTTTGAAGTCCTTTATGTTCTGCGGTGCCCAGAAGTGCACCTAGTGCTGCTAGTAAGGCAGTAGCAATGCAGAGCAGAGAGGGATGATCCTTTCCCTCACCCAGCTGGCAATAAGTTGCTTCATGCACTCCAGGGGACCGTTGTCTTTCCTGGCTGCCTGGGCACACTGCTGACTCACATTCAGTGTGATGCTGACCAGCACCCCAATCCTTTCCAGTCAGACTCCTCTCCAGTGTCCCATATCCAGTCAGTGTGTATGTCCAGCGTTGCCCCTACCCAGGTGCACATTCAGGCACTTGTTCTTGTTATGCATTATGCACTTGGTGCTTAGTACCAATTGGTACCCACTTCTCTGACTTGTCCACATCTCTCTGCAAGTCCTCTCCACCCTCAGTGGAGGCAGCAGCACCTCCTCATCTGGTCTCATCAGCAAACTTGCTCAGAACGTCTTCTACTCCTGCATTCAAGTCATCTGCATAAACATGAAAGGAAAGTGGCCCCCAAATGGAACCCTGGGGACCCCGACAGTGACCATCTACCAGCCCGATGGAAAAAACTGACTATAATCCTTTGGGACTGACCTACTGGCCAACTGCTCACCCACCACATTGTGTTTCTGTCTAGCCATATGCAGGACATTCTGCCCAGAAGATTGTTGTGAGAAACAGTATCAAAATTTCCACTGAAATCCTCAAGGATTACATCAACTGGCTTCCCTTGGTCAACTAAACGGATAACTGTGTCACAAAATGAGCTTAAATTAAACAGGACCTTCGCCTCACAAACTTGTGTTGGCTGTGACCAATGACAGAATTGTCCTTCAGCTGTTTTTCCATAAGTCCCACCATCATTTTCTCCATAATTTTACCAAGCTCTGGACCGACAGGTCCATAATTACCCATGTCATCTTTCTTGCTCTTCCTTACAATGAGACAACATTTGCCAGCTTCCTGTCAGCTCGCATGACCCTAGACTTCTTTAGATGCAATTGAAATGAGAGCCCAGAGCACACTAAGGTGTCATCATTGAAAGAAAGTAGATGTGCCATAGCTTTGCAATGCCTTGAACTCCAGAGTATGCCACAGATGGAGCAGAGGGGAAGATTTGCCTCTTCTGTAGTGAACTCATTTATTTGGTAAGCAGAATAACACTACCTGATACACGGGGACTGTGTCTCCACTATTCTCTGCTCAGCTCACAGGGCAGCGGTGCAGGGTGTTGCTCTCATGTCAGTGCAGGTAAACTTGCTTTAACCCTTTTTCCTCTGTAAATGCTTCCTCTGTTTCTATGCTCAGATACACTTCCACATTCCCTCAAGTACACCTCCATATATAATTAACAATTACACTTTCTTATAGCATCAAAACAGTTTGTCAAACAGTACAGTTCTTCAGTTCACATAAACTCCCTTAATACAGTCTGTATTCTTCAGTTATAAACACTGTGCCACAGAACCAGCACTGATTGAACCACCTCCCTCACACACTTCCTCACAAGCAGTACACAGTATTACATAAATCTGTTGACACACATTGGTCGGGTGGAATGTACACCTCTCCTCAGGACAATCTTACTAATCTACAGAGTACAAACTCCCGTCTTCTTACATACAAGCAGAAAGTACTTATGAGTGGACAGACAACACAGTCTTTCACTTTGTCCATGTCTGGCCATTTCCCTCACAGGAGGAAGGAAACATGGATCGGGACTCGGCACTCACCCTGCAGCTGTTCTGTGTCTCACTCACACCACACTCACTCTGACATTTAGATCAAAAACCATGGTTTATTCATACTACACAATGCTGACAACATTTTCCAGCTGGAATCTTAATAAAACTCATACTCTGGTCGACCAGTTGAAAACATTAATGTTTTTCCCAGAGTCGGCTTGACACACGGTACCAAACACTTAAAGCAGATGATAATATTGAACATACAACCTATAAGCCCCATGATTACAACTTGGAGAACCCAGGCTACCATTTGACAGGCTATCCACTATATCCCATACCCGTAGGAGAGACCAACCTAGGTCCCTCCTATTGTCAACTACCTGGGAGAGAGTACTTGTTCTTGTTTCCATTCATATGACATACAGTTCCCTTTCATAGGAACTCACCCAAGGAGTCTTCCTACCCCAGCTGGCAACCAAAGCCATGAGCTCACCTCCCTGGGAGCAGCACGTATGGCTGTAAACTGTGTAGGATGTCTCCTCAAGACATATGGGCTCCACTTACCATACACATACCTGGTCCACCTATGGGTGGTCCTTGTCTGTCCCTGCAGTGATCAGGTGAGGAAGGGAGTCCTTCAGAGAAATCTCAGGGTGCGCCAAAAGTGTCTCCCTCTCAGCTGGTCCTGCAGCGAACAGAGCTGGTCCCACCTGGGCCGCCAAATTGACTACAGGAATTGAACTCTATAACCTCTATAACTGATACAGTCTCCCATGACATACTTATACCAAAGTTGAGGAAGTATGGGAGAGGTGAGTGGACAGTGAAGTGGGCCGAGAATTGTCTGACTGGCAGAGTGCAGAGGGTTGTCGTTGGCGGTGCAGTGTCTGGCTGCAGGGCTGTAACTAGTGGCGTCCCCCAGGGGTCTGTGCTGGGTCCGGTCTTGTTCAACATCTTCATCAACGACCACCCTCAGCAAGTTTGCTGATGACACGAAGTTGGGAGGATTGGCTGACACACCTGAAGGCTGTGATGCCATTCAGCGAGACCTGGACAGGCTGGAGAGCTGGGCAGTAAGAAACCAGATGAGGTTTAACAAAAGCAAGTGTAGAGTCTTGCACCTGGGTAGAAATAACTTCATGCACCAGTACAGGCTGGGGGAAGAGCTGCTGGAGAGGAGCTCTGCTGAGAGGGACCTGGGCGTCCTGGTGGATGACAGATTGACCATGAGCCAGCAGTGTGCCCTTGTAGCCAAAAAAGCCAATGGCATCCTGGGGTGCATTAAAAAGAGCGTGTCCAGCAGGTCGAAGGAGGTGATCCTCCCCCTCTACTCTGCCCTGGTGAGGCCTCATCTGGAATATTGTGTCAAGTTCTGGGCTCCCCAGTACAAAAAAGACAGGGATCTCTTAGAAAGAGTCCAGCGGAGGGCCACAAAGATGGTGAAGGGCCTGGAGCATCTCCCCAATGAGGAGAGACTGAGGGAACTGGGTCTGTTTAGCCTTGAGAAAAGAAGGCTGAGAGGAGACCTGATCCAGGTCTATAAATATTTGAGGTGTGGGGGGCAAAGTGGTGAGGCCAGACTCTTTTCAGCAGTGTGTGGAGGAGGGACAAGGGGAAACACAGAAACTGGACCATAGGAAGTTCTGCAGTAATGTGTGCAATAACTTCTTTATGGTGAGAGTGACGGAGCACTGGAACAGGCTGCCCAGGGTGGTTGTGGAATCTCCTTCTCTGGAGATATTCAAGACCTGCCTGGATGCTGAGCTGTACGACGTGGTGTAGGGAACCTGCTTTGGTGGGGGTCTGAACTCAATGGTCTCTGGAGGTCCCTTCCAACCCCTACAATTCTGTGATTCTGTGAATATCATGGGGTTGTTTGGATGGGGAAAGACTACCCCTTTGAATGACCTTTTGTCAGGGCATGTCCTGAGATTCCTAGGATCCTCAAAATGCAGCACTGCTTCTGTCACTGAAAAATGGGGCCCTGTGTGGGACGGAGGGAGGGTCCATGAGTCCCTGGCCCACCTGACTGAGTATTTCCATGGTCTTAGCAAAGACATACGTACAACTTGAGAATGACAATTAGCTGCGTTCATGGTGGCATGGCCACTGCTGATGGCCTTGAACTGTCTGAACATAACTGAAGAGGCTCAGGCTGATGCAAATCAGCTATTGAATGATAGTGTTGAAAAACTGGAAAGACAGGTGGCAGTTTTGATGGGGAAAAAACCTAATTCAATCATTCTCCTATGGAAGATCAGGAACATCTCTCTGGAAGACCATGGGGACCCTGTACAAGGGAATCTGTATAAAATGGACTCTGTAAATGAAGGCACTAAAAGGTCAGATTTTGAGGTTCCATTTGGACTAGATCTATTTGAGATCTGACTGATTGTAACCCAAAAATGAAAAAAAAAAATAAATAAATGCAGGATAGGCTGGTGGGAGTGCCCTGACCAGTGTCCAGCCCCCCAAACCCTGCTGCCCATAATACAGCAGCTGAACTGATGGATATAGTACAGTGGTTTAGACAGAAACCAAGAGAGCATGCCAGCATAGCTGCTCTGGTTATGGGACATGGAGGCAGAAAGCGCTGTGGTGAACGGACTGGAAATTTCAAAACTGACATCCATTACTACTCACCCTGCCCTCAGGCAAAGACTGTGTGCTCTGTCCAACATAATGAAGATAGCCATTTGATCAGTGAATGATTTATGGCTGTGTGTCATATAACATGGCCAAATAAGAATGACATACCATTAAATATCAGCCTGTGGTCCTCTATGGAGGACTAACAAAATTATATTAGAGAATTAGGCATGAAAGAGGCAATCTATGAAGATGATTTTGAGAGCCCAGTCAATAAATTTTTCATCAGGAACGAGGGATCTCATCCTACAGCCATCACCTTTACATCAGTATGGGTCTATGTTATCCATACTGAACCCCCCAGTGGCCCTCAGGTGCTGTAATACAACAGGCTGCCCAATTGATGGGGAGACAAGAGTGCCTACGGCCAGATGCAGGCTCTGAATGGTGGTGGAAAGGTCAGAGAACCATCTGCTGCCATGACTTAGGCGTCCAGCCCCTAAGGTAATCCAGTCTGGACCCATTAGGGTCTTGAGACAACAAATGTTTAAAGACCAGATTAGAGCAGGAGTTCAGTTTAAAAAGATTGATGGACAGCATAATCAGGAAAAAATATCTGTTAAACAGGCCCAAGCACTGAGTATTTTCAGTCCAACCTTTTCAGGAAAACTAGATGTGAAAGTAACTCAAGAAGGGTCTGGATGGGGGCTCTGGCAGAGCCAGAGTTCTTTGTGAACCCCTATGAGGTTTTGGTCACAGGTTTGGCATGGAGCAGAATAAAGATACATCACAGTTGAAGAGCATTTATTGGCTACCTATTCTACACTACAGGTGGTAGAACCAGTAACTCAGATTTCAGAGGTTATTGTTAAGCAACAAGGCCAGTCCAGGGGTGGGTAAAAGATCTAACACACATCTCTATGATGGGGGTGGCCCAATCACAAGCAGTGGTGCGCTCAGTTGTTCTGCTTGCCTGCTCCTCAAGGAGTTAGGAGAAATCTATGCCTGCTGCGTGTTCGAGTGCATGCGCAATGCCATGTGGAGGGCTTATCACAATAAAGATTGGCGGATTTGCTGCGTAGACCGGTCAGAACTCAGATCTGCGTTGTGCTTCCTGCGGCACCAAACGCCCAACAGTGGCAGTTCTGTATATTGGCCAGCAGGTGGCAGCAGAGACCACGGAAAGAACGTCTTTGGGACAGACCCTGGGGATCCGTTCTCTTTTGATTATAGGGGAAGAACACAAAGATGGAAGAGGAGGGAAGGGGGAAAAAAAAAAAGAAAAAAGAAAAAACCAAACCACAGCAAACAAATAAAAACTTCTCCAAACGTAGCAAACGTGAATCTCTGTCAATAAATAAATGAGTAATTGAATTGATGTCCGTTTCCCCACCCCCTTTTTTCCCCCCAAACTTCGGAGATGAGATAAAACACCTGGTATCAATTGGACAGATGCACACAGTGAAGCCAGGGATGGTCTGAAACGCAAAGCAGCTGAGCAGCTTTTAGAAGAAAACAGAGTAGTAACAACTTCTGTACCTACATTCACCACTCTGAGATCCTGTCTGGGTCACCCAAGGCTTGTAAATAACCACTGGGTCGGTTCTGATGTCGCGTGATTTGTTGTCAGTTCTCTCATGGTCCTCCGGTCAGTTCTCCGGTGCCAGGATCTGCCACAGGGCATTCTGACCACGGGCATCATGTTTCTACGCTGCCGCCTGCATTTAACAAGCAATGGGACTGCCCAGCATGTGCAAGGCAGCACCTCTTTCACACCACCAGAATGTTTAAGGCTGTTGGGATTGTTGTTAGTGTCCCATTAACACTGGGGCTAGAGATACCCTTAGGATTGACATTACTATTAGCATTACTTTGATGGTGCCCTATCTGAGTCATTTCCAGGGGATGTCTGGAGTAAGGCATAGTGTCAGGATAAAAAGAACAGACTCTGTTACTTTATAAAAGTGATAATAGAGAGAGTTCATTGGAAAAAATACAACTCTTAAATAATACAAAACATGCTTCTGATTGGATGCAGGCATCATCTGGGCTCTGATAAATATTACTCTTAAGGTAAAGATTATTGTTACCTTAATGATTGTTTTTGGATTATGATCAGGGTTAAGGTTCCTTTTGCTACAAACTTCTAGCATCATTTTTGTTGTTACATTTGGAGTTAGAGACGATTTTAGAATCAGGGTAAGGGTTAGGATTAGAGTTACATTGCGGGTTAATGCTGTTATCTTTACAGCTCCTATGAGGGGTGGGGTCTGGGTCAGGTGTTTAAAAATGAAATGAAAAAAGAATTAAAAAAATATATTGAAAGCTTCAGATTTCCTTAATCTTTGTGGGAATCATATATTGTGCAACTCAGATCTACCTCTTTGTGCAGTGACTGCCTGTAAATTTGCTAGAGCCCAATATAATATGGCCTTGTGCTTTCCGCTAACTCACCTTCATTTCATTTTCATTACATTTGCTTGGTAGTCAGATTTTGGTGTGTGGATATTTTAAAACAATCTAACTGACATTGGCAAAAAAATTAAAAATAAATAAATAAATGCACGACAGCATCAATTGTATCAATTTTTATAGATAAGATACGGAAGAGCAGTTTCCCTTAGTTTTCTGTGCCTCTTTACTTTCTTACTCTCTCCCCTTGTGTGAGAAACTCTCAAAGTCAAAGATTTCTAGTTAGGCAAAGATGGCAGCGATAGCAGCAGTGCTTATTCATTATTGTAATACTGCGCGCACATCCCCTGTTGGAAAGGCAGAAATTGCACACCAGTCAGTGACATTAATTCTGTTCTATGCCCTAAACCCAGTGCAGGTGATGCTCTCATGGCTCTCATTGGTTGAGCATCTCAGGCTCACAGACTCCTCCAGACTGTTGCTAGGATTCATTTCCATATAAGGTCAATTACCAACCTCTTGTTTTTAGGTTTGCCTTGTACTTTTCTGCGGAGAGAGAAGGGCAATGTTTCCAAAAGTCAGTACATTCATTCTGTCCTGTGCTGGGCTCTACCCACCCTGTGTATTTATCTCGTGCTTGTCTCAATTCTACCCATGTCAGAATGCCCCCAGTCTGAACTTAACTCTGTTCAGCAACTTTCTTGGTGGAAAAACTACTTATACAGCTGTTTTAAAAGAGGGTCATACATTCAGTTATGGCCTACACTATGTACTGAAAATACTGGAAACCTCCACTGCAAAAACACAATCTACCTCTCCCATCTGTGCAGCCTTGCAGACCCAGAGCATACCAGGTTATTTCTGCTTTCATAGCATTTGCATGCTGTAGGGTGAGCAAAAGGTTCTGCTGCTTGATCCTTCTGCAAGAGCTGCCTACCGGCAAATGGTTGCAGGGATGGAGGATGTGACAGAAAGCATTTTTCTCCACAAGAGCAGAGTTACATTCAGTGCAGAGTGTGAGAGTCAGGTTGGTGTGGAAAAGCACTGACACGCTGGGGATGATGCAGTGCTCACATGTCTAACACTCACAGACATTACTGTCAGAAGGATGGTGCTGTGTTGTGCTTCTACCTTTGGCAGCCCCTGGAGAAATGCTGTGGCACACAGAACACCTTTGTATTGCACTGACTGCTGCCATGCAGCATGGATTTAACACACCAAATCCAGAGGAGCATGACTGCATCTAACTGCCCTGAGAAAAACTACTGTAGCTGAAGAGATGAGGCAGCTGCTCATCTGCAGAACAAGCAGTACTGCCAGACATTGGGCCAGGTGAGCACCTCCTGCTGCAGCGTGATGATGACAGGGCTGGAGATGATCTGCAAAGCCAGCTTAAAAGTGGGAGACATGAGTCAACATGGCAGGAGGACAGAGGTGTTAGGGAGCAGCCAAGGCATCAAAGAGTATCAGAAGGCTTTGAAAAGTATCACAAAGCAACAGCCAGGAAGACTGGGATTATCATGAGCAGCAACCTGGATGCTAGAGATTATTTGCTCCCATACAAAATGGTAGAGATCTTGCTGCAGACATCCCAAAGTCAGGCAAAATGGGAACCCAGAGCTCTGCCTGCATGAACCCCACAGCCAGAGTGTTGCAAGCTGAGCTGCCTTGCTGTTTGTTGCATTCATCCCAATCCCTGTGAATGAAGACTCGGAATGCAGTCAAGGTGATGACTGAGCATGAGAGTGACTTTATTCAATAAAAGACAGGAGGACTTTCTGATCGCCGAAGTTGCCTGATTCGGAGCCGTCCCGGACCGATTAGCAGCGGCTGACTGCGTGGTCAAGGGGGAGCTCGGGCGGTTCCTTCAAGCAGGGAACCCCCGGGTAGAGGAGAAGTCCAGCAGCTCTCAGGGAGCAGCTGACGCAGCCGCTGACGCAGCGTGTGGGCGTTCCCTACCTACGGAGGGAGATTTAAACGGGCACAAGGAGGGCAGCGACTAGTCGCTGCCCACCAGAAACGGTCAGGAAGAGGCGGGGCTCGTGCACCTCTTGACTTCCTGTTTCAGCTCTGGTAAGTATTCTGCTCCGACATGGGTGCTCCCCGGCGAAAGGCTGCTGCCAGAAATACTGAGGAGGCCAAGACAAGGGTCCCGATCTCACAGAAACGGGAGGCAGCAACCAAGAAGACTGCAGAGACCCAGACTGAGGTCCTGCACATGCCTTATAGGAAGGCTGCTGCCAGAATGTCTGAGGAAACTCAGACTGAGCCCCCAACCCAAGATGCTGGTGTGCAGGTCTCTGGCTGTACTGAGTGCCAGAGCATGGCCCTTGCAGTGCTGGGTGAGGGAGGCAGTGATTGTGTTCACTGCGACCAGGTGAACTACTTGCTCAGCCTCGTAGTTGACCTGAAGGAGGAAGTGGAGAGGCTGAGGACTATAAAAGAGTGTGAGAGGGAGATTGACTGGTGGTGTCAGTCCCTCTCAGCCTCAAGTTCTCAGCACACAGTCGAGGCTCCTAATGGAGCATGTCAGCCCCTGCCACCTCACAAACAGGTGGTAAAGGGGAACCAGCCAGCTGGCAACACTGCAGCCGGCCCCCTGGCCTCTCTTCCCCCCAGCAGTAATTTGAGAAGGGAGGAGAAGTGGAAACGGGTACCTGCTCGACGGAAGGGGCATCCTCCATCACGACCATCCCCGGCTCCCCAGGTGCCTCTGCGAAACCGGTTTGAGGCTCTGGAACTTGAGGGGGGGGACTAGTGAGAGTGTGGAGACATGTTCACCCATGAGGTTGCCTCAGGTGAAGCGGTCACCCCGAATCCTCAAGACTGCTTCTACACGTAAGGACAGAAGGGTGATTGTTGTAGGTGACTCCCTTCTGCAAGGAACAGAAGGCCCTATATGCCGGCCTGACCCTACCCGCAGAGAAGTGTGCTGCCTTCCTGGGGCACGGGTCAGGGACATTTCAAAGAAAATTTCTAGATTGATTCATCCTTCAGACTACTACCCACTTTTAATAATTCAGGCTGGCAGTGAGGAAGTTGGCAAGCAAAGCCTGAGGTCCATCAAGAAAGACTTCAGGGGAATGGGGCGAATACTTGAAGGAGCTGGGGTGCAAGTGATCTTTTCTTCTATGCCCGTGGTGTCAGGAAAAGATACAGGGAGGATCCAAAAAACCCATCTCTTAAACAGATGGCTTAAGAGCTGGTGCAGACACAAGAATTTCGGCTATTTTGACCATGGGGCAATCTATACTGCACCTGGAATGATGGCTGCTGATGCAAGCAGCCTGTCCCTGAGGGGTAAGAGGGTATTAGCTGAAGAATTAGCGGGACTCATTGATAGGTCTTTAAACTAGGAACGAAGGGGGAAGGGGGCAAAATAAGGGCTACTGGGGTTGAACGGTGCATTCGAGGGATTGTACCAAACTCTGTGGGCAAAGATTGCAGAGTGCAAAAGGAGGGAGTAGGGCAGGGGGATGCTGGGGATGCCGCTGTTCTAGCGGATCCTGGATCGCTTATGAAGGTGGTGAGACGGACAGCCCGGCTGAAGTGCCTTTATACTAATGCACGGAGCCTGAGTAACAAGCAGGAGGAACTGGAAACTGTGATGCACTCTGAAAATTATGACATTGTTGCTATCACAGAAACATGGTGGGATGACTCCCACAATTGGGATACTACCATCGATGGCTATAGGCTCTTTAGGAGAGATAGGCGAGGTAGGAAGGGTGGGGGAGTCGCCCTTTATGTAAGAGATTGGATAAACTGTGAGGAGCTCCCCATGAGAAACAGTCAAGAACAGGTTGAGAGCCTGTGGGTTAGGATTAGAGATGGGACTAATAAAGGTCAGCTGGTATTAGGGGTATACTACAGGCCACCTGATCAAGGGGAGGCTGCTGATGAGGCTTTCTTGCTCCAGATGCGTGAGGCGTCTGGCTCACGGGCTCTTGTCCTGGTGGGGGACTTCAACCATCCTGACATCTGTTGGGAAAACCACACGGCGAGCTGCAAGAGCTCCAGAAGGCTCTTGGAATCCATTGATGATAGCTTTCTGGTTCAGGTATTGGACAGACCGACCAGAGGTCAAGCGTTGCTGGACCTGCTGCTCACCAACGCTGAGGAGATCATCAAAGGCGTCAAGGTTGGAGGCTGCCTGGGCTCCAGCGATCATGCCCTGGTTGAGTTTGTGATCTCAAGCGATGTGGGCCTGGCAAAGAGCAGGACCAGGATGCTCAACTTTAGAAGAGCAGACTTCAAGCTACTCAATGGAATGCTGGCCAAGATCCCCTGGCGCACTGCCCTCAAAGATAAGGACGTTGAGGAGAGCTGGCTACTGTTCAAGGATGCCCTCCTGGCAGCACAAGAGGTCTCCATTCCCCTGATTAAGAAAGTGGGCAGGAGAGGTAGAAAACCGGCATGGCTCAGCAAGGACCTGCTAAGAGAACTGAGGGTGAAGAAAGGGGTGTACAAGCTCTGGAAACAAGGCTGTGTCACCCGGGAAGAATACAGGGATGCCGTCCGGACTTGCAGACGTGGGATCAGGAAAGCCAAGGCGCAGGCAGAACTGAACTTGGCGAGGGATGTGAAAAACAATAAGAAAACCTTCTACAGGTACATTGGCCAGAAGAGACAGACCAAAATGGGCGTACCTACTCTGGTAAATTTAAAAGGAGAAATGGCTTCAACAGATGAAGAGAAAGCTGAGGTGCTGAATGAGTTCTTCACCTCGGTCTTCACTGATGGCCAGGATTCTAGTCTTTTTCACGTCCCCAAGTCTTGCACCCCCATACCTCCATGTGGGGACCAAGGAGGTAAATCCCTCCCCACTGTAAGGGTAGAGCAAGTCCGAGAGTGCCTCCTTAGACTGAATGAGTATAAGTCTATGGGGCCAGATGGCGTGCATCCCAGGGTCCTGAAGGAGCTGGCTGAGGTGGTTGCTGAGCCGCTCTCCATCATATTTGAGAAGTCGTGGCTGTCAGGTGAGGTCCCGGATGATTGGAGGAAGGGTCACGTCACTCCCATTTACAAGAAGGGGAGCAGGGACGATCCGGGTAACTACAGGCCGGTGAGTCTCACCTCTGTGCCTGGGAAGATTATGGAACAGATCCTCCTGGACAACATGCTTGATCGCATAATGAACAAGCATGTGATCCGAGACAGCCAGCATGGCTTCACCAGGGGAAGGTCATGCTTAACTAATCTTGTGGCCTTCTATGATGGAGTGACGGCGTTGGTGGATGAAGGGAAGGCGACCGATGACATTTACCTGGACCTGAGCAAGGCCTTTGACATGGTCCCCCATCACATCCTCATCTCCAAATTGGAGGGAGGTGGATTTGATGGGTGGACAACTAGATGGATAAGCAATTGGTTGAAAGGCCGCAGACAGAGGGTGGTGGTCAATGGCTCTATGTCCAGGTGGAGGCCGGTAACGAGCGGCGTCCCTCAAGGGTCTGTCTTGGGACCGGTGCTCTTTAACATCTTTATTAATGACATCGATGAGGGAATGGAGTGCACCCTCAGCAAGTTTGCTGATGACACCAAGCTGAGTGGTGCGGTCGATACGGTGGAGGGAACAGATGCCATTCAGAGGGACCTTGACAGGCTGGAAAGCTGGGCTCGGGTGAACCTAATGAGGTTCAACACGGCAAAGTGCAAGGTTTTGCACTTGGGCCGGAAGAACCCCAGGCACCTGTACAGGCTGGGAGGAGTTGTCCTCGAGAGCAGCTCGGCTGAAAAAGACCTAGGGGTCCTGATAGATGAGAAACTTAACATGAACCAGCAGTGCACTCTGGCAGCCCGGAAAGCAAATGGGATCCTGGGCTCCATCAGGAGAGGGGTGGTCAGCAGGGATAGGGAGGTGATCGTCCCTCTCTACTCTGCTCTTGTGAGGCCCCATCTGGAGTACTGTGTCCAGGTGTGGAGCCCTCAGTACAAAAAAGATATGGAGATTTTGGAAAGGGTCCAGAGGAGGGCCACAAAGATGATCACGGGGCTGGAGCACCTCCCCTATGAGGACAGGCTGAGGGAGTTGGGTTTGTTCAGCCTGGAGAAGAGAAGGTTGCGGGGTGACCTCATTGCAGCCTTTCAGTACCTGAAGGGAACTTACTCCCAGGAGGGGAGTAAACTCTTCGAAAGGGCTGATAATAGCAGGACTAGGGGAAATGGTTTTAAGTTGAAGGAGGGAAGATTTAGGTTGGATGTTAGGGGAAAGTTCTTTACTAGAAGGGTGGTTAGGTCCTGGAACAGGCTGCCCAGTGAGGTTGTGGATGCCCCGTCCTTGGAGGTGTTCAAGACCAGGTTGGACAGGGCCCTGGGCAACCTGATCTAACAAACGTGTATGTTTGGTGGCCCTGCTAGGCAGGGGGGTTGGAACTACATGATCCTTGAGGTCCCTTCCAACCCGGGTAATTCTGTGATTCTGTGATTCTGTGTGACTTGAGAGGTCAAAAGTGAAGATGGGACTCCTCTTGTCAAGATGAGAGTGACTCAGAGCTGGTGCTGCTGCCTGGTGCCTGGGACTGGCAGCCTGACTCTAAGTCCCCATCTAAGATGCTCAGCTTCACCTCACTGATGCTGACCTGCTCCTGCATGGTGGTGCTGCTGTTGGGGCACTCGGGCTGTGCTTGGGATGGGCAGCACTGCAAAGGCGCTGGGTCACAATCCAGGCAGGTGACTGTGGTGTCTGGCAGGCTCAGGTCAGGAGCTTCAGCAGAGCCAGGAGATATGAGAGCATGAACGTGGATGAGCCGCTCGTGTCCATCACTGTTACCATGTGGAAGGCTGTCATCCGAATTGCAGCGATTCGTGCTTAATAAGAACTCTCCATTGATGGAAACACTGCACATCACTACTTGGTTTGGATCTTTGGGGTTGACAAGGGCTCGAATCACCTAGGAAGGCATAGAAACACAAGGGTTAGTGTCAAACGTTTCCAAGTTGAATCATGAAAGAGGTTGTTGATACTTGGTAATAGAGTGGCGGCAGGAAGAAGCAAATAGGCTTCAAGCAACAGAGCCACTGTCTTGAAAGTGATCCTCATGCAGGTCCAGCTCGTGTGTTGTTTCACTGTAATCTGCTTCTTTGGGTCTACCTAGTGGGCAGCAACACTCGAGCTGTTACTGATATCATTGAAAAGAACTGGAGACAATTGTTCTATTCCTAAGAGCTTCAAGGTGCCTAGAAGCACAAATAGAAACCAGCAGTATTTCATCACTTCACCAAAAGGAAGGTCAAACACCTGAGCTGTGAAGAGCAGTTACAGAACCTATGCATAAGATCACACCAGGCATAGTTTGTTCTAACAACAGTTATGGCACATAGTCCATTTCCTTCAATATTCCCAAAATGAAATGATGTGGAGCATTACAGGGAAAGAAACACTGCACACAGACACTATGACCCTGATTATACTCAAGCAGCAAACTTAAAGCAAGTCAGAGTTTTAGATTCCAGGATATTTCAGGACCTATCATGTGTGAAATTCAGTTACACAACAGTGCCTAGGTGCCTGTGTTTCAAGCAACTTTCAGATCACAGCCATGTAAAATAAAAACAAATTCAGTGCAGAAATAGCAATCCTGTACCTTAATACTCATGAGATTATCCATTTTTTACAGCACTCTGACTAAGTTCTAAAACTTGCTCATCCCAGTTCACTTCAGCAAGTTCCACCAATTCAAGCAACGCAGTTCTGAGATCCTGTGTATGTTATGCAGATAGAATTGAACAGTGCAGAAATAATCTCTGACAGCTTTAAGAGCTCCGTTCTGCCTACAAACTCTCAGTCCAAAACTATTCGCAGTTTTAAGGAAATGAACACCTGAAGCAGTTGGATCATCTGCCATTTGCCACATTCTGCTTCTTGGCATCATGATTAGCACAAAGGGTTTTCTGCTGTCCTGCAGAGATGGACAAAGTCCTGCTTACAAATGGACCAGGTTTCAGTGTACAGCAGAGTTTGTACCAGACTAAAAAGCCACGTCATTCAATTCATGTGCTCAGGTTGTTATGCACTCCGAAAGGAAACAGAACTAACTGTTGGTTTCTGAAGGCAATCTGTGGGGTCCTACATTTCCTCCTGATTCTGGAAGAGGAAATTCTAATAGCAAATGCAGAACTTTGATCTTTGTAGACATGAGAAGAGCTGGCATTTAGGAACATTCATTTCAGGGAAATCAAATGATGTGTCTATATTTTTACTACAGATAGTATAGGGAGCAGCCAGTTGAAGAACCAGATACAAAAAATCCAGCCCATTGGCAAGAAAATACTTCTCCTTAAATTCTGTAAGCTATCATGGTACAGAATTAGGATACAGCGCCACATAGGCCAACCAAGTGTAGAACCAAATCCACAAAATACTGGTAGACAAAGCAGCAAAAACAGGGACAATATTCAGCAGACTGTGCTGTGGCCTTTCTACCCACAGCTCAGCATGTTCTGCCATCCGAAAAGCAAGGCCTCTTGTCAAGCTCAGCTATTTCCCTTCTCAGTGTATTCTAGCACCACTGATACCCACTGGTATCCTCCTGTAGAGTGCCATCATATTGTCATCATCCAAAGGAAAAACCCACACAGCAGAGCATACAGCAGTACACCCATGCTCCAAATATCCGCCTGAAAAACCAAAAGACAAGCTTACAAACCTGAAGCACCTCAAATGGCTTCCTGACAGACTGGATTGTCTGCCCTTGCCAAAGCCCACATATAGCCCATGAAAAGCTGGCTCTTTCCCTCAGGAAATAAAACATTATCGTCCCAGAGAAAGCATATAACCCTCATCAATTGCCCTTCCACTCAGCTTAGAGCACTACTAAAACCAGCATCTTCACCTTAGCTCATCACACTGCTGCAGTTCCTTTTACAAGGATTTCACTGGCAAAAATGAAATCAAAGCCGTCACAACAGATTTAGCACAGTTACGTGTTACTGGCTATGAGAGTTGTCAGCACACTCACCTGTCTGGCTTTGCTGCTGTTCTATTTATGTAGAGGCACAACAAGGTTCAGACACCTCACGGTGTAATTCTCACTTTGACTGTAAAGAAAAAGGAGGCTTGAAAAGCAGTGTGTGGAAAACAAAGAAACAAGAATTAGAACAACAGTGGGGCCATGGCACTTGTAGGAATTGCTCCGCCTTTAACAGCGATTCAAGAAGGATGAGGGCATTCAAACCAAACCAGTTTGGACAGATTAACAACTGCAAGTAGTGGGTTCCAAAATTACAGACATGAAATCAAAGCTGGAAAAACTCTTTGCATTTACATCTCTCAATTTTTAGTACATTGTGCATTACAGTGCAAACAAGTCTTCACATACAACTTGGAAGCTAAAGACAAGTCTGACAAAACAGACTGCACAGAAATGATGGATAATTAACAGAGCAAATTGCTCTTTCAAAAACTTAGTAATAGAAAGAGATCTCTGAAGTTGCTGTTTTGTAGAGCCCCAAAGCAGTCACTTGAGGCAGTTCAGGATTAGCCTGACACAAACCAGCCAGCTGTGTGAGCTGAGACCAATTGCACTTTTCTAGTCTGTGGCCACTGACAGCTTCTGAGAGCTACCAAGCAATGCAACCTAGCAGAATTCAGAAGGGAAACCAAGAGAGCCTACCTGAGCTCCACTGCCTTTAAATGCTCTGTGGAGAGGGAAGGGAAAGAGGGGAAAACAAACAACGCTCTACATCCCTCTGAGCCAATAGACGCTTTGCCCTGGATTAGCTCTGGTGCTGCATAAGCTGGGCTTCCACAGCATGTGTTCAGGCGGTAATCAAGGCCTGCCTGGAAAAACACAAAAAAGAGAGAGAAACGTTTGCTTTAACAGAGTTCATGTCTTCTGGTCATAACACTTCAGAAGCCTCAGAGGCTTCTTCTCCTGTGCATATTTTCATTCATCTTCTATTTTGCTTTCATTCAATGTGACCTCTCTAGGCAAATATTGTCTAACACCATGAGTATCACATAAATGTGCAGATCTCAAGCTGCTCACTTATCTAGTACCCTTGGCATGATGCTTTATTTTCCTCAGCTGATCATCTAGATTGTGCCTGTTGATTGTGCAACAACAGCCTGTTGGTCTCGATTACCTGTGAGTGGCTCTAAATTTGGCCAGGAAAAATCATTTGAGGATAAGTAATTATCTGGGACTCAGTAAGTCTTCCCATGCTTTCATAACAGCAGAGATACACACACACACAAACTCGTGGAACCCCACTGCTTTGCACAATCCTGTGCACACTCACGTGTGTCATGCACTGATTTCCCAGCCAGTCCTCGTAGGGTCTCTTACTTAGGACAGGAGTGCAGGGGAGCAGCCAGAAGCTGTTTGCATTCCCTGCTGTCTGCTGGGCAGCTTTGCTGGAGATGCTTGGGTTGCTTTGTTTTTCCCTGGGAGGTGGGAAGGAGCTTTGGGTTGGAGGCACATCCCGTGCCAGAGCATCCCGATGGCACGTGTGGGGCACTGATCTGCAGCAGAGGAAGGGGAGGAGGTCCCAGCACAGCTCTGCACCATGCTCTGCCACACTGGGCAGCTTGTTCCTGGCTCAGCAGCGCCATCAGACAAGAAGCAGGGAATGAAATCAAGGATGGGGGGTACTATCAAACGCAGTTAGTGCATGCCTGTGCAGGACAAACAGACCCAGATCTTGTGGGTTGTTCCTGCTTTTGTAGCATTTGTGTGCTGTAGCTTAGCAAAAGGTTCTGCTGCTTGAATCTTCTTCTGCAAGAGCCACCTACAAGTAAATGTCTGCGGGGATGGAGGATGTGACAGAAAGCATTTGTCTCCACGACAGCGTAGTTACACTTGGTCTAGAGAGTGTGAGAGGCAGGCAGCACTGCCTGATGTTGGTCAGGGCGAGCTCCTCCTGCCGCAGCACGATGATGGCAGGGCTGGAGATGATCTGCAGGGACAGCTCACAGGTGGGAGCCAGGAATGGACACGGCGGGAGAACAGAGGTGTTAGGGAGCAGCTACGGCATCGAAGAGCATCAAAAGGCCCTGAAAAGCATCACAGAGCTACAGCCGGGAAGCTTGAGGTTTTCATGAGCAGCATCCAGGATGCTAGAGACTATTTGCTGCCATACACAACGGCAGCAGAGCTCTCACTGCAGGCATCCCAAAGTCAGGCAAAATGGGAACACACCCAGAGCTCGGCCGCGCAAACCCCACAGCCAGAGTGTTGTAAGCTGAGCTGCCTTGATGTTTCTTGCACTCATCCCAATCTCTGCGAATGAAAACTCAGAATTCAGTCAAGGCGTTGATTGAGCACGAGCGTGCCTTTATTCAATAGGACAAAGGAGGGGGTGTGAGGTCTGGAGGAAAGATGGGACTCATCCTCTCTTGTAATCATGAGAGCTGCTCAGAGACCATGCTGTTGCCCAGAGCCTGGGACTCGTGTCCTGATTCTGTGCCCCCCTGCGAGATGCTCGGCTTCTCCTCGGTGATGCTGACCTGAGCCTGAATGGTGGTGCTGCTGTCGGGGCACTCGGGCTGTGCTTGGGCTGGGCTGCACTGCAGAGACATTGAGTCCAGGCTGGTGCCTGAGGAGTCTGGCAGGCTCAGGTCAGCAGCTTCAGTATGGATGGGATGAATGAGCGCTTCAACGATGATGACATTCTTCTCTTGATAGCTGATGTTATACGGAAGGCTTTCATCTGAACTGCAGCGTCCTGTGCTTAGTAACAACTCTTCATTGATGGAAGATGCGTCATCGTAACATGCCCTGCGTCTTGGGGATATACAAGGGCTCGGGTCACCTAGGAAGGAGTAGATGTACAGCGGTTAGTGTCGAACGTTCGCAAGATGAACCATGGAGATTCTTGCCATTTGGCTATGTAGTGGTGGTGGGCAGAAGCAAATAGGCTTCTAGCAACAGTGTCACTGTCTTGAAAGTGATCCACGTGCAGGTCCAGCTCTTGTGTTGACAAGAGACTCATTTGGGAAAGACAGGTGTCAACTGAAGATGTCAGGCACGGACTTGAACGCCAGAAGGAGGTACAAGCCCACTGAAAGCATGAATTCTACCTGTGTTGCTGACAAGCAGTGTTTTGTAAGCTGGATTTGCACCCTTACCTGCCAGGACCAAGACTTCTGCTTCAGAGGGCTCCCTGGCACTGCTCTGCAGTTGGCGTTTGGCCACAGGGGATGGTTTGCCCAGGCAGAAGAAGGAACACCAACTGCAAGCTGCTGACTCTGGCCTCTTACTGGGAGAACTCATTCTGCAGAGAAAACAGAGCGTGCTGTCAGATGTGGTGCAGGGTGAGGGAAGAGCTGCACCGAGCCCTGGCCAAAAGTTGCCTGTTCCGGGCATTGCCTGCTTTCTGCTGAAACACAGCTTAGAAAAGCGCTCTGTTTCAAACAGCAGAGGATGCTTCCATTCCTACAGCTCAGCCCTCAAGTCCTGAAGGCTAAATACCTCTCAACGATGTCAAGCAAGGACATGGATCCGGAGAATGTCGGAGGCTCAGGCTGCTTCGCTCTCCCGGGGCTGGCCTTCACCAGGGAATGAAGGCGGTTGATGAGCTTGCCCCATTTCTTTGGCTCTGTGCAACAAAACAAAGAAACCAGTTCATTTCAGGCCTGGCTCGGTTGGACGAAGCTGAGCGCAATGCATTCGACAGAGCATGTAACAACGGGAAGAACATTCCCAACAAAGACACGCAAGAATGGATTTTCCCCATCCCTGGAGGTGCCCAAGGAGATTACTGTAGTTCTCTTTCTAAGCTTGCTGAACTTGGGCATAAACAAACCCACTGAAAGTAACGTTCTGACCCTATTTGACTAACTCGCGTTGTCAAATGTAAATTACGCACCTGGCTTTGGCAATGAATTGAGGAGGGAATAGGGAACTTTTCCGCTGATGAGTTCCATGCACTCACCAGGGAAAAGCCCAACCTGTAATTAGAACAAAAAGACAGGTGAGCATTAGCCCGAGCCCAGAGCCAAAGGGAAGGTCCACTGACAGTGACACAGGGCAACTGTTTGCACCCAGCAGCCATCCTGTGCAGGCAGAGCAGCTCCAAGCTGAGATTCCCAACTCTACTGAAGTTGTGCTCTCTAGTCAAAAATGTGTGCCTACCTCAAAGCCACGCTTGCCTCTCCACCAGGGGCTCAGCCTGTTGATATGTCCTCATATCAACAATGCTCACCAGATCTCCGACCTGCAAGAGATTGAAACATCAATCCCAGATTCAGCAAATCTGGTAGGAAAACAAAGCAGAAAGGACTGCCCTCTTCTATGCATGACAACAAGGAACGCCTGGAACTGCTTACCTCCAGAGAGAGCTCATCTGGCCCCTGGGCAACGTGGCTCTTAATAACATGGGCTGCCGCAATCGCTGGTACGTTTAAAGATGACAAAGCACGCACCAGCTGCGGCTTCTGCATGTTATCAGCCTGCAAAACAGAGCACAGGCCGTGGTCAGGAGCTGAGGACAAACCAGGAGGATTTCAAGGTGAGGAGCACATCTGCAGAGAAAGCTGCAGCAAATGCGCTCCATCCTTCTCAGGAGCACTTCAGAAGGAGCTGCACGTCTCATAGCTCTGGAGCAGCACTTCTTCCCCACCCTTCACTACTCCAAGCAGCTCCAACAAACTTCTCAGAAGAAATCCAGGCCAGCACAGACCTGGCAGACCAGAACCAAGTGCAGCTTGTGTGACGGCAGTGCCCACTCCTTGCTTCCACCCTGCTCCAGCAGGCTAAGGAGTCTGAGCCTCACTGGCCTTTGACAGCTCAAGACTTTCATCATCTCATGCCAACATTTCTCACTAAGATACACCTCAGGCATTGAATTCTCTTCTCACTACCTCCTCCCAGTCCTCCCCTAGGAACAGAAACCATTTAGATTCTACAGCAAACTACAGCATCTACCCTGCAAGAGCACACTGAACCACCTGCAACAATGCAACATGGTTTTGGAGAGTGGGTCTGAAAACACACCTTTAGACAGCTGTCTCCCTGTAGCCAAAAGGAAACCAAGTAGCAAAAGAAGAGTCCAGCCTGAAACATGCCCATGCTACTAGCCCAGGTTTTTCACAGTCAATGCAGAATCCATCCTGTTCTTGAGTTAACAAATGACCAGTGGGTCTCCCCCTGCTCCACCCCTTCTCCTTCAAAGCCAGAAAAAGAAAGAAAAAACAAGCAGAAGAAACCCAGACGTACCTTTCCACACACAAAGCAGAAAGTGGAACAGCAGTTGTCTCCTTCCTGAGACATGGTGGGGAGCATCCAAGAGGAAGCCCAAGTTCTTTGCTTCTCTCCACAGGGACTTCAAGCACTCTTGGCAAGAGCTGCTTTGGTTCTTTCTTCAACTGCTTCCATCACCAGAATCTCCTTTGGAAAAGGAACCCTAGAGAAAGAATCAGCAAATGAAAAAGAATGAGGAATAACCACTTTCCCAGCATTCTTCTGACATGCAATTAAGACTCTTGACTCGGGCAAGGTCTTAAAATCAGCTGGTTACAAGAACTGTCCCAAAATATATCCAGCTTCTGTACAGCTGCCGTTATTTCTGTCAGTGAGTGTAATCACAGAATCATAGAATGGCCCGGGTTGGAAGGGACCTCAAGGATCATGAAGATCAATCACCTCCCTGTCCCTGCTGGCCATCCCCTCTTCTGATGGAGCCCAGGGGACCATTTGCTCTCTGAGCTGCAAGAGCACGCTGATGGCTCACGTTCTGTTTTTCATCCACCAGGACCCCCAGGTCCTTCTCTGCGGGGCTTCTCTTAAGGACTGCTCCTCCCAGTCTGTAGAAATGCCTGGGATTCCTCCAGCCCAAGTGCAAAACCTTGCACTTTGCTGTGTTCAACCTCATTAGATTCACGTAGGCCAACCTCTCGGTTGAGCTCCCTCTGAATGGCATCCCTTCCTTCCACTGCGTCAGCCGCACCACTCAGCAAACAGCAGAGGGTGCACGCAATTGCATCATTGGTATCACTGATAACCATGTAAAAAAGCACTGGTCCCAAGACAGATTCCTGGATGACACCACTTGTTATCGGCCTCCACCTGGACATTGAACCACGAATCACCACCCTCTGTCTGTGGCCTTTCAACCAATCCCTTATCCACCAGGTGGTCCACCTGTCAAATCCACATCCCTCCAGTTTAGAGATAAGGATGTGGTGGAGGGCCATGTCAAAGATCTTGCTCAAGTCCAGGTCAATGACATCTGTTACCTTCCTTTTGTCCACAAATGCCATCACTCCATCATAGAAGGCCACCAGACTGGTTCGGCATGGCCTTCCCCTGCTAAAGCCATGCTGGCTGTCTTGGATCACATGCTCATTCCTTATGTGATCAAGCATGTCTTTGAGGCGGATCTGTTCTTCACCATCTTCATCACAGTTACACATTTGAATCAAATAATTGGTGTTCCTGTCACGAAGAAAACCTCTTTGTCTTCTACTCCTGCTGCACTTCTGTGCTTTCACCAGAAGCAAAGGGAGAGGCCACCTCCTAGATCCAAATTTTAAGAAACCAACACCCAATAGGTGTCATCTGAAGTAAAATAGCAGAGAAATTAAGATGACTCTTCTGCATCCAACTTGGATCACTCCCTCACTCAGGCACACCACCATCAGATCAAGGAGATGCTGCCTTCAGCTTAGAGACTGTATGGGAAATCACAGCTTGAACCTCTGATTAATCAGCTGAGGCAAGTGTTGGGTCAACTGCAGGAGCACAGGTGAGAGTAATCTAGCTGTGCTCCCAGAAGGGGTGGACCTCGACTCAACCTCCTCTGAGACCTCATTTAAAGGCTGACCACCACTGAGGCAGCATCTCTTGGAGATTGCTCCCCAGTTGAGACTGCCTCAGCTTTCTGGTCAAGGTATCAATATTGGTGAGTTTCCCTTTGCTAATAACCTTTGACTATTTACCACCATCTTGGTTAACATCTTTTTATTAACCACCCTTACAGAGACCATAAGGGTTTGGGCTTCCAAACTCTCAGCAAGCATTTGGATCAGCCAGCTTCCTGCTGGGGAGCCCCCTGCATCACTGCTGCCTATTCTGGTACTGGACCCGCAGATGCTTCAGAGCTCATTAGCATGGACTTCCTTCCTCCCCTCAGCAGCTGCTCCTGCACTCACCTTCATTCCTACTCAGATACCGGCTGCTTCCAGCACCAGCTGACCTGCAATTCACAGAAAGGAAAGGTGGGAGTCATGCAAACGCAGAAGCCCAAGGCTGCGTCACCACCACGTATGGCAGCCTCGGGAAGTCAGCTGCAACTACATCCTTTGTCAGAATGGAGACAGGCACCGTCAATTCAGTGTGACCTCTGCAGTCATTGCCACCATCAGAAATAGGCACTGAAATCGCTCACTTCACTGCAGCTGGTTACCTCCAAATTCTTTTGCTTTTGGGAAAATGCGGACACGGAATTGAAGGACACTAGAAAATTGACATCAACTTCATTGTAGGTGGTTAAGCAGGACTTGAGCAAGAAAAGCTTCTCAGCTCCTTGTAAGGCACTAAGTGATGGGATATATGCCATACCTGCAGAAATCCTGACCTCTGCCACAGGTGCCTGAGTGACACAAAAGTTGAGCTGCCCATTCAGAAGCTCGTGGGGCAGGCCATGGAGCGGTTACATACCAACACATGAACAGGCACTTTCCCATCGGAAGGGAAATCCCTTCTCCCTGCCATGCCATGCCCACACCGCTCCTCAGGGCTGCACTGACAGCACAGACAGAATTGAAACATCTTTTGTCATCATTGTGGTTTTTCACAGACCCAGACAATGAGATACTGGGTTGCTGTGTGGGTTCCCAGGCGGCACTGCCATTTCCAAGCCATTGCTTCCTAGGGGCACAGAAAGGAAAACGCCTGAACAAAATTTCACCCAGAGATTGCTATTTTACCATTCTTCCATGCAAAACAGGAGGACAATACAGCGGATTTGTGCAGCTGCATCAACACCCTGGGTGCTAAAGGAATGCAAAGACAGAAATATCAAACCTACAAGGAGGGAAGCTATGTTTAGTAATATCTTTTCTCATTTACAACAGGCAGTTGGCACTACTAAAGGAAAATCCCAGGCCTCAGGTTCTGACAGTGCGACAATCTGGTACGGACTCAGATGTGAGTGATCCAAATGGTTTATTCTAGGTTCTAATACCACTTCTGTGAATTCACACGTTTTCTCTCTTAACTTTCCCACAGCCTTCACATGTCCACAGAACATCCCACAAACTCTCCTTTACGGCGCACGTAGGCACTCATCCCACCAGAGCCATCAGTCATTCCTAGCCATGTGCTTCCCCTCCAGTCACGGACAGTGTCACACGGCCATCATGCATCTTAAATGACTTAGTTTTTCTGTTCTTTCTGGAGGTGTCCTTGGTTCCCAGCCTTACCTTCTCATGCCGTTCATCTTGCTCTGCAGCTCCTGCTCTGAAGAGTCTTCTTATGTTCCCACATGACAGGAAGAAAATGAAGACACAACCCCTGCCACCAAGGTCAGCTCTGCAGCACACGTTACCTGAGGAGCACTTGGCTACTCATGCAAACTGCACAATGCCAGGAAGATTGTTACATGTTGCACTTCTTCTTCTCCTGGCTCAGAAATTAAATTTTCTACCTAGAAAATGGAAAACAAACAAACAAGCAAACAAAAAACAACAACAACAAAAAACACCTCACCTGACATAAAGGAGACATGATTGTTACTATGGAATTCCGGAGGGCAAGGTATTTGCCCTCTCTATGAAGAAGCTGACTGCAAAGGACTAAGAACAGCCACGATCACGTTGAGAACTTGCGGGTAAAATTCGGGACTGAACCAATAATGGGCTTCTGGAGGTGAGGGTCTGCTCCAGGCCGCCTGGTCAAGGGAGCCTGTTGATGGGCCCTGCTTACTGCAGCTACCAGAAGCACCGCGTTCACTGACTCTCAACTTGATGGGGGATTCCAGTCAGGCTGGGAAATCAGCATGGCTGGCTACAAGCTGTCTGAGAGACTGCTGGAGTGCACTGACAATAACTTTGTGGGCCAAGCATTAAGCACACCAAGCAGAAGGGAAGCATTACTGGACATGCTGCACAGCAGGGGTTAAGACTGGAGGTGGTCAGGGCTGTAGTGACCATGCCCTCCTAGAGTTCCTCATCTGAAGGAATGCGGGCCTGGCAAAAAGCAAAGTCAGGACCCTGAGCTTCAGGAGAGTCAGCTGCAGGCTGTTCAAAGAATTCTTGGACGAGGGACACTGGAAAACTGTTCTTAGGGGCAAAGGGTTCAAACATCCCTTTGTGTGCACCTGTGTGCAGCCCAACTCCTCAGCACAGCCCTGTGCAAGCACACATTTGTGCCACCGCATCCACGCACTATCCATGTGCTCACACACACTCACACAACCACATCCCTTATTGCAGCCCTGTGCACACACACACAGACACATGTGTAACCCCTTCCTTTCACTCCCAAAGTGCACGCACACACCGGTACCACAATGTCCTTGTGCAGCTCCAACACTCTGCACACCCCTGTGCACGTACATATATGTGCATGCTTGTCCTTGCACACATAACCACAGACCTACACACACCTGAGCAACACCACTGGTTTGTACACTCATGGACACAAATGTGTGTACAACACCATCCATGCACAAATACACACACACACACACACATGGATCCCCACTGCTTTGCACAATTCTGTACACACTCATGTGTGTCATGCACTGATTTTCCAGCCAGTCCTCGAAGGGTCACTTACTTAGGACGGGAGTGCAAGGGAGCAGCCAGAAGCTGTTTGCATTCCCTGCTGTCTGCTGGGCAGCTTTGCTGGAGATGCTTGGGTTGTTTTGCTTTTCCTTGGGAGGTGGGAAGGAGCTTTGAGTTTGAGGCACATACCACGCCAGAGCATCCCGATGGCATGAGGGGGATCAGGGCCCCTCTATTGGTTACCTCGGTGGCTTGCAGCAACTGGAACTTTCCCCCTTTTGGAAGGGTTCACCTTGGTGGTTGTTTTGTGTTTTAATTCTTTCACTCGTGCCTGATGTAGATGAATCCACGGGGGTACCAGATGATGGAGACCATGGTTCCCACGATCGCCTATTGAGAAAGCTAAACAACGTGAATTCCTCCCGACTCATATCATCAAAAATCTCAACCATAAAAAAGAGACGTCTTCGTATTCAAGCAAATGACAACAGTAAGACCATGCATGTTCTTTTGTTGTATTTCCTGTGTAATCATGGGGAGGATATGAAGAAGTGGATCCACTGATGAAGAAGTGCAGAATCCACTTCTGCACTTCAGGCATGAGTTCCTTAGAATTGGAAGAGAACCTTAAAGGCCATCTTGCCCAGCTCCCCTGCAATAAACAGGGACATTCACAGCTCGATCAGGTTGCTCACAGCCTGGTCATTAGTCATCCCGGAGGCAAAACACACACTGAACGATTTCTCGCTGCAGTCATAAATCCTTGGAGACAACAGCATTGACACTGCATGTTACTGAAGCAGTAAAAGAAATTGCTCTTGTAACTCTCCTTGTGTTAAGGAAAATGATGATAAAAAGCAATGGAATGCTTTGGCAGGACACCAAAACCATCCTCCTTCGTTGATATCTGCTGCAATGGAACCTTCCACTGGAAGAAGCCCCTGATGACTTGTCACCCCATAGTGGTGAGCTTGAGAAGCAGGATTGCTGCTCAATAGAATGAACTGGAGCTCCTTAGCATCTCTTACATCCAGGAGGGGTGTGATCAGACCCACCTATCACCTTCAGGCACGCGCTTTCTGATACCCTGTCTGACTTCACTGTCACTGTGCCAGCATCCTCAGGCGTAACCTGCTTCATTGTCAGTGTGCAACAATTGCCAACATTCTTGATGTCATTGTAATTGTTGGTGTAAAGGAGGTTGCCATTCAGGAACCATTCCACGTCCTCGTCATCATGGGACAGCTCGCAGGAGAAGACAGTAGAGCTCTCTTCTTCAATTTCCACATCCTGCAGGTGCTTCGTTACTTCTACATTGCGGGCTGTGGGGAAACAAGGTGAACTGTTACCACTGTTACTATAAATCATACTGGGATGTGGTAGAATGGTTGGACTAGATGATCTTTGTGTAATCTTCTCAGTGAAGATTATACATTTATAAAGTTAGCAGGAGAGAACGGCAGAAATCAACCTCAAGAAGAGAAATCTGAGGTGAAATAGGACATGGAAGAGGCCATCCTCCCTGCTCATACCTTCAGCTGTCAGCGTGGCCTCAGTCTCTGCAATTCCTGCCTTGCACTTGTACACACCAGCATCATCAGGCTTCAGCTTCAGAATCTTGAGCTCTGCTGAATGCTTATCCCTCTTGATCTTGTACTTCTCAGAGGGCTTGATGGGTGTGTGGCTCTGGAACCATTTCACAACCTTTGGAGAAGGCCTGAAGTCACAGGACAGGATGACAGAATGACGTTCCAAATCTGTCTTGTCCTCCAACTTCCTGGTGATTTGTATATGGTAATCTGCAAAGCAGGGGTGGAAGAGAAGAAAGGATGAGGACAATTGGAAGAAGAGGAAAGTCTCTTGCGTCTACTCCATTTCAATTAATGTCATGTTCACGATGGTTCTTTGAACCACTCTAAAGATAAAACAAACGACTGCCTATAGGGAATGCCATTGACTACATTTCCATAAAGTAACACTGTATACTATATACCAAATGCAAGGTCCAGCTCTTGCTTATTAAACTGCTCCCAGTTGAGGCAATTATTCAAATAAGAGTGAGTTGAAAATATAACAAGTACTTTAGGATGTGAATGGAGACTCTTACGCTGGGGACAACAGCAGATAAAAAGCCTGCAAGTTTCTTTCAGATGAAATCAATGACAAACTGCATCAAATTTAGGTGCTACCAAACTCAAACTTGTCTACTTCAGAAATACAATTAATTTCACCTGATTTGACTTCTTTGGTATAGCCAAGGACAAAACCTCAGCTCTGTAGATCTGAATAGTAAGCACATTACAAATATTCAAACAGATCTTTTACTGAGATGCAGCTGTCTCATTTAGTGTCCAACGACTTTGAACTGGAAATGGAGCAGACCCTCCAGAAATACACACAATATTTCAAAGACCCCAGTGAAGGAAGACTGTACGTTAATTAATTCTTCATCTTCATGATGTAAATCAAGCCAGGATATGTTACCTCTGATGAGCAGATTGGCTGTGGATTTTGATTTGCCAACTGAGAACTGAATGGTGCCAGTCATATCAGTGATGGTTTTCAGTATGCTCAGCCGGTGGATGGTGCCTTCTTGCTGCATAATCAAGTTTCTGCCAGCCTGTAAGATTTCTCCACGCAGATACCACTTGGGAGGTTTCACAGAAGGAATGGATATCTCGCATTCAAATTTGGCTTCTTCAGGCTCAGTCAAATACTCATCACACAGCTCCTTTATTAGATTAATGGATTGCTCTTTAAGAAGGATGGAACAAGAGAAAGCAGAGATTTAGAAGGAATGTAAAAAACCCTTACATTATCACCCTACTTACTCACGTCAGCATTACTGCACATGAACACTACACCTATCAGCTCAAAATGCCTTAAAACATCATTAAAAAGTAATAGAAAGAAAGGAATGTTGTTAAGAAGTCAGACAATAAGACTGACAACCTGAAGAGAGCCCAGATCTTCTGATTCCCAGTCCAACATCCAAATCAAACCATGACCTTCCCATCCCGATATCAAACTCCTCGCATTACGAAATGGAATAGAGGTTCACTGAAACATGGACATTGATAATTACTTTGGTTAAATACAGCAACTTAGCTCTGAACAACAAGATTCTCCTAGTAAAGGTCTCTGTAGCTCAAATGTAATGGCTCTACTTAGGAGAAATTCATTTTCCAGGATTTTCTTGCCCTTATAATTGTAACAGTGGCAAAGCTGGGGACTGAACTCTTGAGTAGTGTGCTAACTCAAATGCCTCCCTTTTCTTTATCACACTTAACATCATATATATACCCTAACATTGTATATATTAAAAAAAAAAACAACTCTGAGCTCTTTTCAAACAAACAGAGAAAATGTAGAAAAAGTCAAGCTATGTTTTTTATCCCAAAACGTTCAAACACAAATCTGAAGTCGAAAGGTAGAAAATAAACCTCCTAAGAAAATAATCTGTTTTACTTAGCAAAAGTAAATTCCGAAAGACAAGCTGGATATTTTGTGGGCAGAAAGGTAGGTAGGTAGGAGTTTGCATTTCTGTGAAAGGTCCTGGTGGTGTTTAACTTCCTTGACATTCAAGCAAAGGATGTTGGCTGGTTTATAAGATAAGATAATTTAAGCAAAATCATCATCTGAACCATAATTACCTTTAACTGTAAGATGGGCACGAGATTCTGCCTTTTCTGCAACAGATTTTATTTCTGCGGCATCCTAGACTTGGACACGTGTGTAAGTCAGCGAGTAGGTCCTTCCTGAAGCAGAGAACCACAGAGTCACTAAGGCTGGGAAAGACCACTAAGGTCATCTAGTCCAACCGCCAACTCATCCCTACCAAACTGTGCTCTTGAGAGCAAACCCACACCTACACTTGGCTTCCTTGAGCAAAGAGCTCTGAGGCACATGGCCAGGCTGAGCATCATCCATCTGGTTTCACAGCATCACTGCCTGTTCTCTCATGTCAATGAAACCACCCATTCCCCCACGTCCACATCCCTACCAAAGTGTAATCTAAATATGGCTTCTACAAGGACTGACCAAATGTGGCCGTCGTCACCTTCAAAGTACCTGATATCGAAGGATCACACTCACTGTCAGGCAAAACCTCTTTGGAGAGGTGAACTGACTGCCCTGTTCACCCCCACTTTGGAAAGAACTGCACTCATTTCCTACCTGCTCCTGGCAGTGTGGGATGGTGGGATAGCATCACACTTCCCACACTAAGCATCCCACCATGTCACTTGTTCCACCCTAACCTCAGTCCCAAAACAAAAGGGAAACTCCCTTCTGAACCTTCTTCATTTCAGATGTACTTTCTGCTTGATCTCCAACCCACCCCCCACTCAGGAGAAAGATCCCCCTCTTACACCCTACCATCTTGCCGCATTCTGATGTTGTCATCAGCCTTCAGCTTGTTGTCATCTTTGTTCCACTGGCTCTGAACCTCATCGTGTGAAATATCACAGCCAAATATGCACTCCCATATTCATTCACTTCCACATCTTCCAGTGGTTTAACAATCTTGATATCTCCAGCTGTGAAACACTAGAGATATATTTGTCAGGGTATTTCCAGAACTGAGTGCAGCATCTTTTCCTTACACATATTTGCTTGGAAAATAAGTAGGATTATGTTTTATTCTAAACCATCATCCATTCACGAGTCATTTCTCTCTTCAACACAGTCAATGCATTATTGCCCTTGAACCTAAAGACAGACTTACTAGCTACAAAGGAGCTCCCTGCAAACAGTTTTATGGAAACCAGAATCTCATTTATTCTAAAACCTTTGCAGCAAAATTAAGGGTAGAAAAACAATAGAATGGAATGAATCTTTAAGGTCATTTAGCCAGGCTGAGCATCATCCATCTGGTTTCACAGCATCACTGCCTGTTCTCTCATGTCAATGAAACCACCCATTCCCCCACATCCACATCCCACCAAAGCTGCTTAGTGTTGCCAAAGCGAATGCTCACCAGTTGTTTCCAACTTGAAGGTCATCTTCTGGCCAGCAGCCTCGCAGATGTATTCTCCAGCATCTTTCTTCTCCAGCTGCTCCACAACCAGATGCCGTGTTTTGCCCACAGATTCCAGTCTGAACTTTCTGGAGGAGGCAAGCAGTCTTCCATCCTTGTACCATTTTACTTCGGTTGGATCCTGTGCTACTTCACAGCTGAGGGAGGCACTTGCTGCCAGGGCAGCACTCACCTCTTTCTGCACCTTCTCCTGCTTTATAAACACAGGTTTTGGCTCTGAGGGAAGAAAAGAAAAAGTATTGACTGACGGACTGAAATGAGACCATCTTGCAGGTTTTATGTACAGGTTGGAACAGGTTTAGGTTACCACTTGTGCCCAAACTAATAGCCTTCACTAGAGAATATCAGCTCTTCTGTTGAAACAAAGTGTCAAATCTAGGCAAGAAAGAACCGAGAAACTGAAGGAACCAAGAGGGTCCTTGAACACCAGTCCCATGGTTGCAAGTCACTATGCAAACATATTTAACCCAAAAGAACATCTGTCCTGCAGGCAACCAAAACCTGAGTTCCTTTTACTTAAGACCCACTGTGAAACATCAAAACACATACACATGTGATAGTCAAACCACTGGCTGCTTTTTCATGACCCAGAACAGTACTCCTGGCTTCCTGAACAGACTCCTCATGGCCTCTACCATTGCCACAACTGTGACTGTCAAAGGCACAAAGGAAATATGCTCACCAACGCAGTCCTTTGTTCTTTGTGTGTGATTTCCAGATATCTATTTTACTTTGAGCTCTGGGAATAGTCAGCTCTACCAGGTCTCTTACTGTGTAGCAGACTCACCTATCCAGATGCAGCCTCCAACATAAAGGCATAGTAAAAAGGCAGTGTACTACTAGGAGAAGTTCCTGCTTCTCCTGCCATGAAAGGCTGCACATAGAACATGCACTCCAGCCTCACTGCACATACTTATCTTAGTCAAATGTTTCGGTGAACAAGAATTACAGTTTGGGATCTCAGGCACAGGAGAGATTTGAATAATATCTTGAATATTGCTTCCATTGTACATATATATCAGTAATTAGTATTCTACAGACAGACCGAAACAGGTCTTTGTGCCATACTAAAACCACATACTTGCTACAAACCCAGGCAATCAAGTCTAGGGAAAAAATCTCAGCACAGACTACTGCACCTGGATCACTGTATAATAGAAACTAGATTTTACTTTACTGTTCTCTGCTGTATTTCAGACAACACCTGTCTTACCTGTGACATGAATCTTGAAGGTGAGTTTCTGGCCAGCAGCCTCGCAGCTGTACTCCCCTGCATCTTTCTTCTCCACCTGGCTCACCACCAGCCAATGCTATTTGCCCTCTTACTCCACCTTGAACTTCTTGCTCCAGGTGATCAGTTTCCCCTCCTTGTACCACTTCACCTCCGTCTTCTCCTGGGCCACCTTGCAGCTCAGCGTGGCATTTTCTGTTGGTGCAGCCTTCACCTCCTTCAGCACCTTCTGCTCGTTGATAAAGGCATCCTCTGCTTCTGGAACTGGAAAACACTGATTAAAATATACATTAGATATGAACAGCTTGTGACTGGAAGACATTAAAAGTTGCTTTATGTTGTATTGGGCCATTTCCCAGAGCAGCACTGCTTCACAGTGTTTATCACACATTATAATGCATCCTCAGCATAGTCCATATGGTCATCCCATCCCTCTGGGTAGTCTTTACTATCAGCTGGAACTCCTAATTTTCAGATTTCTTCGAATGAAGACAATGACAGATCTTCATCTGTGTGTCTTTTTGATATTGCTCCACTCTACACTGGAGATCAGCCAAATACAGCTCAATTATGAAGTGAAGAAAAGCTTTCTGAGTGCAATGGTAAGAGGATCAATTAAGGCTCAGAAAGCCATTGCACTTTGGGAGAAGCTGGTAAGATGAGGATTTCTGTAGTGAAAGAGCCAACCACTCCAAGAGTACTCATAATCCCTCCTGACTTTCACACCACATCATTTTGCAGTGAGGGCTGGACTTGCACGTCATGCTACAGTGAGAAATACATGAGAAATACAGCAACGGTAGCTAGGCAAGCACTCTCCACGTATGGCAGAGGAGGAGGTATTACATTACCCTGTGCAGCCAGAGGTCTGAAAGAGAACAGAAAACCTTTGGTTTCTGAGTCAAACAGCTAATAATAGCCCTCAGCTAGCAAAATTCAAGTGGAAAAGCAGTACATTTCTGGGTTTTCTCCCTACACCTCTGCAATAAGACATGGGCTGGCTTTGGCTGCTGAGGATTAACTTGGTTGATTCCAGCTGTTGCCATAGTCTTTCTGACAGCGTTCATATTTCATTTTCTCTGACAGATACCTCCCAAATCTACCCTGTCTTTAATCCATTCTGTGCTGAAACTGCCAATTTCCTGAGCCAAAAGCATGAGCTACACAACTCACGGAACAGATCCAAAGGCCCCAGAATCACATCCACGTGGTGTGGGAACAGTAAGAGCTGATAGTTTAGAGTCTACACCACAGGCAGCAGCACAACTGTCTACTACAGGAGCAGAGATATATTGCACACCAGGGACTGAAGGAGCAGAATGCCCCAAGATGGAGAGAGCAAAGACTGTGACCTTTACAAGGGAACAGAACGCAAGCTATGCCCTGCAAGGACACCAGGTCTGTGTGAGCAGAAAGGCAGTAGACTCCCAGTACAGTTTCTCCTCCACACAGCTGATCAAATGCCAAACCTTGACCAGGATTAAGCTCCAGTTTAAGTGTTTACTGCCATAAGAAAGAAGAGGAGAAAACAGATTCCCTGTCCTGATCAACTCAGAATACAAGACAAAAACTGTAAAGTTAACAGAGAACAAGTTGACTTATGAGAAAAACCAGTAGAGTGCAGCTACAAATAAAACAGAAGACAAACCCTTGTCATCAGCCAGCTCACTAATGGTCACTCAGAATGCAGCTGATGTGCCCATGGCTATCTGGAGTTTTAATTAAAATTTACCAGATCTTGTGCAGAATATACTGACACCAGAGCAATCTCTACTGCAGTTGGACTGAGAGATCTGCCTCCGTGCTAAACTCTCAGACTAATGAGAAACATACAATTAGAAAGGTATAAATGGATTCATGGTTGGTCATTACATTTACAGAACATGGAACGAATGGTCGTCAACGTGGGATTCAACAAGCCAAAGGCAAGTGCAATGCCTCTGACTAAAAGTTCTTAGGACACCAACAACCAAACTTTCTCAGTGCAGCCACAGTAGAGATCTGTAACTACTACTGTTGAAATATCAACTGGCAGAGCAGTGTTGCACATTGTACAAATCACAGTTGGACATCCATGGACAGCTGATGATAAAAGTAGTCGTAGGAAAAGAGCTGGATGAAACATTGTTAAAAACAAATAATCATTTTAGCTGCACGTTTGTAAGAATTTCTTTTCATCCTCCCCAAAACAGTTTCATGTCAGAATAAAGAGGACACGTTAACACAGACATTTCCACAGCCAGACTATGGAATAATCAAAGAATATCAACCAAGATGTGTTTCCTACCAGTTACATGAATCTTGAAGGTGAGTTTCTGGCCAGCAGCCTCGCAGCTGTACTCCCCTGCATCTTTCTTCTCCACCTGGCTCACCACCAGCCGACGCTGTTTGCCCTCTGACTCCACCTTGAACTTCTTGCTCCAGGTGATCAGTTTCCCCTCCTTGTACCACTTCACTTCGGTCTTCTCCTGGGCCACCTCGCAGCTCAGCGTGGCGTTTTGAGTCAGTACAGCCTTCACCTCCTTTTGTACCTTGTCCTTGTTTGTAAACACGTCTTCTTTTTCTGCAGGGACATCACAACAGTCACACCGTTTTGCTGTAGTCTGCTGCAGACCTCACTCCAGTTCCTCGTTTTCACTATACTTGCCCTTCACAGGGAGCATCGTGATGCCTCATTAAGACAGGAAAATACTTTCCCCTCTATTTTGCTTTGGGAAATGATAGGCATATCACTTCATATCATATCATATCACATCATATCATATCATATCGGAAAGCTAAATATTTCGCAGTCTGATAGCAGATTTGGACATGAGATTTAGAACACCTGCATGCACTGCTGAACCTCCTCCCTTCTCTTTTTTTCTTCTCATGTCTCTCTACATTTCCAGTAAATCGGAAGGGAACGGCCCTCTAGAACAGGTTGCCCAAGGAGACTGTGGATGCTCCATCCCTGCAGGCATTCAAGGCCAGGCTGGATGTGGTTCTGGGCAGCCTGGGCTGCTGCTTGGCAACCCTGCGCATAGGAAGAAGGGGGTTGGAACTGGATGCGCACCGTGGGCCTTTGCAACCCAGGCCATTTATGAGTCTGATTATTGGCATTTTCCACCTCATTGTGTCACTCAAATTTTGTAACCAGATCTCTTCAAACACCTCCCCTTTTCTCACTCCTTGCATGCCTGGTGTGCACTTGCACTGTAACCCTGCAGACACCAGCTGACTACAAGAGCTGCACAAGTTACCCTCCTTGCCTATTGTTTGTTGCAGTAATTCATTCCTGGATGGAAAAGCACATGTAGAAAAGTGTTGCTATGACACTAGATGACAAAGAAAGTCCTATAGCCAAAATGTTTTGCACCAGAGAGGCTGTCAGTTGATCCTCCCAATGCAAGACACACCAAATGAAGCGTTCCTTTATCTCTGGGATTCCAAGCATTTTCTCACCTCTGACTTTCACTTGGAATGTTGCTTTGTCATCTTTTGTTTCACAGCTGTAGCTCCCTTGGTCTTTCAGGGTCACATTTTTGACCATGAGCTTGCGGTGCGTCCCCTGGGAGATGATGGTTGTCCTCTGGTCCTGCTTCACCTCTGTTTGATCTTTCTTCCATACGACAGCTCCGCTTGCAGCTGACACCTCACACACCAGCTCCAGGTCTTCAGAAGGACTGACTGATATTTCTGGAGTCGTTTTGGGCTTCTTGACAAAATTAATGGCTCCATCTGAAGAAAAAAAGAGAAAGTGGTTTACATCCTGACACAGACTTATTCAGCACAGCATGAAGATACAGTTAGAACTGATTGTAATGTCTCTGCTCATTACATTTGGGTGATCGAGTTTCACCTCTGGAGGTACTCACATACAAACATCTGCTTGATTCTCCTGTGGAAGGAAAGAGTAAGTTCTATGCAGACAGTTCTTATTTCTTCTAATCAATTCTGTATTCTGCACATGTTCTTCTGAAGCTAAAATGAAGGCAGCTAAGTAACGTGTTTGCAATACATGAACAAACCTATTCAACACCTTGTCTCTAAGCCAACAAGCAGCGTTTGATGAGCACATCAGTATTTCATGCCCTTCATTCCATCCAGACAGAACCTGCCTGAGGAGCAAGCTGATGGCTGTCAGCTACAGGCAGACCTAGCTTAGTATTGCAGTTCTTAGAGCAACAACTGTTGCTTTCAGTCACTGAATATACCAAGGCCAATTGCTATGCCAGGCACATTTATGGCATCAGTGAACAAATAATGCGTTAAAAATTGTAATAGACAGGAGCCATCTATTCTTTTAAAACTAGGTGACCAAAGAAGAACAGTCCCTCTAGAGTCAAGCTGTTAAGAACTAACAGCATCAATCAATATCACATAGATAGATTACTTCCCTGCCCTAAGACCATCTTGTGACCATTTGGTGCTTCTAATTAAGCCCTCTTGATGGCATTTTGTCTGAGCCATGTGACATTTTGTGATAGGAGTTACTGCTAGTGTTCCCTTAACCCAACACCAAAGTAGGAGGTATCCATTCTCAGGGAATCATGCAGGCTTCCTCTGTATTTGATGCTCAGAGACAGCCCCAGAACCTTTTAAATCTTAGCTTAGCTCTCATCCAATAATGTTCATCAAACAGTGCAACTTGTCCTTTGGGGATGCCTTTGTTCTGCATCCACCAGTTCCAACGGAGTCTTCTTGGCTTGTTTTAGATCAGTTTGTCAACAGGTAAAGCCAGGGTCTTTGAATTACAAAGTGAAATTGCAGAATGCATGATTCTCAACCAAACAGAACGGGAGGTGGGATGCAGGGTGAATACCTGAGCCAATACCACCTGCAAGCAACCCTTCAATATCTTAGGAATCTCTAGCCATCCCAAATCCAGTGTTGTGCTTGATCTATCATCTCTGCTGAGTTTTTAGCTAGCTGATGGTGAGCATCATGGTGGTGATGGGTGAGCAGTTGGACTAGAGGGTCTTAATCAACCTTAAGGATCCTGTGATCAGAGGAACGTGAATGTGCTGTTAAAGGTCACAAGAGCTGCACTGCAGCATGAGCATACACAGCGAAAGGCTTTCAGTAGAGCTTCAGTTCATAAATGAGGACTGGGTTATGGAAAATAAACCAGAAAACAGATCTTAACGCCAGGTTCTGTGAATGCAGCCAGCTGAATTTCTCAGATATTGAATTTCAATGACAATTTCTTGTGTTATTCTACCCTCCAGCTCCACCCTGAACAGGAACATGTCAGTGACAAGCATTACTCCTCCAGGCTTGACCTGACAGTGCTCTACTTGTACTATGAGCTAATGCCAGGAAGGGCAGGAAAAGAGTTTCATCCACGTGCCTTCTCCTTCCTTAGTAAAACCAGTGTGAAACTGCAGCCACGTCAGGCTGAAGGAGACGTCTCAGATGTCCTGCCTGGATGCAGGAGGTCACGTGTCAGAGGATGTCTGGCACGTCAAGTCTCATGGCAGTGCAGTGCATGACAAACTGCAACAACACTTTCCTGTGGGCTCCTTTGGGCACGAGGCCCAGCGGGTGACACACCTCTGGCTGCAGCTCTTCAGAGCCTCCCAGCAGCCACGTGATGCCCATGGGAGAGACACAGCTGACCCGCACAGCAGATGATTTACCAGCTAGCTCTGATTTACAGCAAGAGAAGATACAAGTGGCGATGCTGAATGGTGAAATACTGTGAGTGTGTGGCATGGGTATAAGATTGGTGAGCCTGAGGATGTTCAAAGTCAGGATGGACAGGGCTCAGAGCACCTGATGGAGCTGCGGTGCCCCTGTTCATTGCGGGGGGAGTCCAACTAGCTGACCCTTAAGGGTCTCTTCCCTATCTATGAGATACACGAAAACTGATTCTGCAGTAACCAAGCTACCAACAGCAGTTATTTGTCTTACAGCTTGCCAACACAGATCTTAAAATAACAGCATTGATTACTCATTTGATAGTCACATTACAGTGCAAAGCACATGGAAACATCCATCAGAGAATTCAATTAATTCTGGGGGCAGACCTGCCAGTATGAAATATCATGCTAACATGACAAAGAGAGAGAAGAAAAGCAAAATTAAGACTAGCTGACAAGCCTTGGCAGGAAGTTCTGCTCTCCATCAATTTAGTCCCATTATTCAGTTCTGTTGGGAGCTGTCTCCATGTCTCTCTGGAGTTTGTTCTTTGAGAAGAGGCAATTAAGTAAGCTCTCCAATGCCAAAGTGCATACACTACTCTAGGGCTTTGTTGTTTCTCCATGGACCAACAAGGGTGACAAGCCAGCAGAAGATGATGAAGAGCCTCATGCATACTCAGTGTTAAAAAAAAAAAGGCAATTGTTGCTGGGAAGAAGGTTCATTTGCATTTGTGTCATCTGCAGAGGGTACTGCAGAAATGGAAAGTCTTCCACTGGAGCAAACAAAGGGCTCTCATTTATTGCAATCAAGGCCCAGCGTGTGGATCTCAGAGATCAGACCTACACCCTGCAGCAAAACAGAGACCTGTGTGGGAAAGTTCAGTTTCTCTCTCCATCTGTGTAAGAAAAAGCCCACCATGGAATGACAGCTAAGTAAACATCCCTGTGACTCTTCACAGGTCTCTTCTACATTTGGGATCACTGCTACAAAAAGAGCTGTTTACATCATCTCTCGTGGCCACCCTGAGAGAAGAGCAGGAAGGCTGGGATGCTCTTTTTCCTATCTTTCCCTTCATTTCCTCTATATCTTAGGGACGAATCACAGCACAGAACACAGAAATCAAATGGCTCTACAAAGCAGCCAGTTCAAGTCAAAACAGCCACTGAAAACACCCCAGATGCTGTCTGACAACAGCTGGACTGTCGGGGAGTCAGGTGAATGCAGTCTGCTGGCCCTGGGCCGGAAGAGGACAGCCCAGACTGTCACATACCTTTCAGTGAAAGCTGATAGAGCATTTTATCCCCCTCACAGATGCACTGACAACTTCCAGCATCATCCATTGAGACGTTGTGAATTTTCAGGGTGTGTTTCTTCCCCACAATGTGCAGTTCCTATTTTTCACTGGCCTTGAGCTCCTTCCCATCCTTCATCCACTCCACAGTAGCACCTGCGTCTGAAAGCTCAGCCTGCAGTTTGGCTTCCTCACGCAGCCGAGCAGAGATCTTTTCTACATCTTTGCTCTTATTGGTAAATTTCACTGCAGCACCTGTCAGGAGCAAAGGCCTCGTTATTTCAATTTATATCAGGCTAACGTGGTCAATGTTTGCTGCAAGATCTCTGAAAAAGTATCACCTTCTGTTCCTGCACTCATCATTGGGTCACTGCTGAGCAATTCAAGATATTTAATTTGTTCTTGTTGCCGGATTTACTAAGTAAAAATCAACCAAACATCTCCTTCTACTGATTAAGAATGCTCTAAACATGCTTCTGCGGAGGTTTCCACCCAATGACAAACAGCTCCTTCCATAATGAATCTTTATTTGTTCTATTTTGTCATGCAAAGCTGATTGATAGAGATATTATTGGAATGATTGCTCCCCTACTTCTAAACTATTCCAGTGCAATCAGAAAGGCTGTCTGAACCTGGAGCTGAAAGTACTGCTCTATGGTGATGCAGTGGTAAACCTGGTGACTGAATGCACTGGCCAATAGCTGTGAACTGCAGACATTCATCAGCTGGCATGAAGCAATCTGGTTCACATACCAAGCAGCTGGGTAGACTGGCTTACCCTACACTCAGTGCTATCATGTTTAGGTCATTACCAGGACTCACATCAGTCCATGGGATGCAATTTCAGGTATTTGGTACAGTCAGTGAATGCCTGCAGCCCCAGTTCTAATCATCAGATCACAGCAACTATGCCTTGACTGTAAGAGGAAAGGAGAAGGATCAAAGCAAATACCTCTCACTCTCATCTTGGTGCTGACATCAACACCTTTGGCAACAAATTTCACTTCTGCTCCATCATCGTTCTTGGTGACGTTCTTTATGATTAGGCTGTGAGTAGTTTGGGTTCTCTTGATGATGCAGGTCTCGCTTTCCTTTAAGACTTTACCACTGAGGTACCAAGTGCCGCAACACGTTGTTGTAAGGTCAATAGTAAACATGGCATCCCCTCCAGGTACAGCTTCACCAGTTGTTAGGGGGGATTTCACAGCCAGGACTGGTCCTGAGGAAGAACAACATGTATGTCTTAATGCTCTTTAGATGCAAGTCTGGTATCTCATTTAGAGATGGAAGATTAAATCATAGGGACATTTCTACTTCTCCCTCTGCATGAGTATATCCAATCCTAATCTACCTTCTTCCCATGTAAAGCCATTTCCCCTCATTCTGTTGCTACCTGCCCTTATGAAAAGTCCCTCCCCAGCCTTCCCTGTAGGCCCTCTTCAGATACTGGAAGGCCACTCTAAGGTCTCCTTGGAGTCTTCTCCAGGCTGAAGAGCCCCATCTCTCTCAGCCTGTGCACATAGTAGAGGTGCTTTCAGCCCTCTCTGATCACCTTCATGGCCCTCCTCTGGACCTGCCTGAACATCTCCAAGTCCTTCTTGTGTTGAGGGCTCCAGAACTGCGAGCAGTGCTCCAGATGGGGTTTCAATGAGAGGAGTGTGGAGGGGCAGCACCACCTCCCTCGACCTGCTGGTCATGCTTCTGTGCTTTAAGCTTATGCTTTAAGGTCCTATATGCTTTAAGGTTTAGATAGTGCAGTCGCCTCACCTCTTCAGGTTTATCTGTGAAGGTCCCTTCCAAGTGAACCGTGCTGATCCAGACAGTTCGGACTGCTCATTAAAATGTTTTAGTAAGTTGGGCTGGTCCTACGAAGCAGTATGACTGCAGTAAGCAGTGTACATGGTGCGCTGTGAGTACTGCACACATTCCTCTTGGCAGCTTGTGGAACAGAAATTGTGCATTGTTTGGATTGTGTAAGTATTCCTGTTGGTCTCTTGTGATGCTTACCTTCTTAGAGCACCTTTCCTCGTTTGGCTCTACATATTTTGCTACCTTACTTGTTCTGTTTGGCTTAGCAGGGAAGGTCTTCTTCTGAAGCATCCTCAGTCTTGGTCTGGGCAGCATACTTAGAAATGACATGGACGTTACATGAGTGGGTGGTCAAAGGGGGGAAGAAATCACCTTTCTGATCTGTTTCCTTTTAGAACACAGTCCTGGAGAGGATTTGCTTTCCTTGTTTCCTGGAGACTTGGATTCTTAGATGGTTTTGACTGCAGCTATTTCTGATGTTAATTCCTTTTTCTGTACTTTAGTAGCCAAGTGCACATGGAGTGCTTTGGGAATTGTCTGAAGTTGCCAGGTTGCGTGTGATCACATATGTAACGTGGAGTTATGTGTGGTGCCAGTGATAATTAAGTGTGATGAACTTGAAGGCTTTCAGTACAATTTCAGCCCTAATGTAAACAGTGACTTGAACTCTGGAATTCTGTGTAAAATCATTAGCTAGCTTGTGGTCCGGGTCTTGAAATCAAAGGCTATGAGGTGCTGCTCTTGTTGACACAGGCTGTGAAAGATGACTTGAGCTCTAAGAGTAATTTCCCTTCTGCTCTTGATATGAACGTCATATCAACAATTAGAATATTAAGAACATAATATAAAAGTTGTTGCTGCTGGCCTGTGGACTTCCATTAGCTGTTAGCCATAGTTTGGAACTTGCAAACCAATCTTATTTAGACTTTAGTGGTGAAATCTTCTGATGAAATCTTCCTTCTAATTCTGCAAAAGAATCTCGGTGGAACATTTCTGTCTGAAAAGGCTCTGGCATATGAAGATGTGCCAGACTGCAGCCATGTGCCAGATGCGTTTGGATCCATGGAATTTTCTGATGTAGCTTCAGTGTTTGAAGAATCTCCACTCGATCTAAATACTCAGAAAACAAAGCAGGTGTGTGAAGATGTACAGCTAGTTTCTTACAGAAAAAATACAGCTCTTAATCTAGAAATCTGCTTCTCATTGTATCTAGTGCTTACTCCATATTTAAGTATCTAGTGGACCTTGACCAAAGGAAGATAAAGATAGAGCAAAGAAGTATGTTAAGCATAAATTTTGTTGCCTTCTACCTGTAGGCCATGGTTGGTTTGACGTGATCCCTAACTCCAGTGTTTGGTTTGCACAGAAACAGCAAGCAAGGGAACAAGTAAAGGAGTCAGTGAGGATTTTAAAACACAATGGGAAGAGATAAGGCACAGTTAATAAGATTCTGGAGTTAGGCTGGAGGTAGGCAGAGGTTGAAAGGTACCGAAAGAAATTCAATCTTACTGTGTTGGACAAAAAAATCCACTGTGATATTATTCAAATTTTTAACTAAACCAAGTGATAATTCATATTTATGTTTAGATAAGCTGGTGAGGGTTAATCCTCAATGGAGAATTGAGATGAACAAATCAAAAAATGGCGTTTGACAGTCTATAAGAAACGAACTTATTCTAGGAGAGAATCAGAGTTTTCAACTGTTTTGTTCAATAGCCAAATAATGTATGATATTTTTATAAGCATTGTGCCTGACCTTCTCAGCTGTTAGAATTTCTTTGACAGTAACTTCTCCGGCTGTGATCAGAAAACCTTTTGTTCCGTCTCTGGCAGCATTCGAGGCATGATACTCAACTGGGTGATATGGAATTCACACTGTCAACTCCAGTGACAAGAAAAGTGGCATCTAAGAAGCGTGCAAACACAGAGAATGTTGATGCAGAGTCAGCGTTAAGAAATGAGCTGCCCTTTGCATTTCCTGCTCCAAAGGCCTTTTCGAAGAGCCAGACAGAGAAGCAAGTAGAAGGCATATCCTTTCAGGCGCCTACTTCCAAAGGTATGTTGTATGTAACAAATGGAAACCTAGAACATGTGTAGCTTAGGAATTTTTTACTTTAAATATGAATGCAATACTTGTAGGTCCTAAAATTCTGAAAGGTTTCAGTGTGGGGTTTATTTGGTCACAGCACATACAGCTGCCAGCCTGTACATCTGACAGTGTACTGCAAGCGGTTTAACCATATATCAGGGCACGGTACACGTCTGTTAATGATAGAAGTTCTCACAGTTTCACAAGGAGCATGCCTTGAGATGCATTCAGATAATGAGATAAGCGCTGTGTTCCTAAAACTAGCATGTGTCTCCACTCTCCATCGAGATCTAGTAGATAATTTCTTTAACAATTATGATGAGGGTTTTGTTTTGTTTTTATTTTTTTCTGGGCTATTATTTTGAGTGAAAAAAAAGGGTATGCTTTTATTTAAGCGAGCTTTTGATTGCATCATGCTTCTAAATTAAATGTAACCTACTAGATTCCTCATGATAGCATACGAGTACTTGCGTGTATCTGTTCTCCCTAATAGAGGGAGAAGAGACTCAGTGAACCTGGACAGTGTTACCCAGGGTTGTGAGAACAGCTAAATGATTGTTGAGAACTGGTCAACTCGTGAGCCTGAGACCTGGCATCCTCCATCCTAGGGTGGAACTTTACTGGAGCACGTGGGTGCCTCAGCAACAAAAGGCCTGTGTATAATAGACTGAGAGTTTGCTGAGTTTCTTGGTTGACAGAAAGCACAACTAACTCAGCAGCAAGTGACGTATTTGGGATAGGAGATGACAGCTGGACTTTGAACCTTAAGGACTGCCAAGAAGGAAGCCATCTGCTCAACCCCTGAGCTGCAAACTGCCAAGGAACTCCATACGTTGCCAGGAATGACAGGAGGGTGCCGACCATGGATACACAGCTACGGACTGATGGTAAACTTGAAACAGCTTGAAGTGAGTAAGGGATATCCAGGGTGCACTGGTGCTCAATATTCAAGAAGCCCATCAATCTACACTGGGCCAAAGGATACCAGTTTTAATATCTCATGCAGTGTTTACTGTATTGGAGGCAAAAGGGGGACATTGGCTTTCACCCCAAAGATTCCCGAAATACCAGGCCATCCTGGTAGAGCAGGGTGATATAGAAATAATTGTAACTACTATTGCCAACCCAGTATCTTTCCTTAGCAGAACTCCCCTGGTGGAGAACCAGGATGACATCACTGCTTTGAAACAACTGATGCTGCACATTACATCCAGTCAGTCGGAGCTGAAGGATGAACCCTTAGAAGATGCAGAAGACGCCTGGTTTACCAGCAGCTGCAGTTTTGTGAGACAAGGAGGCTGTAAGGCAGGACATGCAGTAACTGCTACTGAGCAGGGAATGGAAGCACAACCATCAGCCGTGGGAACTACCCCTCAGAAGGCTGAAATAACTGCCTTGACGAGAGCCTTAATGATATGGACAGATGCTAACTATGTGTTTGGGGTGTCACACGCTCATAGTACCATCTGAAAAGAGCAAGGATTGCTCACACACAAGGAAAAGAGCATGATGTAAATGTACCAAAGGCTATTCTATGTTGTAGGGCACAGTTCTCTATCCAGGCCCAAGTCTGTGTGGGTGTTTCCTCTATCCACAAAGCTGCTCACACTGCAGGAGGCACAGGCTGAGAGGAGAGGCCAGAGCAGCTCTCCCACTGTGACACGGAGCAGCAGGATACAAGTAAAGGAAGGCCCTGCAGCTGTACTGGGAAGATTCCACACAGTCATCAATTTTTCATCTGAAAGGTAAAGAGGAATTCCCTTTTCTGCCCCTATCATCATTGGTCGGGTGAGTAGCAATGATGCCCGGTGTGCTTCCATCAATGGAGCAGAATAGGCGGAAGGCTGGGGTGCAGGCTGACCTCTGCTGAGGTGAGTGGGGGCTCAGGGTGTTGCTCAGTGGTAGATTTGTTCACACTGAGCTCTAACAGGAAACTTGCTCAACATCGAAGGCCTTGCAAAAGTCTGGCTGAGTGATGTCAGTTGCTTTTCCTTTCCCTACTGATGCTGTCACTCCACTGTAGAAGGCCACCAAAGCGACCAGGCTGCATGTCTCCATTTCTGCTGTTTCTCCATTTCCTTCTTGTTGCTCCCTGTAACCAGCAGGTTCAGCCATGCTGCTTTCCTGCCTCCTCTGCTGTGTTTCGTGTGGTCGGGATGGAGCTCAGAGCTCCAGCTCTGAGAAAGGTTTTCTGAGAAAGTTACCATCTCTTTTCCATTCCTTTACCCCTAAAAACAGTTTTCCAGTGTCTCTCATGCAAGAATTCTTTGAACAGTCTGCAGCTGACTCTCCTGAAGCTCAGGGTCCTGACTTTGCTTTTTGCCAGGCCTGCATTCCTTGAGATGAGGAACTCTAGGAGGGCATGGTCACTACAGCCCTGACCACCTCCAGTCTTAACCCCTGCTGTGCAGCATGTCCAGTAATGCTTCCCTTCTGCTTGGTGTGCTTAATGCTTGGCCCACAAAGTTATTGTCAGTGCACTCCAGCAGGCTCTCAGACAGCTTGCAGCAACTGGGATTGGTGCTGGGTGGTTGCTGGGAGGTGTCTCAGCAGAAAAGCTGGGCTGGGGTGGGCGTGCTATGTCAGTCCTCATCGCAGCTGGCAGAGAGAGTTAGAGGAGGGTGATGGGTGCTGCCTGCTCTCAATGCTGCTGCACTGAATTTGGGGCACAGCAGCACACTGGTGAGTGAGCTGGGAGGGAGACGGACTGCTGCTGTGCATGGCTAGGCCAGAGCTGGAGGATTGTCAAACACGTGAGTCATGCTGGTGCAGCCATTGCAGCTGCAGCAGGAGTAGAAGACAAAGAGGTTTTGTAGAGGACAGAGGGTGGTGATTCATGGTTTGATGTCCAGGTGGAGGCCGATAACAAGTGGTGTCATCCAGGAGTCTGTCTTGGGACCAGTGCTTTTTCACATGGTTATCAGAGACACCAATGATGCAATGGAGTGCACCCTCTGCTGTTTGCTGAGTGGTGCGGCTGACACAGTGGAAGGAAGGGATGCCATTCAGAGGGAGCTCAACCGAGAGGTTGGCCTAGGTGAATTTAATGAGGTTCAACACAGCAAAGTGCAAGGTTTTGCACTTGGGCTGGAGGAATCCCAGGCATTTCTACAGACTGGGAGGAGCAGTCCTTAAGAGAAGCCCCGCAGAGAAGGACCTGGGGGTCCTGGTGGATGAAAAACAGAACGTGAGCCATCAGCGTGCTCTTGCAGCTCAGAGAGCAAATGGTCCCCTGGGCTCCATCAGAAGAGGGGATGGCCAGCAGGGACAGGGAGGTGATTGATCTTCATGATCCTTGAGGTCCCTTCCAACCCGGGCCATTCTATGATTCTGTGATTACATTCGCTGTCAGAAATAACGGCAGCTGTACAGAAGCTGGATATATTTTGGGACAGTTCTTGTAACCAGCTGATTTTAAGACCTTGCCTGAGTCAAGAGTCTAAATTGAGTGTCAGAAGAAAGCTGGGAAAGTGGCTATTGCTCATTCTTTTTCATTTGCTGATTCTTTCATTCGGGTTCCTTTTCCAAAGGAGATTCTGGTGATGGAAGCAATTGAAGAAAGAACCAAAGCAGCTCTTGCCAAGAGTGCTTGAAGTCCCTGTGGAGAGAAGCAAAGAACTTGGGCTTCCTCTGGGATGCTCCCCACCATGTCTCAGGAAGGAGACAACTGCTGTTCCACTTTCTGCTTTGTGTGTGGAAAGGTACGTCTGGGTTTCTTCTGCTTGTTTTTTCTTTTTCTGGCTTTGAAGGAGAAGGGGTGGAGCAAGAGGAGACCCACTGGTCATTTGTTACCTCAAGACAGGATGGATTCTGCATTGACTGTGAAAAACCTGGGCTAGTAGCATGGGCATGTTTCAGGCTGGACTTTTCTTTTCCTTCTTGGTTTCCTTTTGGCTACAGGGAGACAGCTGTCTAGAGGTGTGTTTTCAGACCCACTCTCCAAAACCATGTTGCATTGTTGCAGGTGGTTCAGTGTGCTCTTGGCAGGGTAGATGCTGTAGTTTGCTGTAGAATCTGAATGGTTTCTGTTCCTAGGGGAGGACTGGGAGGAGGTATGAGAACAGAATTCAATGCCTGAGGTGTATCTTAGTGAGAAATGTTGGCATGAGGTGCTGAAAGTCTTGAGCTGTCAAAGGCCAGTGAGGCTCAGACTCCTTAACCTGCTGGAGCAGGGTGGAAGCAAGGAGTGGGCACTGCCGTCACACAAGCTGCACTTGGTTCTGGTCTGCCAGGTCTGTGCTGGCCTGGATTTCTTCTGAGAAGTTTGTTGGAGCTGCTTGGAGTAGTGAAGGGTGGGGAAGAAGTGCTGCTCCAGAGCTATGAGACGTGCAGCTCCTTCTGAAGTGCTCCTGATAAGGACGGAGCGCATTTGCTGCAGCTTTCTCTGCAGATGTGCTCCTCACCTTGAAATCCTCCTGGTTTGTCCTCAGCTCCTGACCACGGCCTGTTCTCTGTTTTGCAGGCTGATAACATGCAGAAGCCGCAGCTGGTGCGTGCTATGTCATCTTTAAACGTACCAGCGATTGCGGCAGCCCATGTTATTAAGAGCCACGTCACCCAGGGGCCAGATGAGCTCTCTCTGGAGGTAAGCAGTTCCAGGCGTTCCTTGTTGTCATGCATAGAAGAGGGCAGTCCTTTCTGCTTTGTTTTCCTACCAGATTTGCTGAATCTGGGATTGATGTTTCAATCTCTTGCAGGTCGGAGATCTGGTGAGCATTGTTGATATGAGGACATATCAACAGGCTGAGCCCCTGGTGGAGAGGCAAGCGTGGCTTTGAGGTAGGCACACGTTTTTGACTAGAGAGCACAACTTCAGTAGAGTTGGGAATCTCAGCTTGGAGCTGCTCTGCCTGCACAGGATGGCTGCTGGATGCAAACAGTTGCCCTGTGTCACTGTCAGTGGACCTTCCCTTTGGCTCTGGGCTCAGGCTAATGCTCACCTGTCTTTTTGTTCTACTTACAGGTTGGGCTTTTCCCTGGTGAGTGCATGGAACTCATCAGCGGAAAAGTTCCCGATTCCCTCCTCAATTCATTGCCAAAGCCAGGTGCGTAATTTACATTTGACAACGCGAGTTAGTCAAATAGGGTCAGAACGTTACTTTCAGGGGGTTTGTTTATGCCCAAGTTCAGCAAGCTTAGAAAGAGAACTACAGTAATCTCCTTGGGCACCTCCAGGGATGGGGAAAATCCATTCTTGCGTGTCCTTGTTGGGAATGTTCTTCCCGTTGTTACATGCTCTGTCGAATGCATTGCGCTCAGCTTCGTCCAACCGAGCCAGGCCTGAAATGAACTGGTTTCTTTGTTTTGTTGCGCAAAGCCAAAGAAATGGGGCAAGCTCTTCAACCGCCTTCGTTCCCTGGTGAAGGCCAGCCCCGCGAGAGCGAAGCAGCCTGAGCCTCCAACATTCTCTGGATCCATGTCCTTGCTTGACATCGTTGAGAGGTATTTAGCCTTCAGGACTTGAGGGCTGAGCTGTAGGAATGGAAGCATCCTCTGCTGTTTGAAACAGAGGGCATTTCTAAGCTGTGTTTCAGCAGAAAGCAGGCAGTGCCCGGAACAGGCAACTTTTGGCCAGGGCTCGGTGCAGCTCTTCCCTCACCCTGCACCACGTCTGACAGCATGCTCTGTTTTCTCTGCAGAATGAGTTCTCCCAGTAAGAGGGCAGAGTCAGCAGCTGGCAGTTGGTGTTCCTGCTTCTGCCTGGGCAAACCATCCCCTGTGGCCAAACGCCAACTGCAGAGCAGTGCCAGGGAGCCCTCTGAAGCAGAAGTCTTGGTCCTGGCAGGTAAGGGTGCAAATCCAGCTTTCAAAACACTGCTTGTCAGCAACACAGGTAGAATTCATGCTTTCAGTGGGCTTGTACCTCCTTCTGGCGTTCAAGCCTGTGCCTGACATCTTCAGTTGACCCCTGTCTTTCCCAAATGAGTCTCTTGTCAACACAAGAGCTGGACCTGAATGAGGATCACTTTCAAGACAGTGGCTCTGTTGCTTGAAGCCTATTTGCTTCTTCCTGCCGCCACTCTATTACCAAATATCAACAACCACTTTCATGATTCAACTTGCAAACGTTTGACACTAACCCTTGTGTTTCTATGCCTTCCTAGGTGATTCGAGCCCTTGTCAACCCCAAAGATCCAAACCAAGTAGTGATGTGCAGTGTGTTTCCATCAATGGAGAGTTCTTATTAAGCATGAATCGCTGCAATTCGGATGACAGCCTTCCACATGGTAACAGTGATGGACACAAGGGGCTCATCCACATTCATGCTCTCATATCTCCTGGCTCTGCTGAAGATGCTGACCTGAGCCTGCCAGACACAGCAGTCACCTGCCTGGATTGTGACCCAGCGCCTTTGCAGTGCTGCCCATCCCAAGCACAGCCCGAGTGCCCCAGCAGCAGCACCACCATGCAGGAGCAGGGCAGCATCAGTGAGGTGAAGCTGAGCATCTTAGATGGGGACTTAGAGTCAGGCTGCCAGTCCCAGGCACCAGGCAGCAGCACCAGCTCTGAGCCACTCTCATCTTGACAAGAGGAGTCCCATCTACACTCTTGACCTCTCAAGCCCTCCTGTCTTTTATTGAATAAAGTCACTCTCATGCTCAGTCATCGCCTTGACTGCATTCCGAGTCTTCAATCACAGGGATTGGGATGAATGCAACAAACAGCAAGGCAGCTCAGCTTGCAACACTCTGGCTGTAGGGTTCGTGCAGGCAGAGCTCTGGGTTCCCATTTTGCCTGGCTTTGGGATGTCTGCAGCAAGATCTCTACCATTTTGTATGGGAGCAAATAATCTCTAGCATCCAGGTTGCTGCTCATGATAATCCCAGTCTTCCTGGCTGTTGCTTTGTGATACCTTTCAAAGCCTTTTGATACTCTTTGATGCCTTGGCTGCTCCCTAACACCTCTGTCCTCCTGCCATGTTGACTCATGTCTCCCACTTTTAAGCTGGCTTTGCAGATCATCTCCAGTCCTGTCATCATCATGCTGCAGCAGGAGGTGCTCACCTGGCCCAATGTCTGGCAGTACTGATTGTTCTGCAGATGAGCAGCTGCCTCCTCATCTCTTCAGCAACAGTAGTTTTTCTCAGGGAAGTTAGTTGCAGTCACGCTCCTCTGGATTTGGTGTGTTAAATCCATGCTGCATGGCAGCAGTCAGTGCAATACAAAGGTGTTCTGTGTGCCACAGCATTTCTCCAGGGGCTGCCAAAGGTAGAAGCACAACACAGCACCATCCTTCTGACAGTAATGTCTGTGAGTGTTAGACATGTGAGCACTGCATCATCCCCAGCGTGTCAGTGCTTTTCCACACCAACCTGACTCTCACACTCTGCACTGAATGTAACTATGCTCTTGTGGAGAAAAATGCTTTCTGTCACATCCTCCATCCCTGCAACCATTTGCTGGTAGGCAGCTCTTGCAGAAGAATCAAGCAGCAGAACCTTTTGCTCACCCTACAGCACGCAAATGCTATGAAAGCAGAAATAACCTGGCATGCTCTGGGTCTGCAAGGCTGCACAGATGGGAGAGGTAGATTGTGTTTTTGCAGTGGAAGTTTCCAGTATTTTCAGTACATAGTGTAGGCCCTAACTGAATGTATAACCCTCTTGTAAAACAGCTGTATAAGTAGTTTTTCCACCAAGAAAGTTGCTGAACAGAGTTAAGTTCAGACTGGGGGCATTCTGACATGGGTAGAATTGAGACAAGCACAAGATAAATACACAGGGTGGGTAGAGCCCAGCACAGGACAGAATGAATGTACTGACTTTTGGAAACATTGCCCTTCTCTCTCCGCAGAAAAGTACAAGGCAGACCTAAAAACAAGAGGTTGGTAATTGACCTTATATGGAAATGAATCCTAGCAACAGTCTCGAGGAGTCTGTGAGCCTGAGATGCTCAACCAATGAGAGCCATGAGAGCATCACCTGCATTGGGTTTAGGGCATAGAACAGAATTGATTTCACTGACTGGTGTGCAGTTTCTCCCTTGCCAATAGGGGATGTGCGCACAGTATTGCAATAATGAATAAGCACTGCTGCTATCGCTGCCATCTTTGCCTAACTAGAAATCTTTGACTTTGAGAGTTTCTCACACAAGGGGAGAGGGTAAGAAAGTAAAGAGGCACAGAAAACTAAGGGAAACTGCTCTTCTTTATCTTATCTATAAAAATTGATACAATTGATGCTGTCGTGATTTTTTTTAATTATTTATAATTTTTTGCCAATGTCGGTTAGATTGTTTTAAAAAATCCACACACCAAAATCTGACTACCAAGCAAATGTAATGAAAATGAAATGAAGGTGAGTTAGCGGAAAGCACAAGGCCATATTATATTAGGCTCTAGCAAATTTACAGGCAGTCACTGCACAAAGAGTTAGATCTGAGTTGCACATTATATGATTTCCACAAAGACTAAGGAAATCTGAAGCTTTCAATATATTTTTTTTATTCTTTTCTCATTTCATTTTTTAAACACCTGACCCAGACCCCAACTCTCACAGGAGCTGTAAAGATAACAGCATTAACCCGCAATGTAACTCTAATTCTAACCCTTACCCTGATTCTAAAATCATCTCTAACTCCAAATGTAACAACAAAAATGATGCTAGAAGTTTGTAGCAAAAGGAACCTTAACCCTGATCATAATCCAAAAAACAATCATTAAGGTAACAATAATCTTTACCTTAAAAGTAATATTAATCAGAGCCCAGATGATGCCTGCATCCGATCAGAAGCATGCTTTGTATTATTTAAGAGTTGTATTTTTTCCAATGAACTCTCTCTATTATCACGTCTATAAAGTAACAGAGTCTGTTCTTTTTCTCCTGACACTGTGCCTTACTCCTGACATCCCCTGGAAATGACCCAGATAGGGCACCATCAAAGTAATGCTAATAGTAATGTCAATCCTAAGGGTATCTATAGCCTCAGTGTTAATGGGACGCTAACAACAATCCCAACAGCCTTAAACATTCTGGTGGTGTGAAAGAGGTGCTGCCTTGCACATGCTGGGCAGTCCCATTGCCTGTTAAATGCAGGCGGCAGCGTAGAAACATGATGCCCGTGGTCAGAATGCCCTGTGGCAGATCCTGGCACCGGAGAACTGACCGGAGAACCATGAGAGAACTGACAACAAATCACTCGACATCAGAACCGACCCAGTGGTTATTTACAAGCCTTGGGTGACCCAGACAGGATCTCAGAGTGGTGAATGTAGGTACAGAAGTTGTTACTACTCTGTTTTCTTCTAAAAGCTGCTCAGCTGCTTTGCGTTTCAGACCATCCCTGGCTTCACTGTGTGCATCTGTCCAATTGATACCAGGTGTTTTTTTTTCATCTCAGATGTTGGGGGGAGGGGGGGCGGGGGGGGCGGGGAGATGGTGGGAAAGGGACATCAATTCAATTACTCATTTATTTATTGACAGAGATTCACGTTTGCTACGTTTGGAGAAGTTTTTATTTGTTTGCTGTGGTTTGGTTTTTTCTTTTTTTCTTTTTTTTCCCCCTTCCCTCCTCTTCCATCTTTGTGTTCTTCCCCTATAATCAAAAGAGAACGGATCCCCAGGGTCTGTCCCGCAGACGTTCTTTCCATGGTCTCTGCTGCCACCTGCTGGCCAATACACGGAACTGCCACTGTTGGGCGTTTGGTGCCGCAGGAAGCACAACGCAGATCTGAGTTCTGACCGGTCTACGCAGCAAATCCGCCAATCTTTATTGTGATAAGCCCTCCACATGGCATTGCGCACGCACTCGAACACGCAGCAGGCATAGATTTCTCCTAACTCCTTGAGGAGCAGGAAGCAGAACAACTGAGCGCACCACTGCTTGTGATTGGGCCACCCCCATCATAGAGATGTGTGTTAGATCTTTTACCCACCCCTGGACTGGCCTTGTTGTTTAACGATAACCTCTGAAATCTGAGTTACTGGTTCTACCACCTGTAGTGTAGAATAGGTAGCCAATAAATGCTTTTCAACTGTGATGTATCTTTATTCTGCTCCATGCCAAACCTGTGACAAAAACCTCAATAGGGGTTCACAAAGAACTCTGGCTCTGCCAGAGCCCCCATCCAGACCCTTCTTGAGTTACATTCACATCTAGTTTAGCTGAAAAGGTTGGACTATAAATACTCAGTGCTTGGGCCTGTTTAACAGATATTTTTTCCTGATTATGCTGTCCATTGATCTTTTTAAACTGAACTCCTGCTCTAATCTGGTCTTTAAACATTTGTTGTCTCAAGACCCTAATGGGCCCAGACTGGATTACCTTAGGGGCTGGACGCCTAAGTCATGGCAGCAGATGGTACTCTGACCTTTCCACCACCATTCAGAGCCTGCATCTGGCCATAGGCACTCTTGTCTCCTCATCAATTGGGCAGCCTGTTGTATTACAGCACCTGAGGGCCACTGGGGGGTTCAGTATGGATAACATAGACCCATCCTGATGTAAAGGTGATGGCTGTAGGATGAGATCCCTTGTTCCTGATGAAAAATTTATTGACTGGGCTCTCAAAATCATCTTCATAGATTCCCTCTTTCATGCCTAATTCTCTAATATAATTTTGTTAGTCCTCCATAGAGGACCACAGGCTGATATTTAATGGTATGTCATTCTTATTTGGCCATGTTATATGACACACAGCCATAAATCATTCACTGATCAAATGGCTATCCTCATTATGTTGGACAGAGCATACAGTCTTTGCCTGAGGGCAGGGTGAGTAGTAATGGATGTCAGTTTTGAAATTTCCAGTCCATTCACCACAGCGCTTTCTGCCTCCATGTCCCATAACCAGAGCAGCTATGCTGGCATGCTCTCTTGGTTTCTGTCTAAACCATTGTACTATATCCAACAGTTCAGCTGCTGTATTATGGGCAGCAGGGTTTGGGGGGTTGGACACTGGTCAGGGCACTCCCACCAGCCTATCCTGCATTATTGTTTTTTTTTCATTTTTGGGTTACAATCAGTCAGATCTCAAATAGATCTAGTCCAAATGGAACCTCAAAATCTGACCTTTTAGTGCCTTCATTTACAGAGTCCATTTTATACAGATTCCCTGTACAGGGTCCCCATGGTCTTCCAGAGAGATGTTCCTGATCTTCCATAGGAGAATGATTGAATTAGGTTTTTTCCCCATCAAATCTTCCACCTGTCTTTCCAGTTTTTCAACACTATCATTCAATAGCTGATTTGCATCAGCCTGAGCCTCTTCAGTTATGTTTAGACAGTTCAAGGCCATCAGCAGTGGCCATGCCACCATGAACGCAGCTAACTGTCATTCTCAAGTTGTAAGTATGTCTTTGCTAAGACCATGGAAATACTCAGTCAGGTGGGCCAGGGACTCATGGACCCTCCCTCCGTCCCACACAGGGCCCCATTTTTCAGTGACAGAAGCAGTGCTGCATTTTGAGGATCCTAGGAATCCCAGGACATGCCCTGACAAAAGGTCATTCAAAGGGTAGTCTTTCCCCATCCAAACCACCCCATTGATATTCACAGAATCACAGAATTGTAGGGGTTGGAAGGGACCTCCAGAGACCATTGAGTCCAGTCCCCCTGCCAAAGCAGGTTCCCTACACCACGTCGCACAGCTCGGCATCCAGGCAGGTCTTGAATATCTCCAGAGAAGGAGATTCCACAACCACCCTGGGCAGCCTGTTCCAGTGCTCCGTCACTCTCACCATAAAGAAGTTATTGCACACATTAGTGCAGAACTTCCTATGCTGTACTTTCATCCCATTACCCCTAATCCTGTCCCCACGCATTACTGAAAAGACACCAGCCTCACCACTATGACCCCCACACCTCAGGTATTTATTAACCTGGATCCTGTCCCCTCTCAGCCTTCTTTTCTCAAGGCTAAACAGACCCAGTTCACTTAGTCTCTCCTCATAGGGGAGATGCTCCAGGCCCTTCACCATCTTTGTGGACCTCCGCTGGACTCTTTCCAGAGATCCAAGAGATCCCTGTCTTTTTTTGTACTGGGGAGCCCAGAACTGGACACAGTATTACAGATGAGGCCTCACCAGGGCAGAGTAGAGGGGGAGGATCACCTCCTTCGGCCTGCTGGACACGCTCTTTTTAATGCACCCCAGGATGCCATTGGCTTTTTGGCTACAAGGGCACACTGCTGGCTCATGGTCAATCTGTCATCCACCAGGACGCCCAGGTCCCTCTCAGCAGAGCTCCTCTCCAGCAGCTCTTCCCCCAGCCTGTACTGGTGCATGCAATTATTTCTACCCAGGTGCAAGACTCTACACTTGCTTCTGTTAAACCTCATCCGGTGTCTTACTGCCCAGCAATCCAGCCTGTCCAGGTCTCGCTGAATGGCAGCACAGCCTTCAGGTGTGTCAGCCAATCCTCCCAACTTCGTGTCTTCAGCAAACTTGCTGCGGGTGGTCATTGATGAAGATGTTGAACAAGACTGGACCCAGCACAGACCCCTGGGGGACACCGCTAGTTACAGGCCTCCAGCCAGACACTGCACCGCCAACGACAACCCTCTGCACTCTGCCAGTCAGCCAATTCTCGACCCACTTCACTGTCCGCTCATCTATCCCATACTTCCTCAACTTTGGTATAAGTATGTCATGGGAGACTGTATCAGTTATAGAGGTTATAGAGTTCAATTCCTGCAGTCAATTTGGCGGCCCAGGTGGGACCAGCTCTGTTCGCTGCAGGACCAGCTGAGAGGGAGACACTTTTGGCGCACCCTGAGATTTCTCTGAAGGACTCCCTTCCTCACCTGATCACTGCAGGGACAGACAAGGACCACCCATAGGTGGACCAGGTATGTGTATGGTAAGTGGAGCCCATATGTCTTGAGGAGACATCCTACACAGTTTACAGCCATACGTGCTGCTCCCAGGGAGGTGAGCTCATGGCTTTGGTTGCCAGCTGGGGTAGGAAGACTCCTTGGGTGAGTTCCTATGAAAGGGAACTGTATGTCATATGAATGGAAACAAGAGCAAATACTCTCTCCCAGGTGGTTGGCAATAGGAGGGACCTAGGTTGGTGTCTCCTACGGGTATGGGATATAATGGATAGCCTGTCAAATGGTAGCCTGGGTTCTCCAAGTTGTAATCACGGGGGTTATAGGTTGTATGTTCAATATTATCATCTGCTTTAAGTGTTTGGTACCGTGTGTCAAGCCGACTCTGGGAAAAACATTAACGTTTGCAACTGGTCGACCAGAGTATGAGTGTTATTAAGATTCCAGTTAGAAAACGTTGTCAGCATTGTGTAGTATGAATAAACCATGGTTTTTGATCTAAATGTCAGAGTGAGTGTGGTGTGAGTGAGACACAGAACAGCTGCAGGGTGAGTGCCGAGTCCCGATCCATGTTTCCTTCCTCCTGTGAGGGAAATGGCCAGACACGGACAATGTGAAAGACTGTTGTCTGTCCACTCATATGCAGTTTCTGCTTGTATGTAAAAAGACGGGAGTTTGTACTCTGTAGATTAGTAAGATGGTCCTGAGGAGAGGTGTACATTCCACCACCAATGAATGTCAACCCATTTATGTAATACTATGTACTGCTTGCGAGGAAGTGTGTGAGGGAGGTGATTCAGTCAGTGCTGGTTCTGTGGCACAGTGTTTATAACTGAAGAATACAGACTGTATTAAGGGAGTTTATGTGAACTGAAGAACTGTAATGTTTGACAAACTGTTTTGATGGTATAAGAAAGTGTAATTGTTAATTATTTATGAAAGTGTACTTGAGGGAATGTGGAAGTGTATCTGAGCATAGAAACAGAGGAAGCATTTACAGAGGAAAAAGGGTTAAAGTGAGTTTACCTGCACTGACATGAGAGCAACACCCTGAACCTCTGCCCTGTGAGCTGAGCAGAGCAGAGCAGAGACACAGTCCCCATGTATCAGGTAGTGTTATTCTGCTTACCAAATGAATGAGTTCACTACAGAAGAGGCAAATCTTCCCCTCTACTCCATTTGTGGCATACTCTGGAGTTCAAGGCATTGCAAAGCTATGGCACATCTACTTTCTTTCAATGATGACACCTTGGTGTGCTCTGGGCTCTCATTTCAATTGCATCTATAGAAGTCTAGGGTCATGCGAGCTGACAGGAAGCTGGCAAATGTTGTCTCGTTGTAAGGAAGAGCAAGAAAGATGACATGGGCAATTATGGACCTGTCAGTCCAGAGCCTGGTAAAATTATGGAGAAAATGATGGTGGGAGTTATGGAAAAACAGCTGAAGGACAATTCTGTCATTGGTCACAGCCAACACAAGTTTGTGAGGTGAAGGTCCTGTTTAATTTAAGCTCATTTTGTGACACAGTTATCCATTTAGTTTACCAAGGGAAGCCAGTTGATGTAATCCTTGAGGATTTCAGTGGAAATTTTGATACTGTTTCTCACAACAACCTTCTGGACAGAATGTTCTGCATATGGCTAGACAGAAACACAATGTGGTGGGTGAGCAGTTGGCCAGTAGGTCAGTCCCAAAGGATTATAGTCCATGGGTTCCATCAGGCTGGTAGATGGTCACTATCAGGGGTCCCCAGGGTTCCATTTGGGGGCCACTTTCCTTTCGTGTTTATGCAGATGACTTGAATGCAGGACTAGAAGACGTTCTGAGCAAGTTTGCTGATGAGACCAGATGAGGAGGTGCTGTTGCCTCCACTGAGGGTGGAGAGGACTTGCAGAGAGATGTGGACAAGTCAGAGAAGTGGGTACCAGTTGGTACTAAGCACCAAGTGCATAAAGTATAACAAGAACAAGTGCCTGATTGTGCACCTGGGTAGGGGCAACACTGGACATACACACTGACTGGATATGGGACACTGGAGAGGAGTCTGACTGGAAAGGATTGGGGTGCTGGTCAGCATCACACTGAATGTGAGTCAGCAGTGTGCCCAGGCAGCCAGGAAAGCCAACAGTCCCCTGGAGTGCATGAAGCAACTTATTGCCAGCTGGGTGAGGGAAAGGATCATCCCTCTCTGCTCTGCATTGCTACTGCCTCACTAGCAGCACTAGGTGCACTTCTGGGCACCACAGAACATAAAGGACATCAAACTCTGGGAGAATGTGCAAAGGAGGGCACTGGAACTGAGAGATCTGAAGTTCAGAGTTTCACAGGGATTGACTGCTTGTTCACACTGGGCCCTTCTCACATCCCTTCTCACATCCTGCAATGAAACATAGGTCTCATATGGGACATGAACCTCACAGCGTCCTTGCACCACATGTAGAGCCTGGGATCTTCTGTCCCCATGTCTTTCATTTAACATCATACAAAATTCCAACCCATTGCCCCAGGAAATGCTAGGAGCCAACATGAGAGACAGGATCTCTCTACCACTGGTCTTGTAATCAGGGCTTGTCCTGTTTGCTTCGTAAGGCAAAGGAGAGGTTTCTTAGCATGCCAGTGCCTTTGCCTGCCTGTAGTCATGGCTTCCAGTTATCTTCTCTAACAAGTCCCTTGGGAAGCTTACTTGGTAATGGCCCTCACTGGGCCCATTAATACTCCAAGAAACTTCACTGTTACTTCTGACTTTGTCTTGTTGAGCACTTTGTGCAAACTTCTCTCTGCACTGGAGGCTGATGAACTCAGCATCAAATGCACCCTGGGACCATTATAACCTAAAGAATCTCCTGTGCCTTATGCCATCTTTTTATCTTCTTCAGGTTATCAGAACTTGTTCAGCAAAAAGGAGGGATATCTGGAGAGAGATTAAAGAGATAGAATCCATTATAAATTTATTTTCTCTTTATTTATATCTGGTTTTAAAGCAGCACTGTGCAACTGATACCAATCCAGGATGTCCCAATGAGTTCTGTACTGTTACTGTGTTGACAAAGGTCCTTCTCAACCTCCCCACACGATTTCTGCTCACATTGGACCTATGGGACTTGCATCACTTTTCTTCACATCACTCTTCTCCTCTGCATTCATCCGCTCAGTGTTAAAACTGCTTTGCACCAACTCTCTCTGGCTTTCCTTAGAGAACCAGCTGCACATGGAAAAGGAAAGATTTCTCTTTTTTATCTGGCCAGCAAATGGAAGGAAAGGTGATGCAATTGAATGAACAGTAAAACACAGTGATCAACTGCATGCCATGTTCAAGCTGCATCTACTGAAGTTTGTCTTTCATATGGAATATTTTTAAAAGAAATGATTTATACTGAGGTAGCATAGGATAGATTGAATCACAGTGAAGTAGTTGACAACAGAGGCCATCAAACTCTGGGAGATGGAGCAAATTCCAGTAATCTCCCTGGGATAGATCAGCCAGGTAGTTGAGAGGTATCAACTTAAAATTGATCAGGACTTGTGAGTATTTCACACATTGAGATGGGTTAACACATTCTCATTGATTTCTATCTTTGTCTCCAACTCTGCTTTTCACTTTTACTGACATTAATGAACATCTTTCAGACTTCGTGCCTTAATAAAAAAGAGACAGTGATTGAGAAAAAAAGTATAAGAAGAAAAAGAAAAAGAATAGATAGGAAGGGATAGATCAAATCACAGCGAAGGAGTTGACAACACATTCCATCAGACTTTGGGGAGATGGAACAAATTCCAGTAATCCCCCTGAAAGTCAGAAATCAGACAGATAATTGGGAGGTATCTGACTGAACAAAGAGCAAGGGATGGAGAAATCTGGAGGGCAGTGGGAGTAGTGTGTATCCCCTCTCTGGCCCTCGGCTGATGCCCAGGAAGGAGGTGTCTGTCTCAGGGATTTCCCACACGGTTTACAAGCACTGGCACACATCAGGAGCAGCCCAGGCACCTTGGGCATCACCCAGTGTCTGTGTGTGAGCAACTGCCTCCCAGCTGAAGAACCGAGGACTCAAAGCAGGAGCTCACATGCAGGCAACTCCTTGTGCACTTCTGAACTGAACCAGAGGAATCCCAGCTCCTGTGGGTGTGTAAGGAGCCGAATCCCATTTCAGCTCCAGGATTTCTGTCAAGGGATGAGACTCCTGCACTGCCTCAGCTGGATCACTGCCCTGCACAGGGAAAGTCCAAACCTCGCCTTCCTTGTCTGGGTGCCCTTATTGTTTCATCAAACGAACTCTGGGAGCACTCCCCATATGTCTCCAATCAGTCACTGACCACTGGACATGTGGTGGTTAATTGAGTGGATTTCAAAGCACAGTCATGATGCTGTTGTCTTTCAGGAGCTGTTGGCCATGAAGACCCAGGGATGTGTCAGGGGACATGAGTGGGAAGGATAAAAATGACATCATCTGCTGCTTGCTTGTCCATGCTCCTGGGACACAGGGAGCTCATAAAAGTGGGCAGAGCTGCAGAGAGACAGCTGTGCCCAGGAGCAGCTCTTGTGCACAGCACAGCCTGCAGGTGACAGAAGGAGAGGAGAGAAATTGGAGAGAGCTTGCAGGATGTGTGTGGTGTGAGCGGGCTGTGAGCTCTCTGCAGGAGCATTGCTCACAGACCATGACAAGGTAAGTCTCACAGCTGACCATGAGCTGCTTTTCATAATTTTTTTAAAATAAATTTTAAAATAAATTTTTTTAAAATAAAAGAAAATAAATTTTCTTAATTTGGGATATCCCATAGCAGATCTGGATGCAGGCACTGCAAGTTTCTTCACTGTGGAAAAAGCCTTCTGCTCCAGCTGAGGGCTTCCATACTGCAGTGTCAGAGCACAGCCCTGAGGGCTGCGTGTCCCAGCACGGCTGCAGGCTGTGCAGCCGGGGCTGCAGGCGGGTGCCCAGGGCTGTCCTGCAGAGCAGGGTCCCTGCTGTGCCCCAGGGGCTGTGTGCCGGGTATGGGACTCTGCCGCCTGCCAGGCTCAGCACTCAGCCTGTCCAGGGAGCTGCCCAGGGCGCTGCGGGGAGACGTGTGGGGGGAAGGAGCCCCCCGGCAGGGCTTGTGCTGCCACAGCTGCTGCCTGGGGCAGGGGATCACAGCTCCACTGCACAACGGAATGTTTATGAGGGCACTTCGCAAGAGGAGAGCCAAGGCAGGGGGTTTCCATTTCCTGTTCTGAGGCAAAGAGAATTGGAGTCAGAAATCTAAAAGGGACAATAAGAGTTATGAGAATTTTTTGTCAATCAATTGCTTGTTTTGTGAACAGTCACACATGATGTGCTTTCAGTCTCCCCTTTCTCAAAGGATGGAATTATCATCATTTTCTGTAGGCATGAATAATTCACTTATCCTACAAACAGGCAGCATTTTCTAACTGAAACTGAATGCCACAGAAGCTCGGGTAAAGGGCTCTAAGAGCACTTGGGGTAAAGATATGAGACTTGAAACAGATGAAAATATCCAGGGAGAAGGCATAAGAAAATAAGAGGAAGGTTAGAGCTCCATATGCTGCTTCTGCTTAAGGAATGTTGAAATACATGAAATTAAATGCAAGAAATGGTGCTAAATGTACACTGTTGTAAGAGAATAAAAACATTTCATAATATAGCAGGAGTAGTGTCTCTAAGAATGGTCTGGACTTGTCATTATCTTCTGCACTCTGAGCATGACTCCAAGCCCAACAACAGCAGATGCCCAACAGCAGCTCCATCAGCGAGTTCCTCCTGCTGCCGTTGGCAGACACATGGCAGCTGCAGCTCCTGCACTTCTGGCTCTTCCTGGGCATCTACCTGGCTGCCCTCCTGGGCAACGGCCTCATCAGCACAGCCATAGCCTGCGACCGCCGCCTGCACACCCCCATGTACTTCTTCCTCCTCAACCTGGCCCTCCTTGACCTGAGCTGCATCTCCACCACTCTCCCCAAAGCCATGGCCAACGCACTCTGGGACACCAGGGCCATCTCCTACACAGGATGTGCTGCACAGCTCTTTTTCCTTCTCCTCTTCATGTCAGCAGAGTTGTCCCTTCTCACCATCATGTCCTATGACCGCTACGTTGCCATCTGCAAGCCCCTGCACTACGGGACCTTGATGGACAGCAGAGCTTGTGCCACCATGGCAGCAGCTGCCTGGGGCACTGGGGTTCTCAATTCCCTGCTGCACACTGCCAGTACGTTTTCACTGCCTCTCTGCCAAGGCAATGTTGTCAACCAGTTTTTCTGTGAAATCCCCCAGATCCTCAAGCTCTCCTGCTCAGAATCAAATCTCAGGGAAGTTGTGTTTCTCATTTTTACTATCAGTTTAGACGTAGGCTGCTATGTTTTCATAGTTGTGTCCTATGTGCAGATCTTCGTGGCTGTGCTGAGGATGCCCTCTGAGCAGGGACGGCGCAAAGCCTTCTCCACGTGCCTCCCTTACCTGGCCATGGTCTCCCTATTTGTCAGCACTGCCTTTTTTGCCTACCTGAAGCCCCCCTCCATTTCCTCCCCACTCCTGGATCTGACAGTGGCACTTCTGTATGCAGTGGTTCCTCCAACACTGAACCCTATTATCTACAGCATGAGGAACAGGGAGATCAAGCACGCTCTCAGGAAGGTGTTGCAGTGAGCACTATTCCAGCTTCCATAAAATGGACAACTTCCTCATAGGATTCCCAGTGATGGTTCTTCATGTTTTATTTATCTTTGATTGTTTGATTATGTGAGATATAGCAACGTGCAAAAAAATGTTATTGAACTTATAAATAAAAATGTATTACACTTATTTCCTACCTAATTTCCTTTTTTTCACTCCAAGAGCTCATTTAAACATGTATCCAGATTCCCCGAATACGTTAAAATATACCTAAAAAGGTTTCAAAATAGACTTTTACTTAGCTTTTCTTTTTTCCTACTTTGTCTGGATTTGGGGAGGTACAGCCACAGACAGCAGCTCAACATGCTCTTTTCATTTCTGATCTCTTTACACCACCACAGTGCTCTCAAGTGCTCTCATTTGTGCAGTGCTGATGGTCTTGTGTGTCTCACGACCGTCCTGTTGCCTCTACAGCAGCAATCCAGGGCTGCAGTCAGTAGCCAGCAATACGAACATCTGTGTCAGAGCTGGTCTCCTTGCTGGCACTGCCATAACAAGAGGGCTCCTTTAGAGCAGGACCAGAGAACTGGAGGGAGGCCTCTTCCAAAGCTGGTGTAAGGAATATACCTCAGGAGCTGCTCCCTGAGAAAACCTCGAGATCTTCAGGTACTCTTCACTGTGTGACCAGATCAGAATGAATAGTCCCAAGGAGATCTGTAAGTGCCTCGGGGCAGTGCTGTGGTTTAAGGTTTATGGGTTGAGACAAAGAGAAAAAGAAAAGGACAAATGTATTTATACACATATAATATATTTAGTATATTTTCACACATATACAACATATGCAGTTGCAAACATATATGAACTAATCCCTATGCGCATCTGTTTGCAAGTCCAGGACTAGTTGCAGGGGTTTTAACAGCCACAGGGTTCACTGTAGGAGCTGAAGTGGCTGTCAGGCTGTTGCAGGAGTTGAAGTGACCTCAGAGTTCATTGCCAGAGCTGGAACCACCACAGGACCTGTGACTATGTTGGAGCAGCCACTGGGCTCATTGGAGGGGTTGGAGCCACCGCAGGGCTGTACTTCCTCCCTTGGGAGGAATTTGTAGCATTTTCTTATTACCATACTTGGAACAGCTACAGGACCCGTAGCAGGAGTGACTGCAGAGCTCATTATGAGGGATGGAGTGACAGCGGGATCTGTCCCAGAGCTTGGAGCAAACGCAGGACATGTGGCAAAACCTTAGAGCTGCTGCAGGGTCTGTGCCAGGAGTTGCAGAGGCTGCAGCACTGTCAGCATTTCCAGCTCTCTGGATCTGGCACACTGCAGTCATGTGTGTTTCTTGGGGGATACCAGAGCCACAGCAGACCTGCCCCCAATATTCTACCAGTTTCTCAGAATCCTGCAGTTGCTCAGAGATGAAGTTCCAAAGCCCTGGGGGTGCCCACCACTCCAGGCAGCTGCCCAGACCATCCCACACCCCCTGCCATGCAGAGCCTTCTCACCTTGGGGCAGATCTCTCACTGATATTTCTGAATAACTGTTTAATCTGAAACATAAGCTGAAACACATTAATGACACGTAACAGTGGGAGTGTGCTGGTGTGAGCACCCCACGGATAGTGAAAATTTTCAAGAGCTATTGGAACTAGCTGTCAATCTCCAGGACAAAAAGAAGTGAGAGTGAGTCTGAGGGACTACTGGAAAGTGTCATCCCTTCTCTCCTCCGTAGCAAGACTCCCTGAGGAGTCCAAGTCAAGGGTGTAATTACTAATCTTATCAACAGTATAACTTCCATAACTCAAAGATGACATCAGAGATGAATGTGCACAAAACTTCATTTTGTCAGCTGCCAATTTTATCATGATATAAACCAGAGTCAAACAGCATACCAAAATAAATACCCTAATCCAGCATCCCGAGTTGACAAATGATGCAGCAGGGAAAACAAGCAGCAAGCAAGGAGCTGTGCAATGCAGCTTCATGAGAAGACTCATCAGTCTCCACAAATAGGGAAACTATCAGCATCATGGCCTGCAGTTTTCCAGCTCCCACAAAGCCCTGTGTTATCTCGCTCTGGACAGATGTGCTGTTATCTCAATCATTGGAGTCTCACATCGGGCACCAAAATGATGGTGGTTGTTGAATCCAGCATGTGGCTCAGCAGCACACAGTGCTTTGTGCACTGCCCCATTCCCAGTGGGATGGGGAAGAGAATTGGGGAAAAAAAGTACAACTTGTGGGTTGTAACAAAGCAATTTGAAAAAAGAGATAAAAGCAGTGGTGTAATAGTTATCACTATATATCTATTTATACGGAGTAGTATGTAACAACTGATGCACAAGCGCTTGCTCAGTATCACCAGACTGATGCTCAGTTGGGCACTGGGAAGAGAAGAGAGTGAGATAAACTGCCACCCCTTTCAATACAATTTCTGCTTGCTGTCAGGTGCTACAAAACGTCCCTTTGACCACTTCCAGTCAGCTGTGCATAGTCTGTTCCCTCCCAGCTCCTTGAGCCCTCCACTGACCATGGCCTTGGCTCTGTACAATGCTGCTTAGCAGCAGCTGTAAACATCAGAGTGTTATCACCGTTGTTCTTCTCATAGAAACAAAAAACTGCACCATAGTAGGCAGCCTGAAGAAAACAATTCCATCCCAGCTGTAACTCAGATACCTGCTTGTTCCCCTCCTCCTCTTGTCCTTCCTGATCAGGAAGCAAGGAACAGAATCTGCTGCTCTCCTCTCTGAGCCCTTTCCATCAGTTCTCAGCTGGCTCCTCTGCCATCCCCAGGCAGAGCTCAGTGCACTCTCACAGATGGCAGCAGCCTTTCCTAATTGTCCTTGGCCATCCGTCATAAAGAATTGGTATCTGCTCTGCTACAGTTCAGAGGTGAGAACCATTCCACCATGTCTCTGTGAGACAAACAAGACCCTAGGCCTGCAAAGGCACAGAGATTTGGAGTTCGCTGAGTGAATGTTTGTGGTTATCTCATTAGCGTAAAGACTCTTCAGAAAGCATCCCCTTCCAGAAGCATGTTTTGATTTAGCCTGGCTGGGCCTTGCATCTACACTGTGGTACTGGTGTTCAGGGCCTTGCTCAGAAGCAGAAGCCTGCATGAAAGGAAATGCTCTGTGGTTTTCTCTTGAGTTGTCCCATTTATTTCTCATGCTACCCGCACTGGTCTACAGGCAATTTTGGGCAGCAGCAGGTTGGGGTTACCCCCAGAGGGTACACAGTAAGATTTAGGACGGGGTATTGGCAACAAGACCTTCTCTGAGGAATCCTCCCACAGTCCTATGGAACAACTCAGAGGCTTTCCCTGCAATCTCCAACACCAACATCATCCCTCAGCCCTTCCCTGTCAGATCCAGTTCCCCTCCCTTCGCCCTTTGGACCTGGTTTAAAGCCCTTTAATCAATCAGTGCAGGAGCATTTCAGATGGGGTCATGGAGGAGGCAGACTGCCATTCTTGGGGTGGCCATTTTCCCAGGAGGGCATGGTGTGAGAGCTTGTCCCATCCAGTTCAACCAACACTTGTATCCACCCAGCAGAAGGCTGTGCCCTCTGTGTCCCACTTGACCTCTGCATGGAGCTTACAGTTGACAGGGACATGGCTGAGAAGCTCTGGGCATGGACTAACGGACAAGGAAGTAAAGTGGGAGTCGACTATAAGCCACCCAGCCAGGAGGATGATACCAGTTAATTATTCTTTTAGGAATAAAAGCATATGTCTGGAACAGCATTACTTGCCCTAGGCACTGAAGTCCAGCCGTGCTGGGCCCTTGTTAAGAGGCATCTTGTCAGGTTTATAGGAACTTCAAGTAAGACTTGAGCTAGTAAAAACAATTAGAGGTAGCAAAAAAAAAAAAAAAAAAAAAAAAAAGAGGAAGAAGGGGAATTAAAGGGGGTGATGAGATCACCAGTGCTGAATCCAGCACCAAGCCTACTGATAGGGATGTTCCACATAGCATAGAGTGGAAACAACTACACCTAGAAGCAGGGCCAGCAGTTGAGGCAGGGCAAATCCGACCTCCCCACCAGCAACTAGTTATAATATCAAAGGAAGCAGATCAGATATCATCAACCCCTATTTGGAACTGGAGTTGCCTTAATTCCTGGACACTGGGCTATATCCAAATCAAAGGAAGTCACACCAGGCCTTGTCCTGAAACCTGACCATTTCAGAGCTGTTGTTCAGGACTCTTCCAGGAGTGGCTGATACATCAATCTAATAAAGGGAAGGGACACCCAGCTGCTCCATGTGACTTAATTGTCTCTCAGGGCATTGTTCCAGCTCACATGAACAGACACTCACATCTCATCCCATACACCAACCTATGGTTCAAACATTCTGTGGTTTCCTTCCATAATGGTGATCTGCATGTAGCAGTTAGCAGATGAAAAGAAAGAGAGATGAGAAGGTCTACCATTAGAAACAAAAACCCACACCATATCCCAAGACTGATATTCACAAGCCATTTCTCCCACCCTCCGCATCCCAATGATTTCAGCAGGGATGTGATCCACGGCCAGCGGATCAGTCCATCAAATCAGTCATTTTGCTGCATCACTCGAAAAAGCACTCCAGTCTTTTTGGTGATTGCCTTTGTGTCTTGATGGGACTCAGTTATGGTAGTGGTGGCACTGTGGATGATGATACAGCATTCTCCTTCAGCTCAGTTCAACGTCCCTCACACCCCATATTCTTTTAACAGAAAAAGTCTAGAACCAGTTGGTTTTGCAAGGCCACCTTGGGTACTTGTTAAACCTGTCTGTTTGACTCTCCAAAAACATGTTTTGTCCAGCTCCTTAGCACATGGACCTGCCAAGGTAGATTCTCCAGGGCAAGCTGGTGTCATCCAGGTGGGGTCTGATGATGAGTTTGGTTCCCCAATCCCTATCTTGAAACCAAGGCTCTTCCGCATCTTTATCAATGAGGCAGACAGCGAGATTCAGTGTTTACTGATGGTATCATGCTTAGCGGTGCAGCTAGTAGAAGGAAGGGATGCCACCCAAAAGGACCAGGCCAGGCTCCAAAATGTCACCCACATAAACCAAATGAAGCTCAGTGAGAAGAGAGGACTGCAGGGCGATCTCACTGTAATTTTTCAGTACTCAAATGACTGTAAAAGCTTATAAGCTTTATCTCCCATCTCCTCTGAATCACTGGAAACAACCCCACAGTGCAGGGAGGGATCATGGGTCCAGAGCTGTTTAAATCACACGAAGCAGCCTCAGTGTCTGTGGGCAATGCCTGTCCCTGCCCGGTGGGGCAGATTCTTGGGGAAAGAGAGAAAGGGAGAAACCAACCAATAACCAACAAAAAACATTGCGTTCATTTAACACTTCCTTGAAGCACGCGACTTTGCCAGCAGACTAGTACCAGAAGAGGCTTAGACCAGACATAAGAAGGAACTTTTTGTGTCAATGTGGTCAGGCACTGGAATGGCTGCCCAGGGAAGTGGTGGAGTCATCATCCCTGGCAGTGTTCAAGAGGTGTCTGGATGAGGAGCTACAAGATATGGTTTAATGCTTTGTTGTAGCTACAGTAATGGGAGGATTACTGTTGGACTAGGTGATCTTGTAGGTCCTTTCCAACCTCGTGATTCTTTGATTCTATGAGAGGAAATGAACTGATGAGGAGAACTGTGGATGATGGGTTTCCATTCTGTGCAACCCCAGATCCAACTGTACATTCAGAATCTGAAAGGCTGAGGCTGGTAGCTCATTTGCATATCAGAAGCATAGATTATAATCCACTTAAGCAGATATAAACATAGGATCATAGAATCACAAGGTTGGAAAGGACATAGAAGACCATCCTGTTCAGCCGTCCGTACATCATCATTACTGCCATTGAGCTACTGAAACATATCTCATAGCACCTCATCCCAGTGCCTCAAAAACCAGCAGGGACAGTGATCCCACTACTTCCATGGGCAAAGAAGAAGTCAAGTAGGGCACCACCCCTGGTAGGCTCTCCATCTTAAAATCATGCATTGGATGGGACCTCAATGTGGCACTTTGTATGGAGAGACCAATGGAGATGGCTTCCTAACCCTAACCCTAACTTTAACTATAACTCTAACAATTACCTCCATGGGTAATTATTTCTCATTACAATCTGATTCTAATGGCAAAACACAACTGCATCCCAAAGACCACCCACCTCTCAGGAGCAGCCAGCCCTCACTGAGCCCCAGCTCTGAGTCAGTATGGCTGGAAAAGAACTTCAAGCGATCCCCTCATCCAACCACCCACTGCCCACCAGCACTGCTCGCTGCCCCACACTGGTGGAACACCTCCAGGGACGGTGACTCCACCGCTCCATGGGTGGAAGCCTCAACTGCAATGCAAAGGGGCTTTGATTTTCTATCATTTTCTAAACAGCTTTTCTTTACCCATGAATGCAATGCCTGGTTGAGATTCATGTAAGGCAAAATAAAAGATAACAATAAGTATTAATGAACAGTTGCTATCGGACAAACATCTGATGACTTTTATTAAGGCCCACAGGAATCAGAGCTGTCAGCACAGCTGCGTGACGTAATTATAAACCACCACCATTGGAGCCAAACAAACACTGCAGTCTCAGTAATCCCTTAAAGAGATAAAGAATCCCAAGAGAGCACAATTGGGAGGATATCTCCATCCTCTGCCATGCAGTGATCCGCCCCTATCAGTGGGGCAGTGCCAGCTGTGGACTGATCCACACATGGAGGGAGATGTGGCTGTGAATGAGTCCAGAGCTCAGCAGTCATCAACTCTGTGCACAGCACTGCTGAATGCATGAGTGTGTGGGAAAGGAAGAGAGAGAAGGCTTCAGAGCAGGCTGATGGACTGCCCACAAGGTCCTGAAAGGGAGGTATGTATTGAAGCTGATGATGCATGTCTGCATGGGATGGGCTTCAGAAAGCGAGCTCAGTGAGGAAGGAAAGTGCCTCAGGCTGTGCTGCTCTCCCAGCACAGGACAACGGTGTGGATGGATCACTTGGAGGCCCTTTCCAACCCATGCCATTCTGTCAGTACCTTTTCAACCTAACCCAACCCAATCCAGCTGTTCCAAGGCTCTATGATCTTTAAGGACCATTCCAACCCAACCTTTCCGTGGTTCTGTGATCCTTACAAACCCTTCCAACCCAGGCAATTCTGTTGTTCTGTGATCTGTAAGGACCCTCCAACTGCAGCCCAAACTCCAACACTGTGGGTCTCTGTGGGTCTCTATGGGTTTCTGTGGGGTAATCAATTCCAGGAATCAACTCAGAGGTGCATTTAATGCAATTAATCCACTTAAAGACAGAGTTGGGAGTCAGTGCGACATTCAGAGCAGAGCTCAACTGCATAAATACAGCATTCGGTGTTGCCTAATTATCTTAATTATCCCATGATTAATTAAAGAAGGAGATGAGCTTGTCCTTGAGAGCAGCTCAGCACAGAAAGACCTGGGGGTCCTGATGGACAAAAGACTCAACATGAGCCAGCAGTGAGCTCTGGCAGCTCGGAAAGCAAATGGACTCCTGGACTCCATCAGGAGAGGGGTGGCCAGCAGGGATAGGGAGGTGATTATCCCTCTCTACTTGGCTTTTGTGAGGCCCCATCTGGAGTACTGTGTCCAGGTGTGGAGCCCTCAGTACAAAAAAGACATGGTGATTTTGGAAAGGGTCCAGAGGAGGGCCACGAAGATGATCAGGGGGCTGGAGCACCTCCCCTATGAGGACAGGCTGAGGGAGTTGGGTTTATTCAGCCTAGAGAAGAGAAGGTTGCGGGGTGACCTCATTGCAGCCTTTCTGTACTTGAAGGGAACTTATTCCCAGGAGGGGAGTAAACTCTTGGAAAGGGCTGACAATAGCAGGACTAGGGGAAATGGTTTTAAGTTACAAGACGGAAGATTTAGGTTGGATGTCAGGGGGAAGTTCTTTACTAGGAGAGTGGTTAGGTCCTGGAACAGGCTGCCCAGGGAGGTTGTGGATGCCCCGTCCTTGGAGGTGTTCAAGACCAGGTTGGACAGGGCCCTGGGCAACCTGATCTAGTAAAGGTGTATGTTTGGTGGCCCTGCTAGGCAGGGGGGTTGGAACTACATCCTTGAGATTCCCTCCAACCCGGGTCATTCTGTGATTCTTGATTCTGTGATTCTGTGATTCCCCTTATGATCAGTTCTAAGTTTTTTTTTTTTTTCGTCAAGTGAAAGGACAATAATAGACAAATAAAACTATTACGTCACCCCCAAGCACTTGTAACTCCTTGGATCTGCTGGAGTTACTCTGCCCAGCAGAGAATACTGTGATCATCATTAAAGAAATGGAAGGAATGCTCCCCAGCACAGCAAAGTCTGAAGCACAAGTCCAATTGGTGACAGGTGGACAGGTGGCCTGGGTGATCTTGGAGATCTTTTCCAACCTTGGTGATTTGTTATGGTTCCATGAGTAAATCGATCATTCATTTCAGTTTCAAAGAATATTTTTAGTGGAATCACTCCAAAATCATTATGTGAATATATAAAAATTCCAACATTCCACACTCTGAACACAAAATACTACAAAGACACTTGTATTCTATGTACTGCCAACCTCTGGTGTAGTTGTGCTGGTGGCTGTACACAGGGGATGAATTGGAACAGGTGGGCATACCCAAAGGTCTGCACATGCACAGCAGGACAGGCCTGTGGTTTCTCAACCTAATTCTGCAGGAGAGCCGTTGCAGAAGTTACTTTTGCCCCATTACATGCAGGCACAAGACCAAGGTAAAGTGGTTGGAAAACAGTGATAAAGACTTTGTAAAGGTGACAGAAGTGTGGCTTAAAGAAATCAAAACTCTGTACTCATGTGATACATAAAATTTCCACTATCTGGAGTGGTCCCTGAGGCGTAGTGGTAAGGACCCATTGAGAACGATGCCTTCTATTCCCTTGTACTGAAAGTAGACTCAGGTACGGAACTGCAGCTCAATGGGAATGTTCTACAACACCCAAGTAACTGGAATCCAAAGATTCAGGGCAAGGAAGTTGTTTTATTGCATTGCCACATCCCTGCAACTCTTTGCACTCTTAAAGTGCCTTGTATGTGTGCCCAAGAAAACCTCAGAGACACTCCTCCCTAGGTACACCCCCAGCATATAATTATGACACCTTATTGATGAAAAGACACTTACTCGTGCACATGGGCTAGAGTTCTGGCTGATGCTCATGTGTCTTTTAAGGTCTCTTCCAATACAAGTCCATCTGTGACTCTACGTGAGAAAATTCTTTTTCTACTAAATCAGGACACAGCTCTTCCTTAATAAACTGGTGCTCTGAAATCTCCCGTGGAATCATTTTTCTGTCACACAGATCTTCTAACTGGATGTAGAAAGGAACAGAAGGACAGGCAGGTTTCCTGGAGGTGCAGACTGCAGTATATCACCTGTAATGAACCCCTCATTGCAGTGAGTATTTCCACGTGGTTCTCACAGAATCACAGAATGACCTGGGTTGGAAGGGACCTCAAGGATCATGTAGTTCCAACCCCCCTGCCTAGCAGGGCCATCAAACATCCACATTTACTAGATCAGGTTGCCCAGGGCCCTGTCCAACCTGGCCTTGAACCTGGCCTCCAAGGACGGGGCGTCCACAGCCTCCCTGGGCAGCCTGTTCCAGGGCCTAACCACACTCCTAGTAAAGAACTTCCCCCTAACATCCACCCTAAATCTTCCGTCCTTCAACTTGGATCCATTTCCCCTAGTCCTGCTACTGTCAGCCTTTCTCACTGTATCCTACCTAACTGATTTCCCATCTTTCCATTTAAATTGGTGATTTAAAACACCATGAGCCTTTTATTCCTGCGTAAGCATTTTTTACGGCATTTCAGTGAATTTGGTATCAAGGAAGGAGGTGCTCGTGCTGCACTTAATCTCCCTCTAGAATGACTGTGTAAGTTATTATGAGTTATGCTTAATGTTGCAATATGCGCCGAGTCTTCCTAGAGGCCTCTGAGATGGAAGGCAGAAGTACAACACCCAGCTAGATCCTAAAAGTGCTAATATTGTTATGTCTTTATCTTCAACTCTAATGATCTCCAATCTCAGAAAAGTTAAGCTTTTTGATTCATCACTTTACACTTAATATTATCTATATCTATATTATCTCTATCTATGAGAACAGCCTTGTTTTTCTTGCCAGTTCTGCTTCACAAGACACACTGGAGTCATAATAGGCTGCTTTTATCTTTGTACCCATCAGATGCAAGGACTTCTTCCTCAGGTTTCTCATATATTGTTTTGGATTAGAGTGCACCAAGGTGGAAAGTTGCTCACTGTTGCATCCCAAAAAATGGAAATCCACCAAACTGGGGAAAAACAACCGAGGATCAGCCAAAAGCCTCTGTGATGAGGCTGAGGATGGAAAAATGGGGATTAAGAAAATGAACATATGACCTCACAGATGCAACTGAGCGTGTCCAGAAGGACATTAGCATATATGAATAATTTCTTGGAAAAGAATGAATATGTATGCCCGTGTACTGCTTGCGCATGTTGGAACAGTTCAAAAGTTCAAATGTAGAACCTGAACTTTGAGAGAGCATGCTTGCTTGTCACGTATCTGGGGAATAAAGGAATACCACTCTGTGACACCACACTGGAGTTAGATAGTTTTATTCCTAGATTTTAGATGATGGAACATCAACACTTTTCTTTATTTCTTTATTTATTTATTGCATTTAGGGGCATCTCTGATTGTGATCAACTTTTGTAAGACAGCAGATATCTGTCTCATTTCAGTGCTGTACAGGATTGGTTTTCATCAGTCGGATGCCTCTAGCCCTGTCTTGGTGCGCCTTTGTGCTTTTCTCTGAGGTGTGCTCCAGTTTTTAAGGCTGGACAAAGGAGGAGGGGAAGTCAGGAAGGATGTGGTGGAGACCTTGTGGAGGAATGAGTGCCCAGAGTGAGGGAGAAGTCCAGGCACAGAGACAGGCATTCATCCTGAAATGCAGACTGAACAGGTCTGTGGTCAGGAAACAGAGCTGCCTTCCAATCCCTGTTGTAGAAGGGCTGTAGGGTCAGGAGTTCTTCAGGCTTTTCCACCTTGGAGCACTATAGGATACTTCAGACTGAGATTGGGATTCTTGTCACCTCTCTTCCTCTGAGCTGATCTCTGTGACAACTTTACAGGACGTTTGCCTGGTTGCTTTCAATATGAAACCCCTGCAACTTCTCAAGAGGTGACAAGTTTTCTGGCAAGTGTGATCTTATCCCAGCTGCTGGAACGCTGTCCTGACAGAACGAATTCTCTGAAATGCATTTTGTTTTCCATCCCCACATGATAAAAAGAAGATCATCATAGTATCATAGTCTCATGCGGGTTGGAAGGGACCTTAGAGATCATCGAGTCCAACCCCCCGGGATTCGAACCTTCTGTGTAGCAGAGCGGCACTTCTACCACTTGCGCCACAGGGGGGATTCGAACTCAGGGCCTCCGGTGTTGCAGTGCGGCATTCCTACCACTTGCACCACCGGGGCACACAAGATAGGAAGAAAGAGGACAGGAAAACAACTTCTTATTTTTTTAACCTCATCTACATATTTTTTAGTGCCTGAGATCTCTATTTATTTACTTTCCCATCAAAGAGTAAGACTCCGATAAGGAGTATTCTGCTTTGCTCACTGATGTGTCTGCTTGCTTCCAGCTGTGTACAGTGTGCCTGACAGGGATGCTGGAGGGAAATCTCACCGAGGTGGCAGAGTTTGTTCTGCTAAGCTTCACTGACAACCCTCAGGTATGAGCCCTCCTCTTCACTCTGCTGCTCCTCATTTACACTGCCAGCCTGGAGGGGAATTTCACCATCATCATGTTAACCCGAGTTGACTCTCACCTGCAGACCCCCATGTACTTTTTCCTCTGTAACCTGTTCTTCATTGACATCACCTACTCCTTTGTGATTCCTCCCAAGACACTGGCCAATCTGTTAGCAAAGAAGAAAGTAATTTCATTTCTGGGCTGGACTGTGCAATTTTTTCTTCACTCTTTTTCCATCAGTGCTGAAGTTGTGCTCTTAGCCGTGATGGCGTACGATTGGCTTGTGTCTGTTTGCAACTCACTGTGGTATGCAGTCCTTATGTCCAGACAGAAGTGTGCTCAGCTGGTCTCTGTCTCATACCTGTGTTGATGCATCAGTTCAGTTGCCCACACAGCTTCCCTGTTCAGCCTGTCCTTCTGCGGGTCCCGTGTCATCGATCACTTTTTCTGTGACATCTCCCCACTGCAGCAGCTCTCTTGCTCTGACAAGCGTTTTGCACAAGGGTTACACGTGGCCTTTGCTGCAGTGGCAGGCTCGGGCACTGTGAGCATCATGCTAATCTCTTACCTGTGCATCATCTTTGCTGTCCTGCAGATTCATGGTGCCCGAGAAAGGTGGAAAGCCTTTTCCACCTGTGCCTCCCACCTGTCTACTATCACCCTGTTTTACGGGACTCTCTTCTTCATCTACCTAAGACCCGTGCTCAGCAGCTCTGCTGATCAAGTGCAAAGTGGCAGCCGTGTTTTACACACTGGTAATCCCTGCGGTGAAGCCCCTGATTTACAGCCTGAGGAACAGGGAGGTGAAGGATGCCCTGAGGAGGTTGATACAGAAAGCATTTGTCAATAAGTAAAATCCTCTCATGGAACAAATCTGAAGGTATGTAAGATTAGGAGGTGACTACACAGAGTATAACTTGCATCTTGTCGAAAACAGCAGGGAACCTCAATGAGACAGCACGCTGCTCTTTCATTTCCCTTGGCATAGAACTCCTCAGAAGTAAGTCAGCAGAGAGAAAGTCCAGCCACAGTATTAACACCCATCAGTTGTCTTCACTGTCAGAAAATGTCAGTTGGGGTCCTGAGAGACAGATCCCAGTTTCCTCCCACAGGCTCACTGCAGTCTCCACAACTCCCACAGGCTGTTGAACATCCAGCTATGCTCCTGAGGAACACAGCAGAAGAAATAAGGACTTAGGGTGAAAAACCTTCCTGATGTCTTATTGTAAGCCAGATGTTGTGATATCCAGTGTTACTAAGCATCTTTGAGGTGAAGGGCTGGAAAGGAGTAGCTTTCTGAAGACACCCAAAGCAGAGAAAGAAATGTCAGGTAAATAGAGATGATTTTCTTGTACTGAGAAGAAATTGTGTATAGGATATGGCAGGATTGTACAGAAAGTCATCAAGCAGCTGTAGCAATAAGGCAGAAGTCCATTCCCAACACAAGAGATGATCCCCATCACTGTAATCTGCTTTGTGAGGAATATTCCAAAAACTAATAATGTAAGAATGACGGTATACTAAGTTGTACCAAGCAGTTGCATCACTAGCTCAAATGAAGCAGCACCTAACCTTTGTAGAAGTTCGTTCTGCATTTGTATGGCCTCATCCACAAAATGCCCAGGTCCAGCCACCCGTCTAGGTTTCCTTGCTGGTTGTGTAGGAAGAATTGTGTCTCTTGAGAACTACTCCCTCTCCTCAGGCACCTTTTTTAGCAAAGGTGCTTTCTTTTTGAAGGTTTCTGCCTGCCACAGAATGTGAGCAATGACAAGTATGGAGCAAAACACGTGTCACCCAGCTTTGCTTTTCCTGAGAGAAATAACACTGTGCTCACATTCCTCATTTCCAAGCTCTGCTTAATGGGTTCTGTTTATTCCTACGTAATCCTTTCAGCTTTGCACATTAGTTAAGCATCTCCCAGCCAGTAGAAATAATAGTAATGTTCTGCTAAAAGATAAACTTTTTGCGGAATTTATCTCCAGAGCTTACTGTGTCTTGCCTTGTAGTCAGCTGGGATTTCAGAGATGTTTTGGGTAGCCTGCTCTGCAAGCAGTTAAAATCTTTTAGACTGGGCTATTCCTAATGAATTACAGACAGTCTAGAAAGTGGAGTTTTTATCTCCAAGGCTTATATCTGTAAAGGCTGTGCGGAAGGAGAATGTCTGCTCCTAGAAGGTATTGGTCAGGGCTCTTTACCTTTGTCCTATCCCTACAGACCCCCTTTAGATATTGAAAGGACACACTCAGGTCACCTCACACCATTCTCCAGGCTACACAGCCCCAGCTCTCAGCCTGTCCACGTAGCAGAGTTGTTTCATCCCTGGGTTCCTATTTGTGGACCTCCTCTGGAGGCACTCTAACAGCCCCATGTCTCTCCTGCACTGAGGACTCCACATCTGAACACAGTGCTGCTGGGGAAATCTCGCCAGCACAGACCAGAGGAGCAGATCCCCTCCCTCTCTCTGCTGAGACAAGTCCACCCATCTTATTACCAAGGAAAGCCTGCTGGAGAGAGTTGAAAAAGCACTAGGAACACACTCTCAGCGGTATGATTTGAGCTTTGAGTGGTCCTGCACGAAATCAGGAGTGGCAGTTAATGATCCTCATTAACTGTTCAGGTTCAGGTTGTGCTATGATTTCATGATTCTACAGACTTGCAGGATGACTGTCACTTGTTCTTGGGACTGCTGTCAGTTTACATGGGCCTTATGGCTGTGGTGATGAGTTAGCTACATAGAAATTTTGGCCCTAGTACAGGCAGAGCTGATGGCAGGAGTCAATGCCCAGCCAGGTGTGCCCGACCCAGCCCAGCTGGGCAGGGATAACAAGGTAACCCACAGGGCCATTGGCTTAGGCTGCAGCTATCTTACACTGCTGGAAGATGTTCCAGCCTTGTCTCTGTGCCTTTTCTGGATCCAGAGCTCAAGGTGGGCGAGCAGAACCTCTGTGGGAGTTGTGTTTTAATCCAGCAGGTGCTTGAGCAACATATGCTCATCTGCTCACTCCCCACTCTTCCTAGTGATCACTGATCAAGAGAGGGTGTCACTGGTCATCAGGGGGCTTCATTGGTCATCAGGAGATTTGAGGCGTCCATGGGAGGGGATGTGCAGACCTTGTTCTGGGAGATGGGGCACTGATGCAAGAGGACTAAAGCAAACCCAAAGGAGGGACAAGTGGCTGCAGTAAGACTGGGGGTAAAAGGAGGGTGATGTAGTCACACTGTGTCCATGGGTCAAAGTGTAACGAGTTTGGGATGAATTGTATGGAGGAGCTGAGAGAGAGCAGAGGGAGGGTACTCGAACTGCTTGGCAGCATGAGGATCTCCATCCTTTAGGACTTTGAGGCAGATGATGAGAGAGGGTGGTGAAGCCCACAGGGGTGCAGGACATGGTGTGCATGGCATGGAGCTGGGGAAGCTTCCCAGCACTTTGAGGTGACCACTGCCAGGCAGGGACAGATCCAAGCAGTCCGTGCTGAGCATGAGAACAAGGACACAGACACACAGAGTGTAGCTTTGCTGAGGGATTTATTGATCATCAGAGGGTGTCATTGATCATCAAGGTCTTCACTGGTCATCAGAGGGCAACGCTAGTCATCAGAGGGCAGCAATGGTCATCAGAGGATGTCAGAGGGCATCACTGGAAAGGAGGAGCCTTGTCCCTGCAGGGTTTGTCCCCAAGGACTTAGGGCAGGAGAAGGACTGGCAGCAGCCAAGAGACCCAGGGCAGGATGTGGGTCCCCTGGGGACAGAAGCCATAGCCCCTGTCCCAGCTGCATGGTGACTCTGGGCCATCCATAGGGCACCCTGAGCCTGCCCCCTCCAGATCTGTTCCTCTGCACATCTCTGTAGACTGCAAGCGAAAGGCTGGAGGTGAAGAGTGGCCAGGTCCCCCTGGAACTGGTCAGGGACAGTCCCCTCCATAACATCAATTCCCAGCACCTGATGCCCAGTCCTCAGGGCTCCAGATACAGCCAGGGTCCCCTAAGTCCCCCGTGGGGTTGTAAGCATCCCCGTGCTGCTCACCTAGACATGTAAATCCAGGGCCACACGTCTCACGCGCGGGGGATTCTCCTCAGTCCTGCTGAGCACATCCTGGGGAAAAAGGGGCCGTCAGGGATACACAGAGGGTATGGGGAGAATGGAACACACTGTGGGCAATAAGACACAGTGGGATACCCTGAAGGTGCAGGGACCCATTGTGGGCACAAGAACAGCATGGCCAAGGCATGGTCCTGTAGCCAGCTCAGCCCCAACTGCCCCCCATTGCCTCCTTCCCCTGACCATTGCCCTCCCACATCTGGAGGGAGCCCAACAGCAGCCTTGGGGCGGCAGGAGTGTCCCCAAGTCTCAGGGGAACTGAGAACAGCAAGACATCTCAGCCCCATCCTTGCCCCAGGGTCACCCAACTCACCAATCCAGGAAGGGCAACAGCAACAGGTGGTGGCACCTGGGGAAGAAGAGCCATGAGGCAGCAATGAGGGAACTGTGAGTCTGGGGGATCACAGGGTGACCCCATCCAAGCAGCCTGGTTGGTCCCAAGGCTGCCCCCAACCTCATGGTTGCCAAGGTCTTTGCACCTCTGCCCATGGGCAGGAGCCCAGGGCTGGGGTTGGGCATAAGGACAGGGCAGGGCTTTGGGGGGCCCAAAGGAGGGGAATAGGGGTGCCAAGAGTCTTGGGGGTGCTAAACAGAGAGGAATGGAGAATGAGGGAAAATGAAACACAAGGGATTGGGGACCTAAAGAGATGAGAATTGGGTTGCCAATTAAAGGAGATCTGTTGGTGCAAAAAGGATGGGATGTGGGGACCCAAAGAGATGGCATTTGGAACAGCCAAGAAAAGGGATTTGGGGGAGCCAGAGAAAAGATGACTAGGGTGCAAATGGAAGAAATTTGGATGTGCCAAATATAGGGGCAGCCTCTGCCAGGCAGGGACAGACCCCACCCGCTCCTTCAGAGCTTCCTGCAGGGCCATCCTTGGGCACAATCAGCATGGCTGCCCAGGCACTCACCACAGCAACTTCCGAGTCCGGCACTTGCACAAGTGACTGTGGGGAGAGGAGTAGGAGAGAGAGTGAGAGATTGCGTCGGGGGTCCCCAGTAGCCAATCACCTCCAGCCCCAGCCCACATCCCCCACAGATGCTTCACCTGAGCTTCCACTGTGCAGCACAGGGCAGCAAGGAGCATCACGAGGCTGAGCACAGCTGCCTTCATGTTCCTCTGTGCTCTGGGAGCTGGGTGAGGCTGCAGGAGGCAACTCCCAGAGCCCCTCCCACTCCCCAGATGCCCCTGGGCTTGGCAGACTCCCCTGACATGGACTGAGCCCAGCATGCAGCCGTCCCCTTCCTTGGCCCCAGGAAACATGAGGAAGCCAGGGATCAGAGGAAGAACACTGAGTGCTGGGATCCTGATGGCACTGAGCCCAAAGCCCTCAGGTACCAGCACTCAGCACACACAGCCTTTCTTTCACCCAGGACCACCCAGAGATAACACTGTCCTCATATCATGTCTTTGTCCAAGGACTCATCCCTGAGTTCTGTCCTGTCCTGTGAAACTACAAGGTGTGAGGCTGATTCTTTTTGGGAACTAGGATACAGCATTTGGGGAAACTGGGAGGTGAGAGGGTAATAGGGACATGGGTAGTGAGGAACTTATGGAGATATTTGGAAGGCAAGGGGACACAGGGATATGAGGACATGAAGATATGAGAACATCATGTGATACGAACACATCATGGGAACATGAGTATGTCACGGCAGTTTGGGGAAGTCATGGAGATATGGGAAAATGGGGACGTGCAACCAAATGGGAACTTCTTGGTGACAGGGATCTGGAGGTTTGTAGGTGGGGCCATCATGGCCAGGCTGGATGTAGCTCTGGGCAGCCTGGTCTGGTGGTTGGTGACCCTGCACATAGCAGGGTGATTGAAACTAGATGATCATTATGATACGTTTAACTCAGGCCATTCTATGATTCTGTGTGGGCAGTGGGGACAGTTGGGTGATAGGGAAACATAGACACAGGAAGGTTGGCAGTGTTCACTCAGTTGCTTTGTCATCATGCTGGAGATCAGGAGTGAATAACAGAACTTGGCTATGGCTGATTGGTTTCCTCCTTATTTATTGCTTCAAAACCCAAAGACCATGCCTTTTAGAATCATGGAATCTCAAAATCATGGAATACCTGAACCATGGAATCACAGACTAGAATCAGCGAGTCATGGAATCACAGAGCCATGAAATCACAGCACCATAGAACTATAGAATCATGGCATCATTCAGGTGGGACAAGACCACTTAAGTCACGTCAGGAGATGTGTCATGAATTTTCTGCTGTCTTTACATAGCCAAGAGCAGAAGTCCCCATGTTACATCCAGATATCTGCATTGCATGTCTGAGATGGCAGTAGTGCTGCCTCTGTCCATGAGGACAGTTTGCCATTAGGACACGCAGGCACAGAATCCAAGGCTGAGGGTGAAAATTGGCTGAAGGTACCTGAATAAGATCTGAAGTCACTGGGCTGTGTGCCTGAACTTCAGAGAACAAAGGTGTCCTATGGGTTTTGTTCCCATGATGGTCCAGCCTCCTGTCATAGCTTCAAAGAAAGTGAGTCTTGTTGTATCTGGATGAAAGGAAAGAAATAATAGAGAGCTGATAAATGGCTTAGAACTGCAAACAATTCAAGGATTCTACAAGGAAACATGATATGCCAATTTGAAGTGCTTCATCTGACAGAACAGCCAGCTGGTCACAGCTTTCACGGGGCATTTCCCATAAACAGGAGAGCTGCTGTGGGTCATCTCTGAGAAGAACACTTGAATGTTTACGTTGGAAATTGCCCAGAGAGCAGCCAGCTGGAAGAGTTTCCTTTGGGCTGCTTCTGCTCTGTGCAGTATTTGTCAGAGCTGATCAGTGCTGCCTCATTCACTACACTTAAATGTAACGTGGCATTATCCCTACTCTGGGGTGCTTTTGGAAAGAACCAACCAACTGCCCGTGCTGCCATCAGTGAGGAATCTTGACTGAGGTGAGGTACAGGCTGTCTTTGAGATCAGTGTAAAGTAGGTGGGTGACATTTGATAGCAATTTTATGTGAAAGGTTCTCCTTGGGAAAACCCCTCGGCTGGTTTGATGATATCTAAAAAGAAACACTCAGGCTTTTGTAACAGTCAAACACTGAACAAGTGAAATGTGACATGGTTGGAGTTCTCAGGCTGCTCATCCAACAGCCTCCCCTGCAGTGAACTCCCCATCATGGCATCATTTAGGTTAGAAATGATCTCTCAGGTCAACCAACTGTTACCTCAGATAAGAGCTGCATCAGAAGTAATGCCTCGTCTTATGTTACCTGGGCTGTAAAATCAAAGGCGGATGCTGGAGATGTGACTGTAGGGGCTGAACCTTCCCAACAGCATCTCATTACGTGTTGCTGCCAGGAGACAGTTGTCAGCAGATGGGCAGCCTGACAGAATGGCATCTGACGTGGAAGTGCATATGAAGCAAAAGTGTGTCATTCAATAACTACAAGTGGAAAAAAGTTACATTCATTGACATTGACCAATACTTGCTGAATGTTTCTGGAGACCAAACAGTGGATGTGAGCAGAGTGAGCGAGAGGGAGGTGTGTTTCAGCAGTGGTAATGATGACAGACAGAGCGACTGCATTTCCTTTATTCTGTTAAGGTTGACAAAGAGCCTAGTTCATTATGTACACTGTGTTTGGGCTACACTACAAAGGGTTTCAATTACGACTTAGTAGTGAAAAGATTGCAGTATTTTTTAAAAAAGGATAAGAATAAATTACACATATAAAATGGCACAAAAAAAAAAACAACAATAAAAGAGAGCTTGATTCAGTAAAAAGCTGCATTACAAGCCATGAATTCCACAAGATGGGCAGTTCACTGCTTTTGAAAGAAATTGGTCATCGCTTTCCTCACTGCATCCTTGACCTCCCTGTTCCTCATGCTGTAGATGAGGGGGATCACTGCTGGAGGAACCACTGAGTACAGAAGTTCCACTGGCAGATCCAGGAGTGGGGAGGAAATGGTCGGGGGCTTCTGGTAGGCAAAAGCACCAGTGCTGAGAAACATGGAGACCACAGCCAGGTGAGGGAGGCACGTGGAGAAGGCTTTGCGCCGTCCCTGCTCAGAGGGCATCCTCAGCACAGCCATGAAGATCTGCACATAGGACACAACTATGAAAACAAAGCACCCAAAGAATAAACTGGAACCAAAAAAGAGAAACACAACTTCCCTGAGGTAGGAGGCTGAGCAGGAGAGCTTGAGGATCTGTGGGATTTCACAGAAAAACTGGTTGACAACATTGCCTTGGCAGAGAGGCAGTGAAAACGTGCTGGCAGTGTGCAGCAGGGAATGGAGAACCCCAGTGCCCCGGGCAGCTGCTGCCATGGTGGCACAAGCTCTGCTGTCCATCAAGGTCCCGTAGTGCAGGGGCTTGCAGATGGCAACATAGAGAGACATGATGGTGAGAAGGACATGATGGTGAGAAGGGAATACTCTGCTGAGATGAAGAAGACAAAGAAAAAGAGCTGTGCAACACATCCTGTGTAGAAGATGGCCCTGGTGTCCCATAGTGTGTTGGCCAAGGCTTTGGGGAGAGTGGTGCAGATGAAGCTCAGGTCAAGGAGGGCCAGGCTGAGGAGGAAGAAGTACATGGGGGTGTGCAGGCAGCGGTCGCAGGCTACGGCTGTGCTGATGAGGCCGTTGCCCAGGAGGGCAGCCAGGTAGATGCCCAGGAAGAGCCAGAAGTGCAGGAGCTGCAGCTGCCGCGTGTCTGCCAACGGCAGCAGGAGGAACTTGCTGATGGAGCTGCTGTTGGACATCTGCTGTTCCTGGGCTTGGAGTCCTGTTCAGAGAACAGAAGGTAATGACAAGTCCAGACTATTCTCAGAGACACTCCTGCTATGCTATAAAATTTTCTGTTCCCTCTGGAAAATGATCATTTAACACCATAACTTGTATTTATTTCCATGAGCTTCACCATCCCATTAGGAGAAGATTAGGGAGCTCTTTCTCCTCATTTCCTAATCATACCCCAGCCTCCAGGATATTTTCCTCTTTACTGCAGCTGTTCTTCGACACCCCAGCCCCAGCCTCTGTGCACTTCAGTTTGTCTTAGAGAAATCTGCCTGTTTGCAGGACAAGTGAACTATTAATATCTGCAGAAAACAAAGAAACTATAACCTAAGCTGGTTATATCCTTTTAGGTAGATGAGGCTGACTCATAACCTGTGTGACTGATTACAAAACAGCCAACTGACTGGAGAAATATTGGGGAGTCTCAGAGCCTGGCAGGCAGCAGAGTCCTTGTCCCAGCACAAAGTCCTTGGGGCACAGCAGGGACCCTGCTCTACAGGACAGCCTTGGGCACCTGCCTGCAGCCCCAGCAGCACAGCCTGCAGCCATCCTGATGCTGCAGCACAGAAGCCCTCAGCTGGAGCAGAAATCTTTTTCCACAGTAAAGCAAGATGCAGTGCCTACAGACAGATCTTCTATGGGATGTCCCCAGATTGGTGATCCCTCCTGAAAAAGCAGCTGTGCTGCCTACTGCAAGAGACTTACCATGTCGTGGTCTGTGAGAAATGCTCCTCCAGTGAGCTCACAGCCTGCTCACACCATACACACTTTGTAAGCTCTCTCTCCCCTCTCTTCTGTCCTCATATCACCTGCAGATCATGACCCAGCCCTGCTGTTCTGTGCACAAGAGTGGTTCCTGGGCACAGCTGTCTCCCTGCAGCGCTCCCCACTTGTAAGAGCTCCCTGTGTCTCAGGAGCCTGGCCCTGCTCAGCAGCAGAGTATGCCATGTTTATCCTTCCCACTCATCTCCCATGAGATGTCCCTGGGTCTTCATGGCCAACAGCTCCTGAAAGACAACAGCATCATGACTGTACTTTGAAATCTGTTAAGTTAAACACCATATTTCAAGTGGTCAGTGACTAATTCCAGACATGTGGTGAGTCCTACCAGAGTGTGTTTGCTGAAACAAAAGGGGTACGCAGACAAGGACAGGGAATCCTAGAATCATAGAGTCACCAAGGTTGGAAAAGTCCTAAAAGATCATCCAGTCCAGCTATTCACCTATCACCAGTAGCTCCCACTAAACCATGTCCCACAACACAACATCCAGTCATTCCTAGAACACTTCCAGGTGGCTTGCAGAATCAATGGGGTCAATGGGGCCCATATGGGGTTGTGGGTCCTTTATGGGGTTGTGTAGCCTGAATGGGGTCAATGGGGCACATATAGGATTGTGGGGCCTATATGGGGTCTTTGGGGCCGATATTGGTTGTGGTGCCAGTATGGGGTGTATGTGGCCCATATGGGGTCTATGGGACTCATATGTGTTTGTGGGGCTTATATGGGGTTTTGGGCTTATATGGGGTTGTGGGGCCATTATGGGGTCTATAGGGCCCATATGGGGTTGTGGGGCCTGCATGGGGTCCATGGGCCCATATGGGGTTGGGTGGCCTGTATAGGGTCTATGGGGCTCATATGGGGTTGTGGGGCCTGTATAGGGTCTATGGGGACCATAAGGTGTTGTGGGGTCTGTATGTGGTCTATGGGGCCCATATAGGGTTGTGGGGCCTGTATGGGGTCTATGGGTCCCATATGAGGTCTATGGGGCCTATATGGGTTTGTGGGGCCCATATGGGGTTGTGGGGCCTTTATGGAATCTATGGGTCCCATATGGGGTTGTGGGGCCTGTATGGAGTTGTGGGTCCTGTATGGGGTGGTGGGGCCTCTAACGAGTCTTTGGGGCCCATATGGGATTGTGGGGCCTGTATGGGGTCTTTGGGGACCATATGTGGTTGTAGTGCCTTTATGGGGTCTATGGGGCCCATATGTGGTTGTAGTGCCTTTATGGGGTCTATGGGGCCCATATGGAGTTGTGGGAACTATATGGGGTTGTGAGGTCTGTATGGGGTATATGGGGGCCCATATGGGGTTGTGGGGCCTGTATGGGGTTAATGGGGCCCGTATGGGGTTAATGGGGCCCGTATGGGGCTGTGCGGCATTTATGGGGTCTATGGGGCCCCTATGGAGTTTTGGGGAATGTATTGCCTCTATGAGGCTCATATGTGCTTGTGGGGCCTGTATGGGGTCTATGGAGCCCCTATGAGGTCTATGGGCATATATGGGATTTTGGGGCCCATATGGGTTTGTGGGAAGTATATGGGGTTGTGGGGCCTGTATGGGGTCTATGGGGCCCATATAGGGTTGTGGGGTCTGTATGGGGTCTATGGGGCCCATATGGGGTTTTGGGGGCTGGATGGTGTCTATGGGGCCCATAAGGGGTCTATGGGTCCCATATGGGGTCTATGGGTCCTATATGGGGTTGTGGGGCCCATATGGGGCTGTGGGGCCTTTATGGAATCTATGGGGCCCATATAGGGTTGTGATGCCTGTATGGGGTGTATGGGGCCCATATGGTGTTTTGAGGCCTGTATAGGGTCTATGGGTCTTATATGCTGTTGTGGGGCCTTTATGAGGTTTTGGGGCCTGTATGGGGTCTATGGGGCCCATATGGGGTTGTGGTTCCTGTCTGACATCTGTGGGGCCCATATGGGGTTGTGGGACCTGTATCAGGTCTATAGGGCCCATATGGTGTTGTGGGGCCTGTATGGAGTTGTGGGTCCTGTATGACGTGGTGGGGCCTCTACGGAGTCTTTGGAGCCCATATGGGATTTTGGGGTCTGTATGGGGTTGTGGAACCTGTATGCTGTTGTGGGGCCCACATGGGGTTGTGGGGAATATATGTGGTTGTGGGACCTGTATGGGGTCTGTGGGGCCCATATGTGGTTGTGGGGCCTGTATTGGGTCTATGGGTCTCATATGGGGTAGTGGGACCTTTATGGTGTTTTGGGGCCTGTATAGGGTCTATGGTGCCCATATGGGTTTTTGGGGCCTGTATGGGGTTGTCTGGCCTATATGGGGTTTTGGGAACTGTATGGTGTCTATAGGGTCCATATGGGGTTTTGGAGCCTGTATGGGGTCCATGAAGCCCATATGGAGTTGTGGGGCCTGTATGGGTTCTATGGGGCCAATAAGGGGTTGTGGGTCCCATATGGGGTTATGAGGCCCATATGGGGTTGTAGGGCTGGTATGGTGTTTTGAGGCCTGTAAGGGGTCTATAGGGCCCATATGGGATTGTGAAGCCTGTATGGGGTCTCTGGGGCCTATATGGGGTTGTGGGGCATATATGGGGTTGTGTGGTCTGCTTGGGATTGTGGGACTTGTATGGGGTCTTTGGGGCCCATATGGGGTTGTTTGGACTGTATGCGGTTGTGGGGCCTGAGTGGGGTGTATGGGGCCGACATGGGGTTGTGGGGAATACATGTGGTTGTGGGACCTGTATGGGGTCTATGGGGCCCATATTGGGTTGTGGGGGCATTTATGGGGTTGTGGGGTTTGTATGAGGTTGTGCGGCCTGTATGGGGCCTATGGGGTCCATATGGGGTTGTGGCGCTTGTGGGTTTGATTTAGGGTGAGTTTATGATTTAATGTGAGTGATTATTTTCAAAAAATTAAAGTTCTGATTTAAGAATCACTCTTTATCCTTTCAAAAATATAATTTACTTACCAAAATGATGTTTTTAATCCCTTAGAATTGCACTGTATCCCCAAAATACATTCATATTCATCATAAAGATGACATTATCTCCACAAAATGATATATGGCAGCAAAATATGACACACTACTTTTAGAATACCACAATTCCTCTACAAAATAAGAGCGTTTCCCCTGAAATACCAGTATCAGTTACAATTTTTGATTTTAACGCACGCCGTTCAATACATATAACAAAACTAAAAAAATCTCCTTGCAATGATTTGATTTTGTTTCCAAAATATTACTTATCAGGCCTAAAAATAGCATTTTCTAAACAAAATACTGGTATTCATTTGCAAAATAAGACATTTTCTTTACAGAATGATGCTTTCTAGCAAAACATCATAGTTACACTTCCACATAACCTCTATTACTCTATTATTATTATTATTAATCTTATACATACCCTTAATAACAATTCCACATACATTTGCCCAATAGACCCCATATAGACCCCAAAACCCTATATGGGCCCCACAGGCGCCATACAGGCCGCATAAAACCATAGAAGCCCCATAAACCCATATGGGCCCATAGACCCCCTACTAGCCCCACAATCCCATATGGGCCCCATAGACCCCATATAGACCCTACAACCCCATACAGGCCCCACAACTCCATATAGATCCCATAGACCCCATACCAACCCCAAAACCCCATATGGTCCCCATAGGCCTCATATAGGTGCCACAACTCCATACAGGCCCCATAGATCCCATACGGGCCCCAAAGACCCCATACAGTCCCCACAACCCCATGCAGGCCCCATAGACCCCATACTGGCCCCACAACGCATGTGGGCCCCAAAGACCCCATACAGGCTTCACAAACCCATATAGGCTCCACAACCCCATATGGGCCCCATAGACCCCATACAGGCCCCATAGACTCCATACAGGCCCCATAGACTCCATACAGGTGCCACAACCACATCTAGGCCCCACAACTCCATACAGGCCCCACAAATACATAAAGGCCCCACAACCTTATACAGACCCCACAACCACATATGAGAGCCACAACACCATATAGACCCCATAGACCCCAAAAAGGTGCCAAAATCCCATATGGGCCTCACAAAACCATACAGACCCCACAAGCCAATATAGGGCCCACAACCCCATTTGGACCCCATAGACACCATACAGGCCCCACAACTTCATATGGGCCCCATAGAGCACATAAAGGCCCCACAAAGCAATATGTGCCCCATAGACCCCATGCAGGCCCCACAACACCATACAGGTCCCACAACACCATACAAGCCACATAGACCCCATACAGGCCCCACAACCACATATAGGCCCAACAAACCCATATGGACCCCATAGACCCCATAAAGGCCCCACATACCCATACCGGCCCCATTCCCCATAAAGGCCCCACAAACCCATATGGGCCATTTTGATCCCATATAGGCCCCACAACCCCATATTGGCCCCACAGACGCCATACAGGCCCCACAACCCCATATGGGACACATAAACCCAATATAGGCCCCACAACTCCATATAGACCCCATAGACCCCATACCAGCCCCCAAACCCCATATTGGCCCCATAGGCCTCATATTGGCCTCACAACCACATACAGGCCCAATATATTCCATATGGGCCCCAAAGACGCCATACAGGCCCCACAACACCATACAGGCCCCATAGACCCCATACAGGCCTCACAACCCCATATAGGACCTACAACACCATGTGGGCCCCATAGAATCCCATACAGGACCCACAAACCCATATAGGCCCCACAACCCCATAAAGGCCCCGCAATGTTCTACAGGCCCTACAACCACGTAAGAGACACAACACCATATAGGCCCCATAGACCCCAAACAGGCACCACAACACCATATAGGCCCCACAATCCCATATGGGCACCATAGATGCCATGCAGGCCCCACAACCCCATACAAGCCCCATAGACCCGATACAGGCCCCACAACCACATATAGGCCCAACAAACCCATACGGACCTCACAGACCCCATACAGGTCCCACAACCACATATATTCCCCACAACCCCATGTGGGCCCCACAGCAGCATACAGGTTCCACAACCCCATACAGACCCCAGAATCCCATATGGGCCCCAAAGACTCCGTAGAGGCCCCACCACGTCATACAGGACCCACAACTCCATACAGGCCCCACAACCCCATATAGGACCCATAGACCCCATATGGGACCCAGAGACCCCTTATGGGCCCCATAGACACCATCCAGCCCCCAAAACCCCATATGGGCCCCATAGACCCCATACAGGCCCCAAAACCTCATAAAGGCCCCACAACAGCATATAAGACCCATAGACCCTATACAGGCCTCAAAACACGTTTTTAAGCCCCAAATCCATTGCCCCCCCACCCTATATTATATAACCCCTTTTGAAGCACAAAAAAAGACCCCAAAATGCCGTTTTTAAGCCCAAAATCCACCCTCCCCCTTCATATTAAAAACCATATTTGAATCCCACAAAAAGCCCCATAGACCCCGTTTTTAATCCCAAAATACACCCCGTGATGACCCAAAGTCGCTGTTTTTCAGCCCCAAAATACCGTGTTTGAAGACCCGGATGAGGAGGGACTTGTCGGCCTCCGTGTCCCACCAGGACGTGGGGGGCTCCAGTCAATCCAGCAATGGATCAAACTGTCTGCAATTCCCCCTCTCTCTGACCCCCTTAACATAAACTATCTATCTGTAACTGAACTTTGCCTTAGTGAGGCCCCCTTTCCCTTTCTGTAGCAAAGTGTTCCCTTTTCATCTACTATGGGGTCCTTTTTCACTATTTACTGACACTTCATGACGGATGGGCAAGGAAGATGAGGAAAAGCTGCTGCCCTTTGTGAGAGTGCACTGAGCTCTGCCTGGGGATGGCAGAGGAGCCAGCTGAGAACTGATGGAAAAGGCACAAAGAGGAGAGCAGCAGATTCTGTTCCTTGCTTCCTGATCAGGAAGAACAAGAGGAGAAGGACAGGCAGGAATCTGAGTTACAGCTCAGATGGAATTGTCTTCAGACTGCCTGCTATGGTGCAGTGTTTTGGTTCTAGGAGAAAGCCATTGATAACACTCTGATGTTTACAGCTGCTGCTAAGCAGTGCTGTACAGAGCCAAGGCCATGGTCAGTGGAGGGCACGTGGAGCTGGGGGGGAACAGAGTGAGGACAGCTGACTGAAAGTGGCCAAAGGGACGTTCTCTATCAGCTGACAGCAAGCAGAAATTGTATTGAAAGGGGTGGGAGTTCATCTCAGTCTCTTCTCTTCCCAGTGCCCAACTGAGCATCAGTCTGGTGGTGCTGAGCAAGTGCTTGTGCATCAGTTGTTACATACAATTCCATATCAACAGATATATAGTGATAATTATTACACGTCTGCTTTTATCTCTCTTAGTAAATTGCTTTGTTACAGCCCACAAGTTGTACTTTTTTTCCCAGTTCTCTTCCCCATCCCACTGGGAATAGGGCAGTGCACCAAGCACTGTGAGCTGCTGAGCCACATGTTGGGTTCAACAACCACTGTCATTTTGGTGCCCGATGTGAGGCTCCAAGGGTTGAGATAACAGCACAACTGTCCAGAGTGAGATAACTCTGAGGGCTTTGTGGGAGTTGGAAAAGTGCTGGCCATGATGCTGATTGTTTCCCTATTTGTGGAGCTTGCTGAGTCTTCTCATGAAGCTTCACTGCACAGCTCCTTTGTGCTTGGATGCTGGATTAGGGTATTTATTTTGCTATGCTGTTTGACCTCAGTTTGTACCATGATAAAATTGGCAGCTGACAAAGTGAAGTTCTGTGCACTTTCAGCTCTGTGGCCATTTTTGGGTTTTAGAAGTAATATTGTCAGTATGATTAGGAATTACACAATTTAGTGTCGCCCCTGTGAGCCCGGGGGTGTTCAAGGAGTGACTGGATGTTGTGTTGAGGGACATGGTTTATTGGGAACTATTGGTAATAGGTGAACGGTTGGACTGGATGATCTTTTAGGCCTTTTCCAACATTGGTGATTCTATGAATCTATGACTGAGATTAAACATTTATTCAGGAATATCAGTGAGAGATCTGCCCCAAGGTGAGAAGGCTCTGCATGGCAGGGAGTGTGGGACAGTCTGGGCAGCTGCCTGGAGCGGTGGGCACCCCCAGAGCTTTGGAACTTCATCTCCGAGCAACTGCAGGATCCTGAGAAACTGGTAGAATATTGGAGACAGGTCTGCTGTGGCACTGGTAATCCTAAACAGGCACAAATGACTGCAGTGTGCCAGGGCCTGGCCCACACCTACTGAGCTGTGTTCAACACTCTTCAACATCATCAAGGGGAAGAGAGCTGGATCTGCTGACAGTGCTGCAGCCTCTGCAACTCCGGCACCGACCCTGCAATAGCTCCAAGTTTTTGATAGACATCCTGCAGTTGCTCCAAGCTCTGGACAGATCCCTTTGTCACTCCACTCCTCATAAGGAGCTCTGCGGTCACTCCTGCTACAGGTCCTGTAGCTGTTCCAATTATTGCTACAAGAAAATGAAACAAATGCCTCCCAGGGGAGGTGCACTGTGCCAGGAGGTACAGCCCTGTGGTCACTCCAACCCCTCCGATGAGCCCAGTGGGTGCTCCAACTTCAATCACAGGTCCTGCGGTGATTCCTGCTCTGGCAATGAGCTCTGCAGTTGCTCCAACTCCTGTAATAGGAAAACAGCCTCTCCAGTTCCTACAGTGAAACTTGAGGCTGTTAAAACCCCTGCAACTAGTCCTGAACTTGCAAACAGATATGCATATAAGCTATTATCATCTATGTATGATATGTATGTGTATTAGTATATGCATAAATGTTAGCAACTGCCTGTATTGCATACATGTGAAAATATACTATATATATATGTATATATGCATACATCATATTTATAATCGTTTTCTTTTTATCTTGACCTTAGACCACAGATTCTAAACCTCAGCACTGCCTTGAGTCCCTTACAGATCTCCTTGGGACATCTGAAACTATCCCTGCCAGTCAGTGAAATGCACCTGAAGATTTCAAGGTCTTCTCAGGGAGCAGCTCCTGAGGTATATTCCTTACATCAACTTTGGAAGAGGCCTCCAGTTCTCTGGTCATGCTCTGAAGGGGCCCTCTTGTTATGGCAGTGCCAGCAAGGAGACCAGCTCTGACACAGCCGTTCATATTGCCGGCTACTGACTGCAGCCTCAGAGTGCTGCTGTAGAGGCAACAGGACTGTTGTGAGACACACAAGAGCTTCAGGACTGCACAAATGAGAGGGCTTGAGAGCAGTGCAGCACTGGAAATAGAACAGGAATGAAAATAGCACGTTGTGCTGCTGTCTGTGGCTGTACCTCCTCCAAATCCAGACAAAGTTGGATAAAAGAAGGGCTAAGGAAAAGCATATTTTGAATGCTTTTTATTTATCTCTTACCCTATTCGGAGAATCTGGTTCCATGTTTACATGAGCTCTTGGAGTGAGAAAATGGAAATTAGGTAAGAAAGAAGTGAAATTATTTTTTATTTATAAGTTCAATAACATTTTGTTGCAGGTTGCTATATCACGCAATATCAAACAATCAAAGATGCATAAAACAAAAAGAATCATCACTGGGAATCCTGTGAGGAAGATGTGCACTTTATGGAAGCTGGAATAGTGTGTACTGCAACACCTTCCTGAGAGCGTGCTTGATCTCCCTGTTCCTCATGCTGTAGATAATAGGGTTCAGTGTTGGAGGAACCACTGCATAAAGAACTGTAACTGTCAGATCCAGGAGTGGGGAGGAAATGGTCAGGGGCTTCTGGTAGGCAAAAGCACCAGTGCTGAGAAACATGGAGACCACAGCCAGGTGAGGGAGGCACGTGGAGAAGGCTTTGTGCCGTCCCTGCTCAGAGGGCATCCTCAGCACAGCCATGAAGATCTGCACATACGACACCACTATGAAAACAAAGCACCCAAAGAATAAACTGGCACTACAAATGAGAAACACAACTTCCCTGAGGTAAGAGGCTGAGCAGGAGAGCTTGAGGATCTGGGGGATTTCACAGAAAAACTGGTTGACAACATTCCCTTGGCAGAGAGGCAGTGAAAACGTGCTGGCAGTGTGCAGCAGGGAATGGAGAACCCCAGTGCCCCAGGCAGCTGCTGCCATGGTGGCACAAGCTCTGCTGTCCATCAAGGTCCCGTAGTGCAGGGGCTTGCAGATGGCAACGTAGCGGTCATAGGACATGATGGTGAGAAGGGAATACTCTGCTGAGATGAAGAAGACAAAGAAAAAGAGCTGTGCAGCACATCCTGCGTAGGAGGATGGCCCTGGTGTCCCAGAGTGCGTTGGCCATGGCTTTGGGGAGAGTGGTGGAGATGCAGCCCAGGTCGAGGAGGGCCAGGTTGAGGAGGAAGAAGTACATGGGGGTGTGCAGGCGGCGGTCGCAGGCTACGGCTGTGCTGATGAGGCCGTTGCCCAGGAGGGCAGCCAGGTAGATGCCCAGGAAGAGCCAGAAGTGCAGGAGCTGCAGCTGCCGCGTGTCTGCCAATGGCAGCAGGAGGAACTCACTGGTGGAGCTGCTGTTGGGCATCTGCAGTTGCTGGGCTTGGAGTCCTGTTCAGAGGTAATGACAAGTCTAGACCATTCTCAGAGACACTGTTTCTACTGTATTATGAAATGTTTTCATTCTCTTACGACAATGTTTATTTAGCACCACAAATAGAATTGAATTTCATGAAGTTCAGCATTCTATAATTAGAAGAAGCATATGGAGCTTTAACCTTCTCTTCATCTTCAAAATTATCTCATCTCTTTGGATTTTTACAACTGTTTCTTGTCTCATATCTTTACCTTCACTGCTCTTAAAGCCCTCTGTCACAACCTTTGTGCCCTTCAATTTCCGTTCAGGAAACCTGCCTATTTGCAATGTAAGTGCATTATTCTTGTCAAAAAAATTGATAATTTCAACTAGTTACACCCTTGGAAATGTTCCTCTCCATGAAAGGAGAGGCTGAAAGCACATCGTATGTGACAGCTCAGAAAACAAGCAATTGCCTGAAGAAGAGTTTGGGAGTCTCAGATCTGTGTTTATATTTGACAGCCCCTTTTAGATTTCTGCTTCCAATCCTTTCCCCTTCCTTCCAAACAAGAAATAGAAAATTGCTACCTTGTCTGTCCACTCGCAAAGGGCCCTCACAAACATTCAGTTGTGCAGTGGAGCTGTGATTCCCTGCCCCAGGCAGCAGCTGTGGCAGCACAAGTGCTGCTGGGGGGCTCCTTCCCCCCACATGTCTTCCTGCAGCGCCCTGGGGAGCTCCCCGGGCAGGCTGAGTGCTGAGCCTGGCAGGCAGCAGAGTCCCATACCCGGCACACAGCCCCTGGGGCACAGCAGGGACCCTGCTCTGCAGGACATCCGCCTGCAGCCCCAGCTGCAAAGCCTGCAGCCGTGCTGGGACACGCAGCCCTCAGGGCTGTGCTCTGACACTGCAGTACGGAAGCCCTCAGCTGGAGCTGAAGGCTTTTAACACAGCAAAGGAATATGCAGTGCCTGAAGCCAGATCTGCTACGGCATGTTCCCGATTAAGTTAATCTTCTATGAAAAGCAGCTGCATGGTCTGTAGTGAGACTTACCTTGTCATGGTTTGTGAGTAATGCTCCTGTTGTGTGCTCACAGCTTGCTCACACCGTACACATCCTGGAAGCTCTCTCCCCTTTCTCTACTCTCATTTTGGGAGCTGTAGTTTGTGCTGTGTACAAGAGCTGCTCCTGGGCACAGCTGTCTCTCTGCAGCACTGCCCACTTGTATGAGCTCCCTGTGTCCCAGGAGCCTGGCCCAGCTCAGCAGCAGAGGATGTCAGTTTTATCCTTCCCACTCGTGTCCCTTGAGATTTCCCTGGGTCCTCATGGCCATCAGCTCCTGAAAGACAACAATATCATAACTGTTCATTGAAATTTGCTCAATTTTCCACCAGTCAATTCCTGACATGAGGTGAGTTCTACCACAGAGTGTTTGATTAAACAAAAAGGGAACACAGACACGAACAAGGAGGGTTGGATTTCCCTGTGCAGGGCAGTGATCCAGAGGAGGCAGTGCAGGTGCCTCATCCCCAGATAGAAACCCAGGGGTTGAAATGGGATTCAGCTCCCCACAGACCCATGGGAGCTGGGATTCCTCTGGTTCAGCTCAGATGTGCACAAGGAGTTGTACAGTGCTGCTTTAGTATCTTCTATTAACCCAACTATAAATAAATAGACAATAAATGTATTTCGGAGTCTTCCTCTTTAAGCTCTCTCCAGATACCTCTCCATTTCGCTGAACAAGTTTTGAAAACCTGAAGAAGAGAACAGGAAGGCACAAGGCACAGGAGGCTCTTTAGGTTATAATGGGCCCCAGGGCGCATTTGATGCTAAGTCCATCAACCTCCAGTGCAGAGAGAAGTTTGCACAACGTACTCAGCAAGACAAAGTCAGAAGTAACAGTGAAGGTTCTAAGAGTATTAATGGGCCCACTGAGGGCCATTATCAAGCAAGCTTCCCAAGGGACTTGTTAGAGCAGATAATTGGAAGATATGCCTACAGGCAGGCAAAGGCACTGGCATGGTGGCTCTGATGTTAAGAAACCCCTCCTTTCTCTTACAATTCCTGACCCCCAGACCCTTGGTAGGGAGATCCTGTCCCTCATGTTGGCTCACGACCCTTCCTGGGGTGATGAGATGGATGTGTGCATAATGTTAAATGAAAGACATGGGGACAGAAGATCCCAGGCTCTGCATGGGGTGCAAGGATGCTGTGAAGTTCACTTTCCCCGTGTGCCCTGTGTCTCATCTCATGATGTGGGATGTGAGAAGGGCCAGTCTGAACAAGCAGTCAAACCCACAGAAACTCTGAACTTCAGATCTCTCAGTTCCAGTGCCCTCTTTTGCACACCATCCCATAGTTTGATGTCCTTTCTATTCTGTGGTGCCCAGAAGTGCACCCAGTTCTCCAGGTGAGGCTGCAGCAATGCACAGCAGACAGGGACAACCCTTTCCCTCACCCAGCTGGCAATAAATTCCTTAATGCCCTCCTTGGGACCGTTGGTCTTCCTAGCTGCCTTGGCACACTGCTGACTCACATTCAGTTTGATGTTTACCAGGATCCCCAATCCTTTTCAGTCAAACCTCTCTCCAGTGTTCCATATCCAGTCAGTGTGTATGTCCAGGGTTGTCCCTACCCAGGTGCACAATCAGGCACTTGTTCTTGTTGTGCTTTATGGACCAACTGGTGCTCACTTCTCTCTGCAAGTCTTCTTCACCCTTGGTGGAGGCAACAGCTCCTCCTAAACTGGAATCATCAGCAAACTTGCTCAGAACATCTTTTAGTCCTTGTCATGGTTTTGTCATCTTTGCTATTGGTATTCTGCATCATAACATCACGTGGAGCACAGAGAAGAACAACTACACGTCCCAGAGGACCTCACGGTCAGAGAGGGAAACAAGTCACAGAAGTGACGCTAGCTCTCTCTCTCTCACTGGCTGGCAGCGAGTGGGAAACCTCTCTCTTTCTCTTTTATTTTACTTGATTGATTAGCCTCAATTTCAATTAGATTGTAATTAGTCAAATAACTTTTCCTCCTTAGATCATTGCCACTTCTCTGTTTGTTTCCCTGAGCCCAGCTCCCATTTTTCTACCTCTTTCCCTTATTCCCTTCCCATTTGTCAGGGGCCGGGGGGCCCACAGGCCTACTGCCCCTCTGCCATGGACAGAGACTGATCTAGATAACACTGTGACACCATGCAGTGTTCTCAAAGGTGATTCAGTGTCTTGAGAACTTTCCACTCGAGCATTTCCAAAGCAGTTCAACTGCTGAGAGATAGAAATGCTGGTTTGGAATTTCAACAACTGTGGTGGTCTGCTGAACTTCTCACAAAGCAGTGTGTAGGACACCCCACAGTAAGAACTGTCGCGGAGGGAGGGGGGGGCGATAATCCCACGAACACACACATCTCTTACCAACACTCAGACCATTTCCAACAGTCACATTTTGGATGCTGCTCCTGGACTGATGTGACACTGAACAGCGTCAGTGCCAAGGGCTTTACGAAGCGCTTCTTTTCTGAGCACACCTAACAGATATCAGATGGGTCCCTTGGCTCATTTCCCAGTTGGTTGGCAATTTGGAAGCACCGTGGATGAGTTCCACCCAAATCATCACCAGTTTGACCAAAAGGGGTGACAGAAGGGCTCAGAAGGGATGGTGTCACTGTGCAAAGAGCACTGGAAAGACAGGATGAGCTGAAAACACCCTGAGCCCAATGATGGAGTTGAGCAGATGCAAGGACTGATATAAATCACAACCCACAACCACAACAAACCAAGACATAATACTATGACGCCAGAACATGTGACACAGAGGTATATTCAGGATTCCGGCACGGTCACATCTTCGGTTTTTCTGTCACAAAACACAAATGTGTAAAGGCTGCTCTCAGCCATTCTGTGTTCAGTCAAGGTCCCGCGGGGATCTTCTTTGAAATAGAACAAGACCCCAACTCGCCCTTTTGGGGGCTTTGTTCATATGGTTAAAATGAGGGAATAACCCAGCAAGTGTTAATTTTAGATTCCTTTTGGGGGGTGTCCTTAGCCTTCCAAAGGTATTTGATAAGGGATTAAGGTGACAGAAGCTGGCCTCAGGTTGGCTGGATCAACTGGATGGTGACTCACAGGGGCAAGTGGCAAGGGTGGGATAGAAGGTGTTAGATCGAGGATCTTCTCCTTTTGTTGTAAGCTTTCTGATACATCCTTTTGATCACCGAAGTCGCCTGACTCGGAGCCGTCCCGGACCGATCAGCAGTGACTGACCGCGTGGTTCAAGGGGGATCTCGGGCGGTTCCTTCAACCAGGAAACCCCTGGGTAGAGGAGAAGCCTGGCAGCTCTCACGGGAGCAGCTGATGCAGCCGCTGACGCAGACTGTGGGTGTTCCCTGGCTACGGAGGGAGATTTAAATGGGCACAGAGAGGGCAGCAACTAGTCGCTGCCCACCAGTAGACGGACAGGAGGAGGCAGGGCTCATGCACCTCGTGACTTCCTGTTTTAGTTCTGGTAAGTATTCCGATCGACATGGTTGCTCCCCAGCAGAAGGCTGCTGCCAGAAATACTGAGGAGGCCCAGACAAGGGTCCCAATCCCTCAGAAACGGGAGACAGCAACCAAGAAGACTGCAGAGACCCAGACTGAGGTCTTGCACATGCCTTATAGGAAGGCTGCTGCCAAAATGTCTGAGGAGACTCAGACTGAGTCACCCTGAAGCCTCAAGACTGCTTCTACACGTAAGGACAGAAGGGTGATTGTTGTAGGTTACTCCCTTCTGCAAGGAACAGAAGGCCCTATATGCCGGCCCGACCCTACCCGCAGAGAAGTGTGCTGCCTTCCTGGGGCACGGGTCAGGGACATTTCAAAGAAAATTTCTAGGTTGATTCAGACTTCAGATTACTACCCACTTTTAATAATTCAGGCTGGCAGCGAGGAAGTTGGCAAGGAAAGCCTGAGGTCCATCAAGAAAGACTTCAGGGGAATGGGGTGAATACTTGAAGGAGCCGGGGTGCAGGTGATCTTTTCTTCTACACCCGTGGTGTCAGGAAAAGGTACAGGGAGGATCCAAAAAAACCAACTCCTAAATAGATGGCTTAAGAGCTGGTGCAGACACAAGAATTTCAACTTTTTTGACCATGGGGCAATCTACACTGCACCTGGCATGATGGCTGCTGATGCAAGCAGCCTGTCCCTGACGGGTAAGAGGGTATTAGCTGAAGAATTAGCGGGACTCATTGACAGGTCTTTAAACTAGGAACGAAGGGGGAAGGGGGCAAAATAAGGGCTACTGGGGTTGAACGGTTCATTCGTTGAACAAGCAGGAGGAACTGGAAACTGTGATACACTCTGAAAGTTATTACATTGTTGCTATCACAGTGTCATGGTTTTGTAATTTTGTAATTTTGCTATCAGTATTCCACATCATAACATCATGTCAAGTATGGATACTTCTGTTGAATGTGCAGTCCACAGAAGAAGACTACATATCCCAGAGAACAACAGGAGTAACAATAAGTCACGGGACCAGGACTCTATATAATCTCGTTCCCAGGCTGGAGTGCCCTCCTTCTTCTCTCGAACTTCTCGGAGAGTGGGAAGCGTTCCAGCCGTGTCGCCTAGAGTTCACAGTAGGCCTCTCGGTTTTCGGAGACTCTCTCTCTCTGTTTCGTTCGATTTTGTTAGCCTTAATTATATTATATTGTGTTATCTTGTATTTCGATATCATATTTAGTAAAATAAGTTTTTCCTCCTTAGATTGTCGCTGTTTTATCCCACTCCCCTTTTCCCCCTCCTTTCCGGGCCCCGGGGGGGGGGGGCGTGGGGTGGCTTCCCCTGTCACGGGCATAGGTAAATCTAAGTAACCCGTGACAGATTTTTTGGTGGAGAATGCGGGCATAGAGCTTTTTAGCTTTTAGAACAACTCTCTCTTTGCTCTTAAAGAGCTTCGTTACGGGAGTGTTCGGAGTGTTATCTTTCCGTAGCTGCTCACGGAGAACGTGACCTTGAAATACCAGACAAATTGTCAACATTAAGGGCTGCTGCACATTCTCAGCATTGCTATCTAACTTTTGTGTAGAAAACAAAGGGATTTCTTTCTCCCTTAGAGCAAAGCTAGCTAGCTCTGACTTTTACAGAGCCTGCCAGCTATGAATCCACTCTTCATCCCAGTTGCTCTGTTTAAGGGATTGAAAGCAATTATGATCTTCTTAAAGTATTGGTCAACTATTAACACCATAATTTGGTGTTGTGGAATTGTGCAGATATATAGCCTAATAAGGTGGATACTGATGGAGACACCTGCCTGGTACTTTTACGAGATGTGGTATGGTCAGAATTTTGGCATCTACACCTCAGATGCAATTGTGAATCTTACTAACACTTGCATCCCAGATGGAACAGGCAATTTTACAAATACTTGCATCCCAGATGGAACAGGCAATTTTACAAACACCACCATGTTTAATTCATTGTACAGGCTAAAAAAACCCTTTTTATTTAGGTTGTACTCTCAGATTTCCACACGCTTTTCAATAACTGAGATAGGGTTCATACTTGCATTCATGTTATCACTATCAATGCATGCATATATGTTCCTATGCATTCGTTCTATGCGGAAGTCTCCTCCAGAACCAGAGAATGATGACTGGCAGGGAATATGGAAAGGTTTAGGAAAAGTCTTAGAAGCATGGGGACCCGCAGTGTCATGGGATTTCACTCTTGAACACCTAAGGGACCCTAAGAAATTAAGTGAGTATTTGGGTCAGAGATCTAAGGAGGTAAACCTTATGTGGGGTTTGGCTTATGCATACCGTGCTTTGTATCATACTATTCTGGAGAGAGAGAGTTTCCGATCTGAGATTCAAGCCCAAGTTAATTCTGATCAGTCACAGGAGGCATCAGTAGCAATATCAGTTGCCCCTGTGGAAGGCAAGAAATGGAAACGGGTGTCCACGCGTCTAGAACGAAAAGAAGGAGAAGCACAGGGGGGGGCAGCAGAAGACCCAGGTGCCGGGCATGGAGCAGTACCGAAAAAAGCAAAGGCAAAAACCAAGAGGCATGAAGAAGAGACTGATGATGAGGAGGAAATCACCTATTGTCGACCTCTGAAGCTGACTGAAATCCAAGGCTCAAGAAAGGAGTTTACACGGCGTCAAGATGAAGGTATCCTTGCTTGGTTGCTTCGCTGCTGGGACAACGGGGCCAACAGCTTGTCTCTAGATGGTAATGAAGCTCGCCAACTAGGAAGCATTGCCCAAGATGCAGGTATCGACAGAGGGATTAGCAGATGTTCGGATGGAGCTGCTACTCTCTGGTTGCGGCTGTTAGAAGCCGTGAGAGAAAGGTACCCCTATAAGGATGCTTTGAAGCCTAAATTTGATAGTTGGAATACCGTCCAAAAAGGTATTCAGCGCCTGAGGGAATTGGCCATGGCGAAAATGTTGTACAGCCCTGATCCAAGCGAACTTGACCCTGAGAGAGTGAGGGCCGATCCTGACATGTGGCAGAAAATCACAAGTACAGCACCAGAGAGAATTGCACAGTCATTAGTATCAGGATCTAAAGGATTCGTGGACAGATGGCCCCGAGTTGTTGAGCTGATTATAATGCTTCAAACCATCGATCAGCAGCTCCCCCACCTGCATGCCGCAGTTTCTGCCATCTCACGGCTAGAAAACCGAGTAGATGAAATGTGCAAGAAATTGTTTCCATCAACTAATTGTAATGATCCCGTAATAGTATCAGAAACAACTGATGAAGGTCAATCCTCGTACGGGCCACCAGGTCTAATGAAGGATCTGATCAAACTAGTCCAGTCCTACTCCCCACCTGCATCATCAAAAGTCTCAACTGTTAAACGCACACGCTTCCCAGCTCGAGCAAAGAACAACAGTACGATTGCACCGCGTGTTTCCATGTGGCGCTACCTACGTGACCGTGGAGAAGACATGAGGAAGTGGCATGATCAGCCCACGTCTGCACTACGAGCACGGGTGAAAGAACTACTAGACATACCAACCACCAGTGGAGTTGCTCCAGTCATCACAGGTAACCAATAGAGGGGCCCTGCCCTCAGTCAGGGGAGGGAAAGGGATAATAGAGTTTATTGGACTGTGTGGATTCGATGGCCTGGCACATCAGAACCACAGGAATATAAGGCGCTGGTGGATACCGGTGCACAGTGCACCCTAATGCCCTCCAGTCATGAAGGGACAGAATCAATCCATATTTCTGGAGTGACTGGGGGCTCTCAAGAATTGACTGTGCTGGAGGCTGAAATAAGCCTCACTGGCAAAGACTGGCAAAAACATCCTATTGTGACTGGCCCAGGGGCTCCATGTATACTGGGTATTGATTACCTCAGAAGGGGGCATTTCAAGGATCCTAAGGGGTATCGATGGGCCTTTGGGATAGCTGCTGTAGACATGGACAACATTAAGCAGCTGTCTGTTTTGCCTGGCCTGTCAGAGGACCCGTCTGTTGTGGGGCTGCTACGAGTAAAAGAGCAGCAGGTACCGATTGCTACAAAGACAGTGCACAGACGGCAGTATCGCACCAACAGGGATTCCTTGCTCCCCATTCATGATTTGATTCGCCAGTTGGAGAATCAGGGAGTGATCAGTAAAACTCACTCACCTTTTAACAGCCCCATATGGCCAGTGCGTAAAGCCAGTGGAGAATGGAGGCTGACAGTAGACTACCGTGGCCTGAATGAGGTCACACCCCCATTGAGCGCTGCTGTGCCGGACATGTTGGAACTCCAGTACGAGCTGGAGTCAAAAGCAGCCAAATGGTATGCCACCATTGACATTGCCAATGCCTTCTTTTCTATTCCTTTGGCCGCAGAATGCAAGCCACAGTTTGCCTTCACCTGGAGGGGCATTCAGTATACTTGGAACCGTTTGCCCCAGGGGTGGAAACACAGCCCAACCATTTGCCATGGGTTGGTTCAAACTGTACTGGAACAGGGTGGTGCTCCTGAACACCTGCAGTACATTGATGACATTGTTGTGTGGGGTGATACAGCAGAAGAAGTTTTCACAAAAGGAGACCAGATAATCCGGATTCTTCTACAAGCTGGCTTTGCTATTAAGCGAAGCAAAGTAAAAGGACCTGCCCAGGAAATTCAGTTCTTAGGTATAAAGTGGCAGGATGGACGTCGTCACATCCCAGCAGATGTGATCGACAAAATCACTGCCATGTCTCCACCAACTAGCAAGAAAGAGACACAATCTTTCCTGGGTGCAGTGGGCTTTTGGAGGATGCACATTCCAAACTACAGCCTCATTGTAAGCCCCCTTTATCAGGTAACGCGGAAGAAGAATGATTTTGCATGGGGCCCTGAGCAGCAGCAGGCTTTTGAACAGATTAAACAAGAGATAGCCCGTGCTGTAGCCCTGGGGCCAGTACGGACTGGACAGGATGTAAAGAACATCCTCTATACTGCTGCTGGAGAGAAAGGCCCCACTTGGAGTTTGTGGCAAAGAGCCTCAGGAGAGACCCGAGGCCGACCCCTGGGATTCTGGAGTCGATCATATAAGGGGTCTGAAGAGTGCTACACTCCAACTGAGAAGGAGATCTTAGCCGCGTATGAGGGGGTTCGGGCTGCTTCCGAAGTAGTCGGGACTGAAACACAGCTCCTTTTGGCACCTCGACTGCCAGTGCTGAACTGGATGTTCAAAGGACAGGTTCCCTCCACCCATCATGCTACCGATGTCACCTGGAGCAAGTGGATTACGCTGATTACACAGCGAGCGCGAATGGGAAACCTCAATCGTCCAGGAATCCTAGAGGTAATCATGGACTGGCCTGAAGATAAAAAGTTTGGAACATCACCAGCAGAAGAGGTATCACGTGCTAAAGAGGCCCCACCATACAACGAATTACCAGAAAATGAAAAGAAATATGCCCTATTCACTGACGGATCATGTCGCATTGTAGGGAAGCATCGCAAATGGAAAGCTGCTGTGTGGAGCCCCACACGACAGGTTGCAGAGGCCACTGAAGGTAAGGGAGAATCAAGTCAGTTTGCAGAGGTAAAAGCTGTCCAGCTGGCCTTAGATGTTGCTGAACGGGAGAGGTGGCCAATGCTGTATCTTTATACTGACTCATGGATGGTGGCAAATGCCTTATGGGGGTGGTTACAGCGGTGGGAACAAAATAACTGGCAACGGAGGGGAAAATCTGTTTGGGCCGCTGAACTATGGAAGGACATTGCTTCCCGAACAAAGAATATGGTTGTAAAGGTGCGTCATGTGGATGCACATGTGCCCAAAAGTCGGGCTACTGAAGAACAACAAAACAACCATCAGGTAGATAAAGCTGCCAAAATTGAGGTGGCTCAAATTGACTTGGACTGGCAGAATAAGGGTGAATTATTTCTAGCTCGATGGGCTCATGAGACCTCAGGCCATCAAGGAAGAGACGCAACGTATAAGTGGGCCAGAGACCGAGGGGTGGACTTAACCATGGACGCTATTGCGCAGATTATTCATGATTGTGAAACATGTGCCATAATTAAACAAGCCAGAAGGATGAAACCTCTCTGGGAGGAAGGGCGATGGCAAAAGTATAAATATGGGGAGGCGTGGCAGGTTGATTATATCACCTTGCCACGATCTCGCAGTGGTAAGTGTTATGTACTCACTATGGTAGAGGCAACCACTGGGTGGCTTGAAACATACGCAGTACCCCATGCAACTGCTCGAAACACCATATTAGGTCTTGAGAAACAAGTCTTGTGGCGACATGGCACCCCAGAAAGAATTGAATCTGATAATGGGACACATTTCAAAAATTCTCTTATAAATACTTGGGCCAAGATCATGGCATTGAGTGGATTTATCATATTCCCTACCATGCACCAGCTTCTGGTAAAATTGAACGATATAATGGGTTGTTGAAAACTATGTTGAAAGCAATGGGTGGTGGAACATTTAAGCACTGGGAGAAGAATCTGGCAGAAGCCACTTGGTTGGTCAATACTAGAGGATCTGTCAATCGTGATGGTCCTAGTCAATCTAGCCCCCTACACACTGTAGAAGGAGATAAGGTCCCTGTTATACATGTAAAGAACATGTTGGGAAAAGCTGTTTGGGTCCTTCCAGCTTCTGGAAAGGGCAAACCTATCCGTGGAACTGTCTTTGCCCAGGGACCTGGGTGCACTTGGTGGGTAATGCAGAAGGATGGGGATGTTCAATGTGTGCCACAAGGAAATTTGATGCTGGGGGAGTGCAGTCAATAATTTTATGTATCTATATATATATATATATGTTTGCATGTGTAGTGTATTTTAGTTATTATAGTTGTACATTTAGTTATGTTACATGCAATTCTACTATTTAGCTATCACAATTTTACATACGTGTATATATATGTATATATATGTATATATTAACCATGATGTAATAATGTAGAATAAGGGGTGGAATGTCATGGTTTTGTAATTTTGTAATTTTGCTATCAGTATTCCACATCATAACATCATGTCAAGTATGGATACTTCTGTTGAATGTGCAGTCCACAGAAGAAGACTACATATCCCAGAGAACAACAGGAGTAACAATAAGTCACGGGACCAGGACTCTATATAATCTCGTTCCCAGGCTGGAGTGCCCTCCTTCTTCTCTCGAACTTCTCGGAGAGTGGGAAGCGTTCCAGCCGTGTCGCCTAGAGTTCACAGTAGGCCTCTCGGTTTTCGGAGACTCTCTCTCTCTGTTTCGTTCGATTTTGTTAGCCTTAATTATATTATATTGTGTTATCTTGTATTTCGATATCATATTTAGTAAAATAAGTTTTTCCTCCTTAGATTGTCGCTGTTTTATCCCACTCCCCTTTTCCCCCTCCTTTCCGGGCCCCGGGGGGGGGGGGCGTGGGGTGGCTTCCCCTGTCACGGGCATAGGTAAATCTAAGTAACCCGTGACACACAGAAACATGGTGGGATGACTCCCACAATTGGGATACTGCCATCGACGGCTAAAGACTATTTAGGAGAGATAGGCGAGGTAGGAAGGGTGGGGGAGTCGCTCTCTATGTCAGAGATTGGATAAACTGTGAGGAGCTCCCCATGAGAAACAGTCAAGAACAGGTTGAGAGCCTGTGGGTTAGGATTAGAGATGGGACTAATAAAGGTCAGCTGGTATTCGGGGTATACTACAGGCCACCTGATCAAGGGGAAGCTGTTGACGAGGCTTTCTTGCTCCAGATGAGTGAGGCATCTGGCTCACGGGCTCTCATCCTGGTGGGGGACTTCAACCATCCGGACATCTGTTGGGAAAACCACATGGCGAGCTGCAAGAGCTCCAGAAGGCTCTTGGAATCCATTGATGATAGCTTTCTGGTTCAGGTATTGGACAGACCAACCAGAGGTGAAGTGTTGCTGGACCTGCTGCTCACCAACGCTGAGGAGATCATCAAAGGCGTCAAGGTTGGAGGATGCCTGGGCTCCAGCGATCATGCCCTGGTTGAGTTTGTGATCTCAAGCGATGTGGGCCTGGCAAAGAGCAGGACCAGGACACTGAACTTTAGAAGAGCAGACTTCAAGCTACTCAATGGATTGCTGGCCAAGATCCCCTGGTGTGCTGCCCTCAAAGACAAGGACGTTGAGGAGAGCTGGCTGCTCTTCAAGGATGCCCTCCTGGCAGCACAAGAGGTCTCCATTCCCCTGATTAAGAAAGTGGGCAGGAGAGATAGAAAACCAGCATGGCTCAGCAAGGACCTGCTGAGAGAACTGAGGTCCAAGAAAGGGGTGTACAAGCTCTGGAAACAAGGCTATGTCACCTGGGAAGAATACAGGGATGCCATCCAGACTTGCAGACGTGGGATCAGGAAAGCCAAGGCGCAGGCAGAACTGAACTTGGGAAGGGACATGAAAAACAATAAGAAAACCATCTACAGGTACATTGGCCAGAAGAGACAGGTCAAAACGGGCGTACCTACTTTGGTAAATTTAAAAGGAGAAATGGCTTCAACAGATGAAGAGAAAGCTGAGGTGCTGAATGAGTTCTTCACCTCGGTCTTCACTGGTGGCCAGGATTCTAGTCTTTTTCACGTCCCTAAGTCTTGCACCCCCATACCTCTATGTGGGGACCATGGAGGTAAATCCCTCCCCACTGTAAGGGTAGAGAAAGTCCTAGAGTGCCTCCTTAGACAGAATGAATACAAGTCTATGGGGCCAGACAGCGTGCATCCCAAGGTCCTGAAGGAGCTGGCTGAAGGAGCTGGCTGAGGCTGAGCCGCTCTCCATCATATTTGAGAAGTCGTGGCTGTGAGGTGAGGTCCCAGATGACTGGAGGAAGGGTCAAGTCACTCCCATATACAAGAAGGGGAGCAGAGAGGACCCGGGTAACTACAGGCCGGTGAGTCTCACCTCCGTACCTGGGAAGATGATGGAACAGATCCTCCTGGACAACATGCTTGATCACATAAAGAACGAGCACGTAATCCTAGACAGCCAGCATGGCTTCACTAGGGGAAGGTCATGCTTAACTAATCTTGTGGCCTTCTATGATGGAGTGACAGCGTTGGTGGACGAAGGGAAGGCGACTGATGTCATTAACCTGGACCTGAGCAAGGCCTTTGACATGGTCTCCCATCACATCCTCATCTCCAAATTGGAGGACAACTCCTCCCAGCCTGTACAGGTGCCTGGGGTTCTTCTGGCCCAAGTGCAAAACCTTGCACTTTGCCGTGAGTAATCCTTGAGAGCAGCTCGGCAGAGAAAGACCTAGGGGTCCTGATAGATGAGAAACTTAACATGAGCCAGCAGTGCGCTCTGGCAGCCCGGAAAGCAAATGGGATCCTGGGATCCATCAGGAGAGGGGTGGTCCGCAGGGATAGGGAGGTGATTGTCCCTCTCTACTCGGCTCTTGTGAGGCCCCATCTGGAGTACTGTGTCCAGGTGTGAAGCCCTCAGTAAAAAAAAGACATGGAGATTTTGGAAAGGGTCCAGAGGAGGGCCACGAAGATGATCAGGGGGTTGGAGCACCTCCCCTATGAGGACAGGCTGAGGGAGTTGGGTTTGTTCAGCCTGGAGAAGAGAAGGTTGCGGGGTGACCTCACTGCAGCCTTTCAATACCTGAAGGGAACTTACTCCCAGGAGGGGAGTAAACTCTTGGAAAGGGCTGATAATAGCAGGACTAGGGGAAATGGTTTTAAGTTACAAGAGGGAAGATTTAGGTCGGATGTTAGGGGGAAGTTATTTACTAGGAGAGTGGTTAGGTCCTGGAACAGGCTGCCCAGGGAGGTTGTGGATGCCCCGTCCTTGGAGGTGTTCAAGACCAGGTTGGTCAGGGCTCTGGGTAACCTTATCTAGTAAAGGTGTATGTTTTGTGGCCCTGCTAGGCAGGGGGGTTGGAACTGCATAATCTTTGATGTCCCTTCCAACCTGGGTCATTCTGTGTTATGGTTTTGCAATTTGGTTGGTGTTGGTATTCCACATCAGAACACCATGTTTAATAATGGGAGTAAAGGGAACAAGTTTTTTTTCTGTGGTCTGCCTTAAATGGGCATGTGGGGAGGGACACCGGAAGGGAAGTGGAGAAGGGGATGGGGTTGCTGCCCCGGCTCCCTGCGAGGAGACAACGTGGTCGGAACTTCCTGCCTTCCACAGCTCCATCGGTGAGATTGGGGACTTGGTATTCTCTTTGTTGAAACTCTCTTGTTGTTGTTTAGCGTTATTAGGTTATTAAACTGCTGTTCGTTCTCAGATCACGTTTTTCTCCTTCATTTTTTGTTAGACTCAGTCGCAATCTCCCTTCCCTTCCCCTCTCCCTAAACGCAGGTGGCTGGGCCGCGCTGCGCAGTGACGTACAGTGCCGCTAGAGAAAAGGAAGGGGGGGGGGGTGTTTATGTTCCTGCTCCCCCGCGTTTGTTCCCACTGTCCCGGAGTGAGCTCTAGAGAGAACTCCATGACATTTTTGGTGGAGGATGCGGGCAATGCTCTGGGCAATGTTTTGGGCAGTAATTAGGTGGCTTTTTTCAACAGCCCTGTATGTAGGACTGAAGGTCCTTAGGTTCCTTAGGTCCTGGCTTCAGAACATCCTGATGATGGGGGTAGGGGTAGATATATTAAGCCGACGGCTGGCAGGGATAGAGATACCTGCCTGGCTCCCTTCCAGACTAACGAACATCACAGGCACTGTGCTCGAACTGGCTCACGAATGCTCTGAATTCCTTAAGTATGACTGGAGTGTCAAATGGGATACTGTGTTGTTAGTCTCTCTAATTGTAGTAGTTTACTATAACGTGCGGAGAGACTTGCAAAGAATAGTGCAGAGAGACTCAGGAAAAGGGACAGAAGCATCGGAACCCCCAGTATCAGGTAATCTCACCCCTGAACACCAGAGGGACCTTGGGAAATTAATAGAACTTTTGAATGAGAGATTAAAAGAACTGGTGAGTGAGGGTGGGAGATCAGGGGGATCTCAGAACGAACGGCTTATGAAAAAGATAGAGAGTCTCGAGAATGAGATCCAAACCGTAAAGGGAAGGTGCCAAGTTAATCCCAGCCGACCACAGGAAGCACCAGCATCAGTGTCAGTCACCCCAGTGGAAGGCCTGAGATGGGAACGTGTGTCCTCACGTCTGGAACGGATGGAGGAAGTAGAGGAAGATCCTGGCGAGGGACCCTCCCCAAAACCACCAAGGAAGGCAACTCGGAAGACTAACAGACACGGAGAGGATAGTGATGATGAGGGAAAAGTCACCGCTTCCTCTACTCGTAAACCTCTTAAAATTACTGAAATCCAAGGTACGAGAAGGGAGTTTGCCCGACTCCCAGGTGAATGCCTTGTCACTTGGCTGCTCCGGTGTTGGGACAATGGGGCCGCCTGCATGTCCCTAAGCTGCAATGAGGCTTGTCAATTAGGAAACATTGCTCGAGACTCATCTATTGATAGAGGGATCAGCAGATGTCTCGATGGAGTCGCCACTCTCTGGGAGAGGATGCTATCAGCTGTAAAGGCAACCTGTCTTCTCAAAAGTGATTTGGAGCCTGTACTGGAAAAATGGAGTACAGCTGAGGAAGGTATCCAGTACCTGAGAGAAATGGCTGTGGCAGAAATGCTGTTCGATCCCACGTTTGTCCCTGGGGAGCCAGAGGATGGCCATGACCCAGAAAAGGTGAGCTGTACTCCGGAAATATGCAAGAAACTCATACGGTCAGCACCAGGGAAGTATTCCAGTATACTGTTAACGAACTCTAACAGGTATGATGATCTGGATAGAAGACCTGCAATTTTTGAGCTCATCCTTTCACTGCAAAATACCGAAAACACACTACTGCCACACCGTACCACCATCGCAGCCATCTGTCAAATGGTGGATAGACTGGACCGAATGGAGAGAAAACAAGACAACATGCAGAAGAGCTGGTCTGCAGCAAGGAACCACAGTGAACCTGTGGCAGTCTGAGTCGTCAGACGCAAACGCACACCTGTCCGAGTGAATGACCGCAGTGAGCCTATGTCACGTGGCGCCATGTGGAACTACCTGTGTGACCATGGAGAGGATATGAGGAAGTGGCATGATGAACCCAATTTTGCACTGCGAGCACGGGTAAGAGAATTACAAAAGAGGTCAACCACTACTGAGATTGCCTCTACCGCTTCAGACAACCAATAGAGGGACCCTGCCCTCAGCCAGGGAGGGGAGAGGGATAATAGAATGTATTGGACTGTGTGGATTCGGTGGCCTGGCACATCAGAACCACAAAAATATAAAGCACTGGTGGATACCGGTGCGCAGTGCACTCTGATACCCTCAGGTTTCAAAGGAACAGAACGGATACATATACATGGGGTGACTGGGGGTTCGCAGGAACTATCTGTGTTGGAGGCCGAGATAAGCCTCACTGGTAGAGACTGGCAGAAACATCATATAGTGACTGGCCAGGGGGCTCCTTGCATACTTGGAATAGATTACCTAAGAAGGGGACATTTCAAGGACCCTAAAGGATACCGATGGGCTTTTGGAATAGCTGCTATAGAAACAGACAACATTAAGCAGCTGTCTGATTTGCCTGGCCTATCAGGGGACCCGTCTGCTGTGGGGTTACTACGGCTGGAAGAACAACGGGTACCAATTGCCATGAGAACAGTACACAGACGACAGTACCGTACTAATAGGGATTCCTTGCTCCCTATCCATAAGCTCATTCAACAACTAGAAAGTCAGGGAGTAATTAGTAAGACCCATTCACCTTTCAATAGCCCCATATGGCCAGTGAGCAAAGCCAGTGGAGAATGGAGGCTGACAGCGGGCTATCGTGGCCTTGAGGTCACACCCCCATTGAGCGCTGCAGTGCCAGACATGTTGGAACTCCAGTATGAACTGGAATCAAAAGAGGCAAAATGGTATGCCACCATTGATATTGCCAATGCATTCTTCTCTGTCCCTTTGGCCACAGAGTGTAGGCCACAGTTTGCCTTTACTTGGAGGGGTGTTCAGTACACTTGGAACCGTTTGCCCCAGGGGTGGAAACACAGCCCGACCATCTGCCATGGACTGATCCAAGCCATGTTGGAACAGGGCGGTGCTCCAGAGCACCTGCAGTATATAGATGATATCGTTGTGTGGGTTGATACAGCGACGGAGGTTTTTAAAAAAGGAGAACGGATAATCCAAATCCTCCTGTCTGCTGGTTTTGCTATTAAGCGAGACAAATTGAAGGGTTCTGCCCAAGAAATCCAGTTTCTAGGGGTGAAATGGCAAGATGGGTGTCGCCACATCCCAACAGACGTGATGAACAAAATTACTGAAGTGTCTGCGCTCTCTGAGAAAAAAGAGACACAGTCCTTCCTGGGTGTAGTAGGCTTCTGGAGGATGCACATCCCAAATTATAGCCTCATTGTGAGCCCTCTCTATCAGGTGACCCGAAAGAAGAATAGCTTCGTGTGGGGCCCTGAACAGCAGCAGGCCTTTGAGCAAATCAAGCAAGAGATAGCCCGTGCTGTGGCCCTGGGGCCAGTACGGATGGGACAGGATGAGAAGAACATCCTTTACACGGCTGCTGGGGAGAAAGGTCCCACTTGGAGCTTGTGGCAGAGAACCTCAGATGAGACCCGAGGCCGACCCCTAGGATTCTGGAGTAGAGCATACAGGGGGTCGGAAGAGGGCTACACTCCAACTGAGAAGGAGATCCTAGCCGCATATGAAGGGGTCCAGGCTGCCTCTGAGGTAATTGGCACCGAAACACAGCTTCTCCTAGCACCTCGACTTCCAGTGCTGAATTGGATGTTTAAAGGGCAGGTTCCCTCCACTCACCATGCCACAGACGCCACATGGAGCAAGTGGGTTGCACTAATCACACAGTGGGCCCAGATGGGGAACCTCAGCCGTCCAGGGATCCAGAGAAGTGATCATGGACTGGCCCGAAGGTAAAAAGTTTGAAGCACCACCAGCAGAAGAGGTGTCACGCGCCAAAGAGTCTCCCCCATACAATGAACTTCCGGAAAACGAAAAGAAGTTTGCCCTGTTCACTGATGGATTGTGCCGCATTGTTGGGAAACATCGCAGATGGAAGGCTGCAGTGTGGAGCCCCGCACGACAAGTTGCAGAGGCCACGGAAGGAAGAGGAGAATCGAGTCAATTTGCGGAGGTAAAGGCTGTCCAGCTGGCCCTAGACATTGCTGAGCGGGAGAAATGTCCAGTGCTTTACCTCTATACTGACTCATGGATGGTGGCCAATGCCTTATGGGGGTGGTTGCAGCAATGGGAGCAAAACAACTGGCAGCGGAAAGGTAAACCTATTTGGGCCGCTGAACTATGGAAGAACATTGCTGCCCGAATAAAGAACATGGTCCTAAAGGTGCGTCACGTAGATGCCCACGTGCCCAAGAGTCGAGCGACAGAGGAGCAACAAAATAACCACCAGGTAGATCGAGCTGCCAGAATTGAGGTGGCTTAGATAGACCTGGATTGGCAGAATAAGGGAGAGTTATTCCTAGCTCGGTGGGCCCATGAGACCTCAGGCCATCAAGGCAGACATGGAACACATAAGTGGGCTAGAGACTGAGGGGTGGAAATAACAATGGACGCTATTGCGCAGATCATCCATGATTGTGACACCTGTGCCATGATCAAACAGGCCAAGAGGATGAGACCTCTCTGGGGGGAAGGGCGATGGGAAAAGTATAAATATGGGGAGGCATGGCAGATTGATTATATCACCCTGCCAAAGACTCGTAATGGTAAGCATTATGTACTCACCATGGTGGAGGTAACCACCGGGTGGCTTGAGACATATGCGGTGCCCCATGCCACTGCCAGAAACACCATATTAGGCCTAGAGACACAAATCCTGTGGCGACATGGCACCCCAGAGAGGATCGAATCAGACAATGGGACTCATTTCAAAAATTCACTGGTAAGCACTTGGGCCAAAGAACATGGCATCGAGTGGATCTATCACATCCCCTATCACGCACCAGCCGCTGGTAAGATCGAGCGCCACAACGGTTTGCTGAAAACCACGCTGAAAGCAATGGGTGGTGGAACATTTAAGAACTGGGAGAAACATCTAGCCGAAGCCACCAGGCTGGTAAACACCCGAAGATCAGCCAACCGAGACGGCCCTACACAATCCAACTCCCTGCAAACTGTGGAGGGAGACAAGGTTCCTGTGGTGCATGTAAAGAATATGCTGGGAAAAGCGGTTTGGGTCCTCCCAGCCTCTGGAAAGGGGAAACCCCTCCGCGGAACTGTCTTTGCACAGGGTCCTGGGTGCACCTGGTGGGTGATGCAGAAGGATGGGGATGTTCAGTGTGTGCCACAGGGAAATTTGATGCTGGGAGAGTGCAGCCTGTGATTCCATGTGTGTGTATATATATATATATATCTGTATGTACATATGTAATGCATGTTAACTACTGTTCTGTTTATATGTTGATAAAAGTTAGGCATGATGTGGTGATGTGTAATAAGGGGTGGAATGTTATGGTTTTGCAATTTGGTTGGTGTTGGTATTCCACATGAGAACACCATGCCTAATAATGGGAGTAAAGGGAACAAGTTTTTTTTCTGTGGACTGCCTTAAATGGGCATGTGGGGAGGGACACCGGAAGGGAAGTGGGGAAGGGGATGGGGTTGCTGCCCCATCTCCTTGTGAGGAGACAACGTGGTCGGAACTTCCTGCCTTCCACAGCTCCATCAGTGAGATTGGGGACTTGGTATTCTCTTTGTTGAAACTCTCTTGTTGTTGTTTAGCATTATTAGGTTATTAAACTGCCGTTCGTTCTCAGATCACGTTTTTCTCCTTCATTTTTTGTTAGACTCAATCGCAATCTCCCTTCCCTTCCCCTCTCCCAAAACGCATGTGGCCGGGCCGCGCCACGCAGTGCCGTACAGTGCCGCTAGAGAAAAGGGGAGGGGGGAGGGGGAATTTTGTTCCTGCTCCCCCAGGATTGTTCCCACTGTCCAGGAGTGAGCTCTAGAGAGATCTCTGTGACATTCTGTGATTCTGTGATCTACAAGAAATCATTGGCTGCACTCCCCCAACATCAAATTCCCTTGTGGTACACATTGAACATTCCTATTTTTGTGCAACACCCACCAAGTGCACCCAGGTCCCTGGGCAAAGACAGTACCCTGGAGAGGTTTGCCCTTTCCAGATGCTGGAAGGACCCAAACTGTTTTTCCCAATACGCTCTTTAGTTGTACTACAGGAACCTTATCTCCCTCCATGGTACGTGGGGAGCTGGATTGGTTAGGACCATTATGATTACTAGATCCTTGAGTGTTGACCAACCAGGTAGCTTCTGCTAAATGGTTCTCACAATTTTTTTACGTTCCGCCACCCATTGCTTTCAACATAGTTTTCAACAACCCGTTGAATCGTTCAGTCTTACCAGAAGCTGGTGCATGATAGGGAATATGGTAAATCCACTTAATGCCATGATTTTTGGCCCAAGTGGTTACAAGAGAATTTTTGAAATGAGTCCCATTATCTGATTCGATTCTTTCCGGAGTGCCATGCCGCCACAGTATTTGCTTCTCCAACCGTAATATGGTGTTTCTGGTGGTAGCATGGGGTACTGCGTATGTTTCGAGCCACCCAGTGGTTGCCTCCACCATGGTGAGTACATAACGCTTACCATTGCGAGATCGTGGCAAGGTGATATAATCAACCTGTTGTATTAGGCGAAATACGGGGATGTTATCGGGCTGTGACGTGACAGGCCCTTCCCCATATTCTGGAAGAATCTTGCTACGTGTAATACAGTAGGCGTAGACGAAGTGGACAAAGGTTATATAAGGTCGTGTGTGCTTCAATAAATCGCCATTTTACCACGCTACCACCTTGGTGTCACTTGGTAATTGGTCTAACTACTGCTTCAGTTGGAGGCGAGAGATCGTAAAGCCATTAACGATCATAAAGCCTTCAAATGGTGACCGCCGACGTGATTCGTCACGATTAGGCGTGATTAGGGACTTTTGGAGCAAGGTAGTTGTCTGCTAAACGGCAGCAGGATCCCACTGCGGTAGCGAATCCTCTCGTCGCGGAGTAGTGGAAGCCCAGGGTCGAAGAGGAGTGGCCATCACTCTTCGACAGGTGGGAGAGCGAGCTCGGAATCCCGGAATCTCGGAATCTCGGGGACCCCCAGGAACCTTCGGGGAAGCGCCAGGGAGCGGCCAGGAGAACTACGTTCGGCCGGGGCGACATGGAAGCCGTTATCAAGGTAATTCTTCACGCTTGCAAACTTCACTGTGGGAAACAGGCTCCTTCCAAAAAGGAGGTAACAGCAGTTCTTTCACTGCTGGAAAAGGAAGGGCTTTTAACAAACCCGTCTGATTTATACAATCCTGGCAGATGGGATGGAATTACGGCCGCACTATCTCAAAGGTCGCTGGCCACTCGAAAAGTATCAGAATTCAAAGTATGGGGACTTATCTTGGAGGCGCTGAAAGCAGCACGGGAGGAGAAGCTAGCAAACCAACGTGCTAGAGACATTCTGGGTTTGGAGACGGGGGGAGGCCGGGGGGGGAGTCTTGACTCTCTTACAGATTCAGTGCAAGGCAAGATGGCGCCGGCTCCCCCGAACACATCTGTTCCTTCGCCTAAGACGGACATTCCAGAAGGCAGCCCTGAACAGGAGGACACCCCGCCTCCGCCCCCCTATCCTAACTCCTCGTATCCTTCATTGGACGCCTACAGGGATGAAGGGGGAGGGAAGCCCCTCGAGGAATGCGATGTTGCTACTGTACCTGATAAGAACAAGGACAAGGGAGAGAGAAAGGGGGGAGGCATGGTGGTGCCACCAGAGCTGAAAGGAGGAGGTGTGGTCCCACCAGAGCTGAAAGGGGGAGGTGTGGTGTCACCGGGGAAAAGTGTAAGGAGGGGTGGTACTTCTTTGCTGTCGGGTCCCGCCTGTTGCTGTGCGTATGCCCAGAAAGGGGGGGATCGTGCCAACCCATGTGATAGTGAAGGTGAATGTGGGTGTGATGATTTCATGTGGCCCGCCCAAGGGGCTGGCCAAGCCGCCCAAGGTGCCGCCCAGGGGGGATGTGGCCCCACGGCACCCGTACCGTGGAGCCCACCCACTTTCACTGATTGGGCCCAGACAAGGGAGGACCTCCAGACAGCCGACCCGGAAACAACAGCTTTTGCCCTCCCGATAATAGTGAAACAGGATGGTCCGGCTTGGACCCCTCTGGATTCCAAGGCGATTACTCGCCTTGCAGAGTTAGTTAAGAACAAGGGCTTGCGTTCTCCGGTAACTATGTCAGCAATTGAGGCTCTCATGGCCTCGAGTCTCCTGCCGTACGATGTGGTCAGTCTCATGAGGGTGATTCTTGAGCCCGTGCAGTACACGCTGTGGTATGATGAATGGAATAGATTGCTTCAGGCTGTTGTCGCTGAGGCAGCTCGTAATAACAATCATCCGGCTAATGCGCATACAGGTCAGGGCCGTGGAGCTAGGGTTGAAAGAACTACTCTCTTGCGCCTTCAGGGACTAGCAGATGGTATGGTGGGGTCCCCGGAGGATCAAGCAAGAGGGCTGAGAGAGGGGGAGTTAGCTGCGCTTACAAAGGCAGCCTTTCAGGCTCTGCTGACAGTGGCTAAAGTTGCGGAGCCTGTGCTCCCGTGGTCCGACATCAAACAGGAGCCTTCTGAGTCATTTTCTGATTTTGCTAATCGCTTGATTCGTGCCATTGAAGGGTCTGACCTCCCGAAGGGAGTCCAGCCTTTGGTTGTGATAGACTGTCTCAAGCAAAAGTCGCTCCCGGACGTTCAGCAGATAATTAGGGCAGCTCCTGGAACTTTGAACACCCCAGGGGAGATTATCAAATATGTGCTAGATCATCAGAAAAATACTCCCTCCAATAATGATGGCTTGGCAACTGCCGTGCAGGGAATGGCTGCCGAAGTCAGCTCTGCGATTAAATCTGCAGTGATGATGGCAGCTCGCACCGGGGATGAGAAGGGAAAAGGTCCGTGTTTCAAGTGTGGGCAGCATGGTCATTTTAAAGCACAATGCCCCAAGAAAGCTGGGCAGAGCAAGCCGCAAGGAAAACGTTGTCAGTTGTGCAATGGGGTTGGACATGTTGCGCGTCACTGTCGAAAATTTGAGGTTTTGCCGCAGGGAAACTGGAACGGGAGGGTGCCAGCGGCCCAGGGCCCCTTCCCGCTTCATTAAAATGGGCCAAGCGTGTTGACCACACGGTGGCGCTGACCATGGATCTAGGTGATAGGCCATTGGTGAGGGTCATGATGACGTTGGACCCTGGAGTGCCTACACTAGGTCCTAGGACGGTGTACCTTACAGCTTTGTTGGACTCTGGTGCAGATGTTACTGTTATTGCAGAGCGCGATTGGCCATTCCAGTGGCCAAAGGTTGCAACATCAAAGGTCCTGATAGGGGTGGGGGGTGAAATGACCACCTCTGTGTCGGATGCGGAAGTGGGAATTTCAATCATCAATCGAGATGGCTCAATAGAAAAAACGGTTTTCATCACCCCCAATATAGCTCCGATCAGGGGATCTCTGCTAGGCAGAGATCTTCTTCTTCTCATTGGGTTACGGCTGACAAATTTATCCTAAGGGCCACTGTCCACCACTTGGCGCTGCAGCATGCGATTCCGCTGCGTTGGAAACAGGATACATCTCCTGTTTGGGTGGATCAGTGGCCCATTCCTGCTAAAAAATTGGCAGCGCTCATACAGCTTGTTTCCAGAGAACTTGCACTAGGCCATATAGAGTCATCGCTTAGCAATTGGAACACGCCCATCTTTGTCATTCAGAAGGCCTCTGGATCGTTTCGGCTGCTCCACGATCTCCGAGCAGTCAATTCACAGATCATCCCCTTTGGTCCTGTCCAGCAAGGGGGACCTTTGTTGTCAGCAGTCCCACAGGGATGGCCTCTGATGGTCATTGATCTAAAGGATTGTTTCTTCTCTATCCCATTGGCTAAACAGGATAGGGAAGCCTTTGCATTCACAGTTCCGGTTGTAAATAATCGAGAACCAGCTCAGAGGTACCAGTGGAAGGTTCTTCCGCAAGGTATGGTCTGTTCACCTACGATCTGTCAACTTGTGGTGAGCAGAGTCATAGAACCAGTGAGAAAGGCACTGCCAGGATGCCAAATCGCCCATTACATGGATGATTTGCTGCTTGTTGCACCTGATGATGCTCAGTTGAAAACGTTGGAGGGGCAGATCGTCCGCACCCTCATCTCTGCAGGGTTTGTGATCTCTCAGGAAAAGATCCAGAGAGAACCAGGGATTGAATTCCTGGGCTATAAATTTGGATCTTCCACAGTAATCCCGGAGGGGCTGGAGATTAAGCCTCAAATTACAAACTTATGGGATGTGCAGAAGTTGGTGGGGGCACTGCAATGGGTGAGGAATGCCATTGGCATCCCTCCGCGCCTCATGAAACCTTTCTATGATCAACTGAAGGGATCAGTCCCACAAGAGGAGAGGCATTGGAATCCAGAGATGGAGTCAGCCTGGCAGGAGATACTGTCAGCCTGCTCCACCAATGCCCTTGCCAGGTGGGAACCTGATCGCCCGTTGGAGGCTGCGGTCACTAGGTGCCAGCATGGTTCAGCTGCAGTGATTGGGCATGCTTTGAACTCTCGGCCACGCCCACTGTCATGGTTATTTTCTGCTCAGCCGGTGAGAGCATTTACCACATGGCTAGAACAGCTGTCATATTTGCTGCGAAAGGCTCGCCTCACTGCGATCAGAGCTTTCGGGAAGGACTTGGAAGTCATCTATTTACCAGGAGCTTTTCGAAATGTGCAACCTCTGCCAGATGAGGTGTCATTGGCTGTTTATGACTTCAGCGGAAAGTTTTGCTATTCAGACTCACTGCCAATTTTTGAACTGGCAAAACCCCTCCAGATATCATTGCGACACAGGGTCCTGGACACCCCTGTGAACGGTCCTACAGTCTTCACTGATGCTTCGTCATCAACGGGCCAGGGGGTGGCTGTGTGGCAAACAGTTGAGGGTGGCTGGAGTTACAAGATGATAACAGACAAGACAGCAAGTGTTCAGATGCTCGAAGCTAGGGCTATGGCAGTGGCACTACATCTTTGGCCCACAAAGCCTTGCAATGCTGTCACGGATTCTGTGTTCGTGGCAAAAATGCTGCTACGGATGGGAAAGGAAGGGCAACCGAGTACAGCAGCTGCAGCCCTGTTAGAGGATGCTTTAGCTATCAGGGTTGCACCCGTTGCCATCCTTCATGTTCGTAGCCACTCTGAGGTGCCAGGTTTCTTTACAGCAGGAAACGACATGGCTGATCGGATAGCAGGGAACCAGGTGTGCACTTTGCAGGAAGCTCGTGATCTTCATTCAGCACTTCACATAGGGGCCAAGGCACTGGCTCGAGCCTGTTCTATCCCGATTACAGTCGCTAGGGAGGTAGTGCAAACCTGCCCTCACTGTAATTCTGCGCCAGCTTTAGGAGCGGGGGTTAATCCTCGTGGTCTCGCTCCATTAGACGTCTGGCAAACAGACTTCACAATGGAACCACGGATGGTCCCACGACAGTGGCTGGCTGTGACTATTGACACGTCCTCTACCGTCATTGTAGCCACACAACATGGTCGTGTCAGTTCTACAGCAGCACAACACCATTGGGCCACGGCTATAGCAGTTTTGGGAATGCCGCGCCACATAAAAACAGACAATGGTTCTTGCTTTATTTCGCGTTCGTCCAAAGATTGGTTAGCTCGCTGGAATATCACACACACCACAGGCATTCCGGGAAATTCGCAGGGCCAAGCTATCATCGAAAGGGCTAACCGCCTCCTCAAGGAAAAGATTCGTGTCCTTGGGGAGGGGGAAGGCTATTCGGGAAAGATCCCAGTATCACAACAAGGGGAAATCTTGGCCCGCGCACTGTATGCACTAAATCACTTTGAGCGAGGAGAAAATTCCAGGACCCCCACCCAGAAACATTGGCGGCCAAGAATCATTGAAGAAGGCCCGCCAGTAAAGATCAAGGTGGATAATGGGTCCTGGGAGTCGGGATGGTCCATACTAGTCTGGGGAAGGGGGTACGCAGCAGTAAAATGCAAAGGCACAGGAGACATACGTTGGGTGCCATCGAGAAAAATTAAGCCAGAGGTTGGTGGTGAAAAAGAAAATGTCAGGGAAATAACAAGAGCTGAGTATCCTCTTCCAGGACCTCTTGATCGGCCGCCCAAGGAATCCTGAACTGGTGGAGCGCAGAAGAAGATCTTTCATCTGGATACCGAAGAAATTCTTGAGACTCAAGAACCCAAAGGACCCAGAGAAACAACCCCTGCTGCCAACGAGAGACACCATTTTGATGCTGCTATGTCTTTTGTCTTTATGTTGGTCGCCGGTGGGGGGTGTTCACTTGATCCAACAACCTGGGAATCTGTGGGTTACTTGGGCGAAACAAACAGGCAGGACGGATTTCTGTCTTAGCCTGCAATCAACCACCTCGCCATTTCAAACATGTTTAATTGGGATTCCTATATGGGGGAACTCCTCTGAGTTTCAGGGATACGTAAGATCATATAATCCCATACAAGATCCATGCAGAGAATTCTACGCACTAACAGCTATTAACATCACACGTAGAGATTTAGGGAATGACACTGTAATCCTTGCCAGCAAAAGGATAGCATGTGTTGTTTGTACACTGAATGTCACTCTTCCTTGGGATCCCCAAGAGCTGCAGATATTGGGGTCTCAACAGGTACCTAACGATACATGGGATAAAGAGGGAGGCTATTGGTGGTCTCCTGGATGTATTGGCTTTGCAAGATTTAACCACGAGAGGAGCCGTTCAAATATTTTAGATCTTCTCACACCTCAAGGTCCTTATTGGAATGCACGGAAAAATAGATCAGATCCATTCACTACCGTCTATCCACACAATACAGAGCTATTTACCTGGGAAGGGTCATATTGTGGCTTCCTTCCAAACACATCCACACCTAGGGAAAATAGTAGTTATTGTCTGCCTGAACATTGGGTGAGTAACCCTGGTGTCATTAATGTGTCGAGGCCTGATGGTTCTCAACGGGGAATAAATTGTAATCTCAGCAGCAAGTATGCAAAAGGCTGCTGTTTTGAACCCAGGGCAAAAGAACAGGGGCTAGAAAAATACATCTGGAACAACTCCACTGCGAAAGCACTGCCACCGGGTATATTCTTGATTTGTGGTGACCGTGCATGGCAAGGTATACCATCAAATGCAGTGGGAGGACCTTGTTATTTGGGACGGTTAACCATCTTGTCCCCACGAGCCCTCGACTGGGTGCGCCTGACCAGAAACATGACGAAATCTCGGAAGAGACGGAGCATTCACACACTGGCATCGGACTGTGGTGACAAAGTTCAACTTTGGGGACCAACAGCAAGGATTTTTGCATCTATTTTTGCACCAGGAGCAGCTGCAGCGCAGGCGCTAAAAGAGATAGAGAGACTCGCTTGCTGGTCCGTGAAACAAGCTAACATGACTTCCACACTGCTGAGTGAGCTACTTGAAGACACTGACAGTATTAGACATGCTATGCTTCAAAACAGAGCAGCAATTGATTTCTTGCTTCTCGCACAGGGTCATGGTTGTAAAGACTTTGATGGGATGTGTTGTTTTAACTTGAGTGATCATAGTAAGTCGTTGCACGAGAAGCAGGAGGTGAAGAGGCTGAAGAAGAGGAGGAAGGTGCTAAGGAAGAATCAGAAGAAGGCAAAGAAGGTGAAGAGGAAGATGGAGAGATATTGTTGCGTATTGTAACGGGTTAAGCCTTTTAAGCATGGGGAGGGGGAAATGTTGTATTAGGCGAAATACGGGGATGTTATCGGGCTGTGACGTGACAGGCCCTTCCCCATATTCTGGAAGAATCTTGCTACGTGTAATACAGTAGGCGTAGACGAAGTGGACAAAGGTTATATAAGGTCGTGTGTGCTTCAATAAATCGCCATTTTACCACGCTACCACCTTGGTGTCACTTGGTAATTGGTCTAACTACTGCTTCAGTTGGAGGCGAGAGATCGTAAAGCCATTAACGATCATAAAGCCTTCATCAACCTGACATGCCTCTCCATTATTTATACTTTAGCCATCGCCCTTCCCCCCAACAAGGTTTCATCCTCTAGGCTTGTTTAATTATAGCGCATATTTCACAGTCATGAATAACCTGAGCAATAGCGTCCATAGTTAAGTCCACCCCTCGGTCTCTGGCTCACTAATATGTTGCATCCCTTCCTTGATGACCTGAAGTCTCATGGGCCCACCGAGCTAGAAATAATTCACCCTTGTTCTGCAAGTCCAAGTCTATTTGAGCCACCTCAATTTTGGCAGCTCGATCAACCTGATGGTTATTTTTATGTTCTTCAGTAGCCTTACTTTTAGGCACGTGAGCATCTACATGGCGCACCTTTACAACAATGTTCCTTATTCAGGCAGCAATGTCTTTCCACAGTTCAGCAGCCCAAACAGGTTTACCCCTTTGTTGCCAGTTATCATCTTCCCACTGTTGCAACCACCCCCATAAGGCATTTGCCACCATCCATGAATCAGTACAAAGATGAAGCATTGGCCACCTCTCCCATTCAGCCACATCTAAAGCCAGCTGAACAGCCTTTACCTCTGCAAATTGACTTGATTCTCCTATACCTTCAGTGGCCTCTGCAACTTGTCGTGAGGGGCTCCACACAGCAGCTTTCCATCTGCGATGCTTCCCTACAATACGACATGATCCGTCTGTGAATATGGCAAATTTCTTTTCATTTTCTGGTAGCTCATTGTTTGGTGGTGCCTCTTTAGCACGTGATACCTCTTCTGTAGGTGGTGTTTCAATTTTTTTTACTCTCAGGCCAGTCCATGATCACTTCTAGAATTCCAGGAAGGCTGAGTTTTCCCATTTGAGCTCGTTGAGTAATTAATGAAATCCACTTACTCCAAGTGGCATCAGTAGCATGATGGGTGGAGGGAACCTGTCCTTTAAACATCCAGTTTATTACTGGCAAGCGAGGTGCTAGAAGAAGCTGAACCTCTGTCCCAACTACTTCAGAAGCAGCCCGAACCCCCTCATACACGGCTAAGATTGCCTTCTCAGTTGGAGTGTAGCGCTCCTCAGACCCTTTATATGATCAACTCCAAATTCCTAGGGGTCAGCCTCGGGTCTCTCCTGAGGCTCTTTGCCACAAACTCCAGGTGGGACCTTTCTCTCCAGCAGCAGTGTAGAGGATGTTCTTCACATCCTGTCCCGTCCGTACTGGCCCCAAGGCCACGGCACGGGCTATCTCTTGTTTTATCTGCTCAAAAGCCTGCTGCTGTTCAGGACCCCATGGGAAATTATTTTTCTTCCGTGTTACCTGATAGAGGGGGCTCACTATGTGGCTGTAGTTTGGGACATGCATTCTCCAAAAGCCCACTACACCCAGAAAAGATTGTGTCTGTTTTGTTGGTGGGCAGAGACATAGCAGTGATTTTGTCAGTCACATCTGCTGGGATGTGACGACGTCCATCTTGCCATTTTATACCTAGGAACTGGATTTCCTGGGCAGGCCCCTTCAACTTGCTATGCTTAATGGCAAAACCAGCTTGCAAAAGAATTTGGATTATCTGTTTCCCTTTCTTGAAAACCTCTGCTGCTGTATGGCCCGACACCACAATGTCATCAATATACTGCAAGTGCTCAGGAGCATTACCCTGTTCCAAGACGGCTTGGATCAACCCATGGCAAATGGTTGGGCTGTGCTTTTACCCTTGAGGTAAATGGTTCCAGGTATACTGAATACCTCTCCAGGTAAAAGCAAACTGTGGTCTACATTTTGCAGCCAATGGGATGGAAAAGAAGGCATTAGCAATGTCAGTGGTGGCATACCACCTAGCTTCTTTTGACTCCAATTCATACTGGAGTTCTAGCATGTCTGGTACAGCAGCACTTAATGGAGGTGTGGCCATATGGGGCTGTTAAAAGGCGAGTGAGTTTTGCTATTCACTCCCTGATTCTCTAATTGGCGAATTAGCTTGTGAATGGGGAGCAGTGAGTCCCTATTGGTGCAGTACTGCTGTCTGTGAACCACTTTGGTGGCAATTGGTACCTCTTGGTCTTTTACCTGGAGCAACCCCACAGCAGAAGGATCATCTGACAGACCAGGTAAAGCTGACAGCTGCTTAACACCGTTTGTGTTAACAGCAGCTATCCCAAAGGCCCATCGATACCCCTTGGGATCCTTAAAATATCCCATCCTATGGTAATCGATTCCCAGTATACATGGAGCCTCTGGACCAGTCACAATTGGTTGTCTCTGCCAGTTTTTACCAGTGAGGCTTATTTCTGCCTCCAACATAGTCAATGCTTGGGAACCCCCAGTCACTCCATGGATATATACTGGTTGTGTCCCTTGGTGACTTGAGGGCATTAGGGTGCATTGTGCACCAGTTTCCACAAAGGCCTTATATTTCTGTGGTTGAGATGCACCAGGTTACTTAATCCACACAGTCCAGTATACTCTATTGTCCCTTTTCCCCCCCCTGGCTGGGGGCAGGGCCCCTCTATTGTTTACCTCTGCGGCTTGCAGCAACTGGAATTTTCCCCCTTTTGGAAGAGTTCACCTTGGTGTTTGTTTTGCATTGTAATTCTTTCACTCATGCCTGAAGTGCAGAAGTGGATGAATTTACACCACTTCTTCATGTCCTCCCCATGACTACAAAGGAAATACAACAAAGGCTAGACGTGTAGTCTTATCGTTGTCATTTGCTTGAATACAAGGTGTTTTATCGTTGTCATTTGCTTGAATACGAGGACGTCTCTTTTTTATGGTTGAGATTTTCGATGATACAGGTCGAGAGGAAATCATGTTGTTTAGCTTTCTCAATAGGCGATCGTGGAAATCCTGGTCTCCATCATCTGGTATCACCATGGATTCATCTACATCAGGCACATTTGACAATTTGTCAATAATATCACTTTGTGTTCCCTCCATTTTGTTTAATCTTTCCACAATGGCTGAAGTGTAAAGATTAACTTCTGTAGCGCTTATAAATAATTCAAATTTCTGAAATCTGCTAATTAGTTCATTCACCAGGGGTTTCCTTTCCCCTTTGCCATATACAAATGCAGGTGCACTGACATGCTTTTCTGGAGCCGCCTTTGTAAAGTCACGCCACATTTGTCGTGGAACACGGACTGCTTCAGGATCATGTAATTGGTTTGGATCGCTACAATTGAAGTGGGAGCTGTATAGCATTTCCACCAGAGCACTTTCTCTCAAAAAATGGATACCTTTCTCTATATCAGTCCATTTCTTTCTCTCAGGCTCCAAGTGCCGTTTAAAGGGGAATCTATCTCTTACCACTATCAACATCCACTTCCAGAGGGTGTAGGATCTTGGCATGTGCTAGTACCTCTGTCCACACGTGAGTCCCTGGAAATGCCACCCAGTTTGCGAGCTTCACTACCATCTAGCCACGCACTGCTGGCACCATTGTCCCAGCTTCAAAGTAATCAAGTGACCATATGTTCTTTTGGCTGACGTGTGAAATCCTTTCTTAGATCCCGAATTTCACTCATTTTAAAAGATCAATCAATAATGGTTGTAATAGTTTGCTCGCCTTTTGCTCTATCAAGAGTCCCAGGTGTTGATGGTGACAACTGTGTTGATGAGGCCACCCCATCTAAAATTTTGGACTTAAGAATTTCTCGTAAAGAAAATCTAGCTTTTGGCTCCTCTTCTTCTTTTGACTCTGACTCTTCTATTATTTCCTTCTGGTAAACCTCTTTTTTTTTCCTCTCTCCTAACTTCCTCTGCTCCTCTAACATCTCTGCTCCTCCAACTTCCTCTGCTCTTCTGACTCCCCCTGCTCTTCTGACTCCCCTTGATCTCCTAACTCCCTCAGCTCTTCTAACTCCTTCTGCATTTTCTCTGACTGAGTTGAAACTCGTTTTGTTTTTCGCCCTCTTACAGGGGCAACCAACATTGTATCTGGTGCCCCCGATGGTTGGATAAATTGAACTACATGTGCCCCCAGTGGCTGTTCAAATTGGACTACATGTGCCCCCAATAGTTGGTTAAATATATTCAGCTCACCCCAGAGGGCACATAGCTGGTTTTGGAGAGTGTTCCGCTCATACTGGATGGCACTGAGCTCAGTCTGGAGGCTGTCGTAGTTGGACTGGAGGGTGTCGCACTCGGATTGGATGGTTTTACACTCGAACTGGAGGATGTTATTCTTAGACTGGAGGGTGTTGTGCTCAGTCTAGAGAGTGTTGTACTCGGTCCGGAGGGCATTGTGCTCAGTCTGGAGAGTGTTGTGCTCGGACTGGAGAGTGCTGTGCATAGACTGGAGGGTGTCGAGTTTGGATTGCATACGCTCATTCTCGGCCCTGAGACTCTCTCTCTCAACCTCAAAATCTTCCCTCTCAGGAATGGTATTGAATAAGGCCCGATAAGCATTAGCTAGGCCCCAAGTCATTTGTGCCTCCTTAGATCTGCCTGAGCCACAACATTCCTGTCTCAAATATGCGGTCAAACTCTCAGGATTCTTTAAGTGTTCAGGAGTAAAGCTCCATGACACTAAAGATGTCTGTCTTCTAAAAGTCTCTCCAAAGTCTCTCCACACTCCCTGCCACTCAGTATTCTCTGATTCTATGGAAGACTTCCTCCTGATGTAACAAATGTAATAAATCCAAGAACCAATAAGTTAAAAAGTCAACAGTAAGTTCAGGGAGATTGACAGTGTGTTCAACTGGGCCAAATGGTCATTCGAAGACTGCTTAAAGGGTGCAAAGAAAAAAGGAGGAGCACGCTCAAAAACCACCATTTCTGTACTATTAGTTGCATTAGTTGCTCCCTCTGGAGCTGTATACAGATACCAAGTAAGCATTGCTAACCATGCTTTCAATCAATTATACATTTCTATAGCTCCATAGGAAAAAGTGGCTAGCTTAAACAACATCCAATATGTTTGGAGCATCTCAAAAGAGGAACTAATGAGACGCAGTCCCTTGTAAAAAGAATTTAATAGAGGAAAATAATTTTTTTTTTCCTTTTTTTTTTCTCCAATATAGAGGAAAAAAAGTAAAAAGTCATAGCTCAAAAGTGTTTACTAATAATCCGAGGTATTGGCCATCCGCCCAGATTCAGGAATTTAAAGTTTATAAAACTTTATATATATATATACTTTATATATAAAACACCCTTGCCATTTGCCCCCGTGAGCTACCATCCAGTTGCTGAGAAGCCAGGGAAACACTTCTCTCCCTGGCCAGCCTGTGTGGATTGATCCAGCCAACCTGAGGCCAGCTTCCCTCGCCTTAATGAAATCCCTTAACAAATACCCTTGGGAGGCTCAGGACACCCCCAAAAAGGAATCTAAAATTAACACTTGCTGGGTTATTCCCTCATTTTAACCATATGAACAAAGCCCCCAAAAGGGCGAGTTGGGGTCTTGTTCTATTTCAAAGAAGATCCCCGCGGGACCTTGACTGAACACAGAATGGCTGAGAGCTGCCTTTACCCATTTGTGTGTTGTGACAGAAAAACCAAAGATTTGACCGTGCCGGAATCTTGAATATACCTCTGTGTCACATGTTCTGGTGTCATAGTATTATATCTTGGTTTGTTGTGGTTGTGGGTTGTGATTTATATCAGTCCTTGCATCTGCTCAACTCCACCATTGGGCTCAGGGTGTTTTCAGCTCATCCTGTCTTTCCAGTGCTCTTTGCACAGTGACACCATCCCTTCTGAGCCCTTCTGTCACCCCTTTTGGTCAAACAGGTGATGATTTGGGTGGAACTCATCCACGGTGCTTCCAAATTGCCAACCAACTGGGAAATGAGCCAAGGGACCCACCTGATATCTGTTAGGTGTGCTCAGAAAATAAGCGCTTCGTAAAGCCCTTGGCACTGTCGCTGTTCAGTGTCACATCAGTCCAGGAGCAGCATCCAAAACGTGGCTGTTGGAAATGGTCTGAGTGTTGGTAAGAGATGTGTGTGTTTGTGGGATTACCCCCCTGATGGTTCTTACCGTGGGGTGTCCTACACACTGCCCTTTGAGAAGTTCAGCAGACCACCACAGTTGTTGAACTTCCAAACCAGCATTTCTATCTCTCAGCATTTGAACTGGTTTGGAAATGCTTGAGTGGAAAGTTCTCGATACACTGAATCACCTTTGAGAACAGTGCATGGTGTCACGGTGTTATCTAGATCAGTCTCTGTCCGTGACGGGGGGCAGTAGACCCGTGGGCCCCCCGGCCCCTGACAAACAGGAACAGAATAAGGGAAAGGGGTAGAGAGATGGGAGCTGGGCTCAGGGAAACAAACAGAGAAGCGGCAATGATCTAAGGAGGAAAACTTATTTGACTAATTACAATCTATTTGAAATTGAAGCTAATCAATCAAGCGAAATAAAAGAGAGAGGTTTCCCACTAGCTGCCAGTCAGTGAGAGAGAGAGAGAGCTAGCGACACTTCCGTGACGTGTTTCCCTCTCTGACTGTGAGGTCCTCTGGGACGTCTAGTTCTTCTTCTCTGAGCTCCACATGGTGTTATGATGCAGAATACCAATAGCAAAGATGACAAAACCATGACAAGGGTAGAGAGGACTTGCAGAGAGAAGTGAGAACGAGTTGGTACATAAAGCATAACAAGAACAAGTGCCTGATTGTGCACCTGGGTAGAGGCAACCCTGGACATACACACTGACTGGATATGGAACACTGGAGAGAAGTCTGACTGGAAAGGACTGGGAGCACAGGAAACAAGTTCTTGCTAGGTGGGTAATGGAAAGGACCATCCCTGTCTGCTCTGCACTGCTGCAGCCTCACCTGGAGCACTGGGTGCACTTCTGGGCACCACAGAATAGAAAGGACATCAAACTATGGGATGGTGTGCAAAAGAGGGCACTGGAACTGAGAGATCTGAAGTTCAGAGTTTCAGTGGGATTGACTGCTTGTTCAGACTGGCCTTTCTCACATCCCACATCCTGTGATGAGAAACAGGGCACACATGGGACATGAACTTCACAGCATCCTTGCACCCCATGCAGAGCCTGGGATCTTCTGTCCCCATGTCTTTCATTTAACATTATACACAGCTCCATCCCACTGCCCCAGGAAGGGTCCTGAGCCAACATGAGAGACCAGATCTCCCTGCCGACGGTCAAGGGGTCAGGAATCATAAGGCAAAGGAGGGGTTTCTCAGCATCAGAGCTACCATGCCTGTGCCTTTGCCTGCCTGTAGTCATGGCTTCCAATTATCTGCTCTAACAAGTCCCTTGGGAAGCTTGCTTGGTAATGTTCCTCAGTGGGCCCATTAATACTCCAAGAAACTTCACTGTTACTTCTGACTTTGTCTTGCTGAGTACTCTGTGTAAACTTCTCTCTGCACTGGAGGTTGATGCACTCAGCATCACATGTGCCCTGGATCCCATTATAACCTAATGAGCCTCTTGTGCCTTGTGCCTTCCTGTTCTCTTCTTCAGGTTTTCAGAACTTGTTCATCAAAATGCAGAGGTATCTGGAGAGAGCTTAAAGAGGAAGAATCCAAAATACATTTATTGTCTGTTTATTTATAGTTGGGTTTAAAGAAGATACTAAAGCAGCACTGTACAACTCTTTGTGAACATCTGTGCAGAACGAGAGGAATCCCAGCACCTGTGGGTCTGTGAGGAACTGAATCCCATTTAAGCCCCAGGGTTTCCATCTGGGGACGAGGTGCCTGTACTGCCTCAGCTGGATCACTGCCCTGCACAGGGGAAGTCCAACCCTCCCTGTCCTTGTCTGGGTGCCCTTTGTGTTTTATCAAACGATCTCTGGTAGCACTCCCCATATGTCTCCAATCAGTCATGGACCACTGGACATGTGGTGGTTAATTGAGCGGATTTCAAAGCAAACTCATGAAACTGTTGTCTTTCAGGAGCTGATGGCCATGAGGACCCAGGGATGTGTCAGGGGAGATGAGTGGGAAGGATAAAAATGACATCATCTGCTGCTTGCTTGTCTGAGCTCCTGGGACACAGGGAGCTCATAAAAGATTACAGAGCTGCAGAGAGACAGCTGTGCTCAAGAGCAGCTCTTGTGCACAGCACAGCCTGCAGGTGACAGAAGGAAAGAAGAGAAAGGGGAGAGTGCTTGCAGGATGTGCACTGTGTGAGTGGGCTGTGAGCTCACTGCAGGAGCATTGCTCACAGACCAAGACATGGTAAGTGTCACTGCTGACCGTGATCTGCTTGTCATAGAGTGTTAACTAAACTTAGACATCCCATAGCAGATCTGGCTGCAGGCACTGCAAGTTTCTTTATTGCGGAAAAAGCCTGCTGCTCCAGCTGAAGGCTTCCATGCTGCAGTGTCAGAGCACAACAATGAGGGCTGTGTGTCCCAGCACGGCTGCAGGCTGTGCAGCTGGGGCTGCAGGCTGGTGCCCAGGGCTGTCCTGTAGAGCAGGGTCCCTGCTGTGCACCAGGGGCTGTGTGCTGGGTATGCAACTCTGCCGCCTGCCAGGCTCAGCACTCAGCCTGCCCGGGGAACTGCTCAGGGTGCTGCAGGGAGACGTGTGAGGGGAAGGAGCCCCCCAGCAGCACTTGTGCTGCCACAGCTGCTGCCTGGGGCAGGGGATCACAGCTCCACTGCACAACTGAATATTTGTGAGGGCCATTTGCAAGTGGGCAGCCAAAGTAGCGATTTTCTATTTCTTGTTTGGAAGAAAGGGAAAAGGATTGGAAGCAGAAATCTAAAAGGGGCTGTCAAATATAAACACAGCTTTGAGACTCCCAATTCTTCTTCAGTCAATTGCTTGTTTTGTGAACTGTCACAAGTGACGTGTTTTCAGCCACTCCTTTCACGAAAAGGACCCTTTCTAAGGGTTGAACTAGTTGAAATTATCATTTTTGTTGACAAGAATAATGCACTTACATTGCAAATAGGCTGGTTTCCTGAACAGAAAGTGAAGGGCACAAAGGTTGGGACTGAGGGCTTTAAGAGCAGTGAAGGTAAAGATATGAGACACGAAACAGATGAAATAATACAGGGAGATGGGATAAGATTAGAAGAGGAAAGCAAGGTTAAAGCTTCATATGCTCTTCTACTTACAGAATGCTGAACTTAATGAAATTCAATTATATTTGTTGTGCTAAATAAACATTCTCATAAAAGAATGAAAACATTTCATTGTACAGTAGAACAAGTGTCTCTGAGAACTGTCTGGACTTGTCATTATCTTCTGCACTCTGAGCAGGACTCCAAGCCCAACAACAGCAGATGACCAACAGCAGCTCCATCAGCGAGTTCCTCCTGCTGCCACTGGCAGACACGTGGCAGCTGCAGCTCCTGCACTTCTGGCTCTTCCTGGGCATCTACCTGGCTGCCCTCCTGGGCAATGGCCTCATCAGCACAGCCATAGCCTGCGACCGCTGCCTGCACACCCCCATGTACTTCTTCCTCCTCAACCTGGCCCTCCTCGACCTGGGCTGCATCTCCACCACGCTCCCCAAAGCCTTGGCCAACGCCCTCTGGGACACCAGGGCCATCTCCTATACAGGATGTGCTGCACAGCTCTTTTTCTTTACCTTCTTCCTCTCAGCAGAGTATTCCCTTCTCACCATCATGTCCTATGACCGCTATGTTGCCATCTGCAAGCCCCTGCACTACGGGACCTTGATGGACAGCAGAGCTTGTGCCACTATGGCAGCAGCTGCCTGGGGCGCTGGGGTTCTCAATTCCCTACTGCACACTGCCAGTACGTTTTCACTGCCTCTCTGCCATGGGAATGTTGTGAATCAGTTTTTCTGTGAAATCCCACAGATCCTCAAGCTCTCCCGCTCAGCCTCCTACCTCAGGGAAGTTGTGTTTCTCATTTTTACTATCAGTTTAGTCATTGGGTGCTTTGTTTTCATAGTTGTGTCCTATGTGCAGATCTTCATGGCCGTGCTGAGGATGCCCTCTGAGCAGGGACGGCACAAAGCCTTCTCCACGTGCCTCCCTCACCTGGCCGTGGTCTCCCTCTTTCTCAGCACTGTCCTTTATGCCTACCTGAAGCCCCCCTCCTTTTCCATTCCATCCATGGACCTCATGGTGGCAGTTCTGTACTCAGTGGTTCCTCCGACTCTGAACCCTGTTATCTACACCATGAGGAACAGGGAGATCAAGAACTCTCTCAGGAAGGTGTTGTAATAAGCACTATTCCAGCTTCCATAAAGTGTTCATCATCCTCATATGGTTCCCTGTGGTGGTTCTTTATCTTTTATGCATATTTGATTGTTATGGTTTTGCAATTTGGTTGGTGTTGGTATTCCACATCAGAACACCACGCCTAATAATGGGAGTAAAGGGAACAAGTTTTTTTTCTGTGGTCTGCCTTAAATGGGCATGTGGGGAGGGACACCGGAAGGGAAGTGGGGAAGGGGATGAGGTTGCTGCCCCGGCTCCCTGCGAGGAGACAACGTGGTCGGAACTTCCTGCCTTCCACAGCTCCATCAGTGAGATTGGGGACTTGGTATTCTCTTTGTTGAAACTCTCTTGTTGTTGTTTAGCGTTATTAGGTTATTAAACTGCCGTTCGTTCTCAGATCATGTTTTTCTCCTTCATTTTTTGTTAGACTCAATTGCAATCTCCCTTCCCTTCCCCTCTCCCTAAACGCACGTGGCCAGGCTGTGCCGCACAGTGCCGTACAGTGCCGCTAGAGAAAAGGGGGAGGGGGGATTTTTGTTCCTGCTCCCCCGGGTTTGTTCCCACTGTCCCGGAGTGAGCTCTAGAGAGAACTCTGTGACATTGACGGTTTGATTTTGTGTGATACAGAAATTTGCAGAAAAATGTTGCATATGATTTCATAGTTTTTTCTAACTCTTTTATATTTGCTAATTCCAAAAGTTCGTATAAACATTGAACCAGATTCCCTGAATAGGTTAAGGGATAAATAAAAGGCTTTCAGAGTAGACATATCTTTTTCACTTCCTGTCTTCCTACCTTGTCTGGGTCTGGGGGAGGTACAGCCATGGACAGCAGCACAATGGGCTCTTTTCATTCCTTCTCTATTTACCCTGCCACAGTGCTCTTAGGTCTTCTCATTTCTGCTGACCGGAAGGTCTTGTGTGTCTGACAGCAGTCCAGTTGTCTCTATAGCAGCACTCCGGGGCTGCAGTCAGTAGCCGGCAATATGAACGGCTGTGTCAGAGCTGGTCTCCTTGCTGGCACTGCCATAACAGGAGGGCCCCTTCAGAGCAGGACCAGAGAACTGGAGGTCTCTTCCAAAGCTGGTGTAAGGAATATACCTCAGGAGCTGCTCCCTGAGAAGGTCTTGAGATCTCCTTGTGTTATTCACTGCGTGACTGGGTCAGATTCAAGCGTCCCAAGGAGATCTGTAAGGGAATCAGCGCACTACTCCAGATTAGAATTTACTCGGTTAAAGCTATTTAGTAAGACAGAGAAAAAGAAAAGGATAATAATTATGACATATGATTCATGATGGTATCAAACTCCATAACCACAAAGTAGCGCCATACCATGTCAAATGCCAACCGGGTGGCTCGAGTGGGCCCTGCCAGGCCAAAAGCCGGCCTGCCGGCACATGTATATCCAACTGTTTTGTCTTAACTATACACCCAGCTTCGTTATCCCAGCTGTACTGTAACTATAGCAATGTTGACATGTCTCACTGGTCCTTTTCTTCTGACATTTCCTAAAGCCTGGGATACATAATCTTCATGAAAGACCCCTATTTACCTGATCCCTACTTCCAATTCCACCCTTTTCTTGAATCTAGCAAAATCTTGTACTAAATGATTCCATTTCTAGAAACTGAGTTTCTAAAATAACTTCAATTTTCCATCTTCTGCCATAATCTATGTCTTTTCCAATCCTCGTATCTATTTCCTGTATCTTTGCAAAGCCACATCACACATCGTGACATTATACACATCAAAACAAGCAAGGCCAATATTGCAACGCAAGCCAGAAACAATTGTTTTAACTAGGCAAAGTTGGGGAACCAATCAGTTAACTTTTCCAGCAACCCTGTAAAACCAAGGGATGTATCATCTAATGAAACCTGATGGAGCACTCTAGTACGTTCCCACATAGCCTGCAAATGAATCTCTACTCTTTGCATCTCATCTATATAAGCCCGGAAGCTCTGATTTATCATTACACAAACTTCCTTTGATGTTATTAAGTCCAGCGCCATTCTATTCTGCAGTACTACCTTACTTAACATTGAAACTTCTACTTTTAGCGCTTGTATTGCATCAGTAGTTGCATTTTCTATTATCTCTAATGTAGCTGTGCAGCGACTTGGCACGGACTCAGATGTGAACGATCCAAATTGTTTATTACAAGTTCTCACATCCCTTATATACCTTCACAAGTTGTTATTTTCTAACTTTCCCATCCGCCCTTACAACTTTCCCAAACACCTTACATGTCAACAAAGCATTCTACAAAACACTTTTCAACTGTCCATGCAGGCACATATCCAATCAGAGCTGTGAGACTCTTCTTCTCCTTGCAGAGGTGTCCTTGGTTCCCATGCTGTTTATCTTGCTCCACAGCTGCTGCTCTGAACAGCTTTTCTTGTATTCCCACATAGCTGAAATATTAATAATTGCTTTCTCTAAATTTGCTTATGCCTAAGCTCGGAAAGAAACATCTAACAAAACTATGAAAGCCAGTTGGCCTGTCTATAAAGGGGTTATTTACACACTTCATCCTCTTCCAAGGAGTTCTTAGTATCCCAGGAGGGAGAATAGTTTTGTTGTAAAATGAAGTATGTGGTACCAAATATCCCCCTACACAATGTCCCCTCCATTTACTTGGTAAAGTCTTCCTTGCCTGTCCATCACCACAAAGCCACCACAACCCTGGTCCTAAGGGGCACTTCTATGATCGTTTATAAAAGGTGATATTATAGCAAGGGTCATCTTTCCCACTTTGTCTGGGGCTCTCAAGATTACAAAACTGTACTCCATTCCATAGGAACACATTAAATTCCCCTACACTTACTGGTCTACCTATACCACATCTCCTAAGCATTGTGATGATATGTTTTGCCAAGAGTTGTAACTCAAACTTAGGTTTTTCTACCTAATACCCTGTATTTCTGAAGTTACTTTCTCATTCATACACTTACGTCTACCTCCTTCTCCTTTCCACAATGTCTAATTGGTGGACGGAATCCCATATTGAGGGAGTTCCATTCCTCCATCCCTTGGCAAGGCCGTACATACCCAGCAATCTGAAATATTCATAATTCAAGTAAGATTTTCTGTCATTTGTATAAAAGCATTATCCTGCCAAGCTAAAGCAACTCCTATATATATACAAAAAACTAATACATTCATGTTTTCTTCGTAAGCCTAAGCTTAAGAGGTTCTTTCTCTTCAGCAGTCCACCATGGTTAAGCAGCCTTCTTCAGGCGAGTGTGGTGTATCCATGGGATCAGTCCTTCCACCTTAGCCACTGTATGTGTAGTCAGTAGCACTTGGTAGGGTCCTTCCCACTTCGGTTCCAAAGGTGAATCTGAGAGGGATTTAACATAAACATAATCTCCAGGTAATACATCATGTACTGGCCCGTCCAGGCACCGTGCTCTAGCACCAAATACCACTCTTTCAGTTCTCTTTATTTGCCTTGTTAGGCTGATCACATATTTGTCCTAACACCTCATCCCCCACCTGTGCAGAGATTCCCTGTTGTACAGCATAAGGTCGCCCATAGAGAATTTCATGCGGGCTTAATCCTTCCTCAGTTCGGGGTTTAGTTTGAATTTTCAGAAGATCCAGAGGCAGTGCTTGCAGCCATGGAATCCCAGCCTCTTTGTCAAGTTTTATTATTTGCAGCTTAATCAAGTGGTTCATCTTTTCCACCTGGCCACTTGAATGTGGCCTATAAGGTGTATGCAATTGCCACTTGATTCCCAATAAAGTACTGATATGTTGAACCACTTTAACAATAAAATGTGGGTCTCAATCAGAAGAGATTGTTCCTGGCACCCCGAACCTTGGAATTATTTCTTGTAACAAAACCTTTGTTACTTCCCTAGCCTTGTTAGCTTGGCAGGGGTATACCTCAGGCCGTCCTGAAAAGGTATCTGTTAAAACCAACATGTATCTGTACCACCCATTTCTTGGGAGCTCTGAAAAATCCACCTGCTATTGTTGTCCTGGATAATTTCTTCTTCCTATTTGCCCTAACTGAACTTTATGGCCTGTTTTAGGATTATTTTGTAAACAAACTTCACATTGTTGGGTCACTTCTTTGATGGTAGTATACAAATTTCGGGTGACCACTCGTTGAACAAGATATTTATATAATGCTTCTGCTCCCCAGTGAGTTTTCCTATGTTCAGTCATCACCACAGCCCATAATATGGCTGCTGGAATAATTACTTTTCCTTTGTGGTGTAAAGGCCCATACTTCCTCTTTTACGTGCCCTTCCAAATCGTTTATCAAGTTCCAATCCTCTTTTGAGTACTTTGGCTCACCATCCACCTGAATTTTACCATCTGGAATCAAGGAAGCCTCCACCACCTCACCCTCTGCCTCTCGCTTTGCTTCTCTGTCGGCCAGTACACTTCCCATTCCTTCAGCACTGTCTCCCCTTTGGTGGGATCGACAGTGCATTATAGCAACCTTCTCTGGCTGTTGTACTGCCTCCAGGAGTCTGAGTATTTCTTCAGCGTGTTTAATACCTTTCCCTTGTGTTGACAACAGTCCTCTTTCTTTCCATATCGCTGCATGTGCATCAACAACACTAAAGGCATATTTTGAATCAGTCCATATGTTTATCTTTTTCCCTTTTGCCAATTCTAGGGCCCTTGTGAGGGCTATTATTTCAGCTTTCTGTGCTGAGGTGTTTGGAGGCAAGGACATAGCCTCTATTACCTTATCAATGGTTGTTACTGCGTATCCTGCTTTATGAATTCCATGCCGAACAAAACTGCTCCCGTCTGTGTACCAGGTGTCTTCCGCATCCTCCAATGGTTCTTCTTTCAGGTCTCTGCGACTGGAATATACTGTTTCAATAGTCTCTAAACAGTTGCAAGACACGGGTTCTCCTGTAATTCCACTAAGAAAAGCAGCTGGATTTACAATATTTTTTACTGTTATTTCTACATCATCTTGTTCTGCTGGAATGGCTTGATATTTCAGAAATCTCTGAGGGGAAAGCCAATGTCTCCCTTTTACCTCCAGCACTGTAGAGACCATGTGGGATACCAATGCAGTTATCTTCTGCCCCATTGGAAACGTCCGTTCCTCTTGGATATTGATTACCAAGGCAGCCACAACCCTTAGGCATCCAGGCCATCCTTTGCTTACTTTATCAAGCTGTTTAGAGAAGTAAGCTACTGCCCTCCGATATGGTCCAAGATTTTAGGCTGGAACTCCCAAGGCTATCCCCTGTTTTTCATAGGAGTATAGCAGAAAGGGCTTAGTGACATGAGGGAGTCCCAATACTGGGGCCTTCATCAACTCCTGTTTCAACTGCTGAAATGCACTTCTGGCCTCCCCATCCCAAATCAGATCCTTTGGGAAAGATTTTGGCATCGCGTAGAGCGGCTTTACCGTTATTCCGTAGTTAGGTATCCATAAACAGCACCATCCTGTCATTCCGAGGAATGTCCGCAACTCTCTGGAGGTGTGTGGCTCAGGGGTTTGACAAATAGCCTCCTTCCGGGCAGGTCCCAGCATCCGCATCCCTGCAGCCATCTCATATCCCAGGTACGTCACTTGCTGTTGAGCAACCTGTGCCTTCTGTGGGGAAACTTGATACTGGTTAAGTCCAAGGAAATTCAACGAACTAACTGTCCACTTCAGATATGACTCCTTTGTTTCTGTAGCTATTAAAAGATCATCCACATATTGTAATAATACCCCTGCATCAGATGGGTGCTCCCACTGCTCCAAGTCCTTTGCCAACTGATTCCCAAATATCACAGGACTGTTCTTAAATCCTTGTGGAAGCACAGTCCATGCAAGCTGCGATTTTTGTCCTGTACTCAGATTTTCCCATTCAAAAGCAAATAACAGCTTGTTTTCCATGGCTAGTGGTAAGCAGAAAAAGCATCCTTCAAATCCAAGACAGTAAACCATGTATTAGTTCAGTGGATAACTTGGTGAGCAGAGTATATGTATTAGCTACCAGAGGGTAAGTCCTCTGTTATTTTATTGATTGCCCTTAGGTCTTGGACAATTCTATAACTTCTATCAGGCTTTTTGACTGGTAACATTGGTTACACACTCTACCAGCAGGCCATGCTTTATGAATCGGTCAATTATTGGTCCCTCTCTATCTTTTGTCCTTGGGGAGTATTGTTTAATTCGTGGGAGCTGACTCCCTGGCTTGATTTTTATTACTACAGTGGATGCATTTTTAGCTTGGCCTAGGGTTTCAACTTCCTATACTCCTAGGTAAACCTGGTCCCTTACTTATTCTGGTATCTCTGTACTTGTTGGGGTAGTTATTAAGGCCAAGCTAAGTAGTTCTATTGCAGGCTCTTCCTTTACTTTAAATGTTATTTTCCCCTCTTCAAATTTCACTTCTGCTTCCAGCTGTTCCAATAAGTCTCACCCTAGAAGACATTTTGGTGAATCTGGCATATATAGGAATCTATGTATTCCCATCTGTTTTCCCAAGTCAAACTTCAATAGTTTAGAAATATATGCCTTTCTGTTTGACCTGTGGCCCATTTTACCATCACAAAATCTTCACTCAGTGTCATTGAGGATTCATTTAAAACAGAATAAGTAGCTCCTGTATGCACCAAAAATTCTCCTCTTTGTTTTTCATTCCCTAGCTTTATTTTATCCAGTGGATCCGCTAGGGTAGATTCCCCAGGTTCATGTCAGTCCCTTTTCACTGGGGCTTGGATCTTAACCCAGGCCCCCTCCCTTTTCTGTGGGCATTCTTTTTCCACTGTCCTTTTTTTTTTTTTTTTTTTTTTTTTTTTTCCCTACAGATGGCACACTGTTCTTTCTCAGGCAGCCTTCTTACTGCCCTTGGCCCCACCTCCTGCAATGCTGTTAATCTGAAGTGCCATTCAGGGGCCACTTTTCCCCATATTCTAACTCACACAATAACCACCACTGATTGCAGTACTTTATCAGCGTCTTTTTACTCAGGCTACCCCCTGGCTCTCCTGCAATTTCTTGCCAGTGTGCTAAAATACACCTGAGGGGAGTTTTCTCAGGTATGTCCTTTCCTTGCAAACTCCACATTGTGCTCCTCTGTTGGTTCACTATCCTCTAGGAGTCCCCACAGATAACTCCTCGTACTTCAAAATTTCCCCAAAACAATTCTGCAAACTCGTTCCACCAGTCGCACCTGCACTCTGGGTACAAATGACACCAACAACCTTAATATATTTCTGTACAGACTAAACAAATTATCACGTATACAGGATAACACTCTCTAGTTCTGTGAAAATGACACTGTTCCTCTGGTCTGTCACTATAATTTATAAACTATACTCTTCCATTCTCATTCTACTCCAAATAATTCATTTACTCATATAACACACACAATCACTTCAGTTCCTCCCTAAAACACGCCAACCATTTCTCTTACGGGAAAACCAACTTACAAGGCAAGAACTCCAACTCACTCACACTTGTATGCAAACTATTATGAGTATTAGCAGCAATTTTATCTATCATATGTAAACAAACAATCAGACAACCATATATTTCATACTCTCAATCACATACACTGCCGGCTTCACACTTCACTGAGTCAGAGCTGCAGACCCTTTTACTAGCGCTTTGATAGCAGTTACTCAAATACACGGTAACTGGCCACAAACAATAGGTGGTAATAGCAGCAATAACAACTTTATAATTTTCACTGATGATAACAGTAATAAGGCAACCTGTAGCTCCCACTACTATGGTCCCAGAAATTCACAAATCATTCCACAAGATGCCTTTTCCCTGCATACAACTTATGTTCCCTGCGTACAAATTATGTTCCACACATACGACTTATGTTCCCCATGTACGACTTATGGGTCCCTTTGTAGGAACTCCCAAGGAGTCTTCCTACCCCAGCTGGCAACCAACCAAATCTGTGAGCTCACTCGGCCAGGGGAAGCAACAACCGCTTTGTTATATCCCGCGTAGGACGTCTCCTTACAGCTTACGGGCTACCCTTATCCCATACACATACCTTTCTGCCGATGGATGGTCCTTGTCTGCTCCTGTGGTGATCAGGTGAGGAAGGGGAGTCCTTCCGAGAAATCTCGAGGCATGCCAAAGGCATTCCCTCTCTCAGCTGGTCCCACAGCCAAGCAGAGATTGTTCCATCTGGGTCACCAAAATTGACATGCAGAATCAGACTCTATAACCAGAGATAGGTTATAAAGCAGGTATGTGTTTATTCAGCACTGGGCACTCCTCCTATCATGCACACCGAAAGGAAGGAGCGTTACAAAGTTATATAGCAAGTGTATACATATGTGTGCCCTGGTGGCACAGTGGTAGTAATGCTGCTTTGCAACACTGGAGCCTGGGTTCGAATCCCCCCTGTGGCGCAAGTGGTAGAAGTGCCGCTCTGCTACACAGGAGGTTCAAATCCTGGGGGTTGGACTCGATGATCTCTAAGGTCCCTTCCAACCCGCACGAGACTGTGATACTGTGATACTGTGATATTCATCAAATTTCTGAGATATCATTAACATATTCATTGTTTATCTGGGAACTTGTTTACATGCTGTCCCTCCTACTGATGCGTGCACAGTCCGTAGTGGGGGGTCTTGCCCCAGTGGTCGTTGGGATGAAGCCAGAAGTCTTCCTCAGACTTCTGGGTTGCTTTGACCCAGCTCCTGTACTCCATCAGTCAAAGCCAGTTTCCACTATTGCACTACTTCTACCCTCATTTACACTTCCACATATCATCAAGTAAACTTCCATATGCCATTAACAATTACACTTTCTTATACCTTCAAAACGGTTTGTCAAACAATTCAGTTCTTTAATTCCCTTAAACACCCTTAATACCATATATCTTTCTATTCACAATCTGTATTGTTCAGTTATAAAGTCCTCGCCACAGAACCAGCATTGTTTGGCCAACATCTCTCTCATACTTCCTTGAAAGCAGTACATAGTATGACATAAATGGGCTGACACTCATTGTTTGGGTGGAATCTACACCTCTCCTCAGGACCTTCTTCCTAATCTATAGAGTACAAATTCCCATCTTCTTATATACAAGCAGAAAGCACATATGAGTGGACAGACAACACAGGGTCTCTCACTTTGTCCATCTCTGGCCATTTCCCTCACAGGAGGAAGGAAATATGGATCAGGACTCGGCACTCGCCCTGCAGCTGTTCTGTGTCTCACTCACACTACACTCACTCTGACATTTAGATCAAAAACCATGGTTTATTCATAACACACAATGCTGACAACGTCTTCTAGCTGGAATTACAAAATCACAGAATCACAGAGTTGTAGGGGTTGGAAGGGACCTCTAGAGATCATCGAGTCCAACCCCCCTGCCAAAGCAATCTCCCTACACCATGTCACACAGGTAGGCGTCCAGGAGGGTTTTAAATATCTCCAGAGAAGGAGACTCCACCACCTCCCTGGGCAGCCTGTTACCCTGGTCAACCAGTTGCAAACTTTAAGGTTTTTTCCAGAGTCAGCTTGACACACGGTACCAAACACTTACAGCAGATGATAACATTGGACATGCAACCTATAAACCCCATGATTACAACTTGGAGAACCCAGGTTACCATTTGACAGGATATCCATTATATCCTATACCCGTAGGAGAGTCCAACCTAGGTCTGTCCTATTGCCAACCACCTCTGAGAGAGTTCTCGCTCTTGTTTCCATTCATATGACAGACAGTTCGCTTTCCTAGGAACTCACCCAAGGAGTCTTCCTACCCCAGCTGGCAACCAAAGCCATGAGCTCACCTCCCTAGGAGCAGCACGTATGGCTGTAAACTGTGTAAGATGTCTCCTTGGGACTTATGAGTTCCCCTTACCATACGCATACTTGGTCCATGTATGGATGGTCCTTGTCTGTCTCTGCAGTGATCAGGTGAGGAAGGGAGTCCTTCAGAGAAATCTCAGGGTGCACCAAAAGTGTTCCCCTTCTCAGCTGGTCCAGCCGCCAATTAGAGCTGGTCCCATCTGGGCCGCTAAATTGACTTGAGGAATTAAACTCCATAACCCAGTTTTTATATTATAAAGCAGGTATGCATTTATTCAATGCTGGGTTCAAGGAGGATCACTTTTTCTGTCTTGCACACCAGCAAGCCAAAGCGTTACATATTTCAAAGCCAAGCTCATACGTATTCAATAAATTTTCAGGAACCCAACTACTTATTCATTGTTTCCAGTAACACTTTTACATACCACCTCTCCCTCTGGCAAATGCACAGTTTGTAGTGGGGGGTCTCCCTCCAGTGGACGTGGGGATAAAGTAAGACATATTTTTCGCAAAGGCTCAAAGTCTTTCTCACTCTCTCCTTTTAACCCTGTCATGTTTGATAGAGGTAGTCTGGTCCTGGACGGCTTCTTGGGCAATGTTCCCTTTAGTAAGCAGGATGTTCTTCCTTTATGTTAACAACACATCCTACTTGTTTATTGGCCCACGTACCTAACTTTTGACTCAGATTAACTGCTTTACTCTATCAGTTTGCCCTTTTACGAAAGAGAGGCTGAAAGCACAACTTGTGTGACTGTTCACAAAACAACTGATGGATTGAAGAAATACCGGGGAGCCACAGAGCTGTGTTCAAATTTTACAGCGTGTATTAGATTTCTGCCTCCAAACCTTTTTCCTTCCCTCAGAACAGGAAATGGAAAATCCCTGCCTTGGCTCTCCTCTAGCAAAGTACCCTTACAAATATTCTGCAGTGTAGTGGAGCTGTGATCCCCCTGCCCCAGGCAGCAGCTGTGGCAGCACAAGCCCTGCCGGGGGGCTCCTTCCCCCCACACCACACGTCTCCCCGCAGCACCCTGGGCAGCTCCCCAGGCAGGCTGAGTGCTGAGCCTGGCAGGCGGCAGAGTCCCATACCTGGCACACAGCCCCTGGGGCACAGCAGGGACCCTGCTCTTCAGGACAGCCCTGGGCACCCAACTGCAGCCCCGGCTGCACAGCCTGCAGCCATGCTGGGACACGCAGCCCTCAGGGCTGTGCTCTGGTGCTGCCGCACGGAAGCCCTCAGCTGGAGCAGAAAGCTTTTTGTATAGTAAAGAAATATGTAGTGCCTGTGGCCAGATCTCCTATGGGATGGCCCACATACAGATAACCCTCTATTATAAGCAGCTGCATTACCTACTGCAAGAGACTTACCGTGTCGTGATCTGTGTACAATTTTCCAGCAGTGATCTCACAGCCCAATCATACAGTACACATCCTGTAAGCTCACTCCAATTTCTCTCCCCTACTTCAGTCAGCTGCAGGCTGTGCAGTGCACAAGAGCTGCTCCTGGGCACAGCTGTCTCTCTACAGCGCTGCTGTCATGGTTTAAATGAAAAATCCACCTGCGTCCGTGACAGGGGGCCGTGGGCCCCACAGGGGCCCTAGGCCAAAAGGAAAAAATTAATTAGGAAAAGAAAACAGCGGCAACGATCTAAGGAGGCACACTTATTTACTAAATACTATATCGAAATACAGGATAGCACAATATAATACAATATAATTGAAAATTGAGCTAACAAATCAAGCAAAATAGGAGAGAGAACGAGGTCCCGGAACTGAGAGGCCTACTGTGAATCCAGGCGAAACGGTGAAGGCGCCCACACACTCCCCTGAACGCCAGAACTCGAAAGACATCAGTCTAGCCTGCGACAGAGTAAATATAGTGTCCAGGTCCCGTGACCTATCTCTCTGCTCGCGTTGATCTCTGGGAGATGTAGTCTTCTTCTGTAAGTTGCAGATTCAGTAAGATTATTCATGCTTTATATGATGTTATGATGTGGAATACTGATAGCAAAATTACAAAATTATTAAACCATGACATTCCACCCCTTATTCTACATCATTACATTCTGCTTATACATACATACACATTCATACGTATAGTTGTGAGTAATCAGCAACCTTATTTTCTCAACAATTTATATTTATTCCATACAGATCTCTAAGTTGAGAACAAAACTCTATAACCTAAACCACTATTATTTATTAATTTTGAGAAAATGGCAAAACTGCCAGAAAAAGGAAAACATGTCAGCGGTGGAGGAGAATGGCAGCGCTAGTAGGGCATCCCCCACATCAAAGTGCACTCATTGTTTCCCAGCCACCACAGCAGATTTCCATTTCACTTATACTTCTTTCCATGTGTGCTCTACACATGAATGGACATTGCACAATACAGAGTCCAGATAGAAAACTTGCTTACAGAATGCCTAATTAAGGTATATAGAGAAAAAGTGTTTCCTTAAAATTAATCCATTCTATCTTAAGTCCTGTACCTAACTGGACATTCGTAAAAATTTCTGAAACTCTACCTATATACCTACAAGAAATCATTGGCTGCAATCCCCCAACATCAAATTCCCTTGTGGTACACATTGGACATTCCCATTATTCTCCATCACCCACCAAGTGCACCCAGGTCCCTGGGCAAAGACAGTACCCCGGAGAGGTTTGACCTTTCTGGACGCTGGAAGGACCCAAACTGCTTTTCCCAACACGCTCTTTATGTGTACTACAGGAACCTTATCTCCCTCCACAGTACGTAGGGAGCTGGATTGGTTAGAACCATTACGATTACTAGATCCTCGAGTGTTGACCAACCAAGTGGCTTCTGCTAAATGGTTCTCCCAATTTTTATACGTTCCGCCACCCATTGCTTTCAACATAGTTTTCAACAACCCGTTGAATCGTTCAGTCTTACCAGAAGCTGGTGCATGATAGGGAATATGGTAAATCTACTCAATGCCATGTTTTTTGGCCCAAGAGGTTACAAGAGAATTTTTAAAATGGGTCCCATTATCTGATTCAGTTCTTTCCAGAGTGCCATGCTGCCACAGGATTTGCTTTTCCAACCCTAATATGGTGTTTCTGGTGGTAGCATGGGGTACTGCGTATGTTTCGAGCCACCCAGTGGTTGCCTCCACCATGGTGAGTACATAACGCTTACCATTGCGAGATCGTGGCAAGGTGATATAATTAACCTGCCATGCCTCTCCATATTTATACTTTTGCCATCGCCCTTCCCCCAGAAAGGTATCTTCCTCTTGGCTTGTTTAATTATGGCGCATGTTTCACAGTCATGAATAACCTGAGCAATAGCATCCATAGTAAAGTCCACCCCTCGGTCTCTGGCCCACTTATATGTTGCATCCCTTCCTTGACGACCTGAAGTCTCATGGGCCCACCGAGCTAGGAATAATTCACCATTGTTCTGCCAGTCCAAGTCTATTTGAGCCACCTCAATTTTGGCAGCTCGATCAACCTGATGGTTATTTTTATGTTCTTCAGTAGCCTTACTTTTAGGCTCATGAGCATCTACATGGCGCACCTTTACAACAGTGTTCCTTATTCGGGCAGCAATGTCTTTCCACAGTTCAGCAGCCCAAACAGGTTTACCCCTTTGTTGCCAGTTATCATCTTCCCACTGTTGCAACCACCCCCATAAGGCATTTGCCACCATCCATGAATCAGTACAAAGATGAAGCATTGGCCACCTCTCCCATTCAGCCACATCTAAAGCCAGCTGAACAGCCTTTACCTCTGCAAATTGACTTGATTCTCCTTTACCTTCAGTGGCCTCTGCAACTTGTCGTGTGGGGCTCCATACAGCAGCTTTCCATCTGCGATGCTTCCCTACAATACGACATGATCAGTCTGTGAATATGGCAAATTTCTTTTCATTTTCTGGTAGCTCATTGTTTGGTGGTGCCTCTTTAGCACGTGATACCTCTTCTGTAGGTGGTGTTTCAATTTTTTTTACTCTCAGGCCAGTCCATGATCACTTCTAGAATTCCAGGAAGGCTGAGTTTTCCCATTCGAGCTCGTTGAGTAATTAATGAAATCCACTTACTCCAAGTGGCATCAGTAGCATGATGGGTGGAGGGAACCTGTCCTTTAAACATCCAGTTTATTACTGGCAAGCGAGGTGCTAGAAGAAGCTGAACCTCTGTCCCAACTACTTCAGAAGCAGCCCGAACCCCCTCATACACGGCTAAGATTGCCTTCTCAGTTGGAGTGTAGCGCTCCTCAGACCCTTTATATGATCAACTCCAAATTCCTAGGGGTCAGCCTCGGGTCTCTCCTGAGGCTCTTTGCCACAAACTCCAGGTGGGACCTTTCTCTCCAGCAGCAGTGTAGAGGATGTTCTTCACATCCTGTCCCGTCCGTACTGGCCCCAAGGCCACGGCACGGGCTATCTCTTGTTTTATCTGCTCAAAAGCCTGCTGCTGTTCAGGACCCCATGGGAAATTATTTTTCTTCCGTGTTACCTGATAGAGGGGGCTCACTATGTGGCTGTAGTTTGGGACATGCATTCTCCAAAAGCCCACTACACCCAGAAAAGATTGTGTCTGTTTTGTTGGTGGGCAGAGACATAGCAGTGATTTTGTCAATCACATCTGCTGGGATGTGACGACGTCCATCTTGCCATTTTATACCTAGGAACTGGATTTCCTGGGCAGGCCCCTTCACCTTGCTACGCTTAATGGCAAAACCAGCTTGCAAGAGAATTTGGATTATCTGTTTTCCTTTCTTGATAACCTCTGCTGCTGTATGGCCCGACACCACAATGTCATCAATATACTGCAAGTGCTGAGGAGCATCACCCTGTTCCAAGACGGCTTGGATCAACCCATGGCAAATGGTTGGGCTGTGCTTTTACCCTTGAGGTAAACGGTTCCAGGTATACTGAATACCTCTCCAGGTAAAAGCAAACTGTGGTCTACATTTTGCAGCCAATGGGATGGAAAAGAAGGCATTAGCAATGTCGATGGTGGCATACCACCTAGTTTCTTTTGACTCCAATTCATACTGGAGTTCTAGCATGTCTGGTACAGCAGCACTTAATGGAGGTGTGACTTCCTTCAGGCCACGGTAATCCACTGTCAGCCTCCATTCCCCACTGGTTTTATGCACTGGCCATATGGGGCTGTTAAAAGGCGAGTGAGTTTTGCTATTCACTCCCTGATTCTCTAATTGGCGAATTAGCTTGTGAATGGGGAGCAATGAGTCCCTATTGGTGCGGTACTGCTGTCTGTGAACCACTCTGGTGGCAATTGGTACCTCTTGGTCTTTTACCTGGAGCAACTCCACAGCAGAAGGATCATCTGACAGACCAGGTAAAGTTGACAGCTGCTTAACACCGTTTGTGTTAACAGCAGCTATCCCAAAGGCCCATCGATACCCCTTGGGATCCTTAAAATATCCCATCCTATGGTAATCGATTCCCAGTATACATGGAGCCTCTGGACCAGTCACAATTGGTTGTCTCTGCCAGTTTTTACCAGTGAGGCTTATTTCTGCCTCCAACATAGTCAATTCTTGGGAACCCCCAGTCACTCCATGGATATATATTGGTTGTGTCCCTTGGTGACTTGAGGGCATTAGGGTGCATTGTGCACCAGTGTCCACCAAGGCTTTATATTTCTGTGGTTGAGATGTGCCAGGCCACTTAATCTACACAGTCCAATATACTCTATTGTCCCTTTCCCCCCCCTGGCTGGGGGCAGGGCCCCTCTATTGTTTACCTCGGTGGCTTGTAGCAACTGGAACTCTCCCCTTCTTGGAAGAGTTCACCTTGGTGGTTGTTTCACATTGTAATTCTTTCACTCATGCCTGATGTGCAGAAGTGGATGAATTACACCACTTCTTCATGTCCTCCCCATGACTACAGAGGAAAAACAACAAGGCAAGACGTGTAGTCTTATCGTTGTCATTTGCTTGAATACGAGGTGTCTTATCGTTGTCATTTGCTTGAATACGAGGACGTCTCTTTTTTATGGTTGAGATTTTCGATGATACAGGTCGAGAGGAACTCATGTTGTTTAGCTTTCTCAATAGGCGATCGTGGAAATCCTTGTCTCCATCATCTTGTACCACCGTGAATTCATCTACATCAGGCACATTAGCCAATTTGTCAATAATATCACTTTGTGTTCCCTCCATTTTTTTTAATCTTTCCACTATTTTGACAATGGCTGAAGTATACAGATTAACTTCTGTAGCGCTTATAAATAATTCAAGTTCCTGAAGCCTGCCAATTAGTTCATTCACAAAGGGTTTCCTGTCCCCTTTGCCATATACTAATGCAAGTGTACTGGCATGCTTTTCTGGAGCTGCTTTTGTAAAGTCACGCCACATTTGTCGTGGAACGCGGACTGCTTCAGGATCATGTAATTGGTTTGGATCATTACGATTGAACTGGGGGCTGTATAGCATTTCCACCAGAGCATTTTCTCTTAAAAATTGGATACCTTTCTCTATATCAGTCCATTTCTTTCTCTCAGGCTCCAAGTCCCGTTTAAAGGGGAATCTATCTCTTACCGCTATCAACATCTGCTTCCAGAGGGTGTAGGACCGATTTTGGCTTGTGCCAATACCTCTGTCCACACGTGAGTCCCTGGAAATGCTACCCAGTTGGCGAGCTTCACTGCCATCGAGCTACGCACTGTTGGCACCATTGTCCCAGCAGCGAAGTAATCAAGTGACCATATGTTCTTTTGGCTGACGTGTATAATCCTTTCTGCGATCTCGAATTTCACTCATTTTAAAAGATCGATCAATAATGGTTGTAATACTTTGCTCATCTTTTGCTCTATCAAGAGTCCCGGGTGTTGATGGTGGCAGCTGTGTCAGTGAGGCTGCCCCATCTCTAAGTTTGGACTCGAGAAATTCTCGTAAATAAAATCTGGCTTTTGGCTCCTCTTCTGACTCTGACCCTGACCCTGACGCTTGTGTTATTTCCTCCAGGTAACCCTCCTTCTTTTTCCTCTCTCCAAACTTCCTCTGCTCCTCTAACTTCTTATGCTCCTCTAACATCTTCTTGTACCCCTCTAACATCCTCTGCTCCTCCAACTTCCTCTGGTCTTCTGACTCCCCCTGCTCTCCTGAGTCCCCCTGCTCTCCTGAGTCCTGCTCTACTAACTCCCTCCGCTCTTCCAACTCCTTCTGCATTTTCTCTAACTGAGTTGAAACTCGTTTTGTCTTTCGCCCTCTTACAGGGGCAACCAACATTGTATTTGGTGTCCCTGATAGTTGGTCCAATTGGACTACGTGTGTCCCCGGTGGCTGGTCAGATTGAACTACATGCGCCACCAGTGGCTGGCCAAATTGAACTACATGTGCTTCCAATGGCTGGTCAAATTGGACTACACGTGCCCCTGGTAGTTGGTTACATACATTCAGCTCACCCCGGATGGCACATAGCTGGTCTCGGAGAGCGTTCCGCTTGAACTGGACGGCACCGAGCTCAGTCTGGAGGCTGTTGTAGTTGGACTGGAGAGTGTTGTACGCGAACCGGAGGACGTTATGCTCGGCCTGGAGGGCAGTGTGCTCAGTCTGGAGAGTGTCATGGTCGGTCCGGAGGGCATTGTGCTCAGTCTGGAGAGTGTTGTACCCGGTTTGGAGGGCATTGTGCTCAGTCTGGAGAGTGTTGAGCTCAGTCCGGAGGGCACTGTGCTCAGTCTGAAGAGCGTTATGCTCGGACCGGAGGGCATTATGCTCGGACTGAAGAGTGTTGTGCTCGGTCTGGAGGGTGTCACAATTGGGTTGAAGGGCATCGTGCTTAGGTTGGAGGGTGCTGCGCTCAGACTGGAGGGCATCATACTTGGCCTGAAGAGTGTTGTACCCGGACTGGAGAGCACTGTGCTCAGTCTGGAGAGTGTTGTACTCGGTCCGGAGGGCATTGCGCTCAGTCTGGAGAGTGTTGTACTCAGACTGGAGGGCATTGTGCTCAGTCTGGAGGGCATTGGGCTCGGTCCGGAGGGCATTGTGCTCAGTCTGGAGAGTACTGTGCTCGGACCGGAGGGCATCGCAGTTGGGTTGGAAGGCGTCGTTCTTGGCCTGGAGGGTGCCGCACTCAGACTTGAGGGCGTCATACTTGGACTGGAGAGTGTTGTGCTCGGTCCGGAGGGCATTGCGCTCAGTCTGGAGAGTGTTGTACTCGGACCGGAGGGCATTGTGCTCAGTCTGGAGAGCATTGTGCTCAGACTGGAGAGTGTTGTACTCAGACCGGAGGGTGTTGTGCTCGGACCGGAGGGCATCGTGCTCAGTCTGGAGAGTGTTGTGCTCGGTCCGGAGGGCATTATGTTCGGACTGAAGAGTGTTGTGCTCAGACTGGAGGGTGTTGCACTTGGGTTGGAAGGCATCGTGCTTGGGCTGGAGAGTGCTGCACTCAGACTGGACAGCGTCGTACTTGGATGGAGAATGTTGTAGCTGGACCAGAGGGCGTTGTTCTCTGAGCGGAGGATGTTACACTCAGACCGAAGGGCGCTGTGCTCTGACCAGAGGGCGTTATGCTCGGACTGGAGAGTGTCGAGTTTGGATTGGATACTCTCATTCTCGGCCCTGAGACTCTCTCTCTCAACCTCAAAATCTTCCCTCTCAGGAATGGTATTGAATAAGGCCCGATAAGCATTAGCTAGGCCCCAAGTCATTTGTGCCTCCTTAGATCTGCCTGAGCCACAACATTCCTGTCTCAAATATGCGGTCAAACTCTCAGGATTCTTTAAGTGTTCAGGAGTAAAGCTCCATGACACTAAAGATGTTCTAAAAGTCTCTCCAAAGTCTCTCCACACTCCCTGCCACTCAGTATTCTCTGATTCTAGGGAAGACTTCCTCCTAATGTTATAAATCCAGATACTGAGTGAGATCACTACAATAACCAACAGTAAATTCAGGGAGATTAATACGACTGACAGTGTGGTCCACTGGGACAACTGGTCATTCGAAGACTGCTTAAAGGATGCAAAGAAAAAAGGAAGAGCACGCTCAAAAACCACCATTTCCGTACTATTGGTTGCATTAGTTGCATTAATAGCTCCCTCTGGAGCTGCATGCAAATACCAAGTAAGCGTTGCTAACCATGCTTTCAATCTATTATACATTCCTATAACTTCATAGGAAAAAAGGGTTAGCTTAAACATGGTCCAGTATGTTTGGAGCATCGTAAAAGTGGAACTAATGAAATGCAGTACCTTATAAAGCAAACTTAGGAAAGGGAGCATTTTTCTTTTTTTTTTCTTCAATAGAGGGGAAAAAAGTAAAAGAAAACAAAGCTCAGCAGTGTTTATAAAATATACTGGAGTATTGGCAGTCCGCCTGGACTTTCAAGGTCAAGTTCACAGGTGCAGAACCGCAAACACGAGATAGCTCCTTAACAGGGAAAAAAAAACTCGTAGCTCTGTTAAAAGCTAAAAGAGCAACAGAAGAAAACACAGAAAAACAGCAACTCAGTATGCCCACATTCTCCACCAAAATCTGTCACGGTTTGAACTAAAAATCCACCTGCGTCCGTGACAGGGGCCGTGGGCCCCACAGGGGCCCTAGGCCAAAAGGAAAAAGTTAATTAGGAAAAGAAAACAGCGGCAACGATCTAAGGAGGCACACTTATTTACTAAATACTATATCGAAATACAGGATAACACAATATAATACAATATAATTGAAAATTGAGCTAACGAATCAAGCAAAATAGGAGAGAGAATGAGTCCTGTAACCGAGAGGCCTACTGTGAATCTAGGCGAAACGGCTGAAGGCTCCCACACACTCCCCTGAATGCCAGAACTCGAAAGACGTCAGTCTAGTCTGCAACAGAGTTAATATAGAGTCCAGGTCCCGTGACCTATCGTGTTGCTCTCTGGGAGATGTAGTCTTCTTCTGTAAGTTGCAGATTCAGTAAAATTATTCATGCTTTATATGATGTTATGAGGTGGAATACTGATAGTAAAATTACAAAATTATTAAACCATGACACTGAGGTTATGGTTATGTCCATTTATGTGTGTTAGCGTTGTATTGCCTTCTGCTCCAGAATATGCAGCAGGTGGAGAACAGAGAAAGATCTGGCTCTTCTTTTGTGAGCTCACCCATTCAGTCAGCTGTGTAATTCTGCATGCTCCCTGGAGATGGGTGACAAAGGCACTTTGCCATGCCCTAAACATTGGGATCTGCTGTCATTAGAATGGCCAACAATAGGTCTTTCCCCTTTCAGATCCTCAGCTGATGCCCAGGATGGAGGTGTCTATCTCAGGGATTTCCCACACAGTTTACAAACACTGACACACATCCAGGAGCACCCCAGGTACCTTGGACATCACGCAGTGTCTGTGTGTGTGCAACTCCCTGCTGATGGGTCAAGGACTCAGAGCAGGAGCTCACATGCAGGAATCTCCTTGTGCACATCTGAGCAGAAATAGAGGAATCCCATCTCCTGTGGGTCCGTGGGGAACTGAATTCCATTTCAGCCCCAGGTATCTGTAATTAGTCACTTATCACTGGATGGTTAATTCATCAAATTTCAAAGCACAGTCATTAATGCCGTTGTCTTTCAGGAGCTGTTGGCCTTGAAGACCCAGGGACGTGTCAGGGGACATGAATGGGAAGGATAAAAATGACATCATCTGCTACCAAGCTGGGCTGGGCTCCTGGGACACAGAGAGCTCATAAAAGTGGGCAGAGCTGCAGAGAGACAGCTGTGCCCAGGAGCAGCTCTTGTGCACAGCACAGCCTGCAGGTGACAGAAGCAGAGGAGAGAAATTGGAGTGAGCTTACAGGATGTGTACTGTGTGATTGAGCTGTGAGATCACTGCTGGAACATTGTACACAGATCATGCCACAGTAAGTCTCTTGCAGTAGGTAATGAAGCTGCTTTTAATAGAGGGTTATATTAATGTGGGACATCCCATAGAAGACATGGCTGCAAGAACTGCATGTTTCTTTATTGTGGATAAAGACTTCTGCTTTAAAAGAGGGCTTCTGTGCTTCAGCGTCAGAACACAGCCCTGAGAGCTGCGTGTCCCAGCATGGCTGCAGGCTGTGCAGCCAGGGCTGCAGGCAAGTGCCCAGGGCTGTCCTGAAGAGCAGGGTCCCTGCTGTGCCTCAGGGGCTGTGTGCCAGGTATGGGACTCCGCCGCCTGCCAGGCTCAGCACTCAGCCTGCCTGGGGAGGTGCCCAGGGTGCTGCGGGGAGACGTGTGGTGTGGGGGGAAGGAGCCCCCCGGCAGGGCATGTGCTGCCACAGCTGCTGCCTGGGGCAGGGGGATCACAGCTCCACTGCACAGCAGAATGTTTGTAAGGGTTCTCAGCAAGAGCAGAGTCAAGGCAGGGATTTTCCATGTCCTGTTCCTAGGGAAGGAAAAAGGATTGGAGGCAGGAATCTAATATGGGCTGTAAAATTTAAAACACAGTTCTGAGACTCCCCGGAATTTCTTCAGTCCATCAGTTGTTTTGTGAACAGTCACACAAGTTGTGCTTTCAGCCTCTCTTTCCTAAAAGGATACAGTCACATTCAGTTCTTGTGTTTTTCTGCAGACATTAATAGTTCACTTATATTGCAAAAAGGCTGACTTCTCTATGAGAAGTTGTAGTGCACAGAGATAGGGGCTGGAGTCCTGAAAAGCAGTTGGGCTAAACAGGAAAATATCCAGGAGGCTTTGATATGATTAGGAAAGGAGAAGCAAGTTAGAGCTCCCTCAACTTCTGCTACTTAAGGGATGGCGAAGCTCATGAAAATAACTTCAAATTCTGGAGTTAAATGAACATTTTGCAAAGGGAAAGAAAATCTTTTACAATACAGCAGAAAGCAAGGACAACATCTATAGTATAGCAGAAGGAGTGTCTCTGAGAATGGTCTGGACTTGTCATTATCTTCTGCACTCTGAGCAGGACTCCAAGCCCAGGAACAGCACATGCCCAACAGCAGTTCCATCAGCGAGTTCCTCCTGCTGCCGTTGGCAGACACACGGCACCTGCAGCTCCTGAACTTCTGGCTCTTCCTGGGCATCTACCTGGCTGCCCTCCTGTGCAACGGCCTCATCAGCACAGCCATACTCAGCGACCACTGCCTGCACACCCCCATGTACTTCTTCCTCCTCAACCTGGCCCTCCTCGACCTGGGCTTCATCTCCACCACTCTCCCCAAAGCCATGGCCAACGCCCTCTGGGACACCAGGGCCATCTCCTATACAGGATGTGCTGCACAGCTCTTTTTCTTCCTCTTCTTCCTCTCAGCGGAGTATTACCTTCTCACCATCATGTCCTATGACCGCTACATTGCCATCTGCAAGCCCCTGCACTACGGGACCTTGATGGACAGCAGAGCTTGTGCCACTATGGCAGCAGCTGCCTGGGGCACTGGGGTTCTCAATTCCCTGCTGCACACTGCCAGTACATTTTCACTGCCTCTCTGCCATGGGAATGTTGTGAATCAGTTTTTCTGTGAAATCCCCCAGATCCTCAAGCTCTCCTGCTCAGAATCAAATCTCAGGGAAGATGTGTTTCTCATTTTTAGTGTAAGTTTAGCCTTTGGGTGCTTTGTTTTCATAGTGGTGTCGTATGTGCAGATCTTCCTTGCTGTGCAGATGATGCCCTCTGAGCAGGGACGGCACAAAGCCTTCTCCACGTGCCTCCCTCACCTGGCCGTGGTCTCCCTATTTGTCAGCACTGTCATTTATGCCTACATGAAGCCCCCCTCCTTTTCCTCCCCACTTTTGGATCTGACAGTGGCACTTCTGTACTCACTGGTGCCTCCAACACTGAACCCTATTATCTACAGCATGAGGAACAGGGAGATCAAGCAGGCTCTCAGGAAGTTATTGCAATACGCACTTTCAGCTTTCATAAACTGCACATCTTCATCACACAATTCACTGTGATGTTTCTTTATGTTTTATTCTTGTTTGTATTTTTGATTTTGTTTAATACTCTAATCTGTAAATATGTTGCTATTTATTTCACTACTTCTTTCCTACATACTTTCCACTTTCTTACACCAAGAGCTTGTGTAAACATTGAACCAGAATGCCTGAATAGGTTAAGAAATAAATAAAAAGCTTTAAAAATAGACTTTTCCTTAGCTCTTCTCTCTTCCTACCTTGTCTGGGTCTGGGGGAGGTACAGACACGGACAGCAGCACAATGTGCTCTTTTCATTCTGGCTTCATTTACACTGCCACAGTGCTCTCAGGTCCTCGCATCTGTGCAGGTCTGAAGGTCTTGTGTGTCTGACAACAGTCCTGTTGCCTCTACAGCAGCACTCCGGGACAGCAGTCAGTAGCCAGCAATATGAATGGCTGTGTCAGGGCTGGTTTTCCTTGCTGGCACTGTCATTGAGTTAGTCTAGGTTAGTCTATGTCCATGACAGAGGGGGCAGTAGACCCGTGGTCCTCCTGGCCCCAAACAAATGGGAAGGGAAAAGGGAAAGGGGTAGGGAAGTGGGAGCTCGGCTCTAGGAAACAAACATAGCAGCGGCAAAGACCTAAGGAGGAAAACTTGTTTTACTAGCTGTGATATGTGGAATACCAATAGGAAAAATTACAAGACCATGACATTCCACCCTTAATTGTATATCACTGTATCATACTTAGAAAACATATCTGTGTACAAATAAACAATAAATAAAATGCATTACACACACAAGTCTGTATACATATATAGTCATGGAATTACTGTCTTCAATCCCCCAACATCACATTCCCTTGTAGTACACATTGAACATCCCCACCTTTCTGCATCACCCACCAAGTGCACCCTGGGCAAAAATGGTTCCAAGGAGAGGTTTGCACTTTCCAGAGGCTGGAAGGACCCAAACAGCTTTTCCCAACATGTTCTTTTCATGCACTGCAGGGACCTTATCTCCCTCTACATTATGTAGGGACCTGGATTGTGTAGCACCATCTCTACTGACAGATCCACTTGTGTTAACTAGCCATGTTCTTAATTCTTAAATGTTCAACCTCCCATTGCTTTCAACACTTTTTTTAACAACCCTTTGAAGCATTCAGTCTTACCAGAGGCTGGTGTATGATAGGGGATATGATAAATCCACTCAATGCCATGGTCATGCCCCCAACTTCAGGGTTGCCAAGGTCTTTGTGCGCCTCTCCAATGGAGGAGCCCAGTGTTGTGTTTGGGTATAGGGACGGGGTAGGGGTAGGGTGGCCCAAAGGAGGGGAATAGGGGTGCCAAGAGTCTTGGGGGTGCTAATCAGGGAGGAACAGAGAATGGGGGAAAATGAAACACAAGGGATTGGGGACCGAAACAGATGTGAGAATTGGGTTGCCAAAGAAAGGAGAAGAAAGGGGATGCCTCTGCCAGGCAGGGACAGACCCCACCTACTCCTGCAGAGCTGCCTGAGGGCCACCCTTGAGCACAATCAGCATGGCTGCCTGGACACTCACCACAGCAACATCCGAGTCCGGCAATTGCACAAGTGGCTGTGGGGAGAGGAGTAGGAGAGAGCGTGAGAGAGATGCTCGCATCGGGGATCCCCAATGGCCAATCACCTCCAGCCCCAGCCCACATCCCCCACGGATGCTTCACCTGAGCTTCCACTGTGCAGCACAGGGCAGCGAGGACCATCACGAGGCTGAGCACAGCTGCCTTCATCTTCCTCTGTGCTCTGGGAGCTGGGTGAGGCTGCAGGAGGCAAGGTCTGCATTTATCCTCCAGAGCCCCTCCCACTCCCCAGATGCCCCTGGGCTTGGCAGACTCCCATGACATGGACTGAGCCCTGGCATGCAGCCATCCATTGCCCTGGCCAAGGGAAACAGGAGGAAGCCAGGGATCAGAGGAAGAACACTGAGTGCTGGGATCCCAATGGCACTGAGCCCAAAGCCCCCAGGTCCCAGCATTCAGCACACATGGACTTTTTGTCCTCCAGGACCACCCAGAGATGACACTGTCCCCATATCAAGGCTTTGTCCAAGGACTCATCACTGAGTCCTGTCCAGTCCTGTGAGGCTGCACAGTGTGATGCTGATCCTTTGGGGAACTGTGGCACAGCATTTGGGGACACTGGGAGGTAAAAGACTAATAGGGACATGGGCAGTGATGAAATTATAGAGATACTTCGAAGACAAGGGGTCACAGGGATATGGGGACATGAAGATACGGGAACATCATGGGGATATGAGTATATCATGGTAGTACGGAGACATCATGGAGATATGGGGAAATGGGGACATGCGGCCAAATTGGAGATGCTTGCTGACAGGGACCTGGAAGTTTGTAGATGGGGCCATCAAGGCCAGGCTGGACATGCTGATAAATGTCTTAGAACTACAAACAACTCAAGGATTCTAGAAGGAAACACGATATGCCAATTTGAAGTGCTTCATCTGACAGAACAGCCAGCTGGTCACAGCTTTCAGGGGGCATTTGCCATAAACAGGAGAGCTGCTGTAGGTCAGCTCTGAGAACAACACTTGAATGTTTACTTTGGAAATTGCCCGGGGAGCAGCCAGCTGGAAGAGTTTCCTTTTCCTGACCTCTTCATATCAGTCATCTCATTAGGGGCAGCTTTCTGCCTAACAGCCTATGCTCCAGAATGGCTCCTGTAGGTGCTGGGTAACTTTTATCAGACCTTTGTGCAGGACTCCTCTGCCACAGACCATCCTGGAGGCAGCGACCAACTCTGTGTACAAAATGGAAGAAGCCCTGAAGGAAGCTTGGACACTTCTGACCTCATAACTCATATCCAAGAACTTGTCCTGTTCAGAGTCACACAGGGAATGAGTAAGTGGGAACCTGACAATCATCGTGCAAACCAGCTGCAGCTGCTGGCCTCTCAGAGGCACTGACAGATGTGAGCCTGAAAGCACAGACCCCAGCCAGGAGCCCAGGGATGGCCAGTCAACTGTTGCAAGCTGAAGTCAGCTCACAGTTTGTGTCACGGTTTGAACGAAAAATCCACTTGCACCTGTGACAGGGGGCCGTGGGCCCCGCGGGGGCCCTAGGCCAAAAGGAAAAAAAGTTAATTAGGAAAAGAAAACAGCGGCAACGATCTAAGGAGGCACACTTATTTACTAAATACTATATCGAAATACAGGATAATAAAATATAATATAATATAATTGAAAATTGAGCTAACGAATCAGACAAAATATGAGAGAGAATGAGTCCCGTAACCGAGAGGCCTACTGTGAATCTAGGCGAACGGCTGAAGGCTCCCACACACTCCCCTGAACGCCAGAACTCGAAAGACAGAGATCAGTCTAGTCTGCGACCGAGTTAATATAGAGTCCAGGTCCTGTGACCTATCGTGTTGTTCTCTGGGAGATGTAGTTTTCTTCTGTAAGTAGCAGATTCAGTAAAATTATTCATGCTTTATATGATGTTATGATGTGGAATACTGATAGCAAAATTACAAAATTATTAAACCATGACAGTTTGACAATCAGCCATGGGCTTCCTGCTGGACTGTGTGTTTCTGAGAACATCCAACCCCAACAGCTTTAGAAATGTCTCACAAGAAGGAGGAAAGACAGAGTGACTGCACATCCTTTATTCTGTTAAGGTTCACAGAGAGTCTAGTTCATTATGTACAGTGCGTCTGCGCTACACTACAAAGTTACAAGCTGAAGAAGAATTGGTATGTGTAATGATATTTTAGTGAAAAACATTACAATATTAAAAAAAATAATAATGAGATTTAATACATTTCAGTTATAAAAACTGAACAAAACAAAACAACACAAGCATGCATCAGTAAAACCTGCATTACATACCATGAATTCCAAAAGATAGGCAGCTCAGTGTTTTTGAAACACATTTGATCATCACTTTTTTCACTGCATCCTTGACTTCCTGGTTTCTCATGCTGTAGATGAGGGGGTTCACTGCTGGAGGTACCACGGAGTACAGAACTGCCACCATCAGGTCCATAGAGGGGGAGGAGATGGAGGGAGGCTTCAGGTGGGCAAAAAAGGCAGTACTGAGTATTAGGGAAACCACAACCAGGTGAGGGAGGCACGTGGAGAAGGCTTTGTGCCGTCCATGCTCAGAGGGCATCCTCATCACGGCAAGGATGATCTGTACATAGGACACAACTATGAAAACAAAGCACCCAAGGACTAAACAGACAATAAAAATGATAAGCGCAACTTCCCTGAGGTAGGAGGCTGAGCAGGAGAGCTTGAGGATCTGGGGGATTTCACAGAAAAACTGGTTCAAAATATTCCCATGGCAGAGAGGCAGTGAAAACATACTGGCAGTGTGCAGTAGGGAATTGAGAGCCCCAGCGCCCCAGGCAGCTGCTGCCATAGTGGCACAAGCTCTGCTGTCCATCAAGGTTCTGTAGTGCAGGGGCTTGCAGATGGCAACGTAGCGGTCATAGGACATGATGGTGAGAAGGGAATACTCCACTGAGAGGAAGAAGAAAATGAAAAAGACCTGTGCAGCACATCCTGCGTAGGAGATGGCCCTGTTGTCCCAGAGGGTGTTGGCCATGGCTTTGGGGAGATGCAGCCCAGGTCGAGGAGGGCCAGGTTGAGGAGGAAGAAGTACATGGGGGTGTGCAGGCGGCGGTCGCAGGCTACGGCTTTGCTGATGAGGCCGTTGCTCAGGAGGGCAGCCAGGTAGATGTCCAGGAAGAGACAGAAGTTCAGGAGTTGCAGCTGCCGTGTGTCTGCCAACGGCAGCAGGAGGAACTCACTGATGGAGCTGCTGTTGGGCATCTACTGATCCTGGACATGAGGAATCACTCCAGGAGAAAGAAAGTCAAGTTAGGTGAGAGTTCTCTTAGCACAAACCTGTACTGTTCCTTGGTGACCTTCCTCCTGCCGTATAATCCTATCCGTTCTCTTCCTCTGAGGGTAATATTGGTTGAGATCCACAGCCTAAGATTGTTGTCATGAGTTGGAATGTGGATGGAAGAGGAGAGACCTCTGCCCGTGGGCTCTGGAGAAGGTGATCCTGAGCCACCCAGGTGGGTACACTGTAAAGTGGCAGGAGTGCTCAGATTTACTTGTAGAATGTGACATGCCTCTTAGCATCTCACCACATCATCTCCCTGGGCTTTCAGGTAACAGAGAGATGCTAAGGCAAAGATTTGCATCCTACAGGGCAGCTCACAGCTTGGAAGGACATCTCTCTGAGAGAGAGACAAGTGTCCTAATGATGGAGTCTCATTAAAAGAAATTCAGCAAGTTTTTCAGCCGCACAGAATGTGTTGTCCACAGCCCTGAGCAGCCGCTCTCAGACCGTGTGCTGCAGAAGGAAATGAGCTCATGCCTGGAGAGATGCAGCTCTGCTCTGCTGGAGCTCTGGCTGCAGAGGAGGCAGTTCAAACCTTAATGGGATAAGCAAAGCTGATGTTCATTCTGTCCATCGAGCCAGGAAACGATGATGGAACACAAGGATACTGCTCACAAACCTACTCATCTCCAAAGCTACAGCACAGCAGTCTCAGTGCTATGTTAATATATACAGCTTGTCTCCCATTTCTCCGGTCATTCCTACCCTAACAGTAGGAAAATGAACAAAGGGCAGGAATTCCCATGTTTGGTCCTCTTTTTTTTTTTTTTTTTTTTAAATTCTCTCTGCAATGCCCCGAGCATGCAGTGCTGCTGTGAGCCTCCAGCCTCATGCAGCACCTTGAGCAGCAAAAGGCCTCTGTGCAGACTGGGGGCTCCTCCCCCCTCCCCCCCCCCCCCCCCCTTGCATCTCCCTACAGCTACCTGGGCAGCTCCCCAGGCAGGCTGAGTGCCAAGCCTGGCTGGCTGCTGAGTCCCTGACCCAGCACACTGCCTTGGGATGCACGGATCCTGGCTCTGCAGGACACCTTTATACTTCCATAGGGAAGGGATTCAGCTGAATCCATTCAGACATCTTATCCTGAGGTTGTAGTCCTGGCTCCTGGAGGGGACTCAGCTCCCTCCCATGCCTCCCACACACCCAGTTGGACCAGCACTGACCACATATCCGGCCACAAGCAACTGCTCCCCTGCATCCCTCCTCTTGCACAGCCTTCTTTCTCCTCCATCACCATTCATTCCCATCTTTGCCTGTTGCAGTCACTCTCCAGTTATCAGCTCTCACTGAGTACATTTCCCTCTTGGATCCCCAATGCTACCCCCATGCTGGCTGTACCTCCCTCTCCCTGACAGAGCTGCCATCTGTGTCACACGGGTTGTGCTGCACTTGGTGACATCTCGGTGACTGCTGTAAGACAAAATACCCTTAAAGAGGACATCTCCTTTTTTGGATAGCAGTCTTTGAAACCTCAATCTGCAACACTGAGACCTCCCTAAGGAGCAGTTCAGGCCTTGAAGACTTGAGGGAAATGGCTCGTTAGGTCTTTCTGCACAGTAATGAGACCCACAGCGTATGTGGTGTACGTGAACTTTGGGGGCCAAGAGAAGACTGCTGTAAGCAAATGATGGAGGTGCAGTCAAAATGTTGTTCAGAAATGTTCGAGAGTGTTGGAGCTGCAATTGGTCCCTGTGGAACCGTTACCAACAAAGCCTCCCTACAGCCATATTAGAGCAGATAACTGGAGGCTGTGATTACAGGCAGGCCTTCATCTTTTTGCTTAGCACCACTACTATGGGGAAGTGGGCTATAAACTTCAGTTCAAGATGATGAGCACAGCACCAAGAGATGGTAGCCTGGCAATCACACCTGGTTTGACTGTGATGTTGTTGGCTATTCTCTCTTCTCAGTTGGCAAAGTACGAAGAGAAGTTTGTTAATGTCAGACCTTCACGCTTTCTACTGCTACTGTTGATGAAGGGTAGTAAGTTACACCAGACACTCCTTGAATAACTTCTCATTTTGTAGTTTTTCATATACACTCAGTTGGCCATAAAAACCACGGAGCCCACTGTCTGTGTGCTACACCATGTCAATTTCTAGGAAGCTGGTGAAATGTTAGGGCAAGTGAGGGTCTTCTTGAGATACTCCTTTAAAGAATTAAGAATAATTGGTATCGTTGTCCAGGCTGAGCAGCTTATAGTAGACTCCCACAGTGACATCTACTTTATTTCTTTGTCCCATAATCCGTATAAAAGTAGGAATCAGGTTAATAGGGGCCTTTCTTGAAGATTAAGTATCCTAGGCTTTGGGGAATGTCAGAAGAAAAGGACCAGTGGGACACGTCAACATTCCTATAGTTACAATACAGCTGAGTCTATAGTTAAGACAATACAGCTGGGTATAAATAAAGGAAAGGTAGCCAAAGAAACTGGTTTTGACTGATTGAGTGGAGGAGCTGGGTCAAAGCAACCTGAGGAAAGCAACCTGACTTCATCCCAACGACCACCAGAGTGAGACCCCCACTGTGGACTGCGCACGTGTCAGTAGGAGGGACAGCATGTAAATGAGTTCCCAGAAAAACAATGAATGTGATAATGATATCTTGGAAATCTGTTAAATATGTATACGCTTGCTCTGTAACTTTCTAACACTTCTGTCCACTGATGCGCATGATAGGAGGAGTGATCCCCATGTGCCCAGTGCTGAATAAGCACGTACCTGCTTTATAACCTAATTCTGGATATAGAGTTTGATTCCACATGTCACAACCTCTACAGCCACATCTCCTACATCCACCTTATGGCCCAGGTAATAGAAGAGGGGGCATTACATTTGAAGCAGATTGCAGCGTCTCAGGCGCGGACTCAGATGTGAACGATCCAAATTGTTTATTACAAGTTCTCACATCCCTTATATACCTTCACAAGTTGTTATTTTCTAACTTTCCCATCTGCCCTTACAACTTTCCCAAACACCTTACATGTCAACAAAGCATTCTACAAAACACTTTTCAACTGTCCGTGCAGGCACATATCCAATCAGAGCTGTGAGACTCTTCTTCTCCTTGCAGAGGTGTCCTTGGTTCTCATGCTGTTTATCTTGCTCCACAGCTGCTGCTCTGAACAGCTTTTCTTGTATTCCCACAATTCCCCCTTTTTTGTTTATTGACAAGCTACTACCATACTATAAAATAATAACACTAATTATATTAATAAAAATCATTATAACTCAATCAAGGCCTCGATTGACAATATTCTGAAAATGAAAAAGGAGATAGGGCAAATGACAAAATATATGGTTAAATCCACTAAAATATCAGATGCATTTTGCCTGCGGCCTAAGTTCCTACAACCTGGAAAAGAATCCCTGAGAATCCAATTCTGTGTAAATCTGAAATGGGTTAGAAAAGACTTCAATTTTGTGTTATCCATTTTAGACCATCCCGTTAGCATGAAGCAAATACCCCCTAAGCTAGCACATTATTACTTATTGTCCCTGGAGAGGCAGAAAACTGCAGAAAAGGAGAGAGAAGGATCATGTTGGCGGTGGATGCGATAGGCAGTGCCAGTAGGGCGTCCCCTTCTTCAAGGTGCACTTTCCCTTTCTCATCCACCACGGATTCTCTCTTGCTCTTTTCCTACTCAGGGTCTGAATGGTATTTTCCATTTGTACACTGCATCCACATGGCCAGTGCGTGGAACAGAGCCCAAGTGGAACACCTGCTTTCAAAACAGAATAAATTGCCGAGGTTAGCTTTTTTAGCAAGCACCTTTGTTTCAATTGATGCATGGTCATATTTTGAAAATCCCAATTAGTGAGATGAAAAAGAGTTAATAATTGTTATGTTTAAGAATCATCCATTTGTCCAGGATTCTTTTCCAGGGTCTTATTCTTACAAACTGAGAAGAGGCTAGTTGATAGGCTAATAAAATCATAACTGAACATTACTAATACACTAAAAGAGCTATTCCCATAATTTCCAGCATTGGTAACATCAAATCCTATTTAACTTATATTCTATCTACTGCCAAAATAGGAAAGACACACAATAATCTAAATAATGCTTAATAATTCTAATTCTTAAATTTATACCAGTAATGTGGAAGAGTTACCTGCTATGTCTTACCATTACTAAAATTATTATTTGCAATACAACAAATTACAAAGCAATATCAATGAAGTAAAAGGCGTATAATCACAAGCATTATTAAGGCTGGGTGTTATTTTCTGCCTTGAGATGAGGCTGAACATATCTTGCCAGAACCCATGTAGGGCCAGTCCTTGTAGAAACACAAGCATATCCACAACCCCAGGTTATCAATGGTAAGGGACCTTCCCCGTGCCCTGTGGCCATATTTTGAATGTTAACCATTGGCCGTTCCTTGAGCACTGGGGAGGCCCCAAAATGACGATCCACACGAGTTATATTTGTATGATCACGATTCAAAAAATTCAGCACAAACAAAGCCTTACATAATCTTTCTTGTGGTGTGTCTCCCGTATTCCCCCTTTTTTGTTTATTAAGAACAGATTTCAGTGTTTGATGAGTGTGCTCAATGATAGCTTGTCCAGTGGGAGAATGAGGGATACCTGTAATATGTCTAACCCCCCATTCTTGAAGGAAAGTTCGAGTGGCCTTAGAGGTATAGGCGGGCCCATTATCTGTTTTTTTCGTATGAGGGATTCCCATAGCAGCATAAGCAGATAACCAGTGTTTACAGGCGTCGCGACTGCGTTCACCTGTATGTGCTGTGGCAAATATGTAAGAAGAATGAGTATCTATCGTTACATGTATGTATTTTAGACGGCCAAATTCAGGAACGTGAGTGACATCTGTCTGCCAGAGTTGAAGAGGGGCTGTTCCACGTGGATTTGTCCCAGTTTGAGGCAAAGGGGCAATTGCCTGGCAGTCTGGGCATGTTAGAATAACGTTACGGGCTTGATCCACTGTCAGTTGGAATTGTTTTTGTAAGGCTCTCCTGTTCTGATGGAAAAATTGATGGGAGAGTTGTGTTTGCTCAAATAATTGAGGAGTAGCAAAAGCAACTGTGGCTTGATCAGCATTATGGCTGCCCTCAGTTAAAGGACCAGGCAATGTAGTATGCGATCGAATGTGCATAATAAAATAAGGAAGAGTACGGTGAGAAACATAATGCAAGACTCGCTTGAGCTGTACAAACAAAACCGGATTATTAACTTCCTTAAGAAAGGATCCTTCAATCTGCTGAATGATACCTGTAACATACAAAGAGTCAGTTATTATATTAAGCTTTTGGTCTGAAAAAATTTGGAAAGCTCGAGCTACTGCAGCGAGTTCTACAACTTGAGGTGATCCGTCAACAACATGTACGTCTGACTGCCATTGTGTAGCAGTCTCACGCCAGAGAATCACTGCTTGGTGTGTCTTGCCAGAGCCATCTGTAAATACAGTAACAGCATTAGGTATTGGAACATGTGAAAGTAAAGTATTAGTAGCAATGGGGATATCAGCCAAATTATGTAGTAACTGATGTTTGGGAGGATGAGTGGACAATTGTCCGGTATAGTCTGCCATAGCAGCCTGAAAAGCAAGTGACTGCGCAAGCATCCAATCTAAATCTTTTTTAGTAGCGGGTACATATATGCAATCAGGGTCAAGAGCTCGTAGAATTTGTAGACGATGTCGACCTCGTTGTATTAGCATAGCAAACATTTCCACTCATGATGTAATAGTTTTTGAAAATGTATGAGGTAAAAATACCCATTCAAGAATAATGAGAGGATCCTTTCTTGAGGTATCCCATTGACATAACAAGCTATATGGCCGATAGAAGTTGGATATTATTATGAGATGTACTGGAAGTGATAAACAAACACGATGGCTATATCGATTTTGCACTGATGTTATTACAGAGTCTAAGCATTGTTGTGCTTCTGGTGTTAATTGTCTTTTAGAAGTTAGATCTGGGTCTCCTTTCAGTAGTTTGAATAAAGGATGCAGCTCTTGAGTAGTAATTCCCAAAAGTGGCCGCAACCAATTAATGGTTCCTAATAACTTTTGCAGATCGTTTAATGTCCGTACGTGAGGTACTGTTTTGAGGATTTGTGGCTGGATAGCGTGAGATGCAATTTTCCATCCTAAATATTTCCATGGAGAACTAAGTTGCACTTTTTCTTCTGCTATTTGTAAGCCAATAGATTGGACTGCCTCCCGGATGAGCAGTAAAGCGTCCTTTAGACCCTCTTCTTGTTCTGCTGCTATTAAAATATCATCCATGTAATGATAAATAAGGACATGAGGTCTAGCCTTTCGTACTGGTTGTAATGCATTTGCTACAGTCAATTGACATATCGTTGGACTATTAAGCATTCCTTGTGGTAACACTGTCCAATGATACCGCTGAGCAGGGCTTTGTAGGTTGATGGAGGGCACTGAGAAAGCAAATCGTGGTGCATCTTTTGGATGAAGCTGAATGGTAAAAAAAAAACAGTCTTTCAAATCAATGACTGCTATAGGCCAATCCGAAGGTAACATTGAGGGTGAAGGAAGGCCAGGCTGCAACGCTCCCATAGTCTCAATTACTGCATTGACAGCACGCAAGTCCTGTAAAAGTCTCCATTTTCCACTCTTCTTGAGGATAACAAAAACCGGAGTATTCCAAGGGCTGGTAGTAGGCACTATGTGACCAGCAGCTAGCTGTTCTTGAACTAACTCATGTAAGTGCAGCAACTTTTCTCTTTTTAAGGGCCACTGATCTACCCAAATAGGTTGTTCTGTTTTCCAAGCTAAGGGTATAGGTTGCTGCCGATCAATGGCCCTCACTGAAAATTTGTCTGCAAAATCATACCCCACTGACTTAAGAGATCACGACCCCACAAAGTACAGGGAATTGGCAAAATGTAAGGAGCAGCGTGAGCAATGCGACCATCAGGCCCTTCAAAAGATAAAATTTGGGCACTTTGTTTTGGCTGCTGTAGGCCCCCAACCCCCACAATAGCAGAATTAGGATCTCTTAGTGGCCACTCAGAGGGCCAACCACTGGACTTAATGATGGTAACATCAGCTCCAGTATCCACTAGTCCTAATAACTGTCTGCCATTTACTAAGCATGGTAATAATGGTTTGTCTTTTGACAGTTGTGTGGTCCATAGCACAACAGGTTTATCTGTGCTCCCAAATCCACCGGTTCGATCTCTAATACCAGGTTTGGTCATAGAATGAAAAGGGACTAATTGTGCTATTTTTTGGCCTTTTGGAATAAAACAGGGGGGTGAGGGTGTCCATGCCATTATCTTAATTTCCCCGGTATGGTCAGCATCTATAACTCCAGGTAAAACAAAAAGTCCCATCCTTGTAACAGAAGAACGTCCTAAAAAGAGGGCGCTACACCCGTACCCAAGGGGACCCATTACCCCTGTTGGAATGAGAGTCACGGTGCTATCAGTCAGTGTCACTGACTGGGCAGTGGACAAATCCACTCCTGCGCTGCCAACGGTGGCTGGTCTGAGTGAGCTGGCCAGACAGCATCTGGCTGAGTCGGGACCGTATTTGCTGTCATAGCGTGCGGTCTCACTCTCTTCTTGCTGTTTCCCAGCAGATCGCAGGGCTGTGCAGCAACAGGAAGTTTGGATCGGCAGTCTCTAGCCCAGTGTAGCCCCTTCCTGCACCATGGACAGGGTCAAGTTGGAACAGCAGAAGCATTTTTATTTGCTCGCTTGGGCTTTTTACAGTCCTGTTGGACATGACCTGGTTCCCCACAATTGTAACACTTTACTTTTTGAGCTGTCCCTGAATCAAGTTGGGTTGCCAATGAATCTGCTAGCAGGGCCATTTTATGACTTTCTGTGCCTACATCTTGACAGGCTTTAATCAAGTCAGCAATTGATGGGTCTGCATTCTTTAGGGACTGTAAAACCTTTCAACAGTCTGCATTTGCGTTTTCTACTGCTAATTGCTTAAGCAAGACATTTCGGGCAGCTTCATTTTCTACTTGTCTCTCTAATGAATTTTATAAATGGTCAAGAAATTTAATGTAAGGCTCAGTAGCCTCTTGCCTAATTGAAGTAAATGAAGCATCGGGTGAATTAATATCAGGAACCTGACGGACAGCATGCAACACCAAAGTCTTAACTTGCTCCAGGCATTGCCTGTCCAGCTGTGCCTGTGCCTGAGGTGGTGCCCAGGCCCCTTCCCCCATGAGTTCCTCTAGGCCAATATGATTTAGGTTGTTCAAATTATTCAAGGCCTGGACGGCAGCCTGTTCCCGGTATTCAGTCATGAACACGGTGTATTGCATGGGAGAGAGGATCATTCGTGACACACTTTTCCAGTCATGAGGGGTCATAACATAACTATCACCAATTGCAACCAAAAGATTATATGTAAAGGTAGACTGAACTCCGTATGTTCTCACTGACTTCCTTAGCTCTTTCACTGCCTCATAAGGCAGGGATTCCTAACGGGGGACCTGATTCGGCTGATACAACACAGGAAAGGTTTGCAACGTGTCAGCATCACCCCTTAATATTGCTTCTTTTCTGCACTGCTCTAAGACACCACAGTACGCTGTAGGGAAATTTGTCGTTACTGCTCCCTTCAAATTATCATCAGGAGGAAATGTGCCCGATTAACATTCCGGATATACTGGACCAGTGTCAAAACGATCCCCTGGTTTTGATCCGTCCGTGTCTTTAATCACGTTACACGTCAGCTGCACAGACGCTGCAGCGCACGACGTGGGGGGGGGCGGAAGGCGGAGGCGCAGAGAATAACGTGGGCGGAGCGGAGGGCGGAGGCGCGGCGAGCGTCATGGGCAGAGCAGAGGGCGGGGGCGGGGTGACGAACGTCGTAGGCGGAGCGACGGGCGTGGGCGGGGCAAGCGTCGTGGGCGGAACGGGAGGCGGAAGCAGCGCGACGAACGTCGTAGGTGAGGCGAAGGGTGGGGGCGCCGTAGAGGGCGGCAACGCGGTGAACGTCGGGGGAGGAGCGAACGGCGGGAGTGCGAGGGGGGGGTTTTGCGGCTTTTCGTCTCCCCGAATCGGGGGGGGGGAGGGGGTTGGAGCCGCCAGTGAGATCCGGGCACGGGCCGCTTCCCGCAGCGAGAGGCAGCGGCGGGATTGGGACGGAGGGCGGCAGGGAATGGTCTGAAGAAATTCTTTCCCGTCGTGATTGCTTAATCCCTTCCATTATCCGGCTCCAAACGGGCAACAGCTTAGCAGCCGTTCTGTCTTTAGCGAGAGAAGCCTCATAGAGTTTTGAGCCGATTTTGTCCCAAAGTTCTCCATCGAGAGAGAACTCAGTTTTTGGAAATTCAGGGACATTTTGCTTATCCATTTAAGAAGAGTAGCTAATGCTGAAGTAAACACAGTCTTATCCTGATACAGTAACACTGACCGTAATACTTCGAGATGTACTCATTACTCCCTCGTTAGTGAGCTCCCCATAGTTCCTACTGCTCACCTTCTGTCCTGCAGAACGGGGTGGGTGCGCGCGAAACAGTCTCTCCGAAGTTCAGTCAGGCGACGCTGCCGGACCGGGCTCGCTCAGCCGCGGGTTGATTTGCCCCACATTGTGGGCGCCATTTGCAGCGTCTCAGGCACGGACTCAGATGTGAACAATCCAAATCGTTTATTACAAGTTCTCACATCCCTTATATACCTTCACAAGTTGTTATTTTCTAACTTTCCCATCCGCCCTTACAACTTTCCCAAACACCTTTACATGTCAACAAAGCATTCTACAAAACACTTTTCAACTGTCCGTGCAGGCACATATCCAATGAGAGCTGTGAGACTCTTCTCCTTGCAGAGGTGTCCTTGGTTCTCATGCTGTTTATCTTGCTCCACAGCTGCTGCTCTGAACAGCTTTTTTTGTATTCCCACAGCAGATCTTATCTGACTTAAAAGTTGGATGGCCTGAGAGGTCACTTCTAACATAAATGATGCCATGATGGGGAGATCTCTGCAGGGGAGGCTGTTGGTTGAGCAGCCAGAGAACTCAGACCTCATTACATTTCACTTGCTCAGAGTTTGACTGTTACAAAAGCCTGAGTATTTCTTTTTAGATGTCATCAAACGAACCAAGTGGGTTTCCTGAGGAGAACATTTCATATGAAATTGCTACCAAGTGTCATCCACTTGCTTTGCACTGACCTCAGAGAATATTAGACTGGCCTGAAGGTAAAAAATTTGGAATATCACCAGCAGAAGCGGTGTCACATGCTAAAGAGGCCCCACCATTCAGTGAACTACTAGAAAAGAAATACGCCCTTGAAACATACACAGTACCCCATGCTACCGCCCAAAACACCATATTGGGTCTTGAGAAACAAGAAACAAGACATTGCACCCCAGAAAGAACTGAGTCTGATAATGGGTCTTCTTTCAAACATTCCCTTATAAAAACTTGGGCCAAAAATTATGGCATTGAGTGGGTTTATCGTATCCCCTACAATGCACCAGCCTTTGGTAAAGTTGAATGATACAATGGGTTGTTGAAAGCTATGTTGAAAACAACAGGTGGTGGAACATTGAAGCACTGGGAGAAGCATTGGTCAGAAGCCACTTGGTAGGTCAGTACTAGAGGATCTGTCACTTGTGATGATCCAACCCAATCCAGCCCCCTGCATACTGCAGAGGGAGATGAGGTCCCTGTAGTGCATGTAAAGAACATGTTGGGAAAAGCAGTTTGGGACTTTCCAGCCTCTGGAAAGGGCAAATCTCTCCATGGAACTGCTTTCGCGCAAGGAGCTGGGTGCACTCGGTGTGTGCTGGAGAAACACAGGGACGTCCAGTGTGTACCACAAGGGAATTTGATGCTGGGGGAGTGCCGTCAGTGATTCCATGAATATATATGCATATAGGTGTGTGTATATGTAACACACGTTAATTATTGTTTCTTCCTATACAGATAGCCAGTTGAGGTAAAAGAAGCTCAGCAACTCCTCTCATTGGATCGTGACATCTCCTTTAAAATAAGGGACTTTGGAAGAAGATCTGTGACCCCAAGTCCGCCCAGATGACCCCAAAAGACCCTAAATGACCCAAAAATGACCCCATAAGTGCCCCCAAATGACCCTAAAGCCATGGTCATAGTGCAGCTGAGAAAACCAACACAGGAATGTGACACGCCAATGGATTCTGTTCCCTTTATTGTGGCGCTGGGTGCATGGGGATCGCTGCAGCAACCCACACACCCAGAGAAAAAGCGAATACCCATAGGTAGGCATAGCCTATTTGTGGTCATTCATTCCATTGATAGGCATAGCTTATCCGTGGTCATTCATTCCAAGGACATGGGCAGAAATTCTAAGCATTAATTAACATCTCTGGTGGTGGTGGGATGAATGCTAATAGCCATTCTCGCTATAAATGCCCAACCAATTAAGGGGGGCTGCCCAGGCTGGTTTTCACTGATGCTGCGTCCAGCTGAGGCATCTGTTCTGACATCTTATCTTCAACAGCAGCACATCTATTCTGCTTTCTAATCTTCCTTTGACAGCAAACTCTGCGACCCACTCCCAGTTCTGTTCCTTAGCTGACATTCACACCAGCCCCTTGTCCCCCAAGCTGTATCTGCTTAAGTTGTGCAAGAGGCTGTTCTCAAAATGTAGAACAGCTGCTCTCTTGATTCACAACCCTAAACCTAACCAAAACGCTATCCCAAACCCTACATCAAACCCTAACCCTAATTCATTGCCGAAGCCTAACCAAAACCCAACATAAACACAAACACAAACCCCAAACCTGAAACCAACCCTAAAGAAACCAAACCCAACAGAAACACATATCCAAACCCCAAACCTAAAACAAACTGTAAAGAACCGAAACCCAAAAGAGGCACAAACTCAAACCCCAAACCCAAATCTAACCCTAAAGAAACCAAACTCAACATAGACACAAACCAAATCCCCAAGCCTAAAACTAGCCCTAAAGAACCCAAACCCAACATAGACACAAACCCAAACCCCAAAACTAGAACCAGCCCTAAAGAACCCAAACGAACATAGACACAAACCCAAACCCCAAACCTAAAACCAACTCTACCTGAAACCCAAACCCATCAGAGAAGCACACCCTATACCCCAAAACTAAAACTAACCCAACCCCAAACCCAAAACAACATAGACAAAAACACAAACACCAAACCTAAAACCAATGTGACCCCAAACATAAAACCAACTTTAAAGAACCCAAATGCAACATAAACACAAAACCAAACCCCAAACATAAAACCAACCCTAACCCAAACCCAAACCAACATAGACACAAACCAAAACCCCAACACTAGAAACAACCCTAAGGAACCCAGACCCAACATAGACACAAGCACAAACTTCAAACCTAAAACCAACTCTAAAGAACCCAGACCCAACAGACACAAACCCTAAACCCCAAATCCTAAAACCAGCACTACACCAAAACCAAAACAACACAGACACAAACCCAAACCCAAAACCTAAAACTAACCCAACCCCAAACCCAACAGAGACACAAACCCAAACCCCAAACCTAAAACCAACCTACCCCAAAGCGAACATAGACACAAACCTAAACAACAAACATAAAACCAAACCTGCTCCAAATCCAAACCCAACATAGACACAAACTGAAACCCCAAACCTAAAACCAACCATACACCAAAAGCAAACCAACATAGACACAAACCCAAACCCCAAACATAAAACCAACCCTAAAGTACCCAATCCTAACATAGACACAAACCCAAAACACAAACCTAAAACCAACCCAAAAGAAACCAAACCCATCAGAGACACAAACCCAAATCCCAAACCTAGAACAAACCCTAAAGAACCCAAACCCAACATAGACACACACCCAAACCTAAAACCAACCCCACCCCAAACCCAAACCACACACAGACACAAACCCTAAACCCCAATCCTAAAACCAACCCTACCCCAAACCCAACAGAAACACCATCTTAAGGTACAAGTCCATCTGCATTTCATCAGTCCAAAGGAATCGTTCTCTGATGGTCCTAGAGGCTTAGAATCTTAAGGAGAATAATACAAATGCTTCAAAGGTACCTGGAGAGGAAGATCCGCCCTCCAGGGCAAGATACAGGCCATATTCTTATCTTGGGTCAATACTTCTGCTTGTACTGTATTGTGTCCCGGCCTCCGATACCATACCCTCTAGCCAGATATCTGCGGCTATATAACTATATTTGGCACCAGAGGAGGAGTCTTGATCTGCCATAGGGACATGATAGGTGTCCCTTTAGCAATAAAGACCGGAGTATTGACCACGATGTCAGTATGCCACGTACCTATCACCGAGGGGGTGACTGAACCTCCCACCTCCAATAATCTCCCCCAAGGTGCAAGTAGGCCACACCACTTGGGTCCTACCTGCACCTTCCAGGGCCAATTTATCTTACGGATTCCCAGTTTTAAATTATCAGGGGCAGGGAGCAGAAGATTGTTTTCATTACCAACCTGCGGTTTTACCTCATTATCAGTACCTGTAATTTGGATCCTAAGTGGGGAGGCCCATATAGTTTGTAATATTTTCAGGTCACTGGGTCTGCCATCCCGAGGTCTTCAGGTCCCGCAGGGTTTCATATAATATTTTCATCCACCCCTGCAGGGACTGAGAGTCTGTCTTCAGGGCAGCCCTAAGGATACCATTGTAGCGTTCAATAAGGCCTGCCCCTGTTGGGTTATATGGCAGGTGGAATTGCCATTTAATGTTGTTTTCTTCTGCCCAGCGCTGTATCATCGCTCCAGTAAAGTGAGTCCCTTGGTCACTCTTGATAATTTGAGGTGTCCCGTACGCAGACATCAGTTTAGTAAGCGCCTTAATTGTGTACGCTTGATTTGCCTTTGGTACAGGATAGGCTTGCAGCAGTCCACTTACGGTGTCAACTCAGGTCAGGGCATATCTCGCCCCCTCAGACTGAGGGAGGGGCCCAATGTAGTCGACCTGCCGTCTCTGAAGAGGACTATATCCTCTAGCAATGTGGGATGTTGTTTCAGGCAATGGTCTTGGTCTCATCTTTGAGCAAGCGTTGCAATCCTGACATGCTTGGATGATATCAGATAGTTGTACAGGCAGCCCCCATGCTTTAGCGGCCACCCACATTATCTTCTGTCCAGCATGCCGTAGCTTTTGATGTAACCAATGGGCAACATTTTCAGATTGTGAATTCTCAATCCATTGGATTCGGGCCAGTGTGTCAGCTTCATCGTTTCCTGGTGACTGCAGGGGTTGATGACCAGAGACATGGTAGACACATAATGTCTTGTGTTTGACTGTATTCCAAATGTCTACCCACATGTCTTTACCCCAAATCGGTCGGGCGTGGATAGTCCATTCCTAGGTAGCCCACTGTGTAATCCACAGAGTGAGCCCCCGGTACACAGCCCAACAATCTGTACAGGTATTCAGGACGCCGTCACCAGGTTCTTTAGTTATGACCATCCACACGGCTCACAATTCTGCCCATTGGCTGCTCTGACCATCCCCCTCATCAAACCAGATGTTCTCAGTAGAGGGATGGTATGCTGTTGCTCGCCACTTGCTCGGGTTGCCTCTGCTGGACCTATCCGTATACCAGGCATCTTCAGGAATAGGATATCTTCCTTCCTGAATGGGACTCTTCTCTGGTGGAGCAACCATCGGTTCTTTTGGTGTATCACTGTGATACGTCTTTGGGCCTAGGATCTTCTGTAATTCTTCTTTAAGTGGAGATGAAGACAGGCTGCTTCTCTGGCTTAGATAGGTGACCCATTGTGCTACTGTTTGTGCTTGGGCCACCCCTGTCTTAGGAAGGTGAGTCAAATCTCTTACCCACCCCTGGATTGGTAATGTAGTTTTAACTATGACCTCTGTCGTTTGTGTTATCGGTTCTATCGCTTGTAACGCTGAATAGGCAGCCAATAACTGTTTCTCAATCATGCTATATCTTTCTTCTGCTCCGTGCCAAACCTGAGACCAGAATCCAATTAGGGTTCGAACAGAACTCTGGCGTTGCCACAGGCCCCAGCCAAAACCATCCTGGGTAACATGAACATCTAGTTCAGCTGGGAGGGTCGGATCAAATATACCCAATGCCTGAGCTTGTTTAACTGCCAGTTTTGCCTGTTGGAAAGCATCCTGTTCTACCTTCCCTCAATTCCATGATTGACCTTTCTTCATAAGCTTATACAATTGCCTCAATAGCTGAGCTAAATGAGGTATAAAGGAGCGCCAATACCCCAATGTACGCAAGAATTCTTGCAGCTGTTTTGATGTTGTAGGAACTGGAAATGCTTGGACTTTATCTACTACCGCACTGGGTAGTACTTTGGTTTTCCCGGACCAAGTTACTCCCAGGAATTTTACAGATAACCCCGGACCTTGCACCTTCTGTGGGTTAATAGCCCACCCTCTTTTCTGCAGATAAGCTGCCAACAAATCTGCTGCTTGTCTCACCGCCTCTAATGAATCGGATGTTAACAGGAGGTCATCAATATAATGATATAAATTGACATTATTTGGCTTTTCCCACTTAGCCAGATCATGCGCCACTAAATTATGACAAAAGGTGGGCGAATGCACGTACCCTTGTGGTAGGACCTGGAAAGTCCATTTCCTCTCTTCCCAAGTAAATGCAAACTAATCTTGCGATTCTTCATTGGTTGGAATACTGAAGAATGCATTCGCTAAATCTAGGACACAGTGATATGTTTTAATTTCCCTGCTTAATGTGTCCATTAGGGAGGCAATATTGGGTACAGTCGCATGAACGGGCAGCGTGACCTTATTCAATTCCCTGTAGTCTACTGTCATCCTCCATGTTCCATCCGGCTTTCGCACTGGCCATATTGGGGAGTTGTATGGGCTGTGTGCAGGCTTTATAATACCCACTCTTTCTAATTCCTGCACCGTTTTTGTTATTTCATCCTGTCCACCCGGGAGTCTGTACTGTTTTACATTAGTAATCTGGCGCGGCTTCAGCAGACAAATAGGCTCATGTTTTGCATGGCCTTTCAGTATTGTCTGAATTGCCCAGATACCAATGCATCTCTGCCGCAGCTGGAACTCTCCCACCGTTGTGTGGAGAGCGAGACCCCACAAGATACCACTTCCTAATATATACTCCGGAATTGGAGCAATGGATACCTTGTACTCCCGTGGTGGGAGGCACCCAACCCCCAATTTTACCCAGGTTTGGGTGACTGGAATGGTCTGTCGCCCAAAACCTCCAATCATCACTCTATTACCTTTGAACTTGGTTGGGTCTCCATATATTATAGATGTCTCTGCCCCAGTGTCAGCTAGGGCCATAACCTTCTGTACATTCTTTCGGGACCAAAATATCGTCAATTCTACGTAGGGCCTCCAGTCCCATCTAGAGGCCCTAGGGGGACTGACGTCCCTCGTCACACCATGAACTGAGCCAGGTTCAAGTCTTATACCTTTGATGCCTCTGGTATCGTGACCCGAGGCACCTGAGGCGGCTTCTTTTTCCTACTCGGAACTACAAAGTCTTCTAAATTCCATGTTGTTGTTGGTCGCCGCTCTGTAAGTCTTATCCTTGGTCTTTTGGGGTTGTTCTGAAATTTTTGTTCATCCTTCAGCTGCTTCCACAGCTGAAGGAGAACATGATTGGGTTGACCATCAATTCTTGAAAATTGAACACCTGCTCAGAGTAGATCATTGAACATTTGTTTTCGGGACACTCTAACAGGTCCTGCCCGAGGAGTCTGAGGGGCCGATCTTCTGGCTTGCACTATTGGAAAAGCCTCAGCATCTTCAGTCACCCTGATATTGTGCTTAGTTCGTAGGCGCTCAGTTTCCCCAAGGTCTGCTACCGATTGGACAGCTTGTTGGACTGCTGCTTCTGTGGCTACTAATGGGTTGAGTATGAAAACCAGTGTTCCATACATATGCGAGGGAGCTTGTTGTAAAATTAAGTCCCTCATTCCTGCGGAGAATCTTACCATATCAGGGCTATCAAATGTATCTTCGTAGATAGCCTCTCAAATGCCTAATTCTCATATATAGTTTATAAGGTCTTCCATAGAAGACAACATCCCCATATTTACTGGCATATCCATTTTATTTGGCCACACCATGCAGCAGGCAGCCATTAACCAGTCTACGATTGAATGATTTTCCTCAGGGAGCTGGGTCCCTGCATACAATCTCTGCCTAAGGGCAGGATGGACTGTTATCGTTGCCAGCTTGGATACTTCGGGGCCACTAACCAGTACACTTTCTGCCCCCGAATCCCATAACCGTAATATCCAAGCTGGAACACTTTCCCTCGGTCTTTGCCTGAATTGTTGCACTAGGCCCATGAGTTCGGTGGGTGTGTATGGACGGGCAGTTACATGTAAATAAGACTCAGCAGGGGGCCATTGTTCGGGGGGCACCCCTGCTGGTCAATCTTGAATTTTCTTTGTTTTCTGAGTTACTACCGGATGGACTTTAGTAAGTCTGTCTTAGGTGGCTCCTCTAGGTCAGATTTAGTAATCTTATTTTGATCTGTTCTTTCAGGATCCTGATCATCATTTAATGAAATATATCTAATTTGAGGGTTGGATGAAAAAAAATGACGGATTCTTCCCCGTCAACAGATTGATCTCACCCTCCAGTTTTTCAATGTGGGCCTTTAATAATTTATTTTCATGATCAATATTGTTTTGATTTTATCTCTGCCTGATTTAAGGCATTTAGTAGTGGCCAAGCTGCCAAAGACGCAGCCATTCTTCTTTCTTTTGTAATCAAAGTATCTTTTTGCAGTCCCTGGAAATATGCAGTTAGATGATAGGGGCCCATATTATTTGTTACTCGTAAAGAGTTCCATTGTTCAATAATTGTTGCCAGTTGATAATATGGGGATGCCTCAAACCCTGGGATTTGTCCAGGGAGGATCTTTACTAAAGGGGTGGTCTTCTCCCCCTTTAACCAACTAAAGATATTCAAGACAAAAGACATTTTTTCTCTTATATTTATAGGTGCTGAGTCAGTGACTCCTGGCTGGCTCGCCAAATGTATAGGTGGTAACCATATGGATGTTAACAAGGATGGTAACAAATGTACAGAAGGTATAAGCAAGAGAGGAACTCACCAGTGGTGATGCCTTTGCTGAAGAAGCTGGGGTGATCTTCACTGATGAGCAATCTCCAACAGATGCTGCCTCAGTGAGGCCAGCCATTAAATGAGATATCAGAGGAGGTGGAGTCGAGCTCCACCCCTTCCGGGAGCACAGCTACATTACTCTCACCTGTGCTCAACACTTGCCTCAGCTGATTAATCAGTGGTTCAGGCTGTGATTACCAATCTCCCATACAGAGGGCAACCTGCACATGCCATGGAAGCATTGGGTTGAGCTTCACCTGGCTGGAGGGCACCCTGCACATGGCATGGCAGCATTGTGATGAGCTGTAGAGGGAGAACATCCTGCCCATGGCATGGCAGCATTGGGTTGAGCTGCAGCTGGATCGAGGACACCCTGCATATTTCATTGCTGCATTGTGTTGTGCTGCAGCTGAATGGAGGGCACCCTTCACATGCTATGGCAGCATTGGGTTGAGCTGCAGCTGGATAAAAGGCACCCTGACAACGGCATGGCAGCATTGGGTTGAGCTGCAGCTAGATGGAGGGCAACCTGCATATATCATGGTAGCACTGGGTTGAGCTGCAGCTGGATGGTGGGCACCCTGCACATTTCATTGCTGCATTGTTTTGAGCTGCAGCAGAAGGGAGGGCACCAAGCCTAATGCATGGCAGTACTGGGTTGAGCTGCAGCTGGGTGGATGGCTCACTGCCCATGTCATGGTAGTATTGGGATGAGCTGCAGCTGGATGTAGGGCACCCTTCACATGTCATGGCAGCATTGGGTTGAGCTGCAGCTGAATGGATGGCAGCCTGCACATGGCATGGCAGCAATGGGATGTGCTGCAGCTGGATGGAGGGCAGCCTGCACATGGCATGGCAGCATTGGATTGAGCTGCTGCTGGATGGAGGACACCCTGCACATGGCATGGCAGCACTGATTTTAGCTGCAGCTGCATGGAGGACACCCTGCCAATGGCATTGGAGCATTGGGTTGAGCTGCAGCTGGATGGAGGGCACCCTGCCCATGGCATGGCAGCTTTGGGTTTAGCTGCAGCTGGAGGGCACACTGCCCATTGCATGGCAGCTTTGGGTTGAACTGCAACTGGATGGAAGGCATCCTGCCCATCGCATGGCAGCACTGGTTCAAGCTGCAGCTTGTTGGAGGGCACCCTTCACATGTCATGGCAGCATTCGGTTGAGCTGCAGCTGTATGGAGGTCAGCCTGCACGTGGCATGGCTTTATTTGGTTGAGCTGCAGCTGGATGGAGGGCACCCTGCACATGGCATGGCAGCATTGGGTTGAGGTGCAGATGAATGGAGGGCAACCTGCACATGGCATGGCAGCATTGGGTATATTTGCATCTGGATGGAGGGTACCCTGCACATGGCATGGCAGAACTGGGATGAGCTGCAGCTGAACGGAGGTGTCATGGTTTTATAATTTTGTTATTTTGCTATCAGTATTCCATATCACAACATCATATAAAACTTGTGTCAAATGTTCAGCTTACAGAAGAAGACTACATATCCCAGAGAACCTCACGGTCAGAGGTAAGTCACAGGACCAAAACACAATATTATCTCACTCCCAGGCTGGACTGACCTTTCTTTGTGTCCTGGCATCTATGGGAGCATGTGGGAGCCTTCCAGCCATTTCGCCTAAAGTTACAGTAGGCCTCTCGGTTTTGGGACTCATTCTCTCTCCTATTTTGCTTGATTTACTAACCTTAATTTCAGTTATTTTGTTTTATGTTGTGTTTTCCTGTACTTCGATATAATATTTAGTAAATAAGTGTGCCTCCTTAGATTGTTGCCGCTGTTTTCTTTTCCTAATTAACATTTCCCTTTTCCTTTTGGGCTAGCGGCCCTTGCAGGTCAGCTACCCCCCCTATCACGGGTGCAGGTAGATTCTTGGTTTACCTGTGACAGATTTTGGTTGAGAATGTGGGCAATTAGTTGCTGTTTTTTTGTTTTCCTTCTGCTGCTCTTTTAGCTCTTTACAGAGCTACGAGTTTGCTTTTTTTTTCGTTAAGGAGCTATCTTAGGTTTATGTTTCTGCACCTGCGAGCATGACCTTGAAAGTCCAGGCGGACTGCCAATACCCCAGAATATTTTGTAAACATTGTTGAGCTCTGTTTTTTCTTTTTTTTCCTACTCCATTGAAGAAAACAAACAAACAAACAAATAAATAAATAATGTTTTTCCTTGTGAAATTTTTCCTTGAGGGTGTGGTACCTGGTACCAGCATATAGAGCAGTATAAAGACCAAAGGGAGCAACTAATTTTACAGAAATGGTGGTTTTTGATCATTCTCCTCATTCTTTTTTTGCATCTTTTACGCAGTTTTTGAATGACCAATTGGACCAGTTGACCACACTGTCAATTGTGTTAATCTTCCTGAACTTACTGTTGGTTATTTTATTAATCTCATTCAGTATCTGGTTTTATAACATCCGGAGGAAGTCTTCCCCAGAACCAGAGAATACTGAGTGGCAGGGAGTGTGGCAGAGACTTTGGAGAGACTTTCAAAAGGAAGACATCTTCACTGTCATGGATCTTTACTCCTGAACACTTGAAGAATTCCGGGAGTTTGATCGCATATTTGAGGCAGGAATGCTGTGGCTCAGGTAGATCTCAGGAGGCACAAATGATTTTGGGCCTAGCTAATGCTTATCGAGCCTTATTCAATACCATTCCTGAGAGGCAAGTAGTTTTTGAAGCTGAGAGAGAGAGTCTCAGGACCGAGAAGGAGAGTCTCCTAGATGAGACTCTTTTCATGGTTTGTAGGCTTCTCTAAGAAATTTCATCACTGCCCACCTAAACTATGAGTAGTGGAAAATAATCAGTGGACCTAACCAGCTTTGGGAGTTTCCTTGTTATGTCCCTGACCTGAAGCTAGGAAGGCAGCAGACTTCCTGCCGGCTCGGGTCTAATCTGCATATAGGGCCCTCTATTCCTCTGAGAAGGGAGTCACCCACCACGACCACCCTTCTTTCTTTCATGGCAGAGGAAGTCATAAGGCTTGGTAGTGATTGCCTTGCATTAGGCTCCCTCCTAGGCAGGTCCTCCATTGCCTCCCCATTCTTATCTCTTTCAGTTTTCAAGGTCTCAAACCTGTTGCTTAGAGGGAGCAGGGGTAGAGGGCTAGGCAGGCAGTCTGACTGAAAAGGATTGGGAGTCCTGCAGAACATCAAATTGAATGTGAGTCAGCAGTGTCCCCAGGCAGCCAGGAAGGCCAACAGTCCTCTGGAGCACATCAAGCAAGTTATTGCCACCTGGGTGAGGGAAAGGACTGTCCCTGTCTGCTCTGCATTGCTACAGCCTGACCTGGAGCACTGGGTGCACTTCTGGGCACAGTATCACAGTATCACAGTCTCGTGCAAGTTGGAAGGGACCTTAGAGATCATCGAGTCCAACCACTGGGATTCGAGCCTCCTGTGTAGCAGAGCAACACTTCTACCACTTGCGCCACAAGCGGGATTCGAACCCGGGCCTCCGGTGTTGCAAGCGGCATTCCTAGCACTGTGCCACCAGAAGCACTCGCAGAACATAATGGACATCAAACTATGGGAGGGTGTGCACAGGAGGGCACTGGAACTGAGAGATGTAAAGTTCAGAGTTTCATTGGGATTGACTGCTTGTTTAGACTGGGACCTTCCACATCACACATCCTGCGATGAGACACAAGGCACACATGAAAAATGAACTTGACAGCAACTTCGCACCACATGCAGAGCCTGGGATCTCCTGTCCCTATGTCTTTGAAACAAATCTTTGAGTGAACACATTTTTACTCCAGGATACACCAGGGAGGGAAAAAAAAAGAAAAAAAGAAAAAAGGATGACAAATGTAGGGAGATAACAGAAGATCCATGCCCAGATTGTCATGTTCCTGGAAATGAATCTGGAACCGAATGCTGACAAGACGTGATCATGATACGCGATGTTTCAATATACCTTAATACAGCCTAGATAACTTTAAGCTGCTGTTCATATGGATATGTCTTCAACCCCATTCTTCTAAAATTAATTATAATTTTGTTGCTTCATCAGCTAATGCCGATGCAGAATATCTTGCATTTGGGAAAAGCAATGATTATCTTCAAGAGAAATTAAGAACAAACCATAACCAAAACTAAGTACTTGTCCTGATTTGCAAGTAAATTTAGGTGCTCAAAAACCAACATAACACCATTACTTAAAAGGTGCAATTTGGCTAAAATACAATGTTATATCATTAAAGCATTTAGAGCATATCATTCTCTCCCCTGATGAAAATCTAACTGAGATGTAATGAGACAAAATTTATGTAAAAGGGAAATGTGAAGGATAACATTTACTTATTCATGTAGCCAACATAACAAATCTTAAATAAAATACTTTGATCAGAATAAAATCACTATGCCATTGTAAAGGACCATTCTTCTGTTCCTGAGATTATGACTTCCACAAAATCATATACATATGGTTTATTGGTCTTGCATATTACATGTGCATTTCCTATTATAATTAATTTCTAGTTACACAGAGTAGCATTTTATTACAAACTGTATAAAGGTTACTAGCTGCAATCTGAGGACTAAATTAACAAGCTTCCCAACAAAAAAATGACTGGAATTGTAACAATAAGAAAAAACATTAAGCTGATCCTTGATATTTAGAATCCTTTAAGGAATCTGGGAACCTAGTTTTACCATCATCTTGGTTTTTTTCCTCTCTTCTTCAAATTACTGTAGTAGTATAAGGCTCTTATATATATACACACACATTGCCATTGTTTATATGTATACACACACAGAAATGTAAACCTATACAGAATCACAGAATCACAGAATTATCAAGGTTGGAAAAGACCTAGAAGATCATCTAGTCCAACCATTACCAATACTTCCTGGCTAAATCATATTCCTCAGCACCACATCCAAGCATTTCTTGAACACTCCCATGGTCGGTGACTCCACCACCTCCCTGGGCAGTGCATTCCAATGCCTGACTACTCTTTCCGAAAAGTAATACTTCCTAATGTCCAGCCTGAATCTCCCCTGACGCAGCTTAAAACCATTCCCTCTAGTTCTATCACTGATTACACGAGAGAAGAGGCCAACCCCCAGCTCACTACAACCCCCCTTCAGGAAGTTATAGAGAGCTATAAGGTCTCCCCTGAGCCTCCTCTTCTCCGGGCTGAACAATCCTAGCTCCTTCAGCCACTCCTCGTAAGGCCTGTGCTCCAGACCCCTCACCAGCTTTGTAGCCCTCCTCTGAACACGTTCCAGGGCCGCAATGTCTTTCTTGCAGTGAGGGGCCCAAAACTGAACACAGTACTCAAGGTGCGGCCGCACCAATGCCGAGTACAGGGGGACAATTACCTCCCTGTTGCTGCTAGTAACACTGTTTTTGATGCAAGCCATAATTTAACACCATTTCATTTAACCTCATACAACTCTCCATCCCACTGCCCCAGGAAGGGCCCTGAGCCAACATGAGAGACAGGATCTCCCTGCCAAGGGTCTGGGGATCAGGGCTTGGCCTGTCTGCTTCGTAAGGCAAAGGAGGGGTTTCTCAGCATCAGAGCCACCATGCCAGTGCCTTTCCCTGCCTGTAGTCATGGCTCCCAATTATCTTCTCTAACTAGTCCCTTGGGAAGCTTGCATGTTAATGGCCCTCAATGGACCCATTAATACTCCAAGAAATTTCACTGTTACTTCTGCCTTTGTCTTGTTGAGTACTTTGTGCAAACTTCTCTCTGCACTGGAGGTTGATAAACTCAGCAGCACATGTGCCCTGGGGCCCATTATAACCTAAGGAGTCTCCTGTGCCTTGTGCCTTCTTATTATCTTCTTCAGGTTTTCAGATCTTGTTCAGAAAATGGAGAGGTATCTGGAGAGAGCTTAAAGAGGAAGAATCCAAAATACATTTATTGTCTATTTATTTATAGTTGGGGTTAAACAGGAAGTTAAAGCAGCACTTTGCAACTGATGTCAATCCAGGATGTCCCCATTGAGTTCTATTCTGTTTCTGTGTGGACAAAGGTCCTCCTCAACCTCCCCACCCCATTTCTACTCACATTGGCCCTTGGGACTTGCATCACTTTTCCTCATATCACTCTTCTGCTCTGCAGCCACCTGCTCATTGTTAAACCTCCTTTGCACTAACTCAAACTGGCTTTCTTCAGAGAACCAGCTGCACATGGGCAAGGAAAAAAATCAACAAACAGAAGGAAAGGTGATGAAATTGAATGAACAGTAAAACATAGTGATCACTTGCATGCCATGTCCTATCTGCATCTGTTGAGAGAATCAACAGATTCCCTCAACAGAAAAATGATGTTGAGCGTCATCTTTCACAGGGAATATTTGTACAAGAAAGGAGTCAGACAGAGATAGGATGGGATAGATCGAATCACAGGGAAGAAGTTGACAACAGAGTCCATCAGACTTTGGAGAGATGTACAAATTCCAGTAATCTCCTTGAAAGTCAGAAATCAGCCAGGGAATTGTGAGGTATCTGACTGATCAAAGAGCATTGAATGGGGAAATCTGGAAGGTAGTGGGATGAGCAAGTGTCCAAATGCACTCATGAAAACATGCCCTTAACCACAGCCATTTATTTAGGAGAGCGGGAGACAACTGGAGGATGAGTGACATCAAATAGGCAGGAGGGTAGAGCAGCGGTGACTGCCGGAAAGCATCTTTGGACATAGCCTGACTGGATAGCTCATCTATGGTATTAGTGTGCAGAAGGTTGCACACAGACTTTAGACCCATAGTGGGTCTTGGAGTTGACATAGCATGACAGACACTCCTAGGGCGTGGCTTTCCTGAAGGCCCTGTGCCGCATTTGCAGCTGCAGGTGAGTGTGAGGGACTGCCCAGGGAACTAAGATGACACTAGGCTGCTTCTGATGCCATTCAGCTGAGATCCCCTACATAACTGAGGTTATGGTTATGTCCATTTATATGTGTTAGTTTTGAATTGCCTTCTGCTCCAGAAGATGCAGCAGATGGAGAACAGAGAAAGATCTGGCTCTTCTTTTGTGAGCCCATCCATTTAGTCAGCTGTGTAACTCTGCATGCTCCATGGAGATGGGTGACAAAGGCACTTTGAGGTGCTCTAAACGTTGAGGTCTGTTGTCATTAGGATGGCCAACAATAGGTCTTTCCCCTTTCAGATTCTCAGCTGATGCTCAGGATGGAGGTTTCTAGCTCAGGGACTTCCCACACAGTTTACAAGTGCTGGCACACATCCAAGAGCACCCCAGGCATTTTGGGCATCATGCAGTGTCTGTGTGAGAGCAACTGACTCCCTGCTGAAGGGTCAAAGACTCAGAGCAGGAGCTCACATGCAGGAATCTCCTTGTGCACATCTGAGCTAAACAAGAGGAATCCCATCTCCTGTGGGTCTGTGGGGAGCTGAATTGCATTTCAGCCCCAGGGTTTGTATTTGGAATGAGTTGCCTGCAGTACCTCAGCTGGATCACAGCCCTGATCAGCGAAAGTCCAACCCTCCCTGTCTTTGTCTGGGTGCCCTTTTTGTTTCATCAAACACTCTCTGGTAGGACTCACCAGATGCCTGTAATTAGTCACTGACCACTGGATGGTGAATTCATCAGATTTCAAAGCACAGTCATTAATGCCGTTGTCTTTCAGGAGCTGTTGGCCTTGAAGACCCAGGGACGTGTCAGGGGACATGAATGGGAAGGATAAAAATGACATCATCTGCTACCAAGCTGGGCTGGGCTCCTGGGACACAGAGAGCTCATAAAAGTGGGCAGAGCTGCAGAGAGACAGCTGTGCCCAGGAGCAGCTCTTGTGCACAGCACAGCCTGCAGGTGACAGAAGCATAGGAGAGAAATTGGAGTGAGCTTACAGGATGTGTACTGTGTGATTGAGCTGTGAGATCACTGCTGGAACATTGTACACAGATCACGACACGGTAACTCTCTTGCAGTAGGTAATGCAGCTGCTTATAATAGAGGGTTATCTATATGTGGGACATCCCATAGCAGATCTGGCCACAGGCACTACATGTTTCTTTACTATACAAAAAGCCTTCTGCTCCAGCTGAGGGCTTCCGTGCGGCAGCACCAGAGCACAGCCCCGAGGGCTGTATGTCTCAGCACGGCTGCAGGCTGTGCAGCCGGGGCTGCAGTTGGGTGCCCAGGGCTGTCCTGAAGAGCAGGGTCCCTCCTGTGCCCCAGGGGCTGTGTGCCAGGTATGGGACTCTGCCGCCTGCCAGGCTCAGCACTCAGCCTGTCTGGGGAGCTGCCCAAGGCGCTGCGGGGAGATGTGTGAGGGGAAGGAGCCCCCCGGCAGGGCTTGTGCTGCCACAGCTGCTGCCTGGGGCAGGGGGATCACAGCTCCACTGCACAACAGGATGTTTGTAAGGGTTCTCTGCAAGAGCAGAGTCAAGGCAGGGATTTTCCATTTCCTGTTCTGAGGGAAGGAAAAAGGATTGGAGGCTGAAATCTAATACAGGCTGTAAAATTTAAAACACAGTTCTGAGACTCCCAAATATTTTATCAATCAATCACTTGTTTTGAGAATATTCACACAGGTTGTGCTTTCAGCCTCTCCTTTCTAAAAGGTAAGAATAAGTTTAAGTTTCTGATGTTTTCTGCAGACACTGATAGTGCATTTATCCTGCAAACAGGCATATTTGACTAAGACAAATTGAAGTGCAAGGAGACTGGGGCTGGGGGCTCTAAGTGCTATTGGAGTAAAGATATGAGATATGTAAACAGCTACTAAGAGGAAAATATTCAGGAGGCTGGGATATGATTATGAAATGAGAAAAAAGTAACTGCTCCTTAGTCTTCCACTTATTTAGGAATGGTGAAGCTCATGAAAATAAATTCAAGATCTGGAGTAAAACGATAATTTTCCAAAGGGAAAGTGTCACGGGTTACTTAGATTTACCTATGCCCATGACAGGGGAAGCCACCCCGTGGGCCCCCCCACCCCGGGGCCCGGAAAGGAGGGGGAAAAAGGGGAGTGGGATAAAACAGTGACAATCTAAGGAGGAAAAACTTATTTTACTAAATATGATATCAAAATACAAGATAACACAATATAATATAATTGAGGCTAACAAATCGAACGAAACAGAGAGAGAGAGAGTCCCCGAAAACCGAGAGGCCTACTGTGAACTTTAGGCGACACGGCTGGAACGCTTCCCACTCTCTTTCACCCGTGCTTGTAGTGCAGAAGTGGGCTGATCATGCCACTTCCTCATGTCTTCTCCACGGTCACGTAGGTAGCGCCACATGGAAACACGCGGTGCAATCGTACTGTTGTTCTTTGCTCGAGCTGGGAAGCGTGTGCGTTTAACAGCTGAGACTTTTGATGATGCAGGTGAGGAGTAGGACTGGACTAGTTTGATCAGATCCTTCATTAGACCTGGTGGCCTGTACGAGGATTGACCTTCATTAGTTGTTTCTGATACTATTACGGGATCATTACGATTAGTTGATGGAAACAATTTCTTGCACATTTCATCTACTCGGTCTTCTAGCCGTGAGATGGCAGAAACTGCGGCACACGTTTGGGGGAGCTGCTGATCGACGTTTTGAAGCATTATAATCAGCTCAACAACTCGGGGCCATCTGTCCTCAAATCCTCTAGATGCTGTTACCAGTGTCTGTGCCATTCTCTCTGGTGCTGTACTTGTGATTTTCTGCCACATGTCAGGATCGGCCCTCACTCTCTCAGGATCATGTTTGCTTGGATCATGGTTGTACAACAATTTCTCCATGGCCAATTCCCTCAGGTACTGGATACCTTTTTGGACGGTATTCCAACTAGTAATTTTAGGCTTCAAAGCATCCTTATAGGGGTACCTTTCTCTCATGGCTTCTAACAGGCGCAACCAGAGAGTGGCAGCTCCATCCGAACATCTGCTTATCCCTCTGTCAACACCTGCATCTTGGGCAATGCTTCCTAGTTGGCAAGCTTCATTACCATCTATAGACAAGCTGTTGGCCCTGTTGTCCCAGCAGCGAAGCAACCAAGCAAGGATACCTTCATCTTGACGCCGTGTGAACTCCTTTCTTGAGCCTTGGATTTCAGTCAGCTTCAGAGGTCGACGATAGGTGATTTCCTCCTCATCATCAGTCTCTTCTTCATGCCTCTTGGTTTTTGCCTTTGCTTTTTTCGGTACTGCTCCATGCCCGGCACCTGGGTCTTCTGCTGCCCCCCCCCCCCCCCCCTCTGCTTCTCCTTCTTTTCGTTCTAGACACATGGACACCCGTTTCCATTTCTTGCCTTCCACAGGGACAACTGATATTGCTACTGATGCCTCCTGTGACTGATCAGAGTTAACTTGGGCTTGAATCTCAGATCGGAAACTCTCTCTCTCCGGAATAGTATGATACAAAGCTCAGTATGCATAAGCCAAACCCCACATAAGGTTTACCTCCTTAGATCTCTGACCCAAATACTCAATTTCTCAGGGTCCCTTAGGTGTTCAAGAGTGAAATCCCATGACACTGCGGGTCCCCATGCTTATAAGACTTTTCCTAAACCTTTCCATATTCCCTGCCAGTCATCATTCTCTGGTTCTGGAGGAGACTTCCACATAGAACGAATGTATAGGATTACATATACATTCATTAATAGTGATAACATGGATACAAGTATGAACCCTATCTCAGTTATTGAAAGGCGTACGGAAATCTGAGAGTACAGCCTAAAAAAAAAAGCAGGTTTTTTTAGTTTGTACACTGGATTAAACATGGTGGTGTTTGTAAAATTGCCTATTCCATCTGGGATGCAAGTGTTTGTAAGATTCGCAATTCCATCTGGGATGCAAGTGTTTGTAAGTTTCGCAATTCCATCTGGGGTGTAGATGCCAAAATTCGGACCATACCACATCTCATAAAAGTACCAGGCAGGTGTCTCCATCAGTATCCACCTTATTAGGCTATATACCTGCACAATTCCACAACACCAAATTATGGTGTTAATAGTTGACCAATACTTTGAGAAGATCATAATTGCTTTCAATCCCTTAAAAAGAGCAACTGGGATGAAGAGTGGATTCATAGCTGGCAGGCTCTGTAAAAGTCAGAGCTAGCTAGCTTTGCTCTAAGGGAGAAAGAAATCCCTTTGTTTTCTATACAAAAGTTAAATAGCAATGCTGAGAATGTGCAGCTGCCCTTAATGTTGACAATTTGTCTGGTATTTCAAGGTCACGTTCTCAGTGAGCAGCTACAAAAATATAACACTCCCGTAACGAAGCTAACGAAGCTCTTTAAGAGCAAAGAGAGAGTCGTTCTAAAAGCTAAAAAGCTCTAAGCCCGCATCCTCCACCAAAACATCTGTCATGGGTTACTTAGATTTACCTATGCCCGTGACAGGGGAAGCCACCCCGTGGCCCCCCCTCCCTCCACCTGGGGCCCGGAAAGGAGGGGGAAAAGGGGAATGGGATAAAACAATCTAAGGAGGAAAAACTTATTTTACTAAATATGATATCGAAATACAAGATAATACAATATAATGTAATTGAGGCTAACAAATTGAACAAAACAGAGAGAGAGTCCCCGAAAACCGAGAGGCCTACTGTGAACTCTAGGCGACACGGCTGGAACGCTTCCCACTCTCTGAGAAGTTCGAGAGAAGAAGGAGGGCACTCCAGCCTGGGAACAAGATTATATAGTGTCCTGGTCCCGTGACTTATCATTACCCTTGTTGTTCTCTGGGATATGTAGTCTTCTTCTGTGGACTGCACATTCAATAGAAGTATCCATGCTTTAAATGATGTTATGATGTGGAATACTGATAGCAAAATTACAAAATTACAAAACCATGATACAGGGCCATCTCCTACACAAGATGTACTGCACAGATCTTTTTCTATGTTTTGTTCATGTCAGCAGAATTGTCTGTTCTCACCATCATGTGCTATGACCGCTATGTTGCCATCTGCAAGCCCCTGTGCTACGGGACCTTGATGGACAGCAGAGCTTGTGCCACCATGGCAGCAGCTGCCTGGGGCACTGAGGTTCTCTATTCCTTGCTGCACACTGCCAGTACGTTTTCACTGCCTCTCTGCCAAGGGAATGTTGTCAGCCAATTTTTCTGTGAAATCCCCCAGATCCTCAAGCTCTCCTGCTCAGAATCAAATCTCAGGGAAATTATGTTTCTCATTTTTAGTATAGGTTTAGGCTTTGGATGCTTTGTTTACATAGTTGTGTCCTATGTGCAGATCTTCGTGGCTATGCTGAGGATGCCTTCTGAGTAGGGACGGCAGAAAGTCTTTTCCTCGTGCCTCCCTCACCTGGCCGTGGTCTCCCTGTTTCTCAGTACTGCCTTTTTTGCCCCCCTGAAGCCCCCCTCCTTCTCCTCCCCCTCCATGGACCTGGTGGTGGCAGTTCTGTACTCCGTGGTACCTCCAGCAGTGAACCCCCTCATCTACAGCATGAAGAACCACTTGTTCAGGGGTGCAGTGAGGAAAGTGTTTACCAGATGTGTTTCACAAACATTGAACTGCCTATCCTTTTGAACTCATATCATGTAATACAGCTTTTTACTGATGCAAACTCTTTGTTTTGTTTTGATCAATTTTATAACTATAAATTTATTATATTATTTTAATACTGTGATGTTTTTCACTAAAACATCATTACGCAAATCTATTCCTCTTCAGCTTGTAACTTTTTAGTGTAGACCAGACACACTGTACATAATGTACCGGGCTCTGTGTGAACCTTAACAGAATAAAGGATGTGCAGTTACTCTGTCTGTCCTCCTTCTTGAGACATTTCTGGATCTGTCGGGGTCGGATGTTCTCAGAAACCCACAATCCAGCAGGAAGCACACATCTGTTCATCAAACTATGCGCTGACTTCAGCCTGAAACAGTTTCTAGCTGGTCCCTTGCCCAGTGTTCCCCATAACGCTGACAATGGAGTTTCAAAATATTCTTTTCTTATCTGACCTGACATCCTGCTTACCCAAGCCCCTCTGCAATCGTTAAGTCTTAGATTGTCCCCTTGTTTGGACTCAATTATCCCCTTTTCTTGGACCTAGCAAATACTCTTGCTAGATTACTACATTCCTGGAAAGGGAAGATTTCAAATAACTTCCGCTCTCCACTTTCTGTCTTAGCTTGTGCTTTTTCTATTCTTCCTAGCTATTCCCACAGGTCTTACACTGCCATAATACACACCTCATTTCAACATACATTAAAACAAGCAAGATGATTACAATAGTACTAAGTAATAAAGAGTTGCTTTAGCCATGCAAAATGTGGTAGCCAACCAGTAAATTTTTCCCACAGTTCGGTGAATCCAAGTATCTATCGATACTTGATGAAGTAGTTTAGTTTTGTTCCCATATAGACTGTAGTTCAGATTCTTTCTTTTGTTGTTTGTAAGAGATGTAGTTAATCCAATCCACATTGTTAATTGTCACCCACCAGAACAGTGATTCAAACCCTGCAGCAATTGGATTTCTCAACTTAAATTTATCAGCGACACCTCTGATCACTCCATTTGAATCTGTATCTATATACAGCATCATCAAATGAGAACCCTGAGCTCCTTTTGTTCCTTCTGGGGGTGTGTGACATCCCCTTCGTGAATGCCAGGGTGAATGGTACAACTCATTGAGCAAGTGCACAGGTACCTCACAGTGAGATGGGAGAGTGGACCGTAAGATCTTCTCACCCGCCGCAACACCACCAGAGATCCGCTCTACAGATTTCCAATCTCAAATAGTTTCCTTCTGAATCTTCCGTAACATTCAAGGTCTCACTGCATAGGGAGAAATTCCCTGTATGCCTGGTAGCTCTTACACCCTGCCTTGAGATGGAAGCTGTATGGTTACCTGTAGCCATGGTGAATGCAGGAGGGGTTTTGGCATCCATATCAGGCATTGGAGAGAGCAGTAAAGATAGCGATTTACAGGCTCTGTTTCCTCAGGAGGCTTTCTCCTGATACAGGGCAATCATGCACCATATCCCTTGGGGTTCCTGGGTCTACCGCAGTGGAAGGGGTACTACCTGTGCTACAGGCCATCCTGATGCACAAGCATAGCAATCACTATGGCTGAGACTCTGGACAGTATATTTAATCCATTCTACCCAGGCATTCATATCCCCATACTTTGTCTCAATTTCAAACGTTTCTCTGAGATCCTTTATTTCTGCAACTATTACAACTGCAGGGTTTTTAGGAAGATTATGCACTCTTTTCCCTGTGCTGGACATTCTGAGTATGATCAGGGAATTAATCCCATACGGCTATCCTGAATTGTATTGGTCAGAACTAGCATATAACTACACCATCCTTTTTCTTGGGAGTTCAGTGAAATCCATTTGCCAATGTAGCCCAGGTTAAAATCCCTTTCCCTATTTGTTCCACAGAACAATTGGGCCTGTTCTAGGATTATTCTGTAAACAAACCTCACATTTCTGTGCTACCTACTCAGTGGTGGTGTCTAAATTCCGAGCCACAATACATTTGCTCAGCTATTTATAAAGAGCCTCTGCTCCCCTGTGAGTTTTCCTGTGCTCAGACATGAGTATGGCCCACAACAGGGACGTGGGAAATATTATGTTTTCAACCCTTACCCACCCTCCTTCTCCAACCTGCCCTCCTAAGACCTTTATCAATTTTTGTTATCTTGTTTTTTAATCTCATTTTAAATATTTACTGTCTGGAAACAAAGCCTGCGCCTCCATGTCCTCCGTTTTTGTATACTCTCCAAACCCCCCTGCTCTTCCCCCTCCCTCCATTAATTTCAGCAGACATGGAGGGAGAAAACTGAAAGACTGTAACTGTCCATGCCAGACAGGCCCTCTCAACATAATCACCAGACACCTAGTGTGGGTGTTAGCAGATGCTATAAAGACCATTGGCAAGCCCCACCAAAGCTTGAAGTGAGCGCTAAGGAGCCATGGGTTCATGTCTGACAAAGTAGTAGATGGCAAATACAGAGGAACAAACAGCAGAGTGCCAAATGGTGGAAGATGAGCCGCGCGGTGGGCGGCACATTGCTGAGTGGCTGCTGACAGAGTACTGCACTGAGATGGGGGCCCCTGATGGCTCCTTTCTTGTCAGGGAGAATGAAATTTTGGTTGGGGACTGCATTCTGTCCATCTATTGTAATAGGAAGGTGCAGCATTGTCACATCCTCTGGCAGCAGGACGCCAGCATCCACAGGTTCTTTCTGACTGACAGCCAAGCATTTGACAGCCTCTACGACTTCATCACCCACCACCAGGAGATGCCACTGTCGTGCAAGAAAATTGAGATGAGGCTGACAGAGCTGTTGCCTCAGTCCAGCCCTTGCAGCAACACAGACTGGGTGCCACGGGATGGCACAAGAGGGACCATGCCAGTTCCCCTGATAATTATGTAAGCGGTGCATACGGATATGCTACCAATGGATAAAAATCCTCCACTGTTCTGTTGATAGCCCTTGAATCTTGTAGTATCCGGAAGTTCCTGTACATTTTTCTAATCAGGAGGATGGGTACGTTGTATTTTTGACTCACACTCCATCAACAACCTGAGTTTCTGAATATGATCAATTATTGGCTGGATTCCTTTCCTGTCTTTGAATATAAAGGAGTACTGAGTAATCCAAACTGGCTGAGCTCCCTGCTTTATTCTCAATGCCATTGGAGCTGTATTCTTAGCCCTTCCTTTGTTTTGCACAACACACATCCCAGGGTGAACTTACTCACTTTGCCTGAAATCCCAGTCCCTGCAGGAGTAGTGATCAGTGCTAAACTAAGCATCTCTTTTAACTGTTCTTCGTCTGAGGGTGTGCTTGATCTCCCTGTTCCTCATGCTGTAGATAATAGGGTTCAGTGTTGGAGGAACCACTGAGTACAGAAGAGCCACTGTCACATCCAGGAGTGGGGATGAAGTGGAGGGGGGCTTCAGGTAGGCAAAAAACCTAGTGCTGACAAAGAGGGAGACCTCAGCCAGGTGAGGGAGGCACGTGGAGAAGGCTTTGTGCCGTCCCTGCTCAGAGGGCATCCTCAGCACAGCCAGGAAGATCTGCACATAGGACACAACTATGAAAACAAAGCACCCAAAGACTACACTGGCACTAAAAATGATAAGTACAACTTCCCTGAGGTAGGAGGCTGAGCAGGAGAGCTTGAGGATCTGGGGGATTTCACAGAAAAACTGGTTGACAACATTCCCTTGGCAGAGAGGCAGTGAAAATGTACTGGCAGTGTGCAGCAGGAAATGGAGAACCCCAGCGCCCCACACAGCTGCTGCCATAGTGGCACAAGCTCTGCTGTCCATCAAGGTCCCGTAGTGCAGGGGCTTGCAGATGGCAACGTAGCGGTCATAGGACATGATGGTGAGAAGGGAATACTCTGCTGAGAGGAAGAAGGTAAAGAAAAAGAGCTGTGCAGCACATCCTGCGTAGGAGATGGCCCTGTTGTCCCAGAGCTTTGTCTCCATGGCTTTGGGGAGAGTGGTGGAGATGCAGCCCAGGTCGAGGAGGGCCAGGTTGAGGAGAAAGAAGTACATGGGGGTGTGCAGGCGGTGGTCGCAGGCTACAGCTGTGCTGTTGAGGCCTGTTTGCAGCTAAAGTGAATTATTCATGCCTACAGAAAATGATGATAATTAAAATTGTTTCCATCCATCAAAAAATTGGAGACTGGAAGCACATCACGTGTGACTGTTCACAAAACAAACAACTGACGAAAAATTCTCAGAAGTGTGACTGCCACTTTCTGCCTCCAATTTGTTTTGCCTCAGAACAGGAAATGGAAACCCCCTGCCTTGGATCTCCTCTTCCATGGGCCCTAGAAAACAGAGTTGTGCAATGGAGCTGTGATCCCCCTGCCCCAGGCAGAAGCTGCGGCAGCACAAGTCCTGCCGGGGGGCTCCTTCCCCACACACGTCTCCCCGCAGCACTCTGGGCAGCTCCCTGGGCAGGCTGAGTGCGGAGCCTGGCAGGCGGCAGAGTCCCATACCTGGCACACAGCCCCTGGGGCACAGCAGGGACCCTGCTCTGCAGGACAGCCCTGGTCACCCGCCTGCAGTCCCGGCTGCACAGCCTGCAGCCGTGCTGGGATACAAAGCCCTCAGAGTTGTGCTCTGGCGCTGCAGCAATGAAGCCCTCAGCTGGATCAGAATGCTTTTTCCACAGTAAAGAAACATGCAGTGCCTGCAGCTGGATCTGCTATGGGATGTCCCAGATTGTTAACCCTCTATGAAAACAGCTCACGGTCTGCAGTGAAACTTACCTTTTCACGGTCTGTGAGCAAAGCTCCTGCAGTGAGCTCACAGCCCACTCAAACCTCACACATCCTGTAAGGTCTCTCCAATTTCTCTCCTCTCCTGTCAGCTGCAGGCTGTGTTGTGCACAAGAGCTGCTCCTGAGCACAGCTGTCTCTCTACATCTCTGTCCACTTTTATGAGCTCACTGTGTCCCAGGAGCCAGGACAAGGAAGCAGCAGATGATGTCATTTCTATCCTTCCCACTCATCTCCCCTGAGATGTACCTTGGTCCTCATGGCCAACAGCTCCTGAAAGACAACAGCATAATGACTATGCTTTGAAATCCGCTCAATTAACCACCACATGTCCAGTGGTCAGTGACTGATTGTAGACATATAGGGAGTACTATCAGAGTATGTTTGATGAAGCACGAAGGTCACACAGACAAGGAAGGCAAGGTTTGGACTTTCCCTGTGCAGGGCAGTGATCCAGATGAGGTAGTGCAGGAGTCTCATCCCTTGACAGAAATCCTGGAGCTGAAATGGGATTCAGCTCCCCACAGAACCACAGGAGCTGGGATTCCTCTGGTTCAGTTCAGAAGTGCGCAAGGAGTTGCCTGCATGTGAGCTCCTGCTCTGAGTCCTCGGTCCTTCAGCTGGGAGGCAGCTGCTTACACACAGACACTGGGTGATGCCCAAGGTGCCTGGGCTGCTCCTGATGTGTGCCAGTGCTTGTAAACTGTGTGGGAAGTCCCTGAGATAGACACCTCCTTCCTGGGCATCAGCCGAGGGCCAGAGAGGGGATAGCACGGGCTGTCTGGTGAATTCACATGCAGCTGCAAGAGCAGCACAGGTCCTTCAGGAAAGCCATGCCCTTGGAGTGTCCATGTTGCTACGTCAACTCCAAGACCCACGATTGGTCTAATGTCTGTGTGCCACCTTCTGCACACTGATACCATAGATGAGCTGCAGGCCTGAGCTCCTGTTTGGACCACAGGGACACAGTTAAATGGCTTCCACAACTTCACTGTAGCGCAAGGGGGATACAGAGTCTGTACAATGGTTGGATGAGTAGTCATGGAATGGCAACTGCCCTCTGTGAGAGTGCACTGAGCTCTGCCTGGGGATGGAAGAGCAGCCAGGTCAGAGATAATGGAAATGGCAAACAGAGGAGACCATCAGTGTCTGTTCCTGGCTTCTTGATCACGGAGGGCATGTGGAATGTGCCCTCTGCAGACATACGGGAGACTCGTTGTCAGACCTGTGTCCCCTTTGGGAGCCTTTTTCACTCCAGTATCTGCTTCAGGGACAGCACAGCAGGGCATGTGCCATCCAGCAGATCCGTGCAGAGCACAGATGGCAGATTCTTGACCAAGCCATGGAGGAACCAAAGAGGAGAGGTTCTCTGCTGGATCTCATACTCTCCTGCAATGAAGGTCTCGTTGGAACTGTGAAGGTCAAAGGGGCATCAGGCCAAGTACAAGACACAGATGGATCTCGTGTTATTTATTTATTTATTTATTTATTTATTTATTTATTTATTTATCTATCTATCTTGAGGCTGTAAGCTTAAAAGATGTTCATTAATGTCAATAAAATTGAGACAAGGCATTGAAGACAAAGATCGAAATCAATGAAAATGTTTTAACTCAACATGCGAAACTCTCTTGAGTCTTGTTCCATTTTAAGTTGTAAATATGAATCTTTGAGTTGATTTTATGGCTTTTTTTTTTTTCTTTTTTTCTTTTTTCTTTTTTTTTTTTCTTTTTTTTTTTTTTTTCTCTTTTTCTGAAACTAAGATGTTTTCCAGAACTGTGTTTGCTGGACACAAATGCCTTCAGGTTCAGGGACACAGACAGTGGTGCCAGTGCCAATGCCCTGTGACTAAATCCTGGCGTCACCACTGCTCTTTCCTGCTGCCTATTTGATGTCCCTCATCCTCCAGATGTCTCCAGCTCTCCTAAATAAATGGCCATGGTTAAGGGCATGTTTTCAGTAGGCCATTTAGACACACGCTCCTGACATAGCCTGCCAGATTTCCCCATCCCTTGCTCTTTGTTCAGTCAGATACCTCCCAATTATCTGTCTGATTTCTGACTTCTAGGAGGATGATTCAAATTTGCTCCATCTCACCAAAGTCTTATAGATTGTGTTGTCAACTCCTTCATCGCGATTCGATCTATCCCTTCCTATCTTTTCTTTTTCTCATTCTTTTTCTTTTTCTATGTTGTTTTCTTCTTTTTCATTCCTTTTCCTTTTCCCTTTCCATATACTTTTCTTTTTCTTTTTCCTTTCCCTTTTCCTTTTTCTATTTCTCTTCTTTTTTTTTTCTTTTTCTCTTTCTCTCTTTTAATTTTCATGCTTTAAAAAAAGCATGAATTCTGAAAGCTGTTCAGTAATGTCAGTAAAAGTGAAAAAAAGAGTTGAAGACAAAGATAGAAATCAATAAGAACGTGTTAATTCATCTCAAAGTGTGAAATACTCATGAGTCCTGTTCAGTGTTAAGTTCATATCTCCCAACTCCCTGGATGATTTATCCCAGGGAGATTACTGGAATTTGCTCCATTCCTCAAAAGTCTGTTGTCAAATCCTTCACCATCATTCTATCTATCCCATCCTATCTGTGTCTAACACATTTCTTGTGGAAATACTCCCTATGAAACATAAACCTCAATAGAAGCAGCTTGGACATGGCATGCAGTTGATCCCTGTGTTTTACTGTTCATTCAATTGCATCACCTTTCCTTCCGTTTGTTGGACATAAATAAAGAGAATTCTTTCTTTTTCCATGTGCAGTTGGTTCCCTGTGGAAAGCCACTGGGAGTTGGTACAAAGGAGGTTTAACAATGAGCAGGTGGCTGCAGAGCAGAAGAGTGATGTGAGGAAAAGTGATGCAAGTGCCATGGGGCCAGTGTGAGTAGAAGTGGGGTGGGGAGGTTGAGGAGGAACTTTGTCCACACAGAAACAGAATAGAACTCATTGGGGACATCCTGGATTGACATCAGTTGCAAAATGCTTCTTCTTGTATAAAACAATCTATAAATGAATAGAAAATAAATGCTTTTTTGATTCTTGCTCTTTAAGCTGTCTCCATTTTTCTGAACAAGTTCTGAAAACCTGAAGAAGAGAACAAGAAGGCACAAGGCACAGGAGGCTCTTTAGGTTAGAATGGGCCCCAGGGCGTATTTGCTGCTAAGTCCGTCAACCTCCAGTGCAGAGAGAAGTTTGCACAAAGAACTCATCAAGACAAAGTCAGAAGTAACAGTGAAGTTTCTTGGAGTATTAGTGGTCCCACTGAGGGCCATTAGCAAGCAAGCTTCCCAAGGCACTGGTTAGAGCAGATAACTGGGAGCCATGACTCCAGTCAGGCAAAGGCACTGGCATGGTGGCTCTGATGCTAAGAAAATCCTTCTTTGTCTTAAGAATCAAACAGGACAAGCCCTGATTCCCAGACCCTTGGCAGGGAGATCCTGTCTCTCATGCTGACTAAGGATCCTTCCTGGGGCAGTGGGATGGAGGTCTGTATGATGTTAAATGAAAGACATGGGGACAGAGATCCCAGGCTCTGCATTGGGTGCAATGATACTGTCAAGTTCATGTCCCACATGTGCCCTGTGTCTCATCACAGGATGTAGGATGTGAGAAGGGCCCTGTCTAAACAAGCAGTCAATCACAGTGAAATTCTGAACTTCAGATCTCTCAGTTCCAGTGCCCTCCTGTGCACACCCTCCCATTGTTTGATGTCCTTTATGTTCTGCATTGCCCAGAAGTGCACCTAGTGCTCCAGGTGATGCTGGAGCTGCACAGAGCAGAGAGGGACAATCCTTTCCCTCACCCAGATGGCAATAAATTGCCTGATGTACTCCAGGGGACCGTTAGCTTTCCTGGCTGTCTGGGTACACTGCTGACTCACATTCAATTAGATTTTTACCAGGATCCCCAGTCCTTTTCAGTCAGACCTCTCTCCAGTGTCCCGTATACATTCTGTGTTTATGTCCAGGGTTGCCCCTACCCAGTTGCACAATCAGGCACTTGTTCTTGTTAGACATTATTCACTTGGTGCTTAGTACCAGCTGGTACCCACTTCTCTGACTTGTCCACATCTCTCTGCAAGCCCTCTCAACCCTAAGTGGAGGCAACAGCACCTCCTCATCTGGTATCATCAGAAAACATCAGCAAAAAGTCCTGCATGCAAGTCATCCACAAAAACATGAAAGAGAAGTGACCCTAAAATGGAGCTCTGGGGAACCCTGATAGTGACCATCTAACAGCCTGATGGAACCCATTGACTGTAATCCTTTGGGGCTTACCTGTGGGAATACAAGAAAAGCTGTTCAGAGCAGCAGCTGTGGAGCAAGATAAACAGCATGGGAACCAAGGACACCTCTGCAAGGAGAAGAAGAGTCTCACAGCTCTGATTGGATATGTGCCTGCATGGACAGTTGAAAAGTGTTTTGTAGAATGCTTTGTTGACATGTAAGATGTTTGGGAAAGTTGTAAGGGCGGATGGGAAAGTTAGAAAATAACAACTTGTGAAGGTATATAAGGGATGTGAGAACTTGTAATAAACGATTTGGATTGTTCACATCTGAGTCCGTGCCGAGTCGCTGCAAATGGCGCCCACAACGTGGAGCAAATCAACCCGCGGCTGAGCGAGCCCGGTCCGGCAGCGTCGCCCGACTGAACTTCGGAGAGACTGTTTCACGCGCACCCGCACCGTTCTGCAGGACAGAAGGTGAGCAGTCGGGAACTATGGGGAGCTCACCAACGAAGGAGCAGAAAGTAAATCTCGAAGTATTGCGGTCAGTGTTACCGTATCAGGATAAGACTGTGTCTACTAAAGCATTAGCTACTCTTCTTAAATGGATAAGCAAAAATGTCCCTGAATTTCCAAAAACTGAGTTCTCTCTCGATGGAGAACTTTGGGACAAAATCGGCTCAAAACTCTACGAGGCTTCTCTCGCTAAAGACAGAAAGGCTGCTAAGCTGTTGCCCGTTTGGAGCCGGATAATGGAAGGGATTAAGCAATCACGACGGGAAAGAATTTATTCCGACCGTTCCCTGCCGCCCTCTGTCCCAATCCCGCCACTGCCTCTCGCTGCGGGAAGCGGCCCATGCCCGGATCCGACTGGCAGCTCCGACCCCCCCGCGATTCGGGGAGACGAGGGGCCGCGGCCGCCCCCCTTCGCGCTCCCGCCTTTCGCTCCTCCCCCGACGTTCGCCGCGTTGCCGCACTCTACGGCGCCCTCGCCCTTCGCTCCGCCTATGACGTTCGTCGCGCCGCTTCTGCCCTCCTCCCCCCCCACGTCATGTGCTGCTGCGTCTGTGCAGCCGGCGTGTAACGTGGTTAAAGACACGGACGGATCGAAACCAGGGGATCGTTGTGACCCCGGTCCAGAAAATCCAGAAAGAGAATCGGACGCGTTTCCTCCTGATGATACTTTGAAGGAAGCAGGAATGACAAATTTCCCTACAGCGTACTGTGATGTCTTAGAGCAATGCAAAAAAGAAACAATATTAAGGGGTGATGCTGACACGTTGCAGACCTTTCCTAATCAGGTCCCCCGTTTGGAATCTCTGCCTTATGAGGCAGTGAAGGAGCTAAGGGAGTCAGTGAGAACATTCGGCGTTCAGTCAGCCTTTACATACAATCTTTTGGTTACAAACAGTGACAGTTACACTATGACCCCTCACGATTGGAAAACTGTGTTAAGAATGATCCTCTCTCCTATGCAATGCACCGTGTTTATGACTGAATATCAGCTACATAATTTGACTGATAGCTCTTTGCCTCAGACTCGGACAAATCCATGTGGCACAGCACCTCTTCAACTGTGTCAGACAGATGTCACTCACGTTCCTGAATTTGGCTGTCTAAAATATGCACATGTAACAATAGATACTCATTCTTCTTACGTATTTTCCACAGCACGTATAGGTGAATGCAGTCTCAAGATTTAGAGTTTAAGGCATTAGCTAGGATGTTGTGTGCTTCTTCTATTTTAGTAATAGATCAGATGTGTATTAAACAGGATTTGATCTAATCAGTGCTAGAGTCTACAGGAATAGCTCTTTTAATGTTTTAGTACTGTTTGGTTATGATGTTATTAGCCTATTAATTAGCTTTTCTTAATTTGCAAAGACAAAACCTGGAAAGGAATCCCAGGCAAAGAGATGACCCTGTTTCATAGAACGGATACCTCTTTTACATCCAATTAATTGGGATCTGAAAATATAACCATGCATCATTTTAGACAAAAGTGCACGCTAATAGAACTAAATTTGATGGTTTATTCTGTTTTCCAAGCAGGTGTTCCACTTGGGCTCTATATCACGCACTGGCCATGCGGATGTGGTGTACAACTGGAAGAAATCCTTCAGACCCTGAATGCAGGAGAGAATCTGTGATGGATGAGAGAGGAAATGTGCACCTTGAAGCAGGGGACGCCCTGCTGGCACTACCTGTCACATCCACCACCAACATGGCTTGCTGTTTCTCAAGGGTCAATAAGTATTAATGCCCCTAGTGATACTCTAGTACATTTGTCCTCTAAAATTGGTTCTATTTGACATGATATTCCATTAAATTGTGCAATCATTAATCAATTATTAGCCCGGATAACTCAGTTGGTAGAGCATGATTATGAACATCTTAAAAGCATTTACTGCACAAATTTTAGTGGTCATTAAAAATCAATATATCAGAGTATATAAAAATTGAAGCCTTTTCCTGATCAGTTACGGATTAACACAATGGGACCCTCATGGATTTATTTTCAGGTTGCAGAAACTTAGGTTGCAGTACAAACATGTTTGTTCTTTTTAGTGGGTTTAACAGTAATGTTGTTATGTTGTATTTGACTTGTCTCTTTTTTCACTTTTAGAGTATTGTCAATCGAGGCCTTGATTGAGTTATAATGATTATGTTATTAATATAATGAGTGTTATTATTTTATTGTATGGTAGTAGCTTGTCAATAAACAAAAAAGGGGGAATTGTGGGAATACAAGAAAAGCTGTTCAGAGCAGCAGCTGTGGAGCAAGATAAACAGCATGGGAACCAAGGACACCTCTGCAAGGAGAAGAAGAGTCTCACAGCTCTGATTGGTTATGTGCCTGCATGGACAGTTGAAAAGTGTTTTGTAGAATGCTTTGTTGACATGTAAGATGTTTGGGAAAGTTGTAAGGGCGGATGGGAAAGTTAGAAAATAACAACTTGTGAAGGTATATAAGGGATGTGAGAACTTGTAATAAACGATTGTTTCTCAAGACCCAATATGGTGTTTCAAGCAGTTGCATGGGGTACTGCATGTGTTTCAAGCCACCCAGTGGTTACCTCCACCATGGTAAGCACATAACACTTACCACTACGAGATTGTGGCAATGTGATATAATCAACCTGCCACATCTCCCCATATTTATCCTTCTGCCATCACCCTTCCTCAATGAGAGGTTTCATATTCTTGGCTTGTTTAATTATGGCACATGTTTCACAGTCATGAATAATCTGAGCCATAGTGACCATAGTTAAGTCCACCTCTTGGTCTCTGGCCCACTTATATGTCGCGTCTCTTCCTTGATGGCTTGAGGTCTCATAAACCCATCGAGCTAGAAATACTTCACTTTTATTCTGCCAGTCCAAGTCTATTTGAGCCACCTCAATTCTGGCAGCTCAGACTACCTGATGGATATTCTGCTGTTTTTCAGTAGCCTGACACTTGGGTGCATGAGCATCTACAAGAAACACGTTTATAACCATATTCTTTGTTCAGGCAGCAGTGTCCTTCAGCATGTCTGCTGTTGATATAATGTTGGGAGGATTGGCTGACAAGCCTGAAAGCTGTGCTGCCATTCAGCAAGACCTGGACAGGCTGGAGATCTGGGCAGTAAGAAACCGGATGAGGTTCAACAAAAGCAAGTGTAGAGTCTTACATCTAGGCAGGAAGAATTGCATGCATCGGTACAGGCTGGGAGATAAGCTGCTGGAGAGGAGCTCTGCACAGAGGGACCTGGGTGTCCTGGTGGACGACAGGTCGGCCATGAGCCAGCAGTGTGCCCTTGTTGCTAAAAAGGCCAATGGCATACTGGGGTGCATTAAGAAGAGCGTGTTCAGCAGGTTGAGGGTGGTGATCCTCTCCCTGTATACTACTCTGGTAAGGCCTCATCCATAGTACTGTGTCCAGTTCTGGGCTACCGAGAACAAAAAAGACAGGGACCTCTTGGAAGGAGTCCAGCGAACTGGGTCTGTTTAGCCTTGAGAAAAGAAGACTTAGAGGGGACCTGATCCAGGTCTATAAATATCTGAGGTGTGGGTTGCAAAGTGGTGAGGCCAGACTCTCTTCAGCAGTGTTTGGAGACAGGACAAGGGGAAATGGCCAGAAACGGGAACATAGGAAATTCTGCATGAATGTGTGCAAGAACTTCTTTATGGTGGGGGTGACGAAGCACTGGAACATGCTGCCCAATTGAGTTGTGGAGTCTCCTTCTCTGGAGATATTCAAGACCTGCCTGGATGCCTACCAGTGCAACCTGGTGTAGGGAACCTGATTTGGCAGGGGGGTTGGACTCAAGGATCTCTGGATGTCCCTTTCAACCCCTACAATTCTGTGATTCTGTGAGTAATGGGCACCTGAGAGTGCAGCGTTATTCAGCTAACCCAATGGGTGAGTACACCAAATTAAGAGACCTTTCTCTATATATCTAGTGAAAATTCCAGATCTTAAGGCATTCCGAAGCTGTGACAAACCCACATTCTGTCACTGATGGCACCTTTCTTTGTTTTGGGCTCTCATTTAAATGGCAGTTCCCTGGGGTCTTCCAGCACAGCCCTAGCCAGTTGGCAAATGCAGCTGAGGACTTTCAGAAAAGCCATGTCCTGGTAGTGTCAGTGCTTGCTGGACAACTGTGAGCTCCACAATGGGTCTCGTTTCTGTGTGACACCTTGTGAACATGAGTACCACTGTGTAGATGTGAGGCCAAGCCAAGCTAAATCTAATCATGCTACTGAAAAGGGATGGAAGAATCTTTACACTAATGAGAAGACCACAAATATTCACTCAGTGAGCTCGAAATCACTGTGCATTTGCAGACCCAGGGTCTTGTTTGTCTCACACAGACATGGTGGGGTGGTTCCCACCTCTTAACTGTAGCAAATGGGATAGAGATACTTTATGACGGATGGGCAAGGAAGATGAAGAAAGGCTGCTGCCGTCTGTGAGTGTGCACTGAGCTCTGCCTGGGGATGGCAGAGGAGCCAGGTGAGAACTGATGGAAAGGGCTCAAAGAGAAGAGTTGCAGATTCTGTTCCTTGCTTCCTGATCAGGAAGAACAAGAGGATGGGGACAGGCAGGTATCTGAGTTACAGCTGGGATGGAGTTGTTTTCTTCAGACTGCCTGCTCTGGTGCAGTGTTTTGGTTCTAGTAGAAAACCATTGATAACTCTCTGATGTTTACAGCTGCTGCTAAGCAGTGTTGTACATAGCCAAGGTCATGGTCAGTGGAGGGCACATGGAGCTGGGAGGGAACAGACTGCAGACAGGTGACTGAAAGTCACCTAAGGAACATTCCGTACAAACTGACAGCAAGCAGAAGGAGTACTGAAAGGGTGGAAGTTCATCTCACTCTCTTCTGCTGCCCAGAGACCAGCTTGGAATCTTTCTGGTGGTGCTGAGCAAGTGCTTGTGCATCAGTTGTTATATACCATCCCACATATCTGGATATATAGTGATAACTATTACATTTCTCCTTTAATCTTGCTTAGTAAATAGCATCATTTCACGAGTTGTACTTTTTTTCCCCCCCAGTACCCTTCCCCATCCCACTGGGAATGCGGCAGTGGACAAAGCTCTATTTCCTGCTTCATCCACCATTGTCTCTTTGGTGCCCAATGTGAAGCTCCAAGGCTTGACATAACACCACATCTGTCCAGAGCAAGTTAACACAGAGCTTTGTGGAAGCTGGACAGTTGCAGGCCATGATGCTGATTGTTTCCCTATTTGTGGAGCTCATTCAGCCTTTCACATGCATTACACAGGCATTGCTCAGCTCCTTCTCTGCTGCTTGTTTTCCATGCTTTGCTGTTTGCCAACTCTGGGGGCTGGATGAGGATATTTATTTTGCTATGCTGTTTGACTTTGGTTTATATCATGATAAAATTGGCAGCTGAGAATATGAAGTTTTGCACACATTCATCTCTGAGGTCATCTTTGAGTTACAGAAGTAACACTGTTGATAAGGTTAGAAATTACACCCTTTACTTTGAGTCCTCAGGGAGTCTGGCTATGGAGGAGAGAAGGGTGGGCTCTTTCCAGTAGTCCCTCAGTCTCACTCTCACTTCTTTTTGTCCTGGAGAACAAGAGCTACTTCCAATAGCTCTTGAGGATTTTGACAGTGGCAGCAAGGAGACGAGCTCTGACACAGCCGGTCATATTGTGGGCTACTGACTGCAGCTACAGAGTGCTGCTGTAGAGACAACAGGATGGCCATGAGACCCACAAGATCTTCAGGACTGCACAAATGAGAGGACTTGAGAGCAATGTAGCACTGTAACAAGAGGAGGAATGAAAAGAGCTGGTTGTGATTCTGTCCATGGCTGTACCTCCCCCAGATCCAGACAAGGTAGGAAGAGAGAAGAGCTAAGGAAAAGTCTACTTTGAAAGCTTTTTAGGTATCTTTTAACTGATTCAGGGAATCTGGTTCCATGTTTACATGAGTTCTTGGAGTGAGAAAACGGAAAGTAGGTAGGAAAGAAGTGAAATAAATTTTTATTTATAAGTTCAATAACATATTTTTGCAAGTTGCTATATCACACAAAATCAAACAAGCAAAGATGCATAAAACATAAAGAACCATCTCTGGGAATCCTGTGAGGAAGGTGTGCACTTTATTTAAGCTGGAATAGTGTGTATTGCAACTCCTTCCTGAGAGCGTGCTTGATCTCCCTGTTCCTCATGCTGTAGATAATAGGGTTCAGTGTTGGAGGAACCACTGCGTACAGAAGAGCCACTGTCAGATCCAGGAGTGGGGAGGAAATGGACGGGGGCTTCAGGTAGGCAAAAGAAACAGTGCTGAGAAACAGGGAGACCACAGCCAGGTGAGGGAGGCATGTGGAGAAGGCTTTGTGCCGTCCCTGCTCAGAGGGCATCCTCAGCACAGCCACGAAGATCTGCACATATGACAAAACAATGAAAACAAAGCAGCCAAAGACTAAACTTATACTAAAAATGAGAAACACAAATGCCCTGTGGTAGGAAGTTGAGCAGGAGAGCTTGAGGATCTGGGGGATTTCACAGAAAAACTTGTTGACAACATTGCCTAGGCAGAGAGGCAGTGAAAACATACTGGCAGTGTGCAGCAGGGAACTGAGAACCCCAGTGTCCCAGGCAGCTTGCGATCATGGAGGTGTGGTGGGACAGCTCGCATGACTGGAATGTTGTCATGGAGGGCTATGTGCTTTTTAGGAAAGTTCAGCTGGCAATGCGGGGTGATGGAGTTGCTCTTTATGTGAGAGAGCAGCTAGAATGTATTGAACTCCACCTGGGGGAGAGTAATGTAGAAGTCGAGAGCTTGTGGGTGAGAATCAAGGGCCAGGCTGGCAAAGGGGACACTGTTGTGGGTGTGTACTACAGGCCTCCTGATCAGGAGGAGGTGGTTGATGAGGCCTTCCATAAGCAACTGGATGTAGCGGCACACTCTCAGGCACTGTTTCTTATGGGGGATTTAAGTTATCCAGATATCTGCTGGACGACCAACATGGCCAGGCATGCGTGGTCCAGACAATTCTTGCAGTGCATTGAAGATAACTTCCTGATGCAGGTGGTAGAGGAACCGATGCGGGGTGGGGCGTTGCTGGACCTTATTCTCACCAATAAGGAAGGACTTGTTAAGGAAGTAAAAGTTGGAGGCAGCTTGGGATGTAGTGACCATGAGATGGTAAAGTTCGAGATCCTGAGTGGAGGAAGTAGGATTGCTACCCTGCACTTTAGGAGAGCCAACTTTGATCTCCTTCGGGACCGACTTGGGGCTATCCCATGGGCCAGGGTGCTAGAAGGCAAGGGGGCCTGTGAGAGCTGGTTAGTGTTTAAATGGCTCTTCTTCCAAGCTCAGGATCGGTGCGTCCCTGTGACTAAGAAATCGGGAAAAGGTGGAAGGAGACCTGCGTGGATGAGTAAGGAGCTCATGTGCAAGCTCTGTGGAAAGAAGAAAGTACATGATATGTGGAAGAAGGGTCTGACCACTTGGGAACAATACAAGAATGTAGTCAGGGACTGCAGAGATGCAACCAGGAAGGCCAAAGCCCACCTGAAGTTGAATCTAGCTAAGGAGATAAAGAATAATAAAAAAAGCTTTTTTAAATACATTAATAGCAAAAGGAAGGCTAGGGAGAATGTGGGCCCCATACTAAGTGAGGGGGGCGCTCTGGTAATGGGAGATGCTGAGAAGGCAGAAATACTGAATGCCTTCTTTGCTTCTGTCTTTAGTGAAAGGGCTCTCCCTCAGGAATCCCAGACCCTGGAGGTTGATGAGAGAGTCTGGGGAATGGGAGATTTCCCTTTAGTCAGGGAAGAGGTGGTCCGTGAGTGCCTAGGAAACATTAAGGTCCAACAATCCATGGGACCTGATGGGTGCATCCTCGGGTGCTGAGAGAGCTGGCAGAGGTTGTTGCTGAGCCGCTCTCTGTAATCTATCAGAGGTCTTGGAGAACTGGGGAGGTGCCTGAAGACTGGAGGACAGCCAGTGTCACTCTAGTCTTCAAAAGGGGCAAGAAGGATGACCCGGGTAATTATAAGCCAGTCAGCCTCACCTCTGTCTCAGGGAAGGTGATGGAACAGCTTGTGCTGGATGCCATCTCCAGACAACTGGGTGATAAGGAGGTTATCATGAGTACTCAGCATGGGTTCACCAAGGGGAGGTCGTGCTCGACCAACCTGGTGGCCTTTTATGAAGATGTCACTAGCTGGGTGGACAGGGGGAGGGCGGTAGATGTAGTCTACCTTTATTTCAATAAAGCTTTTGATACTGTCCCCCATGACATCCTTATAACAAAGCTGAGGAAGTATGGGATAGATGAGGGGACGGTGAAGTGGGTTGAGAATTGGCTGACTGGCAGAGTGCAGAGGGTTGTCCTTGGCGGTGCAGTGTCTGGCTGGAGGTCTGTAACTAGTGGCGCCCTCCAGGGGTCTGTACTAGGTCCGGTCTTGTTCAACATCTTCATCAACGACCTTGATGAGGGGATAGTGACCACCCTCAGCAAGTCTACTGATTACACAAAGTTGGGAGGATTGGCTGACACGCCTGAAGGCTGTGCTGCCATTCAGTGAGACCTGGACAGGCTGGAGAGCTGTGTAGGAAGAAACCGGATGGGGTTTAACAAAAGCAAGTGTAGAGTCTTGCACCTGGGTAGAAATAATTGCATGCACCAGTACAGGCTGGGGGAAGAGCTGCTGGAGAGGAGCTCTGCTGAGAGGGACCTGGGCATCCTGGTGGACGACAGATTGACCATGAGCCAGCCACATGACCATGTGCCCTTGTAGCCAAAAAAGCCAATGGCATACTGGGGTGTATTAAAAAGAGTGTGTCCAGCAGGTTGAAGGAGGTGATCCTCCCCCTCTACTCTGCCCTGGTGAGGCCTCATCTGGAATATTGTGTCCAGTTCTGGGCTCCCCAGCACAAAATAGACAGGGATCTCTTGGAAAGAGTCCAGCAGAGGGCCACTAAGATGGTGAAGGGCCTGGAGCATCTCCCCTATGAGGAGAGACTTAGGGAGCTGGGTCTGTTTAGCCTTGAGAAAAGAAGGCTGAGAGGGGACTTGATCCAGGTTTATAAATACCTGAGGTGTGGGAGCCATAGTGGTGAGTCTGGTCTCTTTTCAGTAGTGCGTGGGAATAGGACTAGGGGTAATGGGATGAAAGTACAGCATACGAAGTTCCGCACGAATGTGCAGAAGAACTTCTTTACAGTGAGGGTGATGGAGCACTGGAACAGGCTGCCCAGGGAGGTGGTGGAGTCTCCTTCTCTGGAGATATTTAAGACCCACCTGGACACCTACCTGCGTGACATGGGGTAGGGAGCCTGCTTTGGCAGGGGGGTTGGACTCGATGATCTCTAGAGGTCCCTTCCAACCCCTAAAATTCTGCGATTCTGTGATTCATTCTCCTATGACAATATACATTTAGCAACTCTAATTGAATTTAATTTCATTAAGTTCAACATTCTATTAGCAGAAGAAGTCCATGGAGCTTTAACCTTCTTTTCATCTTCTAATCCATCTCCCTGGACTTGTTCATCTGTTTTGTGTCTCATATCTTTACCCTCACTGCTGTTAAAATCCTCAGTCTCAACCTTTGTGCCCTTCACCTTCTGTTCAGGAAACCTTCCCATATGCAATATAAGTGCATTATTCTTGTAAAAAAAAATTGATAAATTCAACTAGTTCCACCCTTGGAAAGGTTACTTTTCGTGAAAGGAGAGGCTGAAAACACTTCACCTGTGACAGTTCACATAAAAAACAATTGACTGAAGAAGAATTGGGAGTCTCAGAGCTGTGTTTATATTTGACAGACTATTACATTTCTGCTTCAAATCCTTTCCACTTCCGTACAAACAAGAAATAGAAAATTGCTACCTTGGCTCTCCTCTTGCAAAGGACCTTCAGAAACATACTGTTGTGCTGTGGAGCTGTGATCTCCCTGCCCCAGGCAGCAGCTGTGGCAGCACAAGCCCTGCCGGGGGGCTCCTTCCCCCCACACGTCTCCCCGCAGCGCCCTGGGCAGCTCCCCGGGCAGGCTGAGTGCTGAGCCTGGCAGGCAGCAGACTCCCATACCCGGCACACAGCCCCTGGGGCACAGCAGGGACCCTGCTCTGCAGGACAGCCCTGGGCTGAGACATGCAGCTCCCCCCCCAGCTCTTATGCCACAGCACAGAAGCCCTCAGCTGGAGCAGAAGCCTTTTTCAACAGTACAGAAACACGCATTACCTGTAGCCAATCTGCTATGGAATGTTGCATATTTTGTTAACCCTCTATTAAAAGCAGCTGCATTGCCTACTGCATGATACTTACCGTGTCGTGGTCTGTGAACAATGCTCCTTCAGAGAGCTCACAGCCCGCTCACACAGTACACATCTTGTAAGCTCACTCCAATTTCTCTCCTCTCCTTCTGTCACCTGCAGGCTGTGCTGTGCTCAAGAGCTGCTCCTGGGCACAGCTGTCTCTCTACATCTCTGCCCACTTTTATGAGCTCCCTGTGTTCCAGAAACCCAACCCAGCTGAGCAGTAGAGGATGTCATTTTTTATCCTTCCCACTTGTCTCCCCTGAGATTTACCTGCATCCTAATGGTCAACAGCTCCTGAAAGACAACAGCATCATGAGCTTTGAAATCTGTTGAATTTAACAACAGATTTCAAGTGGTCAGTGACTAATTCCAGACATGTTCTGAGTCATCCCAGAGAGTGCTTGCTCAAAGAGGGCACTCATACAAGGACGGGATATCATAGAATCATAGAATCGCCAAAGTTAGAAATGACCTAAATGATCATCCAGTCCAGCTGGTCACCTATCAGCTCCCAGAAACCATGTCCCTCAGCACAACATCCAATCATTCCTTGAACACTTCCAGGGTCAGTGAATCCACCACCTCCCTGGGCAGTCCATTCCAGGTCCCAAAGTTCAGGACGTGGCATTTGGTCTTGGTGAACCTCATCCCATTGGCTTCAGCCCAGCTCTACAGCCTGTCCAGATCCCTCAGAAGGGCCTTGCTAACTTCAGGCAGATCCACACTCCCAGCCAATTTGGTGTAGTTTGCAAACCTACATAGGATGCACTCAATGCCCTCATCCAGGTCATCAGTAAAGATACTGAAGAGGACAGGCCCCAGCACAGACCCCTGGGGAACACCAGGTAGGCACAAAGGTGGGCGTCCAGGCTGGTCTGGAATATCTCCGGAGAAAGGGACTCCCCAACCCCTTGTGCAGCCTGTTCCAGGGCTCTGTCACCCTCATTGTAAAGATTTTTCTGCACACATTCGTGCAGAACTTGCTATGCTACAGTTTCTGACCATTTCCCCTTGTCTTGTCTCCACACACTGCTGAAAAGAGCCTGGTCTCTTCTCTTTGACCCCACACCTCAGATATGAGCACTGACATGAGAGCAACCCCCTTCACATTTCCCCTGTGAGCAGAGCATCACAGACCAGAGACACAGTCCCCATGTATCATGCAGTGTTATTCTGCTTACCAACAGAAGAGGCCAGTCTTTCTCTATGCTCCATCTGTGGCATACTCCAGAGTTCAAGGCATTGTAAAGCTATGGCACATCTACGTTCTTGCAATGATGACACCTTAGTATGCTCTGGGCTCTCATTTCAACTGCATCTAAATAAGTCTAGGGTCATACAAGTCGATGAGAAGCTGGCAAATGTTGTCTCATTGTAAGGAAGAGCAAGAAAGATGACAGGGGCAATTATGAACCAGTCAGTCTCACTCCAGTGCCTGGTAAAAGTATGGAGAAAGTGAAGGTGGGAGTTATGAACAAACAGCTGAAGGACAATTGTGTCATTGGTTGCAGCCAATGCAAGTTCCCGAGGGGAAGTTCCTGTTTAACTTCTGATCCCTTTATGACATGATTATCCATTTAGCTGACCAAGGGAAGCCAGCTGATGTTATCCCTGGGGATTTCAGTAGAGTTTTTGAGACTACTCACAGCACCCTTCTGGGCAGAATGTCCTGCATACAGCTAGACAAAAACAGAATGTGGTGGGTGAACAGTTGGCCAATATGTCAGGCCAAACAGACTATAGTCATTGTGTTTCATCAGGCAGGTAGATGGTCATTGTCAGGGTTCCCCAGGGCTCCATTTTAAGGTCACTTCTCTTTCATGTTTTTGTGGATGACTTGCATGCTGGACTAGAAGATGTTCTGAGCAATGTTGCTTATGAGACCAGATGAGGAGGTGCTGTTGCCTCCACTGAGGGTGAAGAGGACTTGCAGAGAGATGTGGACAAGGCAGAGAAGTGGGTACCAGTTGGTACGAAGCACCAAGTGCATAACGCATAACAAGATCAAGTGCCTGATTGTGCATCTCGGTAGGGTCAACACTGGACATACACACTGACTGCATGTGGGACATTGGAGGGTGGTCTGACTGAAAAGGATTGGGGGTCCTGGTCAGCATCAAATTGAATGTGAGTCAGCAGTGTGCCCAGAGAGCCAGGAAGGCCAATGGTCCCCTAAAGTGCATCATGCAATTTATTGCCATCTGGGTGAGGGAAAGGATTGTCCCCCTCTGCTCTGCACTGCTACAGCCACACTTGGAGCACTAGGTGCACTTCTGGGCAATGCAGAACATAAAGGACATCAAACTATGGGAGAGTGTGCACAGGAGGGCACTGGAACTGAGAGATCTGAAGTTCAGAGTTTCATTGGAACTGACTGCTTGTTCAGACTGGGCCCTTCTCACATCGCACATCCTGTGATGAGACACAGGGTACACATGGGACATGAACTTCAGACCGTCCTTGCACCCCATGCAGAACCTGGGATCTTCTGTCCCCATGTCTTTCATTAAACATCATACAGACCTCAATCCCACTGCCCCATGAAGGGCCCTGAGCCAACATGAGAGACAGGATCTCCCTGCCAAGGGTCTGGGAATCAGAGCTTATCCTGTTTGCTTCTTAAGAGAAAGGAGGATTTTCTTAGCATCAGAGCCACCATGCCATTGCCTTTGCCTGACTGTATTCATGGCTTCCAATTATCTGCTCTAATTAGTGCCTTGGGAAGCTTGCTTGCTAATGGCCCTCAGTGGGCCCATTAATACTCCAAGAATCTTCATTGTTACTTCTGCCTTTGTCTTGCTCTACTCTGTGTAAACTTCTCTTCACTGGAGATTTGATTGATTCAGCATCAAATGCGCCCTGGGGCCCATTGTAAGGAAGAGCAACTTGTGCCTTGTGCCTTCCTGTTCTCCAGGTTTTCAGAACTTGTTCAGAAAAATGGAGACAGCTTAAAGAGCAAGAATCAAAAAAGCATTTATTTTCTATTTATTTATAGATTGTTTTATACAAGAAGTAAAAGAAGCATTTTGCAACTGATGTCAATCCATGTCTCCATGGAGAGATATCTAGAGAGAGATTTAAGAGGAAGAATCCAGCAGACATTTATATTCTATTTATTTATAGTTGGGTTAAAACAAGACATTAAAGCAGCACTGAGCAACTGAGAGTGATCCAGGATGTCCCAATGAGTTCTGTTCTGCTAATGTGTTGACAAAGCTCCTCAACTCCCCACCTCATTTCTAATCACATTGGCCCCATGGGACTTGCATCACTTTTCCTCACATCACTCTTCTCCTCTGCTGTTACCCACTCAGTGTTAAACCACCTTTGCACCAACTCCCACTGGCTTTCCACAGAGAACCAGCTGCATATGGGAAAGGAAAGATTTCTCTTTTTTGTTTTTGGCCAGCAAACAGAAGGAAAGGTGATGCAATTGAATGAACAGTAAAACACAGTGATCACCTGCATGCCATGTCCAAGCTGCGTCTGTTGAGATTTGTCTTTCACAGGGAATAATTGTACAAGAAATGAGTTAGAAAAAAATCGGAAGGGATAGATCGAATCACAGTGAAGGAGTTGACAACAAAGTCCATCAGACTTTGGAGAGATGGAGCAAATTCCAGTAATCTCCCTGAAAGTCAGAAATCAGCCAGACAGTTGGGAGGTATCTGATTGATCAAAGAGCAAAGGATGGAGAAATCTGGAGGGCAGTGGGAGGGGCTCATGTTCAGATGGCCTGTTGAAATCATGCCCTTAAGAGTAGCCATTTATTTAGGAGAGATGGAGACAACTGGTGGATGAGTGACAGCAAATAGCAGCAGGGTAGAGCAGCAGTGGATGCCGGCCTTTAGTCACAGGGCATTGGTGCTGGCACCGCTGTCCGTGTCTGTCATGATTTTGTGATTTTTGCTATTGGTGTTCCACATCATAACATCATGTGGAGCGCAGAGAATAACTACATGTTCCAGAGGACCTCAAGATCGGAGCAGGAAATACGTCACGGAAGTGACGCTCGCTCTCTCTCTCTCACTGCCTGGCAGCAGGTTTGGGTGTGCTTCCAAACCATGGTGCCTTCAATTTCAAAGTTGGCTTCTCAGTCTTTGAAGCCTCTCTCTCTTACTTATTTTACTTGATTTATTAGCCTCAGATTCAATTATCTTGTACTGTATTGTGTTATCTTGCACTCCGATATCATACTTAGTAAAATATATTTTTCCTCCTTAGATCTTAGCCATTGCTCTGTTTGTTTTTGATGAGCCCAGCTTCCATCTCCATACCATTTCCCATTTTCCTGTACCCAATTTTGTGGTAAGGGGCCTGACTTGTCGAATCAAACTCCATAACCACAAAGTAGTTATAAAGCAGGTATGTTTAATGAGGGATGCACATACACCTTGGTGCAAGGGGGAGAGCTCCACCTCACTTCCACACCGTTAGGAGAAAGTGTGCAACAGATATAGGCTGAACTAATACATCATCAATAGTTTGCAGGAATTTGGATACATATTCATTACATTCCTGAGACCCCATTAGCATGCAGTCCCTCCCCCCTTGAGCATGCGTAGTGCGTTGTGGGGGTGGTCGTGGGATGAAGGCTCATCATCTTCCTCGTGAAGGCTCATCATCTTCCTCACCGTAAACTTTCAACCCCTCGGGAGGGGCATTCTCCAAACTGGTTCCAGCTTGCTCTGTGGACATCTAATCACCATACTGTTCTCGGGCTGTTCCACCCTTATCTTCATGGCCTTCATCCCCTTGTTTTCTCAAACTTAGCGTCTGCAATTCCCCCTCTCTCTGCTCCCCCTTAACATAAACTATCTATCTGTAACTACCCTTTGCCTTAGTGAGGCCCCTTTTCCCTTTCTGTAGCGAAGTGTTCCCTTTTCATCTACTATGGGGTCCCTTAACACTATTCAATTCCCCCCTTTTCTTTAATCTAGCAGGGCTTCCACCTGCTAGATCATTTTATTCTTTCTTGACGTGTCCTGAAATAAGCCCCGCTCTCTACCTTTTGTCTTAGCTCATGCCTCTCTCATTGCTCATATTCCCTTCCGGTATCCTTGCACAGACACAAAAATCAACTTATAACAACACAAGTAAAACACACCAAGAGTAGCAAGGTGATGCAGACTAGGAAAGCTGTTTTAGTCATCCTAAATTTGGCAACTAGTAAGTTTATCCCATAGTCCAGAGAAAACCATTCCCCAGTTGATGTTATCCCTACCTACTCTATGTTGCAATGCAGTTTTGGATAAACAGGATACCTCCTCTTGGATTGTCCATCAGGCATCTGCAGCAGCATCCTCAATTGTTTCTAAGGTTACAGAGATTTTCATACAGCGATATCCCCCTTTTCTTGGGAGTTCTGTGAAATCAATTTGCCATTGTTGCCCTGGATAGCCCTTTCCTGTGAGGCCCACTTGTCACGGCTTGAACGAAAAGTCCACCTGTGTCCGTGACAGGGGCCGTGGGCCCCAGAGGGGCCCTAGGCCAAAGGAAAAAAAAAAGTTAATTAGGAAAAGAAAACAGCAGCAACGATCTAAGGAGGCACACTTATTTACTAAATACTATATCGAAATACAGAATAACACAATATAATACAATATAATTGAAAATTGAGCTAACGAATCAAGCAAAATAGGAGAGAGAATGAGTCCCGTAACCGAGAGGCCTACTGTAAAAATCTAGGCGAACGGCTGAAGGCTCCCACACACTCCCCTGAACGCCAGAACTCGAAAGACGTCAGTCTGTTCTGCGACCAAGTTAATATTGAGTCCAGGTCCCGTGACCTATCGTGTTGTTCTCCGGGAGATGTAGTCTTCTTCTGTAAGTTGCAGATTCAGTAAAATTATTCATGCTTTATATGATGTTATGATGTGGAATACTGATAGCAAAAATTACAACATTATTAAACCATGACATTCCACCCCTTATTCTACATCATTACATTATGTTTATACATACATACACACTCTTACGTATAGTTGTGAACAATCAGCAACCTTATTTTCTCAACCATTTATATTTATTCCATACAAATCCCTAAGTTGAGAACAAAACTCTATAACTTAACCTATTATTTATTAATTTTGAGAAAATGGCAAAACTGCCAGAAAAAGGAAAACATGTCAGCGGTGGAGGAGAAAGGCAGCTTATATTTTATATACCTTATATATTAAGGTATATAGGAAAAAGTGTTTCCTTAACATTAATCCACTCTATCTTAAGTCCTGTGCCTAACTGAACATTCGTCAAATATTTTCTGAGACTCTACCTATATATCTACAGGAAAATTATTGGCTGCACTCCCAACATCAAATTCCCTTGTGGTACACATTGGACATCCCCATTTTTGTCCATCACCCACCATGTGCACCCAGGTCCCTGGGCAAAGACAGTACCTCGGAGAGGTTTGACCTTTCCAGATGCTGGAAGGACCCAAACTGTTTTTCTCAACACGCTCTTTATGTGTACTACAGGAACCTTATCTCCCTCCACGGTACGTAGGGAGCTGGATTGGTTAGGACCATTACGATTACTAGATCCTCGAGTGTTGACCAACCAGGTGGCTTCTGCTAAATGGTTCTCCCAATTTTTATATGTTCCGCCACCCATTGCTTTCAACATAGTTTTAAACAACCCATTGAATCGTTCAATCTTACCAGAAGCTGGTGCATGATAGGGAATATGGTAAATCCACTCAATGCCATGATTTTTGGCCCAAGTGGTTACAAGGGAATTTTTAAAATGGGTCCCATTATCTGATTCAATTCTTTCTGGAGTGCCATGCCGCCACAGGATTTGCTTTTCCAACCCTAATATGGTGTTTCGGGCGGTAGCATGGGGTACTGCGTATGTTTCGAGCCACCCAGTTGTTGCCTCCACCATGGTGAGTACATAACGCTTACCATTGCGAGATCGTGGCAAGGTGATATAATCAACCTGCCATGCCTCTCCATATTTATACTTTAGCCACCGCCCTTCCCCCCAAAGAGGTTTCATCCTCTTGGCTTGTTTAATTATGGCGCATGTTTCACAATCATGAATAACCTGAGCAATAGCGTCCATAGTAAAGTCCACCCTTCGGTCTCTGGCCCACTTATATGTTGCATCCCTTCCTTGATGACCTGAAGTCTCGTGGGCCCACCGAGCTAGGAATAATTCACCCTTGTTCTGCCAGTCCAAGTCTATTTGAGCCACCTCAATTTTGGCAGCTCGATCAACCTTATGGTTATTTTTATGTTCTTCAGTAGCCTTACTTTTAGGCACGTGAGCATCTACATGGTGCACCTTTACAACAATGTTCCTTATTCGGGCAGCAATGTCTTTCCACAGTTCAGCAGCCCAAACAGGTTTACCCCTTCGTTGACAATTATCATTTTCCCACTGTTGCAACCACCCCCATAAGGCATTTGCCACCATCCATGAATCAGTATAAAGATGAAGCATTGGCCACCTCTCCCGTTCAGCCACATCTACAGCCAGCTGAACAGCCTTTACCTCTGCAAATTGACTTGATTCTCCTTTACCTTCAGTGGCCTCTGCAACTTGTCGTGTGGGGCTCCATACAGCAGCTTTCCATCTGCGATGCTTCCCTACAATACGACATGATCCGTCAGTGAATAGGGCAAATTTCTTTCCGTTTTCTGGTAGCTCATTGTATGGTGGTGCCTCTTTAGCACGTGATACCTCTTCTGTAGGTGGTGTTTCAATTTTTTTACTCTCAGGCCAGTCCATGATCACTTCTAGAATTCCAGGACGGCTGAGTTTTCCCATTCGAGCTCATTGAGTAATTAATGAAATCCACTTACTCCAAGTGGCATCAGTAGCATGATGTGGTATACTGATAGCAAAATTACAAAATTATTAAACCATGACACCACTTGTGCCCTGTTCCTGGTTCTGGGATTGTACTTTGTAGTGCTGGTTTGCCCAATATATTCTCTTATCTTCTCTTAGAACAAATTTCCATAAAACACAAAAAGGCATGACATTGTGTCCATCTGGGCGCACACCCATCTGTCAGCATGCTCTCTTCCCTTCTAAATCATTAATTAGACTCCTGTCTTCTTTAGAATATTTTACAGGTTTTGACTTGAGTTCAGAGATTTTAAGTTTACCGTCTGGAATTGAAGCCTTCTTCAACTGCCTGTACTGCCACCTGATCTATCATCCTATTTTCTGTTTCCTGTACAGTGTTACATTTCTGATGTCCTTTACAACATATAGTAGCAATTGGTAGATTTACATCATGCTGTTTTCCTTGTGTGTGAGCAATCTCTTTTCAGATGGTACTATGAGCGTGTGGCGCCCAAACACATATTTAGCATCTGTCCATATGATTAAGGCTCTTGTCAAGGCAGTTATTTCAGCCTTCTGAGGGGAAGTCCCCACAGCTGGTGGTTGTGCTTCGATTACCTGCTCAGTAGCAGTGACTGCATGTCCTGCCTTACAGTCTCCTTGTCTCACAAAACTGCAGCTGCTGGTAAACCAGGTGTCTTCTGCATCTTCTAAGGGTTTGTCCTCCAGGTCCGACTGATGGCTGGAATGTGCAGTTTCGGTTGTTTCAAAGCAGTGATGTCATCCTGGTTCTCCACCAGGGGAGTTCCACTAAGGAAAGATACCGGGTTGACAATATTAGTTATGATTATTTCTACATCACCCTGCTGTACCAGGATGGCCTGGTATTTCAGGAATCTTTGGGGTTAGAACCAATGTCCCTTTTTGTCACCAAGGCAGTAAACACTGTATGAGATATTAAAACTGGTATCCTTTGGCCCAATGTACATTTACAGGCTTCTTGAATATTGAGCACCAGTGGAGCCACCGCCCTCAGGCACCCACGCCATCCCTTACTCACTTTATCAAGCTGTTTGGAGCTTATGAATCAGTCCATAGTTGTGTATCCACAGTCAGCACCATCCTGTCACTCCTGGGAAAGTATGGAGTTCCTTGGCAATTTGCGGCTCAGGGGTTTGGCAGATGGCTTCTTTCCTGGCAGTCTTTAAGGTTCAAAGTCCATCTGTAATCTCATATCCCAAATATGTCACTTGCTGTTATTGTTATTTGTGCTTCCTGTAAACCAAGAAACTCAGCAAACTCACAGACCATTGCACAGTTCTCTTTTGTTGCTGTGGCATCCAGGTGCTGCAGAAAAGTTCCACCACGGGATGGAGGATCCCAGATCTCAGGCTCATGAGTTGACCAGTTCTCAGAAATCATTAAGCTGTTCTCACAACCCTGGGTAACACTGTCCTGGTTAACTGAGTCTCTTCTCCCTGTATTGGCCAAACCAGGCAGAAGAAACATCCTTCAAATCCAGAAGGAAAACTCCACCTATTCATTCCTTAACTGGGTTAATAAAGTGCATGGATTTGCCACCACTGAGTGTATCCATTCACAGAATCACAGAATCACAGAATTGTAGGGGTTGGAAGGGACCTCTAGAGATTATCGAGTCCAACCCCCCTGCCAAAGCAGGCTCCCTACACCACATCACACAGGTAGGCATCCAAGTGGGTCTTGAATATCTCCAGAGAAGGAGACTCCACCACCTCCCTGGGCAGCCCGTTCCAGTGCTCCATCACCCTCACCGTAAAGAAGTTCCTGCACACATTTTTGCAGAACTTCCTATACAGAACTTTCATCCTGTTTTCCCTAGTCCTGTCCCCACGCACTACTGAAAAGAGACCAGCCTTGCCACTATGGCTCCCACACCTCAGGTATTTATAAACCTGGATCAAGTCCCCTCTCAGCCTTCTTTTCTCGATGCTAGACAGACCCAGTTTGCTTAGTCTCTCCTCATAGGGGAGATGCTCCAGGCCCTTCACCATCTTAGTGGCCCTCCACTGGACTCTTTCCAAGAGATCCCTGTCTTTTTTGTACTGGGGAGTTCAGAACTGGACACAGTATTCCAGATGAGGCCTCACCAGGGCAGAGAAGAGGGGGAGGATCACCTCCCTCGACGTATCTCTTGAAGAATTTAACTGTATTGAAGAATACAGGGATGCCGTCCGGACTTGCAGAAGTGGGATCAGGGAAGCCAAGGCGCAGGCAGAACTGAACTTGGCAAGGGACATGAAAAACAATAAGAAAACCTTCTACAGGTACATTGTACAGGCCAAAACGGGCGGACCTACTTTGGTAAATTTAAAAGGAGAACTGGCTTCAACAGATGAAGAGAAAGCTGAGGTGCTGAATGAGTTCTTCACCTCGGTCTTCACTGGTGGCCAGGATTCTAGTCTTGTTCACGTCCCTAAGCCCTGCATCCCCAAACCTCTATGTGGGGACCAAGGAGGTAAATCCCTCCCCACTGTAAGGGTAGAGCAAGTCCGAGAGTGCCTCCTTAGACTGAATGAGTATAAGTCTATGGGGCCAGATGGCGTGCATCCCAGGGTCCTGAAGGAGCTGGCTGAGGTGGTTGCCGAGCTGCTCTCCATCATATTTGAGAAGTCGTGGCTGTCAGGTGAGGTCCCAGATGATTGGAGGAAAGGTCATGTCACTCCCATATACAAGAAGGGGAGCAGAGAGGACCCGGGTAACTACAGGCCGGTGAGTCTCACCACCGTGCCTGGGAAGATGATGGAACAGATCCTCCTGGACAACATGCTTGATCACATAAAGAACAAGCACGTGATCCGAGACAGCCAGCATGGCTTCACCGGGGGGAGGTCATGCTTAACTAATCTTGTGGCCTTCTGTGATGGAGTGACAGTGTTGGTGGACGAAGGGAAGGTGACCAATGTCATTTACCTGGACCCGAGCAAGGCCTTTGACATGGTCCCTCACCACATCCTCATCTCCAAATTGGAAGGAAGTGGATTTGATGGGTGGACAACTCGATGGATAAGCAATTGTTTGAAAGGCTGCAGACAGGTGGTGGTCAATGGCTCTATGTCCAGGTGGAGGCCGGTAACGAGCGGTGTCCCTCTAGGGTCTGTCTTGGGACCGGTGCTCTTTAACATCTTTATTAATGACATCGATGAGGGAATGGAGTGCACGCTCAGCAAGTTTGCTGATGACACCAAGCTGAGTGGTGCGGTCGATACAGTGGAGGGAACGGATGCCATTCAGAGAGACCTTGACAGGCTGGAAAGCTGGGCTCGGGTGAACCTAATGAGGTTCAACACGGCAAAGTGCAAGGTTTTGCACTTGGGCCGGAAGAACCTCAGGCACCTGTACAGGCTGAGAGGAGTGGTCCTTGAGAGCAGCTCGGCAGAGAAACACCTGGGGGTCCTGATGGACGAAAAACTCAACATGAGCCAGCCCGGAAAGCAAATGGGATCCTGGGATCCATCAGGAGAGAGGTGGTCAGAAGGGATAGGGAGGTGATTGTCCCTCTCTACTCTGCTCTTGTGAGGCCCCATCTGTTGTACTGTGTCCAGGTGTGGAGCCCTCAGTACAAGAAAGACATGGAGATTTTGGAAAGGGTCCAGAGGAGGGCCATGAAGATGATCAGGGGGCTGGAGCACCTCCCCTATGAGGACAGGCTGAGGGAGTTGGGTTTGTTCAGCCTGGAGAAGAGGAGGTTGCGGGGTGACCTCACTGCAGCCTTTCAATACCTGAAGGGAACTTACTCCCAGGAGGGGAGTAAACTCTTGGAAAGGGCTGACAATAGCAGGACTAGGGGAAATGGTTTTAAGCTAAAAGAGGGAAGATTTAGGTTGGATGTTAGGGGGAAGTTCTTCACTAGGAGAGTGGTTAGGCCCTGGAACAAGCTGCCCAGGGAAAAGGTGGATGCCCCGTCCTTGGAGGTGTTCAAGACCAGGTTGGACGGGGCCATGAGCAACGTGATCTATGGAGTCTCTATGGGGATCTATGGGGCCTATGGGATCTCTATGGGGATCTATGGGGTTTATGGGGTCTCTATGGGGATCTATGGGGTCTCCTGGGCAACCTGATCTAGTAAATGTGTATGTTTTGTGGCCCTGCTAGACAGGGGGGTTGGAACTACATGATCCTTGAGGTCCCATCCAACCCGGGTCATTCTGTGATACTCTGTGGAGACTGTATGGGGTTGTGGGGCCTGTATGGGGTTATGGGGCCTATATGTGTTTGTGGGTCCCAAATGGGGTCTATAAGGCCCATATGAGGTTGTGAGGCCTGTATGGGGTTATGGGGACTGTTTGGTGTCTATGGGGCCCATATGGGGTTGTGGGGCCTGTATGGGGTCTATGGGGCCTGTATGGGGTTGTGGGGTCTGTATGGGGTCAATCGGTCCCATATGGGGTCTGTGGGTCTTATATGGTGTTGTGGGGCCTGTATCGAGTTGTGGGTCTGTATCGAGTTGTGGGGCCTGTATCGAGTTGTGGGGCCTTTATGGGGTCTATGGGACTCATATGGGGTTTTGGGGCCTGTATGGGGTCTATGGGTCTTATATGGTGTTGTGGGGCCTGTAAGGTGTTGTGGGGCCTGTATGGGGTCTATGGGTCTTATATGGTGTTGTGGGGCCTGTAAGGTGTTGTGGGGCCCATATGGGGTTTATTGGGCCCATATGGGCATGTGGGGTTTGTATGGGATTTTGGGGCCTGTATGGGGTCTCCAGATTGAGAGCTCCAGATTGAGCATAGCTGCCCCCAGTCTGAGCATGACACTCTCCAGTCTGAGCGCAACACTCTCCAGTCTGAGCGTGACACTCTCCAGTCTGAGCACAACACTCTCCAGTCTGAGCGTGACACTCTCCAGTCTGAGTGTGACACCCTTCAGACTGAGCACAACATCCTCCAGTCCGAGTGTAACACCCTCCGATTTGAGCAAGACATCCTCTGGTCCGTGTACAGCGACCTCAAGGTTCAGTTCGATGCCATCAAGTTCAATCGTAACACCCTCCAGACCATGTACGACGCCGTCCAATATGAGCGCGACACTCTCCAGTCCAAACACGACGCACTCCAGTCCGGGTTCGACACAATTCAGTCCAAGTACAACACCCTCAGGGCTGAGTTTGACACCCTTGAGTTTGAGCGCGATCTCCTCCGATCCAAGCTATGCACCCTCCAGTCCAAGGGGAACACCCTCAAGTCTGAACCGTATGTACCACAACTTGACCAGCCACCAGGGGCAACAGATACAATGTTGGTTGCCCCTGTAAGAGGGTGAAAAATAAAACAAGTTTCAACTCAGTTAGAGAAAATACAGAAGGAGTTAGAAGAGCGGAGGGAGTTAGGAGAGCAGGACTCAGGAGAGCAGGGGGAGTCAGAAAACCAGAGGAAGCTGGAGGAGCAGAGGATGTTAGAAGAGTATAAGAAAAAGTTAGAGGAGCATAGGAAGTTAGGAGAGATGAAAAAGAAGGAGGGTTACCAGGAGGAAATAACACAAGCGTCAGAGTCAGAAGAAGAAGAGTTGCCAAAAGTTAGATTTTCTTTACGAGAATTTCTCAAGTCCAAACTTATAGATGGGGCAGCCTCATCAACACAGTTGCCACCATCAACACCTGGGACTCTTGATAGAGCAAAAGGTGAGCAAAGTATTACAACCATTGTTGATAGATCTTTAAAACTGAGTGAAATTCGGGATCTAAGAAAGTATTTCACACGTCAACCAAAAGAACATATGGTCACTTGGTTACTTCGATGCTGGGACAATGGTGCCAGCAGTGTGTGGCTTGATGGCAATGAAGCTCGCCAACTGGGTAGCATTTCCAGAGACGCACGTGTGGACAGAGGTATTGGCACATGCCAAGATCAGTCCTACACCCTCTGGAAGCGGATGTTGATAGCGGTAAGATATAGATTCCCATTTAAACGGGACTTGGAGCCTGAGAAAAAGAAATGGACTGATATAGAGAAAGGCATCCAAACTTTGAGAGAAAGTGCTCTGGTGGAAATGCTATACAGTCCCCACTTCAACCGTAATGACCCAAACCAATTACATGATCCTGAGACAGTCCGTGTTCCACGACAAATGTGGCGTGACTTTACAAGGGCTGCTCCATGAAAGCATGCCAGTGCACTTGCATTAGTATATGGCCAAGGGGAAAGGTAACCCCTTGTGAATGAACTAATTGCTAAACTTCAGGAGCTTCAATTATTTATAAGCACTACAGAAGTTAATCATTATACTTCAGCCATTGCCAAAATAGCTGAAAGGTTAAACACAATGGAGGGAACACAAAATGATATTATTGACATGTTGACTAACGTGCCTGATGTAGATGAATCCATGGAGGTACCAGATGATGGGGACCAGGATTCCCACGATCGCCTATTGAGAAAGCTAAACAACATGAGTTCCTCTCGACCTGTATCATCGAAAATCTCAACCATAAAAAAGAGACGTCCTTGTATTCAAGCAAATGACAACAGTAAGACACCTCGTATTCAAGCAAATGACAACGATAAGACCATACGTTTTGCCTTGTTGTATTTCTTGAGTAATCATGTGGAGGATATAAAGAAGTGGTATAATTCATCCACTTCTGCACTTCAGGCACGAGTGAAAAGAATTACAATGCAAAACAACCACCAAGGTGAACTCTTCCAAAAGGGGGAAAGTTCCCGTTGCTGCAAGCCACCGAGGTAAACAATAGAGGGGCCCTGCCCCCAGCCAGGGGGGGGAAAGGTACAATAGAGTATACTGAACTGTGTGGATTAAGTGGCCTGGCACATCTCAACCACAGAAATATAAAGCCTTGGTGGACACTGGTGCACAATGCACCCTAATGCCCTCAAGTCACCAAGGGACACAACCAATATATATCCATGGAGTGACTGGGGGTTCCCAAGAATTGACTATGTTGGAGGCCGAAATAAGCCTCACTGGTAAAAACTGGCAGAGACACCCTATTGTGACTGGTCCTGAGGCTCCATGTATACTGGGAATCGATTACCTTAGGATGGGATATTTTAAGGATCCCAAGGGGTATCGCTGGGCCTTTGGGATAGCTGCTGTTAACACAAATGGTGTTATGCAGTTGTCAGCTTTACCTGGTCTGTCAGATGATCCTTCTGCTGTGGGGTTGCTCCAGGTAAAAGACCAAGAGGTACCAATTGCCACCAAAGTGGTTCACAGACGGCAGTACCGCACCAATAGGGACTCATTGCTCCCCATTCACAAGCTAATTCGCCAATTAGAGAATCAGGGAGTGATTAGCAAAACGCACTCACCTTTTAACAGCCCCATATGGCCAGTGCGTAAAACCAGTGGGGAATGGAGGCTGACGGTAGATTACCGTGGCCTGAATGAAGTCACACCTCCATTAAGTGCTGCTGTACCAGACATGCTAGAACTCCAGTATGAACTGGAGTCAAAAGAAGCTAGGTGGTATGCCACCATTGATATTGCTAATGCCTTCTTTTCCATCCCATTGGCTGCAAAATGTAGGCCACAGTTTGCTTTTACCTGGAGAGGTATTCAGTACACCTGGAACCGTTTACCCCAGGGGTGGAAGCACAGCCCAACAATTTGCCATGGGTTGATCCAAGCCGTCTTGGAACAGGGTGATGCTCCTGAACACTTGCAGTATATTGATGACATTGTAGTGTGGGGCCATACAGCAGCAGAGGTTTTCCAGAAAGGAAAACAGATAATCCAAATTCTTTTGCAAGCTGGTTTTGCCATTAAGCGCAGCAAGGTGAAGGGGCCTGCCCAGGAAATCCAGTTCTTAGGTATAAAATGGCAAGATGGACGTCGTCACATCCCAGCAGATGTGATTGACAAAATCACTGCTATGTCTCCACCCACCAACAAAACAGAGACCCAATCTTTTCTGGGAGTAGTGGGCTTTTGGAGAATGCATGTCCCAAACTACAGCCACATAGTGAGCCCTCTCTATCAGGTAACACGGAAGAAGAATAATTTCTCATGGGGTCCTGAGCAGCAGCAGGCTTTTGAGCAGATAAAACAAGAAATAGCCCGTGCCGTGGCCTTGGGGCCAGTACGGACGGGACAGGATGTGAAGAACATCCTCTACACTGCTGCTGGAGAGAAAGGTCCCACCTGGAGTTTGTGGCAAAGAGCCTCAGGAGAGACCCGAGGCCGACCCCTAGGATTTTGGAGTCGAGCATATAAAGGGTCTGAGGAGCGCTACACTCCGACTAAGAAGGAGATCTTAGCCGTGTATGAGGGGGTTCGGGCTGCTTCTGAAGTAGTTGGGACAGAGGTTCAGCTTCTTCTAGCACCTCGCTTGCCAGTAATAAACTGGATGTTTAAAGGACAGGTTCCCTCCACCCATCATGCTACTGATGCCACTTGGAGTAAGTGGATTTCATTAATTACTCAACGAGCTCGAATGGGAAAACTCAGCCGTCCTGGAATTCTAGAAGTGATCATGGACTGGCCTGAGAGTAAAAAAATTGAAACACCACCTATAGAAGAGGTATCACGTGCTAAAGAGGCACCACCATACAATGAGCTACCAGAAAACGAAATTTGCCCTATTCACAGACGGATCATGTCGTATTGTAGGGAAGCATCGCAGATGGAAAGCTGCTGTATGGAGCCCCACACGACAAGTTGCAGAGGCCACTGAAGGTAAAGGAGAATCAAGTCAATTTGCAGAGGTAAAGGCTGTTCAGCTGGCTTTAGATGTGGCTGAACGGGAGAGGTGGCCAATGCTTCATCTTTATACTGATTCATGGATGGTGGCAAATGCCTTATGGGGGTGGTTGCAACAGTGGGAGGATGATAATTGGCAACGAAAGGGTAAACCTGTTTGGGCTGCTGAACTGTGGAAAGACATTGCTGCCCGAATAAGGAACATTGTTGTAAAGGTGCGCCATGTAGATGCTCATGTGCCTAAAAGTAAGGCTACTGAAGAACATAAAAATAACCATCAGGTTGATCGAGCTGCCAAAACTGAGGTGGCTCAAATAGACTTGGACTGGCAGAACAAGGGTGAATTATTCCTAGCTCGGTGGGCCCATGAGACTTCAGGTCATCAAGGAAGGGATGCAACATATAAGTGGGCCAGAGACCGAGGGGTGGACTTAACTATGGACGCTATCGCTCAGGTTATTCATGATTGTGAAACATGCGCCATAATTAAACAAGCCAAGAGGATGAAACCTCTTTGGGGGGAAGGGCGATGGCAAAAGTATAAATATGGAGAGGCATGGCAGGTTGATTATATCACCTTGCCACGATCTCGCAATGGTAAGCGGTATGTACTCACCATGGTGCAGGCAACCACTGGGTGGCTCGAAACATACGCAGTACTCCATGCTACCGCCCGAAACACCATATTAGGGTTGGAAAAGCAAATCCTGTGGCGGCATGGCACTCCAGAAAGAATTGAATCAGATAATGGGACCCATTTTAAAAATTCCCTTGTAACCACTTGGGCCAAAAATCATGGCATTGAGTGGATTTACCATATTCCCTATCATGCACCAGCTTCTGGTAAGATTGAACGATTCAATGGGTTGTTGAAAACTATGTTGAAAGCAATGGGTGGCGGAACATATAAAAATTGGGAGAACCATTTAGCAGAAGCCACCTGGTTGGTCAACACTCGAGGATCTAGTAATCGTAATGGTCCTAACCAATCCAGCTCCCTACGTACCGTGGAGGGAGATAAGGTTCCTGTAGTACACATAAAGAGTGTGTTGGGAAAGACGGTTTGGGTCCTTCCAGCGTCTGGAAAGGGCAAACCTCTCCGGGGTACTGTCTTTGCCCAGGGACCTGGGTGCACGTGGTGGGTGATGGACAAAAATGGGAATGTCCAATGTGTACCACAAGGGAATTTGATGTTGGGGGAGTGCAGCCAATGATTTTCCTGTAGATATATAGGTAGAGTCTCAGAAAATATTTCAATTAGGTACAGAATAGTTCAATTAGGTATAGGACTTAAGATAGAGTGGATTAATGTTAAGGAAACACTATTCTCTATACACCTTAATTAGGCATTCTGTAAGCAAGTTTTCCATCTGGACTCTATATCCTGCACTGGCCATGCATGTGTAGAGCACACATGGAAAGAAGTATAAGTCAAAAGGAAATCTGCTGTGGTGGCTGGGAAAGGATGAGTGCACCTTGATGTGGGGGACGCCCTACTAGCGCTGCCTTTCCCCTCTACCGCTGACATGTTTTCCTTTTTCTGGCAGTTTTGCCATTTTCTCAAAATTAATAAATAGTAGGTTAGGTTATAGAGTTTTGTTCTCAACTTAGGGATTTGTATGGAATAAATATAAATTGTTGAGAAAAATAAGGTTGCTGATTATTCACAATTATTCATATGAGTGTGTATGTATGTATAAACATAATGTAATGATGTAGAAAAAGGGGTGGAATGTCATGGTTTAATAATGTTGTAATTTTTGCTATCAGTATTCCACATCATAACATCATATAGAGCATGAATAATTTTACTGAATCTGCAACTTACAGAAGAAGACTACATCTCCCGGAGAGCAACACGATAGGTCACGGGACCTGGACTCTATATTAACTCTGTCGCAGAACAGACTGACGTCTTTCCAGTTCTGGCGTTCAGGGGAGTGTGTGGGAGCCTTCAGCCGTTCGCCCAGATTCACAGTAGGCCTCTCGGTTACGGGACTCATTCTCTCTCCTATTTCGCTTGATTCGTTAGCTCAATTTTCAATTATATTGTATTATATTGTGTTATCCTGTATTTCGATATAGTATTTAGTAAATAAGTGTGCCTCCTTAGATCGTTGCTGCTGTTTTCTTTTCCTAATTAACTTTTTCCTTTCGGCCTAGGGCCCCTCCGGGGCCTATGGCCCTTTGTCACGGACGCAGGTGGATTTTTAGTTCAAACCGTGACAGGACCCTATTGGAACCTATTGATCCCATTGGATCCCATTGGACCCCATTGGACCCCATTGGATCCCATTGGACCCCATTGGAACCTATTGACCCCACTGAACCCCATTGGATCCTATTGACTCCCATTAGACCCCAGTGGCTCCCGTTGAACCCCATTAGACCCCATTGGACCCCATTAGACCCCATTGGATCCCATTAAACCCCATTAGATCCCATTGGACCCCATTAGACCCCATTGGATCCCATTAGACCCCATTGGATCCCATTGGACCCCATTGGACCCCATTGGATCCCATTAGATCCCATTAGATCCCATTGGACCCCATTAGACCCCATTAAATCCCATTAGACACCATTGGATCCCATTGGAACCCATTAGACCCCATTGGATCCCATTAGACCCCATTGGACCCCATTAGACCCCATTAGATCCCATTGGACCCATTAGACCCCATTGGACCCCATTAGATTCCATTTTACCCCATTAGACCCCACTGGACCCCACTGGATCCCATTGGCTCCCATTGGTTCTCATCATTACCCGTTGGCCCCCACTGGTGCCTATTGGCTCCCATTGACCCCCATTGACACCCATTGGCCTTTATTGGTGCCATTGCCCCCTATAGCCCCCCACTGACCCCATTGCCCCCTATAGCCCCCACTGACCCCATTGCCCCCTATAGCCCCTCACTGACCCCATTGCCCCCTATAGCCCCCCACTGACCTCATTGCCCCCTATAGCCCCCCACTGACCCCATTGCCCCCCATTGCCCCCCACTGACCCCATTGCCCCCTATAGCCCCCCACTGACCCCACTGCCCCCCATTGCCCCCCACTGACCCCATTGCCCCCCATTGCCCCCCACTGACCTCATTGCCCCCTATAGCCCCCCACTGACCCCATTGCCCCCATTGCCCCCCACTGACCCCATTGCCCCCCACTGACCCCATTGCCCCCTATAGCCCCCCACTGACCCCATTGCCCCCCATTGCCCCCCACTGACCCCATTGCCCCCTATAGCCCCCCACTGACCCCACTGCCCTCCATTGCCCCCCACTGACCCCATTGCCCCCTACTGACCCCCTTGCCCCCTATAGCCCCCCACTGACCTCATTGCCCCCTATAGCCCCCCACTGACCCCATTGCCCCCCATTGCCCCCCACTGACCCCATTGCCCCCTATAGCCCCCCACTGACCCCACTGCCCCCCATTGCCCCCCACTGACCCCATTGCCCCCCATTGCCCCCCACTGACCTCATTGCCCCCTATAGCCCCCCACTGACCCCATTGCCCCCATTGCCCCCCACTGACCCCATTGCCCCCTATAGCCCCCCACTGACCCCATTGCCCCCCACTGACCCCATTGCCCCCTATAGCCCCCCACTGACCCCATTGCCCCTTATAGCCCCCCACTGACCCCATTGCCCCCCATTGCCCCCCACTGACCCCATTGCCCCCTATAGCCCCCCACTGACCCCACTGCCCCCCATTGCCCCCCACTGACCCCATTGCCCCCAATTGCCCCCCACTGACCCCACTGCCCTCTGTAGCCCCCCTTTGCCCCCTATAGCCCCCCACTGACCCCATTGCCCCCTATAGCCCCCCACTGACCCCATTGCCCCCCATTGCACCCCACTGACCCCATTGCCCCCCATTGCCCCCCACTGACCCCATTGCCCCCTATAGCCCCCCACTGACCCCATTGCCCCCCATTGCCCCCCAGTGACCCCATTGCCCCCCATTGCCCCCATCACCCCCCAGCCTGCTGCAGTCCCAGCCTGACGCTGACAACGCGACCTTCATCCTCCTGCTGGTGGATTTCTTCATTGACTGCCAGGTGGGGGGGTGCAATGAAGGGGATACGGGGTGCTGGGGGGCCCTATGGGGGCTCTATGGGGCTCTATGGGGCTCTATGGGGTCTCTATGGGGCTCTAAGGGGCTCTAAGGGGCTCTATGGGGTCTCTATGTTCTCTATGGGGCTCTATGGGTCTCTATGGGGTCTCTATGTTCTCTATGGGGCTCTATGGGTCTCTATGGGGTCTCTATGGGGTCTCTGGGTCTCTATGGGGCTCTAAGGGGCTCTATGGTGTCTCTATGTTCTCTATGGGGTCTCTATGGGGTCTCTAAGGGCCTCTATGGGGCTCTATGGGTCTCTATGGGGTCTCTGGGTCTCTATGGGGCTCTAAGGGTCTCTATGGGGCTCTATGGGGTCTCTATGGGGTCTCTATGGGGTCTCTATGGGGTCTCTATGGGTTCTCTATGTGTAATGGGGCGCACCCCGCGTACCTGGTGGACAGTTTGTGGGACTGCGCCGGGGAGAGACTGCGGGACATGGACGGGATCAGTGGCACCCCATTAAATCCCATTACACCTCATTACATCCCATTACACCCCATTAAATCCCATTACACCCCATTACACCCCATTACACCCCATTACATCCCATTACACCCCATAACATCCCATTACACCCCATTAAATCCCATTACACCCCATTACACCCCATTATATCCCATTACACCCCATAACATCCCATTACACCCCATTAAATCCCATTACACCCCATTACATCCCATTACACCCCATAACATCCCATTACACCCCATTAAACCCCATAGAGACCCATAGAGACCCATAGACACCCCTGACCCCATACGGACTCCATAGAGACCCCATAGGGACCCCTGACCCCATAGGGACCCCATAGGGACCCCATAGAGACCCCTGACCCCATAGAGACCACAGAGGGACACCATAGGGACCCCGTAGAGACCCCATAGGGACCCACAGAGACCCCATAGGGACCCATAAAGACCTCATAGGGACCCCATAGAGACCCATAGAGACGCAGAGACCCCATAGGGACCCATAGAGACCCATAGGGACCCATAGAGAACCCAAAGAGACCCATAGGAACCCCTGACCCCAAAGAGACCCCATAGGGACCCATATTGACCAATAGAAATATAAGGTATATAGAGAAAAGTGTTTCCTTAACATTAATCCACTCTATCTTAAGTCCTATACCTAATTGAACTATTCTGTACCTAATTGAAATATTTTCTGAGACTCTACCTATATATCTACAGGAAAAATCATTGGCTGTACTCCCCCAACATCAAATTCCCTTGTGGTACACATTGGACATTCCCATTTTTGTCCATCACCCACCACGTGCACCCAGGTCCCTGGGCAAAGACAGTACCCCGGAGAGGTTTGCCCTTTCCAGACGCTGGAAGGACCCAAACCGTCTTTCCCAACACGCTCTTTATGTGTACTACAGGAACCTTATCTCCCTCCACAGTACGTAGGGAGCTGGATTGGTTAGGACCATTACGATTACTAGATCCTCGAGTGTTGACCAACCAGGTGGCTTCTGCTAAATGGTTCTCCCAGTTTTTGTACGTTCCACCACCCATTGCTTTCAACATAGTTTTCAACAACCCATTGAATCGTTCAATCTTACCAGAAGCTGGTGCATGATAGGGAATATGGTAAATCCACTCAATGCCATGATTTTTGGCCCAAGTGGTTACAAGAGAATTTTTGAAATGAGTCCCATTATCTGATTCAATTTTTCTGGAGTGCCATGCCGCCACAGGATTTGCTTTTCCAACCCTAATATGGTGCTTCGGGTGGTAGCATGGGGTACTGCGTATGTTTCGAGCCACCCAGTGGTTGCCTCCACCATGGTGAGTACATAACGCTTACCATTGCGAGATCGTGGCAAGGTGATATAATCAACCTGCCATGCCTCTCCATATTTATACTTTTGCCATCGCCCTTCCCCCCAAAAAGGTTTCATCCTCTTGGCTTGTTTAATTATGGCGCATGTTTCACAGTCATGAATAACTTGAGCAATAGCGTCCATAGTTAAGTCCACCCCTCGGTCTCTGGCCCACTTGTATGTCGCATCCCTTCCTTGATGACCTGAAGTCTCGTGGGCCCACCGAGCTAGGAATAATTCACCCTTGTTCTGCCAGTCCAAGTCTATTTGAGCCACCTCAATTTTGGCAGCTCGATCAACCTGATGGTTATTTTTATGTTCTTCAGTAGCCTTACTTTTAGGCACATGAGCATCTACATGGCGCACCTTTACAACAATGTTCCTTATTCGGGCAGCAATGTCTTTCCACAGTTCAGCAGCCCAAACAGGTTTACCCTTTCGCTGCCAATTATCATCTTCCCACTGTTGCAACCACCCCCATAAGGCATTTGCCACCATCCATGAATCAGTATAAAGATGAAGCATTGGCCACCTCTCCCGTTCAGCCACATCTAAAGCCAGCTGAACAGCCTTTACCTCTGCAAATTGACTTGATTCTCCTTTACCTTCAGTGGCCTCTGCAACTTGTCGTGTAGGGCTCCATACAGCAGCTTTCCATCTGCGATGCTTCCCTACAATGCGACATGATCCATCTGTGAATATGGCAAATTTCTTTTCGTTTTCTGGTAGCTCATTGTATGGTGGTGCCTCTTTAGCACGTGATACCTCTTCTGTAGGTGGTTTTTCAATTTTTTTACTCTCAGGCCAGTCCATGATCACTTCTAGAATTCCAGGACGGCTGAGTTTTCCCATTCGAGCTCGTTGAGTAATTAATGAAATCCACTTACTCCAAGTGGCATCAGTAGCATGATGGGTGGAGGGAACCTGTCCTTTAAACATCCAGTTTATTACTGGCAAGCGAGGTGCTAGAAGAAGCTGAACCTCTGTCCCAACTACTTCAGAAGCAGCCCGAACCCCCTCATACACGGCTAAGATCTCCTTCTCAGTCGGAGTGTAGCGCTCCTCAGACCCTTTATATGCTCGACTCCAGAATCCCAGGGGTCGGCCTCGGGTCTCTCCTGAGGCTCTTTGCCACAAACTCCAAGTGGGACCTTTCTCTCCAGCAGCAGTGTAGAGGATGTTCTTCACATCCTGTCCCGTCCGTACTGGCCCCAAGGCCACGGCACGGGCTATCTCTTGTTTTACCTGCTCAAAAGCCTGCTGCTGCTCAGGACCCCATGAGAAATTATTCTTCTTCCGTGTTACCTGATAGAGAGGGCTCACTATGTGGCTGTAGTTTGGGACATGCATTCTCCAAAAGCCCACTACTCCCAGAAAAGATTGGGTCTCTGTCTTGTCGGTGGGCGGAGACATAGCAGTGATTTTGTCAATCACATCTGCTGGGATGTGACGACGTCCATCTTGCCATTTTATACCTAAGAACTGGATTTCCTGGGCAGGCCCCTTCACCTTGCTGCTCTTAATGGCAAAACCAGCTTGCAAAAGAATTTGGATTATCTGTTTTCCTTTCTGGAAAACCTCTGCTGCTGTATGGCCCCACACTACAATGTCATCAATATACTGCAAGTGCTCAGGAGCATTACCCTGTTCCAAAACAGCTTGGATCAATCCATGGCAAATTGTTGGGCTGTGCTTCCACCCCTGAGGTAAACGGTTCCAGGTATACTGAATACCTCTCCAGGTAAAAGCAAACTGTGGCCTACATTTTGCAGCCAATGGAATGGAAAAGAAGGCATTAGCAATGTCAATTGTGGCATACCACCTAGCTTCTTTTGACTCCAATTCATACTGGAGTTCTAGCATGTCTGGTACAGCAGCACTTAATGGAGGTGTGACTTCATTCAGGCCACGGTAATCTACCGTCAGCCTCCATTCCCCACTGGTTTTACGCACTGGCCATATGGGGCTGTTAAAAGGCGAGTGAGTTTTGCTAATCACTCCCTGATTTTCTAATTGGCGAATTAGCTTGTGAATGGGGAGCAATGAGTCCCTATTGGTGCGGTACTGCCGTCTGTGAACCACTTTGGTGGCAATTGGTACCTCTTGGTCTTTTACCTGGAGCAACCCCACAGCAGAAGGATCATCTGACAGACCAGGTAAAGCTGACAGCTGCTTAACACCGTTTGTGTTTACATCAGCTATCCCAAAGGCCCATCGATACCCCTTGGGATCCTTAAAATATCCCATCCTAAGGCAATCGATTCCCAGTATACATGGAGCCTCTGGACCAGTCACAATAGGGTGTCTCTGCCAGTTTTTACCAGTGAGGCTTATTTCGGCCTCCAACATAGTCAGTTCTTGGGAACCCCCAGTCACTCCATGGATCTATATTGGTTGTGTCCCTTGGTGACTTGAGGGCATTAGGGTGCATTGTGCACCAGTGTCCACCAAGGCTTTATATTTCTGTGGTTGAGATGTGCCAGGCCACTTAATCCACACAGTCCAATCAATATACTCTATTGTCCCTTTCCCTCCCCTGGCTGGGGGCAGCGCCCCTCTATTGTTTACCTCGGTGGCTTGCAGCAACTGGAACTCTCCCCTTCTTGGAAGAGTTCACCTTGGTAGTTGTTTCAGCTTGTAATTCTTTCACTCGTGCCTGAAGTGCAGGATGAATTACACCACTTCTTCATGTCCTCCCCATGACTACAGAGGAAAAGCAACAAGGCAAGACGTGTAGTCTCATCGTTGATTCGAGGTGACTTATCATCGTCATTTGCTTGAATACGAGGACGTCTCTTTTTTATGGTTGAGATTTTCGATTATACAGGTCGAGAGGAACTCATGTTGTTTAGCTTCCTCAATAGGTAATTGTGGAAATCCTGGTTTCCATCATCTTGTACCACCGTGGATTCATCTACATCAGGTACATTAGCCAATTTGTCAATAATATCATTTTGTGTTCCCTCCACTTCGTTTAACCTTTCCACAATTTTGACAATGGCTGAAGTATACAGATTAACTTCTGTAGCGCTTATAAATAATTCAAGTTCCTGAAGCCTGCCAATTAGTTCATTCACAAAGGGTTTCCTGTCCCCTTTGCCATATACTAATGCAAGTGCACTGGCATGCTTTTCTGGAGCTGCTTTTGTAAAGTCACGCCACATTTGTCGTGGAACGCGGACTGCTTCAGGATCATGTAATTGGTCTGGATCATTACGATTGAACTCGCGGCTGTATAGCATTTCCACCAGAGCATTTTCTCTCAAAAATTGGATACCTTTTTCAATATCAGTCCATTTCTTTCTCTCAGGCTCCAAGTCCCGTTTAAAGGGGAATCTATCTCTTACCGCTATCAACATCCGCTTCCAGAGGGTGTAGGACCGATTTTGGCATGTGCCAATACCTCTGTCCACACGAGAGTCCCTGGAAATGCTACCCAGTTGGCGAGCTTCACTGCCATCGAGCCACGCACTGTTGGCACCATTGTCCCAGCAGCGAAGTAACCAAGTGACCATATGTTCTTTTGGCTGACGTGTATAATCCTTTCTTAGATCTCGAATTTCACTCAGTTTAAAAGATCGATCAATAATGGTCGTTATACTTTGCTCACCTTTTGCTCTATCAAGAGTCCCAGGTGTTGATGGTGGCAACTGTGTTGATGAGGCTGCCCCATCTATAAGTTTGGACTTGAGAAATTCTCGTAAAGAAAAACTAGCTTTTGGCTCCTCTTCTGACTCTGACCCTGACCCTGATGCTTGTGTTATTTCCTCCAGGTAACCCTCCTTCTTTTTCCTCTCTCCTAACTTTCTCTGCTCCTCTAACTTCTTCTGCTCCTCTATCATCTTCTGCTCCTCTATCATCTTCTTATACCCCTCTAACATCCTCTGCTCCTCCAACTTCTTCTGGTCTTCTGACTCCCCCTGCTCCCCTGAGTCCCCTGAGTCTCCTGAGTCCTGCTCTCCTAACTCCCTCCGCTTTTCTAACTCCTTCTGCATTTTCTCTAACTGAGTTGAAACTTGTTTTGTCTTTTGCCCTCTTACAGGGGCAACCAACATTGTATCTGGTGTCCCAGATGGTTGGTCCAATTGGACTACATGCGCCCCCAGTGGCTGGCCAAATTGGACTACATGTGCCCCTGGTAGTTGGTTAAATACATTCAACTCACCCCAGAGGGCACATAGCTGGTCTCGGAGAGCGTTCCGCTCAAACTGGACGGCACCAAGCTCAGTCTGGAGGCTGTTGTAGTTGGACTGGAGAGTGTTGTACCCGAACCGGAGGACATTATGCTCGGCCTGGAGGGCATTGTGCTCAGTCTGGAGAGTGTTGTACCCGGTTCGGAGGGCATTGTGCTCAGTCTGGAGAGTGTTGAGCTCAGTCCGGAGGGCATTGTGCTCGGTCTGAAGAGCATTATGCTCGGACTGGAGGGCATTATGCTCGGACTGAAGAGTGTTGTGCTCGGTCTGGAGGGTGTCACAATTGGCTTGAAGGGCATCGTGCTTAGGCTGGAGGGTGCCGCACTCAGACTGGAGGGCGTCATACTTGGACTGGAGAGTGTTGTACCCGGACCGGAGAGCGTTGTGCTCAGTCTGGAGAGTATTGTGCTCTGTCCGGAGGGCATTGTGCTCAGTCTGAAGAGCGTTATGCTCGGACCGGAGGGCGTTATGCACAGACTGAAGAGTGTTGTGCTCGGACTGGAGGGTGTCGCAGTTGGGTTGGAAGGCATCGTGCTTGGCATGGAGGGTGCCGCACTCAGACTGGATGGCGTCATACTTGGACTGGAGAGTGTCGTGCTCGGACCGGAGGGCGCTGTGCTCGGACTGGAGAGTGTTGAGTTGGGATTGCAGGGAGCTTTTCTCATCCCAAAGTTTTTCTGCGTCAGCTCTAAGATTCTCTTTCTCGTACCAGATTGAGTCTCGTTGGTACAGGAGATCTTTTCTCTCAGCTTCAAAAACTTTTTCTCTCTCTACCTTCTCATCCCAAAGTTTTTCTGCGTCAGCTCTAAGACTCTCCTTCTCGTACCAGATTGAGTCTCGTTGGTACAGGAGATCTTTTCTCTCAGCTTCAAAAGCTTTTTCTCTCTCTACCTTCTCAGTCCAAAGTTTTTCTGCCTCAGCTCTAAGACTCTCCTTCTCGGCCCTGAGACTCTCTCTCTCAGCTTCAAAAACTTCCCTCTCAGGAATGGTATTGAATAATGCCCGATAAGCATTAGCTAGGCCCAAAATCATTTGTGCCTCCTGAGATCTGCCTGAGCCACAACATTCCTGCCTCAAATATGCAATCAAACTCTCAGGATTCTTCAAGTGTTCAGGAGTGAAGCTCCATAACACTGAAGATGTCTGTCCTTTGAGAATCTCTTCAAAGCCTCTCCACACTCCCTGCCACTCAGTATTCTCTGGTTCTAGGGAAGACTTCCTCCGGATGTTATCAATCCAGATACTGAGTGAGATTATTACAATAATCAACAGTAAGATCAGGGAGATTAAGAGTGTGGCCCACTGATCATTCAAAAACTGCATAAAGGATTCATAGAAAGAAAGAGGAGCACGCTTAAAAATCACCATTTCTGTATAATTAGTTGCATTAGTTGCTCCCTCTGGAGCTGTATACAGATACGAAGTGAGCATTGCTAACCATGCTTTCAATCCATTATACAATTGTATAGCTCCATAAGAAAAAGTGGCCAGCTTAAACATGACCCAATATGTTCGGAGCGTCTCAAAAAAGGAACCAATGGCACACAGTCCCTGGTAAAACAAATTTAGTAGAGAAAACATTTTTATTTCCTCCAATAGAGAGAAAAAAAGTAAAAGAAAACAAAGCTCAGCAGTATTTATAAAATATACCGGAGTATTGGCAGTCCGCCTGGACTTTCAAGGTCAAGCTCGCAGGTGCAGAATCGCAAACCTAAGATAGCTCCTTAACAGGGAAAAAACTCGTAGCTCTGTTAAAAGCTAAAAGAGCAACAGAAGAAAACACAGAAAAACAGCAACTCAATATGCCCGCATCCTCCACCAAAATCTGTCACGGTTTGAACTAAAAATCCACCTGCGTCCGTGACAGGGGCCGTGGGCCCCAGAGGGGCCCTACGCCAAAAGGAAAAAGTTAATTAGGAAAAGAAAACAGCGGCAACGATCTAAGGAGGCACACTTATTTACTAAATACTATATCTAAATACAGGATAACACAATAGAATACAATATAATTGAAAATTGAGCTAAGGAATCAAGCAAAATAGGAGAGAGAATGAGTCCCGTAACCGAGAGGCCTACTGTGAATCTGGGCGAACGGCTGAAGGCTCCCACACACTGCCCTGAACGCCAGAACTTGAAAGACGTCAGTCTGTTCTGCGACAGAGTTAATATATGTCATGGTTTTGTAGTGTTGTAATTTTGCTATCAGTATTCCACATCATAACATCATGTAAAGTATGGATACTTCTATTGAATGTGCAGTCCACAGAAGAAAACTACATATCACAGAGGACTTAGCAGAGGATGGTTCCCTGAAACCATGACACCTGACCAGGAATCGAACCCAGGCCTCCAGGGTGAGAGCACCGAATCCTAACCACTAGACCAACTGGGATATCGCTTCGGCAGCACATATACTAAAATTGGAACAATACAGAGAAGATTAGCATGGCCCCTGCGCAAGGATGACACGCAAATTTGTGAAGCGTTCCATATTTTTCTTCTGTGGACTGCACATTCAAAAGAAGTATCCATACTTTACATGATGTTATGATGTGGAATACTGATAGCAAAATTACAACATTATTAAACCATGACAATCTGACCCACAGCAGCTCCTGCCCCATAGACCTGATTCACATGCGCCCCACAGCAACTCCTGCCCCATAGATCTGACCCATATCTGCCCCAAAGCATCTCCTGCCCCATAGATCTTTCCCACATCAGCCCCACAGCAGATCCTGCCCCATAGATCTGACCCACATCTGTCGCACAGCAGCTCCTGCCCCATAGATCAGACCAACATCAGCCCCACAGCAGCTCCTGCCCCATAGATCTGACCCACATCATATGTAAAGCAGCTGCTGCCCAATAGATATGACCCACAGCAGCTTCAGCCCCATTGATCTGACCCACATCAGCCCCACAGCAGCTCCTGCCCCATAGATCTGACGTACATCATCTCCACTGCAGCTCCTGACCCATAGATCTGACCATATCTGCCCCACTGCTGCTCCTCCCCATAGATCTGACCCAAATCTGCCCCACAGCAGATCCTGCCAAATAGATCTTAACCACAGCAGCTCCTGCCCCATAGATCTGACCCACATCAGCCCCACAGCAGCTCCTACACCATAGATCTGACCCACATCTGCCACACAGCATCTCCTACCCCATAGATCTTACCCACTTCTGCCCCACAGCAGCTCCTGCCCCATAGCTCTGACCCACATCTGCACCACCGCAGCTCCTCCCCATAGATCTAACACCCACATCATCCCCTCTGCAGCTCCTGCCCCATAGATCTGACCCACATCTGCACCACAGCAGCTCCTCCCCATAGATCTAACACCCATCAGCCTCACAGCAGCTCCTGCCCCATAGATATGCCCTACATCAGCCCCACATCAGCTCCTGCAACATAGATCTGACCCACATCTGCAACACAGCAGCTCCTGCTCCATAAATCTGACCAACATCAGGCCCACATTTGTTCCTGCCCCATAGATCTGACCCACAGCAGCTCCTGCCCCATAGATCTGACCCACATGTGCCACACAGCAGCTCCTGCCCCGTAGATCTGCCTCACTTGCGCCCCACAGCAGCTTTCGCCCAATAGATCTGAACCACATTCGCCACACAGCAGCCCCTGCCGCATAGATGTGACCCACATCAGCTCCACAGCAGCTCCTGCCCCATAGATCGGACCCAAATCTGCTCCACTGCTGCTCCTGCCCCATATATCAGACCCACAGCAGCTCTTCCCCATAGATCTGACCAACATGTTCGCCACAGCAGCTCCTGCCCCATAGACCTGACCCACATGTGCCCACAGCAGCTCCTGCCCCATAGACCTGTCCCACATGTTCCCCACAGCAGCTCCTGCCCCATAGATCTGACCCACAGCATCTCCTGCCACATAGATCTGACCCAAATCAGCCCCACAGCATCTCCTGCCCCGTAGATCTGACCCACATGTGCCCCACAGCAGCTCCAAACTCATAGATCTGACCCACATCAGTCCAACAGCAGATTTTGCACCATAGATATGTCCCTCATCTGCCCCACAGCAACTCCTGCCCCATAGATCTGACCTACATCATCCCCTCTGCAGCTCCTGCCCCATAGGTCTGACCCACATGTGCCCCACAGCAGCTCCTGCCATATAGATCTAACCACCATCAGCCCCAAAGCAGCTCCTGCCCCATAGATCTGACCCACATCAGCCACACAGCAGCTACTGCCTTATAGATATGACCCAAGTCAGCCCCACAGCAGCTACTGCCTTATAGATATGACCCCCATCAGCCCCACAGCAGCTTCTACCCCATAGATCTGACCCACATATGCTCCACTGCAGCTCCAGTCCCGTAGATCTGACCCACAGCAGCCCATGCCCCATAGATCTGACCCTCATCAGCCACACAGCAGCTCCTGACCCATACATCTGACCCAAATCTGCCCCACACCATCTCCTGCCCCATAGATCTAACTCACATGTGCCCCACAGCAGCTCCTGCCCTATAGATCTGATTCAAATCTGCCCCACAGCAGCTCCTGCTCCATAGATCTGACCCACATGTGCCCCAGAGCAGCTCTGCCCCATTGATTTGACCCACATCAGCCCCACAGGAGATCCTGCCCCATAGATCTGACCCACATCAGCCCCACTGCAGCTCCTGCCCTATAGATCTGACCAACATCAGCCCCACATCAGCTCCTGCCCCATAGATCTGACCCTCATCAGCCCCATAGCATCTCCCGCTCCATAGATCTTAACCGTATCAGCCCCACAGCAGCTCCTGCCACATAGATCTGACCCACATCTGCACCACAGCAGCTCTTGCCCCATAGATCCGACCCACATCTGCCCCACAGCAGCTCCTGACCCATAGATCTGACCCACATCAACCCCACAGAAGCTCCTGCCCCATAGATCTGAACCACATCTGCGCCACAGCAGCTCCTGCCCCATAGATATGACGTACATTATCTCCACTGCAGCTACTGCCCCATAGATCTGAACCACATCAGCCCCACAGCAGCTCCTGCCCCATTGATCTGACCCACATCAGCCCCACAGCAGCTCCTGCCCCATAGATCTGACGTACATTATCTCCACTGCAGCTACTGCCCCATAGATCTGAACCACATCTGCAACACAGCAGCTCCTGCCCCATAGATCTGATTCACATGTGCCCCACAGCAGCTCCTGCCCCATAGATCTGACCCAAATCTGCCCCACAGCTGCTCCTGCCTAATAGATCTGACACACAGCAGCTCCTGCCCCATAGATCTGATTCACATGTGCCCCACAGCAGCTCCTGCCCCATAGATCTGACCCACATGAGCCCCACAACAGCTCCTGCCCCACTGATCTGACCCACATGTGCAGCACAGCAGCTCCTGCCCATAGATCTGACCCACATCTGCTCCACAGCATCTCCTGCCCCATAGATCTGACCCCCATCTGCCCCACAGCAGCTCCTGCCTCATACATCTGACTCACAGCATCTCCTGCCCCATAGAACTGGCCCACATCAGCCACAGCAGCTCCTGACCTATAGATCTGACCCACATCTGACCCACAGCAGCTCCTGCCCCATAGATCTGACCCACATGTGCCCCAGAGCTGATCCTGCCCCATAGATCTGACCCACATCTGCCCCACAGCAGCTCCTGCCCCATAGATCTGACCCACATCTGCCCCATAGCAGCTCCTGCCCCATAGATCTGACCCACATCTGCCCCACAGCAGCTCCTGCCCCATAGATCTGACCCACATCTGCCCCACAGCAGCTCCTGCCCCATACATCTTACCCAGATCTGCCCCACAGCAGCTCCTACCCAAAGATCTGACCCACATCATCTCGACAGCAGCTCCTGCCCCATAGATCTGACCCACATGTGCCCCACAGCAGCTCCTAACACATAGATCTGACCCACATGTGCCCCAGAGCTGCTCCTGCCCCATAGATCTGAACCACAGCAGCTCCTGTCTCATAGATCTTACCCACATCAGCCCCACAGCAGATTTTGCCCCATAGTTATGTCCCACATCTGCCCAACAGCAACTCCTGCCCCATAGATCTGACCCACATGCGCCCCACAGCAGCTCCTGCCCCATCTGTCTGACCCACATGCGCCTCACAGCAGCTCCTGCCCCATAGATCTAACCACCATCAGCCCCAAAGCAGCTCCTGCCCCATAGATTTGACCCACATCAACCACACAGCAGCTCCCGCCCCATAGATCTGACCCACATGCGCCCCACAGCAGCTCCTCCACATAGATCTAACACCCATCAGCCTCACAGCAGCTCCTGCCCCATAGATATGCCCTACATCTGCCCCACATCAGCTCCTGCAACATAGATCTGACCCACATCTGCAACACAGCAGCTCCTGCTCCATAAATCTGACCAACATCAGGCCCACATTTGTTCCTGCCCCATAGATCTGACCCACAGCAGCCCCTGCCTCATAGATCTGACCCACAAGTGCCCCACAGCAGCTCCAGCCCAATTGACCTGACCCACATCTGCCCCAAAGCATCTCCTGCCCCATAGATCTTTCCTACATCAGCCCCACAGCACCTCCGGCCCAATAGATCTGACCCACATGTGCCCCACAGCAGCTCCTGCCCCATAGATCTGACCCACATCTACCCTACAGCAGCTCCTGCAAAATAGATTTTACCCACATCTGCACCACAGCAGCTTCTGCCCCATAGATCTGACCCCCATCAGACCCACAGCAGCTCCTGCCCGAAAGATCTGACACACATCATATGCAAAACAGCTGCTGCCCAATAGATCTGACCCACAGCAGCTACTGCCCCATATATCTGACCCACAAGTGCCCCACAGAAGCTCCTGCCCCATAAATCCGACCACATCTGCACCACAGCAGCTCCTGCCCCATAGATCTGACCCACATCAGCCCCACAGCAGATCTTCCCCAAAGATCTGACACACATCTGCCCCACTGCTGCTCCTACACCACAGATCTGACCTACATCATCTCCACTGCAGCTCCTGCCCCATAGATCTGACCCGCATCAGCCACACAGCAGGTCCTGCCCCATAGACCTGACACACATCAGCCCCACAGCAGCTCCTGCCCCATAGATCTGACTCACAGCATCTCCTGCCCCATAGATCTGACCCACATCAGACCCAGAGCATCTCCTGCCACATAGATCTGACCCACATTTTCCCCAAAGCAGCACCTAACCCTTGGATCTGACCCACATGTGCCCCACAGCTGCTCCTGCCCCGTAGATCTGAATCACAGCAGTTCCTGCCCCATAGATCAGACCCAAATCTTCCCTACATCAGCTCCTGCCCATAGATCTGACCCACATCAGCCCCATAGAAGCTCCTACCCCATAGATCTGACCCACATCAGCCCCACAGCAGATTTTGCCCCATAGATATGTGCCACGTCTGCCCCACAGCAGCTCCTGCGACATAGACCCTACCAACATGTGCCCCAGAGCAGCTCCTGCCCCATAGATCTGACCCACATCTGCTCCACAGCATCTCCTGCCCCATAGATCTGACCCCCATCTGCTCCACAGCAGCTCCTGCCTCATACATCTGACTCACAGCATCTCCTGCCCCATAGATCTGACCCACATCAGCCACAGCAGCTCCTGCCCCATAGATCTGACCCACATCTGACCCACAGCAGCTCCTGCCCCATAGATCTGACCCACATCTGCCACACAGCAGCCTCTGCCCCATAGATCTGACCCACATCTGCCCCACAGCAGCTCCTGTCCCATAGATCTGACCCACATCTGCCCCACAGCAGCTCCTACCCAAAGATCTGACCCACATCATCTCGACAGCAGCTCCTGCCCCCTAGATCTGACCCACATGTGCCCCACAGCCGCTTCTAACACATAGATCTGACCCACATGTGCCCCAGAGCTGATCCTGCCCCATAGATCTGAACCACAGCAGCTCCTGTCTCATAGATCTTACCCACATCAGCCCCACAGCAGATTTTGCCCCATAGATATGTCCCACATCTGCCCAACAGCAGCTCCTGCCCCATAGATCTGACCCACATCAGACCCACAGCAGCTCCTGCCCCACAGATCTGACCCACATCAGTCCCACAGCAGATTTTGCACCATAGATATGTCCCTCATCTGCCCCACAGCAGCTCATGCCCCATAGATCTTACCCAGATCTGCCCCACAGCAGCTCCTGCCCAAAGATCTGACCCACATCATCTCCACAGCAACTCCTGTCCTATAGATCTGACCTACATTATCTCCACTGCAGCTCCTGCCCCATAGGTCTGACCCACATGCGCCCCACAGCAGCTCCTGCCCCATAGATCTAACCACCATCAGCCCCAAAGCAGCTCCTGCCCCATAGATCTGACCCACATCAGCCACACAGCAGCTCCCGCCCCACAGATCTGACCCAAATCTGTCCCACAGCAGCTCCTGCCTCATAAATCTGACCCACATGTGCCCCACAGCAGCTCCTAACCCATAGTTCTGACCCACATGTGCCCTACAGCTGATCCTGCCCCATAGATCTGCACCGCAGCAGTTCCTGCCCCATAGATCTGACCCAAATCTGCCCTACAGCAGCTCCTGCCCATAGATCTGACCCACATGTGCACCAGAGCAGCTCCTGCCCCATAGATCTTACCCACATCTGCCCCACAGCATCTCCTAACCCATGGATCTGACCCACATGTGCCCCACAGCTGCTCCTGCCCCATAGATCTGAACCACAGCAGTTCCTAACCCATAGATCTGACCCAAATCTACCCTACAGCAGCTCCTGCCCATAGATGTGACCTACATGTGCACCACAGCAGCTTCTGCCCATAGATCTGACCCACATAAGCTGCACAGCAGCTCCAGCCCCATAGATCTGACGCATATCAGCCCACAGCTGCTTCTGCCGCAAAGATCTGACCCACAGCAGCTCCTGCCCCATAGATCTGACCCCCATCTGCCCCACAGCAGCTTTTGGCCCACAGATCTGACCCACATCAGTCTCACAGCAGCTCCTACCCCATAGATCTGACCCACATGTGCCCCACAGCTGCTCCACGGCACGGTTTCCCCAGCTCGGTGCGGCTCGCGAGCTTTGCGGCGCCGGCTATGCGTTTTTGCCTGCAGAGACGCCACGGGAGCGACATTTGGCTGATTCCGAGGAACGTCCGAGCCGAGCGGTGCCCGCCGGGAGCGGTTGGACCGTGCCGGCGCACTTGAGCGGGGTCCGTTCGGGCCGGAAATCCGGACTGCGGGCAGGCCGCGTGGCGAGGGAAGGTGAAAGAGCGGCGGGAAGACGGCAGCGGCGAGAGGTGGGTCAGCGGGAGGCGGCCGCGTCCCCCGCGGGGTTCGCGTTTAGCCTCTCTCCCAGCCGGCAGATGAGGTGGAACGGTACGTGGGATTTTCGGCGGGAGGAGGAGGTGGTGGTGGTGGTGGTGGTGGCGGTGGGGCTGGGTGGTGGCGAGGCGTTTTGGCGGGCTCCGGTCGCCGAGTCAAGCTGCCATTGGGCTGAGCCGTCAGGAGCACCCCGGCGGAAAAAGGAAAGAAAAGAAAAAAACCAAATGGGCCAATCGGGTCCAAACAAATAACCGAGCGAGTGACCGACCAAACAAAAAAAAAACAAAACCAAAAACAAACAAACAAATAAAAAAACACGGTCGCGGGCAGGTCGGGCGAGATGCGTCCGGGCGAGGGCCGGGGTGGGGGCAGGCGGAGGCGGGCCGCCGTCGGGTACGGGTCGGGTTCCCGCTCGTGCGGTGTGGACTGGGGGGGGGAGGGGGGGGAGAAGGTGGAAGACGGACGCGGGGCCGGGAAGATCAGGCGCCGGCTGGCAGCCAGGTCTACCCGCATACCCGCAACCCTGTCGCGGACCCCCCCACCCCTCCCCGGCCACGCAAGCGACCCCCTTCTTCGTGACAGAGGCCGTGCCCATCCAGGCCGGGCTGGGCCTACTCACGCGCGGGCGACGAGGAGAAAGAGAAGAGAAGAGAAGAGAAGAGAAGAGAAGAGAAGAGAAGAGAAGAGAAGAGAAGAGAAGAGAAGAGAAGAGAAGAGAAGAGAAGAGAAGAGAAGAGAAGAGAAGAGAAGAGAAGAGAAGAGAAGAGAAGAGAAGAGAAGAGAAGAGAAGAGAAGAGAAGAGAAGAGAAGAGAAGAGAAGAGAAGAGAAGGGAAGGGAAGAGAAGGGAAGAGAAGGGAAGAGAAGGGAAGGGAAGGGAAGGGAAGGGAAGGGAAGGGAAGGGAAGGGAAGGGAAGGGAAGGGAAGGGAAGGGAAGGGAAGGGAAGGGAAGGGAAGGGAAGCCAGAAGTCAAAGAAAAGTAGAAGAGAAGAAGGTGTGAAAAAGTACAGATAGATCGTAAAATATCACGGTAAAATAAAATAAAATAAAATAAAATAAAAGTAATAAAAAGATGGGGGTGCGGAAGAGCGATATTAATAATTGCATGAATAACTAAAGAAATAATAAGGAAATATGGGGAAAAGAAAATTTAAAAAAAAAAGAAAGAAAAAAATATTTAAAA